>NC_045799.1:39742417-42242417 GCF_009873245.2 Balaenoptera musculus
GTCTTTCTCCCTGTGTGATTTGTGCCAGATGCCAGCCTGGGAGGGGAGGCCTTTATCTAAACACCTGTCAATCAAGCCTGGAATGGTGGGAGCACGGATCAGCGGAGGGAGAGCAGACGGGCATCTCCTTTAACCAGAGTAAACAGAGCCCAACTGCAAATAAACAGAACTCGGCTTCACTGAAGGGAAGTTGGGTTCTAAGTACTTTGATCATGGCTGGAATTAAGTGGACCACCAGCGTTTCACTGTCAGATATCCCCATCAGTTACACAAAGAAACCCCTCTGCTAATGGCTATGTTGGGCCTGGGTCCTACCATGATATCAGGAGGATAGGGGAGCCAGGTGTGGACTTCGGCTCCAAAACAGGGTGGCAACAAACCACAGCTT
Organism: Balaenoptera musculus; assembly: GCF_009873245.2. Taxonomy (NCBI): domain Eukaryota; kingdom Metazoa; phylum Chordata; class Mammalia; order Artiodactyla; family Balaenopteridae; genus Balaenoptera; species Balaenoptera musculus. The sequence continues at coordinate 39,742,806 of NC_045799.1, forward strand.
AGGGTTCACTAGCAATGGTGACTGCCCAGTGGCCTACTGCTGTGAAACGAGCCACCTCAAAGCACAGTGGCTTACACAGCAATGAGTTATTATTTCCCACGCTACTGTGGGTTGTCTGGACCAACTGGGCAGCTCTGCTCCACGTGACATGCGTTGGGGTCATTCATGCGGCTGCTTTCAATGGGGTGTTTGGCTGGGGCTGGAACATCCAAAATGACCTCACTCACACATGTGGGCTCTTGGTACTGGCTGTTGACTGAGGTGCCTTATTCTCTCCTCTTCTCTGGGGTGCTTTCTCTATATGTAGGCTTTTCTCATTCAGCAGTCTAGCTAGAGCTTCCTTACAACAGGGTGGCTGGTTTCCAAGAGAATGAAAGCAGAAGTTGCCAGCCTTTTAAGGGCTGGGCCCAGAACTGGTACAACATCACCATATTCTATTGGTCAAAGCATGACACGAGTCTAGCCCAGATTCAAGGGGAGGAGAAACAGACCCCACCTCTTGATGGGAGGATTGGCTTGTGTATACAGGGAGGGGAAGACTTACAGGCAACCATCTTTGGAGGCAATCTACCACAGCAGCTCCATCGACCCGACATGTATACAGGGAGAAGTCTCCACTGTCCATGGACTTGCCTTCTCAGAGATGTTCCTTTGTTCTCACCTGCACAGGAATCTTGTCTTTAAATGAGACTGTGACCTAAAGGCACTCATTCATAGATAGGAAACAGGACCCTTCTTAAACAGACCTCAGTACCTCCTGGGACCTCAGTTTCCTCGTCTGTAAAATAAGACTAGCCTAGAGTAGAGTTCTGGAACATATGGATGTTCTCATTTGCTGCTCTCACCAGAAAATGAAATTATTTCCCACAAGATTTTCCAAAGGGCCAGGGTTACAAATGTGAAACCAGTAGTTGACAAATGTACTTTTACTTTCCAGAGATGTATTATGTATGTATACCTTGTTAGAATCCACACAAAACCTCCTTAGAGTTTCACTCCCAGATCTTTCTTATCTCTGGCTGTGGTTTGCCCCCATGGGCAAAGTCTCCCTACCACATATAGCTCACATAAATCAATTTCTTCAAAACTCCAAAAAAGAGCAGTCAGCCAAATCAGACAGTTTCAGGTAGGTATCAAGGTAGAAAAGGCTAGATACCAAATCCAAGAAGTCAGTAAACTCCACAAAAGCAGTTATGATAATAATAATAATAGTAACAATAATAATATCATCATCCATAGATCATGTATGTATTAATATTTATATATAGAATATAGGGGAGTCAGGATTTGGAGGGAGGCCTGGGACATGGGTGTAGATCCTGTGTTGCTGCCTATAACTCTGTGCCCTTCATAGGGTTCTTTTGTAAGAATTAAATGAGATCACATAAGCTAGTGCTTGGAGAATCCCAGCTCATTGTAAACCCACAACCAAGGGTAGCTGTCTTCATCATCAAATTTATTTTCAGTTGAGGAAGTTGCAACTCAGAAAACAATAAACCATCTGCATGGCGAAGCTGTTTGACTCCTGAAGGATGGGTGTCAGAGGACAGGGTTCACATTTATCATGTGTTATTGCTAAACATTTCACATGTGCTATCTTGAGTAAGCGCCTCCAGTACTCCTAAGTTTATTGTGAGGATGAAGACACTCAGGTTCCAAGACCTAGATAACTTGCCCCAGGGCAGATAGCTGAGATAAATCAGAGCTGGAATTCAAACCAGGTGGCCCTGCTGGGACAGAGACCCAATGTAAACAGAAGAATCAGCCCATGTGTCCACATCCAATGAAATAAATGTGGAAAATGCAAGGTCATCCATTTGATTTTCACCATCAACCTGTCTAGGGCTCGGTTTCCTCATCTATAAAATCGGGAGATTGAAACTTGAAGTGTAGAGTTCCATGATTCCATGATTTGGGGTTTAGAAGTACAATAGTATTATTTTAGTGTTCTCCCCTGCATTTTCTTTTAAGTTTTGCTTTAAAGTCACAGTCTTCTAGTTTTGTGTCTCTGAGAAGCCTAGTGGTTGATTCATGGTGGTCGAAAAATCTCAAAATTGTTCAAAAATACACTAGAGATGGGGAGAGAGGTCCCAAATAACTGGGGATATAAACTAGCATAGCTGGAGCCCAAACTTTCAAAATAAAATTAATCAAGAAATACTATCCAACCTTTTCCAAAAATACACATATAAACAAATGTTGAAATCTCAGAATGCCATTTTCTCTAAGAATGTAAGCCATTCTCCTGCTCAAAATAATGGAAGTTTAAGGACTGAGATCTTCAGTAGTAAACTCTCACCTATATCTCTGTGGTTTAAACAAAGAAAAAGAAAACAGTAGTTACTTTATTTTTAATTAAGCTTAGTTCCTTTTTTCCCCTTTCTTTCCACCTTCCTTTCTCCCCTTGGATTGTACTCAGGGCCCACCAAGGAGATTTTTCCACCATGTAAGTTGGCAAACCAGTGGTTTAAATCCCAATCCTGTCAGTGGGTAATATGGTTTATAGGTGGAGGGGAAGGTGGTGAGAGGGAGATTTCAAAAAGGAGTCTTGTCACTTAGCTAATACATTATGTAATAGAAAAGATATAAAGAAATTATTCACTGGCTTGCTGGTTTAAGAATCATTCAAGTCCCTGCACAGAACTTCAAATTAACTGGTGGAATTATCTTTACCTACAGTTGTATTTTAGTTGTTTTTTTTTCTATTCAAGTCAAAAGAAAACACAACCTTCCACTCAGGAAGAAAGAATAAAACACTGTTCTTGGGTTTGTTTGGTTTTTTTTTTTTAAATCATTTCTGGCACAGTGTTCTTTGACAGCAATTTGCAGCAATAACATAGATAGCCTTTTCATGTAAACACCAAACTCAATATTCCACTACAGGGAAAAGTTCAATTCAAATTTGGTCACATTGAGAGAATGAAAACTTAGTGTGGGTAAATATAGCTCTTTATAAAAACTGAATTCCCTCTAGGACTCATGTGTGCCCTACATTAACTCCTGAAATCAGCAGTATTGTGGAGTCATTAATCTTCGAGGAAGAAATATAAACCAGGTGAGCAGGCCCCTAACATCAGCTAGATCAGCCCAAGCAAAGATGGCTAATTAGCTGCCCGGAGTGTCTGCAAACTGTTCAACATTAACTCCGGTTCCTGCCAAACTCAGTTCCAGAACAAAGAATGGCTATTTGTGACATGTCAGGTTTTTAGCATGTTTGTGTTACCAATTTAGAACATTTTAAAAGATGAGAAGGTTCTAGAATTTTGAGGGCATACAGCCATTTATTATGTATGACACCCATATGCTTTCTTCCTGGAAAATTCAACACAGAGCATTGTCAAGGGCTCCCAATTTCTCAAATTAGGCCTCATTGCTACCATTTCCTCCTGAGCTCCACCTGAGAACAAGAACAACCCAATGGGTGCTCGTGATACGTCAGACACTTTACAAGTATTATTTCTAGTCATTCTTATAAAGGCCTTATGAGCAGTGTGCCATCATCATGCTTATTTTACATCTGAGGAAACTGAGGCAGAGAACAGCAAATAAGTTGCCCAAGTCCTCAGTTAGTAAGTGGTGTGGCTACCATCTCAGCTTAGGCAGTCAGCTGGCTGGACCTCCTCCCCTTCAATGGAAACAACTTTAACAAGCAATTACTCTAAGAAAATACTGGAACTAACTCGCAAACTTCTATAAGAGAAGATGACTCTATTTGGTCTTCATGTCATTAAAATCCGAAAACAGCCTTTCAGAATGACCTTGTAAAAAGCACAAATGTAATAAGCAGGACTTCATTAAAATTAAGAACTTTTGCTCTCCAAGACAATGCCAAGAGCATTAGAAAGACACGCCACAGACTGGGAGAAAATATTTGCAAAAGATACGTTTGATAAATCATCATTATCTAAAAGATGCAAAAAACTCTTAGAACTCAACAATAAGAAAACAAACAACTGGGTTAAAAAATGGGCCAAAGACCTTAACAGATACCTCACCAAAGATTTACAGATGGAAATAAGCATGTGAAAAGATGCTCCGCATCATATGCCATCAGGGAAAATACAAATTAAAACAATGAGATACCACTACACACCTGTTAGAAGTTCACAGTCTGGGACACTGACAACAGTAAACGCTGGCGAGAATGTGCAGTAACCCGGAGCTCTCATTCACTGCTGGTGGGAATGCAAAATGGTCCAGCCACTTTGGATGACGGATTGGTGGTTTCTTACAAGCATGCTCTTACCATACAATCCAGCAATCATGCTCCTTGGTATTTACCCAAAGGAGCTGAAAACTTGTGTCCACTCAAAACCCTGCACACAGATGTTTGTCGCATCTTTCTTTATAATTGCCCAAACTTGGAAGCCACCAAAATGTCCTTCAGTTGGCAAATGGCTAAATAAACTGTGGTCCATCCAGACAATGGAATTTTATTCAGCAGTAAAAAGAAATGAGCTGTGGAGCCATGAAAAGATGTGGAAGAAACTTAAAGGCATATTATTAAGTGAAAGAAGCCAATCTGAAAAAGTTACGTACTGTATGATTCCAACTACATAATGTTCTGGGAAAGGCATTACTCTAGAAACGGCAAAAAGATCCCTGGTTGCCATGGGTTGGGTGTGGAGAGGGATAAGTAGGTAAGCACAGTGGATTTTTAGGGCAGTGAAAGTAGTTTGTGTGATATTATAATGATGGATACATGTCATTATGCATTCGTCCAAACCCATAGAATGTATGATGCCGAAACTCAGCCTCTGTGCACCAATACCAAATCAAATCTTGGAGACAGAGTTTTGGGTGAAGTAGAAAAGAATAACTTTATTGCTTTGCCAGACAAAGGGGGACACAGCAGGCTAATGCCCTCAAAACTGTGTGTCCCAACCTGGGGGGATTTGGTGAGGAGTTTTATAACAAAGGTTCAAGGATGGAGTTGCTGATAAGGATCAGGGTGTGTGCAGGGCCTGCATTCCTTTAATCTGGCCTCGGGTGGTCTTTTGATGAGCTCCTGTGGTTCTGGAGGTTATCAAACTGACCTCTCTGGAATGAAGAGTGCTTCATCAAGTAGTTAACATTTCCCATTTGTTGGGGGTTTTAGTTCTGCCAAAACTTGGAAGCAACCAAAATGTCCTTCAGTTGGCAAATGGATAAATATGAGAAGAGCTCGAAGATATTGTTATGTGTATCCCTTGAGCCGTAACTAGGACCCTGACCCAAGGCCGCACTGTTGTTTCTTGACTGCTCTTCCCTTGTCTCTGCATCCCTTCTCTTCCCTGATTAGCAACTGTTTGAACCTGCCCTTTGGAACTCAGGGAAGGTCATGAAAGCTGAAACCTATTTCCTACAAATAAGAAACAGGGGACAGAAGGCTTTTGTGCCCAGGATCCCCACAGGGTCCTGCTTGGTTTCACATACAATGCCAAGAGTGAACCCTAATATAAACTATGGGTTTTAGATGATGATGCACCAATGTAGGTTAATCAGTTGAAACAAATGTACCACTTTGGTGGGTGATGTTGATAATAGGGGAGGGTATGCATATGTCAGTCGGGGGTATATGGGAAATCTCTGTACCCTCTACTCACTTTTGCCGTGAACCTAAAACTGCTCTGAAAAATAAAGTCCTTTAAAAAAAAAAAAAGCATCCAACACCTGTTGGTCTGGGTAACTACATAACAGCTGGACTGTTTTGACTGAATCGACCTAACACTTAAATTATTTTTTAATACATTAAATAAATACATAAACTAATTAAGAAGAAGGGAGAAGTTCAACTCTGTTCGTGTCAATTGACTAGTTCTTGAACTAAATTAATGGGTTGCTTGAACTGTTTGACAAGCTCCTTCATGGGGGTGAGGGTGTGAGTCTGTGTGTTTTCATAGAATTCGCCAGTCAGTGCAGTCAAAACTGTGTGAGCTGTGGACACAGCTTACTAAGTGTTCTGAGAACTGATTAAAGACAAGAGTTCTTCTAAATCCATTGGGTTCCAAGAGGTGCCATGTAAATATGAATGTTCATTTTACTTGCTTATTTACTTCCTGTCTTTCCCTTTGCTGGAGGACTAGAAGTGTTTTTGCAATTTAAAATACCATGTAAATTTACCAAATTACAATAATACCATGAAAAATTAAGCAGTTATGGCTAAAACAAAAGTTGATCTATAGCAGTGGTTCTCAGCGTGCTGTCTCCAACTAGCAGTATGGGAATCTCCCAGGAGCTTGGTAGAAATGCAAATTCGAAGCCCATCCCAGACCTACTAAATCAGAAACTCTGAGGGTGGGACCCAGCAATCTGTGTTGTAACAAACCATTCAAGGGATTCTGATGCTCACTCAAGACTGAGAACCATTGCCCTAAAGGAAAAGAAGGGACACCGCCAGAAGCCTCGAATAAGCCTTTGAGTTCAGTAAGGACTGAACAGGAGACCCTAAGGACTTTCTCCCATGCTTTAATAAATTTATGATGTCTTAAAGTTCTTTTGTGTGATTTTAATTCCTTCTTTTAATCTTTGGTAATTCAAGCACTGAGTTTAGGTCAGACAGAACTGGGCAAATAGACAGTAGCAGGCTGATAAAGACACATCAACATAGAGCAATTTAATTAAAACTAGCAAAATACCTAGAATCCAACATGGTCAGTCTAGTTATGCTAGTCGGCTTTACTAATATTGATAAATTGATCAACAATGCAGTGAGCTGTTTACTTGGGAATCAGCTATAACAACTCAAAGCACTTAAATCCACTGAATGTAAATTATTTTTTTTCCCCAAGTGAAATAATGCCAGAGCAGCCTTACAAGATTGAGAGGGTGGTCTCCACCAAATAAAATATGCCTTAAGAAGAAAGGAATGGCATGTCCCTGTCATCCCCGTCTGGTGCCAGGGCAGGCTGTCTGAGAAGTACTGAGAGGGAGAGTGACACAGAGCTTCCCCGGAGGGTACACACCGGTGACGAGCATTTCTTCTTATGCCCTAGCATGGAAGGTTCCATCGTGCGTCTGCCCCAGATCGTGGCTCTAAAGAAGAAATACAAGGCTTACCTCTACGTAGATGAAGCTCACAGTATTGGGTCCTTGGGCCCGACCGGCCGGGGTGTGATGGAGTTCTTTGCAATGGACCCCAGAGATATTGATGTATTTATGGGCACATTCACCAAAAGCTTTGGCGCCTCAGGAGGTTACATAGCTGGAAGGAAGGTAAGAGACAGATCCCTTGTGTCTGTTTAAAACCTGAATGCCCTCGGAAGGTAGTCTGCAGGGTCTTCTGATTTCCCTGAGAGCTTCAGTTCAGTTCAGCACACTTGACTGATGAGGGCAGCCTTGCCACCGTGTGTTCACAGCCACGGGAGGCCCAGAAGGTCAAGGAGCTCATCCTCTGATAGCGCAGAGTTGCATGTGATGAGTAATCACATGATCATAAAAAGACAACACCAGCTGTGCACACAGGCAAAGACAGTACAAAGGAAAGGGCAGTACCTAAGAAGTCTTAGAATGAATGCCAGTCTTGTAGACAAAGGATGGGGCGGCGGGGTTGATATTTCAGAAAGAGGGAATGATGTCTAACAAGCCACAGAAGTGATGCTGCAGAACTGTAAGTCATTTGGGTTTTGTGGCGTGAAAAACGCAAGGTGGGTGGTAGAAACAGTGAGCAGACGTCAGATGTTAAGGACACTGACCCTGTGCTACAAGCTGTGGGTTTTCAGAGTTTTAATCAAAATAGTAGCAAGATCGGAAATGTCTTTTTTAGAGATTTTCTCTGCAAAATAATTCTCTTCCGCAATTTTGGATAAGCCATGGGTCAAATCTTGTCATCCTCTGATACCTTATCTAGGTGACTTAAGATTCTGATCTGAAGGAATCAGACTGTTAAGTATTATCCCTGTCATTCTACTGCCAATGTCACCAAGGGGGTTGCTAAAATAAAACAAATGCTTGAAAGGATTTTAAAAGAAGAGGGAAGGGGCGGAGAGAAGGAAAATGAAATATTAAAACCTGGGTTTCAGGGCTCAAAGAGCCAGTTAATCTGCTGCTTTATATGGCGGTTTAATCCAAATCCTGATAGCTGTCTCCCCCAGGCCTACACCTGTCCCAGATACACTGTGACAGTGTAGATGGCTCCACCCAGGAGGGCAAAGAAGGCCCCAAAGCAGTGCATGCAGGTGGCTCCATGGCTTCTCTAAAATTCCTGATTCCTCACTCATTGTCCCCAGCAGGAACAGGAGTTCAGACTCCTGGTAAACCAGTTAGACAAACCAGGGAGTACGGCTGAAAACAGTCTGGTTGTGGAAAGCCCATGATTTAGAACAACAGATTTTATTACGGCCACTGACCCTGCCACGAGATGCACAAATGCTTAAAATGTCCAGAGCTTTTAGTGGTCTTTACCCTTCAAGAAGCATCACTTTCTTCCAAGCTCAAAGCATTGTTGTTCAGCGTCCTTCCACTGGCCTGTGGGAATTCGCTGGGTGATGCTAAAAACATAGGGAATGCCCAGGATCTTACAAAACTCAGCTAAATCTGGTGAGAGGTTAAACTTCCCTCTCCTCGACTGTCAAAGCAATGGGATCAGAGGGTCTCAAAGTAGGCGCGCCCCCGACCCAGGCTACTTGGCTTTGTGATTACTTTAGCAGAAGTTCTGAGCTACAAAATGTTTAACCAAGCGTAACTCTGTTTCCTGAACCAAAGGCACCTGAATAAACTGAAGCGAGTGGATCCTTGAAATGTTGTCAAATTTGGTAGCTGTCATCATGTCCCCCTTAGAGTTCCTTCAAGTGATACCCGCTTTAAACAAAGGCTCCCGACGGCCCGTTCAGTATGGTTCTCTCACATACTCTCCATCCTGAAGTCAGGTGGACTATTTTAAAAGTGTATTTGCTCTTGTCTATGTAACTTCTATTGATTTGGGGTAGATACAGAGCAATTGTGAAAATTATTTAGTATTTACATTAATCAAGAGGAAGATAAAAGTATGTAGATCATTTTTTGCTCTTTAAAAAAACTCATTTTGTTCATACTTAGACCCAGAGGGCTTCATCATTTCCCCCTTTCCCCTCTCCCCCTCCCCGCCCTCCCCTTCACCTTCCCCTCTCGCTCCTCCTCCCCTTCCCCCTACTCCCTCCACAAATACTCTGCAGTCTCTGAATTTACCACTAGGTGGCAGCAAGAATTAGAGAGTGTTTGGCTGACCCATGCAGAGACCTACTGTCCTGAAACAGCAAGATGCAAAACCTAGAAAACACAGGGTAGTTTTCAAGATGTGGAGGGTGAGCAGGAGATAGGAGGTCACTTGAAAAAGTGTCTGCCTGTGCCGTTCCCTGATGATTTAAAAATCAGTCAGATAAACACCTGCCTGGAATCGTTTTGGTGAGACTGTGATAAACCCAGATAAACTGTGGTTTCCTTCTAGCCTAATGAGCCCATGAGTTAATGGAACTTATGCATCTGCTCCTCTGTGCATTTAATTTGTTAAATTAAGTTAATTTTATATTATGTATAGTTTCCATTTAAATCATAGTTTTTATCCCCCTGGACTTTGAAGAATTTTCACTTTCAGTTTGTTTTAAACTATGTTTTTTAATTGATAGGACATAGGATTGGGCAAATGTTACAGATTTGTTTGAAAAAAAAATCTTTCTAGTATCTGTTTAAATAATTTGAGTTCAGTTTTCAGAGTTTCATCATACATATTTTTTCTGGATATTTTAAAGTATATATCTCAATTTGGGGGAGTACTGCAAAAATATCCAGCATTCTAGATACTAAATACTACAAAAGCAACAAAATTAACCATAAAAAACATTAAAGTGCACACACTAGGACTTTACATTTTTCTGAAATCTTAATAATTTCAAGTTCACTCTGCTCATGGGCTTCCTAGTAAACCTTGAGATTTGAAAATAATTACTTGAGTCCAAAAATCTAGAAAACTATAAAACTGTCTAGCTCTTAACTCTCTTTTTAAATGTGAAGGTCAGTGTTAGTGGTACAGGGACTATATTCCTAATAATAGTTTCTAGCAGGCTCTAGAAATCTTTATGGAGCAGGTCAAGGCAGATGTGTCACGTGAGAAAAAATATTTGTGAACACACAAAAGAAAAATTGGTTTGGTGCTAAGATACAACTACAGAGAGTAGAGATTTTTGTCCTCACTTCAGCCTTCCTGTAACAAAATGTCCTACAAATCCATCTCCGCTCTTGGAGTTTACTGCCTTGGCCTGACCTACTCTCCCAACCTCAGGGAAACTGCTAAAACAGTCTCTCAAGAGCCAGCAAGGTTTTACTGTTTTGCCCACTGTGAGTTTGGAGCTGCTGTAGCTGATCCATGAACAACCTATAGTGAATCTTTCTCTCCTTTCAAGACCTTCAGGTGAAATGTCAGGTACTTACTTCTCTCCACCTATCAGAGCTCCATGCCATGAATGGCTTCTTGGAAGAAAGCCTGAGCTGATGGGGCTAGTTTCCTTATTTTTATTTTTTAATTTGCATTAATTCAGTTGCTGAGGAGATGGGGTCAACACTGCAGACCCCAGCTTCTAGGATCCAGGTTTTTCTCAGGCAAGGATCCTGAGTCCTCTTGCATGCCTGGGGTTGAGCACTGGCTTTCAAAGCCTCCACTGGCTGACCAGAGATTTGCAAATGAATGAAGCAAAGGTGACCCTCCTGACTGATAGGTTGCAGGGCTGAGATTCTGGAGGAGGGGACTGGGCAGCCAAGTTTGGCGTGAGTGTTAGCCCAGAAGCCTGGGCACCAGACGAAGGCAGAAGCCAGCTGTGCCCTGCGTGCTCAGCCCTGTCTGTATTTAACAGCCCTTTGAAGTAAATGGGGGTCATGGAATGAACGCCAAGATGTTTACCCTAAGAGCCTCCTGTCTAACTTTCTCAGAAAAGCCACCCTTGTCCTTGAACTCCAGGCTCAGGGTTCTGCATTTACTAATGGCCTTGGAAACCTTGGTCTGAAGAGACCTCTAACCCAGCCTGAAGGAAAACACAACACGGACTCTCCTTAAGACCAAAGCTAACTCTTAATTCATGGCTCATGGCATCCAGTGGGCACATGATAGGAGGAAATCGGAAAACCAGGAACCAAGGCTTCCTTGATGTTCTGCTGAGGGGACTCCAAGAGTCCCACTTTCTGAACCACACAGGTAAATTACCTCCCATCCACACACTCAGATTCTGAGAGAAAGTGGACTCAGTCTGAAAGAAATAAGATTATGCGCAAGACAGTCTTACTGTTAAAAGGAAGTGATACTGTGCCAATGAGGCATCTATTCAAACTAAGGATGCATGTGACCTTGGCTTTGTGAAATTTCTCAATTTGATAGGAAAATTGGGGATTGGGGACATAAAGACCCCTTTAGGGATCAAAGGCAGCTTTGTTTTGTGTCTTTGATCTTTGTCAGCAATGCCCCAAGGCTACGAGAATATTGCTATACCTGTTCCTAAGAATGCAGCTTAATACCTCCCTCTATACTTCAGGGACCCTCACCATCCTTCCTTAGCCCCTAAACCCTTCTGCTTCCCATTAGACCATCAGTATTTACCAGAACCCCACTAAGTACCCACCACTATGGATTATAAGAGAGTGTATAATAAAGTATATAACTCAGTTCCCTACTCTCAAGGAGGTTCCAGTTTCTTTGGAGAAATAAATGTAATAGACAGGAAACATTTTGAGACTGATACAATTCAATCTGTGGTTTAGAACTATGAACACTTGAGTATATTAGGAATTCTCCTCTTCCCCTCCTCCTCCAGGGGTGCAATCTCTGTGGATTAGGGAAAGCACCACAGGGATAAGTAGCAGTGAAGGTGGTCTTCTCTGTGCTCCCTGGGCCATTCCCCACCCCATGCCAAGCCAACTCCTCTGGTCTGAAGAAGTAATACAGTGCAGAGCTAAGGGGGGGGGGGGGGGGGGGGGGGCGGTAATCTCGGGACAGACTGTTTGGGTCCAAATCCTTGTTATCCAGCCACTTTTTGCACTTTTTAGTTGGATAATTTTCTGACCTGTTCCATGACTCAGTGATCCCACCTGTAAAATGGAGATTAAAATAATACCTATCTCATAGCATTATTGTGAAGCTGAGTTAATACATGTAAACATACATGTAAAATACACGTAAAATTCTTAAAATGGAGCTTCAAGCAGCCAGTGAATATCAGCTCTGGGTCTATCAATGAACTGTCAGCTCTACCATCTTTGCAGTCATGCAATCTGCCATCAGGTCTGGGTTCTCCTTTCTTTAGAATGCCTCTCTTTTCCTTTTCGCTCCTACTGTTAACCACCCAATAAGGATGGAGGAAGTGCTGGGCTGAAAATCTTTGGTTTGATGCCCAGGTCTACCAACATGCAGTTATGTAACCTTACAGCATTACAAGGGAGCTGGAATAAAGACACTGTAAGAAGTTTTTATATTTTGATCCCCTCCTCCCAACCCATGCTCCCAGTGTTAAGAATCTCTGAGATGGCAGTCCATTAACAATAATTGCCAACAGCATCAGGTATTCAATATGTATCAGATGCTTTTTAAGCACTGTGTATGTATTAACTCATTGAATCCTCACAAGGACCCTGAGTTAAGTATTACCATTATCTCATTTTTCAGAGAAGAAGACTAAGGCACAGAGAGGCTTAGTAACTTGCCCATGGTCACATATCAGTAAGTGGCAGAGCCAGGATTTGAACCCAAGTGATCTAGTCTCAACAGCCTGTCTTGTAACTCTGCGGTCAGAACTCCCCTCGAGGGAACAAACCCTCATCACCTTTTCTTGGAGGCACTAGCTTCTCCCTCTGCCCCCATTTGACTCCTCCATCCTGTGCTGATTAAGATGCCATCTTTATTACTAATTTCAGCACGTGTCCATGCCTCTCCCCTCCTCTATCCAAATCTACCCATCCTTCCAGGTCAGATCATCTCCTCAAAACAGCTCTTTCCTGACCACATGAGCCCCATCATCCCATTTCCTGCATCCCACCCGCTCCCTCTTCACTGGCTTCCCCAGCATCCTGCTGGAAGGCACCAGCTCTCATCAGAGAAAGAAAACACCTGCTGCTGCTCAAGGAGGATTGTGAAGAGCAGCTTGGCTGCGGCTACTCTGGAAAATGACCGCCTCTCTCTCCCTGACCCTCCTGCCACATCCTCCATCCTCAAAGTGAACTTCCTGGATACCATGTGGCCAGTGCCTTCAGTCAGGCCAACGTCACACACATCCTCCTCAGATACAGTGAAAACACTGTTTTTATGAGATTCACTAAACAAAATAAAGGACAGAAACTTAATTTTGATTTTAATGTAAGTGGAGAATGGCTGCCAGGGACTAGCTTTCTATCCTCCTCCTCTTCTTGGGCTCCTGCATTCAGAACATAGCCCAGAGCACATCCTTGTACAAACTTGCTGAATGGAAAGATGGAAGGAGGGAAGAGGCGGGGGATAGGGAGAGAAGGAGGGGAAGGGAAGGAAGGAAGGAAAGAGGGAAGGAAGGAAGGAAGGAAGGAAGGGAGGGGGGGGGGGGGGGAGGGAGGAAGGAAGAGGGGAGGGAGGGAGGAAAGAAGAAAGGAAGGAAGGGAGGGAGGGAAGAAAGGAGAGAGAAAGGAAGGAAAGAAATACTTAGAAATGGAAAGAAAAAGGATTTGAATGGAGAATTTAAAATTAAAATAATTAAAGAGAGGAAACTAAAGATGCAGACCTACTAGAGAATGAACTTGAGGACACGGGGATGGGGAAGGGTAAGCTGGGACAAAGTGAGAGAGTGGCATGTACATATATACACTACCAAATGTAAAACCGATAGCTAGTGGGAAGCAGCTGCATAGAACAGGGAGATCAGCTCGGTGCTTTGTGACCACCTAGAGGGGTGGGATAGGGAGGGTGGGAGGGAAGGAGACACAAGAGGGAAGAGATATGGGGATATATGTATACGTATAACTGATTCATTTTATTATAAAGCAGAAACTAACACACCATTGTAAAACAATTATACTCCAACAAAGATGTTAAAAAAAAAAAAAGAGAGAGAGGGAACCAGAGTAGAAGCGATGGGGAAGGAAAAGAAGAAACAAACCAACAAAAAGGAATGAAGAGTGTGAAATGAAGGAGAAAGGAAGTCGGGGAAGCAGGAGCTTGGAAGAGGGGATTTAGGATGAGGGACATGTTGAAGGAAGCAGTAAGGACAGGATGGAGTTACCTGTTTCCCCCTGTGGGCCAGGTAGAGGCATCATGTCACCAGCCACCTGTAAGGCAGGCCACTCCCTTTACTATGAACGTTTAGGAAAGTTCATAGTAACTTTAGGTACTCTCTACTTACTTACCTATTAACTTTAGTTACTAGTTCATTGGAAGAAAAACTATATACATTTTAAATGCTTGGGTAACTACCCATGGTTGGGAGCAAACACGACACCCATAACCCTAGGGAGAAAAGTGATGGGCGGGCAGAGTCCCAGGTGCGGAGGTGGGAGTGGATGTGGCAGGTGAAGGGGAGTTGGGACGAGATGGACCTGCTCAAAGCAGAGCTCTCCCCAGTTCATCTTCCAGGGAATGGTCAGAGTAGATCCTAAGTGGGATCCTAAGCTGTCTCATTATCCTGGAAGAGAAGGTGGCTGATGCTTTACAGACCCCACTGCTAATGCAGAGCCCCTATGGGCCCACTAGCTTTTCTGCAGGACAACCCCGAGGGTCCTGGGCTATGAGTCAGGACAGGTGGGCCAATGGATGGTCTGCCTGGCCAGGGCTGAGTGCCTCCATGTACCAGCTCTGAGTCCCCCACCATCGCTGTAGAATGAGGTGATTGGAGCTTCTTCAGGCTCTCAGCATGCTTACCTGGAACCTCAGGTTTGGCCTCAAGGGTCAGATATGCAGGTAGAGAATCATTCCTACCACTGTACGGACCAGCATCCTGCATGGGTCAGCGCTTCAAATAGGGTTACACAAAAATCCCAATAGTTGTCTCCTGCTCAAGGCACAACTAGAGTTTATCTGGTCCTCACCTCCACACTGGTTTAATAACTCTCCTCTCCCTTCTGCTGCTCCCTTCCCCTGAAAGTTTTCTTTTTATCTTTGTCTGTCTTCTTTCTTCAAGACTTAATTCTACTTCCTCACTAGAGCCTCCCTTATCTACTCCCGCTGGTAATATCCCCTCTCCTTCCTCGGCCATCTGGTAGCCCCGCTGCATAAACTGGTCTGCATGTCTTGTTATTTTTCCTGCCATTACTCCTCCACGGGCACAAGCTAATGTAATATGCTCAAGGGCAAAAAACACATCCCGGATTTTTCTTTGGACTCTCCTGAATACTAAACCAGTGCTCGTATGGGCTAGGTACCCAAATAAATGTCTAGGAAACTACTTTTCCTTTACACATCTGGTTTTGCCTTATAGAACTCAACTCCAAATTTGCAGCATCCCATTTTTATATACCTTCTAGGTTGTTTAGGGAGAGACTAAGAAGAAGGGATAGAAAAAATAAAGAGTTTGGTGATGCCCATTGAAAATCAGACCACATTTGAGAATCAAATGTCTTGTGCTATGATGGGTGGAGATGGGGCCACCAACACTGAGATTTATTTGCCTTCTTTTTGGATTTCTCTCCTGTATTAAAGGACCTTGTGGATTATTTACGGGCTCACTCACATAGCGCTGCTTATGCCACCTCCATGAGCCCCCCGATAGCAGAGCAAATCATCAGAGCAATGAAACTCATCATGGGACTAGATGGGACCACGCAAGGTAAGAGGGTCTGCAGCAAGCAAATCTCCCATGAATTCCTTTCCTAGACCTCTCCCTGTCTCCCTTCTGCCCCATCAACTCCCCCCTTTTCAAATATACATTTCTGTCTTTTTTTTTTTCTTTCTTTTTTTGGCCACATTGCGTGCCATGTGGGATCTTAGTTCCCGGACCAGGGATTGAACCCACGCCCCCTGCAGTGGAAGTGCAGAATCTTAACCACTGGATCGCCAGGGAAGTCCCTATGCATATTTGTCTTAACCAATTTGTAAATCAAGCCATATGCACATCAATAGTACATAATACATAATAGTACAGAGTACATAAATGTACTAGAACTGCCGTCAGCACACAAAAAAGCAGAGGATGCTCTTTTAAAGCAATGAAAACTTTCTAATTCACCTCTTAATGTGATCAGCAAATGTGGATAATTTTGTTTATGAAGCCAAACTTGGTGTGTGTTTGCCTGTGCTTCCTTGGAACTGTCACTTGTGTTTCCCTGGGAACAAACTAGTCAATTTAATATTCGTTTTTTTCATCCACCCACCCATCTATCTCATCATTCATTCATTCATTCATTCATTCATTACCAGCCAGGAGCTGGGGAGAAGAAATTCACCACTGCCCATTTAAGAATATATGGACAAAACACTCACAACGATAACTTACCAGCCATTTCTTTGATGTTCGATCACCACAGCCAAGGTGTGCTACTTTGTTCAACTCAAATGAGCTTAACCTTTTTTTTGAAAAATGTTTTCATCAAAGGCTCTTGGAACTCTCCATCTTTCATATACAGTTTATAGAGCTTCTACTATTTATCACAATGGGGGACAGTGATGACTAGGGCAGTTCTTGTTGTCAGGCAATCTAGTGAGTGTGTTTGTAGAAGCAGCAAATTACACTGGCCTCAGACCTGCTCACTGGACTATACAATCCGTGTGCCCTGACCCACCTCTCAGCTGATGTGAAACCCTATACTGTCTAGTGCAATGTTCCAAGCCTACTATTTCAGTAGAAATATGGAGAGATCCATTATTTTTCAATTTTATTAAAACAGCAGAATACTTTATTCACATACACATTTTACCCAGAAGCCTACCATATATACAGCAGATTAAAACAAGGCTGGTCCGGATGACGTAGTGTCTCTACCTACCTCCAAACCAATGGTCCCTGAAGCCCTTCCACTGAGCCCCCGTGCTCCTCAGGTCACTGGGTTGAAAAGGATAGACTTTTCGTTTTCACTAAAGCAAGAAAATGGCATGGAGGGTGACTTTGTTCCTCTATGTAAAATGCAATGATTGACTGACCTCTCAGGTCATTTCCAGCCACGTCTTTTGGGATTTATGATTCTGTGTCTTATTGAATAGTCCGTGTGAAAAAGAAATTCGTCGCAAAGCACCGAGCTGATCTCCCCGTGCTAGGCTGCTGCTTCCCACTAGCTAACTATTTTACATTTGGTAGTGTCTATATGTCGATGCTACTCTCACTTCGCCTCAACTTTCCCCTCCCCTTCCCCGTGTCCTTAAGTCCATTCTCTATGCCTACATCTTTATTCCTGCCCTGCCACTAGGTTCATCAGTACCATTTTTTTTTTTTTTTTTTTTTAGATTCTATATATATGCGTTAGCATGTGGTATTTGTTTTTCTCTTTTGCTTTGCGAGGACCTAGAGGGGTGAGATAGGGAGGGTGGGAGGGAGGCTCAAGAGGGAGGGGATATGGGGATATATGTATGCATATGGCTGATTCACTTTTGTACAACAGAAGCTAACACAGTATTGTGAAGCAATTATACTCCAATAAAGATCTATTAAAAAAAAAAAAAAAAAGGAAATGCGAATCCAGTCCATCCATGGTGCAATGCTTAAGGCATAAACTGAAAGCAGCTGCCTGGACTTGACTCCTGGGATACTACTTAACTTGCTGTGTGGTCTTAGGCAAGTGATTTCACTGATCTGCTCAACCCTGAGCAAGTTACTTGTCTGTGCTTCAGTTCTTCCAGCTGTAAAATAAGGAAAGGGATATTGATGAACTAAGGGTTTTGTGAGAATTAGGTAAAATAAGACATATAAAATGCTTCATTATGACTGAAAACAATTCCATCAATAGTAAGCATTGTATAATTGCTTACTACATTACTTGGTATTATTCCTGAGGTGTTCAAGAAGTATTTGGACTATGTCTTGGAGAAGCTGTAGGAAGGATTCTTGTGATGCAAGTGAGGTAAGACTAGATTTCCTTCAAGGTCCTGGATTAGTCAGGATAAGCTAAATTATGCCAGTGTAACAAATAAACCTTGAGAATCTCAGTGACTTAACTGAATCAAGGTTTATTTCTTGCTTGCAGATCTAATACCAGATCTAATACAAATCGGACATCTCCCTGCCCACTTCCTCTCCGTAGGAAGTGACTCAGGCTTCTGCGAGCTTGAGGCTTGGCCATCTCAGCACCTGGCCTCCACAGTCACCATGGTAGAGAGAAAGAACATCAGCCTGGAAGTGACATATCACCTTTCTTACCATCCATTGGCCAAAACTAGTCACATGGCCCACCTGAATTTGGGGAAATGGTGGTGGTAAATTAAGAGATATGGATATAGATATGAATAAGCAGATATCTTTCAACCTTCTAAAGCCAAAACTCAAAATAGACCTGTCTCCATTACCACATGAGCTGTCCAGTTGTGTGAAAAAACTGGTCCGGAACCACTGGAACTCTCGCAAAGTCATCTTAATGATCTTCTTGACTATGTGCATTTCTTAATGGAAAACAATTATTTGAGACTAAAGCTAAAATGCCAGTTAAATGAATTGTCCTATGATGACCAGAATTATCCATTGGTCATATTTTCAAGATGAATAACTAGAAAAAAGTTACCCTGAAAATTAAGCTATGTCTTAATAAAGATCACTAATTTCTTAAGCCCTGTAGTGTATATATTATCAGCATCCGTTGATTAACATGTCCCCAACTTGACAATTTTTCCTTCCCGCCTCTGGATGGCTTTACCACTTCATCACAGACAGAACTCACTCTGTTTATCTGACCAAAAAGATCTGCAGAAAAGTTACATTTAAAGACATGATCATAAGAACTTTGATAGCTATCTATTATCAGTTTTTCTTCCTCTGAGGGGAGAGATATTTCCCTTGGTTCTCTCTCCTGCCTTATAATTAAAGAATTGCCTTTTCATTATTTTTAACCTCCCAGTTAAAGGGTCTCACTTCACTCTTCTTGCCATCTTAAGAGAAAAAAGAAAGAAATGAGAGAAGGATACGTGTCCAGTCTGTGTTCTCAGAGTCAAGTTAAGGCGAATCAGGGAGAAAGATTGGACAGTTTCTTTTCAAAGGAACAAACAAAAGAAAGTGATAAAAAAGAAAACTGACAGAATCATCAGCCAAGTTTCAGATAGTTCAGCCTGACATGGCTTTTGAAGAATTCAAAAGCACACAATGAATCATCACGCTGGCCTCATTGACAACAATGCCTGCTTTAAATAAGATAAACAAGTCTGGTTGGGAACGTTGCAGTAACTCACCCCTTTCTGCAGAGATAGACCAACTCTCAGGGTAAAGTTGCCCAAAGCTAAAAGGGCTGCACTTCGTCGAGCTGCCTTACGGGATCTGAGAAAACACCCCGCTCCGAGCCTTGATCTTCGGCTGCTCCCCTGCCGCTGTGATTGGAGCCTTTCAAGGCTTTGTTTTGGGTTGAGTTTGGGGAGCGGTTGGCCAGATCTGTTGCTTGATGAATGTCTTCACTTTAATCTGCAAGGCAAAGCCATACGCTTCAAAGAAAGGCAGACTGCAGGAATAAGGTCAGCGTTCTTTGAAGCCAAGGTTCAAAGATGAAATAGCAGTCCCAGTGAAATGACAATGTTTATGCACAAACAGCCACCTTGACTCTGCAGCCAGGCTGCTCGTGGAGTTAATGCACCACAATCTGAGGGGCTGCAAGCTACCCAGGCCTTCCACAGGCACCGAGGCCCTTCTCATCCCCTGGCCTGTCACTTCGTGCAGCACAATGAACACAAAGTGGAGATTTGGCTTCTCCATCCTAATGGATGTTGGGTGGTCCCCCAGCCAAACCAGTGCTGTAAGCCCTTCAAGGGCAAGAGCTGTGTCATAAATTCATTTGGTGTCCCTCTGAGTGCCAAGCCAAGTGCTCAGCTTAATAAATATGCCATGACTCAATTTCCATCTTGCAGACCCACTCGATTTCAGGTCAGCATTTATGCTAAACAAGGAGCCTTGAAAGGCACCAAGATGGAGGGAATGTTTATCTCATAGGACTGGGAGCTGGGAGTCAGTCCCACACCAGTTGTGGCAGCTGAAGGGATGACTCAGTGATGGGGATACCTCAGTGATGAACACCACTTTTGAAGAGGTCCAGAAAGATGGCAGCTCTGTCATTTTCTTCATCAAGACATGGTCCAGGCAGGAGGGTGAGGCCCAAGAGACACCAGCCACTCCCCTAAAGAAAGCATCGTCAACAATTGTCTTATTATTTATTTAAATCTTTGATGCATATTTTTCAATTAATCAGTCAACATTCTTTTTGAACCCCCAGTTTGGGCTCTCTGTCCCCTAACTCTGGGTAACCTTTCACTTCTCAGAGAAAATAGAAGTTGTATCGCGTGGAGGGTTTAGGGTGTGTGCTTTGCAGCCAGACTGCATGGGGCCCGGTCCTCCACCCCCCACTTGCTCCATGAATGGCAAGTTTCTTACCCTCTGTTAGCTTCAGTTCCTTTATTGTAAACTGGGGTTGTAGGGAGGATTAAGTGATGTAATGTAGATAATGAACTTAGCATGATGCTTGATGCATAGTAAGCACCCAATAAAGGTGAAAATTACTATTATTTTTAACTCATCTGCTTTCTCCCTTTCCTTCTCTAATTTTTCCAATAGTTTTTATGCACCCTGGAATCTTCCTGTCTCTCAGGCCTTACACCTACTCCATCAGCAAATCCTGCAGCACTTCCTTTGACATATCCCAGGAATCAGGTCCCTTCTCACCCTCTCCACCACCGCCTCCATCACCTCTCACCTGGATCACTGGAATGATCTCCACTCCCCACTCTTGCCATTTTATGACTTGTTCTCCACACAGAAGCCAAAATTATCTTTTAAAAAAATGTAACCCAGACCATATCACCCCTTCACTCAGAACTTTTCATTGTTTTCCATCTTTCTCAGTGTAAAATCCAGACTTTGGCCTTCTGGGCTTCTCCTGATGTGGTCTTCCATATTTCCCACCACTCTTTCCCTTGCTTGGTCCACTCCAAGTAGCTGGCATACTTGTTTTCCTAGAATGCAGAGAACAGCTCCCACAAAGGGTCTTTGCACTTGCTGGCCTTTCTAGAACATCATGTCCAGCCAACACATGCATAGCCCGCTCCCTCACTTTCCTCACATCTTTGCTCAAAATCAGCCTTATGAGAGGAGAAGCTGTATCCTTAATTGCACACCCCTTCTTGTCCCTCTAATTCTCCTCACCTTGCTTCAGTCCTAGTAGCATTTATGAGCACCTGACAAATTATACACGTATCTGCTTATTTTCTGGTTTCCCACTAGGATGTAAACTCCAGGAGAACAAGCATTTTGTCTGTCTTGTTCCTGACACTGAGAACAGTGCCTGGCAATGACAAGTTCTCAACAAATATTTGTTGAATCCTTCTCTCTTTCCCTCTTAGCTCAGCAAATAACCGACCCTTATCTCTTCCACATCTCTGTGCTTGATTCTCTCCCTTCCCACCTTCTAAAGGCACTGGCCCCCTTTCTCAACCAGGAATCTGTTCATCTCCTTCATTGTAAAAAGCCTCCCCTCACCCCTTCTGTTTCAATAGCTGTCAAGTCGCACACCTTCCATTGCTGTAAGTCTTCTCAGAAGAATGGCCGTCTGCCTGTTCCCCCTACTCCTCCCCCTCCGCCATCAGCCCTCATCCTCTGCCCATTTCCATGGACTCTGTTCCCTCAGAGGTCGCCGCTGCCCACCGACCCTGTTTTAGTCCTTTTCCAGCTGAACTTGACTGACCTTTCCACCTCATCCTCTCTCCCTGAGAACAGTCTTCCCTTAGTTGTGGAAGATGCTGTTCTTTTCTGGTTCTCTTGTATTTATCTGTCTGTTCTTCCTCCCCTTCTCTGCTAGTTCTTCTTCCCCATTTGCATTTGCCAGATTTCCATCCTCTGCTCTCTTTACATTCCCCTCTGCACATGTATGCCCCCTTTTTTCTTTTCTGTGATGTAGAAACGTGCTTCTCAAACTTGAGCCTGTACCAGTGTCTCCTGAAAAGGTGACAAAAACTTCTCCACTTCAGAACAGACAATAGATCACTCCATTGGCTAAGGCAGTCCTTATCTGACCAAAATGGCTCTAGGAAAAAGAATCTCTGTGATTTCATCAACTTTTCCTACTGTTACTTCAGTGCTAGGCTGATGGGATAATCACCAATGTTGTGAATCACAAAACCGTTTTTTGCTATCATATGCATGGAAATATTTGATTTGTTTATCATTGAGTGGTCAGTAGTGTTTCCCTAGAGAGGAAAAGAGTAGTGGAAATTTACTTACAAGTGAAAGTAAATACAGAGTTCCAATTCCTAACATGTAATATCCAACTTCAGTAGAATACACCTTCATCATTGCTAATAAAATCTCTTATGCTTAAACAATAAGGTTAAGAAAAATAGAATTTTCTATTTTTCTTCAAAGTCACACTTGTCCCTCTTTGCCTGTAAACAGAAGGAGTTTCTGGGTGGCAGGGCGGGGGATGTGTCTGGATATTGTATAGGTAGAGAAAAACTAAAGGTAAAATCAAGATGGAATAATGAATTGTGTTCTTCCTGGAAATAAAGGAATTAGCTATACAGGATCCTCAAAAAATATAGGAATTTGACAGGATGGAATGCAATAGGCTGTTTTTCCTTTTTAATTTAATATATTTTCTGAATATAGTATTCTGGGATTATTGCTACAAAAAGATGAGACAAATAGTATTACCATCATCCTTCCTCAATCATCTTAGGTATTATCCAGATAATTTCCTTAATTCTCCACTTTCAATATTTCAATATGGAGACGTAGGCTTTGGTGAACTATAGCAGGAAGGCCAATAAGAGAAGGATGGGGAAACTGACTCGAAAATTAGAGCTAAGTACCCCAGCCATTGTGCCAGTACAGGAATTTTGCCTCAAGCTGAGCTTCCTTTGCCCTTTAGAAAATCAGAATTGTGATGAGCCCAAGATATGAGGAGGAAGTATTAAATAGACATGTTCCCCAACAGAGGGCCTCCTCACACTAACTTTGTGAGGTTTTTTTTTTTTTTTTTATTTCTTGCATGACTTGAGAGGTATTCCAAACATTCCATCTGTGAAGAAGCTGTTACTTCGGCCCTAGAATTCTGCTTGCACATCTCATGCTGCCTTTGGTGAGACTGAGGAGTGAAGACCCTCAGCTAACGGGATCGCTCTTCTTTTTCTTCTGAGTATCAGCCTCTGGGGTAGCGAGGCTCTCCATTCCTGAAGTGGGGAGGTGATGTCTTTTAAATGTGCATTTGGTTATATTATGGTGTCACTACTTTATGGTGACATTGACCATTCTAAAATTAAAACTGAGTATTCTGTCCCTTCACTGCAAAATCCCTGGTTCTAGTCCCTGAGAATATCTGAGGGGTTAAAGATCACTGTGGTTTCTGTGCAAAAAGGAACAGCAGTGGAAAAGGGGGGATGCATTCTGTTAGTGGATGAAGCTCAGATCATGTTCAAAAACACAGATAAGTCAAAATCAAAGAAAACAATTGGAGTCCTCTCTGATTTCCAGCAGCTTCCACCTTCCCTCATTTTTCACCCCTTGACCACCACCCAGACCTTCCTTGTTCCCGAGCCCAGACACAGTTGCCCTTGTATTTTCTGCTACTCCAGCTCACCTCTCAGAACAGGCTCTGACCCAAACTTGGAGACCAGGTGAAATCTGGACTCAGGACAGCTTGGAATGGGGGTTCATGCTGGAGTGACCATTCTAGCACCTGCCACCAACCCAGAGAGACCATCCCTAACCACCCTTTCTAAAATATCACCCCCTCCCTTGTGGACGACTCTATCTACTCCCTTATTCTGCACCATTTTCCTTCATAGCACTTACCACCACCTGGAATTATGTACTTGTTTCCTTGGTTATTTTCTGTCTCCCCAGGAGAATACAAGTGACATGAGGGCAGGGACACTGTCCCCAACTTCAAGCAGTATATGTTGGCTGAATGAATGATCCCATTCAGTGTAAGGTTTGGCCATATCGCAACAACTATTCATAAGGCATTGGTACCACCAATTGGTATTCCCTCTATCTAGAAGATTCTCATCTCTCCCCACAAACCCACTACACCCATTCTTTATCTCCTGAATCTCTGTTCAGCCTTCTAAGTCCTCTCACAGTGGCCACAGTCAGGAAATAATCCTTCCTTCCTCTGTCTCATGAAATCTTTGGCTCTTATGTTAGTCACACATACCCTAATCCAGTCCTCCAAATGGGTAGTGATTAATTAATTAATTGTGCCTTAAGCATCAAATATGCGAATGAATGAAAACTGAATGACCGAATTTGGGACTAAGCAGATCTCCTGGACAAGGCTTGAATTCTAATCACTCTCTATAAACAACTACAGTATCATTTCTTTAGAGGTTACTTACGGAATTATTTTGGTTCAAATACTGGAGTTATAATCACTTCCTTGGTAGATATATGCATAAGCCAAAATGCAGAGTTCCTTTCCTATTCTTTTGAGAAATGAATGGTTTCACATTATTACATATGCTAAGGCTTTGTCTAGACACCATCTAATATAGAGGTGAGTAAGCCAGATAATTCAAGCCATTGCTACCAAATAGAAGAAGCAAAAATGGAGTTTTTCCTTTAATTATCCAAGCAGTTAGCTGAGTCTCTCACTTAAGGTTTCCTAGGGAGACACCATCCAAATCTCATAAATGCATTTGACTCACACAGTAATCATCAAAGACTGGGCACCAGCTGATCCTCTCTGTCTGAGTTGAAGTACATTTCCAAAACAGAGGCGAGCAGGTGTTCTTAAGCATCCAAAATGGCATTTTCCACTGAGTATGTTGGAGGGACCTCCTCCCCTCCTCTCCTCCATCTTAATGATGATTTGCACTTAGGGTCTTTTTCAATCAAGAGACTTCATGTTTTCATGACATTATTTGGTGACTAGTAATGAGAGGTTGAAAAAATAAAAGTAACACTGAAAAATTAAAGTCTCCCTTTACCAGGGCACCATTTAGCCAATGAAAAGTAAGAGGGCATTAGGATTTTGAATCCTTGAAAATTTTTCATGGTATCTTTCTTACAAGGTCGGTATTAGTTAAGGTTAATTAGTTGTTGTAACAAACTCCAACATATAACACAGTAGACATTTTTTTGTTGCTCATATAGAGCCCAAAATGGGTATAAACCCAGCCTCCTTCCATGTTGTGGCTCCTCCAACTTATGGCTTCCAAGGTTGCCATCAAAGGGGTGAGGAGCAAAAAGGTTTGTGTGTGTGAAGTTTTCAGGGGCCATAACTGGAATGGTATGTTTTGTTTCTGCCTACATCCTATTGCTGTGACTCAGTCACAGGACCTTGCCTAACCACAAAGCATCCTGGGAAATGAAGTTAACCACCTGCCTAGGAGGGGGAAATGGGATTGGTGAATAGCCAGCCAGTCTTTGCCACAGGACTTAACCTCATCCCAGGAAAATCTTTCCCCAGCCTTTCTGATGGACGTATACTATGGGAAGACATTGTATATTTTAGACAGTTGCCCAATCTTTCTCTATTGACTTAATAAATAAACTCTTGACCTGGAGTGGAATAAAAGTAGCTCAAGGAAAAAGAAAAACAAAGTCCAAAAGACTGAAGACAAATCTCTTCCTTTTATAGGGACTCTCGGGGCTTCTAGTCTGGCTTTTACTATAACCACTTCTGCTTCTTTCTCGTAGAACATAGTCCCAGGCCATGGCAGGTACTGAGATCATTATCATTATGATGGTGCTCAATTCCCCAATGCTGTGTACTTTTTGGAAGCAGAAAATGGACTCTGGGCATAATGCTTCCCCCGAAGAAGCTAAAAAGACATGAAATTGGAACAGCTCTGGAAGTCAGGCCAGAACAGGAGAGAATGTATATTTTGGAAGTAGTAACACATTCTCAGAAAATCAGGCCATTTTTCTGAAAGGGAGGATGTGATGAGACAGAAAATTATAAATTGCATCATTATCAGAAAATTATAAATTGCAATTTAAAACATACAATTTAAACATATGGACATTTAGGTTAGTTATCTGAATCAGATGGGTTTATTTTGAGTCACCCCAACTCTCTTATTCAGCCACACTTTGGTTCTTTTGAGATCATGGACTAAAAGGAGGCTAAGAGGCTTTAAAAAGTATCAAACTTCTGATGTTCATCACATCAGCACCCAGCATGTGACTAATCAAGGTAAACTAGTCACAAGGGAAAACTGAATTCTAAGTCCAGGTAGAAAAATAAAACTAGTAACTTCATATCAAGATTGAATTTATATGAAAATATGATTCTACTCAACATTGCTTTAAGCATTCCATCTACTTTAGGAAGCACTAAAAGCTGTGTGCTTCTGTTATGTACATGTGGGCAAATGCACTCCACATAATTCATTCTGTACCATATCTGGGATTTTATAAAAATGTTTTCCAAAGGCTTATATTTCTGTTTTGTATTCAGTTCTTAGGAGAAGGAATTGAATAAAATGGCAAGGTCTTTCAAATAACTTCATTAATTTATGAACCTCAATCATTTTTCTTTTCCTTACCCTCTGGAGAGGAAACTGAAGATAAAAGAAAAAAGAGTGAGACAAAATATAATGCATTCACACTGGAAAATACAACCATGACTCGTTTTTAAATTATTTTGTCTGGATTATTTCATTCATCCTGATCATTTGTGAAATTTTATCATGAGATTGGCAGGTGAGGGACTGACCCTGCTTCTAACCCAACATGGACTTGGAGAAAGTGGCCCCCGCACCTTCCAGCTGTGACCTTGGACCTTTGCTCTGGTCCCTGCAACAGGGCACACATATTTTTACACTTGAGTTTGATAGGTTTAAAAAACGGGAGTGACTAACTGGGAAGATTTAGTGCTTTGAAGGGGGAAAGAAAGGAGTACACTGGGTGACAGCAATTCACTCTCCAGAGTGGAATTTTCTCACTTTCCTACTGTTTATATTTGACACGAGATCCATTCACAAACATCTCTTGTAAGATGTTGCGTCTCTGCAGGGCAAGCTCTTTGGGGGCTGCAAACTACACTTATCCATCCAAACTATCAGGCTTATCTCGTGGCTGTTCTTACTGACTTACTCTTCACCCAGAATCTCTGTGAGGAAGAGACAGTGAGAACCAGAAAGGACTGTGGTTAGGGAGATGAAACTGTGATAATTAGACGCGGAGTCTTTAAAGGTCATCTCAGCATCTACCTTGTCGTAGAGTTCAGCGAATACAAAATTGACTTCCTCCAAGTTCTTTTCTCCTCCTAAACCCAACCACACATCGTTGGTTCTGTCCCTCTGAAGTCCCTCCATGAATGCAGAGGAGCCCATAGAGAATCCCACCCATAATGGGCCGTCTGAGGCCCCTGGCATCCAAGGCCCATGGCATTGTTGAGGGAGGACCCAGCCACTGCTTCCTAAATATATTTGCCACTTGGTTACCAGCTGGAGATGCAAAGAGAGGCAGAGAAAGAGACAGAAGGCACGGAGGGCTGCGTTTTCTAAATGGTTTCAAGCCACTGGCCTTTCAGCAACAGCTAACGCAGAACAGATGGCGGTGCTACGCTCGGCTGGCTTTCAACTGAGGGGCTGCCTCCGTCCATGATTAATCACCTGTGCTGGGGGGTAAGAAAGTTCTACCTGGTCTTTGTGTGTAGCGGGGGGAACCTAAGGTTGGGGTCAGCAAGCAAAGTGACAGGTGTTGCCTCTCTGCCCTATTGCTGCTCACGTGCTTGTAGGACCATGCTGCGGGGAAGGGGGTGGGCATCCAATAAACACAGAATTAGCCAAACTGTGGAGCCCCAGCTAGGAGGGGAAGTTTGTCTGGTTGTGCAGAAATGGCTTGAAAAATGTTCCACAAGGTTCTGTCCCTTCATTTACTTCGCCTTAAGAGTTAGCCAAGAGTAGAATTTTATGGCAGTTCAGTAAATTCTGCACTTGCTTTGAGGCCTTAAAAGATTTCCCCAGCAAGAGTGTAAAGAGAATCTGTTTGTCTTTTAGATGGCACTGGGGCAAAAGGATAACATGGCCACTTCCTTCCTCCCGTCCTACAAACAAGATATCCTTTTACACCATGAGTCCTACAGAAGTTACCTCTTCACTATTGTTTCCTCTGTGTGGATGGAGTCTGAGATGGGGGAGTTGTGATGTAGCACACATGGAATTCTCTGCTGGTTCAGTCCAACTGGAGAAGAACATGATTCCAGCTGCAGGATCTTGAGGGTGAAGGGGAGTCACTCTTCCACAGTGATCTTTGTTTTCTCCATCACGGGTTCATTTTCAGCTCAGCAGCAAAAACCCCAAAAGCAGGGGAGTGCTGTACCCCAGCCCAACTCTTGTCTGGAGAAGTTTGGGGAGAAAATCAGGTCAGCCACAGCCAGGGAGGATTAAGCAGGTGGATTTGTGGCTGGAGAAGGCCAGCGTGTGCTCTAGGCTAGACAGAATGTATTAGTTCTCTATTTCTACGTCACAGATGACGACAAACTTCAGGCTTCAAATGACATCCGTTTATTATCTCACAGTCTCCTGGGGTCAGGAGTCTGGGCAGTTTCTTCTCTGCTCAGGCCCTGGCAAGGCAGAAATCAAGGTGTCAGCAGCTTTTTTCTGGAGTTCACACTCCTCTCCCAGGCTCACGTGTGGTGGTGGCAGAACTCAGTTTCTGGGGGTTGCAGGACTGAAGTCCCTGTTTGCTTGTCAGCTGTCAGCTGGGGCCCCTCTCAGCTCCTGGAGACTTGAATTTCTTACCATGTGACACCCTCCATCTTCAAAGCCAGCAGTGGAGAATCTCTTTCTTCAGAAAGAGCCCAGTCCTTTCTAAGAGCTCACGTGATTACGTCTTAAGTACTGGTTAATGTCGCTAAAATGTACTTTGTTTTTATAAAATAGGACTTTATGTAGTTAGATTTCCAGTGGTCATATGCTTCAACTTGAATATTGAGAATGAACATTATTCTGGTGACTATTTAATTCTGGGGGTTAAGAAAATATCAAAAGGCATGTCCTAGGCACCAAAACAAAAGAAACTGAGGAGGGTACAGGAACAACCAGATTGGCTGTAGACACCACAGGTCACTTCCATTGATCACAGAGGCCCAGCCTTAGAGGGCAAATCCAAGCAAGTCAGTTCAGTCTTTGGTGAACACTGGAAATGAATAGTTTTCAATATTTCTGAACCACAGAATTTTTTTTTTCAAATGAAATGTACGTGGAAGTCCATTTTATACAAATTTTTAAAATTTTACAACACTCTTGTAGGACTTATTGTGTGCCAGACACTGTCCAAAGTGCTTAAAATCAAATCCTCATAACAGTATGAAATGGGCATCCTTCTTATTATTATTGTCATTGTCATTATTCACATTTTACAGGTGAAGAACTTGAGCTGCAGAAAGATGAAATGCCTTGCCCAAGATGGCAGAGAGGATTTTGAACCCAGGAAAACTAGGCTCACGGTCCTTGAGCACTTGACAGAGATGCTGTTGTCATGGAGACAGCTTGGAGGGTGGAGTGGTCCGATCTCCCAGCCGCTGAGCCCCTCCCTCAGTTTTTCCCTGCACCCCCTCCCTGAGGCTTCCTCAGTGCAGCCCCCGCCCAGCAGACACTTTGAAAACCAGAGGTTTGAATCATGCACACGCTGCCTCGATGGGGCTTCCTACAGGCTACTTTCATTTGCATTGTTTCTCAGAGCGCTTTCAGGGGACCCCCATTAACCCAATTCCTCAGCCAGGACCTCTCCTTTGCCTTCTTGCCACAATCTTTGCTGAAGCACATCTCACCCACTTCTGCTGCCACTCTGGCCTCCTTACGTGTCTGGCCACCTCTGGTTTTCCCCTTATCCTACTCCATGTACTATACACTATAACTTCCTCTTCCTAAACCCCCTCAGAATATGGCATATCCTGTTCGTGATGCTGCCCTGGCTCCCTGGTGCCCACCACCTCTTAGGTTGGCATCTGCAGCCCTCTGGGTCTGATTCCACTGATCTTTCTCATGACTGTAAACCAAACGTTCTAGGCAAGTGAGCTAACCATCCCTCCTGGCGCACAAGGCGTTCACTTACCGCCTCTAGGTCTTTGCTCCAAACTCCCAGAGCATTTCTTCCATGGGGCGTCCAATTTTCTACCGTCTGTGATTATTACATACTTTTTCTAGGCTATAAGTTCCTTGAAAATAATAGACATATTCATCTTTTAATTCTCCCCTGAACACAACAGCCACTCACACGGAAAAGTACGAAATAACATTCTCCCCAAAGTCCTGGGAAACAGATCGTTATCATCCCCACTTAACAGAGCGGTAAATTAAGGCTCAGATATGAGTGACTTCCTCATCTCCATAGAAAAAAGAAAAGGGCAGATGGGAGCTGACACACGGACCTGTTGATGGAGGGGAAAAATGCAAAAGTACTTGGAGACAAATTGCTCTCTGGCGGCTTCAGTTAGAATCAGCCTTATTATCTTCATAGAATCAACAACCACAATAGTTTATGACTACGAGTCGTGGTTCAGAGCTGGGGTGCACACCGCAGTTACCCAGGGGGAGGTTTTGTAAAAGGTCCACACCAGTCCTTCTGGAGCAGAATCTCTGCAGAAGAGGCTTACCTGTGAGTATTCCAGAAAAAAAAATATTCCCTGAAGACTCTGTTGTGTTCCCCTGTTTAAGAATCACCAATTTGCAAGGTTCCCAAAGGCCCCAGACTTCCAAATTACCCCATTCGATGAGCAAAACTCCATCATTAGAGACTTGCTAAGATACTGCTCTCTACTTAAATGCAAGTTAACATTAAACCTTATCACTCATTCTGTAAGGATTCAAGAAGCACTACTATGTGACAGGCCAGCTGACTCTGTCTATATCTGTCTTATGGCTCTTCTCATGTGTATATTATCTGATATCTGCTCTCTCTACTGTTAGGTTATTTCTTGCCAAATAGCCCCAGAATTTTTTCATCTTCTCCTCCATCTTAGCAGCTGGCTCCTGTACATAGTGAGTGCTTTTCATTTGTGAAATGTATGAATCCATGAATCATGGGGCTCACACCTCATCAGGAATGAGTTTATGAGCTTCTTTCAAGGAGCAGACTTTGATAGACTCTTAGGCACTGCCAATTTCCAGGTCAGCTGTGCAATGCATGAACAGTCTCCCAGTCTTGGTTTCCTCATCTGTGAAGGGGGCCCAAAAGCACAGCTCCTGGCTCATAGTAGGTGCACAAGACATGTCCACTGTCACCTCTCCTTGTGGATTAAGCCCCTGACGGTGTATCTGAGCAGTGGGTGGGGAGGTGGAAACAGGGGCATGAAATCCTGTCGTGTAGACAGCCATCCAACCCGACGTCCGGCCTGCCCACTCCACTCCTGTGTGCATTCCACAGGGGCAGGACTGAGCAGCCTGGACCGTCCTTGGCACACGTGTATGTGACTATAAAACATGCCATAACCTTGGAATCCAGAAATCAAAAGGGAGAGCTTCAGTGCCTGATAAAAATATGTGTTCCTCTCAGCAAACCACTCCAAACGCTGTCTTCTCCATCCCACTGGGAAGCTTGTCACTGCTAATGTGATTCTTATGATGCTTGCTGCTCTGTAGCCTCTTGATCTTTCCTGAGATCTCTCTGCCCTGAGTGTGTAGGAAACAAAATGTCCTGTCTGGTGTCCAGAGCTTAAAATAACAGACACTGGGTTCCTGCTGCCACATTGAAACTTTACTCCAAGGTCTCTCCCCGTCACCCCTGCTCCCGCCCCCTCCCCATGCCCAGAGCAGAAGCCTAGTGTGAGCGTCAGACAAAGAAGGGGAAGGAGGCAAGGGGGCAGGGTTGGGGGGGAGGGAGGCCTTCTCAGACCACTGGGGGCACTCTTGAGGATCAAACTGGTTGTTCAGAAAGATCGACTTCTTTTTTTTTTTTTAGACATCTTTATTGGAGTATAATTGCTTTACAATGGTGTGTTAGTTTCTGCTTTATAACAAAGTGAATCAGTTATACATATACATATGTTCCCATATCTCTTCCCTCTTGCATCTCCCTCCCTCCCACCCTCCCTATCCCACCCCTCTAGGTGGTCACAAAGCACCGAGCTGATCTCCCTGTGCTATGCGACTGCTTCTTAAGTTGTGAGACATGTTTTAAGGAAAGATTCTTCCTATCTCTAAAGAAGAGAACCGCATTTCCCAAGCGTCACTGCCTAGGAGCATGTTCGAGGTTGCCAAGTCTGTATTCCGCACTGGTGAAAGGAGGGCGGTGTGTATTTCTGTATGTGCCTTTTTCAGCCTGGGGAATAATAAAATAAGTCCCCCCCCCACCCCCGTGCCATCTGGGTCTATGCACGTTTCCTCTGTTAGAGAGCAAGCTCGCAAAGTCTGCAGAAAATAGAGAGTGTAGTTGGTATTGTCTTGCAAACTCATCAAATCCGCCTCTTACACTCAGTCTTACGGGGGGAAATGCCTTTGTCCTCTTTTGCCAGCAGATGATGGTTCCATGGTTTGACAGAGAAGATATTTTCCTTCTTTAGCTTTGAAAAGGTCATTCTGGGAGTGTCTACTGTCCACAATTCCTTCTGGCCCTCTGGAGATTGAGTTGACCTGAGCATATTTTTGGAAATGCCACAGATGATTGTTTTTATTTGGGGACGGCATGGCTTTGTAGTGGTGACACTTTGGGTTTTATTTGTTTTCCTTCCCCTGCCCCAGCTGTTTTTGTTTTAATAACATTGGAGAGAAGGTTAAACCTAGTCCATCTCTCAAGTTGGCAGAGCTAGAAATCCAAGTGGGTAGAATGGCAACCTACAGGTCATCTGCCCAGCTGGGTCCATCCCTGATTTTATCCAGCTTCATGAGAGGGGCGAGGTTGACAGTGAGGTTGGTCTCAAGTCGAGTGAGCACTTTGGAGCCGATAACTGTCAGAGGAGCAAGTGATCCCACAAACATACCATTGGAGACCTCGAGCACTCAGTAAATGCTGGAATGTCATCTTGCCAAACAAGAGGCTAGGACATATGCCCATCTTTTACTTTCCATGTCCAACCAAGGAGCATGACTCAGCCAAGACACAGTCAGGCACCTAACACAGCCATGCATGACCTTGGGGGTGAGCTGGTAATGGCCATTGTTTCTGAGACATCTGAGTCTCCTTGGCTGCACCTGGTGAAATCCAAAACTCATGCTTGATCTCATTACCAGAGATGCTGATTTCATTGGTCTGGGGTACAGTCTGGGCATGGGATTTTGCCAAGCTCTCCAAATGATTTTGAGGTGCCACTGAGGCTGCCCAGAAATATTGCTAATGGAAAAATGTAACTAACCTTTCAAGTATCTTTTTCCCAGACACAGTACTAAGCATGTTCCTGTATTAACCCTTTATTTCTCCCAATCTTCCTGTGAGATAAGCTTATGTATCTCTAGGTGAAACTGAGGTTTCAAAGCCTTACGTAGTCCAGGTGGAGTTTGGTTCCTAGTCCATTTAACTCCAAAGCTTATTCCTTTTCCAGAGAACCCAGAATACAGCAAAATAAGACACTCGTATAAACTCTCCAGCACTCTACGTAAGAGATCAGATCCTTCACTTATTTATCTGTGTGGAGGCTTCCCTGACTTCTATGTATTATAATAGGTGGAAGAAGAATCAGAAACTATTTAATTAGGGACTTTGTGTATTGCAAAGGGAAGGTCACTGCCATGCCCAGTCCCCATGCCATCCTGGCGTGGCCATCCCCGTACGAAAGGATAAGTGCTAAAAATTCCTTCTACTTTTATAAAACGCTCTTCAAACAAGGATCTCAAAGCACAACATAATTAATAAAATCACCCACATCCTGTAGGTGAGTAGCGTTTTATATGTACAAATTTCTCTCTGCCCCCAGGCCCTCCAAGAGAAGGAGAATGTTTCCAATTTTCCAGAGTGAGCAATAGAGTAATTGAAAGGAGCTGTGTCTTGGCCAACTCAAAAGACCTCAAGGCATTTATAGTGTCCCTATGTGAGTAAACATGGTGACCACGAAGTGTGTCGTAATGGCTTGTCAGCCATGCTGTGCTAAATGGTTCAAAGAGGGAGAAGACGGGGCAAGAATAAAACATTCAGTTCTCAAGAGTCAGCTGCCCCTGCGATCGATATTCTGATCTGTTTGGTCAACTCTCCAAAGGATCTAGAAGCAGTAAAGTGATGACATTAGCTAGTGATCCAGTTACTTGGGTTAATCAAGGCAGAGAGGACAGACGGGGCCAATTAAGTAGCTGGGCAGCCCAATGATGGATGAGTCATTATGGGCAAGTGCAAAGATAATGCCATTGGGAAAAGCAATTTAAGTCATTCATGCACTTCCAGGCCAGGAAATCCTTCTAGTCTGTGAGGGGGATCATTTAGGAATCATCAGACTCAGCCTGATGAACTCATCTATTCATTGTGCAACTAACAATCAACAGAAGAGCTGAACACACAAGGGGACAAGCCATATGGAATACATTTTGGTAGCTGGGATGTATATCTGTGCCTTCATTTGAATCACCTTCTTTACTTTTGTTGTTTGTTTTTAATTTTATTGGAGTATAGTTGATTTACAATGTTGTGCTAGTTTCAGGTGTACAGCAAAGTGATTCAGTTATACATATATTCATTCTTTTTAGATTTTGTTCTCATATAGGTTATCACAGAATATTGAGTAAAGTTTCCTGTGCTATACAGTACGTCCTTGTTGGTTATTTTTCTTATATATAGCGGTGTGTGCATGTTCATCCCAAGCTCCTGACTTATTCTTCTCCCCCACGTTTCCTCTTTGGTAACCATAAGTCTGTTTTCAATATCTGTAAGTCTGTTTCTGTTTTGTAAATAAGTTCATTTGTATCTGAATCACCTTCTTTAAAACAAGTCATACTCTAGCCCCTCTTCTGTTTTCCTTTTTTTAAATTAATAATTAAATTTTTTAATTAATAAATTAAATTTTTAATTAATAAATTAAATTTTGTTAATTAATAATTGCTTTGCAATGCTGTGTTAGTTTCTTTTTTTTAATTTTTAAAAACATTTTATTATAGAAAACAATAAAAACAATAAAATATAAACAAAAATAGCAGTATAATGAACTCTTCTGTATCCATCATCCAGGTTCAACTCATAGTTAATCTTTTTTTTTGTTTGTTTATTTCTGAGATATACATTTTAAAGTAATAACTAGAATTATGACTTATAACATTATACCAGAACATATAAGATTTTTAGAAATTTCATGTAATGTCTGAAACATTTATATTAACATATTTCCATATGAATAACCCAATGAAAGTTTAGTATTAGTTGTTTTGTTTGTTTGTTTGTTTTTATACTGCAGGTTCTTGTTAGTCATCAATTTTATACACATCAGTGTATACATGTCAATCCCAATCGCCCAATTCAGCACACCACCATCCCCACCCCACCGCACTTTTCCCCCCTTGGTGTCCATATGTCTGTCTTGTGCCTTGGCTTTCTTCTGAATCAACATCATTCTCAAGCAGGTTTCCTCCATGGTAGCAAGGATGTAACTTGAAGATGACCTTGTTTTTACACTTCTTCCTCAGTAGATCTGAAAGACTGGTAGGCCCCGGTTCTGTTCCATCAATGACCCAATTATCAGGGGGGTGGAGTATTCCAATATGCCAGGCCTGGGTCACACAATACCCCTGTAGCCAAGAGGAAAGGTGGAGCCAACTCTACCTGAACATCATGGTCCCCTGGAGGAAGGATGCTGAGCAGAAGATACCCACTGCTCAACCCTTTGTCAAGGCACGGTCTGGGGCCATGTCTCCAAGAAGAAACTAGAAGACCGTGATGACATGTTTACTGAAATTTTTATCCATTTTCCATCTAAAGAGTTACAAACACACCCAGGAGTGATGTTCAAAATATTGAATAACTGGTAGAGTAAGAGTTGATCAGTTTGAATGGATGCCTGACCAATCAGAATGGAGGTCAGCTGTATCAGCAAATTCCTGCTGAATGGCAATGCTGCATCAAATGCAAACATTGGACTGATTTCTCAGGGAATTAAATATCCAATCCTATTCAATCTTCCTTATTGAGCAAACACTCTCTAGCTCTGGCTAGTTTACTCACCTGATTAGAGGCAGAACTGAGTAGACAGATATCTCCAGAACTCTTTCTACTCTTCAGTTCCCTTTGGTCATCTCATAATGTGTGTGACCTTCCCACTGGGATACACACTTAAGACAGAAGATAAGCTTTTGAGCTGAAGTACCAATAACCTTGAAATGGGCACATGTACCTTGCTTGACCTTCTGTTGGGGGCCAACCCTGTCATTTTTTCTGTCTGGAGAAAGCAGAAGGCCCCCTCTTCCCTTTCCTCTATTACTCTATCACCACTGAGTGCCTCACAAAATAGTTCCAGTCTCCAATGGATCTATCTGTCCAAGGATATGCTACCCCTTCAAATTCAGATTGGATGAAGTGTTCTTTGATTAGAGACCTAGATGAAGGGTTACTTAATGGGCCAGCTCAGCTTCGCTAAAAAGCTGCAACCAACAAGTGGTATGGGGTGGAGTGTGTGTGTGTGTGTATGTGTGACTTCTTGTCACACTCTCTTCCCCTGAACTAATGTGTCTATGGTACTTAGCAGAATCCACACACAATAGTTGCCTAGTAAATGATAGTTCTTCTCCTTCTTTCTTGCTAGACACCCTTCCTGCTCCCCTACTGCCCTGAAGCCTAGCCTGGCTTTGGTTGCCGGCAGTACCCAGCAGCACCATTCCCCCGGATCCTGCCTTCTAGACTCAGGGCAGATCCCAGGCATCAGTGCCCACACCTGCTCACCAGGAGATATTTCCCTACCCTACTTTGACCCCCTTCCAACTCTTAATGCAGGACTACAGAAAGACTTAGGAACACTTGCCAAGACAGTCTGACCTTTGCTTCCCTCTTCCAGGTGGGAATTGATGGATTTCATGCCTGTTTCCTTTCAGGGTTGCAGAGAGTACAGCAACTTGCAGAAAATACAAGATACTTCAGACAGAGACTGAGTGAAATGGGATTCATTATCTATGGCAATGAGGAATCTCCCGTTGTTCCCCTGCTCCTTTACATGCCTGCTAAAGTAGCGTGAGTATCCAGCGGACTCCCAGAATAACACCTAAGCTCCAAGGTGATCTGACAGAGATGGTGCTTTTGACACCAGGGGGCTCTTTCAGCATAGGTATTGCTTTGCATTTTGAGCAGGACGCCGAGTTCAGAATTCACTTGTCCAGCTTCTCAGAAGCTACCTGCCTGCCCATCATCAAGGCCATTTCACAGATCTTGTGGGAAGGGAGCCAGGTACTGTGGCCCATCGTATCCAAGCTCTGTGAATTGGGTGGAGTCACTTACCTCAGGCCTCAGCTGTAAATTGATGAAGATCCTGCACTTCCTCCTCCCCCAAGATCTTTCTCAGGGAGAACCTCAAAAGACCATCTCTCCCAACATTCAAAAGCAACATTACCAGGCTCTGTGCTTTCTCCCATTGCACTCTCACGACCATCCTCAAAAGAAGGCACCCTCATGTGTGGGGAAACTGAGGTTGAGAGCAGTTAAATAGCTTCCCAAAGCCATACCGGTCAAGCAGTAGTAAAACCAAGAGGCAAACCCAAACCTAGGCTTACTCCAAAGCTCTTGCTCTTAACAAAAAATGTTAGCACCACTCCTGTAAGCTTATTTGGGGTGGTTTTCCATCGATTGCAACTCTGAGGTTGAGCATTAGTAAAAACTGCATAAAGAGGAAAAATGACTTTTTCTCAGTATGACACAGATGAATTTATACATGAGCCATCTCCAATCTGCTAGAGAATAATTAACTCTGTTGTTAAAAGGAAGTTAATTAAACTCCTTTCTAATATAAAATGTTTGTGTATCTGATGAAGCACATGGTAGAAAATAATTCTCAACAAATGCTTATCAGATTCTAGACATCCTGACACTCCTTTAACACAACCCCATTGTTGGAACTTTCTGTTTGATTCTCTTAACAGTCGAAGTAGATGGGGCAGAGTATTAGACATAGTATAGAAAAGAAGTTCTGGGGCTATTAGTTGAAAACTCATGATGGATAGGACAGAGTTATATGTTCCTAAAAGATGGATTTTTTGGAGTACACTCTTGTGTCATTTCACCACAGCAAAATAATAAGCAGTTAAAATGCACACATGAGTTGCCTCATGCACCACAACCGTCCACCACTCAGCCCTTTGTTCATGGATCTGGATCAGGAAATCAATGCCTGGAGTAGCCAAGAAGACAGTGTGCTTCAGTAATGTCATAGGATACTGCTCTGTGCTAATGGCAGGAAGGAGTGACAATGGTGATACCAAGTGGCAGATAACCCAAAACCCTTTACCATGTGATCTTGGATGACAAGAAAGAAAACCCACGTTTACTCAGAGTTGTTGGGGAAACGGTATGTTCTGACTCCACACGTAGCCCATGCCTATCTAATATTTTATGATTAGCTCAAATGAAGACACCAAAAGTAAACTTGTTTCATTTTAGAGAGTGTCAACACCAGAGGGTGGCGGTAGGGAGTGTGCAGGATACTTCTGACTTTGATGATGGAAGCTGGAATTAGAACCTCAACAGGCTGGGAACATGAGTCCATCCAATGAGAAGAGTCCATGAAGAATAAAAACAAATGCATTTCAACACAAGAATTCAAGTGCAAGATGACAGAATGAAAGAGGGAGTTCCCCTCCTCCTTTATACGCCGGGAGTCCTGACTAGACAAAGCTAATGTGAAAAAGGAGAATTAAACTGAGAGGGAGTTTCCTGGAAAAGTTATGTTCTAAGGTATAATGAGATGTTTGGAATGAAAAAGAAATTTGACTCTGCCTCTTCTTAGCTGGGGGATCTAGGACAAGTTAACCAACCTTCTGAAGCCCCACTTTTCTCATATTGAAAATGGGATAGAATAGGACCTATTTCCTAAGATCATTTGAAGATTAAACAAGATGAAGTCTATCAGCATTTGGCATGTCGTGTCTTACATAGGAGCTACTCAGTGTTGGCTGTTATTATTAATAGTATTAATAATGTATATAAAGCACTTCATATAGTAATTGAGTAAGCACTGTTTCTTCAGTGGAAAGTTGAAGGCAGAGAACCTTTTGAAACGGAGTTAATTGGCTAAGCCAGTGTATGAGCACTTGTTTCATTTGCTCATTTAAAAACTTTTGATTTTTATCAAAGAGCTGTGATTTCTCCACATTTCCACCTACCACAGAATGGAGACATTATCTCTAGCCAGGTATCCTTTTGGATAAAGTCCTGTTGCAATTCTACCACTGGAATCTTCTATGGAGTTTAGTATAATGTGATTTCACCCATAAAACATTCACTTAAATAATCAAGAATATATTGTATTTACTATTTGGTACAGGGTTGACATTTTCCATCCTCAGGCCTCATCATACACTTGGAGGATGGTGCTGCAGAAAATGCAGTGATGCTGCGTGCAATGCAATGCTAATGTTGTATTATTATTATTCTTATTCACATAGTTTAGTTTCTTTCAGCCTATGACAGCTCTAATTTGCTTTGTGGAATACAAACCCAGAGGCAATCATATACATTAGCTGAAGGAGGCTAGGTTTAGTAGTGTAAGTTTTAAACTTAGAACTGCTCCGGGGAGGCCTCGGGTTAGCCTAATGAATCAACAGTCATATATTTTGCTCTACATTCTTTGGCAAAACCTACTTCCTCTGGTACAAAGAGAAGAGTGCAGACAGTGAAAATGGTCTTTGGGGAGTCCCAAAAACCGGCCCGATCATGGGTCAGGTGGTTTGTACTCTAGCAATAAAAGCACTTGACTTGTTTCTCAGACAATTACGAGCTCTCATCCTGTGCAGTTCCGTGGGCAGCCTTCCATAGGGTGATCAAGAAAAAGAAAGAATGGCTGTTTTCAAGCTTCCTCAGTTAGAAAGCTCCATCTCCTTGTAAACCTCCCAATCCAAATCAAAGGCTGAATCTTGCCATGGCCAAGCCAGGGGGCCAGAGAGGCTGCGTGTTTGGTAGTTCTTGCAATCTCCATCGCTTTCTTTGATAACCTGCGTTCTGCACGAGGAAACCAAAAGGCAGACAGCTAAACGGGAGGAGAATGAAAGACCCCTGCGTTGCAGATTCTTCCTGAGTTATGACTCAAGGTTTCTGTGGTGCTATCAGCTTCCAGCCTAAAATAAGACACCAGCAACCTCTTAATGCTAAGAACAGATCTGAGACGTTTACCCCACTTGAGGGCAAAGCATCTTAGTGATTAAGGGTTCCTGCGGGGGGCGACGGAGCACAAAGGGGAAAAGGCTCACTTGGGTGCACATGCCTGTGTCTGACATTGGATCTCAGAGCAAGAAGTTTACAGACTTTGAGAGCTGGGTATTCTAGAATCGTTACTGAGATTAGCTCTGAAATAAAAAGAGGCTAGAAGCAGTTAAGGGGAAGGAATCATAGCTTAAAAAGGTTTTACTCAGTATCAAAGAGCTTTGTACTTCTATGACCTACAGCCTCCAGGCTGCTTCTACTGACCAGCCTCTGTGTGCGTGCATTCCTCTCCCTCCCTCCTTCACCATCCCCCCTTAATCCAGCCAATGGGTTTATTATTCCTGAACATACACGTAACAAATGAGGAGACCCTTGCTATTTCCTATCTTTGGCTTGATGGAAAATAAAATCTTTGTCTCTGGAGAGATAACATGGCTTGGGGTTGGCTCCTGCAGACCCTCTGATCCTGATCCTGAAATTATAGTCACGAAGTAGAGGCTTCTTAAAATTTCCACACTGCATTATCAGTATTAAGTTTTTAAAGCATATAGGTTTGCATCTAACATGTTCTTTCTTCAGGTAATCGCATTGAGTAATGGTTTTTATTCCTTAAGAACCCTGCAGACAAAAGATTTTACATATGTGCAGACTTGTTAAACCAGGGTCACGTGCACCAGCATTTTCTGCTCAATGTCGAAGACTCTGTACACGTGGCTGTCTAATGAGTGTGCCATACCCCGCAATATACACACTCAGTTATGGGTACCATCAAGTGACTGGCTGCCACATTTCCTTATCGGTTGTATCTGAGAGAAGTTTCATTACTTCAGTCATCTTCTACTTACTTTTTAAAAGTAGGGACTTCCCTGTTGGTCCAGTGGGTAAGACTCTGTGCTCCCAATGCAGGGGACTGGGGTTCAGCCTTGGTTGGGGAATTATTGGGGTGGCCAAAAAATTCGTTCGGGTTTCTCCGTTATATCTTACAGAAAAACCCTAAAGAATTTTTTGGCCAACCCAATAGATCCCGCATGCCACAACTAAGAAGCCTGCATGCTGCAACTAAAGATCCCACAATCCGCAACTAAGACCCAGTGCAGCCAAAATAAATATAAATTTTAAAAAAAAAGTCAATTAGCCACATTCCTTTTTTTTTTCTTTTTTTTTTGCAGTGTAATTTTGTCATCTCTCAGTTAATCTCCTTTTTAACATTTCCCTTAGGGCTTTTGCAAGGCATCTATTAAAGAGAAAAATCGGCGTGGTGGTCGTTGGATTTCCAGCTACTCCCCTTGCAGAAGCCCGGGCTCGGTTCTGTGTTTCAGCAGCACATACCCGGGAGATGTTAGACGCAGTAAGTACTCCACAGCCCAGCAGAAGCGACAGATGGGGTCCTCGGATTCCGAGCACGTTCTTTTACTGAGCTCGCTTGGGTTTCCCTGGGTTTCTCTTGGATGGTTTAAGAAAACAACACTAATAACACTCACTGCTTAAAAAAAAAAAAGGGTATCCTAACAATGTCCAACAATGTGACCAACTCAGCAGATAGAAAAGAAAATCAGCTCAGTGAAGACTTGAGTCAAGTCGGTGTTTTGGTTTCATAGCAAAGACCCACTGAGTAGCCAGACATCCTGCTCTTTGCTTGTTCTTAAATGCGGACGCTGATCTCACGTGCTATTTCAGCAGTAACTGCCTGCAACCTGGCACTGCTCATAGCCACCACGTCCATCATAAGAAAATATGACTCAAATAAGCCACATGTTGGGAAACCAACAACAAAGACAGATCTATCATATAAGCTCATCCTACGTGAGGTGTAAAGGATTTCAAAACCACATTTCATTGCCCTTGGATTTCGATCTCTGTGTGAATGAGTAATATCAGAGAACCAAGCCAGGTCAGTCAGTTTAGGGTTGATGAAACCGTCTCATAAAATCAATGCAGTTTACCAAACACTATCAGGTGTCTGCTCTATGCAAAACCCTGGGGCAAAAAGTCTAAGAGAACATACTATAAATAAGCACTTCATAATAATATCAGACAGAATAAATTCATCTCGAAAAAGAAATATAGACAACTGCATGAGGGTGGAGTGGGTTATTATATATGGAGCTATTTGAACAAAACAAGAGACGACAAGGTCAAGGGCAACGGAAACAAAAGAAATGGGTCTAGGAATAGACGTTATGCATGCATGAAGCTGCCAAGACTTGGCAAATATTGGATGCAGGGCACATATGGGGCAAGGGAATCAAGAATAATCCGAGGTCTCTAGCCCTCTAGCAAATAAAGAACGGCAAAACTAAGCACATATATGAGATAAGGTATATGGCAAGGAACAGCATAACATCAACAGGACTGAGGGAATAAAATGAGCTCACTTCTAGACATGTTGGGATTACAAGTCTATGGGCCATCTGTGAAAAAGCAAACTATTATATATAGGATGGATAAACATCAAGGTCCTACTGTATAGCACAGGGAACTATATTCAATATCCTGTGACAAACCATAATGGAAAAGAATATGAAAAAGAATATGTGTGTGTGTGTGTGTGTGTGTGTGTGTGTGTGTGTGTGTGTGTGTAACTGAGTCATTTATACTTCGATAAAATTTAAAGAAAATAAAATCCAATTCTGGAGCTTAGGAGAGTATGCAAGGCTGGAGCTGCTGTAATCTGAGGA
Organism: Balaenoptera musculus; assembly: GCF_009873245.2. Taxonomy (NCBI): domain Eukaryota; kingdom Metazoa; phylum Chordata; class Mammalia; order Artiodactyla; family Balaenopteridae; genus Balaenoptera; species Balaenoptera musculus. The sequence continues at coordinate 39,785,749 of NC_045799.1, forward strand.
ACTAAGGGATCATTAAAGTCAATGGTAGAAGATATAATTGTCCAAATATAAGTGAACGGGCCAAGCGCAGACTCCCTCTACAACCCTGGTTGGATATAGGAATCACAGACGGGGAAATGGGCTTAGATGGAGCTAGATCAATTGGAAAAGTCATGAGCTAGTGTAGTGTTCAACACAGTAAACAGGAAAAAGCTTCAAGGAGGGGGAGGATCAAATGTCCCTGCGATTTTTTAGATTCCACGTGTAAGCGATACCATATGATATTTGTCTTTCTTGTCTGACTTACTTCACTCAGTATGACAATCTCTAGGTCCATCCATGTCACTGAAGATGTCATTATTTTGTTCTTTTTTATGGCTAAGTAATATTCTATTGATGAACCTATTTACAAAACAGAAATAGAGTCACAGATGTAGAAAACAAACTTATGGTTACCAAGGGGAAAAGTGGGGGGAGGGATAAATTGGGAGATTGGGATTGACATATACACACTACTATATATAAAATATATAACTAATAAGAACCTACTGTATAGGACAGGGAACTTTACTCAATACTCTGTAACGACCTATATGAGAATAGAATCTAAAAAAGAGTGGATATATGTACATGTATAACTGATTCACTTTGCTGTACACCTGAAACAAACATAACATTATAAATCAACTATACTCCGATAAAAATTAATTTTTAAATATGTCTCTACAAAACAGCAGAACATCCAAGTGGGGTGAGAGATGAGAAGAAACCATTGGCTTAGCAGTTAGTTAGTAGGATCTTGCTGATGCTCAGAACAGAGAGTTTTAGGGGAGTGCAGGGAACAGAAATAAGAATACAAAGAATTAAAAAATGAAAGGGATACTTTGAGCTCGAATTACACACACACACAGACACACACACACACACACATGGGTCCATATCTTTCTGCGTCACCATTATATTCTAGGACTTAAACCAATGTACAGAACATAGTAGGTACACAATAACAATTTATTAGATAACACGTTAATAACTGAGCTAACTCTAGATTTTGAGATGATGGGAGAACTTTGCTGATTTTGTTCCATATATTGTCCAGACTCTCTAAAATGAGTATATTTTAGAGAATATTAATTTTAACAAATTGTTTCTTCTAAATGTAATGAGTGGGTGGTAAGAAATGGTAGGCAAGTCTTTTGAGAAGCGTGTAAAGGCAAGAAAAATAGGTTTAGAAAAAGCCCTTGAAAGTGGGGGAAGACTTGAGCATGTTTACACATCAAGGGAAAAGGGAGTGAAGAGAGGAGCACTGCAGACATGGGGAGAAGAGGATGTGCCCAGAAGCAAGTTCCAGAGATGGCAGGAGGGGATGGACAGCTTGGGTCGATCTGCATCTTTTTTCTGATCCAAACTGCATGGAGGCACTCATGAATACCCGGTTCAATAGATATCAGACCTTGTGATTGTTTTCATGAGTTAATTCCTGCGGAATACTTGGTTTGGAAGGAGCACGGAAACCTCATCTAGACAAATGCCTCTAAACTTTTGAGATCATCAAATCAATACAAAATTTTGAGCAAGTTTCTTACTATAAGAGAAGTGAAAAATGACCCCTTGAACAGTCAGGGCATTAAGGTAGCAACTGAACATAAATGACGGTCGCAGAAAATATACAATATTAGAGAAGTCTATTCAGTGACCATGTTTGGAACAAGACAAGAAGGAGGCCACTTTACAAACACAAAATGACTTAAAAGGTCCCTCTTCTAACATGAGTGGCAGCTGCTCCTTTACCAAGGCCAGCTCTAGCCTTGCTATAATCCTCCCACCTTCTAGATAAGAAGTCTACATATAAACAACACTGAGCTGCTCCAGCTTCTCGACAGCATCCAAGCCAGAACTGGTCCCTGCTTCCTTAGAATCATCTCGTGCACAAGTCCAGATGTGATATGTAGCCCTTCCCAACTCCCTGTTACGAAGATGGTTCTTCTGGAGTGTGTATTCCCTGCTACAGCAAGCTGAATAAACCCGACTTTGAGTACTGGTGTGTTTCAGGTAGTTGATTAGTGGGCCTCAACATAAATCCATTTAGAAATAATACATGCATTACCCATATATTATGTACATTTTATAACAGACACAAAAAAAGAAGTTAAAAAGGTTGAGATACCACCTCACACCTGTCAGAATGGCTATCATCAAAAGAACACAAATTACAATGTTGGCAAGGATGTGGAGAAAAGGGAACCCTCGTACACTGTGGGTGGGAATGTATATTGATGCAGCCACTGTGGAAAACAGTATGGAGGTTTCTCAAAAAACTAAAAATAGAACTGCCCTATGATCCAGCAATTCCATCCCTGGGTATATATATGAAAAAAACAAAAACACTAATTCAAAAAGATACATGCATCCCAATGTTCATAGCAGTGTTACTTACAATAGCCAAGATATGGAAGCAACTTAAGTGTCCATCAATAGATGAATGGGTGAAGAAGATGTGGTACGTATTTGCAATGGAATATAACTCAACCATAAAAAAGAATGAAATTTTGCCATTTGCAGCAACATGGATGGACTTGGAGGGCATTATGCTAAGTAAAATAAGTCAGACAGAGAAAGACAAGTACTGTATGACATTGCTTATGTGTGGAATATAAAAAATACAACAAACCAGTGAATATAATAAAAAAGAAGCAGACACAGACATAGAGAGCAAACTACTTGTTACCAGTGGGGAGAGTGGGAGGGGTAACATAAGGGTTGGGGAGCAAGAGGCACAAACTATTGGGTATAAGATAGGCTCAAGGATGTACTGTACACAACACAAGGAATATAGCTGATACTTTGTAATAACTGTAAATGGAAAGTAACCTTTAAAATTGTAAAAAAAATAAAAAACATTTTTTTAAAAAAAGGTTGAGATTAAAATGAATCAAAATTCTATGTTTTCCTCCCACATCCTTCATGAATTGTGGTACTTCTCCCCCAGGTGTGTGGGCCCTTCACTTTCAAAGCCACAGAGCTACTCCATCCCCCACCTTCAGGAAAAGCAACAGAAACTATCCCAGATTGATGCCACTTAAAATGTAAAGCCTGATACTTTTTCCTAGGGCTTATATTTGGTATAAAAATTAAGAAAATAAATAGAAGTAAAAAGAAAAATTTAATCACCCATAATCCTACCACCCAGAAATAAACTATTCTTAACATCTTTGTAGGGATCTTAACTAATGTCAGTTTGGAAGATTTCCCAACAGAGAAAATCCCTAAGCCCCATGAGTCATTCATTCTGATGGTAACGATTCTCACTTTACCTTTTTCAAAACATTGGACTCTAATATCGTTTCTCTTTTCTTTTGACTGGTTGAGAAAAACAGGCCCAAAAGGTTAAAAAGGCATGCCCAATTCAGTAGGATTAGTGACAGACTGGAAGGAAAAACTTACGTTTTGTATATTCTGGATCTCCGTTGTTTCATTTGTAAAACTGGGAATACATTTACCTGCCTGGATTGAGAGAATTGAAACAGATGAGTTCTTGATCTCTTGTGGTTTTAAATTCTATTATTCTATGGGGCATAGAGATGAGTATTTAAAAGTTGGGGGTGGGAGGAGGGGGGCAGCGGAAGAATGGGAGAGAGAGGAGGATCCTAATTAGCTCCCATAATGTTCCATTTTCTTCCTGGCCAGGTTGGTTTGCTGTGTCATGAAGAATTAATGCAAACTTAATCTGCAAAGTTTTCTTTTTCTTCCACAAGTTTATATATGTCATTAAACTTTAAAATAAATCCTTCAAGGGTAAGCATGGATCAGATGATTTTATTCCTCTCCTCACACCCCCAAAATAAACTAAAGATTCGTAATGTGGAGTTAGACTATTAAAGAGTATGAAAATAAAATGCATTAGCCTCTAACATTCCTCTAGGGCTGGCTTTTGAACCACAGCTTAATGATTTGGATCTTTCTCCTTTTCTTTAAAATCGAATAAGCTGGGAAAAGAAGAGTGTGGTTCTCTGTGAGACCCCCAGAGAGCAAGGCCACTTGGGAGTTTAAAAAGAACTGATGGAAGGAATCTCTTTGCAGGTTTTGGAAGCCCTGGATGAGATGGGTGACCTCCTGCATGTGAAATATTCCCGGAACAGGAAGTCAGCACGCCCCGAACTCTACGACGAGACGAGCTTTGAACTTGAGGATTGAGTTTCCTGGACCTGAATGGAGCCTAAAGACTTTGCCAGAAAGACCTCCCTCCTTGCCTCCAAAGAAATATAAATAGATTTCTTCTCCTTTCTAAGGACAGTTTTGGTTTCCAAACCAATTTCATTGAGCCAAGGGAGACACGATTGTTGTGCTTTTAACGTCTCTACAGAGACAAAACTATGGTTCCAGAGTTTAATTTTCTCTTCCCCCAAGTATCCTGCTGCAAATACACACATGCACTTCTCAGAATATTTTTAATAGCAAAGAGCCTGTATTTTAGTTGCTACCATGCAGCCTCTTTGGTCCAGACCCTTTCAAGAGTTCCAACCAAACAAGAGGGTTTTGACTTTTTAGTTCAGTAGATCTCATTATGTGTTTGCTAATTTCATCTGCAGATGGGGGCAAGGGTGGTGGGCAGTAGCTGGACTCCTTGTTACCCATGAAACACCAGCTAGAACTCATCCGTATCACGGGGAGTTCCAGGCAGGAGGGTAAAGAAATGTTGCCTCTACCATTTGCCACATTTGGACTTTTTCCAAGGACAAGTGTCAAAAGCCATAGTTAATGTTTCAAGGGAGAGTGCAGGCCTGGCCAGCAGCGACCAAACATCTTTAAAGGAAATTTTCCTTTTCCGCTTGCTGGTCTCCTGCAGTTTTACAGCTGAGTTTTGAGGTTTGGAAAATTCAAGACTTTTGTTTCATCAGGAAGAGGGCAGAAAGCAAGCAAGCCAATGGTAGGCCTAGACTAAAACTGTAAAGTTATAACAACTTGAATGTTGTTGGTGCCACGCAGACTGAATGTTTAGCATCGCTTTTACTACTTTAACAACTGAGTGGTCATTTTCCTATTAAATTTGGAGTACATGGGGAAATTCAAGTTCCTTTAGAGTTGTCTCTCAAGACTACACTTGAAGAACATATTCAAAATGTTCAAAAATGTTCAAAATGTTCAAATGTTCAAAAATGACATTTAAAAGTAAATGCTATTCCACTTTTCAATTCTGACCCCCTTCCCCATTCAGGCCTATTAAATACTACTGTCATCTGGCATAAGCACTCCAATTTGGTGCTAAGTGGGCTTGCACACTATTGGGCAACTAACTGGAATTTACTTGCGTTGTCTCTGTCTCTCTTTATCTCTCTGTCTGTCTCTCTATGTCTGCCTGTCTGTCTCTCTCTCTCTCCAAATGTGAACACAAACTTCTCTGCAAAAGTAGCCCTTTGCTAATTGGATCTAGTTGGTATGGAAGAAACCAGGGGAAAACCTTATCTTTATCAAGCTTACAGATGGTGCCCAGATTGGGAAACACTAAAAAGCAGTGGTGACCTTTTAGCAAAGCTTCTGTAATAGTTCGAATGAGTTATAGAACATTCCACTCCATCAAATGACACTATAAACAAATCACTTCAAGAGAGGTTTGACTTTGCATGACACAGATGGACCAAGGCTTTCATGCTGTGAGCTGGGATAGAAACTCCACCCACAGCTCCCGTGTTGGATGGAGAAGCGTGGAGATTGGTTCAAGATGGTGGAGTAGAAGGACGTGCACTCACTCCCTCTTGTGAGAGTACTGGAATCACAACTAACTGCTGAACAATCATCAACAGGAAGACACTGGAACTCACCAAAAAAGATACCTCACATCCAAAGAAAAAGGAGAAGCTGCAATAAGATGGTACGAGGGGAGCAATCACAATAAAATCCCATAACTGCTGGGTGGGTGACTCACAAACTGGAGAACATGTATACCACAGAAGTCAACCCACTGGAGTGAAGGTTCTGAGCCCCATGTCAGGCTTCCCAACCTGGGGGTCCGGCAACAGGAAGAGGAACTCCCAGAGAATCAGACTTTGAAGGCTAGTGGGATTTCATTGCAGGACTTTGACAGGACTGGAGGAAACAGAGACTCCACTCCTGCAGGACACACACAAAGTAGTGTGTGCATCGGGACCCAGGGGAAGGAGCAGTGACCCCATAGGAGACTGACCAGACCTACCTGCTAGTGTTGAGGTCTCCTGCAGAAGTGGTGGGGGGGGGGGTGGCTGTGGCTCACTGTGGGGACAAGGACATTGGCAGCAGAAGTTCTAGGAAGTACTCCTTGGCATAAGCCCTCCCAGAGTCCACCATTAGCCCCACCAAGAACCTGTACCAGCTCCAGTGTTGGGTCACCTCAAGGCCAAACAACCAACAGGGACGGAACTCAGTCCCACCCATCAGCAGGGAAGTGGATTAAAGTTTTACTGAGCACTAAACCCAGAGCAACACCCAGCTCTACCCACCACCAGTCGCTCCCATCAGGAAGCTTGCACAAGCCTCTTAGATAGCCTCATCTACCAGAGGGCAGACAGCAGAAGCAAAAAAAACTACAATTCGTTCTGCAGGCTGTGGAACGAAAACTACATTCACAGAAAGATAGACAAAATGAAAAGGCAGAGGGCCTATGTCCACATGAAGGAACAAGATAAACCCCCAGAAAAACAACTAAATGAAGTGGAGATAGGCAACCGTTCCAGAAAAAGAAGTGAGAATAATGATATGTGAAGATGATCCAGAACCTCAGAAAGAGAATGAAGGCAAAGATCAAGAAGAAGCAAGAAATGTTATAACAAAGACCTAGAAGTATGAAAGAAAAAACACCTAGAAGAATTAAAGAACAAACAAACAGAAATGCACATACAATAATTGAAATGAAGAAAATACACTAGAAGGAATCATAGCAGAATAACTGAGGGCAGAAGAACAGATAAGTGACCTGGAAGACAGAATGGTGGAATTGACTGCCACAGAACAGAATAAAGAAAAAAAGAATGAAAAGAAATGAAGACTGCCTAAGAGACCTCTGGGACAACATTAAATGCACCAACATTTGCATTATAGGGGTTCCAGAAGGAGAAGAGAGAGAGAAAGAAACCAAGAAAATATTTGAAGAGATTATAGTGTGAAACTTCGCTAACATGGGAAAGGAAATAACCACCAAAGTCCAGGAAGTGCAGAGTCCCCAGGCAGGATAAACCCAAAGGAGAAAAACACGCCAAGACACATAGTAATCAATTTGACAAAAATAAAGACAAAGAAAAAGTATTAAAAGCAACAAGGGGAAAATGACAAGTAATATACAAGGGAACTTCCATAAGGTTAACAGCAGAAACTCTACAGCCAGAAGGGGAGTGGCACAGTATATTATTAAAGAGATAAAGGGAGAAGCTACAACCAAGATTTACTCTACCCAGCAAGGATCTCATTCAAAAGGTTACAGACAAGCAAAAGCTAAGAGAACTCAGCACCACCAAACCCAGCTCTACACAAAAGCTAAAGGAACTTCCTCTAAGTGGAAAACACAGAGAATGAAAGGGCCTACAAAAACATACCCAAACAGTAAGACATGGTAATAGGAAGATACATATCGATAATTACCTTAAATGTGAAATGGATTAAATGCTCCAACCAAGACATAGACTTACTGAATGGATACAAAACAAGACCCATATATATGCTGTCTGCAGGAGACCACTTCAACCTAGGGACACATACAGACTGAAAGTGAGGGGATGGAAAAGATATTCCATGCAAATGGAAATCAAAAGAAAGCTGGAGGAGCAATACTCATATCAGATAAACTAAACTTAAAATAAGAATGTTCCAAGAGACAAGGAAGGACACTACATAATGATCAAGGGATCAATCCAAGAAGATGATAAACAATTATAAATATATATGCACTCAACATAGGAGCACCTCAATACATAAGGCAACTGCTAACAGCTATAAAAGAGGAAATCAACAGTAACATAATAATAGTGGGGGACTTTAACACCTTACTTACACCAATGGACAAATCATCCAGACAGAAAATTTAATAAGGAAGCTCAAGTTTTCAAATGACACAATAGGCAAGATAGACTTAATTGATATTTATAGGACATTCCATCTGAAAACAGCAGAATTACACTTTCTTCTCAAGTGCACACGGAACATTCTCCAGGATAACATCACATCATGGGTCACAAATCAAGCCTCAGTAAATTAAGAAAATTGAAATCATATCAAGCATGTTTTCCAACCACAATGCTATGAGATTAGAAATCAATTACAGGGGAAAAAATGTAAAAAGCACAAACACATGGAGGCTAAACAATATGTTACTAAATAACCAAGAGATCACTGAAGAAATCAAAGAGGAAATCAAAAAATCCTAGAGACAAATGAAAATGAAGACATGATGATCCAAAACCTATGGGATGCAGCAAAAGCAATTCTAAGAGCAAAGTTTATAGCAATACAATCTTACCTCAAAAAATAAGAAAAATCTCAAATAAACAATCTAACCTTACACCTAGAGGAACTAGAGAAAGAAGAACAAACAAAACCCAAAGTTAGTAGAAGGAAAGAAATCATAAATATCAGAGCAGAAACAAATGAAATAGAAACAAAGAAAACAATTGCAAAGATCAATAAAACTAAAAGCTTGTTCCTTGAGAAGACAAACAAAATTGATAAACCTTTAGCCAGACTCATCAAGAAAAAGAGGGAGAGGACTCAAATCAATAAAATTAGAAATGAAAATGGAGAAGTTACAACAGACACCACAGAAATATAGAAATACAAAGCATCATAAGAGACTACTACAAGCAATTCTGTGCCAATAAAATGGACAACCTGGAAGAAATGGACAAATTCTTAGAAAGGTTTAACCTTCCAAGACTGAACCAGGAAGAAATAGAAAATATGAACAGACCAATCACAAGTAATGAATTGAAACTGTGATTTAAAATCTTCCAACAAACAAAAGCCCAGGACCTGATGGCTTCACAGGTGAATTCTATCAAACATACAGAGATGAGCTAACACCCATCCTTCTCAAACTCTTCCATAAAATTACACAGGAAGGAACACTCCCAAACTTGGAAGTCCTACGAGGCCACGATCACCCTGATACCAAAACCAGACAAAGATACTACAGAAAAAGAAAATTACAGACCAATATCACAGATGAATATAGATGCAAAAATCCTCAAAAAATATTAGCAAACAGAAGCCAACAACACATTAAAAGGATCATGCACCATGATCAAGTGGGATTTATCCCAGGGATGCAAGGATTCTTCAATATATGCAAATCAATCAATGTGATACACCATATTAACAAATTGAAGAATAAAAACCATATGATCATCTCAATAGGTGCAGAGAAAGCTTTTGTCAAAATTCAACACCCATTTATGATAAAAACTCTCCAGAAAGTGGGTATAGAGGGAAGCTACCTCAACATAATAAAGGCCATATATGACAAACCCACAGAAAACATCATTCTCAATGGTGAAAAACTGGAACCATTTCCTCTAAGAACAGGAACAAGCCAAGGATGTCCACTCTTGCCACTATTATTCAACCTAGTGTTGGAAGTCATAGCCACAGCAATCAGAGAAGAAAAAGAATAAAAGGAATACAAATTGGAAAAGAAGAAGTAAAACTATCACTGTTTGCAGATAACATGATACTATACATAGAGAATCCTAAAGATGCCACCAGAAAACTACTAGAAGTAAGCAAGGAATTTGGTAAAGTTGCAGGATACAAAATTAATGTGCAGAAATCTCTTGCATTCTTACGCACTAATGATGAAAAATGTGAAAGAGAAATTAAGGAAACACTCCCATTTACCACTGCAACAAAAAGAACAAAATACCTAGAAATAAACCTAGGTAAGGAGACAAAAGACCTGTATGCAGAAAGCTATAAGACACTGATGAAAGAAATTAAAGATGACATAAACAGATGGAGAGATATACCATGTACTTGGACTGGAAGAAACAATATTGTGAAAATGACTATACTCCCCAAAGCAATCTACAGATTCAATGCAATCCCTATCAAATTACCAATGTCATTTTTTACAGAACTAGAACAAAAAATCTTAAAATTTGTATGGAGACACAAAAGACCCCGAATAGCCAAGGCGGTCTTGAGCGAAAAAAACGGAGCTGGAGGAATCAGACTCCCTGACTTCAGACTATACTATAAAGCTACAGTAATCAAGACAATATAGAACTGGCACAAAAACAGAAATATAGATCACTGGAACAAGATAGAAAGCCCAGAGATAAACCCATGCACCTATGGTCAACTAATCTATGACAAAGGAGGCAAGGATATACAATGGAGAAAAGACAGTCTTTTCAATAAGTGGTGCTGGGAAAACTGGGCAGCTACGTGTAAAAGAATGAAATTAGAACACTCCCTAATACCATACACAAAAAATAAACTCAAAATGGATTAAAGACCTAAATATAAGACCAGACACTATAAAACTCTTAGAGGAAAACATAGGAAGAACACTCTTTGACATAAATCACAGCAAGATCTTTTTTGACCCACCTCCTAGAGTAATGGAAATAAAAACAAAAATAAACCAATGGGACCTAGTGAAAATTAAAAGCTTTTGCACAGCAAAGGAAACCATAAACAAGACGAAAAGACAATGCTCAGAATGGGAGAAAATATTTGCAAACGAATCAATGGACAAGGGATTAATCTCCAAAATATATAAGTAGCTCATGCAGCTCAATATTAAAAAAACAACCCAGTCAAAAAGTGGGCAGAAGACCTAAATAGACGAGAAAGGCAATTCAAAACTACAATGAGGTATCACCTCACACGGGTTAGAATAGGCATCATCGAAAAACCTACAAACCACAAATGCTGGAGAGGGTGTGGAGAAAAGGGAACCCTCTTGCACTATTGGTGCGAATGTAAATTAATACAGCCACTATGGAGAACAGTATGGAGGTTCCTTTAAAAACTAAAAATAAAATTACCATATGACCCAGCAATCCCACTACTGGGCATATGCCCAGAGAAAACCATAATTCAAAAAGACACATACACCCCAATGTTCATTGCAGCACTATTTACAATAGCCAGGTCATGGAAGCAACCTAAATGCCCATCGACAGATGAATGGCTAAAGAAGATGTGGTACATACATACAATGGAATATTAGCCATAAAAAGGAAAGAAATTGGGTCATTTGTAGATACGTGGATGGAATTAGAGACTGTCATACAGAGTGAAGTAAATCAGAAAGAGAAAAACAAATATCGTATATTAATGCATATATGTGGAATCTAGGAAAATGGTACAGATGAACCGATTTGCAAGGCAGAAATAGAGACACAGATGTAGAGAACAAATGTATGGACACCAAGGGGGGAAAGCGGGGGGCAGGGAGATGGTGGTGGTGGTGGGATGAATTGAGAGATTAGGATTGACATATATACACTAATATGTATAAAATAGATAACTAATAAGAACTTGCTGTATAAAAAATAAATTAATTAAATTAAATTTAAAAAAAGAAAAATATAGAGCAAATTTTACACTCCTATACTATTCATTTCAAGCTGAAATAATAAGACCAAGGAGTTCAATAAAAGTATTTCTAAAACAACACAGATATAACTGAGCTAAAGTTTAAAATAATACTAACTATAAAATAATAATCACAATAGATAGCACATATTGCATGTTTACCATGTATAATGTACTATGCTAGAATCTTTAGATAAATTAACTTCTTTAATCTTCAAAATAATTCTGTAATTTTGTTTTATTTTTATCCCCACAGTAGAGATGAGGGCACTGAGGTCTCCTCTGAGATTGAGAATAGCCTGTGTCCTCCTAATCACTATGTCTTCATCACTTGTCACCTTGGGGCAGAAGAAATACAAACATCACCAAGAGTCATCAGGGGCACTTGCAGGAAATTCACGTGCCTCCAACATTTATATATATCCTGTCTAGGTGGGGTTCCTCCCGGTTCTAAATCACTACAGTAAAAAGCTACTAATTGGAAAATGTTCTGTCCCTCAGGTGTGTCAGTTAAGGAAAAAATTTAAATCATTTTTTCAAAGAAGAGATACAGATGGCCAACAGACACATGCAAAGATGCTCAAAACCACTAATCATTAGGGAAATTCCAATCAAAACCACAATGAGATATCACCTCACACCTGTCAGAATGGCTATTGTCAAAAAGACAAGAAATAAACAAATATTGGGCAAGGATATGGAGAAAAGGTAACCCCCATGCACTGCTGTGGAAAGTAAATTGGTGCAGCCACGATGGAAAACAGTATGGAGATACCTCAAAAAATTAAAAATAGAACTAACATATGCTCCAGCAATTCCAATCCTGGATATTTATCCAAAGAAAACAAAAATACTAATTCAAAAAGACATCTGCACCCCTATGTTCATTGCAGCATTATTTACAATAGCCAAGATATGGAAGCAACCCAAGTGTGCATCAATAGATAAATGGATAAAGAAGATGTGGTATATATATACAATTGAATATTACTTCAGCCATAAAATAATGAATCTTGGCCATTTATGACAACATGGATGGACCTAGAGGGTGTTATGCTAAGTGAAATAATTCAAACAAAGAAAGACAAATACCATATGACTTCATTTATATGTGAAATCTAAAAAACAAACAAACAGAACAGAACAAAAACAGACTCATAGATACAGAGAACAAACAGGTATTTGCCAGAAGGGAGGGTGTGGGGGGGATGAGTGAAATAGGTGAGGGAGATTAAGAGGTACAACTTCCAGTTGCAAAATAAATGTCACCGGTATGAAATGCCAGATGTGGAGAATATAGTCAATTATTATATATTTCTTTGGTGACAGATGGTAACTAGACTTTTGGTGGTCATTTTGAAATGTATAGAAATATTGGATCATTATGCTGTATACTAGGAACAAGCAAACAAACAACCTCACAGAAAAAGAGATCACATTTGTGGTTACCAGAGGTGGGGGTGGAGGAGGGGAAATTGGATGAAGGCAGTTAAAGGTACCAACTTCCAGTTATAAGATAATAAGTACTAGGGATGTCACGTACAACCTGATAAATAAATGACCACTGCTTAATGTTACATATAAAAGTTGTTAAGAGAGGTAAGGGTTCTCACAACAAGGAAAAAACATTTTTTTTCTATTCCTTTAAATCTGTATCTATATAGGATAATGGGTGTTCACTAAACTTATTGTGATATCATTTCATGATGTATGTAAGTCAAATTACTATGCTGTACACCTTAAACTTATGCAGTGTTGTATGTCAATTATATCTCAATAAGCTGGAAAATACATGTATTAAAAAAAGGTGATCAGCTTTCGGAAAAGTTTTTATGGGGAGATTATAACCCCCAGTAGGTACATCAGTTTAAAGTGGATCACATGGTTAAAACTTCTCCTGGACATTTGCAAGGAGTCCTATAAGCAGAAGAGGAGAGGAAGGGGGTCCTGAAAATGCAGTTGCCCAATCAATGACTGATTTTGATAACTAAATTCCAACAGAGACTAAATTCCCACTCTTCTCAGTGAACTGCAGCTTTCCTTGTGCAAAGAAAACGTATGTTGTATAAATGTGCCAAGAAAAGCAAGACACATAGATCTTTTCTCTTGAAAATGTACATTTAAATGAAATTGATCTCAGTTAATTGTCCAAAATGCATCTTCATCAAGATCCCGGAGTCCTGGGAAATTGATTACATTCTCCAATACAAGATCAAGGACATACCTCTGTCAGAAAGTCTGTGTTGAATATACACTTAGGAGAACAACTTTAATCCAGTGGAATGTTTCCTGAGCATATTAGAGGGGCTCAGGTCCCAAAGGGCTGGTATATAAGAATGTATGTCATATAGAGTAAGGTTGGTCAAGAGGGTGCTTGTGAGAATTTTTATAAGAAAAAATCTACTGCTAGGTTAGTAAAACCATGATTTCAATTCAATAGGGATTATTGGGTCTCAAAAATGATACCAGAGCCAAAAGTGTACCATTGGTTGGTTCTGTTGCAAAGGTAATTTTTCTAACAGAACATAATGTTATGCACCCCCAACCCTCCCAGTTGTGGTGTGCACACGTGTGCACACATACACACACACACACACACACACTTTCCCCTTCCTTTACAGATCAAGCAAGAGTATAAAGATACAGAGATGAGAATTTGGTTGGCTGATAGATAGATGGAAGATGCTGTCTCTGAAAATGACCTTCAGGGAAGCAGAAGATAAAAGATCCAGACTGATATTTGTAAGGAGAATACATTTGCATAATAGCAAAATCATGTAGACACCTTCCTAATGTTATGGAATGCAATATCCTGGGTGTTTGGCTATCTTCCCTTTCATCATGTTTTGGTTTGGCAGAGGCCATGGGCTTCAGAACATATTAGTAAGCTTGTTAAAATGCAGATCCCTGGGCCCCAGACCAGACCTCCACTGAATCAGAACAGCTACAGTGCCCAGGAATCTTTCATTTCAGCCAGCCTTCCCAGGGGATTCTCATCCAGGTCATAGTTTGAGAACCACTATTGGAACTTTTGTTTTGGTAGATTGGTCAGTGCTAAAAGCATACCAGGAACTTTGTTCTGATTCTCTGTTGATGGCTAAGAGTGTTTATTTTACTAAAATAAAATGAATTATTTCAAACTTTTCACCTCAATGGGACGTTTGTTCCCATTTCCAGGTACCTTCTCTTTCTACAAAAAGGAACCCAATATTGAAGAATAATCTGCCATTCATTCGAGCAAAATTATCTCTTCTCTAGTTCTCCCTCTGTGTCATTTCCTACAAGATGTTCCTTTTCCTTTTCATGCCCTTGTTCCGTTGAATGTGGTACCTTGTTTCTTTTTTTTCTTCCTACCCCTTAAAAAAATCTTCAACCTCTGATTATTTATTTATTCCAACAATAGCTCTTGAGTTGGGTGAAAGTCTTAACAGTTCTTCAAACTTGCAATGCTCCTCTGTATTTTTCATCGGAGATAACAAATATTATAAATGGGTTGCTCTGACTTCAAAGTTCCGATGAGAAAACCTTAGCTCTTAAATATACCCTCTGATTTATGGCAATAATAACAATTGTAATTTGAACTTATCTGATGCTTTCTTGGCAATTTTTTCCTGGTCTCAGTAAGAACAACATATTTGAAGTCTGTTTTCTCAGAATACCATACACAGCTGTGTAATGTTTAGGAAATTAAAAGGAGACTGTATTTTAAATGTTTCTAGGCAGTTATTGTGGGACGTTGTCTTATGGTGTTGTGGTATGTTGTGTGTGTGTGTGTGTGTGTGTGTGTGTGTGTGTGTTTCACTGAAAGATGTGAGGTGACCAACTTCATTTCATTCTGCCTGAGATGTGTTAATTTCTTTAATAAACAAATCACCAAAATGGGCAATATAAAAAATAATTGATGGTTTTTGTGTTGATTTAGTTTGGGTTGCCCTAAAAAAGACTGAGGTGGAGATTTGCTTTTAAGAATTTCATTGAGAAAAATTGGCGCAAGGTGGAGAGCCCTGGCTTGCACTGTGTCACAAGAACCAATTGTGCTCATCTCTTCCCAATTCTGTTTTCAGTGACATCACATTGGTGGCTTGAAATTGGCCATATTGGGAGTATTTACACCACAGAAACTGGCAAACACTGCAAATCTGTGACCTGGAGAGCTGGCGGTTAGACATTTACCAGCACACCACTGAGACCACATACAATGGTGCAATATCTAGGTTGGAGTGAGGGAACAGGATTGGAAACAGGAGAAGTTGCACTGTGATGTCATCATAGTGAAGGCTTCAGTAAGCCCCAGGGGAGCTATGCAACTGAGATGGACCTTTAGAGTTATCTCAAAAGGAGGCATGAGAGCCAGGTCTTTTCTCCCTATCGACTAGTCACGGGATGCAAGCTACCAGGGTAGGGGTGTCGGGGAGAGTGTTACGTTGGGCAAGACAATTCTGTTCAGTTGAAGGCAATTCAGTTCTCGGGGAGGGACTCAGCTTTGAGCTGACAGCAGTCCATCCTCTTAAAAAATTTATTTCTAATCTACACACTTAAAAAAATTTATAATGGAAAAATCTAAACATACGATAAAATAGAAGAGTATAATGAACCCACATGTGCCTATCACCTAGCTTCAAACATTATCAATTCATGGCCAGTCATTTTCAACTATTTCCCTTCCCCCCACTTCACTACCCTCCCACCAGATTGCTTTGAGGTGAGCCCCAGAAGTCTTATGATTTCATCAGTATATATTTCACTGAGTCTCTCTAAAAGGTAGAGATGTCTTAATTTGTTTCAACCTCATTATAAGGTAAGTCTTCAGGATCACGAAGGCACCAAAATGAGTCAAATTTTCTTTCTCAGTCTCATACCATGCACTCTTATTTCCTGGAGTAAGAGTAGGAATTATTTCTAAAGTAGGTATATGAACAAACACATGAAAGAATGCTCAACAGCATTAATCATTAGAGAAATGCAAATCAAAACTACAATGAGCTATCATCTCACACCAGTCAGAATGGCCATCATCAAAAAATCTAGAAACAATAAATGCTGGAGAGGGTGTGGAGAAAAGGGAACACTCTTGCACTGTTGGTGGGAATGTAAATTGATACAGCCACTATGGAGAACAGTATGGAGGTTCCTTAAAAAGCTAAAAATAGAACTACCATATGACCCAGCAATCCCACTACTGGGCATATACCCTGAGAAAACCATAATTCAAAAAGAGTCATGTACCAAAATGTTCATTGCAGCTCTATTTACAATAGCCAGGACATGGAAGCAACCTAAATGTCCATCGACAGATGAATGGATAAAGAAGATGTGGCACATATATACAATGGAATATTACTCAGCCATAAAAAGAAATGAAATGGAGGTATTTGTAATGAGGTGGATGGAGTTAGAGTCTGTCATACAGAGTGAAGTAAGTCAGAAGGAGAAAAACAATACAGTATGCTAACACATATATACGGAATCTAGGAGAAAAAAAAAAAAAAGGCCATGAAGAACCTAGAGGCAAGACGGGAATAAAGACACAGACCTACTAGAGAATGGACTTGAGGATATGGGGAGGGGGTGGGGTGAGATGTGACAGGGTAAGAGAATGTCATGGACATATATACACTACCAAATGTAAAATAGATAGCTAGTGGGAAGCAGCCGCATAGCACAGGGAGATCAGCTTGGTGCTTTGTGACCACCTAGAGGGGTGGGATGGGGAGGGTGGGAGGGAGGGAGATGCAAGAGGGAAGAGAAATGGCAACATATTGTATATGTATAACTGATTCACTTTGTTATAAAGCAGAAGCTAACACACCATTGTAAGGCAATTATACTTCAATAAAGATGTTTAAAAAAAAAAGATGTGGCACATATATACAATGGAATATTACTCAGCCATAAAAAGAAACAAAATGGAGTTATTTGTAGTGAGGTGGATGGAGTTAGAGTCTGTCATACAGAGTGAAGTAAGTCAGAAAGAGAAAAACAAATACAGTATGCTAGCACATATATATGGAATCTAAGGGAAAAAAAAAAAGGTCATGAAGAACCTAGTGGCAAGATGGGAATAAAGACACAGACCTACTAGAGAATGGACTTGAGGATATGGGGAGGGGGAAGGGTAAGCTGTGACAAAGTGAGAGAGTGGCATGGACATATATACACTACCAAACGTAAAATAGATAGCTAGAGGGAAGCAACCGCATAGCACAGGGAGATCAGCTCTGTGCTTTGTGACCACCTAGAGGGGTAGGATAAGGAGGGTGGGAGCGAGGGAGATGCAAGAGGGAAGAGATATGGGAACATATGTATATGTATAACTGATTCACTTTGTTATAAAGCAGAAACTAACACACCATTGTAAAGCAATCATACTCCAATAAAGATGTTTAAAAAAAAAAGTAGGTATATGGTGTCTTGAACGATAATAAATCAATCCTTTTGGGACATTTATCATGTGCCAGACACTGTACCAAGAACTCTGACATACATTATCTTTGGGGGACTCCCGTGGAGACGAATAATGGGCTCATCTTGGACAGCACAGTGTTGAAGACATCAGGGGATTAGCAGTGCCTAAAGAGGACTTCCAAGACTCTGATGGGGCATTGCTTTTTTCTGAGAATGCCCTCTTCCTTATTGAATCAAGTTTCTTAAAAAGTTATTTCAGTTAAACTTTATATATCAGCAGGGGTGATTCAAGCAGGAATAAGAACTAGTGAGACCAGCTTACCCATTTGAAAAAGGGTGATGCCTGTGAGAGTTTAAGGTAGAACCTGGCACACTCATTCTTGTTGTACCTCTTTGTCCAGATGAGAGGCTTAAATCTGATGGTTGCAAGTCAACTGCTCAGAAAAGTTATCACTGATACAAATCAATGAAATATCGAACATGAGGAGTCAGAGTAGAAGAAAGAGATGGGTTTTTTTTCCCCCTCTGGCATGAAACAATGCTCTCTTTTATTCAGCCCAGATGCTAATTTCTATATCAAAAACATTGATTGAAGGGGCTAGTGATTTTGGCTCGCACCCAAGTTTATTCAGGATCTTTCTTAATTAGGTTTGGGTGCACTGCCCGTGGCCAGGGTTAGGTCTGGCTCCAATCACCACATGCTCTCCACTTCATCACCGGCCAAGGAAAAAGGCAAGGAAATTGCTGCTTCTTTGTTTCTCCAGCCCATGAGTCTGTTTTTTTTCCAGATTTGAAGCTTGCATGGACCAAATGTGCAAGGAAGACCAAAAGAAGTGTAATGGCTTCAGTGAGGTGAGATCAATCTAGCCTACTTAACTAGTGATCCCCAGCATGAATAAGGCTCTGTGTGTGAAAAATGAACGGGTAGCCATGTGAGATCATGGAAAAAGATCTTGGCATCTGGTGTTTCACCAGGTTGATGCAGCCAATCAGACTATGAGTTTTTTTAAAGGGAAAAATAATTTCTTTTGCCAACAATACATGATTTCCTCATAATTCATCTAGT
Organism: Balaenoptera musculus; assembly: GCF_009873245.2. Taxonomy (NCBI): domain Eukaryota; kingdom Metazoa; phylum Chordata; class Mammalia; order Artiodactyla; family Balaenopteridae; genus Balaenoptera; species Balaenoptera musculus. The sequence continues at coordinate 39,804,761 of NC_045799.1, forward strand.
TTGTACATAATTGTCATGCAACTATTTTAATAATGTTCATATCAATTTCATATACTTTATACTAGTCTTTTAAAAGTATCTCTGCACACATAAAACATCAATAAATCTCGGTCACAAATTATAGACACCTATGACAAAAGGGGTTTTTCTTTATACATAAAGTAGTGTGTTGATATTAAAAAATATAATCCAGGTCCCCTAAAACATTTTCAACTAAATATCTAAGAGTTTTTAACTCAAAAAAATCTTAGACAAAACTTCAGAGTATATGTTTGTAAAATTTTATATTAATGAGACAACTCATTAAGTTGGATCAACTAAGTAGGATGAACCAAATGTTAAAGATTTCCTACATAGATACTTCTATAAGTCCTATGGATAGTTAATGTTACAGGCACAGTATACAGAAAAGTTAAAATATTTTATTAAAGTGGGTCTATTTCTAATAAAATGAACACTAACTCTTTTGAAAATTGCATTTTTTACTATGGATTTATTACTTATAATAGCCAAGTAGAGAAGAAACATGTCAGCTATTCAAACTGTTAACATGTACCTTGACTGTGAATATAGATGGAAGATAGGGATTACCAGATATATGAAGAAACCCAACAACACCAAAATGAGTAGCAAAGATGAAAAAAGAGAAAAACTTTCACCAACAGCAACAATCATAGAAAAGGGAACTTTTAAAATATTCTAATTATTATTCTTGTGGGTCAAGCTGATTGTATGAAGATATCACACCCACAAAACAAAACTGGGTTGATATGAAAAGGAACCAGAGTTCATGAAAATTAAAAATGCTATTTAAATGTTTGGTGAAAATAAATCAATAGAAAGCAAATAATAAAAAATTTTAAATCTCTCTCAGAATATAAGGCAAAGGACAAAAGAGATAGAAAACATGAGAGAAAATTTTAAAGATATAGCAGAGCCATACAGGAGGACCAATATCCATCTAACAAAAAGTTGAGAAAGAAGGAATAAGGAAAACTGAAGGCAGGAAAAATAATCTAAGAAATAACATAAAAGAACTAGTTCCCTGAGGCTGAAACAAAACAGAAGGTAGGAAAGGCCCAGTAAGTACTGAGTTGATGAATAAAAATAGATTTTCACCTAAAAGCATCTTCATGAAACTTTGCTACACCAAGGATAAAGAAAACTTAAAACTTGCCAACTAGAAAAACAAAACAATCTCACCTACAAAAGTAAAAGTACCAGATTTTACTTCTGAATATTACAAACATGTCCTCCAAAAGGTTCGTTCCAATTTTCACACCCATCAAGCAGTGTATAAAAATATTCATTTCCCCCATCTGTGCCAATGCCGAATATTACCATTTTTATAATCTTTGTCAACCTGATGGAGAAGAAAATGGGTTCTTATTAATGTACGAGTGATACAATTTTTTCATGTGTGTACAGCTGTTTGTATTGGTCTTTTGTGCATTTTTTTGTTTGTATCCTCTGCTGCTTCTTCTATCATGAATGTCTCATTAGCATTTCCGGACGCTAGGAGACAATGAAGCAATGCCTTCGAATTCAGAGGGAAAATAGTTTTGAGTCTAAAATCCTATATCCAGAAAAATATGTCTAATCAAGGGAGGGACAAATTGGGACTTTTTTTTAACATAAAAGGTTCACAAGGTTTACCTCCTCAGTACCCTTTCTTTAAAAAATTCCTTACCCAATACTCCGATAAACACATGCAAGGAAAAGAAAGACATGTTATCCAGAAAAGAGCAGAATTAACCCAGGAGTATAATTTTTAAAATCCCAAAATGGTAATTTATTAGTTAAAGTAGATTAAACATTTGTAAGAGAAGGCGATGGGCTGCTTTTTGCTCATAGGGAAGTCAAAAGTCATGTCTCTGGGCTTCCCTGGTGGCACAGTGGTTGAGAATCTGCCTGCCAATGCAGGGGACACGGGTTCGAGCCCTGGTCTGGGAAGATCCCACATGCCGCGGAGCAACTGGGCCCGTGAGCCACAATTACTGAGCCTGCGCGTCTGGAGCCTGTGCTCCGCAACAGGAGAGGCCGCGATAGTGAGAGGCACGTGCACCGCGATGAAGAGTGGCCCCCACTTGCCACAACTAGACAAAGCCCTCGCACAGAAACGAAGACCCAACACAGTCAAAAATAAATAAATAAATAAAAAAAAAAAAAAAAAAAAAAGTCATGTCTCTGGGTGGCAAGCACCCTCCTCCACATGGTATTTCAAGGACCCAGGCTATTCTCAGCCACCCACCTATGGCTCCACCAAGCCCTAGGATCTTGTCATATCATGTGTGGTTGAGGCTCCAGATTTCAACCTGTGAGAAAGGAAAGGTGAGCGTGAAGGAGGCCCACCTCTTAGCCCTGTCTGATGCTAGACTTAACTCTGATCCTTTGGACACCTTCCAAGGAGGATGACAGGCCCTGTTTCCACAATCCCAAAAGGAGCATCCAGAGATCTCTAAGAAGCAGAATTGCTGCAGATAGCACCCTGATTTCTCAGTTCCTAGAGATCCAGCCCTCCTCCCCCAACCCTGCTCCAACACTAACCCCCTTTACTTCTGCCTGATAGATGAGACCTTGTAAGCTCTATCCATACTCTGGTCCTAGAGTCCAGAGCCATGTCCCCACAGCCCCTGGTGAGAAGGTCAGCCAGTCCCTTATCCCATGTCTCATTCCCATCATTTCGTCTCATGTGGACACATTCACCTCAGTCCTCAGGAAAAAATATGTGCAACACTCTCAGCTAAGGCATCTTTGAAGCGGCTGGGCTGGGCCATGCTGGAGGAGGGGGCATCGCAGCGGTGGGTGTCCATCTACATGAAGCTCTCAGGCAGTGGGAACTTTGTCCTGGCCACCAGAACTTTGAGCGTGCTAAGTCTGGCCCATATGCTCCTCAGGATATGAAAAGAGAGGTGGTAGGTTTCTCACCTCTGTGATCTTCACTCTGCCTCTCAAATTGTCACACCTCACTTAGGGACCCTCCTGGGTTTCATTAGTAATGGGGAAAGCCAGCCAACTGGGGATTAGTATAGGTTTGTTTGGGGATGCTTCTTTTAAAATTCCACTTTCACAGGGGAATAGCCTGGGGTCAGCTCTTCAGTGAAATGCTAGAAACGAGAAAATATGGTGCACTTTATGGCTTGTTTATCCAACTGCATCTTCCCTGGTGCACGTTCCTGGGGTCTCTTCCCTCCTGGGTTATGACCTTTCAGGGTTTTGCAGCTTGTTAAAAGCTATTCTTCAGTGACAGTTGAAGGACGATGAGAGGTAGCCACTAAAAATAACAGCATGCACAGCAATTCATTCCTGCCCCCATCTCTATGCGGTATCCTCTTCCATGTTCACCATTCAGCCTTAAATATGAATATATGTGAGTGATGTGAAAATGGAATTTATATGTGGTAGGTCCTCACCTTGCAGAAGTAAGGGTGGGGTGACAAACTTTCAGAAAACACTTGTTCATCAGAATTCCAAGAACATTCATGTTCAGTTCTTTTAAATTTATACTTCCAAAGTTCATGATGAGACAGATGTTCTATGAAAAGGGGAAGGTACTAGAAACAAAAATCTAACAGTGAGCTTCACGTTTTGAAACTTGCTTTTTTTGCCTCTGGGAAAAAAATTAAAGTTTTAATAAAAAGATGCTTAAAAGGAGAGACAGGCAAGTTGAACACAGATTCACTAAACCAAAGAGCTAAGAAATTATTTAAAAGCTATCCTGTATTCATTCTTGTGTTCTTGAATTATAAGATATCCCAGTGAGGACAAACTTTAGTCCTGGCAACATTATGGTCTAAGTTACCAGGCACACTGACAGCTTTCTATTACAAGCATCTACATCTTTCTGTCTAAGGGTTTTCTGTGGACCCAGGAGTTCCCACCCACAGGAAGCGAGAGTTGATACCCCAAGAGCAACCCTCCTCAGTGAGTGACGGGAGTTGGCAGATGAGAACCTCGAGCTCTTCGCCATCTCGGGGTGTAATTTGAAGACATGTTCTACACAGTCTCTCAGAGTGTCCTCAACAGGCTAGAACTCCAGCTGCCCACAGTGGTAACCTGCTGATCAACGAACCCTTTATTCGCTGTCTTCTTTTCCACATCTCCCTTCCCCACTCTCTCACCATATTTCTGAAATCATCTCCCATATAAACTCCTAGCACCCAAATCCTTGTCCCTCTGTCTGCTGTCGGATGAACCCAAGCAAGACACCTCTTCCCTTTGACCCACCAACACCTAATCTTGAGGTCTATGGTCTTATTGGAGTCACAAGAACTTGCCCAGTTGAGTATGACATTGTTACAACCTTCCCCAAGAAACCAAACATTGGCCTTTCCAGAGAACCATCCTTCCAGAGATGCCACCAACTACATCTGCCCAGGCTAGGTCAGCTGGATCTCAGCTCACCCCCAGACAGATGAATGAGAAACAAATGCTTAAGCCACTGAGTTGTCACACCATCAGATGGAAAGACCTATACATTTTAAATAACTGAATGGTAAGAACTAATTTTTTTTAATTGAGGAAGATTTTTTTTCCTGAAATAGTAATAATATCACAAAGAACCAATATATAAAAGACATGAGATAATAATTTCACATAAATAAATAAAGTACTGAATTTGGACAGCAATAAAAAGAAATATAAAATAAATTCATAGGAAGGCACCATTTCCAGTTTTCTACCTATTAAATATGAGGATGATAGAAATTGAGTTTTGAAGATACTAGTCCACTGCTCTTAAAACAGAGTCCAAGCACTCCGCAGTGATCACAAGTCCTCCCCTCTGACCACCTCTGTCCCCTTCCAGCTCCACTGCCATATTTCTTAAATGTTCTTAGCTTCTTCCTGTCTCAGGCAGCCACCCCCCACCCCCCGCCGCAATACATTGTTCCTTCTGCCTGGACATTTTCCTTCTTCTTCGTCCTCACTCCTACTACCCAGCTCTTCACTGCTCCTTTCTTCTAATTGACACAAGTGTACTATGATTGACAGACAGAATTGACCACATTATTTAAATTATTTTCTCTCTCCTTGTTAATTTTTGTTCTGAGCATGTCTAGTTGATTTCATGTAATAGTAAGTGTATGCATGGTTCAACTCCACTTTGTTTCTTTATGACATTGGAATCCTCTCTAAAATTTAAGTATGGAATGCCATTTTATTGATCATCTCCTCTGGGTGCTCCATTACTTTCTTGTAGATTATTGTCTCATAAAATCATGGCAATAACATTGCAAGGTAGCCATAAATGTACTCATTTTTATAGATGAAGAAAGTGAGATTCAAAGAAGAGATAGGAGGACTTCTGGTTTGGCTCAGATATGTAAAGAACTTGGAAGTTGTCACTCCCATCCTTGCAACAGGAGACAGCTAAACAGATCGAAAATTACTTGTTATTTTTTTGGACCCATCAGAGAACTGAGGTGACAGGGCAAAGAGCCAATCTGAAATCTGAAGAGACAAGGGCATCCAGAAAGTCACGGTCAAATCTGCTTACCTGAGTCACAAGCTGCTGGAGCCATAAAGCAGTAGGAACATTCAAATGGTAATTTTGATGAATTGCTGGAGGCTGAGTGTGGACTAACAAGGGAATGAGAAACTTCTGAGGTCCCCAGTATTGCAGGGGGTAAATTTCATGGGTTTTTACCCCCATGAATTCCACCAAGTCCTCACAATGAAGATCTGAGAAGGATCCCCTCCTGGCTCTGGCTAGGGAGAGAAAGAGGAATCCTTGTGAAAATATGTCCAGAACATTTTCCACCACAAAGATGAACCTGAACCCTCCATGGGAAAAAATATTGCAAGAGCCTTGTTCCATCTGGGGAAGGGGCATGTCTGCCAATCCAGTCCCCTCTAGCCTTCCTGTTCTATCTAATGTGGGGGAGAGGCAAGGTCAACAGAGGTCAGGGCTCTGAAGAAATAGATTGGGAATGCTACAACCAGGGAAGGAAGTAGAGGGCAGAGGAAAAAGTAGCTGTACCACTAGTAACTCACTTGTGAAGGTCACAGCCCAAAGACACAGGATGACTAAAACATTGAGATGTAATTGCAAGATTATAAAACATTCCCCCTTCTCAACACATTATCAGCACACCAATAAGACTCCCGTATAACAACAGTGGGTTACAGCTGAAAGTGTAGACCCAGAATTTCTCTGAGAAGGAACACTTAGGGAAACCCAAAGTCAAGACAAAAACAAGGACACCAGAGGAAATTAAAACCTCTTGAACCTAGAGCTACAGCAAGCCTTAAACAAATCCAAACTCCTAACCAGAAAAATGTAAATCTTCACACTAAAGGCTTATTTACCTCAGGTCCTATAATCCAATAAAACATACAAAAAAAAAAAACCCAAAAACAAACAAACAAACAAAAAAAACCCCACAGTCTGAAGAAACAAAGCAATCATCAGAACCAGACCCAGATATAACATAGATATTTGAATTATAAGACAGGGAATTTAAAATAACTATGATTAATATATTAAAGGCTCTAATGGAAAAAGTAGAAAATAAGCAAAAACAGATGGGTAATAAGAAGCAGAGAGTGAAAACTCTAAGAAAGCATCAAAAGGAAATGTTAGGGAAAAAATTGTAACACAAATAAAGAACAACTTTGATGGGCTCATCAGTAGATTTGACATGACTGAGGAAAGAATGAGTAAGCTTGAAGATAGAAACTTCCCAGAGCAGAACATCCAAAAACTGCAGGGCAATTTTGAAAGGGTAACATACAAGTAATTAGAGTACCAGAAGAAGAAAGAAATGATGAAGCACAAGAAATATTTGAAGTAAGAGTGGCTGAGAACTTTCAAAAACCAATGACAAACAGTAAAACACCACAGATCTAGGAAGCTCAGAGGTAAAGAATAAATACAAACAAACAAAACAAATTAAAACCTTACATATGTCATATTCAAACTGCAGGAAAAGACAAAGAAAAAGTCTTGAAGAAGCTAGAGGAAAAAAAAAAACACCTTTCCTAGAGAAGAACTAGCATAAGGATTACAGTGGACTTCTCATCAGAAACTATGCAAACAAAAGGAGAGTGATATGAAATATTTGAAGTGTTGAAAGAAAACATACCATCAACTTAGAATTCTGTCCAGTGAAATTATCCTTCAAAAATGAAAGAGAAATAAAGACTTTCTCTGACAAACAAAAATTGAGGGAATTCATCACCAGTGGACCTGCTCTGCAAGAAATGTTAAAAGTTCTTCAGGCAGAAGGAAAATAATATAGGTAGGAAACTTGGATCTGCATAAAAACAGAAGGGTGTTGGAGAAGGAATAAGTAGAGGTAAAATAAAATATTTTACTCTTATTCTTCAACCAGTTTGAATGATAACTTTTTAAAAGTAATAATAGTAACAATGTATTACAGTGAGTATAGCATATGGATAAGTGAAATTAATAACAGCAATGTCACAAGGAATAGGAGAGGTGAATTGGAAACATTCTGCTAAAAGGTACTTGGACTTCATGTGAAGTGTTATAGAGTTATTTGAAGGTGGATTTAGATTAGCTCTTTTTTAAAAGGTGTATTTTACACTACAGGGAAACCACAAAAAATGTTTTAAGTATAACTGATATGCTAAGAAAGAAGATAAAATAGGATTAATCATGTAAAATGCTCAGTTAAAACAGAGAAGGAAGAAAAAGAGAAGGGGAAAGAGGCAAAAAACAATACAATGAAAAGAAAACAAACATGGTAGATGTTAATCCAATATTATACCAATAATCACTTTAAATGTGAATGCTCTAATACATCAATTAAAAGACAGAGATTGTCACAGTATTTGAAAGATCAAAGAGGTGGTAAGTGGAAGAGCTCAGATATGCTCCCAAGACTGAATCCACAATAGAGGTTCTTTCTTTTTTTTTTTTTTTTTTTTAATTTATTTTTGTCTGTGTTGGGTCTTCGTTTCTGTGCATGGGCTTTCTCTAGTTGCGGCGAGTGGGGGCCACTCTTCATCGCGGTGCACGGGCCTCTCACTGTCACGACCTCTCTTGTTGCGGAGCACAAGCTCCAGACACTCAGGCTCAGTAGTTGTGGCTCACGGACCTAGTTGCTCCGCGGCATGTGGGATCTTCCCAGACCAGAGCTCGAACCCGTGTCCCCTGCATTGGCAGGCAGATTCTCAACCACTGCGCCACCAGGGAAGCCCTAGAGGTTCTTTCTGCTTTACCAGAGCAGGTGTTTCTTTTATAAAAAGAAAAAAAAAATTTCTGCACTGAAACATTTGATATACAAATATCTCCTGAGTCAAGTTACATCCACCAAAACATTAAAAAAAAGAGTAGAAATCTGAAATAAACCTAGATATCCAAAAAGTTGTTAAAGTGACTGCATGTACTACTTAGGAATGCATTAGGCTGCAAGGAAAAAAAATACTCAATAAATACTGGCTTAAACAAATAGGGTTTAGATTTCTCACCTAAAAGAAAGTCCAGACACAGGCAGTTTCTAGCATGCTCAACAGTGCCATCTGGGAGCCAGATTATTCCTGTCCTTTCAACCCACTTCCCTTGGCTTTTGTCCTCGTGTCTGTGGCCTAATTAACACAAAAAGGCAACCATAGTTCTGGATTTCACATCATCACTCAAGGCAGGGAACAGAGGAAAGAGGCATGCTGGTAGTCTATGTCCCATTTTAAAAGGAAAGAAAGTGTTTTCCCTGAAATTCTCTCAGAAGAACCTGCTTACATCTTATTGGCTGGAACTGTGTCACATAACCACCTGTAGCTGCAAGAGGCTAAGAAAATGAGAATTTAGTTTTTCCAAGGTATATAAGTGAGGTAGGTGAGGGAAAAGAAGGTAAACAAACTCCCTTATAGTGGTTACCGTTGCATATCCAAATAAAAAGAGAAAATCTGATTTTCTAGCTATCATTAGGTTTACTTTTTCTTCTTTTGTTTTCTTGAACTTACGATTTCTCAAAAAAAAAATGGTTGCATTGAATATTCGCCATATGAGTCACAACTTCACTTAAAACTAAAACATCTTTCTTTTTCATCTGTTCAACTCTTTTGCCCTTCATTCCCTAACATAGAGCTGGTCTCCAATCTATAACCTGGACTGTATTAACGCTTCCATGGGTTATGATATACACTTCAAGTGAAAAGATATAATTTAGGTGAACATGTTGTGCAAATGATAAGTAAAATGTCTCTAGGTTCTGCATACATGAGGTTTAACTTATTTCATCCTAAGATGACATGGGGCATTTGGTGTGGAGCACCGAACCAGGTGCTCTCAGTATATTCTCAACTGTAAGTGTTTGAAAATCCAACTCAGACGGCTTTCTTAAAAAATAGATGGAGTTTCTCAGCTTCAGCAGTTTTAACCACTGAATCAAGAATGTCACCAAGGACCCTGTTTTTGTTTTTCACTTTTGGGTTTTTTTTTTTTTTAATCTGTCTTTTCTACCATCGATTCCATTGGCTTTACCCTCGGACTGAGTTGCCTCATGCTCACATAATGGCTGCCAAGAACTACAGGGCAACATATTTTCTGATACATATGTAAAATATAAAAAAGATAAAGAGATAAAGATATCTTTCTCTTATCCTGGCCATTTAGTTTGCTACAGTCCTTCACTTTGCTCTGACTGAACTGAACCAGTCACTGTATCGATTAAGAACTCAAAGATCTGGTTGGCTTCAGCCAATCAAGGCCCATCCCCACAGCTGGGGATGGGGTCAATCCCACACAAAGTGCAAAGTGCATAGTTAGACAGTGGGAGAGAGAGAATAGAGAAGAGGGGGGGAACCAACTTGTGGCTGCTGAGGAGGAGGAACCACAAGTTCCACTAGAGCCAGATCCCTGCACTGCTTCCTTACCATCTGTGAACATGGGTCTTCACTAACCTTAGATCCCTCCTCTATAATATATGACTAGTAAAACCTGCTCACCGGCTCAACACACCCCTCAGGGTCCTTGTAAGGACTGAATAAGATAACATAAATGAAGGTCTTTGTAAGCAGTAAAGTATTCAATGCTACAACATACACAAATTATTAAGTGCTAAAGGTAAGCTTCTGGATGAATTTCCATTATACACGTTGAGCAGCTACTGTAACTGACCTGCTTCTTTTGGCCTTTCCCATTCTTGTTCACACCATACACCTTCCGACTGGCCACACCTTTGCCTGAGGTTTTTCTCTGGGCACCAGAGCCCTCGCTGTCCATATGGTTGTCAGGTCACAAGCGCTTGGGAACTAACATCCTTGTCTCCAGCCCAGAAGCAGCCCAGCCTGTGACTGACGAAGTTGGGGAATAAATTCCTTGCTTCTGGGGAGGGAAAATTCTGGGGCGTGTTCGGCACAAATCCCAGAGTGGTGTCTCCAGTTGTCTGCTCTTGTAACTGGCTTGCTAATGCACCTTGTATTGGATTTCTTCCCTCCCTGTCTCATTCCTCCCACGAACCCCTGCTTCCTGGGATCACCTCCCAGATAAACTCCATGCACTCATATCCTTTTCTCAGAGTTGTCTTCTAGAGGAATCCAAATGAAGACATATATCAAATTCGTATCATGCAAATACGAGAATGCTTATTTGCCATGAAAAGTATATTCCGGACATTGCATTTTAAAATACATTCAATGATTCTTTTAAAGTGATTTCTGTGTGAGTTTTCATTTTCTATGTATAGTGTACCCTTGTTGCTAATGAATTCATTATGTTGCTAGGCTCACTGAGAGGTCAAACATGGCCTGACTCCAGAGAAAGATGAAACACAAGCAATGGTCCCCAGATGTATTTTTTACAAAGTCCTGTCCTGAAGATAGATAATGCTATTAGAACCCAGAATCTATAATTAGTATATTTATCAGTAAAAGACACACTAGACTGTGATGAATTTGCATGTTTGAAGGCAAAAGAAAAAAAAATATGTTCAATATGCATCCACTTACCCATTACATTTTTTTTTTAAGTTTTGTTTTGCACTGAGTTCATTTTTATTATAATCAAGTGATTAAACTGAGCTGAACAGACCATTTCGTTTAGGCTCATAAGAAATGATGGCCTGTTGTGTTATGTGAGCATTTTGAAAAAATAACTTGGTTTTAAACCATTTAGCAGGGCTGCCTACAAGTGTTATAAATTGAATGTCTAGCTATATTTGTTTTCTTATTTTCCAGTTGAATTCAAATTTGTTTCAAAACTTAACCCTGCCTCAGGGCCTTTGCACTTTCTGATCCCTCTATCTGGAGTGCATATCTCTGCATGGCTGGCTCTTTCTCCTTATTTAGGTGGTAGAAAGTCCCTCTTCACCCACTATCTAAAACTACACTGTCTCATATAGTAGCCACTAGCCATATGTGGATGTTGAGCACTTCATAGGTGCCATATACGTGCCATATACATAAAACATATACTGGATTTTAAAGACTTAGTATGAAAAAAAATCTATAAAACATCTCATTAATAATTTTTATATTGATTACTTGTTGAAATGCTATTTTGGATATATTGAGTTAAATGTATATTATTAAAATTAATTTTGCCTGTTTCTTTCTACTTTTCTTAATGTGACTGCCAGAAAATGTTAAATGTCATATGCGGCTTACATTTTGGCCCACATGATATTTCTGCTGTTCGGTGATGACCTAAAGTCAGGCCCACACCAACCTCAGCACTCTGCTTTATTGTCATCACAGCACCTTATCACGCTTACACAAGCCAGTTCTAAACTAGTTACTCGTAAATGATGCCATTTGCAGCAACATGGATGGACCGAGAGATCATCATACTAACTGAAGTAAGTCAGACAGAGAAAGGCATACCACATGATATCACTTATATGTGGAATCTAAAAAGGTGATACAAATGAACTTAGTTACAAAACAGAAATAGACTCACAGACATAGAAAACAAACTTATGGTTACCAAAGGGGAAAGGGGGGGGGAGAGATAAATTAGGAGCTTGGGATGAACTGATAATACTATATAAAAAATAGATAACCAACAAGGACCTACTGTCTAGCACAGGGAGCTATATTTAATATCTTGTAATAACCTATAATGGTAAAGAATCTGAAAAGATTTTATATATATATATATATATATATATAAAACTATATATGTATAGTTATATATGTACTATATAAAGTTATATGTGTGTGTGTGTATATATATATATATATATATATATATATATAACTGAATCATTTTGCTGTATACCTGAAACATTGTAAATCAACTACACTTCAATTTAAAAAACAAACTATTTACTTGTATACTAGAATTATACAAGTACATTCTAAATTGTTTACTTGTATTCTGTAAGCTCCAAGGATTTTTGTCAGCCAAGCTTACCCTACACCAGTGCTTAGCACACAGGAGAGTTGAAAACATACTTTATGAAATGAATAGATGAAGGAATAAAGGAATGAGTGGACCAGGCACTCTGTTGTCCTGAGAGCTCCCCTGTCAATAGCAACCAAACTTCATTCAGTCCCTACCAGGTTGATGAGCTAGACCAGATCCCCCTGGAGAGAGAGAAAGGGCAGGCACACAAAAGAAACAGAACTTGCTTGCTGGCCATTTCTCAATTCTATTTTGTGGTTTTCTTTATAAAATCGCAATCAGAAATACAAGACCATTTGGCTCATCTGGTAAGAATGACCAACACACCCAAGACGGATCTAGCTGAGCAGAGGATTTGCCGGTTATTAGGAAACTAATGGCTCAGTAACTAAGGCTATTGACTGGGATCAAAAAGACTTTAACTGACCTTCTGCTTAGCGAACAATCAGTACAACAATCAAGAAACTGGAGGTACTTCGTTGGGCTAGAAGTCACCGCTAATTGCTGGCCTCTAAGTCCCATAACTGCCATTAAATGGCTACCAGTGATATAATTAAACTTCATAGTTGACAACCCCATTAGGATGAATGGGAAAGTTCACAATTTACTCACTACTGTTATTTTTAGATTTGCCTGTCTAAAGACTCAAAGACTTTGTCCAGACCAAGTCAAACCTACTTATCCTTTGTTCACTGAATTGGCTCTGTCCTGTACAGAAAGTCAAGAGTTAGGCAACCATCATGCTCTACAAGTTACGTGATAAATTGAACTTTTTCTTCTTATTACCCTAGAATAGAGATTTCTATATTCAAAGAACAGAGAGGTGTGTAGTTTTCAGCTCAGATCCAGAGAGTCTAGGGTTCAAATTTTATCCTGGCCAATGATTTACAGGAAGGTTTTAAACACATTTTTAACCCCTTCCTGTTTCTCTTTCCTGATTTTGGATATGCCCACACCAAAATTTGGGTTGGCCAAAAAGTTCGTTAGGGTTTTTGCATAAGATCTTACTTTAGTTGCCATGGGAAAAAAAAAAACAAACAAGAATTTTATTTTCATGTAATAATTATGCCTTTCCTAAGATACAAATTATTTCCAAAAAATTAATTGAAAATATCATCTAGCATGAATATGTAAATAGCAAAGCCTGGAAAATTTCAGCCTAATTAATATTTTGATATTATTCTCCATATATCACAAATATTCAGTTACTTGGGAATGTCTGCATTTTTAAATTTTTCGGTTTTAATTAGATTCTCATTATTAAGTAGACATGACCTAATAAAGTGCAACTCTCTCTTCCTATGTCATACCTAAATGCCTGGAACTTGGCCCCATGCTCTCTTTTTTGGGGGGCAATAACTCCACCTCATCCACAAATCCACAAACCTACATATTAATTTTCATTCTTTTTCTTGTCATTTTCCTCCACTAGAATGTTCTTCCTTTTCCCATCTGTTTCTCCATCCTGCCATTAGACGCTTATTCATCGCCTTCCTCCTTAGAAACCTGCCCATGTTAACTGGCTTCTATTTGAATAACAACAGCATGGAATGGATAGTTTAATTCATTTTCTTCCTTCCTTCCTTCTTTCCTTCCTTCCTTCTTTCCTTCCTTCCTTCCTTCATTTCCTCCTTCCTTCCTTCTTTCCTTACTCCCTTCCTCCATGCATTCAAAAACATATGTATTGAGCTTCTACTATTCACTAAGACCCAAACAGTGAGTGAAACGGACCTGGTTCCTTCCCTCCTAAAGCTCTCTAGTGGAAGAGACAAACATGAACATATTTATCTCAACTCCATAGCTCACTCACCAGCCCCTTGAGGCGAGGAACGCTTTTCATGCTGTGGGACAGAAGAGATCCTGAGGAATGCCTCTTAAATCCTTTTCATTCTGTGGGACAGAGGAGATTCTGAGGAATGCCTCTTAAATTGACCGAGATCCTGTAAGTGAATTTGATATTTATGTTGATAACTGACATGTGTGTTTGCCTCTATGACTCTAACTCTGGTTTTCAGTGAACAGTAGCCCACCATCCCCGAGGCAGCATCCTCAACCTTTCTGGGGGATACAAAGGAAGTGAAAAGGGGAAAGGCTGTCCTCAAGAAGCCACCAAGATGGTGCCCAGTCTAGGGATTCACAAGTCAAGACATTGCCTGCGCTCCAGTTTCGGGGATTCTTCCTCTTCTGAGCAAGGGTGGCCTGCGCTGTAGATTAACTCCTTTAACCAAGGGTGTTAAAGGCCACTGTGTGCATGGCCCAGTCCCGAGGCCCAATTCGAGAACTCTTAACACTTAGGCAGCTTTACCAGCAGTGATAAAACCCAGTTTCACAAGCATGTGAATTTATCCTTACAAGATCCTTTTAAACTCCAGTGTCTCTCTTCAAAATGATTGCAAATAGAGAAAGCAGCAAGTTTCTCCAACTTGTACAAATATGAGTTGATTTCCCAAAACTCAAATAATAAATCATTTTAAAATAAATTCACAAAGGCACGGTGGCTCCTTCACTGACGTTTTTGCAGTTGCATCCTTCGTGATCTGCAAGATCAAGCAAACGAGCTGGGACATAAAGAGTAGAAATGAAGAGGGTAATTTAAAATTGTCATTTGCACCATAATCTGTGTTAAGGAAACAGGGCTCCCTGTGAATGCTGTTGGTTGTTGAGTTTCCCACTTGGAGATGATGCATTTTTTCCGTTAAACTGTAATTTTCCCAGAGTAGAGACCTACTGAGGGTGTCTTCTCTACTGCAATGAGCACTAAATACGTTCCCAGAAGTTGGTCAACCCCAAGACTAAACAATAAACCTCAATATGATGAGAACCATCACTATAAACTCCAAGTCACCTTCTAGTATAAGCTTCTCTCTCTCTCTCTCTCTCTCTCTCCCCCGTCCCACACTTCTCTTTCTCTCTCTCTGGCTCTTTGGATCTCATTTCCCAACTAAGGAAACAGTGGAATCACAGCGTCTGAGGCTGGAGAAAAGCACTGCGTTTAGAACATGTTTTGCTTATTTTACCATAAACCCAGTTAGTTCAGCTACATCCAATGTGTACTTAAAAAAAGAAGGAAAAAAACTTGAAAATACTAATAGAGTGACCAAAGAAGGAAAGTGACATTTGAGTTAAATTGCCACCTTCTCTGGATTATGTTACCAGGGCAGCTCTCCACGCCCCCAGTGAGGGGGAGGGGTTGGCATGGAGCTTCATTAGCCATAATGATAATTACATGCACTTTCAAAGAGGCTTTTATCCCCAAAGCTTGAAGTGTTCTATAAACATTAATTAATTTAAGCTCTTGGTAGCTCAGTGCCATTATGTCTTTTGTAAAGAAGAGTAAACAGAGGTGCAGGAAGTTAAGTGGTTTCACTAGGCTCCTTTGGCCAGGGTCAGCCAGTTGCATAGCTGTGAACAAAATCGGGTCTGAATGGCAGCCTCCCAAGCCAGTCTCAGGCAAGGGAGGCTCGGGGCAAGGGGGGGTGGGGGGGAGGTAGGAGAGATTCAGCAAAATCAGGGAAAGCGAGGAAACGGCTAAATTTTAACCAAAGTCACAGGTAAGCAGTGCAGCTCAGCTGATAAGATGGACATCAGCATTTAGACCACTGGCCCTCATTTTTTTAAGGCGGGGCTTCTCTAAATTTAACGTGCAGACAAATCTCCTGGGGCACCTTGCTAACCTATGGATCCTGATGCAGCAGGTCCCTGGTGAGACCTGAGGGTCTTCGCATCTAAACAAGCTCTCAGGGAATGCCGATGGATGCTGCTGGCCTTGGACCACATTGTGTGATAATTGCCTCTGTAGTTTTTTTTTTTTTTAATTGTTAAGTTTTTTTCTTCATCCCATTCTGTACTACTTGACTATTTTCAGAACCCATGTGTTATCTTTTTATTTTTTCCTTTTAAAATTGCTGTATGATATTTGTAGGGGGAAGTACATAGGTCTTGAAGTACTTGATTCTATGAGTTCTAACAAACACATGCACCTAGGTGATCCACAATCCTATCAGGATGGAGATCATTGCCATCACCCCAGGAAGTTCACAGCCCCGTTCTTTGTAGCCAAGGTATAGGATATTTCTGTAAAAGGTCAAAATAAAAAGGGATATTGGAACTTCTAAACTGAGAGGCAAGTTACTTCTCCAAACATTTTAAGTTAAGAAAATGGAGTCACACAACCCCACTCATTTCACGGTGACCTTCTTTGGAATTTAGAGGCAGAGCAGCAAACACATTATGCTGCAAACATCAGGCTGGAATCTAGGTCACCTGCCCTTTGATCCCGACATAGAGAGACCGCCAGTCCTTTGAGCCGGTCTGCCTTGGCTCTTCCTACAAAATGTGCAAAAGGAATTTCACTTCATGACATTTAGTATTCAATATTAGTATTTGTAGTGTTTCTCAGCCTTTCCTTAAAGAGGAAACCCTAAATTTTTTAAAGATGGTTTTTAAAGAGGAAGCACTAGACCGAGGCAAATTTGTGCTCCTGGAGCAAGGGAAGCTGAAAAGAAACAAACCAGGGAACTGTGTTTAAACAGCTCTAAACCACCAAGATGAAAAGGAAGACGTCTAATCATTCATTCAGAGTTTTCTTTTTTTCTTCCACGAAGATAAACACCTGGACATTTGGAAACATTTGGGTAATTAACTCAAATGTTTTTCAGTAAGTTTTTCAGTTTTTCATCATAAACACATTAATTGATCAACTTTTACTGAGCGCAGGGTTATTTACAAAGCGTGCTGCTAGGTTCCTCGGGGATGTAGGGTTGTTTGGGCTCTGGAAAAGTTTCTGGTCCACTTTACAATTACATTCAGCAAGGTAAGAGCCTTTAAGAAGGCACCAGAGAGAGGAGGAAGGTTCGATAAAGGGCACACCATCAGGGAAGACCAGGGGAAAGCTCATGGAGGTAAGCTCACGGGAAAGCCTTTGAGACGGGACCTTGTGGACAGCAGGGGGTGGGGCGGCAGCCGACAAGTAGAGATATAAAAATGGGAAGACATGCATGCAAGTGTTGGGAAACAAATTCTTGTTATCTTGTCAGAAGAGAAAAAAGCAAAATGAGGGTTATTTTCATTTGAAAGTGGTAGTTACAGTAACATGTAACTCTGGGCTTAAAGAAATCTTCACACGTGGCCACACTTCCATCTTACATTCAGGAAGTGTTTCTGAGTGCCCACCGTGCTTCCGGCACTGTGCTCAGCTTTGGGTGGGCTCGGATGGAACGGACGTGGCCCCTGAGCTCATGGGGCTTACAGACTAGTTAGGGAACCATACAAAAGACAAGTAAGTAAACCAATACACATTGACAAATGATGAAAACTGCTGTAAATGAAGGAGATACAGACTTGTGGTGAAGACATATCAGAGGAGGGACATATTTTATACAGAATGATCAAGGAAGACCCCTCCGAGGAGGTGACATTTCAGCTAAGATCTGCAGGACTTCAGAATTGAGAGTTTGAAGTATAGTGGCTTTTCATTGGCTGGGTTGTGACAGTCTCTCATTGGCTGAGCTCTTGCCAGGCAAGGAGAGGAAGTCTTTCTTCTTTCTGTTGGGCTCGGTTACTGTTGTCCTAGGGCATGAGAGCTCCCCCTTCTGGCCTCCAACTCTATTTTAATTGAAGTTTCTGTTTATTAATTTTTACAGCCCCAAGACAGAAGAGAATGGATGTATTCCAGGAGCTGTCGGAAGAACAATGACCCTGGAGGTTAGAAAGTCAGGGGGAGAATGGCCCAAGATGAGGTGGGGCAAACAGGCAAAGATCAGATCTTGTAGAGTCTTGTGGGCCACGGCAAGGAATTTGCATTTTATTCTAAGTGCAATTCACAACCCCAGTGTGTTTTAAGAGGGGAGTGACATGGCCTGATTGGCATTCCTATAACTAAGTCCTAGAGATCTACTATATAGCATAGTGCCTATAATTACCAATACTGTATTGTAGACTTTAAAGTTTGCTAAGAGGGTAGATCACAAGAGTGTTCTTATCACACACACACACAAAAAATAATAATAATAATAAATAAAGAGGGTGGGAGGAAACTTTTGGAGATGATGAATATGTTTATGGCATAGATTGTGGTGATGGTTTTACAAATGCATACTTATGCTTTTTGTATGTCAGAGATTACTCAATAAAGTGATTTTTAATGGAAAAAATAGAATTAATGTATTCTGAAAAAAATAAAAGGTCATTCCTACTACTATGAGAGAAGGGGATTGAAGAAGGGGAAGAGTGAAAATGAGGTCAAGACTGTTGGAGGAGCCTGGATGAGAGCTGATGGAGGTCTGGCTGAGGGGCTGGCATTGGGGGTGAGAAGTCAGTGGGTTTCAGATGTATTTTTGGAGGTAAAGAACCAGCAAGGCTTGCTGATGGATAGGCTGTGGAGGGTGAGGGGAAGGATAAATGTGAGTACCTGGGTGGATGGTGGTGCTTAATTCGATGTTATTTTGTATTTTCCATGCCATAGCTCCCTGTATTAGTACACAGCTTTAAACATTATCAATCAGTTAAAAAAGAAAGAAATGTAATATCCAATTCTCCTCTGAATTCCTAAAATGCTACTCATATGCTACCAAAAGCTAACTATCTAAATGTTTACGTGCAAAGAAAAAAAAATAAGGGAAAATACATGCAGATTTCACTCTGAGTTATCAGAAATATCATGATATGAGTTCAGTTTTCCCTGACATAATGACCTGTGAAAACTTAAATGTGAAGAAAAATTAGGGATGAAGCAATAATACATTGTAGACTCTTCTAGATGATAAACTTTTTGAAGATATCCACCCCTCCCAATTCCCCCTGCAGCCCAGACAGAGTCAGTGGTGTGCTGATAAATATTTATTTTGGGGGGAGGGAGGCTTGGTGGGGAGAGTAGAGGATGGGGAGAGCCCTGACTTGTATATTTGCTGATTTCTATGGTATAAATATGCCCTCCATGGCTGATTTCAGTTACCAACATAAATAATGTCACTGAACACAGAGTTGGGAGAAGATGTACAAAAGCACACCGTTATATAGTATTTCCACCGTATAGCTGCAACAGATAGGAATAAATTCAAGACCATAGGTAATTGTAAAATGGAAAATAATGAGGAAATAAATTTTGAGCATTACCTTTGCTTTTAATATAACTTATTTAATTGTTCATTTATGTAATTAAATTCTTAAAACTGGCCGTGTTTAAAAGCAAGCTCACAAAATTCCTGGAAATTTAACACTTGACTGTCACACGTCAGTCTGTCTTTCTCCAATACAGCACTGATCGTTCACTGTAACTCGTGACACCTACCAATGAATGTGTGTTGAATGACCATTGGCCTCCCTGGACTAAGAAAACATCTATCTTCTCATTCAAATTCTAGAAAAGATCTATTCTAACTGAATACTCATTAATAAGCAATTACTAAGCATTAGCTACATGCTCAATAACTAGGGGATGGAGAATATAAGTGACATATATTGAATGTTACTGTGCATAGATTTTTAACTGAATTAATACCTGCAACCATAGTAACTACAAGCAGATACTATTATTGTCCCCATTTTATGAGGAAAATTGGAGCACAGATGTCAGTAGGTTGAAAACATGACAGTTTGAACCCTTTCTGTAAAGCTAAGATAAATAAATAAAAATGAAGCACAATCTCTCCTTCAGCAATCTCAGGAGGATCCATGTGCATATGTATCTATTTCATGTGTAAACACTCATCTTAATGTCCACGGATCAAACTTTCCTATCTTGTTCAGATACTGGAAGTGTTTTTGCATTTTTAACTGCCTCAGTGCTCTTGAAATAGTGGTCTATTTTCATAAAATGTGCCTTTACGGATTGAAAAAAAGAAGTTAGTCAAATGACAATATGAAAAACCAATTATTGGATTCAGTTAACATGGCCAATACTTGCATTTTTAATCAGCAGCGATTTATCATACATTTTTTATAGCCTTTGACTATTTCTCTTCATGCCACAACTTGTAGAGATTTAAGTTATAAAAATAGTTTATATGCCTATAAAAACCAGAAGCTCTGTTCCATGGAAAACAAAGAAAGTAATTTGTACTGTCAAACCATCCTTTTAAACTTCAGAGTAGGGCTGGGGGCTGGGAGCTTCAGACTAAGAAATGCAAGAACTACAAGGATAAGCTCACCTTTTAAAACAATTTCTGACCCAACTCTTTAAATCCATTTTGAAACGACAATAAATGGGTCTCTCAGAGGGAAACATAGTGTTTATCCAAGTGCTTGTCACTTTGGCTCACACCAAAAACAGCTTTGCAAAATCATTTTGCATAAACCTTAACAGCGTCATAAGGCTTCTCAGAATCCTCATGAATATAATAACTCAAATAATATTACCCCAGCATCTACATGTTTAAAGACAGATTTAATCCATCTTTTGAGTACTGATTGGTTTTGGATTTCCATAGTTTTATTTTAATTTTGAGACGTCTTATTTCCAAGTCTTGAACAACCTAATTGCTTTCATAACAGAATTCCCCACCTTGGAAGGGAGTGGGGTGACAGAAGCTCCCCTCAGAGCACTAAGTCGGTCTGGGCCACTTTTAGTAAATTATTTTACATCTACAGTTCACAATTCCCCCCCAACCCCACCCCTGTCATCTCCAGGATCCCTTGTTGGAGTTTTCAAGGGCCCATTCTGTCCACCTTTGTAATAGAATTCTTCCCCTGGGCATGGAAATATGGCCGGAGCCTCCTTTAATAATTTTAACAGGGTGTGGTACAAAAAGATAATTATATCTTGTGAGGCCTAGCGTGGGGGAAATGCCTTTTTAATCGTGGTTCATATTTTCTTCCCCATTGAATTGAGCCCACTTTGAATTTGGTATGAGGTAGCTTGCAGTTCAAGGGGCTTGAGACAGAAGAGGGCCCAAGGTATCAGGTTAGAAAGCAGTTGGGGTGTCTTTGCCCCTCCAGGGCCACTTTTACTGCCTATTCTGTCTGGAAGGAGCCCCAGACAGACTGTGGCGAGCGTGGCAGACAAGGAACAGGGGGCGGGGGGCGGTCAGCATGTGTGGAGCTGCAAGTGAGGGCTGCCTCCCATCAAAAGGGCCAATGCCTTGGGTCCCACATCTTCTGGAAAGGCCTGTCACTGAACTTCAGAAACGTAAATCAAGTTAAATGGCTCCTCTGCTTAACCTGAGGAGCTTTGCTGGCTTCCCATCTTTCTTAGGGCACATTCAGACCTCTGTGCAGCAGTCTAGCGCATACCCACCTCTCTCAGAGCTCCCCGCACCGTCCACCCGCTTGCTTCCGCCATACAGGCCTCCTTGCTAGGCCTTGGGCATGCCAGGCCCTTCCCACCTCCAGGACCGTTTTAAGTGCCTGACACTGTCTCTCCTCAAATTCTCAACTCTGTTCAAAAGTCACCTCCTCTGAGGTGCCTTCCTTCATGCTGTCTGCCATGGCCTGTGGGGAAGTGGGGGGAGTGAGAGTGAGGGGAGGGCATGGAGAGTGGTGTTAGAGGGCAGGTACCCCTGGGGGCCATGGGGGCTCAGCCCCTCTGAACACCCACTGGGACACTGTGTAGAAGAGGCCTTGAAGGAAGGAAGTAGTGGTATTTGCCCACCACCTCCTGTGTGTGCTTTGGAGGAGGGCAGCTCCCAGAGACACAGGGGATCAAAGTGGGGAGTCCCTGGCATCTATCAGTGGCACCAAGGAAATACGGGGCGTTGGCAGTGTCAGTGACCGACGCTTCCCTAATCTTGAGGGGACTAAATCCATGGACAGCGTTCCTGGAATATAGCCAGTCTGCGACTTGAGCTCGTGCTCTAACTCACTGTGCATGCTTGGGTGGCACCTTCCCTCTCAGGGGCTCAGTTTCTTTGACTGCCAAAGGGGGATTTGGATCAGAGCGGTGCTTCTAAAGTGGGGCATTTGGATCACAGGTGGCACAGAGGTAAGCTTAGGTGATAAATGGATGGATATGTTCTCATTTTAAGGGTTATGTATTTTTATTAGATAGGTACCTCTAACTGCTAAAATGAATACCTCCTGAATTCCCAGTAGCTTAACACAGTAAGCACTCATTTCTCACTCCTGGATGTCCAGGGCAGGCTGGTGGGGTGGGAGGAGGGGTGGAAGGGATGTGGGAAGACCTCTGATCTACAAGGTGGTTTAAAAATCAGGATTCCTGGGCTTCCCTGGTGGCGCAGTGGTTGGGGGTCTGCCTGCCAATGCGGGGGGCACGGGTTCGAGCCCTGGTCTGGGAGGATCCCACGTGCCGCGGAGCAACTGGGCCCGTGGGCCACAATTGCTGAGCCTGCGCGTCTGGAGCCTGTGCTTCGCGACGGGAGAGGCCGCGATGGTGAGAGGCCCGCGCACCGCGATGAAGAGTGGCCCCCGCTTGCCGCAGCTGGGGAGGGCCCTCGCACAGAAACGAAGACCAGCACAGACATAAATGAATAAATAATAAATAAATATTTTTAAAAAAATTTAGAAAAAAAAAAAAATCAGGATTCCTTCACTCTACTGACTCTGCCATTTTCAAGGACCCTAGAGTCCTAAACTACATTCTTTGCATCCGGGCAGTACACAAGAAAAGAGAGAGAGATAGTGCAGGAGATTTCGGGAACTGAGTCTAGAAATGAATAAGTCAGTACCGCTGATCCTGACTATTCTTGATCTAAGCATGCTTGGCCAGAATTCAATCACATGGCCCCAGCTAGCTTGGAAATGCAATCTTTCTATGTGCCCAGGAAAATAACAAATGAGCTTTGATGAATGCACACATAGAATGATAACTGCCACGGTATGTATCAATAGATACATATACATATACACATATAGATACAGGTACCGATATAGATATGAAAAATTTAACACATCAAACTTTAATTTCATGAACGTTATTGCTTGGATATGGGTAGGTGGAAATGCTGATCTAAATGACTGATATAAAATTAAGTCAAAGAAAGGGATTAGGTTAATACTGATGGAGGAGTTATGTAGATGTGACAAATTGTAAAGGTGGGATACCATTATCTTCCAGCTATACAATTTTACATATAATTTGTTTATTCAAATTTTGTGTCAGTAATTGTGAACCTGAGTCAACGACAAACAATTCGGGTCATTTTTCTGGAAATTTTAGGAATCAGGTAACTAGTTCTACGCTAATGCTGGATAAAAATCCCCCTAAAATTCAGTGGCTTAAAACAATAATCAACTATTCACATATCTGCAGAGCAGGTGGGGGGTGCGTGACTTACTCAGGCCCAGCTGGCCCTGGCCCCAGGGCTGCTCCGCTCACATCTCTCATCCTCCTTAGGACAGTAGCTGCCCTGGGGCAGAAGCACAAGAGGGTGAGAAGAAACACACAGTATCTCTTAAGGCCCGACCTCAGAACTGACACACCACTGCTTCTGCACACATGCCACAAACCAAGGCAAGTCACACGGCTAAAGTGTGTGTAATAGAAAAAGAAATTATAGACTTTTAGAAAAAAATATACTATTTAATTCAAAATAGCATTTTTTTTAGAAATTATGAGATTACTGTATACTAAGGAATTTATAAGAAATGTAGTGCCAACCTATCTTCAAAGATGTATCACACAGTATTTTTTTTTCCCTATGTGTGTTAGGAAACCTTTACTGTTTAAGCTATTTACTTATTTATTTATTTATTTATTTATTTATTTATTTGTGTGTGTGCGTGGCCGCACCGCACAGCATGTGGGATTTTAGTTCCCTGACTGAGGATCGAACCCGCGCCCCCTGCAGAGGAAGCGCTGGAGGCTTAACCACTGGACTGCCAGGGAAGTCCCAGTCACACAGTATTTTTATTCTTATTTCTGTTTATAGAGGTACAACTTATCAGCACCCGGATCAAAAAAATAGAAGACTTCTAGTATTCTGAAGGTTTCCTCGTGCTCCTTCCCAGTCTACACTCCTCCCAAGACACTATTCTGATCGCTCATCACTTTAGATTAGTTGGACCTATTCTTGAATTTCATATAGATGGAGTGATATAGAATGTATTCTTTTGTATCTATTTTTCCCATTAATCATCATGTCCGTGAGAATCACCCATATTGTTACGTGCAGCAGTCAGCCACTAATGCTATTCCATTGTATGGATATACTGAAAATTGTTTATCCATTCTAAAATTGATACACATTTGGATTGTTTCCAGTTGCAGATTACTAGGAACAAAGCTGCTATGAATATTCCTACATATGTCTTTTTGTTGATATAAGCACTTATTTTGTTGGGTATATCTCTCTTAATGGGCATTTTAATTAAGGGGATTTTGTACAACATGTGTCCCAAACTAGAAGTTAGGCTAATTAAATTACAATATATTCATACAAGATAATATGCTGCAGCCATTAAAAGTTTTCTTTTAGAGGATTTTTAATGACCATATGCAATATTGTTTCAATCATGTCCCCAAACTATGTAAAAATATCTAAATAGGTATGCGGGCTATGTATATTTGTGTGTGGATATATGTGTATGTGTCTGGTGTGTGTATATGTGTGTGTAAACAGAAAATATCTCTACCAGAAGGCTAACAGTGATCATCTTTAGGTGACAGAAATATACATAATTTCAATTTTCCTTTTTTTAATAATTTTCCATATTTTCAGCAGTGAAAATATATTACTTTCATAATTACAAAAATGCTTAATAAAAGAAATGATTAACAGTAAGAACAGAAATCTACTCATTAGTAAAATCTTGTACTACAAACTACATTTTTGCAATGTTCTTTTTTATGTGTTACATTTACTTAATCTGAATGATATATAAAATCTTAGCCGTTATCATACCAGCTAATGAGTCAGAGTTGATGTGGTCAAGCCAAGCAGACATCCTGCTCCGTGGCTCTCCCTAGACTATTGTGTGAGTCCAGAGTCTCATTATTTATTATACAGTTGTATAATAACCAGGAAAAATAACCATCTTAACACTAGGAGAGAAGGAAGCGCAAGAAGAAAGGCAACATCTGAGTGCTTAATTGAGATCACAGATTAGTAGATGAATCTCAATAAACATAGTCATTACAAAGTGCCTAGAAAATCTTAGCATGATATAACTGTGCATTATGTTACAGAAGCAAACCCTTTTATAATGACCTACAGGTTTACTATACTTTGAAATATAATTGAATATTTCCTATTATTATCCAGTTTAGAGTAAATTTTTTTTAACTGCTATCTCCTGTAACTGTTGTCACACAAAACTGTTGTTTAATTCTGCCTAATCTTCATAACCTCAATTAAGTCTATATTCTCCTATAATTTGCCATAAAAGGTTATTTGAAAAACTCAACCAAAGTCAAAATCAGCTTAGGAAGAATCTGAGAAACAGAAAATCCTGCAGCTGAATATTTCCTTTTAGAGTTTATCTAGATCAGGGGTCAGCAAACTATGGCCCACAGGCCACAACAAGCCCACACTGTTTCTTTTTGTACTGTCACTGATAAGAATGGTTTTCACATTTTTAAGCAGTTACATTTTAAATGGTTATAAAAGTACATACATAATGTACTTAATATTTCTTCTTTTCCCACAAAGCTGAAAATGTTTACTATCCAGCCCTTTAAATAAAAATGTTAACCCCTGCTCTATCTAACCCACCCATGACACTACAAGCTTTTGTTCACATACTGGTGAAAATGAGAGGTATTTTGGCAGAGATAATTCTATATGGAAACAGCACCATGCATTCAACATAGCCATTTTATTTTCCTCCTAGACATACAGGAATTCTACATTTCCCAGATCTTCGTGCAGTTGGGTGGAGCCATGTGACTGAGTTTTGGCCAATGGCATAAGGTCTGGCCCTTAAAGCTTCCTGAGCAATCTTCCATGTATCCTTTCTCTCTTCCCTTGTCTGCTGGATAAAGGTTCTAGAAAATGCATAGCCACCAAATAGAAGGAGCCTGGGCCCTTTAATCAAAGGAAGGTATTCATAGTGTTCATAGTATTGAATACCAAGGTATTCATAGTATTACAGTACAAGCAAGAAAATAAATTTTTGTTGTGTTAAGTCATTGAGCTTTGGGGGAGTGTTTCTTACAGCAGCCAATGTTACTTTGGCTGGTTATACCTGGCTGGTATATGCAGATTTTTTTTTTGTTTTTCAATATTGCTGGGCCTGATATCACCATGGCATGTATTTACTCACATACACACACATACAAATGTGAGAATAGTTTATCCTTCAGTCTTTGTGAGTAACCAAAACATCCCTTGAAAAGATTATTTGGTTTTCATATCCCCAACAAATAAAAGCTTTATTCCCAAATGCTGCTTTTGTCGCCGTGGATAAAACCAAACTATAATTTGAGAACCAAATTAGACACCAGGTAAATAAAGGAAAAATCCTGATCTTTGTAAAATAACAACCGCCCCAAATTTGAGCTTTTCCAAAATGTGTAAACAGCTTTTCCATGCTTATTCCTCCACAGGGCCATTTCATATCTAGCTTTCATCATCCTGTTTACCAAGTGAGAATTTTCAGATTTCAGTTTAGACACATCTGGTTCACAAATGAGCCACGACATCCCCAATCATTGTGAAATCCTGGCCAGAAGCATTAGTGATGAGATCTCGTGTTTATTAGTAAAGATGTGAGAACCAGTCAGTTGCAAAGCTGTTTTCAGTGGAGAGGTCTCTGATGTGGCTTCTTAGAGGTGTCAGCTTGATCTTTCTCTGCTGAAGAACTGCTGTCATTAAATTCACTTCTAAATGCAAATTGACCAGTTTTAGCTTTCTTGCAGATATAACCTCACCTGGAGCTGTTGAAAAAAATATTTCAACTACTCTTTAGTTGTTAAAAAAGAGTTAACATGACCAATCTGTTGCTGTTTTCTTCATTTCTTTTAAACTTCCCTAGGTATTTTCAGATTCCCTGCAATTTCTTTAAAAATGCATCATAAAGCTAAGTCATCAACGAAGTCAAGGGTGATGAATAACAAGTTTATTCTCTTTTGCCTTATATCAAGTCTGGCTTACTAACAAAAAGAAAAGGAGAGAGAGGGAGAGAGAGAGAGAAGAGAGAGAAAGAGAGAGAGATGATTGAAGCTAAACTATTAAGAATTAATTGATAATGACTTTTGATTAGAGCAAACAAAAAAATAACTGATTCAAAAATAGACATATATCTCTCTCTATATATGTATAACTGAATCACTGTGCTGTACACCTGCAACTAACACAACTATAAACCAACTATATCTCAATTTAAAAAATCAAACCTGTACCCCTCCCCGCAAAAAAACCCAGTCAACATTACTACATGAAGAAGTTCTTATTTTATGCAGTTTCCAAACAAGTGTCTTTATATTCCACAGAATTTTGAAGATGTTTGATTATGACCGTTAAAGGGCATATTTTGACTAAATAAACAAATACATAAATAACTGAGTCATATAGGAAAGTCACCTTCTAATATGGTTACAAGGGGGCTAGACAAGGTTAACAAACAATTTAAAACAAAGTGGAGTAGGTTCCCGGGAAATTAGATGAACTCTTTTTCCACATAGGACAAATATAACACAAGTAACACACCAACAGATTCTCAATCAGGAACTCTTCCCATTTAATCAAGACCTCTGCATCTTGAGAGGGATTCCCCAACAACCAGGCAATTAGGACGTGGACCCTGTGATGTCATGTACAGAGAAGAGGACACCACTGGGGCAATATTCCTGCCTAAAGTGCAGAATCGGAAATTAATCCTGAAGAAACAACCACACAAGTATAAACTGAAGGCCATTCTGCAAAATCAACTGACCTAGACTTTTTAAAATGTTAATGACGTAGGACTTCCCTGATGGCGCAGGGCTTAAGAATCTGCCTGCCATTGCAGGGGACACGGGTTTGAGCCCTAGTCTGGGAAGATCCCACATGCCATGGAGCAACTAAGCCCCTGTACGCCGCAACTACTGAGGCTGCGCTCTAGAGCCAGCGAGCCACAACTACTGAGCCCAGGTGCCTAGAGCCCGTGTTCCTCAACGAGAGAAGCCACGGCAATGAGAAGCCCGCGCACCGCAATGAAGAGTAGCCCCCGCTCTCCACAACTAGAGAAAGCCTGCGCACAGCAACGAAGACCCAACACATACAATAATTAATTAATTAATTAATTAATTTTTTAAAAATGTTAATGACACAAAAGACCAAAAGAAAAAGGGGGTGGGGAGGAAATGGGGATTGTTCAAGACAGAGATAATGAGACTAAATGGAATAAGGAATTCTCACCTGAGTCCAGAATAGAAAAACATGAGCTATAAAGGCTATTGTAGGAACAATTCGAAAATTTTGAATATGGATGTGAATTAGATAGTGTAATTGTATCAATGGTAAATGTCCTGAGCATAATTACATTGCGACGATGTAGGAGAATCTCTGTTCTTAGGAGATATGCACTGTAATATTTGCGGTAAAGGGTTGTATTGAGCACCTTTGTGTATGACAAACCACCACAAGAGCAAACATGTATTTAGTTTATTTTTCCATTTAGACTCAGCTCCCCTGGGGGGGTTCCTGTGATCTCTATTGGGGTCCCTTATGTGATCAGCAGCCGACCAGCTGGGTGGCTCTGCTTCTAGGACTAGGCTGGTCATTGGCTACAGTTGACTAGGACCCTGTCCCTGTCCCTCCAGCAGGCTCGTCCTGGCTTATTCACATGGCAGAGGCAAATTCCAAGACAGAGAGAGAGAGAGAGAGAGGAAGCCTGCAAGGCTTCTTGAGGCCTGATGGCAGAACAAACACAGCCTCACTCGTGCTGTGTTTTCTTAGTCAAAGCCAATCACAAGGCCAGCACAGCATCAAGGGGCGGACGCCTTCACAGCAGAGTGGGAAAAGCCGAGAAGTCATATCGTAAAGGGCCTGGATATGATGAAGGGAAAACTGTGGTTGTTTGTGCCATCTACCACAAGGATGGACCAGTGTTCCTTCAATGTTCCTATAGGTTTGAAGGTTTTCAACATAAAAAGTTGGGGAGAGGGACGGAAGATAGCACAAGAAGCCAGATACCAAGAGAATATCCTGTAAAACTAAATTTATATTAATTGTCTAAGTCAATTCAAATGTATGGTGATGGAAGTCAGAATACTGGTAACATTTGGGCTTCTGGGGTGCTGGTATTATACTGTTTCTTGATCTGAACAGTAAAAATTCCATGGAGCTACATACACTTAGGATATGCACCCTTTTCTGTATGTATGTCATACTTTCATTTTTTAAACTTTACTTTGGAAAATAGAAAGAGCAATGGCCTTGGAGCTGGGAAACCTGATGCTGCCACCAAGTCCCTCTGCAACACTGAAAATGTCGATTTAATTCCCTGGGCCTCAGTTTCCTCATCTGTAAAAGGAAGCTGGATGAACTCTGGTTGGCCCCTTCCATCCTCTAGACTCTGAGACTCAACTCTGACTGAATAGTTTGCTCTCTTTTTGCCTGGAAATTATTTGTCAGGATAGATAATATATAACATCATAATTATACAAATTATATATTTTCTCCTCCAGCTATAACATGTCCCTGAGATTTTATTTTGCTTTCCAGAATTTGCACAGAAATAATTATAGCAAAGCAGAAGTATTAAAGGGGTCTCTTTTAAGTACAAATGAGAGTTACAAGGGCTAGCTATTTGCAGAAGAAGTCAGTGGACAGGCAGGACATCACATTTTAATATCACGCTGGAAATGCAGTAAAGACCCTGCCCCATAAGGAAGAACCATCATGAACCCTTTCAAAAAGCAACCCTGTTTTGCCACCACTACTGTCCGTGCCTGGGAAGGACAGCCCTCACCCGGGAATGCAGCTTCTCCACCTCCTAGGTCATACACTCAGGGGAGTCATGGGTCCTTTGTACATAGGGGCTCTTATGATGAAGTGGAGAGAGACACAAGCATCCCCTTGGTTCTCACATGTTGTGTGTGTGTGCGTGTGTGTGTGTGTTAGAGCCTCAGAAATTGGAACGATGCCGGAGGTCCAGGTGTCCCACCAGCCTAGCTGTTGCTTTAGCGGGTAGAGTCCCCAGGAGCACCTCTGAGCCTCTGAGGGTGGTGATTTTCTCACTTGTGAGCACTGTGACCCCTGCACAGTTCAAAGGACTCTAATGGAACAACATTTTGGAGTTTTTGTTTGTGTTTCCTTGAGGGCTTAGAGTTTACCTCTTGGGCTCCTTACAGCTACATTTTTCAGCAGTTTTCTAAAAGTTGCCTCCATGGAACAAATATTTATGAAGTGATGTGACTTCAGAAGTGAATGAGACAGACCAGCTCCCTGCGCTCATGTCCTTCGTCTATTGGACAGAGACCTGGAACCACTCATCTTGTCTTCTGTGGGAGTGATAGTGGAAGTTCACAACAGCCCTAGAGGAGGCATTCTTAGCTCCAATTTACAGATGAGGAAACTGAGACTCAGAGAGCTAAAATAACTTTCCTGAGACGTTAACACTGCTAGTAAGTAGAATCCATTCAACCCCATTTTGCTACAATTCTTCCATGTATGATCCCTGAGACGAGGTGGTAAAGTATGCCCATCTCTTAGAACAGGCACTGGTGAACTAAGTCATGTGGTCCAGCTGTCTGTTTGTGTACACAAAGTCTTATTAAAACACAGCCACACCCACTCATTCACACATTTTCTTTGACTGCTTTCCCACTGCAACAGCAGAGCTGAGTAGTGGCAACAGAGACCTGACAGCCCACAAAGACAAAAATATTTGCTATCTGGCCCTCCAAAGAAAAGATTTGTCACCTCTCCTTCACAGAACATATTAGTCAGGGCAATGTAAGCACCTGGAGCAAACCCTCCAATTTCAGTGGCTTAACATATTTTTCTAAAAGTTTATTTCTCCTTAAAAAACTAAAAATAGAGTTGCCATATGATCCCGCAGTCCCATTCCTAGGCATATATCTGGAGAAAACTCTAATTCAAAAGGATACATGCACCCCAGTGTTCATAGCAGCACTATTCACAATAGCCAAGACATGGAAGCAACCTAAATGTCCATCAACAGATGAGTGGAAAAAGAAGATGTGGTACATATATACAATGGAATACTTCTCAGCCATAAAAAAGAAAGAAATAATGCCATTTGCAGCAACATGGATGGACCTAGAGATTATCAAACTTAACAAAGTAAGTCAGAAAGAGAAAGACAAATACTATATTATACCACTTATATGTAGAATCTAAAATATGATACAGATGAACTTATTTACAAAACAGAAACAGACTCACATACATAGAAAACAAACTTATGATTACCAAAGGGGAAAGGGGGTAGGGGATAGGAGTTTGGGATTAGCAGATACAAACTACTATATATAAAATAGATAACCAACAAGGTCCTACCGTATAGAAAAGGGAACTATATTCAATATCCTGCAATAAACCGTAATGGAAAAGAATATGAAAAAGAATATGTATATATGTATAACTGAATCCTTTGCTGTACACCAGAAACTAACACAACATTGTAAATCAACTATACTTCAGTTTAAAAAAAAAAAAAAGTGTATTTCTAATCACAAAATAGCCTAGCTAGGGTGTTCTGGGCAGAGTTGGAATGGGATGCCTGTTCCAACTGATCATTCCTCTCAGGTCATCCCGGACAGAAACATCCAGCCAGCAGACAAGGGAAAAAAGAGAGGCTCACACACAGGAGATTTTTATGGGCTACATATGAAAGTGGCATCCATCACTTCCACCCATATCCTATTGGCCAGAACCCAGCCACATGGCTCTATCTAACTGCAGAGGATATTGGGCAATGTAGTCTACTGTTAGGTCGAGGAAGAAGAGGAAACAGGTTTTGGTGAATACCTAGCAGCCTCCACCACAATCCCTAAATGCTAATTATTCTTACATCCAGAAAAAGTCTCTGGTTTTGACTTCTCAAATCTGTTTTACACCTCACATAGAGTATGCATGTGTTTAACATTTTTTTGATTCAGTCCTTATCTTTTTGGGATGCATACTGAAATATGTACCAGTGAAATGATATGATGTCATGGATGTGCTTCAAAATAATCTGAGAATAGAAAGTGAGAATACAAATGAGACAAGAATGGTCATGAGTTTTGTTGAAGCTGGGTTATTTATTATATTCTCTTTAGTTTTGTATATATTTTTAAATTTTTCCATAATAAAAAGGGTTTTTTTAAAAAGAATACACTACAACTACTCTTTGCTGTCTTCCAACAGTTTTTAGAAAAAAATACATAGTAAAAACAATAAAATCCTGACCATAATAGACTACAAGATTCTCTTCAATGACATTTACTATAGGTACACTGGCTTATTAATTTCTCTTGCTTTACCCAACTATTCCAGTCAAATAAGCTCGTCTGCAAAAGAAATGGACTGATAATAAAAGATAACATCTGTGAGAGAATAGTATAATCAAGACAGAAGAGTTAATATTCATAGGTCAGCTACTTATAGTAGGAACAGTTTAAGAAGAGTTAATTTACTGGGTAGGGTCTGTACAAAAACCACATTTGTTACATTCATTAAATAAACATGGATTGAGCATCTACTCCATGCAAGGCACTGTGCTCAGCTCTAGAAATATAATGATGAGGAGGCAGCTGTCCCTGTCTTGAGGATTGTACTTGTCAGGACGGGTTGAACTAGCTGCATAGCAAACATCCCCAAATCACAGTGGCCTTGAACAACAAAGTGTATTTCTCACTGTGCAAGGTTAAATGCAGGTATTCCTGGTAGCTCTCTTTTGAGCAGTAACTCAGAGATTTGGGCTCCTTCCACCTCAGAGTCCTCTGCCATGTAGAAAGTAAAGAGAGAGTGTGATAGATGATCACTCGGGATGTTTTATGGCCAGACCTGAAAGTGACAGAGCTCTCCACAGTCCCACCTAGACCCAGTGTTGCTGGAAAATGTTCTCTAGCTGTGAACACAGGAAGAAGAAAACTGGATACTGGGGTAAGGGGGACGTACTCTGGAATGTTCTACCATAAAGGTGATACAGGTTTGGTGAAAACGCAGACATGCAAACAGACCCGTTCTACTAGGGCATAGTAAGATCAATAATAAAGATATGAATAAGGTGCTGTGGGAACTCTGTAGAAGGAGGTAGGATTTTTAAAACTTTCATCAGCTATTGGTATGATTTCCTAAATGAGCTTGAAAAACTTAATTTGCTTGGGCTACTAAATCTGTAATTCTTTTTTCCCCAAAATTGCAATCCAGTTTTCCCTAACTCCTCAAAAGCAGAGCACTGCTGGTAGCCTTGTTTGGCAATGGTAGTCACAGAGCACGGAGGTTTATCAATACTATTTATGTGTACTTACTAGAACATAAACTCACCTGGAATTTGGATCTCACAGCATGTAAGAATTTTAATAGGATTCATTCATACATTTGTTCAACATTTTATAAAGACTTCTGTCCCCAAAATTCAATGTACAATTTTTACAACCTTTTACAAAGACTTTGATCTCCAGCCCTCCTTTTATAAATTTACAAGAATTTACACTCACTGCAAGGATTTCTTTCCAAGGTTTTTTTTTAAAGTTATTTTTCCTTGGGATAGAAAAATGTGAATTTTAGATGAGAGTAGAGGTCGTTGAGGCTAACATGTGGGTACTGTGTGTGATGGAAACGCAGGATAACAGCAGCAGCGCCTGGATTCTAATTTAGACCAGCCTGCCTCAGGCAATAAGAAAGTCATTTGTCCCTGTGTGCCCACATCACAATCTGGCACAACTAGGGGTTAGAGCCAGCATTAAACTCTCTCTGCATACAGGATCCTAGTTTGCCATTTTAATTTATATATTCCATCCATGTGCTGATTATCCTGCACCCCCCCACCCTTTTCTAAGTGATTCTAATTAGAAAACACGCAGGAGGAACCTTGTGGGATCGCAAAACCGCTGCGATCTCCTCTTTGATCTGCCATCTGAACCAGGGACCGTGTGTATTGTTTCAAATTCTTCCCCAGCGCTGCAGTTGACAATTATTGGCATCTTAGAGCCTCGGGACTTCAGTAAGATGCCTGACAGGACCGGCTGCCTAAACATTTAAAGCACTCACTCCCTCCAAACATCTCCCCTTTCCCAACGTCCCCCACAAAAAAACTACTGAAAAGGAAAGAAATCGAATGCTTTAAAAAGCTGTCAATTTCTTAATAAGATGCTAGGGTTGGTTGAGATTTTAAAGATGCTCACAACGCATCTCTAAGAGCAGCAACTAGCCCTTCTTGACCCTGACACAACAAATAAAACCAACCAGCATACCATACTTTAACCACCGCCACGGTGGCCCGAGGAACTTTCGGAATGATGGAAGTGTATTTTTGCCTTAATTTGGGTAAGACTTGGATGAGGTGCCTTGCGTAAAGACGTGAACTCGGAAGGTAGTTGAATCTTACTTCAGTTTGTAGGGATGGGGGCGGGGGGAGGGGGCGTGCTGGAGAGAAAGGTTTGTTTATTTATTTAATTTCAGTCCCCAGGGGAGAATGGAGAGGATCCATTCCGGGGACGCTGGAATCCAGAATGCGAGATGGGCTTGGAAATTTGCGAAATTTGTGAATGCCTAGGCTGAAGGCTCCGCTCACGGGGAGGAAAGGACTGGGCGGGCACAGGGGAGGAGGGAAGGAGGAAACCGAGGGGGAGGCGGAGGAAAAGTAGTATAAAAGGCCCCAGCCAGAGCGAGCGCCAGCCACTCCGAGCCTCCTGGAGAAGGCGGGAGCCCGAGCAGGACGCGCCGGTGCCGCTGCGGTGATCTGAGCCCGGCACCGGACCCGGTTCTCTCTTGCATCCGAGGCGAGGACCCCTTGCCCTCTGCTCGACCCTCGAGCCCTTCCACTCGCCGGCTGACCCCTGCAAGGCATGAGCTGCGCGCGGGAGCCCGAGGCTTCAGCGCGGTCATGAGGCGCTGGCCCGGGAGCGGCGGCTGTGCGACGGCAGCCCCCAGGTCCCCTCCGGGCGCGGCGCCTCCGGGATGAGCCCCCCGACACGCGACTGCCTGAGCTGAGATTTACCCCCAGTGCCCCACCTCCGTTCTGCGCGCCTGAGCCCGCGGGCACTCGGCCCCTGCAGCTTCCCGCCGAGACACCTGCGCACTGGACCAGACGGACGCCCAGCGAATCGGACTCGCCTGACTTCCCAGGCTCTACCCCGCGCCGCGGGCGCCTGAGCAGAGGCGCTCAGAGAGCGGGCGGCCCACCGTGCGGGAGCGAGTGTCAAGACCTTTCTGGAACGAAACTCTATCTTCCCCCTCATACATACGCACGCCAGCTTGAGGGAGGGGCGCACAGTCGCAGACAGACACCTGGCTGGTCCGGCACCCTCTCCGTCTCCAACACCACAACTCCCAACTCCACCTTGTCAATAAAGGTTTCTAAACTCGTCCAGGCACCCCCCCCTCCGCCCCCTACCCACAGCCCCGAGACGCAGTGTGCACAGGGCTCGGCCCTCGCCGCCCACAGCGACCTCGGCAGCGGTGGCGCACAGCCTGGCAGGCGGACGCGGACTCTGGAGGGGCGCGCAGGTCACCTCCAGATAGTGACAGCCCCCGGGTCCCGGAGCCGGCTCACCCTAGGACTCGGCGGCGGGGCGGCGCGGCCCGCGGCCCGAAGGAGCGCAGGGAGGAGGGGAGGTGGTTCGTCGGGTGAGTGGCTCCGGGCGGCAAGGGCGGGGGAGCCCAGCGTGGAGGTAACTCTGGGCCGCCACTGAAGCCCTCCTCCTCCTCCTTCTCCTCCTCCTCCTTCTCCTCCTCCTCCTCCTCCCCGCGCTCCTCTGGCGGCCGCTCCCGCTCCAGCTGCGGCGCCGCGGCCACATCTGGGGCGCCCATGTGCGCTCGGGGGCTCGGCTGCGCCCGCCCCGCCGTCGCCCCCGCTGCCCCCTGCCCGCAGGGTGGTCCCCGGCCCGGCCCGGGCCCCTGGCGGCCCGCCGTCCCCACCGCCGCCGCCGCCGCCGCCGCCGCCGGGGAGCGCCGGGGTTTGCTCCGCAGCCAGCTTGGACGCCCCCGGCCCCGCCGTGGCTCCGCCGTGGTGCGGCGGCGGCGGCGGCTCCTGCTCCCCCGGCCCGGCGCGCCCCGCCGCGCCCAGGGCCAGCCCCGCGGGCTCGGGGAGCGGGGCCCCGGCGGGGGCCGAGGCGGGAGCCGCGCCGCCGGGCTCCCGGGCTCCGACTCCTCCTCCCCCGCCGCCGCCGCCGTCCGCCGCGCCGGGTCCTAAAGCCGCGCGCCTCAGGAGGATGGTACGCCTGGCGGCCGAGCTGCTGCTGCTGCTGGGGCTGCTGCTGCTCACGCTGCACATCACGGTGCTGCGCGGTTCGGGAGCCGCCGACGGGCCGGACGCGGCCGCGGCCAACGCCAGCCGGACGCAGCTGCAGGTGAGTGCGCTGCCGGAGAGGGGCGCGCGTGGCCGCGGGGACCCGGGTGGCGGGGAGCTGACCTAGCTAGCACCTGATGGTAGCGAGGAGGCGGGTCCCCGCCCCACCAAAGAGCATCTGTTTTGGCAGCAGTTTTGCCGGGACCACCGATCTCCGGCTGAGGCGGAGCGGGGTACGTGCCTGGAAGCTGGACCGCTTTCGAGGTCTGGCAGGCACGCTCCTCCAGGTGGTCTGTCACCAGGTACCTGAGGGTGCTAGCTTGAGATGGGCGGAGGAAGTGTGGAGTATGTCTGGGTTTGCTTTGGGGTGCTGCCACTCTTTGGTTACCCTTTGGAGACTGAGTAACGTTACTCTGGGAGGAGGGGGGAGCGGAAGGAGACTTTAGGATAAATCCCCAAACTGGGTTTGGGAGGAAGAACCCCAGTGAATCTGCCCCCTCAGAAAGCTACGCAAAGGTCAGGAAATAATTTCCCGAAGAGAATGGCCAGACATCCCCTGTTCGCCCACGTGGTACCCGTGCCTCCCTTATACCTCCCCAGCCGGGCGGAGGGCGTGGAGTCAAGCCACCGGTTGTACTTTGGCCCGGCGTTACCTGGGGCTTTTAAACTTACAGCAAAGACTTCTTCCAGCATTCTGCCCCTGTTGAAAGTCGCCTTAGGGATGGAATTCTAATGATCTGTGCAGCTCCAAGGCAGGGGAGGGGGACACAACTGGGGAGCGGGTAGTGGGCGTCAGACACAAGAGGAATTCTCTGGTTTCCAAATAAAGGATTGTCCAGGTAGGGATTTCCTGCCGCTGTCTTGGGAAGAAGCGCCTTTCCTTGGCTCTATCAGGCGTGTGACAACTGTCAACTTGGGGCATGGGTAGAAGTCAGCAGGGATTTTCCCAGGAAGCAGCGGGAATTCTCTCCTAAAATCTCCTCCTCAAACCAGCCCCTCTAAAACTCTTTATGTCGAGATAAGCATTATTCATTGTTCCCAGAGGGCTTTAAGACCATTGCCCCTATTAGTTCATTTCTCACATCTTTATGTAATTTGTTGCCTGAAAACCCTACTGTTGTAGAGAGAAGGAATTCACTTAAACACTTCCACAGTGCTTACCATGTGCTAGTTTTAAGTGCTTTACAGAACTTAACCGATTTAATGATGTACTATGCTGTTAATATCCTCCCCTGATAGATGCAAAAACTGAGGTACAGAGGTTAAGAAACTTGCAAAGTTTACACATTCCAAACTCTTGATTAGTTACACCATGTTTTCCCTCTGCCAGGATGTTATAGACTAAAGCAAGGTGATCCTTACACCCAAATGCAAAACCAGGAATGAAAAAGTATGCACCCCAAAGCCTAAAGTTCTTTTAAATTGGGAACATTTCTGAAAATGTCCTAACTTCATGAGGCCCTCTTCTCTTCTCCTGTGGGCAAACAGGTACAGTGACAGCCTGACAGGATTCCTTTGGGGAAATTGAAGACACCCCATCCTGTAGATGGTGGTACACCCACCCACTCTAACCCTGTAAGAACAATTCCTAATATCTTCGAGATTTCTGGAAGTCACATTTTATACATGATGCTTTCTTTCCTCGTGGACTCATGAAAAGCTGTAAAAACGATGTTCTATGGAAAAGTAAATTTGGCAGATTCCTTTATGAGGTGTCTGCTATCATTAGAGTAACCTAGGCTTGGCCTTTTCCGTTTGACTGGTAAGGTGATGAGAGAAGCAGCTGGTGGAAGTGGCAACTGCAAAGCGGAAGTGGATTAAATTCTCAAAAGAGCCTGTGGCTGAAGAACTGTCCCAAGAGGGCAGAAGAAATGGGGGATTTAGAAAGAGTAATGCTCCTAGGAGTATCTTGGGTCGCAAGTAGCTGCTAATCCATCAGCTTTCAGCTTGTTTTGTAATCGTGTTTGGTTATTCTGTCCACTCAATGAACTTATTCAGGCAGAATGATGAGTTTAACAGTTTAGTTCATAATTTTACTCTCTTTTGTAATTTGTTATTATAAAAGTTTTATATTCTTCCTGACTAAAGTTATTTCTTTGACCCTCTGACTCTCCAAAGGTATTATGATTCAAATGGAGAGAATATATTCCTTCAAGTGAGGAGGTCTGCAAAAGACCTTTATTAGTGTATCGTTTTCAGGGCCCAGGATGTGAATTAGCTAGTAGCAGGTGTATTTGAAAACAAAACTGTGGGTGCCATATTCTTTCTGTTTACTGGTCATGTTTAACCTATCTTTTTTTTTTTTTTTTCCACTTCATTGGGTCTTTGTTGCGGTGCGCAGGCTTCTCATTGTGGTGGCTTCTCTTGTTGTGGAGCATGGGCTCTAGGCGCATGGGCTTCAGTAGTTGTGGTGCTCAGGCTCAGTAGTTGTGGCCCGCGGGCTCGAGAGTACAGGCTCAGTAGTTGTGGTACCCGGGCTTAGTTGCTCCGTGACATGTGGGATTTTGAACCCGTGTCCCCTGCATTGGCAGGTGGATTCTTAACCACTGCGCCACCAGGGAAGTCATAACCTATCTTAACCAACTACATTTAAACTTAAGTTTGCTGCCTCTGGGATATCTTAAGCTGCTAAAATCATTCTTTGTAACCAGAAAGTTCGTCAATCCTTATATTGCATTATTTGTGTTGTTATCTCTGCTTAAAATATTCTGAAATATGAGGTTGGAGTCAGAAATACACAATGGTAGCTTTATTTTCCCAAATTGTAGTATATTTGGGAACATTTAAAAGAGATGCACCTTTATTTGAGATCTGGCATATCAAGGGCACCCAATAAAATAGTAAGAATAACAATAGTAGCTAAGATTTGTCAAGTGCCTTTTATGTGTCAGACACTGTTCTTAACACTTTTCATGTATTTTCTTTTTAAATCCTCACAAAAATCTCGTGAATTAGGCATTATCGTTATCCCTATTTCAAATGAAAAAACTGAGGTTGGGTAACTTGCCCACAGTTGCAGAGCCGGAAGCTGCTTAATTTGTTGTTGTTATTTTATAAGTGTAAAAATCTTTGAAGAATATTTGTATTCCAAGTTCTTGAGAAAGTCATCCTGCTGGCTACAAAAGAGAAAAAGGCTTTTAGCAATTTACATTTTCTTTCTTTTTTTTTTTTTCAGGGCTTAGGTTTTTTGGGGTTTTTTTAATTAATTAATTAATTTTTATTTTTGGCTGCATTGGGTCTTCGTTGCTGTACTCGGGCTTTCTCTAGTTGCGGCGAGCGGGGGCTTGTTGTGGCGCACGAGCTCTAGGTGAGCGGGCTTTAGTAGTTGTGGCTCGCAGGTTCGAGAGCGCAGGCTCAGTAGTTGTGGCACCCGAGCTTAGTTGCTGGGCGGCATATGGGATCTTCCCGGACCAGGGCTCAAACCCGTGTCCCCTGTGTTGGCAGGCGGATTCTAACGACTGCACCACCAGGGAAGTCCCTAACGATTTACATTTTCAAACACATCTTGACAGTCTTATTGTGTCAAATATGAACGTATCTATCTATCTATCTATCTAAATTATATATACATACATAAACACACATATATAAACATGATCTAACATGATTTTTTTGGTAGTTTCAACATAGTAGGAGATAGGTTTTTTGACTCTGTAAGTGGCTGTCCCTGTACTGTTAGGTATGCTGTTATGAGGTGGTAGTAAAATGCTTTGAACACACTATTTCTATTGGTTATGTGGCTCATAAGAATAATAAATAATGATGTTAGTCTTTGTACTGTTTTCAGTATTTTAAAACATCTAATAAGAAATTTTACAGTGGTCTGCAACAGCTGTATAAAAATGCACAGAAAAATCAACTTTTTTCACTTTCAAATGAAATCTTATCTCCTCTTGTGTCATGTTGATCAGATCTCAGATTAGTTCTTTCATATGTCTTTAATTGATAATAGTAAGAAAACAATTATATATAATAAAAAGCAGTCTGGAAGACAGAATACCCCAAAATGTAGAACCACAGGCAATGATAAGAAGAATGATAATGATAATAATAGTATCTCTTTTACTTGAAATTCAAATGAGTGTTCCTCTACTAAATCTCAGTCAGATTCAGAAGCATGAATTTCTACAGATTTTACATAGTAAAGCTAGAATTCATTAAAACAATGAGATTTAAGGAAGTGTTAGAAATCATCACATTGATCATTTTTACAATAACATTAAAGCAAACCAACTCTGAAATGTAACT
Source organism: Balaenoptera musculus (assembly GCF_009873245.2). Taxonomy (NCBI): domain Eukaryota; kingdom Metazoa; phylum Chordata; class Mammalia; order Artiodactyla; family Balaenopteridae; genus Balaenoptera; species Balaenoptera musculus. The sequence continues at coordinate 39,845,595 of NC_045799.1, forward strand.
AAATGTCTTTGTTCTCTAATTCCTAACTACCATCTTTATCAGTACATTCCTCCTTCATCCCTCTACTTGCCTTCAACAAAACTGCTTAGCATCTTGCACTCATTGCTTCAGACTCACCAGTTGATCTGAGCTATTAATAGCAGTAAAAGCAGAAGCAACATTTATTTGTACTTAATGCTACTGAGTTTACTTACAATGACCCTATGAGATAGATAGTATTTATATACCCATTTCACAGCTGATGAAATTGAGACCTGGAGAGATTTGTGTAACTTGCCCAAGGCCACACAACCATGGTTGGCAGGGCCAGGATTCAGACCCAAGGAGGCTGGAGTTCTTGTTCCAGTTCATCAACAATATGCCTCCAGCTCTGATACAAGTCAACATCCATTGTGTTTCTCGTTTCATGACTTGCCTTGCCCATTTTCCAGGCAGGCTGTCTGCTTTTATCTCAGGTATTCTTTGTAAATTATGAATAACTGTCCCACTTAGCTATTGCTATATAACAAACCATCCCAAAACACAGTGGCTTAAAACAATCACATTTTATTTGCTCATGAGTTTGTGTGTCAACAGTTTACTCTGGGCCCAGCTGGGTGGCTCTTCTGCTGACCTTGCTTAGGATTATTCATGTGGCTATAGCTTTCTGTTGGCTTGACGTGGGCTAGATGGTCTAAAAGGGCCTCACTCCAGACACTATAAAACTCTTAGAGGAAAACATAGGCAGAACAGTCTATGACATAAATCACAGCAAGATCCTTTTTGAACCACCTCCTAGAGAAATGGAAATAAAAACAAAAATACACAAATGGGACCTAATGAAACTTAAAAGCTTTTGCACAGCAAAGGAAACCATAAGCAAGACGAAAAGACAACCCTCAGAATGGGAGAAAATATTCACAAATGAAGCAGCTGACAAAGAATTAATCTCCAAAATTTACAAGCAGCTCATGCAGCTCAATATCAAGAAAAACAAACAACCCAATCCAAAAATGGGCAGAAGACCTAAATAGACATTTCTCCAAAGAAGATATACAGATTGCCAACAAACACATGAAAGGATGCTCAACACCACTAATCATTAGAGAAATGCAAATCAAAACTGCAATGAGGTATCATCTCACACCAGTCAGAATGGCCATCATCAAAAAATCTACAAACAATAAATGCTAGAGAGGGTGTGGAGAAAACAGAACCCTCCTGCACTGTTGGTGGGAATGTAAATTGATACAGCCACTATGGAGAAGAGTATGGAGGTTCCTTAAAAAACTAAAAATAGAACTACCATATGACCCAGCAATCCCTCTACTGGGCATATACCCTGAGAAAACCATAATTCAAAAGGAGTCATGTACCACGGTCTTCATCGCAGCTCTGTTTACAATAGCCAGGACATGGAAGCAACCTAAGTGCCCATCAACAGATGAATGGATAAAGAAGTTGTGGCACATATATACAATGGAATATTACTCAACCATAAAAAGGAATGAAATTGAGTTATTTGTAGTAAAGTGGATGGACCTAGAGTCTGTCCTACAGAGTGAAGTAAGTCAGAAAGAGAAAAACAAATACCATATGCTAACACATATATATGGATCTAAAAAAAAAAAAGGTCTGACAAACCTAGGGGCAGGACAGGAATAAAGACGCAGACATAGAGAATGGACTTGAGGACACGGGGAGGGGGAAGGGTAAGCTGGGACGAAGTGAGAGAGTGGCATGGACATATATACACTGCCAAATGTAAAATAGGTAGCTAGTGGGAAGCAGCCACATAGCACAGGGAGATCAGCTCAGTGCTTTGTGACCACCTAGAGGGGCGGGTTAGGGAGGGGAGAGGGAGATGCAAGAGGGAGGAGATATGGGGATATATGTATCTGTATAGCTGATTCACTTTGTTATAAAGCAGGAACTAACACACCATTGTAAAGCAATTATACTCCAATAAAGATGTTAAAAAAAATAAAATAAAACAAAAATAAAAAATAAAATAAAAGGGCCTCACTCATATGTTTGATGGTTGGTGCTGGCTGTCACCTATGCTCTCTCTTCATCCTCAAGGAAGTTATTCCACATGTCTTTACATGGTGGACTCGGAGCAGCAAGAGAGTAAAGTAGAAATTGCAAGGCCTCTTGATGAACTTGTACAACTTCAGCCACAATCTATTGGCCAAACATATCACTTGGTCAGCTCAGATCCTAGGGGACCAGAAATAGACTCCTCTTGATGGGAGGACCAGCAAAATAACATTGCAAAAGAGCGTGTGTTCAGGGATGGGAGGAGTCATTGTGGCTGTCTTTGCAAAATAGCTACCATACTGACCTTTTATCTCATATACTTTGCAAATGTTGAACCAATCTTTCACTCATTTTTTAACATTGTTTATGCTGCTTTGGGCCATGCACAAACTTTCCATTCTAAATATAATCAAATCTGAATCATTTCCATTATGACTTTTTGTTTTCTTGCCTTACTTGAGAAAGGGTTACTCAAATAAGGATTGTCAGAATCTTTAAATATATTTTGTTCTAACAGTTTTATAGTGTTTTTGTTGTTGTTGTTGTTTAGAACTACAATCTACTTTGAAGTTATTTGTGGGTTTTAGGTTTAAAATAAAGATATAACTTTGGTTTTTGTCCAACTGAGTAGCCACTTCTCCCATCATATTTGGTAAATACTCCATTCTATATTTGTTGGTAAAAAATACCAGTTTTATCACATATTAAAATTTTCACATATATGTTAGTCTATTTCTTGACCTTCATTTTTCTATTCATGTACCAATGCCACACTCTTTTATTTCATGTAACTTCACAGTATTTTTTAATAGGGCAAATGCCCTGTCATTAACATTCTTTTTCTTAGAAATTTTTATAAAATGTTTTCTTTCAAACAGACTTTAGAATTATTTTGTTTAAAAATTCATTGAGCTTTTAATAGGAATTGCTATATATATTGAGGGGGTAAGTTTAGAAGAATTGAGAATTTTATAATATTTAATCCTCTCATTAAGGACATGGTTAAGGTATCTATTTCTTGAGTAAAGTTTTAGAATTTTCTTCATCTTTTCACATTTCTTTTGACAAGCTGTTTTCTAGGTTTGATTGCTATTGTGAATTTTCTGTTTCATTTTCTGTTATATTCTCCAATTTGTTAGTTCCAGAATCCAGTAAAGCTATACTTAGCAATATATGCTTACATTTTTCTTGGTGTGTACATGAGAGCTAACAGTATCCATTTCAGTAGTGATATCATTATAGTTCCATGGCATTAATTGAAAACCCTTCTTTTTCCACTTTTGAACTTTAAATAATGAGAATTATCTGTTTCTTATAAGATTGTTAGAATTCACTCATTTTAGCTGTCTTGGGCTTGGTACCTCTTTGGTTGAGATCTCTGATTAATGTTCCATGTTATTCCATGGTCAATAGCCTATTCAGATACTATAACTTTTCTCTAGTCATTTTTGATAATTTATATCTTCTCAGAAAACCATACATTTTACTGGATTTTTACTTTATTAGTATAAAGTTTGTATGTAATACAAGCATATTTTGAAACTATTTCATGACTGCATATTGTTTATGATGTACAGTCTTAAATCTCTTTATAAGACCTGTCAGATCAAGATGGTTAATTATATTATGAAAACCCTTCAAATCTTGATTTATTTATTGTTTACTTAATCTGCTGATTCCTCAAAAAATTTAATTGCATTCTGACACTACCATTGTGGATTTGTTTGTTTCTCCTTATTATCCCCTTAATTTTCGCTTTACTTGTTTAGAATCCATGGTGTTAGGACATAAAATGTCTTTTTTTGATGGTTATATTTTTATCAAGGTGAAATTCCTTTATATGTATCTTTTTATTGACATTTGTCTTGAACACTTTTTTTTGTTTGATAGTAATTTTGCATCTCCTGCTTATTTTTTTTCTCTTGCCATTCATTATGTGTCTTTTTCCAACCTTTATTTTCAACTTTTCTCTGCCTTTTTTTGTTTGAATATCTCTCTTATTAATAACCAATAACCAGGGCTTCCCTGGTGGCGCAGTGGTTAAGAATCTGCCTGCCAATGCAGGGGACACGGGTTCAATCCCTGGTCTGGGAGGATCCCACATGCCACGGAGCAACTGGGCCTGTGAGCCACAACTACTGAGCCTGCGCGTCACAACTACTGAGCCTGCGCGTCTGGAGTCTGTGCTCCACAACAAGAGAGGCCGCGATAGCGAGAGGCCCGCACACCGCGATGAAGAGTGGCCTCCGCTTGCCACAACTAGAGAAAGCCCTCGCACAGAAACAAAGACACAACACAGCCATAAATAAATAAATAAATAAATAAAATATTTTTTAAAAAAATAACCAATAGCCAAATTTTCTTTTGCCATGTAATAGGTCAATGAATATAACCCATTTATATTTATTGTGATTACTAATAGATTTGAAGATGTATTTTCAATTTTATTTGGTGTTTTCAAATTTCCAATTTGCTTCATTTTGCCTCCCACCTTCCAATTTATTATCTCTCACTTTGGCAAGAGAGTTAGCCTATGTCTAAATTTCCTCATCTGTAAAATAGGTATACAAAGACTGTTTCCCAGTGTTGTTGTAAGGATTAAAACACTGAATGCATGTAAGTGCTCTGTTAGAACTTGGCACTTAAACATTTAATAAGTATTTAAATATTATTTACTTTGCTCATTACCCCTCAAGTTTGGAAATTGTTCTATTTCTCTAACTCTTAACATTTTAACAAACAGATTTGAACTTACATTTTTCTATCAATGCTGAGAGTCAGTCAGTATTTATAACCTAAACCTCCCCAAAACAAGATTCTAACATGCTTTTTTTTTTCTCTTGTCTCTCTCTCTCAAATTTTAATCACATTATCTGAACATTTAGTGCTAGATCATTCCTTCTTCTTTGTTTCTTTTTTTCTTCCTTTTTTCTTTCATTCTTTTTCATTATATCTATCTTAGGAACAATTTCTTAGCAGTAGTATATTCTCCCAATACTTATTTAGACTTAACTATAAGATTTATTTATTTATTTATTTATTTATTTATTTATCTATCTGCTGCTGCTTCTGGAATCTCATATTCTCATCTTTTATTTTGCTGGAATACATTCTCAAAAAGTTCTCTCAGAAAGGTTTTATCAAAGGATAAACTCTCTGAGATCCTAAATTTTTAAGCACATCTTTACTTGCTTCTCACATTTAAATGCTAATTTGGCAGTTGGCTATGTTCTATCTTGTTTCCCCTTAGAATTTTGAAGATATAAATGCATTTTTTTTTACACCGTCTCATGTTTCAGTGAAAAGTCTGATGCTATTTCTTTGCAGGTGATTTTTTTTTAACTGGAAGACTTTAGGATTTTTCTCTTTATTCACAATGTTCAGAAATTTTATCTGTTTGTGTTTAGATTTAAGGCTTTAGTTGTTAGTCCTGTTCAGCACTTGGTGGACCCTTTCAATCTGAATCCTCAAGGTTGTCTTCAGTTTAAGAATATTTCTTCAGTAATTTCTTTGCTTATTTCCAATATCCTTGTCCTCTCCTTCTGGAACTCCTATTAGACTTTGAAACTAATGTTGATATTTCAAGATCTATCAGTCTTCCGTGTCTCAATTTTTTTCTCTTGTAGTTTTATCTCTTTGCATTTTTCTAATGTGTTTTATGTCTTAGCTTAATCTTCCAGCTTTTGCCACCCTAGTGCTAGCTTTTTCACTCTTTATCAGTTTTCTGTCCTCATCCTTTTCACCCAGCTTCTATAGCTTCTTCTCTTTTCTTCCCTTCTTTTCTCTTCCTTCACCCCTCCCCCTCCTATCCTCCTCTTCTTTTTTCTCTTTACATTTTTAAAAGTTTTTAAATTATGAATAATTTACATACAATAAAATGAATGCATCTTAAAGATTCAGTTCCAGTTTTTCACAATTATATACACCTATGTAGCACCATCAAAATTAGAATATAGAACATCTCTATCATCCCAGAAAGTCTTCTAGTGCTCCTTCGTATGCAATTTACTCCTCCCACAGGCAACCAGTCTCTGACTCCTATCACCATGGATTAGTTTGCCTCTTCTAAATCTTCGTGTAGATGGAATCATACTGTGTGCATTTGTGTGTGTGTGTATATGTGTGTGTGTCCGGGCTTCTTTTTCTTAATGTAGTATTTTTGACATTCATTCACATTGCTGTGTACATCAGCAGATTTCTCTTCTTTATTGTTGAGTGGTATTCCATTGTATGAGTACGCCACAATTTATTTATCCATTTCCCCATTGATGGACATTTGGGTTGTTTCTAATGGTTTGGATATTATAAATAAGATCATGTTAACTTTCTTGTGCAAGCCTTTCTGTGGACATAGGTTTTTATTTCTTGTGAGTAAATACCTGCTAGTGAAACTGACACAGGCTCAGTTCTTTATATTATTATGGGAATTCCTCTAAAGAAACTCATTTTTTTGGTGATCTTTCTCTCACTTTCTCAGCTCTGTAATGTTTCACTTTCAATTGGTTACCATTGGTTTCATATCTACCAGAAATCATTCCTTCTTCTGTAGATGTTCCCCTTGCAGCTTTCCACTTCTGTTGGGGATTTATTTTCATATTTCGTCTCCTTTTTCAGTAGAATTTGGAGAAGGAAAAGAAGTAAACAAAAATGCTTAGTCTGCCACCTTGAACAGAAACACTATAATTTTATTCCTTCCTTTTATTTTCCTGTATACAAACAAATAACAGAAGAAATTTCTGTTATTTGTGCAGCTGCTTCATTCATTCTTTTCCAGCCATGTTCTAAAAGGCATTGATTTTTGAGGCCTGGGGACACCCTCAGAAGTCATGAGAACTATCCATTCAGTAAAGAAGAATCTATTGTGGTTTTAAAGCCTCCAAAGGAAAGAATCCCACTTGTATTGATTTGGCCAAAAAGTTCATTCGGGTTTTTGGAAAAACCCGAGCAAACTTTTTGGCCAACCCAGTACCTGTACAAGTACTTTGTAACAACCTTCAATGACAGAACATTTTTTTCTCTGATGTGTCCTTTAAATCTTTTATGATACATCTTAATTTCATGTTTGCTTTTTTCTTCCCACTATTCATTCACTTTTCAAGAAACATCTCATGCAGGACTTGAAGATTATTATTTAATAGTTCCTCTGTCTTCTCCAGATTTGATTATCTCAGTTTTTTAATTTGTCTTCACTGATCTTATTTTACAACGTTTTAATGGTTTCTGCGGTCCTCATATTTCTTTCTCATCTGAGAACATCTTTCTTCTGCAATCCTTGGCTCAAGATTTTATGATTTATAAAGAAAAGGATGGTGATGAAGCCCCTTTCTTCAGTGACAGCTAAGGGTGTCCCTCTGTCTATACTCATCCCCCAAAAGACAGAAGATAATTTAGGGTGTGGGAATGGGGTTGTCCATTTAATTCCTGGGATTGTATGCAATGATGTTAAAGAAATAGCAAGGGAGTGTGTTACTGAAAAAGTCTCATTTTGCATTTTATTTAAACTTTGTCTGTACTCCTCTTCCATAAGAACTTCATAAGATGCCCTGAACATAAAAGATATAAAGCTTAATTTCTTTCTTTCTGTGGTGTATCAGTGCAAAGGTTGGATGGGGCACAATGCTAATAAAATGAAGTCAACATGCTAGTGCCCAGTGTTCCCTTTGGGACTAAGCACTCACGGCCCACTCTAGTCACTGACTTGATAACATAAACTTGTGGCTCTTTACCTTCCCTACCCTCTTTCCCTTTCTCCTACCAGAGCTTCCTGGGGGGCATCTCCCAAGTATACCACTTCCTCTTTGTCCCAGGGTTTGCTTCTGGGAGAACCCAAACTAAACGAAGCACTACTCAAACATTCGCCATGGGAACATGGCCATTTCTCTAGGTAGTGATGACGTAGGAAAGGTACAGGGTGGAGTTTCCATGAGGCACCTGCTGCTTCTTGTCGCTGTTAACAAAGCTGAAGTCTGTTAGCCTCAGAAAGGGATGTGCTGCAGCAGCAACAGAATCAGGTTATACCATCTTCTCCCAGAGCAGCTGGGAAGAGAGGAATTCCAAAATTGTAGGAATGGGAAAGTTCAGGCCTAGGGAAAACCTACGAATTGCTGGTGTTTAGAGAGATGACTGTTGTTTTTCTCCTGAGAGCCTCATCCCGTGCTTGTTTGCTATTTTAAGTGGGAGGATGAGCGACGATGGGAAGTTATCAGTGGTGTGTGGGACTGTCTTCTAATGCCTAAAAAAGGCAGAGGCCAGGGTGCTTTGATAAATGTAGCTTTGCATCAACTCCCCAGGCACAGACCAGCATGTGTCACTGGAAAGTTGTTTCTGTAAACTGAGTAGAAGTAAAAACAGTAGGTTAACTACCCTTTCTTCCTGTTGACCTGACCTATGCACATTTTAGTAAACCAAGTCATCTTACAGAGAGCATTGTCTGTGGCTGATATACCTCCATTAGAGAGCAACATCCCTGGGCCCCCTGAAAGGAACAGTGCTGCAGGGCCAATGGAATAGGAGAATTCCAGCTTCAAGTTTGGGGCTCTGGGCTGCCAGACTCACAGTTTGGGGCACCCCGATCCCCAGATGTGCACCAGAAGTGACCTGGAAAAAGGAAGGTCAACTGTGAATTCAAGAGGCTACTTCCTACTGGATATCTCATCTCTATTTTTAAAAATAACAAGGTGTGGCTAGAATCTATATGAAGGATACAGGGAGGCTAGAAATGTTGTCATAGGCCACCCAGATGTTACCTTACTCCCACCAGCATCCGGAGAGAGTATTCGCGCCAAAGCCAATGAAACAAATAAAACACATGCCTTGGCGCCCAGCCACCTCTTAGAGATAGCGATGGGGAGAAAATGAGGGGGAAAATGGCAGTTGTGTTATTATTTTTTAAAATACAGCTTTACTGAGGTGTAATTGATATACAATGAGCTGTGCATATTTAAAGTGAACAGTCTGAGGAGTTGACACCTGTGAAACCATCACCACCATCAGGATGATGAATAAATCTACCATCTCCAAAAGCTTCCTTGTGCTCCTTGGGGATTCCTCCTTCATTCCCCAGAAATCTCTACCACTGATCTGTCTTCTGCCATTATAGATTGGTTTTTGCATTTCCTAGAGTTTTATGTAAGTAGACTAATACAGAACATACAGTACAGTGAGCTCCTTTGCTCACCATAATGACCTTGGGATTCATCCATGTTGTTTGGTGCATAAGAGTTTGATCCTTTTATTGCCAGTTATTGCTCCATTGTATGCATATACAATATGCTTTTCCATTCACAGTGAGCTCCTTTGCTCACCATAATGGCGTTGGGATTCATCCATGTTGTTTGGTGCGTAAGAGTTTGATCCTTTTATTGCCAGTTATTGTTCCATTGTATGCACATACAATATACTTTTCTATTCACCCAATGAAGCACATTTAGGTTGTTTCCAACTTGGGCCTATTAAAATAAAGATGCTACCAACGTTCAGGTATAAGTCCATGCATGAATATATGCTTTCATTTCTTTTGTGTGAATACTTAGGAGCAGAATGGCTGGGTGTATGTTTAGCTTATTAAAAATTGTGGCGATCTTTTAAAGGTACTCACATAGCATGTTTAGGATCTACAACAACCAAAGACACTGTTAGAAAACTTCAGAGAATTTGGAAGTTGAGCCTCAGGATGATATCTTCCTACAGCTAATACATAGGTGTATAATCTATAATATATTATGAAACGCTGAAGGAAGGGGAGAAGATACTCTTTCCTTGGAAAGAATTCTCCTATCTTTTCAGGATTCTCCAAGTACAAAAGTCTCATGGGGCTCAATTCTCCAGGTTATCGTGGTGCTGGTGGTGGTGATGGTGATGGTGGAAAGAAACATAGTTGCTGGACTATGTTTGGAACCAGCTGGAAAAGTCTCCCAGCAGAAGACTCGGCTTCCTCCGTAAGCTGCTGTCTGATGTTCCAAGCCCTGCCTGACTGGAAATTAAGAAAACCAGAAATAGATTTTGTATCTCTCCTGCCTAGAGACTCAATTACTTTGTGACCTGGAAATCTGGTATTGGTTATGAGCCCAAAATTAATTGGAAGCCAGGTTTATTGCTGGGAACCTTCAAATTCCAGGAGGGGCAAAAATTACAAAGGGGAGATCTCATCAAGTGTTCCTAATCCTTAGCCCATGAAATAGGCTGCAGAAATGTTAACATGAGCTGACCCCCTGACCACACTAGACATGAGGAGAGTGATGATTATTAGAAACCCACAGAGGATTCTCACTGGAGGGCAAGAACTGTCCTTCCCTTACACATAAGGTGGCTCATCCACTGCCCCGAGTTCACCAGGTGCAGTCGTGACCCACAGGTACAGGTGAGAAGCTCGGGATGACTTCTCCGCACTTGCACCCATGGTGTGGTCCATGGAGTAGCAGCGGCAGCATCTCCTGGGAGCTTGTTAGAAAATAAGAATCTCAGGCCCCACCCAGAACGACTGAATCAGGATCTGCAATTTAATCAGGGTCCCAGGTGAAACGTATACACAGGTTAAGAAGCACTGGTTGAGATGCATGCTTTTCTTGCAAGTTACAAGTCCCAGAAAGCACTCAGTACAGATCAGGTATTATTTAGCTATTATCCAATTATGCTTCACAACAAACTATCCCAAAACTCAGCGGCCTGTAACAATAAACATGTGTTCTCACGCTCGTGGGTCTATGGGTGGCTGGGGTTCAGTAGATCTAGGTGGGCTGGGTTCCAGGCTGAGGTTTGGGTCTGGGTTTCTTCTGTGCATCTCCCAGATTCCTGCAGCCAGCAGGCTACCTGTCCTGCATTTCTCTCACGGTGATGAAAAATCACAGAAAGGCAGAGGCAAGCCCGATGGACAAGCACACTCCAGCCTTTGCTTGGGTCACACCTATTAGCATCCCGTCAGCCAAAACTAGTCACAAGGCCCAATAAAGTGGCCAAAGGCATGGGCTTTGGATTTGTTTCAACTCAACATCTGCTTCTTATGTGTGTGCCCTTAGGCAAAAGTCTCACACTTCTCTGGGCTTCTGTGTCCTATTCAGAAAAATGGGATAATGAAAGTTATATCCCTGGGAGTTTATAATGTTGTAAGGACCATCCTTGGTGCATAGGAATGGTTTAACTCATGGATGCTGGTATTACAGAGCAGTGAAACCTTGGACAAGTCACTTCAACTCTTTGCATTTCATTTTCCTTATCTGAAAATAGACATCCTAAAAAAATAAAATAAAAAAATAAAAAGAGACATCCTAATGGGATAATTCTACTGATTTTTGAACTTCACCTTCAAACCTGGTGATAATGATGGTGATGGTGATACAGAAGCTAACATTGAGCATTTGTTCTGTGCCAAGCACTGCTGTAAGAACTTTAAATGTATTTGCACCTTTAATTCTCATTATAGCCCAATGAAGATTCTCTTCATTTTGCAGCTGAAGAAACTGAGGCAGAGCAATGTCAGGAAATCAAGGTTTAATGTCTGATTGTTCTGAGCACCTCCTATGCGGAGAAACATATCACAGAAGGGATGCAGTCCAGGCTGGCTCCATGTGCTGACACACATTGTGCCTCATGCTAATCAGCGATGCTTCTAAAAAAGGTTATTCCTGGCTTCTTCTCTCATGTGGGACAAGGAAAGGAAAGAACAGGGACAGCTAAGTAGAAGAGACTGGGAAAGAGTTGGCCTCCTGGTTAAACAGCCCCCCTTCCCACCCCACCCACCATGCGGCCGCGTCCAAGTCCACGTCCCGGGAAGCAGATGCCGGATGGACATGCGAACATCTCCAGTGGGATCCAACCATTGCCCAGGGCTGTGTTGTGGAGCTGCTCAGCCTGACTCTGGGCTGGAGTCGGGCCGAGGGGAAGGGTGGGGCCCAAAGGACCCTGTCTTTGAGAAATCACACCCAGAAAGGCCATGGGTTGCTTTGTCAGCAATGGATTCCACCAAAGGTTGTTTCTGAGTCAAGATACACACGTCCCTCTCTTTCCATCTTCCTTCTGAATGGTTTCTCTTGTGCAGTGTTACTGCTTAAAAATCGTGTGTTCCATGGTAGGGATGGAACCATGGCCGCAAATATGTTATTCATCACCCACTGAGCTTTAACAATCGAAGCCTGCAACCACTTTCCCTGACGAAGGGGCACCCTTTCCTACCTTCCTTTCCCAGACATAACAAGAGAAACAGGACATGCCTGGGGACAGGAGTTTCACAAGCTCCCTGAGCTGTATATTCTGCTTTCTAATTATGGTTGCTGGCCAGAAGAATCTCTTCCTTGTGACTAATCAGATTTTCCCTTTCCTCGGTGTGTCACAAAGTCTATTTCCTCAAGGTCTTCTGAGGAACAAGTGGTCAGGGTTTTTAAAATGTTTCCCATAGTTGAGAGGAGTATCATATTTCCTTTTTTGGTTATGGCATTACATTGCTAATATCTGATCAGCTTGTGGGCGACTCTGGTTCTAGATCTTTCTCTGTCATTCTTCCCAAGTCTCTGACTGCCCTGTACCCCCAGTGAATTTTATCCTTTCTTTTGCTTTGGTTCTGACAGAACTTGTCTCATACTTTGGATATGTTCTATAACACCCTCTCTCTTCTCCCTTTGCTCCCCAAATGTTGAGTTGGAACCAGTCTCATTTCAACGATCTTAATAGCTTATTAATTTTGTGATTGTCACAGATTTGAGCACTGACTGGGTAGATCGCTAAAATAGAAAAAATAACTTTTAATACCTTATGACCGCTAGAAACATGAAATCACTATATTATCCCACCATAACGGCAAATTGAAAACAAAAACAAAAACTGAAGACACCAGATGTTGGCAAGAATGTGTAGCACCCACAGGGAATATAAACTGATATGAACACTTTAGAAAATTGTTTTTCCAGAGTAACTACTAAGACAGAATATATACATACCCTCTGACCCAGCAATCCAATTCTGGGTATATACCCAATAGAAATGTATTCATCTGTGGACTTAAAAACTGGAAAAAGAATGCTCATAACAGTGCTAGTTAAAATAGCCCCAAACTGGAAACATCCAAAATGCCAATCAACAGTAGAATGGCTAGTAAGGCAGTAAGTGTAAACACTGGGAAAGAGCAAACAACTGCACACAACATGTACAACTTCACAAATGTAGTGTCGAGTGGAAGAAGCCAGCCACAAAAGAGTACATGCAGGATAATTCTGTTTATGTTGAATAACCAGGAAAAGCTAATCTATGCTATTGGAAGAGAGGACACTGGCTACCCTTGCCAAGGAAGTAACTAGAAAGGAGTACAAGGGAGCCATCTGGGTGCTGGTAATGTTCTGTTTCTTGATCTGAGTGTTGGTTACACAGGTGTGTTCAGTTTGTGAAATCTCATTGAGCTGTATGGTTACATACGTGCATTTTTCTGTATGTATATCATACTTCAATTAAAAATACAGCAAAGGATGCAGCAGGCAGGGTAGATAGTAGAGAAGAGATGGCCATTTTTCACTGAGAAAGGCACCCGGCAGCCGGGAGTCCACTCCCTGTGCTCCATCATGTGTGCTACCCCGCAGACTGGTCTCCAAATTTTAATGAGTGTGGACTAGTTTCAGTGTTAGGGGGCATCCTCCTCTGCCTCCGTAGCCCAGGGCTATTGTTATGACATCAAAGACCAACTGCTGGCTAAGATACAGTCCGTATGAAAAGAGTGACCAGCAAATTTACTGCTTGACTTCACTCCCTTTAAATGGAACTGGCCCCACGGTCCTCTTTCAAAGCTCAGTTGTGAACATATATCTTCTTTATAGGACACCGTGTACAATAAAGCGAGGCAGTAACTTAAATTTTTTTTAAAAAGAATACCTTTGAGAGCACTGCAAGATGGGCATTCCATCACTGTGGTTACATGTGCCCAAACACTCCCGAAAGTCTAACCATTGGTCTGAGAGCCTTCTATTCAATATGGTGACTTTTTTGACTAATTGAGCTATATTTTTATGCTCCAACCCTTTCCCTAGGGTCTGCAAGGTCTTGGGAAAGTCATTCAAGAGAGGGGATCTGCCTCAAATCAGAGGGCCACCTCACCCAACTTGGGCAAAATGGCAAAGTTCATATCCCATTACTCATTAACTTATTTGAAGTTATCCTTCATGGAGTAAACATTTTTTAAGGACTGAGGCCAAACTAAGCTCTTGGATCAGTTCTATGCAGTCCCCCAATATCTACATGGACAGCATTTCTTTACATCACCCTGGTGCGGAAATCTCAGGGAGTTGTTAGCATTTACACATACTAGAACTGGGCAAGGAAGGAATGGAGCTGTTTGTACGACTCTCAGAAAAGGAAGCACCTTATTCCCTAAGAGGGAAATATAGAGGGAAAATAACTCCAAGCATACAAGTAAAATGACTTATAATTTAAAGGATGTCTTTGGCTTGACTTGGAGTCTTTCTCCAGGTGGTGGAGACTGAGGCATCTGCAATCAACATTACCAGCCCAAACGGAACCATCCAGAACGGACCTTCCAATATGCGATCACTTATTACAGCAGCGAATCCGTCCTCGGAGGATACAGCATTTTAAAGAATGGCCAAGTCAGCCTGGCTCGGAGCTTCCCCTTCTGTTTAATCCATTACTCTTGAAAAGTTCAGCACGCCACACTTTGCTGGAAAAAGGCTAATGACTGCGCAGAACCTTTGCTTTCTGCTCCCCTGGCTGGCACGTTCAGGAAGACATGCCAACCGTATGAACGGCTGCAATCTTCCTGCTGAGATTTTGATGGAGGACAAATACTCAATTCCAAAGACACCTAGGAAATGAGATCAGTCTCACCTATAAATGAGAATGAGCATCAACTGGAAGACATTGGAAATATTTGGAGAGGCCGTGGAATCCCAAGAAAGTGACTGTCATATTGAACTTCAGGTGGGAGTGATGAGAGCCAGGCTCCCTGGAAGGCACCTGCGCAGGCAGCTTTCCTGTTCCAGGTTCTCCCCGCTGGCCTCGCCACCCTGAAGCGCCATCCAGTGTGGTCCCCAGGCCCCACAGGGCTTCTGTCACTGCGTATTCTCTGCCCCATGCTAGGCTCTGCAATAACCCCAAAATGAACGTCAATGTCCTTGGCCTTAAACTTGCTCAGAAATGGGGAAGGAGAGGAATAAGAGAAGGGAAGTGGGCCAGATCAGACCCAGCAAACTCAATTACAGAATGATGTGGCCCCGAGTCAGGGGAGACGTGTGTGCTGCGGGGCCAGGAAGAGCATGATTCACATCTTCCTCGTGTGAATGAAGGACGGGGATGTGAACACAGGGGAAAACAAAGAGATAGAATCGCAGCTTCAAAGAGCTACCCTCTCATTAAGGAGATGCATCTTTTCCCTGGGCCTCTGAATCGTTGCTCCAAGATTGCTCAAACCACTAACTCAATTTACTTTGCTCGGAGGGCTCCCGGGTGTGTCCGTTGTTCCTTTGGGTTGGGGTTCTTCGTGCCACTTAGGATGGGGTATAAAAGAAGCACTGTGGAAACCTGCCAGTGCAGTGGGGGCTGCGTGGATGCCGGGAGCTGCCAGAACACTACGCAGACTCCCTTTAAAAGAAAAATTCGGCGCCCACAAAACCCCACGTGTTCAGCCTGGAGTGACCTCGGGAGGCCATCTGCGGGCTCCCCCCTTGAGATCCAAGGAGAGCTGGATGTTGGCAGGGAAGGGCTATGGCTGTGCCCCTGGAAGTTTCTGTCTTGGTCCTACAATATGACTAGGATGCCTTTTGTGTCGACAGGACATGTAGGCACATGGCAGGTGCTCATGTATACAAGGGTCACTACACACGGCTGCGCACACGCTCAGCGCCCTGCTCTCTGGGCTGAACGGGCTCCTTTAAGCTCAACGCCATCCCCACCACCACGGCGAGGCACTCTGCTTAGGAGGCAGGTTGCAGACACTCACCAAATCCTAGAATTTCGTTGTTGGCAAGAAACCTGGAAAACTGAGTCCTGACATCTCTTATATATGAGGAATCAAAAACCCAGAGAAATGAAAGGACTTGCCCAAGACCATAATACTCGTTCCAGGGTGACTGACCCCGTTCCTCCTTCACAAAGCTGCACAACCCCATTTCTGAACATCTGTAAGAGTTTTCATGGTCTTTTTTTTGCCAAAGGGAATTGGAGCAAACGTCCATCTCAGATGCCCAGATTCTGCCATGTTACAGCTGCTGTTTGATTGTTAAGGGTGTTGAAAGGAAATTAAATGAACATGAATTGTGTCTCTTATTTCAGAGACAACCAGGTGGCAGTCAAGGAAATGAAATAATGTACATATAAGTATAGGACACGACCCAACCGTAGAGTAAGCATTCCACGATTCCATTCATTCATTCAGGACTCACATATTGAGTGCCTACTGTATGCAGGTGTTGCACCAGACGCTGGAGATTAATAGAGAACAAGCATATGTTCCAGATGGGGAGACTGAAAAAAATTAATTCATAAAAAAAGTAATTATTATAGATTGTGATAGGTGCTTATCAGGACATAAATGGGAGCAAAGATATAAAATGCCTGGGGGTACCTACTAAAAGAGGGTGGCCAAGGAAGGACTTGGTGGAAAAGTGACACCTAAGTCCTGAGCTGGGGAATAAGAAAGAGCCAGATCTTCAAAGAACAAGGGGGAGAGCAGGTCAGGCAGGTGGAATCACAGATACTGAAGCCTTAAGGTGGAAAGGACTTCAGCTTGACTAAGGGACAGAAAAGAGACTGAAGAACACTGTATAAGGGAGAAAGTGGTTTAGGAACTTGCAGAAGAGGGTGGGGCCTTGTAGGCCATGGTGAAGAATCTGCCTGTTCTTTTGAGATCAGCAAGAAAGGAGCCATTAAAGAGATTTTGAGTGATGGCTCTGTCTGCTTTGTGGAGAATGGGAAGGAAGGATGCAGACATGTCAGTAGGCAAGAGAGGAAGGGACAGGGACCAGGGTGGAGAAGAGTCGATGGCTAACAGATGCAAGACACAGTTCTGACACAGAGCCAACAGGATGTCCTGATGAATCAGGACTTCAGAGTCCCAGATAACTTCCAGTTTTATGGGGGATGGTGGGGGGCGTACATGTCAGTGGATCTATATTGGACATATGGCATTTGAGATATTTGTGGATGTCTAAGTGAAGGTAATGAGCAGCGAAGTGGTCAAATGGACCAGGAATTGAGACTGGGACGTCATGACCAAAGTGGTAGGAGGAAAATCAAGGGTTGTGTCACAGAAACCAAGGGAGGAGAGTGCCTTCAGGAAAGAGCCCTCCTGTTGAATGCTGTTGTCAGAGCAAAGAAGCTGAGGATAGAGAGGTGCCCGTGGGCAGCATGGCCATGGCTGGCATCCTTGATGAGAGCGGTTTCAGAGGCATTACGGGACCAGATGTCAGCCTCTCCTGGGTAAAGGAGCACATGGGAAGTGAGGAAGTAAAAATAGAAACTAAAGGAAAGTCTTAGGAAAGTTTTGCTCTGAAGGGGAAACATATGGACATGGGATTGAAGGAGGGGTTTTTGGTTCATTTGTTTTAAGATCAGAGATACCAGGGCATCATTGATGCTGATGAAACTGAGCCAGTAGAAAGGGAGAAATTAATGATGCCAGATAGAGAGAGGAGGGCTGTAAATTCCTCAAGAAGGCAAGATCGTGAGTGTGGGAATTGGCCTTTGATGGAAGCAGGGATGATCATTCCATGTAACAGTTGGGATGAGGGAGAAGGTGAGCGATGCCGCTGGGAGTGCAGACCTTGTGGCGGGAATGTGAGTGTTACCATCCAATGGGTGACTCCTGTTCCTTCAATGAATATGCAGTGAGGACAACGAGGAAGAGTAGGAAATTTGGAGACAGAAGGTACTAAGCAGTCATCTTGGATACTGGAGAAGGTGAGGTTCTCAGGAAAGGGCAGTGGGCTTTGGAACAGTCCTGAGTGCTCACTTGAGGTCTGAGAACATGAATCCAAAATGGACCGAGGTTTTCAAGTGGGGCTATTTTATTTTTCCCATCACCCATCTGCTTGCCCACTAACCTAGAGAAGTTGAATAACTGGGTTCAACCAGAACTGAAGTTTTGCTGGTGAATAGATCAGAGGGAGAGAAGGGGGCAAGGAGTGTTGAGGGCAGTTGCAAAGGAATGGTTACAATGAAAGAACATGTGTTGTATGAGCACAAGTAAGAGAAAGCTGAAGGATGGTGAGAAAATGGTAGTGGAATGAGGATCTCGTTGAGTCTGAAAACTAGGGAAATGAGCTGATAGAGCCTCCGATGTCTTCTTAACAATATCAGCTCAGAAGGGACACACATCACTTCTGCCCACATCAATCATACTTGAGGCAAGGTGGCTGGGAAATTCATTCCCTGGGGGGTGGGGCGGGGGGCTGCCTCTACTTTGGAACAGGAGTGCCTATGTTTGGTGGACAATTGGCCCTCTCTGCCTTATTGCTCATGGTGGCTTGTGCTTTCAGGACTTTGTATGTATACTTCTGGGTACCACACCTGGGCCTGGGCTGTCATCTGTTTGCCTTCTTCCTGCCTCACCTCTCGGTTTTCTCATCACATGACCAATAACTGACTATTACCTGCCGTGCAGCCCATCACTTCTCAGAAAACAAGTCCTGAGTCAAGAAAAAACCTAGTCCTTCCCCAGTGCCAAAACCCAGGGGAGAAATTAAGCATGCCCAGAATTTGAAGCCATATTCATCACCTGTAAGCAGCTATTTGCACTGTGAATATTTATCCGGATACTAATCAGCAAAACACAGTTTGGGTAGGACTTGTTACAACCCATTTGACAGGGAATACAAGACTTGGAAATTCACAGTATTTCTGCAGTTAGAGTAGCAGGTGCAGTTTCCCTGAATTAGTCAGGTGTTTGAAGGAAAGATGGACTTATTCCCTCAATTATCCAGATAATAGGTTTGCTTTAGTGGAATGGACAGAAGCCTCAGAGCTCACGGTGTTTGCAGAAGGCAATGTTTATCTGTTACCACAGCTGCAGTGGAGGCAGTGCTCATCCCCCACAGGTCCGGAAGAGAGATACCCCCTTAGCCAGTTTTAAAAGGTAACACTTATGAACAAGCGCAAACAGGGTACTTTTCTCTTTTCCTTCACTCACGGACAGGGGAGATAAACTCAGGCAGAGAGAAAACTGGCCTCGGTCCTGGACTAAATGCAAAGATCTGCTCGCCCCTTCAAAGGTTGAGAAGTCTACAGGAGCAGGAGATGATTCAGAACAGCTTACCTCTGATTGGTTTGCAAGTGACAGTCCCTCAGCACTGAGAGGACCACCAATGTCACTGAGGTGTCAAGCTCAAGTACGGAGGCTCCGTTTTCCACTACCATGCAAAACCAGCCTTAGCTGATAAAAAGAGTGTGGTTCATTATTTGGACGTTACATATCTTTAAGTTCTACAAATTATGTGGCAAGACAGTTCTTCAATTTCTTTTACTCACAGCAAAAAGATGGGTGAAAAGAATTTAACTACAACTAATCATGCTTCATATAAAAATGTAATAGAAAGGTTAGCATGGAGGTTTATCTCACAGTTCACAGGCACGATATTTTCTAAATACGTCCATAATTCAAACATAAATGAAGAGATAATGAGATTTCCTAAAAATCCCTTGGCCAAGTTTTTTTTTAACTCTCATTCAGGTATTTTGGTGCCACTCATGCATTTCTGGAATGACTCATTTTATATTGAGAGGATGTGTCCCCCTTTCCCAGGCCCCCCAAAACAAATACCAGTGTAAAATCAAAAGAGTGTAAGATGTGTACAAAGGAAAGGTGTGCTTCACCTACGTGTCAGCTTCAGAAGCATCTGCCTTGCCTGGTGTGTATGGCATTAATTTCCTGACGCTTTTCTATTGGAATGCCCCCCTGAGTCGCTTGAAATTGAAAATCAAGTCATGTTTCTTTAATCAGCCCTAGGAAACAGTGAAAGAAAGGGGTGGTGGAGAGGTTTCTTTTTCTGAAAAGTTTCTAAAATCAACAAAGCCTAGAAGAAAGAGTATGTACAACTTTGGCCCATGAGTCTGGGATTTTAATCTCAGAGAGCATCTGTTCCTCAACATCCAGGTCAGTTAAGTATCTTCCTCCCTGTATTAGTTGTCTCTTGTTCCAATATTTAGCAGCTTAAAAAACAGACACTTATAATCTTAGAATTTCTGTGGATTGGGGCACAGCTTAGCTGGGCAGCCCCAGTCCGGGGCCTCTCCCAGGCTGATCCAGTGTATCAGATGGGGCTGCAGTCATGTCCAGGTGTGGCTGGTGGAAGACTGGCTTCCGAGCTCACTTGTTGGGTGAGGACTCCATTTTCTCCATTTTCTTGAGGGCTGTTAGCCAGAGGGTACCCTCAGCTCCTTGCCATGTGGACCTCTCCATGGGGCAGCCCAACTATGGCAGCTGGCTTCATCAGAACCAGAGAGTACTAGCAAGATGAAATCCATGGATTTCTGCTGCCTAATCTCAGTGATCTCCCGTCACTTTTGCCTCATTCTGTTTGTTAGAAGCAAGTCACTTGCTCCATCCCACACTCAAAGGGAGTGAACTGCACAAAGGTGTGAATTCCAGGAGATGGAATCATACTCCCCTCCAAACAGACATCGGTCCCTACCTATTTCTCTTGTCCCAATGGTGACAATTCCCCTTCGCTCTCTGGTGTGGCGACCTGTGTCTTTACTTTCCCAGATCTCCTTTTCAATTCCAGTGTCTCTCTTCTCATGCTCATTAAAATGTAATAAATACTCAGCTTCATCTTCTGAAAAGTTGTTGCCCTCCCTGCTTAAGAAGTCCAGTGGTTCCCCCCGCCCCATTTCTTGCCTGAAAACGTGTATTGAGGAGCCTGCGTATCTGGAATTAATCAACTTTTCTTGCCCTTTGCTTTATAGGCTGTATTTGCAGCCAAATTAGACTCTTACTAGTCCTTGTGGCCTCCCCATGCTCTTTTGCCTCTCTGCTCAGGCTACAACTAACTTCTCCCTCTTTCCAGCTGCAAAAAGTCTGGACAAGCCACAAAAACTTTCCTGTGAACTGTCGATGTAGAAATGGCTCATTTCTAACACTTACAGCATTGCACATCCATTAAGCGAGGGTTACATTCCTCCTTATGTACAGTTATCTATCTGTCTAATCTATATCTATACAATGCAATCATAGGTATAGATATATGTGTATATATAGTTGTATATATACACATATATATGTATATACACATATATACATATGTATATATACATATATATGTGTATAGATAAAATATACAAAACATCCCTACTCCCCACTCTGCCTGCCAGAATGGAGTAAGGGAACAGGATGGTAACTTACTTCTCTTTCATACCCCACGGCACATACTGTAGCCCCCGGCATATAACACCTGTTTGGTAAAATCTGATATGTCACTTAGTGTTGTGCTTTCCAAAATGCCTTCCCCGCATTTGGGGAGTGGATATTGTTATTTTCATTTTATAGGTAAAGAAACTGAGACCTGGAAGGTTTACCTATTTGCTAACAGCAGACTGAGGCAGAGCCCTGATTAAATTCCCGAGTTCCAAGGTATCACCCAATCTCCCAGTGGCCTGGCCTGTAAGCAGGAAGTGACTAGTTTGGGCTTCTCTGTTCATATTTGTTTTTTTCTTCTAAATGTAAAACCACCTAACTTGACCTGATTTTTTAATGGAACAGTTCAGTCACTCACCAACCCCTGCACTGTAATGAATATCCTACTCTTTGATTTTTTTAACCACTCCAGGGCAAAGGATGGAGTAGAACAGAGATTTTTTTTCAATAAATAAGTAAAAGACCATCAGGGCAGGAGGAGGGCCTGGATCTGCAATTCTTGTTCTTCTGTGAATTAACCATTTCAACTTACCCAAAAAAGCAATGTCAGGAAACATCATGTTTTAAAATGTCACTTTGTATGTCTCTTTCTGTCCCCTGATTCACTTCTGACCATGAGATGAAGTAAGGTGTCATGCAGCTTGTAGCCTGCACAGGTCAGGAAGGTTCTAGTGACTTAGGATCCCTTTGCCAGATGCCTTGGCAGGAACCACAGGCATTTTTGCAGGAAAGTGGCGTGTGTGTGTGTTTGTGTGTGTGTGTGTGTGTGTGTTGGTGTGTGTGTGTCTGTAGGTGTCTGTTGATGTATGTGTGTGTGTGTGCATGCATGTTCACAGGAGGAAGAGTAATTTAAAAGGGGGACTAAGGCATGAGGGATAATTATTTCTTAAACCCCACTGTCCAGACTCTGTGGGCAACATTCTGAATTCAAAATGACTTTCAGTCAAGTCATCTTTGCACCTGGGAACTGTGAAAAGGATTGAAAGCTTCTAGAGGAAATGAAACTTGACCACGACAGGAAGTGACTTACAGCCCCAGAGGCTCAGATGTATTGACATAAGGTAGTGAAGTAGGAAAGAATTATGGTTTTCAAAAAGAAGTCGCTCTTGGCCTTTCTTTTATTGCAGTATGATGTGTGTGTCCTAGAATAAAACCCTCTAACCACAGTGCAGAACTGACATTCATGCAGCAGGCATGGTTTGAATCCCTTGCTTTTGTGCGTCTGACACTGAGGAAAGCCGGAATTTCCTCTACGACTTTTTCATCCTGTGTCAGTATTGTGGTTTCCAAACACCGTGTGAATCTGATTTTCCAAGTTGCAGGTGGGCGATGTGTTGCTTATGGCAGTGGCTGAAAGTGCTGAAGGAATTATCTAGAGTCGCTGGGTTACTCGGAGACTGAGGCTGTGGCTGCCCAGTCCATATTAGAATCTTTTTTTGTACATGAATCGTCAGAAACCTTTATTCTCCAGCACTTCTTCACTCCATTCTCCTTCGAGAACATTTCTTATTACTCCACTTGAATTAGGGGCCTGACGTCCAGTAGCAGGTGATTATCCAAAAAGCTGAACATGAACTGTGTAGCTGGTGTATGAACTGACTCAGAGTGGCCATGGCCAACTGGCAAATTAGATATAATTTTGACAAGTGGGTGGATCATTCATCTTAGCAGTGAGACATCTACATGCCATAGGAAGCTATTTTTATGTTACCTTTTGCCTGACATACTGCTGAGGTCTGTTTCAGGAGGATCTCAGGTTTATCGAAAGTATGCTCCATCATTTCCTGGCAGGTGACTTCATGATACATGACACCGTTGAACTTCACCTCTTGAGCCAGGTCCCGTAACCCTAATAATTTCTACCACTGTTCTTCTCATGCTCCCTGGGTGAACTGCATTGATTTTGTTTCCCCTTTCAGCCCACATCTTTCCCCCTCCTTCACCCAATCCCAGTGTTAGAGGAACAACTTCTGATATCCTAAAGGGATGTCACATGATGACTTTTGATGCCATCCCTTAGAGCCCACAAGATGTTTTCCTGTTCTGCATTACCAGCTGTTTGGAAGGAAAAGGAAAAAAACTGTGGAATAAATATGTTTTCATCTACAAAGCATAGCACTGGCACTGGCTTTGAATTTGATGTGAAGATGCAAATGGAAGGCAGGTTAAAAGTATATGACGTAAGGAAGAGGGTTGATAAACATGAAAATGGTAGCAAACCTTGTTATTTCTTAATCTACTTGTATAGGAGAGAAAGCTATTTATATTTGGGTGAGATTGGCTTAACACCATGGGCCAAACTCTGGTCCCAGGTACGTGTGGTAAGCCCATGAGCCCTGGAAAGAAGCTGGCTTTGCCTTTATCCAAATATTAGTCATTTCTGGGTGGATTTTTTTAGGATGATTTTTTTGGAAAAGATCAACAAAATAAGGATGCAAAGACCTGGAAGAAAAGCCACGTCTCACAGGGAACAGGGTTCCTAAGGCCCTTCCACTCTGCCCACCACTGAGAGGGATGGGAACAGGCCTGAGTGGGAGCCAGCAGTGAACCCGCCCATTTCACAGATGGACCAGGACTTGGGAGTGGGTGCAGCCAGTCCAGACCCAGCGCCTCCTGCTTCCCCATCCCTGGTTCTGTCCCCTAGACTGCTGCCGCCAGACCAGACATGAAGCAAGAGTGGACCTGCTTGAACCCCTCCATGCCCCGAGTGGATGGACACGGAGGGACCACACAGAGTCCATTCTTCCCCAGCAAAGCAGTGATGTGTTCCAGGCAAAAACCCAATCTGGGATGTTTTGGCCCAAAGGAAACATTTGCAACCAAATTATACACCTCAGAAAATAAATGAGCTTTCATTTTGGAAGGAAATCCTGCCAGGCTCTTTATTATTTGCACCACAATCATAAAGTTGGTTTTAATCTCTATAGTGGAATGCTGCTGAGTTGGCCAACTGGCAGGCTCTGGTGGTTTGAGTGGAGACCACTTCACCCTTAAGAAGGCGCGACGGGAAGCAGGGGGACGTCCTTCTCCTAAAACATTTTTCTCAAGATCCATCTTTGTTTTGTTTTGTTTTATGTTGTTTTCTGGCGTGGTCATTGCAACTTCAAAGCCGACGCCTCTTTTCTTTCTCTTTTCCTTTATTCTCATTTTTGAAAATTCCTGGGGACTTCCAGGAAAAAAAAAAAAAAAGACTTAATGTAACATTTCCTTTCTAAATTGATGAAAATCCAGGAGTAGGTCCAAGAAAGTCTATAATGGATTTCCATTGATCACTTGAAGGATATCAAAGCTCAGAGAGAACGGAAGGCAAAGGCTTAAGAAGCAAGTTCTCTTTTTCAACCTTAACAAAGAAATCGTGTGATTTAAGCCTGCTGGGAGTCTGCTTCCAGGATTCATGCCATGAAATGACCTTGTCAATACGGGAGCCAGGGGGCTTAGGGCTTCTGGGATGGCCTGGGTTTCAAATATTTTATACCATTATCAGATCAGGTGCAGGGTAATGTGTCCTGATTTCGGGTTTGGATTAAGGAAGTTTCCCTACCAGCGTGTGAGGATGTGGCTATTCCTTTTAGTTAGGAAACTCCCTGGGGAGAGCTCAGAGAGGATTGAGCTGACAGAGAATTTTGCCCTTGCACTGAAGATGTTAGGATGCAGTCTTTGCGGTCACGTGTAGTTTCACAGAGCTGAGCAGGAGCTGCTAAGGTGAGCCACGGGCCAGGCTTCCACGCTCACTGATCGGGCCAATCGTGTCAACACAGTTAAAACTACTATGTTGTTCCCAAACTTTGCTGCACATTGGAATCCCCTAGGGATCTTTTAAAAGTGCTAGTACCTGGATCCCACCCAGTCACCTTGATTTAAACGGCATGGGGTGTGACCCGGACATCAGGAGGTGAACAAAGTTTGAGAACTGCCGCTGGAGACTATTAAACCCCATGAGGGCAAGGACTGTCCCTGTCTCCCCTCTGTTGTATTCCCAGCACTTAGAACAGAGCAATTGGCTCTCAGTGATTATATGTTGCATGAATAAGTGAGTAAATGAATAAGGGTTCTGATGCTCATCTGCCCACACACCATCAAAATAAATCCCTGCTAATTAGATGATTTCAGCACGTAAATATTTGACATGGTTGAGGGTGGAGTGTGGCTGAAGGTCAAGGTCTTCCTTGCCTCCATCTATTTCACCCTCTGCTTCTTCCTACTTATAGCATCCTGAGAATGATTGTATAACCTCTTCATGGACCACTTTTAATTTCTGCGATCTCACAACTTAGGACCGTTGATGGCTTTGTGTTTTTCATAGGTCAGGAATTTATCCCTGAGCCACCCTGCTCCTTGAAGTTGCCTGTCTCTCCGTGTAATCCTTTAACTATCATCCAGGGATGGATCCACGCAGGTCTTTGCCAGCCACGCCATGGGGGCATCCTTCACCCAGCAGTTGGAAGTTCAGCACTTGTTCTCTTGTTCTGATGCTCAGGGTTTCCACGTCCCCCTCCCGCAGACACCGAATGCTGGCAGTGGATAAGTCGGCTTTTACTGTAACAATGTTTATGGAGACTGTCAGTTCTTAACCTTAAAATTGAACCATGCTGTTTGTATTTTTCCAAGTGATGGAGAGTGTGAAGGACTAATGAGAACGGAGCGTGAAGAGATCAAACGTGTGCCGGGGAATCTTTGTTCAAGACCTGGAACGAGCAAAATTCTGCTTGGGGCGGGGATGAGAATTCCGAGGACAGGGATCTTTTATTCCTGGGGCTTCAGGCCTGAGATCATGATCCGGCAGAGAGAGAGCAAGGTGTGAGGGAGGGAGGGAACCAAGACTGGGCAAAAGATGCTTCCTTTCTCCTTGGAAAAGCTAGAAACTATTTCCTTTGGTCAGAGAGGGAACAGATCCACTTGTAACAAACTGTCTCCTGACCTTCTGGAGGCTGCTTTCAAAATCAGGATTTTGAAAGAAGCCATTCATAAGTTCATGAAATGGGCCACGGTGGAGAACTTTCTGCCGACAGTGTGCCTTTTCTGTAGGCCCTGGAGAGGGTGTTTGGAGCTTTTAGTGACTGAATACCCAGGGCTCTGGTTAAAAATGGGTTTGGCTCTATCTAAAAATCAGTCCCTCTATGTGCAGACGTGGAGAGTAAATAGGAAAGATTTGGAGTTAAAGCAGATACATGGTGTTGTCAATGAATGAGGGATAAATTTGCTAGTGCAGAGCAAAGCTCTGGTTGCTACATGAGCCTTTCCAGTTGGGGCCTGTGTGGCTTGTTTGAAGAGACCATTTTGTAGGGGTGGATTCCTGGCAGGAGCGGACACTGCCTACAGGGACTTCAGACCCCCAGGGTGAAGGCATCCATCAGGCTTCTGTTTTCTGGAAGATCACCCTGAAGAACTAGGAGCAGGTGTGCAAGTTGGTGAATGAACGCTCTCCCTTCGAGAAGGAACCTTTGGCTTAGACGGTGACTGCTGTGGATGTGTTGGGGACAGATAGATTTTGCTTCTTCAACTTCACACGAGTCTTTGCTTAAATCTCCCGGAAAACTGCAAGTTAGGAGTTGGATGGTCTCTGATTGATCCTTGCCGATGGGTTTGCGGGTGGAAGGGCTTGATGGGCACCACGGAGCTCTCAGGTGAAAGAGGAGCCATCTGCAAACCATGGGAACAGTCACCTGGCATCAGGGAACCTGGAGAAACTCTTTGTCCGACTCTCCATCTCCCATCATCTCTCTTCCACATGTCTCATAAACTGATGGATAATTTCTCTCTCTTAGGCCTGCCTGAGGGCCCCCTTCTAGGCCTTGTTTAATCCTCTGCCAGCCCCCTGAGCTAGAAAAGTTTATCCAGTTGCCAATCAGGACACAAGCCTGTCCTTCCCCACAGACCCATGTGGCTGGTTCGGAGGCAGAAACACAATGAGGGAGAAATCAGCCAGAAGCCTTCTGCTGCCCCATGGGGGGCACTTGCTACCCAAGCAAGCATGATGAGACAGGAAGGTACGGATGCTGGGGAAAGTGGGAAGCCAGTCGAGTTGTGCCATTCACCCTCCATCTTCGGGGCTTGGTCTCTTCACCCTGTGTGTCGGTGTCGAATGTCACTTGACTCAGGGGCCCTGGAGGGCGAGGGGCTCTGCCCTTCCCCTCACAGTGTCCTCATCGTGGGGGGGATCCCTGACTGCTCAGAGGGTCTCCCCAGGCCAGACTTGGTGCTTGGGGCTCATTTGCTGTTTCCCTGCTTACATTTCCCCTAAAAAAAGTACACCAACCCTTTGAGAGCCCTTTGTTTTCTGGAAATCTTTCCCTTTGCCAAAGCGACCCTCAGAAGAACAGCTCCTAACTACTGCTCAGCCGCCCGTTCCTCGTCTTCCCCTGGTTTGAGCTGAGGGTCTCAGATGTCAACCTGCATCAGAATCACTGGGAGAACTTGTTAAAACACAGGGTACCGGGCCCTACCCCAGAGATTCTGATTCTGCAGGGTGACGGTGGGTCCTGAGAATCAGCATTTTTAACAAGTGGCCAGATGCTGCTGTTCTGAGGACGGCACTTTGAGAACCACTCAGTTAAAGTGATAACTCTGCATTATTACCATATTTTCTCTGAGCTTGGTTAGGAGAGAATGGGCTACTTAGGACATCTTTAAATTAAAAATTAAAACAGAAATTAAAATTAAAGCACACATTTCCATATGTGTATATATAAATATGTGTGTATATTTATAGACATATATATACTTATATACATGGTTATATACACAAATATATGTTTATATACACTTATGTACACATAAGAGTGTGCATTTATAAATAAATATGTATATAGATATACATCTATTTAAAGTCTTTGAATTATTTGACATTGAAGAGAAGCAAGTAGATTCAGAGAATGTTCAGGGTCAGAAATGAGTTCCAAAGAGCAAAATACCTGGGTCCCTGTGCTTCGTCTCCTTCGGAGTCTCCTTTTGGCCCCTGCTTCCCAATCCCACTGTCCCCTGAGCTCCACCAGGGCTGCTCCTTGCTGCGCTGGCTGGGTGTGGAGCGGTGAATCGGTCCCACCCAGGCAGCTGTCACCATTGGTACCCCCAGTGCAGTCTCCACATTCTCTCTCTGGGCAAAGGGAGGCACCAGGCATTGCTCATGACATGACTTGGGGAGAAGTGACTGTGCCAGGACTTGCAGTCACCATGCAAGTGCAGACCAAGCCAGGAACCAAGCCAGGGAGACCTTCCTCATTTCCACACCCTGGGACCCAGATGTGGTTCCAGACATGTAGGGTGAATAAAGTGTGCCTAGCCTATCAGACTTTGAAATCCTGTTTGTCCATTTATTCATCCATCCATCCATTCATTCAGAGGGCAGCAGTGAGGTCCTACTGTGTGCTGGGCTCTGGGCTAAGTGCTGAGATATGGAAGTGACAGAACAGACACAATCCCTGCTTCAAGGAGGTGACACTCTGAAGGGAGCCGACAACAAAGTAGAAAGCCTATAAATGGAAATGTTTTGGCTTGTGACAAATACTATAAAGGAAATAAGCAGAATGATGAAAGGGAACTGTCTGGGAGGAGAGACACTACTTAGATGATTAGGGAAGTCCTCCCTCTCTGGAGGTGATATTTAAGCTGAGATTTGAAAGACAGAGGAGAAAGTGATGATGGTAGCCTGGACTAGGACGATGGCAGAGGAATTTCAGAAATAGACAAATTACGCTTTGTGCTGTCAGCAGGGATCAATGGACTTGAAGAAGCTAACATGGCTAATATAGTTTACCCCTTGTGCAGCTGAGTTTGCAGTTCAATCACTTTTTGTGTGCCTTTATTAGCCAGAAACTGGACAAAAATGAAAAAATTCTAATAATGTATAAAAATACAATTAAAAAAGTATGTATAAGGTATGGGAAGTAATGCAGAGCAAGGAGAGACTAATTCTGCTGAAACTCAGAGAAGCTTCACAAAGAAGGCAATATCTAAACAGGGTTTTTAAGGATGCATAGGAGTTTTCTATGTAGCCAAGGGAAAGAAAGTCTTTGCAGCTAGAGGAGACAGAGAGGTTTGACCCGAAGGCATCTATGAGCACCTCTTAGCCTCTATATGAGTTACAGCAAGGCACTCTGTCTGGGCAGACGACACCCCTTCCTCCAGTCTCAATTTCAACCCCTACTTGCCCCCCACCAGACTCTTTTCTTCCATGCACAGATTACACCACTTGCATGGTGGCCCTGAATGAAACCACAGGGAGTCAGCTGTGCCCACACTCATCAGGCTTTGAAATTCTGGTTTTTCATCCATCCATGGATAGATATCCATCCATCCATTCACTCAGAGAGCATTTAGCGAGGTCCAGATTTTTTGGTGTGACTGCAATTCTAAAGGGAAAGGCTAATGTTTTGTAATTCAATCTTGGGAAAGCATGGAGGGCAATGGGACAGCCGGAGCAGCCAGTTCAATAGGAAGAGCACCAGGCTGGGAGGCAGGAACCCTGTATTCCAGGGCCAGGCCAGATACCCTCTCATGTGCTGCCTCCGCCCAATGAACCCCTGCACCATGTTCTGTAAAGATGGGGCATTGAATCCTGGGACCCACCTTGTGTCCTGCTCCTGCCCGGCAGGTCTGGTGTAACTATTCTCAGGACTAGCTGTATTTTAATATGGATTGTAGAGATGAAAATGGCTTTAAAACTCAAAAGAGTAATGCACCGGCCTCCCCATCCTTCCCGAAGTTGGGCCTCTTTGGAGAGGCTGCTGGCCAGAGTCTAGGTCCTCCCTCTGTATTCTGGCCACTCTTGACACTGGGGTGGTTGAAAGAGGTATTGACATTCTTTCCCATGGCTTCAGCCAACACAGGCTGCTTTCCCTTGTCTCCACTGGTCCAGCATGAACCCCATCAGCACCTGCCTGTCTGCCAGATTTCACAGTCATGGTCAGTCCCCACTGGACCTTTTAGGAGCTGGTGACTTTGGTAACATTCTCAGCTTTGGTTTTCTCATCTGTACAATGGGCATGATGATAATTGTACCCATCTGGTGGGGAGCTTCGGGAGACATTGATTGAGATGATCCATAAAGAGTGTTTGGACAAGACTATGGGACAACACTGGAAAAGGTGGTGGAGGTGGAGGTTTGGACTAGGGAAGGTGGGAGCTGGGCCTGAGAAGAAAACATTCAAGAGAAAAGATAACAAGGTAACAGTGAGTCCTAGGAAAGACCAATGGGAGAGGGGATAATAAAGGGGAGAAAAGAAATGTTTTTATTACAGAGATGCTCCTCATTTTAGAGGTGAGGACACTAGGTCACAGGGAAATAATGGGCAGAGTGGAGGCCCTCGTGTTTCAAATACCATATTTTCCTGCATCGTTTAATTGTTCAGAAAATAGCAGTAACAGAAGCTTGGTGTCTTTAAGAAATCTCTGTGACCTTGCCAACTGCCATTTCTCTATGATTCCCTTTCTATTTTATTATTTTCCCTTGTGTTCTTCGTAGTTATATAAGTTCCATAAATAAGTCACCTGCATACAGAAAGGGGCACAAATCATACGTGTACAGCTCAACAAATTCCCCTAAGTGAACACATCGTGTAACCAGCTGCCAGGTCAAGAAACAGAATATGGCTGTCCCTCCCAGACACCCCCCTCCCCGGGCTCCCCTCTGGTCACCAGCACCCCCAGGGTCACCACTGTCCTGACTTCTAACAACATTGGTTAGTTTTACCTGCTTTTCAACTTTATATAAATGGAATCATATGTTTTATCTGGATTGTTCAACATTTCATTTGAGAACTTCATTGATAATATTCCATTCTATAACTATTGTATGCATACACCTTCCTTATACGTTCTACTGTGGATGGCCATTTGCGTCCCTGTCACTTTCAAAGTTCACCACAAATGCTTAGCAAATCTCAGGAGGAATGTGATGACCCCAAAAGCTAATATCCAAAGAGATAGTTTGGAACCTGGCTCTTTGTGACCTACTTTCTCCATTCTCTGCCTCTGGCCCACCGAAATAACTCCCATAACATTTGCATGAAGTACTATGTGCCATTTCATTCCTGTCTTCTTCCATCACGAGTTTGCTGCCATTATTGTAATTCAGCATCATTATACCAACTGTTTTTGTTGACCAGCACTAACTGGACCTGCGAAGTCATCAGCCTGCACAAGCCAAGCAGCTTTGGGCTGGACTGGTATCTAGATAGGAGTTTTCCTAAGAAAATGCGGCCAGGACCCCCTTACCAAACAAAGTAGGGGAGCAGAGTTGAGGATTAAATCAACAGTGCACTGCAGGCCAGTGTGCCTGAACCAGGCCTCTTGGACCTGTTACCTGGGCGAGGGCTGCAGTTGGGGGAAGATGGGAACTCCAAGGTGGCTGCAGATCCTTTTACTCTAAATAAGACCTCCAGGAGAGAAATTAGGACGGCACCGCGCAGTGGAAGGAACGGGGCTGTGGTGCCTACTTGCCAGCCAGGGGCCTCTGGGATTCAATTTCTTTCTCCCTGGAACACCAGTGCTCATGTCTCCTTCAAAGTGATGTTGTGAAGATTAGATCTAACTTCCAGTGCCTGGCCTGGGTGATAGTGTGGTTTCTCCCAGACATGTCCTGTGTGCTCAGTATCTTCCATTCACCTCTCGAGATCCACCTTTCACCCTTCTCCATCCTAACT
The DNA here is from genome assembly GCF_009873245.2 of Balaenoptera musculus. NCBI lineage: Eukaryota > Metazoa > Chordata > Mammalia > Artiodactyla > Balaenopteridae > Balaenoptera > Balaenoptera musculus. The sequence goes on from NC_045799.1 coordinate 39,877,593, forward strand.
TGTGCCTCAGATGTGTGATCGGAATGTATCCCATCAACGGGCTCCCTTGCTCTTGAGCTTCTGTTTGGACTTGGCCAATGGTGAAGGTGGCAAGAGAGGAGAGGAAGAGGAGAGGGAGGGTGCAGTATTTAGTAAGGCCCCCATGCACGTGTGCGTGCACACACACACACACAGCCACACCTCTCTCTCCCTTTGGGGAAGAGTAACCTCTCCCTTTCCTTGCCTCTTCAGGCCTGGGAGTGTAAGATCTCCCTGGCTTTCCTGGCCATACTGTAGCATCTTTGGTGGTTTCCAGCCTCTTTGTCCAGACATCTGTCAATTGTTCTTTCATTAAGCTCCCTTGGTCACCCATACATACCTAAGTGCCATCCATTTGCTGCCCAGATTTGGATGGATACACCCTAGTACCGTGATGTTTATCCTGGGGAGAGTAGTAACATGTAAGCACGTGCTCTATCGTGCCCCCCTTTCATGACCATCCCCAAAAGAAAGCCCCTGAGAAACTTGCTCTTCTCTTTCTTTGAAGCTCAGCTAACTGAGTTCTAGTGGAAGAATGATCTTTGTTGAGAAAAAAACTAGTAGGTGCTTTGTTTCTCTAAGGTCAGAGTAGGAAATTGTATGGGGGAAGGGAGGTAATAAAATGGTTGAAAGCGGGGGGGGGGTGTGCCCTCTGCCATCTGACACTTGGCCTTCTGCCCTCCCCAGTAAAAGGAGAAACCCACAAAAAGTCCTGCTCACAAACCATTCTTCTCCATACTTATTTCAGCTTGTTAGTGCATTGGACCGGTATCTATTGATAGATAGGGATCTTTTAGAGAAAATGAAAGAAGAATATGTGGTGATTGTTAAAGATTCAGTAGACGGTGAGTTGTGGAATCATAATTAGAAGTATGGATCATTTTACTTCCTGACGCTGAACTCTTTCACTCCTAGAGAATTTCCCACTTTCTACCTGGCATTTTATATGTAAGCATTTCTTAACTTCCCCACTGGAGTCTGAAGTCCTTCAAGACAAAACCTTCTCCAAATATGATTTTCATAATGCTAAAAATGTCTCATATAAAATGAATACACGTCAAAGGTTTATTTAACTAATTAGTGAGGGAACTAGGGACATGCTAATTCTAGTTCAGAGCATGTGAGGAACAGATATTTATAAAATCAGTGAGGAAAATCATGACAAAGTAAATTTGCGAGTTAGAAGCAAAACTGGTTAATGTCCTATAGGGCAATAAAACAGTAAGCTTTGAGTTATTGTTTCTTTTTCTCCCAGTTTTATTGAAATGTAATTGATATATAACATTCCATAAGTTCCAGGTGTACAACATAATGATTTGATATATGATATTTTTTTTAATTTATTTATTTATTTGGTTGTGCTGGGTCTTAGTTGTTGCATGTGGGCTCCTTAGTTGTGGCATGCGAACTCTTAGTTGCGGCATGCATGTGGGATCTAGTTCCCTGGCCAGGGATTGAACCCAGGCCCCCTGCATTGGGAGCGCAGAGTCTTAGCCACTGCGCCACCAGGGAAGTCCCGATATATGATATATTTTGAATGATTAGCACAGTACGTTTAATTAACATCCATCACTTCACATCCTTTCAATTTTTTTCCCTTGTGATGAGAACTTTTAATGAGTTATTTTTTCTACCAGACCAAAAAAAAAAATTTATATGTCTACAGGGTGAAAATCTCCAAGTTAGCATGTAACTTTTAGCCTAGGCCCTAAGCAATAGTAAACAATAAGTGAAACAAAGGTCCATTCTCTTAGAAAAGTAGGACAGGCCTGTCATACTATGCCCTGCTATGAACTAATCAACTTGCAATCATCCTTTTGCTTTATTTCCAAGTTTTGGATCATTTCTCTTAACAAGGTATATGCTGTTCAACTGTCTCATCCCAGCAAGGCACCTGGCACAAAGTGTTGTGTTGGTCAAAACATCCGTTTGGTTTTTTCCATAAGATGGCTCTGGTACCGTTTAGTTGTCTTTAACTTCATTCGAAACAATTTTGTTAGATTGTATTATGACAGCTGTCATATTAGCGTGCATTTAAAAAAAAACTTACCAAAAGTGGTGAATTTTTGTGTAGCCATTTTAATATTGAAGATGGGAAAAAAAGCAACATTTTCGGCATATTATGCTTTATTATTTCAAGAAAGGTAAAAACGCAACTGAAACACAAAAAAAAGATTTGTGCAGTGTATGGAGAAGGTGCTGTGACTGATCAAACATGTCAAAAGTGGTTTGCAAAGTTTCGTGCTAGAGATTTCTCGCTGGATGAGGCTCCATGGTCAGGTAGACCAGTTGAAGTTGATAGAGATCAAATTGAGACATTAATTGAAAACAATCAACGTTACACCACGCGGGAGATAGCCGACATACTCAAAATATCCAAATCAAGAGTTAAAAATCATTTGCGCCAGCTTGGTTATGTTCATCGCTTTGATGTTTGGGTTCCACATAAGTTAAGCGAAAAAAACCTTCTTGACCGTATTTCCGCATGCAATTCTCTACTGAAACAATGAAAACGTTCCGTTTTTAAAACAAATTGTGATAGGCGATGAAAAGCGGATACTGTACAATAATGTGGAATGGAAGAGATCGTGGGGCAAGCAAAATGAACCACCATCAACCACACCAAAGGCCAGTCTTCATCCAAAGAAGGTGATGTTGTATATATGGTGGGATTGGAAGGAAGTCCTCTATTATGAGCTCCTTCCAGAAAACCAAACGATTAATTCCAACAAGTACTGCTTCCAATTAGACCAACTGAAAGCAGCACTTGATGAAAAACGTCCAGAATTAGTCAACAGAAAACACATAATCTTCCATCAGGATAACGCAAGACCGCATGTTTCTTTGATGACCAGGCAAAAACTGTTACAGCTTGGCTGGGAAGTTCTGATTCATCTGCCATATTCACCGGACATTGCACCTTCAGTTTACATTTATTTAGGTCTTTACAAAATTCTTTTAATGGAAAAAAATTCAATTCCCTGGAAGACTGTAAAAGGCACCTGGAACAGTTCTTTGCTCAAAAAGATAAAAAGTTTTGGGAAGATGGAATTATGAAGTTGCCTGAAAAATGGCAGAAGGTAGTGGAACAAAACAGTGAATACGTTGTTCAATAATGTCCTTGGTGAAAATGAAGAACGTGTCTTTTATTTTTACTTAAAAACTGAAGGAACTTTTTGGCCAACCCATAGATGCCCAGAAAGTGTTTGTTGAGTGAATCTATAAACAGAACAAAACTCCATCCATTTATAGAGAAAGATTAGCCAAGCTAAGTCCAGGGCCCACAACCACATCAGCTGCCAGCTTTCCAAGCAGGGATCAAACAGTTTCCCTGGAGGAGAACAGAACAGGAGTCCAAATAAAAACAATCTGTACGGACAGGTGGGAAAGGGAACCGGTCCTGGTGGTGTACAGCTTTCTCTTCACCCCAGGCTATAGTTGGTCTATGATGGCTCTATAATTGTTTTATAGTGTCAGTAGGGTTTCCCTAATAAATGAGCATTACTAGTTTCTGAGAGCCAACAAAGCCATACAGGTGCATCATGAATGTGTGAGGGAGAATTGTTAAGTCTCAGCTCCGAATCTTTGAAACACTGACCTTGGAGCTGTTAACAGAGCAGCACATGTAAATGATGGAAGCAGTAGGCAGGGGGATGTTTTCCAATGGATTTGACCCAGCTTTGAGTCAGCAGGTAGAAGGATGGGAGAAAGAAGGAAGCGTGCTCGACATTGAAGATAGTATTTGCACTTCATGCATTTAGAACCATCACATTTTTGTTTAATTTCCCCACCCTCAGTTTGATGTTTTTAGCATTTGGTATCAGGTTTTTTTCTTTAATTGTTTGAAAACATTTTCTCCAGGACAAGTGTCTCTTGAGGCTTCCATTCCTAGGAGGTCAGAACTAGATGGATTGAGAGGTTTTCTCTAGTTCCCATCCTATGTCGCCACACCCATTTTACAGAAGAAATAACTGAGGTCCTGTTATCAGTTAGCTTTTGCTAACTGATATCAGTTAGCTTTTGCCATGTAACAAACCACTCTGAATTCATTAGCTTAAAAGCACAAATGTTTATCATTTCTCACGATTCCATGGGTCAGCTGGGTGGCTTTCCTAGTCTGGACCGGCTCAGCTGGGGCCAGATAGTCTAGGATGGTCTCCATTTGAGTGACTGGTCATTGGCAGGCTGTTCAGTCTGGGGTAGATCGTCTCTGTTGCACATGTCTGTCCTCATCCCACAGGCTAGCCCAGACCTTGAGATTGAAAAGAGCAATAAAAAATAAATAAAAAAAAAAAAGCAAGCTCCAAGACACACTTATCTCTGCTTATCCATCAGCCAAAGTAAGTCACATGACCAGATGCAAAGACAGTGTAGGAGACAACTACCCAATGCATAGATATTTACAGAAAGAGAATCTGTGGACGTTTTTACAAACCCTACCAATCTAGGTGCAAAGGTACAGGAACTTGCCTAAGCTTATAAAACTAGGTAGGGGCAATGCGGAGACATAGACCGGGCCTCATACCTCCTAGCCTAGGACCCTTCCTCAACACCATGAACCCTTCTCTAGGATTCCAAGGTTAAGGTCCAGTTCCCTTTAAAACCTAGTTTAGAGGTACTTGGAGCAGAAAGATTTGTGGTAGGTTTCAGTGATGGGTCTTAACTTTGGGTGTTGAGAGAAATCCATCTTCTTAATTAAAACAATAAGCTGGGCAAGGGTCCCCAAGGCCACCACCCCCACCCCCAGGCCAGTCTGAACTCTGCCAGTCTTTGCCCTTCAACTTGCTTTCCAGGTTCTGCCTCGTGACAGCGAACGCCAGCCTTGACTTGGCCTTGGGTGCCCCCCAGGCCATGTGCAGAGGCGCAGAATCACTGCAGGGGGCATTCACCTTCGGGGTCTCCTTGTCCTGGGAGACAAGGAGAGCCCCCAGGAGTCCTCCAAGGGAGGACTTAGATAGTTGGGCCATTTAGGCACGCTAATAATTTGGTACCTCTTCAAACTGGGCCCCAGAAAAGGATCTGGATAGCTACCGCTCTGTTTTCCTTCCCAGATATGGAGAAAGCACAAATTGAAAAATCCACAATAATCCACACTCATTAAATATTTGCTCAAAGTTTGACTTAGAGGGGAGGCTGAGCTCCACATGGCTGAAGCCCCCTGGTGGCCACCCTTGACCTGTTCCTTATAGCCCTGAGCAAGTTAGTGCTGCCCTCAAATTCAAATACCCCTCTCAGCAGACAAAATCTTCCCTCAGCTTACTGGGGAGCAGGTTTGTCTCACACCCCAAGAGAATTTATACAAGCGTCCCTTCTAGGCAGTTCCACCATTTGCCCGGAGAAGGAGTCTGGAAAATATAATTTCTCCATCCCCCTCCGTTGGCAGAGATGGTTTAGATGATGGCTGAAGGTTTCTTTAGCCAAATTGGCTTTCCAGCCTTGAACTCTACTTCTCACATGTTTTCTTAGACTTAAAAGAATAATTTGCGTCTCGTTTCTGTTCATTCTTTAGCCTAACAGGACATAAAGGAAATGGGGCCTGGGTGGTTCTCACTCTGTTTTCTTGGCCAGCAGTGGAGAAAGTACAACTTGAAAAATCACCAATAATCCGCACATTTTCAAGATCAAAGCTGTTTACAGAAGTATCCGAGACGAGCTAGTGGGGCGTTGACTTCCATTTTGTCAGCCGGCCCCAAGAGACTTCGATCAAGGAGAAAGCACAGGGGTGGGAGACCCACACCAGCGGCCCCTTCCCCTGTGGAGCCAGCTCCCTGCCCAAGTGCAAGGAGTCGGCCATTCTTCATTCCTTCCAAAGCATCGCCTGAGATCATAAGCAAGGTCACTCCCAAGCCCTAGAGTAAACAGCCTTCTGATACATTCTGCCCCCATAACAGAAGATTCCTCAGCTATTAGTCAGACTTTCAACAGAGGGCTCCATTCCCAACCAAGATGAAACACTCCTGCATTCTTGAAACACGATGTGCCTATGTCACTAGCTGCCAGGATTGTCTTCAGGATCCGACAGCAAAGATTGAAGCACAGTTCTGGCCACTTCCCTCTGCCAGGAATTTGTATTTTCCTGCAAAGGGGCATTGCATGTTCATGCTTGCCATAAAATAGAGCCACGGATATTTGCTCTGTTCCTGCTGCCTGAAGGGGTGTGATTACCATCACACACCGGTAGAGAGAAAAGAAGGTAGCTGACCTCACCATCGGTGTGTTCAACAGTGCGGGGACCTCCCCATGGATCCTGGTTCCTCCTCTCCAACACTGCACTGAATAAGCCTCCACCACCCCTGCTTCCGTTCCTGTGATCACCATCTCTCTGCCATCTTCCCAAGCCCTAAGAAAGAGCGCACCCCCTGAGAAAGCAGGTTTTCCCGTCTGAAATTCACATTGTTCATTCTCCTGGTTTTCTCTTCCTGGGAGTGCTTGCTCCCTAGCCATGTGTAAAGATAATCAGAGTACCCTTTTATTCTTTTTTTCTCCCTAAACAGGGAAATTTTTGCTCTTCCCTTTGAAATACCACCCATGGCATTCTTGAACCTATTTTTAGACGTGTGGAAATATTCCAGACAAAAATCGATGCCCGACACAGATAAAGCCCCAAGTGTGTTTATCGTGGGGAGAAGAATATCGAGTGTTTTAATGTGGAAGGAGTGTGGCCATATGCCTGGGTGCAGCATGGCTGCCTTTAATCTGGAAAAAGGAAACAAGCATTGTCGATAATAATATGCAGATGTCCAGCCCCAAATGAGGACATATTGCTAATTAGCTATATTGTTAATATATTTTAAGGAGAGAGGCTGCAGTGACGTTAATTATAATCTTTGTTGTTTGTTGTTCAAAGTTTATGAGACCAAAAGCATTGCTAATAATATCTTCTTTAATATCCTCAATAGAAGATTCTTGGATTTTTTTTTCTTTAGAATCCCACATAAAAGCCACATTAGGGGTAATGAGGCCTGTAGCCTGAGCCTAATTAAAACAAAACCTAACTAGGCCCGTGGCCATCATTATCATCAACTAGTACTTATTGGGTGCCCCCCGAGCTTGTGGAATTGGAGGGTGTGGGGTTTGAGATTGTAGATACGGCCTGTTCTTTGCCCTCCAGAAATTTGCCATCCCTTCTGCCTCCAAGAAGTCTGCCTTGTTGTGTTAATCTGGGAGTAGTTACCACAGCCTTAAAAAAAAGAAAAAAGCACTAAAACTGTCCAAGCCAGCCACAATTTGGTACTAGCTTGTGCCTCTTCTGGAGGTTCTGGAAGTGGTCACATCAGCCCGGTTTTTCATACTCCAGCCTTTGGTTGATGTTTACGGAACAGGGCAGGTGGCTGGCTGCAGACTTGGGACAATGACGCTTAGCACGCTTCTTCCAAAGGTGGACCCATCGCCCGTTTTCACACCTTGATTGTCCCCCTCAAGCTGATCGCCCTAATTTCCCCTGTGACTTGGTTCTCCCAAGAACCCCTCCCTCTCTCTCGCTCCTATGTCAAATGACCAGCTGGCAACTCTGTCCACTGTGACCATGCTGACCTTGATGTGGCCATGGTGGTCCACCTTGGTCACAAGGACAACCAAAATGAGCGAGTCCACGCTGCAGGGGCTAAGGGCATTTGCTGGGCATCCTTGGTCTTGGGCCAGGGATGTCCTGGGGAGAAAGGACATGAATGACAAAGTGCCTGGGCTTGTTATCTTAGAAACTGTACCCGGTCTGCAGATGAGAGGTTTTCTCTTCTCAGCTCATCTTCACAGAGCTTTCCCAGGGGCATCCAGGGCCAGCCGATGAGAGCCAGGGAGGCGATCCCCACACATAAAGCTTAGCAAGCCTCCAGATGACCCAGAGAATGCCACTGGGGAAGTGGGGACCTAATGGAAAAGTCACAGTACACTAGGATAGAAAGCTTTCTGACCGAAGGCTGGTGGGTCCAGACATCTGGGTTTGGGCCTAGCACTTGTATTATTTACTCAGTGATCGCTTTACTAAGACAGCAGACTGGCACTGAGCCTAACACCCACTCCGTCCCAGCTCTGATAGCCTTTGGGCCTCTGCGCCAGGCCCTGGGAGGTCTCAGGGAGTCTGCACCCACCGTATCCTTTGCCAGGATCGCAGTGTTCGCTGGCCCATCTCCCCCTCTGCTCTGTGCTCTTCACCTGCTTCACGGGCTTCATTTTACCTGTGTTTTTCAATCTCAGTTCAAACTTTATTTCCTTAGACAAAACTCTACTTCTTTTTAATACAAAGGTTCAAAGTAAGGAGTTTTATAATCCCTACCTCGAATGGGGGTGATGGTTTTTCTGGCTTTCTCTCTTTTATGAGTATCATCATAGGCTCATGGAATGTCATAGATGCAATGTATGGCAGTCAACGGCAACCTTTTTGTTTTAACGCCCAAATTGTCTAATCCTGGTGCAGGGTGGGCCCTTCAATCTGGCTCCCGTCTTCTTTCAAGAGGACACCATTAATCACTGAAGTCCTCCTTGCTTTCTGACACAGCAAAATATCCCAAACTCACCTTGATTTCCCTGCCCAAGCTCTGGAATCAGCCATTTGTCCAAGGAGCTCTGGATTCTTTGAGGGCAAAGTCCTTGAACCTTAATGATAGTATTTTTGGATAAATTAAAGGAAATATTACATTACCCAGTGAGTAATAGATTTGAGAAATGTAAGGTATAGATGCTGAAACAATAGAAGATTCTATACGTATGCAGAGAAGGGGGTAGAGGGCAGATTTGGAAAAGGATATTATGAAAATTAGCAACAGAGCTGAGCTGGCTGCCATTGTGAAGGTCATGGTGATGATTCACTATATGCCCTGTTGGTACCTCCTTCAGCTGAGGATGGTACCCAATCTTGAGTCACTTTGCTGAACAGGGCTTTTCCCTTTTTATTGGTGGTCACAGCTCTCAAATTAGAATCAAACAGGGAACATTGCTACTAGGGCTGCAGTATTGTCAATACTACTGTTTGTATCAAGGGTACAAGAAGTTCAGAGGTCATCATTCTAGGACTAGTATGAAGGCTCTACCATGCTATCGGGGACCCCGGCTCCTCTATCTTTCCATTCAGCCACCTTTAGCCTATATCTTCAACCTCTTGCCAGTGGCATCATTTCACTTCCAACACTACTATCCACACTTCAGCCAGGAGAAAATGGAAGACAGAAAAGAGGCAAAAGGCAAACTGACTCTGCCTTCTGTCCAATAGTACCATCAGGCACCTTCCACTTACATCTCATTGGGTAGAACTGTGTCACATGGTCATCCCTAGCTGCAGTGGATGCTAGGACATGTAGTTTTAGCCAGGCACGTTGCCACCTGAAATAAACACTGAGTAAAAAAAAAAAGTGGGGAATGGATATTGGGGAGGAAACTGCAATATCTGCCACAATAATACTGCCATCTAAGGCAAAACACCAGGCTGCATGAGCATGGAGCCTATTTTATAATTGTATTATTATTGTTAACATTTTACAATATTATTACTTTATTCCTATTTTAAATAAGAATAAGTTGTAAAATAATGGAGGGGCAGGAGCTATGCCCAAAGATGGGGAGCGTTAAGCAGCAGCTGGATAATTTGGCCACCATAGGTCACCTTCCTTGGCAGTGGAACACTGCATGCATATAAACTACTAACTAGCTTTAGTTCTTCTATCTTTCTTTATTGGTAATCACAGCTCACAGATAAGAGAAAACGTTGCTCCTGGAACTGCAGCATTGTCACAGATTGAAAGTCAACTCAAAGGCACATTGTGGGTAAAGAAATATTTTCCCAAACTGAGCAGATGCCCTCATGTCACTTGAATTTAAACAAAATGAATCCTGCAGCACCTTGGAAAGAATGGTGATATTTCTTTTCTTCAATCCCTGGACTGTCCAAAGCTCACGTCTTCAGAGAAGAATGTCTGCTTTTCTGAATAACATACAAACTGTTTAAATCTTCATTTTGAGATCCACCCTTCCTGAGAATCTTTACTCTGCTAGAATAATTAAGTGGAACTCTTGGTGAGTGAGCTTGGTCCATCAACCAAGACCTCCAGTGGGGCCTCTACAAGGAAGCTGTACAGCGGGTCTTTGAGAAAGGATGAAGAAGAGGCATTTTCCTGACTTGTTAGCAGACCCTGTCTACTGTCTCCCGCCCCAGATTTAAATTCTTGATTACCAAAATAATGGTTACTCCCTGAATCTGGTCATTGATTGAATAAAGTGGAGCTTCATTTTATATGATTCACTGTAAGGCCCCCTCCCCCTACCGTAGAGCTTCCAGTTTCTGAACAGTTTGGGAGCATGCCACGGTTTGGAGGGAGCCAAGGTTTCCAGATAAATATGTTTTGGTAAAAATGCAAGAATAGTTCAGATATTCAGAGATCGTGATTAGCATTTTTTATTTTTCCCATTCTCATCTTCCAAATGTTGTTTGAGGGGCTGGGGGATGAGGATCGGGGAAAGATGGAGAAATGCCACAGTTGTGTGCATAATTCAAGCCAAAACGTACTTTAGCCCCCGTCTTTGCAGCAGAGACACTTGAGGCCTGAATCGTCCAGCCCAGTTGCCCTAACTCTACATTTCTCTTTCCAAGTGTAGTCACAACCCACCCTAAGTTCTCTTGACCATCCTGCTGGGACAGCATGGGATTCTCCTTATTGTCTGCTTTGTTTTACATGGAGGATTATTGAGCCACAGAGAGTTTAAGGGGTTTTCTTGGCCCCTGTCTAAGCCAGGATCACTCTGGGGTGGTGTATCTCCTCTCAGGAAAAATTCCAGAGTCAGATCAAGAAACCCATCAGATTCAGTCCTTGTTTTTTCAGCCATCTAAGTGAAATGCCAAATAAGCAGCACAGATACCTTTCCTATCTCTTCTTCTAAAATACAAGTTTTTCTGGAATTCCCTGGCAGTCCAGTGGTTGGGACTCTTCACTTCCACTGCAGGGGACAAGGGTTCAATCCCTGGTTGGGGAATTAAGATCCCACATGCCATGCAGCGTGGCCAAAAAAAAAAAAATCGACCAAATATAAAATAAAATATAAGTTTTCATAGTAGAAAGAGTACTTCATCACAGGGAAAAGTAAAAAGAGCTCCATTTTTAACACAGTTAAACAGTATGTCCCAGTTGCTACAATGAAGTGAGGGCTGGATTTGCAGGGGGTCCCTCAAGCCATGGACAAGCAAATCCTGGGTCCCTTCTGAGACTTAGATTCCCAAAACCTGTGCAAGAAATTCTCCATGAAAAGTCAACTGTCCTTACTAACACTGTTGAGGATCCAGGGAGAAAAACAAGGGAACAGTTGCGTTCAGTTATCTTCCCCTGGGCTATGATAGAGAGGTCTTATGTTGAGGAAAGAATTAGCATGTGTCTCTCTCTCTCTCTCTCACTCTCTCTCTCTCTCTCTCTCTCTCTCTCTCTCTCTCTCTCTCTCTCCATGTGCTGGATAATACAATCTCAGCATAATACATTTGGCCTCTTTTGCACTGAGCAGTGCCTGGGGATGGCAGGGCAACTCCCCCTAGGACGATGTGCCAGGAGATGAAAACATGGCAGAAAGGTGACAGGAGAGGTGAACAAAAACACTGCCCCTGGCCACATCTCCTGAGCAAAGAGGCAGGGCAAGCAAAGACATGATGAAGAGCAGCCCGCTTCCCCTGCCGTAACTGCACATGTTAAAGAAGAGACAGCAGACATGCTTCTTTCTAACTCAGCCTCTTCTTGGCCTCTGGGAACATTCACAAACATGGTCTCTGCACAAGCGAGTTTATTCCTCGCAGTCCCATGTCTGTTTAAAGAGAGAAAAATCCATCCCCGCAGGTCAGCTCTCTAATAAGATCATTACCCACTGCATGTGTTTCATCCTCAGGCCATTCTTGACCTTGGGTACTCAGAGTCGGGAGTGTTTTGATACCAGGTGTAACCCCTTGACTGGGTCAAAGACACTGCTGTGAGAGGGGGCAGGGTGTGTGTGTGGAGGCAATGTGCTGGAATATTCACTCCAAAACCCCCAAACATGCGCAAGAATAACAAGAACATTAACCACTGACCCAAACACTGGTGAAATTCTATCTCCACATCTCCCTCCACCAGTAAACATGAAAATGCTATCCCTGAAGGGATGGAGGAAACATCCAACAAGAGGTCCATGAAGAATGAGAGCAGAAGAAGGGCTGGTTTGAGAAAGAAGTCCAGCAACTACTACAGTCTTCAGTCACTGGGAAAAATTTCCCCTAGTGACAACTAAACACAGACATTTTTCGCTAGTTTGGAAAAACAACAGACTTGGACTTTTCTTTCCAGGATAAAGACATTCAATTTCAGAATGCCTTTTTGTCACTTTTTCTTGGCCTGTCTCCACCTCTTCATCCCCATCTTGGGTCGTTCTCCCTTCCTTCATTCCATCCCAGCCTCACTGCCCTTCTCTGTGTTTCTCAAATGAGACAAGCCATCCCTATCTCAGGACTGTCTTACTTGCTGTTCCCTCTGCTAGAATGTTCTTACCCCAGATAATTACAGGTGTTCAGGTTTCACTTCAGATGTCACCTTCTCAGGAAGGTCTTCCCCAGCTACCTATCTAATGTTGCCCTGACCACTCTCTGTCATTTTCTTCTTCCTTTTCTTCTTAGCAATCACCATTCTCTGACCTGATCTTACTTATGTGTGTATTTATTGTTTATTTCCCCCAACTAGACGTACTCTCTAAGAGAATAGGACCCGTGTCTGTCTTGTTCATGGCTTTCCTGTGCCTAGCATGTGGTTGACACTTGCTGATTGTGTGGATGAATGGATGGATAAATGGATGGAAGGATGGATGAGTAGATGAATGAAAGAACCGAAGGAAGGAGGAAGGAAAGTTAAATAGGTTAGTGAGTGGATGGATGAAAAAATGGATGGATGGATGGATGGATAGAAATAATCAATGATTTGGCTAAAGTATTTTACCCAGTTTGGTCAGATCATCTGCTGACCCACACCAAAGGAACAAACACTGGATACTGGGGCTATAACTCAAGCCAGAGTGGTTAATCAATTGAAGCTGTGATAAGGAAACCATAATTTGATTCCAGTTCTAAATGAGCACCTAGTCTCCTTCAAATTAGCACTTTTTGTTGATATGCTTTGATGTTTGATTAATATCCCATCACACATTAGCCCTCAGAAAATTCCCAAGTAGCAGGCTAGGAAAATTTCCTGATGATTTAGCTTTTTGAAGATAGAAAAACTAAGCCATGGAAGGAAAACAAGTTGGGAATACCATCCTGGCTTAATTCCAGCCCCTGGAATTGTCCTTGTCCTGAATTTTTAAGGGTGGCATTTCTAAATCATGCTTCTCCTATTTATTTGTTCATTTGCTTGTTTGTTTGTTTTAGAATAACCTCAACATGGAAAGTGCCTCGACATCGGAAACCAGCTCTCCTCTCTCCAAAGAAACATCAGGGGAGCATTCGGACCACCAGGCTGCACACCAGCCATTCCCCAGGCAGCAATTCCAGCAAGAGGCTGGGCCCCCTTCATTGCAAAGAGATGGCCCCAGATCCTTTCTCCTTGATCTACCAAACTTTCCAGATCTTTCCAAAGCTGATATCAATGGGCAGAATCCAAATATCCAGGTAATGCTTAGCAACTGAAAGGTGAAAGAAAATGAAACAGCCCATGTCTTTGTTTCCTGATCTGATTCCAAAGCAACTGCTGCCTTACCTCACTTTTCTCCTTGACCCCTTAATGAATCCTGCTGACAAGCATGTTATCTCTATAAGAGCAGTGTTGTATTTCATCTGTGTAACACCCTGGATTGTGAGATGCAGCATTATTTTATCCACCACTGAAAAAAGAAAACAGTGCTAATTAGAGTATGACACACCAATGATTATAAGATACTTCCTGATTTCAGAGCTGTTGAAATGTAAAAACAGGGACTTCCCTGCAGGCCCAGTGGTTAAGACTTTGCCTTCCAATACAGGGTGTGCGGGTTCAATCCCTGGTCAGGGAGCTAAGATCCCACATGCCTCACAGCCAAAAAATCAAAACATAAAACAGAAGCAATACTGTAACAAATTCAATAAAGACTTTAAAAATGGTCCACATCAAAAAAAAAAAAAAAAAGAAATGTCAAAACAAAACAAAATAATATGCCCTGAAATTGATGAAATATGTTAGCTATAGGGAAAGGCCAGTCAGACATATGAGTAGATGAGGCAGATCATAGTGTGATTTCTAAGATGCTCAGGAAGACACGGTCTCTCAAATGTCTCTCTAGCTTGCCTTAGACACCAGAAATCCCTTTAGGCACTGACAACACTTCAGTTGCTCTAAAGTGTAAATGACTGATAAAAAATTTTTGATAAGAGGAAAGGAGGTGATAACAGAAGTTCCTAGGAGAGAGAGGAATACATATCACTAAGATGGGATGGGGTGAAGCTGAAGGAAATGGGAGGTTAGGAAAGAGGTACCTGGAACTGAAAATAAGAACTCTCATCTGCACTGAAATAGCACAATTTACTTTACGCAGTAAAGGTGGATCCGATTTGACTCTCCCAATACCCTCATGGAGCCCACATCATTCCTTCAATATTATCAGTAATGCAACTGACTCTCAGGAAGTTCCCATTTGGTTTTCCCAAGGCCACATGGCTAGTAAACAGTAGTTGGGGCTCAAATCCAGTCTCTCAGGCTCCCAAAAATACTCACCCTACCATTTTGTGTTTCAAAAACAAAAACTCCTCATTTTGAATTTTGCTTGTGCCTCCCACTGTTTCTTCCCGGAGACGGTACCCATGGCGGCCAAGGGCAGCTCGTCCCCCTGGGCAGCCTGGCCCTGTACAGCCCGAGTCCTCCGGTGCCTGCTTCCATACCTCTAAGTTTATCCTCAACTCTTGTCATTGGAGGAAGGGCAGCTTGTCCTTATTCTTTCTCTGCATCAAATTCCAATTAGCTTCCATGGCAGAAAGTTCCTGAACCTGACCTTGGAACAATTGATCCATAATTAGGTTAGTGGTCTCTCTTGCAAGACTAACGCTGTCTGCGTGACACCCTTTTAGATCAGATTTCCTTGGCCAGAGTTGTTTTGCTCCTAACGCCAGTGTTGTTGTGACTACTGAATGTCCCTGAGAATACACCTCAATGCCATGTTAGCTTCTGGGAAGTTAAGAAATGCAAGGTGTTCTCCCTCCAGGAAATGACGTAGGTGTAAAGATCCCGGCTACCACCCAAGACAGTGCCAAAAGGATTGTGGAGACAGAGGCAGAAAAAGCGCTGCGTTCCATGGAGGACAGACCTGAATAGGTGGGACATTTGGGAAGATTAGGGCAGGGCAGCGTTGAGGGTACATAAGTGAAAAATGTTTCAGAGGTCACTCTTTGACAACCCATGTGCTGAAATCACTGCATGGACCAATTAATATTTCCAATAGGTCTTGTACTGTTCTAATTGATTAATGGGGAAAACAGGCCTTTCAATCCATTGCCCTCTCTCTGGGAACTGGCCACATGGCTCTCTGATAAAGAACAAAGGATCCACTTGGGGGAGGTGCAGACTGGCAAAAAAAGGCACAGACATCTTACTGTTGCTCAAAGAGGCTCCCCATCACGCCTTCATTGACAGGAAGTGATTTTTCCTTGTTGATAGATTTTACCGTTCTAGGACTAAACCACCCTTATCCCAAGGATGCTTAGATCATGCCCACAACAATTTTAGGTTTGCTGTAGCTTGCATTCTTTTTTCAGAGATGGGAAATGTCGTTGTGGGGCTTAATGCTGAGCTATTAATGTAATCGATTTAAGAGTTACTAATATAAACTTACAAGAAAAGACCTGGATACAGGGAACTGGAAGGCTGCAGTCCCCTCATTAGAAATTTACTAAGCGCATGGAGCTCCACCTAGAACCGAATTTCTAACAAAATTTCTCAGGATCCCCTTTCTCTCTCCCAGATAAATCCATCCATCAGGAAGTCCTCAGACCCCACTTGGGCCTTTTTAAAACATTAACCTGACTGTCAGGGAAGAACAGTGGTGCAAAAGTGGTTGGGATCCTCAGATCTGGGGAACCCAAATGACTTTTCCATAAAAAGACAAGGGCAACCATGAAGCGATGGATTTGTGCACGAGCTCAGTAAAGCCCCCGAGCTCGCAATCCATTTTTCATCAGAATAAGCTGTGTTGTCTAGCCAGACGCAAAGTGAAGAGTGCTTTGGAACAGTTCCGCTGGGCTTCCTGAGGGATGAGAGGGTGGTTGGAGTTTATGGGTGTGGAGAGAACTATAAGGTGAGACAAGGGAACAGAGGATAAGTGGAGGATGAGTTATGAGATCACCACACTTGAGACTCTCCAACAAAGCCTCTTGGACTTTTATAAAACGCAGCTTCCCCTTGTGCCGTCACAAAGGATGGCAGCGGAGATGGGACAAATGGAAATCATTCGTCCTTGTCCCCTCTGAGTCCACAGCCACCTGTTTGTATAGACTTCTAACAGGTGCAAAGGAATCCCCACTTTGTCTTCACTCTGTCTCAGCACCGCCCCAGCACGTACAAGATGTTTGCCTCCAGGAGCTGCTTCGGAAAGGGATGCTTTGGAGCACAAGGCAGGAAGGGGACCAGGCCACTCCTATGAGGTCCCTGTATGTTTCTTGAGTTACCCTTTGGACAGAAGAAATCACTATACCTCCCAAGAGTATAGGTTTCCCCGTAGCTCCAAATATCAGGGTTTCTGGCAAAACGGACTCGAAACGAATGAGGCTCCAAGCCAGATGCCATCAGAATCAAAGACCAGGCCAGTGCTGTCCTGTTGCCCGCCGGCCAGTTGGTTCATCCCATTTCTGCCTTGCACAAGCCCTGTGTCTGTTAACCTTCCACAGGCAGTCTTGGGGGGTAGGGCAGCCTACGTTTTATCGATCTGATGATGGAACACTGAACTGCATTCCTGTCCTTTCTCTTTCTGGAAGATTGTGAAAGGGGAGCGTTAGTGACTCAGAAAGATGCTCAAAGAAAGACTGACGCAGCTGCTACCCCTGGGAGCCCCAGCCCTAGGTCTGAGTGTGAGTGTGTGTGAGGGCATGTACATACACACAAACTCACACACACACACATGCAGCACTGGCCGCTGTAGCCTCATGCCCCACTGCACTTGAGTAAACCAGCTCCCCGGTGGTCCTTTAAAAGATGAGGTACTTTCTAAAAGAGGGTGATGATTTTCACGTTGTCAGCCCTCGCCCCTTCCTCAGAGCTCTGGTCTTTTGTTGAAATCCACTGGTTTGACACAGGGCCGATTCAGCCAAGCAGACAGTCCCACCGGTCACCCCGGGCCGTCCAAGCATTGTCTCTCCCTGGGGAGCGGACTGAAAACAGGTGAAGGCATATCAGTGGGTCGGCTTCCGCTGCCGGGGCCCCTGGCCTGGTCTCCCCCCATCCCCTGGCAACCTGCCCCTCACCCCCACCTAGCCAGCCCTCACTGGAGCCGGGAGCTGCCCAGGAATCTGATACCCCTCTCTCTGAACTTCCCCCAGCCACCCTGTGTCTGCAAGCATTTCCCACGCTCCAAGGCTGGGGTCTGCTGTCCCCCCCTGCCAAACCGCCCACACCTTTCCAAAGTGACAATGCTGAGCTCTTGGGCCTCTTGACTTTTAGGAAGGGAAATCCTTTAAAAAGCCCAGCTTTTTAGAGCTTGTTTTTTTTTTAAACCCCTGAAGCCAGGTGGCCTCTGTCCCAAGTGGATTGGGCTCTCCATTTGAAGACTGGCTTCAGGCTGTGGAAGTGAGTGAGGGGGAAAAAAAAAAAAACAATGCACAAAAGAGAAAGAAATAGCCTCCAACTCCTGAACCCAATCTCCATATTAAATTTAAAACAAAACTAGAAGTTGGGGGTTTTGGCAACGAATAAATAAATAAATAAATCACTCAGGAAAGAAAGTAAATCTCCCAGGAGAAGTTCAGCTTGAACTTCGGTATCCTTGGCTAAGTTTCTGGTCTGCAGCTGATGGTCAGATAGCAAAGACAAAAGTCTCTGAAATAAACTCATTATTAGGCTCACTGCATCAATTCATGACCACAGTGGCTATTCACCACCAAATAGTTCTCTTTTCTGGGTCAATCTGAGATCTGTATTCATTTCAACCAATGTATTTATTTCTTTTCTTCCATTGAGGGAGACTCAAAAATAGTCATCTAAAGGCCTTTCTTTTCCCCTCGCACAGACTTATTTACACGGCCGTAGACCTCTTGATACAATCAGAGGAGTTGGCCAGGGCTGCAGGTGTTGTACGTGCTTCTACTTCTGATTTCCCCTCCTCCGTTTTTCCTAAAATCCTTTTGGAATGGCAGGCCTGGCCAAGTAAGAACCAAGAAATCTCTGTGCCCAAGAGATGGGCCCACACACTCCAGGGGACAAGCCGGTATTGTTCAGATTCTCATGGGGGCCCTGCAGTCCCTATCATGAGCTAGAGTACACCAACCTGCCCTTGGGCTCTGGTACCACTTTTTGTTGACCAGGCTTGGCCTCTATGGCTGCATGCAGGTTACTCAACCTCTCTATGCCTCAGTTTCCTTGTCTATACAATGGGAATGATAACACAACCTGTGAGTAGTACCTCTGCAGTACAATACTCTGTAGTATAGGGTTGTTGTGAGGATTACATGAAATCCTCCATGTGAAGCACTCAGCACAGACACAGGAATATGGGAAGGTTCCCCAGACTGGTGGATGCTGGTTGGTGATGTCAGTGGGCGTGAAGATGACAGAGGAAACGTATAAAATAATTAAGAATCAGGAGTTTTGAGTCCAGCTCTCCACCTTCCTTGCTGTTCACCTCAGGAACGTGAATTCTCTAGGGCAGTTTCTATGCCTGAAATGTGGGTTTAACTTGTGTAGAACAAGCAATGATATTTGAACGAGCACGCTGCAAATCTCAAAGCATTAACCACACTTACTGGAGCTGCCAGAGTTGTTTTTAGAGCATCATTGGGTCTGAGAGGGAGGGATTATATATCTTGCTAGTCCTTTGTGTTCTTTCTTCGGCAATTGTCAAGGAAGAAGGGGTACATAATCGGGGGTCTAACCCTTTGCTGGAGACTGTCGTCCTGTCCCCGGATGCTCTGTGCTTTTGAGGAATCATTTCACCTCCCAGGCCTCATTTTCCTCTCTGGGAAATAAATACAAACCCAAATCTGCCTAGTCACCATAGCTCTCAAGGCTTAGAGGACCAAGTTAGAAGCTTCTAGAAGATTCTCCTGAGTTCAGAAGGTCAAGGCTTCTGTATTCCCAGTGTCATTAGTTTGTTAATCAGTTAGACTAAGGATTGTGTTAGTTTCCCAGTGGAAAGTGCTTTTCAGAGCAAGAGTAAAGAGTTTGTTTCTAATAAATGTTTAAACTCTCAAGAGGAAGAAAGAAACAGGTAATATTGCAAAGGATTTTATCCTCCTTTCCTAATTTTGGATGGAACTCTCCAAATTGGCACCTATTCTAGACTCTCTTTCTTAGAGCTGACAAGATTCTGCCAGAAGTTGGAGTTGGGTCTTTTGGAAAAGTTCCCTTTCTTTTACTATCTTGATTCATGGTACAGAAAAGTCCAGAAGAAACCAATGTACTAAGGATGCTTCAATTCTGTGTATTAAGGATGCAAAAGCATGGTAAGATCTATCAGCTTGGAAATCTGCTGTGCTCACTACCACACCTTCAGCTCATCACACCTATTATTGTTCAAGACATTTTTAGGAACAGATTCTTTGATGCTCAAGAACATGTAAATATAATAAGAGCAACAGGAAACATAAAACTAATCTGCACCATTCGAGAAGTCATGATCGTGCTCATTAAGTCTTTTTAATTGGATGCCTATGAAATTTCAGGCTCAAGATTACATTTCTTCATTTGATGTCTGTATGAGGTTTCCATATTCTTAACTGCAGGGAAGGGTGGATCCTAAGGTTTGTGTGTTTTTTGTTTTCTTTTTTTTTTTTTTAATTCAGTTGGAGCAGTGGCTAAAAATGAAAGGGGAAAAAGAAACCTCTAAACTGATGAGATTTAGTCATCAATATAGTTTTTGGAGTAAATTCATATTTTGCTACTCATTGCCTGGCCAGGCAACAAATCTATTTTGTTTGGATCTGAGCAGTAGTTTGCGGGGGGAAAAAAATCATACTGACGGTAATAGCTTAAAACATGAAATTGTTTTGATTCCCAGCTTGGAGAAATTGCAGGGCACGTTTTGTTTAGGCAATCCCTTTGACTCCAGTCTGGATACAAATGGAATACCAAAACTGTCCAGCCCATTCCCCCTTATCTCCTACCCAGAGTCTGATTTCATTACCATAATTGCAGGCTTGCCTGGCTCTTGGCAGCTTCTCCCCTCCAAAACCCTTAATAGCCTTGCAGACGATTGTTGCGGCTCAGTTGTTCTGTCTGCAGGCACAGGGGGCCTGGACTGCAGAGGAGAAAGGTTATTTCTTCAAAGGCTCGGCATCACCGCGTCACTGCCCAGCTCGGGTCTGCGCAGCCCAGCTGTGTGTTTCTTCCGCATTGCCCTTACAGCGCTGCGTGTGGGTCCAGGTCCCCATCCCTTTCCAACAACCATCCCTCCAGCAAACAGCAATGATACAGGGCAAATGATGTAATTCATTCTTTTCTTTTTTCCTTTTCGGGGATTACTAAATGTTCCATAATTATTTACAAATATGCAAGGGATGCTTATGAGACTGGGGTAATGGTGGTGGCATGGAAGCAAGCCAGTGGTGCCCTTCTAGGCATCCCACACCAGAGGAAGAGATGCACTCGGCCTGCCACGGCCCAAGTATACTCCGGGATGGAAGGCCACACCCTTAACTTTGTGTCTGGGCCACACCCTTAACTTTGTGTCTGGACCACACAAGGCCACAGCCGAGGCCCACCATGAGCTGGGCAACTTCTTTTCAATGTCAAAGCAAGTAGAATTCAAACCTTCCCATTCCTAAAACAAAAGGAAGGGTCTGTTTGTCTCAGGGATTGGCACAACCTGGTGCAATGTGGCTGAGTGTGTCAGCAAATCTCTCAGATGTCCGGTTAGGGCAAAACTGGAAAAGCATCTGCCCAGTACATCTTGCGCTGATTACTTGGAGCGCATGTTTCTGATTCATTTGCACATAACTCATCCAGGGGGTGTTGCAAGAGCTATGCGATGGCCAAAGGAACCCAAGGAGTCTTTTATTATGTTTTTTAAACAAGTTTCTCTATGTTGATTGTCTCTCGGAGCCAAGAAGCTGCATTCTTTCAGCCCCGTGACTTCCAAACTAGGCTCCATAAATCCAAGAGCAAGTTCTGACCTTGACTCTGGGACTATCTGCTCTGACCCTGAGGGTCGGTTAAGGAGTGCGTGCTGGGTCTGGACTAGGGGATGAGTGAAACTCACAGCTGTGACATCCTGGACCTTGAGGACCTTGTGCTCACATCTCTACACGACTTGTGGCATCCAGCCCCACCAGCATCAGTGGCCTCTTTGCTCACTTGGTCACAGGAGGGGACACTACCTCGGTGAATGACTTTTGGAGAGGCAGTATGGCAAAGTCGGTGAGAGCATGGGCTCTGGAGCTAGACTACCCATAGCTGCCAGTTACTAGCTGTGTGACCTTAGGCAAGTTGTTAACTTCTCTGTGTGCCAGTTTCCCTGTCTATAAAAAGCTGTCTAGCAACCACCCCAAAATTTAATAGCTTAAAGCAACAACCACTGGATTGCTCACGGTCCTGTGGGTCAGGAGTAAGAGCAGGGCTTACCCGGGAGAGCTCGTCTCTGTTCCACGTGGTATCAGCTAGGGTGACCCAACTGGGCTGGAGGATCCAAAATGGCCCCCCACACAAGACCGGGGCCTCAGAGCTGGCCGGTGACTGAGAGGACTCTTTGATCTCCTCTGTGTGCCCTGCCTCTTCACATGGTGGCTCTGGGAGCAGTGGTCTAGGCTGGGCTTCTGTACATAATGGTAGGAACATTCCAAGAGAATGAAAATGGAAATTGCAAGACCTGGTAAGGCTTGTCACATTGTCACACCCAACACATTCTACTGGATACAGTGAGTCACAAGGCCAGCCCAGACTGAAAGGGAGGGGAAACAAACTCCACCTCTTGATGAGAGGGGTGGCACACACATACCAGAATGGGAGGAATTGCTGGGGACATCTTTGGAGATCAGCAGCCACAGAGGGCCAATCAATAGAACCAACTTTATAAGGCTGTTCTGAGGATTAAATAAATTAATATATGTAGAGCCTTTAAAACAGTCCCTGGTGCAGAGTTAGTACTCAGCAAGTGTTCAGTTTTCTTATAATTATTCTTGTGCCACTTCAAGAACATGCACGGTACGTGTTTACTCCTTGAGTTAAAGACTTCCCAGCAACGTAGTCGTCAGTAAATCAGGGACCCTAGTGATGCATTGCTTCCTCCCAACCCGAGGCCCGTGTGCATCAGTTCCTTTGGGCGTCCCTGGAGGTTTTCCATTCTGTGTCACCGTGCAGCCTCAGCTTTCCTTTGTGAGGGATGCACATTTCCCTCCGTCCTCTCAGACTGTCTTCCAAGGGTCACCCGGCTTAGAGGCTGTTGACTCCTCATTGACCCTGGCCTGTTCTGAATTCTTCAGGTCACCATAGAGGTGGTGGACGGTCCTGACTCTGAAGCAGATAAAGATCAGCATCCGGAGAATAAGCCCAGCTGGTCAGTCCCATCCCCCGACTGGCAGGCCTGGTGGCAGAGGTCCTTGTCCTTGGCAAGGGCCAACGGCGGGGACCAGGACTACAAGTACGACAGTACCTCAGACGACAGCAACTTCCTCAACCCCCCTGGGGGGTGGGACCGTCCGGCCCCAGGCCACCGGACTTTTGAATCCACAGAGCAGCCAGAATATGGTGAGTCTACCACCCAGTAATATAAAATTGGTGGGGAGAATAAATGAGACGATGAGGCCCAGCGGACGTGGAGCCAAACAAAACCCCATTTACAGTGTGTGGCTTTGGGTCTTCAATGAGGCAGACCTCATACAGACTCTGTCCGCTCTGTCCACAGAAGCCCCGAGAGGCCCCCAAAGCCACATTTTTCTAGAAAGACTATAATTTTAAAATAATACCAATTATCCTAGGAGAGAATTTTTTTTTTCAGTTAGGGGTCTTAGAGGTTCTGCCTTATTTTTCCCCAAAATTTTCTTTTCTTTTTTCCCAAAATGACAAAATCACCGAGTTCACTTCCTCATATGTTTGACTGTAAAAATTCATACTAAAAATCAATTTAGTAAAAGAGATGTACCCCACTGTCTCCTTTGACCAGGCAACTGTGTTATGTTTATCGTAGGCAGTGGAGTGGCCCTTGGAAACCCTCATGGACATGTATGTCACGAGTTGTCAAAGCGAGGCCTCCCCACCAATAAATTTCAGGACCCCAAATTGGGACTTATAGTTTCCCCTGCTTTTAGAGTAGGATAGCTGAGATAACAAGCAATTTCTAAGTTCAATGACTTAAAATAATGAAAGTTCTTTTCTCACTTAAGCTGGGATGGGAGACAGGGTCGGGGGAATTCTGCTCCACTCAGTCATTCAGGGACCCAGGCTCCTTCCATCTTGAAGCTCCACCAACTGTGAGGGCCAGCAAATTATCCACTGGATGCTCTGCATCTGGCTGGCAGACAGTAGAGAGATAGAGCCTAGAAAAGGCACACACGCTCTTAACCCCCTCAGCCTGGAGATGACACACATCACGTCTGCTCAAATTCTATCGGCAAGACCTCATCATATGGCCCCACGTAGATGCAAGGGAGGCTGGGAAATGTTTTCTGTGCGTCCTAGATGAAGAGGAAACAGATTCAGAAAGCATCTGGCCAGGCTTCATGAGGAATCAGGCAGTGTGCCTTGTGTTATAATAAGAGTATTTGGTATCTTACAAATGCATCCACCATCGTGATGTTCTTGTGGTTCAGCCTCAGCAGACTTAAGTGAACACTCTATGAGGATGACTTGTCTAGCACCATTTGCATTCTCACTCTTACCCCCATTTTTCAGCAAAAATACCAGTTGTATATTGGAGAGTCGTTTCTACCTGCTAATAGATGATCCTAGGCAACTTCCAAAAGAGTAAGACCATTTTTTTCCCAGCCGCATCATTTAGTTCTTCAACTGACATTGAACATATCTTATGCCCATCACTGTGCTAGGTGGTGGGAATCCGAAAATGATTAAGACACAGTCCTTCCCTAAAGAGCATCTCATCTATCTATGGACAAAAGGAGAAAAGTTAACTGATAGAGCAAAGGGTGCCACAGCAGAGATATACATCAAATGCTAGGGGAGCAGAAAGAGAGCTCCCAGACCCCACCCAATCAGGAGGCTCATAAAACCTTCTCCTTTCCCAGAAGAAGTCCAATTTATTTTCCAAGACAAAGGATTGGGAACAGTAGCCAACCTTTCTACAGCACTTGCCTTTCACAGTTCCTCTTCATAGCAGCTCTCACAGATTAGCTCATTTCATCAGCTCACTGAGGCAGAGACCCATTTTACAGATGGGGAAACTGAAGCCTGGAGAAGTTAAGCAACTTTGACCTCAAGGGTCAAGACCTAGGATCCATCTCAGACAGTCTGGGTCCAGAGTCTGTCCTCTTAACTACTATGTTATTCTGCCTCTCTGGAAAAATAAATAAATAGCACATCTTTTAGGACAGTAAAGTGTATCTAGAAAGGGACAGTTAGATTGGAAGATAGGAATGGGAGGAAAAGGCCAGGGTGGAACTGAACCTGGGTTCAGGACTAAAGCTGAACCTGTCTGCCCAGACCACATGGAACAAGGTCTCTCTGAGTGGGGCTCAGACCCTGGACCTCAGAATCCCTCCTTTGCCCATTAAAATTTAACACCCATCCTGAGCCCCAGCCCCTTCCCTATATACCAGTGGCTTTCCAGGTGTGGCTCCCAAGCCAGTTGATCAGCATCACCATGATAGAAATGCAAATTTTCAGACCCCACTCCAGGCCTACTGAATCAGACTCTCTGGAGTGGGTCTCAAAAATCTGTATGAACAAGCCCTCCAGCAGGCTCTGATCTGGAACAGTGGGGTCCAAAGCACCAGTGTTTCTTAGTACGGTTGCTCATACTCACCTAGGCAATTTTTTAAAAATCCCGATGGCTGGACTTCTCTCTAGATCAATTATCTTGGGATCTCTGGGGGTGGGACCCAATCATCAGAGTTTTTTTAAAGCTCTGTGGGTGACTCCAATGTGCATTCCAGGTCAAGGGTCACTGCTGTCCTTCTTCTGAATCAGAATGTGCAGGAGTGAGACCTGGGGTCTTTCTTGGCTTCTTTGTTTCTTTCTTTTTTCAACCAAGGTCAGCAGGTGATTCTCATGCTTACTAAAGTTTGAAGACCACCACTTAGAAACAACTTTTTCATCTAAAGCTTTCACAGAATATATTCTGCCAAATTTATGACCATTAAGAATATTCCCTCCATTTCAGTCTTGAGGGTAGAATTTGCTTCTGCTGAGGCAGTTACTGTGGCTACCAGACCCACCTTCACCCCAGCTTTCTAGATCTATAATACTGGGGAGTGAGTGCCCTGCATCTGGATCTTACAGCATCCCTGGGTCATGGGGAAACTCCCATCTTTGATGATTTTAGAGTCTCTCTTAGTAACGTCACCATCATTAGACTAGACATCAGGATTGCTACTTTATAAAGAAAATCTTGTCCCTTATGATACCTCTAAAGCAGTGCTTCTCAGACTTTTATGTGCACACAAATCACCTGGGGCTCTTGGTAAAGGCAGCTTCTGAAGCCGTAGATGCCGGAAAGGGCCGGGAGCCCTGGTGAAGCTGACACTGCTGGCCCTTGGACCACACTTTTAGAAGGGAGACCGTAGGTGTGTAGCTCACACGCTACAGTAACTCAGTAGCATTTGCAACATGGATGAATAATTACTGCTTCTCAGTCTGACTCACAGGGAACATGTGATTTCCAGAATTCTTTACAGCATCAGATGAGCTAAGTCCTCTTTTATTTCAATCAACGAGAAAGTATAGAGCAATTTCTAAGTATTTATCCCTGTGTCGGGTGCTGTGGAGGATACAAGGAGAGAATATACAGCCCAGGAAGGTGAGGTCCATGCAGTGGCAAAGCAGTGCACGTCACTGAACCTGAGGACTTGCTGCCTCGTCTGAGACCAGCTACAATTGCCACAGGAACTGGGATTAGTGGAAGATGTCGATCTCAAATATTTGAAGGCAGGATTTTTAATAAGAATGTAAATGTCTGTGGCTAAAGAGTATTTCAAAAAATCCTAGATGAATAAGTAGAACGTAACAGCATCTTTAGAATAAATTATAAAATACACAACAGAAGATAGTTAGACCTAGTTTGTGATTGAGTCAGCTCAACTTTGGACCGTATGTGTTTGAGATACTTAAGGTATCATCCAGGGCAAAGAAAGAGTCCAAATAAATATTTTTCTTTCACATAGTAGTATACCATTCCCCAGATTGCTCTGAATAACCTGCATAATGAAATCAGATGGACACGGCTTCGTGTAACTGGGCTGGGACTCAGTCCTTTGCAATTCTCTGACGGGTCATGGTCTTATTTTAATAGATCCCACAGTGATTTTTTGCAAGGGTTTTTCTTTGTAATGTTAAATTATGGCCACATAAGTGAGTATCTTAAGGAAGGGCTGCTGGGGCTGGAATCAAAGTTGCTGGAATATCAGGATATAGAACAGGATATGGCCAGAGTGGGCAGATCTCAGATCTACTCCCAGCTCTGCCAAGTTTGAGCTGGGTGACCTTAATCAAGTACCTTAACCTCTCTGAGCCTCAGTTTCCTTATCCATAAAAGGAGAGTGTTTCTACCTACCTTGCAGGATTGTTATAGGAGTTCAATCAATCAGGGTGTGTAGACACAGGAGCTGGTTAAGGCAGGCCCTCAATATACTGGCAGCCACTATCATCTAGGATTAGGGTGGAGGCTCTCCAGTGGCCGAGCCAAGACCCAAGTCACTTCAGTTGCCCAAACACTATAACTGGCCCACAGAACTCTAGTGCCCTGAAAGTATATAATGACCACTTTAAAATTTCAAACAACATCCCTGTAACCCGGCCCTCAGCCCACTGCCCTGTGGATTGTTCTCTGCCCTCACCAAGCTCTTTGATGTCACAGATAGGGGCTGTCCAAGCACCACGTAAATGTTCACAGGGACTGTTTTCTGCTGTCTTTGTTGTCATCTTTGTAATTACTGCTGCTCAAGTTCATCTTCTGCTCTGAGTGATGCCCTGGTAGGTGAGCCAATGAGAACAGGCTTATTTTATTATAGCAGAAAGGAATACTGCCCTCAAAGCTTTGTCCCCCAGTCAGAAATTCTCTTTCTCTCCTGCAAACACATTAAACAAATAGAAATCCCCACGAGGAGGGGCTTGGATGGAGTGTTCATCGGGGGCTGTATGCTACAGACGCTTCCGGAGAATGGGCTGACGTGCCCACTTTTCCCCAAGAGGTTGTTTCACTTCGTTGCTAGCCCAATAGAAATGATCAGCCACATGGCTGTATACATGTTCTGTGCCTAACTTTGGGGGACCAGTATTTTAAAATGTTTGGAAAATAAATGGCTTTGTGCGCATTTAAAATAAAGACATGGCCTTGGTGTGGTCTTTTTCATGTTTCTTGTGCCAGGGATTTGTTGCATTTCTTGGATCTGTGGGTCTACAGTTTCCATTATATTTGGGAAATTTGGGGCCATTATTTCTTCAAATATTTTTTCTATTACCCCCACTTCCACCCCTGCCCTCCCACTTTGGGGACTATAATTACATGTGTATTTGGATGCTTTAGGTTGTTCCACAATTCATCAGTGCTCTGTTCATTTTAATCCATCTTTTTCTCCCTGTTTCATTTTGGATAGTTTCTATTGTTATGTCTTAAAGTTTACCAATCTTTTTTTTTTTTGCCGTGTTGAATCTGCCATTAATCCTATCCATTAAAAAAAAAAAATAAACCTCAGGTTTAGTAGTTTTTAATCTCATTAAATGTGATTTGGATCTTTAAAAAGAAAAAAAAATTTTTTTAATAAATAAATAAAATAAAATAAAGACATGGAGACAGCCACTTAGTGAAGTAATAAATCCGTCATTGTTTCAGGGTCTGCTAGCCATCCAGAGAGCATAGCATAGGGAGGGTTGTTATAGTGTATTTGTGACAGTTAGCTTTTGCTGCTTTAGAAACCGCCCCTAAAACTTAGTGGCTTAAAAGAGCAAATGTCTTCTCTCTCAAGAGTCTGCAGATTGTCTGGACTGTTCTTCTGCCCAGGGCTGGCTTGGCTGGGGCCGCACGGTTTAGCATGGCTTCATTCACAGTGATGGGGTCCTAGCTGGACAGCGGGGGGTGGTGGGATATCTGGGCCTCTCTCCTTCTGGTCCCTCACCCTCCAGGACGCTAGTCCGGGCTCTTCATGTGGTGGTGGAAGACTTCTCTACAGTGAGAAGGCAAGCCCTAATGCACAAGCACTTTTCTAGCCTCTGTTTGCATTATATTTGCTATTTTCTCATTGGCCAGAGCAAGTCACATGGCCCAGACTAGGGTTGGTGTGAAAAGGTAGTAACCAACGGGGTGGATACAGGGAGAAGAATTATGGAAGTCATTTTTCACATCATCAGACACAGTATTAGCATTCAGTAATTCAGATCCAAGAAACCAAAACAAGAAATTACCTCCGGCAGAGATTCCAAAATGGTATGTTTAATGCTAAAATCTCAAAGTTCAGGGATGATATTTCCCAAAATTATTGCAACAGGGAGGAAAGGTCGCCAGAAATTTCTAGATAGTTGAGGCCCCATTGCTTCTACTGAGCCAAGCAGGACACCTCTTGGCATCATTAGATCATGTCTTAGGCCGGTACCCACCCCACAGGTGACATGGACTCTACCTGTGTGATTTAATCAGCTTTTTCCGACTGACCCACTGCCCCCTTCTTATGAGTCTAAAAACAGTACCATCTTTACTGGTGACTTTTTGGTCTGGTGGTTGTTCCCTTTAACAAAATCTGGTACAGGTGATTCACACAGGAGGCCCTGAGTGTGTTCACGTGAGCGTATAACCCGCTACACATGGATACACCGGCTGACAGGAGTGCTATCCTGTAGTTGTTCCAGGCACATCCCTCGTGTTCTCGGAGAATTTACCAAGAGGTCTGGGAGGGAGTAGCTACGGCCCTCTCCTCAGCGGTCTGTCCAGTTCCACTGCGTTGATGCCCAGGAGGAGATGGGAGAGGCGGAGGCAGCTGATGGGGGGAAGAAGGCCCACCTCCCTCACAAGAGGCAGTAGTTTCAAACATCTGCTTGGCTCTGTGGTTGGAAAACCATGTCTTAGAAGGAAATCAAAGTTTGGAAAAATCCCTTTGGGGAAGTGGGGAGAAACAGATGGGGCCCCTGGGAGCAGGTGAGGTGTGAGCAGACTCTTGGCTCTGTGTTAGGGAAGAGGACCAGGAATCCCCCCACCAACTCTGCATGATGGGCTGAGACTCGGTGGCCCTGGGTTTGCCTGAGCGGCATTCAGAGTGATCACCGTGTGAACAACGGCCTGGGAGCCTGGCACGGGGCCCGCGGTTCAGGTAGAAACATGTGTGGACTGCATTCTTGCCAAGCCTTCATAATAATGATCACCGAGACCTGTTCTGAGCAGAGCGGACCCCTTCCCTGCAAGGCACATGTCTGGGGCTCTGTGCTTGGCCCTGGCAGAGGCCCCAAGTCTGGAGGAAGATTTGGATAAAGCAGGAAAAAGTAGTTCAGAGGGGAGATGCTGCAGAAAGGGTCAAGCTATAGAGATCAAGGATTTAGCACTAGGGCCCAAGCTTTCCTTCCTCTTACCCTTATGACCTTGAATGGGTCACCCAAGCACTCCAGGACTTGGTTTCCTTACTTTTAAAAAGAGGAAGTTAGTCTAGATAACATACCAACCTGTCTCACGGTTCTCACACTCCCAGGCCCCCCTAGTCTGGTCCACTTCTCCTTTTTCCATACCACTCATCAATTTCTGATATATTGTATAATTTACACATTTTTTTTGTGTTTATTGATTATTGTCTGAATCTTCTCACAAAAATATTAGTACCACAGGGCAGAGATCTTTGAAAGCTTTACTTAATGATATATCTCACATACACTGATTTGTGCCTGGCACATAATAGGGGCTCAGTATTTGTTGAATGGATGTTGAGTGATGACCTCAAGGACCGTTTCTAGCTTTACCATTATGTATCAGTTATCTACTGCTGCATAACAAACCATTCCAAAACTTGGTGACTAAAACATCAGCAGTGTATTATTTCTCATGATTCTGTGGCCCAGGAGTTCAGATGGGGCCCCACTGGGCATCTCTTCTACTGCCAATGGCATCAGCTGAGTTCAGCTGTCCACTGAGAAGTGCCTGGAAGGTCCAAGAAGGCTTCATTCCCATGTGTAGTGTTTTGGGGGCCCTTCATGTGACTCCTCTCTTTGTGTATGAAGGAACTGATGGTGGTCATTTTGGAAAATCCCTACCATATTATTCCATGGCTCCACACTCTGTGAATGTACACATTCTCAACAAGCACTTACTGGGCACCTTCTAGGGGGCAGGCCCTGGCCATGTGCCCAAAACCTCAGAGTCCCTGCCATTACTAAGCTAATCCCTAAAATGAACCCTGGAGCCATAGGCTTTCGACTCCAGCTGGCATCTGGCCCCCTCTAACAGTGGGAACGTCAGAAATGGACAGTTGGCTGGCAGTTCAGTGGGGGAGATTTGGGGACTCTTTGGCCAAGGCTGGTGACCACCTCCCTGGTTCTGTTCCAGATTCCACAGACGGTGAGGGAGACTGGAGTCTCTGGTCTGTTTGCAGCGTCACCTGTGGGAACGGCAACCAGAAACGGACCAGGTCTTGTGGCTACGCGTGCACTGCAACCGAATCTAGGACGTGTGACCGTCCAAACTGCCCAGGTGGGTTTACGCAGGGGTGTGGCTCCACATTCAAGGGCAGCTTTTTTTTTTAATTTTATTTTTTTATCTTTTTATACAATTTTTAAAGGTTACACTCCATTTACAGTTATTACAAAATATTAGCTATATTCCACATGTTGTATACAATACATCCCTGTAGCTTAGCTTATACCCAACAGTTTGTACCTACCACCCCCCCCACCCCTATATTGTCCCTCCTCCCCCCACACTGGTAACCACTAATTTGTTCTCTATATCTGTGAGTCTGGGGAAGCTTTTAGTTTATATTTAAAAACTTATAGAAATTGACTTCTTACAGGGCAACCATTTTCCTAAGAATTCTGACCAGACTGGGACAAGAGATGAGTAATGAGCTTAGTGGATGAAAAGATGGATTTTCTGAGCCTTATACACAATTGCAGTAACTGTGACTTAGAAGACAATGCCACCATGTACTTAATTTAAAGGAGGGACTCTGGTTAATTTGAGCCTTTGTTGTGGGATGGGTTGTACCTTAAAGAGACACATGAAGACAGGCGTTCATGGTCTAATAAGAACGCCAGGACCAGAGGCTTAATGGCCGTCTACAGAAAAACCATGTGTTAGCCTGAGAGTTGCTGAAGGCTCTAGAGGGAGCAAATTGGGGCAACTTGGCAGTTAAGTATCACTTTAAACTGCATTGTCAGTGTTTTAAAAACTTAACTAATTACAAACTTGGTAAGAGGCCATATTGGGGTGAAAAATAATAGTGTCTATAGCAGTAGTTATCAAACCACGGCCCATGTCAGTATGGCCCACACATTTTTAAAGGGTTATGAAGAAGGAGGAAGAGGAAGAAGAGAGAGAGGAGGAGGAAGAATATGCAACCAAGACCGTATGTGAAATGAACTTATTTACAAAACAAAAATAGACTCGGAGACACAGAAAGCAAACTTACAGTTACCAACAGGGAGGGATAAATTAGGAATTTGGCATTAACAGATACAAACTACTATATATAAAATAGATAAACAACAAGGACCTACTGTATAGCACAGGGAATTATATTCAATATCTTGTAATAACCTATAATGGAAAATTATATATATACATACATATACATGTATATATATCTGAATCACTTTGCTATACATCTGAAACTAACACAACATTGTGAATCAACTATACTTCAGTAAAAAAAGACCATATGTGAACCACAAAGCCTAAAATAGTTACTTTCTGACCCTTTACATAAAAGTTTACCAACTCCTGGTCTATAGTTTTCCATCTACCATGTGTTCCCCATGGTCAGGTAGAAAACCAGCCTAAAATACTATCTCAGGCTCTCCCAAGAAATCACACACTCCAGATGGCTTCCTCCGAAAGAAATTTCAGAGGCAGAACATTTGATCCCCACACACCAGACTTCCTTTTTCTACCCCTAGAAACTCTGTTCTAAATCTCTCAGGCTGAGATTTAGAACAAAAAATTGGAAGAGCAAAGGGATTTCTGCAGAGAGAGAAGATCAGATTGGCGACGTGTGTGATAGCAAAGGGGTGTATGCAGAAAACAGGGCTGATGGTATGAGACGAGGCAGTTCTAGCCCCCGTCAGCCATGCAGGTGGATTTCCAAAAGTGGAACAACCATCAAGATGCTTGTCCTGATCTTTCCGGTGTTCATCATAATGAAGCTGAGTTAGAAGTCTGGTGGGATGGGATTTGGATGGGTAGAAATAAACCAATAAATAATAATAATATGAGAAGGGAGAAGAGGAGGAAGGCAGGAAGAAATGAAGAAGAGAAGGAGGCGAAGAAGAAGAAGATGATGATGAAGATAAGATGAAACAAAAGAAAATGAAGATAAAGATGAAGATGAAGATTGGGAAGATGAAGAAGGGAAAAAGATGATACCGAGGTTCATGAAGAGTAGGACTTTTTGAGTATTTAAGTATCAAGCAAATTTCTAAGGTCTTTGCATGTGTTACTTCATCTAATCCTCACAATAACCTCATGAACTAGCTATTGATGATGGTACTCATTTGGCAGCTGTGGAAACTGGGGCACACAGGCTAACTTGCCTAGAGTCACACAGGCAGCAAGTGGTCCAGCTGGGATTTGAATCCAGGCAGTCTGATTCCAGAATTCATGTTCTTAACCATTAGACTCTTACACCTCTGTCAAGCGGAAGGGTATCGGGCTCAGCCACAGGTGAATACAGACAGCATTTAATGTCAGGGCTTGGGCAGGCTTGCTTATTGCTTTCTCTCCCAGAGCTGGCACCCAGACCTAAAGCAGTAGACCTAGATATCTTGATAGCAGGTATCTTCCCTGCCGCCATTTTGAATGTTTCCTTCTCGTTTTCTCTCACCACTGAGAGCAGAGTGGCCAGCAGCCCTGTTCATACATTTTCTTCTCATCTGAACTTGCCCTCCTTCCATCCTTTCTGCCTTTCTGTTCTTGACTCTTCCAGC
The DNA here is from genome assembly GCF_009873245.2 of Balaenoptera musculus. Classification (NCBI taxonomy): domain Eukaryota; kingdom Metazoa; phylum Chordata; class Mammalia; order Artiodactyla; family Balaenopteridae; genus Balaenoptera; species Balaenoptera musculus. The sequence continues at coordinate 39,910,988 of NC_045799.1, forward strand.
TTTTCAGGGCTCCCTTGAACATGAAGGATCTCCTTTTGCAGGATCTCTTTCCTTTTTTGGTGTCTTGATTCTCAGCTCTACTGGAAAAACTCATGGGACAGGCCATCTCCCTGGCCTTGCAGTGATTACACTGTAAAAGTTTGTCCCTTAGGCTGACCATACAAATAAGTGCTAGGGGCCTCACATAAAACCAGAGAGAGCCCCTTAAAGGAAATCAACTCATGCTTAGCAAGACAGTCAAGGTTCTCCAACAAATAATCCACGTTCCACGCTCCTTCCTCTCCTGACTGCCCCCATTTACAGGGGATTCCTGTTTGCAAAGGAAGCCTGGGTGGGGGTGGTCATTTGAGGAGGGGAGAGAGCCAGGAAGTTTGAGGCAAGCTAGGTTCAGTCGCTCAGAGCAAGTAATAACAAGCCCAGGTTATTCTTTTTTTTAAATGTTGAATTTGGGGGTTTTAAAAACATTTATTTCATTCAAGTATAGTTGATTTACAATGTTGTGTTAACTTCTGCTGTACAGCAAAGTGACTCAGTTATACATATATATATATACATTCTTTTTCATATTCTTTTCCATTATGGTTTATAACAGGATATTGAATACAGTTCCCTGTGCTACACAGTAAGACCTTGTTGTTTATCCATTCTATATATAATAGTTTGCATCTGCTAATCCCAAACTCCCAATTCATCGCTCCCCCAGCTTATTCTTTTTGAAACATCATCAGTAATGCTAAAAGTCCCAGCATATGAGAGATCGGGTCTTTGGCTATGGACTGCTGCATCCTCAAAATGAACTAGACAAATATTCAAGGGAAAAATGTCAGCCAACACTTACCACTTGGTACTCTATGTGCTTTCTTTACATATTACTCATTTAATTCATTCAGCACTATGAGCTGGGTCATTGGTCCTCCCCATTTACAGATGTGAAAACTGAGTCACACAGATGTTCCAGGGCTTGCCCAAGGTCACACAGCTAGTAATGATTTGGACCCAGTGAGTCAGTCCTTAAGACTGGTGTTGACCATGAGACAAGTTGTTAACCACTACGCTCTACAGCCTCTAGTTTAGTTTGCCATCCTGACACCTCTAGATACACAGCCATCCTGACGTGTGTCCCGCACTGCCCAAAATCCCATTCCTAGGCCCAAGGAATGAGTTCCTTAGGCACATTCAGGCACATTTGGATCTGATTTCACGCTGCAAATGGTATCTAGGGTTTTAATATATTTTATGCTCTCTACCTGCTTTTTACTGTTTCCTCTGTTGGCAAGTTTCTGCCCACGAGTAGTAATGAATACAAAAAAGGCTTTATTCAAGTGTATTTGTTTTTTTTATTTGCCAGTGGGGTGGGGGTGGGTAGGGGGTGGAGGGCTGACTTTTTCCATATAACTAGGGAAAATGAGCTCCTGTCTGTGTTTAGGAATCGAAGACACCTTCAGGACAGCTGCCACCGAAGTGAGTCTGCTTGCGGGAAGTGAAGAGTTTAATGCCACCAAACTGTTCGAAGTTGGTAAGGAAAGTTTGTTTTTTTTTTCTTTTCCATCCAAATATTGATCTAGCGTTTTGGAGATTCCTTCTGCCTTTGCCGTGCCATCCTTGGATCCATTTAAATGTTTCGTTTTCCTCTTACGGGGTCCAATTTTCTCAGCATACTTCTTGCTCGCTGAATATACACCAAGCAAGAGAGAGCAGCTGCCCCATTCCTCCTGCACCAGACAGAGCCCAGCAGCCCTGCTGTATCTGCCCCGCCAGCCACGCAGTATCCATAGCATGCAGGCGGGACGCCCTGCCCCTAGCTCGGGATCCGTCCACACTCGGGCCTCGAGCCTCAGGGCATCTCTTCTCCCAACTCTCACCGAGTGTCCCCAGTAAAATCAAGATATGGTGATGTCAGTTTTCCAGCAGAAGGACGGGGGCGGGGGGGAGGAAGGAAGAGAACGGGAACTTTCTCGACATTATGCCTCCCCCATCTCACTCCCCGCCACGTGAATCTTTCATAACACTTTGGTACACCCTGCTACTCATCTGCTCGAAAATGCTAGAGCAAGTACAATGAACGTGGACCAAACAAAACTGAAAGTGTCTACTCAGCAAGGGGAAAGCTTGCTGAATAAAAATAGCTCCACGTGCTTCTGGATGTAATTCTATATTACAGAATGGTAAGACTCCTTCTGCCCCATTTCTTTTTGCGACCCCCCAAAACCCTTTCCTCACCTCTTCACTCTGCCCTCCTCAGCCACACTGGAGGCAGTCTGGAAATTCTGTTGCCCGGGGTTTCCATCACAGTCCTTCACGTGCAACCAAAACGCCGTTAGCAGAAGCCTTCTGCACACACAATGCATTTGACCCCCAAAAAAAAAAAAAAAATTAAAGACTACTTGCGGGAATTTTGCATAAAATGATAAAACAACAAGATGGGCTTTTGGGGAAGAGAGCGTCTCAGGCCTCCCCATATCTCACCCCACAGGCAGGCAGCTATTTGCCCTTTCACAGGGGATGGGACCAGCTGCGCCCAATGGGCAGCTGAGGACACACAGGGATGAGGGGGGATGGCGGGTCAGGCAGGTTCTGGGCAGGGGCAGACAAGGCTCACACGCAGATCAGGTAATAGAGGAGCATTTGATGAGGGCCTTTTGGCAAAGGTGTGAGCAGGTGGATGGAAACCAAGAAGGGCTTGTACAGAACCCTGGGGCTGGCGAGCGTGGGGAGCCCTTACCACCCACTGGCCTGAAGCGACCAGGGGAAGGAGTGGTTTCCAGAACCACTGTGTAGAGAGGGCTGCCTGACAGCACTTCCGGCTCCCAGAAGGAGGTAGCCAACCTGTAACAGTGAGGGAGGAGCCTCGGGAACAATACCCTGACTTCGCTCCTCCCTCCCTCTGGTCCCTGACCCGGTCCTCCCATTGGCTCACCCCAATTAGAAACCAGGGCTCAGGGAGCCCACAGATCTGGTGCATACAAGGCAGCCTTCCATGGCAAGGAAAAATGTGGACTAAGGATGTAGAAGACAAATGGAAGATGCCCAGCAGAGATGAGAAAAGCTTGACTAGCACAAGGTCAAGTTTCTTAACCTACTTCTGCCTCAGTTTTCTGATCTGTAAAATGGTCTAAGGTAATGGTGCCTACCTCCTAGACCTATTGTAGAGTGAAATGAGTTAATACTTGTAAAGCATTGAGAACATTCACACTGAATACTCCATGTAAATTTGATAAAAAATAAGTCAAAGGACCTATGTCCTGTACATGAATTACGATGACCTTCTACTCTGGAGGAAAAATACAAAGCTATTTTCTGGGGCCTCGCTGAATTTTGTTTCTGAAAATCCTGCCCTCTGAGGGAGACCCCCACTGGCTTTGCAGACACACACTTCCCAGGATGGACCCTCCAATCTCTGTGCAACTGCTCAGTCAGGGGCTCTCAGGGGTGGAATCATAGCATTCAGCCCATCCCCGCAGGCAGCATCCTCAGCCCTGTTCTGTGTACTCCCTGCTTTCCCTCTGGTTTAATCCTCATTGCACTTTTTGAGATCGGTGCAATTTTTGTACCCAGTTTAGAGATGAGAAAACTGAAGCACAGCAAAGTAGAATACCTTGCTCAGGGTCACAGAGCCACTAAATACTTGAGTTGGGATTCGATCCCAGGCAGTCTGACACAAGAGCCCAGGTGTTTCATCTTAGGCCAGGCCTTTCCGAGCTCCTGGGAGGTGCCCCAGCTCTCTCTTTCTCATATCCCTCAAGAGAAACCTGAGCACCCCTGCAAGCTGCCCCCCAAGCCCGACCGTTTGATTTTCACTCATGACACCACCAGCCTCCCAGGCACCTGGGTCAGAGCTGGAGAGTCACTTCTGATACCTTCCTCCCTTCCCCCCAAGCCCACCAAGGCCTGGCAGCCCTACCTCCCCGACTACTCTTGATCCCACCCACTGTTCCCTCCCAGAGTATCTCACCTGGGCTCTTACAACTGGCATCAGCACTGAATCTTTCTTCCTACAGCATAGCTCAGTGAAGAGCTCACCGTCACTCAGAAACCTTCAGTGGTTCCCTAGTGCCCTCTGAAACGAGCCTAAACCACACTGAAGACCCCATGACCTGACACTAGCAAACTTCCTTCCGTATAGCCTCTGCTCCAGGGAAACTGAACATGCACCCTACCCCCAGGCTTCTTCTGCTTAACTGTGGTTTGCACACTTAATACCAACCTGGATGGCCCTCCCCTCGCCCGGCCCCATCTCTGCTCTTGTATGTAGTCTGAGTCAGTTCCAGCCTTCTGAGATGGGACTGGACATTCTAGAGAGTCACTGGGGAAGCGCCCGGGAAGGATAGAGGGGAAGAAGCAGGAGTAGGCAGGGAAGGCTTTCAGACCAAGATGCAGGCCTGACCCCCGCAAAGGGAGGGAGGGAAGGAAGGAGAACTGGGAAGCAAGGGCCTCAGAGCAGCTTGAGAAAGTCTCGGCCATGCCAACGGGGACCCCCAGCAAAGGCTGCCTGACAAAGGGGTCCCCCATTGGGCAGCAACCGCGCTAGGCTCAGTCATCGACCGAGAGCTGCCCCGGGGGAGCACAACGTGGATGTGAAATCCACGGCAGATCCACAGCGGCTACAGCTGGAGGCCACCAGGCAGCAAAGTGCCCCCAGCAGGCTTCCTTGCCGGAGCTCTGAGCAGGACACTTGTGGCCACCATGCAGCCCTGAAGAGCCCCAGGGCCAGCCCGGTGTCACACACTCCTTGAAGCACCCCCTGACTAGCACTGATAGAAATGACACTTTTTAGCACCGGTGGGACTTTTGCTTTGGCCCCCTTAACGGCACCCCAAATTCCACCATGGTGGGCGGCCTTAGATATGGCTCATCTTACCCGAGCTGGCAGCTTCCTAGCCACACGCAATGGGAAACCTGCCACTGCCCACACCACGTCCCTACACCCCAGCAGCCCCTGTGGTTCTTTGCCTGACAGTGTGCTCTGGCCCCCAGAGCCACCAGCCCATGAATCCACGGTTCATGCCAGAAGTCCAGGAGAAGCCCCCTATCAGTGTTGATGGGAACTGGTGGATAATACCCAGATCCCCGCCAAATAAAATAAACATCTCTCTTCAAAGACTGTATTCAAGGATTATTGCAAAAAGGGAAAGTGCCTATTTACAATCGAGAAAACACTGTGTCTTAGGCCTGCAAGCATCTCAAGGGTTAGGCAAAAGGGTTTTCTTTTAGCAGAGGAGTAATGAGGCTAGAAGAAAACCATGTGAGGCAGTGGGATGGAAGGCTGGGTGAGATCAGATAGGGCATCAGCGAATGTTCTGCCCTGAGACCAGCCTATTTTTGGTAGGGACGCCCTAAGGACAGGCCTATATGCTGGCCCAGGCAGAGGGTAGGTCAAAGGTCAGGGGCTTGAGAAATATAATATGATATTGCTTATATGCGGAATCTAAAAAGAAATGATACAAAATGAACGTAGTTACAAAACAGAAACGGACTCACAGACTTATAGAATGAACTTATGGTTACAGGGGGCGAAAGGGGTGGAGGAAAGGGCTAGTTAGGGAGCTGGGGTTGACATGTACACACTGCTATATTTAAAAAAAAGGGCAACCAGCAAGGGACCTCTGTAGAGCACAGGGACTCTGTTCAATGTTATGTGGCAGCCTGGATGGGAGGGGAGTCTGGGGGAGAATGGATACATGTATATGTATGGCTGAGTCACTTTGCTGTGCACCTGAAACTATCACAACGTTGTTAATTGGCTATACTCCAATACAAAATAAAAAGTTAAAAAAAAAAGTTCAGGGGCTTGAAAGAAGGGGAGAATATTAACTAAAGTTTAGTTGGGATGCGTTTTGTTCTGATTGGGAATGAGCAGTTTAGCTATCATTTATTGAGACCAAGAAAGGGAATCTGGAGGGTCTGTGTCTGGTTTTTGTCATAGGTAAACAAGGCGGCAGCTGTGAGTCTTATCAAGTCCTGCGGGGAAGAGGGTTCTTACAGTAAGTGGTTTTCCAGAATGCGCAAGGTTGGGGGAAAGGCTTAACCTTGGCTGTTTCCCAGAATCACGGGGCTTGGGTAAAGTTCCACCCTGTCACTGGATGGGTTTCCCAGGTCCAAGGGGAGATGCTGCAGTTTCTACACAGTGGTTACTTGTTGTTGGTTCACATCCCATATTGCCACCCTCCCTTCCCTGTCCCACCTCCCTGCTCCCTGCTGGTGTTTCCCAGAATCACTTCCCAAGAACCATTTTCACTGGCAATCTTTGTCTCAGGGTCTGGGAAAAACACAAACTCTGAGACATTCACTAAACAGGATGGTCCTGAACTCTCATGACTAAGGGACCAAGAGCGAACACCCATGAGTGACGGGATCAGGTAGGGACTGTGGTGAACTGGGGACCTCCTGTCTTGACCAGAAGTGGGTCACTGGTTACCCATTCACAAGGCAATGCAGGACTGACGTCACCTATCTTTGGGTTTTTCAAATGAACCAGGAAATCTACATTAATAAGTGGAATCACATAATTCTTTAAATGTTGGCAATTAATTCAATATTTTTTAAATACTGTAAGGCCAAACACTACAACACCTCTTGGGGCAGGTTCTGGCTCGAGGTCTACAGGTCAGTGTCCCCTGGCCTAAATATTAAATTCCCTAAAGCAGGGAACCACCAGCCTCTTCCTCTTTGAGACCTCTTATCATAGGGATTTGCATGTAACAGTTTCCTGCCTAAGGTTAAGAGGTTAGGCCACTAGCCTAGTTTAAACCAGTCAGTGAGTGGCAGAAATAAAACTTAGTCCTACAAATATCCCTTTGAAGCATTTTCTGCCACTCATCACTTATTTAGAGAGGAGATTCAAAATGGCCCTCTGAATTATTGTTCGTTTTGTTATGGGTGAAAATGGGGTTACGGTTATCTAGGAAAACATGGAAAATATGGTTTAATTGTCCTCCTTTTTTTGTAGACGCCTACTAAAACTTAGGGGTAATAATATCATATCTTTCCACAAAAAATTTTAATGAGGGAAATACAGTGATGATTAAGTCTAGGTGATGGCATCTGGGTAGTCATTGTATACGTATATCCTTTCCACTTTCTATGTAATGTGAAAAGTTTTCATAATATAAATTAAGTGAGTTGGTGGGGGCCGAGAACAAAGTTCCCAGTTCAAGGGCCATGATCGGTTCACACCATGGCCTGGGGGGTTCCAGGGGCTGCCAGTCAGGGAAGGGAGAGGTTGACTTTAAAGTCGTCAGGCAGCCTGTTTTGCATGCGATCAGAGGGTTTCTTCTCTGGCCCTTTCAGACACGGACAGCTGTGAGCGCTGGATGAGCTGCAAGAGCGAGTTCCTAAAGAAGTACATGCACAAGGTGATCACGACCTGCCCAGCTTGCCCCTGCTCCTACCCCACCGAGGTGGCCTACAGCACGGCCGACATCTTCGACCGCATCAAGCGCAAGGACTTCCGCTGGAAGGATGCCAGCGGGCCCAAGGAGAAGCTGGAGATCTACAAGCCCACGGCCCGGTACTGCATTCGCTCCATGCTGTCCCTGGAGAGCACCACACTGGCCGCCCAGCACTGTTGCTATGGCGACAACATGCAGCTCATCACCAGGGGCAAAGGGGCGGGGACACCCAATCTCATCAGCACTGAGTTCTCAGCGGAGCTCCACTACAAAGTGGACATCCTGCCCTGGATTATCTGCAAGGGCGACTGGAGCAGGTATAATGAGGCCCGGCCTCCCAACAACGGACAGAAGTGCACAGAGAGCCCCTCGGACGAAGATTATATCAAGCAGTTTCAAGAGGCCAGAGAGTATTAAAGAGACACCACCTCTGTTGTTCATGACACAAACACACTGCACTGATCCGCCACCTGGCACAGAGTCCCTCTTACCCGCATACATGTATATGTACATATACCATGTGAGTATTTGTCATAAGTTACACTAGGGGTGTGCGCCAGGCCCTTGTGACTGCCATCTGAAGCCACCGTTGCCTCTTCAATGCCAACGGCTTCCTTGGAACTCTTCCTAGGGGGGATGTCCTCAGGAGGATGGGGAGAAAGAAGCTGGAAGAAGAATCTGGAGGTCATAGCAGGTGGGATTCAACTCACACCCCGGATCCAGCGTTTCCGAGAGAAGCAAAGGGGCAAAGAGAACAAAGTTGTAAACGTGATAAGCAGTTTTTATATATAACTTATTTAATATGAATGTGACTTATACGTCGCCTTTTCTCTGGAGTTGTCATCGTGAAACTATTTAATCACTTCCGTGAGAGTTCAGAAAGGGGCTTAGGGAGATGGAAGAGAAAGGGAATTTTGTAGTAATGACTTCTTTAAAAATAAAGAATTCAACAGAAAGATATCAAAACAAGGAAACACCCACCTGAAACCAAGTGTTAGTTAGCCAGTGAGGTACCTTGATGAAGTCTCAGCTTCCAAAATGCCCTTGCCTCAGCCTGGGTAGGGAGTAGGGGGCAAATGGGTATTTTAGGAGAAAATCTGAGGCCTGGTTTTAAATGGACTTTAAAACAAAGGCCAATATTAACACAATGCTATGATTCTACTAAAAGACCCCAGAATAGAATTTCTGCTCATGCCTTAATAGGTTCAGAAGGCTACAGGAAGGTCAGACATAAAAACAAGGAGTAGCACTTTTCCAAAGAAAAAATGCAAAACAAATGGGGAGAAATCATGAACTTCATTTCATCTATTTTATTTTAATACCAGCTTAACAATTTTTTTCTCCACAATATAGTCTCAGTAAATAAATATAAAAACAAGGAGAGGAACTCAAGTCTAGGAAAACCTAATTTTTTTATGTTTTAAGAAAGAAAAAAAATACATTATTTTTGTAAAGTATTTATTGAGTCACTGAGTCTTGTGCATCAAGCAATTGTAATATGGCCTGGTTCTGTAGGGTGGAACTTAGGACAAATAAAAAGTTGGTTCTTATGCAATCTTTACTTGCAAAACTCCAGGAAAAGAGATTACATAATAAAATCATAATAAAATGTGTTACCTACAGTAAATGTGTTACCTGCAAATATTTATGATACGAATTCCATAAATAGCCCTGGTAAAGCAGGGCTTCAAGGCAGGGGAGAGGAAGGTTCAAACCAGGTAGAATAAAAGGCTCATTGATTGATGTGATGGTGGGTGGTATAAGTCATAGCATCTTTGGCACCAAGAATATCAACCCTGCCCCCAGGAGGCTAGAGCTCATTGATACACATGCAACTTTTTGCCCACCCAGAGCTAAGAAAGAGCTAAGAAATCCAAGCCAGAGCAAAGGCTTAAGACAGCCCAGGTGAGTGGGACTGCTTCCAGACAAAATTCTGCAATTTCAGTAATAAGTAGAACTCCTCATTGTGCAAATTATTCCATTTCCAGATGAGGAAACCAAAGCTCAGAAAAAAATAGATCACATTGGATCTATCCTTCATTTCCTAGTCCAGTGCTCTATCTACTCTATCAGCCTACCCTTAGGTTCTCATAATAAAATCTTGTTTTTTATTTATCCACTAGTTTTTACAGTGGATCTGGCTTTAGCTCTATATAGTCTGCTCAGTTCTCTTGTATTCCATAAGAGGATTTGAATCCTGTATCTGAGCCCTTGCTCAGGTTGGCTGAGTAGCAGAGCCTAACTTTCTAGAAGATAGCCTGCTCCATGGATAAGAATTTTATGGAAAAATTTTATGGAAAAAAAGATTTTATGGAAAATCTCTTATCAGTCATTTACACTTTAGAATGAGTTATCCATGTATTGCCCACTCTCAGGATATTTATATTTAAGACCTATTTCTAACTATGGAATGAGAATCCTTATTCACACCTGAAGGAAGTTTAGGCAACTGAACTGGTAGGGAGAAAATCAGTAGGTCCGTGTATCAGGGAAGCAGATTTGGTTCCTAATAATAGGAAAACCATTTTTGCCAAGAGAGTTGGTTGCAATGGAATGCATTGCCTTTGGGATGGTGAGTACCCTGTCAGGACAGGTATTCAAGCAGAGCTGGAGATGAATCACATGAGAAGCTCATTTTAGTGAGCAGGAGAGACAAAAATGTACAGCAATAACCCCCTCTGATAAGTGTTCTATAAAGGGTAAGTGGAAAGTACTCTGGGAAAATAGAGGCAGGAATCAGGGAAGTACCTGCTAGACCTAATGGAGGAGTGGTATTTCATAGAGCAGAGAAGAGGGAGGGGCAAGTAGATGCATTGGAGTAAGAAAAACAGTATGGGCAAAAGGCAAGGAACTACGCAAGAGGCTTGGTGTTTTCCAAAAAACTGGGATGTTTACAGTGATGAGCCAGAGGGACAAGAATGGCAAGTTACGGAGTTCTGTCTAAGGTGTTTTTGTTAAGGATTTAGCATGGAAATTAAAGCTGTTTTCCTAATACAGTGAGAATTGACTGATATGAGCCATGTTTTCCAATATGGCTATTTGCCTCTTTATATAAGACCTTCCTGACATAACTGAGCAGTTGGAAGGTGGGGTGAATTGGGAGCTGGAGAGGCTCCTGGGCTCTTGGCCTACTGAGAACACCGCTAGTTTCCCTTCCATCATCCAGATGGTGCCACCCCTCCGGAAATTTGCTGAACTATAACCTGCCTCTATGCAGATGTATCTCATTTACTATAGGGCCCCAAGCCAGCCCCAGGGTAACCCTGGGTAATTCCTTCATGGAAAGGGGATCATGTGAGCAAGGGCCAACTTTGCCCACCGCAGAGTAGGCTGTCTGCCCCCTCACCTGCAGCACCTGTTTATAGGACCCCTCAGCAGCTGCTCTACAGACGCCTCTCATCGAATGCTTTGCTCCTTTGCTGCTCTGTGGAAAGAGATCCCTTTTTCTAGTGACCCACTGGGCCTCTCAGGTGCCACGTCTGAGCAAGCCAATAGTGGCAGACAGAGAAGCCAAGGCCCTCTAGTGGCCACACATGGGAAGGATGAGAGCAGGGCCCCAGAAGAGCTGGGCATCCTCCTCACCCCATTCAATTATTATCCACAATGATTGGTCTCCAAGCCTGTCCATCTTTGAAGCTCAGTGGCCAGGGGGTAGATTTCCCCACCCTAAGACCAGGGAGCAAGGATCAAAGAATAGGTATGATACCAGCCACCCTTCCTGAGCACACACGTTGTGCCTCTGTGCTAATCACTTTACCGTGGGAGGCAAGCAAGTTACATCCATTTTACAGATAAGGCAAAAGAAGCCCAACAAGGTCTTCTAACCTGCCCAAGTCATAAGGCTCTGTACATGGCAAAGCTGGTTGAAGACCGTGTTCTTAACCTTACCCTCTACTCAACTCTCTTCCTAACTCTTCCCAACACACAGGATCAGGATTTTGCCTCCGACTCACTCTGCCTTTGCTCCAATTGTTCACATCCACCAAATGTCCCTGCACCACCCTTTACGTGTCTCGCATTGGTGACAGTGGATCTGGCTTTAGCTCTATATAGTCTGCTCAGTTCTCTCGTATTCCATAAGAGGATTTGAATCCTGTATCTGGGCCCTTGCTCAGGTTGGCTGAGTAGCAGAGCCTAACTTTCTAGAAGATAGCCTGCTCCATGGTTAAGAATGAGACTGGTCTGTTTTCCCTGCTGCACTCAAGCCCCATGTGAACTGTCACCTGTTGGGTCGACCTGAAGGGCAGGTGCCATGTCTCATGCTTTCTACACCCCCAGCCCCTAGCTCTGTACCTGGCAGATGTCATCAGGCAAGGTACAGAGGGCGGAAGAATTTGAGGGTTGAGTCAGACTGCCTAGATTCCAATCGTGGCTCCCTCAGTTGCCTGCTGGGTACCACTGGATAAGTTAATCAGCCTGCGTATATTCCAGTTTCCCCATACAGTAGTTCAGAGAATAAAATAAGAGATATGAAGTTCCTAGCATAGGGCCTGTCATGTATCATGTGCGTCGGTGTTGAGTCATTGGAGAAATATTTATTGAGCGTATACTTGTTGCCAGGCATTGTTCTAGATGCCAGAGACACAGCAGTGTACAAATCCAAGTTTTCCTGGTGGAGGGGAGACGGCTGATAAATAAATAAGTACATAATCTGAAATAATGGTAAGTGATATCAAGAAAAATAAATTATTTGATCACACGTGTATGTTGCATTATTTAAAGTAATGCTAGATGCTGTAATAGATAAGCCTCAAAATCACAATGGCTTAACACAAAAACCTCTAAAAGTATGTTTCTGGTCAAGTGGCTCTCCTCTAAGTGATGACCCAAGGACCCAAACTTTCCATCTTCAAGGCTTGACTTTCTAGGGTGCCCTGCGGGTCATCTCTATTCCAGGAGGCTTAAGGAGTAAAGAGCAGGGAGAATATGGGCAATGACTTATATAGGTGGCCCAGGGAAGTACAGCTGTTTCATGCCACACTCTTCTACAAGGGAGACTGGGAAATGGAGTCCAGTTGGGGGCCCAGGAAGCAGAGATCGGCTGTGTGAGCACCGGATCAGTCTCTGCCACATAGGTAGACCACCAACTAATTAATTACACAAGGCAAGAGAGAAAGCTAGTGAAAAGGGTTCTGGATGGGCCCAAAGTTAGTGATCAAAGGGAGCGATCCTTCTCATCTCATTTAGACCAGCTCAACTTTCAACTGGCAGCTCCTGCAAGTCCTTACCTGATGGTTTTCTCTAACCAGGGGCCACACAGCTCGCACAGATGGGGCTGAAGTGCCAGGGAGCAAACAGTGCCTCCCAGGAGGCTTAACAGGATCTTGGTGAATGAATACCCCATCTCTCTCATCCCTTGAGTGGGGCAATTCTGAAGCGTGTTTTATACCGTTCCCGAGTTCCCAGTGAGACTGAGGTCCTGCCTCCCTCGGTGGGGACCTGCTTGCTAACACGCCAATTACTGGCCTCCTTCCCTTCCCTGTCTTTCCTCCCCACTCCCCTACTGTCGCTCACTGGAATTGTCTCCCAAATAAGCTACTTGCCCAGATCCTTCTCTCTGGATCTGCTTCTGAGTGGTCCCAAACCAAGACATCACTTCGTGCTTTAATATTCAAATATAAGTTCGTTATTCAAATATAAGTGTATAATAATATTATTGCCATCGAGCTCATGTGAGACGAGGTTTTGTGTTGCTGACAGCTCTTCCAAAAAAGAAAATTCACTCTCAGCCTGGCCAGAGATAGAAACTCTATTAGATTTCAATTCCATTTAGTTTTTACAAAATGAAGATAAACTCCCAGTTTTTATGATTAGGTACAACAGGCAGAAAAGGATTCCACCAAATACCTCTAAACATTTCTGAACGTCTTTTCTTAATTTTTGACTTCATCTCCTTGCTGACTAAAGACCAGTTCTGCTCTAAGGACCACACTTTGAGTCTCACTGTTCTAATTACCTGAGCGACAGTGATCAACAGCCCATGAGCATTGAGTTGATTCTGGCCTGATGGACAAAGAGTCATGAAAAAGCTTCCCAGGAAGGGACGGGGGGTGGGGGGTGGCCTGGGTTCTTTCTTTGTCATCCATTTACAATTTCCAATGGAAAAATGTGTGGGTTGTCACCATTATGCCTGCACGGTTTCAGACAAATTAAAGGCTTGCCTCAGTAATTACTGGGTGGGTATATACAGAAACATACATCCATGTCTACAGACCCTGAATACAGTAGTGTAAATGAAGGCAGAAAGCTTACAGCCAGTTGATTTTCTGAGGTTTAACATTGGTTTACTCTATGAGATTAGAAGAAGACGGGCATTTTCCGGGACCAGAAGGTAAGACTTGTCAGGAACAAATTTATGGGACCAGCAACTTTTTGTTGAACCAGAAGAACAGATCCTTTTTTTTCCAGACCTTCATGTAGAGATTTAGAAAGCCAACATACAAAGACCAGTGCCTTGCCTGTAATGGCAAAAATAACATCATCCTTAACCATTTTAGTGGCAGGGGAATTGGTGGGAGACTGGATTGAGATACAGCTGCAATAGCAAAGCTGGGTAAAAATTTTATGACTTTGCTAATTTTCTATCTGTTCTGGGAGTCATAAATGTGCCCTTATAGATATTCATGATTGCCATAAAAAAAAAAAAAAAAAAAAAAAACCAACTTTTAAATGGCACAGAAAAGCCTTTCATTCCCGAGGCATGTAATTCATGGATGATTTTCAAAATGTCATGTTTGAATTGGGAAGGTAAGATTTCTTGAACTAATCAGCCAATTGCTTCAAGAATATGACTCAAAGGATATAAAAATTTCAAGGCTGACTTTTAAAAAAGAAAGAGGAATTCTCTTTTCTATGCAAGTTCCTAAGTAATTTTTTCACAAAGGTTAGGTTTGTTTGGTTTATTTGCTATGGAAGAGAACAGTCTAAGTGAAGTAAACTTTTAATTCTTTAGTGACCGGGAATGGTAGCAGATCTTGAAAAGCACCATTTTAAAATTTTACACCATTAGCCAGGGAGTTTCTATTTGGTTAGCTGTAACCCCTTTTAGACCCCGCTTGGCTGTGTTTTTGGTTTGTTTGGGGGGTTGGGTTGTTTTTTTTTTTTTTTCTTTTTTTAATCTTTGGAGAGCTGAACAAATGGAGAAGGAGAAAGGCAAGAGAAAAGAAAAGAAAAGAAAAACCCAGGATGAAAGTCTGTTTGGAACCTCTGAAATAACTCACTGTCCCTGTTATTAACGTAACTAAGGTGGGATCTTCACAAACAGGGGATTTGAGAGACCCACACCATTGATGCTCCTGACCCCACAGAGCCTTCCAATCTCCCCTCAGGGATGGCTGGGTCCTGTCCAGACAAGACCAAGAAGAGATTTCCAAAGACCTCATGACTTAAAGTCACATGACCAGGATTCCTCCAGTCAAAAGAGAGCAAGGTGTCCTATGCTGATTGGCTGTGGAGGGTAGAATTTTCTGAGAGGAACATTTCAAGTCCCCTTTCCTGGGGACAAATCCTGACTGATGTCAGGAAGAAGCCTGTGCCTCTGAACCAATGTTGAGTTCTCTCCCTCCTACTAGTACCCGGATATTATAAAGAGAAAAAAAAAAAAAGGAGGAGGGCAGTGGATCAGTGCTAGAAATATAAAGGGCCTGGTTCACCACTCAACCAGCAAGTACAAAAGGTAAGAAGCTAAGCTGGAGATAAAACTGCAGACGCACTGTTTCCTTTCTTACTGCTTTTTCTATACACTGCACAGCCCGTCACCTTCCTGACTGCTCCTCTCCCAGTCCCCTCTGCCACCCAGTTGGCCATCTGGCAGCCAATCTTATGTTAAAGATGCTCTGTGAACACTATTACATAAAGCATGCATTCAGAAAAAAATACACACATATCATAAGTGCACGGCTCAGTGGAATTTTCATAAAGTGAACAACCACATGTAACCAACACTGTGACAAGTCAGAAATGGGCATAAGGCTCATGAGAGGCTTTCGGGGATTGATAGAAATGTTCTACTAAGTGTTGTCTATGAGTGGTGGCTACAACACTGTATGCATTTGTCAAAGCTCACTGAATTGTGCACTTAAGAAAATTGAATTTCATCGTATGTAATTTTACCACCAATATAAAATAGATAAATAAATATTACCAGCACTATCTGTCCACTTCCAGTCAGTACCCACTTCCCACCACAAAAGTATCAGTATCAACAACTTCTGCACTAGATTAGGTTTTGCCTGATTTTGAACTTCAAGTCAGATGGAATCACACAGCATATGCTCCTTGAGATCTGTCACCTTTTTGCTCCACATCGTATTGTGAGATTTTCCCACGTAGCTCCTTGCAGCTATAGGTCTTGCATGGTCCTATCACTGCCAAGTATGGCACATGTCTATTTAACCGTTCTGCCAATGGGTGGGCATGTGGGTGGTTGCTGGTTTGGAGCTCTTACAAATAGTGCTGCTATGAACACTCCAGGGTGTGTCTTTGGGGTCTCACACACACAACGTTTCTATTGGAAGTGAAATTGGTAGGTCAGGAGGACATGCACAATCTAGCAGATACTGCCCCAGGGTTTTCCAAAGTGGTTACATTGGTTGACACTAAGCCAGGAGTGTTTGAAGGTTCTGGTTCTCTGGACAATATTGGTTCTACCCCCTTTCACTAAGTCTTCCCTGACTGTTCTGTTCTTTGATCTCTTTATTCTCATATTTAAGTCAACACATGTGTACTGAACACTAAGTAAGTGTGTGCCAGTCACCATTCACCTGCTGGGTACCTACTGGATATACAAAAAAAAAGACAGACAGGAACCCTGTCCCGTGGGGGTGACTAACTCAGATGACTATAATACATTGTGATAGGTGCTATGGGGACAGATGAGGACATGATTAACCACGGTGATTGTAACTAACAAGCCAGAGTTGCCACATTTTATTTAGGAAAACAAGTCTGATAATACCAAGTGTTGGCAAGAGGGTGTGAAAACAGAAACTCTTTATCACCTCTGCTTGTGGTGATGTAAACTGGAGAATAATTTGACTATACCTAGTAGAGTTGAAGCTGAAATGTAGCAAAATTTACTAATTTCCCTCCTGAGGGTCTTTTTTCTATTATCAAAAATAAGAGGGACTTCCCTGGTGGCAGAGTGGTTAAGAATCCGCCTGCCAATGCAGGGGACATGGGTTCGAGCCCTGGTCCGGGAAGATCCCACATGCTGTGGTGCAACTAAGCCCGTGTGCCACAACTACTGAGCCTACAATCTAGAGCCCAGGAACCACAACTACTGAGCCTGCATGCCACAACTACTGAAGCCCACGTGCCTAGAGCCCATGCTCCACAACAAGAGAAGCCACACCAATGAGAAGCCCATGCACCGCAATGAAGAGTAGCCCCCACTCGCCACAACTAGCGAAAGCCCTCGCACAGCAATGAAGACCCAACACAACCAAAAAATAATAATACATTTTTTTTTAAAAATTAGAAATAAGTAAAATTGTTCACCAACAGAGGAATGAACAAATACACCATGTTACATTCATAGGATAGAATACCATCCAGCTATTAAATGATCTAGAGCTAGGCATAGGCTCACAGATGTGTCATAAAAATATAATGTGTATAAAAGCAAATTGCAAATGGATATGAAAGTATTATACAGTCTTCAATCATTTAAAAATTCACAAAACAATACTCTATTATGACTGGACACTGACACAGGGAATTAAAGTTTTAATTATGCATGGGAGGACTAACAACCAACCTCAAGATAACAGTTACCTCTGGGGATGGCTGACAGTGAGTGGGTGGGGAAGGAGAGAAACTTTACAGATAATATTTTATTTCTTTTTTAAAAAAGAAACCTAATATAAAACCATATATATAACCTAAAACATGTATATGTACATATGAAAAAGTGTTAATACTGGTTAAATCTGAGTATTGGGTAAAGTACAACTGTTACATTATTTTCTGTATATGTGACATATTTAAAACTAATTACTGAGATTGGTTCAAGATGGTGGAGTAGAAGGACATACTTTCACTCCCTCTTGTGAGAGCACTGGAATCACAACTAACTGCTGAATGACCATCGACAGGAAGACACTGGAACTCACCAAAAGAGATACCCCACATGCAAAGACAAAGGGGAAGCCACAATGAGACGATTGGGGGGGGCACAATCACAATAAAATCAAATGCCATAACTGCTGTGTGGGTGACTCACAAACTGGACAACACTTATACCACAGAAGTCCACCCACTGGAGTGAAGTTTCTGAGCCCCACATCAGGCTTCCCAACCTGGGGGTCTGGCAACAGGAGGAAGAATTCCTAGAGAATCAGACTTTGAAGGCTAGCAGGATTTGATTGCAGGGCTTCAACAGGACTGGGGAAAACAGACACTCCACTCCTGCAGGACACACACAAAGTAGTGTGTGCATCGGGACCCGGGGGAAGGAGAAGTGACCCCATAGGAGACTGAACCAGACCTACCTGCTAGTGTTGGGGGGTCTCCTGCAGAGGCAGGGGGTGGCTGTGTCTCATGGTGAGGACAAGGACACTGGCAGCAAAAGTTCTAGGAAGTACTCCTTGGCGTGAGCCTTCCCAGAGTCCGCCATTAGCCCCACCAAAGAGCACATGTAGACTCCAGTGTTGGGTTGCCTCAGGCCAAACAACCAACAAGGAGGGAACCCAGCCCCACCCATCAGCAGACAAGTGGATTAAAGTTTTACTGAGCTCTGCCCACCAGAGCAACAGTCAGCTATACCCACCACCAGTCCCTTCCACCAGGAAACTTGCACAAGCCTCTTTGATAGCCTCATCCACCAGAGGGCAGACAGCAGAAGCAAGAAGAACTATAATCCTGCAGCCTGTGGAACAAAAAACACATTCACAGAAAGATAGACAAGATGAAAAGGCAGAGGGCTATGTACCAGATGAAAGAACAAGATAAAACCCCAGAAAAACAACTAAATGAAGTGGAGATAGGCAACCTTCCAGAAAAAGAATTCAGAATAATGATAGTGAAGATGATCCAGGACCTTGGAAAAAGAATGGAGGCAAAGGGCTTCCCTGGTGGTGCAGTGGTTGAGAGTCTGCCTGCCAGTGCAGGGGACACGGGTTTGAGCCCTCATCGGGGACGATCCCACATGCCGCGGAGCGGCTGGGCCCGTGAGCCACAACTGCTGGGCCTGCGCGTCTGGAGCCTGTGCTCCGCAGCGGGAGGCTGCGACGGTGAGAGGCCCACGAACCGCAGTGAAGGGTGGCCAGCGCTCGCCACAACTGGAGAGGGTCCTCGCACAGAAACAAAGACCCAACACAGCCAAAAATAAATAAATAAATAAATTTATTAAAAAAAAAGAATGGAGGCAAAGATCGAGAAGATGCAAGAAATGTTTAACAAAGACCTAGAAGAATTAAAGAACAAACAAACAGAGATGAACAATAACTGAAATGAAAAATACACTAGAAGGAATCAATAGCAGAATAACTGAAGCAGAAGAACGGATAAGTGACCTGGAAGACAGAATGGTGGAATTCACTGCTGCGGAACAGAATAAAGAAAAAAGAATGAAAAGAAATGAAGACAGCCTAAGACACCTCTGGGACAACATTAAACACAGCAACATTAGCATTATAGGATCCCAGAAGGAGAAGAGAGAGAGAAAGTACCTGAGAAAATATTTGAAGAGATTATAGTTGAAAACTTCCCTAACATGGGAAAGGAAATAGCCACCCAAGTCCAGGAAGCGCAGAGAGTCCCATATAGGATAAACCAAAGGAGAAACATACCAAGGCACATAGTAATCAAAATGGCAAAAATTAAAGACAAAGGAAATTTATTGAAAGCAGCAAGGGAAAAACAACAAATAACATACAAGGAAACTACCATAAGGTTAACAGCTGATTTCTCAGCAGAAGGCTACAAGCCAGAAGGGAGTGGCATGACATATTTAAAATGATGAAAGGGAAGAACCTACAACCAAGATTACTCTAACCGGCAAGGATCTCATTCAGATTCGATGGAGAAATCAAAAGCTTTACAGACAAGCAAAAGCTAAGAGAATTCAGTACCACCAAACCAGCTCTACAACAAATGCTAAGGGA
Source organism: Balaenoptera musculus (assembly GCF_009873245.2). Lineage (NCBI taxonomy): Eukaryota > Metazoa > Chordata > Mammalia > Artiodactyla > Balaenopteridae > Balaenoptera > Balaenoptera musculus. The sequence goes on from NC_045799.1 coordinate 39,930,480, forward strand.
ACTTCTCTAAGTGGGAAACACAAGAGAAGAAAAGGACCTACAAAAACAAACCCAAAACAATTAAGAAAATGGTCATAGGAACATACATATCGATAATTACCTTAAATGTGCATGCATTAAATGCTCCAACCAAAAGACACAGGCTTGCTGAATGGATACAAAAACAAGACCCATATAAATGCTGTCTAAAAGTGACCCACTTCAGACCTAGGGACACATACAGACTGAAAGTGAGGGGATGGAAAAAGATATTCCATGCAAATGGAAATCAAAAGAAAGCTGGAGTAGCAATACAAATATCAGATAAAATAGGCTTTAAAATAAAGAATGTTACAAGAGACAAGGAAGGACACTACATAATGATCAAGGGATCAATCCAAGAGGAAGATATAACAATTATAAATATATATGCACCCAACATAGGAGCACCTCAATACATATGGCAACTGCTAACAGCTATAAAAGAGGAAATCGACAGTAACACAATCATAGTGGGGAACTTTAACACCTCACTTACACCAATGGACACATCATCCAAACAGAAAATTAATAAGGAAACACAAGCTTTAAATGACACAATAGACCAGATACATTTAATTGATATTTGTAGGACATTCCATCCAAAAACTGCATATTACACTTTCTTCTTAAGTGCGCATGGAACATTCTCCAGGATAGATCACATCTTGGGTCACAAATCAAGCCTCAGTAAATTTAAGAAAATTGAAATCATATCAAGCATCTTTTCTGACCACAATGCTATGAGATTAGAAATGAATTACAGGGAAGAAAACGTAAAAAAACACAAACACATGGAGGCTGAACAATACGTTACTAAATAACCAAGAGATCACTGAAGAAATCAAAGAGGAAATCAAAAAATACCTAGACACAAATGACAATGAAAACACGACAATCCAAAAACCTATGGGATGCAGCAAAAGCAGTTCTAAGAGGGAAGTTTATAGCAATACAAGCCTACCTCAAGATACAAGAAAAATCTCAAGTAAACAATCTAACCTTACACCTAAAGGAACTAGAGAAAGAAGAACAAACAAAACCCAAAGTTAGCAGAAGGAAACAAATCATAAATATCAGAGCAGAAATAAATGAAATAGAAACAAAGAAAACAATTGTAAAGATCAATAAAACTAAAAGCTGCTTCCCTGAGAAGACAAACAAAATTGATAAACCTTTAGCCAGCCTCATCAAGAAAAAGAGGGAGAGGACTCATATCAATAAAATTAGAAATGAAAAAGAAGTTACAATGGACATCGCAGAAATACAAAGCATAATAAGAGACTACTACAATCAATTCTGTGCCAATAAAATGGACAACCTGGAAGAAATGGACAAATTCTTAGAAAGGTATGACCTTCCAAAACTGAACCAGGAAGAAATAGAAAATATGAACAGACCAATCACAAATAATGAAATTGAAACTGTGATTTAAAATGTTCCAGCAAACAAAAGTCCAGGACCAGATGGCTTCACAGGTAAATTCTACCAAACATTTAGAGAAGAGCTAACACCCATCCTTCTCAAACTCTTCCAAAAATTACAGAGGAAGGAACACTCCCAAACTCATTCTATGAGGCCACCATCACCCTGACACCAAAATCAGACAAAGATACTACAAAAAAAGAAAATTACAAACCAATATCACTGATGAATATAGATGGAAAAATCCTCAACAAAATACTAGCAAACAGAATCCAAGAACACATTAAAAGGATCATACACCATGATCAAGTGGGATTTATCCCAGGAATGGAAGGATTCTTCAATATATGCAAATCAATCAATGTGATACACCATATTAACAAATTGAAGAAGAAAAACCATATGATCATCAAAATAAATGAAGAAAAAGCTTTTGACAAAATTCAACACTGATTTATGATAAAAACTCTTCAGAAAGTGGGTATAGAGGGAACCTACCTCAACATAATAAAGGCCATATACGACAAACCAACAGCAAACATCATTCTCAATGGTGAAAAACTGAAAGCATTTCCTCTAAGATCAGGAACAAGACAAGGATGTCCACTCTTGCCACTATTATCCAACTTAGTGTTGGAAGTCCTAGCCACGGCAATCAGAGAAGAAAAAGAAATAAAAGGAATACAAATTGGAAAGAAGAAGTAAAACTGTCACTGTTTGCAGATGACATGATACTATACATAGAGAATCCTAAAGATGCCACCAGAAAACTGCTAGAGCTAAGCAATGAATTTGGTAAAGTTGCAGGATACAAAATTAATGCGCAGAAATCTCTTGCATTCTTATGCACTAATGATGAAAAATGTGAAAGAGAAATGAAGGAAACACTCTCATTTACCATTGCAACAAAAACAATAAAATACCTAGAAATAAACCTACCTAGGGAGACAAAAGACCTGTATGCAGAAAGCTATAAGACACTGATGAAAGAAATTAAAGATGACATAAACAGATGGAAAGATATACCATGTACTTCAATTGGAAAAGTCAATATTGTGAAAATGACTATACTACCCAAAGCAATCTACAGATTCAATGCAATCCCTATCAAATTACCAATGGCATTTTTTACAGAACTAGAACAAAAAAATCTTTAAATTTGTATGGAGACACAAAAGACCCCGAATAGCCAAGGCGGTCTTGAGTGAAAAAAACGGAGCTGGAGGAATCAGACTCCCTGACTTCAGACTATACTATAAAGCAACAGTAATCAAGAAAATATGGAACTGGCACAAAAACAAAAATATAGATCAATGGAACAAGATAGAAAGCCCAGAGATAAACCCACGCACCTATGGTCAACTAATCTATGACAAAGGAGGCAAGGATATACAATGGAGAAAAGACAGTCTCTTCAATAAGTGGTGCTGGGAAAACTGGACAGCTACATGTAAAAGAATGAAATTAGAGCCCTCCCTAACACCATACACAAAAATAAACTCCAAATGGATTAAAGACCTAAATGTAAGACCGGACACTATAAAACTCTTAGAGGAAAACATAGGAAGAACACTCTTCGACATAAATCACAGCAAGATCTTTTTTGATCCACCTCCTAGAGTAATGGAAATAAAAACAAAAATAAACAAATGGGACCTAATGAAACTTAAAATTTTTTGCACAGCAAAGGAAGCTACAAACAGGACGAAAAGACAACCCTCAGAATGGGAGAAAATATTTGCAAACGAATCAATGGACAAAGGATTAATCTCCAAAATATATAAACAGCTCATGCAGCTCAATATTCAAAAAACAAACAACCCAATCCAAAAATGGGCAGAAGACCTAAATAGACATTTCTCCAAAGAAGACATACAGACGGCCAAGAAGCACATGAAAAGCTGCTCAACATCACTAATTATTAGAGAAATGCAAATCAAAACTACAATGAGGTATCACCTCACACCAGTTAGAATGGGCATCATCAGAAAATCTACAAACAACAAATGCTGGAGAGGGTGTGGAGAAAAGGGAACCCTCTTGCACTGTTGGTGGGAATGTAAATTGATACAGCCACTATGGAGAACAGTATGGAGGTTCCTTAAAATACTAAAAATAGAATTACCATATGACCCAGCCATCCCACTACTGGCCATATACCCAGAGAAAACCGTAATTCAAAAAGACACATGCACCCCAATGTTCATTTCAGCACTATATACAATAGCCAAGTCATGGAAGCAACCTAAATGCCCACTGACAGATGAATGGATAAAGAAGATGTGGTACATATATACAATGGAATATTACTCAGCCATAAAAAGGAACGAAATTGGGTCATTTGTAGAGACGCGGATGGATCTAGAGACTGTCATACAGAGTGAAGTAAGTCAGAAAGAGAAAATCAAATATCGTATACTAATGCATATATGTGGAACCTAGAAAAATGATACAGATGAACTGGTTTGCAGGGCAGAAACTGAGACACCGAAGTAGAGATCAAACGTATGGACCCCAAGGGGGGAAAGTTGTGGGGTGGTGGTGGTGGTGTGATGAATTGGGAGATTGGTATTGACATATATACACTAATATGTATAAAATGGATAACTAATAAGAACCAGCTGTATAAAAAAATAAATAAAATAAAATTGAAAAATTAAAAAAAATAAAACTAATTACTAAAGAGGAGCAAAAAACTGAGACGGAAATCTAAATGAAGTGGTGAGTTTAGAAGACTTCCCACATGTTCGTGACTCTAACACCCCTTGGCATCTGTGGGTGCACACACGTAGCAGGAGATGGCCAGCTGTGCGGGTTGACGGCAATGATGCTGAGGTTGGGACGCTGCATTCACCTGCTCCCACTTTCCTTCCTCTGCCGACTTCTCCCTTCCTCTCTCACACGCACGTTCTGGGGTAAACAGAACCCTGGACTGGGAACCTGGTCCCAAATCCAGCATTTTCTGGACGGAGGCCTCGAGCCTGTCCCGCCTTGTTGAGCCCCCTTTTCCACTCCCCCTGCTGTCCTGCTCCAGGAGGAGCCTGGAGACGATAAAATCGCCAGCTCTGGAGCCAAGGGCTCCCGCCTGAGCCTGAAACGCCCGGTTACTGAGCATTTCTTTCGTGTTGGATACCGGAGTGGGAAATCACCTCCATCACCTTTTACAAATGTCACAGGTGAGGACTCTGAGGACCCTGGAGAGATGCGCCCTCCATCTCACGCGTAGATCCATATTTAAACCTGGGTGTGTGGCTCCAAATCCATCTTTCTTCTCACCATTTGGGCTTCAAACTTGGAGATGGTATCTCTGCCCCATCCTGCCTGCACCAAACCAACCTCTGGCTGGAATATGAGCCAATGAGATTTGATTCTCATTTGAGCACCTTCCAAGTTCAAGCAGAGGCCCCTGGCCCCCATGGGCCTTCCTGCCGCCCATCCCACAGGTCACCGTGGCCTCAGCACTCAAGTCTGCCCACAGATTTCTCCCACAGGCTGCTCCCCTGAAAATCAAACTGCAGAAAGGCAAACAGGGTAAGAAATAGACTATGGGCACCTTCTGGATTCTGCTGGGTGAACCAGACATGAGCCCCACACGGCAGGTGTTTCTGCTTCTAGTCAGAAACTGGAAGTTATAGGAATACCAGGCACTGCCCGTCCACATCATGTCTGCGTCTTCCAGAGGCCAAGGGCTGAGGACTGAACCTCACTTAATCCTAACAGGGAACAGTCCCTCGGAGAGTGGGAGAGGAGAAATGGACAAGGCACAGAGTAGAGAAGCGAGAACTAAAGGGAAAAAAAGTTGAAACATGCCTTGAAAATAACATCCCACATTCTAGCTCATCTATTTGTCAAAAAAAAAAAAAAAAAAAGAGGGCTGGTTTTCAGAGTTCTAAGCGTGCTATAGTGCCTGAAGATATGAAGGGGTTAAGTGTTACCTACAGGAAACTGATCACCACAAGTTAACCTCCTCCCCGCCACACACGTGCACGTGTGCGTGCACACACACACACACACACACAGATGTGGGAGAGGCCCACAAGGGCATCAAGGCCTGTGGCCCCCTGGCCTGTGGCCCCAGCAGGGGGCCTGGCACGGGCCTGGCTGGAGTTGGCTTAGAGGAAGGGGCTCTCTCACCAGCATCGTTCACATGGAGATGGTTCAGGGCTCTTCCAGTGAAAGCACTGGCTGTTCTAAAAACCCCACCTAAGGATTGGGGGCTAGAAAATCTGCCCAGCCTGCTGTGAGGAGGTGACCCAAGTCCCCAAAGTCAGAGGCTGGTGGGGTAGCAGTAGGTGGCGCTGCAGGGAAAGAGCCCGGGGCTCCCTTTCCCGTGGGAAGTGACCCGTACTTGGACCACTAGCCCCACTAATCCGGCCCTGCAGTGAGAGCCCTCACCCCACTCACTCAACACCACTGCTGAGGGGCTCAGGGGCCCTTGAAAACAAAGTTGTCTTTTTTCTAGGAGCGAAGACAAATCCTTGGAAAGGATGATAGAGCAAAACAACTTTCCAAATTCCCAAGAGAGTTCAGACTTCACTAGCAGAGTTGTGTGTGGTACACTGGCTTTGTGTTTAAGGAGGTGTTTTAACCCTAAAATCATTGGCATCATCCTGTGTTTGCAAACCCTAAGGCAGAACTTAGAGACAGATGGTACCAGTCGGGGCTCAAGGCTGAAAACGAGAACTTAACTCTGTTAATTTAAACAGAATGAAAGCATATTGGACAGATACTACGTAGCTTTAGAAAGATTCAAATGAATAAAACCACATCACATGTTAATGAAGAGGGGTGCTATATCATTTAGGATTAGGTTTAGCTGCATTAGGTTAGAGAGAAACAAGGTAACCATGGCTTAAATAAGATAGAATTTTATTCCTCTCCTGTGAAAAATACATCGGGAGGAAAATAGTCCCAGGTAGGTATGGGGTCCAGGATCCCTCAATTTCACTGTTTTACATTTCTATGCCAGCAGTCTCACTTCATGGTCTAAGATGACGTCCCAAGCTCCAGCCATCACGTCCATATTCCTGCCAGCAAAAAAGAGGAAGAAGTAAAACAGGACTTCCCAGAAGTTGCAGACACCATTTCTCTTTGCATCCCATTGACCAGAACTTAGTCATCCAGCCACACCTAGTTGCAAGAGATGATGGGGAATAAATACCATCTTCATGTGTGGCAGCCATGTGCCCCAGCTAACGCATAGGGATTCTATGATGAATAAAGAAGATGCTGAAGAGAAAATTAGCAGTTTCTGCCACAGGGGCATTAACCATATGAACCCTGAAGGTGACAATTGTAGGTAAAGTGTCCCTCTGCAGCACACCGCCGGGAGCTGGGCTTCTCTCTGGGGAAGTGATGATGGCTGCTTGGATCCAAGGAGAGAAATGCTCTGTTCCAGGAAGTTCCAGAACCCTGGCCCCACAGCACCTAAAGCCTTCAGTAATGTTGCAGCGTAAACGTGATGCTTGTCTCTTGGCCCAGACCTGGTGTCTTGAAGCCTAAGTTAAACACAGGGACCTACCACCTTCCAGTCACCATTCAAACCCCAACACCGAGCCCAGGGCCTGGTTGGCTCTCAAAGAAATGTTTGTGAAGCTGATGAATAAATCGCTACATTCAACTGCCTCCCACATAAAAATGTGACTATTTTTCATGTGTATGTAAATATTTTTAAATATTCTTGAATTCATAAATTCATAACTTTTTTATCCATGTGTGTTTTCTTAGTGAATTTCTAAGTGTGTGTGTGTTGGAGGGTAGGGGGGTGTGGGCAGGCAGCAGAGTCAGATTCTTGGACCTGACTGCCTGAGTTTGAATCCTTAATCTGCTACCCCACTAGCTGTGTGACTTTGAGTAAGATATTTAACTTCTCTGTGCCTTAGTTTCCTAGTTTATCAAATATGATTAGCAAATGGAACTGTTGGCAAATGCTAACAGCAAATGCTCCATCGGGTTGTCATGAAGGTTTAATGAGCTAATATTTATATTATGTAAACTGTGAGTGTGTGTGTGTGTGTGTGTGTCACTTAAAACAGTGATCAGCACAGATGGTTAAGTACAATCAAATATTAAAAGTGCAAATCCTCTTGTGTAAAGTCTCATTTTTTAATGTCATAAAGAGATTCTCCTCTGAGCAAAGCTAAAAAGCTGTGATCCAGCCTAGAAGATTTTCAACCTGGTAGCTTTTAGGTTCAAGCATTTCTTAAAATTGCCCGACTCCTAAGAGCAATTTACTTCATCATCATCGAAGATGGTTTCTGTTGCATCTCCTGGGTGACCAGCTCTAGGTTAAAGAGTCACAGAGAAGACACTCTCCTCCACACCCCTCACAGCCTGCTGTCTTGGCTGATGAACCCAGTGCAGGGACTGATGGTATTTCTCTCTCCAAACCCTCCACCTGCCAACTCACTCTCTCCATAGCATACCAGCAGCTGACCATGTTGCACACAGAGATCAATTCCCTTTGATGCCCAGGACCAGACGAGGTCCATATGAGGCTCTCGAACAAAGCTTTTGCTTTGTTTCTAGACAACTTAAGAAGAATTAAAGGAGAAGAAGTGCTCTATTTTCTCAGCCTCCTTTTCCTGCTCAAACAGAAAGAAAAACCCAAGACCCAGGAAGGAACCCACTGAGACAGAGAGAGACATACTTTGAGAAAGAGACAGGAGCCTAGGACAAGGAATGGCTGCAGACTTTAGATTACTGCCTAAAAGATGATGGGGGTGGGGCTGGAGACGTGATCTTTATCTAATCAGACAGTCTACCCAGGAAGTCCCTGAGATCAAAGCCAGGGGGCTTTTTATTTAGCCCTGTGTCAACTTAAAAACAGTTCTGGCAAAGCCACAGATCTGGACAAGCTCACACCTCTCCCTACCCCCACCGCCCTGACCTGTCTCTCCACATCTGAACCCTCTTAACATTCCATTTGGAATAAAACCCTGGGATGAAAAGAGTCCCCGGGATTACTGTAGGAAGAGACAACATTTGATAAAGCCAGGGCAGAAAACGCTTAGCGAAGCCACAGTCCTTCCTGGCTCCTCGGAACAACTAGGTGTACACTCTGGGAAAAGGCGGTACCATTTCATTTCTCTGCATAGATTCCCTGCCACCCACCATCAAAGTCCTGAAAGGTACATAGCCACTTGTCACAAGCATTTTCCCCAACCTGCCAGGCGTTGTGTCAGGACAACTCTGAGGAAAAGCAGCACTAAGGGGGAGCAATCGGACTGTGACATGGGAAGCACAGCTATGGTCCCCAAATCTTCCTTGGTCAAAAGGAGGAGGGGATGGGCATGGTCGAGGGGAGGTGTATTCACATAAAGCAGGAGACACACTAAGACTTGCCTGCTGAAAATGTAGGTGCTGAGGAGACTGGGGACTGGTCCAAAGGGAATGGGGTCACTTCTCAGAAATACAGTGGCTCAAACAGGACAGGAAAGTTGGAATCACACTACAAAGGTAGAAAGAGCTTATTGTTCTTATACATGCTGTGGACTGCTCCTAAAGTTGATTATTAAAATAAATATTTTAGAAGAGAATTTAACATTCATCTTGAGAGAAAACCTTGTTCTTCAACCACAGTAGCATGAAATGGAGGCTTCCTCATAAAAGAATGGAAAAACCTTTTTCTGTCCCCTCCTCTGGACAAAATTTATTTTTTAATAGCCAAATTGATGAGAAATGCATTATTTCTTGTGAGCCTTTCTGGGTTTCTATGTGGTCAGTTCATCACTTTTAGGATAAGTTTTTCTCTAAGAAATGTTTTCTGTTTCTTCCTTCTAATAAGGACAACAATTTGCACTGAAGAGGAATTATCGTTTTAAGCTAAGAAACATGTGAAGTAATTGACTGATGTTCTGTAGGAAAACAGTGCAACTTTCAGGCACCATCTCTGGGATCTGGCTGTGAAATCAGCTTTAAAATCACTCCCCAAAGCTTGTGTAACACTTTACAAAGCATGTCCCCATGGGCTGTCTCTGACTTCCACGGCCCCAACTCACAGGTAAGGAGATGAAAGGTGAGAGCGATTAAGTGACTGGATTAAAAATACACTGGGCATTGTAGGGATCAATTGCCTCGCTCTCTGTGAAATGTAAGTAAATGTGAGGTATGTTTGCAAAATATAACTTCTAACTTCAGGACTTATGAAGACTTAAAATGATGGGCAGGACCCAAAGGTGTGCAAAGAGGGTCTTGTCTACATTTTTTGCAGGAGCATTGGATTTAGACTTACATCCTCAGTTCTCTCTGAAGACTAGTGTGTTTTCATCATGACTGGATGAGAGCCTTTTGGAAGAAAGTAAACTAAGTTTCAATTGGCTTTAATTATGCTCTAATCACAATCATCTATTTCAAATCGTCAGAAAGTGTGAGCTGCCACAAGTAGAAAGGGCTGGATGATGGAGGTCAAAGAGATATCTACAAAATGTCTTTCCATTTTCTTCAATTTTCCAGGCACTGATCTCTTGGCTGGTGCCAAGTCAGGTGGTGGAAATAGCATCCAACACCTCTGCAGAAGACACCTCCTAAACACATATATACATATGTTAGATAATAGACAATTTAAAGCCGGAAGCACCCTTAGAAATCACCTAGTTTAAATTTCCTGTTTTCCAGATGAGAAAACTAAAGCACAAGGGCAGGGGGTGGCAAAGGGTCCTGTTCATGGAGCTGAAGAAAACGTCAGGACTCCTAGCTCTGATGATCACAGTTAACACCATTTGGTCAGATGATACTTTGTTTTTTTCTGCTGCTTCTTCTCTTGGTGGTCAGCTATTTCTTTCTTGCTACTCCAAATAAATAAATCGGAATGTTTCTCTTTGTTTTATACCAGGGTTCCAGCCTGAGAGCGGCTAGAGGCAAGGAACAGAGAGACACTCCATCTAAGTGACCACCAGGGGGTGCGCACAGGACAGCCCGGCCACTGGGGGGTGACCCTAGAGAGTCTCCCTTCTCATGGGAAACACATGTGATACCACAACTGAGACTATTATCTTTTGTTCTTAGCGAGGGGTTAGAGGTCTCAGGTCCCTTCTGAAAAGCAAGGTTGCACATCTGTACTGGGAACGCAAATCTGCAACATATGTAAACCTTGTGCTTGGGGTTTAGAGCTCTTGTTTGCTTGCTTGCTCTTCTGATATCTGTCTCCATAAATAAAATGGGGAGAAACCTGTCACTTTGATTCCCAAACAAGACAGAAGAGAGCTGTGATTAGATGCTATGAGAGGGCTCATAGGTCTGCTATGGGAAAAGGGATGGGGTGGGAGGGCTCCAATGGAATTCACCGCTCCCCAAGCTGTTTCCTGAAATAGTCATCTTGTTGTCCCCAGAGACATGTCGGTGGACAAAACCCCTCTGCTGCCATAAGAGGACAAAACTCCCTCCAGGAGAAGCCAGATCCAAAATAATCATCCCTTCAATGAATCCCACCTGCATCAAAACACTGAAGTGTGGTTAATATGTATTTATTCATAATTCATTTGATGAACTGAGAATTTGGGCATGATTTTTCTCCTACCTGCCATGAGCTACTCATAGAGCTGCTTATTAAAAGAAGTTTTTAAAAGACAAGTATTTAACATTCACCTTCAAAGAAAACCCAGCAGTTTGAAATGCAGGCTTCTTTATGGATAAAAGTTTCATCAACCCCACAAAAACTCTCTTAACACCTGTTGTGGCCACTTCCTCCACCCCCACCCTACCAGCCCCTGGCAACCACTGATCACTATAGTTTTGTCTTTTTGAAGTGTCTTGTAAATAGAAACACAAAGCATGATACCTTTTGCAACTGGCTTCTTTCATTGGGCATAATGCTTTGAGATTCCTCCGAGTTGTTTTGTGTGTGTGTAAGTGTGTCATTCTTTTATATTGTTGAGTAGTATTCCATTGCATGAATATGTCACAGTTTATCCATCATCCATTAAAAGACATTTAAGTTATTTTTGGTTTTTGGAAATTATGAAAAAAACTGCTATAAACAATTATGTACAGTTTTTTGTGGGCACATAAGATTTCCTTTCTCAACACCCTCTTGCGAGAGCACCGGAACCACAACTAACTGCTGGGCAATCATCGACAGGAAGACACTGGAACTCACCAAAAAAGATAACCCACATCCAAAGACAAAGGAGAAGCCACAGTGAGATGATAGGGGGGGGCACAATCACAATAAAATCAAATCCCATAACTACTGGGTGGATGACTCACAAACTGGAGAACACTTATACCACAGAAGTCCGCCCACTGGAGTGAAGGTTCTGAACCCCACATCAGGCTTCCCAACCTGGGGATCCAGTAACGGGAGTAGGAATTCCTAGAGAATCAGATTTTGAAGGCTAGCAGGATTTGATTGCAGGACTTTGACAGGACTGGGGGAAACACAGACTCCACTCCAGCAGGACACACACAAAGAAGTGTGTGCATCGGGACCCAGGGGAAGGAGCAGTGACCCCATAGGAGACTGAAGCAGACCTACCTGCTAGTGTTGGAGGGTCTCCTGCAGAGGCAGGGGATGGCTGTGTCTCACGATGAGGACAAGGACACTGGCAGCAGAAGTTCTGGGAAGTACTCCTTGGCATGAGCCCTCCCAGAGTCCGCCATTAGCCCCACCAAAGAGCCCATGTAGGCTCCAAGGTTGGGTTGCCTCAGGCCAAACAACCAACAGGGAGGGAACCCAACCCCACCTATCAGCAGACAAGCCAATTAAAGTTTTACTGAGTTCTGACCACCAGAGCAACAGCCAGCTCTACCCACCACCAGTCCCTCCCATGAGGAAATTTGCACAAGCCACTTAGATAGCCTCATCCACCAGAGGGCAGACAGCAGAAGCAAGAAGAACTACAATCCTGCAGCCTGTGGAACAAAAAACACATTCACAGAAACATAGACAATATGAAAAGGCAGAGGGCTATGTACCAGATGAAGGAACAAGATAAAACCCCAGAAAAACAACTAAAGGAAGTGGAGAGAGGCAACCATACAGAAAAAGAATTCAGAGTAATGACAGTGAAGATGATCCAGGACCTCGGAAAAAGAATGGAGGCAAATATTGAGAAGATACAAGAAATGTTTAACAAAGATCTAGAAGAATTAAAGAACAAACAAACAGAGATGAAAAATACAATAACTGAAACGAAAACTACACTAGAAGGAATCAATAGCAGAATAACTGAGGCAGAAGGACGGATAAGTGACCTGGAAGACAGAATGGTGGAATTCACTGCTGCAGAACAGAATAAAGAAAAAAGAATGAAAAGAAATGAAGACAGCCTAAGAAACCTCTGGGACAACATTAAATGCAACAACATTCGCATTATAGGCGTCCCAGAAGGAGAAAAAAGAGAGAAAGGACCTGAGAAAATATTTGAAGAGATTACAGTTGAAAACTTCCCTAACATGGGAAAGAAAACACCACCCAAGTCCAGGAAGCACAGAGAGTCCCAGGCAGGATAAACCCAAGGAGAAACATGCCAAGACACATAGTAATCAAATTGACGAAAACTAAAGACAAAGAAAAATTATTGAAAGCAACAAGGGAAAAATGACAAATAACATACAAGGGAACTCCCGTAAGGTTAACAGCTGATTTCTCAGCAGAAACTCTACAAGCCAGAAGGGAGTGGCATGATATATTTAAAGTGATGAAAGGGAAGAACCTACAACCAAGATTACTCTAACCGGCAAGGATCTCATTCAGATTCGATGGAGAAATCAAAAGCTTTACAGACAAGCAAAAGCTAAGAGAATTCAGCACCACCAAACCAGCTATAGAACAAATGTGAAAGGAACTTCTTTAAGTGGGACACACAAGAGAAGAAAAGGACCTACAAAAACAACCCATAACAATTAAGAAAATGGTAATAGGAACATACATATTGATAATTACCTTAAACGTGAATGGATTAAATGCTCCAAGCAAAAGACACAGGCTCACTGAATGGATACAAAAACAAGACCCATCTATATGCTGTCTACAAGAGACCCACTTCAGACCTATGGACACATACAGACTGAAAGTGAGGGGATAGAAAAATATTCCATGTAAATGGAAATCAAAAGAAAGCTAGAGTAGCAATACTCATATCAGATAAAATTGACTTTAAAATAGAGAATGTTACAAGAGACAAGGAAGGACACTACATAATGATCAAGGGATCAATCCAAGAAGAACATATAACAATTATAAATATATATGCACCCAACATAGGAGCACCTCAATACATAAGGCAACTGCTAACAGCTATAAAAGAGGAAATCGACAGTAACACAATAATAATTGGGGACTTTAACATCTCATTTACACCAATGGACACATCATCCAAACAGAAAATTAATAAGGAAACACAAGCTTTAAATGACACATTAGACCAGATAGATTTAATTGATATTTATAGGACATTCCATCCAAAAACAGCACATTACACTTTCTTCTCAAGTGCGCACAAAACATTCTCCAGGATAGATAACATCTTGGGTCACAAATCAAGCCTCCGTTAATTTAAGAAAACTGAAATCATATCAAGCATCCTTTTCTGACCACAATGCTATGAGATTAGAAATCAATTACAGGGAAAAAAACGTAAAAAAACACAAACACATGGAGGCTGAACAATACGTTACTAAAGAACCAAGAGATCACTGAAGAAATCAAAGAGGAAATCAAAAAAATACCTAGACACAAATGACAATGAAAACACGACAATCCAAAAACCTATGGGATGCAGCAAAAGCAGTTCTAAGAGGGAAGTTTATAGCAATACAAGCCTACCTCAAGAGACAAGAAAAATCTCAAATAAACAATCTGACCTTACACCTAAAGGAACTAGAGAAAGAAGAACAAACAAAACCCAAAGTTAGCGGAAGGAAAGAAATCATAAAAATCAGAGCAGAAATAAATGAAATACAAACAAAGAAAACAATAAGAAAGATCAATAAAACAAAAAGCTGGTTCTTTGAGAAGATAAACAAAATTGATAAACCATTAGCCAGCCTCATCAAGAAAAAGAGGGAGAGGTCTCAAATCAATAAAATTAGAAATGAAAAAGAAGTTACAACAGACACCGCAGAAATACAAAACATCCTAAGAGACTACTACAAGCAACTCTATGCCAATAAAATGGACAATCTGGAAGAAATGGACAAATTCTTAGAAAGGTATAACCTCCAAGACTGAACCAGGAAGAAATAGAAAATATGAACAGACTAATCACAAGTAATGAAATTGAAATTGTGATTGAAAATATTCCAGCAAACAAAAGTCCAGGACCAGATGGCATGACAGGTGAATTCTATCAAACATTTAGAGAAGAGCTAACACCCATCCTTCTCAAACTCTTCCAAAAAATTACAGAGGAAGGAACACTCCCAAACTCATTCGATGAGGCCACCATCACCCTGATACCAAAACCATACAAAGATACTACAAAAAAAGAAAATTACAGACCAATATCACTGATGAATATAGATGCAAAAATCTGCAACAAAATACTAGCAAACAGAATGCAACAACACATTAAAAGGATCATGGACCATGATCGAGTGGGATTTATCCCAGAGGTGCAAGGATCCTTCAATATACACAAATCAATCAATGTGATACACCATATTAACAAGTTGAAGACGAAGAAACATATGATCATCAAAATAGATGCAGAAAAAGCTTTTGACAAAATTCAACACCCATTTATGATAAAAACTCTCCAGAGTGTGGGCATAGAGGGAAACTACCTCAACATAATAAAGTCCATATATGACAAACCCACAGCAAACATCATTCTCAATGGTGAAAAACTGAAAGCATTTCCTCTAAGATCAGGAACAAGACAAGGATGTCCACTGTCGCCATTATTATTCAACATAGTTTTGGAAGTCCTACCCATGGCAATCAGAGAAGAAAAAGAAATAAAAGGAATACAAATTGGAAAAGAAGAAGTAAAACTGTCACTGTTTGCAGATGACATGATACTATACATAGAGAATCCTAAAGATGCCACCAGAAAACTACTAGAACTAATCAATGGATTTGGTAAGGTTGCAGGATACAAAATTAACGCACAGAAATCTCTTGCATTCCTATACACTAATGATGAAAAATCTGAAAGAGAAATTAAGGAAACACTCCCATTTACCAATGCAACAAAAAGAATAAAATACCTAGGAATAAACCTACCTAGGGAGACAAAAGACCTGTATGCAGAACACCATAACACACTGATGAAAGAAATTAAAGATGACATAAACAGATGGAGAGATATACCACGTTCTTGGATTGGAAGAATCAATATTGTGAAAATGACTATACTACCCAAAGCAATCTACAGATTCAATGCAATCTGTATCAAATTACCAGTGGCATTTTTTTACAGAACTAGAAAAAAAAATCTTAAAATTTGTATGGAGACACAAAAGACCCTGAATAGCCAAAGCGGTCTTTAGGGAAGAAAGACGGAGCTGGAGGAATCAGACTCCCTGACTTCAGACTATACTACAAAACTACAGTAATCAAGACAATATAGTACTGGCACAAAAACAGAAATATAGATCAATGGAACAAGATAGAAAGCCCAGAGATAAACCCATACACCTCTGGTCAAGTAATCTATGACAAAGGAGGCAAGGATATACAATGGAGAAAAAACAGTCTCTTCAATAAGTGGTGCTGGGAAAACTGGACAGCTACATGTAAAAGAATGAAATTAGAGCCCTCCCTAACACCATACACAAAAATAAACTCAAAATGGATTAGAGACCTAAATGTAAGACCAGACACTATAAAACTCTTAGAGGAAAACATAGGAAGAACACTCTTTGACATAAATCACAGCAAGATCTTTTTTGATCCACCTCCTAGAGTAATGGAAATAAAAACAAAAATAAACAAATGGGACCTAATGAAACAAAAGTTTTTGCACAGCAAAGGAAACTACAAACAAGACGAAAAGACAACACTCAGAATGGGAGAAAATATTTGCAAACGAATCAACAAAGGATTAATCTCCAAAATATATAAACAGCTCATGCAGCTCAATATTCAAAAAACAAACAACCCAATCCAAAAATGGGCAGAAGATCTAAATAGACATTTCTCCAAAGAAGACATACAGATGGCCAAGAAGCACATGAAAAGCTGCTCAACATCACTAATTATTAGGCAAATGCAAATCAAAACTACAATGAGGTATCACCTCACACCAGTTAGAATGGGCATCATCAGAAAATCTACAAACAACAAATGCTGGAGAGGGTGTGGAGAAAAGGGAACCCTCTTGCACTATTGGTGGGAATGTAAATTGATACAGCCACTATGGAGAACAGTATGGAGGTCCCTTAAAAAACTAAAAATAGAAATACCATATGACCCAGCCATCCCACTACTGGGCATATACCCAGAGAAAACCATAATTCAAAAAGACACATGCACCCCAATGTTCAGTGCAGCACTATTTACAATAGCCAGGTCATGGAAGCAACCTAAATGCCCATCGACAGATGAATGGCTAAAGAAGATGTGGTACATATATACAATGGAATATTACTCAGCCATAAAAAAGGAATGAAATTGAGTCATTTGTAGAGACGTGGATGGATCTAGAGACTGTCATACAGAGTGAAATAAGTCAGAAAGAGAAAAACAAATATCGTATATTAACGCATACATGTGGAACCTAGAAAAATGGTACAGATGTACTGGTTTGCAAGACAGAAATAGAGACACAGATGTAGAGAACAAACTTATGGACACCAAGGGGGGAAAGTGGTGGGGGCTGGGTGGTGTGATGAATTGGGAGATTGGGATTGACATGTATACACTAATATGTATAAAATGGATAACTAATAAGAACCTGCTGTATAAAAAAATAAATTAAAATTCAAAAAAATAAAAAGATTTCATTTCTCTGGGGTAAATATCTAGTAGTCAGATAGCTGGGTTATACGGGAGTCTATGTTTGACATTTTAGAAACTAACAAATGATTTTCTAGACTGACTGTACCATTTTGCATCCCCACCAGCAATATATGAGCATTCCCCTTGCCATCCATCCTTGTCAATGCTTGATGTTGTCAGTAGTTTTTATTTTAGCCATTTTAATAGGTATATATAGTACCTCATTATGTTCTTAGTTTGAATTTCCTTAATAGTTAATGATGTTGAACATCTTTCATGTGTTTATTTGCCTCCCATATAACTTCTTTAATGGAATGTCTTTGCAAGTCTTTTGCCTATCTTTAAATAGGGTTTTTTGTTTCTGTTGAATTTTGAGAGTTCTTAATATACTCCAGATACAAGTTGTTTTTCAGATGTGTGATTTTCACATATTTTCTCTCAGAATGTAGTTTTTCTTTTAATTTTCTTAAGAGTATATTTTGCAAAGCAAAAGTTATTAATTTTGATGAATTCTAATTTGTCAATTTTTTTTAATCTATTGAGATTTTTGTGTCATGTCTAAGATGTCTTTGTCAAAACCCAGGTCAGGAAGATTTTCTCTTTTGTTTTCTTTAAAATTTGGATATGGTTTTGCATTTTATATTTAGAGCTATGATTCATTTTGAGTCAACTTTTTTATAAAGTGTAAGTTTTAGGTTAAGGCTCCCATTTTTGCATAGGATATTCAATTTTTCCAACATCATTTGTTGAAAAAACTATCCTTTCTCCCTTTAATTATCTTTACACCTTTGTCAAAAATCAGTTGATTTTACTTGTGTGGGTCTTTTTCCAAGTGCTCTATTCTGCTTTGTTGATCTTATAGATCACTACGGTCTTGATTATTGTAGCTTTAAGGTAAATCATTAAATCAGGTTGAGTTCACCAACTTTATTCTTTTTCTCAGAATTTTTTTTGGCTATTCTAATTCCTCTAGTTTTCCATATAAATTGTAGAATCAGCTTGTCCTTATCTACAAAAAAATCCTGATGGCATCTTGATTAAAATTGCATTAAATCTATAGGTCAATTTGGGTAGAGGTGACATTTTACTACGTTTAATCTTGCAATCCATGAACATGATATGTCTCTCCGTTTATTTAGGACATGTTTGATTTCTTTCATAATATTTTGAAGTGTTCAGCATACAGATTCTGCACATTTTTTTAGGTTTATAAGTTAAGCATTTCTTTTCTTTTTTTTTTTTGAGCTATTGTTTTGAGTAATTGTTATAGGCTGAATTTTGTCTCCCCAACATTCATATGTTCAAGTCCCAACTCACAGTAACTCAGAATGTGACTGTATTTAGAGATAGAGTCTTTAAAGAGGTAATTAAGTTAAAATGAGGTATTTAGGGTGGACCCTAATCCAATAGGACTGGAGATTAGAACACAAACACACACAGAGAACATCATGTGAAGATACACAAGGAGAAGATGACCATCTACAAGCCAAGTGAAAAGCCTCAGAAGAAACCAACACCTTCAAAACCTTGGTCTCAGCCTCCACAACTGTGAGAAAATAAATTTCTGTTGTTTAAGCCACCAAGTCTATGGTACTTTATTATGGCAGCCACGGCAAACTAATACAACCCTTTTTTTTTTTTCAAAGTTCAGTTTCAGTTGTTCATTGCTAGTATATAGAAAAATGATTGGTTGTGTTTACCGTATATTCCATAACCTTGTTAAGCTCACTTCTTAGTCCTATGAGCTTTTTCTTAGAGATACCTCGAGATTTTCTACATAGACAATCATGTTCTCTCAAATAGAGACAGTTTTATTTTTTCCTTTCCAATCTGAATGCCCCTTATTTCTCATTCTTGCTATTGCAACGGCTGGGACTTCCAGGATAATGTAGAAGAGGAATAATATGAGTATATATCTTTGCCTTGTTCCCAATTTTATAGGAAAAATGTTCAGTCTTTATCCATTAAATATGATGTTAGCTGTAGGATTTTGTCAAATATCACTCTCAAGTTGGAGATGTTTGTTTTATTCCTTGTTTGTTAAGACTGTTTATCATGAATGAATGATAAATTTTGTCAGATGCTTTTTCTGTATCTATTGATATGATCGTGTGGTTTTTCTTCTTTCAACTGTTAAAACATTGGATTACATTGATTAATTTTAAATATTGAATCAGCTTTGCATTTGCTAGAAAACCCCAATTAGTTATATACATTGTTAAATTTGATTTTCTAATATTTTTGTAGATCATTGCATCTGTATTCATTAGTGATATTGGTCTGTAGTTTTCATTTCTTCAAATGTCTTTGATTTTGGTATCAGAATAATAATGGCTACATAAAGTGAGGTTAGAAGTGTTGCCTCTTCCTTTGTTTTCTGGAGGAGATTTTATAGAATTAGGATTATGTCTTCTTAAAATAACTAGTAGACTATGCCAGTGAGAAAAATCCAGCCTGGAATTTTCTTTAGTGGAAGCTTTTAAACTATGGGTTCAGTAGATTTACTAGTTATAGGACTATTCAGGCATCTCTTTTATCTTTGGTGAGTTTGGTTGTTTGTGGGTTTTGAGAAATTTCTTCATTTCATGTAGACTGTAGAATTTAAGTGCATTGAGTTGCTTACAGTATTCCCTTATTATCTTTTTCATGTTTGTGGAGTCTGTATTAACCTTTTTTAGTCCTGACATAGGTCATTTCTGTCTTCTCTCTCTTTTCCTTTAACAGTCTTGCTAGAGTTGCTTTATTTTATTGATCTTCTCAAAGAACCAGCTTTTGGTTTAATGAATTTTCTCTCTTGCTTTTCTGTTTTCAGTGTCATTGATTTCTGCTCATATCTATATGATTTCCTTACTTTTGCTGCTTTGAGTTTGTTTTCCTCGCCCTCGTTTCTGCTTTCTTAACCTTGAAGCTTGGATTGATTTGAGACCTCCCTTATTTCCTAGTATAAGCATTTAATGCTTTAAACTTCCCTCTAAAAACTGCTTCATTTGCATTCCACAATTTTGATATGTTGTATTTTCATTTTTGTTATGTTTTATATACATACTAATTCTCTGTTTGTCTCTTCTGTTTCCTTATTCCTCTGTTTCCTCAATCCTCTTTTTCTACTCTCCTGCCTTCTTTTGACTAAACCTTTTCAGTGTTCCAAGACATTTTACCCACATCTCAGACAGACATTCCCAACAAGCCGGTGTCCTCCCGACTCAAAACACAGCCCAAAATAACAAGAACATTCAGGAGTTTCCTGCTTTATGAGAAGCCACCATGCCCACATTTTAAAGCACATATTCCCATAGAAACAGGAGTGATTATTTACATTATCAAAAAAATTATTTTAAGAGTCTGTAGTGGAATATCCAGTCCCCCTGTTCTGATAAAATTGATTCCGTTTTCTGTTGGAGAATCACTTATGCCCGCTCATAGTTCATGTGACTTGGGTTGTATGAACCTACACTTTTTAATTTTTGCTTAAGCCAGTTTGAGGTGAGGGCTTTTTTTTTTTTCTTTTGGTCACTTGCAAAGAGAGAGCCCTGATGACGAATACAAATTCCTGTACATAGGAAACTCCACTGTGCTTTCAAGTTTTGTTTTTTATTTTTACTTTACTCTCACTTCTTTATTGGCTACATTCCATGACACGGGTCTGTGAATTCCACAAGGACCAGGACTGTGGCTCTCTTGTTCACCATACAATGGTTTATGACGAGCACACATTTGTGGAATGAATGAAGGGCCACTGGTCTTCAACTGGAGTTAGTTGGTGTTAGGGTGCAAATGGTTGGTGGACTCCCTGAAGGTAATGAGGCTGGGACACGTTTCCTGACCATGAGTGGGCTGATCTGAGTATAAAGGTAATTCCCCACATTACTTCTTCCCTTGGGCCATGGCCATAACTGTACACTCATTCACTGTGTCCCTAGAGATCACAAAAAATGTTATCCTATCCTGGGCAACTTCTGACAGTATTCTTTGTAGTTCTTGAGATAGAGCTCACTTACTTCAAAATTGCATTAGCCTGTGATTTTGTGGGTCAAAGTCCATACTTGGATACAGGGCTGACTACGTAATTTGGGGAGCCTGGTGCAAAATGAAAATGTAGGGTCTTTGTTCAAAAAGCAGGAAAAAAGTGCCATTAAAGCTACTAAGCTATAAAGTGTTTCCCTCTCTTCCACAATAATTCTTGACTTGTCATGGTGTTTTTTATTTGCTGTTTAATGTTATTCAAAGTAAAGAAAAATTAAATTGAAATTTTAAGTCATTAGCATGAATTTCACCATTCATCTTTACATTGCACACCACCAGTTTTAAGTACAAATATAAGTGCACTTAACCTGTGTGAAGAATCACCAAAATTACACATTTTGCATTTCATAACTCGTACATGTGTATATATTTCATTCTTATCAGAACAGTGGAAATGCTGCAAAAACTAACTCAAACGTTTAATTTCACTTCTTCATATACTCACATTCTACCTACAGTCTCTGTTTGGGGCTTACTGATGAGTTAGGAAGGACAAGAGGAAAAGGAGCTATACATTGTCCAACCTTTCCCTTCCCTTTCATGTCACTTTCAGCATATGCAGTTGGCTAATAGAGGATGTGATAAGATTTCTTGATCATGCATGTTTCTTACAATGCCATTTTCTTCTTTATGCATTCTAAGCAGCTTCTGGTTTGAACAGCAAGTGTAGCCTCCCAGGTGTCGGTGCTCTGACTTGCTTTGTATGTTGTAGACATGCATGCTTCCAGTCTAGCTGAACTCCCATGCATCATGGACCCACCAGAGTTCTGTGGTCCTGGGCCATCACAAACACTCTATGGGAATGAACAGGAGACCCACATGTTGTACACACCTCTTCTGCTCACGTACATGCTCCATTACCCTGCCAGACTTCACTTACATGGGTTAAAAGATAAAATTATTAAGAATGTCAAGATAGCAACAACAGAGCATTCAACCAAGCATGGGGCCCTTCGAAGCCCAAACCCGTGCAGCTGCCCGAGTCACACACCCATGAAGCTAGCCTGGCATGGGTGTTGTAGAAATTGCCAATAAGATGATTCTGCATCTTTTACTTATTTTATTGCCCTACTCACACTTGACCTCCTGGGAAATCTGCAGAATTCAGTGTGACATTTTGAGATCATTAACTGCTTGACAGGGGAGGAGAGAGAAATTTAAAGCAAATGTGTCAGGAGTCACACCTAATCAAAGATCAATCCAAAACCAAGATAAAAGCACCTTGGAAATTACAACATGAGTCAATAGCAATATAGGGTTTGATCCCAAACATTTTGGGGACAGGTCAGTTATGTCAAGGAGCACATAGCTGCTCTCCAAAACATCTTGAAATGAAAATATTCATTTTTTCCACCTGCTACAACCCCTTTACCCTGCCTCTTTTCGAAAAGAAATAGTTGATGTTCCATATGTAAGCTATAACGTTCAAACTTAAACAGCTTGGTGATATAACTGGATTGTAGTCCACGTGGAAAACAGTACCTCATTGTTCTATCAACAAGAAATAAATCTTATGATATATTAAAGGTAATATACCTTTTATACATTATACAAATATATTTCTTGTGTCATTTTTATTTTTGAAATCTTTTAAAAGAGTATTCAGATTCTATTTGACCTTTCCTAGAGGACTAAAGATTGTCATGTCAAACATCAGTTATCATACTTTCAATTGGATTCAACAAACATTTATTCAGGAGCATTTATAGACAAGGCATTATGCCAAGACTAATGGCTGTCTTAGTCAGTCTGGGTTGCTCTAACAAATATACCACAGACTGGGTGACTTATAAACAACAGAAATTTATTTCTCACGGTTCTGGAGGCTGGAAGTCCGAGGGTGCCAGCGGGTTTTGGTGAGGTTTTTGGTGAGGGCCTTCTTCCTGGTTTGCAGACAGTCAACTTCTCCTTGTATCTTCACATGGTGGAAAGAGGACGAGCTAGCTCACCAGCCTCTTCTTATAAGTGCACTAACCCCGTTGATTAGGGCTCCACCCTCATGACATCATTACTTCCCATAGGCCCCACCTCCAAATATCATCACATTGGAGTTAGAGTTTCAACCTATGAAATTTGGGGGGATACAGTCAGTTCATTGCAATGGCCTTGCTATTTTGTTTTTATGATCCAATTGGAGAGGTAAGGCAGATGCATAAGTTTAAAATTCCTCTCAAAACACAGCAAGTGCTATTACATAAATCTAAACAAGTACCATGGGGACACAGAAGGAGAGGGAGAGAACATTATGGGATTCAAAAGTGTCTTGAAGGATGACTTGTGATAGCAAGAAAGGGTGTGCCATACAGGAATTTCACAGGTAGGAAATGGAAATTCCCGAGTGTGAAATAGAGCAGGGTGTTTTGTTGGAACCTCGGGTCATATGTTTGGCAATATATGAAACAGTGAGAGAATATTAAACATATCTACATATAATGGGGAGCCATAGAAGGTTTTGTCATAGAAGGATGGCCTCAGGGTTACACTTTAGTGCAGCTATGCCTTTTGAAATGTGTAAGACTGTTTGTACTTATAAAAACTGTTGTACTACTACGTGTTATTTTAACTTGTTATTATAAGTTTTCTGTCACTTTTTGGTCTGCCAGCTATTCTCGATACTATCAGGATATATGACTGATAGTACATTCAGATCTAACTTTCTATTATAATTCTGTTTCTAGTCTACTAAAAGCTAAATAGCCAAGATTATTAGAATTGTATTTAAATAAGCATAAACAGACTATGAGTAATTGACTGAAATTAAATATTTCTCCAGATTGTTTATTATTTCACTTGGTAAACAGCAAGGATTCGCCTTTTAATGCATGGGTTTCAATTCCAACAAAGATTTCTAAAGGAAATGCTTGATTGAAAATAGTGGAATAGAAAATGACTATCTTTTCTTCCTACCCAAATCTTATTAAAATGACAGCCAAGGAATTTTAAAAAACAAATTACTCAACAAGTTTAAAAAAAAGGAGAGACAATTTGTTATAAATGCTTTCAACAAATTTTTGGAAGGTGAGAAATGGATGGAGGAATGGTAATTACCTTGGCAGAAAGAAGAAAAGAGAAAGCCAATTGCTTGCAGACAAGTGGGAACAGAGCTGCTTCACCCTGAAGAAACTCTGAGTGGCTCAGGGTTTATAAGCAATGAAAATTCTAAAAGGAAGGCGAGAATAAAGCCCAATGTGGAAAAGGGCATTTGTTGGAAGTCTGCCCATAGCGTGGTTGAGCCCATAACGTCTCCTCTCCCATCGTGTGCATCCATGCAAGTATGCTTTCTTTGCTTCGGGGCAGAAAGTTGGAGATTTATTCTTCAAAGTAGCTGGACTTGGCCAGCAGGCCCCGAGAAATGCAGAGATGAAGTAAGGGTAAAGTAAAAGTCTGTGTGGGGGGGCTTCCCTGGTGGCACAGTGGTTGAGAGTCTGCCTGCCGGTGCGGGGGACGCGGGTTCGAGCCCTGGTCTGGGAAGATCCCACATGCCACGGAGCAACTGGGCCCGTGAGCCACAATTACTGAGACTGCGCGTCTGGAGCCTGTGCTCCGCAAAGAGAGAGGCCGCGACGGTGAGAGGCCCGCGCACCGCGATGGGGAGTGGCCCCCGCTTGCCACAACTGGAGAGGGCCCTCGCACAGGGACGAAGACCCAACACAGCCAAAAATAAATAAATAAATAAATAAATTTATTAAAAAAAAAAAAAAAAAGTCTGTGTGGCATACTGTGGATGCCCCAACCCCCCTTCCCCACCTGGCTTCCAGAGCTCCTATTACCCATGCAGGCACACACACACACACACACACACACACACACACACACACACATATGCAGGAGATACAAGTTACTCTCTAAACAGCCCAGAGAAATGTCCTACAGATGATGACATTTGGGAATTCTTCAATGAACCAGTGATTCACATCCTGATCATCTTATGGTAAACTTTACCCATATGGTAAAGTTTACCCTATGGGTAAAGTTTCCCCATCCATGGTCTCAGTGCCACCAATCATCGTGCCTCACTTCTGAATACAGACTGAGCAGTATTCTTCCTCCTGACACCAAATACCTGGTGTCTTTTCCAACACCGTTTCTCCAACTCTCTGACATCGACTGGGTGTCCAATAACTCAATTCAGTTCTGGCACCATCTACCTGGAGTTAAGGTCCAATCCCACAAGTTAAAAGGTTCAGTCCCACAAGACCGCCCCACTGTAGATGCCAATCACAAGTCTCAGGCCACCCGTACTTTTGACTGACCAGCTATAAATTGGGTGTTCTCACAATCACCTCCTCTGGTTTGATCATTTGCTGGAGCGACTCACAAAACACAGGACAGCACTTTACTTACTATTAGTGCTTTGCTATAGAGGATACAACTCAGCACAGCCAAATGAAAGAGATGCTCAGGGTAAAGTATGGGGAGAAGGTCACAGAGTTCCCATGCCCTCTGTGGGCACACCACCCTCCTAGCACCTTCATGTGTTCACCTACCCAGAAGCTCTCTGAATCCTGTGGTTTAGGGGGTTTTACGGAATTTTCATCACATAGACATGATTGGTTAAATCATTGGCCATTGGTGATTGAACTTGATCCCCAGCCCCTCTCCCTTCCCCAGAGATCAGAGGGTGAAGCTAAGAGTCCCAACCCTCTAACCATGGCTTGATCCTCCTGGGGACCAGCTACTATTCTGAAGCTACCTAAGATACCTCATTTCAAAGAGGAAAAGAAATGCAACAGAATTAATGTAGGAACAAATAAAAAATTGAAAATATTAATATTCTCAAATAGAAAAGAAAAGAAAGATTTCATCCAAAAAGAGCAGGTTGCTATGAAAAATAAACAATTAAAGCAAAAAATAAGCCCTTGAAAATAAAAAAAAAGTTTGCAGACATTTTTTAAACTTCATAGAAAGTTGACAACGTTGAGGAAAATTCCCAGAGAGAAGAGAATTCCCAAAAGTCAAGGAAATAGAAACTAAGAAAAGAAAGGAAAGCAAATTAGAGGATTAACCCAACATCCACCAATAGGAGTTGCAAAAAGAATGGAAGAAAAGAGAGAAGAGAAAATTATCAAAGAAACAGTACAAGTTCCCAAAACAGAAAGACATAGGTTTCTACTGAAAGGGTTCTCTGAAGATTCTAGACAATAAAGGATGAAAATTTTACACCAAGGTGCACAAGTGGAAAATGTCTGAATAGTAGGGTGAAAAGCTTCCAGGACTAAAAACAGATTATATAGAAAAGAATGGCAATCAAACAGTCATTATTTAAGAAGGGTCCAGATGGACATTGAGTTATGTCATGGCTTTTGCAATCCTGAGAAAGAATGAGTTTCAACCAGGACCGGTTTCACGTATGTGCTACCCGGGAAGTCACACAGGGCTCTGAACTCAGAAGGGCACCTCACACTGGGGTCTAATGTTGTGGATTTTAGATCTTAATAATTTTAGATCTTAATAATTTTTTAGATCTGAATAATTTTATCTTTGAATTTGTCTTTTCTGAGTCTGATAGGACAGTGGTGCATGTCTCCTGGCACCTCCTCACTTCCCTGATGTGGTTCCTTACTATCTGTTCCCTGACCCCTGCCAAGAGATTACTACACTCACCCCACAAGTATCCCCATGCCTGAGAGAGTGTGACTTTAAAACAGCAAAGAAAAAAAACACCATGAGAGGTTGAGAGAAAAAGGCCACAAAAGAAAGGAAAAAGCTTTTTTCCTGCTTTTTGGGGGAAAAAAAAGGGCCTCACATTTTCATTTTGCACTGGGCCCCATAATTATGTAGCCAGTCCTGGTTTCAATTTAGCGACTGCTTGAGAAGCAAGAATTTTTTTGTACCTCAAAAGCTCCACTGTGAATATCACCAAAAGATAAAAAGAGCAGGTACTCCTAACATTGGTTGACTTTATAACGAAGTCAGGATGGTTCCACTGTGGACCGGCATCCTATGTTTGGAAATTCCCGGTATCAATGTGTCTTTTCTGAGCCACACCCTGACTACAGAATTAGGGTGCTGACACTGGGTATGTGATTCAAATTAGGACAATTTCTGACCAAAGAAAAAAAAAAAAGACAGTTTCAGACAGAACTAGATTCTCCCAAAGAAATCTGTGAGTGAATTTGGGGGGTCAGCGGAGTTTTTGCCACACAAATAGAGGCACCTGTATTTGGGGAGTATCTTGGGGTCTTCGAAATTCAAGTTAAGGCAAAACCATCTCAAGGAGGCTGAGACTCTGAAAATGGCCACCAAGAATGAAAAGGAATTCCTGGTCTGGGGAGCTTTAAGAGGAAAAAAGATTCCTGCTCATCTGGACAGGCATAGTTGGTGTCAGAAGCAAAGGGTGGAGGGGGTGGGAAACTCAGACAGACCCTCCAGGGCCTCCCACCTCCTGAGTCTTCGATTTTCATTTTCTTAGACACCAAAGTCACTGCCAGCTGTGAGAATAGCCAAGTCAGACCTTGCTTTTGAAGTCAGTACTGCTACTTGCTTCACAAAGATCCACATTCCCGAGGTGCTGAATTCTCCCCCCATCTTCCCCCTGGCTGCCACCCCTGTAGCCTCAGGCCTCACTGGATTTGGTGACCTGACAACTGCCCTTTACACAGGGATTCGTATCGTAAATTGCCACTAAGAGGCCTCTGATACACGTCTTCGTCTTCCTCACAAATTTCTGCTGTCGTGATTTCCAGGCATATACACATGTGGCGGGCTTGGGCCTCATTAGACAGGTTCTATTACTTGGTCGCCAGGTGGTAACCATATTATTTCATGCTTCTCGGGAACTTTTGTGCAACACAATTACCTTTGACAGTTCTTGAGTGGGACAGCAATTTTCAGCACGTGTTCTCAGTAACCAGAGGCCAGAAGGAAAGGAAACGTGAGGGCTTCAGTTAAGCTCTGAGTGTGGCTCTGACAGCTCTCAGCGCCTCTGTGGTGTTAGAAATCGGAATTCTCTGGAAATTCGGGCACGTGGGACTTGATGGAAGGTGGCTGAGCAGGGCCAATGGTTCCCACTGTATTTAAGAAAAAATTTGTCCTTACGCAGGATAAGAAGTTCTACCTGGCGGAAGTTCTGCTGAGCTGAAGGGTACAGTAGAGTTTTCTTTCACTGGGGTTTCATGCTAAAGATATCTTGTCCTCCTTCACACTAATTCCACACTGCAAAGACAGTGACATTCACTTCTTGGACTTGCCTGAATTTATTTCACCCTCAGCATTCCTCAAGTTATCCAAGAAGATGCAGGTCAATTCACCCTCCACGTATTAGTTTCTAGTTTCAGGAAAAAGATACTAAGTCATCACAGGTGGGTTGTTCAAAATCTGGCCTTACAGAGTGAGAATATGAAAGTCAGTTGCTTCTCCTCACTCCCCCACCCCCTCCAGCATTACCAACACACACACACACACACACACATACACACACACGTGTCACTTTCTAGGATAATACAAAACAAAGTACCTGCAGTCTCTAGTCACACATCATAGAAAATGAAAAGAACCGACTGGTCCCCAAATCATCAAGTATTAAAAGGGCTGATTACACATAATTGATAACTGCAGAATTCAAGGCTGGTGGGGTTGAACATGAGGTCACGTGGCCACGACCACATCCCAGAGGACGGAGTCCAACTCACATCCCGCTGGCCCGGTGCAGAGCAAAACTTCCCTTTGACACACCCAAAGGAAGAGCCTACCCTTTGCTCCAATTTCATTAGCAGTGTTTTATAGACAAGCTTTCTTTTGATCTCCAGTGATGAGACACATGATATCATCAGCTCTAAATCAAGCCACATTTTCCCCCTCTCCCTAACACTGGTCTCATGGGCAAGGAAAACACCAGCTAATCTGTAACATGTTGCAGGTTGCAACATCACCGGGTGCCATCATTTGTCACCTTCTTTCCTTGCTTACCAGCCGCTTTGTCAATAACAGTTATTCAGGGAACCAACTTTGATTATAAACTTTTCCTGCATACCTCATCCTGACCAGAGTTTAACATTTGGCCATTATGGCTTCTGAACTTGTTTCCATGTGTCTCTGAACTTTGTTCTTTCCTTATATGTGAACTTTGGAGCATATAAGAGAACAACAAGTCCAAAAAGAGATCTGCAGAGGGTGTAATAGTGAATAACTCAATTAGACACGGTCCTTGTTTCCCAAAGTCACAAGTGGTGGTTTGTCAATGTTTTACAAGAGTTGAACATGAATCTTCTGCTTGGTTTGCAAGATAAGAGGAGACACCACAGCCAGGCAATATGTGTGTAATCAAGCCCTTCCCACATCATGCCCAATAGGAAAACAGTAGGTTGAGGTCTCTTATTTGATTACTTTTAAAATAATAGCCCTAAGCAGTTTCTTTCTTGTTATAAAAACATGAAATGTGTCTGTTACGTAAATATCAGGAAGTAGAAAGGAGCAAAAAGTTTTTTAAGAAAAGGAAATACTCAAATTTCTCTTGTGGGATCACTGTCAGTTTGTTAGGCCAACACTTTCTCGTTTGGATGTCTCTATGGCAGAGTCTAAAGAAGATAAATATTATCCGGCCTCCTTTGCAACTTAGGTGGTCATATGTCACATTTCTAGCCAATGAGACCTAAATAGAAAAAAAAAACCTCCTAAGGGAATTTCTGGGAAAACTCTGGATTCTCCCATCTTCCTCCCTTGATTGGAGCTGCAGCATCTATCCTGGGACCCTGAGACAGTCAGCATGAGGATGAAACCCAATATGCGAAGGGTGACAAAGTGGGCACCTGGGCGTCATTGAGCAACTAAACCAATGCCAGCAACCTCCCACCACCAGACTCCTTATCAAGTGGGAAAATAACTGCCGATTTATTTAAGCCACTGCTAATTGCATTTTCTGCTACATGCAGTATGCCTAAATGATACACCCAATCACCTAGAAAAAGCTTTGTTTTATCAGCATACATTGTTCTAAGGGCTTTCGTTTTGAAAGAGATAAAATACATGTCTTTTTGTTGAACCCAAAACTTTTCAAATTTGCCATTTAAATCAACATCAGTAATAACTTTACTTGTGTAATAATAAAAGTAATAACAACTGATGCTCTTATGGCAACTTAGCTTTCATTATCTCATCACTCTTACCCCCATTTTGTTTTGGTTTTTTTTTTTTGGCCGTGCCATGCAGCTTGCAGGGTCTTAGTTCCCCGACCAGGGACCAAACCCCAGGCCCACGGCAATGAAAGCACTGAGTCCTAATCACTGGACCGCCAAGGAAGTCCCCTCTTATCCCCATTTTGAAAGTAAGAAAACTGTGACTATAGTTAACAATACTGTATTCTATATTTGAAAGCTGCTAAGAGAGTAGCTCTTAAAGTTGTCATCATGAGAAAAAAAAATTTTTAACGATGTGAGTTGATGGATGTTAACTAAACTTAATTGTGGTGATCATTTTGCAAATACATAAATCATGTTATTCACTTTAAACTAATACAGTGTTATATGTCTATTATATCTCAGTGAATCTAGAAAAAAGAAAAGAAAGAAACCTGAAGTGCAGAAGAGATTGAAGTTGTCCAGGAAGTAGTTGGGACTTAAATTCAAGTATTGTGGCTGCAAATACTTCCCTCTTTCAGTCATATGATGTGCTGAGTCTTCTCCAGGGAGTTCCAGCAAATACTCAAACCTACTACTTGGAGATAAACAGGAGTTTGCCCAAGGTCAACTCTAAAAGTCAGCTGAGATGTCAACCATGTTCAGAGCAAGGTTCATTTCCTAAGCAGGTCACCCAGACAGAGCCTGGTGGCCCCATGGCCCATCACTGTGTGAGGTAGGACTTGGTTCCTGCAATGGAGTGACTGTCTGTGTCTCACCAAAATTCATATTTTAAAACCCTAATCCCAATGTGATGGTATTCGGAGGTCGGGCCTGTGGGAGGTTATTAGGGTGGAGCCTTGGTGAATGGAATTAATTATAAGAAGAAGCCAGAGGGGCTAGTGAGCTTTCTTTTCTGCCATATGAGGATACAACAAGAAGATAGCCATCTGCAAACCAGGAAGAGGGCCGTCACCAAGAACTCAAGCATGCTGATACTCCGATCTCAGACTTTCAACCTCCAGAACTGTGAGAAATAAATGCTTATTGTTTAAGTCATCCAGTTTAGGGTATATTGTTATAGCAGCCTGATCTGACTAAGGCACTTCCCAAAATGTCCTCACAAACCAGAGAATAAGCATGCTAACTTTTCCTAGTCCCCCAGAAATAGGATACCTTCATCTTTCCTTTTCCAATACCTTTCATTTGCTTGGGTGAGCACACCTCAAATTTGGTTTTTAAATACAAGAACCAATTTTCTACAGCACAGTAATTAAGAAACTAGACTTTGTATCCACACAGAGCCGAATTCCATTCTGGCTCCACTACTTACTAGGTGTGACTTTGGACAAGTTAACTTCCTGGGAATTCAGTCCTCTTGTCTATAACACAGGGATAATATATTCACAATATTTCAAGGCAGTTTTGAGATTTAAATGAGATAATGTGACCTTGAGAATGTGAAGCTCATATATAAGATGCTCTATGCATATTTTTGATGATCTCTGGTCTCTTCCAATTCTATAACTCAGTAACAGGAAAAAAGAAATGGGAATAGGTACTAATATTAAACATATCTCTTTCAACTCTTCTTTTTTTTTTTTTAATTGAAGTATAGTTGATTTACAATGTTGTGCCCGTCTCTCCTGTACAGCAAAGTGACTCAGTTTTACACATATAGACATTCTTTTTTTAATATTCTTTTCCATTATGGTTTATCCCAGGAGATTGGTTACAGTTCCCTGTGCTATACAGTAGGACCTTGTTGTTTATCCATCCTGTATATAATAGTTTACATCTGCTAACCCCAACCTCCCAGTCCCTCCCTCCCCCGACCCCTATCCCATTGGCAACCACAAGTCTGATCTCTATGTCTGTGAGTCTGTTTCTGTTTTGTAGATAGGCTCGTTTGTGCCACCTTTTAGACTCCACATATAAGTGATATAAGTGATCATATGGTATTTGTCTTTCTCTTTCTGGCTTACTTCACTTAGTATGATAATCTCTAGTTGCATTCATGTTGCTGCAAATGGTATCATTTTGTTCTTTTTTATGGCTGAGTAATAGTCCATGGTATATATGTACCACATCTTTTTTATCCATTCATCTGTCGATGGACATTTAGGTTGTTCCCATGTTTTGGCTATTGTGAACAAGCACCTCTCCTCTTATAAACTGGTTTGTTTGCTGCCAATTCATTCATGGTTGATGTGGATCTGGTGTGTGTCTGCCTTTGCCACCCATCAGGGTGGCAAGACCTTCCTCCAACAGCAAAAAGATTACAACTCACTGAAGGTTCAGATGATGGTTAGCATTTTTTAGCAAAAAAATCTTTTTTAAGGTATGTACATTGTTTTTTTTTTTAGGCATAATACTATTACACACTTTAGAGACTGTAGTTAGTGTAAACAGGACTTTTATATGCACTGGGAAACCAAAAAATTCGTGTGACTCAATTTATTGTATTCACTTGATTGTGGTGGTCTTTACTAAACCTGCAATATTGCCGCTGTGTGTCTGTATATATTGGGAGGCATTGTTCACTGGGAGTCACCAGTATAACAGTCTAACACAGGCCAAGTAGCAGGAGGTGATGAGAAACTAAGGAAATATGTAATTATCAAAGATGCCAGCCTCTGACTATTGCTATTGGTATGTACCAGAAAATTTAGTTTTGAGAAAAATAGAGGCTGTGGCCCAAAGAAGTGACATAATAACACCACTCCTTGTGCTAAACATTAAGTATAAGAAATACTTTATGAATATTATTCCTTCCCACCTCTCTGGTAGGCCAGTGCCATTATCCCACTTTTGCAGATGAGGAAACAGAAGGTCTGAGACATTAAATCATGTGCCTAAGATCGTGGTTCTGGGGAAGAGAAGGGCCAGGATTTGAACTGGGGTCTGTCGGACTCTAAGGCTGGGGTGCAAATCCACTAAGCAAACTGTCCAACTATGGTACAAGTACTAGAAAGGTCACTGGACAGGTCAGAAGACCTCAGGCTGAGCCTTCAATCTGCACTTTCTATGGGACTTGAAGCAACTTGTCTGTTCTGTTTGAACTTGGCCTGTAAAGTTAGGGCTGATGGTAAGGCAAAGGAGTTGATGCATCTATGAACAGGTTCAGCAAACAGCCATGACCACCTCCTCTTTGAAGTCCTTTCTCTCACCTCTTCTTCTCTCCACCCTTCTCCTGATGATGGACCTAGTGGGTGTACCAGTTGCTTTTGCTACCTAACAACCCACCCCAAAACTTAGTGGCTTAAAACAAACACCATTTATTATTTAATTATTTTTCAGAATTCTACAATGGGTTGGATGGTTCTTCTCATCTGGGCTGGCTTAACTAGACTCTCCCATGTGTATGGGATCCAGTGAGGGGGGTCAACTGGGGGCCGGCGGTTCTAGAAGGGCCACAGTCATATGTCGGGGGCTGGATGGCTGTGGGTCAGGCAGCTGAGTGATGAGCCACGTGTCTCAGACTGCAGCAGGCTGGGGCTCGTTCACATGGTGATCATAAAAGAAAGAGAAAATATGTAAAACCCAAGGCCCAAGCTCACAGCTGGTACATGCCCACCTCCATATCCTATTAGTCAAAGCAGGTCACAGGACAGCCCAGATTCAGCGGGTGAGGAAACAGACCCCACCCCGGATGAGAGGAGCTCAAACTCACATGCACAGTTAGGAAGGGTGTGTGGCCTTTTTAACCATCAGTGACCACATTCGGCCAGTTTTCCGGAGCCACACATGTGGGCCAGCCTTCTCAAGTTTTCTCTGCCCCAAAACCCAGACAGTTTGTTTTTCCAGTGGGACACAGATTGCAGGTCTGGAAGGGTTGTTTGTTTTTGTGTTTGGTTTGACTTTTAGCTATTTTCAGGATGTTTCTTTCAGAGAGGAGAATGGCTCAGTTCTGTCCACCTCGTTGATTGAGAGGAGCTCTGACGGAGCATTGCTCTGTGGTCAGAGGTCCTGGAACCTGGGACAGAGTCAGCAGAGACCCGAGACAGGCTCCTTGGGGCTCCGAAGGTCGCCCTTTCAAAATAAGAAGATGATGGTGTCCTTCTGAGGTGCTTGGAGCTGCACCACAGCCAGGGCTTTGCAAGTCAAAATCTTGAGCGGTGTTCCCCTGCCCTGCCTGGGGAACAGGGCGAGTTCACCTCGCCAGCTGGTCAGAGACACTCCCAGCCTAATGGATTTGCGGAATTCTGGCCCTCAGATGACAATATCTGGTTCACTCTTCTCTGCTTTCAAGTTTGGAGATTGCACAAGCAACGCGAAAGGGGGCAGAGAGCCTTGGAATGTCCCTTTGATGAAATCACCCACGGGGCCCTTTGCAGGAGGATGAGCGGGGTCGCGTGCTCCCGACAGCGTCCTCCTGATGGCGCGTGCATGCTGGGCGTGGGTGCTCACCCAGCTTGGGTCACTTCTCGCCATCTGGGGCCTAGACAAGAAGAAGCCCGAGGCTGTGGCTGCAGAGACGCAGGAAGGAATGTCTCAAGAAGAGGGGGAAATTGCGCTCATGAGCTTTGCTGGCAGAAGCTCTAAGAACAGGGCCTTCTCGGAAGGAACTATTGCAACATGGCTGACATGCTGCAGGGTCACGGAGGGTCCCAGGTGGTGGGGGGCAAATATCCCTTCCCTGGCCTGTCTTCCCTCAGGCAGAGTCCTGCATGGTGGCATCCCTGCGTGTGTGGGCAAATGAGAAACTTCACCATCACTCCTCTCTGCTCGCACGTAGGTATTAAATGAGGTCCGGCAGGAGGCCAGGATCAGACCTGCCTGGAGGCCGCATGGGGAAGCCAGAGCCTCCACCAAAACCAAGCGTGGGCACCTCATTCACCTCTCTCCGGAGGGCAGAGGCTCAGCAGCGCCTGCAGGAGGCCCGGCGTGGCTCTTGGGAAATGGCCCTGCTGGGCTACATTCCCCAAGTACTTGTTTTCTAGCTCCAGAGACAATGCTAAGTTCAGTTCTCACCCGCAGGAAAGTTTCCAAATCAAAAAACCAAGGAGGCTCCCCAAACCATACCTGGACCAGGTCACAAACGAAAGAAACACGTCTGCTTTCTTTCTGTGCATTTCTCCCTGCTGGCTGAGGCACCTTAGCCTGGGGGCAGTGGATCTGGGCCAAGCAACTGTGGTTCCTTGCCCTACTTAGTTGGAAAGTCCTTCTGATCTGAGGATGGCTCAGCCCGGTCCTGAGATGCGGGACCCCCCTCATCAGGTTTTCTTGCTCCCCAGGCCTCGGTGAATTGCAATCCCCCTTCCTCCCACTCACGCCCTTTCCCTTCACCTTCAACTCAGTTTGCTGAGCACCTGCCCAGGTCTCCCAGCAGATGGTTGCAGCCAGCCTGGAGGGAGAAAGACACTAGGGACCCCAACAAATAGGATCCACTCCTGCAGAATCCAGAACCTGGGAGGCTTCCCAAGCCTAAGTGGGCAGCTCCAAGAGCCACCACGAGAGCCAGGCTAGCTTTGCCCATGAGCTTTGCACACGTCCGCATCACCAGCCACTCAGGAATGTTCGCCCTTTAGCCCTTCTGCTTGGGGATGCCCCACTCCTCCCTTTTCTCAACTGCTCCACCGAGGCTGATCCCGTCTTTCTTTGTTTTGTAAGGAATATCCTCTTTTCTGGTATCCAATGGACTTTCTGGTTGTGTGACACTAGCAGGAATCTCCCCCTGAGAGGGAGAAGCATGACCTATGAAGGTCAGGAAGTACCCTTGGCCTTGACCTCCAGGCCCTGGCGGGGGCAGGTCTTGGGAAATGCCCTCAAGTCTACAGTGTCTGGAGTATACATACACCTGCCCAGACTGGATCCCCAGAGTTTCCTTCAACACAAAATTTAGAGTTAGACTTTTCAGATTCTGATAAATGGGTGCAGTTAATCCAAGTAAATGGAGGCAAAGAGAAGGGTTAGGGTCTACATAATGGGAAGGGAATTGGGAGAGGAGAGATGGGGGAGATTCTCAGATAAATCAGAGATTCTCAGGATTTAGCAGAAAGATCTGCCAGTAGATATCTGTGTCCAGGGGAGGTTTTCTGGAATGAAAGCTTTATTCTTTCAACAATCTCCTGGCTACACTTGGTAACATCCAATCTCCTGGGAAGAAAATGTGAGGTTAGCCCATGGGGTCGATACCAAGTGTTAGAGAGGATGTCTGTTGAGGCCAAGTTCTCCAGCATCTTTTATTTCTCTCCTGTCTCCCCAGGGCCTTGTCGTCTCCAAGCGTCCCATGTCCCTCTCCATCTGTGCCGGCCCTGCGTTCACCCCCCTCCAGGCTCTCTCAGTAGCTGACATGATTAATGGGCCACGGCAGGCCCAGGAAACAGCCACAGCATCTCCAAGATTCTTTTGGCTTGAGGCACAGTAGAGGCCCTAAGTCTTCCAAGAGTCTACTGCCCTCGAATCCATGTAAAGAGATCAGGCCTCACACAGGTAAGTGTGTCCAGTCAAAGCACCCCCACCCACTCCCAGTCCACACGGCACCTCCCCAGGCTCACAGGTGTTTCCATACACTCACCGGGCTGGACGCCTGCAACCTGCCCCGACTCTACCATTGAAAACCTGGTGATTGCTGTACAGCAGAAATTAACACAACATTGTAAATCAACTATACTTCAACAAAATAAAAAAAAAAAAAGAAGGAAAGAAAAGAAAAGAAAAGAAAACCTGGTGAAAAAACAAATTTTTTTTTTTTTTAAAGACAGTGAAATAGAAAGTCTTTTATTTATTTATTTATTTATTTATGGCTGTGTTGGGTCTTCGTTTCTGTGCGAGGGCTTTCTCTAGTTGCAGCAAGCGGGGGCCGCTCTTCATCGCAGTGCACGGGCCTCTCACTATCGTGGCCTCTCTTGTTGCGGAGCACGGGCTCCAGATGCGCAGGCTCAGTAATTGTGGCTCACGGGCCTAGTTGCTCCGCGGCATGTGGGATCTTCCCAGACCAGGGCTCGAACCCGTGTCCCCTGCATTGGCAGGCAGATTCTCAACCACTGTGCCACCAGGGAAGCCCTGGTGAAAATTTTTGAGTCGTTTCCTTTCCATCTATTATTTAAATTGTAAAGACAATATAATCACATTACCGAAAAGGAAGAAACTGCAGTTATAATTTTTATTTTTATTTCTGCTTAGTCCTTATTTGTACACATATGGGTTTTTTTTCTTTTTCATATTCTTTTCCACTATAGTTTATTACAGGATATCGAATATAGTTCCCTGTACTATACAGAGGACTTGTTATTTATCTATTTGATCTATAGTAGTTTGTATCTGCTGATCCCAAACTCCTAATTTATCCCTTCCCCACCCCCTGCCCCCTTTGGTAACCATAAGTTTGTTTTCCATGTCTGTTTTGTAAATAAGTTCATTTGTGGATTTGTCCTTTTTGTTTTTTTTAATAGCAGTAATCAGAATGTAGGGAATTCTGTTGACCGATTTTTCTCCACTTGGGCTGCCCTTTGTGACCCAGGAGGCCTCTGGGCCCTGGAGTCCACCGTGGCAGGATGGGGCCCAGGAGCCGCTCACGAGGCAGCGTCCAAGGGCTGACCGTGCCCTCCTCGTCTTTCCCTATGAGAACGTGAGGCGTCCTCGACCTCCACAGGGCGCCAGGAGAAAGACGAATTGCCTTCCTGAGCTGAACACCCTGGTGTGTCCGTGTCGGGGCTCTGGTCCTGCTCCCTGGCGGGTCCACACTGGGCAAGATGGAGGTCGAGCACGCACCTTCTCCCCGTGGGTGATGCAAGGCTGGTGCTTTGCAGAACAGAGCCGTCAGTGTCTCTGGAGGATGGACCTTGGCGCTGGGTTCAGAGTGCGTGGAACACTGGGCTTCTGTTAGTGCGCCAACCCCATCCGTTCCACGGTTTCCACAAACCCAGCGGGTTCTCCTGACTCTGCCAAAGGTGGCTTGGAAGGGGGCAGCTGGGGATGCTGCGCAGGGCCCAGGGGACGGACCCACACTGCCGCCACCGCCTCCTTAGTGCCGAGTCGGTCTCTTCCCATGAAAACACTCAGCTCCCTCCCAAACTTAAAAAAACGAATGAAGAGCGGGACTGTTTGGCCAACACGCTGGCTAAGAGAAACCTTGGAGACAGCTCAAGGGCTACTGCCGTTCCACGGGGGCCATGCTTCCCAACACAAATATTACTCTTGGCAATCTGGCAGTCTCCTGCTTCACAACTTAGAAGGCGCTTTTGGGGGTCATGTTGAAGCTGGGGAAGAGGGAGAGAGAGATGAAGGAGAAAGATACAAAGTCTCCTGGAACAAAGTGAGCTTTTGAATTCTAGACAGTATTTAACTGGTACTAGTGTTTAAAATCCACCCTGGTTAAAGGTTACTTTTCTAGGACCTTCCAGAGCAGAAGGGATTGTGTGGGTGCAGCCCAGCAGCTCTTCCTGATGGGGTCCTCAGGCTGGAGACACGAAGATAAAAATGTCAGTGCCTGGATTCTTGGAAGATTGACAACTAGTCCCAACAACTCAAGACTGGAAGCCTTGGGAATCCACTTCATGAAGCTTGAAGATTTGTCCTGCGCCATTGTGTCGTATATTCGTTTATGAGATGGTCAGCAGGTACGGCCCCAAGAGGACACAGAGGGGAGGCTCAGGAAAAGCCAAAGTTTATTACACTCATGCATCCTGGAGACAGGAGGCATGGCATCCACGCAGGGCCACGTGGGAAAGGCACCAGGGTGGTCAGGAGGCAGAAGACAAGAATGAGGGGAACAATCAGGTCATGGCCTTTCCTGGGGATTCCGCTGGCAAGGCAAGGTAGGGCAGGGTCAGCTGTTTAGGATTGGCTAGTTTGAATTTCTTCAGCAGGCTTTGGGCTTTAAGGGTGGTCCCGAAGTGCCTGGCACCTGGCCCTGGCCCTGGGATGATTAAGGCACCCTCCTGGGATGCACAGGCCGGGTAGAGCTCTGGATTGGTTAGTTTGCATATCAAGGGCGTGTTCCTGGCTTGGTCTTTTGCTGTCTCTAAGAATTGGCTAGCCCAGGGAGGGGCAGTCAAAAAGATTTTTCTAAGATGTCAAAACATCATGATATACAGTAAATTACAAATATTTACAGTACACAACAGCCTTCTCCAGTTGAGATCACAGACAATGAAAATGCACCTAACCTCATCAGGGATGCCAAATCCCGAAGACAACAGAGTTCAGTGCACAGCACTGTGCCAGGAGTTACATGCACCCGGGGAAGGGAGAGGAGAGTCTTCCCAGGGACATCAGAGCTGTTGGCGGCTGGGGGGCAGCAAATCCCACATCCGGGGCTCAAGCCTTCGAAACTGGGGGCCCCAGACTTCAGCAGTCATCTGGACTTCAGAGAAGACAGAAAAATATGCAGTGCATCTGTTAACTCGCCCTTTCTTTATTTATGCTCCAGTTATCTTAGCTCCTCAAGCTATATATAATTTGGGGTCCCCTTCCAGGAGGGCATTGCAATACATGCCATTTGAACCAATGCTTCTGTTTCTTTAATAATCTAATAATTATTGCCCTTAGGCAATAATCAGAGACAAATGTGCAGTCTTAACCTCTTAGATGCTCAAGTGTGTTCATAATAGAAGTTTGAAAACAACAAAAGTCAAAAGTGAAAAGTGAATTGGCTAAAAACATTATATATAAGTAAGCAATATGCAGCCATTTAAAATTATGTATTAGGGAATTCCCTGGTGGTTAGAAAGTCGGCACTTTCTCTGCCGGGGCCCAGGTTCAATCTCTGGTCAGGGAACTAAGATCCTGCAAGCCACGTGGAATGGCCAAAAAAAGAAAAAAAATTTAAAAAACTTTTAAAAATATTATGTCTTAAATAATTTAAGGTGAGAGGTGTTGCTATGGTAACTGAAAAGTATATACAGTGTGATACCAAAAAGGCTGTAAAACATTGTGTACCATGTGAGACTGTTTTTTCTTAAACTATGTATGTGTATTTATATCTTCACAGAAAGAAAACTCTGTTTTCTTTGCCTGCCCCCCACATTCCTGCCTTGACTCATAAAACAGGAGGCCCCTCCAACTCTGCGGCTTTCTCAACAGCTCTGAAGAGGCAGCACCCAGCCTTGGCACCAACCCCCATCCTAGAGAGAGTGGCTTATCTCAGTTGGCCAAGTCGACACACAAGTAGATGGGGGTCATTTTGCCTCGAAACCCTAAAACAGAGCCTCCTCCTTTCTTAGCCTCTCGGACGTGCTCCCACATGGGCCGTAGGCTCATTTCCTGCCTTAGAGAGACCCAACCAGGCCTCCTCTTTCTGGTCCCAAGCTTCTCAGATTGCTTTGGATGAGTGAAACCAGTCAGGATCACATAGGGTCCAGTTGCCTCAACTTGAGTAATTAATAAAACCGATAACATTGATTCCATTTTGGCTCAGTTCCCTGTGTTGTAAGTGTCAACTGGACTCCCAGAGGGGAAAAGTGTGAATGGTAGAATTCAGTCAACAAACTCTACTCCGAAACCTGGAATAGCCTAAGGCTGTTGGGGCCTAGGAGACAGGTGATGTCTGGGGTCATTTTGGGTTGTTCCAACAGGACTGGGGAGTAAGAAGGGAGTCACTCCTGGCATCCAGGAGGTAGGGGGTAGGGGCCAGAGATGCTGCTAAACATCCCACAAGGCTCAGGGCAGCCCTCCATGACAAAGAATCATCCTCCCCACATGTCTGTTGTGCCAGTGTTGGGAAACCCTGGTCTTAAGGATACATATGGTGGGGGAGGGATAAGTTGGGACATTGGGATTGACATATACACACTACTATATATAAAATAGATAACTAGTAAGAACCTACTGTATAGCACAGGGATCTCTACTCAGTACTCTGTAATGACCTATATGGGAATAGAATCAAAAAAAGAGTGGATATATGTATATGTATAACTGATTCACTTTGCTGTACAGCAGAAATTAACACATTGTAAATCAACTATACTCCAGTAAAGATTAATAAAAAAAAATACTCCCCCCACCCCAGAAAAAAGGATACATATAGAAATGCTGACAACAACTTGTCTACTATTTTCTGTATCCTCGTATTTTTCTACAGTATCTCCATGTTGCTTTAGTAGTAAGAAAAAAAAATAAAAGTTACTTTAAATTTTAAGATAAAATGGCTGTATCACAAATAGGATTTGTGGAATGAATGAATGATGGAAGGAACAATATGGCTTCTGAAAAAGGGTAAGCCTATGAACTTCTTGGGGCAGGGACATCGATATTCTATACCACTTTGTATTCTGAAAACCTAGATCAGTAGCTGGCATATGGTAGATGTCGCATAACTGTGGATCGGTGGATGGACTAGACCTGCCTCAACATCACCAAGAACACCTAAATGTCTTGTGGTAATCATTCTGTCATATATACATGTTTCAAATAATTGTATTGTACATTTTAAACAATGTCCCATGTCAATTATATCTCAATAGAGAAAAAAATTAGAAAAAAAAGATAAAGTGGCTGTAG
Source organism: Balaenoptera musculus (assembly GCF_009873245.2). Taxonomy (NCBI): domain Eukaryota; kingdom Metazoa; phylum Chordata; class Mammalia; order Artiodactyla; family Balaenopteridae; genus Balaenoptera; species Balaenoptera musculus. The sequence goes on from NC_045799.1 coordinate 39,972,330, forward strand.
CACATCAAAAGTTCAGGTGTGGCCACATGTTGGTGGGTATTTATTGACGAAAATAAAAACCTGGCTCCTGCAAACAGCTCTGGTCACTCCTTGGAAGCCCCCCTAGAACAGCAGTAGTGCCCAGGAGGCAGAGAGATTGGATTTGACAGAGTCTTTGCATAGCTGTGCTTTACTAGTGAAAAAACTTGGCAAGTCAACCCATCCCTAGGGGCCTAATGGATTTCATGTTGGCTTGTTTTTTTCTTTTCACTCAAATAAAGTGAATTTTTAGCTTCGGACACCGCTGTATGGGTGGTGTAGTGCAAGCCACGGAGCATGTAGTTCTGTCTCCATAGGTTTGTTATGGTTGGTCGGTCCTAATTAAAAGACTCCCTTCATCTTGTCTTTAGGACTTCTGGACATGGCGCCTGGGCTCTATATTTGGCTCTGAGCAACAGTGTTGTTTCCTATTTTGTTGCCAGATTAATGACATAACGTGTGTAAGCTAAGGCAGTACACGAGGAATATTTTTCTCACCCTCCTTCTTATTCCCTAGGACAATTCTGGACCCACAGCAGATCAAGTGCCACCTCCTGCGTGTTGGTATTTTTGACAGTCCTCAATTAGAGCAGTACAGTTAACTTCAGCCTGTCATTTGTGTGGGCTAAGCTGTTCGAAACATCCTTAAGGGGTCAGCCAGTGGTGGGAGGACCATTTTCCTATAAACAAATGATGGAACCTCTATGTCTGGAAGACAACAGCTGTGGTTTGGTTCCGGGGGCCTTTTGAGAAGGCAGAACTGGCAGCCTCCTTCCTCCTTGGCTCCACAGGCTGTCTCCATCCTGGGACTAATGCTTCTCCATTCCTTTATCAGAAGTCCCTGATGAGGCCTCTGAGATGTCGGGTTCCAGTTCCATTTTATCATCACTGGTGCTAAAGATGCAACATTTACCACCAAGTAACTTCATGGAATAACCTATTCGAGGGGGTTGCTGGGTATGAAGTTATAAGCCCTTAGGAACACCTTGGAAAGTTGATTTCAATTTTAGAATAGCTAATGTTTCACAAAGAACATGTCACTAAAAAACTTTGGCCATAAGACCATTTCATTGGGAGAGTATTTATATAAAAGTCGCTGTGATTGGGGGGGTGGAAGGGAGAACATGCAGATAATCCAGAAGGAGTTTAAAACAGGAAGATAGAAATGAAAAAGGGTAAGAAAAACCCAGCTTTGTTTCACATGACTTGAATTTTTTATCTGATCTCTCAATAGATTCTTACCAAAACACTGATATTAGAAAGAAGGCTCTGCCTTTTCACATATAAGATGATAGTCTATGTCGAAATTTGTAAGGAATCTACCAAAAAAGCTCCTCCAACTAATAAATGAGTTTATCAGGCTTCCCTGGTGGTGCAGTGGTTAAGAATCCGCCTGCCAATGCAGGGGACATGGGTTCGAGCCCTGTTCCGGGAAGATCCCACATGCCGCGGAGCAACTAAGCCCGTGTGCCACAACTACTTCACCTGCGCTCTAGAGCCCACGTGCCACAACTACTGAGCCCACGCGCCACAACTATTGAAGCCTGCGTGCCTACAGCCCGTGTTCCGCAACAAGAGAGGCCACCACAATGAGAAGCCCACGCACTGCAACGAAGAGCAGCCCCCGCTCGTTGCAACTAGAGAAAGCCCACGGGCAGCAACGAAGACCCAACGCAGCCATAAATAAATAAATAAATAAATAAACAAACAAATAAATCTATTTTAAAAAATAAATAAATTTTTAAAATGAGTTTATCAAGGTCACAGGATACAGGAGCAACACTTTAAGAATCAATCATATTAGATTAAGAATTAGAAATCAAATTTTTTTAAGAATACAATTTATGATAGCTCCAAAAATCACATAATTATGTAGAAATCTCTAAAAATGTGTATAATCTGTGTGATAAAAATTACAAAACATTAATGAGAGAAATCAAAGGAAGATCTAAGTAAATAGAGAAACATACCACATCCATGGATTGAAAGACGCACATAACTGAGGTTAATTTTCCCCCAAAATGATCTAAGGATTTGACTAAATTCCAATCTCAGTCCCATTAGGATTTTCTTTTGTAGTATAGTAACACTTGCCGTAAAATTTATATGGAAAAGCAATTAGAACATTCAAAGCAATTTTGAAAAAGAATGATAAAATTGGAAAAATCACACTAATTTTAAGATTTATTATAAAGCAACAGTAATCAGAACCATCACATTTTAAACTTTTACTCTGTAAAAGATGCTATTAAGAGAACAAAAATCAAGCTACAGACTGGGAGAAATATTTGCAAATCACACATCTCACAAAGCACTTATAACCAGAATATATAAACAACTCTCAAAACTCAACAGTAAGAAAAGAAATAACCTAATTTCAAAATGGGCAAAACAAATTGAACCTCTCCAAAGAAGACATAAAGGTGGTAAATAAGCACTTGAAAAGAAGCAAAATATAATTAACCATTAAGGAATTGCAAATTAAAATCACAATAAGATATTAATATACATTAGAATGGCAACAAAAGAAAAAGAAGACAATACCAAATGTTAACAAAGATTCAGAGCTACTGGATACAGTGCTATTGGGAATGCAAAATAGTATAGTCACTCTGAGAAATCGTTTGCAAGTTTCTTATAAAATTAAAAATATACTTAACATATGACACAGCAAACCTACTCCTGGATATTTACCTTAGAGAAATAAAAACATATTCACACAGAAACCTGATCACATTTTAGCAGATTTATTCATAAACTCCCAAAACTGGAAATAACCAAGATGCCCTTCAGTAGACATCTGTGAACCATCCAACAAACTCTGGTACAACCATGTAATGAAATACTATTTAGCATTGAAGAGGGTACATGCAACAAATCGGATGAATCCTAAAGGCACTAAGGTGTACAAAAGAAGACGGTCTCAAACGGTTACATACTATATGATGCTATCTAGACTACTTTCTTGAAAAGTTAAAACAAGGGGAACAGACAATAGATGAGTGGGTGTTTGGGGATGGTGAGCGGATTTGCCTCTAAAAGAGTAGCATGAGGGAATTTGGGGGGCTATGGAAATATTCTGTATCATGATTGTGATAATGGTTACTTTTTTAAAATTAATTTTTATTGGAGTATAGCTGATGTACAATGTTGTATCAGTTTCTGCTGTACAGCAAAGTGAATCAGTTATATGTATACATATATCCACTCTTTTTTAGATTATTTTCCCATATAGGTCATTACAGAGTGTTAAGTAGCGTTCCCTGTGCTGTGCAGTAGGTTCTTATTAGTTATCTATCTTATATATAGTAGTGTGTATGTGTGGTAATGGTTACTTTTATCTGTACTTGTATTAAAGCTCTGAACTGTACACACACAAAAAATGTCAATTTTAGAGTATGTTAATTAAAAAAGTCTTTTAAAAAGATTTTTTAATTTAAAAGTAGGATTAGTACAAATTATGTTGTATGCCTATGTATCCATTATATCTCAATAAAAAAGAATAGGCTTTGTGTAATCATAGAACAGTGCTATCTAAGAGAACATTTGGTAATGAAAATGTTTTCTATCTGTGATATCCAGTGCTGTAGCCACTAGTCACATGTGACTAGGAAGCACTTGAAATGTGGCCACTGGGTGACACTAAACTTTTTAAAAACTATTTTAACTTTAAAGAGTCAAATATGGCTAGCGGCTACTGTGTTGAGCAGTGCAGTTACAGAAAACTGGAATATCTTGAAAGATGAAAAATCCAAAATTCATTGCATGTATACTCATTGAGAATGCTTTATAGGGAAGAACTCTTATACATTTAAAATAAGATGGTTAAAAAATTTTTTAATCAGTAGAAGATTTAGAAAATAAAGTAGATGAAAACTTTCAAGAACAGATAGGAAAAGATTTCTCTTAAAGAGTGAGAAGAGTCCTGGGAAATCAATCTAGGAGACCCAAAATCCAAGTAATAGTTATTCCAGAGACTTAGAGAAAAAAGAGGGAAGGAAATTATCAAAGAAATAATAAAAGAAAAATTCCATAATTGAAGAACGTGCTTTGAAATTGAAAGAGGCCACAGAGTGACCAGTACTCTGTGTCTCATCGAAATAAAGAGATCCTAAAGCCTATCCCAGAGTGGGGAGGGGGGGACATCACTTACAAAGGATTAGAAATGAAATTTGCTTTGGTCTAGTCACAGAAATACATATGCTAGAAGCAATGAAGGAGTCGAGTTTCAACCAGGAATCTATATGCAGCCAAATTATAAATAATTCTAAGAGGGAGAATAAAGACATTTCAGACACATCTCTGAACTGAAAAATAATTGCCTCCATGTGCCCTTTCTTAGGAAACCACTAGAGAAGATAATTATACAAAAGGAGGAAGTAAGCCAATCAAGTGGAAGAAACAGGACATCCAGAAACAGGGCATCCAGAAAGGGAGGTCACAGGGTGATGGTGGAGAAAAATTCCAGGATGACAACTGTGCAGCAGCCCCAAAGACTATATCAAAACAGGAGAACAGAGGGGTCTGGCAGGGAGTCTTCAGAGAAAAAAAGGAGACTAGATAAATTATCAGATATGTTTGAGCTTTTGGAAAAAAACTATCAGTGGACATTAACAAACCTGATGGAAAAAACTGAACCATATTAGCGGGGTAAACAATATTTACCAATCATGTTCATATAAACAGTGACGATTGAGCTAAAAATTGTGGTGTAATTATGAGAATAGGGAGAAAGGAAAGGGGGAGGGAGTGTATAAAGGTATTGTGTCTTTAACACAGCAGGAGTCAACTCACAGGGTCTAAAATGAATAAACCCAGAAGGAGTATAAGTGAATGGAGATAAATACCAGAAGAAACAGTTGAAAGAAATGAAAGTGGGTCTTGGGCAACAGGACTTGTGGGGTAGAAAGGGGTAAGGCCCCTGCTGTTTGGGAACATAGTATTTAATTTTAAAATTACGACCATATATTTTATGGAAAAAAATAACTTTCAAAAAGGAAGAGAGGAATTATAGTTGCTGGGCTATAGATCAGAGAGCAAAGATTTAGTTGCTGAGGGGAACCATAAATTGGAGCACAACCAACTTTCTAAAGGCTCCCTTCTGCACACACTACCCCCAGATGATGTGACGATACTACACAAGGGAAGAGAAGAAAAGCCATGCCCAAGCTCCACCCTCCCTTTTGGGAAATTCTTGGCTCAACTCACAATACTGAGCCTTTGTTTCATGATGTTTGCAAGACTGCACCCTTTCAGAGGTGAGATGTTTACTTCCCACGGCCAGAAATTTTCCTACATCCTTACCTGCCATACATGTGGCTGAGGAATTGCACAAGCCCCAGCTTGCTTCCTTCAGCACTGGTGTGTCAAGTCTTGGCCACAAATTCTATGTAATGTGATGGTGATGGTGCCTTTGGAATGCTTTATGGACTGGCTCTGTCTTCCAGGGAATGGTTCTTGATGTAACTGGGGATCTGATAGATAGGGAAATGAAAACTTAGCTGCACTTAACTGCCTCTGTGTAACTGTTTCTGCTCTCCTTCCTGCTAACCTCCTAGTCCTGTTTATCTTGGCCAAGGACATCCCCCATTCCCAAAGAGTCTTCTGGAGATCTCACCATTCCTCACATTGGCAGCAAAGTAGCCATGTTGATACCATATGCAAACATGCTTGTAACCCAACAATTACTGCTCCCTAAATGATCAGACCTCCTTAGAATCATCCACTGTTACACTAACGTGCTGTTACTACTTCCTTTCATTCTTCATTCCCACTGGATTTCTGACAGGGAAGCTAACACTTTGTCCTATAAAGCAACCATGAATCAAAAAATAAAGTCAGAGAAAGGACAAAAAGAGAGAAGCACCACAAATCTATATCTCTCGACCTCAGACTATTGAGATGTTACTTTTTTTTTTTTTTTTTTTTGGCCATGTAACTTCCAGGATCTTAGTTCCCTAACCAGGGATTGAACCGGGGCCACGGCAGTGAGAACACCGAGACCTAACCATTGGACTGCCAGGGGGTTCCCAAGATGCTACTATTTTAAATAATAAGGCTTTATGTCTTAAATTCAAGAAGTGGGAAAGCAGCAGTTAGTATCCCAGGCATGCCTACAGATTTTCCCAAATTTAACAGTCAACGGTATGAGCAATTGTTATAAAGCACCGTCTCTTCATTCAGCACATAAAGGTCAGAGAAATCACCTGCCTTTCTATACTCAGTCCTAGGACAATGGGCTTGGGGATTGGGGAGCTGCCAGCAGCCTCATAACTTAATTATCAGAACTAAACCTACATGAATATGACTTTACTATTCATTTCAGAATATTCTTGCCCAGTAAATGTCTTCAATGTTTGCTCCAGGAGCTTCCTGAAAATCTATTTATTTTTAAACAATGGTTTACTCAACCAGGCCCTTTCTCAGGTCAACAGATTGCTCCCGGGAGCAGACCTTCTTGTTTATCAAAGCATGACTTGTTCCAGAACCCTTACCTTTCTGTGTCCATCAGTCTCTATTAAATCATGAAATTGGCCCACTTGGAATCCCCACATTTAAAAGCCTGCCTTAAACCACTCAAAATATATCTAAGCCCCTATGAAACTGTGAAACTCAGATTGAGACTTGAACCCATGTGCTGGGATTCAAACCCAGCTAAAGCCAGATTGGGACTTGAACCCACGGTCTTTTTATTTATTTATTTTTAACATCTTTATTGGAGTATAATTGCTTTACAATGGTGTGTTAGTTTCTGCTTTACAAAAAAGTGAATCAGCTATATGTATACATATATCCCCATATCCCCTCCCTCTTGCACCTCCCTCCCACCCTCCCTATCCCACCCCTCTAGGTGGTCACAAAGCACCGAGCTGATCTCCTTGCACTATGCAGCTACTTCCCACTAGCTATCTATTTTACATTTGGTAGTGTATATATGTCAGCGCTACTCTCTCACTTCATCTCAGCTTACGCTTCCCCCTTTCCATGTCTTCAAGTCCATTCTCTAAGTCTGCATCTTTATTCCTGTCCTGCCCCTATGTTCATCAGACCCTTTTTTTTTTCGATTCCATATATATGTGTTAGCATATGGTATTTGTTTTTCCCTTTCTGACTTACTTCACTCTGTATGACAGACTCTAGGTTCATCCACTTCACTACAAGTAACTCAATTTTGTTTCTTTTTATGGCTGAGTAATATTCCGTTGTATATATGTGCCACATCTTCTTTATCCATTCATCTGTCGATGGACACTTAGGTTGCTTCCATGTCCTGGCTATTGTAAATAGTGCTGCAATGAACATTGTGGTACATACCTCTTTTTGAGTTATGGTTTTCTCAGAGTATATGCCCAGTAGTGGGATTGCTGGGTTGTATGGTAGTTCTATTTTTAGTTTTTTAAGGAAGCTCCATACTGTTGTCCATAGTGGCTGTATCAATTTACATTCCCAACAACAGTGCAAGAGGGTTCCCTTTTCTCCACACCCTCTCCAGCATGTATTGTTTCTAGATTTTTTGATGATGGCCATTCTGACTGGTGTGAGGTGATAACTAAGTGTAGTTTTGATCTGCATTTCTCTAATGATTAGTGATGTTGAGCATCCTTTCATGTGTGTGTTGGCAATCTGTATGTCTTCTTTGGAGAAATGTCTACTTAGGTCTTCCACCCATTTTTGGATTGCGTTTTTTGTTTTTTTGATATTGAGCTACATGAGCTACTTGTATATTTGGGAGATTAATCCTTTGTCAGTTGCTTCATTTGCAAATATTTTCTCCCATTCTGAGGGTTGTCTTTTCGTCTTGTTTATGGTTTCCTTTGCTGTGCAAAAGCTTTTAAGTTTCATTAGGTCCTATTTGTTTATTTTTGTTTTTATTTCCATTTCTCTAGGAGGTGGGTCAAAAAGGATCTTGCTGTGATTTATGTCACAGAGTGTTCTGCCTATGTTTTCTTCTAAGAGTTTTATAGTGTCTGGTCTTACATTTAGGTCTTTAATTCATTTTGAGTTTGTTTTTGTGTATGGTGTTAGGAAGTGTTCTAATTTCATTCTTTTACATGTAGCTATCCAGTTTTCCCAGCACTACTTATTGAAGAGGCTGTCTTTTCTCCACTGTATATTCTTGCCTCCTTTATCAAAGATAAGGTGACCATATGTGCGTGGGTTTATCTCTGGGCTTTCTATCTTGTTCCATTGATCTATATTTCTGTTTTTGTGCCAGTACCATACCGTCTTGATTACTGTAGCTTTGTAGTATAGTCTGAAGTCAGGGAGCCTGATTCCTCCAGCTCCGTTTTTCTTTCTCAAGATTGCTTTTGCTATTCGGGGTCTTTAGTGTTTCCATACAAATTGTAAAATTTTTTGTTCTAGTTCTGTGAAAAATGCCATTGGTAGTTTGATAGGGATTGCATTGAATCTGTAGATTGCTTTGGGTAGTATAGTCATTTTCACAATGTTGATTCTTCCAATCCAGGAACATGGTATATATATATATACATACACATACACATATACATGTATATGTGTATATATATGTATATGTATATGTATATATATATATATATATATCCATCTGTTTGTATCATCTTTAATTTCTTTCATCAGTGTCTTATAGTTTTCTGAATACAGGTCTTTTGCCTCCTTAGGTAGGTTTATTCCTAGGTATTTTATTCTTTTTGTTGCAAAGGTAAATGGGAGTGTTTCCTTAATTTCTCTTTCAGATTTTTCATCATTAACGCATAAGAATGCAAGAGATTTCTGTGCATTAATTTTGCATCCTGTTACTTTACCAAATTCATTGATTAGCTCCAGTAGTTTTCTGGTAGCATCTTTAGGATTCTCCATGTATAGTATCATGTCATCCGCAAAGAGTGAGAGTTTTACTTCTTTTTCAGTTTGGATTCGTTTTATTTCTTTTTCTTCTCTGATTGCTGTGTCTAAAACTTCCAAAACTATGTTGAATAATAGTGGTGAGAGTGGACATCCTTGTCTTGTTCCTGATCTTAGAAGAAATGGTTCCAGTTTTTCACCATTGAGAATGAGGTTGGCTGTGAGTTTGTCATATATGGCCTTTATTATGTTGAGGTAAGTTCTCTCTATGCCTACTTTCTGGAGAGTTTTTATTATAAATGGGTGTTGAATTTTGTCAGAAGCTTTTTCTGCATCTATTGAGATGATCATATGGTTTTTCATCTTCAATTTCTTAATATGGGGTATCACATTGTTTGATTTGCATATATTGAAGAATCCTTGCATTCCTGGGATAAATCCCACTTGATCATGGTGTATGATCCTTTTAATGTGTTGTTGGATTCTGTTTGCTGGTATTTTGTTGAGGATTTTTGTATCTATGTTCATCAGTGATATTGGCCTGCAGTTTTCTTTTTTGTGTGACATCTTTGTCTTGTTTTGGTATCAGGGTGATGGTGGCCTCGTCGAATGAGTTTGAGAGTGTTTCTCCCTCTGCTATATTTTGTAAGAGTTTGAGAAGGATAGGTGTTATCTCTTCTCTAAATGTTTGATAGAATTCACCTGTGAAGCCATCTAGTCCTGGGCTTTTGTTTGTTGGAAGATTTTGAATCACAGTTTCAATTTCAGTGCTTGTGATTGGTCAGTTCATATTTTCTATTTCTTCCTGATTCAGTCTTGGAAGGTTGTACTTTTCTAAGAATTTGTCCATTTCTTCCAGGTTGTCCATTTTATTGGCATATAGTTGCTTCTAGTAATCTCTCATGATCCTGTGTATCTCTGCAGTGTCAGTTGTTACTTCTCCTTTTTCATTTCTAATTCTGTTGATCTGCGTCTTCTCCCTTTTTTTCTTGATGAGTCTGGCTAATGGTTTATCAATTTTGTTTATCTTCTCAAAGAACCAGCTTTTAGTTTATTGATCTTTGATATTGTTTCCTTCATTTTTTTTTCATTTATTTCTGATCTGATCTTTATGATTTCTTTCCTTCTGCTAACTTTGGGGGGTTTTTTTGTTCTTCTTCTTCTTCTTTCTCTAATTGTTTTAAGTGTAAGGTTATGTTGTTTATTTGAGATGTTTCTTGTTTCTTGAGGTAGGATTGTATTGCTGTAAACTTTACTCTTAGAACTGCTTCTGCTGTATCCCATATGTTTTGGGTCATCATGTTTTCATTGTCATTTGTTTCTAGGTATCTTTTGATTTCCTCTTTGATTTCTTCCAGTGATCTCTTGGTTATTTAGTAGCATATTGTTTAGCCTCCATGTGTTTGTATTTTTTACAGTTTTTTTTCCTGTAATTGATATCTAGTCTCATAGTGTTGTGGTCAGAAAAGACACTTGATACGATTTCAATTTTCTTAAATTTACCAAGGCTTGATTTGTGACCCAAGATATGATTTTTCCTGGAGAATGTTCCATGAGCACTTGAGAAGAAAGTGTAATCTGCTGTTTTTGGATGGAATATCCTATAAATATCAATTAAGTCCATCTGGTAAAATGTGTCATTTAAAGCTTGTGTTTCCTTATTTATTTTCATTTTGGATGATCTGTCCATTGGTGAAAGTGGGGTGTTAAACTCTCCTACTATGATTGTGTTGCTGTCGATTTCCCCTTTTATGGCTGTTAGCATTTGCCTTATGTATTGAGGTGCTCCTATGTTGGGTGCGTAAATATTTACAATTGTTATATCTTCCTCTTGGATTGATCCCTTGATTATTATGTAGTGTCCTTCTTTGTCTCTTGTAATAGTCTTTATTTTAAAGTCTATTTTGTCTGATATGAGTATTGCCCTCCAGCTTTCTTTTGATTTCCATTTGCATGGAATACCTTTTTCCATCCCCTCACTTTCAGTCTGTATGTGTCCCTAGGTCTGAAGTGGGTCTCTTGTAGACAGCATATACGTGGGTCTTGTTTTTGTATGCATTCAACCAGTCAGTGTCTTTTGGTTGGAGCATTTACTCCATTTACATTTAAGGTAATTATCGATATGTATGTTCCTATTACCATTTTCTTAATTGTTTTGGGTTTGTTTTTGTAGGTCTTTTCCTTCTCTTGTGTTTCCTGCCTAGAGAATTTCCTTTAGCATTTGTTGTAAAGCTGGTTTGGTGGTGTTGAATTCTCTTAACTTTTGCTTGTGTTTAAAGGTTTTAATTTCTCCATTGAATCTGAATGAGATCCTTGCTGTGTAGAGTAACCTTGGTTGTAGGTTCTTCCCTTTCATCACTTTAAATCTGTCCTGCCACTCCCTTCTGGCTTGCAGAGTTTCTGCTGAAAGATCAGCTGTTAACCTTATGGGGAAATCCCTTGTATGTTATTTGTTGCTTTTCCTTTGCCGCTTTTAATATTGTTTCTTTGTATTTAATTTTTGATAGTTTGATTAATATGTGTCTTGGCATGTTTCTCCTTGGATTTATCCTGTATGGGACTCTCTGCACTTCCTGGACTTGACTGACTATTACATTTCCCATGTTACGGAAGTTTTCAACTATAATCTCTTCAAATAGTTTTCTCAGACCCTTTCTTTTTCTCTTCTTCTGGGACCCCTATTATTCGAATGCTGTTGCATTTAATGTTGTCCCAGAGGTCTCTGAGACTGTCCTTAATTCTTTTCATTCTTTTTTCTTTATTCTGCTCTGCAGCAGTTATTTCCACTATTTTATCTTCCAGGTCACTTATGCATTCTTCTGTCTCAGTTATTCTGCTATTGATTCCTTCTAGAGAATTTTTTATTTCATTTGTTGTGTTGTTCATCATTGTTTGCTCCTTAGTTCTTCTAGGTCCTTGTTAAACGTTTCTTGTATTTTGTCCATTCTATTTCCAATATTTTGGATCATCTTTACTATCATTATTCTGAATTATTTTTCAGGTAGACTGCCTATTTCCTCTTCATTTGTTTGGTCTGGTGGGGTTTTAACTTGCTCCTTCATCTGCTGCATATTTCTCTGTCTTCTCATTTTGCTTAACTTACTGTGTTTGGGGTCTCCTTTTCACAGGCTGCAGGTTTGTAGTTCCTGTTATTTTTGGTGTCTGTCCCCAGTGGGTGAGGATGGTTCAGTGGCTTGTGTAGGCTTCCTGGTGGAGGGGACTGGTGCCTGTGTTCTTGTGGGTGGAGCTTGATCTTGTCCTTCTGGTGGGCAGGGCCACATCTTGTGGTGTGTGTTGGGATGTCTGTTAACTTAGTATGACTTTAGGCAGCCTCTCTGCTACTGGGTGGGTTTGTGTTCCTGTCTTGCTATTTGTTTGGCATGGGGCATTCAGTATTGGACCTTGCTGGCCTTTGGGTGGAGCTGGGTCTTAGTGTTGAGATAGAGATCTCTGGGAGAGCTCTCACCAAATGATATTACGTGGGGTCAGGAGGTCTCTGGTTGTCCAACGTCCTGGACTTGGCTCTCCCACCTCCAAGGCTCAGGTCTGACACCTGGCCAGAGCACCAAGGCTCTGCCAGCCACACAGCTCAGAAGAAAAGGAAGAAAAAAAAAAAACCGAACAGATAGAACCCCAAACCAAATGGTAAAAGCAAAACTAAATAGACAAAATCACACAAAGAAACATAAACACACTCATAAAAAGAAAACAAACAAACAACAGCAAAAAAACCCAAAAAGTCAGAACCCTAAGATAAATGGTAAAAGCAAACCTAAACAGACAAAATCACACAAAGAAACATACACATACACACTCACAAAGAGAAAAAAGGAAAAAAATATATATATATATATTTTAAAAATTAAAAAAAAAAAGAGAGCAACCAAACCAGTAAACAAATCCACCAATGATAACAAGCACTAAAAACTAAACTAAGATAAACATAAAAACCAGAAACAAATCAGATGCAGAAAGCAAACCCCACGTCTACAGTTGCTCCCAAAGTCCACCATCTCAATTTTGGGAACACTCGTTGTCTATTCAGGTATTCCACAGATGGAGCATTCATCAAGTTGATTGTGGGGATTTAATCTGCTGCTCCTGAGGCTGCACAGAGAAATTTTCCTCTCTCTTCTTTGCACAGCTCCTGGAATTCACCTTTGTTTTGACCCCACCTCTGCATGTAGGCTGCCCTCAGGTGTCCGTTCCCCGCCCAGACAAGAGGGGGTTAAAGCAGCAGCTGATTAGGGCTGTCTTGCTCACTCAGGCCAGGGAGAGGGAGGGGTATGGTAATAATAACTGGAACACACTGTGAGCCTGCGGTGGCAGAGGCCACATGACATTGTAACAGCCTGAGGTGTGCCATGTGTTCTCCCGTGGAAGTTGTCCCTGGATCTCAGGACCCTGGCAGTGGCGTGCTGCACAGGCTCCTGGGGGGGTGTGGGTAGTGACCTGTGCTTGCACACAGGATTCTTGGTGGCAGCGGTGGCAGCGTTAGTGTTTCATGCCTGTCTCTGGGGTCCGAGCTGATAGGCGTGACTCATGCCCATCTCTGGAGTTCACTTAGGCAGTGCTCTGTCTTCTGTGGGCACACGGAGCAGGAATCCCCTCTCCTCGCGCACCCAGAAACAATGGTCTCTTGCCTGTTCAGCAGGTCCAGACTTTTTCCCTGACTCCCTCCTGGCTAGCTGTGGCATACTAGCCCCCTTCAGGCTGTCTTCACACAGCCAACCCCAGTCTTCTCCCTGGGGTCTGAGCTCCAAAGCCCGAGCCTCAGCTCCCAGCCCCCACCTGCCCCGGTGGGTGAGCAGACAGGCCTCTCAGGCTGGTGAGTGCTGGTTGGCACTGATCCTCTGTGTGGGAATCTCTCTGCTTTGCCCTCTGCACCCCTGTTGCTGTGCTCTCCTCCATGGCTCTGAAGTTTCCCCCACCCCATGCCCCATCTCTGCCAGTGAAGGGGCTTCCTAGTGTGTGGAAACTTTTCCTCCTTCACAGCTCCCTCCCAGGGATGCAGGTCCCATCCCTATTCTTTTGTCTCTGTTTTTTCTTTTTTCTTTTTCCCTACCCAGGTACATGGGGATTTTCTTGCCTTTTTGGAAATCTGAGGTCTTCTGCCAGTGTTCAATAGGTGTTCTGTAGGAGTTGTTCCACATGTAGATGTATTTTTGATGTATTTGTGGGGAGGAAGGTGATCTCCACATCTTATTCCTCTGCCATCTTGAAGGTCTCCCCCATGGTCTTTTAATTGAAATCACACACCTGGTCCCAGGACTCAATGAAACTCATGTTCTTGATGTCTCGTCACAGAGAGAATTCAGTGAGAGACAAAGTGATAGGTAAGAAGTGGATTTATTTAGGGAGAAACACACTTCATAGACAGAGTGTGGGCCATCTCAGAAGGCGAGAGGCACCAGGGTTTGGGGTTGACAGTTTTTATAGGAGTGGGTAATTTCATAGGCTAATGAGTGGGAGGAGTATTCCAGCTATTTGGGAGAAGGGGTGGGGATTTCCAGGAATTGGGCCACCACCCACTTGTTGACCTTTTATGGTCAGCCTTGGAACTGTCATGGCACCTGTGGGTGTGTCATTTAGCGTGCTGATGTGTTACAATGAGCATATATTGAGGTTCAAAGTCTAGTGGAAGTCTTGTCCTCCATCTTGGACCTATTTGGTTCTAACCATTTATGTCATGTCTATGGCTTTGTCATCCTTTTAAAAGTTGTGCCCTGCCCCCTTCCCTCCTGTTTCACCTATACATATCTGCCCTTGACCAGTCCCTTTTAAGCTACTACTAAAACTTTGTCAAGGTGGGGTTCTCCCTTATGGCAGTAAGTACTAAACAACTTTGCTTGATCAATGGAGTACTGATATGGTCTTTTGGGGAGTTGGCAGTTGACAAACACATGCAGATTTTCAATTATATTTGTAAAGTCACAGCTGTTGGCTTGGCAGTTTTGTTCTGTTAGCTCCTTTTCCAGTTCATTTATACATTCATTCAATTTTCTTTTTAAGTTCTATGAACCAGGAGATATAAAGAGATTTGGTTTTCATTCCATAAAGTAAGGAAGAGAGACACTAATAAACTAATTCCACAAATATGAATGACTATAAGCTGTGCTGAGTGCTGTAAACGAAGGCTGTGCGGTGCCAAAGAAGCATTTAATGGGCCTACTGTGAGAAATCTGCAAAGGATTAAGCCCCTCAGGCTGAGATAGGAGGAATGAGTAATTGCCAGGTAAGAGGCTGAAAATGGAGAAGGAAAGCCTTGCAGGCTGAAGGATAAATTCACCCCTATCAGGCTAGGAATTCATTAGCATTCTCTTCAATTCCTTTATCTTCAGGATCAGATAACTATTTGGTTTCTTCTGGCCACTTCTCTTTCACAGAATGGAAAAGAAAGCAAATATGTTTCAAATAAGAAGAGAACCAAAGAGAAGAGACAACATATCTGTTGTCTAGTATTCTTTGGGTATAATTAAAAATACATATTCAAATGTTGGGCTGAAGTTTCCATACTGCATTGGTACAATTATACTTGGAATTTTCTACTTCATCAGCATTCCTGAAAGACCAGTGAGATAGGTCTTAATGTCCACATTTTAAATATGAGGTGTCATATGCACATGGTAGGTTGTTTCGGTTATCAGTTGCTGCTTAACTAACCGCCCCAAACTTAGCTGTTTAAACATTACGTTACTGTTCACGATTCTGTGGGTTCACCTTTTAGTTCTTCTGTTTCACATGATAATGACTGAGACAATGGGATAACTGGAATGGTCATTCACGCAGTTAACATTTGATGCAGGTTGCTGGCTAGTTGCCTCACTGAAGCTATCTTACATGGGCTTCTCCATGTGCCTGCTGTGCTTCCTCACAGTAGGACAGCTGGGTTCCAAAAGGAATGTTCCAAGAGGAAGAAAATAGAAGTTTCCAATCCCCTCATGGCCTGGGCTCAGAAGTCCTATAATTTCACTTGTGCTTCGTTCTATTGGTCAAAGCAGTGACGGGGCTAGTCAAGATTCAAAGGGAGGAGAAACAAAACACATATACAGAGAGGGAAGGAATTGATGGCGGCCCCTTTTGGAGACTGTCTCTTACGTAGGTGCTCAACAGATATTTGTGGAATAGATGAATGGCACACCCAAGGGTCCACAGCTGGTCAAAAGCAGGATGGAAGCAGAGTAAGAATGTGGGTCTCTTGGCCTTTATCTTTGTGGTGTTGAGGATCAGTAGAGGGTTGAGGACATGGGGGCTCAAGTAGGATTAAAATTCTGGCTCTGCCATTAACTATATCACCTTGAGAAAGTCATAGTATCTCTCTGTACCTTAGTCTCTCCATTGGAACATATAGTTCCTACCTCAAAGCGTTGTTATGAGGATTAAACTATTTAATATGTATGAAGTGCTTTTATTCTAAGAGTTAAAGTATACTTTCATATACTAAGAGCTATGTAAGTGTTAGCTGTGACCATTCTAGCAATTTGGTCATGGTCCCTCTGATGATGCTATGACCTATTAGTGTCTATACTTACTACCCTCGCAGTAGGCATTTGGTTCTTTTCCTGGGATAAAAGTATAATATAGCACAGTGCTGCTTCTCAAGGTGTGTACTGTTTACTTGATTTCCAGTAAACATTCCCTGCGTCTTCTCAAAATAGGATCCACCAGAGGTATCTCCCGTGGACAGGACAAACAGAGTTTTGAGGCAGAGCATTTGGGGAGTATATAATTGGTGTTAAAATAATTTATTCTTATTACAAAGCAATATGGTCTCATGTATGGTAATTAAAAAAAAACTTTTAAAGATAATTTGGTTAAGAGCATACACCAAAGTTTTATGACAATCCTGCTGCAGGAAAAGGAACTATAGCAGGCTAGTTCAAGGACTTATTCTTCATGGAGACATTTTATAAGAAAAGAAATGTTTAGATAATCATTGTTATGACCAGATACAAAAAGAAAAAAATGTCTAGTTAAAGATCTGTAGAATATTTACTGACAGTCAGCTGAAAGTCAACTGGGAAGATGAGTTTCTCAATCCCATCAGAATCCATCAGAAAATTGCTTATGCAATTTACTACGAATGCCAGTTTCTTCCCACGAGAAGTTGTGTGTATAATAACTCACAAAAAAGTTCCATTCCATATAAGATTTGGGACAATTTTTTGTTCTGAATATAAATGCACTGAAAAAAAATTAAAGGAAAACCTTTTAAAATGTTAACAGTTGTGATTATTTCTCAGTGATGGGACTGTAAGGAAATTTAATTTTCTTCTTTGTCCATATTTTTAAAATTTTCTAGTATATCAATGTATTAATTTTCTAGTTCCTTTAATAAGAAAGAAATGTTTTTCATCATCATTTAAGTGAAGAATTCCATTTCTTCATTATAAAATGTTTGATTATGAAAAATGAAGTAAGAAATACGAAAATGCTGGTCTGGGAGTCTGCAGAGGACGGACCATGTCTTCTCGACAGCAGTGAGCTGAGAGTGAAGTGAGGTTAAGAAGGGGAGGCAATTCCTTAGGGAAGAAAAGATGCCAGAAGATGGAGATGAATAGTGCCATGGCCACTGTGGGAGGGGCAGGTGCTGTGCTGATTTGGTCTTATCAATTCTCCTCACATCTTTTGTGCCTACAGTAACCAAAGATGGACAGATAACAATGATCCACTTGACATACAACAATTTGCCCTGTATTCCTGCCTGTGAGCTTAATAGATCTGGACTGAAACTCCTAGTTTTGAAAACAAAGACCCAGGATTTGAAGTCTACATATCTGAGTCCTGAGATGGGCCAATTTGGCATCTCTGCTGAAATACCTATGCCCCTCAAAAGAAAAAAGAATGTGAAGTGACCTGGAGTAGTTTGCTGTTCATCAGATGCCCTACCTACTACATCTCCCAAGACCAAATTAGAATGCATCTAAGTTAGCCTACTCCGTATGCTGCAGTTTGGAATATATTTTGTGGAGGTAAGAAAAAAAACAGACAACTTCTAGATTTTTAACACAGCAGCTGAGTAAATGAGAACAATTTCAACTGAAATGGTGAATTCTGGGGGAGGGGGTCAGGGAATGGAGAGACAGAAACTAAAGGTTTGGACATATTCTGAAAATGCTTTATTAGATGTCACAGTGGAGATGCAAGTCAATAGTCTGGAGTTCAGGTGCAGTTCAGGCTGGAGATTTGGGAGGCATGATATTTAAAGCCGTCAGACTCAATAAGATCATCTATGGAGACAAGAGGGCTGAGAACCAAGCCCTGAGACCACCAATGTTCAGAGGACAGGAAGTGAAGAGAAACCATGAAAGAATACAGAGAAAGAGAAACCAGGGAGGTATGAGGAAAACCAGAAGTACGAGGTGTGTCAGATTTCAAGTGAAGAAAGTCTTTAATTCTAAGTCTTGTACTGTTCCAGCTTATCTTTAAACAATCCTTTAAGCAATGGCTGCACTATTTCAGCCCTATAATCTACCTCTCCCAGAACTACTGAAAAGATATTTACTATGATTAAGTCTTTGGATCATGGCCCAACATCCTCCCAGCCACCTATATGGTTGATTTTTTCCTCCTCCTGCCCAGTGAAAGGTCAGCCAAAACAAAGTCCCCGTGCGTAAGAGATTTTTTTCTCTGGCCTTTATGATATGAAATGAGTCTTCCCTCATTTAACCCAGCACTGACTGCCCTGTGCTAAAAATTGTGTGCATTTAATAGCCATGTTCTCCCAGCAAGAGACGGCTCCAAAGAGCATTCTTCTTCTGGATGTGTACCGAAAAGCATTTTCCCTTTACTTGCAGATTCTGAACTGCTCTTAGAACCAAGAGGGTAGTGCCTTACTTGGCTCCATACACACAAAAATGTTTAACTCAAGTCAGGGATTAAAAACATTAAACTGCTCAGGAATTGGTTTTAGGAGCGAAAGTACCTAAGTTACCACCACCTAGCTCTTGCTAAGCCATGGGCGTTGTAGCTAATCAGTTAGTAACACTGAAAGACTCCTTTTATGGAGGCTTCCCCACCATCAATGAACTCATTTTATATAAATATTTAGCCAGGCAATAAACTGGACAGCCTATGTTACTCAACATCAGCCTCAAAAGACCCTCCCAATTTATATACACAGTATCTTGGTGGAGCAATACATTTTACACACATGACATGGTCAGTGATAAATATACCAGGGTAGGTCAAACCCTATTTGGTCCTCTGCTTTTAACTGTCTTGGGCTTTGTGTGTTTCTTTAATCAGTTGGATGATTTAGATAAACAACGTGTATTAGTCTTTGTAAGTATAACATGCCTTGAACTTTCTCCAGATACTCATTCCCATTCATCATCATAATAGTTGTTCCCCCTTGGCCATCATTAAGATTAGAAACGTCCTTGAACCATTTAATGATATTCCACAAGACTGGACAGACTTTTCATGCCTTGATGAATTGCGATCACTCAGCTTAGACCAATGAAATCGGATATCCTTTAATGTGCCTGATGACTCTAAGGAGTTTAGGGAAAGCAGTGCCCGGGGATCAAAATGGTTTCACAGAATAACCATTCATTTGGGGGAAGATGCAGGATTTAAGTAAAATTTGATTAATGAGTTAGTATCTAATCTAATAGCCAACTGCAATGGATATTTTTTCTTTGTTTCTACTCCTGCATATGGTTTTACCTACAAATGTCCATTTATTACAGGACTCATTAGAATGCATAAAGGAGGTATAGAATGATTTTTTAAGCTCAAATTAGAGTATTAAAGAATGAGGTTCCTCCAAGTGAAGTGACTTTAAGATGTTCACACCACTGATGAGGAGAACATAAAAACAAGGCTTGGACTAGGATGTGTTTAACTATTTTGGAGCTGAAAAAGACTAGTTGCCTCTATTTTATGAGGCTGTGTTGCTCCAGAGGGCCACCGTGGGAATGATGTGATCCCAAATGTCTGTGTGATATCAACAAGCAGACTTGGCAATTCGAGCCATAAATATCTTTAATATTTTCACTAACAGATCAATTCCACCAACCCTGAAAACATTGACATTGCTATGGTTTAGAACCGGCTGATGATACTGGCATGTTTAAATCATCTTTAAGTTCCTCCACAAACCATGATCGGAGACAAGAGTGTTAGGAACAGGACCCTGAGTGGAGAGTGGAGAGAGCACTGTGTTTGGAGTCCTGGCTCTCTCACTGGCAACTTGATCAAATTACTTAGAGGAGCATCAGTTTCTTCCTTTATTCGTCAATTATTTATTGAGCATCTGTAATGTGCCAGGTGCTGAACAAAACAGAATATGGGGCTCACATTCCTTCACAGTTCTTGAGTAATCTAACTTCCTATCATCCAGAGTTGTTGTACGGGTCAAACGAGGTATCATAAGTAAAAATGCTTTTCTCCCAGAAGCAAACCCTGAGATAAGAATTTGAGTGCAAGGACTTTATTTGGGAGGTACAGGAAACACTGAGGGTGGGGATATGAGACAGGAAGGGAAGGCAGCCAATAAAGGATGTATTAGTGAGGAAGTCACCATGGTGGGAAACTGGAAATACCAAATGGACATTCTGGGCAATGGTGCAAACACAAGCCTCAACGATATCCCACTCCAGAGTGAGGATGAATACCCCAATATCCTGAGAATCATGAGCTGAGGGCTGCTCCAGGAAGTGTTAATTCCCTGGCAGTTCTGGCCTGCCACATGTAGCTTTGGAGAGAGCCCTTTGGCACAGAGATGCAGATACCGGTAGTTGGAAATCAGCTGAATCACACTGGAAATGATAGTGCCCAGGGATACAGAGGAGGATTGTCAGCGAATGATACAGACGTATCATCATCATCATTCCTCCACCAGCCAGATGGTGCCTGCCTGTCCCTTTCCCCCATCCATGTGCCCCAATAGTTAACAGCCACCTGCAGGCTAGCTTGCAGTACATCGTAACTCTTCTCATTAACCAGCTAGATTTGGAAATAATCAAGCCCTAAGTTTCTCAAACTAGAGTTTGTGCGCTCTTGTGAATTTATACATATAGCCTCCAGAAACCATGAATTCATGAATTTTGCAATTAAAAAAATTTTCATTTTGATGACAAATTAAAATAAATTAATACAAACATATTCAGGGTCACCCTGCAACTAATTCATGAAAGGCAACTTCATTTGCATTTGTATTTGAGGTTGTAGTAATGGTGAAAGATTTTAAGTAGCTGGAAAAGAGAAAGTGGGAGGACTGAGGCATGATCAGGTACGTTGCATGTAAACAATATCTGGAGTGGTATTATCTTTATTGTTTAGGGTTGACCAGAGATGGTACATAGAGCAGTCTATGCATCAATCTTTGTCAGCAGTAAATGCAGTGAGTGGTCAACTCTCAACTAGGAATTTTTCATGAAATACCTACATCATAATTTCCCAGGGTGTCTTTTAAGTGGATTGGCTAGAAGAATAATGGGTAGGTAAAGACAAGTTTATTATCCAAGGGAAGTATAATGCCAATAATGTTGGTAACTTAGATGATGGCTATCAAGTTCAAAAGCAAGAGAATCAAGTCAACTAGTGAAATATTCAGTTTCCAAATAAATACTTCTATAATAAAAATCAGTGCTTCTGCTTCTGGAAAGATGGAGTAGTACTTTCCCCTATTTCTTCCACTAAGTACAGCTAAAAAAACATGGGACATTATGTATAAAAAAAAAAAAAATAGGAAAAGTTGGAAAGGTGGAGAAAAGA
The DNA here is from genome assembly GCF_009873245.2 of Balaenoptera musculus. Classification (NCBI taxonomy): domain Eukaryota; kingdom Metazoa; phylum Chordata; class Mammalia; order Artiodactyla; family Balaenopteridae; genus Balaenoptera; species Balaenoptera musculus. The sequence continues at coordinate 39,993,894 of NC_045799.1, forward strand.
AGCCAGACCAGTTAGGGACCTGGGGTCCTGAAGAACAACATGGCATGAGTTGGCCAGGTTTTCACTTTGCCTCATGTGTCCAGACTGGGTACTGGAGAAGCAAGCAACCCAGAAACACCAATGGGCACAGACAAAACGAGCCCCAAGAAAAGTCTGCTCTCTCAGTTCCAATGGACCAGAAAAGGGGCAGCCTAGCAAAACAGGAAACTTTTAGACAATAACTGCTCTATTCCAGCCAAACATCACAGGTTAAAAGTCTGCATCTCCAATCCCACTCCTTCCAGTGAAGGTCAAGGGGAGAGCCTAGATTTCCACCCACATCAGGCTGTGACAGCTGTCCCAATACCCCCCCACCCCCCGCCAAGTGGTGTCAGAGAAGGCCAAGCAGGCACTAGAGACTTTCATCTCCTCTAGGGAGTAAAGACAAAGTACCCCTTCCCATCCTAGCTGGCATGGTGTCTGCAAAAACCTAGTGGGAGCCTGAACTCTCACCCCCACCAAGCAGTAATAAGGAGCCACTCCCCCATGGGTGTCAATGCAGTTGAGTGGGGAACCTGGACTTTTCCACTTCCATCTGGCAAGTAATAAGGGAGTGCTCCCCTTCTCCCTCCAGAGTGGTGTCAGAGGAGGCCTGCTAAAAGACAAGATTTAGATAAGATCCAGAGACTCATAATATAATATCCCAAATACCCAGGTTTCAATCAAACACCACTCATACCAAGAATCAGGAAGATCTCAACTTGAATGACAAAAGACAGTCAACAAATACCAACACCAAGATGTTAGGATTGTCTGACAAAGATTTTAAAGAAGCTATTATAAACATGCTTTAACAAGCAACTAGGAACATGCTTGAAACAAATGAATAAAAAATAGAAAGTCTCAGCAAAGAAACAAGATATAAAGAAAAAACACATGGAAATTTTAGAACTAAAAACCACAATAACCAAAGTTAAATAATGATTTAAGTTAAAACAATAACAAAAAACAATGTAATATAATTCATTATATCATTGTTAATGTGAATTTTATTGATTTTGGATTTTGTTGTATTCACTTGGAAATCTACTGGGATTATGATTATAAAAGACTATACACATAAGAAGTTTCTACCTAGTTTTATGTTTATACAAGTGGCATTATTTTAAAATAATTTATATTAACGCCAGGGAACAATGATTGTTTTTTCCTTTACAAGGGGTCCTCACTCAAACAAGCAAATGTTTATTTATAATGTCTTATGGGTTGAATTGTTCCCCACAACATTCATTCTTAAGTCAAAGCCCTCACCCCCAGTACCTCAGAAAGTGACTGCATTTGGAGATAGGACCTTTAAAATTGATTAAGGTAAAATGAGGTCATGTGGGAGGGCTCTAATCCAATATGACTAACGTCCTTATAAGAAGAGGAGCTTAGGACACAGATATTCACAGAGGAAGACAGAGAGAAGACAGCCATCTACATATGGCCAAGCATAAGGTTTACCCTGAAGAACGTTTCATGTGCATTTGAGAAGAGTGTGTACTCTACTATTGCTGGGTACAGTGTTCTAAAAATGTCTGTTAGGTGCACATTGCGTATAGTGTTATTTGAGTCTTTTATTTCTGTTGAAATAAAGTTGTTCTGTTTTATTTCTGTTGTGTTGATCTTCTGCCTAGTTGTTCTATCCAATATTGAAAATGGGATATTGAAGTCTCTGACTCTAATCATATTGTCTACTTCTCCTCTCAATTGTGTCAGCTTTGCTGCATGTATTTTCGGGGTCTGCTGCTATGTGCAGGTATGTTTATAATTTTTATAAACTCCTAATGGATTGAGCCCTTTATCATTATAAAATTCTCCTCTTTATCTCTAATAACATATTTTGTTTTAAAGTATATTTTGTCTAATATTATTATTGACAATAATATTAGACAATATTATAACCAATCTAGCTTCAAAGCATTGTGATTGCTGTTTGCATGATATATCTTAGTCCATCCTTTTACTTTTAACCTATTTGTATATTTGGATCTAAAGTATGTCTCCTGTAGACAGCAGATAATCAGATTTTGTTTCTCAGTCCAGCCTGACAGTCTCAGCCTTTTGATTAGATTGTTTAATCCATTCACATCTGTGATGGTTAATTTTATGTGTTACCTTGAAAGGCAAAGTTTTTGGATGAGATTAACATTTAAATTCGTGAATGCTGAGTAAAGCAGATTATCCTTCATAATGTGGGTGGACCACACCCAATCAGTTGAAGTCTTGAATTGGACAAAAAAGACTGATCTCCCTGAGCAAGAGAGAATTCCCTGGGAGACTTCCTTCAGACTTCGTCTGCACCATTGACTCTGCTTGGTCTACAAGCTGCTGGCCTTCAGACAGGCACTGCACCACTGGGGCTCATGGGTCTCAAGTCTGCCAGCCCACACTGCAAATTTGGACTTGTCAGCCTCCATAATTGTGTGAGCCAGTTCCATATGAAAAATAATTTTCACAGATATGCACTATCCTACTGGTTCTATTTCTCTGGAGAACCCTGACTAATACAACATCTAATGTTATTTTTATTTATTTATTTTTTTATACAGCAGGTTCTTATTAGTTATCCATTTTATACATATTAGTGTATAAATGTCAATCCCAATCTCCCAATTCATCACACCACCACCACCCACTCCCCCACCACTTTCTCCCCTTGGTGTCCATATGTTGTTCTCTACATCTGTGTCTCTATTTCTGCCCTGCAAACTGGTTCATCTGTACCATTTTTCTAAGCTCCACATATATGCGTTAATATATGATGTTTGTTTTTCTCTTTCTTACTTACTTCACTCTGTATGACAATCTCTAGATTCATCCACGTCTCTATAAATGACCCAATTTCGTTCCTTTTATGGCTGAGTAATATTCCATTGTATATATGTACCACATCTTCTTTATCCATTCGTCTGTTGATGGGCATTTAGGTTGCTTCCATGTCCTGGCTATCGTAAATAGTGCTGCAATGAACATTGGGGTGCATGTGTCTTTTTGAACTATGGTTTTCTCTGGGTATATGCCCAGTAGTGGGATTGCTGGGTCATATGGTAATTCTATTTTTAGTTTCTTAAGGAACCTCCATACTGTTCTCCATAATGGTTGTATCAATTTACATTCCCACCAACAGTGCAAGAGGGTTCCCTTTTCTCCACACCCTCTCCAGCATTTGTTGTTTGTAGATTTTCTGATGATGCCCATTCTAACTGGTGTGAGGTGATACCTCATTGTAGTTTTGATTTGCATTTCTCTAATAATTAGTGATGTTGAGCAGCTTTTCATGTGCTTCTTGGCCATCTGTATGTCTTCTTTGGAGAAATGTTTATTTAGGTCATCTGCCCATTTTTTGATTGGGTTGTTTGTTTTTTTAATATTGAGCTGTCCAATGTTATTATTGATATAGTTAAATCTATATTTGCCATTTAATTTTTTTGTTTTCTGTATGTCTTATGTCTGTTTTGTTCTTTTATTCCTCATTTACTGCTTTATTCTTTTTTTTAATTGAAGTACAGTTGATTTACACTGTTTCAGGTGTACAGCAAAGTTACTACTTTATTCTGCATTCAGTGACTATTTCTAGTGTAACATTTTAATTCCTTTAATGATCTTTTTCACTATTTATTTCATTATTTTCTTAGTGGTTGGTCTAGGGTTTACCATATATATCTTATAAGAATCAACTTCAAATTTATTCTAACATAATTCTAACAAGAAATAGAAATGCTATTCCTATATAGCTCTATTTACCATACTCCCTTTTTGTGCTATTATTATCACACATATTACATCTATAGATGTTGCAAATGCAATTCATCATTATAATTATTATGTAATATAATTTTATATCTATTAAAGAAGCTGCAATAAGAAAGAAGGGCAAGTGTATATTTGTACATTTTTTTTTTTTTTTTTTTTTTTTAAAGATTTATTTATTGATTGATTGATTACTATGTTGGGTCTTCGTTTCTGTGCTAGGGCTTCCTGTAGTTGCAGCAAGCGGGGGCTACTCTTCATCGCGGTGCGCGGGCCTCTCACTATCGCGGCCTCTCTTGTTGCGGAGCACAGGCTCCAGACGCGCAGGCTCAGTAGTTGTGGCTCACGGGCCTAGTTGCTCCGCGGCATGTGGGATCTTCCCAGACCAGGGCGCGAACCCGTGTCCCCTGCATTAGCAGGCAGATTCCCAACCACTGCGCCACCAGGGAAGCCCTGTACATTTGTTATGTTTACTTTCTTATTTACCCATTTCGGTTCTCCTTATTTGTTCCTGTGGGTTCAAGTTACCATCTGGTTTCATTTTCCAATACAACTCTGCTCCCACTCATATCCTTTGTGCTGTCAAATATATTACATTATACATTCTAGGTCCAACAATGCAATTACTTACATACTATTTTATACACTTGCTTTTTAAATTAGGTAATAGAAGAAAGGAAAAAATATGCACTTATACTGTATTTTATAAATACATGATCACCTTTACTGACTCTCTTTGTTTTTCTGTGTGGATTCCAATTTCCATCTGGGTTTACTTGCTTTCAGTCTGAAGGACTTCCATTAATATTTGTTGTAAAGCTAGTCTGCTAGCAACAAATTCTCTCTCTCTCTCACTCTAGTTTACTTGGAAATATCTTAATTTTACCTTCATTTTCGAAAGATAATTTTGCTGGGTATAAGATTGTTGTTAAGAGTTTTTATTTAAGCACTTTGAATATGCTGTTCCACTGGCCTCTATGGTTTCTGATAAAAAATCAGCTGTTAATTTTCTGGGGGTTCCCTTATAAGAAATGATTCATTTTTCTCTTGTTTTCAAGGTGTTCTCCTTGTCTTTGGCTTTCAGCATTTTTATCATGATGTGTCTATTTGTGGATCTCTTTGTATTTATCCTACTTGAAGTTCGTTGAGCCTCCTGAGTGTGTAGATCAAAGTTTTTCAGCAAATTTGAGAAGTTTTTAGCTGCTATTTCTTCAAACATTTTTCCTGCTTCTTTCTCTTTCTCCTCTCCTTCAAATACTTCCACTATGCATACACAGGTGAACTTAAAGGTGTCCCACATTTCCTTGAGGATCTTTACTCTTCATTTTATTTTCTCTCTGTCCCCCACATTGTCTAATCTCTATCAATCTATCAAGTTTGCTAGTTCTTTTTTCTGCTAGTTCAAATCTACTGTTGAGCTCCTCTAATACATTTTTTAAAAAATTTCAGTCATTGTACTTTTCAGCTCCAGAATTTCCATTCAGTTCTTTTTTATAATTACTCTCTCTTTATTGATATTATCTATTCCATGAGATATTGTCTTCATACCTCACTTTACTACTTCAAGCATGGTTTCCTTTAGTTATTTGAGCATTTCTGTCTTGGGTGGCTTAAACAACAAACATTTATTTTTAACCATTCTGAAGGCTGAGAAGTCCAAGATCAGGGTGCCAGCATGATTGGATTCTGTTGAGACCCCTCTTCCTGGTTTGCAGATGTCTGTCTTATTGCTGTGCCTTCAAATGGCAAAGAGCAGAGAGAGGAAACTAGTTCTCTCAGGTTTCTTATAAGAGCATTAATCCCACTCATGATTGCTTCACTCTCATGACCTAACTATCTCCCAAAGGCTCCACCTCTTACTATCATCACCATTAGAGGCTAGGATTTCAAATTTTGAATTTGGTGCAGAGACACAAATGTTCAGTCCACAACAATATTTGTGATGGCTACTTTAAAGTCTTTGTTAAATCTGACATCTGGCCCTCCTCTGAGATAGTTTCTGTTGCTCGTTTCCCTCCAAGGCTAGGTCACATGTACCTATCCTTTTTGCTGTCTTGTAATTTTATGTTGAAAACTGGACATTTTAGATGATATAGCAACTTTGCTTACTGATTTCTCTCTCCCCTCTCTGGGGCTTGTTTTTGCTGTTGTTTGATTGCTTATTTGATTTGTGAAATGGCTACACTATTTTGGTGAAGTCTATTTCCCCTGTGATTTGGGGCACATCACATTCTCTTTCTGAGAACTTTTAAAATATTAAATGTTGGTAATTACTAAATGATCTTTGTTGCCTTGTCTAGCTATGAAGTTTTAAGACTCCAAATGCAGAAATCAATACCCTTATAAAAATGGTCTTAAAAAACAGAAGAGATGAAAGACGTGTAGTCCTTGAGCTCCAGTGAAGACATTTGCTCAGATACTCACATTCACATTTCCTGCTGCTTCATGTGCCCCAACCCTTTCTTCTCATGTCTACTCTTCTAGACATGAGCCTCTCTCTTACCCTTTCTGCAGAGACCTTGGAAGCCATGCATGAAATATTTTGGAGCCAAAGGATGGAAGGACCTCAGTTCCTGAATCACTGTTTGGAGGATGGCTGCCACTTAGACTTCATCTGTGCAAGAAAGCTTTATCATATTTAGACTTTGAGATTTGGGGGGTTATCTATCTTACAGCCAGTATTGCCCTAAATAATAGTTTCATGTTTTTGGAGTCAACCAGCTGCCATTAGCTCCTTAACTGTAACCATGAATCAAATGAAATTAAAGTAAAACATGGAAAATATGACCAGACACTGAGGCAATGGAAGAGATTTTTGGTAATTGACTCTGAATCCACTCTTTGCCTCTGGTAAGGATTCTGGTCTGGTCAGGGCATCTGATTTGGACAGCTGTTCAGGACCAGTCCTGAGCAGGGGAGCTGGATGAGGCCAGGTCACAAATGGTGGTAATCCTCACTCAAATGCCTAGAGAACGGATGTATGGATACCAGGGGTGAAGGGGTGTGGGATGAATTGGGAGAATGGGATTGACATATATACACTATTGATACTATGAATAAAATTGATAACTAATGATAACTGTATAGCACAGGGAACTCTACTCAATGTTCTGTGGTGACCTAAATGGGAAGGAAATCCAAAAAAGAGGGGATATATGTATACGTATAGCTGATTCACTTTGTTGTACAGCAGAAACTAACACAACATTGTAAAGCAACTATACTCCAATAAAAAGTTTTTAAAAAGTGGGGGGATAGAAGAGCATATCCAAGAGCAAGAGGCCTTCCTGAGACTAGAGCAGAAGGTGATCAGTTACATTAACATGTTTTCTCTCATCCAGTCCCTTCTTTACTCCATTCCTCATCCCTAGAGTTGTTACCCCTATAGATATCAATCTTTCTTCCTTATGTATCCTTCCAGAATTTATGTATGCAATATAAGAAAATAGTTATATATAGTCTTTGTCCTAATTCTTATCCCAAAGACAGGATGTTATACACACTAACCTTTGCTTTGCCCTTTTCATCTAATATATCCTGAAGATCTTTCCACGCCATCAAAAAGAGAAACTCATCTTCCATTTCAACAGCTTAATACTATTCCATTCTGTGGATAAATCATAGTTCATTTAACATCTTTATAATAAGTATGGGTTATCCCCAATAATCTGCTTTATAATAAGTATGGGTTATCCCCAATAATCTGCTATTACAAACATGCTGCAACAAATATCCTTGCACATATGTCATTTTGGTATGTGTGTAGGTGTATTGATAAGATAAATTCCCAGAAGTATGTTGCTGATTTAGAGGGTAAATCCACATGTAATTTTGATAGATATTGCCAAATTGCCCTCAGAAGTGCTGTATTATGTACTTCTACCAGTAATATTTGAGAGCATCTATTTCAATACAGTATATCAAAGTTTTAGACATTTGCTTAACAAGCAAGTGAAAAACATAGTATTCAGAGTAGGTTATATAAAGGTATGAAGGAGGCTGGAGGAACTATGGCATCATTGTGGCTCAGCATTACCAGACCCATTATTTTTTAAGGAAGCCTAAACTCTAGGGAGCTCTGATTTAATCCAACATCCTTAACTTGGCACATGAAGAAACTGTGACCCCAATAATTTAGGGGACTGGTTCAAGACTACATAGGAGGTTAGTGTTCCAGGGCCAGCATCTGATATCCTTCTTTCAGTTCACTGCACTTCTAATGCTTCTGGAAGGCAGAATAATGGCCCACAAATATGCTCACGCCCTAATCCCCATAACCTGTAATATGTCGCTTACATGACAAAAGGGACTTTGCAGATGTGATTACAGTATGGACCTTACAATGGGGATATTATCTTGGATTGCTTAGTTGGGCCCAATCTAATCACAAGAGCTCTGAAAAGTGGAGAACCTTTCCCTGCTGTAGCCAGAAGAAGTATGTGGGAGAGACAGGGCTAAGGAGATGAGTCAGGGATTCAAAGCATGAGAGGGACTCAACCCAGCTGTCATTGGCTTTGAAGATGGAGGAAGGGGGCCAGGAGCCAAGGAATGTCAGTGAAAGCTGAAAACAACCTCCAGCCAGCAGACAGAAAGGACATGGCGATCACATTCTTATAGCCTCATGGAACAGAATCCTACCCACAACCTGAATGAGCTGGAAACAAACTTTCCCCTGGCACCTCTCACAAGGAATGTAGCCCTGCCACCATCTTGATTTTGACCCATGGGAGATGGAGAAAAGAAATCAACCAAAGGCTTGTGATTGACAGAATTGTGGGATAATAATCTTGTGTTCCTTTAAGCTGCTAAGTTTGTGGTAATTTTCTAGGGAGCAATAGAAAACTACTACACTGCTCCACACTGTCTCTTCCATGTCACCATGAGGAGCCCTCATTTACTCATTTAAAAAATATTTACTGAGGACCTATTATGTGCCAGGCACTGTCTCAGGTGCTGGAGGGATAGTGTGAGTAACACAAAAATGCCCTGTTTTCAGGGAGAATACTTTCACATGGAGGAAGACACATAAACCAAACAAATATGTTAGTTACATGGTAAATTAGAAAGTGAGGAGATTGGTTAAGATGGTGGAGTAGAAGGACGTGCTCTTACTCTCTCTTGTGAGAGCACTGGGGTCACAGCTAACTGCGGAACAGTCATTGACAGGAGGACATGGGAACCCACCAAAAAGGATACCCCACATCCAAAGACAAAGGAGAAGACAGTGAGACGGTAGGAGGGGAGCAATCACAATAAAATCAAATCCCACAACTGCTGGGTGGGTGACTCACAAACTGGAGAACACTTATACCACAGAAGTCCACCCACTGGAGTGAAGGTTCTGACCCCACATCAGGCTTCCCAACCTGTGGGTCCAGCAATGGGAGGAGGAATTCCTAGAGAATCAGACTTTGAAGCCAGCTGGATTTGATTGCACAACTTTGACAGGACTGAGAGAAACAGAGACTCCAATCTAGGAGGGCACACACAAAGTAGTGTGTGCATCAGGACCCAGAGGAACAAGCAGTGACCCTATAGGAGACTAAAACAGACTTACCTGCTAGTGTTGGAGGGTCTCCTGCAGAGGCAGGGGGTGGCTGTAGCTCACCGTGGGGACAAGGACACTGGCAGCAGAAGTTCTGGGAAGTACTCCTTGGTATAAGCCCTCCAAGAGTTCACCATTAGGCCCACCAAAGAGCCCAGGTAGGCTCCAGTGTTGGGTTGCCTCAGGCCAAAAAACCAACAGGGAGGGAACCCAGCCCCACCCATCAGCAGACAAGTGGATTAAAGTTTTACTGAACTCTGCCCACCAGAGCAACAGCCAGCTCTACCCACCACAAGTCCCTCCTATCAGGAAACTTGCACAAGCCTCTTAGATAGCCTCATCCACCAGAGGGCAGACAGCAGAAGTAAGAAGAACTACAATCCTGCAGCCTGTGGAACAAAAGCCACATTCACAGAAAGACAGACAAGATGAAAAGGCAGAGGGCTATGTACCAGATGAAGGAACAAGATAAAACCCCAGAAAAACAACTAAACGAAGTGGAGATAGGCAACCTTCCAGAAAAAGAATTCACAATAATTATAGTGAAGATGATCCAGGACCTCGGAAAAAGAATGGAGGCAAAGATCGAGAAGATGCAAGAAAAGTTTAACAAAGACTTAGAAGAATTAAAGAACAAACAAACAGAGATGAACAATACATAACTGAAATGAAATATACACTAGAAGGAATCAATAGCAGAATAACTGAGGCAGAAGAACGGATAAGTGACCTGGAAGACAGAATGGTAGAATTCACTGCTGTGGAACAGAATAAAGAAAAAAAAAAATGAAAAGAAATGAAGACAGCCTAAGAGACCTCTGGGACAACATGAAATGCAACAACATTCGCATTATAGGGGTCCCAGAAGGAGAAAAGAGAGAGAAAGGACCCGAGAAAATATTTGAAGAGATTATAGTTGAAAACTTCCCTAACATGGGAAAGGAAATAGCCACCCAAGTCCAGGAAGTGCAGAGTTCCATACAGAATAAACCCAAGGAGAAACACACCGAGACACATAGCAATCAAACTGGCAAAAATTAAAGACAAAGAAAAATTATTGAAAGCAGCAAGGGATAAACGACAAATAACATACAAGGGAACTCCCACAAGGTTAACAGCTGATTTCTCAGCAGAAACTCTACAAGCCAGAAGGGAGTGGCATGACATATTTAAAGTGATGAAAGGGAAGAACCTACAACCAAGATTACTCTACCTGGCAAGGATCTCATTCAGATTCAATGGAGAAATCAAAAGCTTTACAGACAAGCAAAAGCTAAGAGAATTCAGCACCACCAAACCAGCTCTCCAACAAATGCTAAAGGAACTTCTGTAAATGGGAAACACAAGAGAAGAAAAGGACCTACAAAAACAACCCAAAACAATTAAGAAAATGGTAATAGGAACATACATATCGATAATTACCTTAAACGTGAATGGATTAAATGCTCCAACAAAAACACACAGGCTTGCAGAAAGGATACAAAAACAAGACCCATAAATATGCTGTCTACAAGAGACCCACTTCAGACCTAGGGACACATACAGACTGAAAGTGAGGGGATGGAAAAAGATATTACATGTAAACAGAAATCAAAAGAAAGCTGGAGGAGCAATACTCATATCAGATGAAATAGGCTTTAAAATAAAGAATGTTATAAGAGGCAAGGAAGGACACTACACAATGATCAAGGGATCAATCCAAGAAGAAGATATAACAATTATAAATATATATGCACCCAACATAGGTGCACATCAATACATAAGGCAACTGCTAACAGATATAAAAGAGGAAATCGACAGTAACACAATAATAGTGGGGGACTTTAACACCTCACTTACACCAATGGACACATCATCCAAACAGAAAATTAATAAGGAAACACAAGCTTTAAATGACACAACAGAACAGATAGATTTAATTGATATTTATAGGACATTCTATCCAAAAAGAGCAGATTACACTTTCTTCTCGAGTGCTCATGGAACATTCTCCAGGATAGATCACATCTTGGGTCACAAATCAAGCCTCAGTAAATTTAAGAAAATTGATATCATATCAAGTACCCTTTTCTGACCACAACGCTATGAGAGTAGAAATCAATTACAGGGAAAAAACCATAAGAAATACAAACACATGGAGGCTAAACAATACGTTACTAAATAACCAAGAGATCACTGAAGAAATCAAAGAGGAAATCAAAAAATACCTACAGACAAATGACAATGAAAACACGATGATCCAAAACCTATGGGATGCAGCAAAAGCAGTTCTAAGAGGGAAGTTTATAGCAATACAAGCCTACCTCAAGAAACAAGAAAAATCTCAAATAAACAATCTAACCTTACACCTAAAGGAACTAGAGAAAGAAGAACAAACAAAACCCAAAGTTAGTAGAAGGAAAGGAATCATAAAGATCAGAGCAGAAATAAATGAAATAGAAACAAAGAAAACAATAGCAAAGTTCAATAGAAATAAGCTGGTTCTTTGAGAAGATAAACTAAATTGAGCCAGCCTCATCAAGAAAAAGAGGGAGAGGTCTCAAATCAATAAAATTAGACATGAAAAAGAAGTTACAATGGACACCGCAGAAATACAAAGCATAATAAGAGACTACTACAAGCAATTCTATGCCACTAAAATGGACAATCTGGAAGAAATGGACAAATTCTTAGAAAGGTATAACCTTCCAAGACTGAACCAGGAAGAAATAAAAAATATAAACAGACCAATCACAAGCACTGAAATTGAAACTGTGATTAAAAATCTTCCAACAAACAAAAGCCCAGGACCAGATGGCTTCACAGGTGAATTCTACCAAACATTTAGAGAAGAGCTAACACCCATCCTTCTCAAACTCTTCCAAAGAACTGTGAAGGAAGGAACACTCCCAAACTCATTCTACGAGGCCACCATCACCCTGATACCAAAACAAGACAAAAATACTACAAAAAAAGAAAATTACAGACCAATATCAATGATGAATATAGATGCAAAAATCCTCAACAAAATACTAGCAAACAGAATCCAACAACACATTAAAAGGATCATACACCATGATCAAGTGGGATTTATCCCAGGGATGCAAGGATTCTTCAATATATGCAAATCAATCAATGTGATATACCATATTAACAAACTGAAGAATAAAAACCATATGATCATCTCAATAGATGCAGATAAAGCTTTTGACAAAATTCAACACCCATTTATGATAAGAACTCTCCAAAAAGTGGGCATGGAGGGAACCTACCTCAACATAACAAAGGCCATATACAATATACCCACAGCAAAGATCATTCTCAATGGTGAAAAACTGAAATCATTTCCTCTAAGATCAGGAGCAAACAAGGATGTCCAATCTCACCACTATTATTCAACATAGTTTTGGAAGTCCTAGCCATGGCAATCAGAGAAGAAAAAGAAATAAAAGGAATACAAACTGGAAAAGAAGAAGTAAAACTGTCACTGTTTGTGGATGACATGATACTATACATAGATTATCCCAAAGATGCCACCAGAGAACTACTAGAGCTAATCAATGAATTTGGTAAAGTTGCAGGATACAAAATTAATGCACAAAAATCTTTTGCATTCCTATACACTAATGATGAAAAATCTGAAAGAGAAATTAAGGAAATACTCCCATTTACCATTGTAACAGAAAGAATAAAATACCTAGGAATAAACCTACCTAGGGAGACAAAAGACCTGTATGCAGAAAACTATAAGACACTGATGAAAGAAATTAAAGATGACATAAACAGATGGAGATATACCATTTTCTTGGATAGGAAGAATCAATAGTATGAAAATGACTATACTACCCAAAGCAATCTACAGATTCAATGCAATCCCTATCAAATTACCAATGGCATTTTTCACAGAACTAGAACAAAAAATCTTAAAATTTGTATGGAGACACAAACGACCCCGAATAGACAAAGCAGTCTTGAGGGAAAACAACGGAGCTGGAGGAATTAGAGTCCCTGACTTCAGACTACACTACAAAGCTACAGTAATCAAGACAATACGGTATACGGTACTGGCACAAAAACAGAAATATAGATCAATGAAACAGGATAGAAAGCCCAGAGATAAACCCACGCACCTATGGTCAACTAATCTATGACAAAGGAGACAAGGATATACAATGGAGAAAAGACAGTCTCTTCAATAAGTGGTGCTGGGAAAACTGGACAGCTACATGTAAAAGAATGAAATTAGAACACTCCCTAACACCATACACAAAAATAAACTCAAAATGGCTTAGAGACCTAAATGTAAGACCGGACACTATAAAACTCTTAGAGGAAAACATAGGAAGAACACTCTTTGACATAAATCACAGCAAGATCTTTTTTGGTCCACCTCATAGAGTAATGGAAATAAAAACAAAAATAAACAAATGGGACCTAATGAAACCTAAAAGCTTTTGCACAGCAAAGGAAACCATAAACAAGACGAAAAGACAACCCTCAGAATGGGGAGAAAATATTTGCAAACGAATCATCGGACAAAGAATTAATCTCCAAAATATATAAACAGCTCATACAGCTCAATATTTAAAAAAAATAATAATAAGCATCTGCTTTTGTGTTGCTGGGAACCTGGATGCAGCATGTCTTGAAAGGAACATGTTGAGAGGCCTCATGCCGAAGGAGAGGCCTTGAGCTGACACGAGGGAAGGAAGTTCAGTTGGCCCAGCCCCCAGTTCGCCCTCTAACTAAGTTCAGCACACCAGTGACTACCAGTGAGAGCAGCAGGAAAACCACTCAGAGAAGCCAAGTCTCACTGACAGAGTTGTGAGCAAATAAAACAGTTGTTGTCATAGCTGCTCAGGTTTGGGGCGGTTTGTTATTCTGTGATACGTGAAAAAAAGAACCCAAGAATTTTGGTCTGAGTATCCAGAAGAACAGAGTGAGCATTAGCTAGATGGAGTAGGCAGCTAGTTAACAGGTTTGCGGGGAAATCTTGGGTGGAAAGATTAAAATCTTACTACTTCTAAATGGAAAAGAACATTTGTTTTTTCTTAATAGAGTAGAAGAACAATATCCTCTATCTCTGAAGCACTGCTGGATTTTCCAAGGTGAGAAAAGGCCATTTTAGGAGAAACTCTTTGGATCTTCAAGATAATAGCCACAGCAGAGGGTAAAGAAATTGTTTAGATTCTTTTCTTTCCAGCTTCTGAAGCTCTGTTGACAATCAGTGAAACCCCCATGGCAGTTTGAGGTAGAGAAACCCTCGTCCAGTTTTTCTGGCTTTGCCACTGTGGTTTCAGGGCTTCAACGACTCTACCATGTAAAGGAAAAACCACGGTGCTTGCTTTCCCTCCCGCTTTCCACAACTGGTCACGAAGAACCGCCCTGGGCTTGGCTGATGGGCTTCTGAAAGCTGAGTGTGCAGCCTTGGAGGACGGCCCTTGCCAGTTTTCGATGTAATCCTTCCTGTGGCCGTACACTTCAGAGACAGCAGCGTGTGGGAAAAGAAAAACTGCCTGGTCAATTTGGTTAGCCTGTGGGTCTCTGATGATACACATCTGGGCTAATACCTTGTGAATTTTCCGCAAATGAAGTGTTGGGGAAAGGCAATGTATTGCTTAAGAATTCTAACTCTCCCAGAATAAATATTAATGTAAAAGGATTGCTTGTATGTTGCCAACCTCCCGCTCACTCACTCCTACCTGTAGCCCACGACATTCACCCACCCACACCTCCTTCCCACATTTACCAGCTAAAGTTAAATTCACCGTACACACAAAGGCTTATCTTCTGGGTTCAACCTTTTCTTGGGCCAGTTCCTGGGAGGGAGGAGTGGCTTCCATCCCTCATCCCTCTGTAGATCCTCCACCCCGTGACCCACCACTGCAACCCTAAGCAGGGCAAGGAGATGAGGCATCACGGCACAAAGGGATTCACAATGTTGAGCAATTATAGGGTTTATGTCAGAGTAAAGTTGATGGGTTTGACTTAATAAACATTTTGTTTTAAGAAAAATGTTAGGAGGCAATGCTTAAAAATTTAATCATATACCAAAGGGGAAAGGAAGGTGAGGGATAAATTAGGAGTTTGGGATGAACGGATTCACACTACTATATATAAAATAGATTATCAACAAGGACCTACTGTATAGCACAGGGAACTATACTCAATATTTTGTAATAACCTGTAAGGGAACAGAAACTGAAAAAGAATATATGTGTACCTGAATCACTGTGCTGTACACCTGAAACTAACACAACATTGTAAATCAACTATACCTCAATTAAAAAAAAAGAAATGTGAAAAAGAAATTTAACCATAAAATTATGTTAAGGATATCCAGGCTTGAGAGATGGCATCCTGGAAACAGGTGTCATATGAGGTTGTTATAGCCTGGTCAACATGTAGATGTGTTCACAACACAGGGACGCTGACAACACTGCTTTGGTCTCTTCAAGTCATAACGCACCTCTGGCCATGGTTTCTTCCAGTT
Source organism: Balaenoptera musculus (assembly GCF_009873245.2). Classification (NCBI taxonomy): domain Eukaryota; kingdom Metazoa; phylum Chordata; class Mammalia; order Artiodactyla; family Balaenopteridae; genus Balaenoptera; species Balaenoptera musculus. Next base: position 40,009,685 of record NC_045799.1, read on the forward strand.
ACCATTAACACAATTCCAGGCCATCTCCCCAAGGCGTCCATCAACCCATGACGACCTGCTGCTGTTCAGCTTCTGTTCATTCCCACCTCCTTAAAAGCTTTCTCCCACCTTCAGGGGTCTGATGACTGTCAGCACTGACTTAGTCATAAACGTCCACCTTCGTGGTACTACCAGCCTTATCACCTGGAGAATGTCCACCGGATGTTACGGATGAAGACAGCTCATGAGGAGCACAGGCAGGAGGAGAGTCCCCGGGGTGGGGGGGTGGCAGCGGGTGCATTAGCAGACCAGTGAGTCTACCCTCTGCAGGGGAGAGTATGAAGGCCCTCCGAGGCTTCATGACCAAAAGCATATGGAACAGAATGAAGCTTAGTTTCAAGTTCCTCAGCAGCAATCCCAAGACAAGGAGTCGAGAGCAAGTAGTCCATCTGGGAGATGATTCCAGGAAACACAGGTTGGGGGTGGGGAAGTGTACAGGGAAGGGAAGAAAGCCAATACAAGGTGTATTTATAAGTCAGTGACCACAGGGGGCAACTGAAGTTTAAAATCTCTCAAAAACAGTGTGAAACACATGCCTCGGAATTACCCCACCCAAGGAGCAAGGGAGCTCCTTGTACATTTATACACCAACTTCTGTTCATCACTTGTTGAGAGCTGCTTCTGGGGGCGCTGGTTCCCTGGACTTCTGGCCCGCTGTGTGCAGGGACAGAGCAGCTTTCCACGGTTCCAGAGAAAGTCCTCGGGCACAGAGGTGCAGATGTGAGCCTGTAAAAGTTGTCTGGGGCTCTGTGAAACAGAAGATCCATGGGCAATGACAGTGATCTGTCCCGGGACACCTGCTGAGTTGGCTAAGACCTTACCTCAGTGCTCATTGCATGGACCTGTGGCCTCAGAGAATGAATGCTGAAAATGTACTGTCAGTACTGTGATCAATTTATAAAAGTTTTAGGATAAAATATATGTATTCATATCCATATATGAATTAGCTAAACCAGCATTGTATGGGGAAGCAGTAAATGAGGTGTATGTGTAACCCTATAGGTTTGGACAGCTTTCCATGACATTATTAAGTGAAAACTGAAGGTTATATAACCCCACTTGGGGGTTCAATACAATCCCATTTTTGTGTTAAAAGCACAGAAAATTTATATATGAGAAGAGTCTTTAAGAATAGAAGCTAAGGGACTTCCCTGGTGGTCCAGTGGTTTAGACTCCACGCTTCCATTGCAGGGGGCATGAGTTTGATCCCTGGTCGGGGAACTAAGATCCCACAAGCCTCCCGGCTTGGCCAAAAAAGAAAAAAAAAAGAATAGACGCTAAAGGTTACAAGCTAAAGTGTTAATAACTGTTGTCTCTAGGGAAGTGGGGTTATGAGTTAAATTTTTTCTTGCTTTTATTTTCTAAGTTTTTGTAATAAGCATGGATTGCTTTTATAACCATGACCAGATTTTTTTAAATTCACAATAATTAAATATAATTTCAAGATATGAGAATAGTTCCAGCACTTTTCTAAATCTTCCTTTCTTCCTTCCCTCACACCCTCCATCTGTTACAACAGAGTAACCTTACTTATTTCAGGTAACTGGTGTGAACATCACTCTCAAACATGGGAGAAGATGAAGAATTCGGCACAAAAGGCTTTTGAGCAACCAAAAGAGATGTCCTCACGTCTATAAACTGAAACTCATCCATTTTGCTCACAGACAAGCATCTCAGACTAGCATCAGGGGCTTGTTTATACGTTCTTCGTACACAGTTCTAACAGACATTGGCATCTGCGTTCAAGTTCACATTTAGAAGAGGCATTTAGACGATAAGAAAGGGCCCGCCACAGGCAGACACACAGGAAGCAGGGAGAGGTGGCAGAGGTGACAAGCGAGGACAGAGCCCAGATAAGGCTGCCACACCTGTCAGTCAGCACAGGGACTCCTTAGGGTAGAGCACACACCCTCCGCCTCCTCACCAAGTGCGGAAGACATCCCTGTTTCCAAACTCAGAGCAGGATCACAGTGACAGCCTTGAGGAATCCAGGCCAGGCTTAACTGTACCCAAGAGAACCAAACATCCAACGCTCAGGCCTTAAAATGAAATAGAATACAGGCCTATAGTTAGGATCATCCACATTAAAAATGGGCACCTTCAAACACAGCTTCAGAGTCTTGGTGATACAGGCCAGACTAGGGAATGAGGTTACATTCTTATCTGTTTCTATCTTTCCTACTTTTGTGTGAAACGAAGTTGATTTTATATCTGTCAATACCTTCTGGTTCCAGTATCTCTTCTTTAACATCTGATCTTATAATTAAGATTTCTTGCCTCCATGACCCTTCGACTTTTTTTTCCTCCTGGTTTCATAATATTCCTTAAATTAAAAAAAAATTAGAAATTGGAGACTAAAGTCCTAACAAACTGTTTTTGGAGGGGCTGTGTTCTTTTATACTGACCATTTTAATCTCTTCATAAAAGGGGTGTTTAACAAGCCCAAACTTTTAAATATGAACAGAATAAAGTCAAAAGGAGATGAAAGAAATGGCATTCCTGGTGAAATAGGTCAGATGATTTTCAGACTCCAAAGTGTCCTGATAGTTTTATGTGATCCAATCCAGTTCCTGAAAAGACCCTGCCAACAGGTAACAGGTCTTTGAAAGCTTTTGAAGCCAAAGGCTCCCCACCAGCCAGCCCATCTCTTACTAAGTTCTCAGCCTCATTAAGAATGAGAAACAGATACCACGGCACCAACCTGTCTACGAGAACACAGCGAGACAAATGTAATTGCCTGTACGAGGAATATAAGTCAGCAACTCCCAAAGCATTCATATTTACACCCACTCCATTTTGGTTGTCTTTCCTTTATAATTTGCCCATACATCCATGTCAAGTGTATAATTTCATCTGGGGCTTTATCAGTTACCGCCCAGAGCCATGATTATATGGTGCAGGGAACTTCCTCCCCCTGAGTGAGTCTATCTTTAGTATCTTCTTAATAGCTACTTCTTACATGTAAAATCAAAAGGAAAGTCTTGGTTTTCTTATGTGGCTCCAGAATCACTAAATATAACATTTAGAAGCAATTTATCAACTGAAACCATTGACTTTTCAGCTGCCACTGAATGCCACTGCATTTCTCAAAGCAAAGTGTTCTTATTCCTTCCCTTGGTTATTTTTTATCAAATTACAATGAAAATTTTAGGGACTTCTGTATTGACCATTCAATCATGTACTAAGTTCATCTTCCGTCTTGCTGGTGTCCAGCCTAATTACACAGAGATGAAACTGAATTTTGAATACTCAGAACCACAGCAAGAGGCATAAAGGTATGATTTCCGGAAGAAGTAACTTTTTACAAACAAAAAACGGCTCTCCAATCTACGATTCAAAAGATAATTTATTAGTCTGAGAAGAGGAGTCACACACTATACCCAGTAATATGTTTCTTTTATTTTTGTGCCTTTATCTTAAAAATATATTTAAACAAGAAACAAAGATAATATTGAATTTTCCCATAAATTTTGCTTTCTTATTTACAGTGTTACATTGTAAATAACATTCCATTATACACAAATTAAGGACTGTGCATTACTGTATGTTCTCTTTACATATTCTTTCATAATATAGTACACACAGCTCGAAGCTATGTAGTATTTAAGCTTAGAAAAGCTTGAGGAAAGAAGTACAAACTTTATCAATAAGACTATTACTTAAAAAGGTTCTGACCTTAATTCTCTGCTAGATTGTTTCACTGAAACCATTCTTTGTTAAAGAAAAATGCCCCATATGAGGGATGAGAACAACAGTTTAAGTTACCATAGGATCCACTTAAACTGGCTAACAAATAAAAACACTTTGTTACTAGCACTGTTATCAAATGGAGCATGACCACTGTCAGTCATTTCAACAAGCAGATTTACTCTGCAGTTCCGACACATTATATCAAAGACAGTTGGTACCTCTTTGTGAAATCAACAATGTTTCCTGCAACTTTAGGTTTTACTTGTAAACAATTAAAGCACACATTTTGGGAAGATGATTTAATCATTCCTGGTCTGAGGTTACACAATAAGGAGGAGTTTCTATTTCATCGAAGGAGAAGCAAGCATACACACTGCGCGTGCGCACGGGCACGCACACACACGCACACGCACGCACACACGCACACACAGAGTCCCGCTCATCTGCCCAAGACGCGCGTGTCACCAAGCGCTAACTACAGCAGCACTAGTGTCGCAAGCGATGCACGAGGCTGCGACAGGAATTATAAAACGAGGGAGATAAAACATCCAACTTCGGTTAAAACCCTGCGAAGCTCGGGTTCTGAAATGCCGCTCAGATGCTCTGTGTTCAGCCTGAAGATTCAGCTCACTGGGCTCTCCAGGCGGCAGACCCCACCTTCAATCGCCACGGACTGTCCGGCTACCGCACCGGGAGGGAGTCTGGAAATGTGAGTCTGCAGAGGAGGAGACGGAAGACTGTTAGAGGTGCCAGCTGTGTCCCCCTGACGTGTGACAAAGGCGGAGAAAACACCAGAGCATCTTGGCTTCTCTTTGCTTCTGAGCATCTACAGGCTGTGCTGGCGGGTAACTCAGGTGCAAATCTGTTCGTCCAAATCTCAGGGGATATTAACTGAGTACCTACTACCTGCCAAACACAGCACTGGTAGCTGGAGATAGAGACCGGGACAGCCCAGGCCCCCAGGAGCACAGAGCTTACAGTTTACTCACACTCAGAACAAGAGTGGTTTTAAGGCCAACTGTATTGAGCATATTCCAGTTACCTGAAAACTACCAGTTGATATACATTTTGTCCTCTAAACATTCAGAGCAACTAAGAATACCCGATTCATGTTTATTCCCTCAATTTACTCCTTAAAGGATTTAAATAGCTTACAAAAATCAGATCACTCAACAACCTCAAGTAAGTGAGGCAATGAAAAAAAAAAAAAGAAAAAGAAGAACTTACAAAAATGAGTTAAAGACAGGCGTGAGTCAACACACAAAATCTAGCCTGAGTTCTGTCCCCGTGCTGGAGGCAGACGGCTGCCCTGTCTCAGAGCTTCCCAGTGGCCAAGACCAGACAGGGGTCCACATGGTATAACGGGATCACACAAACCAACCGCTCAAAGGAGAAAACCGTTCCCGGCACAGAGTCCAAGGAGCCATTCCTCTTGCAGGGCTTCACCCACAGCAGGTACCGTGTATAGTGGATGAGTGAAGACAGCGGTTGTACAACAAGGAGTTTTATAGGGCTGAGCATTACAGCATCACTCAAAGGAGACCAGCAGGAAAAGCTCTTCCACAAGGGGTCAGGACCACGTCAGCCAGGAATTCCTTTTTTTGATGATCTGGCTTAATCCGGGGATAGATAAATGTCGGAGTTTCTAAGAAGAACAGAGAGACTGTATATCCTTCAGGTAATCCTCTCTGATTCTGCTTCTCCACACAAGCTTTTCCTGAGGGCTGAACCCAAGGGAGTTCAAGTCCCAGAGCAAACTTGCTGGATGCAGCTGGTGAGGTGGCCAAGCCTGGGGTGGGTCTGACATCCTCTCACGCAACCAAAAATAAAGCAAGCATATGCTTTAGATGGAGCAACAGGTAAGCTACCTGGTTTTAGTTTGATGGTGGGTACTGTTCTTGGGTCTCACTGCACAAGTCCCATTAGAGGAGCTTACATAAGTCAGCAATTTGGAAAGCTCTGGAGAACAGAAAATGTTCTCTGGGTACTTAGTGTTTCTGTGTGCAAGGCAGGAAGCCACCTGTAACCTCCAGGAGGGAGGCCCGTCAACTTTGGGGTGGAGAGCTGGGCAAGGCAGTCCATGTGTCATCTCCTGGGAGGTGAGTATCACTGAGTTTGGTCACCAGGCTCATGCCTCTGCGCACCCTGTCCCAGAATCTGGCCTTGTTATTGCATCTGAAGGCTGTTTAGTACATCTTATTACATTTTATAAGTACGGATATATTATACCTGAGAAGTCCACAGTAAGACACACTTGTGGATCTTTCATTTCTTGTGATGTCCTATTAACCTAGCGGGAGAAGTTTGAAGAGAACGTGTTGTTTGATTCTGCTACCCAGCAGCCCTTGTCACATCAGGCACAAAACACTCAGATTCACAACTCCCAGGGCTCAGTGTTGATGGGGCCCTTTTATTCTTTCAGGGATTCATTAACATGAGGTCAAAGAATTTTTTCCTCAGGCATCATTCATCGAATAATAATTAAAAAAAGTTCTAAACAAAGACAATCCCTGAGAGAGGAGAAGCCCCTTAGTCTATCTCATCTCTCATCTCACCCTCCTCAGCCATGAAACAGTCACAAGGCTAGGACAGGACAGGGATCAAGAATGTAGAAAACAATATGGTGGTTCCTCAAAAAATTAAACATAGAATTATCATACGATCCAACAATTCCACTTCAGGGTATATACCCAAAACAAGTAAAAGCAGGGACTCATATTTTTGTACACAATGCTCATTGCAGCATTATTCACAATAGCCAAAAAGTAGAAGCAACCCAAATGTCCATCAACAGATAAATAAACAAAACATGGTCTATACATACAGTGGTATATTATTCAGCTTTAAAAAGAAATGACATTCTGACACATGGTACAACATGGATCAACTTTGAAGATACTAAGCTCAATGAAATAAGCCAGACACAAAAGGACAAATATTGCAGGATTCCACTTATATGAGGTACCCAGAAGTCAAATTCACAGGACAGGAAGCAGAATGGCGGTTGCCAGGGGCTGGGGGTAGGTAGAATTATGGAGTCATTACTTAATAGGCACACAGTCTCAGTTTGAGAAGGTGAAAAGTTCTGGAGATGGATGGTGGTGATGGTTGCACAACAATGTGAATGTACTAAATGCCACTGCATAGTACACCCAAAATGGTTAAAATAGTAAATTCTATGTTATGTATATTTTAGCACAATTAAAAAAAAAAAAAAAAGAAGAAAGCAGAAATGACCATTTTCTTCCTGGTCCAGAACTGTATGCTATAAGATGGCATTAAGAGAAGGGGTTAGCTAGGAATGAATCCATGCAGACCCCAATGGAGAAGCATTAACACCAGGTTCTGTTCACACATAGGTTGAAAATTTCCAATCAGGTTACTTAAGATATCTGTCCCTAAAAGTGAAGCTCATAGGAAACTCCATCCTCACGTTTCCCAGAGATTCAGAGAGAATACAATGAGACTTCCTGGTAGGCCTGGTGGTCCAGGCACCAGAGGCAACAGAGAATAAATTAATTGTTAAAAGATCAAAGAGCGACCATATGTCCAAGCAGACAGCCTGCAACTTGACCAGGGGGATGTCAGTCTTAAAGCAACTGATTTTTCTGCTGAGCATGAAAAAGACCCAGGACTAGAAGGAAGAAACTGCTGTCCCACAGACCAGGGGACTTGATAGCAATCCTCTGAGATTTACAAAAACACAGATGGCCAATCCAAACTTACCTCTAACACTCCTATCCCCACCAAGTTTATGACAGAAAAACATCTAAATAAACTGAGCTAAACCACAAAGTGTCAAGGAGAGTTAGGAAGGAAAAGAAAAAAGAACTGGAAAAGATGACAAAGGTCTTGAGATATTTATTAAGGGTACATGGGCAAAATACTTCAAAAATACATTGAGATTTGTATAAATTGAGCGGTTTACATAAGACAGAAATGCTCAACCAGACAAACAAGTTGTTAAGATTAACTTCTCAGGATTACTGCTTCCCTAAATTATCATCTAGTCAAGGGGGATTTTGCAATTACAAAACACACTGGCATGATTTTGGTGTTGAGGGGAATAGAATGGTTAACCGTCCAAATGTATGTCAACACTTCACCAGTTTCATCAATCAACATGGTCTTCTGACTCATCGGAAAATAAGTAACCTTGGCCTGAAAAAGTTTGAGCCAAGATGTATTTGAAGCTTTCTGTGGAAATTTCAATGGAGCATCAAATCATATTATAAACAGTGGGGGCTGTTTAAGAGAATATTTTATATGAGTGTTTATCTCTAAAAGTTCTTTTGGAGAAGTGGGTTTGAATTCCTTGAGCCTAAAAATGTCTGTGGACAGTTCACCACTGTCTACGATGAACTTGTATGCCAGCATTTAAAAGTGCAATAAAGTATTTTATATTGGGTGTGTAAGGACTGTGCAGACTCTAGGGTGTCCTACAAGCATAAGACCTTAACAAGGTGTCTTTAAAACCATTTAAGTAGCAGTGTACTTGTATTGGAATTTGGAACTAATGAGAAATAGCACATGAAGTGATGTGTGCCACTACCAGGCCCGGCAGAAAATATTACAAACCATTCTCCATGCGCTTTCTCTGATGACCTGAGGCCTAGGTGATGTAAGGAGCTTGGGACCCTGAATCATAATTTGGATAAGAGCCCTCTGCCAATCAGAAACCCCAATTTGTATTTTATGTGAATGAGAAACATGCTTCTTATTGTGTTTGAACAACTATACACATATATTCTGGGGTTTGCTTGTTACAGCAGCTGGAGTTATCTTTAACAACGATTCCATCCGGGCCTCTGCACTTACTAGCTATGTAACCTCTGCTGGTTACTTAACTTTTCGGGACCCCACCTCTAAAATAGCTATACAGTAAGTCCCCTACATATGAACCTTCAAGTTGTGAACTTTCAAAGATGCGAACGTCTGTTCACATGTAATCACATAAGTTAGTTCATGCGTCTGGCGTATTTTGTCACATGCGTGCATCCTCTACAAGTGGTTGTGTTTTTGTGTACTTTACTGTACAGTACTGTATAGAGTACTGTAGTACAGTATCTTTATTTCAAGCCCAGGATGTCCAGAAGCAAGCGTAAAAGCAGCGGTGATGTAGCTCGTACTGCTAAGAAGCTCCAAGCGATAACAATGGAAACAAAAGTGAAAATAATTGAGAGTGGAGCGAGGCGAAAAGATGGTAGACGTCGCTCATTCTTATAACATGAATCATTCAACCATCGGCACGATTCTGAAGAATGAGGACAAGATCATGGAACATGTGAAGTCTGCTGTGCCGATGATGTCAACAATAATATCGAAGAAGCGTGGAAAAGTGATGGAGGAGATGGAGAAACTTCTCAGTGTGTGGATGCAGGATCAGCATCAGAGTCGAGTCCCGCTCAGCTTAATGTTGATTCAAGAGAAAGCCAAAAGCCTTTATGAAGACTTGAAGGAGAAACATGGTGAAGAATCAGAGGGCGCATCTTTTAATGCCAACCATGGCTGGTTTCATCGGTTCAAGGCTAGAGCCAACCTTCACAACGTAAAAGTAAGTGGAGAGGCAGCAAGTGCATATAGGGTAGCTGCCCGGTAGCTGCCTGGGAATTTCCTGAAACGCTTTGAGAAATTATTGATGAAGGCATGTATCTACCTGAGCAGGTTTTTAATGTGGATGAGACAGGACTGTACTGCAAGAGGATGCCAGACCGAAGTTACATCAGTAAGGAGGAAAAGTTGATTCCAAGCTATAAAGCAGCAAAGGATAGGCTAACTCTGTTGTTTGATGGCAATGCTTCTGGCGAACCAAAGAGATACACAATGCAGGAAATGGCAAGGGGATTTTGTTTATTTGAGGAGGCACTGTTAGTTTTTGAGGCACAGGACCTGAACGTAGAATGGTACAAGAAGGCTGCAGCAGCCGTTCAGAATGCAATCCAGTGCCTCTGTGTCTTCTATGACGAGAAAAAAAGAGCTACTACCCAGACGTTACTGGATCGTTTTTTCAAGAGGGTAGATAGAATTGAACCCAGAAAGGAACAAGAACCTGTGGCACTAATGTCAGGCGTGAGTGAAATTGCAGCTTGCCCTCCATCTCCTATTGCTGATGATCCTTCAGCTCTACCATCTTCCACCTCCTCTCCCTCCTCCAGTCAGTAACTCTTCTTGCCTGTTCACTCGATGCCAGCCCCTGTATGCCAGCTGTTGTACTGTACTACTGTACTTTTCAATGTACCATACTGTAAGATTAAAAATGTTTTCTTTATTTTTTGTGTTTTTTTATGTTATTTGTGTGAAAAGTATTATAAACCTATTATAGTACAGTACTATCTAGCCGATTGTGTTAGTTGGGTACCTAGGCTAACTTTTTTGGACTTAAGAACAAGGTGGACTTTACGAACTCACTCTCGGAACAGAACTCATTCGTATGTAGGGGACTTACTGTAAGAGCATTTGTCGTCAGGTTGACAGGCTGCATGCAATGAGAGCACGTGTCAACACATCAGATTCTTATGATTCAAACAGACATATAGCCATAGCACAAAACATTATGCAGCACAATATCTATTACACATTATTTGATGTCCCGGAATTGGGTAATTCTATTTGAAATGTTTGATAGTCTTCAAAAATAGAATGAGATATTTTAATGAAAAATTAGCTGCATGCTAAAAGGTAAGGTTGAAGAAAATGGACATTTTTAGGCCAATATTTTTGATGCTGCTGTTTTGCTCTCACTGATACAATAATTAACAATTGCTGAGTATTTACTGACTACTAAGGGCTTTGTATATACCTGCTTGCTGTATCATTAATCTTCGATGGCTCAAAAACAATCAGCTCAGCATGCCTGGGTGCTACAGAGAAAACCAAACTGGTCGAATACTAGCAAATTACCTTCTAAGAACATGTCATGTTGTTGGGAAGACAAGTAAGGCCATATGAGATGACTAGAAAACCATTAACAAAGGCACGTGACCATACACTCAGAGGGTATAACACTCCAATGTGTGTTTTCCAACACTACCAAGCAATTAACTCTGTGGGTACTGATTGGGTGTCCTACAATTTAACTCAGTCCTGACACCGTCTACCAGGAGATAGAGCCCACAGGTCAAGAGCTCAGTCCCACAAGACTGTCTCCCCACCATGCCAGATACCGATCGCAAGTTCAGGCTGTCACCTGCACTTCTGGCCCATGGCTATAAATTAGCTATAAATGAGAGGTTCCCACCACCCCCTCCTCAGGTTTGATTAATTTGCTAGAGCAGCTCACGAAATTCAGGAAAACAGTTTACATTATTGTAAAAGGATATAATTTAGAAACAGCCAGATAGAGAAGAGATGCATAGGCAAGGAAGGTAGGAAGAGGCTTGGAGCTTCCATGCCTTCTCTGAAGGCACCACTCCCCAAATCTCCACACGTTCGCCATCTCAGAAGCCCTCTGAACCTTGTGTTTCGGGGGATTTTTATGGAGGCGTTGTTACATAGGTATGATTGACTACATTACTGGTCATTGGTGACTGAACTCAATCTCTAGTCCCTCTCCCCTCCCCATAGGTCAGGGGGTGGGGCTGAAATTTCCAACCCTCTAGTCACACAGTTGTTTCCCCTGGTAACTAGACCCCAAGCTTAGGTTACCTTGGGGTTTTCCAAAAGTCACCTCATTAAAATAAACCCAGGTGTGCTTGAAAGGGGCTTGCTATGAGTAACAAGATACCCATTTCACCTTTACGGCTCTGAAATGATTTCAGAAACTGAGGACTAGAGAACAAACATTATAACAAAAGATGCTCCTATTGCTATTATCACTTGGGAAATTCCAAGGGTTTGGGGAGCGGTGAGTCAGGAACCCTGGAGGAAGAACAAATATGTACTTCTTATGCTAAATCACAGTATCACAGACACCCAACCACAAATGCCAATGAAGTCAAGAGAGGGCGAGCATGGATGTGGATCAAGGAGGTGGGGCAGGCTCTCCGGAGGCCATGGCACTGGACGGCAAATAGGACTGGAGGGCAGTGTTGGGCCTGAGTAAGGGAGAGCTGACAAGTTTGCTTGGTTTGAGCCACACAGTGTTTCCAACTTCTAAAAATATTAATAGAAAATATTTTAAAATGGGGAAATTGCATACAAGGATCTTGATTTCTAGATACTCTTGAAAAATCTGGCAACCCTTGCATACCCTCACCAGAGTAAAGTCGCAGCTACCTTCTTTAGAAGGGCATTTTCGGCAATAATTTCCCACTGGTGGGGCTGTGTTCTGCCTATGCTGTGTGCTCAGACGGCCCTAACACCTGTGATCATCTTTCAGTGCGGTTACTATTATTGGTCCATTGGGTTCAGATGGTGGCAGCCCGATCCTCCCATCAACCTTTGCCTAATGGTTTTGTAACCACAGAATCAGTCCCAGACTGGGCCTATCCTGTTTCTAACAAGATACTGAGTTGTTTTTCAGAGACAACAGAACAAAACCTCAAGTCATGCAGCAGAAGCATGTAGAGGAGATTTGAACCTCAAACAACCTGGAACCAAAGCTGTTCCCCCCACCCCCTCCAAAGAACCAGGGCCTGACCTGAACCTGAACTCCAGAGCCCTTTCAGAAGTGAAGGGTCTGCTGTCCAGGAAGGTCCGGTGCTGAAGCCCATCTACCACACCTTACCATAAATGGCTAAGCTCCAAAGCTCTCCAATCAAAATCTGCCCCACCGGAAGGGGAAGCTGGGACGAAGTGAGAGAGTAGCATTGACATAACTACCAAATGTAAAATAGATAGCTAGTGGGAAGCAGCCGCATAGCACAGGGAGATCAGCTCGGTGCTTTGTGACCACCTAGAGGGGTGGGATAGGGAGGGTGGGAGGGAGATGCAAGAGGGAGGGGATATGGGGATATATGTATATGTATAGCTAATTCACTTTGTTATACAGCAGAAACTAACACACCATTGTAAAGCAATTATACTCCAGTAAAGATGTGAAAAAATAAATAAAAATTAAAAACCTGCCCCACCAGTGCTCCTGCACACCAACCCTCCTCCCCTAACTCATAAAACTTTGACTGAACCCCAGATGGGGAGACAAATTTAAGCTGTGTTTCCTGTCTCCTTGCCTGTCAACCTTGCAATCAGCTTCTGCAACAGTTTTAGCAGCCACTGATAATCATTGCCTAGACCCCATTATTTCAAGAGTTACCAACGGGTGGTTTCCTAATTCTATCACTGTCAATACATTAATAGCTGGAATTCTTCTATATAGAACCTTCTCAACTTTTTGGTATTCCACAATAAAGTGCATATAAGAAAGGAAGGATAAACACTTGATTCATTTTCTTCCTTTTCAGGGTTCAGAATAATAAACCTCCAAAAGCAGCCAAATGCTTTCCCCTCATCATTTTTTGTGATGTTAAGAAGGCAGTTTTGTTTGAAGGAAGATGGTAAGAGATTACAGAGGGAGCACACTTTGGGGAAAAAATAGGGATGGAAGAAGAAGGTACAGCATCTTCTTCATTCACACCAGCCAAAGGCGAACTCTTCTATGTTTAAAAGACAAAAATAAAAGAATTCTGAGAGCTGCTTTTAAACTGCCACTATGAAAAAAAACTGGCTGGACTGACTTGCTAGCTGTGTTTCGGATGACTAATTTGTAGGCTCACCTGTTTTAAGTCAAATATAGTACCTGCAGGATGAGTAGCTCCTTTTGGGCTGACACAAAATGAGTATTGTTGTCAGTTAAACTAGTTAAGTTTGCTCAAATCAGTTTTACTCTTTAGCAGAAAGTTCTCTTCTCAAAGATAATCGAGGGTTAGCACAGCATATTAGTCTGCTAGGGTTTCCATAACAAAATTATTTTCCCACAGTTCTGGAGGCTGGAAGTCCAAGATCAAGGCATCAGTAGGGCTGGTTTCTTCTGAGGCCTCTCTGTGTGGCTCACAGATGGCTGTCTTCCCCCAGTGTCGTCACATGGCCTGTTCTCTGTGTGTGCAAATCCCTGGCATTTCTTCTTATAAAGACGTCCTATTGGATTAGGGCCCTGTCCTTATGACTTCATTTGACCATAATCACCTCTTTAAAGGCCCCATCTCCAAATATAATCACAGTGGGGGTTAGGGCTTTAAGATAAGAATTTGGTGGGGACAGAATTCAGTCCATAATAGATACAGAGTAAAACCTGACAATGCCCCATATGCTGTGGGCTGCATTCGTTCTCTGGCTGAAATCCTCCTGCCTTTCCTTTGGCTCATTCCTCTCCATCTCCACTTGGCCTCCTCGCTGTTCCTCAACCACGCAGCATATTCCCGCCTCAAGGCCATTACATGTGCTGTTCTCACTGCCCAGAAAGCTCTTCCATCCAATGCCCAGGTGGCCCACTTGCTCATTTCTGCCAGATCTTTACTCAAAAGCCGCCTTTGGGGGAAGGTTTACATTGGCCACTCACCTGAATTTCACTACCTCCCTCTCTGCCTCAACGTTTCCTATGTCATTACCATATCTAACCAGCCATCCATTTTGCTCCTTTATCCCATTCATTGCCTGTCTCCTCCACTGGGACAAAAGCTCCACAAGGGCGAGGAGTTTTATCCGTTCGTTGCTGTTCCCTCATTACCTAAAAGATGGCTTGGCCCATGGAAGGGGCTCTGTATATTTGCTAAGCCAATAGAGGATTTTGTTTTCTTTAATGAGGATTTGGGAAATGAAAGAGAGCAAACGGCAAATTAGACATTTTATAGTCCTTAGTTTTATGTTTTGTAGTTTTTGATTATAGCTTGTAAGTCTGTTATAAATTTTTGAAGAGATTTGTATAAATCAAACGCTCAAAGTGACACTGAAATTGTGAACCTTAAAACTCTGAAAATAAAAGTCTATGTATTTCCCAAGACGGACACAAAATGTAGAAATAATATGATGTGACATTATCTGTTCATTCATCTCAACAACTACATGCACATTATCCTCTCTCAGAGAGAGATGGTCGGGGGCAGCAGCAACTCGACAGCGGTCAGGTGTGGGCTGCGTGCCTGGTGGGTCTGCTGCATCCTGCTGCATGAATGAAACTGCAGAATTCAGCACTCAGAGGAATATGGAAAGCAGGAGGACTACCTTGTTTGCAGGGCAATTTCCCTCCTGGAGAGCGGGACAAGAGTGTCTCACACTCAATCTTACAACTTACCATGAATATCCGAAGAGACAGATATTCCTTTCCCTACCATTTTCCCTTCTCTTGTTAATTCTGCCTTATTTTTCAAATTGTTGAGTCCTAGGTAACTTATATTTTTCAATCTCTTAACAGTGTCGCATGAACTTCCTTAAAACAACCCAGAATGATGTGTATATTCTGTAGAACACAGATCCATTTGGCTGCAGGCTCAGCTTGTCTTCTG
Organism: Balaenoptera musculus; assembly: GCF_009873245.2. Lineage (NCBI taxonomy): Eukaryota > Metazoa > Chordata > Mammalia > Artiodactyla > Balaenopteridae > Balaenoptera > Balaenoptera musculus. The sequence continues at coordinate 40,024,792 of NC_045799.1, forward strand.
CATCATCACTGCGCTACTCGGGGTGTGTAGAGTTGGTGCTGGAGGTGGCACGTTGGCTGAGCACACCTTGTGCCCTTACATAGTGAATTCTTACCTGGTGTGACAATAGTCACTCTCTGCTTTCTTTTACTGGCACAAACGTGATAGACCTTAAATGACCAATTCCAGAGAGAATTGCTGAGGAAGTGTGTCTGGTTGGTTTTTATTGCTTTGTTTCTACTATGGTTTTTTTTTTCCTTAAAGACTTGAGTCCCGAGACACTATCCCCAACCCCCATCCTTTTCCCAGAAGTTCCCTCCCCATTGCTTTCAAGAGCTGTCTTTCAAGGAGACACAACTTGTGAATAAGAATATTCTGAGCATTCTTTGTGTGCAGCATTAAAGCTTGGAATGTAGTTTACTGCTCTAAAAATAGAGTTTGGTCTCAGACTTCATCCTGAAAGCAGATGTACTCAACTAGTTGACAGTTTCACATGAACCTGCTTAATATAATCCAGAATAATGTGTATATTTTATAGAATAAAACCCCATTTAACTACAGGTCAAAAGATCTGGGTGCTCACTTCCTTAGCCTGTGTGATATCAGGCAAATCAGTGAAAATCTCAGAGCTGTAAAACGAGGACTCTGGGTTAGACGGTCTCTAGAGGAGCCTCGCAAAGTTTAACCTTCTCTGACACTGACTTCCTTTAGCTTTTGCATACATTGTGAATGAGTCTAAAAACAAGCGTTTTACTTCTATCCCATCACTGTCTTAAACTGAAAGTAATAAATGGGCCAGAGCAATGTGAAGATGTAATTCCCGAGTTCAACCCAACAAATCACAAATATCAACAGATTGAAAAATTAATGCCATATGTTAGTTATTTTACTCCATGTCGCCCCTACCTCGTTTTCCACATTTAGAACAAGGATGCCATAAAAGACCATTGGCAAATGTGGACAAAGCACAAAGACAGCATTATGGCAGATTTTGTTGTTAGTCCTGAAACAAGTCTACATAAAGGGAAAGTTCTACTGTTCTCACATAGAAATATCATGTCCAAGGAGCCTTAAAATAAGACGAAAATGCAGTCTGATGAGAACAGTATGTTGTTCCAGTCTCTCGGCAACTTTTGTTACTTCTTTTACCACGCAACGACACCACACTTCAGAGGCAACATCAGACAACGCTGCCCCTTATTTTTATCTTAAAAGCCCTGTGAAGGCATCCACATAAACAGGGAAAGCCCACAGTACCTATTATATCACCACTTACGTGAAGAATTATCATGGATATTCCATTCTGCTAAAGGTGATAAAAGCTCTCCACTGTTTAGAAATATTTATTCTGCACTTATTATGAGGGGACAGAAGAATGAAACACACATGGATCTCGCTCTGAAGGCAATTAGGTCTCTGTAGGATGTGAAAGCCAGTTCCTTGTGAAACTAGTTCCTTGTAAAATCTTAATAAAGATAGGAAGCCCCTAGATTTGCATAATGCTTTAGTTTCCATAGTGCCTTTGCATCGATGAGATCGCCTCAAAATACCCTCTCAGGTAGACAGAGGTATACTATACCTATTTTTCAGGTGGAAAAAAGGCCAGGCTCAGAATGGTTATGTGGTTTGCTTATGGTCCCAGAGGAAGTAGAAAAACTGAGACTTGAATGAAAGCTTTTGGACCCCAAATTTAGGGCTCTCTTTACTCCCACAAAGCCTTAGCGTGAAGGATTCTAAATCAGGCTCTGTTAAGGGACACAACTTTATTTTTCAGGGTGAAATAGGGCTTGCTCAGAAAAGCTACTGCCACACATTTTACCAAAAAATTTCAGGATGATTCTGGGATTCAGAGAACTGGGTTTGAGCCTTAACTCTACTGCGGACGGACTGGAGAGTCTCTGAACTGGGGGTCACTAGACCTCTGGGCTTCAGCATCTTCGTAGGTAAAAATGAAAAATTCGACTCAATTATTTTGGGGGTTCTTTCTGATTCTAACATTCTTTATAGTTTTGCATTAGAATGGCCCTCTAAATGCTGTTTACATTTTTTTTTTCAAAAACCCAACATGTGTAAATTTTCCTAGAATTCAGGTTATAGATTTTTTTTAAAACAGCCCCAACAAGTAATTGAAATCCCAATTGGTCCTAGGACTTGTATCACCTTCTCTTTAGACCCAGCCTAACTTAAGAGTGGAGCTCTTAGATAGTGGTGTTAGGACCATTTACTGAGACCCAGTACATCAGAGTATCTGAGGATGGAGGCCAGGAGGCTGGATTTTCACCCCACCCTCGCCCCTAGGATTTGCACCCCCATCTCTGCAGGAACAAAGCCTGTCCCTAGGCTACCTTTTGGATAAGGAGGGAGGCAGGCAGTGAGAGGGACAGTAGACGTGTCATACAGACAACACGGAAACACACCTCTGACACAATCACGTTAATGGTGCATTCTGAGACTGTGGAGACCTTTTATAGTCTTTACTCTGATTTCTAAAATTTTCTTTACCCTTTTCCTCAAATGTTCAAAGAGGTACATGACTATCTTTCTATTAAAAATTGATTTTAAAAAAGAATAAAGCAGAATATGCCATTCCATGTAGTACAAACAATCACAATTGTATAAAAAAAAAAAAATCACAATTGCAGAAGCCGAAGGAACTATATCAAAATGTTAACAGTGGTTAATGTGGGGCAGTTCACTGCATTCCAGAAGGATTCATTCAGGGCCAGGATTACATTTTTTTTTTTCTCCCTGTCATTTTTCTGTATTTTCTTAATTATGCAGCAGAGTGATTTAGTGAGTGTTTAATGCAGCAACATAATCTATTGAGAAATTAATCTATGTCCTTTCTAACTGTTCAAGACCCGTTCTGGGAGGCATGGCTGTGTCCCCACGTCACTCCTGAGAACTGCCAAAAAAAAGAATGAACAAAATAGCTGTACTGTCCGCGCAGGACCCAGCAGTTGCATCAAGACGACCACCATCTTCTCCTTGAAACGCCTCCTTTCCTTGGTTTCCAGGACCCCACTGTCACCTGTTTCTCCTCAACCTCTATGGCCACAATTTCCCAGTCCCCTTTACAGGTCCCCCCACCCCGTATCCCCACCCTAAATGCATGGGAGTTACCTGAGACTCAGGCCCCTCTTCTCCCATCTGTGGTCACTCCTTGGTGATCTCATCCAGTCCTGTAGTTTTATAAAAAGCATTTATATGCTGAGACTCCCAAATAAACATCTCCAGCTTAGGCCTCTCCCGACAACTACGCGGTTAGAAGCTTTGGTTCTGGAGTTCAGACTGTCTGGCTTGAATCTTGGCTCCACCTCTCGGTAGCTGTGCCACCTTATATAAGGAACTTCATATTTCAGATATTTCTTTCTGAGGGGCTAATGGGAGCAAGAGGTGCGAAGCTAAGAGGAGGAGATCTAGCCGAGCCCTGCAGGCCCATGTGCAGCATGGAGGCTGGGGGTTTACCTTCGCTCCTATAACGGTAAACTCTGGGCTGCCATTTCCTTGGTAAAGACAACCAGGTGGCCCCTTCTTGGAGAACCTGGTGGGGAAGCCTCAGCATCCAGATGATTTGTACTGAGTGAAAACCCAAAATGTCAGTAACAGTCTTCTGGTTGGTAAGCTGCCAGATAACATGGATTTTACTATAGCTTGAAAAGAGCATCTTGTATTTGAAAAGAAATGAAAGGCTAATGTTGAAACTACCATAAAGAGTGAAACTACTATTTGTGTAATGGACTATTTCCTGAGAATTTCAGTTGATCTGTCAGTGAGGAATTTGGGAGGGGTAAAAATAAAAACCGCCAACAAACTCTTTGAAGAAAGTTCTCCTCGTCAAAACCATCTGCTTCCTGACTTCTTATTGATCTGACCCACACGACACCGAAGAACTATTAAGGTGTTGAGATGAGAGAGGGCAAAGCTTCCCAGGCTGGCTTCTGCTGGTCCTGGGAGAGGCTCTCTGAAAAAAAGGAGCCTGGTCAAACGTCAGCCCCAGCCCACTTTTCTTAGAGCCAGCCAGGCACGGGAGCACGTGAAGTTCAGACACTCGTCGGTAAAGGAACCTGCGGACTCTGTAAGCCAGCTCCTCCCAAATGTCAACAGATGCCGTCCTTCAATGCCAGCTGCACCCAAGCTCCTATAGAGAGTGTGATGAAACCTCCCTTCTCTTTTACTCTAATACTGAGACCTTAGTTCCTCACCTCCCCAGCCACTAAATGTTGGGGTACCCCAGGACTCAAGAGTTGGGCCACTTTTCCTCAACTCATTTTGTAGAAAATTATCTGTACAGTGTTCTGGACATAAAGTGAAGCATCTGGTTCCACTGGAGAAAGAGGAAAGAATAATAACCCTCCAGAACTACCTCCTCCTCCAGCTGCCACTTCATTTCTTTGCTTCCACTTACAGCAACATTCTTTAAAAGACTTGTCTATTCTTGTTTCCGCAGCTTCTTTCCTTCCATTCTCTCTAAACCCTCTCCACTCAGGTTTCTGCCTTGACTGCTGCACTGAAACGGCTCTTACCAGGGTAAGCAATGACTTCCGAATGCTAAATCCAGTGGTCTGTCCTCAGACCTAACTTCATGGGCCCAGAGTACAGGATCTGATAAAGCTGATCACTCTCTTGGCCTTGAAATAGTTTCTCTCCTTGATTTCTAAGACCCCACCCTCCCCTGGTTCTCCACCAGCCTCTACGGCCATTTCTCAGTCTCCTTTGTTGGGTTCTTCACCTCTCTGACTTATCAACACAGAAATTCCTCAGAAATCTTTTCTCCTGGCTGTGGTCCCTCTCTTGGTGATCGCATCTAGCCTTGTAGTTTTAAAAAAGCATTTATATGCTGAGATTCCCAAATATGCATCTTCAACTTAGTCTTCTCTCCTGGCACATATATCCAACCACCCACTGACCATCTCCATTCAATGCCTAACAGGCATCTCCAGATGAACACATCCAGAACTGAGCTCTTTCTACTTCCCCTCAAGCCTGCTTCCTCCCTCCTCACCTTCTTCCTCCCGCTGGTAAATGGCAACTCCATTCTCATTGCTGCCTTCTCTCTTTCCCCCATGCCTCTGTCCAATCCATCGGCAGCTCCTGTCGGCTCTCTCTTAAAATGGACACAGAAGCAAACTGGCTCTCACCACCTGCCCAGCTAACGTTCTAGTCGAACTCATTATCGTCACTCACGGGTGGCAACGGCCGTCCACTCTGCCTCCCTTTCAGCAGCTGGAGTCACCTCTTCAAATGTGAGCCAGACGTTGTCACTCCTCTGCTCACTACCCTCCAGTGGCTTTGGAAGAGCCAAGATCCCAACAGTGACCGGTAAGAACCCACATGGTCTGGTCCCCCATGGCTTACTCTGTCTCACTAAGACCAGCCTTCTCACTGTCCCTCCGTCACACCCGGAACACTCACTCCTGCTTGAAGGCCTCTGCTCTTGCTGTTCTCCATGCTGGGATGTTCTTGCCTTGCTCCCATAAATCTTCCAAGTCTTTACTCAAATGTCACTTTCTCAGTGAGACCTGCCTAACATTGGAACCCTCATACTTCCTAAAATCCTTGCCAGCTTCGCGTTTCTTTTTAGCACTTATCACAAACATACTATATGCCTTATTTATCTTGGTTATTATTTTCCCCACTAGTGTGTCAGGCCAGGAGTACAAAGATTCTTAGCTTTTTTGTTCACTATTATGTTTCCAGGAAAGTACCTGAATATAATAGGCACTCAATAGCATTTGTTTAATAAATATTTCGTTTTAAAAAATGAGCCGCTATGTTTCATCAAAACTGTACTCCTAAGTAAACTGAGTTTTTCTAATAGCTAAAATCTCAAAGCCAAAGAATCAAGGCTTCCTTCCCAGTTAATCATTACTAATCACTGTAATAAATCCCTGATTAGCTCTAATACTGATTAACTGAGGTTACGAAGAAATGAATTTTTGTCATCTTTGATGGTGAAAAACTTATATAGATTGTATTTATTTCTTTTTTGCCCCAGGTATGGCCTACTGAACAAAAACATAAATTGCTAGATTCAGGAACTTGTTGTACCTAAGAGGTTATCACCTTAAAGACCGGGTCCTTCCTGTCTGACCTGGCTTTGGAAGTTTGTAGAAATTTGGGTTGGAAGCATGTTTTATTCACAGGCTACTGGGGCTTATTACTAACTGCCTAGTAAGAGTTTGTTTTGCCAAGATCTTCCATTTTTAACGGGGCAGGTTCTAACTGTTAGCAGTTTCTAACTGTTCAAAATTTTACCATAATATCCACAAGACCTATCAATGGAAGAAATCGGGATTATTGGGGTTTTCATCCGTTACAGGAGGTACGTTCAAAATACGATTAATTTTCTATTTCAAGTGAAGAAAAAGCTGTTTCCAAGTACCCTGAGCATCTCCTAATAGTGAAGCATTAACACAACCCTCATTCTAAATTAAGTTTCTTTTCATGCCTTCAACACTGCAGCAGACGGTGTAGCCCAAACACGTACAGTGCAGTGATGACAGCTCAAGAGCATAAAAGTAAATCGTCATACGTACCACTTATTGCATCCAGAAGTATTTGAAAAGAATGCAAATAGAGAGAGTAGCTCAACCGTATCCAAATGTCTCAATTAGTTATGACTAAAATGTTAAAGTTTCACCAATTTACAGCACTGCTTTACTTATAAGACATAAAAATCATACATAATAATCATCAGAGAAGAAGTTTAATCCTTAGGATTAGACAGAATGGACGCTCCAAGATGAAGGCTTTAAAGAAGACAGAAACTATATTATTTGAATGAATGGTACCGGAATAAAAATGTATTCCAGCAGATAGACTTTGCTTAGCATTCAAAATCTACAACACGGGTCAGTCTCCGATGCCTGTAAGTGAAACAGGCCAGGTGTAGGACTGTCAGAGTGGAATGTCCAGGCCCCACCAAACAGGGTGGCTACCACTTGGGTCCAACTAGTCACGGCCATGTAGGAAGTGGGTCCCAGTGTGGCCAAATCTACTCTTACAAGAGAAAACAAGCCAGGAAGAAGAAAATTGTACCTTTACGTAAAACTTAAAACATTTAAATCTTGTATAAAGATTTTATTCAAAATTTCTATTTTATGTAAGTTCAAATTTTTTATGTAAACATTTTCAATTTTTTTAAAAAGGCTGATCTGCTGATGAATTCAGCTTTTGAGCTCAAATCTGCAGGTTCCTGGGGAGGAGGGAGAGTGGGGATAAAATGTTGTATCCAAACAACCATCTGGACTCAAAGTTCTACCCTCAACCTCAACAGGGAGCCACTCATAGAAGGCGTATCTATGGAATGAATGCCCATGTGTGCGGGGCTTGCGGGGCTTGCGGGGCCATTAGTACCTCCGTGTATACTGACTGCATACCTGTAGATTCAGTTCCCATCACTACTCACCTACTTAAGAAAATAATATAATAGAAGTTCTTACAACATAAAATCAATGGGTGATCCTGAATCTTTACAATCAAAGAAACCAATACCTTGTTTCAAGTTAGAAAGTTAACAAGAAACAAGAATGGCATGACCAAGATTATGGCCTTTTTTGTTTTAAGATTGAGAAAAAAAACAAGAAAAGATTCCTTTCATCATTTGTCCACTGCTTTTCAACCAAGAGAAATAAATGACCATCCTGTAACCATTACTTACTCACTGTGGGTAATAAGGCCGATCATTCTCATGAATGCTTGCTTGTCTCAGTTACATCTCACACTTATGTGTTGTTCTGTGCGTAAAATGCAGGCACGTGTCTGCTTTGGGAAGGTACATATTTACCTAAAATGTTGGGTACTAGAAGGTAACAAGGTCACATTCTAATGTTAAGTTCACACCTGATGTGAACTATGTAAGCTGATGGCTATGTAAGTATATAGAGGTAGAGAAATTAATGTTTTCATTATTTTCTATGTTGCTATAACCAGAAAAAAAGGTTTATTCACTTCCTTCCAACTAACATGGAATGTCTACAAGTCCAAGCAATAGACATATTTATCTTTGCAGAGATCTAACCCTACACCATGATTAAAATGAGATTTATTTGGATAAATATGGTTAATACCTCTGGGAAGATTTATGCTCTTGCCAACATAGTGAATTCCCTCTTTGTGTTTATTCTATTTATTGCTTTGGAGCTATGTCAAATGAATCATTTGGAAGAAACTGATGGCATAAGACTAATTAGGCAAAAATAAAATTACCAACTACTCTTAGAACTAAACTTGAGGCTGAGGAAACTTGGGTCTTAAAGTTTGTTTTCCACATACTCAACCTTCTACAATCTTCTCCTGTTTGTCTAAAGAACTTTCTAAATAAACCCAATGGGATCTTCCTGGAAGTCCTAAGAGCATGGAAAAGAAATGCGATTTTCTATATTTGAAATTCTGGGCAAGCTTAAAAGGTACAAGTAAAATCACTGATTAGCCACTTTTCCTTCTGTTCCATAAAGCACACTTGCCAAACTTAGCTGTCTGGGATGTTTTCCTAGTACATAGCTTGTTGGCGGCACCTAACACCATCTTGGGGCAGTTGGCTTCCTGCCAGGGATCAGACTCCTTCAGTTGTTGAGTAACATGGGGACTAGATTATCAGAAGCAGTTAAAATTTGGCTTAGACCAAGGCCAACTTGTGTCTAAGTGGTTCTTCATAAATCTAAAATATGATCCAATATACCCACCCAGTGACTGAGTGTCACTGGCCACTATCGTGGAACTAAAGTCCCTTTTAAGGAACTCATGGTCAACACACCCAAAGGTGTTCCACTGTCTAGAGCTCAGAGGAATCTGAGAAGACTGCCTGTGTTCACATAAGAGATACTCAACAGTAGCTAGTAAACAATATTCTTCCCTCTTACTTTTAAAGGGAAAATTATTCAGTTAGGTGAGCTTATCAGAAATGCTGCAGGCAACTTAGGTTTCATTTAAAAGCCTAAGTTTGTGATGCTGTCAAGTTGGTAGACATCTAGTCAGAAAGCTTTTTGAAAGGGCTCCGTTACTATCATATTGGCCTGAATTGCAGGGTTGTGTGTGTGTGTGTGTGTGTGTGTCTATTCTTGCAGCTTCAAACAATTTTTTTTCCTCTTCTGGGATCTCTGAACTCACTTGTCAGTTGGTTTATATTTACAAGCTGGAGTTGCATTTTGTCAAAATGTAATAACCCCTACCATCTCCACCAGGAAAGCAGGGTGAAAATCCAGGAAGTGTCACTCCTGTGGTAGGCAATGGACACGGCATGTTTGGGAACACGGTTACAGTGTAAATGAGGCTGCAGAGCTGCAAGGTGACAGCCCTGAGAAACTCTCTACCACTTCTACCACCACCACCACCACCATCACCCATCACAATGTATGTAGCTCTATTATATGCACTTTGGTTGTATTATTCAATTAATATTCAGAATGCTCGGAAAGCATCGGTAGTATTCCCACTTTAAAGATAAGGAAACCAAGGGTCAGATATGCAACCTGCCCCAGGTTACAAAGCAGGGGCTTCAGGATGGAAATCCAAGTCTGGCTAACTCCAAAGCCCATTCTCTTATTATATCACACTGTCTCTTTATAGATGGTCTTGCTGACTCCTTTAAAAAACCCTCCTCCTGCTGCTTTGCCAGGGATGAAGCAGTCAGAGCTTTTCTCTCTCCTAGGAAAGGCTTATCTCTTTCTGGAATTTAGTTCATTTAAGTTTTTCTACCATATTCTGCTTTTGGGATAATTTTTAAAATCTATGACTTTATAGTTTATCCAGCTCATTCTCATTATTGGGAGTAGGCGCAACAGTCTCTTGTGACTTTCTTCATCCTAATTGGAAGTGGAAGTCTTTTTCTCATTTCTTTTGGTAACTCCCTCTTGTGGACCTCATTTTTTTTTAATTAATTTATTTGGTTGCACCGGGTCTTAGTTGCGGCAGGCAGGCTCCTTAGTTGCAGCACATGGGTTCCTTAGTTGCGGCTCGTGGGCTTCTTGGCTGTGGCATGCAAACTCTTAGCTGCGGCATACATGTGGGATCTAGTTCCCTGACCAGGGATCGAAGCCGGGCCCCTGAATTGGGAGCACAGAGTCTTAGCTGCTGTGCCACCAGGCAAGTCCCATGTACCTCATGTTTTATATTTAAGTCTTCCTCCCATGGCTTTCCTTGAGACACAAGTTAAGCCTAGTAAAAAGCTCTCAGAAATCTCATCCGTGCTGTCCCTTGTACACAGACATTTACTGAGATTTTTTAAAAGCCCCAGAAACTATCTTCATAAAAACAAAGCATGGTAGATACTACATTTGGGGTTGCAAAAATCCTACCAAAAACTGAATAGCAACATATATGCTTATTAATCTGCAATGTAGAATTTAGAATTTTGCAGATGGCAAGCAAGTATCTAGGGAGGAAGGGCCATATATATACAATACCCATCGGCCCTTTACCTCCGAACACTTCAGTTTGTACTAAAGGTAAGAATATTTCCCTGCATACCACAGTATAGTTATAACAAGTACATTTTAAAATGATACAACATTTTCTACTATCTATATCCCATTTTGTAAATTGACCTAAAAATACATTTTTGGCATTTTTCCCCTCCCATATAGGATCCAGCCTAGGATCAGTTATTGCATATACTAGTTGTCACGACTCTTTAACATTGTTTAATCTGGAACATTTCCTCAGCCTTTGTCTTTTATGACATTGACATTTTTGAAGAATATAGTCCCCTTTTTCTTTCTTCCTAGAATGTTCTTCATTTTCAATTTGTCTGATGTTTCCTTGTGGTTAGATTCAGTCTGTGCACTTCCAGATGGGATACTGCAAAAGTGATGTTGTGTCTTTCTCAGGTTCTCACATCCAGAGGCACATGATATGTCCATCTGCCCCTCACTCACGACATTAATTTTGATCACATGGTCAAGTTATTGCCTGGTTTCTCCATTATATACTTATTATTTTCCCCTGCAACTAATAAGAATCTGTGGGGAAACACCTTAAGACCATAAAATAGCCTGCTCCTACTCAAGGATTAATTTTTATAACAGTATTTTCACTGTGTTATAAAAAATGACCTCTACATAGTAAAAGAAACCTAGGTTTCACTTATTATACCTGAATAAGTTCCATGCCAATGTTAACATCTGTTTTTATTATAGTCGTCCATACACACTGGGTGTTTATTAAAAACCATTCATTAACTGTCTGCTATCTTGGGTAGGATACAGGCAATCTGATTTTTAAATCCAACTGGTATCAATGCCCTAATTTTGGTTCAATAAAAAGAAATCTCTTTAACTCATGCTACAGAAGGGGTTTAGAAATTAAATGAAGGTATACAACTACAAGAGCATTCTATTAAAAAAAAAAAAAAGAAAGAAACTTATAAAAGAACCTACCTCTATTTATTCAAATTATATACGGATTCTGGTTATAACGATATTAGTTATTATCCAGCCTTTTCAAAGCAGTACAATTTTGAGGTGAACTTTAATTCAAGGTATTAACCTGGATTAAACATAGTTAGCTTATATAAAATGTTCAAATGGCCAGGTGGCTTTAGTTTCTGAGTTTGGTAACAAGCAGAAAGAAGGCAATTTTTGGAAAGCAGGGCAAATTAAAAACAAAAAAAAACGAAAAAAACTTTTCAGAAGTAGTTTTTAAATTTAAAAAAATGTTGTTGTTGTTGTTGCTGTTTCAGTTTTTGAAGATGCCTTCTGGGACTTCCCTGGCGGTCCAGTGGTTAAGACTCCGTGTTTCCACTGCAGGGGGCATGGGTTCGATCCCTGGTCAGGGAACTAGGATCTTGCATGCCACATGGTACGGCCAAAAATAAAATAAAGTAAAATAAAATAAAGATGCCTTCTTTCTCATTTTGCTACTGTGGTTTGCAATATCATATGAGAGCATGTTTCACAAACCCATCATCACGCTTGAATGGGTATGCCACTAATTCAATAATTCTTTCACAGAAATCAGGAAACCAGGGGGTAGGCCAAAGGCTTGCTCTCTTAAAAAGAATATAAACTTTGCTATAGCCCCTCTTTCCTCTTTTGAGCTCAGCTTCTCATCTATAACTTTGTCATACTTGCAATACAATAAAATTCCAGGCTTTATGACAGAAGAGATGTTTGTTTGTTTTGTTTTTTATCAATAAAATTCAGCAACCAAAGCTTTAGTGTTTTGGGGTTTTTTTGTTTGGTTGGTTTTTTGGGGGAAAGCATTTGTAGCCACAGGCTCAAAGGAGAAAGAAAGGGAAAGGGATGAACTCTCTGCAAGGAAGGTCGAACACATAATTTACAAGTGAGGCAAGAGGAGCAGCTGTATCTGTTGGCCCATCAATACCACCAGCTGGAGAATTTACCAGCAATATGAAAACCACGTCCACCAGATGTCAAGTGATGCAACTGGAAGCCAAATATCTTTGGGCTTAAGGCAGGACTCTCCACTCTCCTTCCTCCCATATTTCATGTTAAATAGCAAGGTGTCTTCCACAGGCCACCAGCAGGGATAACAGGAACATTTCTGCAAATGGGACTTAATAACTTGACTGTCCCCACCAGACAGATTTCAGACCAGCTCCACTACTTAAGTCTACCTCTTCCATGTTTTTTTGTTAAAAAGCAATTTTAGCTCAGATTCAACATGTCAAGGGTGAGAGAAACTTAACTGGCTGCAAGCTATTCTTGGGCAAGGATTCCTATGGCTTATCAGGCTTATTTTATATTTTGGAACCATTTTGGCATTGGGAAAAAAGAATGTTTTGAAAATATTTATTTAGACAGCCACATTTCCACTCTTTCTTTAAACTGGTGCTGTTCAGTATGGTAGCCACTAGCCACATGTGGCTATTTACATTTAAGCAAAATTTTAAATTCTGTTCCTCGGGCATACTTGCCACGTTTCCAGTGCTCAGTGCCACATGTGTCTAGTGGCTATCATATCGGACGACACAATATAAATATAAATATAAATTATTTCCATCAACACAGAAAATTCTTTTAGGTAGTGTTGCTCTAAACCCATAAATCACCTTTTTATTTTTTTATTTAAATTTTTTTTTTATACAGCAGGTTAATAGTCATCAATTTTATACACATCAGTGTATACATGTCAATCCCAATCTCCCAATTCATCACACCACCACCCTCAACCCCCATCGCTTTCCCCCCTTGGTGTCCATACGTTTGTTCTCTACTTTGGTGTCTCAATTTCTGCCCTGCAAACCAGTTCATCTGTACCATTTTTCTAGGTTCCACATATACGCATTAATATACGATATTTGTTTTTCTCTTTCTGACTTACTTCACTCTATATGACAGTCTCCAGATCCATCCACATCTCTACAAATGACCCAATTTTGTTCCTTTTTATGGCGGAGTAATAGTCCATTGTATATATGTACCACATCTTCTTTAGCCATTCATCTGTCGATGGGCATTTAGGTTGCTTCCATGACCTGGCTATTGTAAATAGTGCTGCACTGAACATTGGGGTGCATGTGTCTTTTTGAATTATGGTTTTCTCTGGGTATATGCCCAGTAGTGGGATTGCTGGGTCATATGGTAATTCTATTTTTAGTTCCTTAAGGGACCTCCATACTGTTCTCCATAGTGGCTGTATCAATTTACATTCCCACCAACAGTGCAAGAGGGTTCCCTTTTCTCCACAACCTCTCCAGCATTTGTTGTTTGTAGATTTTCTGATGATGCCCATTCTAACTGGTGTGAGGTGATACCTCACTGTAGTTTTGATTTGCATTTCTCTAATGATTAGTGATGTTGACCAGCTTTTCATGTGCTTCTTGGCCATCGGATGTCTTCTTTGGAGAAATGTCTATTTAGGTCTTCTGCCCATTTTTGAATTGGGTTGTTTGTTTTTTTAATATAGAGCTGCAGCATGAGCTGTTTATATACTTTGGAGATTAATCCTTCGTCCATTGATTTGTTTGCAAATATTTTCTCCCATTCTGAGGGTTGTCTTTTCATCTTGTTTATGGTTTCCTTTGCTGTGCAAAAGCTTTTAAGTTTCATTAGGTCCCATTTGTTTATTTTTGTTTTTATTTCCATTACTCTACGAGGTGGATCAAAAAATAAGTAACTGTGATTTATGTCACAGACTGTTCTTCCTACGTTTTCCTCTAAGAGTTTTAGAGTGTCCGGTCTTACATTTAGGTCTCTAAGCCATTTTGAGTTTATTTTTGTGTATGGTGTTAGGGAGTATTCTAATTTCATTCTTTTATATGTAGCTGTCCAGTTTTCCCAGCACCACTTATTGAAGAGACTGCCTTTTCTCCATAGTATATCCTTGCCTCCTTTGTCATAGATTAGTTGACCATAGGTGTGTGCGTTTATCTCTGGGCTTTCTATCTTGTTCCATTGATCTATATTTCTCTTTTAGTGCCAGTACCATATTGTCTTGATTACTGGAGCTTTGTAGTATAGTCTGAAGTCAGGGAGTCTGATTCCTCCAGCTCCGTGTTTTTCCCTCAAGACTGCTTTGGCTATTTGGGGTCTTTTGTGTCTCCATACAAATTTTAAGATTTTTTTGTTCTAGTTCTGTAAAAAATGCCATTGGTAATTTGATAGGGATTGCATTGAATCTGTAGATTGCTTTGGGTAGTATAGTCATTTTCACAATATTGATTCTTCCTATCCAAGAACATGGTATATCTCTCCATCTGTTTATGTCATCCTTAATTTCTTTGTATTCCTTTATTTCTTTTTCTTCTCTGATTGCCATGGCTAGGACTTCCAAAATTATGTTGAATAATAGTGGTGAGAGTGAACATCCTTGTCTTGTTCCTGATCTTAGAGGAAATGGTTTCAGTTTTTCAACATTGAGAATGATGTCTGCTGTGGGTTTGTCATATATGGCCTTTATTATGTTGAGGTAGGTTCCCTCTATGCCCACTTTCTGGACAGTTTTTATCAAAAATGGGTGATGAATTTTGTCAAAAGCTTTTTCTGCATCTATTGAGATGATCATAGGATTTTTATTCTTCAGTTTGTTAATATGGTGTATCACATTGATTGATTTGCATATATTGAAGAATCCTTGGATCCCTGGGGTAAATCCAACTTGATCATGGTGTATGATCCTTTTAATGTGTTGTTGGATTCTGTTTGCTAGTATTTTGTTGACGATCTTTCCATCTATATTCATCAGTGATATTGGTCTGTAATTTTCTTTTTTTGTAGTATCTTTGTCTGGTTTTGGTATCAGGGTGATGGTGGCCTCACAGAATGACTTTGGGAGTGTGCCTTCCTCTGCAATTTTTTGGAAGACTTTGAGAAGGATGGGTGTTAGCTCTTCTCTAAATGTTTGATAGAATTCACCTGTGAAGCCATCTGGTCCTGGACTTTTGTTTGTTGCAAGATTTTCAATCACAGTTCCAATTTCATTACTTGTGATTGGTCTGTTCATATTTTCTATTTCTTCCTGGTTCAGTCTTGAAAGGTTATACCTTTCTAAGAATTTGTCCATTTCTTCCAGGTTGTCCATTTTATTGGCATAGAGTTGCTTGTAGTAGTCTAGGATGCTTTGTATTTCTGCGGTGTCTGTTGTAACTTCTCCATTTTCATATCTAATTTTATTGATTTGAGTCCTCTCCCTCTTTTTCTTGATGAGTCTGGCTAATGGTTTATCAATTTTGTGTATCTTCACAAAGAACTAGCTTTTAGTTTTATTGATCTTTGCTATTGGTTTCTTTGTTTCATTTCATTTATTTCTGCTCTGATCATTATGATTTGTTTCCTTCTGCTAACTTTGGGTTTTGTTTGTTCTTCTTTCTCTAGTTCCTTTAGGTGTAAGGTTAGATTGTTTATTTGAGATGTTTCTTGCTTCTTGAGGTAGGCTTGTATAGCTATAAACTTCCCTCTTAGAGCTGCTTTTGCTGCATCCCATAGGTTTTGGATCGTCGTGTTTTCATTGTCATTTGTCTCTAGGTAATTTTTCATTTCCCCTTTGATTTCTTCAGTGATCTCTTGATTATTTAGTAACGTATTGTTTAGCCTCCATGTGTTTGTGTTTTTTACGTTTTCTTCCCTGTAATTCATTTCTAATCTCATAGCGTTGTGGTCAGAAAAAAGATGCTTGATATGATTTCAATTTTCTTAAATTCACGGAGGCTTGATTTGTGACCCAAGATGTGATCTATCCTGGAGAACGTTCCGTGCGCACTTGAGAAGAAAGTGTAATCTGCTGTTTTTGGATGGAATGTCCTATAAGTATCAATTAAATCTATCTGGTCTATTGTGTCATTTAAAGCTTGTGTTTCCTTATTAATTTTGTTTGGATGATGTGTCCATTGGTGTAAGTGAGGTGTTAAAGTCCCACACTATTATTGTGTTACTGTTGATTTCCTCTTTTATAGCTGTTAGCAGTTGCCTTATGTATTGAGGTGCTCCTATGCTGGGTGCATATATATTTATAGTTGTTATATCTTCTTCTTGGATTGATCCCTTGATCATTATGTAGTGCCCTTCCCTGCCTCTTGTAACATTCTTTATTTTAAAGTCTATTCTATCTGATATGAGTATTGCTGCTCCAGCTTTCTTTTGATTTCCATTTGCATGGAATATCTTTTTCCATCCCCTCACTTTCAGTCTGTATGTATCCCTAGGTTTGAAGTGGGTCTCTTGCAGACAGCATATATATGGGTCTTGTTTTTGTATCTATTCAGCAAGCCTGTGTCTTTCGGTTGGAGCATTTAATCCACTCACGTTTAAGGTAATTATTTATATGTATGTTCCTATGACCATTTTCTTAATTGTTTTGGGTTTGTTTTTGTAGGTCCTTTTCTTCTCTTGTGTTTCCCACTTAGAGAAGTTCCTTTAGCATTTGTTGGAGAGCTGGTTTGGTGGTGCTGAATTCTCTTAGCTTTTGCTTGTCTGTAAAGCTTTTGATTTCTCCATCGAATCTGAATGAGATCCTTGCTGGGTAGAGTAATCTTGGTTATAGCTTCTTCCCTTTCATCACTTTAGGTATACCATGCCACTCCCTTCTGGCTTGTAGAATTTCTGCTGAGAAATCAGCTGTTAACCTTATGGGAGTTCCCTTGTATGTTATTTGTCATTTTTCCCTTGATGCTTTCAATAATTTTTCTTTGTCTTTAATTTTTGCCAATTTGATTACTATGTGTCTTGGAGTGTTTCTCCTTGGGTTTATCCTGTATGGGACTCTCTGCACTTCCTGGACTTGGGTGGCTATTTCCTTTCCCATGTTAGGGAAGTTTTTGACTATAATCTCTTATTTTCTTGGGTCCTTTCTCTCTCTCTTCTCCTTCTGGGACCCCTATAATGTGAATGTTGTTGCGTTTAATGTTGTCCCAGAGGTCTCTTAGGCTGTCTTCATTTCTTTTCATTCTTTTTTCTTTATTCTGTTCCGCAGCAGTGAATTCCACCATTCTGTCTTCCAGGTCACTTATGTGTTCTTCTGCCTCAGTTATTCTGCTATTGATTCCTTCTAGTGTATTTTTCATTTCAGCTACTGTATTGTTCATCTCTGTTTGTTCTTTAATTCTTCTAGATCTTTGTTAAACACTTCTTGAATCTTCTCGATCTTTGCCTCCATTCTTTTTCCGAGATCCTGGATCATCTTCACTATCATTATTCTGCATTCTTTTTCTGGAAGGTTGCCTATCTCCACTTCATTTAGTTGTTTTTCTGGGGTTTTACCTTGTTCCTTCATCTGGTACATAGCTCTCTGCCTTTTCATCTTGTCTATGTTTCTGTGAATGTGATTTTTGTTCCACAGGCTGCAAGATTGTAGTTCTTGCTTCTGCTGTCTGCCCTCTGGTGGATGAGGCTATCTAAGAGGATTGTGGAAGTTTCCTGATGGGAGGGCCTGGTGGTGGGTAGAGCTGGCTGTTGCTCTAAATCACCTTTTTTAATTCCATTAAAAAAGGAGCCATTATAATTCTCTTCTCTATGTACTATGGAACAAAGCTCTCATACGCTGTCCTCACAAAGCCCTGTGATGCTACTGGCTTGCTGGGTAATATTCAGAGGCCAGCCAGCCTGGATGGGTGTTTTATGACCAATTAGCAAGAAGTTACTCTTTCTTACTTGTAGCCTTAATTTGTTAATGATCCCATCTCTATCAGACAGTTTACATCAGAAGTTTCCTTACTTGCATTTCCAAATGTGTAAAATAAATCATGCCCTTTGAAAGAGAGGCTTTACAGCTTTGTAATTGAGGTACTTTAATGCCAAGTAAACATCATATGCCACAGCTGTTCCTAAAAATTTTATGAAGAAGAAGAACATGAGGCCAGTATAAAATAAATCCACAAATTATGTTTCTGACTCCCAGGCTCACCCCTCTTGAGTGCAGGGAAGCCAAGCGACTCAAGGGGCGCTGCGTGGACATTCTCTGTGAATGTTGTGACTCACTGGGGGATGAGGGCCCAGGGTGTGTGGCACACGGGGCACAGACCTTTGACTCTGCCATGAGGATGCCGTGTCAGACCACACCAGAGCACGAGCCAGGTAGTCCTTGCAAGGACGCTGGGCATCTCTGCCCTCACACACGCAGGGTGTGGTCCAAGTGCTCAGCTAACTTTGCCTCGGTCTCCTTTAGCTATTCCCATCCTCCTTGCAAAATCACCCAGCCCTGCCAGCCATGAGTGGCACACCCATTTGCTCTTCCCAATCCCCAGTTTCTTCTTTTCCAATTATTCACAGTGGATGAAGAAGAACAAGATTAAAAAAAAATAAAAGGTTTGTCCTAATCTCTCCTGCTCCATCATCAAAAGCAAGAAAGATCTGCTAGTTTTCTTTGGAACCGTTAACTGTTCTTTATCAGATTCTCATAAAGACCACAGAGCTACCGCCAAGAGAGGCTGAAAAAATTCCATTGTGTCCACTTGGCTGGTTAGAGATTCACACGGTGGCTGCAAGGTTTTCCAGTTATGCCCCCGTTTTCCCGCTTACCTTGGCCTTCCCATCCTGGGCTGACATATATCCAACACACATGCTCTCCGTCGTGTGGCTCCACAGAAATTCCACTGCCATGGAAGAGAACACCAATAGGCACATTCAGATCACAGATGGAAAATAAATCTCTGCTTTTTAATACAACAGTTAAAGATAGCTTTATATTTAACACACTTGGGCTCCCTACTTTCCATTAGCTCCTTCATAAATGTCAGGATGATTTAGTACTCAGAACCGTGTAATACTGTTTACTGTGAAATGAAAAATGTATTTCTTACTTGTCAAAACTTATGATTATTACATGTAAAATAAATGCTCTTCTGTTTGAAACTTGTAACATTAAACAACACACATGCATGCACACACACTCATACATACAGTACACAATGATTTAGTAAATATAATATTCTATAACGTAGTTTCCTTTAAAACACACACAGACACACACACACACACCCCAGGGTCTAGGTTTTCAAATACCATTCTCCATGAAAAGGAACCAGGATTCCTTGGAGAAATGTTTATTCCAAGGCTGGGGCAGAGAAAATATTAAATGAATCTGGAACATCTTTTTGTGCCAGAAAATAAGGAAGTGCTCAAAGAATGAGGAGGACTTATCAAAAGGACCCAGGGTCAGCCTGCACGGACTTACACTGGCCATATCTGAGTCAATCTAAGTATCAAAATAAATAATAACAGTAAAGAATTACCACCACTGAACAAAATTAAAACCAATGAGCCCATACTAATGCAAACACATAAAGGAATAAATAAAATGGGGGAGAAGAGAAAGCAATTCCTTGTAGCAGAATGCCAACTAATAAATACAGAAGAAACAACAGAGTTAGAAGCCATCACACTTCCTAAAACTAGGAGAATCTGAAGAGGAACAGGCTATTTACATAATCTCAGTGTGATCTCTCCACAAAATTCTTATGAAGTATAAAGGGGCAAAGTATAAGTTCACTGTGGAGAAACCCATGGACTCCACTTTAATCCAATGATGGAAGCTAACATCATCAATTAAGGGACAAATCAACACAACGTGCCTCCTGAGACTCACTGCCACTTCTGTGGTGTTCTTGCCAAAAATGCAGAACCAGAATTGCATGAGGAAACACCACACAAATCTGATATAGGAACACTACTAAATAACTGGCTTGAACTCTTCAAAAAATGTCAAAGTCAAAAAATACAAAGAGAGTTGAGAAACTGTTCCCATTTAAAGGCATCCCAGGGACTTCCCTGGCAGTCCAGTGGTTCCACTGCCAAGGCCCTGGGTTCAATCCCTGGTCGGGGAACTAAGACCCCACAAGCTGCGTGGTGTGGCCAAAAAAATAAATAAAGAAGACAAAGGCAACATGACAACTAAAGGCAATGTGTCCTCCTGGGATGGAGCCTGGATGGGGACAAGGGGTGCTTGAAGGGACACAACTAATGGAGTTTGAAAATCGACTATGGATTAGGTAACAGTGTGGCATCAATATTAAATTCTGTGATTTTGACAACTATACTGTGATTATTTAGAACAACAACCTTGTTCTTAAGAAATAAGCACTGAAGTATCAGGAGTAAAGACACCGGATCTCTCCACCTTGCTCTCAAGTCATTCAGAAAAAAAAATGTACATGTTTAAGTGTGTGTGTGTGTGTGTGTGTGTGTGTGTGTGTGTGTAAAGGGAAGAGGGAAGGAAGGAGGAAGTGGAGATGGAAAAACAAACGGAGGAAATGAAAATGAGTGAATCTGGGTAAAGAAATCACGGGTGTCCCTGGTACTGTTCTTGAAACTTCTCTGTAAGTTTGAAATTATATCTAAATTAAAAGTTACAGAAAGAAAAATACTGAGATACACACAAAGCTTTGTCACCTTCAAGTACTTACTTTCAAAATTCTAAGTTTTTTTAAAGGCATTTTTAAAGTTTTGATGCACTTCACAAAAATTTCAAAAGTCCCCAGTAATAAAACTGCCTTGCTCAACACCAATCCTCTGGGTCCCAGGCCATCCATCTGTTTACATCTCCGAGCTAATTAAGCCTGAAGACAAGTGTGTGAGTTGAGACACAACTGTGGCTCAGCGGTCCTAGACTCTGAAGGCTTTGCCAGACACATGGGGAAGGAAGAAGCAGAAGGGGCGACACTGAGTTCCTCATAGAGTGGCTCATTCCCTCATCATTAATTAATTCTCAAACCTGCCAACCTGCTCCACAGACGCTCCGCTGATGAGTGCAGGAAAACAGCGTCACGCAATGAAGCAAGTTCTCTTTGCCAGATGTTTTTTCTTCCTAACACATCTGCTTTGAACTTCAAAAACCTTGAAGTCCAGAGCAAGGTCTGGGATATTCTGAATTGCCTAATAGAGCAAAGGCACTCAAGCCTTACTGAATTTCTCGAGTAGTGACAATGCCATTGTATTTAAATACAAAGTTCAGGCATTTCTAACATTGTGACCTCTCCTTATTCCCCAAATATTAAGGTGGCAACTGCTCATGAATTAGCCAAGAAAAATACACGGAAATATATAGTCAATCTAATCATGAAAGGGAAGGATAAAAACACTGCACATTATTTTTTTAAGACACAATTTTGACAATTTCAAACTGCATTATTCTCTCTAAAAATAGAGCCTGCTTTAAGGAAATGTAACACATGAAAAATTTAGACTTACAAAACAGGATAAATTGGGTGTGCTGATTGACCACATTAAATATTTTTTTATTGAAAGGTTTTCAATAAAGTTTCTAGATACAGAATTTAGGAGTTCTTAAAGAAAGTAACTCAATGTCTAGAAATTCAGTCTTCATTCACTCTTTTTACAAACAAACAAACAAAGGAGGTGCATTGTACTGACACATTATTTTTTTTTGAATTTTTGAAATTTATTTTTTATACAGCAGGTTCTTATTAGTTATCCATTTTATACATATTAGTGTATACATGTCAACCCCAATCTCCCAATTCATCACACCACCACCACTACCCCGGCCACTTTCCCCCCTTGGTGTCCATACATTTGTTCTCTACATGTGTCTCTATTTCTGCCCTGCAAACCAGTTCATCTGTACCATTTTTCTAGGTTCCACATATATGCATTAATATATGATATTTGTTTTTCTCTTTCTGACTTACTTCACTCTGTATAACAGTCTCTAGATCCATCCACGTCTCTATAAATGACCCAATTTCGTTCCTTTTTATGGCTGAGTAATATTCCATTGTATATATGTACCACATCTTCTTTATCCATTCGTCTATCGATGGACATTTAGGTTGCTTCCGTGACCTGGCTATTGTAAATAGTGCTGAAATGAACATTGGGGTGCATGTGTCTTTTTGAATTATGGTTTTCTCTGGGTATATGCCCAGTAGTGGGATGGCTGGGTCATATGGTATTTCTGTTTTTAGTTTTTTAAGGAACCTCCATACTGTTCTCCATAGTGGCTGTATCAATTTACATTCCCACCAACAGTGCAAGAGGGTTCCCTTTTCTCCACACCCTCTCCAGCATTTGTTGTTTGTAGATTTTCTGATGATGCCCATTCTAACTGGTGTGAGGTGATACCTCATTGTAGTTTTGATTTGCATTTCTCTAATAATTAGTGATGTCGAGCAGCTTTTCATGTGACACATTATTTTTAATACCAACAATTCAAATCAGTCACTCATTCAGGCTCAGACTTCAGAAACTCAGCAGGATTATCTAAAATTTAAATTATAAAATGCTTTTGAAAAGAAATCTTATTTTATTTCTTTTAGTGTATGTCAACTCAATAATTTAATAAATTATTAATGAATAATTTAACAAATTATTTCTTGGTGGAGGACTTCAGGGAGGCAGGAGAGGAACTAACATTGAGAATCTATCAACCGCCAGGCACTGCCTTTCATAGTGGACCTCGGCAAAGCCTAGATGGGGAACCTGGGGCTCAGAGAAGGGAGGTAACATGGCTGAGGCCATCTGAGCAAGTGCAGAACCTAGGACTCAGATTGGACTTCTAGATTCTAAAACCTGTGATTCTCCATTGCTTTCTCACTCTGAAATCTAATCAGCTTGAAAAGGATTTAGAATCATACAGCATCGAACACAAACACAACTCTTAAATATCTCTTAAAGTAAGCTTTTAAAACTATAACAAGATAATACATTTGACTAAATTAAAAATGTTTACAGTATTACCTTTTGCCAAATGGGAAAAAAGTCAAGAGATGAGTGACAAGCTGGGGGAAATATCTGCAATTCATATTATAGAAAAAGGACTAATTTTCTTAGTATATAAAGATCTGCTACAAACCAATAAGGAAAAGACAAATACCCAAAGAGAAAGCAAAAAGGATATGAACAAAAGGGAATATGAATCACTCTAAAACGTGAAAATATGTTCTACATTTCCCCTACTAAAAGAAATGAAAATTAAAACTACAAGAGATTCAACATTCAGGTTATCAGACACCAAAAGGTTAAAACAGCATTATGTTACCTGGGGGTCGAGGAAGGAGCACTCTCATATAATAACGGTGTGAGTATGACCATATGGAAATACATTCTTATAATTTGCAGTAGTTATGTTCTATAAATTCACCATAAACACTGAATTAGCAAATACTGAGCCACCGCTCCCAAGGGAAATACAGGGTTAGGTTCCTGCAAGTCTCTGGTCACAGCATTTTCAATCGATAAGTAAACTTATTTTATGTGTGTTTCTGTTTAAAGACATCTTATTTAATATATGTTTTTATAACTAATTAATTTTATGCAGTATTTCTTTACAATAATACACTAGCCAAGAAGAGCTTAACATTTTCCTGACCCTGGATGACCTGCCCATGAATTTCTTTGGCTTTCAGCCTCACAATAATGCTGTCCCTTATGCTCTTTTTATCGGTTGTCATCTCATGAATCCGTAAGTTTTGCTACTGTTCCAGCTCAAATTTTTCCCCACTCTGTCCATGCCCACAAATGACTTGGGAAAGTGCCGGGAGTATTGATCTTTCAATTACAAGTAAATTTCAGAAAGTAAGAAAATTCACAAATACGAATCTGCAAATAATGAGGATAGACTCTTTTTCTCAAAATGACATACCCTTTGACCTAGCAATTCTACTTTTAGGTATTTAGTCTACAGATATGCCTTTACATGTACAAAATAACATCTTTACACAGAGATTCACTGAAGTAGTTCTAATTAGGAAGAAACTGGAAATAGCATGGTTGCCTTTTGGTGGGAGCATATATGAAGAACAATGGTACCCTACACAATGGAATACTATTCAAGTAATTAAGAACAAAGAGAAAGTTCTACATGGATGATATGGAACCATCCACACTAAGTGTTTTTTCAAACTTTTTGCCATGAACCACAGTAAAACCAAAACAAAACCAAAAAAGCCCCACACACTGTCACTTAGTACATGGGTTCTTTATATTCTACGCACTACAATTAAAAAATTCTGCTCATGACTCACTAAATTAGACCTCATTAATGTGACATGCTACAGTTGGAAAACACACTAATCTGCAAAATATACAGTTTATCTAAAAGAAAAGGAAAGGTGGAGGAAGACATAAAGATAGTGCTGCCATTTTTGTGAAAGAAAATAAAAGGGCACCATGGATGACAATGTTTGTAAATACATGAGATGTCTCTGGAAGAAAGTCTTGGGAAGCAGCAACAGCAGTTACCGCTAGAGAAGGAACTTGTGATTAAGGAAGTTGAGAGGGGGGCAACCTACTTTTCATCATACATCCCTTCTGAAACTTTTGAATTTTGCCCTGTTTTCAGTTATGTCCTATTTTTTTTTAAAATACACCTAGGAATCTCAATTACCTTGTTAATCTAATTTATCTATGAAGAATTAATTTCTTCCCTGTTTAGATTATGACATTCTGAAATACACTGAAATTTGACATAATGACATGTTACCATATATTTTTAATTGCCCTTCATGAGAATGCTTTATTATGATGTGAAACTGACTGGATGCTTTCAAATTGTGTCATGTTTTGTGACTACCTAAAACATGAACAAATCTTATGAAGGGGCATGAATAAACCCCTACTTAAATTTATACTGGCCACATATATATAGAACGAAACCTGCTATGTTCAAAGAGCAATCAAAACAAAACAAAGCAAATACTTATTTCCATTTGAAATAAAAAATGCCAAAACCATCATAAGTTTTTAAAAATAAGAAAACATTTATTTGTCTCAAGGGTAAAGCTTCTCTCACAAAGATCTCTCAAAATTGTTTAATTAAGTCAATTTATAATTAAAACCTAGTCAAGAGTAGTACAAAGTTTGCTCAAATACAATTACACAGAAGAAAAACTAAAATGTTAAACCCTACTCAGTACAAAAGTAGCATTTCTTACCATCAGTGATATCTAGAAGTCTATAATTTATTTCTTAATTTTCAATCTAAAATTGTCTCCTACACTAAAAAATTGAATTTTATGGAACAGTATTTAAAAAATGATTCTAATAATGATACAAACTGGGCAGATGCTGTATCATAGTACCAGAATTTTTCCTTGTGTAATTATTACATGTAGGGGACCACGAACTCAAGCAACGTGCAGGGTTTATGAGTGGCCTGGAGTGGCACGTCTGAGCCTGTGAATGTGCTGTCTGAAATAGTGTTTGGTGTGGTCAAGCTCAAGCTGATTTCCATTTAGGGAAGCCCTGGCCTCTCGGTAATGACCACGCTCCTTTGGTAGTGGCTGGTGACTATTTACACCTCAACTACTGATTTGAAAAAGGCTTTTGTTTTTTAGAAAGCCAAAGCCCAGGGATGGTGAGGCTACTGGAAATGTCCAGATCATGAAAAGACCTCCATCAGAAAACATTAAGAACACCTAAAGCTATGGGTTTAACATATGAAAGATGGACACGGGGATTTGGCAGGATTCTTCTCCACCAAGTGACTTCACATCATGTCCCAACACACCAGCACGATGTGAAAAACCGTCAACACTACTGATCCTGTTCCAATGCCAGAGAACAGATTAGGTGTGGATGTGCTGTACGTGTGTTCCTCAAGAATGGCAAGTTAATGGCCTTACAGGGACAGTTGGAATGGATTTGTACATAATCTTAGAGGCCAGCCTGTCTGGAAAGTTGTATTTAATGCTTTGGAACAAATGAATTCACCTAGGGGTATAATGTCCGAGAGCAGCCCCACCAGTCTAGGGTCCCCCCACTGCCTGAGACATTTTGAGTCACATGTCATCCTGTTTAAATTAAGTCAAACAAAATTTCCTTACCAGAGTTGCAAAGCAAGTTTTTTCTATTCGAACAGATTCTCTTTTTTTGACCAGAGAGAAGCCCTCAGCCACCTTTTTTTTAAGAAAAAAAGTTGTTCTCCAATTGTTGTTAACAACCCCCAGCTGCACTGGCTCCCACACCCATTTCAAACCTCTCTGCCTGGCTTCATATCCCAGACTTTCTTGCAAGGAAAACAAAACTCTAAAATCAGAACAGTCTTGGGCTGGGCAGTTGCCAAGTCAGCTGACACTCCTTAGCCCTAGGTCAAATGGCTTACCCTAGGACATTTTGCATAGTGTTTAAGTTACTCCTTATTAAATAAAGATAAATTCATTTTTAAAATGGGAAGGAAGAGGAACTGTAAATAGAACAATTTCTTCTTGTCTCTGCAGATTTCCCCCGGGTGGTGAGGTTCTTTATAGCCCAGTAGGGGGTTCATTCAAGGATGCTTTACTGTCCTGACATGGAATCCTTAAGATTCATATAATGCATGTCCCATTATGGCCATGAAGTAGCTTTGAGTTGGCTTGCTGCCCTGAAGAACTTTCACCACTGAACTGTCTGGGGAGCTATGGGGATGGAGTTCTATAGAACTCCACTTATGCTAAGCCAAGAAAATAATTATTCCCTCTTTCCAAGGCTCACTCCATTTGTTCAAGCCTAAAGAAAGATGCTGACTGAAAAAGGAAGAGAGGGATGTGGGTCAAAGAGTAAAACAAGCCCCAAAGGACATTTCAATTCTCTTCCTATTTTATCATTTTATTGTATTAGAAACTGACGAAATAAGTGGCCAATGGCTGGGACATGGAAGTTCTCTGCTGAAGAGAAAAGCATTCAGTGAAACAAGTTATATTGAAACATGATTTCATTCATTCAACAAATATTTTTTTAGGATTTGTTTCATACTAAGGTGATCTACATTACATTTTGAGCAGATGAAAACTGACTATAAAATTTGTCAAAATGTTTTCCTGAGAGTTTTAGGAGAACCAAAGTAATAAGAATTACATAATCACTAGAATTCTGCTCATAAATCTTTGTATTCTTTATTTCAGATGGAAAACTTTGTGGCAAAAAAAAAAAAAAAAGACACTATATAGTTAGATTATAGCTAGAAGTATACTTCTCATGATGAAGAAAAAAATTACAGATGAAAATCTATTTCCAATCTTTTTAAAGTGTATTAGTAATATTTAACAGAAGAAAAGTTCTGTTATAAAGCAAACAAAGCAAATGATAGCTTTTTGTAATCAACATTTTTGTATTTTAAAAATGAAAACCAGTTCTGAAAAATATAAATCTCAGAGCACTACCGCAACAAGTTAATGCAACTCAGTTGTTGAAAAGTTTAAATATCATGTCTGCCTTATTCACTTTGCATCTAAGAATGTTACTTAATTCGCTTCTTTCCATCTGATCCTTAAATAAGAACCAAAATGCCAGCCTATCTCTTAAGACTGTAGCGAAGATGTAACAATCCCAAAGCATTGCTGAGGCGCTAAAGAAATAAGCTTCCAACCATGACACTGGACCCTCTTACAGAACAAAGTTTTAGTTATATTTTTAAGACAAGGTATTAACATCAGTAACCAACCGTAAGTAACTCTTTTCCCACTACCAGTCTAATAACTAATTTGCCTTCTCTTTGAGGGTTATTTTTATGATCGTGTAAGCCCAGCAGAATGCCTAGTCATAAGTGCTCGTGGTGGCATGTGCCATGAAATGGAAATAAGGGATATTGCTGGGCCCCGAGAACGAAGCTCCTTTGAAGTACATGTGTTTATATGTGCTCACCAAAATTTTAATGCCAGTAAAATCAAAAGGCGGTTTGGAATTTTAACTTACAGTAAAATGACCTTTTATCTTTTTAATGTTCCAGGAAGCATCAATTCAATCTAACAATTTTTATTTTTAAATCATGGCAAGTTTTCATAACAGTGACAAGAAGAATACTGGATAAAGAACTTTGCCTGATCTGAAAAGAAGGGAGGAGAATGCCCATTTCAGTTCTCACTGGTAATTGAAGAACAGTTGATTTGATCGAGCTAAGTCTAAAATGATAAAGGGACTCATTATCCTTTCAGGTAATCATGTTAAGAAACTGCAAAAATTCTCACAGAAGAAATCACCTGCTACAACATTGATATAAAGTTAAGATAGGCCCACATGGGGGCTTCAGAGATATGGGTAATGGGCAATTTCTTAAGCTGGGTGGTGGGTCCACAGGTGTTCATTTCACTATTATCCTTTATAACTTACAAATTTATTACATTCTTTTAAAAATACATGAAACATTTCACAATAAAGATGAAAACCCAGGGGAAAAAAAGGAGTAGCTGGACAGTAGAAACAATATCATGCATAAAACTTCATTATCAGCACCATGAACATATTCCTGGGCAGCAAAGAACCTGAAGTTACTCCATGAGTGAGGTGAGGGTGACTTGATGGGAAAGTAACAATTATTACGTGTGCTCATCAGATGACCAAGCTTGAGCTGAAGTGTGGGCCTTCAGTCTATTTAGCAAGAAGGCCTGCAACACAGACAGGCTTGGCGCAAAGGCCGCTGGCCGAACATACAGCGTTTTCACCCTTACTAGTCCCTATGTCTCCTGTCTTGAATTGCTTAAGATTTTCCTTAAATATATGGAGTCTATTTCGCATTGATCCTCACACTCACCGCTTCCTATTAACCACTCTAAGGTAGGAACCTCTGAACTTCACAGGGTCTGTCAGGCTTCCCATCAGCACAGTGAGGGCAGGCTACAAGGGAAAAAATGCACCCATATAGTGAGATTGGTTGTTCATGCCATATATTTGCGTATATTCTAATTACTTGTATTGACTCATAAGCTTAAAATGGAAAAGAATTTTTTCCACTGGAAGGCTTGATATGCCTTTGTTTACACAATTATTAACCATACTATATACAGCAGCCTCAATAAAGCACTTCTGTAGAGGCCTGGAAAACATGTAATTGTACTTTAGCAGGTAAAAATATATAGTTTTTTTTTCTCTAAAAGCAGAGAGAAAATTAATGATTTTCAGCTGTTTCATTCCAGGAACAAGCATTTGCTTTGTGTTAAAGCAGTGATTTGTAGGCTGGGCTTTGCCAGCATCTCATGATCTGGGGGGGTGGGAGTTGGTGGGATGGGTGTTGCAAACACATTCTCGTCCAAATTGTCCTTTTACAAGGCTGTTTGCAAAGGCTGTCTTCTGGGATCCGCTTAAACTGTCTCCAAATCTTCTTGTTCCCCAACACTCATCATTATCCAACATTTCCGACCCATATTGTTTGTTTGTTAAGAGCATGTGAGGATATTTTATGTGACATTTCACTTTTCTGGAATAGTGGTCAATTTCTTTTAAAAATATCTGCTAAATAATCACGAAAGAAATTCCATGTGGCACTTAATTTATTCCTCCAATAATTCCTGGGAGCCTACAGTGGAGGGTGGGTACAAAGCTGGATATGACCCAGTCCTTGCACTCCAATGATTCACAATCTGGTGGTGTGATGCTCAGAGACAGGAACCTTCTTTAAGATATTTCCAACCTCTGTAACCCTCCATGTGAGTCACTGGGGCTCAAAGACCTGTGACCTATTTCTTTCAAATAACTCAGTTCCAAAAAAAAAGGTTAAGAAGTGCTGGCCTAGAGGGAGGGGCAGACATTTTAATACATGTCTAAGATGTCATGGTGACTGTTACAAAGGACAGAAATTATATGTTGCAAAAAGAGCACAAGGAAGGAACAAATCACCTGGGGAAAGGGCTTCCAAAGGATTCTGACGAGATTCCTATCTGTCCTGGGTCTTAAAGGAGGAATGTAATTAGCTCAGGGCTTTCCAAGCACAGGTAATAATAGCATGTGAAAGTTACTGGGGGGAAAATATGACCCTTTGGAAGAAGACCAAGCAACTTGGAGTTGCCAGAACTCAGGTCATCGGAGATGAGTGGAGAAAAAGGAGGACTAGTAGGAAATGACACTGAAAGCATGTTCTGGAGCCAGATCAGGGAGGGCTTTTCCCAGCAAGTGATTTGGGCATTTCCCATCAATCTTCTAGGGAAATGTCCAGCAGAGGTAGGAGTGAGTGTGACCGTGTGTGTGTGTTTCCTCATTGAAGAATTAAATGTAGGGAACATGGGAGCGATAGTAAGAGATACATGTTTTGTTTTATTTTAGCATACATAGAAAGTTATTCAACATTTAGTTTAAACTTGTATTACACTAGTTACATATACTTCTGCGGCTCTTGTTTCGGCCACCACCCTCTGATCCTGGGGTTGGTGTGGCTCTCTAAGCCACAATTCGGTCAGGTTCTCATTTTGGCTCTTTCTGCTTCAGGGCAGCCTGCTTCTCCCCCGACTGCCCCTGTTCATGAGCCCGTGGTCAGGTTCTCTGGGCCACTACAGATGTATGATAGAGGGAGAGACGTCTGGTGGCAGGATGGAGGTGGGAGACAGATAGAGGTGGGGAGCCTAGAGGTTGGGGAGGCTTAGGAGACAGTCTGCAAAAGAGTGATTAGGGGCCGGCGAAGTAAAAGGGCGCCGATCACGTTTGTCCAAGAGGATCCCAAAGCAGAGAAGTGGAATCACTGATGCAAACAGAAGTCTTGACAGCCTGAGCTGCCTAAAGATGCAGCAGAGCTCCTGATTTGACACTGTAGTTCTTTAGACAAACCAGGGGACCATTTGGCAGTGAAAGCATTTAAAAGGTTTATTTGTTATCTATCACTGCATACATAAATTACCCCAAACTGTAGCGGTTTAAAACAATAAACATTTATTATCTCAGTGTCTGTGGATAAGGAGTTCAGGAGTGGCTGTGTTGGGCGGTTCTTTTTTAGGATCTCATGAGATTTCAGTCTAGAAATCTGCCCAGGGCCTCAGGCATCTGCAGGCTCACTCGGAGCTGAGGCTGTTGGCAGGAAGCCCCAGCGCCTCACTGGCTGTTGGAAGGCGGTCATAGTTTTTTTGCCAAAGGGGCCTTTCCTTGGTGCTGCTTGAGTGTCCTCATGACATGGCAGCTGGTCTTTCGTGAAGTGAGTGATCCAACCCGGAAAGCGAGAAGGAAGGCCCACTGCCTTTTCTGACCTCGCCTCAGAAGTCACACATTGTCACTCTGACATATTGGAAGAGAGTCACAAGTGGAGAGGAATTAAGCTCCATCTCTCTCGAACAGTTTATGGACATAACGAGGTCACACAAGAGGACTTTGAAAGTTCCTCTCTACCTGAGATCCTCCAACTGTATTCATGAATCAGTAAACAAAGGACAAACCTTGAAAGGGCATGTATTTGAGTCATCCCACTCTAGAAGCGGCCCACTGGGGCCCTTGTAATTGATGTATTTGGCAAGAGGGGAGGCTGGGTAATGGCTTCCTGGAAACTCCATCAAGTAGCGATGGGGTCTGATTGAAACTGCTTTTGTGGCGTAATGGAAATGCTATTGATGATTTTCAGAAAAGAGTGAATACGGAAAAAGCTCAAGTTAGAGATTGTTTTGATTATACTATTCTTGGGACAAAAAAAGTGATCGAACAATATACAGCAGTTAAGTGTTTTGTGTGTTGTTGTGTTTTTTTTTTAATTTGGGGAATTGTTTTGTTTTATTTGGATGTGTAGGAAAGAAAGATTTCTGAGCCTCCTGGTTACTAGATATTACCAAACGTTAAGGAACCACGAGTTTATGAAGTTATACTTTCATGAGAGTTTTATAAAGTGATAAATGAGAAGTCATGGTCCAAACATGAAGCAAATTAAGTTGCGGCCTGATCTGGAGCAATTAACTTGGTAAAGCACAGGAGAACCCACTTGAGCTTGATGTTTGAAACATTCTCCCTTTACAGGCAGAGGCTTATGGCAGACACTTCCCTTCTGATGGGTCTAATTTTCCACTACTGGAATCTGCAGTGAATAATATTTATATAATCTTGATACTGTCAATGCTGGTACTAATTGTCACTGTTTGGGATCAACATCTAATCAGAGCATAGAAGGCAAGCTGCCTGTAGGACAGAATGCAAATGTTACTATCTATGACAATAATGGCATGGTTGTTAGAGGTTGAGGTGAGGGTTGGGAGTCAGGGAGGAAGAGGAAGGAAACTTACATAGTCCAAGGGGTGAGGTATGGTTGGCAGAGATGATAGAAAGTGGATGAATCAAGAAATAGTGCATTACAGTTGAAATAAAATATAATAAATATACGATTTCAAGTTAGAGTTCTCACAAAAGTCATGTGGAGGGGCTTCCCCAGTGGCGCAGCGGTTGAGAATCCGCCTGCCAATGCAGCAGACACGGGTTCGATCCCTGGTCCGGGAAGATCCCACATGCCACGGAGCAAGCTCGTGAGCCACAACTACTGAGCCCGCGTGCTGCAACTACTGAAGCCCACGTGCCTAGAGCCCGTGCTCCACAATGAGAGAAGCCACTGCAATGAGAAGCCCGTGCACCGCAACGAAGAGTAGCCCCCGCTTGCCGCAACTAGAGAAAGCCCGCGTGCAGCAACGAAGACCCAACGCAGCCATAAATAAATAAATAAATAAATAAATAAATAAATAAATAAATAAATAAATAAATAAATAAATAAATTTTAAAAAGTCATGTGGAAAGGTGGTGGGGAATGGTATGAGCTATGTTCATAATTTTTTCCCCCGAAGGAGTCACTAGTTACTGATTGAGAAACAGAAGCATAAGCACATTCTATAGAGTGAAGGTGAATCCCGTGAGAAGAACCAGAATCAGAAGCTGGCAGCTCTGGGAACTGGGTGGCAAAGGTGACTTTCACATCTTCTTTCTATCCTTCTGTTCCACGTTTACTTTCTCACCACCCACTGAACATATGTAACTTTCTTAAAGCAAAATATGTAAAAACCCACGTCACTGGTAGCACCTATAAGTTGATAGGAGCCTAAGTTCACCAGGTTTTAGTAGATAAACTCCACAAACATCAGTCCCTCTAGCTAACTTTAACAAATGGCAAGATTTCACTTATTTCACAAATTGACAGTTTTCATTCTTCTCCTTGAGACAGAGAGTAGGAATCAGTTTACAAATTACTACCTTGGTGATAAAAACTATTTAATATGAGCTAAAATTCTATGACTTATCCTTAAATATGCATTTCTATACTACACCACCAAAAATGAAAGGACAACCAAAAAAAAAACCCTTACAATTTTCAGGATTAACTTGAATGGACAAGAGTCCAGGCTCAGTAAAGTACAGAAACTCTATTCTAGCAACAGTCTATGAAGCAGTTTTAATAACTGTCCCCCACCCTGCCTCCCAGTACTAAAGACTTATTCTGAGTTTTTATGGAAGGCCCAGGTACCTCCTCTGCATATTTTAAAAGCAAACTCCCTGCTACCTAACTGTGGAAGATACTCAAAGGTTTTGACAATGATTAAGATACTGAAGAAGCAAGTGGCTGCTTGCCTCAGTTTAACAAACGATGGCCATTAAAAACAAACAAACAAACAAACAAAACATTTGCCAGGAGCAACCTGGGTACCAAGTGTAGTGGGTGGAAAGAGAAAGAAAATATAGCATGAAAAACAATGAAGTTGGTGATGAGAGTCCAGGTGGAGAAAGAGGCATTTTCTATAAAAGTGCTTTTTTTTTTTCTTTGACAAATGAGAGGAGAGATTTTATGAAAGTTCTTCGGGCTTTTATAGAAAAAATACTTTTTATTCTCATAAGAACTGCTCAGTCTTCTATTTTACAGACTTATAAAACCTCAAGATATGTAGGGACTTGTACTACAGCAATTCACAACAATCATACAATACAGATCAGGTACCAACCATACTTGATAAAAGGAATTTTACACAAAGAGCTGAAGTACCACATCCCTGAGAATGATTTGTAGTGCTTATATATTAAAAAAAAAATACGTAGAGAAGAATGGATAACTACAGAGTGCTATAACCACACGTAATGTAATACTATACAGCAATGAAAGTGAACAAACTACTGTCACAAGTAACGTAGATGAATCTAACAGGTTTAACATTTCCTTGAAGACATTAGACACCAAGAATACATATTCTATGATTCCATTTATACAAAATATAAAATCAAATAGAACTAATCATGGTGTTAGAAGTCAGCATGGTAGTTAACTTTGAAAGGGGTAGAGACTGGGATGGGTTATGTGGGAGCTTTTAGGGTTGCAGTAAAGTTCTATTTTTTATCTAGATGCTGGTCACATGGGTGGGTTCAGTTTGTAATATTTGCCACGCAGTTGTAGTTAACAATTTTTTTCTGCGTGTACACTTCGATCAAAAAGTCAACTAAAAAAAAAATAACATATAGGGCTCCCTGCTAGCTTATGTGGCACCTTTATGCAGATTTTTTAAAGTGCGCCCCTCTGGATGAATGAATTAGAAAAAGGCACCCCCATGGGCAGAGGCAGCCCCACAAGTTTGTGCCATGGCAAACGGAGGGTGGGCTGGGCTCCATCCCCACTGGTATGCTTTGCTAGACACGAAATCACACATCTGGATGGACATCTGCAAATCTGCAAAATACTCATGGGACCCTTCCATAAGAAGGGCAGGGCAGATATCCTTATTGCACAGATGAGGAAGTGGCATAGAACAGTGAGAATGATGCGCAAAGGCATCACAGCTAATAAGCCATGGAGCCAGGGTGGACTTCTAGGCCAGTAGCTCTTCACATGGTTCTGATTCCTTTTGGGGAGGGGAACAGGAAGAAGCTTCTCTCTATGTTACTGTGTATATTGTTATGTGTCATCTCCAACGCTCTGTCAAATAAGGCAGGGGATAAATACATGGTCCGATAGTCTTAATATTGGGCTTTAGTAAAGGTGCTAGGTGCTAAGTCCATTTGAAAAATATGCTATAAGCATATACTCCGAAATGAATATTCACCTTGTAGATGTTGACCTAGGCAAAGAGGGCAGTGGAATAGAGATGTTTACATATCAATAGAGCAACCTGGCCCAACCATAGGTTAAAATGATCGACTTAAGGATATAAATCTTTCCATCTGTTGGAAAAAATGAAAGAGAAAGACACCCACGTAATGTGTTTGTCTAACTTACCCAGAAGCGTCTGCTTATTTTGGGAGGAGTTAGGCTCTGCAGAACATCTGCAGGATCGGAGGACAATCACTCCTCCGAGCACGCCGTCTTCGCTGGCCAGGAAAGGTGAGCCTAGGCAGAAATGACTAGTGGTCATTTTCAGTTAATTTTACTCTTTTCCCTTTCAATTTTCATTTGATTACTGGAACAAACGTGTGGTATGAATAAGTTCTTGAAAGATGCCCACTTTCTGACACTCGCCATTGTTCGTACCTTGTACAGGCGGGATAGCAAAGGCAGGCTTGTGCCCGAACAGGCAAAGACAGTGCCAGACGCCTCCAAGAAGACTTGACTGGGGGTGGAGTGTGCATGACCGTATTCAGAATGGAATTGGAAACGCTGCCAGATTAAAGGCCCAAAACACAAATACAGGAAAAAATGCTCAGCAGCTCCCTTTGATCAGCTCTTAGGGATCACTTACCAGGCTCTCCCTGCTGTCAGAGGCATGCCACCAAAAGCTTTGATTTACTACCTTAAATTCAACTTTAAACAATAAGCCACAAACTTTATTACAGATATTTAAAAATGCTCCTGATGGTTTACACAAATAAGGGTGAAACTGTATTTCTATTATGAGAGTCTGGTGGTTAGAAACAAC
The DNA here is from genome assembly GCF_009873245.2 of Balaenoptera musculus. Taxonomy (NCBI): domain Eukaryota; kingdom Metazoa; phylum Chordata; class Mammalia; order Artiodactyla; family Balaenopteridae; genus Balaenoptera; species Balaenoptera musculus. The sequence continues at coordinate 40,060,655 of NC_045799.1, forward strand.
CATGCTTCGCAGAGATCTCACACAAACTAAACCATTGTGAGCATTTCAGGAACGCTGCTTTTTAAAACCCCTCATTTTTGCTCCCCAAGGACATCTTCTTCGAACATCTGGCATAGCAAGGGAGCACGTGGAGAACAAATGCAAAATGAGTCCAAGCACTATCAAAGAAAGTAATAAAAATAAAAACCAACCAAATTGGATTTGGGGGGAGCTTCTGGTTAAACTCAGTAGATTAAACGCATGCATTTATCTCCACTCTTTTCTCAAATCCCAGTAAACTGGGGGAAAGGGAAGGGAAAAAAGGCATGGCCTAATAAGGACAGAGAGAGAGACAAGAAAAAAACTGACCTTTTAGAAAACAGAAAGAAGACGGACAAGGAGTTGCTCACCTAGTGGACCTAGGAAAGCTGAAACCTAAGCTTCCACGGGTGGGGGGGGGGGGGCGGGGAGGCTGGTTGGAGTCGAGGGACACCTGTAAGAAGCCATCCAGTTTTGTCATAAAACCGAAAAAGGACCAGAAATTGGAGGCATCAAGTTCTTCTGAAGGCAGGGGTGCAGGGTGGGCCTGGAATAAAGATGGTTGGTTGAGAGTGTCCCAAAGGATCCTCTAGACCAGGGGTTGGTAAACTATGACCTGCCTGCTCTACAGCCTGTTTTTGTGCTGTCTACAAGCGAAGAGTGTTTTACATTTTAAACTTTTTTTTTTAAGAGAGAGAAAAAGAGAAGGAAGAGGAAGAGAAGAATATGTGGTAGAGACCACAGTGTAGCCCACAAAGTTTAAAATCTACTCTCTGGCCCTTCATAGAAAAAGTTTGCCGACCCCTGACCTCGAGCCCCAGATTCCTACCTAGAGAGGAAGTTACTCCTCCCTAACCCTAGAGAAAGCAGGACATTTACTCTCTAGAGATGCTGAACAAGAGGGACTTGAGACTTGGGGTCATCAGGCTCAGCCCAGGGCAGACGGGAGGCTCCACGCTGAAAACAGGGGCTGAAGGGGAGTCTTTATGTTAAACAGTGAAATAACCAGCTCCCTTCACTCACAGGCTCTCAGGATGCAAGAAGGTAGGCTGATATCCTCCAAGCAAGAGACTGGATAATTCCTTTCCAGTCTCAAGAGTATTTCCAATCTCAGTTCCAAGCAGCTCAAGAGTAAAGACCTATTTGAGAGAACCTAAAAACATAGCTTGTCCTTGCCTTATGGGGAGGGCTTCCAGATGACAAGTGTGACTCATACACAGAAGGTTTTCAGGTCAGCTTCTTGGTACTTAGACAACCTAGGATCACTAGTTGTTTCCATTAGGCCTCCAGGAAACACAGAAAGCAAACAAGCAAAAACATAACAGAGGGAAAACTTAGGCAAACACTTTGATCAGAAGAACAATTAAAAAAAAAAAAAATGGGGCGGTGGATTCCCTGGTGGTCCAGTGGTCAGGACTCAGCGCTTTCACTGCGAGGGCCGGTTTTGATCCCTGGTCGGGGAACTAAGATCCTGTAAGCTGCATGGTGCAGCCAAAAAAAAAAAAAAGAAGAAGAAAAAGAAAAAAGAGAAACACAAAAAAGACAGAATGAGAAATGAGAGAAAAAAAAAATTTTAAATCAGAAGAACAGGCCAGAAGATCCAATATCTGAATAAGAGGAATTTCAAAGAGAGAAAATAAAAGAAATGAAAGGGAAGAAATTTCAAAAAATAATTAAAAAGCAATTCCAAGAATTGAAGGATGAGTGTTCAGACTGAAAAGGCTCATGAACCTCCCAGCACAATTCATGGGGAAAAAAAAAAAAAAGAGTGCCATGAAGACATATCACTATGAAATATCAAATACTGAGGAAAGAGAGAAAGGTCTAAAAATTTCCAAATGGGGAAAAAAGATCACAGGGAAGGCAAGGGGATCATAATGGCATCGGATTTCTCAACAGCAACACTGGGAACTAGAAGATTAGGAGGTATTATCTTCAAAATGCTGAGAGAAAATTATTTCCAACCTAAAATTCTACCCTTGGCCAAAATGTCCATCAAGCGTGAAAGGAGAAAAAAGCTCAACAAAGTCTCAAAGAATTCACCTCCTGTGCACTCTTTCTCAGAAAGCTATAGGATGAATGTGCCTCAGCAAAATGAAGGAGCAACGAAAATAATGAGAAAGAAAAGAAGAGCTGCAAACAGGGGATCCAAAACAAGACAAAAGTATTCCTGGGTGAAGCACGGCTACACACAGGCTTGGAAAGCCAACAGACCAAAACAGCAGAAAGCCAGAGGAAGCTGGAAAGGTATTTCCAAGGAGGGGAAAAAATTAAACATACAAGATACATGTTGTATTTGAAATTATTGAGAAGAAATGTTTCAGATTTTGTGGGAAGACTGAGAATGAAAGAGTGATTGGTAAAAAAAAAAAAAAAAAAAAAAAAAGTGAGGCAAATATTAACTGCAGAAGAAATAAAAATTTCTACAGGAAATGAAATAGAATCACAGCCCACTATGTAGCTCAGATGTCAACAGCTAGAGTAAAAAATATAAACTTGCAATACTGATGAACTGAAAAATAGGGATATAATACATTAAGAGGAGAAAAGGCCTGTGTGGGTGAGTGTAGGTTTGAAGTTGGAAGTATGAAGGAACTACTAAGTCCTTGCCTTCCCTGAAGTGAAGATGATAACATCTAAATCTGATATCCAAATAATATTTAAATTGAAAAATCAAGAAATAGTAGTATAAGCATATTATATTGAATTATAGATGTAAGTTTGAGAAAAAATAGCTAAGAGAGTTAAAAGTAGTAGCCTCCAGGGAGAGGAAAATGGGGGGGCGCTGTGGAGGGTTGGGACAGGGAACTACTCATTTTCAGTGTAAGCCTGGGGGTACTGCTTGTCTTTTTAAACCACACACACACATTGCTTTGCAAAGAAAAGCAACACAGATTTATACTGTGGAACTAGGGTAAAGTTTTTACTCCTCAGCCTCTTAGACAAGAGGGAAAGGAGACAGGGAATTAACAGTCACTGAGAAACTACCCTGTGTCAGGCCCTAGTTCCATGTTTTCATGTTCTGTAGTGTAATTTTCACAACCACCCCGAGAAGGCATTTTATGATCACTTTACAGATGAAGAACCTGAGGTTCAGAGGGGTTCAATGACAAGTCACAGCCACGCCACAGTTGAGGAGGAAGGCTTCCCCCCCTGTCTCTTGAAGCCCATGGTTCTGCCTGCTTTGCAGCAAAGCCTCTCAGGAACAGGAAACTCTGGATAAGCTTACGGCCCAACCGCCTGCTGGAGAGCTCCACCCCACCTGCACTCAAAGTCTTGGCACCTCTACAATTGCTCCTTTGTCACCAAATCTGGTCACTTCTTCTGGGGTCCTCACAGCTCACCCAAGCTCAGAACCTTCTACCTCTTCCCTCTCCAATGACTCAACTCTTCAAACCACATCAAGTCCTGCCAGTTCTCTGTGGGTGCGCCTGTGCCTGCCTCCGCCCCGTCATGCCCACCGACAGGACCCCATGCACTCTCCTTGTCCTTCCTGATCCAGTCACTCACCTCTTAGAGAAATTAATCCAATCAATGTGTACGATGCGCCAGGGCTCGTCGGGCACTGGGGACACGGCAGTGAACAAATGAGGTATCTGCTCACATCGAGTTGAGCAGATTGGGAGACAAGTAATAAAGTCACAAATCAACAAGGAAATCCACCCAGTTAGTAGGAAGTGCGGTGAAGAAAATGAATCCAGGCAAGTGTTGTCGGGCATGACTGGGGCTAATACTTTACATCAAGGGTCGGGGAAGGCATCTTTGATAAGGTGCTAACCATGTGAAGATCCGGGGAAGGAACATTCCAGGCGGATGAACCAGCAAATGCAGATACCCAGAGGTGGGAAGGAGTCTGGAAGTTCAGGAAATAAAAGGAGGCTAGAGTGGCAAAGCCAAGTGAAGGAGGGGGAGGGAGGGTAGAATCTAAGTTCAGAGGGAAGCGGGGCCACGTCACATTAGGTTAGAGAAGGCCCAGCAAGGAGTTTGGATTTTATTCCAAGTGTGATGAAAAGATGACAGCGGGCTTTAACCAGGTCAGTGATGGTTTTTATTTGTGTTTGTAGGAGGTTACTCTGCTGTGCAGAACAGATGGGCAGGGCAAGTGTGGAAGCAGGAAGCCACTAAAAGAGCTTGGTTGTGAGACGCCAGTGGCTTGGGTGAGCCTGGTGGCAGTGGAGACGGTCAGCAGAGGGTGGGTCTGGGATACGTTCTGCAAGCAGAACCAATATGGCTGTTCATAGGATGGATATGGGCATGGGAAACTGATATCAAAGTTTACTCTAGTAAGAAATACGCACCCCAGCTATGATCATACCATTAAACCATTCAGAAATTTTCAATGACTCCCAACTGCTCATGGAATAATGTCTAAACTCCTTAGCCGGGCCCAGACGTCCTCTCTCTTCCCAACCTTATCTCCCTATTATTTTTGCACAGCATGTGGTCTAGCCAAATTGGACTTCCTATATTCCATTTCCCCAAGACATCCCCCTCGGCCCATTGTTGTGAACTGTCCTTCCCAGCTCCCTCCTCCTCCCCTCCATGAACTGAAATCTATTCTTCAGCTCCAGTGCCTTGTATACAGACCCAAGCTCTTTGGAGTGAGAGTATCTGATTCACCTTTGAGGCCCTCTTAGAGACTAACAGAGTACTTCTACTTATTCACCACCTTCCCCTAACCCCAACCTACACACACACACACACACACACACACACACACACACACACACTCCTGCCTACACCACTGAAGTGCGGTGTCAAAGATGGCAAGACAGTATATGCGTGCTCAAAGGGGGTGGGGCCCCTGGGCACCATGGAAGCTTAAATCAGGGCTCCTCACCCTTGATATGCATTCATTCAAAGATTTAATGAAACGATGATTAAAGTACTATATTTGAAGATTCCAAAATTTTCATGGAAAGTAGTCAGATTTCATATTATCACTGTGGTGTTTAAAAAAACGACACTGACTCAGACCAAAACCCCTGTTTTGACTCTCAAGGTAGTAACTGTGTGGTCTTAAGCAAGACATATTAAAAAAAATTCTATGCTTCAGTTTCTTCAATTATAAATCATGGATATTAAAAGATATCTTTCTTGGTTGTTGTGAGGGTTGAATTTATATATTAACTTTGTAACCTCTGAGGTGCTATTTAAACATTTGGTGGTAGTAATGTTAAGGGTAGGAGCACACTTCAGCATTTTGCTGGTTCTCAAAGATTATCATGTTGAACAAGATCTATTACTGTACTTACCTGGTTAACCTCCTACATCAGTTGGAACTAGTGCTCAACTGACATTCGGTGATTGGATGGTGGTGGTGACAGAGTATCAATTTCCCAAGTTAAAATGTTAAACAGTGTCTGTGTAAAAGGAAACACTTTCTTGTTCTTCCCAGTAAGAAAAATTAACATAGAGTGACATGTTGGGCTCTGTGATAAGTGCTTTCTATAATCAAATAGGGAATTTGGGGGGGCAAAAATTAACTAAGACAATCCAAAGTTCCATGTGCAAGTAGGTGCACAAAGTAAAGAAGATTAATAGAAACAAAGAAATAATAAAAATTAAGCTTCATTCACCCTACTAAAATATCTCAAATTGATTCTTTAAATGCCCAAATCTATAACTACTATGGAATGAAATTATAATTACAGATGGTAAGAAACATATTCACTGTGATCAAATGTGTGTATCTGGATATTCATTAAGATTGTAAATCCAGACTGTAAACAAATGAGACACCTGCTTACTGTATTTGTGCCATATCTTTAAGAATGAAGAATTTGAAGAAATTGGAAAAGAAAATCCCTGTATTAAAGTAGAGAAGTTAGCGGGAATATTAATCCATATTCTTTTGATTGCTAGTGCCGGAATCCCAATTAGAATGATTTTAAGTAAAAAGGAGGATTCACTGGCTCATAAAATCCAAGAGGAAAAAAAAAAAAACCAAACTTCTGGAAGGGTGGGGATGTGATGGGTTTCAGGAACAGCTGGAAACAGCTTCTTCTGTATGGATGGTAATGGCCATCTATGGATAGGTCCAGAGCTGTATACCTGATACAACTTTCGCCACCAGAGAGACTTCCTCTTTTTATCAGGTTTCACATTCTCAGAGGCCATCAGACTTCAGAAGATAGGGAAATCTGACTGGCCTGGCTTTGCCTAGGGGTTAAGCCTAGAGCAATCAACTTTATCCAAGAGTCCAGTGGAGTGGGCTCATGGATGGACAGACAAATCCACAGATGTCCACAAAACACAAATGGATAGAAGACTGGGCTACACAACCAGGAGATTGGTGCTGTCTACTCGAACTTGGACAAGCCACTTTATCTCTCTGAACCATGCTTTCTTCCCTCGTCTGAAAAACTGAGAGACTGGACTAGTAACCTCTAATGTCTCTAACAGTTCTAACGGGCACGAGTATTTTCAGTTTTAAATATTCCTGTCTCCCCACCAGCAGCAACCAGCCATTACTGGATGCCAGCAAGCTAAAACATTAGAGCTCCTTTTGCAAAACATGATACAACACTTCCTCTTCAACATGTGAGAACCTATCAAGAGAGTAATTTTGTAGCCAGAAGGCAGGTGCTATTCTTCTACCTTCCCATCACATTTAACAAAGAATCTCTGTCTTTTAAATACAGTTCTGTGTATTGCTTTCTTCTTTTTAAAGTCTAGATGACAAACCACTTGAATGGCATTTTCTCTTCAAGGAATTATACATATAGTGAGAAAAAGAGATACAATAAGAGAAAGAGAGAGAGAGAGAGAGAGAGAGAGAGAGAGAGAGAGAGAGAGAGAGAGAGAGGCATGGTTTGTGTGGAGGTCAAGTGAGAAAGAAAATGGACTAGGGAATAATGAATGTTCCCTACTGAAAACATATACCTCTAACTTCAAAAAAACAAGAGAGATTACAAATATTCCTTAGACACAAAAGCAGGATAACAGTTTATACTTTCTGAAAGATCAAGGACCTTTCCTCTAAAGATGCACTTCAGTTACCATATCTTTCATGGATGTGAAGTATAGCAGAATGACATGAAGACCACATAACATAACGAGAGGAGCTAGTACCTAAGTTCAGAGGTGACAGTGCCATTAATGAAGTGCCACTATATCCTACCTCTGAGGAGACGTCTACAAGACTGTCGCCATCATCCTATAAGACGTATATTAACTTAACTGCATTCTCTCCTTTCCTGCTCCCACAAAAATCCCAATGGGACAGTTATTACTACATTCATTTGGCAGATGAGAAACCGAAGGAATGAAAGGAAGAAGCTGAGGCACACGAAGGTAAATGACCTACGAAAACACAAAGGGGAAGAGGGGAGCGAGGCACCAGACGACTGATCCAGATCCTCTCACCACAAACCCTGAGGACATACCTGCCCTCAAAAACCCACCTCTACCACAGCTCTAGAGTGTCATCATTATGTGTGGTTTTCTGGTGATAAGCATAGTTTTAAAGACTCCAACTGAACTCCTTAGAGAGGAGAGCTGAGTTGGGTTTAGTTGAGTTGAGCTGAAGAGAGCTAAGTGTGGCCAATGACCCTTTTGAAATCCCTTACCTAACAAAAGCTGAAATACAAGAAAAGTCAATTTATTTCAAAACAGAAAATTCTAAATTATAATCAGAACCTAAACATATCAGAGAGACATTCAGTCTTTGAATAAATTTATTGATTCTGCCACAAAGATTTGGAGCAAGAAACCAAATTAAGGATTCCATTAAAGCCTCTGCTTGTTGGTTTAACCAAACATAGGATGTACACACCTGATACTGTTTTAGAAATGACAGGAGATTTTTTTTTTTAATTTGACACAAGGTTTCTGTCCTCAAGGGAACAATTCAGCTGAGGAGAAAAGACAAAATACTTAAAAAATCACAAAGCAATTCAAGCAGGATCAGGGGGTTATCTTCTTTTTCTGAATATTCCAGCCCAACATTTTACCTGTATGTGGAAGGATCAAGGATTCCACAAATGCACCCTTAAGCAACGATGACAGGATGAGAATGTGAATCCCTGACAGAGAAGCAGGTTAGAGCAGCCTACAGAGAACTGAAGACTCACGGGAGGGGAAGCCAAAGGGCTGGTTTACCATCCCTGGTCCTAGAACTTTACATGTTAACGTTAACAAGTAAGACAAACATCCTCTGCCCTCAGACTCTGCGGGGTCCCTCCAAGCTGCTGGGGGTTGTAGAGAACACCATTCCCACCAGTTACAGCTGCCAGAACTTCCATCTCCAGGAGTGTCGCAAGGCAGAAATGGTGATAGTGGCAGAAGACAGGGGTCCAGACCAGGTAAAGTGTCCTCCGTGAGGGTACAGTGGGTGGTGCAGTTCATACTTTCTTATTAATGCTAGACTAGAAGCCATGAATTTGAGAAGTACGACATCCATTCAACAAATGCTTCATATTTTGTAAATATTCACTTTAAAATATTTAAGAATCAACCTTGTGCCAAGCACTGTTTATGGGGCCTTGGGTGCACGATGATTAAGGCAAAATCTGTATCCAACATGGTCTGAATGTTTGTGCCCCCTCAAAATCATATGTTGAAAATCTAATAACTAATGTGACAGTATTAGGAAGTGTGGCCTTTGGGAGGTGAGTAGGTCATAAGAACAGAGTTCTCACGAACATGATTAGTGTGCTTATAAAATAGGCCCAAGAAAGTTCCCTTTCCCTTCTGGCCATGTGAGGATACAATGAGAAGTCTGCTACCTGGAAGAAGGCCCTCACCTGACAATACGGGCCACCGGATCTTGAAGTCCCAACCTCCAGAACTGGGAGAAATAAATTTCTTTTGTTTATAAACCACCCAGTATGTGGTATTTTGTGTGGGTAGCGCAACTGGACTAAGACACCAAGTCATCTATGATATGACAGACAATAAACAAATACCACCAGTGGTAGAAAGGAAAATCAAGCAGCATAGGGGAGATAACAGTAATATGGTGGGTACACAGGGAGACAGCATTTTAATCAGGATGGTCTGGGATAGCTTCTCTGTCCTGGGATAATGATAAATAAATGACTAGCGAGACATCTGAAGGAAAAAAAAAAAAAAACCTAACCAAGTGAGAGAACAGCAATACAGGTACGGGGGCCTTGGGGCAATGATGTTTCCAATGTAGTAAAGAACTCTATCCCCGTATATAATCATGCCAAACCACCAGGGTGTTCCTCATTTCAAGTCAAGAGAAGGAAGGGCTAGTATTCAGCTGACTGTTAATGGCTGGTGTCCCTACTGATTATTAACTCTCTTGACTCTCCCCTGACAAAAGGCACATTTTCAATTTATTACTGTACTTTAAAAAAATGTACTATACATACAGATTCTAAATACTCAAACAAACAAACAAAATAATATACAGTTAGCTCTCTGTATCTACAAGTTCCACATCCACAGATTCAACCGTGGATCAAAAATATTTGAAAAAAAATTTCCAAAACTTGAAATTGCTGCACTCCAGCAGCTATTTACATAGCTTTTACACTATATCACATATTATAAGTAATCTAGAGATGATTTAAAGCAGACAGGAGGATGTGTGTAAGTTTATATGCAAATACTACACCATTTTATACAAGGGACTTGAGGATTATATCACCAGGGGGTCCTGGAACCAAACCCCCCCCGCAGACACTGACTGTAAATGAAAGCATGCCTTACTGCAGTGCCATTCCAAAGAGGTGAGTACCACCAAGAGCCTCCTGTATAGCCTTTCTGAAATTATCCATACTGACACACATATCTTTTTTCAATTTTTCACTCAGTTGTACCATGTTACATAAACTATTCTGTTTCTGGCTTTTAAAATTTAATAATTTAACTTGGAGATCCTTCCATATCAGCACACACAAATTTAGCTCACCCTTTTTAACAATGACTATACTCTTGGACATATATGCTATCACTTCTTTAATTAGTTCCCTAGTGGTGGGCATTTAGGTCATTTCTAGTTTTGTTTGTTTGTTGCCATTACAAATAATGCTGCAGTAGACATCTGGACATTTACCTTTCATACATGTATGAATATACAGGATACACTTCTCAATGTAGAGTTGATGAATCAATCACCATATTCACTGAAATTATTTGCTACAGATTCCCAAACGGCCTTCTAAGAAGATTTATACGCATAGGAAAGTGTTTGAGAGTGCCCGTTTCCCCATAACCTTACCAAAACTAGGCATCAGCAAACTGTTTGATTACTACTAATCTTATACATGAAAAATGATAACTGATTGTTGCTTGTTTTGCATTTATTTAATTATGAAAAATGTTCAATGTCTATGAGCCATTCGTATCTCCTTATCTGTGAGCTGCTTTCAGATCTGTGAACACACAACTGGTTGCCTACCCATTAGCCATTCTCCCTTTCTTCCTTTCAGACAAACCTTAATTTTGTTTGTTTGGGACAGAAGTTTGCCCAGCTTCCCAAACTCCTTTGCAGTTGGCAGGCTAAGGGGCAGAGTTGATAGCAGAGCTTGTTAAAGGGCAGACCTGATTAGCATGTATCTTATTGGCTGCTGCCATTTGCCTCGGATGTGGTGCCTAGAGGTGGAACAAAGAATGAAGCCACCCATAAAGACAGCCAAACAGGAAGAGAGTCTAGACCCCCGGCGCACTGTGCGGCCACTGTGCCACCTCTGGGCTGTCAGACTTCTTAGGTGAGAAAAGGAAAGCCCCCTTTTAAGCCCCTATAGCTGGGTTTCTGTCGTACAAAACAAACAGAATCCCAAACCGAAAATTTCCTTTACCCATTTCTCTACTGGGTTCTTGGATTTTTTTCTTACTAATTTGTTAAATTCCTTGGTCATATGTATTGTAAATATTTTTCCTCAGTTTATCATATATCTTTTGATTTTGTCTATGACTTTTTTTTTTTTTTGGTAATACAGAAGTTTTTAATGCTTATGTGGTCAAATTTATCAGTCATTTTCCTTTATGGCTTCTGCGTTGGGAGTTTTTCAGAAAGGCCTTATGTAACCCAAAATTTTGAAAATAAGTTGTCCATGTTTTCTGTTAGTGCTTTAAAATTTCAGCTTTTATATTTAAAACTTCAGTCCATCTGGAATTAATTTTGGTGTAAGGACTGGAGTGGAGATCCTGCCTTATTGACCAATATAAATTTGTTGTAAAATTCACCTCTTACCCACTGACTTGAAATGCATTTTTATCACATATTACATTCTCATATATATGTGCATCTACACCTAGATTGTCCTTTGTTCCACTGATGAAACTATTCCCATACAGATACCAACTGACTTTATTATAGTTTTATAGTATATTCTACCTGACTGGGCCTCTGCTTATTCATTATTTTCCTCTCATTATTCATTATTTTCACATTATTCATTATGTGCACAATATTCTTTTTTACTTTCATGTGATTTTTTCATATGACCTTAAAAATAGACTTGTTTAGTATTCTTGCCTCCTACTCTCACTGGAATTTTCATATGAACATACTTTAATAAAATTAATTGTGATTTTGCTTAGAGTCAGGGTGTCCTGATAAATTTCTCTGAGGAAAGCCTACAGATGGAGTTAGTTACATTCTTGACATCTACAAATGCTGGGGCCATGTGGATTTTAGTCAAGGAAATGTGACATGGTACCCCTAAAACAAAATCTGCAAGCACACCTCTCTATAGTTTAAAAGGATCAAGTAAGTATCTTTACAGAACGTCTTCTGAGATGTAAACTTGGTATGAAAAATCAACAAATTATTTTTTCTCCACGGTCAGTTCTTATTCTTCAGATCCATCTTATCAGATTTACTACAGGCTATAGTCACCATCTATAATATTCCCAAATCAAGAAAATCATTCTCAGCAACCCTCGGCCTGCTCACACGAAACGAGACAAAATCAAAACAAAACAAATACCCCTCAATTCTATGAGACTGGATGGCAAGTTGTCTGTGAGGGAAGTGAAAATACTCTGGATTTGCAAATCTTTAAGTTCACTAATCAATCGTAAGTATACAAAAGTGTTTAAAACATGAAAAAAATTTTTTCTGGGTAAAGTTATTGCTCATGAAATTCTAGATTCCATTTGTGCTAAATACCATATAGTATTTACAATATAATCCAAGGCACCAGTGTTCATGAGCAAGGCCTTTTGCTTCAGGAGGACAATGCTAGTATTTTTTTTTTTTTAGGTATAGTTGATTTATAGTATTATATAAGTTTCAGGTGAAACTTAGTGATTTTCATAGTGAAAATCACATAGTGATTCACAATTTTTAAAGGTTATACTCCATTTATAGTTATTATAAAATATTGGCTGTATTCCCTATGCTGTACGATTCATTTTACACACAGTAGTTTGTACATCTTAATCCCCTACCCCTATCTTACCCTCCCCCATCCCCACTCCCACTGGTAACCACTAGTTTGTTCTCCATATCTGTGAGTCTGGTTTTTTTTGTTGTTGTTATATTCACTAGTTTATTTTTTAGGTTCCACATTTAAGTGATATCATACAGTATTTGTCTTTCTCTTTCTGACTTATTTCACTAAGCATAATACCCTCCAAGTCCCTTCATGTTGTTACAAATAGCAAAATTTCATTCTTTTTGATGGTTGAGTAGTATTTCAGTGTGTGTGTGTGTGTGTGTGTGTGTGTGTATGTGTGTGTGTGTGGTATCACATCTTCTTTATCCATTTATCTGTGGATGGACAGTTAGGTTGCTTCCATATCTTGGCTATTGTAAATAATGCTATGAACATTGCATATATTTTTTTGAATTACTGTTTTCGTTTTCTTCAGTATATACCCAGGAGTGGAACTGCTGGATCATATGGTAATTCTAGTTTTAGTTTTTTGAGGAACCTGTTTTCCACAGTGGCTACACCAATTTACATTCCCACCAGCAGTGTACAAGGGTTCCCTTTTCTCCACATACTCACTATGTGTTATTTGTGACATTTTTTTAAAATAAATTTATTTATTTATTTTATTTTTGGCTGCATTGGGTCTTTGTTGCTGTGCATGGGCTTTCTCTAGTTGTGGCAAGCGGGGGGTACTCTTTGTTGTGGTGTGCAGGCTTCTCATTGTGGTGGCTTCTCTTGTTGTGGAGCATGGGCTCTAGGGAATGCGCAGGCACGGGCTCAGTAGTTGTGGCGCACAAGCTTAGCTGCTCCGTGGCATGTGGGATCTTCCCGGACCAGGGCTTGAACCCATGTCCCCTGCATTGGCAGGAGGATTCTTAACCACTGTGCCACCAGGGAAGTCCTGTGATCTTTTTTGATAGTTACTCTGGCAGGTGTATGGTAATATCTCACCGTGGTTTTGATTTGCCTTTCTCTGATGATTAACAATGTTGAGCATCTCTTCATGTGCCTGTTGGCCATTGGTATGTCTTCTTTGGAAAAATGTCTTTTCAGGTCTTCTGCCCATTTTTTAATTGGGTTGCTTGTTCTGATGTTGAATTGTATGAGCTGCTTACATATTTTGGATATTAACTCCTTATCGGTCATATCATTTGCAAATATTTTCCCCCATTCAGTAGGTTGTCTTTTTGTTTTGTCGATGGTTTCCTTTGCTGTGCAGAAGCTTTTAAGTTTAATTAGGTCCCATTTGTTTATTTTTGCTTTTGTTTCCTTTGCCTTAGAAGACAGATCAAAAAAAATATTGCTACAATTTATGTCAAAGAGTGTACCACCTATGTTTTCTTCTAAGAGTTTTATGATTTCTGGTCTTATATTTAGGTCTTTAATCCATTTTGAGTTTATTTTTGTATATGGTGTTAGAAAATGTCCTAATTTCCTTCTTTTACATGTAGCTGTTCAGTTTTCCCAGCACCGCTTATTGAAGGGGCTGTCTTTCCTCCCCTGTATATTCTTGGCTCCTTTGTCATAAACCATAAGTGTGTGGGTTTATTTCTAGGCTTTCTATTCCGTTTCACTGATCCATGTGTCTATTTTTGTGCCAGCACCATGCTGTTTTGATTACTATAGCTTTGTAGTATAGTCTGAAGTCAGGGACCATGATACCTCCAGCTCCATTCTTCTTTCTCAAGATTGTTTTGGCTATTCGGGGTCTATTGTGTTTCCATACAAATTTTAAAATTACTTGTTCCTGTTCTGTGAAAAATACCATTGGTATTTTGATAGGGATTGCACTGAATCTGTAGATTGCCTTGGGCAGTATGTTCATTTTAAAAGTATTAATTCTTCCAGTCCATGAACACAGTATATCTTTCCATCTGTTTGTGTTGTCTTCAATTTCTTTCATCAGTGTCTTATAGTTTTCTGAGTATCTCCATTTGACTTGGTAAACAAAGATGTGATCAAATAATGCAAATAAGCATAGTGCAGATAAGCACTTGGGAGTGCAGGGGACTGTCTCCACCCATTACTGCACAAAGACCATCAAAGGACAACAGACCTTTACAACATTATACACTCATCTGTTGCTGTTCCTTGTGAGTTTTTCCTTCTCGGAGTTGTTTCCTCATATATGCCGTTTTGCCCTATGAACAAACTTTGTTCACTTTTACTTTGTAAGGTCAGATCCTGCTCACCGACTGTGCAGAAGCACATGATATTGAGGCTTCCCATCGTGCTTTTAATTCAAACTTAGAGTCAGTTTAATGTAGCAACTACTTTGCTGTGCTCTTGTAAACTTTACCTTTAAGTAAATAAATCTATCTAGCTTACTGTGGAAGAATGACTTCATACAGTATCTGTCTGGAAAGCCTGACAGAATGCTGTGATATTTTGATATAATAAGAAATATATATTTTGATCTTGATTCAGGTCTGCTGGCACACAATTCCTAAAACCTTTGTGATTTCCTATGTAAGAGCTATAGGTGCATCTTTTGTTACAATATTTAGTTTTGTTCCCAGTTCCTGAAATAGCTCCAGAGCCATAAAAGTGAAATGAACGTTTTTGGTTATTCATAATAAGCCCCTTTCAACCACACCAGAGTTTATGTTAATGTGGTGACTCTTGAAAAACCCCTAGGTAACCTAAGGATGAGAGCTAGTTGCTGGGGAACCCACCATGTGATTAGAGGGTTGAAACTTTCAGCCCCACACCTTCCATGTCAGGGCAGGAAGAAGAGTTAGAGGTTGAATTAATCACCAATTGGCAATGATTTAATCAATCCTGCTTATGTAATGAAGCCTCCAGAAAACCCCAAAAGGATGGTGTTTGGAGAGCTTCCAGTTTGGCAAACATGTGGAGTTACCAGGAGAGCAATGAGCCCAGAGAAGACACGGAAGATCCACATACCTTGCCCTATGCATCTCTTCCACCTGGCTGTTCATGAGTTATATCTTTTTATATCAAAAGCTGTATCTAGTAACCTGGTAAGTAAACTGTTTCCTGAGTTCTATAAGCCACTCTAGCAAATTAAGAGATCCCAAGGAGGCAGTGGTGAGAACCTCAGAATTTTCAGCTGTGGGTCAGAAACACAGGTGACAGCCTGGACTTGTGACTGGCATCTGGAGTGGGTGGGAGAGGTTCGATCCTGTGGGACTGAACCCTTAACCCGTGGGATGTGATGCTATCTCCAGGTAGAGAGTGTCAAAATTGAGTTCAACTGTGGGACACTCAGATGGTGTCCACAGAATCAGAGAATTGCTTGATGTGGGAACTAACCCCCCAACACATTTGGTGACCGGAAGTGGCAGAAATGAAGCACTGAGAGCAGAGGAGACACACAGGAGTGTGTCTTCCCTTAGCAAATGGTGACCGCTGATACTGAAGTTCCTATCAAGTTTCTGGATGCCTCAATATTTTTTATATTTGTTACCGTATTGAGAGGGTATACAGTTAGATAATTACAAATGCATGTTATCAATACTGTCTATTAGTGCTTGAGTTTACGACTGTAGGTCTAGAAACACTTCAGTGTTTACATTGTGAACTATAAATGAAGTTATCATGTATCCATATATACTGAGTTACTGTATCTTGAACCCATAACAGGAGGGCATTTACACAGAAGGCTAGACCATAATTGTATCAAGGCAATAGTATGTGAGGTTTTGTATCTCACTTGAATGTATTTGTCTATGTATTCCATTTTTTGTGACATTATTGAACATACTAAATACCTACTCTGTACTCAGCATTCTCCCAAGCAGTGTGGTACACAAAATAGTAAAAAAAAAATTGTTTCTGAAAAACTTACAACCCTGTTGGTGAGATACAATTTACTTAGATAAGAGCTAGAGAACAGTGTATATATTAAATTTTATACATACAGACTCATATATACAAATACTTATACTATATACATACTATAAATATGTACATGTGTCCACTAGAATGCAATGGCAACTAGAACATCTTGTTCACCACCCATGACCTAGAATAGTGTCTGACATATAACAGGTGATCAATAAATACTTTTTAGATGAATGAATGAATAGCCCAATAGTGGGCCTTGTGTTAAATGGTTTAGGACTTGATAAAGGCACACTCACTTTATTAGAAAAGGGCCTCAGGGTGGAGGAAAGGGAGAAAAAATCTGCCCTTGGACAATGGGTCAAACTTGGATCAATATCATGGCACCAAGCAAGCACTAGAATGAGCGGTCATAGCTCTTCACTATTTGGACAAGATGAACCCTGAGAAAGGTCAGAAAGAAGTATACAGAATATTCAGAACACAGCAGGTTAATATCTGCCAGATGTTCTAAGGCCTAGAGAAAGGCTGAAGGGCTGCTTGGTCATGAGCGTGTGGAGGGATGCTGCCCCGGCACAGGCAACCCGGGGGAAAGAGACGACTGAGTCTGGACACAGAGGGCAGTTTTGCCAAATCAAGAAGTTGAGGTTAATAAGAGGAGCAAAGAGGAAGGACAGGAGCAGAGCCTGGAGATCCAAGGGACAATGGTGCAGAGAGTGTCTAGGGGACTATGTGGTGGGAGAAACAGGGCAAAGTTACTAAACTGAAAAGATCAGGGGGCGGGGGGTGGGGGTGTGTGAAGGAACCACAGTGTCCAGAACTGGTCAACTTGCTGAAATGGGAGCAGCAGAGGAAGAGAAAGATCTGTGGAGTCGTGTAGCAAAAGAGAAGGATGAGGCGACAGCTATAAGAGGCAGCAATCGGTGACCGAGAAAGTCAAGAAGGTTGGTGTCATCTCTAAGAACTTCAAGCTGATGACAGTGGTCACATTAACCAGGGACACAACTTTCTAAGGACAGAGCCCCAACAATATTTTTATTTGTTTCAAAAAGTCAAGCAAGCACAGCTCCACCCAGAGCTCCCACAGCGAGAGCTGAGTAAGCGTTCCCTTCCTGCTGGGAGTGTTGCACGCAGGAATTGGGTTAAGGAAAATAAAAAAGGCTATACTGAAAAAGGACGGGGGACGACCAAAAGATGACCTATCATCTATAAGAGTGTGTGGATATCACTGTTACTTTTCCTTCATTTGTCTACAAGGATTTATTGCATACCCATGCATTATATATCAACCCTATTCTGGGTGCTGGGATTACACTGGTATACAAGACTCACTTGGTCCTAGCTCACAGCGAGACTACATGCTGAGGAGGGTGATGGCTAAACAAGTAAATATACACACGATATTACAGTTGTGACGGTGCCGCAGAGGAAACACTGGAGGGGATGAGATGGAGACTAATGAGGGCGAGCAGAACCCACTGTTGACAGGCCTTTCTGAGCAGGTGGCATTTTAATTTAGACTAAAAGATGAGGAGAAAGGAACCAGGTAAAGACTGGGAAGAGGAATATTCAAGACTGAGGAAACATTGTGTGCCAAGGTCCTGGGGTATGAAAGAACCTGGGAATTTAGAAAAACAAAAAGAAGACCAAGGAGGCCAGCATAACAAGCAAGGGAGGAGAGTGACCAGGCACGAAGTTGAGGGGACAAGCAGGCATCACATCACAGAGGCCATGAGGTCATGTGTGCATTTTACCCTCTTTACAGTGGAGGACCGTCAAAGGGCTAGAGAAGAAACTGGAATGGGCTGCCTTGTGGAGAACAGACAGGCTTGGGGGTGGTGTCAGGAGAATAGAAGAGACAGGAAGCTTGCGGAGAAGGCTGGTGTGGTCCAGGTGAGAGTTCCTCCATGTGCGTGGAGAGATTACCTGTGCCCCTGGACGGCCTCCCTTCCCCTGGGCCCAGAGAGGCGGCTGAATGGCCCGTACCCTCCCCATCAGGCTGAGCACACGCTGCCGCAGATGCTGCTTAGAGGAGAAGCGGGACAAGAGGAAACCGCTCTAGGGACGCAAGGCAGGCGCTCTGCCAGGAGAGCACCCGGGTCACTGTTCCCCACGAGGAGGCCCAGGCACCACACTGGAACACGTGCAAGGGGTCCCTGACCTCAACGTGTCATTTCAATCAGGCTATTTACATGTCCCCTCGTCATCATGCAAGATCAATGGCAGTGCCCCGAGGACAGCTGTCAGAGAATCCTGGGCGCAGCACGGTCCGCCGCTTCCTGTGAAATTCCTTCCCTGGTCCAAGGCTCTGAGTCCTTCCCTTTCCATCCATCACGGCCTTGCTCATCTCTGGACTCCCTCCCTGGCCCCACTCAGCACAGCTCTAGTTTGTTAACCTTAGCAGCTGGGAAAGATCTATTTTTCAGCATGTCCTTCTTTACTAAATAAAGCCCTGAACTTTTTTTTTCACCTTCAGTGTGGAGTTTTAGCTGCCCTGTTTGATTTAATTGTGGATTTTTACAGTCTACACCTGCCTAGAAGCCTTGGGCTGTGGGTAACCTTTTACTAGAGGTCTAATAAATAAAATGAAAAAGGAACTGCAGAAGTAAACCATAAATGTCTTAAAGACTGGCCGATAGGCAAAAATGAGAGCCGTAAATTTTTTAATCTTTTAAAACATTTTTTGGAGAGTGAAATCTTATCATTACATAACAGCTAGAAAGAAAGCAAAGGTAACAAAAAAATTTAACTCCTTTCCTTAATTTATATTTGTAAAAGTATCTCTACTAGAATTCATATGACATCAATGGCATTGAAAGACCAAATTAATTTGTCAGTCATCTTTGTTTTAATTTATAGAAGGATGGCAGGAAACCACCAAACCTAAGTAACTCTAATAAAAAAATGTTTAATAAAATAATAAAATAAGATAAAATAAAATTTAAAAGCTTTGTAATGAGAAAAGGGCCCAAAACAAAAGTAGGTACTTAGTAGAAAGAAATGAGCAATATAACCCACAAGGAAAACTTATATTTTTGTCCTTAACGTAGGAGAAGAGGGATAAAAGTTGAAAATGGAGTTCTATGAGTTATCTACATCGAGAAACCCCATCATCCAGATAAATAAAATTTGAAAAACAGAATGGTGTATATATAATAGGATGGCTTTAGGAAATTATCAATCAATAAAAAATGCTTTGTGTTCAAAAACAACTTTTTAATAGAATTTTTGTAAGGAAAAAAACCCAGGAAACCATACTACAGATCTACTTGAAGGGTTTAATTAATCTAAAATTAAATGAAGAAAACGGTTTTATATAATTTTTCTGTATAAATATACATAGATGAATATATGAAAGTATCAAAACTTCATAAATAGCCAATAATACTCTGGGATAAAGCTGAGATTTTTTTCTTACGAATATTGGGAACTCCACCTACAGATTAGCAAGTTTATCCAGAGACACAGATAGACACACATTCACAATTTCATAAAGCTTATGTTAATAAGCTGAGATAAACACGAAAATGTCACTCTAAGAATCGGGGGAATTCCATATAAGCAAGGTCTATTTTGGACCTGTTTCCCAGAAGGAGAGAATTACTAAACAGCAAAAAGATCCTCTACCCACAAAATTGTCCAACAACATGGAAATTGAGTGAAGTACCACTGAGAGACTCATACAAAATTCTAAATTTGAAGAGAGGCTAGAGGCATGTTTTTGTTTGTACATTTTCAATTATGCATCTCCACCAAGACAGACAACTAAAGACAGCCCGGTCAGCGGTGGCACAAACCCTTAATCGTAGTGAGCAACCAAAGGGCTGATGCAGGAAACAGCAGTCAATCCAAGACGTTTCAAAACAGCACACCTATTTTAGAGCCATTTTCAACAGAGCAAGATCTACGCAGACTGCCGAGTGAACAATGCTGTTTTGATAATGAACACCCTGAAGGAAAGGGGGCAGTGCTAGTGATTCAGATTTTTCATTTTCATACTTAAGTTTATGCATTAATTCCTGGGCTAAAGAAGAGACGAACCACTCACTTGCTGTACCCATGCAGCTGGGCTCCGGCCCAGGACCCCTGAGCCCTGTGGCTGTTTCATGTTCTTGTCAGTTAATGCCACAGCTCAACAAAAAACAGCAGATCTGAGGACGTGCAGGTTGACTTGCCAACATACAATGTTAGTGCGTGTGGGTTCAGAGGACAGTGCATTTTTCTTTCTGTTTTAATTGTGACAAACAGCTGGCATTTCCACACTTATTGGGGTGTACAAGGTTTGAAAGGGATGCCAACGTAAATGAGTTTTGTGGAAACAAAATACCATGTTGTGCCTGGAGCAGGGGAGTGTCTTCCTTCTTCCTCAGGGCTGCCCACAGACCCTTAACCGGATCTGAGTTTCCTGTCATCAGACTCGTCCGTGTGGCAGTTCATCTACTGGCCCCCAGAGGTCACTCCCCATCACTCCTCAAGGATTTATGCCCCTGGATCAATGTTTCTCTGACATCCGTCCTGCCCTAATTCCCAGTGATTTCATGGTGTGGAGGGTATGCTTCCAACTCTCTGATCTCTCAATTCCTCGACCTTTTCTCTCCCAATAATCTTGCCCTTTACTCAATGTCAGCCACTCACGACCGCTATCGTACCCTAGTCCTTGTGATTGCCAAGCAAGCATCTCACTAACCACTACCCCTGACTTTTCAGTGCACACCCTCTAGTACCCAGACTCCAACCATCTTTCAACCTGTCCCTCACAGCCTCAAATCTTCACTTTGGTCCTTAAGTGGGCTAACACCCATGGTCCGTCATGATCATTAACTCCCTGCAGAATCAGCTATCGTGGCCTACTCTTGCCCATTACACTCCCCTGGCAAAACTCCAACCATAATTAAACCCTACCTCATGCCTGCATCCATAAGCTGAATTTGGCTGAAGAATAGCGGTACCATGCTAAATAAGCACTCTCTTTAAATTCATGAGCACTAACCTCAATTTGGGCCTTTAATGCTGCCCAGTTACTCATCATACATTTCCCAAGTACCGACCTATACTTTCTCATTTCTCCTCCAATTTCCAATATCTCCTCCTCCATCCTAACTCTGCAGTTGACCTTGCTTCCTAGTTCCCTGAGAAACATGGAAGCAACCAGAGAGAACCTCGGCAAGCTCCCACAACCCCTTGAATCGGGCACAGGGACTTCCTCTGGTTACTACAGATAAAACTGTTCAAGGTCATTGGCTCTGCCCATTCACTAGGTCCATCCCTTCTCACTCACCCCAGGACCTCACAACAGTGATTCAACCCCCACCTTCACCCTCCCCAAACACACACAGCATTCTTTTGTCTCTCTCCTGGATCATTCTCCTAGATGACTTGCTCTTAATTTCTCCTATACAGAAAAACATATCATTTGTCTCCTACATAGACAAAACAAAACCCACTTCCCTCTCCAGCTGTTACTTCATTCTCGTCTTCCTTTTAAGAAAGGAAAAATTCCTTGAAAGATTCGTCTGTACTCACTGTTTCCTATTTCTCTCCTCTCATTCTCTTTCCTTACCCACTCAAATTGGGATTTTTATCCCCATCACTGCACCCAAACCCTCTTTGCGAGGTCACCCACACAACCTACACAGGGTGCTAAAGCCAAAGATCTGTCCCCAGGGCCTCATCTTACTACTTGTCAGCAGCATTTAACCTGCTGATCACTCTTTGCTGCTGGCAACACTTACTTTCCTTGACTTCTAGGGCTTCACAAACTCCTAGACTTTCTCCAGGAAGAGTATCGGCTGCTCCTCCTCAGTCTCACTGCTGGTTCCTCTTCATCTCCTTGACCTTAATTCTGAAATATGCCAGAGCCATTCAACATCTTCTTTTATTTACCTCCATTCCTCTGACGACCTCATGTAGTCCATCACCTTAAAATATCATCTGCACACTCTTGATTCTCATATTTATGTGAGCCCAGGCCTTCCCCGGAACTGGAGACTTGAATATGCAACTGCCTAATCAACATTTCCACTTGCGCATTCAGAAAGCATCACCTGAAACTCCTGATCTTTGCCCCAAGACTTCAACTTCCTGGAGGCTTCCCCACATCAATAAAAAGAAACTCCATTCCTTCAGCTGCCCAGGCCGAAAACCAAGTCATCTTTGACTCTCTTTATCCCTCACCCTGTATCAACTGATTAGCAAATCATGTTAGCTCTACCTGTAAAACCTACCAGAATTCAACCAATTCTTTCACTTCGACCAGCATTACTCTAGTCTAAGCCACTATAGTCTCTTGCTCAATACAGCCTCATAGCATCTGACTGGTCTCCCAGGTTCCACTCTGGACCCCCATAGTCTACTGACAGCACTGTAGCTAGAATGACTGTGTTAAAATGTAAGTCAGGTCATGCTGTTCTCCTTCTCAACACTCTCTATGGCTCCCATCTTACAATGGCTTGTAAGTCCCGACATGATGGCCCGAGCCACCTCTTTGAGCTCATCCCCAACCCTTCTCTCCCTTGCTCACTCTGCTCAGGCCACCCTGATATTCTCAACCTCTCCAGACACATGCAACCTCCTTTGCACCTGCTATTCTGGAATGTTCTTCCCTTCATTTGCCACATGGCTCTGTTCCTCACCTTTGGATTTTTGTTCAAATGTCTCTTTAAAAACCTCAAGTTCCTCTCCTGCACTTACTATCCATCCTTCCTACTTCATTTTCTCTGTAGCTCTTATTACTATACCATACACTGTAAGTTTTACTATGTATTTATTATCTGCCTGACTTGATAAAATGTAAATTCCATGAGAATATGGACTTTGCTTTATTCATTTCTATACCCCCCAGGGCCTGGTCTAATGCCTAAAATGTAGTGTATGCTCAAATACTTACTGAATGAATAAATAAATGCATGTTTTTGCAGCTACCAAGATGGAAGGGCTCTTCTGGATCATCTCGGCCAGGGATTGGCAAACTTTTTCTGTAAAAGGCCAGACAGTAAATATTCTCAACTTCGCTGCTGTAATGTAAAAGCAGTCATAGATAGTATGTAAACCAATCAGTGGGGCTGTGTTTTAATAAAATTTTCTTTCTACATGTGGCTAGCAGGATTTGACCTGTGAACCACAGTCTGCCAAACCGTGATGTAGATTTTTAGATCTGCTGCACTGAGCATTAAAGCCTTAACCACCAATTCTCCCAGAATTTATTAAACAGACTTCATAACTTCTAGAGCTAGAAAGGACCATCTAGACCAAGGATCATCTAATCCAACCCCTGTGGCAGACAGTAGATGTATACCTAGTATCCATTCTCTCCTTCTTTCTAACTAAAACAAGTCCAATTTTATTGAGGGGACAGTGATGGGCCCAGCTCAGAAATTTCTCAGTCTCTCTGTAGCTAGAAGTGACCACAGGACACAGTTCTGGCCAAGAAGACACAAAGAGAAGTTGAGTGGAGGGCCTTTTAGGAAAAGTCCTTTAATTCGCAGGTGACACACTCCTTTTGCTCTTAACCATTTTCCCCTCTTCCTATTTAAAATGCAAATGTGATCCCAGGGAATGGTGAGAGCCACACCCTAAGGGCAGCAGAGCAGGAGGAGAGGACAGGGGGCAGGAACGTGGAAGACACAGTGGGGCAGGCCCTCTGGATGTCTTACAATGAGAGGAAAAATTAATCTCCGGATAAGCCATGATAAGTGGCTTTTAAAGGAAGGCTTTTAAAGAGAGAAGATAAATCTTTGGTTAAGCCACTATAAGTAGCTTTTAAAGAGAGAAAATGAATTATCCAAGACCCTAAAAGAGAATAGAGACTTGAACTGACCCTGACCCCCACTTCGGTAGCCTTCCTCTCATGCCGCTCCCCTCAGAGTAAATTCCTCCCAGAATAAAAGACACAAAATGCGATTTCATCCAAAGTAGACGACATGTGAATTAGACGAGCCTTGCTCCTATCCCAAAAAGATCATTTCCCAGCCTCCAGTAACTTGGAATTCTGGGGATTGTATCTAGCTTCAGACACGGTTGGAGCCACACTGCTCATCCTATCACTTGCAACCTGAGCAGAAAGAGACGGCTCCTCCACAGAGCTGTGACAGAAAAGCCCAAGGCAGGATTCTCATCGGCCTGACTTGGGTACTGGGCTCATCCTTGAACCAACCACTACAGCCAGAAGGACGACTATTCTGGTCTGCTTAAACTGGGTTACAGGCTCGCCCCTGTGGCAGGAGAGATGGGTCAGCCCCACCCAAATGGGGTCTGAATGGTTCCTCCCAGTAAACAAGGGCTCTGACATCAGAAGACACGGGGAGGGGAGTGTTGAAGTGTGTACACGCATGTGCGCTAGCACACACACACACACACACACATTTGTGTGTGTGCCGACCCCAGGAAATTAAGAGATGTGGGTTGCAGGCTTAGCTCTCTGACTAGATGCAGGTCAGCAGGTTGACACATGACCTTTGGTTCTGAGTTTTCCAATCATGTACAAAAAGAAGATAACTTATCCAACATTAGCTTTAAGTTTTAAAAGATGGATTGAAGCAGGGTATTTGAAACGTCTTTGGAAAGTATAAAGTGCTATATAAGTATGTAGGATTATTATACTCAGTGAATAAATGCAACTGATATAAAAGGAAAAGAAAGTAAGAAATAGAAAAATCATCCAAACCTATACAAATCTTTAAAATGTCTGTTACTGTGATAAGCACCAGAAAAGGCCTCAGATTGCAATCTTCCCAGACAGCAAAGACAGGCTCTCCTGTGCCCCACCTTCCTGGGACGACTAACAAGCCCTTCATGTTCCTTCAAAAACAACTTGCCTCATTCTTCCCCCAACCCTGTTCTAGTCATACCTCCTCACTCTGCTGATGTTTAAGAATCGAAATAATTTTCTAAAGTAACGATATACGTATCATTTCAAATTTTAAATGACTTGGATAAATTGACATATACATGGTCATTTGCTGTGGCATCTGTTTGCAATAGCAAAAGACTGAAACAACCTAAACATCCACTAAAAGGTGACTGGATAATAAAATTATGACACATCCATATACAATGGATACTATGCAGCTGTTAAGAAGAATAAAGAAACTCTTATGCACTGATTCAGAGAGGAGTGCCTAGATATAATCAGTGAAAAAAGGAAAGTGAAGGATTGGTATAGAGATTGCTACCATTTGTGTAAAAGGCAAGAAAAGAACACTCACACCAGTCTACACCTAAATCCATGGGATTTCCCTGGTTGGATACATAAGTACCTTGGTTGCCTCTACAAAGAGGAGCTAGGTTGGCTGAAGGACAGAGTGTGGGAGAGACTTCTCCCTGCTTACCCTTTTGTATCTTTTGAATTTGTATCCTGTGAACATATTACCTTTGCACCAAATAAATAAAAGACTGATGGGATAATACAGCATAAACCTTATGGAAGGACAAACATACCACCAGGTCATACAGATCTCTATTAACTAACCACAGAGGTTGATGCACTTGGCTGCCAGAATAATCAACTCTAAGCTTAATAGTCTAACTCAATAGCTGTGTTCACATGAGGTGGTGGCTAGAATATAACAATTACCCCACCATCCCCTACCAGCCTCATGGTGGGCACCATGAAGCACACGGCCATCCAATATTTGAGCAAATTCATCATTCTATTAGCAAAAACAGACAATGGATAAGGTGACCAAATAGGTAATCAAACAAGAGCATCCCCCTCATTTAAGTATGTAAGGATGTATATATGTATGTAGCTGTACACAAACACACACACACACACATAAAATAAATGAGTGGCCAGATTTTCAACACACTCTCCATTTCACAGATACATAGTGTATTCAGCAACAACTAACAGAAACCCAGACCTGCTGTAACTTAAACAACTTGGGGTTTACTTTCCCCACTGAACAAGTAGTCTGGAGGAAAGTGGCTTTTGCATTTGCAGCAGCAGGTTTACAGTGTCAAGGCCATGATTTCTGTGATTCTCCTATCTGTCTCCTCAGGGCTACAAGATGGTTGCTCTTACTCCAGGCATCACATTCACATTCAGGACAGGAAGAAGGGAAAAGAGGTGATGTCAGCCCTTTTCATCAAGAAGACAAAAGGCTCTCCCAGAAACCCTTAAACAGACGCTTATGTCTTGTTGGTTTGACCCATATTGTATGGCTGTTCCTAGCTGCAAGGGAGTCTTAAAATGTAAATAGTTTTTACAGTCTATGTAGTAGAGGCATGGAAGGGCAAAGGAAGTTGAGAATGACTACAGGACAAGCCAGCCCACAGTGTGTGCCACTCTGTGTGTGTACTCTGATAGGGTGCAAAAGTTAGCATGTAGAGGTGATTAATGAAATGTTACCCCTGACAGTTTATATTCTTTATTGCCTGCCTTAAGAATATTTTTAAATGTGACAATATAATGGATTTTAGATTGGATGCGTAAGCTGAGAAGTGGAAATACTAAGGGCTTTTCATAGATCCAAAAATAAAACATTAACCTACTAGTCATATATTTATATTTATGTGCTTCCCTATTAAAATTTAATCCTCCTGTCAAATAAATGCACATCTAAAAGTTAAACACATTTATTTTCTGTATATTTCTCCTTAAATATAAGTTTTCACTTGTTTAATGAACTATGTTATAATTTTAATTAATTTCTCAGCGTCTACAAACCAGTTCTGTTCCCTCAGCTTTGTTAAATAGTAAACAGTTCTGTTATAACTTAAGTCTCAAAGATTTGCTACTTTTTTCAAAAGCTTTCCTACAAAGAAAGTCAATTACCCCACAGAGTCACCATCAGCCTTCAGTGCAAAAGCATTATAGTCATAAATACTTTTTTCTGAGCTATTTGTATATGACAAACATTACAACCCTTCATCTTAAATACTTCAGAAGATACTGCCTAAGAACAAGGACACTTTCTTACCTAACCACAATAATATTATCATGTGTTTTTTCACAGAACTAGAATAATCCTAACATTTATATGGAACCATAAAAGACCCAGGATTGCCAAAGCAATCCATTTATACGGAACCATAAAAGACCCAGGACTGCCAAAGCAATCCTGAGGAAAAAGAACAGAGTTAGAACTCTAACTCAATGAAGTTAGAACACACCCTCACACCATACACAAAAATAAACTCAAAATGACTTAAAGCCTTAAATATAAGACATGAAACTATAAAACTCCTAGAAGAGAACATAGGCAAAACATTCTCCTATATAAATCGTACCAATACCAAAGGGGGAAAGGGGGTGAGGGAGGGATAAATTAGGAGTTTGGGATTAGCAGATACAAACTACTATATATAAAAAAGATAAGCAACAAGGTCCTACTGTGTAGCACAGGGAACTATATTCAATATCCCGTAATGAACCATAATGGAAAAAATATGAAAAAGAATATATATATATATATGAATCACTTTGCTGCACACCAGAAACTAACACAACATGGTAATCAACTATACTTCAATAAAAAATAAAATAATAATAATAAAAATAATTATATCTAAAACTATTAATAATTCTAATTAATAAGACTAATGTTTATAAAGTTTTAATATTTATAAACA
Organism: Balaenoptera musculus; assembly: GCF_009873245.2. NCBI lineage: Eukaryota > Metazoa > Chordata > Mammalia > Artiodactyla > Balaenopteridae > Balaenoptera > Balaenoptera musculus. Next base: position 40,088,407 of record NC_045799.1, read on the forward strand.
ACATTTATGAATAATAAGTACTATCACTTAGTCTATTAAAATTTCTCCAATCGTCTTAAAAAGGATTTTTTTTAAAAATCAAAGGCTAATCACTCCCAAACATTTTTGTTTAAAAAGCTATTGCTTCAAAATCATTCAACCAAAGGGAGTTAATTTCAAACTACATTATTTTTATTGGTTATCAGTCATTTGGTATTTGGTTCGGATTCTTTAAATATAGGTTTCTATATTTATAAAATGGCCATTTGTTTTGCATCTTTGTATCTAAATAGTTACGGAATACAACAAGGAGCTCTTCAGAGCATTATATTTTAAAGGAAAAAAAAAAAAGAAAAGAAGGGAAGGAAGACAGGCAGGATTGTTTCTGAACTTAATAAAAAAACCCTCTAAAATGCACACACAGACTAACAGCAAACCCATTCAAAATTTACCCCCAAAATACAATTACAGAATTCCTAATCACAAATTCAAATAATGACGCCTGCTACTTGATTTAAGTGTTTTAAATAAATAAAAATCTGCTACTTAAAACAAATAAACAGAGAAGATACTCTGAGCTTACCCAATCTGAAACTGAAAATCAACCCAGAAATGAGGTAAATAACAGAAAATCATCAGTGTTGCTGAGCCTCAGATGGTCCATGTGAGAAGCCCTCAGCATGAGCTGCCCATGATTAATGCTAATGAATGGACTGGGTTTTACCACATTCACAGAAGGTTCAGAATAATATTGTTTACATGCACTCTAGTCTTCCCTCACGAATATGTGGTTCTCACAGGCTCAAAAATCATGGTTACTCTCAAATATCTGATGGCTTTTAAAAAATTAGGTTACAGTGAGGGGAAGCAACTTCACAACCATAAAAACAATTCTAAAATCTATTATAACAATTATGGATTTCTTTATTTTACCTACATCCACCAAATGTAACTTAAGCCCTAGTCAAACTAATCAGTCAGTGTATGTACAACTCAGCCTTCAGCTTCATATGATTTAATTTTCCTTTCCTTCTTGCAACATTATAATTATGTGCTCTGAGTTTACTGTGACTAATATTAGTGATTTTTCTCCATGTGCTCACAGCGCAAGGAACAGACAAAAACCCTTTTTGATCACCTAATCAGTACCCTTTGGAGGAAAAACAAAGAATTCTGATATGGAAACAAAGATCTTTCTTTTTCTTCTTTTTTTTTTTCAGCATGGGATGAAACAAATTCTTTGAGTGGTTTTAATTAAATCCTAATACTTCATAAACATCTTTTAACATAAAATTCAAAATAAAGTACGTATTGTGAGTAGCTCAGCAGCTCCTAATTCTGTGATGGCACCAACCTTTATAATCAAGTCCACAGTCCCTAAATCTGGACACCTTTGAAATCAAATAGACCAGCAACAAAACTATGGGGTTTTTAAAAGTAACGTGACACTGCTTACAGAGTTGTTTTGTTTTGTTTTGTTTTTCCGTTTTTAGTACTGTGCTTATTATTTGCTTTCCAACCAAATAATATTACCAAATTATTTCCAGTTATCAAAAGTTGGTAGCTAATTGAAATAGTCTTTTCTTTGTTTCCCAAAAGGCTTGAGTAAGAACACATTTGCTGCTGTTGACACAGTCATCCCCTGCTATTTCAAAAGTTGCAAGTATCCAAAATATATGGGATTTCCAGGCTCTAAAAGAAGGCTAGACGTCTTGTGTAAACAGGAAACCTAGGCCAGAGGGAGAAAACCAAGGAAGGCTGTGAATGCACAAAGCCCTACAAAGTCACACTTCTATTGCCGGCTACCCACTTCCACTTATTCTGATAAGTCCATTTTGTTAATCTGCTGCTGATCAATTCTGTTAGTAATTTAATACAATCACAAGTTTTTCTTTTTTTCTTATTTGTAAGAGGAGAGGAAGAAGAGAAAATGATTAAGCTCCCTAGGACAGGATGACCCAGCTTTATCTTAAGACTCTCCTTTAGGAACAAGGCATAAGCCACATCACAGAATGTAACCTCTGGGTTTCTTGGAAATTGTGATGATTCTCTTTAGGACACTCAACACGCACTGAAAACACAAATTTGGGAGTTATTCAATTTAACAAGCAGATGAACTATTTATTTTCAAATGATGATTACCTGGGTCAATAAATGGGAGTTTTAACCATTCATTCTAGCCAAAGAAAGAAAATAATATCTCAGATTCTTACCACTTTCAACAATTCCACTGAGTATAATCTAACCAATCACTCTTCCTATTCTCCAGCCTCCTAGCTTACAGAACAAGCTTTCTGCACATTGTTTTAAATGAGATATATGATTATTTCCTAAGCCTCTATTAAAAAAAAAAGGATGTCACTCTAAGAGGTATTTCAGAGCTCAGCACAACAACTCCCCAAAAAGAGACAAGCAAAAAGCATTCAATTCTGCCATTAGCTTCCTAAAGAACATTCCTGAAGGCCCTTAGAAAACCACACACATTTCTAAAATGACTGTCAACCTTGTAGTCACTTGCTATCTTTCCTTCTGTCCCCACTCCACTCACTCAAATTTATTCTGATTTGTAAAATCTCTACACACTTAAAGATACTCTGGGATTCTATATATGTATCTTATGTCACATGGGAAAAAAAACATGATTGATTTTGCAACTTGGTGACCCTCCATGAGATATACTCCTGTTAAAGAAGAAAAAAGATGAAAGGCAAAGTATTGTTCTTCAGTAAGTTTGTGTGCTATTGGTGCACAGTTTACATGCCAAGTTGTTGATGGCAGTCATCTATGGAAGTCTAACCCATCTAGCTTGTCACCAAGGCTGAAAGACCATCATTTCTGGTCCTCCTTCTTTCCAGCTGCTGAGAGAAGTTCTTTTCTTACCCTGCCACTGCACATGCTTGAAAGTTGATTCATACCCTCCAAATGCCTAGACCTAAAAGCTTTTTCTTGATGTTCCTTTGTATCTCTAAACACATGGAAACTCCTTGGTTATCTCAAAAAATTCCTTCTGTCTTTGGCTTCCAGATGAGTGTCCTCCTCGGTCGCATCTTTTCTCCCTCTTTCCTATCTCCTCACAGGATACTCTTTCCACCCACCCTGAAGGCAGACACCCTCTAAGGTTTTTACCTTCTCATTCATTCATTCATTCATTCCACAAATGTTCTCTTTGCTAGACACTCTTCTAGCTGCTGGGGAGACAGAAATGGGGGAAAATAACAGTCAAAATCTCTGCTCTCATAGAGTTTATGCCGTGCTGAAGAGAGATAGATGATAATAAAAAAGTACAGCATAAAACAAGTGCCAAGAAGAAACATAAACCAGAGTAAGAGAAGTTAAAATTTTAGGCAGGGTGGTTAGGAGAGACCTCCTTGAGGAGATGATGTGCAAGCAGATCTGGCTTCCTCAGCGGGATCATTCATTCTGTGAAAGACACCATAAATTCCGAAGACAAGCCCAGAGTCTCAACTTCCCTCTCAAGCTCCAGGCCCATATATCCAACTGACTGTCTTGCCTACAAACACCTCTATGCCAACATAGGAGTCAAAATCAACCCCATGCTCTCTACATGTCCAATGTTCCATGCATGACATTCTTATAATTTCTTTTTGGCCTTGTAATTCCAAGTCCAGAAGACTCAAAACAAGGACCTACTGTATAACACAGGGACCTCTGCTCAATATTATGTAACAACCTAAATGGGAAAAGAATTTGAAAAAGAATAGATACATGTATATGTATAACTGAATCACTTTGCTGTACACCTGAAACTAACACAACACTGTTAATCAACTATACTCCAATATAAAATTAAAAGTTAAAAAAAAAAAACAGATTCCAGTTACTTTGATGCCTCTTTCACCGCATCCATCCCATTCAATCAACATCAAGAATTTCAAGGATTCTCTCTTTGAGAGTAGTCTCTGGCACCTGACTCTCCTTTGATCCACTCTAGCTCTGCTTCTCTAATTGCCATGCCCTTCAAATTAGCAGCTTCACCTAAAGGGCCTCCTTCCTCCAATCCATCCCACGTCCTACTGTAACACTCCACTGCCAAAGCCTTATGTGGCTCTCTCCACTACAGTAAGTCCAATTTGGGGGTTTTCTTTTTCATTTATAATTACACCACTCTCCCTAATATACTCTGTCCACTTGTTAAATCAGATCACTTGCTGCTCACAAAACCAGTCCTAGATTTTCCCTCCTGAAGGTACCTCATTCATGACACTCTCCTCGATCTACCAGATATGACACCTCTTCCTCTGCTTCTTTTGAACTCTGCTTTTCCTACTTTATCATATTAAGAGTTTAATTATGAAGTTTTTCATAAAACACAAAAAGAGTATATGGAACATATGATTTATGAAGCATATTAATAGAACAAATGTCCATTAATCCACCGAACGACTAGAAAAATCCAACACTACTAATACTGTTGAGACTCCCTAGGTCTTCTCTCCCAAAGGAAACCACTACCCTGAGTTATTTTCCAATAACTTCCTGTTCTCTTTTATAGTTTTACCATATGTGCATGTATAATGAAATAGTGTCTGGTTTTGCAAAGTTATATTAAGGACTGCAGTCCTTTGCGAACTGTATTTTTAACTTAGTGTTATGATTTTAAGGTTTATTCATATGGATGTGTGTCTTTGTAATCCATTCATTTTCACTGCCACACAGTATTCTCCTGCTGATGGACATTAGAATGGTTTCCATTTTTTGTTGTTAAGAAAAAGCCATGCTGTACATGTTCCTGTGTGTGTCACCCAGGGCACGTGTACGTAGTCAGGACTAGGATTTCTGGGTTGTGGGGCATGCATGTGTTCCACTTCTCATGAATATTTTTCCAAAATGATTATACCTACTTAAAAACAGCAATGTCTAAAATATTTATTTCATATTTTCTACCTAGTGATTCTAATACCTAAAGTCTTTGGTAGTCTGTTAAAGTTTCTATTGACATACTTTCTCTCATGGTAACTCTACTTCATGTGTGTTTCATTTTAACATAAGCTTTTATTTTGAATTCATAGTTGAGCACTTCTTTGAGATCTGAGTTGAAAGAGTATTGCTTCAGGAAGGATTTTCATTTACTTCTGTCAAGCCCCTGGGAGCTTCATATAACTAGGACAATCTTAAACGAAGATTCTCACCCATTCATTTGAATATGTGATTTTGCCATTAATATTTTGTCCAGCATTGTTAGATTATTTGCAGTCAAAGGTTCCAGGATCTCCATCTGATGAAACTGCCAGGAATAGAAGTCCCCTATATTTCCTGAACTTTAGTATGAAACTTATTGCATCTTACTTTTTATTTACTGTACATTTGCCTTTTTTCTTCTCCTAGATTGCAAGTTCCTTGACAGTAAGGTTGATATGGTGTATTTATCTGTGTATCTGTCACAGTAGCCAGCAAAGTACATTCACAACTTTCATGAATATTTATTAAATAAAAACACGTTAAAAATTCTGAAAGTATTTATAAAACCCTAAGGCCCAAGAATTAGTGATAAATAATGCTTTGGGATGCCTAATTTATTGTTTTCCTTATTTTGCAATTTGGACATGTGAGTACAACAGGCTATATATCACAATGTTTATGATAATGAAGGAGAAACATCTTTGATTTTTTGAATTGGTTTAAAAACAAAAAGTACTCTTAGGAAAAAGATTTTAGTGTTTGAAAAAAAGAAATGTGCATGAAGAATAGGAGAAAAGTCTTGTAAAAATCCAAAAATGCACTGGTAAAGCGACCAGTATATATTTTAAGTTTTCTAAATTATAAAGAAACTCATGAAACATAATATATGACCTCAGATAAGAAGTTAAAATGTGTAATGACAATGTACTTTTGTTCCTCCTATCAAAGCTAATGCTTATGAATTATCAGGGTTGTAGCTAAGAACTTGGTAATTAAAAGAAAATATTTATCAAATATAATTTCTCAAGTTGGCAGAAAACCACAAGAGTGGACTCCCTTCAATCTCAATTTTTTTTTTTTTTTCGATCTCAATTTTTGATGGCATTCTGCATTTGATGGTAAACCTATGATGTCAGAAAGAGTGTAAGCATTCCCCAAAGGGATAAAATAAAAGAACATAGAGCAAAAGCTTCTTTTTTTAATCATAATACTATATACCACATAGAATTTTTCAATAATAGTCACATAGACTGTAGGTTGATGATACCAACAAGTCAGCTTAGAAATTCAAAGAGAAGAAAAGGGAAATTTGATTTTTACAGATAACATTTTATCAACCATTATATTTAGTAGAGAGCCAAACCAACTAAAAAAAGTACTATGACATTACTTGTTGAGAACCGGGCAGGAAGCTATAATGCCACCCTGAAGTTCACATACCACACATGCAGCCACAGTTTGCATGAAAAAAGAATAATTCATGAAACCAAATTTGTTCAAAAATAACCATGAATAGGAAAAGTCACATCTGAATCATTGTAAGAGCTCTTATATGTGTGTGTGTGTGTGTGTGTGTGTGTGTAATTTAAAAAGCACAACTAAAAAGGAAATCTATTTATTTCTTTTCCTTACTTAACTAAGCATTCAGTCTATAATCAGCTGGTTAGCATGAAGTATTATTAAGGAACTATTTTTACAGTACCCATTTTTATGGATTTTGTATGTTACACGAACAGTGGTTTTTTTAAAAAAAAAAATGCACAAATTGGTTATTCTGTTTTATGCTTCCTACATTAAGTCAAACCAAAGCTCTGGATCTTGGCATAATGGTAATACAAGTGGAAACAAAAACATTTTAATCTTCAAAATGTCCTTCAATTTTACTCTATCACATTAAAGCCTCATTTATCAAAAATAGATTTTTAAAAGAACCCTACATTTAAGATAATTTCAGAGTTTGTTTCAAACTACAAAAAAAACTGGAAAAATCTTTATTTTAATAAGTTGCTGACTACTTTAGAAAAAATACATAAAAACAAATTATTTAATCATAGTGTAAAATTACTTTTTAAAAAATCCCTTATTATTGCAGAAGGTCACAGATATCAAACATAACACCACTCAAAAAGACAGGGTTATTTTAAAATTCTGCACAGATGCTTATTGCTGTGTCAGTTTAGAATATTTTATTTAAGGTAATTTCACCATTAATAAAAGTTAAATGTCAATTAAAAGAAAATCACCCAAACAGTACAACAGAAAAATGATCAAAAGCTATGAGCAGATAATTCACACATTAATATAAAAGGCCAAGTTATATTTGAAAATTTACTCATCAGAAAAAGACAAATTAAAACTGGAAACCATTTTTTTTAATCTTTGATTATAGAAAAAAATTTTTAATGTGATAATAACCATTGGAAAAAGACTGTGGAGGAGACTTCTGGTTTCTGGTCCAGCATGTAATGACTTCAGAGGTCACTGCTCTATCCTAACAAGTAAAAAGCTGAACAAACTGAAAAATCAACAACTCTTCTTAGATCCGTCAGAAAAGTGAGGTCACAAGGTAAACAAGTTCCCCTACAGTTGGACAGACAGTCATATATAGAGAATCACAGCACCAGAGCAGAGCCTCATGAGCAGAAACCGCCACAGGAACCAGTGCCTGGGCAGGAAAACCAGAACTGTGACTGAAGAACCACCGGAGTCTTGTAATAAGTCTGTCCTGATTATTATATAAAATGTTTCTAAGTATATACTTCAATGAGAATCTCTAGATATATTATTTATGCAAATCTTTTTTTTTTTTTAAGAAAAAACAAAGGAAGCAAGAAAGGAAGAGTATCGTGATGCCTTTCCACAAAACCAAGGAAGTGGTGGTAGCTTACCACAGCCATCACCAGAAAGGATTTCGACCAAATCACCTCAATAGAAACTTGCAATCCACCTTTAATAGCTTTAATTTATAGTTTCAACTAAGGACTAAATTGCTTTACAACTGTACTTTCACACACACAGTTTAGATTGGCCTGTGAACAAACCAGGGACCAAATAGAATTTTGGAGCTAGAAAGGACTCTGGGGACCATCGAGCTAGGCCCCCTCGTTTTATACACGAGGAAACTGAGAACAAAGAGGCTTGTCCTAAAACCAACAACTAACTTCATCACTGTTAAAACAGGAAAGAACCAGACCTTGCTTCTCACCCAGGTCCCTGGTAAATTCAATTTATTTCATTCTAACCACTTTGTAAATATCATCCATGCTTCTTGATAGTTCCCAAGTGGTCCCAGAAATTTTTGATTTTCCAATCCCAAATCACCTGATTAAAAAAGAACCACATATTTACAGGTGTAATACGGTACAGAATTCATAAAATTTAGCATGGTGGAGGAATTCAGAAACTGTCTCTTGTCTAACTTTTTTTTTTTTTTTTTGAGAAAACAAAACAGAACTTAAGTAACTTGATAGATTCAGGAGTCAGACACAGAGTTAAGAGTGGAACCCAGCTGTCTTAACTCCCAGGACACTGTTTTTCTGTATTTCACATTTTATTTTGCTTAAAAAGGGGGGGGGGGAGGGGCAGTGTGACCTTGCAGAATGAACACCCACTGACTAACCAGGTGACTTTGGACAAGTCACTGAACTATTGCAAAATAAGTTTCTTCAACGATTTAGTGAGCAGGGTTGATGAGTTCTGAAATTTCTGATCCCTTTCCAAGAGTCTGGAATTTTCAAGATGAGTGTTCAATATGCATTAGGTCATGGGATCCAGTGGAAAAATGAAGTACTACAGCCCAACTCTCTGAGGAGTTTCGAGAGTTATACAAAGGAGAGGACAACAAAGCATCAGAAGAGAAAGGGGTGGAGCTCAGGAACTCCTCAGCATGGACCCAAATCTGGAGACGTCCAACTAGCTAGTGAATCTGTGGTTTCAGACACAGTAAAGAGTTCAGGTCACTCTCAACAAGGAGAAAACTACCACGTGCCGTCATCACACACCCATCGCAGGGTTCCCAGGAAGTGAATTTCTCCTGAGTGTCGAGTTTTCACCTCTGGTGAAAACTGGTATAGCTGGGCAACTAATAGCAAATTACATAAATTACAGAGGCTGTTCAGGCCAAGAATTTGGTTTTCCTTAAAAACAGCATTCCACGATGGTAATTGTTAAAACAAAAGAACAAGAAGACCCAAGTCTGATTCTGATATATTTGAAGATGTAGTAACATGAACATCATCAACCTTTTTCCGAAAAACCACCCAAGGCAGACCTCGAAGTCCATTCCTAATGCGTTCCTCAGCTCACAATGTGCCATCAGGCGATTCTTACCAGCATGCGTGTAGTTCACACCGTTATTTATGTTTTCACGACCTCAGGTCAAATAACTGGAAGAAAGCACCTGTACAGAATCTCTTCATATTGAGATTTTTTCCTAGTTATTCACTCTGTTCTTCCTTCAGATAAATCCAGCTGTTTCTTGCCTATAATCTGTTTTTCTTTCTCTCTCTACCCTAAAAATCTTTCCTAAGAGGGCATGTTACATATTAAAGGCCTAGTGCTTATACATCTGAGGAAGTAATTCAGTTTTGTTTTGTTTTGTTTTTTATAAATTTATGTATTTATTTATATTTTTTATTTTTGGCTGCATTGGGTTTTTGCTGCTGCGCGCGGGCTTTCTCTAGTTGCAGCGAGCGGGGCCTACTCTTTGTTGTGGTGCGCAGGCTTCTCGTTGCAGTGGCTTCTCTTGTTGAGGAGCACAGGCTCTAGGTGCACGGGCTTCAGCAGTTGTGGCTCGTGAGCTCTAGAGCGCAGGCTCAGTAGTTGTGGCGCACGGGCTTAGTTGCTCCGCAGAATGTGGGATCTTCCCGGGCCAGGGCTCAAACCTGTGTCCCCTGCATTGGCAGGCGGATTCTTAACCACTGTGCCACCAGGAAAGTCCAGTAATTCAGTTTTATTCCCATCCCTGGAATGCCCCATCTATCCCATCAGTTGTATGCTTATATTATAAAACTTATATTTTATCCTTGAGTGGATTTTCATAAATTCTAAGTAGAGACAGCTTTGAGATGAAAAGTGTTTTAAATAGGTAAAGCCTAAATTTTGGCAAATAGTTTGGGGCAACCCTTGCTTAGCCAGGTCCCCACCAGTATCCTAAAGGTAGGGCTGGGGTAGGGGTGTGACTGGACACCTTGACGTTTTTGGGAAAACTAGAAGAAAAGCATTGATTCCTGGTATGGGTTTCTGTTCCTCTTCCCAAGCTGGTGAGGGTGGAAGAAAAAGAGGAGCCAGTGACAAAGCCCTAGATTCAGAGGATCCAAGAACAGATGAGGCTTAAAGGAACAGGAAGCCAGGTAGGGACATTGCCCATTGCCATGCCACCCTCAGACCGGTAAGGCTCTCTAGAAATAGAGTGGAAAAGTAGCCTGATATGCTTGGGCCAAGAGGACTTGACAATCCTCTTATTATTCTTTTTCAGACCACCTGACCCCATTACCACTAGCATCTGCTGTCAGTGGATGCTATGTGTACTGCAGACCACGGACACCATAGTGAATTCATCAGGGAGAGAGGCCAGTGACCCACAGGGAGGTGGAGGGCAAGCCCCATCCCAGCACAAGCCAACAGAGGGAAGAGGGCGGCCATGAGCCAGATGGTCCCTCCACAGTGACACAGAAAGTCCCTGGAATCCAGATGCCACCCAACGAAGACAAAATGGCAGCAAAACAAATATAAAGGGCCATGTAAAAAGAGACCAGGCTTACATGGAGAGGACTAACAGAACGAGGGCAAGGAGTCAGGCATTAAACCGAGTTAGAGAACATTAAAAGAGTGACAATAGGCACCCTTTCTGCACTGCCCACCATGGGCTGGGGAGAAGAGTCAATGTAGGTGTGGGACATCTGGTAAAGTCTGCCCCAGACACAGGCCCAGGACGCAGCCCTGCTGTGACCTGGCAGGCTGGGCCCTCTCGACATGGAAACCAGAGGTCCCCGGTGGTTACACACAGGTGCCCATCAGGGCTCCCTGGGCCAGGCCCTGCACAGCCTGCACACAGCCCTTGTGGCCCAGGTGGTCACACACTGAGCAGTCGTCCCCTCTGCAGGGGCCCTGTGGCCTGTGTGCCCTGCAGTCCTGTGTCCTCTGCACGCCCCCTTGATGCCGGGCTCCCACGGCATACCCAGCTACCAGGTGCTGATTATCTGTTCCCCATCTACACTGCACTCCAGAGGGTGGCCTACTGTTTGCCCAGCAACTCCAGACCAGTCCCAGCCAGGCCAAACCAGTGAACTTCTCTGCTATCTGCCGAACCACACCTTCTCCAACAAGGTCTGAGCCCCTCCCAAGCATGTCCTTCCCTGGACGCTCTCAGCTCTAGGGCACCACAGAGAGCTTCCTTACAGCCTCCAGTTACTCTTTCATCATAGTTAACAATTCCTTATATTAAACTCCTCCTGATTAACCTAATGTATGGTTTCTACCTCCTGACTGGACCCAGAGGGCTACATACTCCTAGCAGCAAAATCTATCAATATTTCCACTTTCTCCATGGACCCCTCCCTCAAAATCACCATTTCCTCTCCATGGCCTGGACCATTCCCAGCCCCTAATGTCGGTCTCCTCTAGAGATGGTCTTGGACAACCTGAGATCTACTTTATAAACCCTCCCCTAAAACATCATTTTATGATCAACTTAAGAATACATAAGGGTTCTCTCTTTTCTATCAGATCGAACATGAACTCCTACACAGAGATTTCAAGGCCCTCGGGACCTGGCCTCACCTGGCCGATCCAGCCCCGCTGCAGGTCAGGACCACTTCCCTCCAGGTAAGAGTCATGCAGGTGTCGAGCCCTCACCATGCCTAACCCCACTGTCATGTCTGTGCTCACACTCCTTTCTTCCCCACCTTTCCCGGCCTCCTGGGGCTAGTTCTAGGAGTTCGTCATCCATGAATCCTTTTCGGATGATTTCTTCCTACTTTTTCGTCTGTGTTGTCCTCACCACATAATTAGCACCTTATATTATCCTGTCTTGATTCTCTACGTGGAGACACCCCCCAGATTAACCCTGTGATACTCTTCCCCTCATTTATATGTTCATGGCTTATTACCCTAACTTGTTTTTTTCGGGGGGGGGGTTTGTTTTTTTGTTTTTTATGGGATAGGGTTTGCTGGGAGGAGTTAGAGGAAGCTTCTTTTTTTTTTTTTAATTCAATTTTTTTAATTTATTCATTCATTCATTCATTCATTTATTTATTTTATTTTTTGGCCATGCTGTGTGGCATGTGGGATCTGAGTTCCCCAACCAGGGATGGAACCTGTGCTCCCTGCCTTGGGAGCATAGAGTCTTAACCACTGGACCGCCAGGGAAGTCCCCCTAACTTATTTTTAACTACATTTTATATTTTTTATACGACTTCACAAGCCTTTCCACAGTGGTAAACTCAATGTTAAATGATGGGAAAAACCCGAGTCAAATAGTTTTAATCCACAGTAACAGTTATCTACAGGGCCATTGCGAGGCTACACAAAATCTTCCTACAGATTAGAAAAAGCCATCCCTTCCTCCAAGCAGATGCAGCCTCACATCAGGTTATATGGGTTTGGCAAATGGAGCCAGGCCAGATTTCAACTCAACCCTAGACAACTGTGTGTGGCAGCACCGGATTCATGAATACAACACTAACTTTTTTAAAAAAAGAGTCAAATTGTATTACAGAAAAACTTTTAAATGAGGTTGTCCCTTGAATTTTGTTTTAGTAGAATTTTATTCTACTGTGTATGACTCTAATCCTGGACAGTGTCTCACAACTTGGGCATTACATTTGTTATATGGTAAATTTCATGCAGTAGTAGCTATTTTGATGGAATTTCTTTTCACAGCCAATGTTAATTTAGGGTCTAAGTCCATGCTAAACCCTGGACCTAGGTCTAGCAATACAAACGTGGCACCTGACTCATGAAGCTTACAGCTCAGAGGAACAACCTCTATTTACAAGGAAGTAATTTTCTTAACGTTATACTTACTGATAAACTTGTTTTGCATAGTTTCCAGCAGAGCTTGGTGGGCATCTTCAGCTTGTAAAGCGTGTGAACATTCTCTAGCCAGTATGGTGCGCACAAGATGCTCTCCACATCCTAGAAAGCCAAGGAAACCAAGAACGGTTGAGGAAAGGCAGTACTAAACATCCTTCTTGTCTTACTAGCATTAAAACACCCTTATGCACCACTGAAGAAGTAGTTATGTTGGAGAATAATTCAGTGAGGGATGAAATGATTTCTACGAGCAAACTAGTAATTTTAGTAAAGAGATTTGACAGAAACTAAAGAAACACATGTCTAATCTTAAAAGGAAACAAAGAAAAATAAAAGGAAACCCCTTTTTCATAGGAATTATTCACATAATACAGGAATTTAGATTCTCTACCTAGGAACCACCTAGGGTTCTGTTTCATTTCCATTGCTGGATAACCACAAAAAACTGTTTTATAATTTCTATACAGTAGGCCCTTGTTGGTTATTTATTTTATATATGGTAGTGAATATATTTTAATCAAAAGTTCTTAAATTCATGAAACTTAAACCAACACAAGCTGATATAACACACATTTTCTGTTTGGCTAGTATGTACTGTGACAGACATTAGGCACTAACAACAAATCTCCCTTAAAAATATTATCTGTAATTGTTAAATCATGTTGGTGCCATTCATTTCAGAAATTTTCTCTGCATATGTACACCTCCTTTCCCCCCCTCCCTTCCTCTGCCCCCCATATACACATGCATGTATGTATACACACATATATGTATATTATGTATACACATACATTATACACTCATTGCCAAAAATACAAACTGTTCAAAACTTGTGAAAGTTTTTTTTTTTTTTAAATCACCTATGTTTTGTCAGAAGTAACTTCCCTGTATTTTTTGGTAAAGTAAATGTAAATATCCTTCAAGATCTTTGTGAGTATCTACACTTAGATATTCATCTAGGTATGCAATTTAATATATTACTTTGTGGGCAGGATTATGGTGATCCCTATTTTGTTAAATGTTTGCAATATTATTTTTATAATCAGGGGAAAAATTACAATAAAGCTAATAGAAAAGAAACCATTTTCGACACTTACTATGTAGAGACACTGTGTAAGCTCAGGAAACTCCATAAATTTTAATTCCCTTTGTGTACGTATTTGATGTTGAACAGTGAAATGTTATACTTTAGAACAATAATAATTGTTAGAAAACTGGCATATTATAAGCTAAATGGGTGTTCAGAAGGTTATGTACACATGCCTCAAGGCAAACAGCTAAACCACATTAATGAAGTTAACATTACAGCAAAAATACACAGTATGTGTCAGAAAGATTTTTTCCTCTGTAGTTATACAAGAATATATAGGGTTTTCCAATGCTTGATTTTTTTTCCAAGAAACTTAAAATTATGACTTCTATTCTGACATATTTCACCTTTAACATAAGAGCCTTGACACCAAAGCTTGTTCTGCAGGTTCCAGTCAAAGAAAAGTTTGATTTCTATGGTTTTATCCACAAAATTCCAAGGTTTCTTAAGAGTGTGCTGCCATATAGCTGAAGTGTGACTCAGAGGCAAACAGTTCCATTCCTTATTCATAGATATTAGAAATAAGTCTTTCAATACATCTTCCTTTTGTCCTTAATCATGCAAGCAAGAGTGTATTTATATTGTCAGATCTTAGCAGAAGACATGGATTATACAAAGAATGAAGACCTAACTACAAACCTAGAGGAAAAGTGATAAATACCAAATTCTAAAAGAACTTAGAAAAGTACACAATTATTTATCACCAATAAGAATGACTAAACAGACTGAAACACATAGTGAATTCATAGTTTATGTTCTAAAAACACCTTTGGAAGATGCTATGGAACCAATTCACTATTCTGAAAATGGATAAATGAAAGAAAACAATCAAGCATTTCTCTGTCCTTCCTATAGGAACTGCGTAGCAGGGTAACCAGAAGGTTTATGAAGGAAAATTTTCTCCATAGTAGTATCCCAGTTAATAAATGAAGAAGAAATTAACAAAATTAGAATATAACCGTTTGTAACCTATAATTTAATAATTGCTATAGGCAACAATCGTCAATGGCTGCTAATATCACAAAAAGATACAAACAGATATTACATGTCCCTTGATAAAATTACACCTTTGTAGTCTTGCCCCACACCAAAAAAATTACACCTCAATCTGATCAAGCCTCTAAATTCAATTATTAATTTCTAGAAATAAAGAACATCTGCAAAAAACCTACAGTTAACTTCATACTTAATGGTGAAAGACTGAATTATTTCTACCTAAGATCAGGAACAAGGCAATGATGTCTGCTTTTATCGCTTTTATTCAACAATATACTGGAGGTTCGAGCCATTGCACTAAGTCAAGAAAATGAAGTAGAAGGCATAAAGATCAGAAAGAAAAAGGCAAAACTGCTCCTATTTGCAGATGATATAACTGTTTATGTAGAAATCCCAAAGGAATCTACAAAACCACCACTAGAGGTATCTCTCCAGATTCTTCCTATTTGGTTAGGAGTCTAGGGCAAAGGTTGGAAGCAGATTCCTGCCTGGTACTTACCAGTCCCCAAAATATGAACTTTTCTTTCCCCATCTGTTCACACAACAGATTGTTTATGAGCACCTACTTGGTGCTAGAACCAGAGGACACAGTAGTTGGCAGAGGTGCTGCTACATGTTGTCAGATCTCCCCAGAGGTGTTGGACCCCTGACTGGCTACTGAACACTCAGTTAACTGCCATTCTGGCCAGTCCAGATGCCAGTGCCTTGACTGTGTGCTCTACAGACCAACCTTGAGGATTTAGCTGAGAACCCTGGACTCATCAGAAACCCTGGACATTTCCACAGCCTGCTGAGAGCCAACCTCCTTGGCCATGTCTCTCCCTCAAATCCCAAACCTTAGCCCAGTCCCAGCTCACTCTTTCCTAGTGTGTTTCCTATTACTGAGACTCCAGTATGCCCCATACCCAGACATCAGAATTATAATACATTTCCTTGGCATCTCAAAGTCCACATCAGAATCACATGTCTTGATCTGGTAGGTAACAAGCAGTGGTGGTTTGGTGGTGGATGTGACCTTACCCCAACATACCTGAACCAAGAGGATGCGGTCCATTTTCATGGGACTCTAAAGGAGGCTTGTGACCAACATGGTGCAGATCTCTACCCAAAATTTTAAAAATGATGTGACGATGACTTTTTTATAGCCCATCGTGGGGAGCGGAGGGGTATTAGGGGTATCTTTTTTGATGACCTTGACTCTCCCTCCAAGGAGGAGGTGTTTCGCTTCGTGTGGAGCTGTGCCCAGGCTGTCATTCCTTCTTACATTCCCCCTGTGAAAAAGCACTGTGATGACTCTTCACCCACCAGGAGAAGTTGTGGCAGCAGCTCCAGAGAGGACGGTATGTAGAATTTAACCTGCTGTACAATCGAGGTACAAAGTTTAGCCTCTTCACTCCAGGATCCAGGATTGAAAGCATCTTGATGTCTTTACCTCTAACTGCCTGATGGCAGTACACGCATTCGCCCTCAGAGAACTCCACAGAAGCTAAAATTCTGGAAGTTCTGTGCCATACAAGGGTGCATTGATGCAGGCAGAGCAGCCTTCTTGGGGTCTGGGGGATACACAATGCGTACCCCTGCTCCACTGGCCAGCACCACTGCTACTGTGTGGCACTTAGTCACCTGTGTCTTACAGCTTCAGTCTTCTCCACCGTGGAGTCTGCCTCCTTGGCAGGTGGTGAAATGTGTTTTAAGCACCACAAGCTTCTATTGGATGCTATCTGTGGTAGGTGGTGGGGTGGCAGCTTGTCAGAGTCAACTGGTCGATGTAAACTCATTTATACTTTTAGAATCATTTTATATGACTCGTTTACAAACAATGACGTTGAGTTTCCAAGAATTGGTTGAGGGGATCTAAATATTATAATCTGTACCCAGAAACTTCTCGTGCTATTTTTGTTTCATTTATTTTTTAAAGGATTAGGTATTGCCACAAAAATCTGTCATGGGATACATTTTATTTTCATTAATTCAATGAGGTTGAGACTAACTAGTAATTTTAGAAAGCAACTGGAAATGAAGGTAAAAATTTTACTTTATCATTATTGAAGTTTATTTGTTCATAATCTTTATATATCTTTCTCTAGAGATCATAATAATCATAATTTTACATAATGTAAAATATTCATTTTTATAATGATATTTAGGAACACTTGAAATTTCCTTAATCTCTGCATGCATTACAATCCAGTGATTACCTACAGTTAACTCTGAAGTGACATCACTGTTATTTAAATAAGGGATATATAAGTTGTAATTTTGATTTTTGTAGAAATATAGTTTGTTGATGTTGAGATTCTCTGCACTTTTGAATGTGAAAACTTACACACTTGGATTCTGATATTTAAAAATTTCTATTCCAGACATTTCTATATGGAGGTTTAGACTAAGAACAACCCTGCGGATGTTGTGATTTTAGGAAATGTTTCTCACTTGGGAAATGAGGAACATTTTCCTTCCTTTAATTAAAACAGACGTAACTCGCGTAAGAAGCATGTAGGCAGTTTATAAATATATTTCACTGAAGATGGACTAACTGAAATCCTCCTCTTTTAAAATTAGAGATTTTGCAACTCTTACCTTTGCTCTAAAGAGAATATCACAACAGAGTTCTCAATAAGACTTCTTTGTTCATATATAATATGAATGCATTTTATTCATAATATATTGAAGTTTGTAAGCAACAGTATCTTCCTACATGTTAGTAAGCATTATCTTGGAATATGTTGAATGTATGATAGTGTGTGACTCTTCAGAGGTGGAAAATGTATGAGTTCAACTGTCTTACAACAGGTGTGCTGATAAATTTTATTATGAAATATGACTAAGAAATGTTTGTATTTTTCATTTTTTCCAGGGTAATTGACATAGGAAAGATAAATATTTCTTACTACTAAAACCATAGTTCCTCATTCCTAGGTACTTTATCCAAGAAAAATATAAGTTTTGCACTTGAATTTTCATAGCAGCTTTATTCTCAATAGCCGAAATTTACAAACAACACAAATGCCCATCAGCAGGTGAAAGGATAAACAAGTTATAATATATTCATATGTTAAAATAGTACTCAGCAATGAAAAGGAAAATCTACTGATAAACACAACAACATGGGTGAATATCAGAAGATCATTATGTTGAGTGAAAGAAGCCAGACACAGAACAGCACTCGCTCTATAACTACATTACGTGAAAACTTAGAGAAGTCAAAACTCTTAAAAAGAGAAAGCAGATCAGTGATTGCTAGGGGCTGGGGCTGGGGCTGGGGAATTGATTGTGAAAGGGAACAAAAGAATGTTTTGAGGTGATGGAAATGTTCTATGTAGTGATTGCGGCAGTGGTTACCAGACTGTATACAAAAAACCCATATTATCAGGAAAAAAATTATAATATATTTCCTCTCTTGTGTGGATCCTCAACCTTTCACAACCCACACTAAAGATGAATTCACAATAAAAAATGACAAAACACACACACACACACACACACACAAGACAGAATGGGCAGATGCAAAAAACAGAGGGATTACCAAACCAAGAAGTGGTGGTAATAGAACAGAGACTGACAAACATTTTCTGTAAAAAAAAAAAAAAAAAAAAGATAAGTAAACAGTTTTGGCTTTGCAGGCTACATATGATCTCTGTCAAACATCCTTTTATTTTTGTAAGAACCCTTTAAAAAATTAAAAATCATTCTTAGTTCATTGGGCATGCAAATATAGGCCATGGGTCAGATTTGGCCCACAGATCATAGTTTGACCAGGCTTGTAACAGAACAATCTGTAGTACAAAGATAAAAGAGGAAATCAACATTTTAAAAAACAGGGCAATCTGGGAGCCAGGGGTTGGGAGGGGTGTACAGATTTTTCAAGGAATCAAATAAAAGTTTTCAAATTAAGCAGCTGCATAGCACAGGGAGATCAGCTTTATGCCCTGTGTCCCCCTAGAGGGGTGGGATAGGGAGGGTGGGAGGGAGACGAAAGAGGGAGGGGATATGGGGATATGTGTATAGATATAGCTAGTTCACTTTGTTATACAGCAGAAACTAACACACCATTGTAAAGCAATTAATAAACTCCAATAAAGATGTTAAAAAAAATTTGATTAAAACTCAATGCAAGAAGGAGAATTAGAATATATATCCATGGGAAAAAACTTAAAAGCAGCCTAGAATGATAAAGAGAAGGAAAATGAGGAGTTAAGAAACCTAAAGTATAAAATGAGAAGATCCAACATACTAATAGGCATTTTGAAAGAGAAGAGAAAGAATGGGGGAGGGGGCACTAATCTTTGAAGAAATAATAAATAAGTTTCCAGAATTTAAGCTATAAGGAAATCCTTAAATTGAAGATGCATAAAGAGTTCCAAAAAAAGTAAATAAAAACAAATCTATCCTTAGGTATACCATAGTGAAAAATGCCAGAAGAAAGACAAAGAGAAAATATTAAAAACTAATCACAATGGACTTAATTGATACTGATAGGACATTCCATCCAAAAACAGCAGATTACACTTTCTTCTCAAGTGCTCATGGAACATTCTCCAGGATAGATCATACCTTGGGTCACAAATCAAGCCTTGGTAAATTTAAGAAAATTAAATCGTATCAAGTATCTTTTCCGACCACAACGCTATGAGACTAGATATCAATTACAGGAAAAAATCTGTAAAAAAATACTAACACATGGAGGCTAAACAATACACTACTAAATAACCAAGAGATCACTGAAGGAATCAAAGAGGAAATCAAAAGATACCTAGAAACAAATGACAATGAAAACACGACGACCCAAAACCTATGGGATGCAGCAAAAGCAGTTCTAAGAGGGAAGTTTATAGCAATACAATCCTACCTCAAGAAACAAGAAAAATCTCAAATAAACAACCTAAACTTACACCTAAAGCAATTAGAGAAAGAAGAACAAACAAACCCCAAAGTTAGCAGAAGGAAAGAAATCATAAAGATCAGATCAGAAGTAAATGAAAAAGAAATGAAGGAAACAATAGCAAAGATCAATAAAACTAAAAGCTGGTTCTTTGAGAAGATAAACAAAATTGATAAACCATTAGCTAGACTCATCAAGAAAAACAGGGAGAAGACTCAAATCAATAGAATTATAAATGAAAAAGGAGAAGTAACAACTGACACTGCAGAAATACAAAGGATCATGAGAGATTACTATAAGCAACTATATGCCAATAAAATGGACAACTTGGAAGAAAAGGACAAATTCTTAGAAAAGCACTACCTTCCAAGACTGAACCAGGAAGAAATAGAAAATATAAACAGACCAATCACAAGCACTGAAATTGAGACTGTGATTAAAAATCTTCCAACAAACAAAAGCCGAGGACCAGATGGCTTCACAGACGAATTTTATCAAACATTTAGAGAAGAGCTAACACCTATCCCTCTCAAATTCTTCCAAAATATAGCAGAGGAAGGAACACTCCCAAACTCATTCTGCGAGGCCACCATCACCCTGATACCAGAACCAGACAAAGATGTCACAAAAAAAAGAAAACTACAGGCCAATATCACTGATGAACATAGATGCAAAAATCCTCAACAAAATACTAGCAAACAGAATCCAAGAGCACATTAAAGGATCATACACCATGATCAAGTGGGATTTATCCCAGGAATGCAACGATTCTTCAATATATGCAAATCTATCAATGTGATACACCATTTTAACAAATTGAAGAAGAAAAACCATATGATCATCTCAATAGATGCAGAAAAAGCTTTCAACAAAATTCAACACCCATTTATGATAAAAATCCTCCAAAAAGTAGGCATAGAGGGAACTTACTTCAACATAATAGAGGCCATATACGACAAACACACAGCCAACATCGTTCTCAATGGTGAACTGAAACCACTTCGTCTAAGATCAGGAACAAGACAAGCTTGTCCACTCTCACCACTATTATTCAACATAGTTTTGGAAGTTTCAGCCACAGCAATCAGAGAAGAAAAGAAATAAAAGGAATCCAAACCAGAAAAGAAGAAGTAAAGCTATCACTGTTTGCAGATGACATGATACTATACATAGAGAATCCTAAAGATTCCACCAGAAAACTGCTAGAGCTAATCAATGAATTTCGTAAAGTAGCGGGATACAAAATTAATGCACAGAAATCTCTTGCATTCTTATAAACTAATGATGAAAAATCTGAAAGGGAAATTAAGGAAACACTCCCATTTACCACTGCAACAAAAAGAATAAAATACCTAGGAATAAATCCACCTAAGGAGACAAAAGACCTGTATGCAGAAAACTAGAAGACACTGATGAAAGAAATTAAAGATGATACAAACAGATGGAGAGATATACCATGTTCTTGGATTGGAAGAATCAACATTGTGAAAATGACTATACTGCCCAAAGCAATCTACAGATTCAATGCAATCCCTGTCAAACTACCAATGGCATTTTTCACGGAACTAGAACAAAATATTTCACAATTTGTATGGAAACACAAAAGACCCCGAATAGCCAAAGCAATCTTGAGAAAGAAAAACAGAGCTGGAGGAATCAGGCTCCTGGACTTCAGACTATACTACAAATCTACATCAAGACAGTATGGTACTGGCACAAAAACAGAAATATAGATCGATGGAACAGGATAGAAAGCCCAGAGATAAACCCACGCACATATGGTCACTTTATTTTCGATAAAGGAGGCAAGAATATACAATGGAGAAAAGACAGCCTCTTCAATAACTGGTGCTGGGAAAATTGGACAGCTACATGTAAAAGAATGAAATTAGAACACTCCTTAACACCATACACAAAAATAAACTCAAAATGGATTAAAGACCTAAATGTAAGGCCAGACACTATCAAACTCTTAGAGGAAAACATAGGCAGAACACTCTATGACATAAATCACAGCAAGATCCTTTTTGACCCACCTCCTAGAGAAATGGAAATAAAAACAAAAATAAACAAATGGGACCTAATGAAACTTAAAAGCTTTTGCACAGCAAAGGAAAACATAAGCAAGATGAAAAGACAAACCTCAGAATGGGAGAAAATCTTTGCAAATGAAGCAACTGACAAAGGATTAATCTCCAAGATTTACAAGCAGCTCATGCAGCTCAATATCAAAAAAACAAACAACGCAATCCAAAATTGGGCAGAAGACCTAAACAGGTATTTCTCCAAAGAAGATACTTTGGATACACATGAAAGGATACTCAACATCACTAATCATTAGAGAAATGCAAATCAAAACTACAATGAGGTATCACCTCACACCAGTCAGAATGGCCATCATCAAAAAATCTAGAAACAATACATGCTGGAGAGGGTGTGGAGAAAAGGGAACACTCTTGCACTGTTGGTGGGAATGTAAATTGATACAGCCACTATGGAGAACAGTATGGAGGTTCCTTAAAAAACTAAAAATAGAACTACCATACGACCCAGCAATCCCACTACCGGGCATATACCCTGTGAAAACCATAATTCAAAAAGAGTCATGTACCACAATGTTCACTGCAGCTCTATTTACAATAGCCAGGACATGGAAGCAACCTAAGTGTCCATCGACAGATGAATAGATAAAGAAGATGTGGCACATATATACAATGGAATATTACTCAGCCATAAAAAGAAATGAAATTGAATTATTTGTAGTAAAGTGGATGGACCTAGAGTCTGTCATACAGAGTGAAGTAAGTCAGAAAGAGAAAAACAAGTATCGTATGTTAACACATATATATGGAATCTAAAAAAAAAAAAATGGTTCTGACAAACCTAGGGGCAGGACAGGAATAAAGACACAGACGTAGAGAATGGACTTGAGGACACGGGGAGGGTAAGGGTAAGCTGGGATGAAGTGAGAGAGTGGCATGGACATATATACGCTACCAAATGTAAAATAGATAGCTAGTGGGAAGCAGCCGAGATCAGCTCGGTGCTCTGTGACCACCTAGAGGGGTGGGGAAGGGAGGGTGGGAGGGAGACACAAGAGGGAGGAGATATGGGGATATATGTATATGTATAGCTGATTCACTTTGTTATAAAGCAGAAACTAACACACCACTGTAAAGCAATTATACTCCAATAAAGATGTTAAAAAAAGAGAGAGCCCAGTAAGGAGAGTCTCAGCAAGCACCTGGACATATGGGCAGCCTTGAAGAGTTGCTGTGCCCTCTCATGCATGAGAGCAACCAAATGATTTCTGTGTCCCCGAAAGAAGAGGGGAAGTCACAGAGGGGCCCTCCAGGCCTGAAGGAGTCATACAGCTGGGACCTAGGGACACCTCTGCAGCACCCTGCCCGGCTGATGTTCAAAGCCCAGTCCAAGTGACTGCCATTGCCGTGGGTGTCAGTGTGAGCAGACGGCACCAGGGACTATGCACCCCTCCCCCACTCCTTAAGTCCCCAAGAAAAGGAGGAAACAGGAATCCCCAAAGCCACTAATGGCATCTTCTCTATGCCAGGTACTTGTTCTAGGCACTTGTATTAAAGCAATAAATAAAACATAAAAAAATAAAAAATAAAAAAAAAACTAATCACAAAGAAAAAGGTGATCTCCAAAAAAATTTTTTTTAATTTAAAAATTTAACTGGTAAGTTACATATTCCCAAGCAACAGAAGAGGCCAGAAGGCTAATATCTTAAAGATGCTAAGGCAATAAACAAACAGAAAAAAAACCTGTCAACCTAGAATCAGCTAAACTACCATTGTGGAGTGAGGGTGAATAGAAACAGTTTCAGACTTACAAACTCGTTTCTTTGAGATTTAAGCTCCCAGCTTACTTCTACTCTGCGCAACACTATACCTTGTCATAATTCTTGCTGATTTTAATACCTACTAGATATTAAAATATTAGGTATTACCCAATACCTTAGCTTCTGGATTTTCTGAAATCCTCTCTTCAAATTATCCACACTGCCTTGTAAGTTCACTCCCACGATTCTGCCATAATCAATAACATTAACTTCTCCATAGTCTCAGCTGCAGTCATCCCACCCCTCCTATCTTTCCAACTCATCTCTTGACTACTCTAATTCCAACATTCCCTCTACCTCACCAAAAAGTGCCATCCCATTAATTCTGCTGCTTTCTAACTATCCCTCACTGCCCTTAGATCCTCACTTCCTTCCTTATCCAACTAAAATTCCATGCTTCATCCACTTATACCGTTTCTCTTACTCCTGAAAGCCTCCAGGTTTTGCTCACTTCATCAAACTTATCTGGCAAAAGCCCACGCTGGAGTATCAGTCAGAATAACTATACGAGCCTGCAACAACAAACAACCCCCAAATCTCAGTGGCTTAACACAACAAAAATATAATTTCTCATTAATGTTTTAAGTTGTACCTGGCTCACCAGGGAATGTGCTTCCAACAGTCACTTAGGAACAAACCCAGGCTAATGGAGTCTCCATCATCTATAACTGCACCTCCTGGATCATATCCCCCTCCAGGAGAACGAGAGGGCTACCCAGGGCCACTTTACAGCTTTAGCCTGGAAGTCACACGTATCATTTCCACTCTAGTCCACTGGCCAGAAATAGCCACACGGTCTCAGGCAACTGCAACGGGGTGGGGGCGGGGGGGGGCTGCTGTGAAACACAGAGGAGTGTATGGATATTCGGGGAGCACTACGTTAAATGTCTCTGCAACATCTGACTAAATCCAACTTCCCATGCCTGCACCTGCACAGCTAAACGAGGTACAGCCGCCATCCTGTGACCAGGGGGTGACATTCATGGGCAGGAAGGCCTACCCACTGAGGAAGGTGGGAGACAAAGGACAGACCCAGGTACCAGACAGCATTGCTGGGTAGCCCGACCAGCCCCAGTCTCCTCCGAGGTTTCTTGTTACATGAGATTTAAAACAAAAGAAAACAAAATCTATCTGTTTAAGCCACTATAATTGAGTTCTCTTTTTTAAGCCCAAATGTGTTCTTTTTTTTTCTTTATTTTGGTAAAATATATATATAACAGGAAATTTACCATTTAATCATTTTTTAAGTGTACAATTCAGCGGCATTTTTACTCGCATTGTTGTACAGTCATCACCACCATCCATCTCCAGAACTTATTCATCTTCCCAAACTGAAACTGTACCCATTCAACAACACCCCCATCCCCCCCTGCCCTCTAGCCCTGGCAACCACCATTCTACTTTCCATTTCTATGAATTTGACTACTCTAGGTATCTCATGTAAGTGGAATCATACACTTCTGTCCTTTTGTGACTGACTTAATTCGCTTAATATAATGTCCTCAAGGCTCATCCATATTGTAGCATGTTTCAGAATTTCCTTCCTTTTTAAGGTTGAATAATATTCCACTGTATGTACATACCACATTTTGCTTATCCATTCAACCACCAAGCAACATTTGGGGCCAAATGCATTCTTTTTTTTTTTTTAATAGATCTTTATTGGAGTATAATTGCTTCACAATACTGTGTTAGTTTCTGTTGCACAACAGAGTGAATCAGCCATATGCATGCACATGTCCCCGTATCCCCTCCCTCTTGAGCCTCCCTCCCATCCTCCATATCCCACCCCTCTAGGTCATCGCAAAGCACCGAGCCAATCTCCCTGTGCTATGCTGCTGCTTCCCACCAGCTGACTATTTTACATTCAGTAGTGTATGTATGTCAATGTTACTCTTGCTGCGCCCCAGCTTCCCCCTCTCACCCCATGTCCTCAAGTCCATTCTCTATGTCTACCTCTTTATTCCTGCCCTGCAACTAGGTTCATCAGTACCATTTTTTTTTTTTTTTTAGATTCCATATATATGCGTTGGTGGGAATGTAAATTGATACAGCCACTAGGGAAAACAGTATGGAGGTTCTTTAAAAAACTAAAAATAGAACTACCATATTACCCAGCAATCCCACTACTGGGCATATACCCTGAGAAAACCATAATTCAAAAAGAGACATGTACCAAATGCATTCTTAATCTATACAGACAGCCATTTGCTGGTGAAAGAAAATGGCTCAGAAAACTTTACATTGAAAGAAGACGACTTCTTCCATTCAAACATACAACTTTGTATTGAGTCAAATACAATTTCTGATAAGTTCATGTAGATGTATTTATCAGACACCATTAGCAGGAAGACATGAAAAAGATTATTTGGCTTGATAACATTTATCTTAATTGAGTTATTTTGGAAAATTCGTGATATGTTTAATTTCTACCAAAAACCAAATTTCTTTTTAATTTGTTTGAATAAATAAGACTGATTTGATTAAAATAAATCCTTACGATGCCTGAAAACGGAGTCTTAGATATTTAAGAGCCCCTTTTATCCATGGAAAGGACGACCACTTCCCTGAGCCATGTGAAACCACTTCCGGAGGCCATCATTAGAGTGCCTATTTGTGGGTTTGTTTAGAATCCAGAAAAAGTTGCCAACTCTGAGGAAACTAGAAGAGTTAATAGAGTATCTTTGTTTTTTCCTCATCTTGATGTTTCCAACAATGCCATCATCTCTCTAGTGAACACTCTGGCCTACATTACAGAAGAGCTTCTGTCTCTTTACTAAAGGAAAAACCTGAGAATTGTGGGTTAAGCAGCAGGGTCGCGCCTTCTGTGTTCTATGTATTCAATTTTCTCATTCTTTCATTCATTCTCTCCCTCTCCCTCTCCTTCTCCCTCTCCCTCTGTCACACACACACACACCCCTCCCTACCTTAAGGCCATAAAGTCCTGTAGAGTAAGGGTTAGTATTTTCTATTCGGCAGTCAGACTGATGTTTGAATCCGGCTGAGTGAGTCTGGGACTCTTTATTTAAGCCTCAGTTTCCTCTACTGTGAAAATGGGGAATGGGAGTAGTAACTACCTCACAAGGACAAAATGAGACAACAGTCGTAAAACATTGAGCATGGGGTTGGGCACTGAGTAAGCACTTCATACTGCAATGGATAATGACTGCCTTAGGAAAAACCATTAGCTATCACTTTCTTGTCTCTCCTCATCCTTTTCTCTGTATTTTGTTTCTGTTAGAACAAGGTGATTCCCAGCTAGCCTGACAATCATCACTGAGAGCCTAGAATACATTTAAAGAGGAGTTTAGCCTTTGACTTGCAATTCTGAAAGCTGCTGCTTCCAAGAAAGCTGAGCTCTCACCTAGGGTCAAAATGATCACATGGGTAAACCTTTTATTATCAGAACAAAACAAATAATATGATAAAGATTTCACTTAGTTTGGTAGGAAACATTTTAACTGTGGTTATCCAGGGATTATGGGTTATGCACAATTTTTGTTTGTTATGCATTCCTTCTGTTATTTTTCCCAATTTTCGTAATAAACGCCTATCTTCTTTTCCCAAGAGGTTCAATGCCCAACATCAATGTTACACTCCTGCATTCACCGTACTTTCTCTTCAGGTACAATAGTAAAGGGCAAGGCAGGGTCTCCCATTATGGGATTTGGTCCCATACACTTCACTGCCCTATATCTGAGTTCGTGAAGAATGCTCCAGGTGTTTTATTTCATCCACCCTCCATCACACATTTGGTATTTTCACTTCAGCATTAGTGATAGATGCAGCCTTCAAATTAAGATAATTAAAAATATGTAACATAATAGCCCAATAAAGTCATATTGTGAAATCACGTTTTAGTTCCAAAAGGTTAAGTGGCAAACTGAAAAGCATTTGCAATAAGGACAGAGAAACATGAAAACTTACCAACTCTTGGCTGACATTTAAAGATATATCTTCATTGCATCTCAAGATAATTTCTAATTGTTTTATCTTCATCTCATTTAGTGGTGGCAGCAGTGGTGGGCATGAGCCAGATTATTACAAAACGAAAATTAAAAGGCCCTTATGTGTCAAGTTTTTAATGTAGGATTTTAATGGACCGTTTAAATGGTAGAGGATTAGGATATAATTCCTCCAGAGGACCTCAAAATGAGATTAGGATTTTGAAGTATAAATCCTAATCCCACAGATCTTTCCCTTCTTCTGGAGACTTTATTTCTTCTAAACCACTCTAACCTCAGTTCTGTTACAAAGACCCCCAGAGAGGGAGAGTGAAGCTGCATTCACAGGAGAGAAATAACCCACATTCCCAGGCGGCCTGCATCCCAGAGCAGGATCGGCAGCAACAAAAGCTCACGTTCAGTACCCCTGGCACACTACACATCTCCAAGGCTTACCGATGATTTTCAAGTATTTATGTCATCTTATAAATGCTGCCACTCACTCTCCCTGCGGTGAGTGGGCATCTGAAAAATCTTTCAACACATCCCCTGTTAGAAGTCCACAGGGACAGATAAGTAATGAGGAAAGGCCTTTCCAAATCTAAAAGGAAACATTTGGTACTTCAGTTTCCACTATTGCAACATCTCTTTTTCAACAAAGGAATTTATTACACAGTACGTCACCTTTTCCCTGTCAGAGGATTTACTGCCAATTTTGGAGTTGGGTTACTTCTGGTTTTCAAGTCTGTCTTGTGAAATTAAAGAGAGGGCTGCCTCAAAAGTGATAGAACACACGTGATTTCAGTATTCACAGTGTCCCCATGGCTATCAAACCTGGAACCTATTACATACAAGAAGAAAACATAAGGAGCTTTATAAAGAGATGGAATAAGTAGGGAAGATGTCTGATCCAGTCTAGTCCAAAGGGTATGGTCACCAACACACATTTAGTGCCTCCCCAGTATTCAATTCTCTCTAACCTGTAACCCATCAGCATACTTTGGATATTTACAATAATCTATCAAAAACAACTCAGGCTTTTCTGATTTTTTTTTTATAAATAATAAATAGCCAATAGAAAAACCAATTTTACAACTATCTCCTAGAGACCTCTCTTACAAATTAGGATGCAATTGATATGTGCTTTAGCCTTTCATAATTATTTAAAATACAGAAAAATATACTAGAATAGTGACAATTAAACAGGAAAATCTCTCATGTAGAGCACAGTGCTAGGTATATGCTAAATATACTAAATGCTTGATATTTATTATTTATTATTTATTATATTATTTATTTATTAGTATCAATTTTGTTGAGAAGGTATAACCAAACCACAAAAGATTTATCTGAACAAGAAGCAGTCGCATAAATGGGAAGAATTCCAGTTTTGCGAATGCAAATATTTTCATAGACTGAAACCTATTTCAAAGAAACTAAGACATACAAACAAACAAAAAAGCTTCAAAAAAAAAAAATGAGTGTGAAAATCCTTGATCCAATCTGTCACAGCAGAGTGTCAGAGATCTGTGGTTAACAACACAGAGGTGCCCACCCCAAAGCTTGAGTCACTTCTTCTTTCCCTGGGCCCCTCTCTTTGTCAAAGTCACATCTCAGTGTGGGAACTTATCCAATACTCATGCATGAGCATGAATACAGATGATGAAATAGGATCTTGCTTTCTGCTCTAAATTTTCTCAATTTAGTTATCTAAATACAACACTCTAATCAGGGCACTAGGGACACATGGTCCCAGGCAGCAGAAAGAATCAGAAAAATCACCCCAGCAGGAGTGGTGTTCTTTGGCTACGTTGGAGCCCCTATCGCTACTATTGAATTTGTCTGGAGAACGTACTACATGTATGAGCACTAGACTTCTCTCCACTTGAGAACTTCATTAGAGCAGCAGCCATCACAGAAGCAGCACTGTTTGCCATGTTCAGTAGCTGCTCCTGTACATCTTCTATCTGGATTTCTGTTCCATCAGGGAGGTGAGGGGAACCACCTCCAGCTGTGGAACCTGAAATGAGTCACTTAAGAGCTCCGTATCTCAGTTTCCTCGATGGAAAAAAAATAGATGGCTTAGCTTAAATGATTTCAAATTCCTCAGGACAAAATTTTATAGCTGGAAGTACTTTTGGAATTTCAATAACTTTCGGCAAAATTTAGTTAAGAGGCTTGCAATGAACTGACCACTTAGGAGAAAACCCTTTTAAAAAGCTGTTAATTCATGAAATAGTACAGTTAGATTATTTTTTTAATTTATTTCTTTTTTAAGGGGGAAGAGAAAAAGTCACTGACTCACTGATTCACCATTAACTGATCAACTACCGTGTACCTGGGGTTTTCACAAATGTCATCACTTAAAGGCCCTACAATTAACTTGCAAGGAAGGTAATGTCATCCCAATTTGACAAATAAGAAAAGTGAAGTGGAAGAGCTCAGAGTCTAAAATCCAAGTCTTGTAACTCTAATATGCTTGTTTCAAGATAGTCCAACACTGCAGAAATAAGGCTAATATCAGCACGCAAATAAAGGAGATACAAGCAAAGAAAACTCAAAAGCCTCAAAAACCTGAATCCATGATCAAGATCAAAGTAATAATTACCTGCAGATAAGTAGCACAACAAATACTGATACCAATACTTAGGACTGTAGATAGCCCTTTTTAATTTTAACCATGACATCCTAAAAACAATCACTAAACAGTCCCAAAGGAATATTGTTAAAATTGGAGATTTCATTTTGCATCAAAACCATAGTGTGCATTTTATGAGTTAAAAAAAAAAAAACCAAGACATAGCTGTAAACATCTACAGTAATGTAGATGTGATGTAATGTAAGATAAATATTTCAGCACACATATTGATTATATATGTAGTATAAAGCCCACAGACAGAAAGAACATAAGCAAGACAGTTATACTATACTGTAAATTTAACCTATAACTACTAAGCCAGCCAATATATTAAACATTTAATTAATAATTTTCCTAATGACAAAATTTAGAAGTGATTTATGAGGGTGATTTGAATGGCCAGGGCCTCTTTAAAAGCTGAAAAGGGAAGTCTGAGTTGATGTTACATCTCAGTAAATTCCTCTGTACAAAAGAGAGGCAATATATAAATCATTTCATCAGTTTCAAAGCTGTACTCAGATTTTAAAAACAACATTCAGTGTTTAGAGGCCTTGTGAAATAAGATGGAAAAAAAGTTTTAAATCTGTTCACCAGTCATTGCTTATCCCTTTCTCTACTCAACACAGCATCAAGGGTGGTTCTGAGATTGGAGAAAGACAGAAAAGTTCTGAAGGTGGAAAGGAAAATGGTAATCATATTCATTTGTCTACATCAGAGTAGAAATTAAGAAATAAGAATAAAGAAATGGTCCCAAAGCTTTCCTACCACCAACTAGCATAACCATCATATAAGCAGGTAAAAGAAGGAAAAAGCAAAATAGGTAGACCACATCAAATGAGACATGTAGCAAAAGGCAAATAAATAGACAATATAAAATTTAGCATTTTTCAAGGTTTTCATTTGACACTATTACTAAGAAATAATGTTAGTAAAAGAAGGAAATACACACGCTTGTATTACTTTTTAACTTTTTATTTTAGCCAAGAAATTTATTTACAATTTTATTCAATTACCTAAGATTATGCTTCCTAATTTCCCCCAAGTTATGAGGAAAAAAGATATATCTTTGCCTAAAATTAAACAGTTTCAGTCAATACACAGAATTCTCCACAAAAACCCATGCATAGATTCCATAGGGTCCACAAACCCCAGATTAAGAACCCACACAGCTATCATTTTATTTAAAAATCTACAAGCATATAGTTATAAACCAGTAGGCTAAACTTTCATTTTGATTTCCAATAAAAATATTTACTGCTGACACCATGAACTCCATGTGAGAAAGGCAACAATGACAATATCATTACCCAGAGGCTAACATGGAAATTACAGTGAAAATAATAAAATTAGGTTATCATATTAGAATCATACCATTTCCTGTTAAAAAGAAATAGGGATCCTTGGGAAAATGACTGGTTCTGAGTCTGGCTAAAGAAGTGACCAAGAGGAGCCTGAGGCATCTTGTTCTACTGAAAAGCAAGGAAGCTATCAAAGATAGTCATGGCAAAGACCACAGAAGCCAGCTTAAAGCGGCTTCCATTGACAAGAGATGGAACAATTTTACCAGCAAAAAGAATAAAAAGGTTCCAAGCTCTTTACTATGTCTTGCAAGCCACCAAAACCGATCACTTGAATTTCCACTTCTAGTTAAGACGAAGAAATCTGCAAGAGTCTATCACTCCCACCCTAACAACAAAAGCCAACAAGAGCCACCCTAACAACGAGAACCAATAAGCCAGTTAAGCTACAACACTACAGTTTTTTAAAAACTCAGAGAGATAACGATGCAAAAATATGAACTAAATTCCCAAAAGGGACAAGCCTTTCCTATGACAGAAGAGGCCAATGGCTTTTTTATCACCCAGAAAGCAGTGGGGAAAGGAGAAATGCTACAGACGAGGTTAAGGAGAAACTAGCTGAACTACTAATTTAACAAACTTTAAATGACCACATGTGGGCTGACAGGATGAATTAGAATCCAGAGAAGCCCCGTTCACTGAGCAAATCTGATTTCACTCATTGACTCCTTCCTGTAGGTCCTCACCAAGAGCAGGGCTTCCTGGGGTGGGGCTGGGGAGCTGAAAGATATCCACACCCTCAGGCACACAGGTCCTCCTAAGTGTAAAGCAGAAGCGTGCTGAAGGCTGGGAACAGAACAGGAAAGCTAAAAGACAGCCTCCTCCGCCCACCTGGATGCATAGAGCTATCACCCAAGGCAAGGCAGTAAAAAAAAAAAAGAAAGAAAGAAAGAAAAAGGAGGGATAGGGAAAGGGGGAGGGAGAGGGAGGAGAGAAAGAGAGAAGTTTCCCCATGATTCCAAAAGCTGACAGGTGAACAATAAATAACATAAAGAGATATCAGGAGTTTTGCTGGTATTCAGATCCCAAGCTCTGCCTAATGGTAAATCCTAATACTAGCACTGAAATATCGAAAGCCAGGAGTGAATTGTATCTACTGCTGCAAGAATACCCAGCCCCAACTCAATTACAAATAACATTGCAGATGTATGTAAAAAGGAGTGTGTCCCATTTTAGTGGCAAATATTTTCTTCAGTCTTGTCTGTATTCCAAACATAATGTTTAGCATACAATCAATAATTATGAGATAAATGAAAAAGCCAAAAACATGCCCTATAAACAAGAGAAGAAACAGTAAACAGAAGCAGACTACTAATGGCCCAGATGCTGGAATTATCAGATACAAACCTTAAACTAACTAGAATAATTATTTTATGTAACTATCTAATGGAAAAGGTGGAAATTTTCATAAAAATATGGGAAATCTCAGCAGAGACAATCTTCAAATATGAACCAAACAGAAACACTTTAAATAAGAAATATAGTATCAAAAATGAAAATGCATTCAATGGACTTAAGAGCAAATAGGATAGCAAAAGAAAGGATCAGTGAACTTAATAACAGTCATAATAAATTATCCAAACTGAAACATAGAGAGGTAAAGAATGACTAAAAATGGAACAAAGCTCTCCATATCTACAGGATAATGCATACAATGGCAATCCCAGAAGTAGAAAAGAGAACAGGACAGAAGAAATATCTGAAGATATAATGGTTGAGAATCCTCCAAACTTGGCAAATGACATCAACCTAATAACCCAAGGAGCTCAGCAAAGCCCAAAAAGGATAAACACAAAAAATAACAGATTTAGGGACATCATAATCAAACTGCTGAAAACCAAAGATAAGATATTAAAAACAGGCAGGAAAAAAAAAGACATACAAGGGGACAACCATAAAACTTCTCACCAGAAACAACAGAAGGACAATGGAATGACATTTTTAATTA
This sequence comes from Balaenoptera musculus, assembly GCF_009873245.2. Taxonomy (NCBI): domain Eukaryota; kingdom Metazoa; phylum Chordata; class Mammalia; order Artiodactyla; family Balaenopteridae; genus Balaenoptera; species Balaenoptera musculus. The sequence continues at coordinate 40,122,058 of NC_045799.1, forward strand.
CTGAAGGAAAAAACAGTCAATATAGAATTCCCTATGCAGAGAAAATATCCTTCAAAAATAAAGGGGAAATAAAGACATTTCTGATAGAATAAGATGAGAAGATTCATCACCAGCAGATCTGAACTATAAATAGACTAAAGAGCATTCTAAGGAAAATAATACCAGCAGAAGACTGATGTTAGAAATAATGAGTACCAGAAAGAGAAACTACTTGGGTAAATTTTTTTTAAAAAAACTTTAAAGCTATTAGGCATGTGTGGGTGTGTACATGGGTGTGTACATGGGTGTAAATTTCTTTAAAAGACAACTGACTATTTAAAGCAAAAATAAATAATGATGAGATATTGTGGCATTTATAACATAATATGGACATTAAAATATACGCCAAGACCTCAAAGGGTGGGAAAGAAATAATGGATTTATACTGTTAAAAGAATCTTACATTGTTTGTGAAGTAATATATTATTATTCTAAAGCAGACTATGGTAAATTAATGATGCATATGTAATCTCTAGAGCAACCACAAAAAACATAATACACAAAAGTATAACAAAATGTTAATATAGAGAAAAATAAAATGAAATATTAAAAATAACCCAAAGGAAAACAGGAAAAGAAGAACAGAGGAACAAAGAAAATAAAGAACAAATAGAAAACAAAAAGCGAGATGGTAGATTTAGCCCAATCATATCAATAATTACATTAAGTGTAAATGGACTAAACACTCCATGTAAAAGGCTCAGATTATCAATGTGCATTAACTTTAAAAGAGGAGGGACCCAGTTTGTTTATAAGAAACATACTTTAATATAAAGACAAGATAGACTAAAAGTAAAATGGGTGGAAAATAATATACCAGACAAGCACTAAACATAAGAAAGCTGGTGTGACTATATTAATGTTAAGCAAAGTAAACATCAAAACAAAGAAGACTATCTAGAGATAAAGAATATTTTGTAATAATAAAAGTATTAATTTGTCAATACACGATGAAGTATTAAAAGTTAAAAATTTTTTTTTAATTTTACAGAGCAACTGTATGGACAAATACTATGGAAACATAATATTTAGTGAAAGAAGTAAATCACAGAGGACTATATCATATAATACCATGTTCCTACAGCTCAATAAAAAATCATAAAACTAAACAATATACTGTTTCGAGGTACACACATATGTGATTAAACTTTTTTTTAAGCAAAAAAAAAAAAAGATACACAAAATTCAGGATTGTAGTTATCTCCGGAGAAGATGCAGGGGTTTGGGAAAGAATAGAAGAGGATACAGTACTATTACTAGTGTTCATTTTTAAGCTAATGATAAGTTCAAGGAATTTGATTTCATTTTGTTTCATAACTTACATATATAATACATTATTTTATATGTATCCAATAATGCAATTTTTAAAAACTTATTTCTTAATAAGAAAAAAAAGATACAATTCGTCAATATCCACCAAAATCCTTAAAAATGGCCATTCCTTTTGAGTCGTAAAGTATATTTCTAGGAATTTATAGTATACAAAAGCTATGTACAAGAAAATCACTGTTTTTAGAACAGAAAAAAAAAAACAGGAAATAACCCACTGGTCATTCTAAGAGACTAAAACAACCATAGAATAGAATTTTCTGCAGCTATTTCAAAATAATTAAGTTATTATTTAAATCACTACCTTAAGAGTTTGTAAATTCCTAAACTGCATAAGTTAAACTGGGGGTACTTACCTGGACAATCATGGATTGTCCAGCTAGGAATTCCATGAAATTTTTCTAGAATTGTGTGTACACTTATGCAAGTAACTGTGTTCACATGCATGTTTCTAGGGAGAGAGTCCATAGTTTTTAGGTTCTCAAAGAGAATGGTTACTCCAAAAAAACAGTTATTAAGGTAGTTAGTCTTAAAGCTGGCTCCCAATGAACAAAGCTGCCCAGTATTCACACTCATATGCAATCCCCTCCCACGATGAATCTGGATTGACCCTGTGATTCACTTTACCTAACGCAATGCCAGTCCCAGGCCTAAACCCTAAAGAGGCTTGATAGCTTTTGCTTTTGTACTTTGAGCGTCCTGAGCAACCATGTAAGAACCCAGCTGCCTTGAGGGAGAGGCCACATTAGAGCAGTATTAGCCCTGATACTACATGGGTAGCCAGCAAGGCCAAAACACCCCAGCAAACCAGCTGAGTCCAACCTTCTGGTTGTGCCCACCAAACACCTGGTTTAAACCACTATCTGAACGCAGCCACATGAGAATACCCAAGCATAACCAGCAAAAGAACCATCCACTTGAGAACCAGTTAACACATATAATCATAAGAAATAAGAAAAGGGTTATTCTTCTAAGTCACAGAGTTTGGGGGTGATTTGTTTAAGAGCAATAGGTAGCTAAACAGCTACACACTGCTAGTTCAGACTGAGTAATCTCACCTAAGAACCTAATATTTTGCAATATGATGGCTGAAACAAAAATCAGCAGCTATCCATCAGAGGATACAACATCAGTCCTCTGTGCAATTCCTGCCATGCACACGCACACGCACACGCACACACACACACACACGCACACGACATTTATATAATAGTTTCTTTGAGTAAAAACAACTTTATTTTGATTTCATGTACTTTACTTACATAGGTCCTTTTAATACACATAAATGAAACATAGATCAAGCATCTAACTTTGCCCTTATATTAAATGAGATGAAAAGAAGTAAGACCCTCACATGACCCCTCATTTAAAATATTACAGTGGTAGGGACTTCCCTGGTGGCACAGTGGTTAAGAATCCACCTGCCAATGCAGAGGACATGGGTTTGATCCCTGGTCCGGGAAGATGCCACATGCCACGGAGCAGCTAAGCCCATGCGCCACAACTACAGAGCCCATGTGCTGCAACTACTGAAGCCCGTGTGCCTACAGCCCATGCTCCGCAACAAGAGAAGCCACCGCAATGAGAAGCCCGTGCACTGCAATGAAGAGTAGACCCCGCTCTCCGCAACTAGAGAAAACTTGCGCGCAGCAATGAAGATCCAACGCAGCCAAAAATAAATAAAATAAAATAAATAAATTTATAAAAATAAATAAAATATTACAGTGATTACTTATGTAAATCACTTTCCTTCCCTCTGGACTAAAAAAGAACAACAAAGTAGACTGAGGTTCCAAGAACACACATTTGAAAGGTATTTTATAATGCCAATAAAATAGCATTGTATTATGTCATAGCAGGACAATTACAATGCTTACTGAACAGAAATACTTTCTCTTTATTAATTTCCACAATAATCTTGCAAATGATACTTGAGAGGCACACAGATTCAAGCAGAACCAGGAATCCTGCCCCAGAACCAAGAAGCAAAGCAGAACATAAACAATATGAAAACAGCCAGATCCCATTTCATCTATTCAATTTGAGTGAAATGAAGATATAAACAAACTTTGTGGTGGCATGGTGTTTTTTTTGTTTTAATCTACTGCATTTGATTTTTCAAAACAAAAACATCCATTTTCCACAGCCAGCTTTCTGTTGGCCAAAAATAATGGCAAGAGGCATAGCTTTGGTAAGGACAGATTTAAATGATAACTACATGTTTTTAACTCTCTAGATACCTACCTATACCATCTCTAGTACAATAGCTGATTACATTTCTATTTGGCCCCTCTACTTCTTCACATTTCTCTACTGTCATTGAGTGAAGACTGTTTAGATTCTTTCGGCACTCAGGCACCGTCTGACTTTTCTAAACCTCAGTTTTCTCATTTGAAAATGAGAATCATTATGTAAAAAGTACTTAGCACAGTGCCTGACCATAGTAAATGCTCAACAAGTGATCAGTTTAGCAGGATACTGGTGGTCACTCACACAGCATTTATTTCCTTCTCCGGTCCTAACAGAATCCTGATCTTGCTCTGCTTTCTACCCCCAGCCCTGCCCACAGTCATGAACATGACCTAAGGGCATGTCCTGTGCTCATGACTCGTTCATGGGTAATCCCCTTTGTCAGTGAGTAGCTCAGGAATGGGCATGTGACCCAACATTAGTCAATCAACAAAATGCGAAAAGACAGCTGGGGAGCGTCTGAGAAGTGTTCCCACTCCTAGAAGAGAGCTACACAAAGAGATTGTTTTTCCTTCCTCGAGGGATTTCATGTGATGAGTTTTTCTGGCAATGCAATAGCCATTCTGCCATCAGCCTGAAGAAGAGGCCAGCAATGATGACAGCATAGCAAGCAAGGGACGTGGAGAACTGGATACTTGATGTCAGCAATGGAGCCTTGAACCAACCAACCCTGCAGTCCACCTACCTTGGAGCCTCCTCCTTTGTAAAACCACTGCACTCCACGTTGTTGAGCCAGTTTGAGTAGTGATTTCTGTTACCTAGAGCTCAAAGTACTCTAATTACCACAATCATGGAAGGGTGTGAAAACTGCAATGGATTTTATCAAAACTAAACTAAACTAAAATTAAACCACCCTTCTCTTTAGAGCAGAGCCCTCAGCATGAATATCTAACGCTCTTAAACAAGCAGGAGCACTAGCCCTGGTTTTCCAATGTGGAACAATTAAGTCATTTTGCCAATCAGAACCTGTTCGACAGTTCTTCAAAATATGCAAAGGGTTACTGAGTTCAAGTCAACAGACATTTATTGAGTACCAACCATATCTTTAAGGCACCAGCTTCTTCCTCAAGGAGCTCTCAGGCTTTATAAAGGGGAACAACCATAAATGGTACATGCACTACCTCATGGCACCACTGACCACGAAGGGAGTAAATCTTTGGACTGGGCAAGGGAAGCAGAGAGGGTAGGAGGGAGGCTGAAGAAAAGAAAAGACACTTGAGCTCAACCTTGAAGGATGAGCCAGGCTTTTCCAGGTGTGATAAGGATGGAAGGCATTCTGAACAGGAGCAGAAAGAGAAACATGCACTCTTTCCTCAAGAAATTGTGCTAAATTGTTTATATTACAAAGACAGATATAAAGAAATGAAGTAAATGATGATATCGACGACTTGCTAATGAGAGTTGCCCAGACTTGAAGATCAAAATAAAACTTACCTGTGCAATGCACATAGTGAGTTCTGAAACATATCCGTGAACTTGATGACAGGGGCAGGGTTTAACTTACAAAAGTTGTCCTGAGGAAAGCCCAGGGCTGTGCACAAACTCAAGTCTGTTGTGCTAATGCTTATTCCAGATGCAAACAGGCTACATCTCTAATGTGAAAGGCTCCAAAGAAGGAATTGCTACTAAGATGTGAAATGAAATCAAAACTGATAAGACAAATCAGATGAATGAAGACGTGTAAGACAAACATATGAAAAATATTTCCATTAAGAGTATTATGTCTCGGACTTCCCTGGTGGTGCAGGGAATCCACCTGCTAATGCAGGGGACACGGGTTCGAGCCCTGGTCTGGGAAGATCCCACATGCCGCGGAGTAAATAAGCCCGTGCGCCACAACTACTGAGCCTGTGCTCTAGAGCCCATGAGCCACAACTACTGAAGCCCGCGCGCCTAGAGCCCATGCTCCACAAGGAGAGAAACCACCGCAATGAGAAGTCTGTGCATCGCAACGAAGAGTAGCCCCCACTCGCCTCAACTACAGAAAGCCCACATGCAGCAACAAAGGCCCAACACAGCCCAAAAATAAATAAATAAAATTTAAAAATTTAATAGAAAAAATATTATGTCTCTATATTCCACTAAATTTATGTTAACATTATACAGAAAGCTTAACAAGTAAAGCAGAGGCAAATCTAAATTTTAAGGATAAGGAAGAACCCATATGCAAGAAATCTCAGTAAGTCTTAAATCCTTACTGTCCTCTGACATGAATTTTACTAGCTATCTTACCTACATGGGGCAAATATTCTTCTGTATTTCTGAGAACAAATCATCACATCATCCTAGCAGAATTCAATCAGAAGCTTATTATTCTATCATCAATATTAGTAAACAATGATTATTATGATAGATTATAACACGTACAATTTACCAGGAAATTATGAAGAACCAGGAAAACTTTCTCATTTACGGCTAGAATACAGAGAAATAGATGGGGAAAACAGAACTCCTCAGTATTACAAAACATACAACACTGAATCCCAACTAACAGGAGGTGCAATGGTACAAAGTGATAACATCAATGATAATTAGCATATCTGTATGTCTCTCCTCCATAAAGAAGGATGCTCCAGCCCTGGTGGGAGCAGGTGGACACACCCTTCCAACCTGCTCCCTCCATTATGATTCCAGCCCAAGTCTGATTTCCAAGCCCCTGATATCCCATACCCCAAAACCACCTCTGGAGTGCACCTGCTCTTCCATTCAATGTGGGTCCATGCAGACCTGAAATAACAACTCTGGAATTTTTAAGAACTCTCTAATTCTTTCCTGTCTAACTCATATTTTCTTAAATGACTATCCATGTTTTCTACTAGCCAATGTTTGCTAAAAAAATTTTTTTTCATCAAAGCCAAAAACAAATACAAGAAACAAGTAAATGTACTTTTTCATGATATGAACAAAACATTCTGAAAATAAAAATGTAAGGTATCCTTTGGTCATGACGTGTTATAGTATGGGCTCAATCATGCTGTGATTCACTAATGAGAACCATGACATGTATTCAATAACAAGCTAATAAAAATGCAAACTGACTGCTTCTACATTTACACTTCAGTGTCTCCACTTTTTCTCCATGATTCAACAATAAATCTTTTGGCCCAAATTAACCAGCCACCATGGACAGAGCTGGTTAAAATAAAACACATTTGATTCAGCATTCTGCCTTTCTAACCCCTCTATCAGTACATTTTAGAGTTAGCAGGTTGTTTTATCCACTTCTGTTTGCAACAGGAACTTGGTTAATTTGTATCAGGGTTAGATGTATCCCAGATGAGTCAGGAAGGCTAATATCATTCCTGCCAGCACCATAATCCTGACTCAGTGGTCTCTATCCATGCTAGCCCATATGGTCACTCGTTAACTATCTGTTAAAGCCCTCAGGGATACCTAGGGTCAAGGATATACATCAGATCTCCTTAGCTTTAGATGCACCAGAACACGATGAGAGAAGAGACTGGTAAATTGTATGGGGTGAGTGTTATAGGCAAGGCACAGCTGGGGACAGCACCACTTCACCCATCAAAATGGTGTCTTGCTACTTAAAGTATGATGTCGACCTGCAGCACTGGCATCACTTGGGAGCTTATGAGAAATGCAGACTCCCAGACCCGCTGGATCATAATCTGCATTTTAACAGGTGATTCGTACTTACTAAACTTGAAAAGAATGGCTGTTTAAAAAAAAAGAACCTGAGAAACTGTTTCTGAAGATACATCATTAAGATTGTTATCCCAAATAACTCTCAGAAATAGAAAGCCTAAACCAAAGTTTGGGTCTAAACAACCATGTGCCTTACACTGAAAATGTCCAGGGAAACCTTAAGAGGAACCAAAGGTCCAGCTTCAAGCATCTGAAAGCCAAAGGCCTGAATTCCCTGAGCATCGTTTTTTCATAACAGCTTGCAACATCAGACATACTATGTACCTTCAGAAAGTGATGAGTTATACCATGTACAACCTTCATAGCAACAAATTATCAATTTACAAAACTCAAAGTCAACATATTGTGCCTCACAGTCATTTACGCTGGCAGGACTTTAAAGTACACACAAATCTGAAGTAATGCGTTGGAAATATTTGATTTATGTTAAACAGCGTACTGGAATTTAAACATTCGTATGCTTCACCAAGCCCTATTCCCGGCCAATCAGTTCACTTATCAGCTTACATAGACACTTCCAACATATACTGCCCAGCTAAATTTAATATTAAAAAAATTTTAAGACCTTTCTGTGTATTTTTAAAAATAAATCTTATTTCAAGTAAATTTCCTGAGCTGCAAAAATACCACCACCACCACAACAAAATAATACCCAAACGGCCCTGTGCTATAAAAGGAGCTGCTGGTATTGAGAGAACTCTGCCTCTAACGAGAACCTTCTACAGAGCGAATAAAGATGGCAAAGCCACGAAGGCCTTCGGTCCAGTAAGGAACACGAAGCAGCGTGTCAGAAAGAAATTGTTTTTCTGCTCCTTTTGATGGGTTATGCTTTCAAGTCAGGAAATGAGAAACAGGTGTGCCAGAGGGCACACACAGCCTCACTCCACACTGAAAAACACGCGTTTTCAATTTGCAAACATGAAAGGGACTCCTGTTGAATGAAAGAAGAAATGAAAACCCAGCTCTGTTTCTGCGAACCATATGAAGGCAGCTCAGAAAGGCTTTGACAAGTTGTTCGACTTCCTCCCTCTCCGACTGACAGCAGGTAGTGCTCGACAATGGGAAGGAAAAGGCATTCTTTCAAGTGAGAACAATCAAAGGCAGAATTACATGAAGGATCAGAGCGCTGGCATTTTAACCCATCACTTGATCTTATGCTTCTGTTTCTACCATTTCTTTACCTTGGGTTTTAAAATTAGAAGTCTGTTCTTTCACCAAACAACAACAAAGCAATGCAAAATAAGTATCTGGCCAAAAAAAAAAAAAGAAAAGAAAAGAAAAGAAGGAAAAAAAAAAGCTGAGAAAGTACAAACATCAAAAGAACATCTTGGAGCTCACTTGATCCGCAGTAACCCAAGTCTACAGCGTCTTTCAGAGAAAGACTTACTTTTCTTCATGATGTCCTGAGCTCTCCTGGGGCGCCAGAGACATTTCAGTGGGGATATGAGTGTGATGGGTGGTGCGAAGCATAAAAGCAACGGGTCTGGGTGGGACTTTGGAGAGAGGGTGTGTGGCAGGAAGGGAGAGGTACTGATGGCGGCAACAAGAGTCAGGTGGCCAGGTGCACTGAGGTCCCTTTGGGAGGCACTGTGGGGCACGTCCCTCAGCTGTGGGATGCAGCAGAGCCTGGCTCAGGGCAGCAAGCCTTTATTACAGCCAGTATTTCAATGTATTTCTATACTGGCAAGAAACTTCCCTGTATCATTAAGTAAGGCCATAGATTTCACGTCCTTCAAGGACCCGGACTGTCTTTTTTATCACACCCAGACACTAGAGCACAGGCTAAGAGCCTCTAAAATAGCTTGAGGGCAGTTACAAGTCTTCTTCCATAAAAGCAAAATGCCTGAACTCGTGTTATGTGGGAAAGACATCCTTCATATCCTTTAAAATTATGTTTTGAAGAATATATAACGAATCATAAAGATGTTCGTCATATAATATAAAGGGACAAAGACTAACAGAAGCTAAAATGATACTGTCGTTTTTGTTTTATCTATCAAAAGTCTACCAAAAAATATTAACACGCTATCACAGCACAGCAAAATTATCAGTTGCATTTTCCAATTTCTTCTCAATGACCAAGTGTTATTTCACAATCAGGGGAAAATTTACTCATTTAAAACATCCAAGATACATGATAACCAAAGCTGTCACACTGAACTGGTTTCCTAGGAAATAACCTAGCAAAATTCAGAACCATCAGCGACCTTAGTTATCTAAAAAGCAGGAAATAATATATTAATAGTTCATCAGATATGAAGTGACTTAATTAGAGTAAGCAACAGTCTTGGAATAGAATTCTCATCTCACATAACGAGTTTTGGGAAATGTGCTGGGAGTTTATCTACTCTGTTATCTGTAAATGAACAATATTTCTTCCCCACCCACACTAACCAATCAGTCCAGAGTCAAGTGCTTTTAAGATGATGATGTTTACAAATATATTAGGGTTTTATCTATGCTCACATCTAGAAGTCATAAATCACATAAAAAGACTTCTCACAGTATCATTCCCAACCCAACATATTAAAACCCAAATGATTTCAGCCTAAGTGGCTGCCCTCTGAGAATCTTGTCGAGTGTGAAAGATTATGAAGTTTATTGTTTCATAAAGACAAGAAGCTTCTGAGAAGCCACGCTGTCAGCCATGTAAGTGAGAAAGAGGACGGCCTAGGAAGGCATATAAAGGAGACCAAGTGGGCTGAAGAGCCTGGATCCCACCCAGCAGAACTAACAGCAGCGTACTGAGCCCCTTGACCACGCTTGCCTCTCTCTGTCTGAATCACCGCTCATCATTCCAGATTGACCTCAAAGATGAAAGCTCTGTCTTCATCTATCTTCCAAAAGAATGAGCATCTCCCTCCTCAAAAGGGTCCCCACTTCATACAAAAGAAAATTTAAATACTTAGTCAAGGCCATCCAGAGAGCACCCAATAAGACCCCAAGTTAAGATCCGCACACTTTGCACTCACCCCTCTTCTTCAGGGATCCTCTCTTCTCATCAGAACACACTGCTCTCAACCCTGCACTTACCTTCCTCTCAGCCCTGACTCATCTGGGCTTGACCAGTTAATGCACTCCACCTGTTATGGATTGATTGTTGTGCCCACCCCACCCCCGGCAAATCCCTATGTTGAAGCCCTAACCCCAAAGGTAATGGTGTCTTTGGGGTAGTAATGAGGGTTATATGAGGTCATGAGGGTGCCCCCACCAACCCATGATGGGATTAGTGTCCTTGTAAGAACAGGAAGAGAGACCAGAGCTTGCACCCTCTTGTGCTCCCTCTCTCCCTCCCTCCCTCTGTGTCTGTGTGTCTCTCCCTCTCTCTCTTTCTCCCTCTCTCTCCCCCTCACTCTCTCCCCACCATGTGATGACACAGCAAAAAGCTGGCCAGCTGCAAGCCAGGAGGAAAACTCTCACCAGGAACTGAATCTGCTGGCCCACGATCTTGGACTTCCCAGCCTCTAGAACTTTGAGAAATAAATGTCTGTTGTTTAGGCCACACAGTCTATGGTATTTTGTTATAGCTGCCTGAGCTAAGACACCAGCCCAATGTATTTATTTGTTCATATTCATTCACATCAATTCATTCAACAAACATCAGAGGCTCTATCTGATGAGCACCATTCACACATCAGTGAGGGAAGTTGAGGAAAATCCCAACCCTCATGCAATTTCATAGTAGAGTGAGGTAGAAAACAAAGATATAATAAACAGATAAAAGATATAAATTGTTAGACATGATACATTCTGTGGGAAAAAATTTAAAAAACATGGGAGGGGGATAGGGAAGGTTGGCTGAGGGAAAAGTTACATGTTTAAGATGGGGTGGTCAAGGAAGAGCTCAGTGAGAAGGTGAATTATCTGAATCAAAAGCTGATGAGGTGGGGGCAGGGGCATAAGATACGAAGGGTGGAGAGTTAAAGGGAAAGGAAGGACTCAGGCAAAGGCCCTAAGGTGGGAGTGTGCCTGGCATGTCTGAAGCATAGCAAAGTGGGTGAACGAGCAGGGGAAGAAAAGCAAGAGCTGCAGCCTGAGGGGAAGGTGGGCAGCACCCTGTATAAGGCCTTGCGGGCCCTGAGTAAGGGCTTCGGCTTTTCTGAGTAAGATGGGACACGTTGGACAGTTCAAAGAGGAGCTATGACACATGATTTGAGTTAGGTTTGAACATATTCCTTCAAGAGTTGTTGAGAACTGAATAAAAGGGAAAAGGAGCAGAAAACAAGGGACTAGCTATGGGGCTCCTGCAATAACCCAGATTAGAGATGCAGCACATTGAATCTGCCGATAGCAGTGAATGTGCTAAGAAGTCATTGGATTTTAAATATATTTAGAGAGGAGAGTAGACAGGGTTTGTTGCTGGAGTGGATTGGGTGAGATATAAAAGAAAAGAGGGTCAAGCATGACTCTAAGATTTTGGTCTGAACCAATGGGAAGCTGGAGGTGCCATTTGCTGCGTGAAGAATCAGGTGGGGACAGAGAGGGCAATATCTTGCCTATTACATATACAGGTGGGGGCTTTGAACAAGTAGTTAAAAAACTGAGTTCCGGGGAGAGGCCCAGGGTGGAGATAAAAATGTGGGTGTCAGCATATATATGGTACTTAGCCATTCGACTGGATGAGAACACCAAGGCAGTGGGTATTCAAAGCCAAAGAAAAGGTCAAGGACTAGGCCTCAGGGCACTCCAACACTGAGAGGTCAAGAAGATGAGAAAATTAACAAAGGAGACTGAGAAGCAGCAGCCAGTGAGGCAGGAAGAAGACCAGTTGAGTTTGATCAAAAATAGTATTTCCGGGGAAGCAAGTCATTCAAGCAACTGTGTCAAATGCTGCTTACAGGACTAAGGGATGACACTGGCTTTTGGAGGTGACTGTTAATCTTGACAAGAGCACGTCAGTAGAATGGTGGAGGAGGACGCCTGACTAAAGTATATTTAAGAGTCAATGAGTGGGAAGAACTAAGAAAAATAATAGACCTCGAGTACAGAGAGCTCCTTGAAGAGTCACCTTGAAAGTTGCTAAAAAAACAGGGAAGAGAGTGTTGGAAGGGAAGCCAAACCCCTAGGTGACCTGCACCCAGGGTCCAGAGTAGAACAGGGCTCTACTTCATGATAATCAAGAGACTAAGCCACCAAGAGCGCTTGTGACATACAGAGAGTACTAAGGAGAAATAATGGATACTCTTACAAAGGAAGCAGAAGCACAGATTCCTGCCTGCCTCCCCATCCCATCTGGGCCCCCAGACAGCAGTGACCACAGGGCACATGTCAATGTCCCAGCAGTGGTGTCCCACTGGCTCTTGTGTCATGTGACTCACAAGGAAGGCTGCCTTGTGCCATCCTGACAAAGGAACCTGGGAAGGAGCTTTGCAGCACAGACTCGTTAGACAATCTCCCACAGAGGGGCAGAGGAAGACCTGTGGCTGCCTGTTAGGTGGAAGAATCAAGAAGGGGTGACATACCTCCCAGCCCTTGAGGAGGAGACTCCAATCACTGGCTCAGAAATATCAAAGCAAGAGCCTGGCCTCATTCTTTGCATTTTTTCTCCCATCCACCTTTGAAGCTACTCTTAGCAAGCCATGGCCACACCCTCACTACCCTCTGATTTTCTGGATCAGCCAAGACCTGGAAAATCAAAGAACCTAGAAAATCAGAAATCACTGGGTCTCCTATTGGGTAGCAGACCTTTCTCCATGCAGAAGCCTATGTCTTCTGATCTCTAGTCAGCTGCCATAAAACCCCTGGACTTAACTGTCTCTCTTTAAGAAAAAAACCAGACTGCACAGACAAGTAACAGAAGATGCTAAGGTCAGCCAGAGCATAAACTTCATCTCGTGCTTGTTCCTCCTTCCGATCTACTGATCCTCAGTCTGCTCTTCCTTTCCACAGCCAGAGAAGCATCACAGATGTATCTTACGTTACACATCCGATGTGTTACTGAAAAAATATGTGTGAATCTGGTTTTGTCAAATTAAATCAAATTTTAAAATGCTAGTTAAAGAAATTCCATGATGAATAATCTTTTTGAAAAGACAAGAATCCCTCTAGAAGAGAGAAGAATCACATACACATTTCTTTTTTTTTTTCATTGAGATATATTTGACATATAACATTGTGTAAATCTAAGGTGTACAACATATTAACTTGATACATTTATTTACTGTAATATGATTGCCATTGTGTGGTAATTTAGCACTTCCACCACGTTATATAACTATTCTTTCTTTTTAATGGTTGGAATAACTATGTTCCATTCTCTTAGCAAGTTCGATGGTTATAATAAAATACTGTCCATGCATATACATTTTTAAATTTTAATTTGTCTATTAAGCATTTACTAAGTGCAAAGCCCTGTGCCAGGCACTCAGGAAACACAAATACACCCACAAGCCCCCTTTTCTTTTCTTTTTTTAATTAATTAATTTATTTATTTTTGGCTGCATTGGGTCTTCGTTGCAGTGCGCAGGCTTCTCATTGCAGTGGCTTCTCTTGTTGCGGAGCATGGGCTCTAGGCGCTTGGGCTTCAGTAGTTGTGGCACACGGGCTCAATAGTTGTGGCTCTCGGGCTCTAGAGCGTAGGCTCAGTAGTTGTGGTGCACGGGCTCAGTTGCTCCACGGCATGTGGGATCTTCCCGGACCAGAGCTCGAACCCGTGTCCCCTGCATTGGCAGGCAGATTCTTAACCACTGAGCCACCAGGGAAGTCTCACAAGCCCCCTTTTCTCAAGAGCTTATGTCACCACTTAAAGAAAACTTGAAACTAATTATTTATTTTCACAAAAAAGCTGAGAATAAGAAAAGCACACTTTTTTTCACATTTTAAAATTTTGGAAATCGGGAGGTGCACTGTAATTGATGGCATCCTCCCATGGCTGTCCTCCAGCTTGCAGCTGTGACACAGCCATCACTGCCTCTAGAGGTCAGCTGTTCCCATTTGTTGACCCTTCGGTTGAGTTGTGTGCCATGTTGGAACTACGTGTTTTGAGTGTAACTGCCATTTATAATGTCTTCAAAAGGATTACGGTATGATACACGATTCAAACCAAAAGTGACTGTATACATAGGAAGGCATGGAAATAGCAAAGGGGCATGACATTGTTACCAGGGAAGCAAATATTTCTCGTTGGAAAAATACCCCCAATTCTATAGTTTCTTGTAAAGCAATAGCCATGTGTTAAGTGATGAGAAAGCCATGTGTCATAATATAACTGGCAGTCTTTTTTTCCCCCTAGTGTATGTGTCTTACATTGGTATATTTTATTCTTGGATATTACAGTAAACGTATAGGCAACAAAAGCAAAAATAGACAAGTGGGACTACATCAAACTAAAGAGCTTCAACATAGCAAAGGAAATAAGCAATAAAATGAAAAGGACACTTATGGAATGGGAGAAAATATTTATAAACCATACTTCTGAGAAGGGGTTAATATCTAAAATAGATAAGAAACTCCTACAACTCAATAGCAAAAAAACAATATTAGAACATGGGCAAAGGACTTGAAAAGACATTTCTCCAAAGAAGACATACAAACGGCCAACAGGTGCATGAAAAAGGTGTTCAACATCATTAGTCATTAGGGAAGTGCAACTTAAAACCACAAGATATCACCACACATCTGTCAAAATGGCTATTATCAAAAAGACAAGAGATAGTCACTATGGAGAACAATATGGAGGTTCCTTAAAAAACTAAAAACAGAACTACCATACGACCCAGCAATCCCACTACTGGGCATATACCCTGTGAAAACCATAATTCAAAGAGTCATGTACCACAATGCTCATTGCAGCTCTATTTACAATAGCCAGGACATGGAAGCAACCTAAGTGTCCATCGACAGATGAATGGATAAAGAAGATGTGGCACATATATACAGTGGAATATTACTCAGCCATAAAAAGAAATGAAATTGAGTTATTTGTAGTGAGGTGGATGGACCTAGAGTCTGTCATACAGAGTGAAGTAAGTCAGAAAGAGAAAAACAAATACCGTACGCTAACACATATATAAGGAATCTAAAAAAAAAAAGGTTATGAAAAACCTAGGGGCAAGACAGGAATAAAGATGCAGACCTACTAGAGAATGGACTTGAGGATATGGGGAGGGGGAAGAGTAAGCTGGGACGAAGTGAAAGAGTGGCATGGACATATATACACTACCAAATGTAAAATAGATAGCTAGTGGGAAGCAGCCACATAGCACAGGGAGATCAACTCTGTGCTCTGTGACCACCTAGAGGGGTGGGATAGGGAGGGTGGGAGGGAGATGGAAGAGGGAGGAGATATGGGGATATATGTATATGTATAGGTGATTCACTTTGTTATAAAGCAGAAACTAACACACCATTGTAAAGCAGTTATACTCCAACAAAGATGTTTAAAAAAAAAAAAAAAGACAAGAGATAAATGTTGGTGAGGATATGGAGATATCTGAACCTGTATACACAGGTGGTAGGAATGTAAAATGGTTCAGTTACTATGGAAAACAGTATGAAGGTTCCTCAAAAAACAAAAATGGAACTATCATATGATCCAGCAATTCCACTTCTGGGTATTTATCAAAAAGAATTGAAATCAGGATGTCAAAGAGGTACCTGCACTCCCGTGTTCATTGCATCATTATTCACAATAGCCAAGATATGAAAACAACCTAAATGTCCTTGACAGATGAGCAAGAAAAGAAAATGTGGTATATCCATATAACGGAATATTATTCGGCCTTTAAAAGGAAGGAAATACTACCATATATGACAACATGGATGAACCCAGAAGTCATTATGCTCTGTGGAACAGGCCAGTCACAGAAGGACAGACACTGCACCATTCCACTTATATGAGGTACCTAAAATAATCAGACTCATAGAAGCAGAGGGTAATGGGGACTGCCAGGAGTTAGTGAAGAGAGAAATGGGGAGGTGCTATTCAAAATTCATAAGGTTTCAGGTGTGTAAGATGAATAAGTTCTAGAGATCCATACGTCAGCTCATTAAATCCTCATAAATATTAAGATAGATACTATTCCTGTGGTACAAATAACTCCTTGCCAGGATGTCTCAGCCAGTGAGTGGAAGAGTCTGAACAAGAACCTCCCTAGCTTGGCAAATTTCCAAGATGCCGGAACATTAGTCAGAGTTTGCAAGGTCAGCTCCTGCCCCGCTATGCTCTTCCCCACTCTCCACTCATTCCTCCCCGCCGTAATGAGAACAAGATGCTCGAGTTTATCCCGCAGGCTAATGACCACATCGCCTGTCTGGCCTTAGGAGAGCCCTACCCTGACCATAACTAACTATCTTCCCTCTGTCTTTCAATTATCACCTTCCAAGAACTATAAACCTAAAATGTAGGCCAGGTCTCTGGATTTTCTGCAACAGCCTAAGGCACACGTCTTTTTTACGTTGACCAAACAGTTGCAAAATTCTGTGCTCCACCTTTCTTCTGACTTGGTCACCCAACTCTGCCATGTGTTTCCATCATCAACCTCATAGCAACAGCCCCAGGAGAAACAAGGGCGAAGCAATCACACAAAGTCCCACAGATGGAAGGAACTGGAGACTTGCTCTATTATCCTCAGGTTCTGTAGGCTGATGATGGTTAGTTCTTAAACTTAAGAAGGGTGTAACATGATGCTGGGCATCCAAGCTAAAAAGCTACACTAGATATCATAAACTGGAAACCTAAAGTTATCTTTAGTCATATAAAACTATCTTCAGTGGATACAAGATGGGCAAAGAAGGAAATATTCCAGGGGAAGGGAGAAAGACCTTAATTTTACAATTTTAACTTTACCCACCCACTGCAATCTACTTCATAGAATCAAATCTATAAAGATTTATGTGCTCTTATTCCACATCACCAAATTTTAAAAAGGGAGGTGGACAATCCCAAGGAGATTGAATTTCTTTTCCAAAGTGACACAGTGAGACAGGCACTCAGGATTCCAGCTTAAAGTAGAATTCAGGTCTCCTAACATTTAAATAGCAACAAACCAACTCATGAACCACATACTGACCAAAAATAAAGTCAACACAACACATGATACCAACTGATATTTCTTTAGAAAAATAAAAATGAAACAATGAATTACCTATTTTAGACTTTGGTTTGTTCAAATACCACAATTTTCCATAGACATGGGCCATACTTCATTATGCACAAGCTAATTCCTAAGTATTATGTGTAAAGATTTTCATGTGCCAGCAATATTAAATTAAAAATTAACTCATATTACTACATTATGCTCATTTCTTCAAAATGGAGAGACTGAAAAACAATTTTTTGTTTATTATATTAGCATGGTTTAGATTCAACATTAATTTGTGTTCGGACTTCACCTGAGTGGCTCAAAATCAAATTTTTCCACCAATGCAAATAATGGATCTGAGTCAGGAGGCTGCTACAACAGGCGAGCAGGAGCTTGGGTGTCTGAAATAACAGGGTCAGGTCAGTAGAAAGGGAAAGAAGCTACAAATATGAGAATGGTACCAAGATTTCAAGTCTGACCAAATAGGATAGTGATGGCAATAAAAGAGAAAAAGAATACGGGAGAAAGATGGCCAAGGCGTGGGAATAAGGAACAAGGTGTTCAGTTGAGCTGCTGAATCTCATGTGCACACATGACACCCACAGGGATGTATCCAACAGGAAGGCAAAAAGAACTCAGGTGGACTTCAAGTGAAAAGTCCAGAGTAGAGATAGACGTGGAAGCCAATATGTTAAAAGATAACCGCTGGGCTTCCCTGGTGGTGCAGTGGTTGAGAATCTGCCTGCTAATGCAGGGGACACGGGTTCGAGTCCTGGTCTGGGAAGATCCCACATGCCGCGGAGCAACTAGGCCCATGAGCCACAACTACTGAGCCTGTGCGTCTGGAGCCTGTGCTCCGCAAGAAGAGAGGCCACAATAGTGAGAGGCCCACGCATCACGATGAAGAGTGGCCCCCACTTGCCACAACTAGAGAAAGCCCTCGCACAGAAACGAAGACCCAACACAGCCAAAAATAAATAAATAAAAATAAATTAAAAAAAAAAAAAAAAAAAAAAAGATAACCACTGAAACCATGAGAACAACAGCAATAATACCAGATCACCGAGAGGAAGCACACAGTGAGATGAAGAAAAGCCGGCGGAGGCCCACACTGGGGTCGTTAGCAATGGGAAGAGTCCGTGACGAAGGACAAGATGGAGCAGGTCAGAGAAGCAGGACAAACCAAGAGAGGTTCAGGATCTACGCTAGAGATGGAAAGAAAAGAGTCATCTGTGCCAGAGACCACAGAGAGGCAAGAGTGAGCAGGAGAGGAGGGGTCTTGGATTGGGTGGGTGGTCAGTGTGGTGGGACAGAAAACAATGTGGCAAGAAACTGAACAGAGAAAGGAAGGAAAAGCAGCCATGTCTACCGGCCTCCTGATAAAGCCTGAGGACGTCAGGGAGAAAGGCCTAGGACTGTAACTTGAGAGACAGCACAGCAAAGGGGATGAACCAATATTATTATGTCAACCATGCATATCAACTACATGAAGAGCTTCAAGTACGTCTGGCAAAAGCATATGAAAACCTGGGTCTAGACAACAACCATTCTGCCCATTAAAATCCACTCCCCACTGATATATATAAAATAGATAACTAATGAGGACCTACTGTATAGCACAGAGAACTCTACTCACTACTCTGTAATGGTCTATATGGGAAAAGGATCTAAAAAAGAGTGGGTATATGTATACGTATAACTGATTCACTTTGCTGTACACCTGAAACTAACACAACATTATAAATCAACTATACTCCAATAAAAATTTTTTAAAAAATCCACTCCCCCCAAACATACACTCACTTTCACACACACATACACACACACACACACACACTTCTAAATGAAAATGACTCTTCTAATACAATTACAAAAAAAGGACCTACATTTTATCAAAAGTGTAGATGTCATAAACTACACGGTTTGAAATACACCTTGCAAGTTTTATGTCAACATTTTACTCAAGAAATGACCTCTTAGTTTCTGAAATGCCTTGCTACTTTTATATCATTTTGACCTGAATTTGGTACTATCATGAGTCATTAGAGAAAAAAAAATCCATTAAAAATACAATTAAATTTTAGTTAACTCCAAAGTTGTATTGAAAATGTTAGCAAAGCCTTTATACTGTGATACTTACGTTGTAAATCAATTCTCAAAAGCTCTCAAATATCAAAGATTTTTCAGGCATCAGTGTTCTTATCCATGTGACGTCTTAGCACATGCTTTGTGTTTACATAAAAATATGGTTTTCAATCATTAAATGACCTACAAGGTTGAAGTTATGAAAAATGGTCATGAAAGCAGCAAATACCTGAGGTACTCACAGCTGTGGAGTAGGGATTATGAGCTCCAGTATTTTCAGCCCAGCAGCCACATCCATAAAGAGCAGCCTGGGGGGAAAAATAGATAAATACAATATTTTAAGATTATTACACGTAATTACTAGCTTTCAACAGAAGACAGAAATCATACCCATCTAACAAAGCCTCATCTAATAATGATGTATAGCAAATGAGCGATAACCAGAGGTTGTGTAAGACCTACCCGAACAATGGTTCAAACATTAACAAAACTATATTTTCAGCTATGTATTAATCTAAAATTTTTCAGAAAATTGCAAAAGAAAGTTTCTTAGTCTCATCAACAGTAATTTTTTCCTTCCCTGAAAAATCTTCCCTCTATTGTAGTTTGTCAGGTGTTGCTCTTCTGGCCCCTTGAAATCACTGTGGTTGCCTTAAAATAACACTTGTCAAACTAGGTGCGTGTCAGATTTCTTGGGGAGCACGATGATAGGAACCTTGGTTCCCAGATACCCTGATGGTCTGGAGGTTGCCCCAGGATTCAGCATCATTAACCCGGGCCTAGGAGCCCGGAATGCGGGTGGTCCTCCTGCCACGCTCTAGCAAACGCTGCTTTAGGTTTTAGTGCCTCTTCCCTGCCTCCTTCCGGGTGGCACAACAGGAACTGCAAACAGGTATGCACGAAGGGCCCAGTACCTGCTCACCACTGTGCTAGATTCTGCCAGATAGAAAGAAAGGAGACAAAAAGGCCTGTTCAAGCTAATCGCTTTGTGAGGTGGTGGAATAAATGTATATGTCTGAAACCACCAGGAACACAATAAGCTGCTGTGGTTTTATAAAAGTGTGTGACAATCATTCCTATTTTGTTTCCGACAGTGCCACCCAGAACGTCTGGATTCACCTCTTCAATATTCACAATGATTTTCTCTGCCTTTGGAAGGGGAATCACAATTGATAACTGTTCCATTCCTTAGAAGCAGAATTAGAAAAACCCTTAGATAGCTATTACAGAGAAATACAAGGAGGCATGGTCAGGAATGTTCATTATCACCTGTTTGGTAAGAATGAAATACTGAAAACAACATAAATTCAATCAGTACAGAAATGGCTAAATAAACACTGGCATAGCAATATGTGGAATTTGTTTCAAACATTAGAAAAAAGGATTAAGTTTCTTTAAAAAGATTTTTAAGAACTATTACAGAAGAAACTCTGAAACCTATTGAGTTAAAAAACAAAACAAAACAGCAAACTACAAGACATTCAGTATTCTCTGTGATTGGTGAAGGCAAAAGATACTCCCATAAAATAGCACAGTTATATTCTAGAAACTCACTTGTGAGGACTGGAAGAAGAAGCTTAGACTGAGAATGGTGACCAGACAGACTTCAGCTTTCTATGATATTTTATTCTTTTTTACAAGGACTTTAGAACTACTTTGCTCTAATATTCTACCCAGAACAGGGATTTTCGTGAAATATCCCAGGCACTTCTGATACTGAGAACCTCACCACCTCATGTGGGAACATATACCCCTTCTGGACACTTTCCATTGGTGGAAAGTGCTTCCTTAACTTCCACCCACCAATCCTAGGTCTACTCTCTGGAAATACTTTAACCTTCCCCTAAAGTTCTCCAAATTTTTGAAAACACCTATTCTAATGCCCTGATTTCTCTTTTCTCTCTCAAAGAATTTGTGAACTGCTCCCCAAGACATTGAGATGCACACACCCACCCCACTTCCCTAATGACCCTCCTTGAGAAATGATCCAGGGTCCAGGATAATTGGAGATGAAGTCGGACCATGTTCGTGTGATCCACAGTTGCCATCCCCCACTGTCAATGACAATACCCCTCTTAAAAGTAGAACCAAGAACTGAACACAACACCCCTGATATGGCAGGCATATTGAAAACACCATGCTTCTAAAACACACAAGACAGATGGGTGGGTGTGGCAACTAAAAGCTCTGTGGAATTAATTCAACATATGGATTTCAGAATAACATGGCAGACCTGTGGGATAAGCCATTCCACTGGTACTACCTAGGCTGGGTGTTGGGTCAGCCAAAGTCTCAGAGAACATGTGACCTCCGTGGAAGGGCCCATTCTTCCTTCACTGGAAACCCTGGATCTTAGCCCATTGCCCTTTCCATTTCCCACAATTATCTTGACCAGGAGTCTGCACCTAAAAAATAGTAAATATGTCCAAGAGGACACCCCTGAGAAGCCCAGTGGAGGCCATGAAAAGGAAGTTTATTCTTACTCTTGTTTCTCCTCTCTACACAAAATTTCCTTTATGCTATCTCTCCTCAATTTCATGACCTAAAGTTGTCTTCCTTCTCAACCTTCTGAAATTGGTTGGGCTGAGACAGTGATGGCTAAGATAAAAGAAAGAATCAGAGACTGTCCCTCTCGTATCCACTCCTTTGGATAAAACATCACAACCTTAAGCAGATCTTTAAAAACAAGAGCAACAGCAAAAGGCTTCCTTCTTTTTAGGAGTAAAATTTTATCAAAGCTACTATCATGCAGTAAAAGTAGGTCATACAAATGATGATATTATTATAACTTAATCTTCTCTGGGTCTTCGTTTCCTCTTTTATAAAATGAGGGTAATAAAAACACCCACCTCACAGTCTTGTAGGATCATGGGAATTTAACACACTTGCTGCACAGAGCCAGTGATTAATAAACGGCAGCTGCAGCTGTTATTAGGAGGCACTACGATAAGCAACTGAAATGCATTATGTCATTTAACCTTCTAGAACTTTGTAAGGTAGCTATTTATCCCCATTTTGTAGTTGTGGAAAGTAGAACTTAACGGCATTGAGTAACTTGTCCATGGGGAGGGGACTGGTAAGCGGGGGGGAGTGGGGTCAGAATAAAGTTTTACCTAAATCCCAAATCGACACTCTTAGCCCCTAAACTCAACTGCCTGTTTGTGTGTGGGTAGGGTGAGGGTTGGGGGAGAGTAGAACATAATGATAATAATTCCTGTCTCGTGTCCTGTTTGTAAATTCTAACTATTACGATAAGCTGAGGAAGCAAACAAGTTCTAATTCAAATTGCCACTTCAGCAGCTGGGTAATACGGGTAATATGCTAAAATTTTTAAAGAGTTACTTGTGCATTTAAAATGTATATAAGAATAGCTAGTTTCAGCACATTTTAAAAAAATAATCTTTGCTTTTTTAAATAGTTTGCTTGAGTATTTTGTTTCATTCTGTCCTGATCGTCAAGAAGAACAGCTCCTTACCTCCCATCTGATGCTTGCATATTTCTAGGCTTATTGCTTCTCCTCTATCTCAGCAATATAACACGATTAAGCAACTGTGTTTCCCTGTAAGCACCTTTCTTACTCCTCCACACCCTTTCCTGATTTATCAGCTCTCACAAACTATGCATTCATAAACCAGCCAAGTGGGGCAAATCAATATGTAAGGTGTTTTTTTTTAATTGAGGTACAATTGACACGCATTATATTAGCTTCAGGTGTACAAAATAATCATTCAATATTTGTATATATTGCAAAATGATCACCACAATTAGTCTAGTTAACATCCGTCATCATACACAGTTACAGAATTGTTTTTCTTGTGGTGAGAACTTTTAAGACCTACTCTCTTAGCAACTTTCAAATGTGTACGTGTTAAGTTTTACAGTATTTCTTTTTCCAGGGCAACCCCACGTGCAGGGTTCGGTGTAATATCCCGCTAACGTAGTCCAGCACTATGCTTGGTTCTGTTGTTGCTATTTTGCTAACGAAATCAAACAAAAACCAGTAAGAAAATCATGGGAATTACAATGCAATGAAGGCGCCTCTGCTGGCTTTTCTCTCTCTTTCTCTACCAAGGCATCCAGATCTGATATGCCAAGCTTGGTTTTCTTATTCCAAACTTGACAAATACACAGGGCTTTATAATGTGGAAAAATACCATGACCAGACAAAGGCTTTTTATACTGAGTTCAAAGCATTTCCACATGTTGAGTAATCATTCCTCATAAAGCCCCTTGTATGGTAGGCAAAGAGTAGCACAAAATTAATTATTCTTCCCTTCCCCTTCTCACCATAGGACTGTGAGTGACTTGTCCACAATAAAGGGCAGATCAGGGAACATCACTTGGGGCTTTGCAAAGATGTCCTCCACGAAGCAGATCACTCTGCTCCAAGCACTAGCTAACCACCGTGTCCAAAGCAACTGTGACACTGACTCTTCTTCAAACGTGAGAGACAAAGCACACAGAGCATGCCAAGCGGTGCTACAGATGCAACACGAGATCCAAGCACTGAGCTTAAACGCACCCTGTGCAACAACTTTAACAGATTCTGTGAGGGTGTCCAATTCATTTGTTCACTCAACAAATATTTATTAAGGCTGTAAGTAATGTGCCAAATTGGTTTATTCTCAGCAAGGTTATTAGATCAAATGGATTGTTAAATTTCATTCTCAGTTGGGTACTAAAGGCTGGATGGAGATGGGGAGGCAGGGGTGAAGAAGATGTACAAGTCAACAGGGAATAAGCCAGTTGCACATAAATTAGACCCTTCTATCTCGATTTCTCAAGTGGTGTCATGTGTTGGTGACTTGGACTACTAGTCAGTCTATAAAATAGCTGAAATGCTTAATCAGAGGAGGGATTAGAGGGTCAAAATGTTACTGTTCCTTGAATGGAGGAAATACAAAATGTAACTCTAAAACTGTGTTTCCACCTGGAAAGCAAGCAGCCATACAGTCAGGTGCTGGATCCTAAAGAGAAGGACATTTACAAAGAAAGAAAATGGAAATGGATGCACATTTATTAAATGTCTGATAAATGCCCAGGCCAGTACCTAGCCTGCTGAAAGTAGCCAAACATAGGATTACCAATTGTAAAGACCAGGAAGAACCCTATTACTGTGAGATAGGTTTTAATTTTAGAAAGAATCCTGAACAGGTATTTGATGATTTATACTACATAAGTGTTAAGAACAATAATCATTTGGTTTTTTCTGAAGAAAAAAAATATATCTCTACTGGTTCAAAAACTTGCAGGCTAGAAAATTCCATGTTTCGACTTGGAAAGCTAGTTTAAAAACCCCAGAATCACTTACCTGCCCCACTCTCCCTGGATGTTTCAAGGCCAAGCCTCCACTGGAGACGGCGGCAGCCACGTTCCCTTCGTGGTCCACGACCACAGCGCCCACCGTGTCCAAAGTGCCTGAGTCATTCTCCTGCGGAGCAAAAGTGGCCAGAGCATTCGCTAAGCACGGTGTGTGACAATGATGTGACCACACAGCACTTGTCGGGACAATCATGACATAACAAAATCTGAGCTAATCCTTAACCGGAACATTCAGCAATCTCCTGAAATTATTTATTATCAAGTTGCCACTTAATCTGGTTCAAGTCAAAACTTATTTTCCAGTGTAAGATCCTGAACCAAGGGTGTCTGGTTGCTCTTCTCTAATAATAAGCCTAATGTGCCTTTCTAAGGGAGGAATTAAAAAACAATTTAATATAAATTACAGTATATCGCCGTGTCTCCTTAATCTCAAGAATTAAGTTCACGATTGAGAATTTATAGAGGAAAAGATCTATGATGTAAGTGAACTAATAAATGTCCTTATTAGTATTTTTTAAATATTATATACAGATTTCTAAAAGTAATATATTCAGCACAATAAATGAAGAGAGTGACATTTCTAGTCTTGGTGTAGACCATGCTACAATTTTCTTTTCTAATTCCTTCCTTCTGAGAAACTTAATGGCCAGCTCCCTTCTCTGCTATATTAATAACATGGTTGCCAATCATATGGCAGAAAACTGCATATTCTTGGGAGGCATCTTTGTGTTTCTGTGTCTTGCTCCAGGTCCCACATGCTTAAGGCATTTCACATGTAGTGACCACAAGCAGCTGTCTCCTACCTCAAAGATTTCTGGTTCACCTGTGCAAGGCAGACAAACTTTACACTGCTGGATAAAAATCAGAAGTAAAGGAAGTGGGAACAAAGTTTCATGAAAAATTATCTTTTTTATATATTAAAAAGGAGGGCTACTACAGGTCTTTAGGTTCATAGCGGTCATGGTGGTATTCTTACACTAGGGCACTGGTGCCCCAGAACCTGAGACCCCTACCCTCACCCTAGCACTCAAGTCTGTATGAAAGAGTCAGGCAGAAGCCCATGTTCAACGAGACCAGCTCTCCCTCCTGTGTGGTTTATGCTCATACTACTTACTGAGCAAGACATTATTCGTGCTGAGGGGGTACCTGCCTGAGTGGTTTTTGAAATACCACACTAAGGCTAGCCCCAGAAAAGTCAATGGGCTCCCAAGGCCACCTCAGAAGTTGAGCAACATTGAAGGGAGTTTTGAAATATTGGAAGCAGAATGTAAACAAAAGATTTTTCCTTAAAGCAAACTAGAAAATGCAGAGGCAGAGTATGCCACAATGAACATTATATTAAGTCTATTAGGAGAAGGTATATCTAGATGTTTGCATTTCTTTGGTTCTTGCTCTAAATTCTAACTCCCCTTAAATATACTGTTCCACTATGACAGTACTTACTTTGATACAACAGGTGTAACTGACTGAAATGCATGCTGTGTCCCTACTCACCCTTTTAACAGCAGCTGGGGAAGACCAGCCAGTGGATCAACATGGCCATATCCCAGAATATCACAGTTCTTCTGGTGGTAGGTTGTCTGACTTTTAAGGATAGTTTCCTAACCTGACTGTAAACCTCTGAGGAAAGGTCTGATCCACTGTTTCATTCTGCCCACAGCAGACATTAAGGACATCCTTATTCTTTAAGACAACCCTCAGAATGGGAGAAAATATTTGCAAACGAAGCAACCAACGAGGGATATCTCCAAAATACACAAACAGCTCATGCAGCTCAGTATCAAAAAAACAAATAACCCAATCAAAAGATCTAAACAGACATTTCTCCAAAGAACACATATAGATGGCCAAAAAGCACATGAGAAGGTGCTCAACATCACTAATTACTAGAGAAATGAGAATCAAAACTACAATGAGGTATCACCTCACATCGGTCAGAATGGCCATCAACAAAAAATCTTCAAACAATACATGCTGGAGAGGGTGTGGAGAAAAGGGAACCCTCCTACACCGTTGGTGGGAATATAAATTGGTACAGTCACTATGGAGAACAGTATGGAGGTTCCTTATAAACCTAAAAATAGAGCTACCATATGACCCAGCAATCCCACTCCTAGGCATATAGCTGGAGAAAACCAGAATTTGAAAGGATGCATGCACCCTGATATTCACTGCAGCTCTATTTACAATAGTCAGGACATGGAAGCAACCTAAATGTCCATCGACAGAGGAATGGATAAAGAAGATGTGGTACATATATACAATAGAATATTACTCAGCCATAAAAAGGAACGATATAGTGCCATTTGCAGAGACATGGATAGACCTAGAGACTGTCATACAGAGTGAGGTAAGTCAGAAAGAGTAAAACAAATATCGTATATTATCGCTTATATGTGGAATCTAGAAAAACAGATGAACTTATCAGCAAAGCAGAAATAGTCACAGATGTAGACAACAAACTTACAGTAACCAACAGGGGAAGAAGGGGTGGGACAAATTGGGAGATTGGGATTGACACGTATACACCACTAAGTATAAAATAGATAACTAATAAGAACCTACTGTTTAGCACAGGGAACTCTACTCAATGATCTGTGGTGACCTAAATGGGAAGGAAATCTAAGAAAGAGTGTATATACGTATACATATAACCGATTCACTTTACTGTACAGCAGAAACTAACACAACATTGTAAAGCAACTACACGCCAATAAAAAGTTAAAAAATAAAAATAAAATAAACTTGGAGTAAATAAAGCACATCTGTATCCCTGGTGTAACAAAACCAAGCCCAGTAAGTGACGATACATGCCCTGCCGTTCTAACGTCAGTCTTCCATCTCCTTTTCTCAAGATTCAATTTCATACAAGGCCAGAGAATGACACTATCTTAGGGAAGATTAACAATAATCAGGTTTACTCATTTGGTACAGACTAAGTGGAGTCTGTCTTCTTTGGTAGATAAGATGGAATTATCAAAGTAAAGAAATGCATTGGACACATTTTATTCCAGAAAAGAGAGATAACCCTAAAGACAAATGTACTTTTAAGATGAACATTTGTTTCATTTTTCTAAGAAATAATTCCTAAATCTTTATATCCTTGCAACCCCAGATAGAGATTGTTTCTTGTTCAGATGCCAAGTCTTACGTCATCTACAGGAGGGCTTCTCAAACTTTAATGTGCATACAAATCAATTGGAGAACCTGTTTGAATGCAGATTCTGATGGAGTAATCTAGAATCAGTCACGACTATACATCTAAAAACGCCCGAGTAATGCTGATGCTGATGTTACTGCTCCATGGACCCTACTTTGAGAAACAAGGTCTGAGAGCATCCCACAAGGTCATTATCAGCCAGATGTCTGCTCTACTCATTCTAAGGCAAATAACTTCATAGGCACAAATCTGCTGAAGGAGAAACTTAAACCACCTAAGACCAACATTATGTCAGCATAAAAGATTTAAGCTCTATCTTGTTCAACTACCAACTGGCAGCATATCACCACAACCATAACACCATGAACACACTACAAGGTATTTTAAAGTATGATCTTATTAATCTTGCTGGTTCTTTTAGAAATAGACAACTCTCATGCAAATAAAGAGGCACTGTAAAATAACTTTCCTCAAAAACAGCAACAACAAAGTCAGGAAAGGGTATTCTTTATTAGTTCTTTTTTTATTAGCTGTGACTGCTGATCCTACGCAAACATTCTATAAAGTAGAACTTTACTGAGGGGACACATAACATATACACGATGATATACGTTATCTGTAAAACAATTCTCTTAGCATTTCAATCAGGATATCGTGAACTATAACTCTTATCCCTAACCAAACTACTACAGAAAGACACAAAAGGATTATACAGAGATGGATTTACTGTAACTTGTTTTTCAAAAATGAAAAATCAAGCGAAAAATAGAGAATCCTGCTCCAAATTAAGCTAAATATTCCTAATGGCTTGCAACACCTGCAAAAATCAGAATTACTTCATAAATATTCAAGAATTAGTTCACAGATTTCACATACTGAAAAGCAACTTGAAGGATGATGAAATAGCATTTAAGCATTTTTATGAAGTGCAGATAAATTGAGTGAAAGACAAACACTGGTATTTTGACTATAATAATTTCACAGAGCTCGTTTGTACAAGAATGAAATCTAAGAAAGGCTAAAAAACACACAAATGACTGTTATTATATAGAGCTGCTATTATACTCTTACACTCCATAAATACTTAGAAGTACATGTGCCACATAGATACACATGGACCTATTGTCCCTGACTGAAACATGCTAGCTGCCTCAATTTTTTAGATAAAATTGTGACTAAAAAGCAATGGCATAAACTATAGTTCCCATCGAAATAAACACATGTATATAAAGTTGGCATAGAGATTGCATGTGTTATGGAAACGACTGAAATAAAACTTTCTTGAAGTAACCAAGGATCTAGTAAACTCTGTTGGGCTTAATGTCAAAAGTTTTCATTCTTCTTGCTCCAAGTTGGAGATGGCTGTTACACAGTTATTGTACGAATTAAATTAAGTAACACATGTAAACTAATAAATCCCTCAGAACAAAATGTAGGTACTTTCCACGTGAAAATTAAGCCTCTAACCTACACTCTAACTCTGAAACCTGCCAAGAGACACCATCTATCAGTTACTTATCTCATTAACTTGGTCTTTCTTCTGTACAGAATTACTCCAATATCAAATAGCTAAAATATAAGAATAATATCTCAAGTGTAAAAGTGCATCCTGAAACTGATGTATGGTGGGATTATCCTAATACAATAATAATACGTTGTTGTTTTTTTTAAAGATACCAAACCTTCCCAGTACACCTTTGTTAGGCTGAAAGCAGCATTATGATTGGCCTGAGCTTCCACTTGAGAAACGCAGCTGACTTAACGCCCTCTGTGACAGCACAGTAACTTCAGCATAAAGCTTTACCACCTTCGAGCATCCTAAAGATGGAACGATAGCTCTGGCTACAAGAGACTTAGATCTGGCTCCAGGTCTATCTCCTAAAACCAGCCCCCTACAGTGGGGCCACTGTGGGCTCAGAGTATATCAGCTGTGTGTGTAAAAGAAGTACAATTTAGCTAGAATTATCTATTTTCATGTGTCTGGCTTGGCTGAAACCAAGGAAAATTTGGATATAAGAATATCCAGTGACCCTCCAGAAAATCACCCTTCTGATGTCCAATACTACAAATGATGTTTCTGTAAGCTACAGTCATAATGTCTATTTTTAAAAAATCCTTTATTTTCTTTGCTTAATAAATATGCATTAAAATTTTTGCAGCACTATATAATTAGTGCCAAACATATCTACAACAGAGAAAAAAATTATATTATATAAAAATCTGTTATTAATTCCCTAAATCACTCAACACCAAAAACAGAAAACTTTTCAGCTCAAAATAAAAATAAAGTGTGTTAACAATGCTTTTAAGGGGCTTTAATATATCTAGATTACAGCTTTAATTATAAATTCATATCATAACAAAGTTCCAGAGGATTACCCCAAAATTCCAGACTCTCAAAGGACAATGTTTTCCAACTGGCAGAATTCCTATATAGTGTTCTGGTGGCTAATCTCAGTTTTTTTTTTTATAATCTTACAAATAATGAATTATGGATTTTTTTCTCTTCAAAATGGAACCGTTTGAGAGCCTCAGTGTACATGTTGAGTGAGCCCGTGTAAGTGATGGTAGAGACCAGATGAACATACTCGTGACTTAGATTATTACACAGTTGAACAGTAAAAACCACCACGATAGCTTTACACAGTTTTAAATCATTTTTATTCTTATTCATATGTTGTTTAATTAATATTATTTAATTTGAACTCATAATGAACCACTGGTTAAGGATAGCAACCTAAGATATACTGGAGTTGAAATAAAAATTAAGGAATTTAAGAATGATGATAATTCTGACAAGTTCCTTAAGATAATATTAACTAACTAGATCATTAAATTGCATCCATTTGATAAAAACACTTATAGAATACATCTCAATGACTTAAAATCAGTTTAAAAATTAATGATGAATATATCTAATTTGGCTTCTTGTTTTTCTGGAGTAAGTATTAATCACAATTTTAAAATTCTAAATCAAAAAAATTTAATTCTAAATTAAATATACACACCTAGCTATGACCCAGCAACTACACCCCTAAATATTTACCCAAGAGAAAGCAAAATATACATGACAAAAGACTTGTCAAGAATGTTTATAGCACCTTAGTCAAACTGCAATAGTCAAAACCTGTAAACAACCCAAATGTCTATCAGGAAGGGAATGGGTACACAAACTGTGATACAGGCAACAGAGGAGGACTGCTCAGCAATAAAAAAGAACTAGTGATATGTACAACAATATGGATAATTTTTTAGATGTATGCTGAGTAAAAGAAGCTGGACACAAGAGAGTACATAATATATGATCCCATTCATCTGAAGTTTTAGAACAGGGAAAACTACTCTATGGTGAAAAAGAATCAGAAAAATATTTGTCTTGGGAAGGAGGCGTGGACTATGAAGGGGTATGAGGAAACTTTCTAGAGTAGTAGCAATATCATATCTCGTTACATGGTTGTATACACATATCAAAATTCATCAAATTATATACTTAAGATTGTGTGTGTGTTGCTGTTTGTAAATTTTACCTTAAAAAAAGAAATCAACAGCTGATGTATCTATTTTAAAGTACACAACCAAGAATTCAAAACGCCAGGTCATGAACAAATTTTTCAATTTTTTCCTAATAGTATAATACAGTTATATTTATATAACATTTAATACACATTTGATTGCAATTGTAAGCAAGTGGGGGCGTTGGAAAATATGAAAGAGATAGTAAAAAATATGAATGAGAAAAAGTCTAATGTATGCCCAACTGGAAAGAATAGACAGAATAGAGAAGTGAAAATATTTAAAGAGAAAATAGCTCAAATTTCCCCAGAACTGATGAAAAACAAGAATCCAGACCTCTAGGAAGCCAGAGAGAAAGAAAGGGAGCCAGATAGAAAGGAAAGCTCACCACAACAGAATGAAGGCAGAAATCCCAAAGTCCAATGGGAGCCAGAAGGCAGTGGTGTATTTTCAAGGTACTCAGAGAAAAGTAACTATAAACATAGAAGTGGGTACCTAACAAAATTACCTTTTAGGAACAAAAATAAAATAAATACATTTATAAATTAAAAAATAAAATTTGTTTACCACCAAGAGACCTGCACTTAATGAAATCCTAAAGGACCATTCTATTTAATACTGCAAACTGCCCTCCTTCTAATCCTCCCTACCACCTACTCATAGGCATTCCTAATCTTCCTTTCTTGACTCTGCTTTATCTTTTTCCCATAACATGTCATCATCTTCTAAAATATAACACATATTTTCATATTATTTAAACTGCCAATCTCCCCCGAGACTGGAAGCTCGACAAAGGCAGTAATCTTTGTATGTTTTAGGGACTTCCCTGGTGGCCCAGTGGTAAAGAATACTCCTTCCAACGCAGGGGACGTGGGTTCGATCCCTGGTTGGGGAACTAAGATTCCACATGCCGCGGAGAAACTGAAACCCGCGTGTCACAACTACTGAGCCTGCGTGCCGCAATCTACAGAGCCCACGCGCCCTGGAGCCCACACGACCTGGAGCCCACGCGTCACAACTAGAGAGAGAAAACCCGCACACCACAACTAGAGAGAAGCCCGGGCGCCACAACTAGAGAGAAGCCTGAACCACAATGAAAGATCCCACATGCCTCAACCCTGTGTGCTGCAACTAAGACCCGCCACAGCCAAAAAAATAAAGGAAATAAAGAAATAAATTTTTAAAATCTTTGTATGTTTTATTCACTAACATACGCTAAGCACCCAGAAAAGTACTTGATACCTCTTAAGCACTCAATAAATACCTGTTGAATGAATGAATGAACAAATGAATTATATACTTTAAGAAGAAGGAAAATAAATGCTGTCATCCGAATGTGTCCTTCCAAAATTTACATGTTGAAATCTTAATCCCCAAGGTGATGGTATTAGGAGGTGGGGCACTGGAAGATGATTAGGTCATGAAGGCAGAGCCCTCATGAATGGGATTATGCCATTCTAGAAGAAGCCCAAGAAGCTCCCTTGTCCCTTCTGCCATATAAGGTTATAGCAAAAAGATAGCCATCTAGGAAGTGGGTCCTCACCAGACACCAAATCTGCCTACGTCTTGATGTTGGACTTCCCAGCCTCCAGAACTGTGGTAAATAAATTTCTATTGTTTGTAAGCCATCCGGTCTATGGTATTTTGTTATAGCAGTCTGAAAGGACTAAGACAATAATCCAAGAAGGAAAAGGACATTCAGGAATGAAACGAGGAATAGGTAAGCAAATAAAATGGCAAAACTTCATGTAAATCAAAATTAATATTGTCTTTAAAAATAATAATGGTTAGGGACCTCCCTTGTGGTGCAGTGGTTAAGAATCCACCTGCCAATGCAGGGGACACGGGTTCGAGCCCTGGACCAGGAAGATCCCACATGCCACAGAGCAACTAAGCCTGTGTGCCACAACTACTGAGCCTCCACTCTAGAGCCCGCAAGCCACAACTACTGAGCCCACGTGCCACAACTACTGAAGCCCACGTGCCTAGAGCCCATGCTCCCCAACAAGAGAAGCCACCAAAATGAGAAGCCCATGCACCGCAACAAAGAGTAGCCCCCACTCACCACAGCTACAGAAAGCCCGTGCGCAGCAACAAAGACCCAACGCAGCCAAAAATAAATTAATTAATTAAAAATAATAATGGTTATTATTAGAAGGTCAAGATTGGGTTTTAAAATCTGGCTATATGTTATTTATCAGAGATACACTTGAAAAATAAGGACATGGAAAAGCTGGAAGAGGACAGGGAAAAGAGAGAGAGATACCAAGCAGGTACCAATCCAAACAATGTAGCTATATTAACATCAAGAAAATTAAGTTTTAAGACAAAAAGTTAATAGAACTAAAGAGTCTCTCTGTGATAAATACTGAAAGTTTAGATACACCACGGAGATGTAGTAATTCTAAATTTGTATGTACCTAAAATAAAAAATAGCCTCAAATGTATGTAAAGCAAAAACAGAGCAACAAGGAGAAATCGGCAAACCATAATACCTCACAATGAGATATTTTAACACATTTCTCTCAACTATGAATAGGTCAAATGACCTAAATAATAATAATAATAATAATCAGTAAGAAATAAAAGATCTGAACAGCATATTAAAAAGCTTAATTAGATAGACATTCACAGAATTCTGTACCAATTAGAGTGGAAGCATTCTTTTCAAACACAAATAAATATTTACAAAAATTGACCATACATTAATCCATAAACTAAATCACAACAAATTTCAAGAAACATTGAAACATCAAACAGAATACACTCTCTAACTACAATACAATTAAGTTAGGAGTCAATAAAGGTAAATAAAATTTAAAAATTAAAAAAGAAAAAAGTACTTCTAAATAACTTATGGATCAAATACGAAATCTAAATAGAAACAAAAATATTTAATAATGAATGATAATAAAAATATTACATTTCAAAACTTGTGAGAGATATAGTAAAAGTGGCACTTAGAGGGAAATTAATACCCAAAATATTAATATTAGAAAAGAAAACAAAATTAATAAGCTGTGTCCAACTAAACAAGTTAGAAAGAGAATAAGATAAACACAAGGAGAAAAAACAGAGATAAGATGAAAGAGGAATAAACATTAGTTGAAAAGATCCAGAAAGCAATAAAATAAATAAATAAATAAATAAAAAGGAAAAAGAAGGGCAAAATTGATTCTGTGACAAAACAACTTGTTGTTTTAAACCTTAGCAAAGGCCCGGCCCTCCTGCCTTCTCCTCCAGTATGAGCCTTGGCTCTCCGGAGTAACAGCAGATACTATTAAACTCCACACTATAGGTGGCATCCTGACTCGCTTGCACTTCATCCAGTGCAAATATTGCTCTCTCCTCCCCTACCCTTGCCCCACATCAAAATGCTGTCCTTCTTCAAGTCCCAGGGCCTCAGTAACCCCAGAAAAGGTCTCCTGAATCATTTCCCATCCACACGGGGGCCCTGGCCCTAAAAGTACAACCTAAACCCCTGTCTGGAAGACTTTTATACACTGGCTTGTTCTAAGCTCTTTGGTGGCTTGTCTTCCCCCCCTTCCACCTGGAAGCAGCAACTAACAAAGTGTCATAAGATAAATACTTTTTCATTGAACCTCATCAATAACTCAAACTTCTTGTCCTCTGAAACTGCATCTTGCTCAATTTTTATGCACAATCCAGACTCAGCCTATCCAAAGTAGTTTTCCTATAACCTCACGTTTCTCTGATTATTTCATATTTAGATCTTCTCTGAATGTAATGCTTTTGCACATCACTCCTAAATGGGTTCCGTCTCAAAAGCACATCCTTAAACAACTGCTGAGAAATCTTTCGCTGGTCCCATAGTAACCAAACTAAAGTCCACACTCGTTTCTCACAATGTGGAAGTGATCTTTATTTCAGGACGTTGTGCATGCCCTTTGGTCTACTGTTCAAAACAAACTTCTAAGGCTCTTACCATCAAACACTAAGCCTCTCGCTTTATCTATAAAGAAATGATATATCTTTATATTGGTCACACACTCCACCGTTCAATGTTTTCTTTTGGTAACACTTCTTTACTGCCTTCCCAACCCCTTAAATCAATCATCTGGCACCAGATCACACTCCTCGTTTTTGACTAACCAATTCAGTTTCTTTAACTCCAGACTGCTTTCCTAAAAGCTCTAAATGATTAATACCCGTACAATATTTGAGCCTTAACTTCACTTTTTCCACTGGTCATCCTTCACTATCTTAAACTCAGTCACTGCCGTCTGGGAAACATGCTCAAGGGAGAAGGAGGGAATTGAGATTATTTGGCAGTTTCACTTCATAGAGGCGCATATATGAGAGGACTTCAACCACATAGATAGCGCAACACGCTACCAGCACACACACTAATAGGCTATGAATGTCATTACCTGGGCAGATTAAAAAACACATAAATAAATGAGCTAAGACCTTGCTAATTAAATAGACAGCAACAAAGTCTCTTTAATAAGAGCAGGCAACCTTTTGCAATTTAGTTGTCCAATTTGGCTCTTTCCAGGAACACCTGGCCGTGGTCTGGACCTCTGGTCTTTCATTTCAGAGCTTACATTTACCTTCTCGGGATAAAATTACACTTTTTCTTTTAAATTCCAGAGCTCCAATGGCCTTTGAACTGAGTCTTAAAGCAGTGGGGAATAACAGATAAAGGACTCGAAGGTAACCTGGACAATCTGGAGTCTATTCCTGCCAATGAAACACCATGACAATTGGGATGGGTCATTAACCTGGATTTAAGTTCCACCCTCTCCAGATTGAAGAATAATTGACACCAACTTTAATAACACAGTAATAAGTTATTTTATTTGATATGAGATTTCTAAAGCAATATTCATTTGACCGTATAATTATGAGTATACTCACAAAAATAGAAATTATTATTCAAAATCATAAATATATAACAACTAAAGATCAGCATATTAAAAAGCAAAAAGGAGCCAAAAAATGCCCATATACTTATTTTCTTTTTGTTCCTCAACAGATTAAAACCTTATTAGAAATCAGAGATAAATCAAAGAATTACAAAGAGTAGGAAGGAGCTAAGTATATTCTAGGATGTAAAATACAATCTAAACTAATCATGACAGTACTATATCTTAGAAATTCTAACGCCATTCAAATTAACCTCAATGATGTTTTTCAGAGATTCCCAACACTCAAAAGCCTGTGTTTAATGCAAATAACCACCAGGACAGGCCCCACTCACACATACTGTATTTCAAAATATTCTCCTCATTTGCTTCTAAGTACAGTTAGTGCAAACAGACGTTCAGGGGCAGCTCTGCCTGTGTACTTACTTCCTCTATGGTCTATTTTACTTTGCTAAATTCTGTGGACAGTTGAATCCTATCAGCTGTCGTGCCCCCACTGGGGATTACAGGCTGTCAAAACCAGAGCTTGGTTTGACCAGCAAAGCGTACTATTTTTGGTGTTGCGCACTTTGGTTTTTGAATACCTAAAAATGGAACATGTATTGCCATCCCCGCCACCCCTCTAGATGGTCTCACATATTTAGGCTACCTGCTTGGCCCCCATAACCATTTGGGTTTGAAACCACTGTCCTGAAGAAACTCTGTGGTGCTTCTCACAGGCTTCTTCTAAACTAGGACTTTCTCTTTCTCTCTACAGTTATGTAAGCCCTACTCTTTATCCAAGCCCCAGCTTAAATTCCACCTCTTCCATAAAGGCTTCCATAAAGCCTACCATGTGCTTATGGTAATTTATCCATCCTGCTAATCCCTGCAGCTCTCACGGATGGTTTCATTCTTCTAGCACATACCAAATGGTATGATTTCCCTTTATTGTTTAATTCCTCTGGACCAAATGGGCAGGGCCTCTCTATTTACTCCTAAAGCCTACTTAAAAATCTGTATATAGATAGTACTCAATAAATGTTTGCTGGTGATAATGTTGAAGTCAAGGTAAAATAGGTACTGGAAAAAAACAAAAACAAAAACTGAAGAGCCCATGAGGCCATGACCTCCGGTAGAAACTCCACTCAAAGCCTGTGCACTCCTCAAGGTCACTTGCTAGTTCCTCATAACCTCAGGTGACACAAATCAATGGAGCAATGAAAATGGAGCACTGCCTATCCCTTGAGCAAACGACATACAATGACCACAGAAGAGATGGCAATGCTTGTAAAATAAAAATGCTCTCAACACAGGAAAAAAAAAAAA
Organism: Balaenoptera musculus; assembly: GCF_009873245.2. NCBI lineage: Eukaryota > Metazoa > Chordata > Mammalia > Artiodactyla > Balaenopteridae > Balaenoptera > Balaenoptera musculus. The sequence continues at coordinate 40,159,641 of NC_045799.1, forward strand.
AAGCACAATCACAAGCATCATAGACTTGTCTTAGCTTGCAAGGCAATCCCCATTTCCATTCTGTCCCCTGTCCCTCCTCGGAAAATCACACCACCAAAATAAATAGGTGTTAGAAAATGGGTAGGAATTTTTGTCATGGTGAAGGTCTATTCTTTTTCCTAGAAAAAGACACATGGCCTAGGAGTACATTTGTAAAACAGGCATTTTTACCTGCATAACAGGAGAGGGACTTGGTCACGTTTCTGTAGATAGCTAGATGGGCACGCCCCCTTGTGGACACTTCTTGACTCACCTCTGGAATGGTCAGCTGCAACTGTGAGCTGTTTCTAAGAAATTATTTCCCATCATTTCCCTCACTTATTCAATAATATTATTATCAATAGTAATATTTCAGATAACCAAACTCTTCTTTCATTACATCCCCAAATATAAGCTTATTGTTAAAAGTGAGACATAGTTTTGAACTAATGTATGCTTGAAGCAAATAAAAGAAGATTCAAACTTATCTTGAAAGACCATAAGACTTACAATTAAAGAAAATAACACACTTTGCTCTCTCAAAATTAACATTAGAATCATTGACTGTAGATGTTTAAGTTAGTAATATTAATTGAGTAAAGGCATTGTTTCTAGGCACTGTGATAAGGATAAAAAAACAAAATGCTCATGCTTCCATATGCCTGCATAGATATGATAAAATAATCACACACCAATCTCAAAAAGTCAAAGGTAGTAGATAATTCAATTCAACAAGCATTTATTGAGTGCCCATTACACGTACTAAGTAGAAGAAAGGAATTGGTTTTGATCTGGGTGGCATTTGAGCTGGTCCTTAAAGAAGGACTTGGATTAGAATCTCAGTAGGTGGAGAAGTGGCTGGTATTCCATTATTAATTATCACTTATTCCACAAAGAGAAAGAGACATGAGCAAAAATTAGAAATAAGAACTTTCAGCAACTCCATGAAAAATCAAATACAGAAATGTAGTTGATAAGAGAAAAAAAGATTATTCCAGAAGAGAAATAATGGAAAAGTAGGCTGGGCTCAAGTTTCAAGAGGGTTCATAAAGTCAGTTCTAAAAACTTTGGGTTTTAATCTACAGATAGTAAAGATTCTATTAAAGTTTCTCTCAGAAGAAGGACAAGACCAATGAAGGTATTTTTAAGGAAATGTATCCTGGGATAATACACAGAATTAAAGAGGAATGGAAAAAGGCTAGAACCAGGGAAGCCAGTTACAAAGATACTGCAACCATCCAGCCATCAAGGTAAAAAGGTATAGACTTGAGGGTGGTAAATATATCAAAAAGAAGCAAGCAAAAACAAAACAAAACAAAAAATAGTGCCTGTATTCATTAAACCAATGTTTATTGAGTACTTATTATATGCCAAGCTGAGAAACCATGGCAACCAAAACAGATATAATCCCTGTCCTCCTGGAACCTGCACTCTAGGGAAAGAGAAAGACATCAAATAAGCACACTCAGAGAGGCAGCTGGAGCAGCACGACAGTTTAAGTGACAGGTGGGAGGGGGAGAGGCAATATTCCTGGGATCTGGAATCACAGGGACAAAGGACCTGACTCAGGCAGAATCTTGACAGTGTGACCCAGACTGAGAGTAAAAGAGCAAAAGCCTGAAAAGAAAGACAAGCACCTGCTCTTATCGAGTCCTGTGGGCTCTGTTAGGGGGCCTATACTTTATTCTTAAGAGCAGCTGGAAGTCACTGAAGAGTTTAAACAGGGTCATGACAAAATCAAATTGCACTTTTAAATGATTCCACAAATGCTGGGTATAGAACTGACTGGAAAGGCAAGAGCAGACGGTTGCGATGCTACTGCAGTCATCCAGGAGACAGTGATGAAGCTTGATTCTAGACATGCTGAGCTAAGGTATGACATGAAATGTATAATAAGCAACTGGAACAGTTCAGGGCCTGGAGAGGGGGTTGGTAATAAAAACTTAGATTCATCCATTCAAACACAGTTTCATTAAGTGGGCACTGTGTCAGGTACCTGTGGAAAATGACAATGACCTGGAGACAAATTCTGGAATAAGGAGAAAGGCAAAAAGAGCTCTATGGTACCTTCGGGAGAGCTAAATGAATAAGACTGGACATGAAGTTATTAACTGAATGCAATCATGTATATAAGTACTAACTCCTCTAGAACGTTCTATGTTCATTTAAGCAACGATTACTAAGCAGGTGCTTTTCTAGGCCCACTGTGACACATTAGGCAGAAAAAGCAATGAGTCTCAAATGCTGGCCCAATACCTCACACACCCCTGCAGATGTTCATCAGTATATTGCGAGTAGAGCCTAAAAATCGAATTTTACAACTACCCAGATGAAGATAATGGCCGGCCAGGTTTAGCATACACTAAAATAAAGGATCTCTCAATGAGAGGATCAAGAGGTTTGGACAAACTCCATGCTGCCAATGATAATATATTAGAGAATTATCAAGCTGGAAAGAATGATGGTAATCACTTGATCCAGCATGCTGACTTTACTGCTGAGGAAACTGAAGTCTAGAGAGACTCCATGTTTGCCCAAGGTCTCTGGACTAGTTAACAGCAAACCTAGACTAGAAATCCTGGTCTACTGTACCCCATTTCAGCCTGCCCTACTTCCTCCACTCCTCAAGTAATCCCAGCCCAGGTCTTGAATTCTGAATAGTTTCTGGCATCTGACTTTTTATTCAAAATGTTCTAGGCTGATTATGGAAGAGGTGGGCCAATCAGGCCTTTGAAAACTCCAGACAGTTTTCCTTCAACCTAATTAAGCAGTGGGTCTTATCTTCTGATCTTAAAACATCCTTGTTATTGATCCGTGTGTGTGTGTGTGTGTGTGTGTGTGTGTGTGTGTATACACATTTGTCTTCTCATGTATTGGTCTACTCTGCTGGCCTTATTAGCTACACATGTGTCAACACCACTACATCTGTGATGGGTCAACTCAGGTCATTAGTACATGGTGATATCATACGAGGACATATTTAAAAGTTCTGACTTAGAATCTGATGCTCTTAACATCATGGTCTGAGCCAATTCCCAGACAGGAAGACTTCTATCTGTAGCTCCAATGAAATTCCATTCACTGGAGACACTTCCTTTTAGGAAAGCTATAATATGGTGATTTGCACATTATATACAAGATCAGCTGAGATTATCCCAATGATAACGAAGGAATGCTCTTTTTTCCCCTCCATTGATTCTGTTAAACACCAAAATTTAGAGGAGGCTCTACAGAGCTGATGAATAGTAAAAGTGGAGGGAGGATTTACAAGTCTGAACATATGATGTCAACCTATAACAAGTCTGGAAAACCACAGGTTACTTCCCTTACAAAATAAAAACAGCAGTTAAGGTCTGTTAACAGATTTCTTGCCTCACTCTTATCTCACTTATAACTTTAAAACTCAGTATAAATTTAAGGCATAGCTTCGTAAGGGTTTAAGGAAGACTCGGGAAGAAATCCAACCTACTAGCTATTGAATCTTTATATGAGAACTTAGAAACTTTTTCTGAAACAGAAGGAAAAAAAAAAAAAATACTGCAACTGTCCAGCTATCAGGGGTTGAAAGTTCTGGATTTGGATAACTGATGAATTGACATAAAGTGTTGCAAACCATAGACATTTAAAGAAACCCCATGGTGGCGGGGGAATGAACTGGGAGATTGGGATTGACATATATACACAAATATGTATAAAATAGATAACTAATAAGAACCTGCTGTATAAAAAAAATAAATTAAATAAAATTCAAATCAAAAAAAAAAAAGACCAACTTCCAAGTTGAAAAAGAGGTTTAAAAAGAGTCTGCCTTCTGCCTATCGAACGTGTATCTCTCTAAATAAACTTGCTTTCATTTTAATTAATTAATTAAAATAAAAAGTGATTTAAGAAAATGGAAAAATAAATAAATAAACAAATAAACAAACCCCATCAAATTATATTGCAAAGGAATAATGGTCATCAGACTGTATAACCTACATAAATGCATGAGGTGGTGGTAATCTAGTAATGTAAGTATTTAAGTTACTGACCTACTGATTTACATGTTAAGTCTTATAGGCTTAATCAGTAATCAAGATAGTCTTAGGACAGGAAAATATAATTTTTAATATATTACTTACAATTCAAAGAAATAATTTCAAATGGAAGATAATCACTCCACAGGATGAATTTACAGTTTTATTAAAAAGAAAATACCCACAAATATATAAAGTATATTTCTTTATGTAAAAGAGAAGGCAAAGAAGTTTCTTACTTCTGTTTACTCATATACCTATGCTTTAACCATCTTTTTGAGAAACACGGAAAGACTCCAGATCAAGAAAATGTCTATAAAAGACTAATTACTCCTTCCTCTGCACATATAATACACAAAATGTACACAAGTACAAATAGAACAATCTGATGAAAACATGTTGTTTTTTGTGCATTTATTTCCTTTGATCTTAACCTACCTCTCACCCAAAAAATAACAGTGATTTAGTATGATACAGTTAAGCGTTTATATAATAATTTCAAGATGGTGGATAAAAGGGAAAAATGTTACCCACAATATACTTCAAAAGAATAGAATACATTTATGTGAAGCACACAACGCAAGGCCCAACATTTTCTTTCTGAAACATGTGGCCAATTTGATGTCCCTATGTGGTGGCTAAAGAACACAAAATTAAAAGTTGTAGAATCTCTTTAGAGTGGTTTTCAACACACAACACTGTATAAAGCATTGCAAGATTTTCTAAACTTGTTCATTAGAAATTGAAGAATGAAAGATTCACACAATGGAAAAGTCTAATTATCTTTCATTTCACCACCCTATACAAGTACTGCTTTACCTAAAAACCAATGAAATTAATTGAAAACTTAAATTACTTCATAAAAGTGGTGGGAGAAGGCAAAGAATTTCATGTACATCCAACTGTAAACTCTGTTATTAAAGAAAAAGACATGGAAACTATTTCGACAATATGCTTGTGAAAAATGAAAAGGAAAAAAAAGGCTTGAAACATCAAAAATGCCAAGATCAAACAATACCCCCAACCTCTTTTAATACTCTAAGAATAAAAGAGTCCCTTCTAGTAATATCCAGGGCTAGCTGTTTGAAACTGGTATTTATGAAATCTAGATTATCCTGTGCATTGGGTCTGTTTGTTTTCCCAAAGTATCTCCTCTTTGTAGCAACTCTTTCTGTTATATAACAAGGTTATGTAACAATTCAGTCAGTTCTGTAGCACGAGCTAAGAACCTCAATTGGCCGATGAGTTTATTAGCACTTCATTCCAAAAGAAAGTTTTCTTTTTCAAAAATGCTTAATACTAACACAACTACCTTTTACTTTTTGTATCAAAACAAAAGATAAACTTAAAACGTGTCATCACTTCATCACGTACACCACAAGAATTATTGATAAATATTCTAACAACAATGAGAGTCTGTGGCAATCCTGTCAGGGGAGAATGCAGATGCCCATGTGTGGGAACTACAAAGGACAGAGGAGCATGCTGAACCGCACCATTCCTTTTCACAAACACAGTTCTCGATTTGCCTAGCTCTGACACAGACAAACGTCAGTTACCACAGCTCAGTTAAATAATACCAGTCACTCAACAACCTGGTCCAAACTTCAATTACATGGTATAGTAACTGTGAGTAATTGCATAAAGTATAAACTTCACTACTAGGTCTTTAGTTCAAAGATCACTATGTAAACTATGTAAACGTTAGATGCCCATCATGATCAGTGACCGATCATGTCGTTTCACTCAACGTCTGTCACGGATGGGTCACCGTGCACAGACAGCTAAGTGTGTAGTTGTGTTACCTCCTTGTCTCCCAGTGATAAATCCACATGACATTTTACAAATATCGATAATCAAAATAGGGCACTAGCCAACTAAGATGAAAGTGAAGCAAAGAAACAAAAAGTGATAATGTTGGAAGTGCAATTCTAGTAAAAAATAAGTGACGTTATGGAAGAAATAACTGACTGTGGGAATTTTCAACACTGCCACCTTTCAAAAGACTCAAGATCTGCAGTCAGAGGAACTTACTGAAGACAAACCTGTCAACATAAATAAGGAATGTAGTTGTGACAAAAAGGATGAAGATGTCCCAGAAGAAGTGACACTGGCAAAAAAGATGACATGAAAGGAAAGCTGAGAGATACTGTACAACATGGAAAGAGCAAAGGATAAAATGTTGAAAGCTGATGCAAAATTAAAAAGAGTTTGACGATTCACCATGACATAAACAGATGCTCACTCCATATCATAACTTACATGACAGGAAAGCAAGCACTGTTCAAACTACTATTGATAAAGGGTTTTTTAGACAGAAAAAACCTACTTTAATTCTGATTTTTTAAATTAGTGTACTAAATAAATATTCATTTTAATTACTTTTTTGTTTGTTTCTCTACACATTTATAACCACCAGTAAAAGAGTTTTTAATGTTTTGACAAAAATGTTTAAAGGTCATGGAAAAAGTGTACTTTTTTGCCATTAAGATCCCTTTGCACAGTTCCGGTTTGCACAGTCATTTTTATGGTCCAGCACTACCATGCAAAGTGTGTACTATCTATACACAGCAAGGGAAAGAAAGAAGTAAAGAAAAATCCAGAACAGTTGGGTCTACCCAGATAGGGGAGTGGAACAGAGCATAAACAACTACTACTTTTATATTACACAGCACTACAGGTAAATAATAATCTTTTCGTTCTCCAGTATGTCTTCCCTCTAAGTCACACCAAAAAAGCATGGATGAAACAGATGTCAATTATTAAGAATAGACAGTTACTCAGAATTTATTCCTTATTTTTTAATATTGTATCTTAAAACCCATGTATTCTGAAAGTAAGGATAAAATGTGTTTTATTTGATTTATGGGGAGATTAGCTGCTTAACCCACTACTGGTTTGTAGCAACAAGGGACATATTAATTGTGCAGAAGAAGACGATAAAAAAAAGTTCTCCATTTACGCTACACACTGTAGATTACCTCCTTAATAACCACTCTCCTCCCCTTCCTTTGACAACAAAACAACTAATTCTGGGGGGGAAGACAATGTGTCTAGCAGCAAGCCATGAGCTATGAGATAGTAATGAGGAAAATCCACTTAATTTCCTAGGCTCCTTTGCAACTGGGAATAGCCATGTGACCAAACTGTGCCCCTTGTCCACTGCCCCCCAAAAAAACAACTAAAGAGAAATCTATTGAGAGAGATTCTGGACAACTTCTGCATCCCAGATAAAAAAGTGACAGACACATCTGGCACTAGTCTCCCCGCCCACACCCTCCATGGTCTCACCTTCTTCTCACCTTGAATGCAGATGTGACACCTAAAATTATAGGAGCCATATTCCATCCATAAGACAAAAGGCATGAGAGAAAAGGCCCAAGAGAAATCCCAGATATGTTGGCTCCAGCATCATTGGAAACCCAAGCTAATGAATGCTTGCAACCACCCACCTCCAGAATTTTTTATTATGAGGCAGAGGGCCAGGGAGCAGGGGGAAAAAATATGCATTTCCTAAGTCGCCATCAGGTTTTCTGTTGTTTGCAGCCAAAAGCATTCCATTAATTAACCATTCTTATTTTAAACTAAGTCAAATGTAAATGGTCAAAGACGAAGAAAAACAGAAATACTCTAATTAATTGAGGTAGCAAGCTGATTAAATATTCTTCTTGCTTTAATTCTGATTTCTATTAGTACTGTGATAATGTCTGGACAATCAATTACTTTTTTAAGAAAAACGAGCAATATCAATGCAACAAAAATTGCTAAATTTATTTACTTTATTTTCAGGCTTTAAAATATTTATTCTACTGTATACTCCTTTCAAGACAATATTTATCTCCTTCAGCACTGAGTAACAAAAAAGTGAACATTAGGAAAGTTACCAAAAACTCTATTCTTTTTATTATATTTATATACCCAACTCACAGCTTCTTTTATGTAGCCACAACACACAGTAGTTCCAGGCTTTAGTCAATGCTGGCTAACCAGAACTGTGCTGAAACTATACACACGGGACAGGGAGAAATAAACTAAATACAGGTTGATTTAGAAAATAGCTATTTGTCCTTTCCTGTCACATCTCCAAAAAATTGCTACACTTCCTCTCAAAAATTATAATTTTCTGCGCCATTGGCTCCTTATCTGGTGGTCTTTTCTTTCTCGGAGCATTTTTATTACCTTTGCCAAGGTTATACAGCAAACATCTGCAAAACAAAGCCTGTGGCCCGCATCCTTCCCTAAAGGCAGAAGCTGGGTCCTAGTCAAACACAGTGCTTTGTACACATTAAAGTTCATATATTCTGAATATTAAAAATATTTTCCTGTCATTTCAGGGGTCTAAAATACTCCATTTGAGTCATGCCTGAATTCCGCCTCTCCACCCACTACTAGTGACCTCCATTACCACCCTCCCTTTCTCCATTACAAGATTCCACCCAGAGTAGCACCCAGAGCAGCAGTTTCCCTTCTTTTTTGGCTGAGATGAAGGCAAACAATGGCAAAGGCAAAAACGATGGTGTCTCAGTCAGTGATAGTCACCAAGCACTTGAACATCCATTAACACATCTGTTCCTCCTAGCAGCCCTGCTACGGGAGCAGAATATCACTATTTTCAGTTAAAGATAAGGAAACTGAGCCTTCCTAGGTGAAATTACTCAGTGAATTCACAGAAGGTAACTGACAGTGGTACAGTGTCTTGACCCCATCTCCCCACCTCTCTCTCCCCACTCCACAGCAAAACTTCTCAAAAGAATTATCTCCACCCTGTTCTCCCTGATGGACCCACTCCACCTGCTCTACAATCCACCACGTCATGGAAACTGTCCTCATCCAGGTCCAAAGTCTCCAGGTGCCGAGTCCAGTGGCCAGTCCTCTGTCCTCCTACCTGTTTTGTCAGCAGCACTTGACCCAGGTGATGCCTGACTTTGAACGCTCCTCTCTGCTTCCCAGACACTCTCCTGGTGGCCCCTCTGCCCCACTGGCTGCTCCATCTTTCTCTTTTGCTGGTTTCTCCTCCTCCCAACGTAGACATGTTGGCCTGGCCCAGGGTGCAGTTTTCAGACCTCTATCTTCACTCACTACTACTAAGTGAGCTCATCTGGCCACGTGGATTCATATTCCTTTTGATGCCAATGATTGCCAAATGGGAATCTCCCTCCTGACCTACCCCTAAGCTTCAGATGCATATAACCAACTCCACAGTTAATCTTTCCTGCTGCCACATCCAGCTTTTTATTGCAAATCCTCTTAACCAGGTTGATAAGTGGTTGTTTAAATTTTTCACAAATTGAATATTCTCTGGGTGAAGGACAGAATCATAAAGAAGGACACATATTGTAAATATTTCCTTTTTATTTAAAACACAAAACCAATTCATTCATTTGCTAGCCAATCTTTTCATGTAAGACTTTCTCTGAATGTGAGCCCACATACAAATGTTCCATATCATCTTCCTATAACACCCTGGACTGTCCTATGATTTCAAGTTTTATTTTATCTAAAAGTAGAACAAGAATATAAATACACTAACAACACAATACAATCTGAATGCACAAAGCTTCTAGATTTTTACGATTTTTCTCAATCTTTTACAGCTGGTTTGCCCATACTTAACTCTACAGCAACTTTTTATAGACCCACTCTGCTTTTTCAAGTTAGTTTTCAAACAAACAACTCTCTCAGTTTGCAAGCAGACAACTCTCTTTTTAAGCTCAATATTCATCACTTTATGAGAGACGATGAATTATGATAAAGGATAAAATGATAAAAAACAATGAGCATAATGAAGCTCTTGGTGGCACAAAATTCAACTGAAAGGAGTAGAGGAACATAGCACACTAAAAGTGGTCTATTACCTTTGCATGTTTAGGGTGCCTTGGCATCAGATAATATGTTTTATCGTGAAAATGAAAAGCACTGGTTAATCTGAGTTCATTAAGGGAACATGGACTAAGAAAGTTCTTGATTTCCACTTCCCACCTCCATCACCTTGAAGCCATACTTTCTCCAGCTCCCTGCCCCACCTTAGTAAATGGCAATACACTATGACTAAACTAAAACTTTTAAATCCCCTCTCTATAAGGCATCAGTAATTCCTGTCTTTCTAGGAGCCCTTATAATATATCCTGGATATATTCACTTCTCTCCATCTCCATCCCTAACATCCACAGTCCATGTGGCACCATCTCCCAACTGTAATAACTTTGTAACTAATCTCCTCCCTTCTGTTTTTGCCTCCCCCTGTTCTCCATGTAGCAGCCAGAAAGAACTCTGTAAAATGTGAATAAGGCAGTGTTGCTTCTCTGCTTTTACAATAACTCATTATTCATGAAACAAAAGTGGAAACTCCTCAAGGAGCCGGCATCTACCTTCCTCTCCAGCTTCAGATCATACCATCTTCCTCTTGCCCACCCTGCTTTAGGCACAATGCCCCTCTTCTCCATTCCTCTGATATGCCAAGTCCCCACCAGGGCCACTGCACATGCAGTTCATTTTTCCTGGAACACTATTCCACTGACTTCTCATAAAACTCACTTCATATTTTTCAGATGTCGCCTCAAATGTTACACCCTCAGAGAGGTCTCTGTTGATCATCCTAACTAAAGGAGTCCTCTTTTGAGTCTCTCCTCCATCTCTCATATCCAAGTTACTTTGTATCATATCATCTTGTGCTTTTTTTTTCCTTTATATCAGTTATCAAACATGGTAATTATCTTACTTGATTGTACGTTTATATGTTTCTGTCTCTAGACGCTAAAATGTAAAATTTCATTAGAGCAGGAATTACCTCCATCCTGTTCACCACTGTTTTCTTAGTACCCAGCTCAGCACCGAGAGTAGCTGCTTAATAAATATTTTCTGAATAAAAAAATGAATCTTCTGAATAAGACCAGCTGAAGATATTCTCTATGAGGTCAACTGATATTTCTATGCATAAAAACCCTAAACTGATGTCCCTGAAAAAAAGACCTGTCTAAGAATGTTCATAGCAGCTTTATTCATAAAGTACAAACCTGGAAATGAACCAAATGTCCATCAATAGGAGAATGGATAAACAACTTACAGTAAATGGGAATATTATTCAGTAATAAAAAAGAATAAACCTGTGACACACTGTCTCAAAAACATTTTGTGAAAGAAACCAAATAGAAAAGAGTACATTCTGTATGATTCCAATTATATAAAGTTCAAGAGCAACACAAAACATCTATGGTGATAAAACTCAGAGCAGTGGTTACCTATAAAGGGTAGAGAATGGCTGAAAGGAAGTACAAAAGAACCAGATATGTTCTACATCTTGATAGGTAAATGGGTTACATGGGTATATATATATATATTTATAAAAATGATTAAATTGCTCACTGTATGCAAATTTTATCAGTTTTTTAAAAGAACAGAAGTCCTAAATTTGCTTACTCAGACATCACATGGGATGCAAAAACCGAAGAAACAGAACCACACTACTAGCCACTTTCACCAAGGTCTACCTACTCATTTGTTCATTTTCCTCCTAAATTTCTACTCTTCTCTGGCAGAAAAATAAAAAGGTTTGGACCAAAATGTTTGATTAATTGTCCCATGTGGCAACATACTGGAAAAATATCTATCACCATGAGAGAAGATTTAGTATGCATTCATAGGTGAATAAACCATATATAGCTATGACGGAAAGCATTAGCCAGTACATAAGCAATTATAGGACTAATCAATGAAGAATATTAACGAGATGCCAAGTTATATCAAATGACGATGTGACATGAGAACTCCATCATGAACTGTGTGCTAACGGACCTCTAAGCCATAGTTTGAGCATGAATGTTATGGTTTTTAATTTTTCTATCCCCCAAAACACCTAAGAAATGCCACACGCAGACTCATGATGGCACACAAATGCATGAAATGCAAACAAAGAAAATATAAGAAGAAGAAACAGAGACATGTAACTAGAATGTACAAAAAAACCTACATGAATCCAATATATACATTTCCTTGTAACACTCTATCCCCTAAACAGCCATGTTCATCCAGAGTTGCAAGGACCAAAACAGCAGCCACGAGCCACATGGAGCTACTGAGCACTTAAACTGTGGTGAGGACAGATGAGAAGCTAAATTTTTAATGTTATTACATTTTAATAAACTTTAATTTTAAAACAGAGTTTCAATTCAATTTCTGGGGAGTCTTAAGTATGTTTGTTATGTAACTTGTTATGTAAACCTACTTTTTCAACTGTTAACTTTATGGTATATAGATACAGACCATATTTCCAATGAAAATTTAATGTCATAATTGAGACGTGCTGTAAGTGTAAAATACATACTGCTTTTGGAAGACTTAATACAAAAAAAAAATAGACTAGCTCACTAGTAATATTTTTTCATTCATCACATTTTTGAAGTGATATTTTAGATTCACTGGTTTAAATAAAATAAGTCTTAAAATTAATTTCACCTGTTTCTTTTAATTTTTTTAAATGCAGCTACTGGAAAACTTAAAAAGTACATATGTGGCATGCATTATATTTCTACTGGGTTGTACTATTCTGAGGCTTATATATCTAAATGCAGACTAAATATATCATTATGATACATTAATTATTAATATTTCAAACACCTCCTGACCTTTTCACTTGATTGTCTTCTTTTCTTTAGTTGAATGAAATCTGTTTCCACCCTTTCTGCCAGCTCTAGTTTCCTCTTGTTTCTTTTAAATGCAGCTAAACTGAATCCTATAAAAGAAACATTAAAAATAACATTTGAAAAATATTAGGGCAATGGGGCAGATGAGATATCCTGAAGAGCCTTCTCAGGACAAAATCCTTGAGAATGTTGGATAAAGGGTTTTATAAAGTCTTTTCAGTGTACACTGAGGTGGGAGGGAATAAGAAAAATAACCTAAAGTAAAAAAATTAAGAAAAAGGTCAAATCCAGAGAGACAAGTGAGTTCTGAAGGTAGATGCTCTCCAGGAGTGTCTGCTAATGCATGCCATGGCCAGCTCTGGTTTTGAAGGTCTCTGTGCATAAGAGACAAGAGCTGAGACTTGGGACAATGCAGCAGGAGAAAACGTATTGGAGATCATCCACATAAAACGGGGGAACTCCAAAGGGTGATATGCCCAATGAAAGGGAAAACTAGAAAATGCCATAATATGCAAAGAATCAGGAAACTTGTAAGTCACAGCCTTGGCTATAAGCGTAAGAGAAGAAAAGTCCTGTTACACTTGGCTGGTTTGGGAAGGGGAGCTCTGTTTTGTCGGGGTGTGTGTGGGTGTGTGTACGCACATGTGTGTGCGCATGCGCGCACAAGGTGGGATGGGGCGGGGGCTGCTCTTGAAGAACAATTAGAATTATAAGAATAAAATACATATCTATATAACATTAAAGTATAAAAAAATATTTAAAAGTTCAGGCAGAATTAGGAGAATTTGTATTACCTATGTGGCCTGAAAAACACAAAAAACCAAAAATGATCTTGGTGAGGTAATGCTTCAAAAACCCATTAAACGCAAATGCAAATACTCCCTGGGAAAACCCACCTTAACTCACCCAGACCTCAAAGAATTCCCATGTTCCAATTAATATGAGCCCATAGTTAAAAAAACAGTTCATAAAAGGAATGAGAAATAAATCACCAAGAATGAAAAAATAAGTCAGCCAAACATCAGAAAGTATAATCCAACCGGCAAAGACCTCAGATACTAGGGTAATCATATATAGACTATAAAACATGTTTATGCTCACAGACATAAAAAAAAGATATTGAAAATATAACTAAGGAAGAAAGATGATAACATTCCCAGGCAGACTTGAAGAAGAACCAAATAGAACTTCTAAAAATAAAAAATACAATAACTGGAATTTTAGGATTTGATATACAGATTTAAACAATTAGATTCAGCTGACAAGAGAAATTACAAACTGGAATATAACACTGAAAAGATTACCAAAGTTTTCTGATAATGGCAGACTAAATTCTTAAGAGCAATTCTCCCACCAAATATTATCAAAAATATTGGATAAAATATTAAAAATACCACCTTAAAAGCATTAAAAACCTTATAAAAAGTATCGAGCTTTTCTGAGGGTAAACTGAAGACTAAAGCTATTATTATTGCACTGTGAGCATTTGCCAACACTTGCGCACTTGAATTTGATTCCGTGGCATCAAGGAGAGGCATAAGTCAAACCCAGAGCCCATTAAAGGTGGGAGTTTCATAGGAGACACTTCCCACAGCAAGCTAGGGATTGAAAGGGCCAACATCCCCACAGGAAGGGTGAGCTAGAACCAAGCAAGTCCACCCCTACCCTCTACCCCAATACCAAGTGCATTTAGGCAAGGTGGTTATCTTCAATGCACTGAAAGGAAATATCTGCTCACCCAGAACACTATATCCAGTAAAATTAACCTTCAAAAATGAAGGTGAAATAAAAATAGTTTCAGGTGAACAAGAATGAGCAAATTCATCACCAGCAAGACCTGTACTAATGAAAATATTAAAGGGTGTTCTTCAGTAACAGGCAAAATAATACAAAGTGAAAGCTCAAAGACAAAAAAGAAAAAAAAAAGGTAGGGGAGAGGGGTGGGGAATTAAGTGCAAAGAAAAGAATATATGTGCAGGCAAATCTAAATGAAAATTGACTGCAGTAAAACAATAATTAAAGTGTCACGGTGTTTTTAAGTGCATATTAATTTTTCCCACATTGATGTAAATTAATCAAAATAACAGTGGGAAAATAACAAAGATACTCTAACATATTACCTTTAAGATTAATCAAGAAAATTTTAAATAAGGAAAAACAAATATGTTAGGAAAATTAGGTGGAAAAGGAACCAGAGTTGCCCTCAAGACCAAGTCTAAGAACAATAGTGTAGTAATGGACAAAAAAGAAGTAATGGAACTGACCAACAAGTTTAGAAACAAACTCATGTATATCCTAATAGAATTTGAGAATAACACTGCTTTTTCATACCAGTGGGAAATCTATATGTTATTCAGTAAACTTTCTTGGCACAATACATTACCTATTTGGGGAAAAAAACACAAATTAAATTCCTACCACACGCTACACACAAAACTGAAACCTTATAAGTATTAATGATTTAAACATATAAAATCTAAAAAAAGAAGTCCAAAAAGATTAAGCCATCACACAGTAGGCATAAATACCAGTCTTTTTATATCAGTCTTTTTTGAGAGAGACTTTATTTTTTATTTTTACTCGTTTTAACATTAAAGTAGAATATTTTACATTGAATGTTATCAAAGCCAGAATCCATCAAAAGGATGGTTCATTGATAAAACCACATAAAATTTAAAATGTCTACAAGGCAAAAGACATCATATGCAAAGGTAAATGATAAATGGCATCTTTTTAAATTTTAAAGTATATGCAAATAGTTACAGATAGGATTAATAACCTTGAATCAGAATAGTCTGATATAAAATTAATAAGTTGGAGCTAGAGGGAAGATGGCAGAGTAAGAAGCACCAGGAATCTGTCTCCCCCCCTAGACAACAACTGGCCTGCTAGAATCTGTCTAATGTAAGTATTATACAACTCTGGAGTCTATTAAAGAGGAAGGTTTCCAGGGGAAAGCTACATTGTAAACTGTGGTTAATCTGGGTCAACTTCAGCTCTTCGCACAGTAGCCTCCCCACACTCCATCCCCAACCCTGTGGCAGGCAGCTGGGCATACACTCCTAGAGCAGCTTGCACATAGCTTGTGAGAGTCAGGGTGGGTAATAAAGACCCTCTCCTCCAAATACCAGAATCTGGGCTCTGCTTGCTGGTTCTGGTCACAGAGGTACAGACTCAGAGGCAGACAGCCATTGTTGCAATGCCTCTCCCTCCAGCTGAAGTGACCTCCAGGGAATTTAAAAGGCTAGTCCTTGTCTCCCTTTTTGGAGACAGACATTTAAGGAGATATACAAATGGCCAAAACGCACATGAAAAGATACTCAACAGCATAATCATTAGGTAAATGAAAACTGAGATAACAAGATACCACCTCATACCCATTAGGATGGCTATTACCAAACAAACAAACAAAAAACAAAATAACAAGTGTTGATGAGGGTGTGGAGAAATTGGAACCTTTGTGCACTATTACTGGGAATTTAAAATGGTGTAGCTGCAATGGAAAAGAGTACAGTGGTTCTTCAAAAAATTAAAAACATAATTACCATATAATCCAGCAATTTCACTTCTGGGTACCCAAAAGAATTGAAACAGATATTTGTACACCTGTGTTCATAGCAGCATTATGTGTAATAGCCAAAAGTTGGAAACAACTCAAGTTGCTTCAACCCATTCAATGTATAAATGATAAACAAAATGTAGTATATACATACAATGGAATATTACTCAGCCTTAAAAAGAAATTCTGACACATGCTACAACATGGATGAACCTTGAGGACATCATGCTAAGTGAAACAGGCCTGTCACGAAAGAAAAAAAAAATGTATGATTCCACTTATAAGAGGTACCCAGAGTAGTCAAATTCATAGGGACAGAACTAAGAATGGTGGTTGCCAAGGGCCAGGTGGAAGGAAACAAGGAGTTAGTGTTTAATGAGTACAGAGTTTCAGTTTCTCAAGATGAAAAGGATTTTGCAGATGGATGGTAGTCATAGTTATACAATGTAAATTATACTTAAAGCTACTGAAATGTACCATTAAAAATGTTTAAGATGGTAAATTTTACATTGTGTATTTTACCGAAATTTTTTTAAATGCACATGAATATTTATTTATAGCAGCATTATTTATTATAGCCCCAAACTGGAAATAACCCAGATGCCTTTCAATGGATAAATGATTAAACAAACAGTGGTACATCCACTGTTTAGCAATAAGATGGTACAAGCTATTGATAAGAACAACCACCTGGATGAATCTCAAGAGAATTATACTAAGTGATAAAAAGCCAATTCATACCCTATATGATACCATTTATATAACATTTTTGAAATGACAAAATTATACAAACGGAGAATAGATTAGTAACTGCCAGGTGTCAAGGAAGGGGTGAAGGTTGGAGGTGAGTGGGTGAGACTATAAAAGGGCAACATGAGAGATCCCTGTGGTGATAAAAGTGTTGTGTATCTTGACTGTCAATACTATCCTGAATGTGATATTGTACTGTAGTTTGGCAAGATGTTCCCATTGGTGGAAACTGGGCAAAGGGCACATAGAATCTCTCTGTTGTATTTCTTAGGATTGCATGTGAATTTATAAGTACTTCAAAATAAAAAAATTGAAACAGCATAACTGGCCATATTAACTAGCCATGTGAAATTAAGTGTTGATATATCATATACCAGTTATGATAAAACTCTACAATTACAAAGTATGTTTAATATCATGTCTTTCAAAGTACCTTACACAAAGGCAGAAAAACTGTAAGAACACAATCTAGCCAATAGAAAAGAAGAAAATAGGATTCCTTGTGGTGGAATCACGCCCATAAATTGAAAGAATAGAATAACATCCTTAATCTACTCTTTACTTAATTTCAAGATGTATCCCAGGTCCAATCAAAGCATAAAACAGCTGAAAATTAAGGAACAGATGGTAGCAACTTTGTAGCACAAACTATTTAAGGTTGTCCTTTACCAAAGGAAAACAAAATTACTTTCCTTTCAATTTCAACTTTAATGAATTTTCTGGAAGAATTCAAAAGAATGTACACATTCTATCTCAGACATTCTGAAAACTGAATGCGCATTGAAATTACCTACAAAACTTTAAAAACTACAGATGCCTGGGTCCCATCTACAGAGTTGCTGTTTTCATTGATTTTGAGTGCAGCCAGGGCTTCTGAATTTTTCAAAGCTCCCCAGTGACTCTGATGTGCAGCCAAAGTAGAAAACCACTGCTCTACTGGTTACACCTAACTCCAGATACGATCAATCACTAAAATCATCTTATTAGTCAGTGCTAAAGTGCTAAGCCTATTAAATTCTGATGAAATCATATCACCAAGATCATTTTCACATCCAACATATTAATAACAGTGAGAATGATATTAATAGTCAACGTCTGAGTGTTTCTATGCACCAACAATTGGAGTAAGAATTCTTGATACATTACCTCAAGGAATCACAATGTCTCCATGAGAAAAGTGTCTTGGAGGTAACTTGCCCCTGGTCACATAAAGGCCTCTAAAGTCTGTGCTCTGAGCTACTATGTGGTCATCAATGGCACCAACTATACAAAGCCAGACTTCTCAAAAGTAGACAGCAAACCTCTTAGGAATCTGGCAATAGCCAGCAAAACAGTAAATGCACATCCTCTATGAGTCAGCAATTCTACTTCCAACTATCTACCCCAATAGAACACGTATATATTAAGTGATGTGTACAAGAATATTCATGGAATTATCAATGTTAATGGCAAAATCTAGAATCAACCTGAATGCCTACCAATAAAGAAACAGCTAAATAAATATGGTAAAATGCTATTCAACAGTTTAAAAATTAATTCATCTATATATATCAACATGGACAGATTTCAAAATACATCTTGCTGCATTACAAAAAATATTTTTAAAAGCCATGTTATAATACAACTTATCTACAAACTTACTAAAGATACTACAGTATGATACCATTTATCTACTTAAAAAAGAATATTGGGGCTTCCCTGGTGGTGCAGTGGTTGAGAATCCGCCTGCCAATGCAGGGGACGCGGGTTCGGGCCCTGGTCTGGGAGGATCCCACATGCCGCGGAGCAACCGGGCCTGTAAGCCACAACTACTGAGCCTGCGCCTCTGGAGCCTGTGCTCCACAACAAGAGAGGCCGCGATAGTGAGAGGCCTGTGCACCGCGAAGAAGAGTGGCCCCCGCTTGCCGCAACTAGAGAAGGCCCTCGCACAGAAACGAAGACCCAACACAGCCAAAAATAAATAAATAAATAAATAAATAAATAAATAAATAAATAAATAAATAAATAAATAAAAGTGAAATTCTAAAAAAAAAAAGAATACTATGTATTCTTTTCCAACTATATATGTTGGAATACTATATATTCCAACATTTCTGTTGGAACAGAGAGAAGCAAATCAAACAAGTAACTGTGGTTATCAGACTGAGCAGGAGACTGGGATTGGGAATGGAAGTAAAAAGGAAGACCAGGTTTATGTAGAATGCTTCAGTATTTAAGAAGATAACTTGGACTTTCTTGGTGGCACAGTGGTTAAGAATCCGCCTGCCAATGCAGGGGACACGGGTTCGAGCCCTGGTCCGGGAAGATCCCACATGCCGCGGAGTAACTAAGCCTGTGCGCCACAACTGCTGAGCCCGCGTGCCACAACTACTGAAGCCCGTACGCCTAGAGCCCATGTTCCGCAACAAGAGAAGCCACTGCAATGAGAAGCCTGCGCACCACAACAAAGAGTAGCCCCCACTCGCCGCAACTAGAGAGAAAGCCCACACACAGCAACGAAGACCCAACACAGCCAAAAATAAATAAATAAATAAATTTATTAAAAAAAAAGAAGATAACTTATTCCTCTACCACACAATTAAAAAGTAATAAATACAATGGTTAGACACATTTATTAATTTATATTATTTTTATTATGATATTTGTTAATAGTACACATTTACAAAACATCAGTTCCAGCTCCTGGTAATGAAAGAATAGCTTATATGAGACTAACCTACAGACCAATAATAATTACAAACTCTGGGCAGAAGTTTCAAACTAAAAAAAAAAAGCCTATTTGAAGGCAAGTGACCAAAAGCTGGCAGAAATAGGAGAGGATTCAACCACTGAAAGAAAAGAAACACACTGTGTGAGATCCAAATTCAAACAGCTTTCCCCATGAGGCACTCCCCACTCTGTGAGATACACAGAAAATAGAGCTCAGGTAGAAAACTACAGTCTTATTGGCCTGAGATGAAGGAGTCCGGGGCTACTGAAGCCACTGGAAAGTAAGGGAGGAATCCTGGAAAGGAGAAATCCACAAAAAAGGAAGCCCAAAAATCTATGTAAAAGTCCCCTCAAATCCTGAATGAGTCCTTAACTGTTCATACAGGATGCAAGATTCTGTAAAGTCCACTGAGGAAAATAACAGCTGAAAAGTGAACAGATGTTTTAGTAAATACCCACTGTAGGAGAGACAAAATTTAAAGTTTGAGACTTTCCACTGAAACCCCAAAAAGGCCATATCTCAGGAATAAAGACCACAAACTAGTACTAAGAGACAACTCTGGGATTAAGAAAAAAACTGAAATAGACTCACTTTAACAAAGCCAGGCTGTGACAATATCAAGGTGAACTGCAAATAATTTAATTACATGTTAGAACAAACTCAACATCATTCAAAGGATGATAACAAATCATAGTCTCTAAAATGTATCATCCACAATGCTCAAGGTGTAATTTTTTTTAAAAGATTGAGACATGCAACTAAACAGGAAAGTGTGACCAAGGTCAAGAAAAAAAAAATCTATCAATAGAAACTGACCCACAGGTTACCTAGATTTTAGAATTAGCAGTCAAAGATTTCAAAATAACAATGATAAATATGCCAACAATGGATATAATGGGTGAAGACATGGGAAATTTCAAGACAAAGATGAAGGCTGTTTTTTTTAATGGAAACTTTAAAACTGAAAACATAATATTTTATATTTTTTAAATCATAACATCAGATTAATATCAAATTAGATACTGCAGGAGGAAAGATCAATAAACTCAAAGACCAATTCAACAGAAATCAAACAAATAGAAGTGTGATGGTTAATTTTATTTGACAACTTGACTGGGCCAGAGAGTGCCCAGATATTGGTCAAGCTTTATTCTAGGTGTGTCTGTGAGGGTATGTTTGATAAGGTTGAGATTTACATTTAAATTGATAGACGGAGTAAAGCAGATTGCCCTCCCTATGTAAGTGGACCTCATCCAATCAGCTCAAGGCCTTAATAGAACAAAAATGCAGACTCTCCCCGAGTCAGAGAAAATTCCTCTTGCCTGACTGCCTTTCAACTAGAACATCAACTTTTTCCTGCCTTCATACTTGATCTGAAACATTAGCTGTTCCTGGGTCTCAAGCCTGCCAGCCTTCACACTGGAACTATACAATTGACCCTCCCAGTTTTCAGGCCTTTGAACTTGGATTGAAACTACCCCATTGGCTCTCCTGGTCTCCAGCTTGCTGACTGACCCTGCATATCTTGGGACTTGTCAGCCTCCATAATTGCTTGTCAGCCTCCATGATTGCCAATTCTTTATAATATCTCTTTAGATAGATAGATGATAGATAGATAAGTATCTTATTGGTTCTGTCTCTATGGAGAATCCTGACTACTACAGAAAGCACAGAGAACAAAGACTGAAAAAAATCAGAGCCTCAGGAACACATGACAGTATCAAATGTTTTAATATAAGTGAAATCGAAGTCCTAGAAACAGATGAGGGAGAGCACGAAGCAGAGAGTCCAATAGTTTTCCTAATTTGATTAAAAACTGAACCCTCAGATTCAACAGGCACAATAAAACTAGCACAAAGGAAACCATACCTAGGTGAAAACAAATAGAAAGAACAATTTTTAAAAAACAGAGAAAAAAGAAGACACATTACACACAAGGAAGCAATAATAATCATGTCTAACTTCCTAGCAGAAACAATGGAATCCAGAATATAATGGAATAACATCTTTAAAAGTGCTAAAAGGATACAATGGAATATTATTCAGCTATAAGAAGGAAATTCTGATACATGCTACAACATACATGAAAACATGCTAAGTGAAATAATCCAGACACAAATGACAAATATTATGTGATTCCACTTAGAGGAGGGACCTAGAACAGGCAAATTCATAGACAAAGAAAGCAGAATAAAGGTTACCAGGGACAGGCAAGAGGGGGATGGGTAATCACTGTTTAATGGGTACAGAGTTTCTGTTTGGGTTGAGGAAAAAATAGAAATGGATAGTGGCGATGGTTAATCAACACTATGAATGTATTTAGTACCACTGAATTATACACTTAAAAATTGTTAAAATGGTAAATTTTATGTTATGAATATTTTACCACAATAAAAAAAGAAAAAAAGTGCTAAAAGGAAAAAACCTGCCAACCTAGAAGTCTATATCCAACAAAAATGTCTTTTCAAAGTAAAAGCAAAATAAGGATGTTTTTCAGATAATGAAAGCTGAGAAAAGTTTTCACCACTACATCTACCACATTACCAGAAAATCTGTAGCATTCCAGGCTGAAGGAAAAGATGCCAGAAAGAAATTCAAATCTACATATAGGAATGAAATATGTAAGTACATGTGAAAATGTGTAATAAACTTAGAATAAACCTTAGAAAGACATTCTAAAAGCTGAAGGGGAATAAAAACCTACAAATTATGCCCCCCAAAAGGTAATCAAGTATAAAACATTATCATTAACCAGCACCAACATACCATTTTATTTCTATTGAGGATTAAACAAATGGCTGAGTATAAAATGGTATTTAAAATTTTTTTAATCTAAATAATAGTTATAATTTCTCCTTTTAAATTCCCCATAGGTCAGAGCCATTCTTTTTTGAAGAAAAAAAGAATATATCACTTAACTTTCAAACGCTTTATTCAGAGAACATTTCTTGTTGATTGGTTTATATAAGTCATAAAAAAAAATCTATGGCACAATATGTTTTTCTTATTACAAGTATAAAAAATAGTCAAAAATAATTTTTCCATCCTGAAAAAAAATCTAGTACTATTTTCTAACACATTTTTATATAAATGTTCTGAAGTAAAATTGGCAGACTGAATGCACGAATTCATCTCCATGCCCTACTAAAACTTTACCAAAAAGAAATTTAAGTGGGGGAAAAGACTGACATACACAAGGGGTGATTATAATGAGAAGGGAGATACCAACAGTTTTAGAACATAGAAAGCAAGTAGACAAACAGTAACTAATTGAGCAGAGGAAGATGAACCCCAATGCCCACTAGCCAAGACATCACAAAGCAAACTAATCTCGGCCAAAGTAAACTAATTCCTGCCAAAGAAACATCAAGAGAGCTCAAAGTAGAAAGCACCTGGTGTCTCTGAAAGCCAGGTTGACACTAAAAACAGGAGAATGGGCAGAAAATGTCAATAAGGAACATGTAGATGTCCAAATCCCCTCCTTGTGCTTGCAGAAAACGTGAAGAGGCTGAACTAGATGGGCGCCAAATTAGCAGACACCAAGCACATCTGGGAGCAGGTACGGGGCTCTACTTAAAACTGAGTTTGACATAAAAGTCTGATAAAGGCACCGTGACACCTCCAGCCTCTTCCCTTGTTCTGTACCAGAATACTGGCTATTACCTTGCCAGAGCTGGGAAGATTTCTCTGTCTAATCCAAAAGAAAAATGCATAGAGAAATGATCAACGCCTCCCCTCTTGAGGTCAAACAGACCTGCCCTCACACACAAAGCTGCCAACAGGTCTTTAGGTAACTCACTCATGAATATGAAAACTGCAGAGGGTCACTAGATAGTTGAGGAAATTAGCTAACATGTATTAGGGTCTGAAACGAACACAAAGTAAGACAGAGGAAGCAGAAACAGTGGATAAGAACAAGTTTTAAACCATAATATCCTAAGAGAGAGAGTAAAAATACTGAGTTCATGAAACAAAACCCCATGTTTTAAAAGTATTAATCACAGATGAATCTCTAGAAATTAAAAATATGAAAACCAAAATTATAAATTCATTAGAAGTAGAAGATTTGGAAGATAAAATTGAAGAAACTTCCCAGAAAGCAGGACAAAAGACAGAGATTTTTAAAAGGAGAAAAAGTAACTTTTGAAAATGATACATGGGATTAGAGTGCAAGATCCAACATCTAATTCAAAGAAATTAGAAAAATATAACAGAGGAGAGATAGGGCGAGAGATTATTATACAAATTTTTTAAAATTTCCCCAAAGCACATGGATTTCCAGATGGAGAGTCCAAAAGAGTACCCAGTATAATAAGTAAAAAAAGACCCAGCCCAAGATTATCATTGAGGTAATAAGACCACTGAAATAAGAACTTCCTTCCAAAGAGGCAAAAGACACCACAAAAAACTGGGAATCAAAGTGCCAGCGGACTGCATAATAGCAAGACTGGAAATCAGAAGACAGAGCAATTTCTTCAGAAACCAAGGCGAAAGTGATTTCCCACCTTACATATACCAAATGAGGGAGTAAAACAAGAAAAAAAAAAAAAAAGACATTCAGAAACAGACAATTTGATACTGGAAAGAGGAAAAGGGAATTCCAAAGTGATGGGGAGGTGAAGACCAGATGACAGCTGCACAGCAGGCCTACTGAGCACCCACTCTAGACTCAGGTTGCCAGGTGGCCTGCCTCCAAGGAAAAACAAGATGGAATTGGCAGATGAGCTGATTTGTGTGCCTGATATAAGAGCTCCACAGCAAGTTCCACTGGGGAGACTCTAAGGCAGCGTTAGTGGCGGCGAGGGTGAGGATCCAGGACTCTCACACTCCCTGCCTCCCTGCACACACGCATTTCTCCTCCTTCCAGCCTCTCAATATTACAACTTGCAGCAGTATGGAATTCATTTTGAATATAATGTTACTAAGAGCTGGTCCTTACTAGACACTTGCTATGATAAATAATCATCTCTTTTTTATACAACTTGGTTTCCTTGGAGCTAATGATTCCTCACTTTTTCATTTGATTATTTAAATTACATTCATAGATTACTTGATAAAAATTTTAAAAACAAGTAGTATATGTTTTTACTATTTTTTTATGCATAAATACATAGCCATGATTTCTTTTTTAAGATAGACATATAAAACACACATATATACATATGTATAACCTCTTTTTTCACTTTTTTAAGTCATTATTAGATTTAATCATTATCAGTCTTTATAACAATTTCCAGTTACTTCATAACATTTCATTATAAGACCATGTGATAGTTTACTCACGTTCCTCTGTGTTGGACATAAGTCTTTTTCAAATTTTTTAATAATCTTTTTTTATGTTTTTCTTTTTTTCCCTTTTTTTATTGAAGTAGTTGATGTACAATATTATATAAGTCACAGGTATACAATATAGTGATTTCACAATTTTTTAAAGGTTATACTCCATTTATAGTTACAATAAAAATTGGCTATATTCCCCGTGTTGTACAATATATCCTTGTAGCTTATTTTATATATAATAGAATTTTTTTTACATTCTTAACAATGATCACTGAGTACCCTTCTACATAAATCTATGCCTATATCTCTAATGACAAGTTCCGAGAAGCAGAATGGGTTTAACGCTTTTGATCTATACTACTTAGCTGTCCTCCAAAATTTCTGCCAATCTACATTTGTACCTACAGTGTATTATGTTCATTTTACCACACACTTACCAGCAGTAATACAATATTTTTTAACTCTTTCACCAAGTGAGCGGGAACAGATTTAACATGTACTCATCTTAATTTGAATGTCCCTATTAGTTATGTTATATTATCTATTTATGACTTTTGACCTTTTTCTATTGGGGTATCACATGTATTCGTGTGACTTTTAATCTGGCAAAACTCTTCATAGATTAAGCACATGTATCCCATTGTCATAGTTATGATAAGTGTTTTTTCAGTCTTAACTCTTCTGCAGTCACACTTTTGTTCTTCCTTCTCATACACTTGGTACCTAGATAGGCTTTCCTCAGCTCATCCTTGAGTAGTGCTACAACTACTGAAGCCTGTGCACCTAGAACCCATGCTCCGCAACAAGAGAAGACACCACAATGAAAAGCCTGCGCACCGCAATGAAGAGTAGCCCAAGCTCGC
Organism: Balaenoptera musculus; assembly: GCF_009873245.2. Classification (NCBI taxonomy): domain Eukaryota; kingdom Metazoa; phylum Chordata; class Mammalia; order Artiodactyla; family Balaenopteridae; genus Balaenoptera; species Balaenoptera musculus. Next base: position 40,185,476 of record NC_045799.1, read on the forward strand.
CGCAACTAGAGAAAGCCCACGCACAGCAATGAAGACCCAATGCAGCCAAAAAATTTTTAAAAAGCATGAGAAAGCAGGAGTGGGGGGATCTCAAGAATATAAAGGTGGCTTAAAATCAAATAACTTTCTATTTATCTTTTAACTAAAATATTTCAACATACAAGCTTTCTTCCTTAAATATAGGTACTATATGAATCAAAAGCAATGTAACACTTTCAGGTATATATGCTAATACAGCTTAATTTTGAAAAGTTTTTACTTACTTGTGGTCATGATGTTAGGAGGGCAAGAGGGTATTCCATGATCTACTGCCCATCTGTAGGCTCCTTCTCCAACTAAAAAACTAATGACAGAAAAATTACTCTTTTAAAAATTCATAGTGTCATCTTTTCCTACATATTCAATAAAGTAATATAAGTAATATAGTAAGGCAACTGAAAAAATTTTGCAATACCTCAAAATGGCTACATGCCTAAAAAATTCTTTTAATTCTTCCCCAAGTTAGAAATTTTACAAGTGGAAATGGTACAATATCATTTGCAATAACTAACCAATAAAAATTGGCAAAATGCAACATAAGAAGTAAAAATAGTTGATTTCCCAGTGGAAAATATTAAGATTTATCTTGGATCATCTGTGGTTCTCAGTTTATGTACAAGATCTATTTCATCAGATTAAGAGTCAAAGCTTAAGTGATGTCTTCAGATTTGGTATTCCTGCCTAGTATAACACCTGGATCTACCCAAAATGAGTGGGGTACGTCCAGAGATGCCCAAACACGATGATATGTACTTACATTTCTAAGCCTCAATGTAATAAAAATATACATATGGCTGTCAGAATCATTTTTACTGTGGTAAATAAAGCAGTGTGGTATGTCCCAAAAGTAATTTTTTTAAGTCCCAAACTGCAAGTTTTAACATAACAAAGTGAATAAAAGGATACTGTTAGCTAACTGTAAAAGACTACCTTTCAAAGATTTCAAATAGCATGCAGGATAATTAACCACCCCATTCCCTAACACAGTAATAGCAAGCAGTTACCATAATAATCAATCACTTCATCTCTTTCCACAGCCAACTTCTTAAAGCTCTCAGCCAGATAGTAATGGATTCCCTGAACTAGTGCCTACTCATTAGTTTCCTGCTCCCTATTTTTTGTTTCTGTTCCTCTAATCATTCCAACACTAAAAACTCGTAGTAATACATATTGAAGTCTTTAGATTTGATTGACAGATTAGAAGAAGAAAGTCTAAGTTGATACTCAGAAACATATCCAAATGGTTCCAATGAGAAACAAATTGGTTAAGCCCAGTAACTATTTTCCAGTATATATGAAGGTGAGAATGGAGGGAGCATTAAAAAAAAGAGAGGAGGGAGAGCCAACAAGAATACCTCTTCAAACTTCCATTTTTTAAAAAAATTCTAAAGGACTCCAAAAATAGAAAAGTTCCTCCTATTCCTGTATCAAATGAAGACCACTGCAAAGAAACTGCAAAGAAAAGCTGTCACATAAAGGAAAATGGAAGAATAACTGAGGTAGGAACTTGGATGCAAGTTGAGCTGTCCTGACAGCATTTGTAGCACTTCCTTCTGCTAGAAAAAGACTTTGATATAAGAAATAAACTCTCTTCACGTGAAGACGTAAAAGAGATGCTGAAGTATTAAATTAAATGATCAGGACAGAAGTTTGGAGCTGAATCTAGTATTCTCAGCACTCCCATTCGTCATTTGGAGTTCTATCCCAGCATCTGGAATCGAAAGTATTTTATAACATAAGCTTAGTTTTATTTTTCATTTCTTAATCATTCATAGGTTTGATTCTAAATAAAATTAGTTTGCCAGGGCTTCCCTGGTGGCGCAGTGGTTGAGAACCTGCCTGCCAATGCAGGGGACACGGGTTCGAGCCCTGGTCTGGGAAGATCCCACATGCCGCGGAGCAACTGGGCCCGTGAGCCACAACTACTGAGCCTGCGCGTCTGGAGCCTGTGCTCCACAACAAGAGAGGCTGCGACAGTGAGAGGCCCGCGCACCACGATGAAGCGTGGCCCCTGCTTGCCGCAACTAGAGAAAGCCCTCGCACAGAAACGAAGACCCAACACAGCCAAAAATAAATAAATAAACAAATAATAAATTAATTTTTAAAAAAAAATTAGTTTGCCGTTGTCTGCTATGCAAGGTTTTAAACACGTTAGGCATTGTACAATATTCACAGGAAGGTGAATATTTGGATGCCATCTTACGGATAAGAATTCTGAGATCCTGACCTTTCCTTACTACCAAAAATTACTTGTCCAGTAGTTTGACATCACACAAAATGGCATATAACTGCTTTTGAAATCATTTTAAAATGCTAAAAAGCTACATGAGCTTTCGCTAAAAACTAAACTATCAAAAATGAAAAATCTCTTCCCAGAACACTAAATGCAGCACCAATTCAAATTTTTCTCAAATATTCTTCTGACTCTCCAAGGAGAAAGCTTTCACAGAAGTTTCAGCTCAAGTCACTAGAAAAATCCATCAATTCCATCTTGGTAACACATCCAGCATCTGACCACTTCTCACCACCGCCACCGCCCTGGTCTGAGCCGCCATCATCTATTGCCTGCAGTGTTGCAATGGCCTCATCACTTCCATGCTCGCCTTGCTCCGTCCCCTGCCCCAGTCTAATCTCAACACACCAGCCAGTGACATACTTGTAAAACACAAGTCAGGTAATGACATTTCTCTTCTCAAAATCCTGCGAAACCCCTCCTGAGGACTCTAGCATGAAAACTGGAGCCTTCACCAGGATCTCCAGGCTCCCAAGTGATCTGGTCTTCTCTGCTCCCTCCTCCCTTCATCTCTTCTTCCTCTTGCCCCTTTGCTTACTCTGCTCCAGCCTCTTACAAAACACAAACATGCCAAGGGGACTCCTGCCTCAGGGCCTTCACCCTGACTGTTCCCTGTCAGGATCTTCCTTATTTCCCAAATGGCAAATTTCCCCATCTGTTTAAACATATCTCCCTGATGAGGCCAATTTAAAACTGTACCCAACACACTGCACTCCTCTACCCAGTACTCCCAATCCCTCTCATTCTGTCCTTTTTACATTTTTTTTCTACCTTCTCACATACCACCATATACTTTATAACTGATGATATTATCTCTGTTGTTTATATCTATCTCCCTCAAATAAACTGTAAGCTTCACAACAACAGGGATCTTTGTTTTTCATTGATGTCCATATATGCTAAGCATTTAGAACAGTGCCTGAAGCACACTAAGCATTAGATAAACATTGGCAAGTTATTCAACAATAAACTAGGGTGTCAAAATTCTCTAAAGGACAGCATTTTCCTTGTGTTATGCTCTCTTGAATTTACACTAAAGGAAGTCTAAAGTGTTAAGAATCAAAAGCAACACTTCTGAGACCAGCACTGAGTGGGATTATTAAAACCTTCAACAAGCTGAGCTACTGAAGTGCCAGCATAGCCAAACACCCGAAAACACAGTGAGGTCAATTACAATTTCATGGATGGGAAATTTTCAAAAACCATGACACTATGTAGTCAGTCTAAAAATGTGCAATTTAGTGATTCAGAAAGCTCTCAAAACTGCTTAAAATGCATTATGCTGGATGAGAAAGATACAGGAGAAAATGACAGCTGCTTCTTTGGACTTAAAAATGGATTTCTATATATTTTACCTATTACTTCTTTATCATAAATACACAGAACTGAAGAAAGACCACCAATTTGGTGGCTACTGATTATTTAAAGCTTACAAACACATAAAGTGCAAATAAGGGAGAACCTGCTGTATGTGGAAATAACACATAATGACCAAATTAAATAATAAGGATTTAACTCTTCTTAAAATTTTATTACAAAAATTTTCAAACATATACATTACAGAGAATAGTGTAATGAACCCAAAGGATCATCACCCATTTTCATCAGTTGTTAATACATTGCTAATCTCATTCATTTATACTCCCACCCAGATTATTTTGAAGCAAATCTCAGATATCATATAACTTCAAATATAAATATTTTAGCATGCATCTCAAAAAATAACTTTCTAAAAAAAATAACCACAACATAACCAATTCACACCTAAAAAAATTAACAATAAATCCTTAGAATCAAAATAGTTTATTCGGCTTCCCTGGTGGCGCAGTGGTTGAGAATCTGCCTGCTAATGCAGGGGACACGGGTTCGAGCCCTGGTCTGGGAAGATCCCACATGCCGCGGAGCGGCTGGGCCCGTGAGCCACAACTGCTGAGCCTGCGTGTCTGGAGCCTGTGCCCCGCAACGGGAGGGGCCGCGATGGTGAGGGGCCCGCACACCGCGATGAAGAGCGGTCCCCGCACCGCGATGAAGAGTGGCCCCCACTTGCCGTAACTAGAGAAAGCCCTCGCACGAACCGAAGACCCAACACAGCCAAAAATAAATAAATAAATTAATTAATTAAAAAAAAAAAAAAAATAGTTTATTCAATCGATGTTCACATTTCCCTGATTGTCTCATAAAATTTTTGCTATTATTGTTATTTTTGCCTTTTAAACTATTTTGTTTGAAGGGGAACCCAACTAACCCATCCATACCTCCTGATTAGTTGATAGCTCTCTTATGTTTCTTTTAATCTATAGGTTTTTAAATTTTCTTTTCACATTCATACAACAAAGGTACTAAAATCAATGAATTTATGAAATACAGTAGATTGAATAGTATTTTTAAATAAACAATGTACCAAAAATTAAATTTGCATCTCAAAAAATCTGAGCGTCTAATGAGCAACAATGCTTTTCTAGCTTTCCCTTTTTCACCAAAAGAAACATAATTTCCAAAAATTATAACTTATTCTATAACATATTAGGGTAGCACTCCGCAATTTTTTTTCTGTAGAGGGCCAGATAGTAAACAGTTTAGGCTTTGTGGCCAGATGTCTCTGCTGCAACAACTCAGTTTGGCCTTTGCAGAGCACAAGCAGCCATAGACAATATGTACACAAATGGGTATGGCTGTGTTCCAATAAAACTTTATTTACAAAAAACAGGCAGTAGTCCAGATTTGGCCCACATGCCATAGTTTGACAACCCCTGTTCTAGATGGCTATGCCTATCAAAGTTGTACCCTATCACAATGAAGGAGGAAAGAGTAAAAATAAATAAAATTTATTTACTTTTATAAATAAAATAAACTTAGGAAAATACGACACAGTTTATGATAGTAGGCCCACCAAATTTATGAGGATATCAAATATTCTATTAATCTGACCAAACACCAATACTTAAATAATACATCATATCATGGTGGCAATAACCAGAAAATTAAAACATAAAAAATTATCAGCTAATAGAAATACCATTCTGCCTAAAGTTCTGCTGAGTGTTTTTCTAACAAAGCAATAAGAGTTTATAAAATTCTAACAGAATTTAGATACAGCTGAAACAAATACACTCCCTGTCTTCCTCAATGAGATATATAGACAGATGAACTTTTTATTTAAAGACTTCTTAGAAAACACCCAGTGCCTTGCTGCCCCCACAGAGTCACCTGCCTCTTCAACAGATGACACCAGAAGACCACAGTTTCTAAGTCCTCCATCTGCTTTTGATAGTTCTTCTACCTCTATGCCTGGCATACAGGAAGTAAACAAAAAATATTTGCTGAATGAAGGAATGGGTAAGTGAATGAATAACTAAATGGGTGTAAACATTATTTCTTACTATTATAAAAGGATTCTACTCTATGGGTTCTAATCTGCTGCTTCTAATGTGATAAGGACAGACTCCATAAATTTTTTTTTTTCGTTTTTTTTTTAATTTATTTATTTATTTTTGGTTGTGTTGGGTCTTCGTTTCTGTGCGAGGGCTTTCTCTAGTTGCGGCAAGCGGGGCCACTCTTCATCGCGGTGCGCGGGCCTCTCACTATCGCGGCCTCTCTTGTTGTGGAGCACAGGCTCCAGATGCGCAGGCTCAGTAGTTGTGGCTCACAGGCCCAGTTGCTCCGCGGCATGTGGGATCTTCCCAGACCAGGGCTCGAACCCGTGTCCCCTGCATTCGCAGGCAGATTCTCAACCACTGCGCCACCAGGGAAGCCCTCCATAAATTTTTAATAGCATAACAGTGTCAAGTATGGTACTCAGTTTCTTTGTTGGCAAAATGTGTGTTACCCTCATAAATCATATAATGATTTTATGAGATAATGCACGCAAACCACATAAAACAATGCTTCTCATAGTGTACAAATGCAATAAACTTTAGCTATTATCATTATAGAAATTAGATAACTAGACTTATTAGGGTTGTGCGTAAACAAGCTTAAAGTAAAAACATGATAAATTTGTTTTATTTATTTAGGATACTCAGGGAATTTGGGTTTTTTTAAACTACTGCAGGTATACTGTGAACTTGCAGGTATGTGAGAGATTTATGCTTCTGGACAAGATGGAGTAACAGGGAATACATTTACACTCTTGCCTGAACCAATGGAAAAGAAAAATCAGACAAAATACAGAAAATGATAGTTTTCAGGCATTAGACAGTAGGTAGCACAGGACAGTGATGCTTTAAAGAAAGGAAACAAACAAGGTAAACCTTATGATTGCCCTAGCTTACTGCCTGGAGAGTTTCCGGCCACAGCACAGGAACAGGAACTCAGGCAGGGCCCTGCAGTCTCTCTGAGTTGAAGACAGAGAGCTGGGCATCCAGAGAAGCCCAGGTGGCCGAGTTCACAGGGCAGAGAACCAGAGAGGAGACAGCTGTGCAGAGAAATGACTCAAGAAATCTACAGAGTCCCCCTATAGTCTTCAGCTGAGTACAGATCAGTGTATGTGTAAGAGGAAATCATCCAAAGCCTGGGAAAGAATAACATGGAAGTTTTAGAGGAAGCAATCCCCAAGTTCACACAGGGCCAGAAACAGCTCCTGTTCCCACCAAAGTAAAAAACCTCAGTCTAGTTGCATCTGTTATAGTACTCAGAAAGGTTCTGCCCGACAGCAAAGCAAAATTAGCTAAAGGCTAAATGCTTCTCTAGTTGCATGTAACAAACTATAAAGCAAGACCTGAAAGGATGAAACTGCCTCTAAATAAATTAACCGCATCCTAGAATTAAAATACAGAAATATCCAACACAAAATAAGGCAAAACTCACAATGTCTGGAATCCAATAAAAAATTACCAAACATGCAAAGAAGCAGGAAAATGTAACCTATAATGAGAAAAATCATTCAACTGAAAACAACCCAGAAATGACAAAGATGACAGAATTAGGAAACAAAGATATTAAAACAGTTACTATAATTGTATTCATATACTCAAGAAGCTACAGGAAATATGAAACATGTTAAGTAGATACATAGAAGACATTTTTTAAAGATGCAAATTGAACTTCTAGAGATAAAAACTATGTCAGAAATGAAAAATAAACTGGATGGGATTAACAGGTGATTAGATATTGCCAAAAAAATAATTCGTGAACTTCAAAACAGCAATGGAAATTATTCAAAATGAAACAAAGAGAAAAATGAATGGCAAAAGTAAACAAATTATCAGTGATCTGTAGGACCACTACAAGAGGTCAAATATACGTGTAATTGGAATCCTGGAAGATAGAAGAGAAGGGGGAATCAGAAAAAAATATCTGAAGAAGTAATAGCCAAAAATTTTCCAAATTTGATGAACTATATATCCCTACATATTCAAGAAGCAAAATGAACCCAAACCAAAGACATTACAAGAAAGCTACAGACCAATGTCTCTCATAAACATAGATGCAAAAATTCTTTACAAAATGTTAGCAAATTGGATCCAATAACATATAAAAAGGATAATACATTATAACAAAGTGGAGTTTATCCCGGGAATACAACTGTTGCTCTAACAATCGAAAATCAACCAATCACTATATTAACTGACAAAATAAGGAAAATTATAAGATCATTGCAACAGATGCAGAAAAGCATTTGAAAAAGTACAATACCCATTCCTATTAAAAACTCTCAGCACACTAGGAAAAGAAGGGAACTTTCTCAACACGATAAAGAGCATCTATGATAAACCTATAGCAGCCATCATACCTAATGGTAAAAAGAACAAATGCTTCCTCCCTAAGGTTACAAACAAGGCAAGGATGTCTACTCTCACACTTTGATTTCACATTGCATAGGAGGTGCTAGCCAGTGTAATAAAGAAAAAGAAATTAACTAAAGGAGTCCACATTAGAAAGAATAAGTATCTTTATTACTTAAAGAACTATCTTTATGCCCAGAAGACAGAACTATCTATGTAGAAAATCTTATGGAATCTGTAAAAACAGTATGAGAACAAATGAATTTAGCAAATTCCTAAGCTAGAATATCAATATAATAAAATTAATCATATTTCTATATTGGCAAGGAACAACTGGTATTTAACTTTTTAAAATATGCAATTTATCACATCAAAAAGAAATACTTAAGTATAAATTTGATAAAAACTGTGCAAAATCTGTACACTGAAAATTATAAAACACTGTTCAGAGGTTAAAGAAGACCTTAAAAAATGGATAAGTTACAAACCTAATCAAAATTCCAGCAGGTTATTCACAGAAATTGACAGGCTAATTCTAAAATTCACATGAAAATGCAAAATGCCTAAAATGGTCAAAGCAATTTTGAAAACAAAAAATAAAGCTGAAGAACTATGTACGTGAGAAAATTAGATCACTAGTTCCAGACAACTGTAGGATCACTTTATGATACAATTTTAATACAGAGATGGCCATCACTTTTTCGCATATATTTTATCTTTGTAAAATATAAAAATATTGCACATATCCCCTTTGACAATTGCCTCATCTTGTTCCCTCCTTTCTCCTTCCTAGAGGTAATTATGGTGAGTCTGGTAACCTTCTTTCCAGAACTTTTTTGTATATCTATGTACATGTTTATATAGACTTAGAAAATCAGAGTGCCAGCATACCTCAGAGATATTGCAAGTTCAGTTCCAGACCACCACAATAAAGTGAATATTGCAATAAAGCAAGTCACACTAATTTTCTGGTTTCCCAGTTCATATAAAAATTATGTTTATACTATGCTGTATTCTATTAAGTGTGCAATAGCACTATGCTTAAAATAACACTGTACATACCTTAATTGAAAAACAATTTATTGCTAAAAAATGCAAACCATCATCTGAGCCTTCAACAAGTCATAGTAGTGAATAACATTAAAGATCACTGATCACAGAGCACCACAGCAACTATAATAATAATGAAAAAGTTTGAAATATTGTGAGAATTACCAAAATGTGACACAGAGACATGAAATGAGCAAATGCCATTGGAAAAATGGCACCAATAGGCTTGCTTGAAGTACAACTGCCACAAACCTTCAATTTGTAAAAAATGCAGCATCTGTAAAGCCAAATAAAACGAAGTATGCCTGTACTGTATATGTTTAATACTATGAAGGAATATATGAGAATGAGAAAAGCTAAAATTGAGGACAATTGTTACCTAGGGGCAGGTCCAGTGATGGGGTCAGGGTAAGGGTATGGGACAGTGAAATGGATAAGGATGCCATTAGAAAGGGTCCAGTCTAGGCAGCTTCAAATCTCTTGGTAATGTTTCACTTTCTTAACATTTCTTAACATGTTTCATTTTCTTGACATGGGAAACAGGGATATCGTGAATATATTTGGGTAAAAGGTTTCAAGATTTTTCAAAACTATATTAATTTATTTTCTATGACTTGAAATTATAACAGTCAAATAAAGTGATTTCTATAGTACCACTGTCACAACTTTCAACAGAGGGTATTAATGTAACTTTAATGTGTTCAGGCATACTGAACACATATAGTACTGAAGTATAAGATGGCTGAGTATAAGACAGTATTGAGGCATATTTGTTAATATTATTAGGCATGTTAACAGGATGGTACTTAGATTTTGTAAACAGAGAAATTTACAAAACTATTTAAGGATGAAATACGATGGTGAGGATTTACTTTAAAATACTATAGGAAAGAGATGCATGAGATAGACAAAGGGCAAAAATATTGATAATTATTGGAGCTAGATGGTAGGTTCATGAGGGCTCTTTCAAATGTTCTCTCTACTTTCATAAATATTTGAAAAGTTCAAAGTTTCTTTTAATGAAAATTATATGTTAATGCTGGAGAAAAGATGTAATTTTACTAATTTTAGTGTCACAATATGTTTCTCCAGAAAAGAAAAATTACATTCTTTTATTCTAAGAACTTCTCAAAATTAAAAATTAGTTTAGACTCTGGTCTCAAACATGTATGATACTTTAAAGTTTTATAATAAAAAGACCCCAGTTGAACACTTATTAACAGCAAAAGCATCTCTATAATCGACTACAAAACCTAAAATTAACTGATCTCTTTTCTGCTTTAATCCATAATATTCTATTCTAACCAGAGCTTATCAAGTATTCATAATGTTCCAAGATCACAGAACAAAGTGTGTCTTCCTCTCAAAGGCAAGCTACTGCTGGTGTGTAACCAACTGCATCAGCTTTCTGTGGATAAAAATACCCTTCAAACACTGCATGCACCAAAGACCAAAGACCCAGGGAAAGTCGAAGAACAAAGCAGTTACCAGGGAGGAATTCTGCCGGCTGAGAGCTTGCCCTTCTGCCCTTCACACAAGAGTCTGTTCGCAACTGAGACTGGGTTCTTGATTCCTATAAAATAAAATTGGTAGAAAATGAAGTCAAAAAGTCTTCAAGTTTCCCACTCAATTCTGCGGCTGTTTCAATATGACAACTTTTAAATATCATGGAAAACTTTATTTAAATATACTAATGAAAACCGTTAAGTATCATGAAAAATAAGGATCAAATCGACAAATATATGAATACTTACAGATATAAGAACAAATATAAAACATATATTCTCATTTTGTCATGTGCTACAGCAGCAAAGACTGAATTTGCAATAATACAAATTTAAATTAAGTTCCTTTTTAATAGATTTCAGTATAGAATTTTAAAAATAAACTGAAAATTTGGCATCTATTATCAAAACCATGTATTTCCTCTAAAGAATAAACATGATTACAAACAGCTTCAAATTTACCTTGGGGAGAAAAATTAATGGCCAAAAATTTTAAATCTCACCTGCAAGAAAGAATAAAGAGAAAGTCCTACAAATGGGTAAGGGTGGGGAGAAGAGGCCAAGTATATACAAGATTGAGACTTAAAATATGGTTTGGATTGTTTCCAGAAGGGAAAACAAAATGTGAACAGTGAGAAAAGGGTGCTTACCTAGGAGGAAAAATAGGACAGAAAGTATTAGCATGAAAAAAATTGCTAGCATGACAATGACAATGACAAACATGACAATGATGATGACAGAAGACAGTGACAGAAACTTAGGATCCAGTATGCGCCAGGCCCAGTGTCAAACCCTTAAATGTATCAGATTATTTAACTGATCCTTCAACTCTATCACATAAGTACAGTTATAAACCCTATCTGATTACAGAGGAAACATTTACACAGGTTAAGTTACCTGCCCAGGATCACACACTGAGATTTTAACAAAGGCAGCTAATGCCAGAGACCATGCCCTTAACCACTAACCTATGGATGCCTTTCAGAACGCTATTAATAACAACAACAACAACAAAAACAGAAGTGGGATTCAAAGAGACTAAAAACCTCAAATTGGGCTTCCCTGGTGGCGCAGTGGTTAAGAATCCGCCCGTCAATGCAGGAGACACGGGTTTGAGCCCTGGTCCGGGAAGATCCCACATGCCGCGGAGCAACTAAGCCCGTGAGCCACAACTACTGAGCCTGTGCTCTAGAACCCGCGAGCCACAACTACTGAGCCTGTGTGCCACAACTACTGAAGCCCGCCTGGCTAGAGCCCGTGCTCCGCAACAAGAGAAGCCACCACAATGAGAAGCCTGTGCACCACAATGAAGAATAGCCCCTGCTCGCTGCATCCAGAGAAAAGCCTGCGTGCAGCAACGAAGATACAACACAGCCAAAAATAAAAAAATTTTTTTAAATTTAAAAAACACCCTCAAATTAAGGTCACCAGATTGCCTTAAAACAAAACTAGATATTTAGCTAAACACCAAAAACTTCTCTGCCCCCCCCAAAGAATGTATAAAGTATCAAAGAAAGGAAAAGCTTAGATCTCTGTACTAGCTCTTAAAATAAATTTATTTCGGATAGATTAACCAAGATGGTGGAGTAGAAGGACGTGCTCTCGCTCCCTCTTGCGAGAGCACCAGAATCACAACTGGCTGCTGGACAATCATTGACAGGAAGACCCTGGACTTCACCAAGGAGGATACCCCACGTCCAAGGACAGAGGAGAAGCCACAGTGAGACGGTAGGAGGGGCGCAATCAGAGTAAAATCAAATCCCATAACTGCTGGGTGGGTGACTCACAGACTGGCGAACACTTATACCACAGAAGTCCACCCACTGGAGTGAAGCTTCTGAGCCCCAAGTCAGGCTTCCCAACCTGGGAGTCCGGCAACAGGAGGAGGAATTCCTAGAGAATCAGACTTTGAAGCCTAGTGGGAATTGATTGCAGGACTTCGACAGGACTGGGGGAAACAGAGACCCCACTCTTGGAGGGCATACACAAAGTAGTGTGCGCATCGGGACCCAGGGGAAGGAGCAGTGACCCTGGGGGAGACTGAACCAGACCTACCTGCTAGTGTTGGGGGGTCTCCTGCAGAGGTGGAGGGTGGCTCTGTTTCACCGTGGGAACAAGGACACTGGCAGCAGAGGTTCTGGGAAGTGCTCCTTGGCGTGAGCCCTCCCAGAGTCTGCCATTAACCCCACCAAAGAGCCCAGGTAGGCTCCAGTGTTGGGTTGCCTCAGGCAAAACAACCAACAGGGAGGGAACCCAGCCCCACCCATCAACAGTCAAGTGGATTAAAGTTTTACTGGGCTCTGACCGCCACAGCAACAGTCAGCTCTACCCACCACCAGAGCCTCCCATCAAGCCTCTTAGATAGCCTCAACCACCACAGGGCAGACAGCAGAAGCAAGAAAAACTACAATCCTGCAGCCTGTGGACCAAAAACCACAGTTACAGAAAGATAGACAAGATGAAAAGGCAGAGGGCTATGTACCAGATGAAGGAACAAGAAAAAACCCCAGAAAAACAACTAAATGAAGTGGAGATAGGCAACCTTCCAGAAAAAGAATTCAGAATAATGATAGTGAAGATGATCGAGGACCTCGGAATAAGAATGGAGGCAAAGATTGAGAAGATGCAAGAAATGATTAACAAAGACCTAGAAGAATTAAAGAACAAACAAACAGAGATGACCAATACAATAACTGAAATGAAAACTACACTAGAAGGAATCAATAGCAGAATAACTGAGGCAGAAGAACGGATAAGTGACCTGGAAGACAGAATGGTGGAATTCGCTGCTGCGGAACAGACTAAAGAAAAAAGAATGAAAAGAAATGAAGACAGCCTAAGAGACCTCTGGGACAACATTAAACGCAACAACATTCACATTATAGGGGTCCCAGAAGGTGAAGAGAGAGAGAAAGGACCAGAGAAAATATTTGAAGAGATTATAGTTGAAAACTTCCCTAACATGGGAAAGGAAATAGCCACCCAAGTCCAGGAAGCGCAGAGAGTCCCATACAGGATAAACCCAAGGAGAAACACGCCGAGACACACAGTAATCAAAGTGGCAAAAATTAAAGACAAAGAAAAATTATTGAAAGCAGCAAGGGAAAAACGACAAATAACATACAAGGGAACTCCCATAAGGTTAACAGCTGATTTCTCAGCAGAAACTCTGCAAGCCAGAAGGGAGTGGCATGATATACTTAAAGTGATGAAAGGGAAGAACCTACAACCAAGATTACTCTACCCAGCAAGGATCTCATTTAGATTTGATGGAGAAATCAAAAGCTTTACAGACAAGCAAAAGCTAAGAGAATTCAGTACCACCAAACCAGCTCTACAACAAATGCTAAAGGAACTTCTCTAAGTGGGAAACACAAGAGAAGAAAAGGACCTACAAAAACAAACCCAAAACAATTAAGAAAATGGTCATAGGAACATACATATCGATAATTACCTTAAACGTGAATGGATTAAATGCCCCAACCAAAAGACATAGACTGGCTGAATGGATACAAAAACAAGACCCATATATATGCTGTCTACAAGAAACACTTTAGACCTAGGGACACATACAGACTGAAAGTGAGGGGATGGAAAAAGATATTCCATGCAAATGGAAATCAAAAGAAAGCTGGAGTAGCTATACTCATATCAGATAAAATAGACTTTAAAATAAAGAATGTAACAAGAGACAAGGAAGGACACTACATAATGATCAAGGGATCAATCCAAGAAGAAGATATAACAATTATAAATATATATGCACCCAACATAGGAGTACCTCAATACATAAGGCAACTGCTAACAGCTATAAAAGAGGAAATTGACAGTAACACAATCATAGTGGGGGACTTTAACACTTCACTTACACCAATGGACAGATCATCCAAAATGAAAATAAATAAGGAAACAGAAGCTTTAAATGACACAATAGACCAGATAGATTTAATTGATATATATAGGACATTCCATCCAAAAACAGCAGATTACACGTTCTTCTCAAGTGCGCACGGAACATTCTCCAGGATAGATCACATCTTGGGTCACAAATCAAGCCTCAGTAAATTTAAGAAAATTGAAATCATATCAAGCATCTTTTCTGACCACAATGCTATGAGATTAGAAATGAATTACAGGGAAAAAAACGTAAAAAAGACAAACACATGGAGGCTAAACAATACGTTACTAAATAACCAAGAGATCACTGAAGAAATCAAAGAGGAAATTAAAAAATACCTAGAGACAAATGACAATGAAAACACGACGACCCAAAACCTATGGGATACAGCAAAAGCAGTTCTAAGAGGGAAGTTTATAGCTATACAAGCCTACCTAAAGAAACAAGAAAAATCTCAAGTAAACAATCTAACCTTACACCTAAAGAAACTAGAGAAAGAACAAACAAAACCCAAAGTTAGCAGAAGGAAAGAAATCATAAAGATCAGAGCAGAACTAAATGAAATAGAAACAAAGAAAACAATAGCAAAGATCAATAAAACTAAAAGTTGGTTCTTTGAGAAGATAAACAAAATTGATAAGCCATTAGCCAGACTCATCAAGAAAAAGAGGGAGAGGACTCAAATCAATAAAATCAGAAATGAAAAAGGAGAAGTTACAACAGACACCGCAGAAATACAAAGCATCCTAAGAGACTACTACAAGCAACTTTATGCCAATAAAATGGACAACCTGGAAGAAATGGACAAATTTTTAGAAAGGTATAACCTTCCAAGACTGAACCAGGAAGAAACAGAAAATATGGACAGACCGATCACAAGTAATGAAATTGAAACTGTGATTAAAAATCTTCCAACAAACAAAAGTCCAGGACCAGATGGCTTCACAGGTGAATTCTATCAAACATTTAGAGAAGAGCTAACACCTATCCTTCTCAAACTCTTCCAAAAAATTGCAGAGGAAGGAACACTCCCAAACTCATTCTATGAGGCCACCATCACCCTGATACCAAAACCAGACAAAGACACTACAAAAAAAGAAAATTACAGACCAATATCACTGATGAATATAGATGCAAAAATCCTCAACAAAATACTAGCAAACAGAATCCAACAACACATTAAAAGGATCATACAGCATGATCAAGTGAGATTTATCCCAGGGATGCAAGGATTCTTCAATATACGCAAATCAATCAATGTGATACACCATATTAACAAATTGAAGAATAAAAACCATATGATCATCTCAATAGATGCAGAAAAAGCTTTTGACAAAATTCAACACCCATTTATGATAAAACCTCTCCAGAAAGTGGGCATAGAGGGAACCTACCTCAACATAATAAAGGCCATATATGACAAACCCACAGCAAACATCATTCTCAATGGTGAAAAACTGAAAGCATTTCCTCTAAGATCAGGAACGAGACAAGGATGTCCACTCTCACCACTACTATTCAACATAGTTCTGGAAGTCCTAGCCATGGCAATCAGAGAAGAAAAAGAAATAAAAGGAATACAAATTGGAAAAGAAGAAGTAAAACTGTCACTGTTTGCGGATGACATGATACTATACATAGAGAATCCTAAAACTGCCACCAGAAAACTGCTAGAGCTAATTAATGAATATGGTAAAGTTGCAGGATACAAAATTAATGCACAGAAATCTCTTGCATTCCTATACACTAGTGATGAAAAATCTGAAAGAGAAATTATGGAAACACTCCCATTTACCATTGCAACAAAAAGAATAAAATACCTAGGAATAAACCTACCTAGGGAGACAAAAGACCTGTATGCAGAAAACTATAAGACACTGATGAAAGAAATTAAAGATGATACCAACAGATGGAGAGATATACCATGTTCTTGGATTGGAAGAATCAACATTGTGAAAATGAGTATACTACCCAAAGCAATCTACAGATTCAATGCAATCCCTATCAAATTACCAATGGCATTTTTTACGGAGCTAGAACAAATCATCTTAAAATTTGTATGGAGACACAAAAGACCCCAAATAGCCAAAGCAGTCTTGAGGGAAAAAAATGGAGCTGGAGGAATCAGGCTTCCTGACTTCAGACTCTACTACAAAGCTACAGTAATCAAGACAATATGGTACTGGCACAAAAACAGAAACATAGATCAATGGAACAAGACAGAAAGCCCAGAGATTAACCCACGCACCTATGGTCAACTAATCTATGACAAAGGAGGCAAAGATATACAATGGAGAAAAGACAGTCTCTTCAATAAGTGGTGCTGGGAAAACTGGACAGCTACATGTAAAAGAATGAAATTAGAATACTCCCTAACACCATACACAAAAATAAACTCAAAATGGATTAGAGAGCTAAATATAAGACTGGACACTATAAAACTCTTAGAGGAAAACATAGGAAGAACACTCTTTGACATAAATCACAGCAAGATCTTTTTTGATCCACCTCCTAGAGTAATGGAAATAAAAACAAAAATAAACAAATGGGACCTAATGAAACTTCAAAGCTTTTGCACAGCAAAGGAAACCATAAACAAGACGAAAAGACAACCCTCAGAATGGGAGAAAATATTTGCAAACGAATCAACAGACAAAGGATTAATCTCCAAAATATATAAACAGCTCATTCAGCTCAATATTAAAGAAACAAACACCCCAATCCAAAAATGGGCAGAAGACCTAAATAGACATTTCTCCAAAGAAGACATACAGACGGCCACGAAGCACATGAAAAGATGCTCAACATCACTAATTATTAGAGAAATGCAAATCAAAACTACAATGAGGTATCACCTCACTCCTGTTAGAATGGGCATCATCAGAAAATCTACAAACAACAATGCTGGAGAGGGTGTGGAGAAAAGGGAACCCTCTTGCACTGTTGGTGGGAATGTAAATGGATACAGTCACTATGGGAAACAATATGGAGGTTCCTTAAAAAACTAAAAATAGAATTACCATATGACCCAGCAATCCCACTACTGGGCATATACCCAGAGAAAACCGTAATTCAAAAAGACACATACACCCAAATGTTCATTGCAGCACTATTTACAATAGCCAGGTCATGGAAGCAACCTAAATGCCCATCAACAGACGAATGGATAAAGAAGATGTGGTACATATATACAATGGAATATTACTCAGCCATAAAAAGGAACGAAAGTGAGTCATTTGTTGAGAAGTAGATGGATCTAGAGACTGTCATACAGAGTGAAGTAAGTCAGAAAGAGAAAAACAAATATCGTATATTAATGCATGTATGTGGAACCTAGAAAAATGGTACAGATGAGCCGGTTTGCAGGGCAGAAGTTGAGACACAGATGTAGAGAATGGACATATGGACACCAAGGGGGGAAAACTGCGGTGGGGTGGGGATGGTGGTGTGCTGAATTGGGCAATTGGGATTGACATGTATACACTGATGTGTATAAAATTGATGCCTAATAAGAACCTGCAGTATAAAAAAACAAACAAACAAAACAACTAATACTAAACTTTCATTGGGTTATTTGTATGGAAATATGTTAATATAAATGTTTCAGACATTACATGAAATTTCTAAAAATCTTATATTTGTATTTGTATGGAAATATGTATGGAAATATGTTAATATAAATGTTTCAGACATTACATGAAATTTCTAAAAATCTTATATTTGTATTTGTATGGAAATATGTATGGAAATATGTTAATATAAATGTTTCAGACATTACATGAAATTTCTAAAAATCTTATATGTTCTGGTATAATGTTATAAGTAATAATCCTAGTTATTACTTTAAAATGTATATCTCAGAAATAACTAATTTTCTTGTCAACTGCATTATTATGAACTTTCATCAAATCTTTAACTGTGGTCATTTTTAAGTCTTTTGTCATTTACAGACAGTTCTGGGTGTACTCTGATGCTTTTGCAAATATGTTCCTATAAAAGGGTTTCATCTTCAAGAAATTCATGGAAAAGACTCTGACAAGTACAGGTTTCTGGTAACTGACTGTACTGCTGAACTGAATGAATAAGCATTTTCAGAACTCTAATGAAAAACTGATGAACTCATAAAAGTGCTAACAAAAGATCAAGATGAAAAAAAAATTAATTACATGGGACTGAGTGAACTGATGAGGATGAGTATAATTTTTGTGACTTTCTGTCTGAATTAAAAAAACAAAAAATCCCACAAGGACTCAGAGGCAAAGAATATACAAATCAATTTTCACTGCAAAGTAAAGGAGCTGTTACAGTGGAGGATTACTGGACTGAATGTCAATATTATGACATAGTATGAGTGTGTTTCATGTTTGGTAATTGCAATCATTGTTGCTTTTGTTGTGGTCATCCATGTACAATGCTTGGTGTCAGTCTATTTATCTCTTGTAAAAATAAAATACAGTGTGTGTGTGTGTGTGTGTGTGTGTGTGTGTGTGTGTGTGATAAATAAATAAATAAATAAATAAATAAATAAATAAATTTATTTCTATATGTGATGATTCAATATTGTAAAGACATTAATAATTACAAAATTAACTTACAAATTCAAAGCTATAAATTCTCCATCAAAGCTTCAAAAGGATTTCTATGATGCACGACAAGCTGACTCTTAAATTCATCAGGAAAAAAAATGAAAAATATTTTTTGTAAAAAAATGAAGAGGTATTCATTCACCTTACAAGATAACCATTTTTTATTAAAAGCTATTCTAATTGAGTGTGGTTTCGGTACAAAATAGACAAATATATCAATGGAATAGAATAAAGCTAAAGTTGAGACACAAACACATGTGCATGTGGATATTTAATACATGATACAGATAGTATTTCAAATGAATAGGAAAAGGATGGACTATCTATGAGAGGTGGAAAGAACACAGAATGATGGGAGTCAGACTGTTATAAACCAGCTATCAATTTATCGCTTCTCAGCTATAAATTCACCCTTGGTTGCCTTATGGGTGAAAGTGGATATGGGCCTTTTAACTATGTTTTCTTTGCCAGCTGGCACACGGGTCAGCTTTGTCAGTAGAGGGCACTGGAGACACAGTGCAGGAGGAAAAGGTGGCCTGCCAGCCAGGCTCCAGGAGAGCACCAGTTATTCTCACTATCTGGTCCACAAGGTTCTCTCCAGTGCTAAGCGCTTGCGGGTGCAGCTTTCTCCAGCATTTGGCTACCATGTTTTCCCCAACTCCTGATTCAGGCCACAGCAGCATAGCTGACAGCCCCAGAAAGAACAGGACCAGGCCCAGCTCAAGTCACTGATCCCCACACCTTCTCCTCAGCCCCATAGCAAAGCATCCTGTGGGGCTGGCTGTCTAGGGAGCCAAAAGCCCAATCCTCATCCTGCAAACAAAGGTTTAATTCCCATGGCTTCCTGGCCTCTGTGTGCCCACTTATCAGCCTGAGGCCCCCAGGATTGTTTCTGCTCTCACAGTGGCTGTGGCCTGGGTAACCCAGCAAAAAAGTGGGCTGTCAAACAGTCGGCTGCAGCCACACCTTTTTCTGTGAGGTCTGAACTTCCTTCTAAGTTTATCCTTACCTGGGTAGTCTCCCTCTGCCCTTTACATTAAGCTTCTCCTGTTTAAAATGCTGTGTGGTTTCTGTCCCCTAGTTGGACCCAGACTGATACAGTAACCTTGGACAAACTACTGAATCTCTCCTGTGTCTCAGTTTCCTCACCTATAAAACGGGGATAAGAGTACTGACCTCAGAAGGTTATCGTGAGAACTAAATGATTTAACATACATGAACTATCGGAGAACATCGCATGGTATGTATGTAATACTCACCCAATAAATGGTACTTAATATTATCGTTACTGTTGTTATTCAATAAATTATATAGGGACAACTTGCTGATCAATTCGGAAATTGATCAACAAACAATGCATTCAAGAAGCCAATGAAAAATAAATTACACATGTATTTGAAGAAAATGTAAGTGACTGTAGTTACAATTATGAGTGAGATAAACCTTAAGAAATGCAAAATACAAAAGCCACAAAAGGGAAAGTAATAAGTTTGACAAATAAAATTTTAAATTCCAATATGATAAAGCACATTATAAACAGAGGTAAAAGGCAAGCCACAGAAGAAGTATAAACAGTTCACAGAGAAATGCTAATGGCCTTTAAAAATATGAAATTTCATTAAATACCAATAAAATCTCATAATAAAAGAAATTAAAACTAATTGAAATGCTGTTCTTACCTATAACAAAAATCAGAAAAGATACAGAAGATTGGAACAATGAATAAGTAAATTGACCTAGTTGACATACATAGAATACACATCCAACAATTGCAGAATACTCTTTTGAAGTACACATGGAACATTCATCAAAATACGCCATAAGCTGAGCCATAAAGCAAGTCTCAGAAAGTTTCAAGGGGTTGGAACCATTCGGAATATGTTCTCTGACCACAGTGACATTAAATTGGAAGTCAATAAAGTCTTTAGGCAAATAAATTTGACAACTCCTATGAAAAAGACAAATTCCTTGGGAAACACACGTAAGAAAAAATATAGATAATCTTATAACTGGTAAAGAAATTGAATCTCATTTATTTAAAACTTCCCAAAAAGAAAACTCCAATGATTCAAAATAACTAATGAATTTTCCAAACAATTAAAAACCATTCCAACTGTACACACACTCTTTCAAAGAATAGAGGGGAAAAAAAATCCCAACTCATTTTATGAGGCCAGCCATAACGTGATTCCAAAATCTAAAAAGAATATTTTAAGAAAGTAAAATTAAAGCCAATCTATTATATAAACATAGATGTCAAAATCTTAAACATCAGTAAATCAAATCCAGTGGAATGTGAAAAAGATAAAAAATTACAATCCTGACTTTATGCCAGGAATGAAAAGTTGGTTTAACATTCAAAAATCAACCATAAATTCCATCATATCTAACAAAATAAAAAAGAAAAGCCAAAGATGCAGAAAAGCACTTAATGATATTCAATAACCCATTTAAAATAAAAATTATCAGCAAACTAAGACTAGAAGGAAACGTCCTCAATCTGATAAAGAGCATTTACGAAAATCCTACAACTACCAGCACACAGTATGGTGAAATATCTAATGCTCTCCCTCTAAGACCAGGAACAAAGCAAGGATGCACACTATCACCGCTTATATTTAATATTGTACCGAGTGTCAGAGCCAGCACAATAATGCAAGAAAAAAAAATTTTTTAATATTAGAAAGGAAAAAAAAAAACTGCCATGATTCAAAGATGATGTGACTGTGTATACAGAAATTACAAGAGAATCTATTTTTCTAATTGCCTGAATTAATAAGTGAAGTCATCAAGGCCACTGAATATAAGTCCAATACACAAAACTCAACTGTATTTCTAAATACAAAAATAACTGGATATTGATTTTTAAAATATATATTTACAATAGCCATCAAAAAAACTTAGTATCTAGAATAAATCTAATAAAAAGGGTGTAAAAGACATCTATACTAAAAACCATAAAACACTGCTGAGAAAGAAATGAATAATATTTATACAAATGTACATACTTCATGTTCATGAACAGGAATATGCAATATTGTTAAGATGTCAGTTGTCCACATATGGTTTTATACATTCAATGCAATACCAGTCAAAATCTCAGCAGGGTTTTATTATGGACATTGACAAGTTGATTCTAAAAATTTTATGAAACTGCCATAAACTTAGAATAGCCAATACAGGGGCTTCCCTGGTGGCACAGTGGTTAAGAATCCGCCTGCCAATGTGGGGGACATGGGTTCGAGCCCTGGTCCAGGAACATCCCACATGCCGCGGAGCAGCTAAGCCCATGCGCCACAACTACTGAGCCTGTGCTCTAGAGCCCATGAGCCACAACTACTGAGCCCATCTGCCACAACTACTGAAGCCTGCACGCCTAGAGCCTGTGCTCTGCAACAAGAGAAGCCACCGCAATGAGAAGCCCATGCATCACAACAAAGAGTAGCCCCCACTCGTTGCAACTAGAGAAAGCTCAGACCCAACACAGCCAAAAATAAATTTATTAAAAAAAAAAAAAAAAGAATAGCCAATACAACTGTTAAGGGAAAAAAAAAAAAGAAAAAGGAAGTTGGAAGTCTTACACTATCAAATTATCAAAATACAATATAAAGCTACAGAAATCAAGACAGTGTGGGACTGGCAATAGACAGATTAATGGAATAGAAGGTATAGAAACAAACCATTACACATACAGTCACCTGATTTGCCAACACAATTCTATGAGGAAAGAACTGTCCTTTCTATTGACAATGGCAATGAGCCATTTGGATATCCATAAGAGGGAAAAAAATTAATTTCAGTTCCTACCTCACTAAAATGAATCTGAGCTTGATAAGAAAGCTAAATGTGAAGGGTTAAAAACAATAGAACTACTAAAAGAAAACAGTGGAAGCTACCTTCAAAACTTTGGGTAGGCAAAGATTTCTTAAACAAAATACAATAAAAATTAACCATAACATTAAAGGTTGATAACTTAAACTTCATTAGAAGAGTGAGCAACAGACTGGGAGCAGATATTCACAATACATGTATCTGACAAAGGATCTGTATGAAAAATATATAAGGTACTCCAACAAATCAATAAAAAAAATAATCCAATAAAAAGTATGCAAAAGACTTGAACACACTGCACAACAAGGACATCTAAATGGCCAATAAGCATATGAGAAGGTTCTCAATATCATTAGTCACCAGAGAAACTCAAATTAAAACAATAATACCACTACACACATATCAAAATGACTAAATTTTAAAAAGAATATCAATATCAAACATTGCCAAGGATGCAGAGTAACTGAAATGCTCATACATTGTGGGAGTATAGATTGTAACAACTACTTTCTAGAACTGTCTGACAGTATCTTCTAAAGCAAAGTACATATGTACCTAAACTTACCATTCCAAATCCTAGGTTTATACTCAAGGGAAATATTAATAAGTACATATGTCTACCAAAAGACATGCACAAAAATATGCACTGGAGTTTTATTCGTAACAGTCAAAAACTAGAAATTATTTAAATATCCACCAAGAGAATAAGTTATTTTATATTCATGCAATAAAATGCTACTAACACAAAAGAAAAAGCTACTATGACACAAATCATAAATCAATCTCACAGGCATAACATTAAGCAAAAGAAACCAGACACAGAGGTGTACGATTCCATTCATAGGAATTTGAAGAACAGGCAAATTAATCTATGGTGCCTAAAGTCAGAATTAATGGACAAGGGGGAGAGGGTAGGAGGGGAGTACAAGAGGTATAAACTAGGAAGAGGCATAAAGAACCCTTCTGGGAGTTTGGAAATGTTCTATATTTTGACATGGAAATGTTTTATGTCTTGATTTGGTGGTGGTTTACATGGCTATATACATCTAGAAATTAATGAAGTTTTATACTTAAAATCGCTTATATGTGGAATCTAAAAAATGGTACAAATGAACTTATTTATAAAAGAGAAATATAGTCACAGATGCAGAAAACAAACATACGGTTACCAGGCGGAAGGGGAGGAGGGATAAACTGGGATATTGGGATTGACATATACACAATATTATATATAAAATAGATAACCAATAAGGACCTACTGTACAGCAAAAGGAGCTCTACTCAATATTCTGTAATGACCTATATGGGAAAAGAATCTAAAAAAGAGTGAATATATGTATATGTATAACTGATTGACTTTGCTGTACAGCAGAAACTAACAAAACATTGTAAATCAACTATACTCCAATAAAATATTTTTTTTAAAAACCTGTGCCCTTCATGTATATTTTGTTTTAATAAGTAAACTGCAAAACATTTATATCTTATATGTACTGATGTGGAAAAAAATCTCCAAGACATCCTATTTAAAGAAAAAAAGAAAGTTTCAAAATAATATGTACATTGATTTTTTTTAAATATGTGCAAAACTATGTTTCTCTTACATATCAATATGGATAAATGCACATTATTTTACTGGTTAAACCTCCTAATGAGAGTTTTGGAAGGAAAGATTTGGAAGATCAAAGGTAAATTTTATTTATATCATTTGAATTTTTTAACAATAAAAATATATTATTTGTGTATTCAAATAATTGCAAAATTAATAGAATATGCTAACTCCCATTTTACATGTCTGTAATCTCTTGAGGAGATGGAGGAGGATGATCAAACTCTAACCAAAGACTTGGACATAAGCTATTTCACTGTTTTCTTTCTATCTGTAGGTAAGATTTTGTTTTAAATTCCGTAAAAGAAAACAATGTTTGTTTTCAACACTATTCCAAGTAAGAATGACGAAAACAACTGAGCTAAGTCTTTAGGAGGAATGAAATGGTAACAGTCAGTTTTCTTCTAAGAATAGAGATAATGTGTTATAATGTTCACATACCACTCAGTGCTCCAACAGCTCCAAAATTCAGGGATTTTCCATCCATTATGCTGGCATCACACTCAATTTCACCCAAGAGATTTAGATTAGATCCCATTCCTGCATTTGTAAAAGGAGAATCCTAAAAGATAAAAACAAACATTAAAATACCATTAGTCATAGAGAAGAATTAATGTCAACACTTCATAAATTCCTCCAAAAACTAGAAAGGGAAAGAACACTTCCCAACTCATTGTATAATACCAGTACAACCCTGATTCCAAAACAAAGCAAAGATATCATAAGGAAAGAAAACTACAGGCCAATATACCTTGTGAATATTGACATGAAAATCCTCAAGGAAAGCAAATGCAGCAAAATATGAAAGGATTATACACCATGAACAAGAGGGATTCCAGGAAAGCAAGTTTGGTTTAATATCTGAAACTCATTGTAATA
This sequence comes from Balaenoptera musculus, assembly GCF_009873245.2. Classification (NCBI taxonomy): domain Eukaryota; kingdom Metazoa; phylum Chordata; class Mammalia; order Artiodactyla; family Balaenopteridae; genus Balaenoptera; species Balaenoptera musculus. Next base: position 40,210,889 of record NC_045799.1, read on the forward strand.
CACCATGTTAATAAAATAAAGAATAAAACAAATTTTTAAAACATGATCATATTAACAGAGAAAAAGTATTTGACAAAATCCAATACCCTTTCATGAGAAAAACACTCAACAAACTAGAAATAGAAGGGAACTTCCTTAACATGATAAAGGGCATCTACAAGAGTCCAGAGCTAACATCATAATTAATGGCAAAAGACCCTTTCCCCTAAGATCAGGAACAACACAGCAATGTTCACTCTCACCACTTCTTTTCAGCATTATAGTGGATATTCTGAACAGGACAATTAGGCAAGAAAGAAAAACAAAGAGCATCTAGATTAGAAAGGAAGAAGTAAAATTACCTCTATTGGAAGATGACATGATCTTGTATACAAAAAATCCTAAAAACTCCACTAAAAAACTATTCGAACTAATAAAAAAGTTCAAAAGGATTGCAAATATAAGCTCAATATGCAAAAATCAGTTGTATTTCTATACCTTAGTAATGAAAAATCTGAAAATGAAATTAAGAAAACAATTCAATTTACAATAACATCAAAAAGAATAAAATAGGAATAAATTTAACAAAAGAAGTGTAAGAGGTGTACAGTAAAAACTATAAAACATGTTTTAAAAAAATTAAAGACCTAAATCAATGGAAGGACATCCATGTACATAGAACAGAAGACTTAATATCTTTAAGATGGCAATACTCCCCAAATTGGTCTGATTCAACACAATCCCTTATCAAATCCTAGCTGCCGTTTTTGGCAGAAATTGACAAACTAATCTTACAATTCATATGGAAATGCAAGGAACTAAGAATAGTCAAAACAATTTTTAAAAGAAAAACACTTTTTTTCTTTTATAAATTGAAGGCTCACACTTCTAGGTTTTATAACTTACTACAAATTAATCAAGACAGTGTGATATGGACATATAGCTAACAACAGACATGTAGATCAATGCAATAGAATTGTCCAGAAATAAGCCTTACACTTATGGTCAATTCATCAGGGATGCCAAAACGATTCAATAAAGAAAGGATAACTTATAAGAACCTACTGTATAGCAAAAGGAACTCTACTCAATATTCTGTAATGACCTATATGGGAAAAGAATCTAAAAAAGAGTAGATATATGTATATGTATAACTGATTGACTTTGCTGTACAGCAGAAACTAACACAACATTGTAAATCAACTATACTCCAATAAAAATTAATTTTTTTAAAAAAGCAGAAAACAAATACTACTTTACTGGGTTCAGCAATTTAGTAAGTGAAAATATATATACAATAAAGTTTCAGTTACAGTATTAAAAAAACAAAGAAAAAAGAAAGTATAGTCTTTTCCATAAATGGTGCTGGGACAACGAGATAGCCAAACGCAAGAGAATATCTGAGTCAGAAATCATAGTCAATACAGAAAAATTAACTATGTTCTAAGCTAAGACCAATATTATCTAGGAAACCAGGGCAATTTTTTACCAACCTAAAGATCACCAAATGCCCAAAATTATCTACAAATGTCCCCAGTTTCCTGGATCCAAGGAAAACAGACCACAACATTAAGATCTCCCTAATGTGTACCTATAACTTGAGCAAAGGGGTCAGGTATTTGAGACCAGGGCTTTTGTTCTAATGCAGTTAGAAAATCTAATTGTCCAAAGAATTTTAGAAGTAAGATCACAGACTGGAAAACAACAAAAGGGTTGTATAATTAAATAGAAAGTGAGTGATACAAACAATAAGTACTTTGAGGATTCAAAAGGAAATGGCCCAGAATGAGATGAAGAAGTTAATAGCAGACTTCCTGAAGGATGTAAAACAAAACCAAAGACTGGTCAGGGGGCTAGAAAATTCCACTTGATGGATATGCAGGTAGCAACACGTAGGCAGCCGTAAAGTGTCAGAGTCACAGAAGACACATTTAGGAAACATGGTTGGCTGGAGCCAAATATGGAGATTGCTCCATGCCACTCATCAGAATCTGGACTTGATTGGGAAAATAATGAGAAGCCATTCAAGCTTTCTGTAGAAGAAAAAGTCAAGATGAGTATATTGGCCAAGGAAACATAAACTGACATTCACATATTATTGATACATGAAAAGGAAGGGGAGGAAACTGAAATCAGAGAGACCAAACTGGAGGCTATTTTACAATGCAGGCTTGAAACATTAACCACTTGATATGAAATCACAGCAGCAGGCAAAAGGAAATAGAAAGAGAGAGAAAAGGACCAGAACTTCCAAACTTGAGAGATAAATAAAACCATTAATAAAAACGGGGCATTTTATAAGATGAAGGAAAGAAAGTGCGTAATTAAGTGTAACGAGTTTGAATAAGGCCTTCCAAGTGAATATTCCACTTAAATCAATTCACAACTAAATCTTGGGAAAGAGATCACAACTAAAGAAGGACTATGATTTAGAACAGATAAAGACTGAATCCTTGCCCTGAATTATTTCATATATATATATGTATATATATGTATGTATGTATGTATGTATATTGGGGGAGCAGCAGAGAAAGGTTTACTGCAGGGCCAAGCAAGAGCGGGTGGTTCGTGCTCAAAAGCCTGAACCCATATGTCCAAACATATAAAGACCCAGGTCAGAAGCCTCTATGACACTGAATAGAGAGATTGTACAAGTAAGCACAAGTAAATTACCACCATATTACAAGGGTTTTTTTTTTTTACTCTACATAACCTCCCTTGCCTAATCACATATATCTTTCAAAGTATGTGAGAAAGGAACTGAAATGTGAGAAAAATTTAAAGCATCCATATTTAGTAATTCCCAAAATATATGTACAAGATCATAACAGTATATATGCCATTTCAACAATCTTTAAAATGGGATATATCAGCAAATAAGCTCTCCAAAATTAATTTCAATCTAATACACAGTTAGAAATCACAAAGTGAACTAAATTATTCTAAAAATGACTCTTGCCCGATGTTTAAATTTGACATTTCAAAAATACCTAAGAGGGCTTCCCTGGTGGTGCAGTGGTTGAGAATCTGCCTGCCAATGCAGGGGACACGGGTTCGAGCCCTGGTCTGGGAAGATCCCACATGCCGCGGAGCAACTAGGCCCGTGAGCCACAACTACTGAGCCTGCGTGTCTGGAGCCTGTGCTCCGCAACAAGAGAGGCCGCGATAGTGAGAGGCCCACGCATCATGATGAAGAGGGGCCCCCGCTTGCTGCAACTAGAGAAAGCCCTTGCACAGCAACGAAGACCCAACACAGCCAAAAATAAATAATAAATAAATAATAAATAAAAATTTTTTAAAAACCTAAGAAAAAGGGATATAAGAAAATTAAAGGATATCTTAGAAGCGATTTTTTTTCAAAAATACTTCTCCTACTTCAAAATACACTTATAAGTTCAAAAGTGTGTCTACTGAACTTCTGCTTCTGACTATGAAGGCATAATAGGGATCATATTTGTCCTCCTAACTAGAAAATCAGACAAAATATATGAAACAGACAGACTTCATTCAATAGCCAGCACAGGACTGTGATCCTGAGAAAAACAGACACAAATCAGGTGCCTCCACTTAATTCCTAGAGATACTTTTCAGACCACAGCACAGGGAAGAGGAACCCAAAAAAGAGCCAACATTCTTCCAGAGTTGAGAAGACAAAGTTATGAGTTCACGGAGTCCAGGAAGGCTAGAATATGCAGCACAGGGTGCAAAGAGGAGAGAGCTACACAGAGAGAATGCCAGAGGCCTGTAGGACCCTGAGACTTTAAATGAGTATTAGCCTACATACACTTGTGAGGAAGCTACCAAGGCCAAAGAAAGAACCTCTGGAAAAGAGTAAGCTGAGCAATCCCTGGAGCTCACACAGAGGAGAGAATAAGTCATGTTCCCATCAGCCAGAGTGAGGACATCAGGAAAAGTCCCAGGTAACGTCTAGAGTTGGGCCAAATCAGCCCTAGAAAGAAGGCTACTTTAGACTCGCACTAACAAGGTTTTAAAGAAGCCTCAAAAGGATAAAATGATTTACACAACGGTGTCCCAGAACAAAGTCCTACAATATTTGAAGAAATAATACAATATCCAACTCCCAAAGATGTAAAATGCACAGTGTTTAAAAAAAAACCAAAAATGACCAGCATGCAAAAAAGCAGAAAACTATGCCTCATAACCAGAAGAAATTACCACACTAAAACAGACCTATAAATGACAGATGATAGAACTAGCAAACAATTCTAATGTTAACTAACAATGTTAAACTAGCTTTCACAAAAATACTCTATATGTTCAAGTAGGTATAGGAAAACATGAAGATAAGAAGAAAAAGAAGCTATGAAAAAATAAATTAATCAAACTTCTAGAGATGAAAAATATAATCTAAGGTGAAAAACACTTTGGAACAAAAAAAGATTTTCACATTAAAACTAAACTATTTCTTTAGGTAAAACTAAAATCTGAATAAAGTATGGACTTTAGTTAATAATAATGTGTTAGTACAGGTTCATTAACCGTGAAACATGTACCATACTAATATAGATGCTAATAGGGAAGATGGGGAAGATGAGTTACTGGGTGTACTGGAATTCTCTGTACTAGCTTCTCAATTTTTCTGCAAAACTAAAACTGTTCTAAAATTAAAATTTTATTTTAAAAATTCAAGCCACAGCCTGGGAGAAAAGTTTTACAAAACATAAAGGTAAAGGACTTGTATCCAGTATATATAAAAAAATCATACAACTCAGTAAGACAATCCAAAGTTTTTAATGGGCAAAGAATTTCATGAACAGATTGCAAATAATACATGAAAAGATGCATAATATCATTAGTCATTAGGGAATGCGAATTGAAACCACGAGATACCACTAAAATGGTTAAATTTAAAAGGCCAACAATAGTGAGTTTTGGCAAGAAAGTAGAGCAACTGTAACCCTCATACACTGCTAGTAAGAATAAAAATAGCAAATAGTTTGGCAGTTTCTTTAAAGTTAAGCATACACTTACCATAGATCCAGCAATTCTACTCCTAACTATTTATCCAAGAAAAGTGAAAGCATATGTCCACATAAAGACTTGAATGAAAATGTTCATATCAGCTTTAATCAGAACAGCCAAAAGTGGGAAACAACACAAATGCTCATCGACTGGTAAATGGATAAACAAATTGTGATGTATCAATACAATGAAATACTATTCAGCAATAAAAGGAACAAATTCCTAATTCACCCAACAATATGGATGAATCTCAAAAGCATTATGCTAAGTGAAAGAAGCCACTCACAAAAGGCCACATAATGTATGATTCTATTTATACCAAATTCTAGAAAAGGCCAAATTATGAAAAAAAGCAGATAGTAGTTGCCAGGGGTGGCTGAGAGGAGGGGATCCACTGCAGACAGGCATTATGAGAGAATTTTGGGGGTGACGGAAATGTTATATGTCAAGATTGTATTGGTAGTTACATTGGTAGTTACATTTGTCAAAACTCATCAAATTGTACACTTAAAATTGGTGCATTTTGTTGTATATAAATTATATTTCAATAAAACTGAAAAAAAATTGTACTTATCACTCAGTATAAACTGACCACCCCATATACTAACTTTCTCCTTATAATGTACATAAGCTTTTTACATGGTCATTTGTTGTTGATTTTCTGAGCTGAATCATTTTGTACAACTAGCAATCATTATATCCAATCAGTAGCCAGCGATCCTTTTAAAATCCTGTTTACTCCCCTGTTCAAAAACCTGCAATGGTTTCCTGTCATACTTTAGAATAAAATATAAAGTCTTACTTTCCAAGGTTTACAAGGCCCTACGTGATCTGGCCCCTCTCTTCCTCTCCCTTACTATGCACCAGCCACACGCCTCCTTGTAATTCTTGCACAAGAGGAACACTCCCACCTGAGGGCTTTTACATTTTGAAATGCTGAGCTTAGTGAGCAATTATAGTAGGGGAAAGAGTCAGTAAATAAAGACTGCGTGTGTGTGTGTGTGTGTGTGTGTGTGTGTGTGTGTATAGAAACATACGCATACACGTATGTCTGCATGTATAAATAGCTGATGTCCCATGATGGTAAGTACTAGAAAGAAGAATAAAATGGGATAAGAAGAGACTTTCCCTTCAAACCCAAGACTCCCTTCCCCGACACCTTTGTTTGCACTGCTTTCTCCCCCATCTTGTTCATGTGACATCTCTGGGCAGGTCAATCCTCCCCATACTGACTTAGCATTTCCCCAACCTTCCCCAATGATTTTTTCTCTTACTATCTTATTCTTCCTTATGGTACTTTTTACTACTTGACATTATATGTAATTGTCTAATTCTCCCCATAGAATGTAAGCCCTGTAAGTACAATAATTTGTCTTTTTAGGTGTTGTATCCCAATGTCTAAAGTAATGCTTGGTACACAGTAGGTACTCAATAAATATTTGCAGAATGAATAGGAGTTAATTACAAACAGATATAAATAGAATGACTGATCACTGTGAACTATAAGCCCTTAAGCAAGCTGATACCTACTGATTCCTACAGGTTACTGCTATAAAGAAATGCCAGAAAAAATGTAATAGAGTGTTAAGAATCCAATCTTTTCACAGTTGAAACAAGAGAGATGAAATAAATTCAGGCAACAGAATTTTCAGTTTCTAAAAGATAACATTTTAAAAGCAAAATATTTTTTAAGTTTACTTATAACTTTCAAAGGAGACAAAGCTTTAAAAAGCAAGATCACTTTGCTTAACCCAGCAAAGAGAGGCCAGGAAAGCCAAGAGGCGAATCAAGAGCTACACACCCACCATGACATGGAAACCCTTTCTTATTAATGAAATTTGGAAACACTGAGCCAAGGCAAAGATCTGCAAAGCATTACTCTTTCACTCTAAACCACAACCTGTATTACCCATTTAATGTCCTTTGCTGAAAGCATAAAATAAGAACTGTTTGCAAGGCTATCGGGTATACTGTACCTCTGGGGATCTATTATGAGACCTCTATTAACAGCGCTTACAGATGCAAACAATTTAGTTTTCAAATGTACAAAAACTGGACTGGCACATTGTAAAATCATTTTTATATAAAATTATTTATGTTTGTCCAATTTCCAATCTTCCTTTAAGGAGGAGTTAGACATTTACAGGAAATTACTAATATGTTAGTATTCATACCTTGTTAATCAAGGGCAAATTCAACAGTAGAATGAAATTACGTGATAATACACTTTCTTACTCAAAATTAAGTATGCTAAGATATCAAAATTATTTTTATTACTGCCTTTATTAATAAGCAGATAGTTTTATTAATCTAAAGCTGATGAGAAAAAAAAAGGAACAGCTTTTGAAACAATTTCTTGAATCATTTTTAAATAGAATAAAAACAGGATGTATACTCCATGTTGTTATAGTCTTTTTCAAACTAACACTAGTAAAACTTGTACAATAAACCTATCCTACCTGACACTATCCTAACAATTACAAACCCCCTGGTATTTCATCATCAATTCTCATTATTTACAGGATGAATAGAAGCCAATGAAAATGTGTTACCAAACAATCATTGAGGATATTTTTATTAAGCAGCCAATTAAGCTCAAATTATCAAGACTGGATTGCTGAAAGATTTCCAATTTAGATTCCTCTGTGGTGGTATAGACTAGGATTCATTCATTCATTCATTCAACAAAAAATTATTGTTCATCTATGTGCCAGGCAAATCTTTCTGTAAAGAGCCAGATATGTTATATAGTTCAGACTTGGCCACACAGACAAGTCTACAACTACTAAACTCTGCCTCTGTAGCATGAAAAGCAGCCAGAGAAAATACACAAATGAATGAGCATGGCTGTGTTCCAATGAAACTCCATCATAAACACTGAAATTTGAATTTCATATAATTTTTTGTTGTCATGAAATACTATTCTTTTTTGGAGCTTTTTTCAACCATTTAAAAAAGGCAAAACCATTCTTAGTTTGCAGGCCATTCAAAGCAGGAAACAGTCCAGATTTGGCTTTCAGGCTATGGTTTATTAATCCTTGACCTAACCCATGGGGATACAGAAATGAACAAAACAGAAAAATATCATTGCCCACATGGAGCCAGAATTCTAGCCAAGGGAGACAGACAATAAGAAATTAAATAAATTAGACGGCATATGAGACAGCAGTAAATATGATGAAGAAAAACAAAACAGGACAGGAAATAGGAAGTACTGGGCATGGCAAGAGGGCTATAAGGGGGAGACAAAAAAACCACAGGGGTAGTTACAATATATTTTCCCTTTTAAGTGTTAATTTGATGTAATTTCAGACTGACAGAGAAATGCAATAGTAGTATAGCATCAAGAATATATGAAGAACTCCTATAACTTTCAATAACAACAACCAAAAAGAAACCCAATTATAAAATGAGCAAAGGACTTGAATAGACGTCAACAGATATTTTTATCTGAAGAAGAATACAAATAGTCAGCAAACACGTAAAAAGATGTTCAACATCATTATTCACAGAGAAATAAAAATCATAGTCACAATGAGGTACCACTTCGTACCCATGAGGATGGTTATAATCACAAAAACAAAAAATAGCAAGTGCCAGCAAGAACATGGAGAAATTGTAACACTTGTACAGTACTGTTGGCAGTGTAAAATGGTTCAGCTGTTGTGGAAACAGTTTGCTGATTTCAAAAAAAGTTAAACACAGAATTAGCACATGGGACAGATGGGCTCAAGATGGCGGAGCAGAAGGACATGCACTCATTCCCTATTGCAAGAGCAATGGAATCACAACTAACTGCTGAACAATCATTGACAGGAAGACACTGGAACTCACCAAAAAAGACACCCCACATACAAAGCCAAAGGAGAAGTCACAATGAGATGGTAGGAGGGGCGCAATCACAATAAAATCAAATCCCACAACTGCTGGGTGGGTGACTCACAACCTGGAGAACAATTATACCACAGAGGTCCACCCACTGGAGTGAAGGTTCTGAGCCCCACATAAGGCTTCCCAACCTGGCGGTCCAGCAAAGGGAGGGGTATTCCCAGAGAATCAGACTTTGAAGGCTAGTGGGATTTGATTGCAGGACTTCAACAGGACTGGGGGAAACAGAGACTCCACTCTTGGAGGGCACACACAAAGTAGGGTGCACATCAGGACCCAGGGAGAAGGAGCAGTGACCCCATAGGAGACTAAACCAGACCTACTTGCTAGTGTTGGAGTGTCTCCTGCAGAGGGGGGGGTGGCTGTGGCTCACTGCAGGGACAAGGACACTGGCAGCAGAAGTTCTGGGAAGTACTCCTTGGCATAAGCAGCGCTCCCAGAGTCTGCCATTAGCCCCACCAAAGAGCCTCTAGGCTCCAGTGCTGGATTGCCTCAGGCCAAAAAACCAACAGGGAGGGAACTCAGCCCCACCCATCAGCAGACAAGTGGATTAAAGTTTTACTGAGCTCTGCCCACCAGAGCAACACCCAGCCTTACTCATCACCAGTCCCTCCCATCAGGAAGCTTGTACAAGCCTCTTAGATAGCCTCATCCACCAGAGAGCAGACAGCAGAAGCAAGAAGAACTACAGTCCTGCACCCTGTGGAACAAAAAACACATTCACAGAAAGACAGACAAAATGAAAAGGCAGAGGATTATGTACTAGATAAAGGAACAGATAAAATGCCAGAAAAACAACTAAATGAAGTGGAGATAGGTAACCTTCCAGAAAAAAAATTCAGAATAATGATAGTGAAGATGATCCAGGACCTCAGAAAAAGAATGGAGACAAAGATCAAGAATACGCAACAAATGTTTAACAAAGACATAGAAGAATTAAAGAACAAACACCTAGAAGAATTAAACAATACACCAACAGAGATGAACAATACAATAACTGAAATGAAAAATACAGTAGAAGGAATCAATAGCAGAATAACTGAGGCAGAACAGATAAGTGACCTGGAAGACAGAATGGTGGAATTCACTGCCACGGAACAGAACAAAGAAAAAAGAATGAAAAGAAATGAAGACAACATAAGAGACCTCTGGGACAACATTAAATGCACCAACATTCATATTATAGAGGTCCCAGAAGGAGAAGAGAGAGAGAATGGACCCGAGAAAATATTTGAAGAGATTATAGTTGAAAACTTCCCTAACATGGGAAAGGAAATAGCCACCCAAGTCCAGGAAGTGCAGAGAGTCCCAGGCAGGATAAACCCAAGGAGAAACATGCTGAAATACATAGTAATCAAACTGACAAAAATTGAAAACAAAGAAAAATAATTAAAAGCTACAAGGGAAAAATGACAAATAACATACAAGGGAACTCCCATAAGGTTAACAGCTGATTTCTCAGCAGAAACTCTACAAACCAGAAGGGAGAGGCCTGACATATTTAAAGTGATGAAAGGGAAGAACCTACAACCAAGATTACTCTACCCAGCAAGGATCTCATTCAGATTCAATGGAGAAATCAAAAGCTTTACAGACAAGCAAAAGCTAAGAGAATTCAGCACCACCAAACCAGCTCTACAACCAACACTAAAGGAACTTCTCTAAGTGGGAAAGACAAGAGAAGAAAAGGACCCACAAAAACAAACCCAAAACAATTAAGCAAATGGTAATAGGAACATACATATCAATAATTACCTTAAATGTGAATGGATTAAAGGCTCCAACCAAAAGACACAGGCTTGCTGAATGGATACAAAAACAAGACCCATATATATGCTGTCTACAAGAGACCACTTCAGACCTAGGGACACATACAGACTGAAAGTGAGGGGATGGAAAAAGATATTCCATGCAAAGAGAAATCAAAAGAAAGCTGGAGTAGCAATACTCATATCAGATAAAATAAACTTTAAAACAAACACTGTTACAAGAGACAAGGAAGGACACTACATAATGATCAAGGGATCAATCCAAGAAGAAGATATAACAATTGTAAATATATATGCACCCAACATAGGAGCACCTCGATACATAAGGCAAATGCTAACAGCTATAAAAGAGGAAATTGATAGCAACACAATAGTGGGGGACTTTAACCCCTCACTTATACCAATGGACACATCATCGAGACAGAAAATTAATATGGAAACACAAGCTTTAAATGACAGAATACACCAGATAGATTTAATTGATATTTATAGGACATTCCATCCAAAAACAGCAGATTACATCTTCTTCTCAAGTGCACATGGAACATTCTCCAGGACAGATCACATCTAGGGTCACAAATCAAGCCTCGGTAAATTTAAGAAAATTGAAATAATATCGAGCATCTTTTCCGACCACAATGCTATGAGATTAGAAATCAATTACAGGGGAAAAAAACGTAAAACACACAAACACATAGAGGCTAAACAATACGTTACTAAATAACCAAGAGAACACTGAAGAAATCAAAGAAGAAATCAGAAAATACCTAGAGACAAATGCAATGAAAAAACAATGATCCAAAACCTATGGGATGCAGCAAAAGCAGTTCTAAGAGGGAAGTTTATAGCAATACAATCCTACCTCAAGAAACAAGAAAAATCTCAAATAAACAATCTAAATTTAAACCTAAAGGAACTAGAAAAAGAAGAACAAACAAAACCCAAAGTTAGTAGAAGGAAAGAAACCATAAAGATCAGAGCAAAAATAAATGAAATAGAAACAAAGAAAACAATAGAAAAGATCAATAAAACTAAAAGCTGGTTCTTTGAGAAGATAAACAAAACTGATAAACCTTTAGCCAGACTCATCAAGAAAAAGAGGGAGAGGACTCAAATCAATAAAATTAGACATGAAAACGAAGTTACAATGGACACCACAGAAATACAAAGCATAATAAGAGACTACTACAAGCAATTCTATGCCACTAAAATGGACAACCTGGAAGAAATGGACAAATTCTTAGAAAGGTATAACCTTCCAAGACTGAACCAGGAAGAAATAGAAAATATAAACAGACCAATCACAAGCACTGAAATTGAAACTGTGATTAAAAATCTTCCAACAAACAAAAGCCCAGGACCAGATGGCTTCACAGGTGAATTCTATCAAACATTTAGAGAAGAGCTAACACCCAGTCTTCTCAAACTCTTCCAAAAAACTTCAGAGGAAGGAACACTCCCAAACTCATTCTACGAGGCCACCATCACCCTGATACCGAAACAAGACAAAGATACTACAAAAAAAGAAAATTACAGACCAATATCAATGATGAATATAGATGCAAAAATCCTCAACAAAATACTAGCAAACAGAATCCAACAATACATTAAAAGGATCATACACCATGATCAAGTGGGATTTATCCCAGGGATGCAAGGATAAAAGAACAAAAACCATATGATGCAAAAGGGAAGAGATATGGGGACATATGTATATGTATAACTGATTCACTTTGTTATAAACCAGAAACTAACACACCATTGTAAAGCAATTACACTCCAATAAAGATGTTTAAAAAAAAAAAACAACATATGATCACATCAATAGATGCAGAAAAAGCTTTTGACAAAATTCAACACCCATTTATGATAAAAACTCTCCAGAAAGTGGGCATGGAGGGAACCTACCTCAACATAACAAAGGCCATATACAACAAACCCACAGCAAACATCATTCTCAATGGTGAAAAACTGAAATCTTTCCTCTAAGATCAGAAACGAGACAAGGATGTCCACTCTCACCACTATTATTCAGCATAGTTTTGGAAGTCCTAGCCACAGCAATCAGAGAAGAAAAGGAAATAAAAGGAATACAAATTGGAAAAGAAGAAGTAAAACTGTCACTGTTTGCAGATGACACAATACTATACATAGAGAATCCTAAAGATGCCACCAGAAAACTACTAGAGCTAATCAATGAATTTGGTAAAGTTGCAGGATACAAAATTAATGAACAGAAGTCTCTTGCATTCCTATACACTAACAACAAAAGATCAGAAAGAGAAATTAAGGAAACAATCCCATTCACCACTGTAACAAAAAAAATAAAATACCTAGGAATAAACCTACCTAGGGAGACAAAAGACCTGTACTCAGAAAACTATAAGACACTGACGAAAGAAATCAGAGATGACACAAACAGATGGAGAGATATACCATGTTCTTGGATTGGAAGAATAAATATTGTGAAAATGACTATACTACCCAAAGCAATCTACAGATTCAATGCAATCCCTATCAAATTACCAATGGCATTTTTTTACAGAACTAGAACAAAGAATCTTAAAATTTGTATGGAGACACAAAAGACCCCAAACAGCCAGAGCAATCTTCAGGGAAAAAAATCAAACTGGAGGAATCAGACTCCCTGACTTCAGACTATACTATAAAGCTACAGTAATCAAGACAGTATGGTACTGGCACAAAAACAGAAATATAGATCAATGGAACAGGATAGAAAGCCCAGAGATAAACCCACACACCTATGGTCAACTAATCTATGACAAAGGAGGTGAGGATATACAATGGAGAAAAGACAGTCTCTTCGATAAGTGGTGCTGGGAAAACTGGACAGCTACTTATAAAAGAATGAAATTAGAATACTCCCTAACACCATACACAAAATTAAACTCAAAATGGATTAGAGACCTAAATGTAAGATCGGGCACTATAAAACTCTTAGAGGAAAACACAGGAAGAATACTCTTTGACATAAATCACAGCAAGATCTTTTTGGACCCACCTCCTAGAGAAATGGAAATAAAAACAAAGATAAACAAATGGAACCTAATGAAACTTAAAAGCTTTTTGCACAGCAAAGGAAACTATAAACAAGAAGAAAAGATAATGCTCAGAATGGGAGAAAATATTTGCAAACGAATCAACGGGCAAAGGATTAATCTCCAAAATATATAAACAGCTCATGCAGCTCAATATTAAAAAAAAAAAAAGCCCAATCAAAAAATGGGCAGAAAATCTAAATAGAATTTCTTCCAAAGAAGATATACAGATTGCCAGTAAATACATGAAAGGATGCTCAACATCATTAATCATTAGAGAAATGCAAATCAAAACTACAATGAGGTATCACCTCACACCAGTCAGAATGGCCATCATCAAAAAATCTACAAACAACAAATTCTGGAGAGGGTGTGGAGAAAAGGGAACCCTCTTGCACTGTTGGCAGAAATGTAAATCGATAGAGCCACTATGGAGAACAGTATGGAGGTTCCTTAAAAAACTAAAAATAAAATTACCATATGACTCAGCGATCCCACTACTGGGCATATACCCAGAGAAAACCATAATTCAAAAAGACACATGCACCCCAATGTTCATTGCAGCACTATTTACAATAGCCAGGTCATGGAAGCACCCTAAATGCCCATCGACAGACAAATGGATAAAGAAGATGTGGTACATATATATAATGGAATATTACTCAGCCATAAAAAGGAACAAAATTGGGTCATTTGTAGAGACGTGGATGGACCTAGAGACTGTCATACAGAGTGAATTAAGTCAGAAAGAGGAAACAAATATTGTTTATTAATGTATATATGTGGAAGCTAGAAAAATGGTACAGATGAACCGGTTTGCAAGGCAGAAATAGAGACACAGATGTAGAGAACAAACGTATGGACACCAAGGGGGGAAAGTGGGGCAGGGAGGGGGTTGGTGGTGGTGGGATGAATTGGGAGATTGGGATTGACATATATACACTAATATGTATAAAATAGATAACTAATAAGAACCTGCTGTATTAAAAATAAAATAAAATTCAAAAAATAAATAAATAAATAAAATACACACCAAAAAAAAAAAAAAAAGAATTAGCATATGACCCAGTAACTTGATAAACAAACACTTGTACAGGAATGTTCACAGGAACACTGTTCACTATTCACAGCAAACACTATTCACAGCAAAAGAATGGAAACCACCCAAGTGTCCATCAATGGATGAATGGATAAACAAATTGTGGTATATAAATGAATAGTGTTGAATAATATTCCACAAAAATGAATGAAGCACTGATACATGCTACAATGTGGAAGAACCTTGAAAATATTATGCTAAGTGAAAGAAGACACACAAAGTCATATGTTGTATGATTCCATTTATAAGAAATATCCAGAATAGGTAAATCCAGAGAGACAGAAAGCAGATTGGTGGTTGCCAGGGATTTGGGGAGGAGGGAATACAGAGCAACTGCTTAGTGGGTACAGGCTTCCCTTTGGGGAGTGAAAAATGTTTTGAAACAAGACAGAGGTGGTGGTGGCACGATATTATGAATGTTTAAATGCCACTGGATTATTTACTTTAAAATGACTAATTTACTGTTCTTTGAATTTCACCTTTTGCATTCTATGAATTAAACAAAAAAAGGCAGACACAAAAGAATACGTACTGCATGATTCCATTTCAGAACAGGCTTTACCCTGGAGTGACTGGAAGGGGCAGAAGGGGCCTTCTGGAGGGCTGCAAATGTTGTTTCCTAATCTGGGTGCTGGTTCACTCCAAAAAATTCAAGGAGCTGCCCCTTTTTTAAATAAAAGATTAATGGCGGGGCTTCCCTGGTGGCGCAGTGGTTGAGAATCTGCCTGCCAATGCAGGGGACATGGGTTCGAGCCCTGGTGTGGGAGGATCCCACATGCCGCGGAGCAACTGGGCCTATGAGCCACAACTACTGAGCCTGCGCGTCTGGAGTCTGTGCTCCGCAACAAGAGAGGCCGCGATAGTGAGAGGCCCGCGCACCGTGATGAAGAGTGGCCCCCGCTCGCCACAACTAGAGAAAGCCCTCACATAGAAACAAAGACCCAGCACAGCCATAAATAAATAAATAAATAATTTTAAAAAAAAAAAAGATTAATGGCAATTTTTTTTTTAAAAGCTTATCAGTGTTGGGTAGAGGACCCAAGGGATCTCTCTGTACTATTTCTTGCAACTGCTGTGAATCTACAATTATTTCAAAACTAAAAGTTTTTTTTAAAATATCAGAAAAATGAAAATTTCCAGACTCCTGTCCCCAAAGATTCTGACCTAGGTCATGTGGGGTGAAGGCAGGGACTCTTCAATTTTGTTTTTGTTTTTTTTTTTGAACAAGCTACCTCAAGTGATTCTGATTCAGCTGGACCATGGCCCTCTCCTTGAGAAACTCCAATCTACATGAACTCCACAAGCTGCTTAACTTCACTTTCTCCTTGAACCCTACCTTGAGGAGGCTTGTAAAGGCATCTGTGAGTAACAGCACAGAGGAGGTGGAGAGTAAGAAAGCACAAGTGAGTCATGAGAGGCTACAAAAGCTAACCACTCTGGGAAGCAGGATTCAACTTTCACTGGAGAAAAATGAGATGAATCGGAAAAAAGATTAATAAAATGTGAGTCAGTGGTAAAAGGACATACAAAAGTTTCCAGGAAATCATCACAGATGCAGCCACAAATATTATGCACAAATGAATGATTTTTCTTAGTATGTTTTCCATCAAGAATTAATGGAATCAAGATAAGACAAATGATGTTGGAAGCTAAATATCCTTTAGGAGGTTAGCAAGACAAGGTTCAGGAATCAGTGCAACATGCTTGTACTTATGGTCATTTCTGGTACATTCTTCACCACAATCACTGAAAATAATATTTTACTTCTGGAACTAGAAGTAAATAAAGGAACAATTTAGTTCATGCTTAGCCAGGTCACAGAGTATTTTGATCTGCTTCTGCTCCAGCTCAAACTCTTTGGAGTGATATACCTTGGTTCTGGTTCAAATTACTTCAGTGGGAAATTTTTTGAAAAGTCTTTAGTCTGATTTGAAGTTCATTTTCAAAATAATAAGTTAATACCTTAGTCCAATTCCAATTTTAAAAAATCAAATCAAAGCTCATTCCAGTCTTATTCTTACTTTTGGTAGAAATCCCTGTTGCAACAATTTGCAAACTCTAGAGCAAAAAACTGAGGCCAATTAAATCATCAGTTCATTTTCTCAGGCCTTCCAACAACACAAAAGTTGGCATATCTGTCCAAGCCTTATTTTCATCTGTACCTTGAGCTGAAAAATAGTTTTAGTTACACAGCTTCCTATACTCAAAAGGGGCAGCTGTCGCTCAGCCCTGGCAGACTGCAACCCTCAGAGAATGCATGTTCCATGTGACCAGATCTCACTTTTTTTCAAAAGAAGTTAGAAATCCAGGTTTTTATGAGTCTCCTGATTTTAAATGTTGGCAACAAATTCCAATTTTTAAGAACTTGTCTATGGACCAATCAACACACATCTGTAAACTGTCTCTTCTGCAACCTCACTTTGTAAAGGTTAATAAGGTCTCATGCTTCTCCAGATACAAACTCTCAGCTTTGGTAAGTCTTCAGTTTTCCACATAATACAGATTTCAGGCAAAGCAGCTCTTTGACACAAATGCCAGTCCCAACAACAGATAATGATTTCATTCTCATGCCCTGTTGAATACTGAAAATATTGAATATTTGTACTTCTTACTACTTAAACAAGAAGAATGATAAATACAGAAGCAAGCCATTTAATCTGTGTTGTAGACTAACTACCCTGTGTCAACACACTTAACTGAGAGTCAGGTTAGTGGTCAGAAATGCCACATATCTTCTGATTATGACAATTGGAATTCATAATACTTTTTTGCTTCTCCAAAATGAGTCAGACAAGCTTTCTACCCAGAATCCACAAGAAGAATGATGAAATATCATGTTATTTTTCTCAAGACTACCTTGATCACCATTAGTATAGACAACTTCATCTACAACTTTATACAATGGTGAATTGCCATGTCAAAATGATGAGAAAAAACACAGTATTCTCTTTGGAGCTAGTAATTCGGAGCAAAAGAAACAAACCAAAAACACCCAAACACACACAAAATTTATATAGTTACATGGGGGGGAGGGGAATATCAATGTTGAGTAACACCAAAAAAAAAAATGACAAAGAGATAATCAGGTAAAATAATTAACGGATACTGAGAACCTATCTATAAACTGGATACCAAATATCACATAGTTTTTGTAAAAGTTGGCTCTCACGTTCTCAGCGTGAACTTTAGTGATTTTAAATTCAAAGCAGTAGGCTCATGAAATTAAAGAAGTATTCAATTTTGAAGAAATTATGGCATTCAGAAATTTTGGGTAAACAAAGAAACAGCAACAAGGTAAACCAACTTAGCAATCCGTTCAAGTCCCCGCCTCTGAAAGTCACATTAGCTCACCCAGGCCTTGCCTTTCCATCTTCCTCCCCAACTTGCCTGTCCACCACTTCTCTGCACCTCTTGTGGGATACAGGGAATGTGCTTAAAGGGTGTAAATCTACGAGCTATACTACCCTTTGTCTAGTTCTGAAAAAACACTCAAGGAAAAGAGTATGAAACTACAATAAAACTTTTTCAATATTGGTAAATTTTACTTAACTGATTAACCGTGTTTTCCATGACTGACTAATGGGACACTGTGGACAATAAGAAGAGATCTGCAACATAGAAATGACAAGATGATGGATTCCTCCTGATGTTCGGTACAATGTTGACCTAAAGAGCAGAATTTTCACAACTGGAGCTAATTGGAGGTCATGGTACCTGTTATCCTAGGACTACAGAAAACAAGGTCAGAAAGAAGCAAGCCAAATTATCCAACTTAACACCCAGTTTGCAAACAGTTGTTTACTACACCTTAAAATATCTCCAAGGAAGTTACATCCATGTGATATAAGCATGCTGTGTCCAAGAGGGCAATTTACCATTATAAATTATCCTAGTTTGTGTACAGAAACCAGTAGATATTTGCAGATTCCTTTCCAGGTCACTGAAGATAAAACCCAGAAAAACCTATTTTCCTCCATGTGGTGAAAGCAAAGAGATTACTTCTGCAGTGGCGCTGCCTGTTCTTAGAGTTATTCTCTAAAACAGGGTCATATAAGAATATTTTCACCCAAATACTAGCTATAAACAATTAAGACATGATTTACTGAGATACATGCTATTCTTTATGCTTAGGTTTTTAGCCAATGAATACTATATTAATAAAGACTGGAAAGTTTAAGAATAAACGAACTCTCACCAGTACGTTTCAGCGGAGTTCGCCAGAAAACATTTCTACTAGGCCCAAATGAAGTATCTTTCATTCATTAATACAGAAGCACAGGGTATACTTAGACATCAGAGGCTCAATCATCTAAAAAGAGTTCCTAGGGAAACAAAAAACTTTCCATTTTCATTCTGTAACTGCTCCTTAACGACAGAAAGTATTCTTTCTTTTTTGGCATTCTCTCTTTTCTCTCTACCTCGGGACATATTTATAGATGCACTGGCTGCTTTACAGACATGCTAAAAGTTCGTGCTGTGGTTGATCAAAGTTGGAATGCCTGAGGAAATTACTCAATTCAGACAGCCCGGAATTGTATCTAGCCAAATAGTTACAGTGCTCTACTTTTAACATGTGTTAAAGTAATATTTTAGCCATGCTGGATGTAAGTTGAGAGAACATTTGTTTGCATCACACTCTGTGAACAGTTGAGTCAAATATAGTATGTTGAATACCCAGTTTTAGTATCTGTGACAGTTCATTTTTTTAACTGATCAATTACACACAAAAAAACATACTTTATATTAAAAAAAAAAAACTAACACACAACAGCACATGTATTAGGAACTAAGACTTTTTAATGATCTTCTTGAAGTGTCCAAGCTCTTCTATTGAATAGAAATGTTAGAATAAATGCATTAAATATTGCTTTTGTTCATTAGAGCATCTGTTGATCTGGCATGCAATATTCTGTCAAAAAACAGAACCACGTTTCTTCTCTAATTTATTATTAAAAGTATTTTAATGAAAAAGCACTGCCGGGCTTCCCTGGTGGCGCAGTGGTTGAGAATCTGCCTGCCAATGCAGTGGACACGGGTTCGAGCCCTGGTCTGGGAAGATCCCACATGCCGCGGAGCAACTAGGCCCGTGAGCCACAATTACTGAGCCTGCGTGTCTGGAGCCTGTGCTCCGCAACAAGAGAGGCCAAGATAGTGAGAGGCCCGCGCACCGCGATGAAGAGTGGCCCCTGCTTGCCGCAAATGGAGAAAGCCCTCGCACAGAAACGAAGACCCAACACAGTCATAAATAAATAAATAAATAAATAAATAAATAAATAAATTTTAAAAAAAAACTCTCCAAACTAATGCTTGCAATTAAAAAAAAAAAAAAAAGCACTGCCTACCTGTATTCACCTCCTTTCCATTATTAATCTGCCTAATTTGCAAATAAAGACATAGCAAAATTAAGCAGAAAAATCACATCACAGCAGTTTATTTTCATGGGTTTTTTTTTTAATTGAAAGCCACAGAATTGCAGTACAAAGAGTTACTTGTCAAACATAACATAAATCTCTAATATAAAATATTGGCTTCCATAGACCTGCACATCTGAAATAGTTTTAAACTTTGTTTTAGTTGGATTCTTTACGATGTCCAGGAGGAGGTTAGCACAAAGGGTACCTGAAATTGTCTTTTCCACATGAGCTACAAGAGAAAAAGACAAATGTAGCTGTTTCTCTAGTAAAGCCAAACTTGGCATCTTCTTATACTTCCCTTCAACCTAAATAACTATACCTTTTAACCACGCTGACAATAATATGGAAATATCACTCAGAAAGAACCTAACAGGCCACGGAATTATAATAATGTAAACCATCCTTCTATCAAATGTGAAGTGAGGACATGGTAGATTGGAGGGGTGAGAGGGGTGTCACTAACTTATAAGTAGTAACTTATAACTATGCTTTTTATTTAAAAGATTTCCAACCCACTAGAAAATGTTAACATCTGCACATACTCCAAAAGAGGAAAACAAAAATAAGTTCCCTACTCAGAATTTTCTGAGAAGGCTAGTAAAATGTTACAGTGTTGATACCCTATGTTATACGCATGTCATGAACTGTCAGGAAATGAGCGTACCGTGCAGGAGGCTGGACCCTGAGTGGGAATGACTGCCAGTAAAAACTCCCTGGCAGTGGGAATGGCCAAAGCACTATTCTCAACTGGGATGCATAGGATTCCATTTTAAGCTGTTTGCTCTGCTATAGTGAGATGCAATCCTTCATTATTCTAACACTTAGGTAAAGCCTGCTGTACACATAAAAATTAGACGGCAGGTAGACAGAGAGAAAGAGCGGGGGAAAAAACGGAAGTAATGTTTTGTTCTGCTTTGTAGCAGGATTTAGGATATGATCTTGATGAGATTCCTAAAAATTATATAACTTAAGTTCCTCCTCATTCCCTTCCAGATTCTGAATACAGTCCTACGTTTGAGAGATAGACAAAAACTTAAAATCAAAGGCAGTCTTTCAGATTGACCTTCATGATATCAGCCTGTGATTTTGCTGAGCACAGAAAAATCTTCTTAGCCTAGCCCTTCATTACCAAAAGCAAAAAACCAGTAGACGTTAGATTATAAAATTGATGCCCCAAAGGATATAAATCCAAACACAAACACACACACACACACACACACACACACCCGACACATACGAAATGATTCAATAATCACAGCACTATAAATCCAAGGGCCAATGAATCTAATATCTCTATTAATTTAGAAGAAGACATTTTACACTCAATCCAAAAGTCTAAATTGCTGCCACATAACCAAAACACAGAATTACCACCAATTCCACCACACTACCAAATGTAGCTTTAAGTAGCTCAAAGCTGAATTCTAAAATGTAGTATATTCTTGGAGAATAATAACTCCCAGAGCAAAACAAGGGCTCATACATAAAGCTACAAGCTCCTTAGGAACTGCTAAGTCTGGTCTCAGACCATACCTTCTACCAGATTCAGCCAAGATGAATTCATCTGATAAGTTCCACAGAGCTCATCAAGAAATGGCTAGAAAAAGGTGAAACTGTTTTCATGTTCCCCTCAGTACAAAGCTCTGTAACATAACAAGCTCTGTACTTAAGTGTTTTGACTTGGCCAAAAACTAATACACAGTTTTGATGCGGTGTAAAAATTAATCTGAAATGTAATAACTGATTCAGTTCTCTTTTTATTCTAAAAAAAGTTAAAAGAAAAAAAAAATCACTACTTTTCCTTAATTAAGCGGGCACTTTGTGCTAGAGAGCATGTTTAGTTTCTAGGGTCTGAGGAAAAGAACAGATGCATCTACTGTGTAAACACAAACAGTAAGTTACAAGTTGCCCCTTAGTACTAAAGGCAAGAATCAGCATCAGTACTCAAAAATAGTGTTTTAAAAAGAGTGTAACTTACTTTTACTGCCCCAGGCTAACTGGGCTCTGTCTGGTGCTGCTTTGTCTGCACTTGGCCACCCACAGCCTGTCTTCTAATTAACTCAATGCTCTATAGCAGCAGAACAAGCAAACAAGTTGCCTCCCATCTGCATACAGCTCTTCAGGACACATTTCCCTTGGTCAGAAGGTGGAAATTCTTGGGAGAGGTGATTTTTCTCTGCCTCTTCACAAGAAGAACATGGACACTTGGCTGGATGCAACTCCGTGAAGTGTAACTGTGTGTGTACACCTCAAAAAATTAAAAAAAATTAAAAAAAAAATGCAGAGAAATATAAAGACTCTATAAACAGCTGGAATACACAGAAATACTGAAGCACCCCTGGAAATACTGCTAAACAGACAGCAAAATAGGGTCTTTGACTGAAATAATCAATGACCAAGTTAAAAAAAAAAAAAAAAAAAGTAAAAAGAGCATCCGAAGTCAAAATCCAAATGTCATGCAATGAAAACATTTTAAGTACTACAAAGTAGAAAAGGTAAAACTCCTTGCTTCGCATACTTAAAAACAGGAACCCCCTCCCCATTACAGAGAATAAAAGATATTGTCAATGGAAGAGAAAAATGAGACTTTCAGAGGTAGTAGGTCTAAAATTAGACTCCTCAGTCACATGGTTAATGGGCACTTGTGTATATGTGAGCTAAATGCATCGAGCTGTCTTTCCAATGCGTTCAGCCCTGTCGGGGAGGGGAGGAGAGAGGAGGGCAGGAGAGGAGGAAGCAAGGAACCACTGAAATACTCAGCTACCCTTTGCATATGAAAAGATGATTTCTGCAAAACAAAAAAATGTGCAGAAGAACAAAGATGCTCATTTATTTAAATAATTTTTAACCTCTCAAATAAACATAAATGAGTGTAAAGCAGATGCCCCTACTTTTTTGCAGCAAAAACCAAACACTGAAGTGGGGTAGGGAGCAGATGTGGTTAAGCATCTAATCACAAAGAAACCCCACAACTGAATTTGCTACAGGCTTGGCGAGAGAAAGGGGGTTATATCAGGCCTTCCCAATATTCCCTCCCATCCTAGATATGCCCATATGCCAGTAGCAAGCCACACCATCTTCATGACCACTAAGCATCCCAAGGACTGGCAGGCCTTAGGTGTTCTCTCTCCCCCTGAGGCACACAAACAATTCCAGCCAGAAGTATAAGGCCAAGGGAAGGGTGTGTGGCCTAATCCTGCAGCTGCACAGAGGCCTGGGCTGTGGTCCACCAACAACAGACTACTCAATGGTGATGACATTCTGGAGATCCCTGCTTTATAGAAATGCATGCAGAGCTGGCTCTACATCTCAGGATGTAGAGGTCAGATAAATGCGTAACAATATTATATATAATAATATAAATATACAGTAATGCAAATGCCTACATTTTTTCTCTCACACCCCAAACTATCAGCCATCTGGATAAGAAGTTACTTTTTAAAGGAATTTCTAGAGTTTATAAGCAAGCATCATATTGGATTATATAGAGATCCAAAGACAATGGACCGTTTTTAGCAGACATAAAAACTTGTGCCCAATATAAACTGCCCTTTAAATGCTAAAGCATTTGGACAATAAACAAGTTTTGACCATGAATTACCACCTCCCCTGACCATACGAAGACTTAAAGAATGAAGCAAGTCAACAAAAGAACAGCAGGGTCCACTTAGAATAACATAAGTTCAACAAAACATTTTTAACAAGGGAGCCTGTGCAAATTACCTTTCACTATATGAAATTTAAAAGCTATATCTATCACTATTGCTAATGCATAGTATTCTACCTACCAAAATAATCAGTTTTCAAAATGAATTAACCAAAATCTCTCAAAGGATACACCAGCCAGCCAGCCAGATTCATCAGTTTCCTCACAAAATGACAAGTAACCTCTCAAAAGTTTGTCAGTCATATTTCACCTATTATTCCTTATTAGAACTTTTTAAAGCACATCTTCGTACTTTTTAAGAAAAATATACTGATGTGCAAAGGGCACTTCAGTAAGCATTTTATGAGTTCATTTTCTGTCAGAATCTATGAAACGCTCTCTACTCTAGCAGTGGCATCATGACTCACCCAGATCTATATCTAATTTTCTCACATAAGAAATTCATATCAGAAGATATACATGTGAAACGTGCAAAATTATGGTCTAGAATTTTAAATCTACTGTCACTACCCGAACCAAAACTATTTCAAAAGCAGGCATGAAAACAACTGTCTTCCAAATGCACAGCCCTAGGTATGAAGATCAAATTGTTTCACAAATTTATCTCCTCTGCTGTGAGGGAAATCAGGGTTGATAGAAGTCCCTTTCCCATCAGTTATAAAAAGAATCTCAAAAAAACTATAAATAGTTAAATGAAACAATGGGACCAAATCACTTTAACAATAAATTATTAAAATATGATCTATAAAACTGACCTTTCCATTTCCTTCACCACATTTTGAAGATAAACAAATTGCACTTTGGCATCATCTCATTTTCAATTCCACACTGCAGAACACCTCTCATACAAGTGACCACCTTCCCTCCCAAAACCCCAAAGGGAGAAGCTAGTCAGTTTACTAGGCAGGAACTTACGCACATGCCCCCCACCCCTTATTTGAATGAAGGGAACACTCCCTCTGGTGTCCAGAAGTTGTAGTCTTATGATAACACCACTTGTCTGTCCTGGTGGATGAGAAAAATGAAAACTACACAAGGGAATGGGATTCCAAGAAAAGCTCAAAAATGATTTGTCTAAGTGGCCTGTATAAGTTACAGAGGCCACTGAAACACATTTTTTTCTATTATAAATTTTCTTTTCTTTCACCTTGTCTCTTCCTCCTCCATGGCAACAAGTTGAGGTCAGTGTACTTTTCACTATTTGGGTAAATGCAAATTTTCATATTTTCCAAAATACAAGGCCAGATACCCCTTCTAGCCAATAAGGACCATTAAACCATTTCAGTCATTTCAATCTACAGTTAGTAAAGTCCTCAGGAAACTCAAACCAATTTTAGTTATCTGCCTAAGTAATAATGTAACAAACAAGTTTTAAAAGTATGGTTTTTTTTAAGTCAAAAGTATATCCCAAAGTCAAAAGACAAAGGTATAACGATCACCCATATCTATTTGATAATTAGGACAAAACTTAGCTCTACTAAATAGATTGATCAAAACTAAAGACAAGTGGTTACTTTCAAATTAAACATAACACAGTATAAATGAGACTCTGGGAATTGGCTGAAAGGATTTAATATTGTTACTTATATTTCTCTAAGTACAGAAAATACATGAATCCAATTTTTATATATCTTTCCATTGACTCAAACTATTACAACACCTCTTTGATTAAACTCTTTAGTTGAAGACTTCACCCTATTCAAAGGTGATGAATCACAATTACGCAAGGTGACTGAAACTGCAGGGGGCAGTATATGCATGACTTCCAACGTAATTCTTAAGATTCAGGCAAATTCCTCCAGTTGGTGTAGCCTTAACCTTTAAACTACTGACATATATTTCAATCAAAGATCCCACATAAAAATGAATTTTTCAAGATAGTTAATTGAAATTCTTCCCCAAACTTAATAATTAAAGGGAGGAAAGTACACTAAACTCACTCAGGCCATATAACATAGTCCAATCAAAATAAGAGAACACATTTGTTTTTTTAAAAACCTTCATATCCACACTCTTAAAAAACACAGGTCATCATTCAAAACTATAAAGCTCATTTACTCACATGTAACTCATTCCACAATGTATTTTAAATCATTATTAAATATACATAAGTAAACTCTTTAAAAGTAGGATTGATTCATCATGGGAAAAATGTAATGAAATACTGAGCATGATATAAGTAGGACCTGAGAAAATTAAAGTTATTCTAAGATGAAAAGAAAAAGGAAAACTTAATTTTACTCAATGTTGTATTCATAGTTGCCATTATGGTACAATATATACCCAGCTATTCATTAATCTTCTTTCCCCAGACCCACACGGGCTCCATGCACCTGTAACCTCAGGACATCGTCTTCTACACAAAGAAGAGTAATTTGCAATTAATAACCGAATTAAGTTAGATGAAGCTTTCCTTGTGTGTGTTTTGAGTAAAGGTAAGATTTGGTGGTAAGCACATCAATCTTCTTCCTTGTGTCACTTTTGCCCTTTTACCCACAACATATAATTAACTTTCCTTTGACAATGTAAAGAGTTAACATAAATATTCACCTCATATATATAATTTCCAAAGCACCTCACAATAGTAACAGCTACTAACAGTTACAAAGTGTTTACTATGTGCCTCATACCGTTCTAAGTGATTATCGTATGTTAACTCAATCTTCACGACTGTAAAGTAGAAATTATCATCCCCGTATTATAAATGGGTAAACTGAGTCAAGGAGAGTCTGTTAGGTGCCCAGGGACTCATGGCTACTGATTGGTAGAGCTAATATAAGATGTATCAGTCTCAATAGGAAGGAGACCACATATCCCCAAGTCACACACCTCAGGGACCAAACTACAGTGGAACTGGTGCCCACCATATATATTCACCTTTCTTGACTACATACCCTAGGACCAAGCTCAAAGTGTTAACAAGACAGAGTACAATCTACAGAGCACGATTAAAAGCGTAACTCTGCAATTAACCAGGGGAATATACAGAAAACATGTCTAGGACTTCTGGTAAACTCCTGGGCAATCTTCACAGGTAAAAGCAAGGCCTGGCCTGTCAGGGTAGGTGCCCTGATATGAGAGCCTAATCCAGTCAATTTGGGACAGTCTACTCTAACACCTCCTCCCTCAAACTCATCCCTGTTTTATCTTCATGTCTTATTTGAGTCCCCTAGTAATCTTCTCAAGCAAATAACTATTTGTTCACTGTTCTCTAAACCAGGGGTCCCCAACCCCAGGGCCAAGGACGGCTACTAGTCCGTGGCCTGTTAGGAACCGGGCCGCACAGCAGAAGGTGAGCAGTGGGTGAGCGAGTGAAGCTTCATCTGTATTTACAGCCGCTCCCCATCGCTCGCATTACCACCTGAGCTCCGCCTCCTGTCAGATCAGCGGCAGCATTAGATTCTCATAGGAGCGCGAACCTTACAGTGAACTGCGCATGCGAGGGATCTAGGTTGTGTGTTCCTTATGAGAATCTAATGCCTGATGATCTGAGGTGGAGCTGAGGCAGTGATGCTAGTGCTGGGGAGCGGCTGCAAATACAGATTATCATTAGCAGAGAGGTCTGACTGCACAGAGACCATAATAAATCAGTTGCTTGCAGACTCATATCAAAACCCTATCAAGGGCTTCCCTGGTGGCGCAGTGGTTGAGAATCTGCCTGCCAATGCAGGGGACACGGGTTCAAGCCCTGGTCTGGGAAGATCCCACATGCCACGGAGCAACTGGGCCCGTGAGCCACAATTACTGAGCCTGCGCGTCTGGAGCCTGTGCTCCGCAACAAGAGAGGCCGCGATGGTGAGAGGCCCGCGCACCGCGATGAAGAGTGGTCCCCACTTGCCGCAACTAGAGAAAGCCCTCGCACAGAAACGAAGACTCAACACAGTCATAAATAAATAAATAAATAAATAAATAAATAAATAAATAAATAAATAAATAAATAAATAAAAACCCTATCAAGTGAGTGGCAAGTGACAATGAAGCTGCATCTTACGGAGTAGACTGGACATAAGCAACACACTTCGGGTGTCAATGTCTCCCATCACCCCCAGATGGGACCATCTAGTTGCAGGAAAACAAGCTCAGGGCTCCCACTGATTCTGCATTATGGGGAGTTATATAATTATTTCATTATATATTACAATGCAATAATAATAGAAATAAAGTGCACAATAAATGTAATGCGCTTGAATCATCCCAAAACCATCCCCTCCCCTCCCTGCGTCTGTGGAAAAATTGTCTTCCACGAAACTGGTCCCTGGTGCCAAAAAGGTTGGGGACCGCTGCTCTAAACTGACTTACACTAATCTACCTTCTCTAAGTTTGAGCAACAGAAGTCAGTCTTCTGAAGCCCTCAGTATCCCCTGGACAAACTCATCCTCAGGGTTCCAGGTTAAGAGAATTAAGAGACCCTCACTCTGGAGGAGCAAGGATTACAGCGAACTTGAGAACCTCCTCAATGAATTCCTCAATGTCCACGATTAACTGGAGACCAACCTATCACACTGGACAAGACACACCTCACAGAGCACAGCTTCAGGATATATATCCAACCGCTAAGTTTGTGAGGAAACTTCCCCCTCCACTTTGGACACTTCTAGACAGTTGGAGTTTTTTGTTTTCTAAACAACAGAACATGTATTACTTTCAGAAGGTGTTAACTTCAGGAATTTTTCTTCTGAAAATATTCAGGAAATTCAAGCATCCAATCACCAGTAACTTGTATTCATGAATCTCACAAAACCAGGGAAAAATGAATTTAACCAACTTTTTTATATTATTCGGAGAAGTCTCCAATGAGAACAACCTAACAAAATCACAGGCTTTTTCATACCTTGTTAATATTGTTAAGAAACGCTGGTCATATAATTGATGGTTGACTAAACAACAGTTTCATGTCATTTAAGAATAATGAACATAAACTCACAAATATTTTAAATGAAACAGAGAAAAGAAATACCTCAAGTTCCACCAGAGCTGCAGTCACTGCATCTGTTGCAAGGGCACCAGCCTGTAGCTTTTCAATTGCCTACGAAACCAAGGGGCAAGATTATTCATTTTAAAACCACAACTTCTTAAACATACCCAGAAACTTTCCAAAGGCTTGAAGAAGTGTAGGAGACATTTAGAGTTAATAAAAATTGATCACTAGAGTTCCATTCCATACCTCAAGACATAAACGATTAGATTTAAAATAAGCAATTATTCAGAATAATTTATGATATAGCTCACTTATTATTATTCAAATTAAGACAATGAATAAATTTAGCCACTAAATACAAAGTACAAGAAATTTAGTAAGTGAAAGGGCTTCATTCATCACAGGGCAATTCACAGAGCCATAGAAATTATATGAATTCCATTTTGAAATTTGAATTCATATTTTATACAGACTAAGCTAACAATTTCTCATCCCACCATTACTACTCTCTCTACCCCTAACTATAAAAAGTAGTTACTCTCAGTCACAGAGGCATTCCAGAATCCTTAGATGGAGCATACATTTGACAAAAGCATTTTTGATTCTATAAGGTATTCTACATCGAGATAAACATACCATATTCTTTTGTAATATAATCTATAGAGAGTAAAGGTCACTAAAATCACCTTGCTTCTTAGGTATAAATTAAGACAGGAAAGAAAGAGAAGGAAGACTGATTTTTAAATGAATTACTGAAGCTCCGATTTAGTCAACAAAGATCAAAAACTAAGCACTGTATTCCTCATGAAACTTTTAAGAAATTCATTTGTTGTATAAATTAAGGAGGCTGGTTACACACTCTAAATGTATTATATACAGAACTATATTCCTATAAACCATTTCTTCTCAGATAACAAAAAGATTTCACACTTTGAAAAATAAGATAAAGTAATATAAAATAGCTTAAAGAATATTTACCTTTATTATAAATTTTTTTAAAAAAATGAAATCCCTGTAACCAAATATTCTTATTCATTTATGAGATTTCATTCATAAGAAAAATCTTGGATCGCTAATAAAGTATAATCTTCTTTAAATGGTACGTAAATATAAATGAAAAGAGCTGAGAGACCCGTATTTACTTGATATGCAATGTCCAATTAACATTCTATTTGCATAAAAAGTAATGGAAGGTTTGCCTACAAGAGTATACAGTCAGGATCAAAATAAAAACAAACAATATATCTTCTGAGTCCATTCCTGCCTCCACATTAAGTATTCAACAATTTAGCAAAACCTCAAAAACCAAAGAAAAAAAAAAAAAAAAAAAGCACAACTGAGTACAAGGGCAAAGTTAAACTCAGGAATGACAATGAATTTGCTATAATAAAAATTACGTGATGGAAAAACAGAAGTAAAAGTACAGGATAATCTCCCTAAGAAGAACACCCATTTTAATTTTTTTTTATTATTTTTTTCTTCCCTTCATAGAAAGACACATTGGTTGCCTTTGAGCTGTTTTCCCTACTCCTTCTATAGAGCTCAATGCCATTTCAAAGATTAAAAGATATATGATTATGTGCCCACAACTCCAAAAATACAGACGTTGATCTGGGAAAGGAAGGAAAAGATCTAAACATGATTTGGAGAATAAAAAACACAAAACAAAACAAAAAAAGACCCCACAAATACAAGCAAAATTATTTTGCGGTCCAAACCAAAGACTGTCTTATAAATCAAACCTTAAAATTTTGAATTTCAAGGTAAAGCTGCTTTTGGTCAAAACTAAACTGTTTCAATCAGACAGAATACATTCTCTTCATACCTTTTGACAAGCTCGTTTGCATACGTGTTTATATTCCTTGGCTTTGGATTCAGAATGATAACCTGCACCTGTAGTGAAAAAAAAAACCAATCAATTGTTAACTGTCATTAAGATATCAGAGACCTTGCTTATATTATATAAATAGCTCATATAAACTGATGCTCTCCTAGTGACAATAAAACTATTGTCCTAAGTGTATGGAGTCTTAAAAACCTAACAGCTTCTCTTTCTCCACCATAAGCCTTTTTAATACCATGTCTTATCTTCTCTTTCAAAAGCTATTTTCCTACTAGAGGCACCAGAAATAGCTTATGTCCCCAGAGCAGCTTCGCCAAGGTCACCTCTCCTTTCCAAGAAAACTTCTCCAAAGTTAGGATTTTTTTTAGCTGGAGTTGATAACCCAGGCAGTGTCAAGGACAGAGTCCCGCTAAGTTCCTCTCTGTTGACCTTTGGAAAGTCCCTGCCAGAATTCTTAAGAGTGACTTCAGAAAACTAGGTAGTTTCTGAATAATACTTGAAGTTGAGGGGTGTTATATCCCACCTGTCAACAACCACCACCAATATCACCATTCCTACCCAAACTTTTCCATCCTCTCGCCCCTGGAATGTAGCTCAGGGTGTCCCTGAAATCTCAGTGATAGTATATTCACAGCTGCCTACTAGAAATCCTGGTGGTCCCTGTCTCTTAATCGAACACCCAGCAACTTCAAGAGAATGGCTCTGAAATTTGTTTCCCTAAAAGGAGTAAAACTTGCTTAGTTAGGGATTTGGGAATAATCTAAACAAGAAAGAAACCAAGACAAGAGCCCTTAATCAATGTTCTTTAACTTTTTCTGAACCTCCCCCTCAGCCCCCATCCCAGCCCCCTGCTGGGCCCCAGAGGGGTCCAAAGTAGGGAAGGTTAAAGAACTACATCTCTGTATAGCTGATTCACTTTGTTATGAAGCAGAAACTAACACACCATTGTAAAGCAATTATACTCCAATAAAGATGTTAAAAAAAAAAAAAAAAAGAACTATTATCTCTAAGCCTCAGGGCTTCTCCTGTGAGACTGCAGACTATGACACAAACTTAACACACCTTTCATCAGGGCAGAGAAAAAACTAGCCCAAGAAGCTATGGTTAAGGGACCCAAGAGAACAGAAAAGATACCCAAACAACACGAATCCATAATACACCCAAATGCTAGTCCCATTTCTTAAGCAAACTCTGAAACTTCACAGAACCTGCGCCAATATTTAACAGGACTCTCTTCATGGTTCTCTAATAAATGATCCCAGGTCTGTTGTCTTAGCAGGCCCCAAACTTTCAGCAGTGTTTCCCAAAACATAGGATACTAGAGCCAAATAGATAACTTTAGTGTGTGGATAACAGCACTAATAGCATTAACATACCAATCCTCTACTTAGAATAGGGAAACCATCTCAGCATGGTTTAATATCTGAATAACACTTGCTAATTCCTCTACTTAACAAAGGAAAGGTAAGCTTAGGATCTAAGCAGCTGACAAGCAACAGAACCTAACTAAAATTTAATCACATTGGGATTTTTTTAGCACTGTGTTTATTTTCTCTTCACGCACGTGACACCAACATTCCACTTAATTAAAGATAAGTTTCATCTTTAAAATTTTAAGGTTTAAAAGTGTTTATCTTGGGCTTCCCTGGTGGCACAGTGGTTGGGAATCTGCCTGCCAATGCAGGGGACACGGGTTGGAGCCCTGGCCTGGGAAGATCCCACATGCCGCGGAGCAACTAGGCCCGTGAGCCACAACTACTGAGCTTGCGCGTCTGGAGCCTGTGCTCCGCAACAAGAGAGGCCACAACAGTGAGAGGCCCGCGCACCGCGATGAAGAGTGGCCCCCACTTGCTGCAACTAGAGAAAGCCCTCGCACAGAAACGAAGACCCAACACAGCCATAAATAAATAAATAATTAATTAAAAACTTCCTTATTAAAAAAAAAAGTGTTTATCTTTTTTAATATTAGGTAAAATATAGGTAGTATACAGATCTGGCGAAAAGCAAGAATCTACTACTCAAATGACTAAAACATGGGCAAGTCTCCTTTAGTGCTAAAAAAAAAAAAACACTTTTAAAATCTCTACACTGGAATTGAAATTTTGTCCCTTAAATGTACAAGATATATAATGCTGCATAATCAATCACTCTATCTGAACTTCTAATAATTTAGAAGGGGAAGGTCACCCTTCATCCATACAATTTCCTGTCATAACCCAGATTTCCTCCTATTACAACTGGTCCCCGGCACCAACTCTAAGAGCCACTGCCATCAGGTGTGTGTCTGAGACAGTGGGGAGGCCACAATGACTGTCATAGAAAGGAAACCTTTCCAAGTAATCAAAAGCTCCATGTTGTTGCTTTTACACATCTCAGGCCTTTCTTGGACATTTTTCAAATACTCATTCTGAATGAAATAACTCACTGGGTACTGTGAAAGATGCACCACCACCATGGTGTAGTAGAAAGAACACTGGGCTAGGAATCTGAGTTGTTTCTATAAATTTACCTCACTTCTTTGAAAAATCATTTGAAAGAAAAGGAAATTGAACCTGGTTTTTGTTTCGTTTTTAGATTCTTCTGGATTCGATTCTATAAGGCTTCCCGAGTTGGCTGTGCAGTTTAGATATATCCAAAAGTTAATGACCAGGAAGAACACCAGTTTGACAAGAAGAAACAATTCCACTCCTCACCCCATATCAAAGCTAATCTTGCTGCCATCCTGCTTGACTGTCTGAGGAAAGTTAAAAGGAGACCCAGCCATTCCTTCTTCCTTCACAGAGGTCATGAACTTTAGACGCTAAATGCAGGCAAATAAAAATGACTAAAGAAAAAGGAGGGAAAAAAAAAAGACCTAGGTAGGGCTGCACTGCTTAGAAACCCTAGGGGCTTCGATGATGGGGACTCAGGGGTTGAACTCACTGTGTCTGTCTTCAAGGTACTCTGAAGTAGAGATTACAGGCTGATAGAGTGCCAAGAACACTAGACTGGGACTTAAGGGCTCACTTCAGGGTGTCAGCCTGGCTCTTGTACGAACTAGCCATGTGGCTGAAGCCACTTAATCTCTCTGGTTTTAAGGTTCCTCTTTTATAATATTAAAAAGGCAAACTAGCTCTAAGACTGTGTAAATTATACTCTAAGATGGACAAAGTCAAAAATGGGGTCAATAAAATTTTTTCAGCAGCATTATTTTTAAAAACACAAACCAGAGTTTAAACAATTACTGTGTCTGGTTTTAACAATACCTAAATATGGGGTAAAAGTAAGTAATAGAGTAGGTGAGTGAAAGAGACAAAGGAAGAGCCATCATTATAAGATCTTCTAAGTGGGAAGCTAGGGGGAGGCCCTCACTCTATCGAAGTCAATCTCTCTGGTTCCAGCTCCTCTGGCAGTTTGCCTCCTCCAGATATGAAATTCAATTCCTGGTGTACTTCAAGGCAAGGGAAAAAAACATTATTTTCATCTTCCAACTCACCCACTTACAGCTTACCTGCATGCACCAACACAAAGCCCCCTCGCTTCTCTTTATGGGGCTGCTTTGTTTCCAACTCTTTAGCTGTTATTTTAACAGCTGAAACCTGAGATGATCTGGAAGGTAGTCCTTCTCCAGAACTCATCCCCTTCTCCATGGTCATTCTCCAAGATTACCATCTTCTACTGGGAAAAGAGCATACTTCCATCCAAAAGTAACTGCAGGAGAGGAATTACTCTAAAGGAAAACAGGCAAAGAGGGTTTGCATTTCTT
Organism: Balaenoptera musculus; assembly: GCF_009873245.2. NCBI lineage: Eukaryota > Metazoa > Chordata > Mammalia > Artiodactyla > Balaenopteridae > Balaenoptera > Balaenoptera musculus. The sequence goes on from NC_045799.1 coordinate 40,245,253, forward strand.
TCCACTAACACACACGTGACATACAAACTTGTGCACAGATAACTTTCAAAAAAAAAAAAAACCTAATTTTAAAGTTATTTAACTGGGTAATACAAAGAATACACAAAGGTTAGAATTTAAATCTCTCTGTCCACTGACAGCACTTGCTTGAAGTCACATAAACAAAAGAACTGTTGTAAAAAGACTTCATATTGAGTCCAAAGATATTTTATCTTTCATTTTATCTACATTGAAGAAAACCATAACATAACTTAAATATCACTTTCTACTCCCTCCAAACCAAATGCTAATAACCTCTGGGACATTCTAGAACCACAGGCAGTGCTGGCAACATCACTGAGCCTTGATATAAAGCCTAGATTGCTGCTTATTTTTTCTACAGGTTTATTGAGATATAATTGACATACACCAGTGTATAAGTTTAAGGGGTACAACATGATGACTTGATACACGTATATACTGCAAAATGATTGCCTCAACAAGGTTAGTTAACACATCCATCACCTCACATAATTACAATTTTTTGTGTGTGGTGAGAACATTTAAGAGCTATAGATTGCTGCTTGCTTAAATAAATGAAGCAACATACAGATTTACATCTGCCTGTGAAGAACCGCTTAAGAAAAACAGAGTAATACTTACAGCTCAATCAAAAGACAAATGCTAACAAAATTATATGACTAAACCAAGAAATTAAAATAACACTTGCACATATACTTGTTAATTTTCATGAAAGCGTAATTTCTGAGGTTCTCAAAAGATAAATGATAAAATACAAAACTTAATAAAACAAATTACAAGCAACTTAAACCACAAAGTTTCCAATTTTTCTCACAAATTCACAAGCTTCTAGCAATCTTGGCTTAATAACAATAACGATGGCAGGACACACTTCAGACTGGGGAAAAGTGGATCATCTAAAACTCGACAGAGATTTGAAGAAAATCCCAGAGTCATGTGGTTGAAACTACGTAAACACCTAGATTCACACTGTTAGGTAAAAATGTATACCTTATTCTAAATTGAGAAATGGGGAAGGAGGAGCACAAGTCTTTTCTAATAGAAAACATAAATAGTAACATAAAGAGTGACTTAGCCAACTAGTCCAAAAGAACAGTGTTACTCAAAGTGTGGTCTGCAGACCAGTGCTTGTTACCAGTCTGCAAGAGATTATTATTTTATTCATATACTAATTGCCTTACTTTTTCTTTATTGGAGTAAAATTGCTTCACAGTGCTGTTAGTTTCCGCTGTACAATTAAGTGAATCAGCTATATGTATACATATATCCCCTCCCTCTTGGATCTCCCTCCCACCCCAGGCCCCATCCCACGAATCTAGGTCGTCACAGAGCACTGAGCTGAGTTCCCTGTGCTATACAGCAAGTTCCCACTAGCTATCTACTTTACACACGGTAGTGTATTTATGTTAAACCCAATCTCCCAATTCATCCCACCCTCCCCTTCCCCACCTGTGTCCACATGTCCATTCTCTACATCTACGTGCACATTTTCAATAAACAATGTGTACAGTTTTTGTAATTCTATTTCCTCATGTTTTGTTTATAATTATATTTTTGAAACAATTTTATCTGCTACATCTAATAAAAATATAAGCTTTTACTTTTATCTTTCATTCACAGTTCCATACTTCTGTTTTGTTTTGAGGTTTTATGGTTTTTTGTTTTGTTTTTTTCATTTTACAAAATAAATGGTCAACAAAGGATTGAAAAAAATTTTTAAGTTGGTCCTTCACACCAGAAATGGTCTGTGAAGCACTGCAATATGGTATTTTAACTTCCTTTAATTCCTGGTTAAAAACAGTTCGTTTAATTTTTATTATATGTCATTTCATTTAAAGGACAAATAATTTTAAATCACATATATATGCTGTTGTATTAAAATGTTTACATACATTCATAAATTTTGATTACAAAAGAGTGCTGAGGTTAATTAAATAACTGGATTAAAATGCCTGTTTTTGTTTTTGTTTTAGGTGGTAGCTCCATCCCTGAGGATGGATTTTCTTCCAACGACTTCACAAGGATCTGCATCAATTACCTTTATTTGACTTTGGTTATTTCTCTGACATAGGTTACTATTTATTCCTGCGTCGGATGACGAAGTCAATTTAAATGATTAGCAGTTCATCTGCCAGTCTATACCTGCCATGAGGTCTGGCCTAGCCATGAAATGAGCTTGGGCCCACTTGTCCCACAAACATAGTTGTGTGAAAACTCAGGCTTTGGAAAATTCAAAGCTTCAGTTCAAATGAAACCATATCCAAGCAGTATGAGCTATAAAACTTACTCTGACTCACTGTCATCAGATGCATTTTTTTTCATGAGTAACAAGTTAGAACATCTACATTTTACAATGAATAAGGTTTGATGTAATAGGCACTCTTAATATATGTGAGAGATTTAAAAACACTGCTTCTCAAGCTTGTCTGAAAAAAATAAAATGTGGAAGATGAATCAATATGCAATTTCTTGAGCAATCTACCATCCCTCAGAGACTATCGGAAATTTTTCTATTTAGCAAACCATGTCATCTCAATAAACTCCTCCAAAAATGCTGGCCCCAAAGTTCTGCTGGACTGGGAAAGGAACTGAAGTAGACAGGCTATCCAATGTACAACTCTGGCCGCCAGCTCCCAATGGTTACTGGAATATTTTTAATTCAATTAGAAATGAAGCAATTTCTACTCCAATATCAGTTTTTGTTTAACTCAGAACCCATTAAAAGTCTGACCTTCCTAACAGAATTCCAACAAATGTCTCAAAAAAGAAAAAGACAAAAAGGGGGGGGGGGCCAAGTGGGCAAATCCCAGTTTACAGAAAAATTATATAACAGTCTAACAGATCAAAAGATGCTAAACCAGGCTTCCCTGGTGGCACAGTGGTTGAGAATCCGCCTGCCAATGCAGGGGACACGGGATCCCTGGTTTGGGAACATCCCACATGCCGCGGAGCAACTAAGCCCATGCGCCACAACTACTGACCCTGCGCTCTAGAACCCGCGAGCCACAACTACTGAGCCCACGTGCCACAACTACTGAAGCCTGCACACCTAGAGCCCGTGCTCTGCAACAAGAGAAGCCACCGCAATGAGAAGCCCACGCACTGCAACAAAGAGTAGCCCCCACTCGCCACAACTAGAGAAAGCCCGCGTGCAGCAACAAAGACCCAACGCAGCCAAAAATAAATAAATAAATAAATGTATATTAAAAAAAAAAGATGCTAAACCTCACTCAGAGGAAAAATGCAAATTAAAACTACACTCACATATCATTGGACTAGCAAACAAACAAACAAAAAAGTAAGATAACACCATGTTCTGAGGATATAGGGAAACAGGAGTTCTCATACATTGCTAGTAGCAGCATAAATTAACACAACTCAACAAGGGCAATTGAGCAAAATAAACCAAAATTATAAATACACACTGAAGGACTATCTGTAATGGGAAAGATATGGACCAACAGTATGTCTTGATGGAAGTGCTTAAAAATAAATTCAGCTCTTGGAAAAAATGATATTCTTGATACACAAATATACAAATATGAAACGACCAGTTCTTGATATACAAATATGCAGCTCTTGGAAAAAATGATATTCTTGATATACAAATATACAAATATGAAATGACCAGTCTTGAAGACATTTTAGGAAGTAAAAAAGACATGGTACAGAAGTATATGCAGTACCATATTTTGAGGGAGGGGAGAAAAATATACAGTTAAATATATATATGCAAAGTACAATCTGAAGAATATATCAAAATATAGCATAATAGTGGTTACCAGAAGATTTGGGTGACTGGTGGACAAAGGAGGGATGGAAATTTCACTGTTCACCATTGTGTACCTTTTGATTTTGAACAATCTGAATGCATTACTTACAAAAATAAAAAGCTTTTTTATACATTTATTTAATTATGAGAACACAGGTAACTAGCCAAGTCTAAGTCCCAAAATAGGGCACACCTATGAGATCCCACTTCAAACCTTCACTAAGAGGAGAAATGCCATATTCTGAAGGTTCTCAACACTCATCCCACCTACAGAAGGAATAGACAAAAACACGGCCAATCAACAATACTGGCCCGGGCTTCCCTGGTAGCGCAGTGGTTAAGAATCCACCTGCCAATGCAAGGGACACAGGTTCGAGCCCTGGCCTGGGAAGATCCCACATGCTGTGGAGCAACTAAGCCCGTGTGCCACAACTACTGAAGCCTGTGCACCTAGAGCCCGTGCTCCGCAACCAGAGAAGCCACGACAATGAGAAAGCCGCGCACCGCAATGAAGAGTAGCCCCCGCTCACCACAACTAGAGAAAGCCCGCGCGCAGCAACGAAGACCCAACACAGCCATAAATTAATTAATTAATTAAAAAAAAAAATACTGGCCCAAGAGGTCTTTCTTGGTTTTGTTTTTCTGGATCTTGAACTTCTAGGGCCACACAAACCCCAGATAATCCTAACTAAAAAAAAATAAAATTAGTATTTGATCTCTACAGTTAAGACTAAGGAGTAAAAAAATAAATCATGACCAAAGATTGACATCAAATATATACCATCCTTTTCTAACTCACCTTGTAGTCATCTTGGACTGCGCCCAGTTTCCAAATCCTATAGATTTCTTCTCAAGCATTTAACTTCCTTCTCCCTACTACCTTGACCCTTGTTCAGCTCACATACCTCTTAGCATAAGCATTACGAAAAGCATATTAACTTTTCTCCCCAAATCCAGGCTGTCGTAAAACAACCATCTACAAAAGGCTGCCAAAATAAATCTCATAAAGGACAATGCTAATCAAGACAAACAGCATGCCAAAAGACATGAACAGGCAATACATTAAAAAGGAAATATAAACTGGATATCCAATGTTAAAGAAAGAATATTCAAAGAAATACAAAAAAAAATAAGAAAGAAATCTAATTAGCACTGTATTGCCATCATAAACTGATGCAACCATTTTGAAAAGGAATGTGTCAGAAAGTATCAAGAGCCTTAAAATATATAATTTTGTATATACCCGCTCCCCAGAGATATTCTATACATGAACTAGTCTATATAGACACAAATAATAGTACCATGGATTCCTCTAAAGAGTACTGGGAGACTGGAGAAGACGGAGGGGCAAGGATGAAAGGGAAACTTGATTTTCTCCTCATAACATTTCATATTTGAATTTTTTTTAACTGGGTACTATTTACTAAAAAGAAAAGATTTAAGTTCACTGTCTCTGGGACCAAGATGAATGTAAATTAACTTGATTATCAAGGGCAGAAGAGAAACTCAGAATAAACCACTTTTTTTGCTTCAGGGACTTTTATGGCACTGATTTAAGGTCTAAATCTTGACCCTATTTCTCTCAAAGATTGTTTCATTTTCCTACTGCATGTGATGACACTATTTTTTTTTTCCCTTTAAGCCATTTAGAACACTACCACATGTCCTATTTGCCTCTGGTGTTGAAGTTTTTCACTGTAGATTTACTTAGTCTTTTAGAAGCAGTTGAAGGAGGAAGGAAGTCATGGAATCCATTCATCTTACAGAGAAAGGCTTTTAGAGAAATCCAGCCCTTAAGCTATAGCAACTGATGAACAAAGAAGCATTTTGTTGCTCTTAACATCATGAGATTGAAGGTTTAATGCCTCATTAAGTGAGCTCCAAAACATACTTATTTCATCTTTGACCCAGTAATTCCACTTCTGAGAACATTTTCTACCAAAATAATTTTAAATACAGAAAAGGTTTTATGCCTTTTATGCTGTGTTTAACATAGGATAATTCAGAAAAACAAAAATCTGGGAGCGACTTAAATACCCGACATAGAGAAATAGTTAAGAAAACGATGATCTATGTGTTTATGATCAACTGGTTTTTGAAAAGGGTGCCAAGGCCATTCAATGGAAAAAGGACAGTCTTTTCAACAAATGGTGCTGGGAAAACTGGATAGCCACAAGCAAAAGAATAAAGTTGGACTCCTACTGCACACCATATATAAAAATTAACTCTACATAAATCAAGCCCTAAATGTAAGAGCTAAAACTATATAAAACTCTTAGGGAAAAAAAAAACATAGGAGTAAATCTTCATAATCTTGGATTTGGCAGTGGTTTTACATATGACACCAAAAGCACAAACAACCAAAAAAAAAAAAAAAACAGATAAATTGGACTTCACCAAAATTTTAAACTTCTGTACTTCAAAGGACACCCTTCAAGAAAGTGAAAAGACACCCCACAAGATGGGAAAAAATGGAAGAAATATTGCAATCTGATAAGGGACTTGTGTCCAGACTATATAAAGAACTCATACAACTTTAAAATTTCTTTAAAAAATTTTTAATTCAATTTAAAAATGGGCAAAGGAATTGAACGGACATTTCTCCAAAGATATACAAAGGGCCAATAAGCACAGAGAAAAGATACTCAACATATTCAGACATCAGGGAAATGCAAATCAAAACCACAAGATACCATTCCACAACCAATGGAATGGCTATAATCAAAAAGACAGACAATAAGTGTTAGCAAGGATATGGAGAAATCAGAACCCTCATATCCTGCTTGTGCAGGCCACTTTGGAAAACACCTAGCAGTACCTCAAAAAGTTAAACAGTTACCACATGACCCAGCAATTCCACTCCTAGGTATACATCTAAGAAAAGTGAAAACATACGTCCACACAAAAAATTGTACATGGATGTTTATAGCAGAATTATTCATAATAGTCAAAAAGTGGAAACAATCCAAATGTCTATCAACTGATGATGGATAAACAAAATGTGGCATAGTTATATAATGGAATATTATTCAGCCATAAAAAGGAGTGACATACTTATACATAATACAACATGGATGTACCTTGAAAACATTATGCTAAGTCAAAGAAGGCAGACAACAAAAAGCCACATATTATATGATTCCACTTACATGAAGTATCCAGAATAGGAAAATCCATAGACACAAAGTAGATTAGTGGTTGCCAGGGGCTGGGGGAACAAGGGGAGGGGAAATCAACGGCGAGTAACTATAACGGTACAGAGTTTCTTTTGGAGGTGATGAAAAAGTTATGGAATTAGATAATGAAGATGGGTGCACAACGCTGTGAATATACTAAAAACCACTGAACTTTAAATTTAAAAGGGTGGAATTTTATGAATTATCTCTCAAAAAAATCCATGTAATAGACACAATGTACAAAACATGCGTTTTAGTTAAAATCACATTTTATACATATACACTATGATCCTAAGTAGGTTAAGACTATGCTATTTTTTAAAATGTAGGGAATTCCCTGGCAGTCCAGTGGTTAGGACTCCCAGTGCTCTCACTGCCAAGTGCCCAGGTTCAATCCCTAGTCGGGGAACTAAGATCCCACAAGGCACACAGCACAGCCAAAAGAAAAAAAAAGTAGAGAGAAAGAGATCAAAATGTTGGGCTGGGGCTGGTGGAACCACAGATGATCTCTTTTTAAATATTTCTACATTTTCCAGATATTCTTTAGTAAGCATGCACTGCTTTTTATAAGTGGGGGGAAAGCTTTATTTAAACAAAAAAGCAAATTATTAAACTCCCAAGTGTATGAAAATTCCTTAGCTTAGTATACAATGATCTCAATCACGCGGTCCCCAAAATACCTTTCATTCCCCTCCCCTACAGAGGCGAATCAAGTTGAACTCCTTCCTTCCGGAAACACGATGCCCTCTATTTTCAGGGCACCTCCAGTTCCTGTTTTCCACCCTCCTCTCCAGTTGCTCCTTTTCCATCTTCTTGGTCCTTTCCTCTTCCTTCTCCACCTGAGCAGTAAATGCTAACGTTCCGCGGAACTAACCAGGCCTCTATTACACTATAGGGCTGCTTTCCCCCACCTGCCACGCAGGACCAGGACGCACACCCTCGGGTCTCTACGAGCCTCGAACTCGGAGAAACCGCAGCACGAGACTGCAAAGTGGGCGAAGGACTGCGAGGACTCCCTCCCCACGCCCAGACAGTCCCTTCCCGGGAGAGGGAATGAAGCCGCCAAGCTGCAGCCGCTGGGAGGGGGCCGGCGCGGGCCCCACGCGCGACCGAGACTCGGGGACGAGGGACGTCCCGAGTCCCTTCCTCCAGCACCGCCCCCGGCAAGGGGTATCCAGCGCGCCGCCCGCACCCGGCCCCGGAGAGGACGTCCCAGCGAGAGCGCGGCGCCCGGACAGAGGCAGCGCACGTCGGCGGCAAGGGCGCGGACAGCGTGAGAAAGAGAGACACTCACCCGCGTCAGCCCCGAGCCCTCACAGCACCGGAAGTAGTCACCCACCCGTTGCCAGGGTGAGGAAGCGAGGGTGACGTCAAGCTTTTCCATTGGCCGTGAGCATAACCACGTGGCCGGAAGCAGGCGCCCACACTCTGCTCGGTCTCCTCCCTCCGCCCCCGAGTGGTTCACCTGGTCGCGGAGGTGTAGGGAGGACACTACCTGGAGCCTCGTTGTGAGCTGCGCAGGCGCTGTTGCCTCTCTCTCCTCACCCCGCCTCTTAATGAGCCGGAAGGATGTGATCCTCTTATCTGAGTGGTTGGCAGACTAGCGATGTGATGCGGAATGAAGTTGAACTAGTCATCATTTATTGAGATGTCACTTAAGAGCTTAATTTCATTCAATCCTTGCAGCCCACCCCCCCACAGTAGGGAAAACTAGAGTTCTGCCTGGATTACATGTGGGAGGAAGGGGCTAGCCTTGCCCTGGGGAGAATGAAAATGTGGGTGGCCTTTCTTTTAGCCTCTAGCATCTAAGACCAAGACCTAGTAACATTATGTAATCTCTTTAATGTTTTCTTGTAACTATTAACATGAATAGTTACCATGTAACTGTAACCGAAAGTGGGATCCGGCTGCTTGCCGCCCAAAAGCAAATAAAGAAGAGGCAAGGTTGGTGGAAAGGAAAGTTTGCTTTATTTTGGATGTCGGATGTAGGCAAACGGGGCGGGGGGCAACGCCTGTCCAAAGGCCAACTTCCCCAGACTGACAATCAGTGAGGGAGGGGGCTACATGCAGAAACGGCACAGTCAGCTCTGGCAGTCATCTTGAAGTTACTCATGAGGTGATCTGACCAGTGTTCACCTGGATTGTTTTAAGTACAGTCAGTCTTCAGTTACAGGGTCGGTTTGTTCCCATCTCCTTGAGGCCAATTCTTGGAATTGTGGCAGCTTATGTCACGGCTACAGTCTGGTCACCATGTAGTCAACTTCTTCCACCTGGCGGGGGTTTCAGTATGTACAAGACAGCTCAGAGGATATGGCTCAGAATATTATCTATAGCCCTTGAGAAGGAACTAAAGGTCCCTGACTATGCTTAATGACTAAATTATTATTATTTGGTCTCCTTTGACTGTTTTCCTTTGTTTCTGCATTTTCTCATTTCTCTGATTAAACTTATTCTTCAGCTAAAGTTTTTCCACAGACAAAAGGCAGGCTGAGGACATGGGGGCAAGGACCATAGGGTCCTGCTCCATTTCATAACCACCATTAAACCTGTCTTGGGAAGCAGAGGTTGAAAGGAGTAGTTCTGGATAGCTCTCAAAGTGTGGTCCTATCACCTGGACTCGTAGCAGAAATGTGAATTCTTAAGCTTTACCCCAGACTTGCTAAATCAGAAACTTTGGGTTTGGGACCCAACAATTTGATATAACAAGCTGTCTGAGTGGATCAGACACAACTAAAATTTGAGAACCACTGAACCAGAGGGACTTTCTCTTTAGCCTAGTTGCAGAGGTGGGTTGGGGAGGGTGATGGAAGAAGTGCCTCAGAAGAGGGGAGCAATCAAGATGTGTACCTCCAGCAAACAAGAATGAGAGTCAGGGGACTTCCCTGGTGGTCCAGTGGCTAAGACTCCGTGCTCTCAACACAGGGGTCCCGGGTTTGATCCCTGATCAGGGAACTAGATCCCACATGCTGCAACTAAGTATTTGCATGCCACAACTAAAGATCCTGTGTGCCGCAACTAAAGATCCCACAGGACGCAACAAAGATCCTGCATGTGGCAACAAAGATCCAGCGTACCACAACTAAGACCTGGCGCAGCCAAATAAATAAATATTAAAAAAAAAAAGAAAAAGAATGAGAGTCAGAAGGCAATTTGGGGCTAGTATGGGAGACCCCAGAACGGATTCCCCTGGGATTCCTAGATAAACATTTGTGTTAATTGTACAAGAAAGACTTTTCAACTGCTAGTGATTCCAAATTCATTTTATTAACTTTTGTATTCTCCAACATATTTTTCTGCTAATATTTTTCTCTGTGAACAAAAATAAAAGGGCATAAAAAGGTCTATTGTGAAAGTTATCTATAAAAACAGAATTTTAGATTTAAAAGGAAATGTAGGACCCTATATTAAATTAAGTGGTTTAACTAAGAAAAAAACCGTGTTTAAGTCAGGATAGACAGAGGTAGTGCAGTGGTTAAGAGCAAGGATTCTAGAAGCAAGAGAATCTGTGTTCACATCTCAGCCCTACCACCTACCAATTGAGTCACCTTGAACAATTTACTCAATCTTTCTGTGACTCAGTTTCCTCACTTGTAAAATGAGGAAAATAATAGAATCTCTCATAGAGCTGTTCTGTGGAATAAATAAGGTATGTGAAGTACTTAGGAAAGTATCAGGCCCATAATAAGTAATCAATAAATGTTACTTAAAAACAAAACCAAACATTAAGTTCAGGCTTGTTACTATAAAGTATGCAAAGACTCAAACTTCTTTCTCAAATAAATGACACAATGGTATTAAATAAACCAAAAATGTCCAGTTTGCTCTTGGAGTAACTGTTATTAAAATTTGGAAAATAAGTTAGTACTGTGCAATTGGAAGGTAAATTCTATATAATACAGGCATTCATGTATTGAACAGATAATTAGATCTTATGCATTATACATGAGAGGTGCTGAGGGTGTGAAGGCTTGAAAGAAGGAATGGAGGACCAGAGAGGTCAGCAAACAGTCAATTCCAGAGCCAAGCACACCCAGCCCCAAAGGTGACACCATCAAGAAACAACTGTACCGATGAACCAGTTTGCAGGGCAGAAATAGAGACACAAATGTAGAGGACAACTGTATGGACACCAAGGGGGGAAAGCGGTGGGGGGTGGGGGGGGGTGGCGAGATGAATTGGGAGATTGGGATTGACATGTATACACTAATATGTATAAAATCGATAACTAATAAGAACCTGCTGGATAAAAAATAAATAAAATTCAAAAAAATAAAAACGAAGCAGCTGTACCACCACAGGTGTACATATATAAGGATAAAAGAGGCCAACTTGTCCTCAGATAATGTACAGTTTAAATCTTATATATGCATATGTGCATGTGTGTGTGTGTGTGTGTGTGTGTGTGTGTGTGTGTGTGTATGTGTATGTTCAGTCCCCAGACCATGTCAGGGGATCATTAGTATCACACTGTTATTTTATAATAATACTAAGATATTTATTTATCTTCCTATTCTCATTCTCTTACGAGCGTAAAATGTGCAAAAATTTCATAGATAGGATTTCAAATTTCATATTGCAACTAACTTTTAAAAAACCACCACCTGTCCAGTTTTGGTGTACTATCCAACAAAGAGTATGCACAATTATCTGATAAGGCCATTAAAATATTCTTTCCTTTTCCAGCTACAATCTGTGGGGGGCTGGATTTTTTTTTACATACTTCAACCAGCACAACATATCACATCAAATTGAATTCAGAGGCAGAAAGAAGAATATAGCTGGCTTCTTTTAGCCAGACATAAAGAGATTTGCAGGAATGCAAAAGAGAACACTTTTCTCTCTACCTTTTTTTCTTCGTTTTCAGAAAATACAGTTATTTATCAAAATACGGTATTTATATTAACATGCAATGGATTTATTTTTATTTTTAAACAAAAATATTGTTTTATATTTTGGTTTTAATGTTTAATATGGTAAATATTAATAAATATAACCCACATAAACAAAATATCTGGAACATTCTCAATTATTTTCAGGAGCACAAAGTTGTCCTGAGACCAAAAGCCAGATAACTGCTGATACAATTATTATAAATATAGTCTGTATAGGATAGTAGTTATTTGGAAGGACTTTGAAATCAAATAAACCTGGGTCTATCTCCTGGATGTGCCACTTACTAGATGCCTAATATTGAACAAGTTACATAACCTTTCCTAACTTTGTTTTTCTTATCTGGAAAATGGAAGTAACAACCTACTTCATGGGATTGTTCGAGAATAATTAATGTAATGCATGTAAAATATTTAGCATATTGGCATTGTATAATAATAAGTGCAATGAGTAAGAAATTAGTACTTGACTATAACAGATGTAACATATAAAAGTATTTGAGAAAGCACAAGAATAGGGAAGGAAGAGTCAGGAAAGAGGAGACAAGCATTTCAAGCAGAGAGAACAGTATATGCAAAACCACAAAGACCTGCAAAAGACTGAATTCTGGGAACTCTAAATAGCTCATAACTAAGGGATCATAAAGTAGAAGGAAGTACTGGCTGTTATGTGAGGAATAAACTATGGAGACCTTATGCCATTCTATGGAGTTTGGATTTTAGCCTGTAGTCTGTGGGCAGCTACTATATCATTTTGAACAGAGTAGTGACAATGATCATATTTGCATATTGATACCCCTCCCATCTAAAGGTGTGTCTATGTTCCCTCCTTTTGAATCTGGGCTGGCTTTTGACTTGTAGGATAAGTGACTCTAGGTGACTGCTAAGGAAAGGTCACAGAAGCAATGCAGTTTGTGGTTCTCTCTTGGAATACTTTACTCTTGAATCCCAGCCACCATGCTCTGAGGAAGCCCAAGCAGCCACACGAGGAGACCATGTGTAGATGTTGTGACCAGCAGCCCCAGATAAGGTCCCAGCTGGCAGCCAGCACTGACTGCTGGACCAGTAAGTGAATGGGCCTTTGGAAGATTCCAGTCCCTAATCCTGGATTAACTTCCAGCCTTCTGTTCTTACGGAAGGTGGTTTGTGTGTTTCCCAGTGTAGGCTGCAGATGTCATCAGCAGAGACAAGCCATCGCCACATGTCCTTTCCAAATCCTGATCCACAGAACCCGTGAGCATAATAAAATTGTTTTTGTTTTACACGTCTATGTTTATACTTCTACCAGTACTTGATCACAGGCTCCAACAGCACTGCCACAGCTTACCAGCTCTTGTGTAGCTTTTCCTTTGTTAATTTTCTACCACTGACTTCTAGGTGTAGGAGGGAAAGTTTATTACATCGTAACAGTAACAATTTATTACACGGCAATAGTAACTGGAACAGATTTTGTTACTTGGAAGTGGAATCTGTCATAACAAAACAACATAATAACATAACAAAAGTAAACCATATGGCACTGGCATTGAGACTCTGTGAAGCAGCAAGGGTGGGAGAGGATCCTACAGGAGAATGTTAGCAGAAGCCTAAAAGGCCTTGAGGAAGCTGCAGTAGGGCTCAGAAAAAGCTAAGGAGGATATTGTTGGAAAATGGAGGAAAGGATCTCTCGTTCATAGTGCCAGAAAATTGGCCCAGGCTTTGGGGAACAGACATAAACCATCCCTACTGTGTCCTGTCTGAATTTCTGACCACAGAATCTATAAGTGTAATAAAATGGACACTTCCCACCTAACGACAGAGGCAGAGATCAGAGTGATGCAGCTGCAAGGCAAGGAACGTCCGAGATCAAGGCTACCACCAGAAGCTAGAAAATGCAAGGATGATCATACCCAGAGTCTTAAAGTGAACATGACCCTGCTGATACCTTGATTTTGAACTTCTAGCCTCCAGAACTGTGAGAAAATAGATTTGTTTTAAACCACCTAGTTTGTTGTACTTTGTTACAGAACTCCTAGGAAACTAATACAAATAGTTTTGCTAAGACCATCCTAGTACGTGTCTTTTGTTATACCTAGGAACACATTCTTAACGCTCATAGTTCTAGAGGTTGACTGGGGTCAGCTGAGCAGTTTTCACTTGGGGGTTTCTCACGCAGTTGTAGTTATACGGCAACTGAGGCTAGAGTCACCTGCAGGCTTCTTCACTCAATGTCTGATGGCTGGGCTGGTGTAACTGGAACAGCTGGACACTGGTTGGGCATCTCTCCACCTGCAGCCCCTCTGTGTGACTTGGGTTTCCTCACAACATGGAGGTCACAGTGCAGTTGGACATCATACATGGCAACTGACTTTCCCGAGCATGAGCATTCTAAGAAAAAGGAAGTGGACACTGCCAGTCCTCTTAAACTAGACCCAGAACCAGCAGAGTGCCACACAACGCCACATGGAAGGCCAGTCAAAGGCCAGATCTGATTTAAAGGAGTGTGTCATTCCCTCCACCTTTGGATGGGGGCAATGGCCCATGCCTGTAAAAGGGGATGGGATTGAGGGCAGCGTTCTTGGAGACAAACTGCCATACTCAGTAAGGGTTCAGTGGTTGCATGGGACCAAGACCCCCTTTGGCTAAGTAAAGCCAAAAAATGAATGTATTAAATGGATGGGGTAGCTCACAGAAACATAGGGAAAACTCTCAGAAAAGATAGGAACCAGAAAAGTTCTAGCTACCTAGCAACTGCTAATGGACAAGCTTTTCCAGGGACAGCCATGGGATGAATCAACTTCATCTATTTCTGCTACTTGTGTCTCTTTCTTCAAGATTTAAATTCCAGGATAAAACATATATATGGCATAAATTGGATCATGTGTTCACACCTTGTCCAAGAGAAGACAAGATCCTCAAACTCATAATCCCACAAAAACTGCACAAAATGAGGGGAGGAAATTGAGAAACGTTTCTGAGAGCAGGAGACATGAATGCTAGACTGCAAAAAACAAAATACACTCATTGTCCAGGATGCTCTGAGTGTAACTTTGCCTAAAATAATAGGACCAGTCAGGATCTTCCCCCTCCCTATGATTTCCTTTTCTTACTATCTACCTATGCAATATTGTCTATTTCTGTAAAGTCAATGCTGTTTCAGCAAATTTAAAGCATATCGTTTGTTTGGAACTATTAACCCGTATTATTTTATATAGTTTAGAGCCAATAACATTTTTCCTTCCTTTATAATCTTTACAAGGAAGAATGCACCTAACAGTATTAGGGGTGGGTGGCAGGGAAATCAAGGTTATTTAGCTTTTATTCCAATGTTTCTCTTAAGTGTGAGGATGACATTGGAGGAAATTTTGTTAAGCTTCACTTTTTCTTTTTTACTTCTTATTATGGAAATTTTCAAAGATATGAAAGTGTAGAGAGAATAGTATAAGTCATCCCATATTCCAATCACTAATTAATCCATAGTTTATCTGGATTTATTCTGGCTGCTCATACTTTGTTAGCAGATGCCTCGGGTGTCTGTACCTCATCTCCTTGGCTGACTCTGAGTTCATCTCCGGCAGGCAGCTGCAACTTGCACTGCCAGCTTCCTTGTCTTTCTGCTTTCTGGTCCAGGGTCACTTCCAATGCTGCAGTAGCTTGCTCTGAGTTAATGCTCAAGCACACCCTGGAAGTGCTTAGGCAGTAACACCCCCTAGGGGCAACACTCAACCAAAGAGCTGTTTAAAGGCTCCAGCCTTCTGTCCTTCAGGCCAATCTGGAAGGCATTCTGTAAGCTTCTCAGAGTTCTCAGGGTTGCCCACAGCAGCAATGGATGAAGCATCCTTTCACTGGCTTTTCCTGCCTCCCTGCCTCAGTCTTCATAGTCCCTCACTTCCGCTTCCTTAAACCATCTGCCAAAAACTTCCTGCACTTGATCCTCTCTCAGGGTCTGTATTCAGGGGAACCCAAATTAAGACTGACCTCCTTCATCCAGTCATATTTTTGGTTACCATCAAAGCCTAATATTCATTTCTATGAAGCTCATTTTGCAGACAGGACTCAAGATATTTTTCAAGATGCTGGCCAAGGTGGCTAACTGCTGTAGAAAAATTAGGAGCAGCATAATTCTGCTTTTCTACAAAAAATTAAGGGTAGCAGTCTCTTCCAATATTCCCGCTTAGCTAAAAATTGGAAGGAGGGGAGGAAGGAAGGAAGGAAGGAAGGAAGGAAGGACGGGCAAAGGGAAGGAAATAGATGACCAGTTCTTTCTGACAGTTTCTACGACAGAATTAAAGTGTGATTTAGTAGCTGAACATAAATAACTTGATCCATCCAATCTGAATTCTGAGATTTCCTTCCAAATCCCAGACCAGAGCTTTCTAACCCATGAGCATCCTTAGGATGTGTTAGCAAGTGAATTGGCTGTCAGCACCTTGAGACCTGGGAACACACCCAGGCCTCCAGGGAAGGTGGGCCCAGGGGTCAGAGGACAGGACGATTGTAGCCTAGGGTCTCTGATGGGAAACAGATGCTCCCAGCTGTCACCTGCCATCAGCCTGCTCACTGACTATTTTCAGCCCTGGCTCCTAGATCCATCCAGCTGTATAAACACACTTTTATCCACAAGCTGACTGTGGGAGCAGCCAATGAATCTGTCTTCTTTTCTATTAGGAGAGCCTGCCTGTGTTGAATCCAAGGCTTAACTCATCAGAATAACAATTAAACAAAGGTGGATTTTTTTTTTCTTTTCCTTTTCTTTGTAATTTTTAGTCTCTATTTTCTTTGCTATCAAGATGCCTGCCTGGGTGGTATTAGCTGATGGTTCGTTCATCTATTGAGAGTTGAGGGCAAAAGGAATCTGTTTGAAATAGGAATGCTTTAAAGAGAGACCGAGAGGCAGGGTGGGGATCAGAATGCTTGAGTATTAGATGTAACCACATGTCCTTGGGAATATCACTTAACCTTTTGGGGCCTCATTTTCCTTTATCTGTGAAATGAAGGAGTTAAGCTAACTGATATCTAAAGAATTTTCCCATTACTAACATTTTAAATAATTTGTCATTTTTCTGGCTTTTTCTTTTTTTTTTTTACATTTTCTTTCATTTGACAAACGTTTTCTGAGCATCTATAAGGTACATAGCAGTCTAATCAGCACCTACAAAATATTAGCTCTAAAAGATTCCTTAGAGAGGCCAGGCTATAGTAGGCATTTGTTTTCTTTTCTCTCTCCAACATCCCTTCCCTTTTCTCCCTGGTAATAACGTCCCTTGGACTATGGAAACTGATCCCCACCCCCATTTTATGTGGCTTTGCTGGGTCTTCCAGTCAGTGCCCTGGCAGCCTGACCCAGGTACAAACATGTGACCCAGGCCTGGCTAATTACATATTATACCTGGGGCTGTAAGTCTAGGCTCATGACTCATTTCAGGCCAATCCAAATTCTTCCCTAGAATCTTATATTATGGATTTTTGAAGAGAGGATCCTCTTTTACACGTTCGGTTATTAAATTGAAAGAGGTAAAATCTGTGGCCATTCCCTTTCCCTGTTTCATGGAGAAAGTCCATCTGGAGTTGGAAGAGCTAAGGGCAATACATGAGGAGAAGCAGAGTCAAGAGATGGGGAGAAATTTCAAATGGTCTGGTTTGAAGCCTCTCCCTCCCAGTTATATGCGCCAATCAATCTCTCTCTCTCTCTCTCTCTCTCTGTCTCTCTCAGTTAGTTTGAGATGGCTTACTGTCACCTCCAACCAAAAGAGTCCTGACTAATAGATAGTCAAACTATTTTTTTAATATAATTCTCACAGTGTTTGAGATTTGTCCAAGGTTACATGGCAAGTGAATAGCAGAGCTGGGACCCAATCAACTCTGACTCCTGACTTCTCCTGACTTCCAAACCAGTTCTTTTATTCTTTGTGTTTCTTCCAACTTTGTGTGATGAAAATTTCCAAACGTACAGAAAACTTGAAAAATAAAAAAAAGCAAGCACCTGTATATCTACCACCTAGATTTTACAATACCATTTACATTTCACTGTACTTGCTTTATCACATATCTAGCCATTTCTCTATCCGGACATAAACCTATCTATTTAAAAAAAATAAATTTCAAAGTAAATTGCAACCAATTCTTTTTGTTGTGCCATATCTCAGCGTTTACAGGGATGGTGGTGTGTTGGATGGGGCTTGGATGGGCAAGCTGTCTTGTCCACGAGGAGTTGGACAAGCATGCACGAGGGCCCCTCATGGTACACGATGAAACCATGGATGGGAAAAGAAAGTGGTTGTTCTGTGAATCAGAAGCCACCATAAATGAGAGTGGTGAGCCTAGGGGAGACCCACAATAAATAAGTAAAAGCATAAGTGGACAATATAACAACATTAGCGATGAGTGTTATAAAGGAAATAAAGCAGAGAATGTCATAGTGCATGTCTGTGTATCAGGGAAAACAATACTAGATCAACCCTAGGAAAGCCTCATAGAGAAGGTGACTTTTGGATTATACCTCAATGAAGAAAGGAACCAACCATGACACCATCTGGAGGAACAAGATTCAGGCAGAAAGAAAAGACAGTTCAAAGCCCTCAGGGTACTCCAGCAACAGAAAGAATCTTGGCCAAGTATCCTCCATCTCCTCCTCCTCATTATCCTTATCAACATCAACATATTCATTAGGACTGGAAGTATTTGTGGTATATTTAATAATCAGTCATTGCTGTTTCTAGGTGAATTGAATTATTACATCTTGTTGTAACTCTGTTAGCCAAATGGTATCTCAGTAACCCTGCCAGTCACTTTCTACACAAAGATAAACAGCTCCAAGAGTAGTTTTGACACACAGAAGCCCCATAAGCCTACAGAAACAACCTGGTCCTAGAAAGGAACATGCTGGTCTTTCACAATTACGCTGGTCCAGAGAACAGGCTCAAATTACATCCCAAACAACGCATGGTTTCTTATGCCTGCTCTTTTAACATCCTAATTGGCAGGCCCTTGGCCAAAAAAACTGTTAGTTTATCTTGTGTAAATGGTTTAAATATGTGTTTTAGCATTAAAATGGTCCAAAACCAACACTTTGCATTGCTTTCAAGTGCCTTTTTGACCTGCCCTCAGTGGAAGCCAGATTAATTTAAAGCTTTATAAGTGAAATGTCTTAATCTGAGGGACTGTTCTGCCCTCAGTGGTTCCAGGATCATGAGGAGATGGGCCTCTTTAGTTTCTTTTATTTTCAGTAATTTTTTTCTTTAATTGTTGAGATATTTGTTCAGAAATGAGCCCAGGAACATATGCTTCAAGTTTTATTTTTATGGCTTTTTAACCATGCCATGAATAATGTCCAAAACATCAATATTAAACGAAATTAATACCATGACTGATCGGGAGGACATTTGGATCTAGTATGTAGTTAACTACATTTTTCTAGTCCAATTCTACAAGTATAGCATAGTAGAATTGGAATAGAAAAGTCCAAATATCCCTAGAAACAACCACATGGAATTTTTTAAATGCAGAAATTATACATACCATGGTCATTTAAAGCCAGATTTACCACTGCAAAAATTTATTTCTTGGGAACAAAGCCATATTTATTAAAGACAAATGTATTACAGGGGTGTCTCTCAGAATTCTCAAACTGTGAATTTTTGCACATAACAAACGTGAACACGTTGCCATGTTTCTACAACTGTGGAGCCGGAAGACGCTGTGGTGAATGCTGGTGGTACCCTCCGAGGTCTCTAACCATTTCTGGGCCCCTCCCTTGGCTTCTGTGCTCTTGCTTTTACCAGCCAGCTGGTCTGACTCTCTTCAGAGCCCATCCCTTGGGCAGCTGGAGCCACTTTGCCCACTTTGCTGAGAGCTCCAAGTGCCTGGGGGCCCACTCATCCTCCTAGGGTGGCCTTTGGCCAACAAGGGCTGGTACTGGAATAGAAAAGCCCAGCTCCTTCCCTTGAGAAAGTACAGACTCAGAGGTATAATCTTGGCTCTCGAGCCTCCCCGTGGGGTCAAGCAGAAGCTGTGGCTCTGCCTGAAATCACTCCTTTGCTTGGCTTCTCCCTCTTCCCCAGCTTGCCTCCTCCACTCCCTCACCTATTTCTTTTGGAAGTCCTTCCTTCACATATTACTTGCACGCAAATCCTCATCTCAGGGTCTGCTTCTTCTTCTTTTTTTTTTTTTTTTTTAAAGGATATTTATTTTACTTTTTTTTTAAAGGAATTCCTTTATTTTATTTATTTATTTATTTATTTACTTTTGGCTGTGTTGGGTCTTCGTTTCTGTGCGAGGGCTTTCTCTAGTTGCGGCAAGTGGGGACCACTCTTCATCGCCATGCGTGGGCCTCTCACTATCGCGGCCTCTCTTGTTGCGGAGCACAGGCTCCAGGCGCGCAGGCTCAGTAACTGTGGCTCACGGGCCTAGTTGCTCCGCGGCATGTGGGATCTTCCCAGACCAGGGCTCGAACCCGTGTCCCCTGCATTGGCAGGCAGATTCTCAACCACTGCGCCACCAGGGAAGCCCTCAGGGTCTGCTTCTGAAGAATCACACATACCTGACAGGAAGTTCATCTGCTCCAATTCACTCAGTTCGCAGATGGTTAACCCAATCCATCAATCCACAAATATTTGTGGAAGGCCTACTATGTGTTGGGCACACAGTAGGCATGGAGAAGGGGACCTCTGGCTAAGTGTAAATGACAGAGTCGTCTGATCCAGGGCCCACGTTATCTTCTGTCAGGGCCGGTGTGAGAGTCCAGGGGAAGGTGTCACCAATGACAAGTGTGTGAAATCCCTCCTGCATTTCAATGTTTATTCCTAAGTTATTAACCAACACTCATGGAAGCTGGGAAAGAGAGAAACCTAATGAAGATGGATTGGAAAGTTATGCAAATCAGCTATACCCATGGAAAGTAGGCCAGTAGAAAACTGTCTATAGATTTACCCGAGTCCAACAACATTCACTGAGAAACTCTGAAACACTGTTATCTGATTATTGACATCATTTTCTTCTAGACTCTATTACTTATCTTTAAGGTTTGCAAACATAAAACATAATGGCAGATAGGAAATTGTAGGAAGTGGTCTTATTTCACCCCAAAGATCCTAAAGACTCCTGTGGGAAGCTGCCAGTAAAAGTACCTCTAATCCCACTCTTCTCTCTAGTCATCCATCCAATAAATATTACTAAGAAACAGGGATAAAGAGCAGCTGTCCAGGCTGGTCTTTGTTTCTTCTAGAACTCATTTCTAATCAAATAAACAAAAAACTATTGTGATTCAGATACCACCTGTGGTAGGTAGACTAAGATGTCTAATGTACTAATCTCAGGAACCTGTGAATATTTTATTTTACAAGGTAACGGGGTCTAAACCCCCAATTCCAACATGTATGTGTTTGGGGTGTGGTGGTTTCCCCACACCAACAACCAATGCTCCAGACACCAGCTGGGTGTCCTGTCATTCAACTCAGTTCTGATACTAGCTACCTGGAGATAGCATCAGATTCCACAGGTGAAGGGCTCAGTCCCACTAGACTGCCCCCCACTTTCTGATGCCAATTGCCAGCCCAGGTTGTCACCTGTGCTTCTGACCAACCTGCTGTCGATTGGAGGTTCCTACAACCCCTCCTCAAGTTCCATTAATTTGCTACAGTAGCTCACAGAACTCAGGAAACATTTTACTTACTAGATCACTGGTTTATTATAAAAGGATGTAACACAGGAACAGCCAGATGGAAGAGATGTATAGGGCAAGGTATGGGGAAAGGTCATGGAGCTTCCATGCCCTCTTCAGGCACACCATTGTCCCCAGATCTCCATGTGTTCACCAACCCGGAAGCTCTCCGAACCCTGTCCCTTTGAGTTTTTATGGAGGCTTCATTACATAGACATGATTGATTAAATCATTAGCCATTGGCCACCCAGAGGCCGGGGGTTGGGACTGAAAGTTCCAACTGTCTAATTACACAGTTGGCTCCTCTGGTTACCAGTCCCATCCTTAATGGCTTTCCAAAAGTCACCTCATTAAATAACAAAAGACACCTTTGGAGCTCTCATCACTTAGGAAATTCCAAGGGTTTTGGAGTTCTGTGCCAGGAGCAGCGTCAAAGACCAAATGTACATCTCTTATTAAAAATCACAATATCACACAAGGCAAAGGAGAAATAAGATTGCAGATAGAACTAAGATTGCTAATCAGCTGATTTTAAAATAAGATTATCCTAGGTTGCCCTGATGGGCTCAATGTAATCAGAAGGGTCCTTAAATGTGGAAGAGAGAATCAGAAGCATCAATGTCAGAGTAATGCTGTATGAGAAAGACTTGAATGGCCATTGCTGGCTTTGAGGATGGAAGCGGGGACGGGGGTGGGCGGCATGAGCAAAAGAGTGTGAGCGGCCTCCAGAAACTGGAAAAGGCAAGGACACAGATTCTCCCCTAGGGCCTCCAAAACAGAACACAGCCTTGCTAACACCTTGATTTTAGCCCAGTGAGACCCATTTCATACTACAGAATCGTAAGATTATAAATATGTGTTGTTTAAAGCTACTAAATTTGTGGGAATTTGTTATAGCAACAATAGGAAACTGATATACCATCTGCTTTCCAGGTTCAATACAGCTTCTGAAGAACCTACAAAACCTTCTCATGGGTCACAGCCATAATTCTCATTCACTCAGTTTTGACTCCCCTTACCTGTATTTTAAATGTCCTGCCATTCTTTTTGGCTGTCACCAGGGTCTTCTGTGTTTTCCCTGACCCTCTGTTTACTCAGCTCGACAGCAGTCAGGTTTCAAGTCCTATCACTTTCTTCTGGCCTCTCACACCAACCACCATGAATATTTTCAAGCTTAGAAGTGTTCGTTCCTCCTGCAATTTACAGGTGGGATGCCCAGCTTCCTTTTCTGCTTCCCCTCCCATTTTTATATTCTGTTTGATTTGAGATTTTGGAGATGTGATGTTCCATGATGGTAGCAATAAAAAATGAAATCCAGATGGCTTTAGGACAACTGAAGGGAAATTTCCACCTCCTCTGGACAAGATACATTAGGATCGAAGACACGGAGTGATGACATCAGTATCACCAAGGCCCCAAATAACTCCACATGCATTTACTCACATATTCATTCATTTACTGGTTTAATTGTACATTAATAAATATTTATTGAGTGCCGAGCATGTGCCAGGAACTGCTCTAGGAGCTAGGGATTCATCCGTGATGAAGAAATTTATATTCTGGTGCAGGGAGGCAGGCCATAAACTAGATAAGTAAATAATACAATATGATGAAGATGGTAGATGCAATGAGAAAAAAAAGAGCAGGATATTTGACATGGAGTCGTGGTGCTACCATTTACATTGGGTGGACAAAGTCAGCTTCGCTTGAAAAAGTGACATTTGAAAAAAGACCTAAAGGGAGACTTCCCTGGCTGTCCAGTGGTTAGAACTCGGTGCTTTCACTGCCACGGCCCCGTGTTCAGTCCCTGGTCGGGGAACTAAGATCTCACAAGCCACTCGGTGAGGCCAAAAGAAAAAAAAAAAAAAAAAAGACTTCAATAAGTTGAGGGTCCCAGCCATTTCAGACCCAGGAAACAACCAGTCCAATGGCCAAGAGGCGAGAAGAAGCCTGAGGGTTCAAGGAGTAGCAAGATCAGTGTATCTGGAGCAGGAGCAAGTGGGGAGAGAGTTAGGAGACAGACACCAGGGCAACTGAGGGGAGGACTTTGATTCTGAATGAAACAGAGAGCTATGATTCTGCACTCAAATACAAGGTGTGGTTTTTTCCCTCCACACCAAGCAATTCTCTGACAATGGCTGGGTGTCCTACCATTCAACCCAATTCTGACCCGGAGATAGTGTCACATCCCACAGGTTAAGGGCTCAGTCCCACAAGGCTGCCTTCCCCCCCACTTCAAACACCAGTTGCAAGTCCTGGTTGCTACCTGTTCTTCTGACCCACTGCTTGTAGATTAGAGGCTCCAGTGACCCCCTCCTTGGGTTTGAGTAATTCTCTACAGCAGCTCACAAAACTCAGAGAAATGTTTTACTTACTCAATGACTAGTTTATTATAAAAGGATATAACCCGGGAACAGTCAGATGTAAGAGATGCACAGGGCAAGGTATGTGGGAAAGGTTGCTAAGCTTCCATGCCCTCTCCAGGTGCGCCCCTCTCCCCAAGGAGTGTTCATCAACCCAGAATCTCTCTGAAGCCAGTCCTTTCGGGTTTTTATGAAGGCTGCTTTACATAGGTACAAATGATTAAATCATTGGCCACTGGTGATTGAACTCAACCTCCAGACCCTCACCCCTCCGCAGAGGCTGGGGAGTGGGACTGAAAGCTCCAACCCTCTAATCACGAGGTTGATTCCCCTGGAAACCTGCCCCCATCCTCAGGTGCTTTCCAAAAACCACCTCATTGACATAAGAAAAGCCACCTTTAGGGACTGCTCTCACCACTTAGGAAATTCCAAGGGATTTAGGAGCTCTGTTCTAGGAAGGGGATGAAGACCAAGTATATATTTCTTAAAAGTCACAATATCACAGGAGCCATTACATGACTTTAAGACCAAGAGTGACATGATCTTACTATGCTTTAAATGAACTGTTCTAGTCACTGAGAATCAACTGTAGAGCAGCAATGGAAGAGCAGGGACACCATTCATGAGGTGATTTCAAATATCTAAGTGAGAGCTGATGGTGGCTGGTGCCAGGGTGGTGGCAGTGGATGTGGTAAGAAGTGGTCAGATTCTGGTTATATTTTGAAGGTGGGACCAACATGATTTCACGTTAGACTACACGTGTGTCATGTGAGAAGGAGCAGGATAAAAGATAACTCCAAGCTTCTCTTGGAAGGATGGCATTTTCAGTCATTGAAATGTGGCAGACTGCGGATGGAAGACTCTGTGGGGGAGGGGAAGATTAGAAGGTCAAGTTGGGACATGTTAGCTTTGCTCTATCTAATAGATATCCAAGAGGAGCTATCAGCTTGGCAGTAGGATTTATGAGTCTAGAGTTCAGGAGACATTTCTGGGTTGGAAATATATATTGGAGAGTCATAAACATAGTTCCTACTTAAAGTCACGGAATAAAAATGAGACCCCCTAAGGGAGAGGGTGAAGATAAAGAAGGGAAGTGGTCAAAAAGTTAGCTCAATGACATCCAGCATTAAAGAAGCCAAGGGGATGAGGAAGAACCCACAAAGAAGACTGAGAGGGAGTCGATGGGGTAGGAGGAACACCAGTAGAGTGGGTAGACCTGAAAGCCAAGTGAGGAAATGTTCCCTGGAAGAGGGAGTGATCAAGAAAGATACAGACTGGGAGTTGTCTATTAGACTTTGTAGCATTGGAGGTCATCGGTTAACCTTGACTGGAGCAGTTTCTTGGAGCATTCGTGGCAAAACCTAATTTGAGTTGGTTTAAAGGAGACCAGGAGGAAAACGCAGACAGTTTTTTTTGAAGAGCTTTGTTTATCCGAACTAAAGTGAAGCAAAGAACGAAGCTATAGCAAGAGAAGTGAGGTCAAGAAGATGTCTGTTTTATAGAAGGAAAAATAACAGCATGAATAAGTGTGCTGATGGGAAAGCTCCAATGGGAGGGAGAAATTGATGATGTCGCAGAAGAGGGCAGAATTGTTGGAGCGCTGTTTTTGAATAGGCCAAAGGAGATGCTGTAGGGCAGTATTTCCCAAGCTTTTGTGTGAGTCAGAATCCCCTGGAGGGCCTATAAAAACACACATTGTTGGACCCCTCTCCACCCACACTGTTGCTGATTCTGAGATGGAACCTGAGAATTTGCGTTTCTAAGTTCCCAGGTAACCCTGATGGTGCAGGTTTGGGGGCCATGCTTCGGGAACTGCGGGTGTATCAGGAAAGGGGTTATTGGCTCTAAATATGACTCCATCATTAGTTTGTAGTAACACATTCGTTCATTAAAGTAGTTCTACAGGAGAGTTTATTTTGGAAAGATTCAGTCAAGAAGACAAAAACAGCTAACATAGCCAAACTCTGTCTGAGGCTATATGATTTACCAAGAGCCTGGCAGCGCTTCCGAGGAGAAGTCACTCAGCCTAAGTCTACATTTGCACGAATACCACCTTCACCACCATACTAGCTGGGACATTTTTCTGATGTCCAGCCAAGTAGAAACAGTTGGTTCACATAATCACTCCGTTTACATGATTGGAACTCCTCAGCGGCCTCTCCTGGCTGAGCTTCTGCAACATTCTTGGGAGTCCCAGGTGCATCACACCCCCAGCCTGCTCTTTCCAATGCATGTTCCATAACATCGCAAAAGAGCTTAACTCAGTGTGATTGTGTTGTTTTACCGGCCAGCACTTGGAATCATGATTAGCTGGGGGCCAAGCCAAAAACCTCAAGAAGCCCAAGTTTTGTATTTTCTTTTTTGTTCTTACTGCAATGTTCATCACTTGCCAGAAACGGCCACTAGCAATCAATCTTTCCATAACGTTTTTCCTTGTTTTTTTCTCATTGAGGAGATGGGTACAGTGATATATGTTTAGGCAACTTCCTTCTGTGTAGCCGTTTGGGGTTTAAAAACCTTTTCCTACCCAATTTATTAGGTCCACTTTATACATAAGGAAACTGAGGTTCACAGAGAGTAAGCCAAGACTCTGGGTCTTTGAATTCTAATTTTTACATACAGCCCTTTATAAGTTTAAGATGTACAGCATAATGATTTAACTTACTTATATTGTGAAATTATTATCACAATAAATTTAGCTAACATCCATAATCTCATATAAATACAAGGAAGACAAAGGGAGAGAGAAGAGAAGTTTTCCTCCTTGTGATGAGCACTTTTAGGGTTTGCTCTCTTAGCAATTTTTCAAATGTACCCATGGCAGTGGTAACTATAGTCGTCCTGTTGTACATACATCCCCAGTACTTATTTATCTTATAACTAGAAATTTGTACCAGTTCCCCCACCCATCACCTCCCACCTGTGGTAACCACAAATCTGATCTCTTTTTCTATGGCTTTGTGTTTTGGGGTGTGTGTGTGTGTGTTTATAGATTCCACAAGTAAGTCTATTTGTCTTTCCCTGTCTGACTTACGCCACTTAAGCATAATGCCCTCAGGATGCAGCCATGTTGCAAATGGCAGGATTTCCTTCTTCTTTAATGACTGAATTATTTAGTGGGCTGAATAATAACATCTTCTTATTATCCGTTCACCCATAGGTGAACACTTAGGTTGTTACTATGTCTTGGCTATTGTAAATAATGTTTGCAATGGACATGGGATGCAGATATCTCTTCAACATAGTGATTTTGTTTCCTTCAGATATACACACAAAAGTGAAATTCTGGATCTTAATGATAGTTCTATTTTTAATTTTTTGAGGAACCTCCACACAAAAACATTATCATTTGAATCATTCCTTCAGGACCAGAGCTGATTTCCAACCTGGTCCCACCCCTTGCTTAACCAAGAGCCACTTATGAAGGCATACTAGACTCTTGTTGTTGAAAAAATCTGGTCTCTTCTAGAAAGATAATGCTAATGTAGGTCTTAGAGGGAAGAAAGATTTTTCCAAATTATGATCTGATTAACACTCTTTGTTGATGTAACTTGTATAGTTTCATGGAATCATTATATACAGTTTTCAGGAGGGTGAAAAGCTTCCAGGGCTCCAGAGATTTCAGAGCCGTAGAATAAATGTAAAAGCCTTCTATGTTCTCAAATGATTATATTTCAGATGAGCTATTTGTACCAGTCCGATATTTTGGCTGCAAAAAATACAAAGATCTAACTGAAGCAAAAGAAATTAGTCAGAAATTAGTTGATCACTCATAGAATTGATAAAGAAGTTTTGAAAATGAGCAACAACCAAGGGAAGAAGAGTCTGTGGTTATGAGGTCACTCCCACTGGTCACTCCGTGCTTCCACCAAAGAAACTAATTTTAAACTCTTCCTTCTTATCTGTATCACTTATACTCCAGATTAAGGTTCTAGGAGGGGGACCGCATCGACTGGCTGAGTCAATCACATGACTTTTGGTTATGGCTATTGGGAAGGGGAGGAGTCAGAGAGGGCTTGCCTCCATGAAAATCCACACAATGACAATTGTAGAGGTAAAGCTTAAGAATATGTTCATTACTTGGAGGGACTAGAGCCCCTGTATCAATCAGCTACTCTTGAAATAATACTGTGTAAACAACAAAACAACAAATATAATGAATTTTACTTTTCACAATCATTGGTCGGCTAGTTGGCTGGGGAAATTCTGCTCCAGGTTGTGAATTGGCTTACTTGGCTCCAGATTGCAGGTCAAGTTCAGGACTGCTCCATGTGTTTCTCAGTCTAGAAACAACAGCTAACTAGGGTGTGCTCATGAGATGGCAAAAAAGCACCAAGAGACCAAGTCAAACATGAGAGCACTTTAAAGCCTCTGCTTGCACAAAAACAGACATATAGATCAATGGAATAGAATAGAGAGCCCAAAAGATATACAAATCAAATTTTCACTGCAAAGTAAAGGAGCTGTTACAGTGGAGGATTACTGACTGAAATGTCAATATTATGACATAGTATGAGTGTGTTTCATTGTTGGTAATTGCAATCATTGTTGCTTTTGTTGTGGTCATCCATGTACAATGCTTTGGTGTCAGTCTATTTATGTCTTGTAAAAATAAAAAATAAAAAAAAAAAAAAAAAAGAAAATAATTTTAAGAAATACAAGTGAAAAAAAAAAAAAAAAAAAAAAAGAATAGAGAGCCCAGAAGTAAACTCATGTACCTACGGTCAATTAATCTATGACAAAGGAGACAAGAGTATAAAATGGAGAAAAGACAGTCTCTTCAATAAATGGTGTTGGGAAAGTTGGATAGCTACCAGTAAATCAATGAAATTAGAACATTCTCTCACACCATACACAAAAATAAACTCAAAATGGATTAAAGACCTACATATAAGACATGACACCTTAAAACTCCTGGAAGAGAACAAAGGCAAAACATTCTCAGACATAAATCGTAGCAATATTTTCTTAGATCAGTCTCCCAAGGCAAAAGAAATAAAAGCAAAAATAAACAAATGGGACCTAATCAAACTTTAAAACTTTTGCACAGCAAAGGAAACCATTGACAAAACAAAAAGACAACCTATTGAACGGGAAAAAATATTTGCAAATGATGTTATTAACAAGGAGTTAATATCCAAAACATACAAACAGCTCCTATATCTCAACACAGAAAAAACAAACAACCCAATCAAAAAATGGTCAGAAGACCTAAACAAACATTTCTCCAAGGAAGACATACAGATGGCCAATCGGCCCATGAAATGATGGTCAACACTGCTAATTACTAGAGAATACAAATCAAAATAACAATGAGGTATCACCTCATGCTAGTCAGAATGGCCATCATCAAAAAGTCTACAAATAATAAATGCTGGAGAGGGTGTGGAGAAAAAAGAACCCTTGTACACTGTTAGTGGGAATGTAAATTGGTTCAGCCACTATGGAAAACAGTATGAAGTTTCCTTAAAAAACTAAAAACAGAGTTACCATATGATCCAGCAATCCCACTCCTGGGTATATATCCAGAAAAAATGAAAGCTCTAATTTGAAAAGATACATGCACCCCAGTGTTCATAACAGCACTATTTACAATTGCCAAGACCAGGAAACAACCCGTGTCCATCAACAGATGATTGGTTTAAGAAGATGTGGTATATACATACAATGGAATATTAGCCATAAAAAAAGAATGAACTGTTGCCATTTGCAGCAACATGGGTGGACCTAGAGAATAATATAATTAGTGAAGTAAGTCAGACAGAGGAAGACAAATACTGTATGATATCTCTTATATGTGGGATCTTAAAAATAATACAAATGAATCTATACACAAACAGAAACTCACAGATATAGGAAACAAACTTATGGTTACCAAACGGGGATTGAGGAAGAGGTACAAATTATGCGTATGGGATTAACCAATGCAGATTACTATCCATAAAATAGATAAGCAACAGGATTTACTGTATAGCACAGGGAATTATATTCAATATCTTGTAATAACCTATAATGGAATATAGTCATAAAAAAATAACTGAATCACTATGCTCTACACCAGAAACTAACATAATGTTGTAAATCAACTATACCTCAATAAAAAAAAAAATTAACACCTCTGCTTGTATGATATCCGTTAACATTCCATTGGCCAAAGCGAGTCTCATGGCCAAGCTCAAAGACGACAGATGGGTGGTATACTTCGTCTATTCAGCTGGGAGGCACTGGAAAGTCACCTGGCAAAAGCATCAATATATAAATCTTATTATAAGCCATGAAGAATTAAGAACAATTGTATAATCAACCCCAGGCCCTCCAGGAGGTTGGTAACTGGGGCTTTGACTTAAGCGAGTGGTGGAGCCATGTTGGAAACCAGCATTGGCCCTCAAGGGAAATGTTACAAATGATAATGTTTTTAGATTACAGGTTACACCAAACCTTGGATGGGACCTGCAGTTGGAGTTGGAGGGTCCAAAAAGCCTCAGTGGAAGGAGACTTTTAAGCCTTACTGGTTGTCACCTTTTTTTTTTCCCTATTCCCAACATCTTATTCCCTAGAATCATGCAAAATGAAAGTCTACAGATGATGGCAAAGAAGACCGAGGTCATGGATCCTAGAAGTAAAGAGACAAGAGAAGAGAAGAAGGAAAGGTAGGAGAATACAGGGAGTAGAAGAGGGAATTTAAGGGAATTTTCTATCAGAAGGTAGAAAAAAGGTGAAAGCAGAGATGATCCAATCTAACATAGGATGACCCAACACTGAGGTAGAAACTCAAGTAGAGGCATCACACAGAGAGCTTCAGTCTCTCTCCCATAAATGTCCTGAGAGTATCATTCCCTCCATTCCAGTCAATGCCTCATTCTAGGATAGGAAGGCCTCCAAACAAGTTTCTGAATTAAGGCTTTTGGCTTTTGATTGAGCTCACTTCCCAGAATTTGGTCCTGGCCTCCTTTTCCAGTGCAGAGTATGAATCAGAACCATAGTTAATGATTCCAAAAAATAAAACTTAAGATACTTCTTTTACTTGGAGAAAGAAATAAATACACTGTGCAGTGATTTTTCTGACGCATTTCAGAGTAATCTTCATGTTAACTCAGTGGGAAAGTAATTAGATTTCCTCTGAAAGAGAGGAGAATATTATCTTCCACACTGAAGAAAAAACAAACAAACAACCAAACAAAACAAAACAACCCCAAGATAGTAGATTTCAGGGCCAGAAGCTACTACAAATGTTCCCATTTTTGAAAAGAATTTGTTCTGACCTCACTTCTAAGGGACTCAGCATATGTGTCTTGGGCTGATTTTCCATTTGCTAATTAAAAGTTCCTTGTCAGCAGTATTTATCATTATTATTATTGGTGCGTGAATCATCCTCTTTTTCTACCAAATCTATTTTCCATGCTCACCCATTCTAAATGTTGGCTTACAGCTCCCTCGTGGGTGCCAGAACAACCCACTCAGATGAGCCTTCTCTGCATTTATTTGTCAAATCCTTTTGCTCTCCAAGCTGAGACTTAAAGTCTTATTTGAACAACTGCCTGTTTTTAAAATTTTCTGGATTGACATCTGTCTTACTCTCAAACCAAAACATGTTTTGCATTCTTCCAAGACCAGGTCAGAGATCCTTAATTAGGCATCATAAAAGAAATAGATCTGCCTTCAGTTTGGCATCTTCCAGGGTAGAATTGTGAATTCCAAGTCTTGCAAATGCATGGATTTCCAGGGCTGTTTTGTAGACCCATACACTCTCTGTATTCATGAAATATCATGACAGTGGAAATTCTAATCAGTGCATTAATAAAGGGCCACTCCAAACCTTTTATTTATTTTTTTAATTAAAACAATTTTAACCTTTTCATTTTGAAATAATTTCCAACTTTCAAAAACATTGCAAGAATAGTACAAAGATGCTTGTATATCCTTCATCCAGCTTCCCCAAATGTTGACAACTTATGTGACCACAGATCAATGATCAAAATCAGGAAATTAACATTGATTCAATACTACTAAATAATCTACGTATCTTATTCAGATTTTGCTAATTGTCCCACTAATCTCCTTTTTCTGGTCTAGGATCCAGTCCAGGATCATATCTGCATTCAGTTGTCATGTCTCCTTAGTCTGCTTCAGTTCAGAACAGTTAATCTTTCTTTTTTTTTTTTTTTAATAATTGATAGATTTTATTTTATTTTGGCCCCAAATATATGCATTCTGTCTCACTGTGGCTTCTCCTTTGTCTTTGGATGTGGGGTATCTTTTTTGGTGAGTTCCAGTGTCTTCCTGTTGATGATTGTTCAGCAGTTAGCTGTGATTCCAGTGCTCTCACAAGAGGGAGTGAGCACACCTCCTCCTACTCTGCCATCTTGAACCATTCTCCTCAATCTTTCTTTATCTTTCAAGACTTTGACAATTTCGAAGAGTCAGTTATTTGGGGCCGGTTATTTTGTAGAATGCCCCTCAAATTGGGAAATCTATTCTTAAAGTATGGCTTCTCCCCTTCATACTTCTCCAACCCAAATTCTGGAAGGGTATTAGGGTTCTGCTCTTGTGAGCAAACATGTGCTAAGGGAAAAATGGTGAAACCATGCCAAACAAATATTAATTTCTTCTACAGTTTAGGGATATCCTGAAATACAAGACCTCATGCAATTCATCTCATAAAGCTTATGTGGTTGAGTCTGAAATTCAGTCATCCTTTTCAAAGAAGCAATCAAGTAGAATTTAATTAGTTGCAAACAACAGAAGCAGCAAACTCATACTGGTTCAAGCCATAGAGAAGATGTATTGGCCCATGTAACTGAGCAATCTGGAGGTAAGTTGAACTTCAAGCAAGGGCTGGCTGAGCCAGGCCTTCTAGGGTCTTTCTACCTTAACTCTACCTCCCTCAGTGTTGGTTTCATCCCAAGGCTGTTTCTCTCTGTGGTCACAGCGTGGCTACCGATAACAACTGGGGTGACATACTCTCTTATCCACATCCAGAAGATTACTGACAGTGGTCTCTAACCCAGTCACTAGAGCTAGAATATGGAATGCACTGATTGCCTTAAACCAATCATAGCTCACCTCTGGAGCTGAGAGTAGAACTGCTGTCACCACTTCACACATGGGATGCTGTTAGGAGCAGAGACGGAGAAATGGGGACCAATGTATGCAGTTAACTCTGTCCACCACAAGCTGGAATCCTTACAGGCAGAAGGGCAGACTAACATGTATATGGGGAAGGGAGATTCTGTAGAGGTGTGTTCCATTTAGATGCTCAATCAATGCTAAGACGGGCTCAGCGAGAATGTCAGAATGAAGAGTCTGGAAGAAATCAGGCATGATAACTGAGCGATGGTGGTTTTTATCTCTGCTTAGATATAACACTGTCTTTAGTAGCTATTTAGACCTATGCACCCTCAGGTGTGTTCTGCACATTGGCATATGGGTCAATGGCAGTCACCATTTGAAAAATGGGATCCTCAGGCAGACAGGTTTGAGAAATGTTATCTATATCAAACATACCTCATTCCTCCTCTCACATCTTCTTGGCTCACTGTTTTAATCCAGCCATTGCTATGGCAACCCTGTTGTGGGCAGGTTGCTGTAGCAATGGCTCAGCCATACCATGTTTTTCTTGCTTCATAGTCCTTTTCATCATGTGACATAACACACATTATTTATGTTTTTTGTTTACACCCTCTTCTTCCAGTAGATGGTAAGTCCTAGGAATATTCCCTTGTAGGTAAGAATGTAAATTCCATGAAAATTTATTTGAACATAGCTGTGTGTTAGTCACTGTTCTAAATACAGTGTTTCATTCACTCCACCCCCTGTGCCTACAACAGTGATTTACACATAGCAGTGTTCAATAAATATTTGTTAATTTAATGAAAAATATGCACAGAAGCGAGTGATCAGATTGCGGAGAAGAGACAGGTGAACCACTCCTGGTATCCGTGGGCTTTGCAGTTGCACGAGCCAATAAGCTTTCATTTTTGATTGGGCTAGTTTGTATTGGGTTTTTAGAAGGAACTTGCAACTGAAAGAATTCTGACACACTATGTAACTAAATGTCTCTAAACTTTTTCTGAAGTAGCAAAAGGGGAAAACTATTATTATCTGCCCAGTCTTCCCTTATAGACCTGTTAATATTTGTGAAGCTCAAATGAATTACTATATGTGGAAGCACCTGGCTGACTTCAACATAACTCTGCAATGTGTGCTTTTGTTACTCACTATTATGTAAATAATAGAATCTTAGCATTAAAAGGAAAGTTAGACTGAGAAACTATATTACATACAAGTTATCAGAAAAGTCATTCTGGTTGCCCAAAGTTTTCATCCAGGGACAGGATTCAACCCAGCTCCACTGAGTAAACTTAATGGGATAAAGGAGAACCAAGAATAAAACTGTTTGACAAGTTTGAAAAGAAAAGAAAAAGAAGCAAGTGGAGCGGTGGGGGGGGGGGGCACTTGCTGATAACCAGACCCCTCCCTTTTATAGAAGAGGCCATGAAAACATCAGTGTTGTGTTCAAGGTCACGCAGCTACTTTCAGTGGCAGAAACAGGATCAGAAACCTAAGTCTCTTGGCTTCCAATCCCATACTCTTTCCAGCATCACAAACGCACAATTTTATTCTTCTGAAGATTTTCTCTTTGTTTTTCCTACTTCTAAATTTTTGGAGATAAAGCATAGTTTTGGGGATCGAACTTGAAGTCTGCTCCATTTCCATATTTGACCTATGGAAGAATTTTCAGACAGAAGAGGGAGAGAGAGAGGAAGTAAGTCTCATTCCAGTATTCCAGAGTTTTCCTACCCAAGAAAATCTCAATAGCTGAAGCTACTGGCTGTCACCTCTGCTTCAAAGGCCTGAAACTCTTTCTTCCAAAGTCTTTTGGCTCTGAGAGCTTTAAATTACATTGGTCTGGTATTAACTCCTAAAGGTCTTTTCATAAACGTTGAACTATGTAATAAAAGAAGGAGAAGATCGACTTTCAAAGCAAAAGGAGAAAACATCCACAGAACCGTGTGAAATGTGAGGAGTGCACTCATGGGGGGTGCTGGGCGGAAGAGTGCAGGTCTCAGGAGCATTTGAAGGTCTGGGATCCACTCTTTATTAAGGAGCCATTTCTAGGATGACAGTCAGCCCCTGATAAAGCTGTGAAAGGGGTGACAGAAGTGTTGATACCCTGGCCTCCGTCTCCGGTGACTTGTCTACAGCCACCATCATCATCTTGCTCTTCGTGTTCCCACTCCTGGCTCTCAATCTTGTCACATGTTTTGAGACAGGAAAGAGATGTCAAGTTGGCAGTGGCGTGCAGAGATCTGAAGCTCAGAGATATATTTTTGGGTCCTTCCTGCCTCAGGGATTTTCTCAGTGGCAGGGAGCTGGCTTATCCCGGGCCGCCCCGCTTCCAGGGGCAGCTCCCATCCAATGACAAATCGCTCCCGGAGCACAAAGGCCCGGCCATCTCAGCTTGACTCAGGACAACCCCGAAGACCCGCTCTTATATCTGAGCTTCCCATGGACTGGCTGAGTCTGTCATTAGCCCCACACTGCAGCTCGACTTCGCCCTCTGTCCACGTCTGCTTCTTTCCCTTCCTTTCCTCAGGCGTTGATCCCAAGGCCTCTCTCCAGTAAACATTCTGCCCATTAAACTCCATCTCAGAGCCCGCTTCCCAGGGAACCCAACCTGCAGAACACTCCCTCACCCCATTCTTGTTTCAACTGTGTTGCTGGGTTCCCTACTTCTTGACGTGCTGGGGGCACCTCTTCCCACTTTCCCGAGAATTAACTTGACTGCGTGTTCTTCTGTTCAGGGTTTTCTAGAACCTGACTGTCCAGCTGTTCTCCATTGGACTCATCACCAGCAAACACCCTCCAGTTACCTGCTGAATCCTACTAGCCAAGGCTCTATTTGGGGGGCCCTGACATTCTTGCCTTGGGACAGGGTGAGGACCACACCCCCTGTCTGGGGTGGATGAATAGAGATTGTACGGTGGTAGCATCCTGAAATAGCTATTGATTGGGTCCACTGGGGTGGGATAACCACAGTCCAAGACAGAAGATGTGACACACCACCCGTGTACACAGGCACCGCTTAAAATCCCGTGGTGAGACTCTGAACAGCTAAGCCATTGCTGAAATACAAAAGAAGGCACTAGAATTGTGAGGTCTCAGATGAAATTTGATAGGAAATAAGATACGTTTTTTTTCAAAATTGTCTGCTTTTTGCCTAGATTCATTTGAATTTCTGAGCTTATCACGATTCCTCAACTTGTAGACATATATACACTCATATTATTTTATTATTATTTATTTATTTACTAATATTTAATTATTTTAAATTAACTTAAAATTTGTCCACAGGTAATTTACTTTCTCAGTTGAGTTACAGTGTTTATAAGGTGTCCTGTCAACCACTTCTGTGGTTTAATTTCTGGAAATAAATATTTAATATATTTAATGAATAAATATACACAGAAGAGAATGGCCAGGCTATGGTGCTAATGTCGTGGTTTGAATTTCTGGATCCAGCTGAACCTGAAGACTTAACCCTGAGCTTTTTAGTTACATGCATCAATATACGTCTATTTTGCTTGTGTCAGTTTGAGTTGGGTTTTCAATAAAAAACTTGTAGTTAGGGGCTTCCCTGGTGGTGCAGTGGTTAAGAATCCGCCTGCCAAAATGCAGGGGACAGGGGTTTGAGCCCTGGTCTGGGAAGATCCCACATGCCGCCGAGCAACTAAGCCCTTGCGTCACAACTACTGAGCCTGCACTCTAGAGCTCACGAGCCACAACTACTGAGCCCGTGTGCCACAACTACTGAAGCCCATGCGCCTAGAGCCCGTGCTCCGCAACAAGAGAAGCCACCATAATGAAAGCCCCTGCACCGCAACAAAGAGTAACCCCCGCCTCGCCACAACTAGAGAAAGCGCCACGCGCAGCAACGAAGACCCAACACAGCCAAAAATAAATAATAAATTTAATTTAAAAAAAAGAACTTGTAGTTAGAAGAACACTGGTATACCAAGAGACCTTGGGAAAGTCACTAAATGTTTCTAAACTTGTTTCCCAATAGCAAGATGGTAAACTATAAACCCTGCCTACCCTCATAGTAGCAATACTATTATATTCCCTCCAGCATTTCTATCCTAATATAGGCCCATCTGAATTCCAGCTACCAGCATTTCAATCTCTTTGCCAGAAGTCTTCTTAGCTAGGCCAGGCTCTGCCCCATTCTATTCGCCCCTGAGCGGCCCTCAAGTATATAAATGTTCCAGCTCCCTCAGCCCTTGGGGGATCCCTGTAAGGTAGTTTTCTGTGCTGTGCCCAAAATTTCCCCAGTAAGGTTAAGCTTTAGTTAACCTTAAGGTTAAGTTTAGTTCCACAGTGGTAACCTGCCTATCAACTGACTTGTGCTTTGTTTGTTCCTTTCCTTCCCTGTCTCCCTCCCTTACACCCCCATCTGCATCTCTTGAGATCTCATCCCAGATAGACTACTGGCACTCAGATTCCTGTCTCAGAATCTGCTTCTAGGAGAGCTGAAGTGGAGAAAGTAACACCTTTCCAATGCAGGTAAACTCAAATCTCTCTGGGTGATCTGCCTGTGACCAGGACATTACTGAATTTTGATTGGCTGAAGTGGTTTAAACTCAAGTAAACAAGTTGTTAAGCTCTCCATTTTATTCTGTACACAACTTTGTGTATTTTAAAGATAACTCTCCGAAAATGTCCTCCTCAATGGATTCTGCAGATAAAAGGATAAAGAACTTCTACACACACTCTCTTGCTTTAGAAACAGCTGAAAGTATGTGTGCATTTATAGAATCAATTACATAAACCTCATTAATGTGACTGAAGCTGGAATATATTCCCACATGACAACTGAGAGTCCCACAGAACTGTGTTGGGTGGAAAAGTATTTACTGTGGCTTAGAGAGGCTCTTGCACATGGGAGGATGAGAGATGAGACGCCTCTTAATGAGCCATCCCACAAGTCTAAAAACTGCACCTAACACGAGACTGTGAGTGGCAACCACAGCCCCCAAACAAAGAGGAATCGCCAGATGTTCCTAGTATGGGAAGACCGCTGGGCCCCGCTGGTCTTATCAGTGACACTTTCTCCCCCAGCTGGGGAGCATTCCTGGTGGTGTCATCTTCAAAAGCAGAGGACAGCGAACACAGTCCAAAGAAGAACCAGAAATGTGGGCAGGTGGGGCTGGTGGCTTGATTAGCAGGTTCCTCTACCTAGGGAGCTGGCCCGGTGCCGTCACGTCCTCTGTTTCATGTGCTGGTGGTCCCCAGCACTCATCTTGGCAGTGACCCATCACTTGCAAAGTTGTGTCAGATGGCCAGGAATTTCCCCTCAACCTTCTCACCCCTCCCCCATTCCACTACTCTTACCCAAAACCACAGCATCTAGGGTCCACTTAACCAGAGGTCATTGCCTCTGGGTTATAATTTATGGATGATTTCAGGCCTATTTGCACCTCTACCCCAATGTCCACCATTATACATAGAATCACAGAATATCAGAGTTGCAGGCCTCCTTAAAAATAAAATAATACTGTGAATGTATATATATGTACATCTATAAATACACACACACACACACATACATACACACACACATACCAGATAGGTAGATAGATGATGATGATAGATAGATAGATAGATAGATAGATAGATAGATGATAGGCAGAAAATAAGCAAATGTGGTAAAGACTTTTAAATTTTTTACTTTACTTTTTTCCAGTGTTATTGAGATGTGATTGACATATAACTTGTGTAAGTTAAGGTGTACAGTGGCTTGATGTGATACCCTTATTTGCTGCAAAATGATTACCACCAAAGCTTTAGCCAACACCTCCATCACGTCACATAATTCCCTTTTTTGTGTATGGTAGTGGTGAAGACATTTAAGATCTACTCTCTTAGCAACTTTCAAGTATATAATACAGAATTACTAACTTTAGTCACCATGCTGCACATTAGATCCCCAGAATTTATTCACCTTATAACTGGAAGTTTGTACCCTTTGACCAACATTTCCCATTTCCCCAGCCCCTGCTAATTACCACTCTACTCTCTGTGTCTCTGAGTTCACAAATGCAGTAACATTTGAACAACTGGGAATATGGGTGAGGGGTATATGGAAGTTCTTTACACTATTCTTGCAAACTACTCTAAAATTATGTCAAAACTAAAAATTTTTAAAAAGAGGTAGACTAACATAAGAGCACTACTATAAGTATGATCCCAGTAGATAGTATTTTTTAATTATTAAAAACCTAATTTTTTAAGGGCAGAACACCCAAAATCTGTTTTAAAAGCTTCTTTCCCCTTTACTTTTCATTTTTATTGGCATGTAATTCATTCAACATAAAAATAACCATTGTAAAGTGAATAATTCAGTGGCATTTTGTACTTTGACAATGTTGTATAAGGACCACCTCTATCTAGCTCAGAACCACTTCATCACCCCAAAAGGAATCCAGTGACTATTAAGTATTTACTCTCCATCTCTTCCTTCCCCCAGCCTCTGGCCATCTTGGTTCGGCCTCTATAAATTTGCCTATTGTGGATATTTCATATAAACGAAGTCATGCAAGTGTGTTCCTTTTATGTCTGGCTTTTTTCATTTATTTATTTATTTATTTTAAATAAAATTTATTTATTATTTACTTTTGGCTGTGTGGGTCTTCGTTGCCGTGCATGGGCTTCTCATTGCCATGCTTCTCTTGTTGCAGAGCACGGGCTCTAGGCTCACGGGCTTCAGTAGTGTGGCGCATGGGCTCAGTAGTTGTGGCTCAGGGCTCTAGAGCGCAGGCTCAGTAGTTGTGGCGCACGGGCTTAGTTGCTCCGTGGCATGTGGATCTTCCCGGACCAGGGCTCGAACCCGTGTCCCCTGCATTGGCAGGCAGATTCTTAACCACTGTGCCACCAGGGAAAAGTCTGGCTTATTTCATTTAGCATAATGGTTTTGAGTTTCATCCATGTTGTGGCATGTATCAGTACTTCATTCATTTTTTATGGCTAAATAATATTCCATTGTATAGATATATGACAATTTGTTTATCCATTCATCTGTTGAGAAATCTTTGGGCTCTTTCCACCTTTTGGCAATTGAATAGTGCTGTTATGAACATGGGTGTATATGTATTAAACACCTAAATTCTTGATGTTTGTTAATGTTTATTGATAGACATTAAAATATAAGTTCATGCCTGAAGCATACCCAAACTTAGACTTCTCGGATACATGAGTAGATTCTCTTTTGTGCTTGAGATGGATTGGGTTGGATTTCTGTCGACTTAAAAGAATCCTGACTGCTATGAACTTTAAAATATCTTTCAAAATGCCGTCTTTTGGATCTATGGGGGAAAACATCTGTTCATTAAGAATACCTTTTGAAACAAGCCAAGTGAAGTTTTCTGAAGCTCAAAGCTCTCCTGTCCCCAAGAAACTTGAAAAATAAGAATCTGAAATATTTCTGAACTAGAAGAATGAGCTCAGCTAAGCAGAGAGCTGTGTCTGCCACCGCAACTGGATAATCATAACACAGAGGCTTGAATCAGAAGCTTTTTGCATGTGCCAGATTTAAAGAAATTCATAGCACTTTGTTTGTGAAAGACTTAAAACTTTAAAAACTAGATCTTTCCTAAACCAATGGGTAATCATTTTTAGCAATTCATCTGAACAGAAGTCCCCAAACACAAATGCTGCTCTTTATCTCTTCTCTTAGCATTTGCTTCCTGCCATCCATCTTTCAGCTCTTGTGGTCATAGGAATTTCAGATTTTCTTTTCAAAAGGCTTCTAGGAATTGCCTTTGGTTTACTTGATGAAATCGTCACCGCCTACACTTCTTCAAAAGAACATTGTTTCATCTGATTTCTGTTGAAGAAAAACCAAGTAATTGGAGAATTTATCTTCTGACAGCCTATCTTCCACTTAAAAAGAGATTTCATCACCTTCAGTTCATTTTAATCTTGGGGTTCTTGACTCACCTAGTTTATTAGGATACACATTTAGTGTGAGCTCTGTCCATGTTCCCTCCGTGTAACTGACATGGTGGATCAAACAGTGGAGTTTGTTATCTCCTTCTGCCTCTTAAATCTATTTACTTTCTTGTTCTTCCCTCGGGGCTGCTATGGATTGAGCCAATCAAATACCTGACTCCCAGAAATGTGACCTTGGTAGAAGATATTCTAATTCACTCTGGCTTGTTTACTTGAACTGAGGTGAATTTAGGAACCATCAGTCATTTGGGGGAACCATGTTTGGCTATAGGTTTGGTGAACATGGTCTAAAGAATAAAAGGAGAGGAGAGGACAAAAAGGAGGAAGAGGAGCAGGGCAAGAGGAGGTGAGCGAGAGGGAGTTAAAGAGAGAAAGAGAAAGAAAGGGAGGGGAGAGAGAAAGATTTTCTTGGTTTATATGACTGAATAGACAGAGACATGTTTCAGGTAAGGCTTGATAAAGTGGATCAATGGTATCCCCAAAGACCTGGCTTTTTTGCATCTCTTCTCTATGACAAGATCAAGACGGTCACCACAAGCCCTCAGAGCTATATGCTTTCTTTCTTTCATCCAGAAGGAAAGAGATCCAGATTTCCCACTAAATTCCCCTGAGTCTTGCTGACTGGACAGACATAGGTCACATGCCCATCTCTGCATCAGTCACTGTGGCATGTGGGGTGGGGAGTAGGATGGACTATGTTGATTGGATGAGTCTACGTCATGTGTCCCACCCCTAGAGATTGAGCTGAGGTCAGTGTCCCCAGACTCACACAGATCCCTAAGTAGAAACCTGGCACTATAGGCAAGTGGGCAAGAGGGAAGTGGGAAAGGAACCAATTAATGTTCATCATGTTCATCTTCCTGTTTGACCAGGACACCTCTACATCTTTATAATTCCTCATTTTTAATCTATATACATTGGCTTCTGCTACTTATAGCCAAAAAACGTTAACTAAGGCATCCTCTTGGAATGAGGAATGAGAGGAAAAGAGTGGCCTAAGTTTCAGGGAGAGGTTGAACACAGAGGGGTTGCATCACATGGACACTTAGCTTATACAAGAGGACAGTAACAGAGCTTGTATGGCTCTGCCCACCAATCCACTCTCTACTGGAGATGCCAGAGTGAAAACTCTTCTCTCAGCCTCCCAAGGTGTGAACCTCTCACCAAGCATAATATGATTCTAGTATGCATTTCATTAAGATGGCCCTACGCCAGCCACTGCTGTAACCGTACTCAACAAAAGGAACAGAATGGCTAGAGGAAGAACTGACAGAGCAGCACTTATTGGGTAGGTCAGTCTCCAATGTGGCGTGTTTCTGGAGGATTTTCAAAGGTAACTTTCCTTAAGGACTTTCAAGGAACATTTTTCTAAAAACGCTTTCAAGAGAAATTTTGCTGTTTTATTAAATAGGACTCCAACATACCCAGACAGATAACTATCACCCATGAGAAGCTAATGAAGCTGACCTGTGGGAGAGATCAGATATCACTGTGTCTATGAACATGACAGTTTGATGATGGTTTGGCTCACCTTGAGCAGTTATTAAATTAGGTCTCAGTACCTTGCCCATGGTTAGACCTTAATGAATACTGTGAAATAATATGACTGATTTAGGCAAAACAGTCGTGCCT
This sequence comes from Balaenoptera musculus, assembly GCF_009873245.2. NCBI lineage: Eukaryota > Metazoa > Chordata > Mammalia > Artiodactyla > Balaenopteridae > Balaenoptera > Balaenoptera musculus. The sequence continues at coordinate 40,287,750 of NC_045799.1, forward strand.
AGTGATGTAGCTTGGTGAGATAATCTGGACCCAGCATGCCTGAATGCTGTTTTGGGGCATTTCACAGTGGTTTAGTACAAAGAGAGAGGTGTCCTAACTTCTAATCCCACTTCTGCCATGAACTATTTGTGTGATCTGGGGAAACTTACATAAGTTCTCTGAGTCTCAGATTTCCCCCGTGGTGAAATGGGAAGAAAAATGCTTACTCTACTTGTTTTTCAGAGTTATTAAAAAATCAGTGGCCTGTGCTCTCTTGGGCAGCTGCTTGATGTCTTTTAGGGAAGAATGAATACTATACAGAAGGAAAAATATTCAGACGGAAAAAATGTTGGTGCCTCCAGAGATCTTCAGTGAACAGCTTATCCTGCCTAATGCACCCTTGGATGTTGAAATAGAACCCAGTACAGAAATACAACCCAACGGTAAGCACAGAGTCTCCAGAACCCCACAGCAACCCTAATAGAGATGGTATTTCTAGTTCTGTGTTGCCAACTCCCAGCTTATGATCTTTGACCCAAAAAGCTCAGGAAAGGTATAAATTATGAAAAATAGTTTCTGCTCTCCAGAGCAAAATCTAATGCTAAAGCAAACAATGAAAGAGACTTTGAGAGCCAAACACCCAGCTCTAAATTTTCCAAGCAGAAAAAGTAAATATAATGGGACCTACTGATGGTGAATTTGGATGTTATGATGTACAGTGAAATGAAGTGAGGCTTAGCTTGTTCCAGGCAGAGCTCAGTTCTGAGATTCCTGAATCTCTTCTCCTGGTGAAGTTTCACAATTTAAAAAATTAAAAAGTTTGTATCTTTTCTGCATCAGCCTAAATCCTATCCTCAGGTAGCTTCTGTCAAGAGTCCGGCAAGGCTTGTGAAGCTAACCACCTGTCCTCTGTCCATTACTGGGGCTGCTTTCATCACTTTCCATTACTCTGAGGGATGTAACTAAAAACATGTATCTCTAGGGACCCAGCATATCCCCTCTTGGTATGTACCGAGCAGAAACCGTTGTGCATGTCCACCATAGAGACACCAAGAGTGTTTATAGCAGTACTATTTGTAATAGCCCTAAAGTGGAAACAGGTAGGTATTTAAATTAACTTTTCAGCTTTAGTCACTATTATTTTCACATCTGAAAAACTATAGGAAATTAGATTCATCGTACAGAATCCGAGGAAAGTGACTGAGAATTCTGTTAAAGGCAAAGTTTTATCTGTTCCTAGAATGACTTACACAATTTTTGTGTGTGTGTGTGAAAATGGGGTGTTTTCAATAAACCCACATGTCGTGGGTAAAATTATCAACAAAGTTGTTAAGAACTGACACCACTTGACTGTCTCAGAAAACAACAAGTAGGAAGGAAGAGAAATCTCCCCGAGCTAACTCAAGTAAAGATGGAGTTATGGGAACTTACCTGATGGCGCAGTGGTTAAGACTCTGTGCTCCCAATGCAGGGGGCCTGGGTTCAATCCCTGGTCAGGGAACTAGATCTCACATGTCTGCCGCAACTAAGAGTTTGTATGCCACAACTAAGGAGCCAGAGAGCCGCAACTAAGGAGCCGCCTGCCGCAACTAAGACCCAGTGCAACCAAATAAATAAATATATATATATATAAAAAGAGAGTTATGTAAGGATGCCAGGGAACCTTGAGGGTCTCAACTACAGGAAAGACAACTTGGCAGCCACTTTGTCCGCAGAGTTTCGTGGTGGCTCATGGCTGTAGCTTTCTGCCTATTCTGTTCCATCTCATTTCTCTTTGATGCCCGACTCTCTCCAATTGCTTGTTAGGCAGGATGTTGCCAATCAACCCAAACAGTGGCTTTGGGCTGAGTGTATGATGACCCTCCACCCTGGCTGATTGACTTTATTTCTCTCTCCCCGGAGATGCTTTTTTAGACATAATAAATATTAACTTACTTGGTAGACACTCAATAAAAGTAAATTCTCATGAATCACTTGGTAGACATTTCATAAATACTAATTTTCTTTTCCCCTTCAGGAAATGAACACCATTTGAGTAGAAAAGAATGTTTGTTTGATAGTGAAGCAATAATCTTTTCCCTGCCCTCCACATATATAAGGTAGAGAAAATACTTCCAGTTGGGTAAGGCACTCTTCTGGAAAGACCTCAGAAATTCTCAGACCGATTTGGCAAATCCACAAGATTGAACCAGGTCACTACTGTTTCTTAAATCAACATACTCTGTGGCCTTAAAAATGTGTTTATCTTCATATCCCCAAAGTTGCGATTTATGATTTTATTATATAGTAAAAGAAAGAATAATAAAAACCATACAACCCTGCACCTGGGTGAGGGCTTTGGATGCCTTTTGGGTTAACTCTGCTATGAATAAAAGTCTAAGTCTTGTTTGGGAATGAGTTGAAGTGACACATAACCTAAATGCTCAACTCTCTTGTGATGAGAGGTGGGTTACTATGGAAGCATGAAATAGGATCAGGTCAATGACCTTTAGCACACGTTCCAGAGGTGACGTACATGACAATTTCCACTGGCCCACAGACTAGCTCTACAGGGTAAATAGCTGTAGGATATTCTGTGTTTGTCCACACCACCCCACCCCCACTCCATCCATTCTTCACCCTTCCCTGCCCTATTCTGTGCCTGGCAATCTGGCCTTTGCTGACCGGAGTTCTTTGTAGCTGCTTCTGGTTGGGTTTTGCCAATGGAAGCCACTGGTAGTACTGCCCTTAGACCCAGGGAATAGTGGTGAGTCCCAGACCCAGGGGCCTGATACTTTATAGAGCAACACAGGTCATAGACACAAGCCAAAAAAAAAAAAAAAAAAAATTAAAAGACACATGGGCACCTCTGTTTCTTGGGAGAGAGCACTACCATCAGTGCAGACAATGCTTGAAGTGCAGGAGAATTTGATGGCAGAGCCCTTAGGTTAAAAAAAACCACATTAATTAACTTGCTAGATTCTTCTCCTCCTAGAAATGCAATAGGTTTTTGAATAATGAAGTATTGTTTTCTGGTAGTGCTCAGTATGTATTTTCTTGCTTCTCTTTGGGTGTTCCAATTCATGCTCTGTATATGTAGGATGGTACTTGCAACACTTTCACCTGGTGGCCAAGGAATATTTCATGTTGTGTGTATACAGCCTAGATGTCACCTGAGTGAGGCATGATACTGATTCTCTACATTTGGCAACTGGATGAACGTCAAATGTTAAAACTGCGAATAGGCTTGTGTTATAAAAATATTTTTAAAGGTTCTATTAAACTTAAAAACGTTAAATATGAATTTGACCTTTATACGGTTTTTCTTTAATTTTGAAAGTAATTAATAATTCATTTAGGTTTTGAAATATAACACATTTTGAAGTTTCTAGAACAAAACGTTTCTGAAGCAAAATATGAAAAAATAATTTAAAATTTTTATTTTACATTTACTTTGCAAGTTTTATGAAAATTTGTTGACATGTTAAGTACAGTTGTATTTTAGCTTTAATCCTTTAATCTTTACTATCAACAAAATATAAATTATGTGAAATCTAGATAATAAAACATAGTGAGTTTGCTGAAATTAAGATAGAAATTAATTTTATGGAATATATATAGGGAATACTTTATAAATTGATTGTATCTTTATTTTATTACTTATCCAAACCTTGCTGGCCATAACACAAGACCAATCATATGGAATCATAATTAAATTTAATTGTCTTTAATACTCTGTTGACTTTCAGTTATATGAAAACAACAGGTTTACACGTGTTCTTCATTTTGTGGTTATAAAGGTATATTTGCTGTTTGGGGGCAAGTTGTTAACTTTTTTGTTAAGAGCCAGATAGATAGTGAATATTTCAGGCATTGTCGGCCAGAGAGTTCCTGTTGCAGCTCTTACTGAGTGCAGTGTAAAGCAGCCATACGTAACACATGAATGAGCGGACAGAGCTGTATTCCAATACCACTTACAAAAGACGGCAGCGGGCTGGATTTGGCCTGCAGGCTGTAACGTGCTGACCCCTGAGTTAGAGGAAGCAGGCTGTGTTAGACTCTGAAATGGAGATTTGCGTGCAGGAAGTTTACTGGGGGGGACTCGGGGGACAGCTGCGGGGGAGATAGGATTGGGCAGAAAGAGAAGTTGAACTGGACGCGGTCACAAATGACACCTCAGCTGACCCGACGGGGAGCTCAGTATCAGGGCTGGCCCTTTAGTCTTGTCCCAACTCGAGGCAAAGGGGCCTGGCGTTTAGACCTCGACACGCCCTGGGTGGGGAGGGTGTGGTGTGATTTTGGACAGGGAGCCCCTTTCAGCAGAGGGCAGTGCCCGGAGAGGGGCTCAGCTGTGAGCTGTCAGCACCTCATCCTCCCAGAACGAGTGCCTCCATCTTAAGGAGCCATGTGATGGTTAATTTTCTGTGTCCACTTGGCTGGGTCACGGTTTCCAGATACTTGGTCAACCACTGTTCTGGATGTTTCTGTGAAGGTGTTTTTGGATGAGGCTAACATTTAAATGGCTGGACTTTGAGTAAAGCACATGACCCCCTATAATGTAGGTGGGCCTCATCCAAGCAGTGGAAGGTCTGAATAGAACAAAAGGTTGACTCCCCTGAGCAAGGGGGTAATTCTGCCAGCAGACGGCCTTCAGACTTGAGTCACAACCTCGCCTCTTCCCTGGGTCTCCAGCCTGACGACCTGCCCTGCAGACTGTGGGCTTGCCAACCTCCATAGGCATATGAACTAATTCCCTAAAATATATTTCTCTATTATATATGCACATCTTATTGGTTCTGGAGAACCCTAGCTAATGCACGAAATCTCAACGGTGCACTAGGATCAATTTAATATGGATCTTTCCTATGGATATTTACTATGACTATCAAAGTTGGAGGGCAGAACACACATAGTGTGTAATCTTGCTCTGTAACTTTTAAATATTTAGGTGTATGGCATGTGGGTCCCATGGAGCTCTCTCCAGCCCAGTGGTGTGCTGGAGCAGCTCACATGGATCTGTAACCAACTGTAGGCATCTCTTCCCAATTCCATGTTCTCTGACATCAGGTTGGTAGCTTGAAATCGTCATAGTGGGTGTATTTACAGCAGGTAAATCAGCAAACACTACAAATCAGGGCTATTTTTTTTTCCTGGATAGCTGGTTGTTGAACATTAACCTGTCTGTAACGGCCTGGGTTCCACGAATGTTAGGAGCAGGCTTGTCTCCACACCAGCAGTTCACCAGGGACAAGTCTCTGCTGCGTGGCTTCCTCTCTCCTGAGCTCCTGTAACTCCGTTTCCTCCCCGCAACCCTCCAGAAAATGGCAGGTCACAGCTCCCCACTGTTGCTTTGCTCTGAGTGCTTTCCTGCCCCTTGATTGTTCCCTGGTGAGGCCTCCTCATCTGAACCATCTGAGATGAATAGTTTCCTGCTGGGCCTTGGTGACACAGAAGGTGCCTGGCAAATCTGCCTCTGACTCTATGCTCACCTATGGAGAACAGTATGGAGGTTCCTTAAAAAACTAAAAATAGAACTACCATACGACCCAGCATCCCACTACTGGGCATATATCCTGAGAAAACCATAATTCAAAAAGAGTCATGTACCAAAATGTTCATTGCAGCTCTATTTACAATAGCCAGGACATGGAAGCAACCTAAGTGTCCATCGACAGATGAATGGATAAAGAAGATGTGGCACATATATACAATGGAATATTACTCAGCCATAAAAAGAAACGAAATTGAGTTATTTGTAGTGAGGTGGATGGACCTGGAGTCTGTCATACAGAGTGAAGTGAGTCAGAAAGAGAAAAACAAATACCATATGCTAACACATATATATGGAATCTAAAAAAAAAAAAAAAAAAAGTCATGAAGAACCTAGGGGCAAGACGAGAATAAAGACACAGACCTACTAGGGAATGGACTTGAGGATATGGGGAGGGGGAAGGGTAAGCTGTGACAAAGTGAGAGAGTGGCATGGACATATATACACTACCAAACGTAAAATAGATAGCTAGTGGGAAGCAGCCGCATAGCACAGGGAGGTCAGCTCGGTGCTTTGTGACCACCTAGAGGGGTGGGATAGGGAGGGTGGGAGGGGAGGGAGGGAGATGCAAGAGGGAAGAGATATGGGAACATATGTATATGTATAACTGATTCACTTTGTTATAAAGCAGAAACTAACACTGTAAAGCAATTATGCTCCAATAGAGATGTTAAAAAAAAAAAAGTCAATGCCATCAATGCCAACTGCTGATAAGCTGTTCCATTTCTCATCTTCCTTCCTTTCTACCCTGTCCAGTCTTCCCTCCTTGCCAAAGACACAGGGGAAAAGGGTGAAATCCTGGGATGGACTTCCAAGTCACACATCAAAGGGACATCACACAGCAGGGCATTTTGTCCTTCAGCCACCTTGGTTATTAAAAATGTGTGTCAGTGTTGCTGAGTGAGGTTATTTTTGGAATCCCCAAATGTACAAAGGAGACAAAAGCCAACTGTCACAATTAATTGGAAACAATGTGTTATTTTCAGAAGGCGAGAGTGATAGAAATCATGTGGAGCTGTTCATCTCTGTCTCATCTCTTTCAGTTATTTTAAAAATCAAAGCCTCTCTTCCCTGGTGGCGCAGTGGTTGAGAATCTGCCTGCTAATGCAGGGGACACGGGTTCGAGCCCTGGTCTGGGAAGATCCCACGTGCCACGGAGCAGCTAGGCCCGTGAGCCACAACTACTGAGCCTGCGCGTCTGGAGCCTATGCTCCGCAATAAGAGAGACCGCGATAGTGAGAGGCCCACGCACCGCGATGAAGAGTGGCCCCCGCTTGCCACAACTAGAGAAAGCCCTCGTACAGAAACGAAGACCCAACACAGCCAAAAATAAAATAAAATAAATAAATTAAAAAAAAAAAGCATCAGCCTCAAATCCAACCCATTCCTTTCAAAAAAAAAAAAAAAATCAAAGCCTCTTGTGGTTTTGACCTGTAATCTTATAATCCTGCATGTCTGACTTACACATTCAGCAACGGGCCTGGGCTTAGGGCAAGAGCTGGGGGGCTGCTATAGACCCTGCACACCATGTGGATCCTGGGAGCTGGCGGAGAGGCCTCTGCAACATGCCAGATCAAGGTGTTCTTGACTTTTTTTTCTGTTGTGGCCTCCTGGCAATGTTGTGAAGCTTATGAACCCTTCCCAGAACAATGTTTTTAAATATAATAAAATCACATTAAACTATATTTAAGTACAAAAAATATTTCTCTGGAGTTTGGGAATGTTTTCAGGTAGTCTCTGCTTTTCCAAGCCCCTCTGGTCACACTGCTTCCCTGAGCTGCATCAGTGACTCTAGACACAACATAGTGCTGGTGAGGTTTAATCAAAACAACAAAGAAGAACATCATAGTCTTGTTTTTTCATCTTGTTTTTCTAATGACCCATCCTTTTTGCTTGGAAGGAAGGAAGAAGAAAAAAGGAAGGAAGGAAGGAAGGAAGGAAGGAAGGAAGGAAGGAAGGAAGGAAGGCAGGAAGGAAGGAAGGAAGGACGAAGGAGAAGAGAAGAAGAAGAAAGAAAGAAAGAAAGATAAGAAAGACAGAAAGAAGAATAAGAGAAAGAAAGAACAGAAAGAAAGAAAGAAAAAAGAAAGAAACGAAAGAAAAGAAAAGAGAAAGAGGAGGGAGGAGAAAGAAGAAGAAGAAGGAAGGGACTCTTAGGTTGGTTTGCTCAACCCCTCTGCCTTCTCCTGCTAGAAATAGATCCAACCTTCAATCACCTGCCCTTGGCCCCAGTGAGTGAGGGGTAGGGTCCAAAAGAGTGGGATAGATGGATTCACATGACCCAAGCTGGACCAATCACATTTCTGTTCCAGAAAATTGCTCCTTGAGTAGAGTTGCCAAGATGTAAGACAGTTGTTTCTGAGACAACTAGCAGCGGCATCCTTGGGAGATGTTCCTCAAGCTACTGCTGACTGAGATTCCTAGAGGCACCTGGGTCCTATCATTTGGAAAGTTTAGCTCTTCCTTTGAATCCACGAGCTATGCATTATTCTGCCAATAAATCTCTTCATTTGCTTGTAACCCAGGAACCCTAACTGAACCAGAAATGACCTCTGGCTTTGCCCAAAGATGAACTGGAGGGAATCAGTGTCATCTGAAGATAGGAGAAGGCCAGGAGAGCTTCTCTCCAGGTGGTCAAAGAGGAAAGGCAAGCTCTCAGAACAGCCAATCACAATAAGTGAAAAGACCTTCCAGCCCTGTCAATCTGTCTTTCTAGCTCCCAAATCTCACCAGCCAAATTACGGATACCAAGGAGCTGGGGAGAGCTACATCTGATACACTTCCAAAATATTTATTTCTACAGTGGTAGAGCCCTTGGCCATTATTTAGTCCATATTACTAGCTTCTAGATCTAAAATGTAAAGCTGCTTCTTCTTCTTTTTTTTTAAAATTTGGCCGAGCTACGCGTCTTCCAGGATCTTAGTTCCCCGACCCCGGCAGTGAGAGCGCCAAGTCCTCACCACCGGATCGCCAGGGAATTCCCGTAAAGCTTCTTTTTTTTCTTATCTTGTACCATCCAACAATACTAAGTTAAGATCTTAAATGAGTTTGACCAGCAGTTTCACATTTGGATTCATATAAAAGTACCTCCAGAGGCACTGGTTTTGACCAATGGCAAAATCATGCTCCCAATCAAGGGCAACTCCAAGAAAAGATTTACCCATTTTATGTCAAAATGGAATGAGTTGGGGTGGGGGAGGGGGGAGGAGGGATTATTTTCTGGAATGTGACAATAATAATAAGATGAATAACAGCTAAGACTTCTTGAACAATCACTGTGTGTCAGGCAATATTTAAGGGGCTTTTCGAACATTATTTCATTTAATCCTTAAAAGCAAGGTACTGTGAGTAACACTATATTGAAGGTGAAAAATCAGGCCTGAAGAGGTTAAATCGTTGGCCCTAAATCACTTGTTAGTAGTAAGTGGCAGAGCTGGGATTCGAAACCAGATTTCCTGACTCTAAATTCTACACCCTTAACCGCCACACTGGTTCCTACACACTCATCTCGGTGGGCACCCCCATTATCTGTCGTGGATCCTAAAGCTAACTGCTGGTCTGGTCAGAGTCCTATTTTTCCAAACCTTTGGATATTGTACTGCAATGATGCAGCACTGAGAGCACATCCCAACATCTGCCCACCACAGTGTAACGTAACCCCTCACTCCAAGTCACGAGCAAGGTTGTCCCAACAGGAAGGATATAATCTGATGTGACAGCAGTAGATAACTTACAAGTAGGCCAGTACAAGAAAAACGAATTAATATAAACAATAATAATAAATAATGGATAACTTTTAACATTAATCAAGTTCTCTGGGCAGGGAAGGATAAACTGGGAGATTGGGATTGACACACACTACTATATATAAAATAGATAACTAATAATGACCTTGTATACACAGGGAACTCTACTCAATACTCTGTAATGGCCTATATGGGAAAAGAATCAAAAAAAGAGTTGCTATACGTATATGGATAACAGATTCACTTTGCTGTATACCTGAAACTAACACAACATTGTAAATCAACTATACTTCAATAAAAATTAAAAATAAATTAAATAGGTGATGCCCCCACAAAAACCCAAAAACATGAATCAAGTTCTCAGGGGAGGGAGAGGTCTTCCTTGTAGATACGTATAAAAGACCGGGATGAGGAAGTGTACTGAGTCCCAAAGGGTCGAGGTTGGGGCAATGAGGCATCTCCATCCAACAGGATGGGCGAGGTCATGCTGCAAAACAAGTAACTCCCAGCTGAGTGGCTTAAAATAAGGTTTCTTTTTTACATGAACTACATGGGTTGGCTGTTGATCTGGTTCTTAGAATGACCCTGGGAAGGGCAAAGATAAGGTAGTAGATTCTATATTGGTTCTCTCTTCTGCTTACATTTCACTAACCAAAGCAAGTCCTATGGCCACATATAACTTCAAAAGGTATGGGAAAGTTCATTGCCATGTGCCCCAAAGATGGAGGGCCAGAAATAGGGTGACCAGGACCACTATTTTAGTGGCCTGTGGACAATAAAGACTTGGTTCTGAGGATGGTACAAAAGTACCCACTACTTTTACTTCATTTCCCATCCCTCTGAAAGTGAAGAGAATATATATAAATGCTAGAAACTGCCTGAAAATTTTCTGCAGTTAAGTCACAGGAAGGAAGCACTTCAGAAGGTATTTAGATCTTTCCACCTTGTAAAGACATTTTTTGTGTGTGTAGTTTTTAATGGCCATACCTGATTATATCAGATAATTTTAAACATATTTTAGTAGTGATGAAACATGGCAAGTGAAGATTTTGATTTCCTGAAAAGTTTCCTTTAAAAGCCAAGAGCAGGAAAATCCCTGCTGTGCAGGGGTGCCTGGCCCTCCTAGGCAGGTGAAAAGGAAGCCCTTAAAGAAAACCTAAGTGGCGATGGGGTAGCAGAGGAAAGTGCAACCCATGGTCACCTAAGTGCTATGAATTAATGAAGAAACATTGGTGACTTTCTCATTTTTGTAATACTCAAAAACAATCCAAATAAATAAAAAATAAATTAAAAAATATATATATTAGACACAAAAAATAAAATAAAATAAAACTATCTACTGTCAAGGCTAGTTCTTGTCCAGGGCAGAGAATCTGATAAAACATCATGGTGCCCAATGTTCATAGCAGTGCTATTTACAGTAGCCAAGACATGGAAGCAAACTAAATGTCCACTGATAGAGGAATGGATAAAGAAGCTGTGGTACATATACACAATGGAATATTACTCAGCCATAAAAAAGAATGAAATAATGCCATTTTCAGCAACATGGATGGACCTAGAGATTACCATACTAAGTGAAGTAAGCCAGACAGAGAAAGACAAATATCATGTGATATCGCTTATAAGTGGAATCTAAAAAAATGATACAAATGAACTTATTTACAAAATAGAAATAGGCTCACAGACATAGAAAACAAACTTACGGTTACCAAAGAGTGGGGGGGAGGGATAAATTAGGAATTTGGGATTAACAGATACACGTTACTATATACAAAATAGATAGCCAACACGGACCTACTGTAGAGCACAGGAAACTATACGCAATATCCTGTAGTAACCTATAATGGAAGAGAAGGTAAAAAAAAGAATATATATATATATATATATATATTCATATATATATGATTCAGTTTTATATATATATATCACTTTGCTGTACACCTGAAACTAACACAACATTGTAAATCAACTATATTTGAGTAAAAATAAACAAACAAAAAAATTATGGTGAAACACTGCAGTCATTGGAATGGGATTTTCACCAGGAGAGCAGCAGTCATTGCACTGTGTCTACAGCCTGGAGTTTTACACTGGATACTTCTCTGAAGCTAGTCTTGGATTCTTGTTGTATTTCACATGTCCAGTCCCCACCCCTCCCCACTTCCCCAAAGAGAAAAGAGACAGAGAACTAACAGTGTTAATTAAGAAATACTGATGGGTTACCAAAAACTCCAACAGTACAAAACTAGTGACCCAGGTATCACTGGTGCAGCAGATGTCCACTGGAGCAATTCCCCAGTTTCCGTTTTAGAAACTGGATCTTGTTGACCATAGCTGATGGGTGAGCAGGGAACACAAGCTGGGAACACAATCACATTGTCTCTCTGGAAATTTAGAACTTAGACTTTTAAAAAAATAATTTAAAAAATTCTTTATTTGAAACAATCTCAAACTTACACAAAATTTGCAAGACAGTACAAAGATATTTGTTGGTCCCTCAATCATGTGAGAGCAAGCTCCCAACATGATGCCTCATCACCCAAACAAAGACATTCTCTTAAATAACCAAAATTCAGCCATCAAAAGTAGGAAATTAACATTGATACATCACTGCCAATTAATCCTTAGGCCATTCAAGTTCTGCCATCGTCCCAATAATGTCCTTTATAGTAAAAGGGTCCAGTTCAGAATTATTATGACATGTCTCTTTATTAGAGATGGGACTATTTAAAGAAATTTTAAAGTGATGTATTGTAAAACAAAGCCATATACAAAGGTATCCAGGTGAAAGTAAGTCTCCCCTTTTCCCCAGAGGCAATCCCTGTTACCAGCAATTTGTGCAACTTTCTTAAAGTCTAAGTTCCTTTTTTAACTCCTGGAAAAATAAGATCAGACGTAGAAGTTCCTCCTTTAAAAATGCTGAATATCTGTTTAGAACTTTATTCCTTTCCATCAAGAAAAAGGTTAAAGAAAGAAAGATTCCACGTGAATACATTTTCCCAGATTTTTAATGCAATATCACTGTTCACTTACAGAGGATAAAACTTCTTCTATTGCCAATAGATTTAATCTTTTCCTCTCTATTTATAGACATTAAGGATCCTTTGTAGTTTAGCTATTTCAAATGCTTGGAACATCTTTTAGATTATCATGTAACTCATAATAGTATAAAACATTTTTTTAAATTGTTTTGGTTGGTATATAATATTCACAAGTACTTTATATTTATAATATAATTTATCTTTATTTATAATCATGTAGATTAATTTATCTTTATTTTAATAGTATCACAATGAAAAATTCCAAATTCATTCCTGAATCTTGAACACAAGGCAAAACCTTCTTCTTTTAATAACATAAAAAATGGACCTGTAACTTAAAATGTGGAAACTTTGATGGCGTTGACCTCGGAGAGACAGCAGTGGGCGATGGCGTGAAGCGAGATCTTAGTTCCCTGCCCAGGAATTGAACCTGGGTAGCCTGGATGAAAACCAGGAATCCTAGCAGCCAGTCCACCAGGAGCTACAGGCTAGAAGCAAAATTCCTCTGGCCCTTGCCCCCATTGAAAAATGTATTTCTCAAGGACGTAAAAACTGTAAAAACAGGCACAAAGTTTATTATTAGAGACACAGCACAAGTGGGTGAGCACACAGAGAAGCAATTTGTTTAGGGAAGACAGAAACAAGGCAGAGATGCACACCAGAGAGAAAGATGTGGGCGTCCACCCTAATGAGGAGGAGCGCAGCAAAGAGACGGTTAAGTTATTTATACAGGGTGGTTCTTCCGGGTTTACTTTTGACCAATTATCTGGTTTCTTTTTCCACACCTGACCTGCCCTAGGACCCTCCCCACCATGCGTGCACAACTTTTTTCCAAGATGGATCCCAGCCCAGAGGCCTATGGGGGGCCGTGGCATCACCTATTCTGGGGTGGTGCCCCTCCTTTTTGACCACAAGGGGCCTATCTGCGCATGTGCAGTGTCTCCCTTGCCCCAGGGATGGGAAATCTATGACCTCCTGATCCTTACTCCAACGGGGTTTAGCCCCTCTCTGTCCCTGCCAGGACTGTTATCTTAAAGTGTCCTCAGGAGACAACAGGAGGCTGATTGTAAATGCCTAACCTGGAGCCACGTAGCTCCTGTCTCAGGAAGTGCAAATGGGAGTCTAGTTGTAAGTGTCCAGCCTGAAGCCCACCTTTTTCCTGCCCCCAAGAAATGTAAACAGGAGGCCAGTTGTAAATGCCTAACCTGGAGCCCATCTATCTCCTGCCTCAGGGTCATCTTATCCCACTTGCCCAGTGGGCTAAGGAGAGAGGCCTGCTGGTATCATTGTGAGTAAAACAAGGTGAACAGAAGAAAATAGAGGCGCGCAAAGAAGAGTTTCTGAGGACATTCTCTAGTTCCTGCTCTCAGTCTCTTCCTGAGAACTGATTGCTTTCCACCTTTGGATTCAGTGCTATGAGATCCCACAGGGCCCTTGGAATAAAAAATCCGCCTTCACATTTAAAAAAATTTTTGCTTACATTAATTTGAATTGTTTTATGTTTCTTACAACAATCCTAAGGCAATGGATGGAAGAATTGAGGTTCAGTTGAATCCAAAGAAATCTGAAGAAACATAACAATTCCTAGGTGGTTTCTGATACTGCTGGAGCTCTCCAGAAGAACCCTAAAATTGTCCTAGAACAAATATTTATAATAGATCCAAATGGAAGAGCATACGTAAATCAAATCATTGTTTTCAGAGTTTCTCTTTCGTCTAATAATGAGCTGCTGTCAGATTAAACTTTTCCTATCTTTTAGAGTTGTTCCATTTCTAACTTAAAGGTCTTTCCTAACTAATTCTTGGTTTAGTTTAATGATTTTTCCAAAAAGATTTTTAAAATTTAGTGTAATTTTTTGGCCATTTCTTACCTTATTCATCAGATGAACTTTTTGAAATATGATGGATTATATTATTTCTTACTAGTCTAAAAGAAAAGACACTTCTCATTAATTTCAGATATTAGTAAAAAGGGTTAAAAACTCAAGACTGGCTACTCAATACAAGAGCATGTGTAGTATGAAAGATAATGACTCAATTTTTAAAAATTCATGGAAACAGCTCATAACCCCAAAGCTGGCATTTCTCACAACTTTCCTCAACATAATATAATCTGTTAGTCTATTTGCTTTGGCACTGTCTACAGCGTGGAGTTCTCATCTCCACATTTTGGCAATTTTGGGGTAATGCAGAATCCATACTTCAGGCTGAGCACAGACTTTCATTCACACTTTTTCATTTTCCCATGTGCCTGATTCTGGTTACTCTTGGCAACTCCTTTTTCATAAACTTTTCAAGGAAGTGATAATGTGAACCCAGAGATGCTGAATATAGAGTTTGTAACTCTAATGTCAATGGGGCTTGTGGAACAAAGGGTCCCAGTTGCCTTCTAAGGGGTTTGTCTCACTTCTCTTGACTCATGTCCATATCCAGAAATCTGGGAAACTTACATGATGGAGCACCCTATTCTGGCACTCTCAAGCTGCAAGCACCCTGACTATAATGTAATATCAAGAGTTTCCTTAAGAATATGGAGAAATGATCTGCAAAATAGGGCAAAATAGTCCATAAAGACTATAACCCAACACCACTGTATTTGTCTTTGTGTTAGGATATAGGTAGAACAGCAAGTAACAGAGACCTGAGAAAACCGTGGCTTAAACAAGGTAGTATTTTATTTTTCTTTCACATAGATGTCTCAAAAAAGACAGTCTATGGATTATATGGTGGCTGTACTCTACCAAGTCCTCAGGGATTCTGGCTCCTTCCAGCTTACCATCCTTTATGTACCAGTATACATAATGGATTTATTATTATTACTACATAATTTTTATTTATTATTATGACTACATTATTTCTACATAATGAACTTAACATTATTTCTACATAATGGACTTTTGTCCTCAGGGTCCAAGATGGCTGCTGGAACTTAAGCCATTACATCTGCATTCCAGGCAGTTGGGTGAAAGAAGGGAAGAAGGTAAGAGGCAAAATTTACTAGTCTGATGACTTCAAAGGAAGGTCCCTAGAAGCTGTAATTTGCTTCCACACCAGGCTGCAAGGGAGGATGGGTAAAATTGTCTTATTCTGGAAAGCCCTATGTTCAACTAAAGGATTCTATTACTATGGAAGATGGAAAGAACAGACATTGGGAAACAACCACTTGTTTCATCCATAGTCACTTAAAGTCCCTTGAGGAGCATGTATAACCTTTCTCCTGGTCTGACCTTCTTAATAATCCTGTCTACTATGGTCCAACTGCTGGTGGAGAGTTTTCTCTGCTGATTTGGGCTGTTACTTATACTCTTATGATTGAAAAGACTACAGACTCATTTAGGTGATCTCAAAGAATGGAGCACTTACTGTAATTGTAATATACATATTTTTTAATGTGTGGGGGAGATTTTCATTAAGTGGCCTGTGCAGCAGGTCTCATCTTCCAAAGATGGCTGCAACAGTATTTCTGGACATGCAGACTTTTCCAGGACTTTGCCATTCTCCTCCATTAAGAGGTGGAGTTTATACCCCCTCACCTGGGAAAACCTTTTCGACTGCCTTAACTAATTAAGTATGGATGGGAGAAGTGACACTATGTGACATCTGAGTCTTGATCATAGAACGTGATAGAATCTCCATCTCACTCACCTTGGAACCCAGCTACCCGCTCAACAGCTGGCACTGACTTGCAGGTCACATGAAGGAGGCATTTTGGAAGCAAATCCTCCAGTTCTCAGCTAATGCCACATGGAGAATATATGAGCCTTCCCCACTGAGCCCTATGCAAAGTGAATAGTTTTGAAAAACTAAATGATTGTGGTTGTTTCAAGCTGCAAAGTTTAGGGGTGGTTTGTTATAAATAGGTAACCAGAATGGTCAGGACTCAAGGGAACCTGCATGATCTGGAAGAGTGAGACAGCTGGGCCTCATGAGCATGGGAATATAGATTTAGGAATAGGAGGATTGGGAATTCCCTGGGGGTCCAGTGGTTAGGAGGACTCCGTGCTTTCGCTTTCACTACTGGGCGCGGGTTCAATCCCTGGTCGGGGAACTAAGGTCCCACAAGCCGCGTGGTGCGGCCAAAAAAAAAAAAAGGAGTAGAAAGATCATTCAGGACCCAATATGGTTCAGGTGAGTAGATTCCCTTTGCACAATATCTTTGGGTGTCAGCATCCAATCAGGAAACAGAAACAATTTGAACAGGGACCCCCCCTGGTGGCCCAGTGGTTAATCCACCTTCCAATGCAGGGGACTAGGGCTCAGTTCCTAGTCGGGGAACTAAGATCCCACATGCCGCGGGGCAACTAAGCCCTCACGCCACAACTAGAGAGCCCATGTGCTGCAACTACTGAGCATGCGTGCTCTGCAGCCAGAGCGACACAAGTAGAGAGAAGCCTTCAAACTGCAACAGAGCCTGCATGCCGCAACGAAAGACCCCGCAGGCCGCAACTAAGACCCAATGTAGCCAAATAAATAAACATTTTTTAAAAAGAGAGAAAATTTGAACAAAGAAAGTTTAAATAATTAATCATTGAAACAGGGCATTAGAGTAACAGGATTGACAAATAAGGGGGTAACTAAGGGAAAAAGAGAACTCTAAAGGACACAGGAATCACAAATGTAGGTTACAGCCACTATCCTTATGGCTGAGGCACAGCACTCAAATAAGGAGCAAATGTGGAAGAGCCCCTTCCTCCCTTGGGATTGAGGTCTACACCTCGCGTGAGAGAGAGCAGCTGTGGCCAACTGGATGGCGAGGTGCGACACTAATGGGACATGCTAGGAATCTGGCTGCTGGTGAGCTGCGGGAAGACTTCCGCAGGAATTGGAAATGGAAAAGTGATAGAGAACAATGAAGGAAATCAAAAGTTTGTTGTCCAATAGATCAAAAGCTCAATGATACTGATAAACCTCTGTCCAGATTAGCCAAAAATAAATAGCAAAGGCACACATCGCCAATATTAGGAATGAAAAAGGGGATATCACCACAGACTCTTCAGCCATTAAAAAAAAAAGAGCATCTTTCATCAGCATCTTGTAATTTTCAGCATACAAGCTCTGTACATGTTTTGGTAAGTTTTTACCTGAGTATATTATTTTCTTTGGAACAATTGTGTTTTTAATTTCAGTTTCCACGTGTTCATAGTTAGTACATAGAGATGTGATTGATTTTTATGTGCTGACATTGTATCCTGTGATCTTGCTGAACTCCCTTATTTAGTTTGAGGATTTTTTTGGTTTTGTTTTTGTAGATTCCTCGGGATTTTCTATGTAGACAATCATGTCATCAGCAAATAGGGTCAGTTTTTTTTCTTTTTTTTAAGTTTATTTACTTATTTTTTATTTTTGGCTGCGTTGGTTCTTCATTGCTGTGCGTGGGCTTTCTCTAGTTGCGGTGAGCAAGGGCTACTTTTCATTGTGGTGCATGGGCTTCTTATTGCGGTGGCTTCTTTTGTTGCGGAGCAGGGGCTCTAGGTGTGCGGGCTTCAGTAGTTGTGGCACGCAGTCTCAGTAGTTGTGGCGCACGGGCTTAGTGGCTCTGAGGCATGTGGGATCTTCCCGGGCCAGGGATGGAACCCGTGTCCCATGCATTGGCAGGCGGATTCTTAAACACTGCGCCACCAGGAAAGCCCCGTCAGTTTTATTTCTTCCTTTTCAATCTGTACGCTTTTAATTTTTATTGCTTTATTGCAGTGGTTAGACCTTCCAGAGTAGTGAGCGTGGACACTGTTTTAAGGGTAACTGGGATTTGTATTAATCAGATATGGTAAGATACGAAGACACGGAAATAACTGTTGTGATGGAAGAAGTTTTTTATATTCACATTCCCTAGCATGCCATGGAAGGGGATCACACAGGGAAACACTGGGGTTGGTGAGGAGGCAGAGAACAGGGGAAAATGTGGGCAAGGGGCTTTATTGTGGCTTCTTTGGGAAGGGATGGGTGAGGCAGGGTAAGAAGGTTTAGGATTGACTGGCTTGAATTTCAGTGGGCTCTAGGGTAGGGCACGAGGATAGTGGCCCACTGTGTGAAAGCCCAATAAAGGAGGTGGCTGAAGGTACGGGCTCTGGATTTGTTGCTTTGCATTCGAAAGGCATGCTTGTGTGCAAGTTATTTACTAACTCTGGGAACTGGCCAGCCCTGAGAGAGGCAGTCTCTGTAGGAACAGCAAGGACCCACCCAGTGGTCACAGGATCAGAATACAGAAAATAAGACACGATTAAAAGACAGCCTTGCCTTGTTCTCAATCTTAGGCAAACATTCAGTCTAAGTATGCTAATTGTAGGGTTTTTGTCATGCTCTTTATCAAGTTAAGTAGTTTCCCTCTATTCCAAAGTTGTTTTTATCATGAATGGATGTTAGATTTTGTCAAATACTTTTTCTCATCAATTGATATGATCATATACTTTTTCTTCTTTAGCCTGTTAATACAGTGGATTACGTTGGTTGATTGTGAATGAACCAGTTTTGCATACCTGGAATTAAACCCCCTTGGCCATGGTGTATAATTCTTTCTATACATTGTCAGATTCAATTTGTTAATATTTTGTTGAGGTTTTTTATGCCTAAGTTTGTGAGACATTAATTCTCCAGAAGCAATCTCATTTCTATATATTAACAATAAATACCAGTCTGTAGGTTTTCTTTACTTGTACTGTCTTCATCCGGTTTTGGTATCAAGAATACCAACAACAACAAACAATCCAAATAAATGTGACCTTACGAGTCACCCAAACTACCCTCACATTGTTGAATTATGACAGTGGCCATTTTTTTATCCTGAGTTTTACTACCAGCAATTATTATATTTATTGAGAACCTAACATTCTTGGTGTATTATGTTTATTTAATGCAGTACCTGATAATGCAATTCTCATTTTTTTTCCTACTTAAAAAGTATCAATTTTTTGAGAAAAGGAGCCAGGGCTGTGCAAAGCTTATACGCTCAATTTATTTGTTATAATCAATCATGTGCCTGACTAGTAAAATGAGATTTACAATTAAATACAGTGACTTAACAACAAAGGGCTCCAAAACAAAAATCCAAACCAAACCAAACCAAACCAATTAAAAAACCAAAAGAGTAAGTTTCACAGGAATCTTAAAATCAAACTGAGTAATCCCCACACTGTGATTAAAGTTTAAAGTCTTTTTCCTTGCATAAAAATGAAATCTGAATAATTGTACAATTATAGACTATATTCAAAAATGTATTAAGATTCATGATCTTCTAGTGATGAGTACATAAATACTGCTTTATTTGGCTGAATTACCTAACAATGTTATTAGCACTTTATGATAAGAACACCATTCCCCGCACAATACTCTGCATTTTTCTGTTATTATGAGCAATTTTAGATATCCTCTTTTTTCCTTCCCCTTTCAGAGACTGTTTATATGCCCTTATTATCTTGATACCATTCTGAGTCTTACATCCTTTTATTCTTGAAAACATACTACGTTGGCAGGCTTGAATTTTTGTACCAATAATGTCATGTTTACTATTAACCACAAACCTGGCCAAACTCCTACTGCCTTTCAGAAGCTACCATATTTATCATTCATTCCAAATGACTACTTTGGTTTTTATTTTCATTTATTTATACAGCACACCTAATTCTTCTAAGTGGTCAGTTAATAGTTTACAAAACCTAGACCAGATGAAATCCAGGAGTATTAAGGCTTTGAAGGTGTGTTTTAATTTAATTTTAAAAAGAATTAAGATTCCTTAAACTCTATAGCAGCATACCAATCCTTCTAAGCATTCCAAAACTCTGAAGGGCAGACAGAAGAATTTTCTGTTACTACAAACATAAAAATCATTGCAGAGCTCACGAACATTTCAAATATAATTATGAACAATGCAAACCTGGAACTGCCTTTCCATGGAGTTGTCCTCTTAAAGAGTTAGTCAGTTTTTCAGATATTTTTCCAGAGGGTAGTTTACTGGAGGTGAATAAAATGAAAAAATTCAGTGCTATACAAAATAATAAAAATTTTTATTTTCAAATTAATAAACAAACTATAATAAACATGACCAAACAACAAAGAAAGTTATTGGCTTCTATTCATTATGGCTAGAAACATAAATTATTTAAACAAGTATCTAAATCTGCCTCCTGCTTCCAGATAAATTAATGTATTGCATATACATATTTTCAAGTTGTTCCTAACTCTTATTCAGACTTAAGACTTGGGCACTCCTCTATTTTTTACATAGAATTGTAAACAGTCTTTAAAAAAAGCTAACAGAGTAATAAATATAAAAATTTTATACATCCTATAATCTGGATTAATTATGATTAATCTGTGGAAATACACAGTACAAATCTATCAATCATACACAATTAGGTCTAATTGTTATATACGGAAAATAAATTTTACAATGGTCAGTTTTTATTCATATTCTTGAAAGGTATAGCACTGTTCCCAATAAGTATTCCTTCCACCACTTCTGTATACTTTATACATTCTCAATCCAAAAAGAAACAACATACACCTATTTGACTTTTTGCTTTTTTCTTGCTTGAAACTGCTCTGTTTTGTTTTTTACAGATTTAATCAACATCGACAAGGCAGGATCAATGGATCTCTTGTGTGATTCCTTCTGAATTTCACTCTCTTTTTTCTTTATTGCCTGAGTAAGTTCTTGTTCTTTTTGTTCTCTCTGACGTGCTTTCTCCTCAAGGATTTTTTCCATAGCTTTTGTTTTCTTGAAATTAGGATCTGAAGGATCCAAATTGAACAAGTGGGAAGTATACATTGCCTGAAACCGTGCATCCTTAACATTGACCTGCAAATCCAAAAGGAAAACATAAATAAATAAAATTAGTAAACCAAAAGGCCCAGAAATGGGACCAAATTTCGAAAGTAAGTGAGTTGATTATATAAAATACAAACGTGGGCATTTTGCATTGATTCATTAGAAAACTGTTTTCCCACAGATCTTCAATGGAGTTTTAGGGTTTATTCCTGAACCACAATGTGCAGGGCACACTGTTTTTAATCACACAATGACAATATCCTTGAAAGGGAACTATCATAGTCTATGCATACAATGGCCTGGAACGACACCAGCCACTTAGACTGAGCGTCTGGAGGAGGGGAGGAGTGACCACTGGAGTAGGCAGGCTCCTCCACGCTTAACAGTGTGAAACCTCTTTCTGGCTGGGATAATTAAGCCAGCGATGGTATCTCCTGCTGGAGTTTTATGCAGTCATTGCATTCTGAGTACATTAAACTTTTTTTCAACCTTCGTGCTAAAGTGAGCAGCTACTGAGGGTGATTCATACAGCAAAAGATTTAAAGATCAAAATGGGAAAGATGGCACCCCTGAGACCAAGATCCGGTCAGATACAAGCCCCGAATTTATCCTTTATCTTTCTACAAAAACACTGTGGTCCTACATGTTAAGAGTGTACCCTGAACTCCAGCCAGGTCTTCAAGTATCGCCAGGCACAGGGGTGACCAGCCAGAAAGGGAGCATGACTCACTGCCACCCATCATTCCCATGGGAAAAATGAGTCCACCCGGAGATGGACTGTAGAGTTACTTAGTTATAGTAAGGACAACAGACGTGATACCACCACCACCACCACAACACTCATGAAAAATGTTTTTATGCATGATGATTAGTGTGTGGAGACAGTTCTCATAATAGAAGATCTGACTACAAATCATTCTTTGTTTTTAACTTTTCATAAGAAAATCAATTCACCAAAAAGTTCAGTGGAATAGCACCACACATGGAGCTGACTTAACAGAAACCGGAGCTACACAGTGGTTTCAAAGTCCCTCTCCACGCTACTTAGAAGTTATCTGTACGCCCCTCTCAATTCTCTAAACAACTTCAAAATCTCTCCCATCTTCTTCTGGGTCTATTCTTCCATGCTAATGGATGGAAGTCATGAAATAGTTCCTGACAGCTGTTGTAGGTTTTCTGTACAGGGTTCAAACTCATGCATGGGGACTGTGTGGCCACTAGAAATATGTACTTAGCAAAAAGAGGGAAAAGAGGGAGCGATGGAAACAAGAAACATAGCAATTAAAAAAGCATGGCCTACTGCACTGGCCCTTGCACACAGAGTGTGACGTGATGTGATGTGAACCTGCTATTTCTCAGTCAGGCTTAATGATGCAGAACTTTCCCAGTGTGAGCATCACAGTGCATGTGATTCTAACACTAAAAGCTACATATTTTGGTGCAAACATGGCTACCAAAATAGAAGCCAACTACATCACCTGGTGCTCAAACAAAGAAACACCCCAGGGATGAACTGGCTGTGTTGGACTGAAAGATGGTAGCTTTGGCTCCACTATGGGCCCTTCCTAAGATGCTCAATTTTTATCTCCAGAGCTGACTTTAGATTTAACACCAGCTTTAAGAGGATAATGACTTTTGTCCCTGGTTACCTCAAAGTCATCCTCCAATAATTCCTTCTTCTTCATAAGCTGTTTTTTCTTCTTTTTGCTCAGATTCTGGTGCTCCACAATCTTGTTATAATTGAAGTGTTTCTTGCTCTCTTCCTCCTCATCCATCACGAGCAAAGCCATTTCAGCCTGTGGAGAGAAAAAAAGAGTACAAATATACAACAGTGCTTTTCTTTCCCCAAACAGGAGTATATGGCACAGACATCCCCCCAGGAAAGGAGAACCGAGCCACCAATGCTCTGGGATAACACCTGTCATCCGTAAACTGATTGTGGATTACCAGAACTCAAAACGAAACCCAAAGATCTCCGTACAGTAATGGGTATAATTTTTAGAAGCAACATCACTGACAGCAGGAAGCTTTATCTAAAAACCAGACCATATTTCACCTAGTGTAACTGGTTATTAGGCTGTAAAAATAAGAGTCCTCAAGTCCCCCAAATAAAAATTTCTCATTTTCAGTTTGTTCTTTTTAAGCAGACACTAAATCTAGCAAACATGTAGTATTTTGTGATACAAACTAGACTTTCCAAACATGCTTTAGGAACAAGGAATTCCTTTTTTCTTTTGCTTTTTTTTGGCCTTTACTTTTTCAATGTTGACACATTTCTATGAAGGCAGGATCTTTTTTTTTTTTTTTAATTTTTGGATATATTTAATTTGGAAAATTTACTTGAATTTTTTAATTATTAAAAATTTTAATAAGGTACCAAGAAAATTACTTAAACCAATGCCCACATTTAGACATAAAAAAACTAGCATTAATAGTTAAGAGCTGAAAGTCAGTACACTGAAATGATAATCATGGTGATAACCACATTCAAAATTCTTGATAATTATATAATCTAAAGAAACCATTTGACTTTTTCATAAAATCCCTCCGTAATATGCAGTCAATATTCCATTGGAATGCTAGTGCTACTGAGCAGCATCTCACCCCTACATGATGTGGTGGAGAAGATTGAAGGCAGGATCTTAATATTTGCTTCTGTAATCTAATATAATGCTTGTTTCCACTAAATAGGTATTTTCTACTGACCATGGGATTAAATGCAAACCTTCAAGTATCAAGTAAACAACCATGTACACTAGAGAAAATACAGAGTGTGCTGTGAGATTCCTGTGAATCTTCCTCCATTACCACTTTAGACTGCTTTAATTATGTCTCCCTTCCACCACTGGTACCTGCAGTTGGCTTTCTTTTTAGAGCCATTTTCTACAAAAGAAAGGTTTTCTTTTGCTCCTTAACTCTGTGAACATTACTGCATATGCAGTAAAACATGCGTTAAGATGCAGAGTTTAGGTGACCAGTCAGGCTCCCTCCTAGACAGTGCTATGAGCATCAGTCTTGTGAACATTGTTGACTCCAATTCCTGTCTCAGCAAAAATACATATTACTCTGTGCCATGGATCTTTAGGAGGCACTGAAGCATAAAGTTCACTACACTTCCAAGAAAGACTAATTCTGTACACTAAATTTATGTTATTTTCAATAATAAAAAGAGAGAAATGAGCATTGAACAAGCCATAAAGCAAACCCTGTATCACAGATCAGATTGAATTAAAAATTATGGCATTATTATTTTAAGGTTTTAATAGTACTATTTGTTTTTGGTCTCAGTTATAGTAAGGGTTTTTAATAATAAGATATTTTCCTCTTAATCACAAAGGGACATGCCTTGCGTTTGAGGTAAATTTTTACTTTGTGCTAGTTGGATACTAGTTGGAGAAATTTGGTAAAAAGATGACATTTAAAACCTATGCTGTTGAAATTATTATTTATAAATTCATAACTAAAATCAGTTATTTTTTTTTATTAGGGATACTGGAAACATATGGATAACTTCACTTGAACTGTACATATCAATTATCCACTAAGCATGTAACCATGACCATGTTTTACCTTTTGTCTTTCTAGTTCAGCTTGTTCCTCTGGAGATGTGCCATCTTTTGCAGATTTTGTTGATTTCTTCTTTTCTTTTATACCTGGCACAACAAACCAACATAGGAGGGTTAAAAATTATAAGACTATCACAGCAACAATCTGTTTATACTATTTTCTTTATTTTAAAAATTTTGTTTATAACAAAAATGCAAGGTATCTATCAATAAATATATAGAAACTAAAGAAAGTAAAAAAAATATTGCTGAGATGACTATGGGTATGAATGGAATAATAATAGTCTGGATGGGATGAGTGACTATTACAAAGAAGGAATTTCTTCTGATAATGTATAATTATATATACATCAGCTAAAAAAGAAAAATCATAAGATAATTTCAACAGATATAGAATACATACTTGATAAAATTCAACATCCACTCATGACAAAATATATACATTTAATAAAATTCTATTCAAGGAAATCTTTACAAAGATTAACAAGATAGATTTGATATACATGTAATACAGTGTGCTAAACTGTACTACAAAGTGAAAACAAAAACACTGTACTACATAATGAGAAAAACAGAACAGTTGGCTTAGTATGTAATAAAATGTAGCATCATACATCACTGGAAAAAGAAAGGATTATTCAATAACTGGTGCTAGGCAATTTGTTTTATTCTGCAAAAAAAAATTTGAGCTATAGATGCATCGCATAATGTACAGGAAAATAAAATGCAGATGTATTAAAGAGTTAAACATTAGGGAAAAAAACCCTATGAGAAAATACAGAGGAACAGCTACCTGATCCTAAATAGAAGGAATGTTTTCTTAGCATAAGAATAATAGGAGAAATCACAAGGGGAAAAAAAACAAAACACAGGTAATTTTAATATATAAACTCTTAAAACTCATCAGCAAAATGAAAAATTCACCTCTATAATGACAATTTGACAATAACTACCTGTAAGTAAAGGTGTAACAAAACCCTTTCTCTTTCTCTAAAGACAAATTTGATCTTTGTTTAACTTTCTAGTTCTATTATTATTAAACAAAATTACTCATGGTAAAACTGGCTCCTGATTAGAAAACTGACTATATTTTCAGGGACTCAGGGACTTCTGGAGACCACAAGGTGTTAGATGAGGAGATGCTCTCATCCTGAACAAGAGGCAGTAACACACGGCAGTTAAGGGCACTTGACTTGGGAGCAGCTGGCCTGGGTTTAAATTCTGGCTCAACTACATTCTAGCTGTAGCAGTTTGTGCTTGTGTCCTTATCTGTAAAGTGGGGATTATAATACTTGCACCTACCTCCTAGGGTTATTGTGAGGACTAAATACACTAAAAAATGTTAAGAGTTTAGTTAATGTCTGGCACATGGTGCTATCAACTGCTTGCTATCACTGTTATAATAGTCTGACTACACATATATAAGATATCTTGGGTTCCTTGGTGATCACGCAGATGCTTTGATTTTTCTTCCTTTTTTTGTGTCTGTTGGGAGGGGTTCAGGGAGAATTGGTGTCAAAGTATGAAGAACTACTCTGAAGAGTAAGAAGGTTCAGAATCCACAAAGACATGTTCTGTTACTCTAGAATGTTATTACACAATCTCAACCTTCTCTGAGCTGCTGGACACTGTCTTATTTGGATAAGTTGAGTTCTATCCTTCCAAATGCAGAGAAACCAATGGTCTCTAAAGTATTAACAACAATTAATGCTTCTACAGCACTTACTAGGCACCAGAAAGTACTGCTGTTTTATTCCCTTTTATATAGGAACTGCTTTAGTCCTCACAACAATGCTATGAGGTAGATTCTGTTATTTATTACAATCTTCACCCTGTGGGTGAGGAAACTGAAACACAGAGAGGTTAAGCAATTTGTCTCAAGGTGAGTTCAGAACAAAATTCAGAACATATAATGATGGTTGAACAACCGCAGCTAATGGGGGAGAACAGGAAGTAGAGAGAAGCTTTAGAAGCTGCTCCACGTGCACTAGCCCTGCTGCACTAAGGCAGCCCTGCCCAGCTGAGAGAACACACCTGCACATAAGTGTGGCCTCGTTCACCCCTCACTGCTACCAAGGTGTCTGTCTGCACTTTTAAGAAGAAATACCATTGTACGTAGCCCTTCCCCTAAGTGAGATAGTGCTCCTATCTCAAATGTTTTTCAGGGAATGATGTATCTGCTTTAAGATTATAACCTTTTCTCTGTTGCAAAGTATGTGCACGTATTTACACATATAAATATCATCAAGGTTCCACTTTCTTAGGGTCTGACTCCCACACCCTAAGTTTACCTCTGCTCTCTTAAGGCAAGAGCTCCTTTTGAAGTGAATGGACAAGTGACATATGCAGAAGATCATTCTGTGGCAGGGGAAAAAAATCAGGCTGTATATGATTAATACATAAAGGAGATAAAGATCTTCACATACAGCTGTGGGAAATAATTTCAAAGAGCCCACAATGAACTGTTCCGGATTTTTATAACAACCTGGTGAAAAGCCATAAAAATAAACTTGAAAGGAAGACTGCAGCAAGAGAGGAAAAAAATCTCCAAGATGGTTGGGGCTAAAAATGATATCCAATTTTAGTGTGATGAAAATTTCTTTGCTCATGAAGAATTTACTGTGTGCTACATTGAACTGTTTAGTCAGAAGATAAATAATGTGTAGAGACCCTTTCTGCACTGTTAACAAGATCATATTAGGTGGGCATATATTTATTTTTTAAAAAAAGCATTTTCCCTTTGGAAAGCTTTCAGACCTAATTTAGTGAACAGTACTAGGGAAATGAAAGTCCCTGTTCTGAAATGTTATCTTTATTTTTCAGTGAATCTTTTGGCAAGTAAGAGTCCACGTCTCCTGGGACTGTGGCAAAAAGGACATACAGATGATTCTAATAAGCTGAATATTAACAGAGACTTGAAATCGGGTGTTAGGGTTTTATAGTTAAAAAAAAAAAATCTAATCAAGCCTTACCGAGGCCACTCTCCCTTTAAGCAAAAAAAATGTAACAGAATACATCCATGGAAAAAAGATGTGTTGCGAACAATTGATCTGTAAAAGGAATATCTGTAAAAGAAATTCCATTTTCCATTACCTGTAATGTCAGAGAATTGTTCCCATAAAAAAGTTCTTCCAGAGTGTTCAGTTGAGCACTTCTTGTGAGAGAGCAGTTAAGAGAATTCACTGGAGGGCAGACTGCTCTCTGTACTGACCGGACAGGAGTGGTAAGCCCCCTAGCAATTTACTCTTTAGCAGCAAGTTCCTGCACCCAAGATCACTTGTCCATCATCAGATAATACAGTCTGTTAATCTTCCTCTGGACCGAGGCATTCTGGCTTTGCTTGGAAAGCCAGCAAGTCCTTGTGTCCAGCTCTTATACATATGGATCCTGGCTCTGGCTTTGGTCTTTACAATGCACTTGTAGAGTTACAAAAAGTAAAAGGGAGCCATCAGGATTCAGGTTCTACCATCTATAACTGGCCTTTGTGCAATCCAACCACGTTTTCAGTTCACTCCTCTATAAAGTGGGCTAAAGTTTGGATTAGAGGACAGAATGCATATAAGAGCATTTGTAAACTGTAAAACTACATATGAGCAGTATACTGTAAGCACCCAGCATACTGGTTGAATGAATCAAATATGTGTGCCTTATTATTAGATTTTCATGGTGGTTTATCAAATATCTAAAGTTGTCAAGACAAAGGATACATTCTAATAGGGTATATTTAATATGTGATGTACTTTATTTCACTCCTACTTCTTCAAAAACAAAATCTTTCCAACAGTTTATGTAATTAGATAGCACTAAGCAAATTTTTCCAATACTTCATTTCTACAAGAAAAAATAACTTTTAACTCATTCTAGAAGTACATTTTCAAAACTCTCATCTAGGGGGCTTCCCTGGTGGCGCAGTGGTTGAGAGTCTGCCTGCTAATGCAGGGGACACGGGTTCGAGCCCTGGTCTGGGAAGATCCCACATGCCACGGAGCGGCTGGGCCCGTGAGCCACAACTACTGAGCCTGCGCATCTGGAGCCTGTGCCCCGCAACGGGAGGGGCCGCGATAGTGAAAAGGCCCGCGCACCGCGATGAAGAGCGGTCCCCGCACCGCGATGAAGAGTGGCCCCCGCTTGCCGCAACTGGAGAAAGCCCTCGCGCGAACCGAGGACCCAACACAGCCAAAAATAAATAAATAAATAAATAAATAAATAAAAATAAGCTAGGACACCTGGATTTCAACACTGAACATATTAAAAATTGAATTGAGACTTTTAAAAAAAAACAAAAAAACAAAAAAACAAAAAAACTCTCATCTAATATTGAGTTTGCAGTTTAAAAAAAATAGAAAAATTATAGCAAATTTACAGTGTAGGGGGTAAAAAATAAAAGGAAAAATTAGAAAAGATTTCTAGTACTCATATTGGCTCCTAACCCGAGCCAAACACCAGGTCTGGCATCAGTAAGTGAACTCAATTTCTCCACATTTTGAAGAGTGTGTAAGTTTAGCTCTGGGATTGCCTAGGGCAAAGGTGTCCTGGCTTAAAATGTCTCTGTCCTGCTCAACCGTGGAGCTGACCTATACACCCTTCCAAACACTAATGCTTTTCCTCCTATTTCATGGCCGTTCCTTCTGTTTCATAAACTTTCCCCCTACCTTCCAGGTAGTACCTTCTCCAGGAGGACAGAGTACCTTACGCAGGCTCCTGACCTCAGAGCCCAAACCTGTACCTTCCTCTCTTACCAATACTTTCTACCCCTCGTTCCATGGTTTGAAATACTATTTAGAGGCTACCGATTCCTAAGTCAGAATCTAGGAGTTATGCTAAATGCCTTCCTTATCCAAATAAAAAAATTGGCAAGTCTACCTCCAAAATATATTTAGAATCCCACTTACTTTTCTCCTTCCAATTCCATTACTGTCGTGCTGTCTAGACCAACCATCACCTCTAGACCTCTACAAAAGCCTGGTCTCTCAGCTCTCACCAACGCCTTTCTCCAATCTGTTCCCTTTGCAGGACCCAGAGTAGTATGTTACAATGCATACCACAACACGTCACATCCTTGCTTTAAGACCCTTCACCGGCTTCCCATTGTCAGTAGAGTAAAATCCAAATTTGTCGCCGTGACACAAGGCCCTGCAGGGTCAATCTTGTGTCCCAGCCTGGCCTTATACCAAACTGCCCCTCTGACCATGCTCCAGCCACACTGGTGTCTTTCAATTTCTCTGACACCAGTTCTTTCTCACCTCATAGCTGTTCTACCCATTTTCCGCTCATTTGCAGCGCTCTTCCCCCAGCTCTCTCTGCCCAACTCCTTCTCATTCTGCAGGTCTCAGCTCAAACGTCACCATCTCAGAGAAGCTTGCTTTGCCCACCCTATATAAAGAAAGCTACTCTCCTTCGTCCTCCCAGTTATATGCTTTATATTACCCTATTTATTAGTTCCTTTAAAACACTGATCATATTTTCATAATATTCTTATTTGTTTACCTGTTTAGCATGTCTTCCCTAAAACTATAACCTACTTAAAGGATGTAACTTAGCTTGTATTATTAGTGCTGTATCTCTAGCCTAGCAGAGCGCTCGGCACCTGGTAGGCACTCAAAAATATTTATTGATAGAATGGATAAACATGTCGAGATACCATTTTTTAGTCCTAACTTTATCTAAAAAAAAAAAAAATTCACTCTTTTGTATTTCTTTTTCCTTAAAAGAAAACAGCTTAAGCCCAGATATAAATAATTATTCCTAGGAAGTATGCTGAAATCAAAAGTATATCGAAAGCAAGCAAACGTTATCTGCATTTTCCCTTGGAACTTCTGATACTAACTTTAGGGAAAACTATTCACAATTTAAATGTGCTGATTACAAGAAAAAAGCTACCCAAGCCACCAAGCTATTTAGCTTACTCTTTGAATCCCACCCCGAGTTCTGCAGTTTGACCAGATTTCACATGCCAAATGAAGCACTTTGGAATGAGAACAAGGAAACTATAATGCTTCGCATTTCTCGGTTATAAACTTGGTTTCCTGAAATCGGAGGATAAGGCTAAAATCCATCATCTTCTAGAAATGACTGCTCAGGTATGATAAAAAGCAGAATATGCTAAGTTTCCATTTCCCTTTCCAATTCCTAAGAATCTCACATCCTATAATAGACTTTATTCATCTTGATCTCCTTTTCACCAATAGAATGTCAGTGATAAAGGCTGTAACAACCAGGAAATAATTTTGAGCAATTTTGACTTTCCTGTTGAGAACTATTCTGGCCCACTAGTCACAAGGGACAAGAAGCAGGGAAACTTCATAAAATCCTTCTCTTTACAATGCCAGCTTGGAGGTGCTCCAGGACCAAGCCTCTGGGGTTCATGTGTGTGGTATGCAGAGCAGGGGAAGGCAAAATGCATGAGAACAAATGGAAAATGCTTACAGTGGTCCTGCACTGACTTGTCCAAGTATGGCCTGAACCTTACCACATACGTTTATACACACACACATTTATACATACCAAAAAGGTAAGAATGAAAGCATTCAGGAAAGAATGACTGGTGCATGCGCAATGGAAACAAAGCTCCCTGGATATAGGAAATCAGATACCTGATAGTTTAGGGATTCAAGGAAAAAGGGGAGGAAGCTGGCTTTCAGCTACAATGAAGCTAATAATGAAGCAGAATAAATGAAAAAGGGATAAAATGAAACATAGATGCTTTTGTCTATTTGAGCCGAAAAGCTTTCATACTATGTATGAAACCGTTTCACACATGTAAATCATGTAAAAATTAAAAAAAATTATACACATATCCACAAATACATAAACAAATCTATTCCATGCTTTCAATTCTTCATAGCCTGTGCAAAGAGAGATGTAGAATGGATGTGTTATAGAAAAGCAGTGAAAGCACTCAAAAATATGACTTCCTTTTTTTTCCTCATCCTTTTATAGTCAATCTGTCTATAAGGATATTTCCCAGAAAGGCATCTCCAGTAAACTGTTAAATGAATCATATTACCCAAAGCTTCCTATAATGAAAGTATTTCTTGTATGTACAGGGGGCATGCTGACCCCTCCTAATCCTATCAATGGTTACATCCCACAGGACAAACTTGCTTATAAGCCACTAGGGAGCTATACAAATTCTAGGAATTTTATTTTTTTATTTTTATTTTTTTAGTGAAACAAAGTGTTTATTAGAAGGAAAAAGAGTATGTGTGAATAGGCACACACAGGCGGACTTTAGATTCCAAGTGAAAACTACAAATATGGGCTGGCTTACCTATTTTTTTAGCTTCTTCGGCAAAGTATGGGTCATTCATATCAACATCAGAGGGAACTTCATCTTCACTGGCCTCTTCAGCAAGAGCCTTAAAGTTGAATATAAAAATACATACAGTTTATTATAAGGACCAAAATACATAAGCGTGAAGAAAAACCGTACTTCTTTTAAATCAAGCAGTTCAATCTAAAATTAAAGTAGTTTTTTAAATGGATCAGTTTATAAAATAACTCCTGAGTAACTCTTTTGTTTGTCCAACAAATACTTATGGAATACTTAATAAATGCAGGAACTATGTAGGGCTTTTGAGAGAAATGAAAGTTATCAGATACATGGTTTTTGTCTTCAAAAATTTTACAATCTATTAAAAGAAGTTATAGACACATAAACAGATATATATATATATAGTAATAGTAATAGTAATTCAAGATAGGAAGTACCAGAAGAGGCAAAAATAAAATACAGACATTCAAGGAGAAGAATACTTTTAGATGGGTGATCAGTGAAGACAGGTGGCCTGCCTCATCTCTCACGAAACTGAGAAATGGCAGTGATTATCAATAGCTTGAAGTACTGCATTGTGGGTTATCTTTTAAACCATTAAAGCAATTCATCTGCGGTTATTTAAAGAAAATGATAATGAACTTCCTGTTCTCATCACCCAATTTCAACAATTACCTTGTTTTATCTATAATCCACTCATGAAAACTTTTGTGCTATTTTTAAGCACATCTGTTGGTTACATTTTCCCTAATCAAATCTGACAGTTTACTAAATTAGTATATTTAAATTTTAAAAATCAAGTCTATAAAATACATAGAACATATGCAAACTGAGATCAGACTAACCAGATTGAGTTTATCCCCAGGAATCTAAAACATGAATCGTTTCAACAAAAACATTTAGAATGCACATTGCTAAACATCATCCTACATGCTGAAGAAGACCCACCAAGCTCTAAAGAATATTCATTTTGATATTACTATCCTTTTAAGAACAAGGGCTTCTAAGAATTTTTTCACCAAACTATTACAACCGATCCATCAGTAATATGATGTTTCTAACAAAGATTATGAAATACTTATATAGCTAACCACATATTTATTCACATTTTTAAAAACTGTTTTTTAGATCTAAATTACAGTATATCAACTATGGCGTATAAACATGTATTCATTTCTTTAGTAATAATTTCTCAATATCAAATTGAAGTCACGAAGAGGAAAAGGGGAAAAAGTATTTTTAACTTGAATTCTTGAAACTCTTCTATATGTGAAGAACCTGGGGAGATGGAAGAGACCTGCTGGAATCACCAAGTCCAGTATAGAGCTGAGTCTAGAACAAACTGGGCACTCAACCAATGTATTTTTAATATTACTGATAAAATGAGTCCAGTCTAAGCCCAATGAAGGGAAAGCGTTAAAGCAGAAGATAACCTCAAAGCACCAAATGAAAATCAAAGACAATAGCTGCTAAAGATCTCAGAAAAGAGTGACTACTTTATTGACCCCATAAAGACCCATTTGTAAGTCTTCCAATAAACTGATGGTTTAATAACTTGTGGAATTATTCCATTTAAAAGATATTTTACTGCCTGAGAGAGGCAGCATATCAATGGGGGCAGGGCTCTTACCTCATTTCCTCATTTTACTATCCATTTCCAGAAACACTGAGTATAACAGGAGTTCAAAAATCACTCCATTGCATCATTCAATTTTGTAGCTCTCTTTCAATATTGCAGCTCTTGTACCAAAAGCACAAGCTTACACCATACAGAGAGAAACAACACAATACAGTAGCAAGAGCACTGGAGCAAGAGATCTGGATTCTGGTCTCAGATTGGCCATTAACAAGCTGTGTATCCTCAGACGAATCACTTAATTTTCTACAACTATAAAACGGCAGGGTTGGACTAAAACTAATCATTTAAGATTCCTAAAAGTTGTAAAATTCTGTGATTAGTGATACCATCTTAAGACAATAAATGCAGTGCTAGAATGCTGCATTTCATTGACAAGATAGAGTATTCTTATTGGCAAAAACCCTAAGTGGTCTCTGCTATTACTAAGGACTCTAACTCTGGAAAGATGTTATCCCTGAATGATAGGAGTCAAATCCGATTTTTCACAGACAACATATTAGCACAGAGAAAATATCCTTGATAAAGGGATCTAATGACAATATGATGTTAAAAGATCTATACAATAAAATAATATTGAAAAGTGAAAAAAGTAGCTTGAGAAATGGAAATACAAAGAAAAAATTTCATTCATGTTGAAAATTTCTCTATGTATACATCCTCAAGTAAAAATGTCTGTATGTACCTCTCTTCCTCAAAAACACAGAATAGAATCAAATTGTCTTACATCTAGAAATCAACTAAACTATGCATTTTATTTAGGTAGCAAATAAATGTAAAATATTAGAGCAAGGCAGTTAGGTTAAATGATACAGGCTTCGTGTATCATTATGCAGCCTTGCAGAAAACATTTCACCCACCGCAGTGAGTGGTCACATTATGAGATACTGGATGCCAAGCACCTGGTACCTTCTGATACTTAGTGGTTGCTCAATAATTATTCGGTCATGATTAGCACTGATACCTTTTGTTTCTTTTTCAGTCTTTTTTTCTCTTTCTTCTTCTCTAAAAATTGTTCCCATGGGGTCAGTTTATCCTTTCCTTCCAATTTGTTTCTGACCATCTCTTCTGCACTTTCTTTAAGGCCTAAGAAAAAACACAGATAGGTTAGTTTAAAATGTTATGGCTTCATTCACTTAAAAATGTAATTTACCAAAAAAGGTAATTTACATATATTTACTAGAGTAACAAGATAAAATGCAACACTACAATGTCACAGAGTAATGTAGTATCAATCTATATCAAAGCTATTTCCCAATAACAAATGACAAAAAACCTAACCAAACCGAAATAAACAAACCAACTCAGCAAATAAATATATGGTCAAGCCACTAAAGAAAACTCCTTTATTTAAGCTCAAAATTCATTTCTCTGTACTTAACTGAATTGTTTGAGACACTAAGAAAAATTCTGGAACAAAATCTTCTCAGGATATGACTACTAATTAATCTTGGGTAACAAAAGGTAAGTGGTCTTTAACATAATTATTTCTACTTGCTTCTTTGCCCAAGTAAAAGACTGTATTCCCTGGAAACTACAAGTGACTAACAAAAATTGATTAGTAAGGCAATCCCTGTTGAAATACCCCAGGAAGAAAGAATTCCTGTAATTTCTCCTCAAGAACTCACTCTGTGAATCCACATCTTTAAGATCAAAAGGAGTATCAAGTTCAGATTCCACCTTGTATGTTTAAGTTCTTTCAATGATGTTATTCGCTCTTGTAGTTATCTCTCAAGGTCCTTGTTCATTATATTCTGCAGTTCCTGATTCATGTGTCTAGGTGGCTTATGAAATAACTAGAGTGGGGTGAGAAGAAAGAAAAGGCCCCAAGGCTGATCTATCAGTTCATGAAGACCTCATTACTGTCAAAGTAAAGGAAATGTGACCACTGTGTTATCCCCTTTGATAATACAGATGTTTGTTTTACTTTGTAGGGTTTTGGGGAGGTCATGGTTGGGTTTGGGGAGAGGGAGTTTTAACATTTAGAGGACACAAAATCCATTAAGAAATTAATGGAATGAATCTAGAGACAAGGCCAATCCAGATCATCTTTCCAGATACATTCTAAATTCTAATAACGTGAAAACCATCCTAAGGATATAATAATTCCCCTTTCCCCTGATGAGTATACTGAGACTGAGAACGTTCAGCAACTTGCCTAAGAACACACAACTAGGAAGCTATACAGCTACAATTTTAACTCCTAACTGTCCTCTATACTATTACCAGATACATCTGAAATGCTGGTTTGATCTAAAATAAAGAAACTTATAGCCCACGAATAAAATCTAAAGCTTTGGGCCTCAGGTTCCTTATCTACAAAATGAGGTTGGTCTGGATCAGAAGCATGCAACTCCCTCCTCCCGCATACACCTTTTTTCTCCTAAAAGAAAATATTTGGTAGAAGTCCAAATACACAGAACAACTAAAAGTGGTGCTTTGGGTCCTGAGCCCCAAAGAATAGCATGAAACAGCTGGAACAGATGATCTCTAAGGACCCTCTTTGGCTCTTAAGCCAAGACTTAATCTCTAAATTTCTGTATGTTAGAAAAGTATTAAGGTATATGCATACTCAAGGTTATGTAGATTTGTTTTCATGACATACTGCTGGTATGCCTGATTTATGGGATACTCTCTGATTTACGGGATGCCAAATCAGAAACACAACTCTCAATTCAAAAACGTTTCTTATAAGAAAAACACAATCACTTTACTAAACAGTTTTCAGGAGAAATGTGAACTGTATAAAACATGTCCAGATCTCTGACTGAATCAACAGATACATAGCACCTTAGGAAATGTAAACTTGGATCCTCATTTGGGAGAAAGGAGCAAATCCTGACAAAATAAGTTGAGTTCGAACAGCAAAATAAAACAATTTATATATTATGCCTGTGGGCCAGCACACAGTCCAGTCTCAAATTCTAAATGCACAGTATTGTGTTATTAAATATGATGTTTAAATAATAATCCTTAAGGTATTCTAATTTCCTCATACATTAAGAAAGATTTTATTACTCCAAAATACTAAATTAAGTAATATATTTAGAGTGTTTTTCCCCCCGCCAAAATGTATTCTCTGGTTAATTTTAATCCTTGAAACTTAAACTCCACTTCTATCTCGGCATGATGCTAACAAAGGTGTTACTGTTTCTTTTAGGTGACTAGAACATTGGTTTAATGTGTCTCAATCTCTATGAACTACTCCACATGTGACTGGGTCTTGACATTTTTGGGGAACATGGATATCTTTAGAATTTGATAAAAACTATGGAATCTCTGGGACTTCCCTGGTGGTCCAGTGGTTAAGACTCCACGCTCCCAATGCAGGCGGCCAGGGTTTGATCCCTGGTCAGGGAACTAGATCCCGCATGCCACAACTAAGACCCGGTGCAGCCAAATAAATAAATAAATATTTTTAAAAATAATAATAATAAAATGTTAAAAAAAAAAAACTATGGAATCTCTCTCTCAAACACTGTACTGGAAAAATTTGCATACAACGTTCAAAAGTTTATAGATCCTCAATACTCATTTCTATGTAAGGATCCAAATGGCCTCAGGCAAACAGCATTACCAGGGCAACAGAGGTCTAGGGGAAGACGGGAGTCCATCTCCCACTATTTCAAAACTTATCATTGACATTTGTAGGTTCTACACCAGGGTTTCTCATTTCAGTACAACTGTCATTTTGGACCAGATAATTCATTGTTGTGAAGGACTGTGCATTATAGGATGTTAAGCAATATATCTGGCCTATCCACACTAGCTGCCAGTAGCCCCCAGTTATGAAAATAAAAAAATCTCTCCAGAATTGCCAAATGTCCTCTAAGGAGCAAAATCACCCCTAGTTGAGAACCACTGTCCTAGACAATGATTAGAAGTCATTTCTTTCCTTCCCTTTTTCCTCCCCTCCCCTTCCCTTCCCTTCCTTCATTTTTTTGTGAAGGAAGGTGCAGCGTTTATTGCAGGTGCCAAACAAGGAGTCCAGGGCAGCTAATGCTCAAAAAGCCTGAACTCCCCAATGGGTTTCAGCAAATCATTTTTAAAGGCAAGGTGAGCGAGAGGCATCCCAGGGTATGTGATCAGCTCGTGTACAATTCTCTGATTGGTTGATGGTGAGGTAACAGGGTACTGTCACAGGGATTAACATTATCTATCCTTAGGCACCAGTAGGTCTGGGGGCTATGTGCTCATGGTCATCAAATAGTGAATTTCTTCCATTTGGTGGGGGTTTTAGCATCTGTAAAACAACTCAGGAAATGTGCATTATATACTGTTATCTGGGTACTTCAGAGAGGAGCTAAAGCAGAGGACATGGGGGAGGGGTCTGTCTTGGGAAGGCCCCATAGGGTCATGCTCAGTTACAGTAGGAAAAAGATACTGAGTCAAACCTCAGTCACCATTAGTTCAAGATACCATAGGTTGTTTCTGAGGGAACCAAAAGGTGATATAGATCTGTTTCCGGACAGGTGATTGGAAACAATTCTCCCTTTCTTGTTCTTTAAGCATTAGAGGTCATTTCTGAAGAGAAGGGCTATTTCATTATTTGTATCACATAAATTACGTATTATTTTTGTTTGGTACTTGATTATAATAATGTCTTTTTTTGTTTAGAAGTTTCAACTGAGTATGCCTTTTCTTCCAACTAGAACAAAGGCAGCTGAAGTCACCTTCTTTTGTATTGCATAATATTTAGCATAGTGCCAGACACATAGTAAGTACTTAATAAGCACTTAATTGATCTGTCTTGAAGGAGGAATTCTTATTTCAAGCCAACCGTTTGATCTTTCATGTTTGGAACATAGTCTCTCCAACAGAAAATGAATCAAAACTTTAGGATCTAAATAAATGTCCTTTATCCCGAAGTGGTTCATGCATTTTTTTTTTTTTTTTTTAGGACCTATAGCTGTAAATAATTCATGAAATATCATTCTTGGGAAATATTTTTCTGGTTATTTAGTTTGTTTACAACAATAAAGAAATAGTATCTTCAGTTAAATACAGTCTGTAATTTTTTGCCTGGCTCTCACTTATTACACCAAAATAGTAGAATGACAAACACATTGCAATGAATTAACACACCACCACGATAACTTAAAAATGCTTTGTTCTTGCTGTCATCATGAGGTCATTTAAATCTCCTGCCACGGATCACAGCTGTTTATGTTCTAAATTCTTAAAAATATGCCCATTCCAGAAGCTTCCTGGCATATGCACAAGAACATTCTTCAGACACTTTTAGCTTCATTTGAGAGCAGCCACTACGTGACTGAAAAACAACTTCATTATAAATGTCTAGTTTTGCACATTTGTTTTTTAAAAATTTAAGCATATAGTCAAGGACTGCCAAATTAGTTAAAAATAACATCAATAACCCTACAAATAAGGAGTGAAAAACTCTTTTAAAACCAACCATGAACACAGATGACTCAATTATAACAGTAATAATTTAAGCGCAATTCATTCAGACTTATTTTGGCAGTCTGCATACACACAAAGATTCTTTTAAATATCCTTTCAAAATCCACTAAAATAAGAATATACATTTCTTCTGAACTTGCTCATTTGAAATTCTGAAAAGTCTTCAAGGGGCAGGACACGAATAACTTAAAATAACTCAACTAGGTACTATGGCTGGTTTTGTTTATAAAAACAAAATACATGTTTTAAGATTTCTGATATAGGCTGAAACTGGCGCTTTTTTATGTATGTGAGAACTCAGGATCCATTGAGAATACTTACGAACACTTACGGCTCAGTCTTTATTTATGTATGTTGTATGTTTAAATGAGACCATGTTAACACTCAATCCCAAAAGTACCCTTTAAAATGTAACTAACTACCATCGCCAACTGAACTCCCAACTTGGAATTCACTCTGGGTGTAACCATGCCCTGGGAACACTGACATCAAAGGCACCCTTTCAAACTGATCAGTTTTCTCCAATGGTGTGGGGAGGAGACATTTACTTATCCTTAAAGCATATCAGATAGCAAAACTATCAATCTTTGTAATGAGAAAGATGAAGATTTGAAGTGTTTCGACCTTGGTTCAAGATTTGTTTAGAATATTGGTTTAGAACATTTAGACTTTGGTTCATAATTCGAACTTCTGTAAATCCCTCTCTCCTAAACTCTTACAGTACCATATTCTTTTATTCTGCACTATTTATCACAGTTGCAATTTTATATTTGTGTGATTTTTTTTAAACTATTATTAATGGTTATCACCCTTACTAGGTTGCAAACTCCATGACAGTAGAGGCCACAGCTTGCTTTTTTTCCCCCCACAAAGGTAACGCTATGGCTAGTGGAGGGCCAAGTACACAGCACATGCTGAATAAATGTCTGCTGAATGAATGGAAGTGCAATTGAAAGGATACATGAGTCAAATTTGTTCCCAACCTTACGGACAGGGAGCAACAATTCATGAAATTAAGAAGTAAAATAACAACTAGCCTTGGGAATAATAGTAAATAGCAAAATTCAGAGCCAACAAATGCTCCTTGTATGCACTTAATATTGTTAGAATACTGTTATATCTACTATATGGAAACAACACAGACAGCTATAATACAGATAATAAGGATAAAAGGGTAGTATAGGTAAGCTACTTAGACTGGGAATGGCTTCTCATATAGCATTTAATTCTCTTTCTCCTAAAACAGTCAATGAGGTATTCATAGAAGACACTCCCAAAGTATATACTAAATGAAGAAATGTTAATGCTTTTTGCTGTTGTTCTTTGTCTAAAAGCTGTTTCAGTGGGTAGCAACTGTTTTGTATTTGCCCTGAATTTGAGCTTATCATTCTCTAACCTCTTCTGAATCTCCTTTGACTCTCCTGTAGAATGATGTCTTCCATTTGTAAGTATATTCATCTTACTGTGAATCAAGCTGTCCTGCTTCTTAGAATCAAATGTTCTTAAAAAGTGGACTTCAAATACAAGACATTTGGGCTTCATTAGGGAGCTATTGTTTCCTGTATTTGTCGGTACTTTATTTGTATGTTTTCTTTGCCTTTCAAGTAGTTTGTGATCACAATGTACGTAATAGCAAGCTGTCCTTAATACTAAAGTAAAATTCTGGCCAAGTCGGATGAAACTATTCTGCTCTTTAATTTGTGGCAAAGAAGACTGAAGAACTACTTGTTCTATTGTTATTTTTTATACATAATGTTTATAGACAAGGCAGAAAATAAATGAAAACTTTAATGAATGGGTAAGACGTAAGGAACCGAAGGCAATTTTTTGGAATTAGTCAAAATAAGAAAGCTCAAACAGAAATGTTACACTAGCTCAGAAGTAGGGAGTTTTCGTTGGGGACATGCACTAATCTGCTCTGGTCTAGCATGGATCTTGGGTTTTAATGGGCTGTTAGCCAAGGAGGCAGGAGGCAGGAGGCAAAGTCTGGAGCCCGATCATGATGGCAGGTCCCAGAGACCACCACCATGAAGCCAGGATCCTTTAGTAGATGCTGCTCCTCCTCCAACAATTTAGAAGGCATACATGCCTGTTTGGGCTTTGGCCATGGGCAGAAGAAGGGAAGTAAAAACACATTTTCCCCCCAGAGAATTTATAACCACAAGCCCACAGATCCATGGGTTTGTGGCTAGAATTCACACTATTTGTGTGGCCCCAAACACCCTAATCCAAAAATTTGGTTTCAATAGGTCCAGGATTGGAAGTGCCCTTAGGTACCTGGCAAGTACTCTCTAAAAGAAGTATTTTTTTGACTCAGGCCTCTGAGAATTCCCATAGGTAAAGAAAGATCCAAGAACAATTAGATCACAATCAAAATTCAATATGAACCAGAGTAAGCTGAAACCAAATAAGTCAGACCTATAAAGACTATAGATTTTGGAATTATCAGATACAGAATATAAAATCAGCACATTTAAAAAAACAAAAGAAATTAAAAGATAAGATTATCAAAGGTATGAGACAGATTTGGGGAAGAAAAAAAAGTTCCAGAAATGAAAAACATAACTGAAATTATAAAGTCAACCAAGTTACACAGCAGAGGTAAAGAAAAGATTAATGAACTGAAACACAGAACTGAAGAAATTACCCAGCATGCTGCACAGATTCAAAGGTATGGAAACTATGAGTTAGATACAGAATGAGAAGGTACCACATATATCAAATGGGATTCCCAGAAGGAGAAAATAGAGAAGATGAGGAAAAGGTAATATTTTAAGAGAAAATGGCTGAGAAGTTCTCAGAATTTTAAAATGAATGGAAAGTTACTAATCTTCAGGATTCTGGGTATCCAATTAATTCTAAGCAAAAATAAAGCTACCAAGCAAAAAATTACCTACATATATCACAGTGAAACTCTAGAACACTGAAGTATTTTAAAAGCCAGGGATAAAAGAGAGCACCGTGGAATAAGGCCAACCCTTTCCTGACAGGGTTCAGAAGTGGGCCCCTGGGCCCTGGAATTAAGACAGTGTACTTTTTAGTTACACAGGCTTCCTTACCTGTAAACTCACATCAGTAGGGGTCAAGGGGAAGCCCTGAGTTCACAGTAAATTTGCCCCTCCCCAGAAAAGGATTAAGAGGTGACCAGCTAGGCGCATCCATGGCAACAGCAGATACCCTTCCCTCCCTAATCCTCAACATTCAGCCTCACCACCAAAATCTTGAACCCAGCAGGAATAATCTCTCTGTGCCTTTTATCCCTTATTCATCTTAGTCATCACCAAAAGTCCCTATTCATCAGGTTCCCCCTGATCTCCCGTGTTCTAATCCTCAGAAGTTAACTATACATCCACTCTCTCTGTCACTATCTCCCTCCCCCTTCAATTCTCTACCACTAAATTCCCTGGAATTCACAGTACATCATCAGTAAAAATTACTGTATCTCAATTATTGTATCTCTGAACATTTTCTTCATCTTCTTGCTCTAACTGAAGCCTGGCTCTCCCCTGAAGATACTGCACAAGGCGGCAGCTTCAAGTGTTTGTTGGTGCTGCTGGTGGTGGTGGCAGCAGCGTTTGGTTTCTTCACAGAGCACTCACACCAACTGGCCTAGGGAGGGGGTGGGTGTATGGGTCATTAGTGCTCTTTATCCAGTTCTAGGAAGTGTGTTACTGGTCCAGGGTTAGGCAGAGTGACTAACTGACCAATAAAACAGAGAGCCAACCAATAGATCCACACAGTTTTGAAATATTGGTACCTGACAGAGGTGACATGTCTGATTACTGGGGGAAAGGAGAGATTATTCAATAAATGGAAGAGGATAAAAAAGATCTGCCATGTAGAAGAAGTTGAAATTGGATTCCTACCTTATATCATACCAAAAAAAAAAACAATCAACTCCTGATGAATCAAGGACTTAAAAGTCAAAAATCAGTCCCAAATGATACAAACCCATCTCCCATCAATGTTAACAAAGTTAAGAGCTTTAATGAGATATAGTTCAAATACCATACAATTCACCCATTTAAAGAATAAAATTCAATGTTTTTTAGTACATTCACAGATACATGCAACCATCACCACAGTCAATTTTAGAACATTTTCTTCTTCTCAAAAAGAAACCCTATCTCTCTCCCCTGCAGGACACTCTGACACCCCCCCACCCTCCCACCACTAATCTATTTCTTGTCTCTATTGTCTGTTCTACATATTTCATACAAAATATGTGGCATTTTGTGACTGGCTTCTTTCACTTAGCATAATACTTTCAAGGTTCATTCACTTTATAGCATATATCAGTACTTCATTCCTTTTTATGCACCCAGATGTTTCAGACATACTTATAAATTAGATGAAAATATACACAACAGAAAGCAAAGGAGTGAATACTGAAATCTGGATGATGGTTATTCTTAGGTATGGGGAAGCAGGAGAGATCAGATGGATAAATTTAAGTTGTTGCACAATTCTAGCTTTTATAGTGGGTTCACTTTTTACTAAAAATAAATAAATAAAAGAAGGTCACGCTGGACCAATGATGAAAGAGTATCTTAATCCAGAGATTATAATGAATATACTTATGTGAACTAGAGGTACATAAGAATAAAAGGACAAGTTTAATAAACTTGACTATACCATTTTTGTTCTTCAAAAGACACTCTGAAGAGAGTAAAAAGGAAAATCACAAACTAGGAAAAGCTATGTGCAAAATATATGGTTGATAAAAGACAAGCCCAAAATATAGGAAGAACTCCAAGTAGAGGAAGAACTCCTATGAATCACTAAAACACAGACAAAGAACACTACATAAAAAATGGTCAAAAGACATGAATAGGTATTTCACAGATAAGAAAGCAGGAAAAAAATATTCTTTTCATTAGTAATTAGGCAAATGCCTGAGCAGTTCTTTAAAAACATTAAGTTAGGTCATATCACTTCCATTTCCCATTGCATTTCAAGTAAAAGTTAATAAAGTCCATCCAGAGGTCTACAAAACCCTTTGTGACTTGGCCACCTCTCTGCCCTCACCTTCTATTACTGTCCACTCCCTGGCTCATTCTGCCTCATTATTCCTGAACAAATCAAATATGCTTTCCCCTCAGGGCTTTTGCATTTATTGCTTCCTCTGCCTGAAATGTTCTTTCCCAGGTTAACACACAGGGTGCAATGTCTTTCCCATTAGCTCTTTGTACAAACGTCATTTTCTCAATGAAGCCTTCCCTTAC
The DNA here is from genome assembly GCF_009873245.2 of Balaenoptera musculus. Lineage (NCBI taxonomy): Eukaryota > Metazoa > Chordata > Mammalia > Artiodactyla > Balaenopteridae > Balaenoptera > Balaenoptera musculus. The sequence goes on from NC_045799.1 coordinate 40,331,933, forward strand.
TGCCCTTTTTAAATGGCTACCCACTCCCACCCATGAACTTCCGTTCCCCATCCAGGTTTTATCCTTTTGTTTCTATAGCCCTTAATCATCATCTGATTATTTTACCTATTTATTTGTTTACCAATTCCCTTCATCCCCTCTCCCCCAGTGCACACACACTAAAATGTAGGACCCCACAAAGGCCTGGATCTTTGTCTGTTTTGTTCAGTGCTATCAGAGAAGAGTCTGGCACACAGAGCAGGAACTCAACAAATATTTGAAAGTAATACACAAATTGAAACCGTAATGAGATACCATTACTTACATACTCAATTGGCAAAAAATCACCTGACAATATAAATTAATGGTGAGGATAAAGAGCTATGGGAACTCACACTACTGGTTAGAGTAAAATGGTACAAGCACCTGGGAAAACAATTTGGCATGACCTAGTTAAGGTAATTGTGAGCATGCTGTACAACCAAGAAATTCTACACATATCCAAGAAATTCAATATATACCTAAGGTGACAAGTCCAAGAATATTCACAAAGACATTGTTTATAATAGCAAAATACCACAATAACCGGCAACAGAACAGATATATTATGATATATCTATAATGGAATTCTATGTAACAGTGAAAATTAACGGACCATGTCTTCACATATGGATTATGAATAACTCTCAAAAATAGAACGTTAACAGCAAAAAGCAACTGACAGAAGAATACACAGAGGACGCTTTTATAAACTTCAAAATTAACAAAACTAAATATAGGCTGTTTAGGGATACATGCATAGGTGGTTAAACTATTGTATAGAAAAGGGGGATGATTAATATGGAATGCAGTTTCATAGTTTCTTCTGATAGAGAAAGGAAGAGGGTGTAACAGAGGAGTCTCACAGGCGACCGCATACGTTGGTAATGTTCTTTCTTAAGCTGGGTACACAGGTGTTCATTTTATTCTTTTCCTTTAAACTGTATACACAGTGTTTACCTTTTGTATCTATGCTCTACTTTCCCACAGTAAAGTTGTTTAAAAAAAAAAAGGGTAGTAAATGTTCAGTCTTTGACAACTGTGTGCTAAACTAGGTTTCACTGCCTTTTGTCATTTAATCCCCATCAAAACAGTAGGTACCTAAACTCAGACCTTCTGACACAAGCCCTCTACACTCTTTCCATGATCGCAGTAAACTACTAATGCTATCCCAAACTTCATTATAAGAAGGTCCCGATCTATACACTGTTTTTGGAAAATCCACCTGTAAATTGATGGCTTGAAACTTAGGGGTGTCTAATTGTTTTCCTCCCTAGGAGAGGTTCTAACTACAGAAGCTATTAACATAAGGGCATTTTGAGGCTGCAGTACAACCGAAATGTCATTTCTAAATTAATTAAACAAAAAAATCTTTCTTTAATAAAAATGAAATGAAAAGCACTTCAACCTCCCTAGCATTTCAATATTTAACGACCTTTTAAGCTAGATTTTTCTTGCTGCAATCTAAGTATTTTCTTCCACATATACTGGGCTGAGTTTATATAAGTAAACTGTAATTCTGACTACGGCTAAAAAGACTTCCCAAATAACTATTAGGAAAGCAGTGTCTTCCCAACCTTTTTCCTATTATGACATATAAAAAATAATGCTTGCACAGCACACTGGAGTAAATGGAGGAGGCTACCAGAGAAGGAAACGAAACTGGGGGCTCTGGTTGATCTAAAGGCTAAAGGGATCAATACCTGGGCAAATCTGTAATCCACAGGTGGTGCGCTGGTTGGGGATCTCTGAAGTAGAGTACCATTTAAGGTTTACTCCTTTTCTAGTATTTGTAATTAACTCAGAGTTTATTTCATTGGCAGTGTCCTCCACTGCAACATTGAAAAAGTTACAGAATGAGAGTTAACAGAGAATGAAAGTAACACTGAAAATTAGGACTTCAATATATCCATGGCTTGTTTTATAAGCTAGCACTGTTTCTATTCTTAGGGATTCTCTGTTGACAGAAATCTACTAAAGTAATCTATGATGGGTCAAGCATTCTTTGGGTCCAAAGATATCAGAATCTTGGAATACCAACTAACAACACATATGCCTAGAAGCCTGCAGTGTTCAACAGCAAATACGCAAAGCTTTCCGTTGGCTTTTTTTTTTTTTTTTCTAAAAACCTTCAGAGCAGCTTATTAATCAGAAGACAGGCTTCTTAGACATTGTCACACATGTGATCCTGGTCGTAGACCAAACTGTTCCCACACCCTGAGAAGTCTGCTTCTGGCTCAAAATTATGAATCCAAATAAATTACTTTAAAAATATTTTTAAATCTCTCTATGCTTCCACAGAAAGAAGCAGCAACAGAAACCTAAAATGAAATACACTTTATGACAATCTAAGGTGACAATGCTTAGGAAAAGCTTGGTGAAGTCCAAGGCAGACAGATATCCCTAATTTACGCAAGCCAATTCTTAGAGAAGCATATGCCTTCGAAATGCATGCTTCAATTTACCACTGAGGCGTATCATTCCAAACACCAAGGGAACCCGCCCAAGTCAAATTATTGGCACTCATCTTTTGACATACATAGGATCAGATTTTCAAGTTTATGCCAAATAATTTTACAGATAAAAGTTTTCCATGTCACTGAATGAGTAGATTGAGCTAAGGCTATCTCTTGATAGCTCATTTGATGAGAACTATCCCCACCCTCAATGAAAACTATCATGAGAGGGAGGAAAGTACTTGTAGGCTCTCTTCCCCTAGTAGATTATATCAGGCAAACAGTGTCACTGTGTACTGAAAATAATACAGAGCCCCTCCCACAAGATACCTGCAGATTCAACCTGCTTAGCTACCAGTTCAAGCTACAATATTTTTACCAGCTTTACCTTGGACCTCAAAGTTTTAAATTATCATTGCATTATAGTCAGTGAGCAGTTGTCTACAACGGTCTAACCAAAAGGGCACTCAGAAAGGCTGGCAAATCTTTCAGAGCGCAGGAACATGGCATATGGTCCCAAAGTGGGATTAAGTTTTATATCAAACCAAAGATCTATAGAAAGTACTTATGCCCTTTCCTTTGTGTGGCTTCAAACCTTGAGTCAACTGTAGAAACTAGATTTGATTTTGTGTATTTTATCAGCATTTCTGAGGAGCCTTCATAAATTAAAAAATAAGAAGCTCCTTAGTTAGCACCATGAATTAACAGAACTGTTTCAAGATAAATGATAAGAGGCATGAATATGTTCTACTCGTAGGAATTTATCTCTAAGAAAATTCAATATAAGGTTATTATGTCCTGCATAATAGCGAAACATTAGAAAGAGCCTAAAACATAAATTAGATACACAATGGAATGTGATGCAGGCATTATGATTAAAAGATTATTTAGAAACATGTAAAAATAAGTATGAGAAATGAAACAAAAAAGGAGAATGCAAAATGGGAGTATAATCAACTACATGTGCCTGTAGAAGATAATGGATAAAAATGAATGTGTAATAGCTAAAACATGGAAGCAACCCAAGTGTCCATCAATGGATGAACTGGATAAGCAAAATGCGGCATATATACATATATATACAACACATACATACCATGGAATATTACTCAGCCTTAAGAAGGATGCTACAACACGGATGAACCTTGAGGACATTCTGCTAACTGAAATAAGTCAGTGACAAAAAGACAAATACTGTATGATTCCATTTATATGAGATACTTAGAGTAGCCAAAATCAGAGAGACAGAAAGTAGAATGGTGGTTGCCAGGGGCTGGGGGAGGGGCAATGAAGAGTTGTTTAATGGATATAGAGATTCAGTTTTATAAAGATGAAAATGCATATGGAGATGGATGGTCGTGATGGCTGCACAATAGTATGAATGTTCTTAATACCACTGAACTACACACTTGAACATAGTTAAGATGGTAAAGTTTATGTTACGTATATTTTATCACAAAAAAATTGGGAAAAAAACCAAATGTGTTAAAGTAGTATAAGGTTATATGACTTTTCAATCTTAGAAAAAAAAGAACAGCAATAATGAAACTGCTGAAAGTAGTCTGAGTGAATTCTGTCAAAATAACACATGAAACATGTGTGTGAAAAATGACAGTGTGCTAGCCAGGCAGTCAGTATATAGAATGATGACGTGGGACAACCTCAAATAGAATAGGCAAAAGCTCTGCTTTAAAGACCAAAGAATTCACAACTTCAAACAAATCACCATAGCTGTGGGCTGTGGGAAAACAATACATGAAACACGCTCTCTGTTCTTGAACCGACTCTGGGCAGATTGTAAATCTAAGGCAAAGTCAAAAAAAGTACTACTGTCTGGAAATAGTAGCTACAGATGCAAACAGTACAACTGACATGACACACAGGCAGAGAGGGAAAGGCCCACATTAAGAGAATCAGCCTAGATGCTGGCAACCAGAAGCACTTATTGATTTACGTATTTAATTGGGATCCTAAAACAGCAGACCAATTAACCTAAAACTTCAAAAGGTATGGGAATTTTTAGCACTTTCTGAAACTACTACTATTATAAAAATATCTTCAGTTTTGCTTTAGATCTTTTCTTTAAAAGCTTCTTGGAAAACTTAAAATAAAATTAAATCTTAATACTAACAGAAAATTATTGTTAAAATAATCCAGGAAATTCTGAGAAATTTACTGGCAACTCTATGGAGAAAATGTGCTACCACTGTTTTTAGATAACCCTAGCTGCTTCTCATTTTTATTACATATTCCACAAATGATTTAATTTTTCTTTTTTTGGGGGGGGGGGCACAGTAAAAGTTTCAGCTTATTACCATACAAGGCCCTTATAGTCAACCTGTTAACTGGATGATTTAAGGAAGGAATGGACACCTAAGTTTTAAAATTCAAGCTATGTACTAGCTGTGTACAAGTTATGATAGTGCACTGCAAACTGGTTTCCTCCCCATCACCAAAACATGAAGCAAACTGCAAATTCTTTTTAGCTTATTTTAGTTTTCCATTTAATGCTCTCCTCTACACTGAACTCAAAATTTTAAACATCTGGTTATTTTAAAAGTTCTGACCAAAAAAACAGTTTTGCGACTATATTTCAAATAATGGATACACTGGCAATAAATGGAAATAAGAGATATAGCCAAAAGTAAATAGTGAACAGGTTTTAAGATGTCTGAAAATTAAAATGTTTGAAACCGGGCTGCCTAGCAAAATGAATGCCCAACTGATTCAAAACATTTTATTTCTAAATAAAGAATGAATAACACAATAGCCACAGATACAGGTCATTAATGTCTCTGTGTTTAAGCTTCCCATTGGGTCACTGAATAGAGAAACGGAGATGGAATAAAGATGGGGAAAAAGGAAGTACAAAGGATAAAGAACAGATACCAGAATCAAACAGAACCACAGTTGTGAAGCGTGGAGGAAAGAGTAAGTAGAGGGAGGAGGAGCTGCGACCTCACCTCTCACCTCCATGCGTGGGCGTCAAGAAGGACTCCTCTCGCGGGATGAGACAGCAAGGAGTCCTTCCTTCTTCTCTGCCTTCCATGTCTCCTTCAAAAGACTAAGAATCCCACAGCTCTGGGCGTTCCCGACAAGATCTGCCCAGACACTGACAGTCTCACCACTAGTACAGCTTTAAGAGGTCAGTATTCATCTCATTATATCCTTTATCTCTATTTAATTCTGTCATCACAAGAAGTCCACAACTTTCAAATCATCCCTTCTCCTAAAAATATGCTGAATATTCCCATTCCCACCCTTCCCCCAAAAGAACATTTCTACACCTTAGTCCATCATAATCAGTCATTAATAGTTATTAACAAAATCCTCTTTATTCATTCCCTTGCTAATTTGAGTCTCACTGAAACCTGGTTCTTCTCTGAGGACACTGTTTCTCCTGCAGCTCTTCTAGGTGGTGAATTTTTCTCTCCCACACTCTGTCCATCTTGTTACTCACTGCCAACTCCAGTCCACTGGCTGGTCTTCCTCCTAAAGTCCCCAACTTTTAGTAACATGTTATCAGACTACACCGCCTACTCCCCCGTTACTGCAGAGATCTAATGACTGTAGTCACACCCCTCACTTCTTGAAGAGCTAAGCTTTGGCTCACTGCCACTCTCTCCAATTCTAGCCCTGTCACAATTCTTGGTGATTCCAATATCCACACGGATGACTGTTCCAACACCCTGTGCCTCACAGTTCACTGACTATTATTCCATACTCCCTGTAATCTCAGAAACTCCCCCCATAACTAGAACTGTCATTATCAAAACTGCAAACCCACCATAATCTTAATTTCAAGTATCCTACTCCTCAACCACTAGCCCCAATCCTTCCATTTTATTTTCTCTAGTACCCCAAGGTTAACAATTCTTTTGTCTCACAGGGACCTACAGTCCATCAATCCTCTCACCTTTCCCCCATCCGTCACCCCCAATATACCCTCATTTCCCTCCTAACCCAACATAGATACTATGGTCCATCATTACAATCACCCCCCTCCCCCCCTCATCCCTACTCTCAGCTGATGACTTTACTTCCCATTTCACTAGGAAAATATAAGCAAATAGAAGAGTACCACAAGTTCCCACCACCATTTCTACTCATTACCCTCTGTGACCATATTCCTTCCCTTCTCTCCTGTTACAATGGGTGAAATGTCCATGTACATCTACCAAAGGCCAATTCCTCCACTTGAGCAAAAACATTCCAACTCCTTTTGCCTACTTTAGAATGTAGTTCTCTGCATCATTTTTTCCTGTCTGTGGATCACTCCCAGAAGTAATATAGCATGCTGTTATTTCCTCTCATATTAAAGAAAAATGCTCTCTTGATCTCACTTTCCCTTCCAGTTTCTAGAGGGAGTTCTACTAGCATAAGTTAGAATGCTAACTAATAAATGTAGAAGAAATGACAGAAACAGAAAATCAATATTTTGCAGCCAACAATATAATAACTGATTCAAGCAAGGATCTATAAAAATCTATAACATCACCAAGTAAAATGCTGGGGAACAGGATATTCACACACTGCACAAATTACCTATCAGTTACAAAAGAAAAAATAGAGCTTTATGATGGAAATATCAGTAGGACACCACCTTAAGTGAGTGAGCAAAGTTATAACAGCACAAAAAATGGGAGAAACTGACATTATGTGCCTCCTGATGTGAAGCAATGGGAAGTATACAACATCATTCATGGAAAATTCTTGCCAAAAACCTTTCAGCTGAATTGTGAGGAAACAATCAGACAAATCCAGATTGTGGGTATTCTATAAGTCAACTATTGTAGACACTTTAAAACTGACTGATCCTGGATCAGGATAAAACACTGTAAAGAATATTACTGGAATGAGTGAGAAATTTGACTACTATTTTAGCGATATTAAATTCCCTTAGTGTGATAATAGCGTCATGCTTATGTAGAAGAATGTCTTTGTGTTTGGAAGTTACATGTCGGAGTATTTTTTTAAGGATGAAGTGTGATGACGCCTGCAACTTCCTAATCATCAAATATTTTAGAAAAAGGAGTTGTCTCTCCTAACTGTCTCCAATTCCACTCCTCATTCTCTCCTAACCCCATTAAGTTCATCCTCCCCATTCCACCAAAACTCTTCAATGGTCTCTACATTGCTAAATCCCATGGTCTTTCTTAGTCTGTATTTTACTGACCCATCTTCTCACTGAAATGCATTCTTCACTTGGCCACTGGATACCCCACAACCCTGAATTTCCTCCTTTGTTTCTGGTAGCTTCTTCCCAGCTGCCTCTGGATGGTCCCTGCTCACCTCTCCTCAACCTCTAAATGCTGGAGTACTCCAAGGGATCAATTTTTGAACCTCTTTTCTTTTCTACCTACAATCACTCCGTTGGTGTTCTTTACTTACAGAGATCTGTACAATGAAGATTCTCAAATTTTTTATCTCCAGTCTTGACCTCTTCCCTGAACTTTAAACTGGATATCCAACTATCTCCTTGGCATGTCTATTTCAATATATAATAGGCATCTTACATGTGACGAAGAGAATTTCTGAAGTTCCCTTGAAAACCTGTCCAACCCACAATCTTTATTATCTCAGGATTATTACAATAGCCTCTTGACTGATCTCCCCAATTTTGTCCTTCCCTGCCACTTTAATCTACTCTCAAGTACAGCAGCCAGATTGGTCCTGTTAAAAATAAGTCAGCTCCTCTTTTTATTATATCTATGGGATGATGGATGCTAACTAAACTTATTGCAGTAATCATTTTACAATATATGTAAGTCAAACTATTATGCTGTACACCTTAAACTTATACAGTAACATATGTCAATTATATGTCAATAAAACTGGAAAAAAAAACCAAGTCAGATCTTATTGCTTCTCAGCTTAAACACTCCAATGGTTTCTCATCTCACTCAGAGATGTTCAAACCCTTAAAATGGTCTGCAAGACCCTCATGATCTGGCCCCATTACCTCTCTGACATCATCCATTATTCTCTCCTTCACTCACTCACTGTGGTCACACTGTTCTCTGTGCTGCTCCTCAAACACACTAGATAAGCCACAGCTTCAAGGCCACTCACTTGTTATACCCTCTGCTCGCACTCTCCTCTGCATGGCTCACACCCGACCTCCACTTCCTTTAGTCTCTGCTCAAATATTTTTCTTACTAAAGACTTATCTGTCTCCCCTTAACCAGAAATATAAGCTTTATGAGGTCAAGGATTTGTATGTTTTGCTCACATGGTGTCTAGAATGGTTCTTGGCATATGCTCAATATTCGAAGGAAAGTTGAGGCACTGCAGGATGATGAGTAGAAAAAAGACCAGATATCCTTTTCACCTGTGTCTATTAATCAGGAGATAACTAAGGAAAAGAGGACTTTTATCATATCTAATCTCCTTTAAGATTACAGACAAAGAAACATGTCATTATCTGTTCATATTCTGGATGAAATTTCAAAGATTAAAATACACGGCTTGCAGTATCTACAACAAAAAATTTTTATCACATAAATTATTAGGGGAGGTTATTTAACATATGAGATCAAACTCATTATGCTTCATTTATATGTATATTACAAATTCCCTAATGAGGCACATTCATCGATAAAGTCTCAATATGCTAATTACATGTGTTACTTTCTCTACTCATCAAAATGAGTCAGGCAGGATACCTTATTAGCAACACATTGAGATGGGCAATGCTACTCCACATCAAAACAATGGATTACAACGTTCCTTAAAAATCTTAAAATTCAACATTTTTAATCATTTATAATCTCAATAACGCTGTATTATCACACCTTCATGAGGAACTAAAACATCAAGAGAAAGAGTAGTTCACTCCAGTTGTTACACCCATGTACCTGTTATCTGCCTCCCTTAACACTTACCCTCGAAGAATTAAACTCCTAATGTTACTATATTGTATAATCCAACGTAAAAAGATAGGAAGTTTAAACAGTCTAAACTAAAATTTCTTTCAAGCCACGCCAAGTGCAGCAACTGTTAGTGATTATTAAGAGTACTTATTTTTCTGCAGAGTTTAATATTTTGGAAATTCAAGCCACAGAAAAACTGATGCATGATATACTATAATCTCATACTGACCCTCTGTGGTTTACTGAAGTATAACATCAAAAAAGTCCTGCGGTTCAGGGTAATTGTTACTGGGAACATACATTTCTTAAGACACAAATTCAACAAAATACACGTGTGACACGAATAGTACTCTGTAGCTTACAAAGTACTCTATAATATCTCAAATTAAGCAAGAAAGGTATTATTAGTCCCACTTTCCAAATAAGTAAACTGAGATCCTGAAAGAGTAGTTCATTTTTCTCATTTAACATGTCTAGTATGTAAAAGACCCCTTACATTTACATACACAAAGAAAACGCACGCACGCACTTGTGTGCACATCCATACCAAAGATTCACAGGGTAATAATACCCCATACGGGGCCTTCAAAAATACTATGGTTAAAGACTTTAAAAAATGCATTATATAGCAAAATATCAACTTTCCTTCATTCATCTAAGAGTAAAAATTACATAGCGAATGTTGATGATAATTCCATGAAACTGGCACTTTCATCATTGTTGAAGGCATTAAAAACCGGTACAACCCTTTTGGAAAGCAATTTGGCAGTAATCTCAAGACACAAAAAGTGTCCGTGTCCTTTCCTAGTAATTCCATTTCTGGGAAGCTAGCCTATGAAAATAATTTAAAATATGGAAAAAGCTATAGATTATTTATAACATTCTAGATGCTTGGCATCTGAGATTTAAAATTTGAGGCTTGGACACTGGTAGTTTTAACAGCTTGTGAGAGAACCACAGGTTGATCCACAGCATATGTAAAGTGGCTATGTGAGTGAGGAAGTCATGTTACTAACTGATGAGTGAGCCTGACTGCCAGCATTAGCTTCTCCTTGTGGTCTCTACAAGTTCTCACATGCACAGACGTTTCTAAAATGGGGTAGGTGGGGGGGAATGAGCATCTTTGTTAAAAAATTGTTTTTATAAGTAAAAGGCCCTAAGATAGCAAGCCTATTACTTGGCTGGTGATAAAAGTGAAGAGATCTAAGGGAGTACTGATATTTGTGGGTTTGGGAATTGTAACAGCCTTAGATCAAATTTCTTTTCAATGCCATGGGCCTATTGTAATGAAAGATCAGAAACATGACTAAAATATTCAACAACAGAGAAATGATAAATTAAACCACAATCTACCTAATCACTCAGTGGCCGAATAAGGGTAATGGAATTACAGATGCTAATTTTTCATTTTACATTTTCAAAATATTTTAAATGACATTAATATCACATCCACAAATAGCAAAGTCAAGATAAAAATGTACTGCTAAATATAAGAGGGAACAGTCGCTAATTCATCACATGAGATCAGCATTACCCTGATACCAAAAGCTAATTAAGGATATTTCAAGAAATGAAAACTATAGACAAATATTCCTCATTAACACAGGTTCAAAAATCTTTTATGAAACATTACTAAACTGAGTTCAGGAATATAAAAAAAGTACAATGAACCATGACTAAGTGAGGTTTATCCTAGGAAAACTGTACTGCTTAAATCTTCCTATGTATCACTTTTTGGTATTTGCACTACATAACTGTACTAATAAAGACAAAGGTTAGATCTGGCCCACTCAAAATAGCTCTAAAATATTTAATATAAAACTTTGCAATCAACTTTATTTTAAATCTTCTTTCTCAAATAGTCACCGGAATACCTCAATTTAAAATACGTTCATTTAAAATATCTTCATTCAATAAGCTCATTCTAAGATTAGAATTAAGCTACAATTACAACATACTTGACTGAAAAACAGAATCCAACATTTCCTGGAATCATAAATCCAAGGACCTCATATAAAAAAATTTCTTCACACATCTCTGAGTGGTATGGTTGTATTGCCTTATTGTGAGACTTACTGACAAAGGACACTCAACTCCTTAAAGCAGCCTCTGTGCTCTTCTGATGAACAATCCTAACGATATAGAGAATTCCTCTTTACCTTACACTGAAATCTACTTTCCTTCAACTTTTATCCACTGGTAAAAGCACTGACTTCTGAGGTAGTATGTGAGATTAAGTCTCTGTTTACATACTCAGCCTCCAAGTACTTGAAAATAACTATTAAGTCACTTTTTAGACTTTTCCTCTCCAGGCTAAATTAATTGAGTTCTCTCAACCACTGTTCATATGATAACACTACTAAACTTCATTTTTTCTTACCACCACTTCCTGCAAAAGCCAAACATTTAAAACAAATGGGTTATAACATAGCACCATGTTCCTATAGAAATAGGCAGAAGATATGTGTATATCCTAATAAATTTACTGCAAGAGTCAATCAATCCTCAAATATCAAAATATCCTAGTTTCCCCCCCTCCAAATAAAAACAACCTAAGAAAACAGATGTTTTACTCTCAGTGCAAAAACATACTAGTGTAAGAAACAGAAGTAACTGAATATAGAACAGTTAATGCAATGGTGCTCTAAGTAGTATTTTTTCATCTAGAGACGAATTGAGGCTAAAAGAATTGAATCCTTGTCAAAAATTATACCTACCTTTAAAAGATATACATATATGTAAAAAGCAGTAATTTGCAAAAAACCCCCACATTATTTGCAAAGGTACATGCTGATTTGCCCAGGATTGTTAAGAAAAAATGCATATGCTAGAAAACAACCCTCATTTATCCTAGCTTTTCTTTGTTTAGCTTTGACGTGGTTTTAATGTTATTGTACTAATATTGGGTTATTGAACTCTTCAAGGCAGTTATAAAAACCACTTACGATGCTATACTTCTTTGTTCAAAAATATTCAAAAATTGCACAATTGAGATGGAAAACTATGTATTACATATTTTGTGTTAGTGAAACCTCACTAATTGGTCTAGTAGCAGTTACTGGAGAAAAGTCCACTTATTAATAACATATTTTGAAAAGAAGTTTAATGACTTCAGAATACATGGTGCCTGGATTCAAATTTCTATAACCTGAGAATACTGGAATCAAACCTAGGAAAGGTCTACTTTCATAAATGGATAATTTGTAGTTAGTAAATTAAAGAGACAAAGAATAAGCCGCAGGAGTAGAAAACGCTGGTGCTAAAGTGAATTAAATCAGGCATGCAAATATCACGTTATCTTCCTCACCAAAACACTCCTTGAAAACGTGATTTTTTTAAGTTTATGTTTCCAAAGAGTTGATCTTCTTCTCTTTTATATCCAACATCCCAAAACGAAGGAAAACAAGTGAACATTTAGTTAGTATCTAATTCTTACCTGGAACCCACTTAATTTCCATTTCCATATCATTTTCTTTGCCTTTCTTTTCTTTTTCTTGAATAACTTGCAAGAGCTGCCTATATTTAGCAATTTGTTCTTCATCATCCTTCTGGCTTCTTTTTGTTTTCCCATCTTTTTCTACACTGACTCCATCATCACCTAACAAAAAAATCAATTTCATTTAATACACAGAAATAATTTACTTCTAACTTCAGTGCTTAATCTCAGTCACTGCAGCACCCTTCTAAACAACGTCAGATACACTATAACAATAGAATATCAAAATCAGACTTAAATTTCTTAATACAAAATGAATTAAATGACTTAGGTCTTGTTTATAATAAAAATCAGTTGCAATATAAGTTAGCATGGTCACAATATTACACTTGGGAATCTCTTTTTATTAAAATTCATATTTCAAAATAATCCTGTAGTCATGTAACATCCTTGGACTTTTCCACCCTACAAGCAAGATAGCAGGGATGGCACTTTTTTCCTCTTTATGTCTCCCACCATCCAACAGTGTGGCTTTAAAATGTATGGTCAATAAAAGGAGCCTGAATAGTGTTGGGATGCATCTGATAAATGGATTTAGCCATTCATGCTGATGATACAGATAAAGGAAGTTGCCTGTAATCCAAAACAAAGAATAATGAGTCCTTTCCATTTGATAGTGAGCAAGCATGCTTACTCTCAGGATCTCATTAATACATTAAGAATAAAAATGAATAAATTAGAAGTTTGTGCAATTAATTTCCTCATGTGGAAAATACTCACTTTTACATTTCCTAATTTCATAAAAATAATTATAATACAACGGAACAGTATAAAATTCATGGGCAAAAAATACCAAAGAAAACTAATACGTGAAAAGTTTGTTTGCTCTATATTTCCACTGTAATTCTCCAAGTCAAAAACATAAATTAAGAACCTGGGTTTTAATGTAAAACATACAGACTTACTGAATTGACTAAATGTCCCTAGTAAAGGAAAATTTAGAAGTAGCATACAGAAGACCCTCCCTTCTATGAGCTATGGCTAACTGGTCACTAAATATGTCTGCCATTATTAAGCATTCAGCTGTGAAACATCAATGTTAACAGACTGTCCTTACATTTTCAAAAAGGTGTTGTGAAAAAAATTGTTTAAGTAAATGTTTTTATAGTTTTTTTCTCTAAATGAATAAAAAATAGTCCATGACATTCTTTCCATCCTATCACACTTTTACATTTTCAAACAGCTGAAATTCATTTTTTTCCTGTTTGTGCTTTGTGCCACAATAATAATGTTGGATGGAATTCTGTCATGTATCCCGTAATTCAATGGATAAAACATCAGGAACACATTAACAAAATGGCAATGTATTTCTTTCTATTAAAAGCTTACTTCTGAAAACATAATTAGAAGCAAGCTCCTTCCAGGTTGAAATTTTAGTGGTAAGTCTCTGATGGCCTACTTTAAATTGATTTTTTTTCCAGTACTAAAATTTTACTTTCTGAATCTCTAAAATGTGGGTTAACTCATGGAAGTCTGTTTTTTCCCAATTCAAGGACAAAACTTTGTGAAAGACTTAATAATATAAAGGGAGTAAAAAATTAACTGTAAATGTAAGAAACCCTGGTACGATCTCTTATAAACTACAACAGGAACATACAGTAACTCTAAGGCATTCAAATATACTAATGTATCTATCAGAGGTACTAAACTATAGATTAAAGTGACTTTGCAATCGATTAAAATACTGAAGAAAAATAAAAATGCATGCTTTAAAAAAGTTAATTAGTATATTTCAAACAAAAAGCCATTAATCCTTAAAGTTTTAGAAGTAAAAACATATGACATGAGGTAGTATGCTAAGACTTTACATACATTATCTCAATTTTTCCAACCATGAGTAGGTACAAATATGATCCTCATTTCATACCTTTGGAAAGAAAGGCTTGAGGGCTAAGAAAACCTAACCTAAGTAACTTCACTATGTGGTGAAGTCAGGATTTGAAATCAGCAAAGCCCAAGACCTTAACAAGAATATACTGACAAATTAATGGTTATCCTCCCATAATATTTGCTGCCCTAATGTATTCAATAATGTCATTTCAAAATCTAGTTAAGTTCTCCCAAACCAAACAAAGAAAACCTATTTGGAAAACTTGTATTCAGTCTTCTCAAGAATACATGGAATGATCTTTTTTCCTTTATCTTAGAGCTGCTACTAAAGAAAAACTATCCAGAATTTTCAGAAAAGTGCTAAATGACCATATAGGTATATAAATAAAAGAAAAAGTAGATAAATTAGTGTATCTATGGGGGTAAAAAATGTAAAGGCTATTTGAGAAAGACTCAGCTGTTCTGTATACACTAAAAATAACATGGTCACTCAACTGTTTGGAATGCCAAAGAAATTAACAAGCAACAGCCATCAAGGTCTTAAATGTGAAGGCTTTTGTGCCCATATAAGTACCACTGTAAATCATACACTTTTTCAAAGACTATTAGATACCTAAGAAATTATGTGGTTTTATTTATTTTTATTTTTATTTATTCATTTATTTATTTATTCATTCATTTATGGCTGTGTTGGGTCTTCGTTTCTGTGCAAGGGCTTTCTCTAGTTGTGGCAAGTGGGGGCCATTCTTCATCACAGTGCACGGGCCTCTCACTGTCGCGGCCTCTCTTGTTGTGGAGCACAGGCTCCAGATGCGCAGGCTCAGCAATTGTGGCTCATGGGCCTAGTCGCTCCGCGGCATGTGGGATCCTCCCAGACCAGGGTTCGAACCCGTGTCCCCTGCATTGGCAGGCAGATTCTCAACCACTGCGCCACCAGGGAAGCCCTGTGGTTTTATTAATATGAGATTTCTGAACAAAGAAACTGCAATGATTAAACGTGATTCTCCATTCAATGCGTGAACAGAGTTCAAGAGTAATACTTTATGAAAAACTTAGATCAGTGAAGCAGTATCTTCAGTAGCCTAAAATCATAGGATCTTAAGAAAGTTAAGGTTTAATGGTCCTATGATAATACTAAAGAAGCATTTTAGGATTTATTTAATTTTACATTTATAAAATTATAAATTATAAAAACAATATATATGCAAAAGAAAAACCAAAAGGACAGGTATGAAAAATGTCAGGCTATAAATAAAAGTAAGAATATTCACTCCTGCTAGTTTAAAATACTTTATGTTTAACTTTTATGGTTCTTCATTTGCTGTCAGCACATAATTCTATCTTACTTATAATTGCGCATGGTTGGGAATTCATCTAATAAATGAAAATGAAAGTGTGAAGATATCTGGGAGAGAGTACCAACCAAAAACTAATAAGAAATTACAATCAGGGCTTCCCTGGTGGCGCAGTGGTTGATAATCTGCCTGCCAATGCAGGGGACGTGGGTTCGGGCACTGGTCTGGGAGGATCCCACATGCCGTGGAGCAACTAGGCCCGTGAGCCGCAACTACTGAGCCTGCGCGTCTGGAGCCTGTGCTCCGCAACAAGAGAGGCCGCAACAGTGAGAGGCCCACGCACTGCGATGAAGAGTGGCCCCCACTTGCCGCAACTAGAGAAAGCCCTCGCACAGAAACGAAGACCCAACACAGCCAAAAATAAATAAATAAATAAATAAAATTAAAAAAAAAAAAAGAAAAGAAATTACAATCAAGCAACCAAATTTCCAAACAGAGCCAGATCCAATATAAGGGAAAAGGGGTTTTTTGACCCTATTTTTAAAAAAGGAACTATTTTAAGCAAACAACATATATAATTTTAAAATACACCATCGATCGTTTTAATTGTCAAAAAAATTTTTAGATAAAGATATAGACAATCTGAGAACTTCTGCTTCCATTAATGGGAAGCTAGGTACACTTCAGACCAACCATTTTACTGAGGACATCAAGTTGGATGAAGTGTTGAAAAAAATCTTTTTTAAAAGATTCAGAGGGATTTAAAAAAGAAAAAAAGAAAACTTCAAAGAACTGACAAATCAGTGAAGAATTACCAAGTCAAAATCAAGGAGAAGATGGTGATCAGAGAGATGACCCCAGTGTTCAAGACCTATTTGCCCTGAGTGCATGTACTGATCTACCAAAGAAACAGCTGTGAGACTAACCTATAGTTCTGGCAGCCTGGCAGGCCAAGAAGACAAAGTTAAAGAACCAACTAGTACCCCCACATTTAGTAGGGACCCAAAAGGATATACTCCAGGGCAAGGGTCAACCAGAAGTAAACTAGCTCTCACACAGACTTGCATCACCCACTAGGTCCAGGGAACCTCAAGTCTTAAAACTTGGAGTGCAGTGGTTCCAGAATGATCAGAGTAAATGAAAGTCCTCTCTGATGAGACACTCTCACCTCAAATATCATACCAGCACAAAACGTTAACCAGGCATACAAGTGAACAGAAGTATCTTGTAAAGTAACAGAAATCAACCCCAAAAGATTTGAAATAAATACTGAAATTATCAGACATACACTACAAAAACATGTTTCCTCTGTTTACAGAAACAAAAGAAGGCACTGAAAATAACTGCAATGAGTAAAAAATGTTAAAAAGTGATATTGCTGATCTGAAAAATAGTCAAACTGGACTTTTACAAGTAAAAAAATATAATAGTCAAAATTAACTCAATGAACAGTCCATCAGCAGATTCAACACTGCTGAAAAGAGAATTAGTGGACTGGAAGATAGGTAAGAAAAAATATTCAGAAAGCGGCACAGAAATACAATAGATAAAAAATACAGGAGAGAAACAACATGGAAGTTACAGTGAAAAGATCTAACATATATTTAATTGGAATCCCAGAGGAGAGGGGAGAAGAAATACCTGAACAGATAATGGCTGAGAATAGTCCAAAACTGACTGAAAGATACCATGCCACAAATGCAAGAAACCCAACAAACCCCAAGCACAATAAATTAAAAAAATCTATTCTTAGTTCATATTAAAACTGCAGAAAAACAAAAAGGATGAGAAAACTTTAAAAGCAGTCAATGAGGGCTTCCCTGGTGGCAGAGTGGTTAAGAATCCGCCTGCCAATGCAGGGGACACGGGTTCAAGCCCTGGTCCGGGAAGATCCCACATGCCATGCAGCAACTGAGTCCGTGCGCCACAACTACTGAGCCTGTGCTCTAGAGCCTGCAAGCCACAACTACTGAGCCTGCGTGCCACAACTACTGAAGCCCGTACACCTAGAGCCTGTGCTCTGCAACAAGAGAAGCCACTACAATGGGAAGCCCATGCACCGCAACGAAGAGTAGCCCCCGCTTGCTGCAACTAGAGAAAGCCCGCGTGCAGCAACGAAGACCCAACACAAACAAAAAATAAAAATAAAATAAAATAAAAAAATTAAATTAAATTAAAAAAAAAAGCAGTCAATGAATAAAATCCAGGCAACCTTCAAAAGACTGAAAAAAGTAGACTGACAGCTGACTTCTCAAAAACAACAATGAAGCCAGAAGCCAGCAGGATATTATCTCAATGTGGAGACAGGAGGACTGTCCACCTAGAATTTTTTTACCAGTGAAAATATCTTCACAAATGAAGGCAAAAAAGGAAATTTTTAGACTAAACTAAAATTCAAGAGTTTGACACCAGTAGATACTACTGGAAATTATCAAAGATATACTTAGGGCAGAAGGAAAATGATCCCAGACAGAAGTATGAGATTTAGAAAAGAATAAGGAGCAAAAGTAGTATGGAAAATGTGGGTAAATTTAAACAAAAGAGTAATATTAACGTCCTATGGGACTTAAGAATTACAATATACAGAATAGCATGAAAGTTGTTTTAAGATTCCTTGTATTCTCTAGGAGGGTAAAAAATATTAATTAGCATTAAACTTTTTTTTTTTAACATGTTATTATTATTATTTTTTTAATTAATTTATTTATTTATGGCTGTGCTGGGTCTTCATTTCTGCGCAAGGGCTTTCTCCAGTTGCGGCGAGCGGGGGCCACTCTTCATCGCGGTGTGCAGGCCTCCCACTATCGCGGCCTCTCCTGTTGCCGAGCACAGGCTCCAGACGCGCAGGCTCAGCAGCTGTGGCTCACGGGCTTAGTTGCTCCGCGGCATGTGGGATCCCCCCAGACCAGGGCTCGAACCCGTGTCCCCCGCACTAGCAGGCAGACTCTCAACCACTGTGCCACCAGGGAAGCCCAGCATTAAACTTTAATAAGGATACAAGTCATGATTTCTAGGATAATCACTAAATGAACAGAAAGAGTCTACTTTATAAACAATTGAGCAGAAAAATGGAATGTAAAAAATAATCCAAAAGAAGCTCTTAGTTTAAAAAAGGGGGGGTAATAAAGCATTTTACTAGTTTAAGTGATGCATAACTACAACAATCATGACTAGTCTAAAAGGCCAGACTTTTTTTGTGAGGTCAGGGTTTCAAAGTGTTTTTGGTTAAAGAAATTCAGGCTAAGAAAACACCTTTAAATAAAAAATTTCAATTACTCTCTAAAAGTGTATATAATACTGTGTATGTGAGCTTGCTTCACAGACAGTTTGAAGATTAGTTTGATATTTCCTTTTAAGCTACTGTCAAACTTATTTCCATTAGTAAGTCTAGATTAGGCATCTAAATGCTTACAAATGTAGAACACCAAAAGATGAACAGTACCTTGTAGCTCCTCTTCTATCTCTTCTTCATCTTCACTAGAGGAAGCTAAGTAGGCTTGAAAATCCATGTCCAAAAGCTCTTCCTTTTTAAATTTCCTGTTGAGTGTTGTAATTCTTTCATGATCTGTCTCATCCCAAGTGATCTCCACCTTTCACCAATGAATAAGAAAAAAACAACAAATAAAAATGGAAATGTCAGCAACCCAAACTTGTTAAAGAATATTTATCGTTAACTTGTATGTTTAACAGTAAACTAAAAAAGTTAAGACGTGCTAAAACAAATAATAAATAACATGCTTAATGAAAAGTTTTCTACCTGTGGAAAGGGAACCATTTCAATTAACGTGTGCCTTCATCCTCCTAACTCTTTACTATATGAAAGGTACTCTATTATTTGGAGTAAAAATTCATCAGTGTATGGACTGATTGTGGTGAAAAGAAACAAGAAAATGCACTAGTGAAATAAGTAACATTACTATGAATGAGTCAAGACATGTTTTTCACCTGGAGTTCTAGGCATTTCAGGAGGTCTACAAACTGTCTGAAATTTGCTGATAAAGCTTTCAACACAATCTCAGTGTGGTCCATTTTCCAAAAGAGATTAAGAGCCACTGATGAAAAAGGCATCTATTCATTGGAAGTACAGTAAACCCCCACGACACAGGAATTCATCTATAACATCATCGGTCTTGTGATTGGCTCCTGTCCTCTATGCAGCCCCCATTCTCAGAGTCCAGTTAGAGGTTTAATCTTCATGACAGGGCGGGTCCCACATCCTTGCTTTTTTTCCCCCTCAGGCTAATCTTTCCAGTTCCGGACAACAAAATGGGCACCAAGAGATCCAATCCTTAAAATAGTTGCCATTGTCAGAGAAATTCCAGCTAGTCACCATTCAGAATTATTCTTATTCTGATAATTAAGACTGAGCTGATAACCACAAAACCACTGATGGAACTGGAACAGATGTGGATGATACAGCCAGACCGTTGAAACTCCAGACTGGCTGGCTGGATAGGCTTGCCCATTTTTTAGTCTTGAAAATAACATGATCCTACATTTTATGTGACTGAATCTTTTAGACTTCACTTACTGCATACTGGTGGGGTTTCCCTGTACTCAGTAACTAATTAAGGCCACACAGTACCCACAGGCTGCAAGTGACAGATACAGCAGCTCTCTTTCTGCCACTGGCCTATCCTCAGAAGAGCACAGTGGCTTGTCACAAGAAAGGCAATGAGAAGCCTGTATGGCTGCTGCAGAGTCCAGCTGTGGATAGAAGGTATATGGAGTAGAAGAGCACAGAAACTAGGCAGCTAAGTAACAAACTAATTCAATAAAAATCTTTTGGTTGTTCATTATTAAGCATTAATGTGTCATCTAGTAGTCCTGAATTATTCTACTTCAATTGTTTTTAGAATTTTGGATCATATCTGCAGAAAAAATGTGTTTCTATTTTAAATTTCCACTGGTTTTAACTGTGATTTGAAGTAATCTGTTACCTCCTTACCCCTACTCCCTAGGATATTAATAACTAACATATTACTTATTAAAGAATCTAGTTAAGTAACACTGTATGGGAAAGACAGAAGAGAAAAAAGAAACATTTGCAGGTAATTGACTCAGGCTTAAAGGCACAACAAAAATTTGAAAATAGGTTCCAACACATGTGGGAGATAAAAATGCAAATACACCTGTGGTTGATTTCTATTTGTACTTATGCTTTAAAATTTTGAATCCTTTCCATTTCTAAAGATGCTGTAAGTAAATAACTCTTTTCTTAAAGAAATGGAGTCCAGCTATATATTTTCTAAAGTTAAGAAATACCGTTGATGTTCCCATTGCAGCAGATGTGAAATATCTTGGCTTATATGCTGCTAAATCCACTTCTGAGGCTACATCCTTGGGCTCATCATCAAAAGTAATATCATCTGGTATAAACCTAAGAAACAAAGAAAAAAAACAATTTTATTTAAACATATGCTGCAGTGATAAACAACCAGAGTTTAGATTCTCTTCTAATTAGGTATAGTGTATACATACACACCATATAAGAGATTCTACAGAACACACATGTAGATGAAGCAAACAATGTTAGAAATAACCTTGGCACAAAATTTCTGAAATTCCTAAGCTATAAATCTGTAATTCCACCAAATTTGAGTGAAGTCTGTGTAGGCAGAAACCCTGCGTTAGGAGTCAGTTAATATGAGTCAGGTGTAAACACACATGGGTCCCTCATGTTTCAAAAAGACCTAGACTCCTGATAGCTCAGTCATTGGCTTGCTATATGATATTCTGAAGATCAAATAGAATTATTAATGGGTAAGTGCTCTGAATATAAAGTATCATAGATCTGAGGTGTCATTGAAAATAAGGAAAAGCTTAAAGTTGATTCTTCAAGACTAAAAAAATCTTAACAATTTTATAATTTTTTCCACAAATAAATAGTTGTTAAATGTAAATTAGCCACTGTAATTGTTTGACAATTCTTAGGCATCAGGCTAAGGAATGGGAGGAAAAAAGCAAAGAGAAATGATCCATGGTTATTATATTTAGGTTTTGTAATTTATATAGGAGATTTTATTTCCACACATGAAAAAGCACCTGCTGTATATTGCATTTTTGAGGGGAGGAATGAATAATTAAGGTTCATTAGGTCTATATCAGCGGTCCCCAACCTTTTTGGCACCAGGGACCGGTTTCATGGAAGACAATTTTTCCACGGACGGGAGGTGGGGGTGGGGTGTTAGGCTTAGGGCAGTAACGCGAGCGATGGGGAGCGATGGGGAGCAGCAGATGAAGCTTCGCTTGCTCGCCTGCTGCTTACCTCCTGCTGTGCAGCCTGGCTCCTAACAGGCTGCAGACCAGTACCAGCCTGCGGCCCAGGGATTGGGAACCCCTGCCCTAGATAACAGGATGGCAGCAGAAAATTCCATTTTCTTTTACAAAGTTACATATGACAAAATAAAACAGGGAATATAAGTTTTTCCATGGTCATTGATCTTATTTTCTAGGTACTGCCAGAGCTTATTCTAATACTGCATGAAAATGTCCCCAAAAGGAAACAGAAAGAATAAAATGATCCTGAAAAGAACATGTGAACATGAACTCATGATACGCAGAGTTTGACATTCTAACAAATGTTTGGTAACTACTATTTATATATCCAAAACAAGTACCTCCTTTTGAAACTGTTAACAGAAAAAAGAAGAAAATGTCTTGTTTGATGAGATATGCCCTTCTTGCTATATACTTAAGCATGCTAAACTCTTACCCTAAATTATCAATACAAAAAATTTTACTTGTATTTTTCTACAAGTTGGAATGCTTTTGAAGCGTGAAAGCCGCAGTGATTATCAATTGATGCATTTTTTTTTCCTAAAATATTTCATTTTGAGAACAAAGCCGCTAACAAACCTGGATACAAACAAGTGATTTCTATTGAAAATGTCTCAGTAGAATGGTTCACTGGGTTCAAAGAACTAGGCTAATGATAAAATGGTACAGTAGTTCGGCTTCCCGGTTTCCTTAGAACAGACATTCCCAAACACCTAAGGTTTTTCAGCTCGGGTCAGTGAAGCCTGAGCATGTGGTGGAAATAATGCCCAAGTCTGAAGATAAAGCCAGCAACACCATTCACTGAGCAGCATTGCCCAAAAGAACTTTCTGTGATGATGGTAAAGTTCTTTATCTGTTCTGCCCAACATGTGGTCATTAAGTACTTGAAATGTGCCTAGTGTGACTAAGCAAATGAGTTTAAACTTTTTTAAATTTTTAATTAAATAAATGTAAATAAGCCAGATATGACTACTGACTACTGACTACTGACTACTGTATTGGATGGCACAGATCAAGAGATACTAGTTTATTACAAGCAAATTCCTTTGCCTCCACCTCAATGCTTTTTAAAAAGTTACTTCACCCTGGTTCCTAGTTCTAAAAGACAGTTGCAAAGAAATATCGCTACATAAAACCTATCATCCTAAAAACATATCTGACATATCTGCAAGGACATAAATGTGAGGTGACTCATACCTAATACTTTAGCATTTTCTCATTCCAGTTTTCTTTCTTAAGAGTGATGTTCTACAAGAGAGTTCACCAAAAGCAAAAAATCCTCTTAGAATGTGAAAGGACAGAGAGCACTACCAGTTCTAGTATTTCAATTCTTATAAACACGTTGTGTTACAAGATTAAATTGGTACAACACATACTAGATTACCTTAGATCTATGAATGAGCAACTACTTTCGAATTCCAGGCCATCACAATCCTCATAAATTTTAGCGGCTGTTTCAAGAGAATCACAGTCTACTACTGCATAATAGTACTTCAGTCGTTTGAATTGATAATCTCTCAGTTTTTCTCTACAGGTCCTAAAAGGGGAAAAGCTCATTAGGCTTACTTAAACAGGAACACAAATACTCTCTCCCTTTAAAAAATAAATGTAATTGTTCCAAGAAAAATATATTACAAACTGGTTTTTATTCCAATCCAACCTTCCTTTATGATTTTGCCTTCATGAACATTAAATACTTAAGCCAATTTATTATTTTGACAAGGTACAGACCAGGGATTTTGACTGGAATTTGATATCTAGAAAAGGAAAGCAAGAACTACATGTGCTTACCTGTGATTTTAATTCTTAGAATAGCTATTTTTTGTTTGTTTTGCTATCACGTACAGCCTTCTCAAGTAAAACCACTGGAGAGGATCACTGTATTATAAAATATTCTAGGAAAGCATTGGCTTTTATTATAAAGAAATTACTGATCTTGTAAAACTTTATTCAGGTGTTGTCAAGTCTACATGGTGTAAATTCAACTTACTTAACTATAGCATACTCTTTGAGGGTTTTCATCTGCTCTCTTTTGCCACCAATTTTTATTAAGTGCACATATAGCTCCACCTAGTGGATTAAAAACTACCTTAAACTTTTTTCTATACTACATTACGATGATTAAGAACTTTTTCTACTATTCTTGTATTTTTCTATTTAATCCTTAAATAAGAGAAATTACATAATTTGAAGGCAAATAGTTTCAATGCCATTTACATAAAAAGCAACATGTTAGAAAAAAAGCAAAACTTACTGATTCAGGGCAATGAGGCTGAGACCCCTAAATCAGTTTAATCATGACATGTTTTTAAAACTGTAATAATAATTTTCATGAATATAGAAATACAAATACACACAAAAAAGGTTACTGGAATAGTGTGCCACTTCTGACAGACTTTAACCTGCTTTGCAACCTGTTTTAACCATGAATGGCACAAGTGTAAACTTTAGTCCCAACTATTAAAGTGACCAGAATTCTGAACTAGTGACACAAACTCATGAGGTTTAGTTTTATTTTCTAGAGTGTTTTAATACCAGTCCTTTTCAGGGGCATCTTCAGGAATGCTTAATAACTCTACTGGTCCTTGAACTTGCTCTTCCTTCATCCTCTCCTTGCCAAATTCTGAAGGATATATCTAAACACAAAAAAATAAGATTAATGTAGTTTATATTTCCCTTTTCTTATAATATACAGACCTGTCAAGGTCAGGAACTCTAAACAACTGGACTCAATGAAAACAGCAAGAATGCTTCACTTCCAAACCCACTATAGGAAGCTAAAGCATCCTGAGGAATAATCTTAAAAACAGTCATTTTGGCTGGGGATTAACAGATGTGGGCTTGGGAACAAAAATAGAATATCTCCTCCATACATTCTGGGTTCTAAGGGAAAAATTAAGAAAAGTGCAACAAGATTCTAAGTTCAAGGAATGATACATAAACACACACACAAACACACGTGTAAAAATGATTGGATTAAACAATTTAAATGAGATATATTAAAATGATTAAAGAAATATATAAAACAATGAAGAAAAATAATTTTGTAATCCCTATCTTATCCCTAAAATCATATCGCTTATCCAATGCTTTCTTTTAAAGAAATTCTTTAAATAAAAAAGAACTGATGACAATCTTATCACACAGGTTAGATATAGTCTTGGTATAAGAAGGATTCATACTCGCCTAGATTTGGTATTTTTCTATCTTGGCTACTTTTGAGATTCAAGAAATATAATTGTATTAATCTGCATTGTTTTGATACAACTGGGCTTAATATTCATCTATTAACTAATGTACACTTTTTTGAGTTGTTTGAAATATCTAATTTATCCACTAGGGGATCCAAGTTTTTCTTACTCATCTAAGTTGCATAAAATAGGTTTCAATGCAGAAGTTTTTAGTATGTATGCTTACATCTGTTGATTCTTTGTATTTTTTTTCCTCTTTATAAGTCTAGAGATTCCTACTGCCCATCTCCTAAAACACAAGATTTAACAAAAATACCATTCTATTTTATTCTACCTGTAGTTTAAAATTTTTTTTCTTTATTTCATCTGGCTATCATTTGGGGCTATTATGAGGATCTGCACTAAGCTCTCCACACAAGGACTTGTCCATTTGTTCCAATACCACGTACTCAAGAAGTTTACTTTGATCTAAATTATCATACAAACTCTTCTATCTACCTATTCCATCAAGTTGTCCCTGTACTTTTACCCAAAGCTATTAAATTCTGTAGCATTATAAAATGTTGAGATATTGTAACTGGTACGGTGAATCCTTTTATACTGGTATGATTTCTCAAAAACTTGTGAGTCATTCTCACTTGTTTATTCTTTTAGATGATTAATGGTAACCTTTTTCTTAACTTTCATTTGAACTGAGATTTTGATTGAAACTATACTAAAACTGCAGAACTGACATCTTAAATATTTAAACTGAACAACAGTAATTTAGAGCTGTTTCAGGCACTGTACTAAGTACTTAGCGTGATCTCCTTTTCATTTAATCCTTACCACTACCTTAAAAAATACTACTGTTGTATCTACTTAGAGGAGAAAACACATTTGAGAAATTAATCAATAAAATGCACAAGATCATACAGCATGTATCAGAATCAAGATTTGAATATAGGTCTGTCATACTACAAAGTCTGGAGTCTTAATACCTGTGCGGGCTCTCTAGAAATATGCTATCTCAAAATTTAAGTTTTTCAAGTACTATTTATCAAGAGTAACAGCTTACTTCATATAGGTCATATTGTTTAAGGTAATTTCTAAGGCTTTTACATGTTTCTGCTGCTAATTTTTCTTCTTGTTAATGCTAGTAATGAAGCATTTTTTTTTAATATTTATCTTATACCTTGTCCCTTTACTGAGCTTTATTATAACAGCTTTTCAGCTGATTTGTTTTAATTAAACACAATCATATAACCGAGCAATAATTCTACCTCTTCCTTTCTTACTTTCATACCTATTATATCAGTTTTGTGCCTTAACTGTACTGGACAACTTCCAGATTATTTTCCTTAGAAGGAAAACTTTAAAAAAAGAGATTTAACTTAGAATGCTTAGAAATATTTACTTCAAAATAAAATCAATTCTCACCTTTACAGAAAATATAACACCTCCTTTAGGTTTAAATGAATTGAACAGAGCCAGCAAATCTTTTGCCTTCAATCTATCCCAGTCCATGTTGCAAACTGCTAATCGATGCGTAATCTAAGAAATGAGAAAAATTAAATATGACATAATCTGTATCATTCCCAATGCTTGCAAAATTAAGATAGTAAAAATATAATGCCTTCTTTTCCCCAAATCCTGAAATCATTAATATAGTATTTAAGTGGTTTCAATATGTAAGAGAAAACTTCAGATGAGTCACACAAAAGTAAAACTGTCAACAGAAAAGCACTTTCTCTTATTGGTTCTTAGTTCTTGAATCAGAACACGATGACGAGCTGATTCTTTAACCACCAAGTTTGTTAAGCTATTCTGCCACCCATAAGTAGGAAAGTTGAGTATATTAATCTACAGCATTTCTAATAGGTGCAGTAGGAACTGAAATATAAACTCCTAGTTAAAACAAGAATTTTCTAAAAGTTTCATGTGACTTTTAATTATTTATATAGAAGTTCATCCCTATCTGCTTGGACAGACATGTACTTTATATAGGTATATTCTGTATCAAGAAGTTTTAATCAGAATCATCATCAAGAGTATTATTTACCAATAAAGCTTTTCCTTGTTAATTTAATGACATCAATCCTACCATCTATAATAGCTACTTGTACTGTACTCTTGACAAATAATCTTATTTATTCAAAAGGTCACCTCATCAGCCCGAGGAGCATCTTTATCTAATTCTCTCCAAGCATGCTCAAAACCAGATTCCTCTGGAAGTAAATATGCCATATCTTCTTCATCTTCGGAACTAGTTTCTATATTGCCTTTGCCCCTCGCAAGATCGGGGCCACTGTCACTTTCATCATCATCCTCACTATCCTCATCTTCATCTTCCTCCTCATCATTTTCATTCCCTCCATCATTATCATCACCATCATCATCATGAAGATCAGCAGCAACAGCTCTACAAATGCCTGTAATTTCATCTTCAGATTCTTCATCACCTCCTATTTCACTAGCACTTTCTGAATCTTCCTCCAGAGCTTCTTTGTCAAACATTTTACCACTTGCTGAGTTTTCATGACCATCACTGTCTCTTGCCATTATGAATGGAACCACTGCAAAAAGGTCAAAGGTGGGAGAAATTAAGAAAATGTAAACACTGAATTAAATTAAATCCAAGTTATTTTGACCTCAAATCCAGTAAAAATATAATTTCTATGAAACAGACTAAAGGAAAATATAAATTCAGCAAAATTCATGCCTAACCAAGTTATTTAATAGAAATCTTAATATATACCCAGATCACACAAGTAGATTCATATACTCATTCAATATTTATGGAGTGTCTGCTCTGTGCTAGGTACTCAATATACTACCATTGGCAAAAGAGAAGCAATCAATGCCCTCAATAAGCTTCCAGTCAGGTGAAGAGGATAGATGGACAGTTATTGATCAAATAAAATCAATCAAATCAATGCACATTAAAAAATGAAATTACAACTAGGATAAGTGTCAAGAAGAAATGTTACAAGATGCTATGAGAGCACAAAATAGGGGTCCCTAAGTAGGTGATAAACGAGTTGCTACTAGAAGGATGAAGAGGAACTAAGTAGTCAGGGTTAGACTAATAGGTGAAGGAAATGTTCCAAATAGCAAGAAAAGCATATGTAAAGATCCACTAATAGAAAAAAGCTGGCAAGCATGTCTGGATTACAGATAGCCAGAAGTCTTCTTGTACAGAAGTCAAGTAGAAAATGAAACTGAAGAGTTAGGTAGGTGCCATGTAGCTTTGGACTTTATCATAAAAACATATGAGAAGCCACTGCTATTTTCAGAAGGAGGGACATCATCAGATTTGCATATTGAGATCACCTCAGCAACGGTGTCAAAAAACCTGACTAGAGGGAGTTAAGAGTGGATGTGAAAAAGAATTAAAAGGTTAGTACAGTATTCCTAGCGAGAAATGAAGGTAGCACTAAGTTGGTGGCAGGAAAGATGTAGAGTAGTGAGTCGCTCTTGACTTTCAGAGTCAGGAGGTAAGACCAACAGTAATCAGTGACAGGGGCTTGATATGGGGAATCTGGGCAGTATCAAAGATGAGTCCTAGCTTCTTGGCTTGCAGAAGGAGCTAGCTAGTTAGATGGACAGACAGAAAAAGAGGTAATGATGGAAGAGAACAAGTTTGTTTGGTGGAGGTATATCATGAATTTGGTTTTGGATATGTTGAACTGGAAGTGCCTTTGAGCCATCTAAGAGGAGACATAGAGAAGGCCGTTGGCTGTGTGAGTCTACAGCTCAGAGAAGTCTGAGCTGGAGATAAAATTTTTGACTGATTCTTGTATATAATAACAAAAGTTGTGATGTGGATAAGATCACTTATGAAGAGAGCAAAATAATAACTTTTCTGCTACATCTTAAAGTTTGCAACTGACTTATGGTTAGCAATATATGAGTGAAAGACTGGTTTCACCTTAAACTGGGTTTTTTTTTGGCCCTCATTATACACAGAGAGGACTGATTTCCTATTTCTAAAACAATCATATGCTTCTATCTATTCTGTGCATATCTGTGTGAGTATAGATATATCTTATATATCTTATTCATCTTTAAGTTGGAGCTTATGTTTCTGATTCACAGGTTTTAAGTGGATAGAGCCTATAAGTGGTCCTATAATCTTATAATAGTCATTTACTGACCAAATATTGAGTACTATGTACAAAGAATTGAGCTGGGGGGACCAAAAAGGGAGATGATTTATAACATGATCCCATGCTCTTCATGAGCTCATGAACAAAAGAAATCATTTACTGATTTATGAAATTATGTTCTAAAGCACCACAGAGAGAAACACCTAAATTTGCCGGCAGAGAGGTATTTATAATAAGGAAGGCTTCAAAAAGATGCCCGACCTGAGACCAAATGAAAAGGAGTTTTGTTAGGAGGAAAGTAGGAACTGAGCTTTATTTTAGTACCACAAGAGGGGGGAGTAATAAAAGATAACTAACTAGTAGATGTGAAAAAGCCAAAAAAAGGCATTATCATAAGTCCTATAAATGGGATCAGAAAAACACCACCATGATAGTGAAAGAAAGTTACTATTAGATAAGCATTAGAATTCACTTTTAAGCAACCTGCTTAAAATAACACCTTGGGGATAGAGCTCTATCTAATATTGCAATATTTCTCAAACATCAGTTATTACTATACAATTTTCATGATTTTTGCCTGTCACTGATATTTTTCATGAAGCTGAATTTTTTTTAATTAAAAATATTAGCTTGTTCTAAACAATATCCCTGAAGCCACAAACGTGATATGGTGGTTACATTTTTTTACCTAAGATGTTGAACTACGTAACTATTAATATAAAAAAAGTTTGAGTATCACCTGACATATGACATCTTCTCACGTGACAATGGTACACATATCACATTTGGGGTTGTATAATAAATTGATACATGGGAGACTTAAAGAGATCTAGTATTTTAAAATTTTTGACAATATCAAGTACATTCAGAATATTTA
Organism: Balaenoptera musculus; assembly: GCF_009873245.2. Lineage (NCBI taxonomy): Eukaryota > Metazoa > Chordata > Mammalia > Artiodactyla > Balaenopteridae > Balaenoptera > Balaenoptera musculus. The sequence continues at coordinate 40,362,335 of NC_045799.1, forward strand.
TTCATTCACTAAACGTTTGTTCAGAGCCTACCTTGTACAAAGCCTTATTCTAAATAATGAGGGAATAGAAAAATAAGTAACTGCCTCTATTCCTAGATGGCACTGCTCTAGTAGTGACTATAAACACTACTATTATTCACCTACTTTAAAAAAATGCTTTATCATTTTCCCTCTGATTATAAAAGTAATGAATGCTCACTGTAAAAAATTAAGAAAATATGGTTGAGCAAAGAAAATAAAGATGACTAGTAATTTTTCATTCAGAGATAACTGAGTGGTTATTTTGGTACATAACTCCCTAAATTTGTTTTCTATGATATGCCCACTAATTTAAGTAGCTAGTCATACCATTTATTCTATTTTGTAACCTATGTTTTTTTTTTTTTTTTTGGCCGCACCACGTAGCTTTCGGGAATCTTAGTTCCCTGAACAGGGATGGAACCCGTGCCCTCAGCAGTGAAAGCGTAGAGTCTTAACTATGGGACCACCAGGGAATTCCCATGTAACCTATTTTTCAAACTTCTTATGTCATGAACATATTTGGATATATCATAACTTATTTAATCAATCCCCTAATGATTTTATGTTACCATTTAAAAAATTTTAAAAACAATGCTATAATGCACAATTCTTTAAACACATGTCCAATTGTTTACCTAAAATAAATTCTTAGGAGTGCAAGTGCTGGGCATCAACATTTTAAAATGATACGTAATATTAAACTGCAACTCCTTACATCATCTTTACCTCATAGCACTTAAAAAGCCCCTTGTACACAGTACTTGCTGGAATGATAAGTCATGAATGAATAAAGAAAAAAAGATAGTGCTGGTGGAGTCACTTGATCTCTACTTACAGATAATGCTTTTTCTAGACTGTGGAACCAATGTAAATTACAGCAAACAACATGCTGGGGTAGAAAGAGTCAAAGACCTGAGTTACTGGCCCAGCTCTGTGTATCCTCACATAGATCACTTGTTTCCTAATGAATATATCCTAATTTCTCATGGTTACTGAGAAAATTAAATTTAAAAAGATACGTCAAAAGATTCTGTAAAATCAACCCCAAGGATTATATGGATATGTTATATTAATCTAATGCCCTAAATCTAGTGAAATTTGAAGGATGCTAGACTAACTTCGCTCACAAACTCAGCATCAAGCCAACCTTGCTGCTGTTCCCAGCCTGATCTTATTCTCCACTTTCAGTAACCAGACTTGCATCCCTTGTCCCTATACCTCAGTTTGCTGTCTGGTTCCACTACAAATCTCACCCCTGACCCCTAGTCCCTGCTATTTAGAATTCTGTCCACTGCCTGATACTTCCTACCTTCCCAGAGGCCTGTCAAGACTTCTCTCTGCCTCTTCCTGATGCCTACCTTCCTTGGGTCCTGTAATCACAGCCAGCCTTTGTCTGGCTTATCTGAACATCACCAATTTTCAGTTACAACATCAACCATCAGCAATACCAACACTCAAAATTTCCTGCTGCCAGAGGTGATGCAACACTTTAATAAGCTTAGAAAACTTGTAAACATGAACTAGAGTCAGATGTTTCTCACTTAGCTTCAAACAACCATTTCTAGCTTTATTATTCGCTCACCCTTTCAGACACCTTATTATCTAATCAAATGGGAATACTGATCTCTTCTGAGCAAGCCCAACCGTATCTCTGATCAAAAAGTTCTTTCCATGTAGAATACTCTGAATCCCAAATTTAATTCTTCCAAACCCCAACCAAAACAGCACTTCACCTATGAATTTTACTGATTACCATATCTTGAGTGACCTCCTCCTCCGAATTCTCAGAGCCCTGTTCTTCTATGGCACTTTAAATTACTCTATTTTGTATTATGGTTCTGATTAATTTCTTCTGCTTTAGATCTGCACTGTCCAATAAGGTAGCCAGCAGCCACATGTGGCAATTGAGTACCTGAAAGATGGCTCATCCAACTTGCTATTAGTATGAAAATAGAATATAAAATATCCCATTACATTTTTTATGTTGATTACATATTGAAATAATTTTTGATATATTAGGTTAAATAAAATATATTAATAAAATTAATTTCACCTGTTTCTTCTTACTTTTTAAAGTGTCTACTAGAAAATTCAAAATTATATATTTCTATTGGACAGTACTGCTTTAGACCAGTGCCACTGCACAGAGTTTAGCAGGTTGTTATTTGCAAAAGGTGATCTGCAAAGGGTCAAGAAGGGCTGAAATCAAGGCCAAACTCCAATCACCAAGCCATACACCCTGCAGGAGTGCTGTGTCTGTTCAGGGGAAAAGAACCTGTACCTCCCTCAAAGGTGCTGTCCTCACCAAACTGTGAGCTCTGGAAGTGCTGTGTGTCCAGAAGGGCACCTCTTTTTCTAATTTGCACAGGCGTCATATACACTAACAGTAGCCCTGAGATGGGGGAACCATGTCTTACTCAATGTTCTATCTGCCACATATTAGTTACTAAAAGGAGTTGAATGAATGAAGGAAGGAATGAGCACCCAACTCTACTTACCTTCTTCAGACACACCTCTTTTTATCCTGTGATGAGACCATGTAACATTTTATCTGGTTGGAGAACCTAGCTGTCACTAGTGCCCACCACAAATCAGAATCACTGTTTAGCCTCAAGACCTAAATTTTTATTTGTCTCTCTTCTAGCCATTATAGCATCAAATCAAAAATTCATTATCATATGGTATTTTTTCTTTCATAGCTTTATACTTCCAAATAAGCATTTGACCACTTTTATGATACTATGAAAATACTTATTACATATATTTCCTTTTTTAAAAGACCAGTATAAAAATAAGTAATGTAATACCAAAGAATCTTTAGTTCTTTCCAACCAACCTGATTGTATTTCTCTTCCTGTCTCAGAATACTTGACTTTGGGAGACTGCGCAATTTCAGAGGTGCCTGAGTCTACTGTTCTTAATTTTCCTTTGGGAAACAAGTCTATATTATGTTGAACAATGTTTTTTTTCCCTTTTGTATTTTTTTGTATAAATTCTTTGCTATCGTTCTTGGGACTTATTGACTCTTTCTTCTTAGATTTGCACGAGGTTTTCATTTTCTGAATTCTCCCAGAGTTATCTAAATCATTCTTCTTTCCAGAATCCTTTTGATTAATTTTCTTGGTTTCTTTCTTTTTCTCCTCAACAAGATTTTTTGATTCTTTTTCGTTTTTAGTCTGGGGTTTTTTCTTCTTCATTTTCTTTTGGTTCAATGCTTTATTATCTTCATCAGAGAGATCCGAATCAGAATCTGAAAGGTCGTAAAAACGCTTCAAGTCCTCTGTAGTGCTATGGTTGATGGGGCGTCCTCTTTTATCCACAGCATAATTCAATTTGAACTTCTTGTCATGAAACATTGCTCGAAATCTCTTGTCAATTTTGATTTTTCGATCCTTTTCTGGCATTTCCCAAAATCTCGGGTCCTTTGCAACCCGCCTAAACCGCTGGTCACTCATTATTTCTTGTTTGGATGCCATTTTTAAATGTCTGACTGGGCAAATGCTTGAAGAAACCAAACACTAAAAAATAAAACAATAATGAAACGTTACTAATAGAATTAAATAAGATGCTTTAGGAAAATATTAATTCACAATACTAATTCTAAGGTAAATGTAAGTAAAATAAAAGTAACAGGTCTAATTTCCTTTCCCAAACTCATTTTGAGTCACATGCAGAAAATAAAAAACTATCAGAATATCTTCTTCTGAGTACAGATCATATGCAGAAATAAATTTACGGCAAAATCAAGCAGAATTCCAGGTCTTTATGGAGGGGGGCAAATGATTACTAGCCAACTGCCCTCACTTAGGTATCCTATATTTCTACTTGTATACTTGTATGTATTACAAGTTAAAAACAAAAAATTCCTAAGTCTCAGTTGGTCTTATTTGCTTCTTCACGTTCTGGTCCCATTCTCTCTGTTAATCCTTACTTCATTCTACCCGGAACAGCATTTACTTCAACGTGGCTAGTCTCCTAACTAAACAGACCAAAATCAATTCAGGTTTAGCTCAAAGTTCCCCCTTTATATACTACCACCCTTCATGAATCTGGTTAAGTCTCACTCTAGTTAATAAATACATGGTAGTAGTGCTTTGTTTCAAAAGCAAGGCCTGACTATGATGCACTCATACAATTAAACATTTAACCCTCTGAACAGCCTTATGGGGTAGGGTAGGTACCATTTCATTCAACTATTAGAGCTAATGCGTATAAATGTTTAGAACGAAAGCACTTGATACACTCCAGATATTCGGAGAGGGGAAGGCGACCTGACCTCATCTCCGACGCCCGCCCTCATCTCTGTAGCCCACCCTCCCCTTCTACCCACCCTCTAACGCGGGGAACACCAGGGTGACCCCGGAACTAGGATCTCCTTCCCAACTCCCAAACCTCAGAGAGCCGCTTTGGGGCTGAGGTCCCTCAACACGACCCGGAGGAAGAGCAAGAAAGCCTGAAGAAAGAAGTCGGAAAGGCAAGGAGGAAGAGCGCGGCTCTCACGAATCCGACGGAGACCCTGTCACAGACCGATTCTGCCCCCTCGACAAGCCCTTTTTCTGGAACCTAACCCCACTCACCAACTCCGAGACCTCTCCGAGCCTCACGTCAGCCCACACTCCCACAATCCTCAGCGTGACGCGCAGCCGTAATGGCACGCGAACTGGGCCAAACTTCTTCCGCTTTCCCTCGGCGAAGCTCTCCAGAGTCCTGGCTGAAGCCGCGGCGCATGCGCACGATAAATGCGCCTGCAAGCGGCGTCGCCGCTGGAGATGCTGCGGCTGACCAGGTTCCCGCCCCAGTGGCGGCGACCTCCAGCGGCGGGGGTCCCCGCGAAGAACGTCGGCTTCAGGAAGGTGGCCTCCGGCGTCTCTTCCCTGGGCAGCGCCTCGCCCAGATCCCTAAACATATTCGATCGGGATTTGAAGAGGAAACAGAAGAACTGGGCGGCCCGGCAGCCTGAGCGGATAAAGTTTGACTACCTGAAGGAGGAGGTGAGTCAGCGGGACGGCGGGGACGGCGGGGAGGGCGGCGCCGAGCCTTGGCTTCGGGTCCGGGAGCTCCGGCCAGGCCCCGGCCGCCCCCACCTCGCTGTGTGACCTTGAGCAGCCGACCGGCCTGTCTGGGCCTCTACTGTAGTCTCCCAGCGTCCGGGCGCCGGTGTTTGTAAGTTGCTCTTCATTCATAACCTCGGCAGATGGTGCCTGTATTACAGGTGTGACCAGGGCAAAGTAAGACCGCTGCTCTCAGGAGATTTCATTCTTGTGGGAGGCGAGACAGTGAACAAAAAAATATAATTTCAGCTAAAGAAGTAAGTCCAGGTAACAAAGTGAAGTAGTAAGGTGACTGCGCTGGTCAGGGAAGGCCGCTCAGGCAGACGACGTGATGAGGAATTAGCCAGGCTGGGATCTGGGGGGAAAAGCCTTGTAGGCAAAGGGAAAGACAAACCCAGAGCCCCCTGAGGCCGAAAGGATCTTGTTGAGGCTTCCAGGGACCTCCACTGGGAGGTCAGGGAGGGCCCAGCTTACGAGGGCCTTAATGGGTAAGGACTTCGGATTTTCTTCTCCATCTCAGCTGTCCATTCGATATGGTAATTTCTGGCCGCATGTAGCTATTGAGCACTTGAATGTCCCTTTGAGATGGGCAGTAAATGTAAAATACACGGGATTTCAGTGACAATGTGAACAGAGGATGTAAAATATTTCCTTAATATCTTTTTACATTGATTACATGTTGAAGTTCTATTTTTGATATATTGGATTAAATAAAATGTTAAAATTAATTTCTTTACCCTTTTTAAAATGGCTACTAGAAAATTTTAAGTTGCTCATGTAGCTCTGATTGTTTTTCTGTTGGCCAACATGGCTCTAGAGGAATGTGAGACTGTCGAATGCTTTTAAGCAATGGAGTGATGGGCTCTGGTTCGTGTTTTAGGAAGACTCATTAAGATAAATTAAGATCTCTGATTTGTCTGTGCTGGTTTGAGAGACCTCTTCCTCTCTGCCTAGGTGGACTAGGGACTTGAACAGGTTTCTGCTTTCTGGACAGGCAGCACAGAGCTCAGGCCTCGTGTTTCTTCAGGGATGGACTGAAATTGAAATCAAGTGTAATGAGTTCTTTCAAGCCAATGCAGCCAACATTTACTGCCCCTACTTTGGGCAGAGCTCTGTGCAAGTCCTGGCCTGATCAGATGAGTGACTGTCCTCAGGGTTCATGGTGACATGTACTTAGAAGATGTGAGTTTCCAGCCACTCTTCTCCAAGAAAAGCACCTGGATTACAACTTGACTGAGGCCTCACCCGTGTTTAGGACTAGAATAAATGAGATAAAGTATATGGGAGTTTTTTAAAAAATAATAAACAAAAGGTATTCATATTAGGAATGATGTACACAGTGGAGTCCTCTGGGAAAAGGCTTCTGCTGTCCCTCCTCCCTTACCCCTCCTTCCCCCCCCAAAGCAAATACACATATGTTCTGAACTTTCAAGTCCTAATAGAAACTCTGGGATGTTTATAAGGGAATGAGTGGAATATTAGGCTCCCACATCTTTATTCCTGCCAGACGAAGCTAGCCCAGCAAAACGGAGGTGCCTACCTTATGACCTCTTTTAAATTAAGGTGGGATTGAGGAGGTTTCTTCAGATTTGGCTGACTTCTAATTTGCAGATGTTGCTCAGAAAAGTTGTTTACTCATTTAGGAGTTCCACAAAATTTGTTAGTAGTTATCAAATAATAGAGTTTTTATTAAGTGATCACTTATACATTGATCTATAATAATCCCCAGCTAACTAATTTTTCACTTTCACATACCTCATGCTAATATCTATGGACAATAATATGCTTGTTATGTTCCTGTTGATTTTTTTTTTTAATTGGGGTATCCTGTTGCTTTTTGGCCTTGCATTCTTGTATCATATGGAATATAAAGTCATATATATACATATATATGTATATATATGTATATATATATAGTATTTAGTCTTCTTTCCTTAAATTGACTTCTGAAGTAATTAACTCAGTGTGTTTCCTTTAATTTATGATGTTCCTATTCAGAATTTGAAAAGAAAGTTGCTGAGGTCAAATTGAAAAAGGGATAAAGGGAACTTAACATGTTGAAACATAAGTAACCTATGGATTGTTGAATACTGGAAAAAGTGTTACTTCTCTGTTAAACCTACTCATCTTAACTTCATTGCCTCTTATAATCTGTCAGGTTGGAAGTCGGATTGCAGACCGTGTATATGACATAGCCAGGTAAGTGATGATTGTCATAATAAAATACAATCAACTTTTCTTTTTAATTATGTTTTTAATATACTAATTAATTTATTTTTGGCTGCGTTGGGTCTTTGTTGCTGCGCGCGGTCTTTCTCTAGTTGTGGCGAGCGGGGGCTACTCTTTGTTGTGGTGCACGGGCTTCTCATTGCAGTGGCTTCTCTTATGGCAGAGCACGGGCTCTAGGCACGCAGGCTTCAGTAGTTGTGGCACGCAGGCTCAGTAGTTGTGGCGCACGGGCTTAGTTGCTCCGTGGCATGTGGGATCTTCCCGGACCAGGGCTCGAACCCGTGTCCCCTGCATTGGCAGGTGGATTCTTAACCACTGCACCACCAGGGAAGCCCCAATCAACTTTTGAATGAAGGCTTGAGAACTTGATATCTGGAATGGCAGAATCTAGATGAATTTATTACCAGGATTAGTGATTTTAATCACTCTTAGATCTCTCCTTTTTTTATGTCTGAGAGAGTAGGTATTCTTTTCTTCATTGTTGTCTTAAAAAAGAATGAATGGAAGCACAACTCAGCTTCTCTCCAAGACTGAATGGCTATTCCACTTGATTTGGTCAAAAGCGAGTAATGGAAAGATTGCTCCAAAAATGGATATAATTGACATGTGAATTTTAAGATTTACTAAACCTAACTTTAAAGGTTTAAAATTATAACAGAACCTTTTACCATGTAAGTGAAGGAGAGAGTCTACCTAGATTTGTTCCCCCATCAAGTTATATGAGACTTTGGCCATTATATCTTAGGTATTATTAATAGCAATAAGGGTTTTATGACAGTTATATAGAGGCAGATTTGAGAAAAGAACACCTTCATCAAATATTATTAAAACCTTGATGGATTCATTGCTCTATATTAGGCATAACAAAAGCTTTGAGTTTACAGCCAGGTGGCAGGAACCACAGTTAAATAATGGCTTTGCTATAGAATTGCTCTGTGATGTTAGCAAATCACTTTTTATGCTCTTTTGTATAAAAGACACACATTAAATTAAACCAATATGGGATGAATTTATTACATTTGTCTATTCAAAAAAGGGGAATTTTGTAAAATCACAAACTCTTGAAATCATATTTTGGATATATCCTGGCTACTTAAAAGAGTCTTGGGGTGAATCAGTTTCATAAAGTTAAAAAAAAAAATTCTTCATTGTTGCAAAAATCACCCTCATTTCATCTGTTTCATTGGTTTCGTTATTTTAAAAATCTGAAAAATAGCTAACTCTCTATACTGTAGTCATTCATTTGCCTGGATTTTAGGTCCTTTGCAATTTAATAAATGAAACATTAAATTTTCCAAGTCAGATTGGATTTTACAGTCTTTTTATGTCATAGTACTGAGCAAAACACAGGTCTGTGGAGAAAACTGTGATTTTGGCTAAAAGCATGTCTTAAAATATCAGTAACTCTTTGGAATTAAATTATTAAAAATAACAGTCTAAAATGTCTTACACTAATGTTCTATTATTAGAATAGCTTGTATTGTCAACACTGATCTTATGTTTATTTTTTTAAACTAATCCAACAGATTATTAAATGTCTTATTTGTGCTATCTGAAGCCTACTTAGTACTGTTAAAGTCGGTGATAATAATAAGTCTTAACTATTGTTGAACATTTGTACTGTGCTGAATACTTTACATGCACTGTTTCATAAAATTCTCATACCAACCCTGAGGAAGGTAGTAACTTTTCCATTTTATAGATGGGGAAACTGAGATCCAGCAAGATTAAATCACTTGTCTGTGGTCACAGAGCCAGTAAATTGCAGGCCCAGAATTCTAACTCGTGTCTTTGTGATTGCAAAGGCTATGTGCTTCCCCAGGCCACACTGCCTGTGTTCACAATCAAGATTGAGGACATTAGGTAAATAAATGGTTCTCTCACCAGTGGTTCTCCAGCTGTGTACTGGTGTTCTATATTTTTGACATAGGTTTTTAACAGAAATTGAAAAGGAACTCTTGCTTCCAATAGGAAAAATGTTATTAGTGGATAAAATTTTAAAAATTTTTGTCACAAATTTTTCTTAAACCTATGACCCACAATTGGATGTGTAAACTGATTTAGTATGACATATATTTGGAGGAGACAGCATTGCATAGGGGATAATAGTTCTGGTTCAGGATTCAAACTGACTGAATTCAAGTTCTGACTGCTGCTTATTAGTTGAGTGACCTTGGATTGACTTACTTAACTCTGCATACTTAGCACACTGCTTTGAACCTGGTAAGATTTAAGTAAAAGTTAGCTGTTATTTAGTTGATATTTTGTTTGGTTTTTAGTTTATCATGTTCTACTTCATGGTATTTCACATGATTTCTAAGTCATCACAAATTAGAGAAGTAGGGATAAGTAGTAAGTTCCTGATAGGTATGCCAAATATTTTCATGTTCATTTACATTAACTTCTTTTCATTCTTTATCTGGGTATATTAGCAAATTAAAATACCCCCCACTAAATCAGTTCTTCACATCCACATCATGGAGCAACCTTATGGAAAGCTATTGGTTGTGAGGTCCTGTGAGTGGCTAGGCCAGATAGACTTGCCGTGTCTGGTATGTTCTCTGATGGATGCACCTTGTGAGGCAAGGCAGCAAAGGCAGATGATATAACTTTTTTGAAAGCTGTGTTCACTAAAATGTTTTTACTTAAGAAAATTAGTTTTTAATAATTATTTATGGACTGTATTATTATAGACAAATATGACTTCTGTGTCTGTTTTTCAGAGATTTCCCCCTTGCTTTGGATGTCGGTTGTGGAAGAGGTTACATAGCACAACATTTGAATAAGGTATATTTATTTGATGACTTAATTTACTTTGAGAAATAAAATTGGCTAATTTTAAGGAAAGGCTTTCCTAATCAATTTGTATCATATTTAGATTTTGATTATATCAGAATTGCTTATTTCTTTATTTTTTTTAAAGTGATGGAACCAGTGGTTGTTTTGTGTCTATTCCTAAGTAGTTTTTTCTTAAATGATTTTTTCTTTTCTTTGAATCCATTTTATACTGTGTTCCTACTGATAGTTTAAGTCTATGTAAGATACATTGTACTTTATTACCACATTGTTCAAATATTTTTTATAAATGTATTTATTTTTTTATTTTTTTGGCTGCTTTGGGTCTTCGTTGCCGCACGTGGGCTTTCTCTACTTGCGGTGAGCGGGGGCTAGTCTTCGTTGTGTTGCGCGAGCTTCTTATTGCTGTGGCTTCTCTTGTTGTGGAGCACGGGCTCTAGGCGCACGGGCCCAGCAGTTGTGGCTCGCAGGCTCTAGAGCGCAGGCTCCGTAGTTGTGGTGCATGGGCTTAGTTGCTCTGCGGCATGTGGGATCTTACCAGAGCAGGGCTTGAACCCATGTCCCCTGCTTTGGCAGGCGGATTCTTAACCACTGCACCACCAGGGAAGTCCCTGTTCAAATATTTTTAATAATTCACAATAAAAATCACATTGACATTCATTTGGAAATTGTGAGTAAGCTAATATTTTATCTATGAAAAATATTCATTTCATCAGTTGGTTAGAAATCTTGTGTGTGATGAAATATAAGTAGCCTTTATTAATGCTTATACCATTTTATTTTTCAATTTGTAATTCAGACCAAAAAACATTTATTAATTGTTTTAGCCTCTCTATGTAGCACACTCTGCTGGACACAGATTAAAGTGGGATTTCTATATCAAATCTACTTAGAAAAAAAGTACACTTGAGCCAAGGCAGGAGGAGGGGTGTGTATGAGCCTCTCCAAATACTGTTATTGATAATAGTAAATGCCATGGAAATGGTACAGTCATTAAACTGCAACAGGAGTCAAGGGAAAGGAAAATCAGTAGGGTTTCATTTGATCAAAGGCTTCTGAAAGGGCACAGAATCTGACCTGGGATTTGAAAGAATCTGGATTGGTGTTTCATAGGCATTGGAAGTAAGGGCATAGCAGGAGGGAAGGTGGAGGTAGAAAGCTGTAGGGTGTGATACAGTGATGTTTAAGAAAGATTAATTTGGGGATGGTATGCAGGAGGGATCTTCTGTGGTACAAGAGTGGGGACTAGCTGTCAGCATATTATGCCATGGAAAAGTTAACACATAGCCTTAACCCAGTGGAGTAAATTAAGGATGCTGATTATTCATACGTGTGTTCTCCATTTTATTAAATATTGTTAAATATATTACATGTAGGGTTGACTGCATATATTTAATTCTATGTAACTTATTATGTGTTATTAAAAGTATTTGTGTACCATACTAATTACATGTAGAAAAATACCCTTACAAAGCTGAAAATTAATCTATAATTATCACTTTTTCCTTTAGTAATTTCAACAGTTGTTTTGTTTGATTTGTTACTGGTTTTTTTTGTTTTTGTATTATCTGATCAACTTTGTTCTGTTTCAGGAAACTGTTGGAAAGTTTTTCCAAACAGACATTGCAGAAAATGCTTTGGTAGGTAGCTTTGTAATACTATTGGTTTCTGATCTCCTGGTTTGGTTTTTAGTTCTTTACTTCTTTATTTTTATTTCCTTCAAAATGAAATTAACTGTTTTTTTCCTGATTATAAATGTAACACACATAAAGGAAAGTAAAACAGTACAGGAAGTATAATGGAGGAAGGAAAAATCACCCTTAGTCCCACCACTCAGAGGCAACCACTGGTGACATTTTGGTCTCCACCTTGTAGGCATATAATATCTCCCCAACACTGTTTTATACAAACATTATTATGCTAACATGCCATATTTTTCATAGAATACCATTCTTTTATATCAATGAATGATATATATATATATATATATATATACACACACACACCTATTTATACAGCTATATAGTATTCCAGCATATGAATATTCCACGATTTATTTAGCTAAATTTCTATTGAAGGACAGTTGTATTTCTAGTATCTCAGTAACCAACACTGTGATGAACATCCTTATATAAAGCAATTTTGATTTATTTTCTCCCAGGGAATAAATTCCTAATAGTGGAATGTATGGATTCATTGATGTTCAGCTTTACATTTTTAATATACATCTCCAGACTGCCCTTAGAAAGACTGAAGAACAGAATTAAATGAAAGCACTCTTTTCTCCTTCTCTTTGGCAACACTGGGCCATTTATTTTGTCTTTGTCAATGTAATAGGCAGCAAGTAGAATTTCATTGTTTTTATTTGCATTTCTTTGATTACTAGAGTAGCCAAATAGCTCTTGATGTCTTTGACTATTGGTATTTGGCTATTGGTTTTTTTCAATTTGTGAATTTTGTAAGTAATTTTTATGATGTGCCTGTACCTTAGTCCTTTATCTACTTTAACCTTGACATGTTCTTATTCTAGGTGGTTTGTAAGAACTTGCTTTTTAGGGATATTAGTTTTTCTGCATATATTTAAAAAATATTTTCCCAAATATACTGTTTACATTGTTTATTGCTTTTTAGAAGTTTTTGATTAGTTTATCATCAAGTATATCAGTCTTTACAATTTCTGGTTTTTGAGTCACGTTTACTTAGGCATTTTCATCTAAGAGTATAAAAGTGTTCACCCATATTTTCATGTAGCAGTTTTCTGGCTTCAATTATTCCACTGAAACTTTTTAATTTTTTTAATTTTTATTTTTTGGAAGGACTAGAAACTACCAAGTAAATATAACATTGACTTAAGTTTAACAAACAATGATTGAGTTAATAATTAAGATGTTATATAAATGTGTTTTTGAACTTCTATTTTTTGACTTTTAGAAAAATGCCTTAGAAATGGAAATTCCTACTGTCAGTGTTTTAGCTGATGAAGAATTTCTTCCCTTCAGAGAAAATACATTTGATCTGGTGGTTAGCAGTTTAAGGTTGGTAATCCATTTGTGCTTTTAAAAAATATATGTTAAAAATAGATAATTTATGCTATAAAGTTTTAATATTATAAGGTAAAAAAAATAGATAACAGAGTAAATTCTTAATAACTTATTTTAAGTCACAAACCAGTTTTCTCTACTAAAGAATTATGGATTATATGCTCCCTAGTGGAGATAAGTGATATAGTACCTCAAATTTTTTTCCTCCCCAACTTTCCTTAATTTGCTAAAGTTCATCTGTGTTAGAAGGGTTTTCCTCGCTGACGTAACCTAGTTACATGTTGATGGGGCAAGAGTTTGAAACAGTATACTGGTTCCAATATTCAGATGTTAGAGCACCCTTATAAACTCATTCTGGCAAATAAGGAAAAGCTCGTATTTCCTTTAACTTGAATTCTTCTACACAGAAACGTAGTCCTCAAGGTTACTTTTTCCCTTTGTGCTTCCTACCATGTCCCTCCACATTTATTACAAAAACATATATTATAAATGTTTGTTGAATAGATTATAATGTACAAGGCACTGAGCTCGATGCTTTGGGGAATTGAAAAATGAATTCAGACAGGAATCCTGTCCTCAAAGACCTCAGCATCTAATAGAGAAAATAAAATATTCTATGTGGTGCCTTATTTCTCCTTATTAGTATAGTCAGATTTTTTTTCAAAGATTCAACATGCTCAGTTCAGCCCTTTTAATGGCTGTTTTTAGGGTGACCTGTCATTATGGTTTGCCCAAGACTTTACCAGTGTTAGCACTAAAAGGCCTGTGTCTCAGGAAACCCCTCAGTTCCAGGCAAACTGGGAGAGTTGGTCACCCTTGCTGTTTTCTTTAGTGAGTTTGTAATTTTTTCTCTGCTTTTTGAGGTGTGCTGAACAAACTTAGAAAAGTATTCAGATTCTATTGTGAAATGGAAAACATTACAGAGCCTTGGTCTAAGGGAAAGAGCCCTGGGCAGAGAGTCAGAATCTGAGTTTTAACTTTAGCTCATGTGCTTGCTATTTGCAAGTAACTACTGTAATTCTGTCACTTTCAGTTTCCCCATAAGTATGATAGAGTTTATAATATGACCTTAATTTTTAAAGTATCAAATAATTGTTAGAAAACATTATGAAAGATAAATGTGAGCTTAACATATTATGGTTTGAAATGGGTCTTTGGTGCTGTCCTGGAATTCAGCTAAGAGGATGCCAGCTCTACCAGGAAAGTGTGACCATACTCTACAGAGACTGAGTCTTGTGGTTATACGACACCACACTCTGGGAGAAGGTCAAATAGAGTCCAAAGACAATGCAGGACATTTCTAAAATTAACTTTTAAGTATATAGAACTTTGAGTTTATTTATTCTTTTTTATAGTCTTAAAAAATATGGAATATTATTTATCAGAAAACTCATTGAGTTATTTTTGATGAGTAATACTGTTTGCCTTGGGAAAATTATAGGTCTGATGAAGTGGCTTCCCCCCCTCACCCCACGAAAGTAGGACTTAGAATTCTATATATATCTAGCTTAATTGTTTGATTTAATTGGTGAACTTCCTTGAATATGTCATCAGGTCCTTATTTTTACTACAAATAATTTCTCAGAATAGCACTGTTTAAATAAGATGCCAGATAGGGATGATTTTTACTTTATTTTTTTCCCCAGCTTTATTGAGATATTATTTATATATAACATACGTAAGTTTAAGGTATACCATATGATGATCAGATACATATATATATTGCAAAATGATTACCACAATAAGGTTAGTTAACAATTTTCATCCCTTCACATAATTGCAATTTTTTGTGTATGTATGTGGTGATAACATTTAAGATTTACTCTCTTACAAACCTTCAATTATATAATACAGTGTTGTTAATTATAGTTACCATGCTGCGTATTAGATCCCCAAATCTTGTTTATCTTAAAGCTGGGAGTTTGTATCCTTTGATGAACATCTCCCTGTTTCCCTCTGCCCCTGGCAGCCACCATTCTACTCTGTTTCTATGTGTTTGGCTTTTTTAGATTCTGCATATAAGTGAGAACATACAGTATTTTTCTTCCTTCGTCTTGCTTATTTCACTTAGCATAATGCCCTCAAGGTCCATCCATGTTGACCCAAAAGGCAGGATTTCCTTCTTTTTTATGGGTGGATAATATCCCTCTGTGTGTGCGTGTGTGTGTACACCACATCTTTTTTATCCATTCATCTCTTAATGGACACTTGGATTGTTTCCATACCTTGGCTACTGTGAATAATACTGCTATGAACATGGGAATACAGATATCTCTTCAAGATAATGACTTTACTTCCTTCAGATAAATATCTAGATGTGGGATTGCTGGATCATATGGTAGTTCAATTTTTAATTTTTTGAGGAACCTTCATACTGGTTTCCATAGCAGCTGTTCCAGTTTACGTTCCCACCAACAATGCACAAGGGCTCTCTTTTCTCCACATCCTCACCAGCCTTTGTCATCTCTTTTTGTTAATGGACATCCTGATAGGTATAAGGTAACATCTCATTGTAGTTTTGATTTGCATTTCCCTAACTATTAGTGTTGTTGAGCATCTTTTCATATACCTGTTGGCCATTTGTATGTATGCTTTAGAAAAGTTGACTTTTACTTTATTCATTGAAGACTAATTGGAGAGATAATCATATCAGGAAAGTGATATACTGTCACATTTTCTCCTGCAACGGAAGGAAGGTAATTCCCTAGGAATATTTTTTATTTTAAAACTTGTATGAAAACAATCAGTGAATTTTGATATGCAATTTCGAACATCAAAATTTACACCTTTTTTGTGGCTTATCATTATACTAGTGCTGCTCGTACTAATTAATTATACACATTAAGCTAAAACAAATGTGTGTTTTATATTTTAGTTTGCACTGGGTGAATGACCTTCCTAGAGCACTTGAACAGGTAAAAATCTTAGTGTTGATTCTAATAGCCTGTGTTATTTTGCTTATTATTAGCAACTTATAGTTGTTTCTGTTTTTACACAGAAACTTATAGATGTTTTCCATTTTATATTTTTGACAATTGGAAACGGAAGCAAATAAAAAATTGATTATCTTCTGTCGGCCAGATACACTTGGTGCCCTTTGGCATATTAAGAAGTACATTAGTGACTCCCTGTTCCCTGAGAATTAAGAAATCTAATTATGGAGATGTTACTAAAGTTTTCATAAATATTTAAGACTTGTACAAAATAGTACTGATATCATAAGACATTTTCTGTGTCTTATGTGCTTTCTTTTCTTCTTGAATTGCCTATAAATTTTTCGTGGGTGAGAACGTATTTGTTCCTACAGTGTTTGTATCTCCCCCATGCCTTATACTTAGGCAATGCTAGTAAATGCTTCTTGGTTGATATTGATCAACAAACAGGTGAAGGGTGGGTAAAAAGCATCGTGTTCAGAGGAGGGAAGATCACTGTGGCTTGGAGTGGCCTAGGAAAGCTTTAAGAGGAAGGAATTTCTTGAACAGGGCCTCAAAGGGTAGGTCAGATTTGCAGTGGGAATACACTCCAGGAAGGCAGAATCCCGGGATAGAGGGGAGGTGTAAGAGACTCAGGAGCCTGAAAGGACAAAGAGGAAGCCTGTTGGAGAATTAGTATAGTGCCAGGGTGTAGATGAGGAATATTGGGACCAGATTTAGTAAGACTCAGGTGACAGATTAAGGAATTAGGAGTTTTTTCTTAAGGCAATTCAGAGCCACTGGAGAATTTTGAAGAGGAAAGTGACATGATTAAAAAGCTGGTAGGCAGGATACTAACTACCATATCTTAAGCATATACTGTTTGCCAATCACTGTGCTCTGTTTTATATATGTGTTAAATAACTCTGCAGGATAGCTTCATTTTGCTGATTAGAAAACTGATACTGGAAGTTGGTTACATGGAAGAGAGATTGTTTCAGTGCCCAGGCATGAGATACACTAAACCTATGTGGCAATGGTAGGAGTTAAAAAGAAGAGAAAGGTATTTAGGACTCTGCAAAGTAAGAATCAACAGTTTGGTGGCTGGTTAGAGCTGAAGATCAAAAAGAGTCAGGAGTCAAAGCTTGCCTTAAAGTTTTGAGTCTAGATGCCTGGAGAATAATTAGTAAAAGTAGGGGAAAGAATGGTAGTGATCAGATAAAGGGAATAGAAAATGGTAATTAACAGAAATACGGCATTTGGAAAAGGGAGTTGGTTTGAGAAAAAGTGTTGTGTGTGTGTTGGATGTACTGGGGAAGGGGAGGGAGTAAGTTTACCAAGAGACAGATGTTCATGGCGCACAGGCAGCTAAAGACAAGTTTAGAGTTCTGGGAAGCTCAAGGTAGAGATTGGAAAGTGATCCTTGTGAAATCCATGGGAACTGATAAGCCCTCTGTGGTGGAGAGAAGCTGAAGAGAGCTGAGGACTAAATTCTAGGTACGTTATATTAGAGTTTGGTGGCAAGAGAAAGAAGTAACACTAAAGGGGCAGAAGAAAAAAACCGAAAGATTTTACAGTCGGTTTGCTTATATACTGTTTTGTAATTGCTTCATAATGTATTAAATATAAATTCAAGATGCATACTTGAATTAGAAGAGCCTCCTGTGATTTGGGTTCTGATGTACTTCAGAATCCACCTTGTCCTGTAATGTTCCTCGTTGTTGAGAATAGTCAGAGTCAAAACTAGTTAAAGATTGTAGTTCTAAGAGTCATTGAGTAAACACTTATGATTCTGGAATTCATTCTGGCTGCTATTTTGCTCAAGTTATCAATTAAAACTGGTTTTTGTTTTAAAGCTGAAAAATAAGTTGGTTACTTTTTTTTTTTTTGTAGTTTATTTATTTATTTATTTATGGCTGTGTTGGGTCTTCGTTTCTGTGCGAGGGCTTTCTCTAGTTGTGGCAAGTGGGGACCACTCTTCATCGCAGTGCACGGGCATCTCACTATCGCGGCCTCTCTTGTTGCGGAGCACAGGCTCCAGACGCGCAGGCTCAGTAATTGTGGCACACCGGCTTAGTTGCTCTGCGGCATGTGGGATCTTCCCAGACCAGGGCTCGAACCCGTGTCCCCTGCATTGGCAGGCAGATTCTCAACCACTGCGCCACCAGGGAAGCCCCAGTTGGTTACTTCTTAATTCTGTATGTTACTGGATTAATATATTAATATTTTAACTAAAATGTTGCTAGATTAATGTTGTGAATCATAATGGTTTCTCTGTAAATCAGCTTTTTCTGCATAATAAGCCACCTCAACTTTTTGTTTTAAAAATAATTAGCTCACAATTTTGTGAATTAGGGATTTGAGCTGGACTTAGGAAATTCTTCTGGGTCTGGCTTGGCTCACCCGTGTGTCTGATCTGCCAGTGGATTGTCTTGGAGCTGTCGGATGGCTTCAGCTGGGACTCCCGGCTGATCTCTGCTCCTCTTCCTCTAATCCTTCACCAGGCCAGCTCAGGCTTGTTCACAACGTGGTGGCCAGGCGGGGCTCCTAGAGAGCAGGTGGAAGCAGCAAGGCCATTGAGACCTCGGCTTGACACTGACACACTGTCAACTTGCTCTGCATTCTTTTGGTCAGTGCAAGTCACAAGGCTAGCCCAGATTCCAGGAGGGGGATGTAAGCTCCATCCCTTAATGGGGGTTGTTGCAGAGCAGCGTTCCAGAGGTCACAGATACAGGGAGGATGGTGATTTTTGTACTCTACCACACTTTAAAATTTTTTTCTTTCAATATTTTACTGATTATAAGAGTCAGTTTTGTCTATTATAAGAAATTGAAAACATGTAAAATATTTTATAGATATTAACACTATCAGTAAGTGTCTATCTTCACAACAATATTATACTGCAATGCCTTTCTGACAGTTGGTTGTCTAAGTGTTATTTATTAAATTATCTGGTTATTAATTTGACAAAGTAAGAATGGTAATCATAAAATATTGATCTAGATACCATATATCCTTTTAATATTTTTATATGTCAAATTTTGAATAGTTTTGTTGTTTATATTTATTACAGATTCATTATGTTTTAAAACCAGATGGAGTGTTTATTGGTGCAGTGTTTGGAGGTGACACTCTCTATGAACTCCGGTGTTCATTACAGTTAGCGGAAACAGAAAGGGAAGGAGGATTTTCTCCACACGTCTCTCCTTTCACTGCTGTCAATGACCTAGGACATCTGCTCGGGAGAGCCGGCTTTAATACGCTGACTGTGGTAACTATCAAGAGAATTGAGTAACCCATTAATTACACAGTTCAGAAATGATCGCTCTCTCTTTTTATCTTGATAAAGGTAGGAATGTAAAATTTTTTATACATTACCTGAATAAGTCACTCAAACAAAGAATGTACCTCAGTTAACAAGGAGGCTGTTTTCTAAGACATGCTACTCCATCACAATCTTCAAATCCAGAGTTAGGTGTGACATGAGAGTTAGAGCATCCCAGAGGAGGAGGGAAGGGGGTGTACGGGAGCATTCACAGCATTGCCTCTACCACCAGCCCTCAAGTGAAGTGGTGCCGTGTGAGGCAGAAATGAGAGCATGCATTCACGAGACCCAGGGTTAGATCCAGGTAGAGAAGGGAGGACAGGGGGCTGTACACCATCAGGGCTGGAGAGATCTGGGAAGAGAACCCGAGACCTTCAGCGATGAAGAAACAAGGAGTCACCATGGTGCAGTGATGGTGCAGGGTGCTGGTGTCTGACAGTATAATTTGGATTCTTACCTTGCCCCTTTACTAGCTAGGGGAATTTGGGGGATTTACTTCACCTCTCTGAGCATTCATTTTTTTAAAAAAATGCAAATGTTACTCACCACAGGTGGCCGTTAGGATTAAATAATTTAAAGGGTGTAAAGTACCTGGACCTTCACAATAAATGCTCAATAAGTACTAGTTCCTGCCTTCCTCTCTCCTCCTCCCTCTACTCCTAACACTTTCCAGGCCAAGGCTTCCCTCAGGGACGCATCCGGACAGTGATTCCCCCTTCAAACCTCCTTCAGCAACAAAGTCATTCTAAAAGATGTCATTACTGCCTTCCAGAGAATGGACTTGTCATGATTTTCCAAACCCCTCAGGCCTAAAAACATCTCTAAACCTGATTAGAAGAAATAGGAATTTTTTTAATGAAGAAAGCTTCTCATTGCATAATTAGAGACTATAAACTTAAAGTAACTTTTTAAGGAGATGTAGTGTGAGTATATTTCATAAAATTAACCTACCGAAAATGGCTTGTCATATCCTTCCGTGCTTTGATAGAAAGCAAGGGGCGTAGACCAGCAGGGCCTCTGATGTTGGGAAGGGGTTTCCCTTCCAGGGAAGGGAAGAGACAGAGACTGGGAACTGACGACAGCCCTCACAGAGTGATGTTGAAGAACTCGTGCCCAGTCAAACAGGTTAGTCAGCAGTATTAAGGGACTCAAAAGTCATTGCCCATTAGGAAAAAGATGAGACGTCTACTGAGTCATCAAAGAAAGTTAAATTATGTTAACCACTTGCAGTTTTCTATGGTTGTAAAATGAGTTGTGTGTTCTAGAAAGATTTCTACTAAAAATGTTTAACCTGACAGTATAACATTTCAAAGCCTACATTTCTGTTAATTGGGAATTCAAATAATTCAGAATACCTTCCATATACTTCTCCAAAATTGAGCAGAATGACTCAAACATTAATATAATGCAAAAATATTGCTGTATAATCTTCTCCATAGTTTGTAAAATTAGTTGCTAATTTAATATATAAAATCTATAGAAATTTGTTCCTTGAGACATATACATTGTCTCTGAAGTGCTGTATTAACATTGCATCCTAATTCATTTTCTAAAACTCCCATGCAAGAAAGCTTTTATATAATCAATTATACAGGTTTATGTTTCGTACAACATTAGATATATTACTTTTATACTGCAATGGATTTTTATTTTTAAAGTGAAATCAAGTTAAATTAATATCATGTAATTATATTTACATTTATATGACCCTCTTAGTGAATTATTTTTAGAGTTAGTTGGCATTCTAAATGAAGCTCATTTCCTTTTAGAATAGTTTCCAGACTAGTATATTAGAAGAAAACTGCAAGTATGGTCCACATCTTAATTTGAATAAGACCTTTGACATGGCTATTGTGGTACTCTTTTGACTGAGAAGGAGATGGTGCTTTTAGTTGCTTTCGTTGAATTGTTTTCAAAGGATATTGTTTAATGGTTAGGCATTAGCCTGGAAGGAATTTATTTTTAATCTTAGAATCTCTTTTTAAAAATAATTTCCCAATGTAGAAAAATATATAGAAGGGACTATCCAGAGATGGTCTTATTAAAAAGTGCACATACAACCTGATCCATGCATATGTTTTTTTAAAAAATGAAAAAAACCACAAACCATGTATAGAGAGAGTGAGAGAGTGGGTCCAAAATGAACAGAAGTCTCCTTCTGCTTTCTGACACCCCATTCCTTTCTACAAGGATGACTTTGGTTAACTGTCTTGTATATCCTTTCAGAACACTTTTTCCTCACAGACTGGAGTACAGTTATATCACTTAAATGTACATATGCAACAATATATACTCTTTTGCTTTTTTCTATATGCACTCTTTTTTTTCCCCCAGTCAATAACATATCTTGGAGATCCTCCCCTACAAACATACATCTACCACATTCTTTTTTGACAGCTGTATAGTATTTCATTGAATAGATATACTTTATTTAACCTGCTCTCTGTTAATGGACATTTAAATTGTTTCCAGTTTGTTGTTTGTTTTTTTAATACTCTTTCAAAAAATGCTGCAATGAATTTTCTTTTACATAATCTGTCAGATCAGTTTCTAGCAATGGCATTGCCTAGTCAAAGAATCTATGCATTCCAAGTTTTGACAGAGTAAAATTACTCTCCATAAGGTAGCATTAATTGGCATGCCTCATCGACAGTGTATGTTAATCCGCCGCTTATACTTTTGTTTTGTATCTCTAATGTTAAAAAAAAATAGTAATTGGTCATTTTGTTTTACATTTCTTTAGGAATTAGAATGGATGTTTTTGATAAGTGTTCCTTAGGGTTTTGTACTTGATTCTGTGCAACATTGAAGTCCAAAATTGGGAGGTGTAGTTAACATATTAGATAAATGTACAGAATACAAAAAGATCTAGATACTTCAAAAGTGGTTAGTGCCAATAAGATGAAGTTTGAGATACGTGCAGCATTTTGATAGCAAACTTGAAAAAAAAGTGTCCTATATTCAGGGCTAGTTTCCAATGTAGACAAACTCCTACATCTGAGTGGTTAACACAGAGTTTTTATCACATCACAGCCATGCTGGTTGGGCAGCTCCTCTCCATCCTGTAGTTGTGCCATCTCGGCCTTGTATCCTTTAAGGTCACTGCAGCAGAGACGGCCTGGAAAAGGCTCACTAGCTCTTTATTACCTTGCCTCCACCTCACTTTTCTTTTGCCAGGAGAAATGTCTGGGGTTCTGAAGTGTCAAGGAGTAAGTACCTGGATGTTTGGGGAGCATCAGTGGTCTCTGCCTCTGTACCACCAGTGAACCCCTGTATCAAACTTCAGAAAGAGTGGGGTATCATTGCTCAGCAGTTCACTTGAGAAATAAACTGTGTATGTGCCAGCCACGTGCCCTTTCCTAGACTAGTCCATGTAGTATTGCTGCATCACTGGGAGTAGAATGTAAGCATCTTGGGAGATGACCCTTTTTGGCTTGGTTCTGGGTGTCACATTTTGAGAGAGAGTGAGATTGATATTGCCTATGTAGAGAAAAATGAAGTCAGCACATGTAAGGATCTATAAATTTTGTCTAGAAGCCTAACCCCTTCCCCTAAAAAAATTATAGTGTCCTGGAAGAGTTTTCAAAGACTTGAAGAAAAGGGTAATTGTTTGCAGAGTACAGAATAGACTTTATTCTATGTTAATCCCAAGGAGAGAATTAGAACCAGTTGATGGAGTTATAGAAAGATTACTGTTAGAATGGCAAGCACTTATTCTGCAATTTGAAATCTTTGTAAATCAAGTGTAAGCCAGATGACATCTGTGAAGAATACTGTAAAGAAGATTCCTGCTTACCGTGAGAGATTGGTCTGGGCAATCTCTACAACCTCTTTTCTAATCTGGATTTTTGTTAATGAATGCTAAAGGATTTGTCTTTCTTTTTGAATAGGACACTGATGAAATTCAAGTTAACTATCCTGGAATGTTTGAATTGATGGAAGATTTACAAGGTAAGACACTTTAAAGAATTTTTAGACTCCATATGAGAGTCGTATTTTGAGGGCTGACTATGGCAAGCACTGGGGCCAAGCACTAGAGATACACTGGGTGAGGAGAAAGCGGACTGTCTTCATGGAGTTTATACTGTAAAATGGGTGAGGCTGACATGAGGCAGCTGCCACAAAGATAAATGTTAAACTAGAATTGTGGTAAGTGCTGTGAAGTAGAGGAACTTAGAGCTGTGACTGCCTGTGAAAGGCTGGCAGGACTTTCTTTTTTTTTTTTAACATCTTTATTGGAGTATAATTGCTTTACAGTGTTGTATTAGTTTCTGCTGTATAACAAAGTGAATCAGCTATACATATACATATATCCCCATAACCCCTCCCTCTTGCATCTCCCTCCCACCCTCCCTTTCGCATCCCTCTAGGTGGTTACAAAGCACCGAGCTCATCTCCCTGTGCTATGCAGCTGCTTCCCACCAGCCATCCATTCTACATTTGGTAGTGTATATATGTCCATGACACTCTCTCATCTCGTCCCAGCTTACCCCTCCCAATTCCCGTGTCCTCAAGTCCACTCTCCACGTCTGCGTCTTTATTCCTGTCCTGGCAGGACTTTCTTGAAGGAGCATGTGAGGGTGGTAGAACACCTCAGTGACTTTCTCCAGCAACACTTGGCAGCTCAGATCCAGGCACAGGTAGAAAGAAAGCAGGTAGTTGGGTTAGTATAGGATTGGGGGTTGCCAGGGGGTTAGGTGGGATAGGTCCTGGTGTGGGAGAGTCAACAAAGTCCTGTCTGAGGAAGTGATGGTTGTGCCCTAAAAAATGAAGCGGGGTCACTAGGCAAAGCAGGGAGGAAGTGAGTCCCAGGCACAGAGAACAGCCTGTGCAAAGGCCCTGTTGCAAGAAAGAACATGGCAAGAACTGAAAGAAGGGCATTTTGGCCAGAATACAGGGAGTAAAAAGAAAAGTTGACTGATTAAATTGGTAGGTAAATGGGGGCCTTGTAACCTTTGTTAAGATTGTTTGTCTTTATCTTAAAAGGCCCCTTGAGGTATTTTAATGGGGGGAGGGGTCATGATGTCAGATTTGTATTTTTTTTTTAAATGGATTGGCAGATAAACTAGTAGGCGACTTAACGGCTGGAAAGCTTACTGAGAAATGATGGTGGTTAGGACTAAGGTGGTGGCAGTGGAGATGGAGAGAAGTGAATGGATTCTGGAGATATTTACAAGATAATTGTGACAGTTCTTGCTGATGGATTACACATGGGCCGATGAAGGAGAGAGACATTTCAAACATAGCACTGAGTTTCTGGCTCTCCTAGCCAGATAGATGGTGCCCTTCATTGATAGAGAAACAGTAGAAGATGACCAAGTATGGGCAGGGACAGCTCTTGAGTTCACACTTGGGCATGTTGGGTTGGAAACGCTTTTGAAATAGCTGAAACAAGACGTCAGGTAGGCAGTTGAGTGTGTGGCTGTGTAGCTCAGAGGAGGCAACTGGCCCAGGTAAACATTGTGAGTCATTTGTGAATAGGTGGTGTTGGAAGCAGTAGAGAGGTCATGGCCTGGGAGAAGCTTTGAGGAGCAGCAAGGACACAAACCCAACCTCCCAACCCCGAAGGAGGCAGGGCTGCTGACTGAGGGGAAGGCTGGAGAAGTGGTTTGCTCAGAGGAGAGCCTCAACTTACGTCAGTGAGAATTTATGAGGTCTAATTTTTTATCATGCAAATGGCATAGACAGTTTTGATGAATGGGGGAAGCTGAAGGCATCAGAAGTGTGTTCTCTGAAACCAAAACTCTGCTTACCTGGGGGAGCCTTAATCTGTATCTTGAAAAATTGTAAGATGATTTAAAGCAAGTGAATTATAAAAATACATACCTCATGTTTGTTTACAGATTTAATAGTTTTTCATAAGCACTGTTGCACTTGCTTCTCTAATAACCCTCTGGTAACTACTTTACCCCTGTCCTACAAGTCAGAAATATCAGGCCCAAAGAGAACACTTGCCTATTAGTGGTAGAACTGGGCGCTAAACTCTTGCCTTCTTGACCCCTGTTCTGGCACCCTCTTGACTGACTCTCCTGCTTCTTGTAGCTGCCCATTTGTAACAAAGTCCATTTTACCCATCATTCAGCCTCCTCTGAGTACGGTGCTTTTGTCAGCTTTATAAGGGGAAAGATATGTAGTCAAAAACTTACTCTTGTAGTCACGCTTTTTTTTTTTAATTGGAGTATAGTTGATTTACAATGTTGTGTTAGTTTCAGGTATACAGCAAAATGAATCAGTTATACATATACATATATCCACTCTTTTTTTAGATTCTTTTCCCAAATAGGCCATTACAGAGTATTGAGTAGAGTTCCCTGTGGTATACAGTAGGTCCTTATTATTTTATATATAGTAGTGTGTATATGTCAACCACAATCTCCCAATTTATCCTTCCCCCACCCTTACCCCGTGGTAACCATAAGTTTGTTTTCTACATCTGTAACTCTATTTCTGTTTTGTAGATAAGTTCATTTGTACCCTTTTTTCAGATTCCACATATAAGGAATATTATATGATATTTGTCTTTCTCTGTCTTACTTCACTCAGTATGACAATCTCTAGGGCCATCCATGTTGCTGCAAATGGCATTATTTCATTCTTTGTTATAACTGAGTAGTATTCCATTATATATATATACCATATCATCTTTATCCATTCCTCTGTTGATGCACATTTAGGTTGCTTCCATGTCCTGGCTATTGGAAATAGTGCAGCAGTGAACACTGGGGTGCATGTATCTTTTCGAATTATGGTTTTCTCCAGATATATGCCCAGGAGTGGAATTGCTGGATCATATGGTAGCTCTATTTTTAGTTTTTTAAGGAACCTCCATACTGTTCTCCATAGTGGTTGTACCAACTTACATTTCCCACCAACAGTGTAGGAGGGTTCCCTTTTTTCCACACCCTCTCTAGCATTTATTGTTTGTAGATTTTTTGATGATGGCCGTTCTGACCGGTGTGAGGTGATACCTCATTGTAGTTTTTATTTGCATTTCTCTAATAATTAGTGATGTTAAACATATTTTCATGTGCCTTTTTTTTAAAATAAATTTATTTATTTATTTATTTTGGCTGCATTGGGTTTTTTTTTTAACATTTTTATTGGAGTATAATTGCTTTACAATGGTGTGTTAGTTTCTGCTTTATAACAAAGTGAATCAGTTATACGTATACATATATCCCCATATCCCCTCCCTCTTGCATCTTCCTCCCTCCCACCCTCCCTGTCCCACCCTTCTAGCTGGTCACAAAGCACTGAGCTGATCTCCCTGTGCTATGCAACTGCTTCCCACTAGCTATCTATTTTACATTTGGTAGTGTATATATGTCCATATATACACTACCACTCTCTCACTTTGTTCCAGCTTACCCTTTCCCCTCCCCGTGTCCTCAAGTCCATTCTCTAGTAGGTCTGCGTCTTTATTCCCATCTTGACCCTAGGTTCTTCATGACCATTTTTTTTTTTTTTTAGATTCCATATATATGTGTTAGCATACAGTATTTAACCATCTGTATGTCTTCTTTGGGGAAATGTCTATTTAAATCTGCTGCCCATTTGTTTTAAAATTAATTAATTAATTTGTTTTTGGTTGCATTGGGTCTCTGTTGCTGTGTGTGGGCTTTCTCTAGTTGTGGCGAGCTGGGGCTACTCTTCGTTGCATTGCGTGGGCTTCTCATTGAGGTGGCTTCTCGTTGTGGAGCACAGGCTTTAGGCGCACGAGCTTCAATAGTTGTGGCACACAGGCTCAGTAATTGTGGCGCCCAGGCTTAGTTGCTCCGTGGCATGTGAGATCTTCCTGGACCAGGGCTCGAACCCATGTCCCTTGCACTGGCAGGCGGATTCTCAACCAACCACTGTGCCAGCAGGGAAGCCCTTCTGCCCATTTTTTGATTGTGTTTTTTGTTTTTTCTGATATTGAGCTGCATGAGCTGTTTATGTATTTTGGAGATTAATCCCTTGTCAGCTGCTTCGTTTCCAAATATTTTCTCCCATTCTGAGGGTTGTCTTTTCATTTTGCTTATGGTTTCCTTTGCTGTGCAAAAGATTGTAAGTCACTCTTCACTCATTCTAGTTTAATCAGGGATTGGCAGCCTTAACATGCATGCCCAAGGTGACGGGGGACCACTAATAAATCACACAGCCCCTCCTGAGCTGCACTTGGCTCCTCCTAATGTAATCACGGAGACCCTTCATCCGAAGGCTTGAGAGGTGGTGATAGGCTGATGATTTATCATTCAGACTCTACTGACAAAAATATTTTTCAAATACAGCATTTAGTTTTGTTCTGCTATGTAATAAATGCTGTGCTCATGATTCATTTAAAGAAAGAAAAGAGAAAGAGACTAGAAATTAGACATAGCAGATGGAAAAAGTTACTGCCCAGTGATTTAAAAGTACAGAACTTATTCTGTTCTAGGTGCAATTCTGTGAGGTTTCCTAATATCCTAATTTTACAGATGAGCAAATTGAAATATCGAGTTGAGTGTCTTGTCCATGGTCACACTTAATCTGGAATTAAGTGATTAAGTCCTGCATACTTGATCTTTGTGCATTTTTTTCCCACTGAAATTAGCATAGATGTTCAGTAAAATGCACTAATCTTAACAGTACAGCTGCTCGTATTTTTGAGTACTATATAAACCACAGACTAGAACATTTCCAGCCCCTAGAAGGTTGCCTCATGCCCCTTTCCAGTTGATAACTCCCCTTCCCTTAAGGGTTTTAATCGGTCATGTATTTTAAGGAACTGTTGTCTAATATTTACCTTTAAGAGGCTTTGCCAGTGCTTCTCTTATTTTTACTGTAAAGTCTTTTACACAAATCATGTGCTTAGTTTTTAATGTCTCTTATTCTTTTTTAACATCTTTATTGGAGTATAGTTGCTTTACACTGGTGTGTTAGTTTCTGCTTTATAACAAAGTGAATCAGCTATACATATACGTATATCCCCATATCTCCTCCCTCTTGCGTCTCCCTCCCACCCTCCCTATCCCACCCCTCTAGGTGGTCACAAAGCACCGAGCTGATCTCCCTGTGCTATGCGGCTGCTTCCCACTAGCTAGCTATTTTACGTTTGGTAGTGTATATATGTCCAATCCACTCTCTCACTTTGTCCCAGCTTACCCTTCCCCCTCCTCGTGTCCTCAAGTCCATTCTCTATGTCTGCGTCTTTATTTCTGTCCTACCCCTAGGTTCTTCAGAACCTTTTTTTTTTTTTTTCGATTCCATATATATGTGTTAACATACGGTACTTGTTTTCTCTTTCTGACTTACTTTGCTCTGTAGGACAGAATCTAGGTCCGTCCACCTCACTACAAATAACTCAATTTCGTTTCATTTTATAGCTCAGTAATATTCCATTGTATATATGTGCCACATCTTCTTTATCCATTCATCTGTCGATGGACACTTAGGTTGCTTCCATGTCCT
Organism: Balaenoptera musculus; assembly: GCF_009873245.2. NCBI lineage: Eukaryota > Metazoa > Chordata > Mammalia > Artiodactyla > Balaenopteridae > Balaenoptera > Balaenoptera musculus. Next base: position 40,391,139 of record NC_045799.1, read on the forward strand.
GGCTATTGTAAATAGAGCTGCAATGAACATTGTGGTACATGACTCTTTTTGAATTATGGTTTTCTCAGATAATATGCCCAGTAGTGGGATCGCTGGGTTGTATGGTAGTTCTATTTTTAGTTTTTTAAGGAACCTCCATACTGTTCTCCATAGTGGCTGTATCAATTTACATTCCCACCGACAATGCAAGAGGGTTCCCTTTTCTCCACACCCTCTCCAGCATTTATTGTTTGTAGATTTTTTGATGATGGCCATTCTGACTGGTGTGAGGTGATACCTCGTAGTTTTGATTTGCATTTCTCTAATGATTAGTGATGTTGAGCATCCTTTCATGTGTGTGTTGGCAATCTGTATATCTTCCTTGGGGAAATGTCTATTTAGGTCTTCTGCCCATTTTTGGATTGGGTTCTTTGTTTTTTTGATATTGAGCTGCATGAGCTGCTTATATATTTTGGAGATTAATCCTTTGTCAGTTGTTTCATTTGCAAATATTTTCTCCCATTCTGAGGGTTGTCTTTTCATCTTGTTTATGGTTTCCTTTGCTGTGCCTAAGCTTTTAAGTTTCATTAGGTCCCATTTGTTTATTTTTGTTTTTATTTCCATTTCTCTAGGAGGTGGGTCAAAAAGGATCTTGCTGTGATTTGTGTCATAGAGTGTTCTGCCTGTGTTTTCCTCTAAGAGTTTTAAAGTGTCTGGCCTTACATTTAGGTCTTTAATCCATTTTGAGTTTATTTTTGTGTATGGTGTTAGGGAGTGCTCTAATTTCATTCTTTTACATGTAGCTGTCCAGTTTTCCCAGTGCCACTTATTGAAGAGGCTGTCTTTTCTCCATTGTGTATTCTTGCCTCCTTTATCAAAAATAAGGTGACCATATGTGCATTGGTTTATCTCTGGGCTTTCTATCCTGTTCCATTGATCTATATTTTTGGTTTTGTGCCAGTACAATACTGTCTTGATTACTGTAGCTTTGTAGTATAGTCTGAAGTCAGGAAGCCTGATTCCTCCAGCTCCGTTTTTCTTTCTCAAGATTGCTTTGGCTATTCGGGGTCTTTTGTGTTCCCATACAAATTGTGAAATTTTTTGTTCTAGTTCTGTGGAAAATGCCATTGGTAGTTTGATAGGGATTGCTTTGAATTTATAGATTGCTTTAGGTAGTATAGTCATTTTCACAATGTTGATTCTTCCGATCCAAGAACATGGTATATCTCTACATCTGTTTGTATCATCTTTAATTTCTTTCACCACTGTCTTATAGTTTTCTGCATATAGGTCTTTTGTCTCCTTAGGTAGGTTTATTCCTAGGTATTTTATTCTTTTTGTTGCAATGGTAAATGGAGTGTTTCCTTAATTTCTCTTTCAGGTTTTTCATCATTAGTGTATAGGAATGCAAGATATTTCTGTGCATTAATTTTGTATCCTGCTACTTTACAAAATTCATTGATTAGCTCTAGTAGTTTTCTGGTAGCATCTTTAGGATTCTCTATGTATAGTATCATATCATCTGCAAACAGTGACAGCTTTACTTCTTCTTTTCCGATTTGGATTCCTTTTATTTCTTTTTCCTCTCTGATTGCTGTGGGTAAAAACTTCCAAAACTCTGTTGAATAACAGTGGTGAGAGTGGACAACCTTGTCTTGTTCCTGATCTTAGAGGAAATGGTTTCAGTTTTTCACCATTGAGAACGATGTTCGCTGTGGGTTTGTCATATATGGCCTTTTTATGTTGAGGTAAGTTCCCTTTATGCCTACTTTCTGGAGGGTATTTATCATAAATCAGTGTTGAATTTTGTCGAAAGGTTTTTCTGCATCTATAGAGATGATCATATGGTTTTTCTCCTTCAATTTGTTAATATGGTGTATCACATTGATTGATTTGCATATATTGAAGAATGCTTGCATTCCTGGGATAAACCCCACTTGATCATGGTGTATGATCCTTTTAATGTGCTGTTGGATTCTGTTGGCTCGTATTTTGTTGAGGATTTTTGCATCTATGTTCAGTGATACTGGCCTGTAGTTTTCTTTATTTGTGACATCTTTGTCTGGTTATAGTATCAGGGTGATGGTGGTCTCATAGAAAGAGTTTGGGAGTGTTCCTCCCTCTGCTATTATTTGGAGGAGTTTGAGAAGGATAGGTGTTAGCTCTTCTCTAAATGTTTGATAGAATTCGCCTGTGAAGCCATCTGGTCCAGGGCTTTTGTTTGTTGGAAGATTTTTAATCACAATCTCAATTTTACTGCTTGTGATTGGTCTGTTTATATTTTCTATTTCTTCCTGGTTCAGTCTCGGAAGCTTGTGCTTTTCTAAGAATGTGTCCATTTCTTTCCAGGTTTTCCATTTTATTGGCATATAGTTACTTGTAGTAATCTCTCATGATCGTTTGTATTTCTGCAGTGTCAGTTGTTACTTCTCCTTTTTCATTTCTAATTCTATTGATTTGAGTCTTCTCTCTCTTTTTCTTGATAAGTCTGGCTAATGGTTTATCAATTTTGTTTATCTTCTCAAAGAACCAGCTTTTAGTTTTGTTGATCTTTGCTATCGTTTCCTTCATTTCTTTTTCATTTATTTCTGATCTGATCTTTATGATTTCTTTCCTTCTGCTAACTTTGGGGTTTTCTTGTTCTTCTTTCTCTAATTGCTTTAGGTGTAAGGTTAGGTTGTTTATTTGAGATGTTTCTTGTTTCTTGAGGTAGGATTGTATTGCCGTAAACTTCCCTCTTAGAACTGCTTTTGCTGCATCCCATATATTTTGGGTGGTCATGATTTCATTGTCATTTGTTTCTAGGTATTTTTTGATTTCCTCTTTGATTTCTTCAGTGATCTCTTGGTTATTTAGTAGTGTATTGTTTGGCCTCCATGTGTTTGTATTTTTAACAGGTATTTTCCTGTACTTGATATCTAGTCTCATAGCGTTGTGGTTGGAAAAGATACTTGATACAATTTCAATTTTCTTAAATTTACCAAGGCTTGATTTGTGACCCAAGATATGATCTATCCTGGAGAATGTTCCATGAGCCCTTGAGAAGAAAGTGTATTCCGTTGTTTTTGGATGGAATGTCCTATAAATATCAATTAAGTCCATCTTGTTTAATGTATCAGCTAAAGCTTGTGTTTCCTTATTTATTTTCATTTTGGACGATCTGTCCATTGGTGAAAGTGGGGTTTTAAAATCCCCTACTATGATTGTGTTACTGTCTATTTCCCCTTTTATGGCTGTTAGCATTGGCCTTAATTATTGAGGTGCTCCTGTGTTGGGTGCATAAATACTTACAATTGTTATATCTTCTTCCTGGATTGATCCCTTGATCATTATGTAGTGTCCTTCTTTGTCTGTTGTAGTAGTCTTTATTTTAAAATCTATTTTGTCTGATATGAGAATTGCTACTCCAGCTTTCTTTTGTTTTCCATTTGCATGGAATATCTTTTTCCATCCCCTCACTTTCAATCTGTATGTGTCCCTAGGTCTGAAGTGGGTCTCTTGTAGACAGCATATATACAGGTCTTGTTTTTGTATCCATTCAGCCAGTCTATGTCTTTTGGTTGGAGCATTTAATCCATTTACATTTAAGGTAATAATCGATATGTATGTTCCTATTACCATTTTCTTAATTGTTTGGGGTTTGTTATTGTAGGTCTTTTCCTTCTCTTGTGTTTCCTGCCTGGAGAAGTTCCTTTAGCATTTGTTGTAAAGCTGGTTTGGTGGTGCTGAATTCTCTTAGCTTTTGCTTGTCTGTAAAGGTTTTAATTTCTCTGTTGAATCTGAATGAGATCCTTGCTGGGTAGAGTAATCTTGGTTGTAGGTTTTTTCCCTTTCATCACTTTAAATATGTCCTGCCACTCCCTTCTGGCTTGCAGAGTTTCTGTTGAAAGATCAGCTGTTAACCTTATGGGGATTCCCTTGTATGTTATTTGTTGCTTTTCCCTTGCTGCTTTTAATATTTTTGCTTTGTATTTAATTTTTGATAGTTCGATTCATATGTGTCTTGGCATGTTTCTCCTTGGATTTATCCTGTATGGGACTCTCTGTGCTTCCTGGACTTGATTGACTATTTCCTTTCCCATATTAGGGAAGTTTTCAACTATAATCTCTTCAAATATTTTCTCAGTCCCCTTCTTTTTCTTTTTTTCTTCTGGGACCCCTATAATTCGAATGTTGGTGTGTTTAATATTTTCCCAGAGGTCTCTAAGACTGTCCTCAATTCTCTTCATTCTTTTTTCTTTATTCTGCTCTGCGGTAGTTATTTCCATTTTTTTATCTTCCAGGTCACTTATCCGTTCTTCTGCCTCAGTTATTCTGCTATTGAGTCCTTCTAGAGAATTTTTAGTTTCATTTATTGTGTTGTTCATCATTGTTTGTTTGCTCTTTAGTTCTTCTATGTCCTTGTTAAATGTTTTTTGTATTTTTTCCATTCTGTTTCCAAGATTTTGAATCATCTTTACTATCATTGCTCTGAATTCTTTTTCAGGTAGACTGCCTATTTCCTCTTCATTTGTTTGGTCTGATGGGTTTTTACCTTCCTCCTTCATCTGCTGTGCATTTCTCTGTCTTCTTATTTTGCTTAACTTACTGTGTTTGGGGTCTCCTTTTCACAAGCTGCAGGTTCGTAGTTCCCATTGTTTTTGTGTCTGCCTCCAGTGGCTAAGGTTGGTTCAGTGGGTTGTGTAGGCTTCCTGGTGGAGGGGACTGGTGGCTGTGTTCTGGTGGATGAGGCTGGATCTTGTCTTTCTGGTGGGCAGGACTGTGTCCGGTGGTGTGTTTTGGGGTGTCTGTGACCTTTTTATGATTTTAGGCCGCCTCTCTGCTGATGGATGGGGTTGTGTTACTGTCTTGCTAGTTGTTTGGCATCGGACATCCACCCTGTAGCTTGCTGGTCATTGAGTGGAGCTGGGTCTTAGCAATGAGATGGAGATCTCTGGGAGAGCTTTTGCCATTTGATATTACGTGGAGCCAGGAGGTCTCTGGTGGACCAATGTCCTGAACTCAGCTCTCTCACCTTAGAGGCACAGGCCTGACACCTGGCCATAGCACCAAGACCCTGTCAGCCACATGGCTGCTGGTATTGGAGGGTCTCCTGCAGAGGTGGGGGGTGGCTGTGGCTCACCACGGGGACAAGGACACTGACAACAGAAGTTCTGGAAAGTACTCCTTGGCATGAGCCCTCCCAGAGTCTCAATGTCTCTTAGTCTGAAGAGGATTAGGATGAATTTATCTAAAGATAAGTTGTAAAAGTGATATTTAACAAAGTTGCTATAAATGTTAACTGGTTGATTTAATATTCATTCACTTACCATTTATTGAGCATCTACCATGTGCCAACCACTGAGCCAGTGCTAGAAATAACAGTTCCTGATCTTAGGGAACTTATGCTCCAGAAGAGAAAGAGACACACAGAGATAGGCAGACATATGCTTTAACTGTAAAGTGAGATAATTCTTTTTAAAAGTGCAGGGAGAAACACAGAGAAAAATCCCTAAATCTGCTTAGGGAATCAAGGATGCTTTTGCAGAAGAAGCAGCACCTAAGCTAAAATGAGTTTTCTAGAAGAATGAAGGGGTGGGTGCACCTTTTGGGGGTTGGGGCCTTGCATTCCAGGCCAAGGAAAAGGCCTGTATAGAATTATGGGGACTCGAGGATACGCTCAGCCTTCACTTTCCTAATTGAGAAACTGTACAGTAATTCAGTATTGCTTGAATATGTAGAATGGGAAGATGACGGGAAATGATGCAGGATAGTCCATTAGAGGCTTATCTAGACTTTATCAGGTCAGCCTTGCAGTCTGTTGGGAGAATATTTGTGCAGAGGAGGGACAATCAGATTGATGTGTGAGCAAGCTCACCCTCCAGCATCGTTTATGAGGCATGTTCATGAGGAAGGTAAGACTAGCTAGCATGGTTAACCTCTCTTGTTTTGCATGAGGAGACTGGGCACAGACAGAAGTAACTTGCCCAAGGCGAAGTGTTTAGTAAGTGGTAGAGCCAGGATTTAAGCCCAGTGTAGCAGCCTGACTCAGATCCTGAAGTGCTAGCCAGTCTCCACTGAAAAGGTCAGAGGCAGCTGACGTAGGAGGAAGAGTGGTCGAGGGGTGAATGCAGGAGGGGAGGAGCTTGGCAGACTTCCAGGGGTGCTGCTCTGCAGACTGGAAGTTGGTGTTACCTTCCAGTTGGTTTTTGGCATTTTACATTGTGTTACACTTTTTTCTCGATGGTTGTGGTGTTTCTCATTTAAGCTGCTATTATTATTAATTCACAGAAGAAAGTCAAGAATGTTGACCTAATTTTACAAAACAAGTTGTATGTCAGCCGATGAATGCATGAAAAGTTTTGGAGGCTTTCACAGTAGTTTTAAGGTAAGTTCAGTTGTTATTTTTTTAGGCAGTACTCAGTATTGTTCCTAGTAAACCATAATAAATTTGACTTTTTTTTAATAATCAGTTGAACTTAACCTTAAAAACACTGTGAGAGTCTTTAACAGCTACCTGCTTCCCAGATTTTCTGTTTATCCCAAAGCCCAGAGCTGGTCAGAAGTCCCAGATGTGTTTCCCAGATGATCTCCAGTAAAGGTCCTCCATGATGCATTATGAAGTTTTATCATTCCATTTTGAAGATGATAAAACTGAGTTTAATAGGGGTTAAGTGACTTTGCCCCAGGTTATGTAAGGGCCAGAACTTGGATTATGATCCCAAAATCTAGACTCTGTGTGCTACATCACACTGCTTCCCCAAGGAGAAGGGAGGTTCTCATGTGAGGGAAGGGTGGGCTTCCCTCGCAGCAGTTACTATGCTATGCAGTAGTGCTCTGGAGTTTCTGTATCAGAAAGAGCATTGTGCCTAATAATCTTAATTAGTATATCCTAATACCAGTTATTTAGAAGGCATTTTAGAATTTCTAGTGCATTAACTATATCCATTAAAAAAATTAGGCCTGTTTTCCACTGGTGTTGCCTCTGTCTCATGTGTAAGTCATGGCAATGGGGAGTTAAGCAGGAATGAAAGCACCACGGCCATTATCGGCAATAAACCCTTCCAGTACAAGTTCCAGTTGACCTTTGGTCTCTTGATTCAGTTGATACTCATGATGTGGGAGAATGTTTTTAAATTGGATTATGTAATGGGTCTAAAATGTTAGCATTGGAAGCCTGTAGAGATCATCTAGCCTGGCCAACTTGAGGACCCAGAGAGATGGAACTAAGGTCATGTAGCTACTTCATGACCACAAGAATAAGATCCACCCTCTTCTTCATGGTGATTCATCTACTAGTTTGTATGTCTTTTGTTCTTCATGAATTAGGGCTCTTATACTCACAGGATATGGGACATTGCTTTTAGTGTCGGAGCTTCATTATTTTAGGGAATAATAGGAACCTTTTGGGATTGGAGAGAAGAAGAAGATTAACTTATCCCAGCTAATTTGTTGATTGTTTTTAATAAGCCCATTGAAAAATTGGGAGATTATTATTTTTAAACTACTAAAGGATACCAACATTGGGAAGTTTATTGGTATCTTTTGTGAAAAACAAAACTAAGAAACCGATTTTTGATCATGTAGCATATAGAGAATAAATGTAAAGGATTTTTACTTTTGAAATTCTTTTAATTTTGCAAACTAGTTTAAAATGTGGTCTTTAAAAGTAATTTCGTTTGACTCTATGCATTAAAAAATATTAAATATATAACTAATTTTTAGTGAACAATAGACTGACATAATCCTAGCTTTTAGCTGTCAATTTGAAGGAAAGAAATCTAAAAATAAATGTTAAAACATTAAGAAAAGTGCCTCTGAAGAGAATGTACAGAATTGTTTCCTAATCTGGGATCAGTAAAATGTTGTAAAATCTGAAAACACATTGTACTTTTGGTACTCCCTAATGAGTCTTCAAGCCCTCTTCCAAGTTTCACGTCCATACTTACATTTACGGCTTACTTAGAAGGAGTGAGGTGTTGTACCAATGTCCTGTCCTCCTCAAAGAGCAGCTAAAAGGGGCATAAAAATGTGGCATCATTAGAAAGGCCCTTGCCAATGCCTGATGACTCACCTGGAGGGCCAGTCGCCTTGCTTTTGCCCAGCTGGCCTACCACAGCCCATTGCTGCCAGGGAAAGCCTACTTATAGGGTTTGCCTCCTGAAATTCGACTTGTCTTAATATCCAGAAGCTTCAGGTAGTTTTGCTTTAGAGTAACTAGCTATGATCTGAGAGCAAAATGAGATTATTTAGGTTATCTTATGTGACTATTAGGGAAGGGGGACGATGGTTATACCATTGGATGAGATAAGATAAAATCTGTGATGTTGAGCTGCTCAGGGTATTTGCTGTATTATCTCAAACTGCCTGTATTTTAGGGATGGGTGAGAGTAACTGTGCTTGGCATAGAAAAGCCCTCCTGCACCGAGACACGATGCTGGCGGCTGCAGCAGTGTACAGAGGTAAGGGAGCTGGCCGTTCTTCCCAGCCAGGCCCCACTGACCAACTTGTGCCCTGTCATCTTTATCCCCTAAAATTACGTTTTCCTTTCCTGTTAGGGCACCATCAGATTTCTTGTCCTTCCTTTCAAAACGCAGATCCTGTGGCTATGTATCCTTTTTCCCAGCAGCCCTTACTATTTCCTTACTGTCAGCTTCTCGGTGTGGAGGATTTTTCACAAGAGGCATTCTCAGAATCCCATGAGTATTCTAATATTCATGTCTCTTTGGAAGACATGACTTTCATTGAGCAGATTTATTTTTCCTACTTGCCTTTTTTTCAGACTCTAACCATGATTTGTCTTTATAGAAATGTATGGAAATGAGGATGGTTCTGTACCTGCTACCTATCAGATCTATTACATGATAGGCTGGAAATATCATGATTCACAGGTAATATTACTAAGACAGATCACTTTTCTTAGTGGGTTCATGTTTCCGTTTACTTATTATTGTTTATTTACTTAGGGTGGTTTGTTTTTCTTTTAAATATAAGACAGCATTAAGGGGGTTAATTAGGGCTATATATTTATCTATTTCTAATATCTTTAATCTTTATCATTATTTTCAGGCGAGACCAGCTAAAAGAGGTTCGGCAACTGTGTCATTTGGAGAGCTAGGAAAAATAAATGATGTTATGTCACAGGGGAAAAAATCACAATAAATATTTTATTCAATATTAACATAGTCCAGACTTTTCATCAGTGATGGGTAACTTTCACATCTAAAATTATTGCATTTTGAAACAAGAAGCAATATATAAGCTATTTACTGTCAGACTTTTCTAATAATTAGAATAGCCTACTACTCATCTATATTTAGTAACGATTTCAGTTTCACATGTTTTCTGTTTTCATATGGATACTGTTATCTAGTAATTTGAGTGCCTTATTTGCAAAGTCAGCCCAAAAGCAAGAAGATATTTCTATGAAAAATCCACAAATATATTAACATACATAAATTCCTGACTTGTTGGAAAAACATTACCCACGCTGACATTTTGTACCTTTTTCTCCTTCTGATCTTGTGTTATTTCTGTGAGAGGACGTTAGCCGTGGAGATGAGGAGAGTGACAAGTTGGTAGATTCTTTTGTGTTCTGGCTCATTTAGAATAAAAATGTAGTCTTTTATAACAACTATTCTAAGATACTTAAGCCAGAATTATTTGTGATACTGTCTTCTTTGCCATGTTCCTCTTTGAAGAGGAACAGAGGATTATGAACCTCTCTAGAGCTCTTAAGTAGTGTTGTACTTTGGAAGAGTGTTTACCTTTACTGAATCCTTCCTCGCCTTTTTTTTTTTTTTAAACCATCAGAATTATAATCTTATTTCTTTCTCACCTCCATGATCTGGGTGAGACCCCTATCATTTTATATACTACCTTAGTTAAGAGGAGAACACTTTAAAGAATTACAGAGGCAAAATTACATGTAAAGTATCTGCACAGTGATGAAAAGTGCTGTTTGCTTGATTTTCCTTTGTTGTTTGAGGTCTTTGGCAATATTATTCTAATCCAGGTCCACTGTCCCATTGTCATGATCAAAATGATTTGGAAGCAGTCAAGCTCAGACAGTGTAGAATAGGTGGAAGGAGGTGGTGGTAAGGCAGCCGGAGGAAGCTGGGAAGCACCCAAGAGTGATTACGAGTGTGTTCACCAGTCAGTGCCAAGCCGTCTGCTGTCCTTTCCATGTAATGGGCGTGGCCCTGCCTCCTCCTCAGCCCTAGGGGAGTTACTGTAGGATTTGCTTCTCTCTGTGTCTCTCCCGCCTGCCTTCCCTCCCTCTGCCGCACGAGCACCAAGCTCTCCCTGAGCCCAGGGCTACTATGCCTTACGCAGTAGATACTCAGCTCCATTTTGAATCAAATTAAATTATGTGGAAAATGTACCCTTTCATAGGCTAAGTTACAGTTAAAACCCAGAATTTTGTAGGAGAAAAAGAAATTACTGTTCTTGCTCTCTTCAGTTAGGACATTCATTGATATCAGAAATTGGGATACTCTTTGTGGCTTTTTTGTTTTTCATTTTTAATACAAAGGAAAAGAATACCTAGGCAGCAAAATTTGGGGAAGGTATTTTTTTTTAGCTTAATTTTCCGACTTGAAAGGAAAGGAAAACAAAAAACTCCTACATATTAAAGTGTAAACTGATGCCTAAGGAAAGGACATATTCCACGGTGTCTGTGTTTCCTAAATGACCCACGTTTATAGGTATTGATATTTGTTTTTGAAGAATGCATGCAGAATTGTTAAGTGGTTATTGCTGAGGACAGGGACTGAGGAACCACATGTATCTGCACCTGTCCCAGTGTCTGAACGTCTGTTGGGGGTGCAGGAGATGGGCAGAAGCTAGGAGGGAGGCTTGTACTTTGACTTTTTAATCTTTCTGTAAAATTTGAAGTTTCTTACCAAGGATATTAACTTTCATTTATTTCATGCCAACAGAGAATATGTGGGTGGTGGGGTGGAGCTGGGGAGGAATCTACCTTGAGTGATCTCAAAAACAAGGTCCATTGGTTTAAAAAAATAAAGAGGAATTAACACAATGAATTGAGGACACTTATTGTTTAACCTGAGTGACAGTAGTGAAAGTATTTATTTTAATGTGAGTGACAGTAGTAAAAGTATTTATTTTAATGTGAGTGACAGTAGTAAAATTATTTATTTTAATGTGAGTGAGTGACAGTAGTAAAATTATTTTTTTTAGTTAATATCTGCTTGAAGTATCTATTAAGCTTTAATTGTTTGGAACCTTCAGGAAATTAATTTTTCTGAATAGCTGTGTTTTCCAAATGATTAGGGACTCATCCTTTTAAGCCACAAAATTTTAGAAAATGTCTTATCAAAAATATTTCCAAAATGTGTTACATTTTAAACAGTGTAGAGAACATAACCATTTCTTTATAACTCAACAGTTATTATCACAACTTTTTTTCTTTATAGCTTTATAACATTTTCTTTATAACTTGACAGTTACTATCACAACTTGTACTGCATTGCTTGTTCCTACACTGACTGGCCCCAAGAATGATGTGGTTTGTCTCTTTTCCTGCATTTTTCTTACTTGCTGTCAATCTCAGTGGCCTTACAGAAACGAACTTTCTTGAGTCAGTTCTTCTTGCCCTTTGTGATGTGTAAGATTAGAACTCAGATTGGAAGGTTTCTAGGACGGGGTTTAAGGTAGGAAAGAGGGAGGAGGTTCTGCGAGAAGGGCCCTTTTGGAGTAAAATGCATGGGCTTTATTGGTTCCCTTAACAAATCCCCATCGAGACCCATGTGCCGGGCTCCCGACTCTTCTCTGCGCTCTTAGTTGTCAGTCTAACATGGCTTCAGGTGGTGGACCTGGGACATCTGTTCGCTGCTGGGATACTTTTTGGATTATTTGCTGGTTCTTAGCAGTATTCCAGGTTGTTGGCCTAGAGAATTCCAGAGGTGGCAGTATTCATGAAAACTTACATTTTTAAAACAAAGAATTTCTTCAGGATTTGTTGAGATGGAAGCTACCCATAGACACCAAGTTTGTGATATGAATTGTAAAAAGTTACAGCTACAGAAAGGTGTACTTCCTGAAGTAGCTATGAAGCAAGTTTTGTTTTTCAAACCCTTTTAGTACCATTTTTATCCACTAGGTGGAAACAATTACAGTATGGCCTATATTGAAGATATAGTTTTTATAACTCAGTATATATCCCTTAAGTAAGGATGAAATAAAAGTATTTAACCATGGATTGGCATCTGTGTAGGAAAGAAATAAACATTAAAAGATATTTGGGGAAAAGAAGAATACTTGGCATAGTGATTATTTTATTCCTTCATAAATTATTATTTTAGCCTCTCTTGCCTAAGAATAAAGTTTTGAGGGTTTTTTTTAGAGGGGGGCTCGAGGTGGGGCGGTTGTTATTGCTGCTGTTAATAATGTGAAGTTTATCTTCAGGAAACTAATAAGCGGACCTGCCCTTCCAGAAATTGGGGTACTTTAATTCTTTGCCTGGATACTTGACAGGTATTTATCTTGCTGGTTTAAAAAAATAAATTTGAAGAAAATGGAAGGTACTGTTGTTAACAAATAGGGAAATAATGCTTTGGCGTCTGTGGTGGTTTTAAAATCTATCCACAGATTCTCTGATACTCTTCCCTCCAAGAGGTGGCGCTTCATTCCCCTCCCTGTGAGTCTGGGCTGAATTCAGTGATTCGCTTCCAACAAATAGAATATGGAAGTGATGGTGTGTCCCTTCTGAGGAGGTAGTAAGAGGCCCGCTTCCTCCTCACTGTGCCTGAGATCACAACCTCGGGGAGAGCCAGTGCCGTTCGTGGGGGGCATCGAGCAGCGCTCGGGAGAGGACGGCGCGGACCTGCCAGCGAGGGAGCCAACCCGGGGGAGATCCTCCAACCCCAGTGTGACTTTCAGGTGACACCGTGACGGCAGTCTCATGACAGACCCTGAGCCAGAGCCACCCAGCTAAGCCACTCCACGTTCCTGACCCACAGAAACTCAGATAATAAATGTCTGTTGTTTAAGCCACTGTGTTTGGAGTAATTTGTTAACACAGCCTTAGGTAACTAATATGCTCACTTTGGGAAAAGTTAGGTGCCCAGGGTATGCCAACTTGTTCCTTGAAGTATAGAACATATTCTGCTTACTTGAAATTGTATAAAGTCAGCATAAACTACCATACTACCTTTGTTCTCGGGGAAAACTGGGCCCGAGATACGCTTACCTTGAGGTTTGCGTCCATGGTATCCCGAAGTAGAACTAACCTCCCAAGGTACATTTAGTAGGCTTCAAATTTCATTTCCTAGGAAGACATATTAGGATCAATTTTCTAGAAACCTGATGGGGCGAGTCCATAATGAAACCAGGGAACGTGAGAAGGAAGGCTCTGACCTTGAGAGTTCAGTGAGGTAACGGCGGCTGTGGTTTTCTCAGTCAGTCCCTCCTGCCTCGGCTGTTGAGTTGCTGACAGCTTGTTATCAGGATGGACTGTTGATGCTGCGTGCTGGTTACAGGCTCTCAGGTGAGCACAGTGCTGTGGAAATGGTTAAGGGTTTTTGAAAGCTGGAGTCGATCCTGTCTCGGTCCTGCTCGCCATTGCCAAAACCAGGCAAAGATAAACTGCCTGCACTTTCAAGTCCGGGTGTAATCGGCCGGTTTCCAGACTCCTTGTACGAGAGTGTCGTGCGTGTGCTCAGGACACCCAGTGCTAGTTGTGTCAGAGCCAGCCCTGCAGGAGAACTGTCAGGAGCGGCTCCAGGTCGCAGTGTCGGGAGCCTGGGCCGAGGCTGGGAGTGGGAGACGGCGGGGAGGGCAGGGGCTGGGAGTCGGGGGGCCTGGGTTTAGTCCTGGCCCTACTGGTTCCTGACACGTGGGCCAGCACCATCTCTCTGACCTCAGGATTTTCATCTGTAAAATTGCAGGTTTGGTACTCAATCTCAAAAGAGGCCCCAGGCCTGCCTTCCAAGTAAGTTCCTGAGGGGCTTTTTCAAACGAAATGTTTTTCCACCCTCCTCCCATTGGTTGAGAGTCAAGGCCATCTGGAGCCCCTGTCACTGAGGGGAGCGTGAGACATCCCTCCTCCACGTTATGGTGGGAAATGGCTGTGAGCCATTGAGCAGGATGATTTCAGAAGCATTCAGCTCAACCTGAGGATCTGGGTCCCAACACAGAAGTAGCCAGGATTGCCCTCCCATCCTGGCAATTTCTCAGTCTCCATGTTGACATTTGGGGACTTCTTTTCCCTTCAGTGTTAACTTTAGACTTCATCTGAAGCCAGCTAAGCTTCTCAACAAAAGCTGCTTCATTTACCCTGTACCAAGGTGCTGTGGCTTGGCAAAGCCCTCCTTTTTTTTTTTTAACATCTTTATTGGAGTATAATTGCTTTACAATGATGTGTTAGTTTCTGCTTTATAACAAAGTGAATCAGTTATACATATACATATGTTCCCATATCTCTTCCCTCTTGCGTCTCCCTCCCTCCCACCCTCCCTATCCCACCCCTCTAGGTGGTCACAAAGCACCGAGCTGATCTCCCTGTGCTATGCGGCTGCTTCCCACTAGCTAGCTATTTTACGTTTGGTAGTGTATATATGTCCATGCTACTCTCTCACTTTGTCACAGCTTACCCTTCCCCCTCCCCATATCCTCAAGTCCATTCCCTAGTAGGTCTATGTCTTTATTCCCATCTTGCCACTAAATTCTTCATGACTTTTTTTTTTCCCTTAGATTCCATATATATGTGTTAGCATACTGTATTTGTTTTTCTCTTTCTGACTTACTTCACTCTGTATGACAGACTCTAACTCCAACCACCTCACTACAAATAACTCAATTTCGTTTCTTTTTATGGCTGAGTAATATTCCATTGTATATATGTGCCACATCTTCTTTATCCATTCATCTGTTGATGGACACTTAGGTTGCTTCCATGTCCTGGCTATTGTAAATAGAGCTGCAATGAACATTTTGGTACATGACTCTTTTTGAATTATGGTTTTCTCAGGGTATATGCCCAGTAGTGGGATTGCTGGGTCGTATGGTAATTCTATTTTTAGTTTTTTAAGGAACCTCCATACTGTTCTCCATAGTGGCTGTATCAATTTACATTCCCACCAACAGTGCAAGAGTGTTCCCTTTTCTCCACACCCTCTCCAGCATTTATTGTTTCTAGATTTTTTGATGATGGCCATTCTGACCTGTGTGAGATGATATCTCATTGTAGTTTGGATTTGCATTTCTCTAATGATTAATGACGTTGAACATTCTTTTTTTTTTTTTTATTTTTATTTTTTATTTTATGGCTGTGTTGGGTCTTCGTTTCTGTGCGAGGGCTTTCTCTAGTTGTGGCAGGCGGGGGCCACTCTTCATCATGGTGCGCGGGCCTCTCACTATCGCGGCCTCTCTTGTTGCGGAGCACAGGCTCCAGATGCGCAGGCTCAGTAATTGTGGCTCACGGGCCCAGTTGCTCCGCGGCATGTGGGATCTTCCCAGACCAGGGCTCGAACCTGTGTCCCCTGCATTGGCAGGCAGACTCTCAACCACTGCGCCACCAGGGAAGCCCACGTTGAGCATTCTATCATGTGTTTGTTGGCAATCTGTATATCTTCTTTGGAGAAATGTCTATTTAGATCTTCTGCCCAGTTTTGGATTGGGTTGTTTGTTTTTTTTGTTATTGAGCTGCATGAGCTGCTTGTAAATTTTGGAGATTAATCCTTTGTCAGTTAAAGCCCTCCTTTTAAAACAATGTGTCTTATGCTCCTGCCAGGCAGTGTGCTGAGCCTTTGATAAGCATTCTCAATTCTCATTTCATCAGCACAGTTCCCTATCGAGTAGATACTAGTTCTACTGTCCCCATCTTTCAGATGAAGAAACAAGTTCACAGAGGTTGTGACTTCTCCGAGGTCACATACACGGCAGAGCCAATATGTGACTTCAGTCTTGTATGGGACAAAGCACTTAATTTTATCACGCTGCCTTCTTTTGGAGGTCAGAGCCTTCTGTGTGAGAGACCACTCTTTTTTCTCCATGTCTCCACTCCCCCCTAAACATAACATCCCAACCCGCATATTGGGACCAGGCAGGTGACTCCATCCTCTTAACACATGCTCAGCCCTGTGCTGGGATCTGCCCCTGTGGAGCCGCCTGCCCTCCAAACTCTTCCAGGTCCCTTCCACTCTCAGCTCAGTCAGTTATCCAGCTCAACTTAATCTTGCCTTCTTGTCCCAGGCCATCCTGAACTTTCGTGAGTTCCATCTCCGTTAGCACTTTATACGATGTTTTCTGTCCACAAGTTCTGCCTTTCAGCTAAGTGTTCAACCCCTTGAGCAGTGCCACTGCTATGACCAGGGTTCTGTCAGCCGCAGAGACGGCCCAGACGGACTCGCTGCCAGGCAGACAACGGGGATCCCCGTGAGCACATCAAGCAGCGGGACGCTGGAAAGACAGGCAGCGGGCCCTGGACACATTCAGCTTCAAATTCCAGGGATCAGCCACTTGGTTGGGATTCCAGGCTAAGCTCTTATCCCGGTGGAATCTGGGTATCAAGCACAGCAGGTGGACACGGATAGCAGGGGGCAGGTGGACTGGAGACAGGGAAGGGCTTCGTCCTGGAGAATAAGATGAGAACCGTGATGTAAGGTCGCATCAAGGCCTACAGCAGGGATGACTGGGCCTTATATTGTGGGATGGTAGGTCTCCAGTCCAGGCAAGATGTCCAGCTGTCATTAGATACCAGGGTGGCCCGGTAGCGTGATCAGCACGACTTCTGAAATCAGACCTGCCTGTTGAATCCCCTTTCTACCACTAACCGGCTTACCTTGTGTAAGTTACTCAACTGCTGACATGCGCCATTCCTAGATGCATTAGTACGTTGCCCAGCAGAGCGTAAATGCCCTTCCCAAAGGCTTGGAAAGCCAAGCTCATAAGATGACTTACATGTCTGGTGCAGTAGCCCTCAGATTACAGAGTGCTGTTAATAGGTGCTACAAAAGAAGGTAGCGGTTAGAGCAGGGGGAGAGGAAGAGTTTCCGGAGGTAAATATGGTTGGAAAAGCTGGGTCAAACAAAATTAAATGGATATCATCTCCTGTAAGACTTCTCAGAATCTTTAATGTGCTCGTGTTGTTGTGACTCTCCCAGAGGAGTCTATATTTTACGGCATCTTCCAGACTTAATGACCCAATAACCCTTTTATCGAGGAGCACCCTGCAAGACTCTGAACATGTTTTGGGAAACATTAGCCTAGCACAATGCCTGGCATTGTGAAGGCTTGTTAAATAATTTGAATAGTTGCAGGAAAACTTAACATTCAGTTATCTTGCAAAAGTTGTTTATGAACTTTCTCAAGGCAATCCAGGGCAGTGGTTAAAAGCACGGACTCTGGACCTGGTCCTCCTGGCTGTGTGGCCTTGGACAAGTTACTTGACCCCAGCTTCCTCTTCTGGAAAAGAGAGAAGATGATACAGTATCCTCCTGGGAAGGTAGTTGTAAAGCTCTAATGAGTTAATAATACATTTGGTTAGAAAAGTGCCTGGCACATTATAAGCATGATATGTTAGCTATTATTTTCCTAGACAGAATGAATTTTAGAGAAGCTTTCAAGAACAAAGTATTGACTGCTGTTGTGATGCTAGCTTACCATTTGTCCTACATAAAATCCCTCTTGCTCACACAAGAAGACTGATTAATAAACAGATGCCACTTAACGTCACTATCCCATTTTAAAAAAGAATAAGTCATAGGACCTCAGACAGCTGTTTTGCCTCTATGGCAAAATCCAAGTCTCAAATATAAGAGATTTGCTCTAATATTCTATTAGGTGAAGATGGAATATTCTTTTTTTCCAGAGGCACTTTATCTTTACCTTGAAATTATTTTCTGATTAATAAAACACAAATTAGGATAACTCATTTCACACAAGCACACACCACAAAAAATGTTTCCAAATCAAAACACAGGTACCAATGCTGGATGAAATTAATTAGGTGGCAGGAAAAAAAAGAACAAAAGCTAAGAATTGGAATAATCTCACAGCCTAAAAAGTAATTCTATTCTTGCCACACATGGAAAGATTTTAAGGCGTTTTTCTGTTATAGATCTTAATGTTATACCTGAGAGGCTGGATTGGAATTATAAAACTTTTGAGGTGTAAGACATCAGAGAAATCTTTCTTATTTTGCAGTTGAGGAATCTGAGTCCCACAGAGAGACTGATATGCCTGAGGTCATTAGCTGGTTCTGGAGGACAGGCCTGGAACATAGATGTTCCAGAGTCTTGTCCAGCGCCCTGCAGCAGGCCTGATGTCACTCATGCAACCCCAGCAGAGCTAAGGCCCAGCCACTTGCACCCACCCTGCAGGAGGTACATTTGTGAACGTCCCTGGCACAGCTCTCCATCCAAGGGTCTTCGGTACTGAGTCTTTTGCAAAACGCAGAGTCACCCCCTTACACTGAATTTGTTTAGAGCACATTTCAGTGCTGCAGGTTACAGTAGACCTCGACCTGGGCTCTGTTGCCTGGCTCCCACCCGCAGAGATTCTGGTTTAATTTGGCATCGGGAGTTTTAAAAGGTATAGCGCCTGCTCCAGAGCATCAGTTTTCCTGAGGAGAGAAAACTGTATGAATCACAGATAAACTCCATTTTAACCTCCCTTGCGTTGTAGTCGGGAACTCTGAAGGACCAGCCGCTGTGCTAGTTATAAAAACATGAGTCATTGTGCACTTCGTGACGAGCTTGTGTTGAGAAGAGGGGGGGTTGGACCAGGTTGGGTGTGAGGAAGGTGGGTGTGGGCAAGTTGGTCATCCAGTGCTAATTGAGCACCTACTATATCTGAGGCCCTGGATACCTAGAGATGAGAAGGCCTAACCCCCGCCCTCACAGGGCTCGCAGCTGGGCTGGCTGGAGACCACGGGGAAGCTGACACGGTGTATTTTCTTGCAACCAAAAGTACTCTGATTGAGACACTTATGTGAAGGTGCTGTGCAAAATAGTGCACGGTGACCAGTGGTCAGTCACCGCAAAGCCGCCCAGGCGCGGGCAGGTGCACAGTCTGTGTGCCGCGGTGGTGGGAGCTGCTACAGCGGAGGCTCTGGAGCAGAGGCCCAGAAACAGACGTTTGAATGATTCAAACACCCTAAACCAACCACTCGCGCTTTCAAAGCCTGTGGCTCACATTTATTTGGAACAACGAGCTGAAACGGGAAATGGATGAGCTCACGCTGCCCTTGCTCCTGTATTTCAGGCAGTGTTCTACTCTACACAGCAAGCTGCAGAGTCTCTCTTTCCACCCCGCCTGCAGCTATTTTCACAAGCTTTACCTCCTAGGAGCTCATCTTTCACCCAGTCTTGGAACCGGGTCTCACCTTCCACACTCCCCTCTTTGCACTTATCCCATCTCTGATGTGCTCACATTCCAGACACATGAGAGCCATAACTGCACGGCCCTCCTGTCCGTTAGGCTCTGACCTGAGGTTTGCATGCCTGCTCCTTCCTTTCACATTTGTGAATGGGGCTTTTATCATACCTTTGGGACTGGAACTCTCTAGTAAGTTAGGGATTGTGTCAGGAAATTGTAAACACTCGGACCTCAGACAAGCCTTGGATAGTCAACGGCCAGGTAAATGACTGTGGCTAGTATGTGTGTGTACAATGTTTACAAAGCACTTGTGAAGTCAGGCTCATTGAAATTGCAAAAATCTCCAGCCAGGTAGGAATTAATCCTATGTTATGGAGGAAAAACAGGTTTGGATAAATTATGCCCAAAGTCATAGAGCTACTAAGGGAAAGAGCTGGACCTCAAACCCAGGCTTGGTTCCAAATCCATTTCCCTCTCCTTTCTGATCATGGTTGACATTTTTTTTTTTTTTTTTTGGCTGTGCCGCGAGGCTTATGGGATTTTAGTTCCCTGACCAGGGATGGAAGCCGGGCCCTCAGCAGTGAGAGCTCAGAGTCCTAACGACTGGACTGCCAGGGAATTCCCATGATCGACATTATTAATTAACTCTTTTCCTGTCCCTAGTTTGGGTTTTCAAGTAGGCAAGCACAATCTTTTCCTACATAAACACCCAGCATTTTGGCTGCAGAACTAACTGCAGGGCACTGAAACCACATTGAGTGTTATCAACTCAGCTGTCCGCGTATTCCAACCAACATGCCATGAGCTTCTAGAGAATATTACAAGTTACCATTTAAGGAATTTATTCCAGATGCTGGACCCTGTGATAATTCCTTTACATACGTTATCCCATTCATTCTCATACCAGCTCTCTAAGATCTCGAAGATCTTCCCACTTTGCAGATCAGGAAACTGAGGCTCAGTGAGGGTGAGATCCAAGACTGGCCCGTCACATAAGTCATGGGCCTCCTGCACTCTTCTCTCCCTGCACTGTCCCCAGCACTGGGCCGCAGCCCTGCTTCACCTGTCAAAGGAGACAAAGAACCGGGCCCTTTAGCCTCTGTCCTAGGAGGCTGGTAACTTCTCCCTTTATGGATACTCCAGAGGGAATTCCACAGGGGTCCAGTGAGGAATGGAAGAGAGAGGTGCAAGCTGTAGAGACCCCAAATGGTGCCGTTCACTGCACAGCTGCTAAGGGAGCTTTGATAGAAGGCCCCCGGCTGAGGAGGCTGAGTCAGTCCCCCTGGCACAGCAATGCCATGAGGAATTTTGTCTCATTGGAGATAGAATGTGGTTCACCAGATCATTCCCATAAGACAAAGCATCTGTTTGTAATTTTTGCCTTTATCACATTCTGAGGGATCTGTGTTCTCGCCCTCCCAAAACTCCCCTTCCCCCGACTTCAGTATGTCTGTAGGAGCCAAGAATCCCATTTGTCCTCTTGAAAGGGGACAGCCTGTCACAACCACATGAAAATGGGTGGTCTTTATCCCTAACTCAGGACTAGATCCCCAGGATGAGACGTTTGTAAGGAAATCTTAGGTGATCAGTCTCCAGCAATTCCCTCTTCCCCAGGTGGTCACCTCAATTAAGCAGGAGATTTGAAATGGTTTCTCAGAGGATGGGTCCCAACCTTTGTCCATTTTCCATCACAGGCCTATATGGGAAATCAGCAGAAGACTCCTGAGTCTGACGGGGAAATTTTTTATTTAGTGACGATGACTTGAAGTGAACTGGTTCCCGTGAGCAGTGGTGGTCCAGATCCTACAGGTAGTGATTTCTAAGCAAGAAGATCAGCACGGCAACAATTAGGCCAATCACAAATAAATCCCAGTATGGTCCAAGGGTATTGTCCAGTTTCATCCATTTCCATCTCATGGTAAACTGCTGGCAAGAGACATTCTGTCAAAAATAAATCCAAGCCTCCCACTTCATTCAGAACCATCATCTGCCTCCATCCCATCTCCCAAGAGTTGCTCACTGGAGTTTTCAGAGACTTTGGGACCTATTTGAGACAAACTTACATTAAAAAACAGGATATCTCGAAACAAGTGCACAGTTTCTAGTTTCATGAGGGCAAAGAACACAGGTATGTGAGCGTCCGGACTTGTTTTAGCAGCCATATCATATAATCTCCTGGCCAAGCGAACATCCTGGAAAGAGAAGAACAGCCCATACTCATTAGGTACAGATTCTTCAGGAGAAATTAAATGGAAGCCATAGTTTGAAATACAGTAACTTATCTTTGGTAGGCTGAACGCTCTTCCCCCATGGCCCCCACAAGATGCTCATGCCCTAATCCTTGGAACTTGTTAATATGTTATGTTACAATAGCAAAGCGAATTTTGCAAATGTGATTAAGGTTACAAACCTTAAGATAGGAAGATTGTCCTGGATGACCTGCTGGACTCAGTGTAATCACATGAGCCCTTAAACACTGAGTTTTCTCAGAGAGCAGAAGAGAAAGGCAGAGAATTGTGGCAGAGGAGAAGTCAGAGATTCTAGCCATGGGAAGGACTCAACTTGCCCTTGTGGAGGGGCCACACAGATAGGAGAAGGAATGTGGACAGCCAGCAAGGAAATGGGGCCCTCAGTCCTACAAGCGCAAGAAACTGAATTTGGCCGACAACCTGAACAAGCTTGGAAGCAGATTTTTCCCCAGAGCCCTCAGTAAGGAACACAGCCTTGATTTCAGCCTGTGAGACCCTGCAGAGAGGACCCGGTCAAGCTCACCTAGATTTCTCACCTACAGAAACTGTGAGATAAATGTGTGTGGTTTTAAGGCACTGAATTTGTGGTCATTTGTTACAGCAGCCATAGAAAACCAACACAGACTCCAAAAAGCTTTCTTGGATATCTCTGGACCAGACCTTAAGTATAATTCCAATTAAAGGGGCAGGAGAACAGACACTGACCGTACATCTCCCCAAACAAATGGCAATACAGATAGTGACAAGCATTTAAAATCCCTGCTTTTCTTCCTAGTACTTATCATACCTGAAGTTATGGGATTTGTTTATTCATTGTCTGTCTCCAGGTCCCTGAAGAAGGAGGGTGAAGGTCCAGTGCAAGGGACCCAGTGAAGGTCCCTTGCACTGCCTGTTCACCCCTGAATTCCCAGTGCTTAATGAAGAGCCAAGCACATGGCAAGTCTTTGATAATACTTATCAAATGAGTGAATAAATGAGGAATGAGCGAATAAACTATTTTGGTTCTCAGGCTGGAATTTGATTCCATAAATGACACACTATATTTTTAGGAACTTGTTTTTCCCCATTAAATTATGCCATGGTAGATCAAAAATCTTTCATTTTCACTTACTTACGGCTTGTTTTTGTTTGCTTTATATTTGCTTTGTTTTCCCAAACCGAGTAATGAAAAGGCTAAGTAGAATTGCTTTTAAAGGTTGAAGCGCCCTAGGCCAGTGCCAGAATTATACTTTGCTTGGGTGCCTGTGGATTATTTTCAAAAGAAGGGGAAGAAGAGGGAGTTTTCACAAATTGTGCTCATCCAGTATCTCTCTGTCTCTCCACTCCATCTCCCAGACCCCCGTTACACAGGGTTCAAGAGTTGTGAATCCTTGAGGCCTCCGCTAAACCCATTTCTTGGGTGGTGTCCTCTCAGCTACGTTTTGCTTGTCATTTCTTAAATTTTTCCAAAGCTTCGTGGACTGGTAAATTTATTTGTTTGAGAAAGAGGAATAATGCTTGCTTAAAATCATTAAAATTCAGGAGACTGTTCCAAACAAATCTTCCTGGCAACAGAGAAAATGGATGTTATAAAAACTCTAAATTGTGTCTCTAATTCCGACAAATTCAGAGGGTGTTCACTTGAAAGCACCCTACCGATCACAACAGCAGTGTTACCTCCACACGTGACAGGCATATTAACTTGGATGGGACGTTCAAGGAGAGGCAACCTTTGTCAATATCTCATTCCTTCCTTCTTATTTGAGGCAGGCAAGAGTTATTAATTTATTTCTTGAGGCACAAACATCACAATTCAGTTGCTTAGCTTATAATAAAAAATAGCAGAGAAGTACCATTTAAAGTGGGATGGCCTGGCTCCCGGCCAAGGTGGCCTCACGATCCACAATGGGGGTGGGGTGGGATAGGAAAGTCTTTCTTTAAGATTCGCAGAGAAAGAAAATCCTGAACCCTTCTGGCTAATTAGGGCAACCCATATAAAAGAAATGTTATTACTAGACTCTAGAAAAGATTGCTTGTTCTTTGATCCTATTTAGTAAAAAAAATCCAAACCATTCACACAAAGAAAATTCCCCGTGATAAATTGTGCTTTGATGATGGCTAGGGTTCATTATTTAAGTCCATTGCGTATCTAGTCCACGTACATTTAACTTTTCTGTGGTACGTTTGAGTTTATTTTGCTTTAAATTCAGTAATTTAGGAGATTATATAAACCGAGCTACAGACTTCTTAAGTGTTTCTAACTATAATGTCAGGTGTGCCAAAGTACTGCCCTATGCTCACATGTTCAAAAGCTGCTTATAACTCAGATACAGAATTCTCCAGCAATAAAGTATCTGGTTTATGAAAATTGTTCAGTTACATGAATCAGGAGTTTTCCAGCCCCGAATCTTTGGGTGTCATCAAAAATGTCTTATACTGGGACAGAGGTAGTTTTTTGAATAATTCATTCTTGTTTTCTTATTATAAATATGTTAATTAGAGGAAACTTTGAAAATACAGAGGTGAACAAATAAGGAAAAAACACCCACAATCTCACTGTACAGAGGTAACTACTGATATTTCATACACATCCTTCCAGCATTCCAGTGTTTTTGTATATATTCATATATACATACTTTTAATTTAGGAATTTTTCATTCTGTATGATACTTTGTCTTCTGTTTTCTTAAGTTAACGATATATTTCAAAAAATATGCCATGTCCTAAGATATTCCTTTAGTCTATAATATTTTTATTTTTAATGGTTGTACAGTATTTCATAATAATGGCTGATACTTATTAAATATTTACTGTGTGACATTCACCACTGTCGTTTATTTAAACCCTGTTACAATTCTATAGGGCAGATGACATTATTAACTTCATTTTAAAGATGAAGAAACTGAGGTGCTGAGAGGTTAAGTCACTTATCTAAATTCATATGACTTGTAAGTGGCAGAGCTGAGATTCAAATCCAGAGAGTCTGCTTCTAGCCGGCTCACTGAGTCACTAGGCCATAAAATACATAATGGAGTAGTATACCACCACACAATAGTTTATGTAACGTGTTCTCTATTTTGGAGTATTTTGGTTGTTTGTAGGGTTTTTTTCTAATAAATAAAGGTATACACACACAAATTTTTTTGCACATTTCTGATTATTTCATTAGATAATAGACATGTATTTCAAGAAAGGTTATGACCATTTCTAAGAGATGTATATTTTGTCCTGTCATATTTCCAAGGGGGCCATTTTAATGTCAAACTTCAGTTTGGCCTTTCCAGAAAATAATTCTATTCTGGTGTTTAAAGCTTCAGCTCTAACACTCCATAGGAGGTCAGACCAGACAAATGAAAAATAAAAATGCTTCGTGCCATAATTACTTTTATTTTTGACAGATCTATTTATAATTTATTCAGTAGATGTGGTTTTGTTTTCCCTGCAGGATCCAAAAAATGTGTTATTTAGTAGGTCTAACTATATATATTGAAACTCATTTCCAAGGATAATTTCCTCTCACCTTTTTTCTTAATTTAGATAGATTTTCTAGTCAGTATCTTAAAAACATACCTGCTTTCTTCCATTTTAAAAACAAAACAAAGAAAAAAATGAAAAAAATAAAAAGAGCATCATGTGTGTCTTATACGCTATGTTACAAAAGCATTTTAGAACAGAATCTGACAGTACTGATTCCTCTGCCTGAATGGTTTCCTCTTTAACAAGTTTATAGTATTTCACTTGTGTGTGCATGCATGCATGCCATTTTGGGCTTTCACTTTAGCTATGGACGTGTCTCTTCCATAGTAGACTATGAACGCTTTGAAGGGTGTCTTGTTCTCATATCCTTCTTGACACAATGCTTCTTGACACAAAACAAGGACTTGATAAATATTTGAGTAAATAAATGAATGAAGAAAAGCAAGGCACGTTACCATGGTAGTTTAGAAGCAGATGTCTTTTAAATCTAGGGCTTCATTGAAGGGTTCATAGAGGTGATGATATTGGAGCTATTCTTTGAAAAATGGATTGGTCTTCAACGGGCAAAAATGTGGGAGAAAATCATTCCAGCAAATGGGGCGATGTGACCTAAGGTCAGAAGGGTGCAGTTCAAGGTCTTGCGGGGAAAGGAAAAGCAGCCTAGAAGATATATAGGGAAATAGTGGCATATCAAGCCATTATTATCAAGGTGGATGAGGTCAGGGAGGGTTTGAATGCCAGGGTAAGAAGTCTGGACTTCATTAAGCAATAGAAAGTCAGTAAGATTCTTTTATTTTTGTGTTTGTTGGCTTGTATTTGTGTGCGTGTGTGTGTGCATCTTTTGGGAGGAGTGTGGTGGAGGGGTAGCAGTACTAGAGTTATACTTTATCAAGAATAACCCAGTGGGGCTTTGTTAGCTGTGTTATGTGTTAACTAAAGTAATGCTAACATCTGCAACCAATAAACCCCCAAATTTCAATGGTTTAACACATTCAACAGTCGAGTGCGGATGTTTCTGGTTGGTGGTAAATCTTTGGTGGACAGAGCTTTCTTTGGCCACACAGTTCAAGGAAGAACACTAGAATGGGAGACCCCTGAGAATCCTTTACAACAAGTAGAAATTCTGGCCTGAACTGGGATAAGGACAGAAGGAATGGGCAGGAGAGGATGGGCAACAGGTTTTTTTCATGGTTATTAAATTTTTGAAGGACTTCTGAATCAAGTATAAATTGAGAAGGAGTTTCATAACAAATTGTGAGCTGAGTGCTTATATTTCTAAATTAGTTCAGGTCATCTCTCAGTTTCTCCCTAGGTATTATTTTGTGTTCCCAAAACAATGGTGCAGTCAGTCCTGGTCCACAGTTAAGTCAAGTGAGCTTAACTCAAGGGCGGAAATTGGGGAATGAGATATTTCTCAGTGAAGCTATTAGGATAATTCACCTACGTCATCCTAGTCCCAAGTCCTTTCCTAAAGACAGATGAGAAAAATAATGACCCATATTTTTACACTGATTTACCAAGAGTCGATTTATACCTTACTTCCTTTTTCCAGGGGGCTTACATTCAGAGTTTACCAAAACTTTTTTTGAGTCTCAGAGAAATCCTGGTTATATGTTAGATTCATCTTTCCCACTGGTCTGCATGAGGTTTTACTAATAAAGAGGATTGTGAAGAGTCTTGCTGGAGACAGGCATAATTACTCGATGTCTTGGGTGCTATGAAAGCCTGTTCTCCTAACTGCTTTGCTTTCATTAACCATAAGTGGAACAAGCTCTCCTCATTAATTTGACTACGAGATAGCAAGATTAATAAACTTGGCCCCTGGGTACTTGGTAATTATTTTACTAATTGCTAAACAAAAGAAATTAATAAAGACAAAGAGCAACGGCCCCTCATTAACTAAATCTAAAATTCCCGTGTCCAGGTCTGAGGTTAAGCACAGCCTCTTTTTTTTCTATATGTAGAGACTTTCTGTAGGAAAAAATGTATCTGTGACGGAGAGACTGATCAAAATGAACTACCCACGATTTAACAAGAACCCTGACCGAAAAGAACAGAAATGTGGCTAGAGAGAAACTTCAAAGTTTTTCTAGATGTATGAAATATATGTCTCGAAAACTGCTTTTTGACATTGTGAAGAAAGT
Source organism: Balaenoptera musculus (assembly GCF_009873245.2). NCBI lineage: Eukaryota > Metazoa > Chordata > Mammalia > Artiodactyla > Balaenopteridae > Balaenoptera > Balaenoptera musculus. Next base: position 40,418,287 of record NC_045799.1, read on the forward strand.
GCCTAGGAGAGGGCCAGCAGTGACTCGAAGGAGGAAAACTGAACCCCCGACACAGCGGGCTGTGTAGTCAGCCCTGTGTCCTGAGAGGACAGCTCTCCCCGCCCCAGGGAGTCACTGCTAAATGGCCTCACTGTGATGACAATGGGGCTGTTAAGTCCTTCTCGATTCATATGGGGGCAGGAGAGCTAATCTGAATTTAACCCATGGGGTGGGGTCACTTTTATCCTATACAGACAATGCTCCTCTCACCAATATTGTTATGTTTTACATGGGGAATGATGAACAAAAGCTTTAATCCTCTTGAAGCCTTACTTAGCAATCGCTCACATTCTCTTCTGATCTAAAAAAGTCATTCCACACACTGTTTCACTACAAAGCCCTTTCACAAAGGCTTATTCGTTTTATCCTCAAAGCCTGGGGCAGGGCTTGTATCACTGTTCCGTTTTCAGATGTGGATGACAGTTGGAGGGGAAGGGAGTGTGGCTTCATAACATCCAAAGGATCATCCAATCTAGCTATTCGATCCAGTCCTGCCCGCTCCAATGTTATAAAACAGGAAGCTTGCACCTGCTAGGAATGGGGAAAACAGACTGCATTTGGATTTGACATTCTTTCTACTGCTTAGGGTTCTGGGGATGATGAAAAGTGATCAGTCAAGAGGCAGGCACAGGAGAGCACCCGAAGGCAGGGGCCTCTACCGTTGGATTGTTGGCACCTGAATGAGAAGCTCTTGCAGCCGTGTGCACATGAGCAGTTGTCAGCTAGGAAATTCCCTACCAATAATTCCCAGTTACTATCACAACTGGAAGGAAAAAGAAAGCATAGAGAATTCAGTAGTGCCGGGCCCACTCTTGCCACCAGCAATGTGGGGTCAGCCAGATCTGGGTTCGAATTATGGCTCCACCACCGATGAGCCCTGCAAACTCCGCCCTATGACTTAACCTGCACTGTGATTTCCTGATGCAAACAACGAGGACAATGATAGGATGCTTCTCATTGAGTGGTTATGTGACTTAAAGGACATGGTATACATAACACACCAACACCTGGCTATCAAAATCACCTTTCTCACCCTGTCAGACCCTAATGCCATCTTCTGCCTTAATTACACTGACTGTCCGAAGGATCTACCCGCTATCACCTTGTAGTGTTAGCCCTCTTAATGAATACGCCTCATCTCCTCAAGTCAAGTGTAGTCTTTGAAGGATGGAGATCTATTTTCTTGGGCCTCTCTAGAGCACTCAGCACTGTGTCACGTACACAGTGGGTGTTTCAAAAGACGTTTCTGGATTAATGCCACCTCAGTATCCAGCTCTGATCTCATTCTCACCTTCTCCTTATTACTGAGAGCTTGCGAGTCAATGGAAATTTTAATGGAAAAAGGCCTGTGGGTGGAAGGCAGTGGGGGCAGGGCCTACTAGTGTTGCTGGAAAAAGCGTGAATTTACTATGAATCAAATTGGCCAAGACTAGGTTTATTCTCCTCGTTAGTTACGTCCTTGGGCGTCACGGAGAAAATAAATTCTACCTCATAGGGTTATATCAGGGTACATAATATGTGTTGGCATGTGGGAGGGACTCAGCAAATATTAAGTCTTTTTCTCTACATTGATGACATCCATGAAATGTAAAACATTATAAATTTTCCTTCCCGTACAGCTACCGTTACTAGGTTGGATTATTACCAGCACAATTACCTTTGCGATACCTAAACCATGTTCATACATATAGGCCAGGTTGAACATGGCTTGTGCGCTGTGGTGTTTGTTGGCTGCGATGCTGTAATGTGCAGCTGCTGTTTGATAGTCTTTCTTAGTCCCGTAGCCATAGTAATGGTAATCTCCGATTTTCACTCTAGCAAATGCATTGCCTGATAGAAATATTAGAAAGAGAAGGAGAATAATAACTCAAATGATTCATGTGTAGTTCCTAGTAAATCATTAGCATCAGCCTAATGATAATCTATATAAAAAAAGAAAAAAACACTCAGAATCCCAGAATCAGAATTAGATATGATTTATGGATATAACACACAATGCTAGCTGTCTTTATTGTAGGATAACTCCCACAGTATAGTACAAATGTTCTTAAAGAATAAAAGATTATCAATTTTACCTTTTAGATTCATTTTCTGAAGGTAGGTCAACTCTTGGGCAACTGGATCCCACTCTTCCTTTTCTTAGCCTTCATTCCTGAAGCTCTGCTCTCCTGCATCACCAGTTTCTGCCCCTGTTCTAGTCCCATGAGTCATCCAAACACACTTTGGTATCTTCTATGAACTAAATCAAACCTTTATGCCATTTCTTTATCCCATGGCATCTCCTTGTAACTACTCTCCATTTCTCTGTTCACTTCACACTCAGCCGTTTCAAAAGTGTGTTCTACACTCACTGTCTCCAAAGCTTCTCCTCCCACATACTCTTCAACCCACCCCACTCTGGCTTCTGCTCCCTCCTCCAAGAAACCGCTATTTTTAAGGTGGTCGATAACCTCCACGCAGCCAGATCCCCTGGTCACTTCCTGTCCTCATCTCACTGGACCACTAAGCAGCACCGGAATCACTGGCGCTATCTGCCCAAGCCCTTTCTTCTCTTGACTTCCCTCCTGCCTCATAGGCTTGTCCTTTTCAAACTCTTGCCTGACTCCTCCTCTACCCAGCTTCTAAATGTTGGAATATCAAGGGCTCGTCATTGACTCCTTTTTCCCCAGCTCCTCTCCCTTCTTTTCTCTCCTCTCCTCCCTTCCCCTCCTCTCTCCTCCACTCTGCTCTATCTCAGCTCTCTTTCCAGGTGATCTCATCTAGTTCCATGGCTCTATGTTTCCTATTTCTGAATTTGTATCTATATTCCATCTCTCTCTAAGCCCCAGATTCTTACAACTGCCTTCTTGACTTCTCTGCCTGGATCTCAGACTTAAAACATCCACTAGAGATTCTTAACTCCCTGCTACCCCTTCCCCCAAACAAAGTCATCAGTTCCTTTCCTCTATCAGTGCCAGCACCACCATTTTTCAGGCCATAAATCTAGGGGAACTATTCCCAGTTCTTTCCCCTCAATTTCATTATCAAATCCATCAGCAAATCCTGTTGGTGCTACCTCTAAAACACACCTGTTTCTCTCCAGCTCCTCTACCATCTAGTCTAAGCCTGGAATACTACAGCAGCCTCCAAAATGTGCTTTTAGCTACACTTTCTGATCTGCTCTCCACACAACAGCCAAGATGATCTTTTTCAAATGTAAAATCAAATCACGTTATTCCCTGTGTTAAAACCCCCAAGCGTTTCACTTTGCCCTTGGAATAACATCCAGATTCCTTACCTGACCTACAAGTTGTGCCTTATCTGTCTTCTGCCTCCCTGGCTGGGCTTACCACATGTCACTTTCTCGGGATGCTCTGGCCTTCTTAATATTCCTTCAGTACACCGAGCTCATTCTTGCCTCGGGATCTCTGCAGTAAGATTCTTCAAGCCCCTCTGCCTGGCATGTTTGCAGTTCCTCTGACTCATCATTCTGGTCTCACTGCAAACTTCGCTTCCCTTCTAGAGCCTTCTCTGACTACCTTGTCAGACTACATCTCAGTAGTTATCCATCCCATCTCCATGTTTTATTTCCTCACAGCACATATCACTGTGATCTTATTTGTTTACTAGTTTATTTTCTCTCTCTCTTTCATGAGAGAGAATTTTGAAGCTCTTGATCACTGATATATTACCAGGATGGGAATGGTACTTGATGAATATTTATGGAATGAATGGATAGACAGGGTAGGAAACTTTTTAGAAAATGCTTTCCCCAGATGTTAAGTATTTTACAATCTTAGTTTCCAACAAACATGAAAATATTCAGGAGTAGAAAAAAATTCACATGACTTTTTAAGATATGAGATTTCAGTCTTTTGAAGGCCACTTAGGGATGACCTCTAAGGGTCTCTTTGGGGCCCATGTTTCCACTCACTAGGGCTATGTTGATTGAAAAGATGAAGGAATGCTCATGTAGGACATCCACTTCAGCTGTGGCCAACCCCGCTGGCACAGTCTAGGCTTACTTGGAAAAGGGGAAAGTACCCTGTGTTGTATGGTCTGATGTGTATCATTAAGGGCTATAGGACTTCTTCCAAGTTTTTCTTCCCATTTGGCCTAATGCAAAGCCTAAAATTTTTTGGAATTGAGTCCTTTGGGTTCTGAAGTTCTTTTAATCTTCTGGAACCCTATACTAAAATGTAATACCATGAGCCGTCTTTAGTTTTCTTGGAGGAAAAGTAACGTCGTAAACTTCTTAAGCTGCCAAAGATATTAGTTGTCAGGGTCTGCTTCCCAGGTGCTTCAAAATGTACAGGTAGCTAGGGGCAAGACCTCACAGAAATGATGCCCAGGAGAGGGGCTCAGAGGGGCCTGGAGAGGCAAGAGACCCCTCGAGCTCTAAAGAGAAACCCACTCCATCTCTAATTTTGCCCAAAGCTATCTTCCTTTGACCCCAAGATTCCTTCTGCACCATAGCCACAAAAGAACAGGACTCTGCATTTTCAAGCTTTGCAAGCAATAAGCAGGACCCCTGAGGTCTCTTAAGAATGAAAGGTTGTGAACAAGCAGATTCTCCAGAGGATTCAGCTCCACCCTAATTAGGGGACTGACGGGGGGTGGGGGGCATGTGGCAATCCTGACAGGCTCCCAGGGGGTCACTAGACAGTGGGAGGGATTTCCCCTCCAATTTCACAGTCACAGGCTGGTGACTGAGTCCTTATGGTTCAGCACCCTCCTCACACTCCTGAAAGAAACATCGCCAATGACTGATTGGAAACCTAACTTCCATTACTAGATTTCCTAAGCTCAAGACAGCCATTCAGAAACCACATCTTTGGGGACAATCATGCCTGACCTCTCTGGTGACACACAATTATTTTTAGTGGTCTGACATTTTTATATTGGTGAATTCTGTTTAATATTAATGTCCTCTCATTTTCAATGTCTCTTTTCCTTAGTGCAATTTCCACAGCATTTCCTGGCTTGGAATAAACCTGTATTTGTTACAATTGAGCTCATTTGCCATAGCTGAGGGGCTGCTGGTGTTGTTTCCTTACTCCAAACATTTTAGAAAACAGACTTTTCTTTTTTTAGGGAATTTCTCACTAAAATCACACAGATGGCTTGCTGCTGCAGTACCAGCTCGGCTGGACCTGAGAAGGCACCACTGTGACTTTTTCTTCTGCCTCATATTAGCATCAGCTGAGAATTGTTTTTATCCCATTCAATTCTTGTAGAAAAGGGATGATTCGGCCTTAGCCTGAGACGATTTTAAGAAACTTAATTGGAAGTAAAATTGCTCTCTTACCGTAAGAGAGCACCTCACATATCCAAATGTCAATAGTGACAGCTTTGCAGAATCTCTCTGCTATTAGTAATATAATTTAGGGAAAGAATGGAATGAGACATAGTGATGCAAATGCCACCTGCCACTGCTTTCCCACCAGCGCTCCCTATGGCGGGGGGAGGATCTTGCTAATTAATTCTTCTTTTTTTTCCCTGATGCTACCATGCTAATGGTTATAATAAAGATCTGAAGCTTGTGGTAATCCTCAATGTGATATTCTAAAAGAAAAATCAAACAAGTCTTGGAGCCATAAGTAATTTAACCTATATAAACTCATTGAAACATAGGTCATATCTCTGATAAGTTCAGAAAAACTCAGCAAATGAGTGACTGAAGCCAGACCAAGAAAACTGATTTCTTGAGTAAAACTGCCATGTTTCAAACAACCGTTCTGGTGCCATGGAGACAGAGCCATAGAAAAATTCCTATGGTTTGCTAAACTGGAGACCTTGAGAATAACAAAAGAAGTTCCTGGAAATGACCTCTAAGCAAAGACTGACCCTAACATCAGTTTGAAATACCACCTGCTAGATATCCTGCACCTTTCTGCCTATGTGCCCAAGAACTCAGCTGGAGCAAATCAGATGAATAATAGCGGACAGGGGCCAAGTAGTGCTCATTTTTATCTAAGTTCTGTACCTTGAATGGCAGCTCGATTCCATAGGAGAAGTGCCATTGGATACATCCTCTCTTTTTCAAGGATTTTAGCTTTTTCTAAAAAAATAAAAAAGGAGACATTCCATTAGGAAGGCTTAAAATACCCCTACAGTAAAGTCATATATGCATATGCATGATTGGGGAATTGCAGAGAATTTTAACTTATCTTACTAGATTCCAAAATGAATGCTGAATTGCTTTGAGCTACTTCATAACCCATTTCTGCAAGGAGTGCATATTGAACAAGAGAAGAATCTATATCACCATTCTTATAGGCAAAGTATGCTGTCAGGAATTTCCCAGTCCAGTGGCCTAGTTCACAGACACCTTTATAAAGCTGTATATACAAAGAGAAATCAAGCAGACTAGTTAGCCAATACACTTCATTCCAGGTAAACGATAAATAACCTCAGTCTTCAGTTCCTGCTGGCTGGTCAGGCAAGGATTTTAGGTCTAAAGCATGGCTTTTGAAAATTATTTAGGGTGAGGAGTTAATAGCTTTCATAGGCACGAAGATTACAGGTGTGTATTTTTTTTTTGTCTTGAGCTTACACTTCCTGAGACTTGTTTTAAATATGTGTAAATGAACTTTTCTGACTTGGGGGCTATTTGGCAGGACAACAGAATGTATCGCCTTCTGTTTTTTAATAAAAGGGATTTTCTGGATGCTGCTGCCCTGCGAGGGTGAGTTATAAGGCTGCAGCTGATGTGGAGAAGAGAGAATGAAGGGAAGACAGTGCCTGAGGGTGTAGGTGACATAACCGTGAGGGAGGTGTGCAGAGCTCTGTGGGGACAACCGGCAACTTAGTTGAATAGCCCTTATGTAACCAAAAGAGGTTAACCATACATAATTCATTAGGAAGTTGGCAAAGGAGCAAATCTAAAGATAGATTATTAGCTGGCAGGTTTTGAAACGAATTTCAGAGGGGACAGATTGCAACATGAAGGTATTTATATTGGTGCAGGGGAAGTGTTTAATAAATCAATGAAGGACATTAAGGTCCTAAAAGCATTCTTTTGAAAACTGCATCACTATCCCATGCTGAAAAAATTCACTTTCTCAGTTGTCATCCAAATCATCAGAAAAACCTAAGGACCTGGCTTTCTGGGAAGAAGTGGGCTACATTTTCTAAGCTAAATCAAGCCTTTCATGTCCCAAGTCGCAACTCCCAATCCTACTAGAAGTGCCAAATTGCCCTGGAGATTTGATTGAAAGCTGAAACAGAGCTCCATAACTGAATTCTGAGGCGAGCTCTGAACTTGATGAAAAGCCAGATGCAAGACAGGAGGGATCATTTCTCTTCCTCCCTTTCCCAGTCTGAGTTACATCACTGCTTTTCCTCCCTGGCAAATGTCAGTGTTCACACTGTCCGCTGGAAGAAACAAGATAATATCTATAAAATCAAAGACACCAACAATCTAAGGACAGTATCACCTCCTTTCTGTGATAAATGAAAAGTGCTTTAGAAATAGCCCGTGATTTACCTCCACAGCGGTTCTGCACGATCTTAACACTCCTGTTCCTGTGGCGTACATCTTGGCCAGGTAATAAATGGCGAGGGGCTGCCCACTCTGAGATGCCAAGTAAAAATATTTGAAGGCAAGTTTATAATCCTTCCGTACTCCAGAGCCAGCTGAAAATTAAAATTATTTTGAGCCACCCCTTATTTACATTATTTTTTACATTATAATCTATGGATGTAATGCTCATAGTGATTCCTGCTATTTTAAATAGGATGAGAAAAGCCAACCAAAAGTCAAGCTACTCTAGATCCACTATTTGGGGAAAAAAAAGGTTGAGTTAGATTATAAGTAAGAATATGGAAATGTATGTTCTTGACCCATTCAGAAAACTGAAGGAGATGGACTGTTTAGTCTCATGAAAACATCTCCTCAATATGGTATAACTGCAATTAATGAAAAGAAGACCAAGTGGTAGTCTCTGAGGACCAGAAGGCCCTCCATGATGTGTGTCACCATCCCTGTCATCCTTCCACACCAGGAGACCAATATAGCTCCTCCCAGCCATAACTATGGAGTTTGGAGCAGGTAAATCCCAGCTCCAGGAGGCCCAGCTCAGACTCAGCTCATTGCTTGGAGCAAGGAGAGGCATTTGGAGCTAGGATGGAGAATCAGCTACTCCCAGCAGCTGGGATTCTTGTCCTGGCTCTCCCATTACTCCTTTTGTGACCTGGGCACCCATAGGCACTTCATTTGCAAAAGGAAGGGCTTTCACTAGGTGGTTCTGAAACTGCCTTCCAGCTCTAACATTTCTTAGCCTTTAGAAGCAGTGCCATGTTGCTGGTAAGAGCAAAGGCTCTGGAGGCAGGTCACTTGGGTTTGAGTCCCAGCTCCACCAAGTGTGTGATCTTGTGTAAGATGTTTGACCTTGATATGGCTCAGTTTGCTCATCTAGAAATGGTGGGCTACCCCCTAGATGTGTTGAGAGGACTAAATGAGTAAATACGTGTAAAGACTTAAACATTAGTCATTAACTATTACTCTTATTCTAGATGCTTGAGGAATCTGATAGACCCTGGGCCTGGGACTTGGAATAAACTAGAAGAACAAGGCTATCTTAGGCGACCTCCCAAGACCGTAGAGAAGAGGCCCTCCACCTGGGCTATCATGGGAAATGCCAGCTGACCTCTTGGCCAGACCTGTCTTCTTGATGATGCAGTCTGTTGCTGCCCTTGCTCCACCTGACAGCAAGGACTCAGCAGGGTTACTCAGGTGTGCTCAGATCTCCTGACACGTGTCTTGGCCACTCTCTCTCTCTCTCAGTCCCCACAAAGATGATTACAAACCTTCATGGCTTTCTGAGACCACCTACCCCAACCACTCTACCTTCGCTCTCAGAAGATGACTTTGTACCTCTGAGCTCATGGAGGGAACCCTCACATTATCTTTCCTCACTTGCCTCTCTCCCCAGATTTACAACTGCACCACCTATTCCACCGTCTCTCCGGTCTTTGAGGGTGAGAAATCCCTCCTCTTCATCAAAGCTAATGAGACCCCCACCTACCTGGACCTGATCAGATACTTTCAGATTTGCCACTGGTCAGATTAGATCAGAAATGCCACCTAAATATTCCCAGAACCTCTTCATCAGTTATCTCATCTTCCCCCAAGACACATTAACCACCTCCACTGGCTGGCTCTCTTTTTTCTGCCGAAAATTATACTCAGGTCTCTCATCACCTTAAAAACAACTCCCTCTTGATTCTCGGTCCCCCTCGTGCTAATATCCCCTTTCTCTCCATTTAAAGGCACACTACTTCCAAGAATATTTTTACTCATCTACTTCCTCACCTTCCATTTACACCTCAACCCACTGTATCTGGCTTCCATCCCAGCCAGTTCAATGACCTCACAAAATCCTCCTTATCGACAAGTTCCCCAGATGCTTGGCCCTTTCTTACTTTTTTTTTTTTTTTTTTGAAAAGTGAGAACTAGGCCTTTCACTGAATTTCAAAGGGGTGCTCATTCATTTACTCTTTCTTGAAAGTTCTATCCCTTGTCCTACTTAAGGTCACCTCCTCCTCACCCCATTCCTCTGACCATGCTTTTTTTTTTTTTTTTGATTTAAAATTTTATTATAATATTATTCAAACATATAAACCTAAATTTAGAAATAAGTTGTTCACACTTGCAGGCCTTATTCAACAATAAATATTTAAAAATCAAAATGGACACACAAATCAAATAAAAACATAGTATAAGTTAACAGCATTTGTTTACCATGACAGATAATGTTGTTTGTGACAATAAATCACTGATGTTGAATTTAATATTAATACGATGAGGTTTCATGTCAGCCTCCATAATTTTCAGCATTTTGGCTTCAGTGTTTCCAATGCAAAAAAAGGTTTACTCGCATAAATATGCTGTACAAAATGAAATTTAAAACTCCAAGGATTTGTATGGTAGCTCAGGTTAGTCTCATAATTTATCAAAATTCTTCCAGCAAGAAATTCTTACATGCCAATTTTAATTAATTGCTAAAGATTAGCACTAAAGTTAGTATTTTTAGGGAATTAAAATCTGCATTAAATGGGAATTTAATCCATTTATTTCTCGGAGTGGAAACGATTTCTTTATACTTATGATAACATTTCCTGCTAAGTTGGTATTCTGGAAGAAAAGTTAAATATTATTTTTGAAACTAAGTATTCAATCAACAACAAGCACTTATTGAGCAGATTTCTCAAACCACTATGTGCCCTGTGAACACAGATCTCTCATTACATTTTTATATTTGAACTGTCAGAAACCTCTCTTGCTGTGGGATGCCATGGAATTATTTGGCTTTCACAGTGGCAGGCATTAATGCAAGCTTGAACACTAAAATGGAGTAGCAATACTCAGTGTGAGGACAATCACCAGATGATGAAGAATAGGTTCACATTGTTTGTTAAAGATCATCATTCAGTATAAATCCACATTTAAAGTTCTGGTTTGAAATTCATGGTTTTTTAGCAATTTTTAGCTCAATGCTTAGAACTGCTCAGCAAATAATAACTATTTTATTATTGTTGCTGCTATTTATTTATTTAAAATATTGGTTGGCAACATAGCCCAAAGAAAAGGGACTGGTAGATGAACTGGTTTGCAGGGCAGAAGTTGAGACACAGACGTAGAGAACAAACGTATGGACAACGAGGGGGGAAAACGCGGTGGGGTGGGGATGGTGGTGTGCTGAATTGGGCGATTGGGATTGACATGTATACACTGATGTGTATAAAATTGATGACTGATAAGAACCTGCAGTACAAACAAACAAACAAACAAAACAACTAATATTAAAAAAAAAAAAAAAAAGGAATGAAATACTGACACACACTACATCATGGCTGAACCTTGAAAGCATGGTCTCACTGAAAGAAGCCAGACATGACAGGCCACATATTGAATGATTCCATTTCTATGAAATGACCCAAAGAGGTAAATCCATGGAGACAGAAAGCAGAGCAGTGGTGACCAGGGACTGGGGTGACAGGAATGAGGAATGACTGCTTATGGGGGGGCGGGATTATCTCTTGTGCTGATGAAAATGTTCTAAAATTGGTTCTGGTGTTGGTTGCACAAGTCTGTGAATATACTAAAAACCATTGAATTGTGTACTTTAAGCAAAAAAAAAAAGAAAAAAAAGAAAAGAGACTGGTACCAGAGCAAGCATTCTGAGTCTCTTTTTCAATCTCATGCTGACTAGCCAACTCATCATGGATATCTCTGTATTTGAGGTTCCTATCCATTAATGAGGTTGAAAACTTCTAGAATTGTTGAGAAGGTCGCATGAGTTTAAAATGTAATTCAACTGATGTATAGTATGCAAAAGCCCCAAGGTAAGTCATATGGCATCATATGCCAGTGCTCTGAAAATCAAACAATGCTGTATACATCTTAGATATTCTTTTAATAGACATGAGCCAATTTGGAGAAAATAAATTTCTCAAAAATAAAAGAAAACCCACTCAGGAATAGAGCATCGAATCATTGCCCCTGGACAACTTTTTGGTTATTTTAAGACCAAACTATTGTGATTATTCTCAAATCTTTCTGAAGCTGAGAAAATATTCAGAGAAGGGATTCTTTACCTGGAATTCATGGATAGGCTTCAGGGAATGTAAGTTTCTGAAATGTATCCAACATTTGTTGAGGGGTGGGGGGGTATGTGCACGTGTCCTTACGCACATATCTGAAGGGGAAGGTTTATATTTCATCAGATTCACAAAGGTATGAATAAGAACCAAAATGTATATGAACCAGTGTTTTGGAATAAGACTCTTAACCCTTAGTACCACCTGAGAATTAACACTTCACTTTGATCTGAAACTCGGATGTTTTTATGGAATCATTTTTCTGGGAATAGTGCTACAGTATTAGTCCTAGCCGAAATTGTGATGCAAAGTATTAATCAATTTAATAAGGATAGTTACATCATTTTTTATCTTGATCAAAGATAAATGAGGACTATAGATTAAACAATGGCATATATGGCAACCATTGAGCTGATGCCATTGGACTGTGTTATTGGATTTGGAATTATAGTATTATCTAGCCCAAAATAAGGAGCACCACCTATCTTGGGCCAGATAATACTATAATTCCAAATCAAATGGCCATGCTTTTTCAGTCTTCTTGTGACCACTCTTTCTCTGCCCATCTTTTCAATATGGCACCAAGGATCACCAGATTTCTCACCATGGCCCACTCTCTTTCCTCTCACACTCTGTCTCCTTTCCCTCTGCAACCTCAGTTACTCTTACTGATGCCTGTATGTTGATGTCCCCCCAAATCTTTCTCTCCAAGTTTTACCTTTCTTGTGAGTTTCATACTTGCTTCTGGGTTGTGCGCTGGGTGTCACAAGCCACTTCAAACTTAAAATTTTCAAAGGTGAGCTTTCTGATTGCACCTCATTGCCTCCTCCCCCAAATGTCCTTTTCCTCCTGTCTTCTTCAAATTCCTCCTCAAATTGCTGCCTGAATGTTCTATCTAAACCACTTACACCAACCCTTTGATTTGTCTTAAAAAAGGAGCAGACTTTGCATTTATCATTCTAAGTAAAGCAGCCATATGTATAGCACTTACAGTAGTACATGAAGCCTAACTGAAACTGTGCGTCTGGCCATCCCTTCTCTGCAGCTTTCTGAAAGTATTTAAGTGCTTCTGCATAATTCTGCAAGATAATTACACTTTGTTACTCAAAGGTACATGCATAACTCCATGGTAACAATTGCCTTCCACTATTTTTAAGAGCATAGTTAGTGCCCTATGTGATTTAGGCTAATTAAAGTAGTATCAGAAGTATTATACATTTTATTTCATTATTATATTAGATTCTATTAAGAAATAATTATCTTATTTTCATTGTAAATTATGTCTTTTCCTACATTGACAGTAGGTTTTGTTAGATATTGGGGGAAGGTCACTCAAAAGACAGAAGTTAAAGTAAGAAGATAAATTTCTCTACAAAAAAAATCCTCATGGTTTAGATGATTTCTAAGGTTACTTAGAATCTATGATTCTAAGATATAATTAGGGTTGTTATTCTTGTCACAAGCTTGTTCTATGTCTCTTTGGCAAATATTTCACTGAATTATTTTATTCTCTATTACCAGATATGATACCTTGGCAAACCACGTAATAGAGACTAATTCCTTTAGATTAATCAGTGATCATGAATTTCACCCTAATAAATTGCTAGAAATGTTGAAAAAGATAAGAAAATTATTTAACTTACCACAGGAACTCCTTTCCCATAAAAGTAAAGAAGACCGAGCCCATGAAGACCAATGGCATTGCCCTGGAACAGGTTTAAAAATCCAAGTAAAGTCCCAGAAGAATTCACCATACGGAAAAGTATTGCAAAATCATTCACAATATTTGAAATGCAGCCGGTAGGAGATGAAATAAGGCAGGTGAATCAGGCAGTTGGTGTTATTCTGACCCTCTCTAGTTTCTCCTTTCACACTTTCATAACCCACCTCTGACTAGAAAAGAGGGAGATGAAAGTCAAATCTTTCCTCCAATCTTTCATTCAGCATTTATTTAGTGCTTGCTTTGTGTGTGACTCCGTAACAGGCATTGGGTAGGAGGTGAAAGTCAAAAGATCAATAAACCATGATCCCTGCCTTACAGGCTCCTGGGCTCTGAGCCACTAGGTAGGACCTCTTAATCATGTCAAATGTGGTAAGTCCTATAGTAGAAACAGATAAAGAGTGTTGTGGGCACCTAGAAGAGGGAGGCTAGGTGACGGTGGGTGAGACTAGGGACTGAGCAGATTGAGTTGTCGGAGGTGTTGACATTTGAGCTGGGTCTTAAAGGATGTGTAGGAGTTTTTCAGAAGGGAGAAGTCTATCTAGACACTTGTTACCTGCTTTGGTCAAAGGAGGTTGACATTAACGGCCAAATAATATTTGGAGACTCTATGAATTTCAATCTAGCTGTTATGGATGGTAAAGCACTGTTACTGCTTGTAAGGTTTATAGTATTTCCTCAGGTACTTAAGTTCTGATAGAAAACTCTCCAAATTTCTTTTTACCACTTAAATGTATTTATTTGTAATTAGTTTTTATAACTTAATAATTGAAATGTAATTATTGCTGACGCAGCCAGAATATTCCTCGGTGATACAGGAATAGCACATAAATAGAGAAGGCATAGTTCAACAACTATTTCAAGACTCCAAACTTTGAGCCTATGCATGTCAAAGGGCCAGCTATTGTAAGAATTCTTGAGGACGGTCCACCTGTATTTAAAACAGCTGGTGTATGTCTACTATCCTCTTCCCTCTTCTCCCCTGACTACATCTACCTGTGGTTCCAGGAGTTTTAGGATAGACTGCTCTGGGGATAGTAAGGCCTGGTGTGATCCATGTGGTAAAGTCTAGTGAGTCTGTCTCCTTTTAACTATCTTCATTTAGATGTTGAGAAAAAATGGGAGGAAGGGAAATAAGAGGAAGGAAAGAGGAAGGGAGAAGGAGGAGACATGTTAGAATACTAGGGACAAATTTCTTTCTTTCTCTAAGAGAATCCTTGGGAAACCAGGGGCTCATTGGATGACTCACCAACCGTTTAAGGCCCGGAGTACCTGTTTAGAATGTTCAGCTCAGGAGTGGCCAACTCAGATACCTCCAGAGCCATGCAAGTAATGTAAGAAGTACATTAAGCCCGGTGATGGGGGAGTGGTGGAGACTGAGGCAAACCGGAGAGCACCTGCCCCGTCCAAAGGCAGCAGCACCTCCCCGGCTGTCTGCTGCAGCCAGCTGTCATCACGTGGAAAGGCCGCCTCATGTGGACAGCTCTTCTCATTTTCCAAGAAAAGCTGGACATCCAGAGTTTGATATGAAATTTCCTAATTTTTAAAACTCTTTCTGAGCCAAACAAAACATATGTGCAGGCAACCTCCCCCCCCAAACCCCATACATAACTTCTGCCTTAGGGCTCAATGTTCTTGCTCAGGTTAACTGACATGAACTTAGGGACCAGATGGTCATATTTGGCAAATATTTGATGAGCCCCTACAAGGCACTAAGACCGTTGGCCTCCTCTAGGTGAAGAGACATGGCCTTCAGACAGTAGGAGAGAAGGCACAGGGTAGAAGCAGTAAAGTGTCTAGGAGTACACAGAGTGAACACAGGGCAAGTTCAGAAGAGGGAAAAGATGTGTGCCAAGGGAGTAGGGGTGGCTTTGTGGAGGGAGAGAGGATCGAGCTCTGCTCTGGGGGATGGGTATTCAGAATGGGGGATTCTAGGAAGGGGGGGAATGACAGAAGTGTGAAGATGGGGATGGGCCTGATGTGTTCAGAGGTGTGGGTGAGGAAACCAGAAGAATATGGTCCAACTTGGGCCCAACATCACACAGGATAACTGTTCATGTTTCTGAGTAAGACACAAGAAGTCATAGAGTCTATAGCTTTGCATCCTGGTACTGATATGACTTAAAAACAAATTTAAAAAGCAACTGTTTTAAAAAAAAGCTGTAAAAGAAGAGTATGGGTGTGCAAGAGTGGGAGGCAGAAACTCTTTACTTTGATAGTGACCCCAAGTGAGAAATCTAATAAACTGTCCAGGAGATGGTAAAGGATTACATGGCTATGTCCACCTGATGCCATTCATAATAATAACCTTAATTTAGATTTCCTCCATAAAGGAAGGTAGCTCAGGTTTAGAACACGAGTAGATCAGATCACTACTGGTTACACAGCCCTTGAATAGCTTGGGGGAGCTGGGTTAATTTACACACTCAGCTCCCTGGCATTATTCCTTTGCGCTGACAAATCAGCATTATTTGCCCAGTTACATGAGATCTTCCTCTGTTACATTATCCCACCTCTTTTTCAGTCTGCTCTCCTTGTCATCCTAATCTAATGGTACTCTGGATGACTGTCTTGCTGAGCAACAATTTCATATAAATTACAAGGGAGAGGAGCCGAATACCAGCCTTCTCAGTAATTTAAACCACAATAGCAGCAGCTCCGAGGTGCTAGTCATTTATAAATAGGCTCCTGAAGCAGCGTGTGGGCTTTTAAAAAACCGAGAACAGTTGAAAATATTCTCCATTTGAGCACATCTCTACTGCCTGTGTTGCTGTAAGACAGTGGAAGACAACAAAATGCTTCCTACTGTGCAGGATTGGAAAGTTTATCAAGGCTGTTCTCCAGCGTTAGGTTGGTGAGTGTTGCCATGAGGACGATCTTTATGCACTACAGGGGTTTAGGGGAGTCTGCTAAATTTCACCTGACAGATACCAGCCTCACTGAGCTTAAGAACCAAGGCAAGAACTTCAGTGGCAGGAGCCATACTACACAATTTCTATATTTCCTCACAGATCCAATCCATTCTGCCTCAGATATGCTTTGAACTTCATTCTACCTTACTGGCCCCAGACTTCAAAAGATAATAGCTGACACACAACACTTACTATGTGCCAGGCACTGCTTTAGGTACTTTACAATATGAGGCATATAACTATTAACTCATTAAATCCTGACAACAACAATATGAGGCAAATTTTCCTATGTTCTCATTTTATAGATAGGAAAATTGAGGCACAGAGAGCTTAAGTAACTTGCCCATGGTCACACAGCTAGTAAGTTGAAGGACTGGCATTCAAACCAGGGTTCCATCTCCAGCTTCACGCTCTCAATCATATTGTCCTGGCTGCCCGACAGCCTTCTGCCTGAGCCAGAGCCTTTGGGTAAGATCAAAGGAGAAAAAACTGGGCATTTCTTGGTTGTCTTTGTACTCAACTTACTGCAGTTACTGACTGAGTTTTCCCTTCCTCAGTCCTCATTTTTGTTTCCTGTTTCCTGAGCTAGATGGCCTCATCTACTGCATGGTGGAGGAGAGAGCTGAGCTTCTGTCTGGCCTCCAGCTAGGACAGCACAAGGCACTGCCATTTTCCATTTACCAAGAAGGCGAGACGTGTCTCCGCCTACCCCCACCCCATATTTTATTGTCAACTATATTTTTCTTCCCCAGGACCCTAAACTCCTCCCAGGCCCATTAGTCTGGCATGGGGCTTTGGACTTAACTCTTCAGCACCAGTCTGCATGTAATAAAAGGCAAGTGTTTTAATGTGTTTACAGAAATGGGCTGAATACATACCTTATTAGCTGCCATAGAAAAGTATTTGAAAGCGGTAGCATTATTTTGTGGTGCTGCAACATTCCCCTCTAAATACATCTACAAAAAAATAAAATAAAATAAATGAAAAGATGTAAAAACTAAGGAATTTGAGGGTGATGAAAACGTTTGAGAACTACATAGAGGTGATGGTTGCACAACATTGTGAATGTAGTAAAGGCCACTGAAGTGTACACTTTAAAATGGTTAATTTTATGTTACTTGAATTTCACCTCAATTTTTATAAATGGAAAAAATAAGGATACAATCTATCACATACATTCTGGAGTGCCCTTGCCCAAGGGCGAAAAAAAAAAAAGGATCCTATCTGTGTTTTTTCATGTTTCCTTGCATCTAAATTTACTGTATGTGGCCCTCTGGAAGCAGGACACTTGTCCCCATGGTTACTGATGCAGACTGGCTGCGGGGAGCCAAGGACAGCACACAGGGGAGTGAGTGGTCTTTGAAGGAGAGAAGAAGATGCTTCTCCAGAGGGACACTCCACAGCAGCTCTTCCCATCAGTCAGGGAGGAGCTGGGTTTTGGTCAGTCTGGAGCTGGTTCTCATTCCAGGGATGGAGGAAGGAGGTACCTCGATGGGTCGAGGCCTGTCCCAATCTTTGATGTACAACTAGCCCAGATCTCCTGTTACCCACCAAGGGCTCAACAGAGGGGCTCTGAGCTACACTCAGCCAGGAGCCCTGGGCCACATTCACTTTCAAGACGGCTTTTGGTGCCCTGGATAAAGACCACAATTGTATGGGGCTTCTTCCCAAACTGTCACCTCAAGAATGCTACCCTCAGTTTGTGGTCGAATGCCCCGCTTAGCTGCTGCCATGAAAGAGGTGTGCAGCCCTGTCATCCTACACTGGGTTCAATTAGCTGGTACTCTTAGGTTTTAAGAAATGAAAAATGTTGGTCAGGATGAAGCTTGTACCTTTCCTATAAATGCCATGGCATTTGCACTCCCAGCTTTTGCTGCCTTTAAGAAGTAGTATAATGCTTTCTGGAGAGAAAAGGAACAACATTATTGACAGTCATGAACATATCATACAACACAGCTTTTGAACTAAATTTTATTTCATTCAACATGCATTAAAAACTATCTATGAAATGCCCACTTTGTTTAAAGCACTACCCCAAGTGCTATTTCAATCACAAACCTGAAGAGTGGGAGATGATAAATATATATATTTCATATATATAATTTTAGAATGTTAGGGCTTGTTTCTCACATTTGGAAAGGCATGATAGGCATGTGGCTTTGTGGAGGACAGATAAATCCCAGCTGCAGAACTAAATACTCCATTATTTTAAAAAAGTACACTTGTATGTTGTCAGTATGTACTTATTGCATAAGACAGTTTGTGTAATTGGGAGAATTGGATATACAGCATCCTAATGTTTATGAGGCAGAAGGAGTAAGACTAGACACAGCTGGCTGCCTGCTGAGCCAGGCCTTTCTGCAGAGGTGAACTTCAGACCAATTCTTTCTAAATAAAACTGAAGGGGCCCAGCAAAACCTCTGATTCTCTCTGGGTCATAACATTAAATGAAACACTCAGTCTAGAACGCATGGGAGCTGACCTGTCTCTTGCTGCCTCATTCCTTAGGCCTCATCCAGACCTTCCATCAGTTCTCCTCAGAGATCACATGGAGAAATAAAAGAAATAAGCCCCAGGAATGAGAAATGAAGACACTCTCCAAAGTGTCTTATTAGGACACAACTCTTCTCGCTTTAAAAAGCCTTGACTAGATTGATGTGCAGGATCCACTCCTTCCCAAAGAGAAGAGAATGTTTAAGGAAGAAATGCAGGTAGTTCTTTTACACGTAAATTTACTCTAGAAATATCGCCAACTTATTTGAGAACCACACACTTGTTACTAAAGTCGGTCTGCCTTGTGGACATAAAGTAAATACAAACGCTACTATCCTGGACCTCATCACATCATGCATCCACTCATCCATCCACTTCTTCTATTCTTCACTTATCCTTTCAAGAACTTGGTTGAAACCTGCCATACATATGGTAGTATGGCAGGTATTATAGGTGATTCATAGATGAACAAAAAAACCTATCCCTACATTTGCTCCCTAACAATACTGTTGAGAAAAAGGAGTAGATGCAAATAGCAGTAAGGCAATAAGTGATAGGTGAGATAAAAGGAACACTGAAAAGAATTAGACGGGTTTAGAATAATAGAAATTGTATGCAGCTCTATGTTAAGTGTTTTACAAGCTTTTTCTTACTCAGTCTTCACAACAGCACTGTAAGGAAGGTATTATTAATATCTGCGCCTATTTAGTGACACTCAGATTCATGCAGTTGGTACTGGCAACCCGCCAGCAGCCTGAATCCAATTCCCATGTCCTTGGCACTCTGCCTTCATGGTTTAAAGAAGGAGGGCTTAAATGATAAAGGTCATACAAAAGATAAATGATTCACCGTGCAGAAGGCATCATAGGCTGAGGGAATAACATGAGCAAAGAATGGAGAAGGGAGCGTCCAAGGTGTGTCCAGGAAATAGTAGTTACTTCGGTCCAGCTGAAGTAGAACATCCAAAAGCTAGGACTTGCAAAAATGTGATGGGGCCATATTATAAACAGTCTTGAATACCAGGTTAAGGACTTTCATTTTATTTGGTAAAAAATAGAAGCCATTGGAGATTTATGAGCATGAAGTAGTCTTGAAACAAATGCTGTCTAAAATGTCTGGAATAACGTAGGTGTCAGTTGGATAGGAGAAAATTGTAGCGATGTATGATTTACCAATCACATATTGGTAAATAAATCAAAGGTATGACCAAACGTATGATTTACCAATCACATTTATCAGAACACATCGATATAAGAAATAATCGTATTTCTTATGAATATCTCTACTGAGCCAAGACCCAAATATATCCGTCGGTAACTATAATTTGTGCAAGTCATAGTATCTCCAGGCTTTGGCTTCCTCATTCATATTCTCTTCCTCTGTGCTTTTGGGCACCCTGTCCTTCCCTATCATGGCATGCACCCATTGACCTGTCTGCTTAATTTTTTGTCTCCCCCAGTGTTGAATTCTCTGTATCTTAGCACAGTGTCTACTGTATGTTAGGCACTCAGAAAATATTTCTGGAATGAAAGAATAAGTGAGTGAACGAAAAGATAAATTTGTCAATCTCTAAAACAAGGGGACTGGATTTTAATTTTTATGGTCCCTTCCAGCTCTAGTATTATGATTCTATGAAATCATTTTCAAAGTCCAGTTTCAGAATTTGGGCTCAAATATTTGGCAATAGAGAGCTCTGGGGAAAAAGTTACATTCTGGGAAACTAGATTTGAAATGTTAAAAGAGAATCGTCTATTCCCTAGAAGCAAATAAGAATCCTGGAGTTTTCCCCATCCTTCAATATAATGATCTTGTAAAGACCAAAGGAATTGAGGCTCTCTCTCATTTCCCCTTCCTCTTTCCTGGCTTACTTGGCATCTCAGCTCTCTTTTCTTTATCTTTACGTTAACCTGCCTTTAATGCTATTATTTCAATTGCATAAACATTTATTAAACACTATGTGAAAGAACCATGCAAGCTACTTTGATGGCTATACATGGGCAAACCTGAGTTCTTGCTCTCAAAGAGTCAAGTATCCATCCATCCATCCATCCATCCATCCATCCATCCATCCATTCATCTATCCATCTGCTATGGTCTGCATATTTGTGTTTCCCCCAAATTTATATGTTGAAAATCTAATGCCCAAGGTGATGGTATTAGGAAGTGGGGTCTTTAAGAGGTGACTGGCAGAGCCCTCATGAATGGGATTAGTGCCCTTGAAAGAGGCCCCAGAGAGCTAGCCTTCCCTTTCTGTTATGTGAGGATACAAGGAGAAGCCTGCATTGCAAGAGGGCCCTCACCCAATCATGCTGGTACCCTGATCTCAGACTTCCAGCCTCCAAAACAGTGAGAAATAAACTTTCATTGTTTATAAGACACCCAGTCTGTGGTATTTTTGTTATAACAGCTCAAACAGACTAAGACACGATCCATCCATCCATCCATTCTTCAAATATTTGCTGAGCACCCACCATCATATTTTACTGATTCTAAGATGTACAGCCCCTGACTTGTCTCCCATTTTAATCAGGACATTCCTTACTATCAATGGCATCATATAATTTATATTGGCAGTGTTTTCTCTTTCTCAGTAGAACATAATGTATCTTATAATTGATGGTGTCTTAGATAGGATGAAATATAATATGTCTCAGGCATTACGCTAAGTGAAGTTTCATTATTTGAATGCACATCTCTTTTTTTAAAAAAAAATGGACATTTTTTTTGTTGGTTCTAAGAAAGTCCCTAGTTTAATCAGTTTGTAACATTTCCTCTAGAATGAAATGCCAAGAAAATGTATTGTTCTAAAAACATTTGTGAAACTTCTTTTATCACAGGTTCTGTAAGTCACTCTTAAAGGGGATAGTATTAGCTCTGTTCTTTTTAATACGTGGCAGGGTGGACAAAGCAGTTGCCTTTACATATTTGATATTATTCCTCCACTAGGTTTAATTTAATTATGCCTTATCCACTTTAATAATATGCACCAGAACACCCAGCTTTCCTAATCCAATTCATTCTGAGCCTGTATATATTTAGAAATGCAAATGACATTAAAATGTATGTGTACAAATTCAAGACAATGTAATCAAGAATTGCACATACAATACTTTTCAATAATTAAGAATTTGGTAGTGGGGAGGGGAAGGTGAAAATGTTGCCTGTGGTGACAACTCATAAGAGAAATTAATTCAATCAAACAATGAGGAGGGGGAAAAAGGCAAGCTAGTCATTTCCAGGTATTCTGATGTTTAATTTGCTGGGCAGTACTGGGCATCACTTATATTTATAGAGAGCCTTACACTACTAATTTTCTTTGGTGGACTAAAACATTAGCATACTGATTCAAGTGGTGGTTCTTAGGCTGGGGAAAAATGTCTAATTCTTAGGATGCTGTCATTCATTCATTCACTCATTTACTCATTTATTCAGTAAATACTTACTAAGTACCTAATATGTACAAGGTACTAATCTGAGTACAGGACACACAGTAGTGAGTAAGATAGATAAGAATTTACATTCCATTGTGGGGAGACAGCAAACAAGTCAAGATCAGTATAGTACAAGGAGTGAGAGGGGCTAGAGAAAAATAAACACAGCATGATAGGATAAGTGATAAAAAAGTAGAGTTGATCAAGAAAGCCCTCTCTGAGGCAGTAAGACTTGAAGGATGAGAATCTAGACATGGGAAGAGCTGCAGCAACAGCCTTTCAGAAATTGGCTTTATCCTTTTACCTTCCCTCTCCCTTCTGCATCTCCCATGCTCTTCCAAGTTGATTTTGATGCAGCTAAGCTGTGGCAAGTTGCAAAAATGGCCACAATACTTTGCAGTTCTGCCTATTAAAAGGAGAAATTCTTTTTCCTACTCCTTCAATGCTGGCAGGCCTCATGATTTTCTTTGGCCAAAAGAATATGGCAGAAGTGATTTCAGCAGTTCCAACCCTAGGCCTCAAGAGACTTTTTTTTTTTACTTTTTTTGGGGGTTTATTTTATTTATTTATTTATTTATGGCTGTGTTGGGTCCTCGTTTCTGTGCGAGGGCTTTCTCTAGTTGTGGCAAGCGGGGGCCACTCTTCATCACAGTGCACGGGCCTCTCACTATCGCGGCCTCTCTTGTTGCGGAGCACAGGCTCCAGACGCGCAGGCTCAGTAACTGTGGCTCACGGGCCTAGTTGCTCCGCGGCATGTGGGATCCTCCCAGACCAGGGCTCGAACCCGTGTCCCCCGCATTGGCAGGCAGACTCTCAACCACTGCGCCACCAGGGAAGCCCCAGGAGACTTTTGCTATTGTATTTGTAGAACCTTTGATTGCCATGTGAAAAGCTTGGGCCAGCTGGCTGGAGGATGAGAGCATGAAGAGAGACCCAGTCATCTTAGCTGTCACAGATGAGGCCATCATAAATGGGCCAGACCTGGCCAAAACTCTAGCTAACTATACATGTGTGAGTAAGTCCAGCCAAGATTAGTTGAGCCTGGCCCAGACCAGAAGAATTACTCAGCTGAGCCCAGCCACAACTACTGACCTGCCAAAATCATGAATTAAATAAATGGTTGTTGTTTTAAGCCACCTAACTTTGGGAATGGGGTTTATGATGGCAGCCTAAGCTAACTGATATATAAGCCAATCAGTCTTGATACCTTGACTGGAGTCCTCCATGCAAGTTCAGATTTATTAGACTGAAGAAAGCAGGGAGGACCAGCTTGTGCTTGCCCAACTACTGGGATGGTTCTGGAATTAAACCAGCCTTTTTAGATGTCTGGATGGGAAGATTGCGGCCCAACATACCATCAGAGAATTTGGAGAAACCTGAGTGATTCTATCATTCCTTCTTCTTGCTTTACGAATGAGGAAACTAGATTTCAATGGCTGCGTTTTTTTAATTTGTGTTTTGTTTTTGCCCAGGTCAAGAGTAAGCAAGGTTTAATGAAAAGAGCACAGGCTTTGAATGTGGAAATCCTGAGTTCAAATTTTACTTCTTAACAATCTTACTACCTAGCTGTGAGATTTGAAACAATTTACTTCATCTCTCCAGCCTCAGCTTCTCATCTGTAAAACAGAGATAATGAATGTGAATGAGCCCACAGTAGAGCCTGACTGGGCTCCTGGGTGATACCCAACTGCCTAGCTGTTGCCACTATAGCACCAGACTCTTCTGTTGCCAGCCTTGGGATTGCACCTCATTCTCACCTAGAGGCAGCTACAGCTCCCATCTGGTGTTCATGGTGGCTAGAGCTGACTGGAAGTATGGGGTTGGCCATAAAATTCGTTCGGGTTTCGCCGTACCATCATATGGAAAAACCCGAGTGAACTTTTTGGCCAGCCCAATGCTTAGCTTTGTGGGATCTTATGTACTCTGCAAAGCTTAGTGGGCATTCCGTATAGGCATGGTTTGGGCACCTTCACAATCAAATTTTGTCTTTATGGAAAATGGGGAATTCTTCTCAGTTATGCATCTTATAGTTAAGAGGAGAAACTCATTGCAGGCTGAAATCTGATGTTGGAATAATGTGAATCCAGAACTTCTCATCTAAGAAGCTAAAACCTTAGTTATTATGAAGATTTTAAAAAATCTGAAGACCTTCAGTTGAGCTGTCTTGGGATGCCTATGCTTATTTCAATTGCTACCTAATTTATCACATTTTATAAAATTAACTTTGACATTTACCTAATGAGTATAGTACCTCATATAAAACACAAGCTATAGTACCAAAGGTACATTCATAAAATAAAATATAAAGTGAAACAGAAAGTAATAACAGATCAGTCTTTTATGTAACTGCCATACAAAGTAGTTATTTCTATTGCTTAGCCATTGGGACTATGTTGAAATAGAGTATGTGTTCCTTTGAGACAGTGAGCACATGGCTTGTATAAAATGACAAGGGCTGCAAAATCATCTTTTAAAAGAATCCCAGTTAGTTCCCCAGATCTGTGGGGATCTAGGGCCTTGAAACCACAATCAGGATTAAGACAAGATCTCATCCAACGTCTTTGGCATCTTACTGAGGAGGATCCTGTGTAGGTCAAGTTTATTTGCTTTTTTCTCCACCATAAATGTGAATTGTTAATTAATCTTCTAACCTCACTGGGATCAGGTAAGATGAAGCAAAAAGTGATTGAAAGGAGCTTTGCAAATGTATAAAGATGATTAATAATATACCTAATTATATTGGAAGCAGTCTGTCCTCTAATCTAGCCAAGTGGGGTTGAGGCGTTAACTCCCAGATAGACTTTCCACAGCTGGCCTTTGGGAATGGGTGTATCCTCCTCACCTAACCTCAGTTCAACAGTGAGTTTGGGTGGGAAGAGAGAGGGTTCAGTGAGACCATGGAAACTCCCCAGCCCCAGCTACTCCTTCACAGGCCTCTACCCCTTTGTACTTGGAGGCAGGTAGGAAAAGTGCTTTCTCTAGTGAACTTTGTTCTTCCTCAAAAACTGGGAAGCAGATCTGACCAAGGAAGCAGCAGCGGGTTTTCCCCAGCAACTCTTCCACCCACCCTCTCCCCTTTCATGGCCCCGCCAACCTCCCTCACCATTATCCTTCCCATCCCACGTGACTGAAGCTTGAGATTGACTTACATAGTAATCCTGATCTAGACCTTTCCTCCCAATTAGATGTAACTGTCCAAGAGATACCTAGAAATGATGAGTTTTGACAATTATTTTAGCAGTAGTATTCATTTCAATAAAGAAAAGAAAAAAATTAATTGATGATTTTAATGCAATATATTGATCCAGTTTGCTACAATTGGCATGTCTTAAAAAAGAAGCAGGAAACTGTTCCCAATTCTGTGTTTTATTGGGTAAATGGTTGATGTTGGTCATATGGCTTCCTCGAGGCCAGAAAGCTGGCCTGGTAATGTACAGCAACACCTGGGCACGCAAACCTAGTGGTCTTAACTCTTGGTTCTCAAAGGTCACACAAATGCTGTCCTATTTCCATTCCCATTTCCAAAGACAGGGTATTTCTGGATCCTGGTAAGAGTTCATTCATATTAAAACCAACATTGGATGGTACTTTTTTTCTATAATTACCATCTAATTTTTTTAGGAGTAAATGCAAAAAACAATGCCATTACTATTGCAACTGGCTCTCCCATAGGCTATAAGGAACTGAAAGATACAGACAAAAAAGGAGTAGAACAAAGAGGAGGGGGTTCTCTTCCCTTTCCCATTCAGGATGGGGCATTGTTAACCCTTCTAGGACTCAGAGAGAACCAAGCCCTTTGTAATTTGCATGTTCTAAAAATTCAAGCTCATCTGTATACATTACTTGTATCTGAACATCTCCTCTTTCAGCCAAAAATTTATAGTATTGGTATATGTCCCAGTCCAAAATCTCACTGTTAGAACTCAGATTTTCAGGTCTTTCAGTTAATCTCACTTTTTCCACTGGAACACCTTCACTTTTTTCCAATTTGTCAGCAACTGTGAATAGAAACAAGCCAGAGAGTAGCCAGAATACACAGACTGTAAGAGACAACAGTCAGCTTACAGAAAAAACTATTAGGCCTATGCTCTTTAAATTGTGCAGAGATCTGGTCTACTAACAGAAAAGAAATATCCTTAGGAGATAGAAATTTGCTAATTTTGCTTATTTGGTTCTGAGAAAAGTACAATACACTACTTATTTTTTGCAGCCTATACAAATATTTTATCAATATATGTAAGACCCTAGCCAAGCAGGCTCAGGAAAGAAGACAGATTTCAGAAGAAGGCAACCAACCCCTTCTATCACTGACTTTTACTGGGTATATTGAAACTACAATACAAGAGTAAGAACCGCTTCTTAATTATTTCCTATGGATAGTCTGAAAATAAATTTTAAATATGGTTGAGTAAACCTAACAAAATACGCAATTTGAAATATATCTGGTAATTCCAGTTTCATTAAGCATACAAAAACATCTTGATATATATAACATCTTTAATTCAAAAGTAATTTTTTTTCTTTCTTTTCTCAGATCCTAATAATGTCAAAGATGTAAATTCAGATGTTATTCTGATCATAGAAATTAACCATGGACTTTACCCTATTCACTTCTTGGAAGACTTTTACTTAAAACTCTATTATGTAGTCTGGTTCAGTGATATTGCATGAGGAAATATTACATACAACTTTGAAAATGATTCTAGGAATATATATTAACCTCGTGCTCTGTTTTTGTATAGACAAAGGATAGGGTAATAGAATAATGGTTACTTGAATTGTTCTCAAGTGCAACAACAGAGATTGCCAAGGTATAGAGATTGCCAAGGTATGTACCTTACATCCATTTCTTCAGGAATTTTTAACAAGTCATCCCATATTCTAAATGTTAGAATTACAGAAACTGCTTAATATTTATTGATGTTATATTTAAATTCTCAGTTTAAGGAAAGAAGACCACAAGATCAAGTAAAATAGAATTGTTTGGAGACATGAACTAACAAAAATAAAAGATAAGTACAATCATTTAAAACTTTTGGAAAAGTAACTATTAAGAAATCAGAAACTCTACATTGTATTAAAAGAATTGTATTATAACCGATGTTAAAGCACAGTCTTTAAATACTTTCATAAATATTTCAACTAGTATTGATTTGTTTTTTTTAATTGCTTGGCAAGTCTCTTTATCTTAAAATAAATTATGTGGATTACTCACTATAATCTGCCACTTTCTTGTAATGACTTAGGGCAACTTCGCAATTCTGTAGAACACTGATTCCTGACAAATATCTGTACCCCTAAAACACATATAAATTCTTAATATTTTGACAATGCTATATTTATAACACACCTATTTGGGCCCAAGAATATTTAATTACAAACCAAAATCATCTGGGATATCATGCTTCCTCCAGCACTTCCAAAGGTGTAATATATCAGTGCCTAAAGTTTAAAAAAAGGTTATTCGACATTTAAATTTGAAACTCAAACCCAATCATTGCCTTTTTATCCCTAACCTTGAACTACTCCAAAATAAATTACAAATTTCATTCTCTTCCTCTGTAAAGATGGCTGCCATTCACTGGGGGCTTATTGAGCTCTGGAGTCTGTGAAAAGGGGATTGTACATGATATTTCATTTAAAAATCACAAAACCCCTATGGAGTAGATATTATCTGAAAGTTGATAATATGGAACATTAAGAAACGAATGGCATTAGGACCCTAAACTTCTCTAACTATTGAGCTGTGCTCTTAACCACCACACTAGAGTGAGCCCTTCACTTAAAGAGTAGACCCTCTATTCAGTGTCCCTTTAAAAAATCATTTTTGTTCCAGAAAAAATAGAATGACCTTACCTTAGCTTGATTGTATTCCATTCCTATTCCACAAGAAGACAAAAATCCTAATGCCTAAAGCCCAAAAGAAAAAGAAAAACTCAATAAATCCATTTATTTTACAGCTATTCTTACCTACATTAGTAAGGGGTATTTTAAATGTCTGCTCTATAATTATTTGTATTGTTAACTTATTTCTTATACCATAGCAAATTGCCTTATTACACTTTTGCTAAGGCTGCAAGAAAAATTTGGAAAAGGTTACAATAGTGGAAGTTTTGTATAATATATGTGAAAATAAGCTAATACTGAATTTTAGAATAATTATAGTAATAAAATAGTATAAACCAATGCTCTCTATGTGCTTACCTTTCTCGGCAATGAAAAGACTTATTCTCCAATACTTTTAAATTTTAATTTGAATACTTTTTTACATATTTTAAAAATAAAATGTGATGGATATAAAAAGTTCAAACAGGAAGAACTATATTGAATAAAAAGTGAAAGTCTGAACACAGAGCAAGATGGTGGAATAGGAAGCCCCAAGCCTTGTTTCTCCAATGCAGCCAAAATATACAGTCCAAAAAGCCTTTATGAGAACTTCAGAAACCAGTTAAGAAATCGTAGTTACCCAGTCAAACTCACAGCAAAGAACAGGCCATTAAAGTAGGTTAGAAAAGCCATTATTTAATCTGCAATCTTATTGCAGGTTATTAAGGTTATTTAATCTGCAATCACTCCTCCCCCAGGCCAGCACAGCTTGGTGTGATCAGGAGAAAAAGTCCAATTTGGAGCTTCTCCCTTGGGAGGGAAAGAGGAGAGTGGAACTTAGGTCCAGTATTCCAGCTTTTGGTGGGATTGCCTGAGGGACTGATTTCTGTCTTGCCTGATACAGAGTGCTAATGGGGAACCAGCATACTTTGGATTCCCCAGGGGGCTGCTGAGAACAAAAGAGCTCATCGGATTGTTGCAGCAACAGAGAACTTGTAGCATACTGCAGATGGCAGCCAGCACAACTCCACACAATCAGGAGAAACAGCCCACCTCATGGCTTCTCCCTTGGGAAGGAAAGAGGAAAACAGAGTGGGAATTCTGACTTTTGAAGAGGGGCTGATCGAAGATTTGGCTTTCATCTCATCTGATTTGGAGCACTGACAGAACTGGCATGCTTTAGATGCTGGGGGTCTCTAAGCAAAAAAGAGAGCTTGGAGGCTTGTTGCAACACTAGAGAGCCTGCAGTACCACAGAAGGCAGTACCACCAGAGAGAGCAAGTGATTACAACCTCCTGAAAAAGAAACCTCTGTAACTGGGGAATTACAAACACAAATCCAGAGAAGATACATTCCCAGAAAATATTTGAGAGACCCCCAGAATCTCTAGCTGTGTTTATTGGTGAAGGTCTTCCTCTGTATAAATCTAGTCCATAAAGACTGGGAAAGGTGGCTGTTTCCCCAAATGCATAAATCACAGCAAAAAATAACAAGGCAGATAAAGAAACAGGGAAATATGGCCCAACCAAAGGAATAAAATAAATCTTTAAAAATTACCCTAAAGAAATGGAGATTTACAAATTACCAGACAAATAATTCAAAACAATCATCTTAAGCTCAAAATGCTACAAGAGAACACATATAAACAACTAAATAAAATCAGGAAAATGATGCATGAACAACATGAGAATACCAACAAAGAGATAGAAACTATTAAAAAAAATCTTACAGAAATTCTGGAGCTGAATACAATAATAGAATTGAAAATTTCACTAGAGACGTTCAACAACAGACTTAATCAAGCAGAAGAAAGAATCAGTGAACTTGAACACAAGTCATTTGAAATTATTGAGTTGGAGGAACAAAAAAAAAAAGGAATTTAAAAAAGTGAAGAAAGCCTAAGGGACTTGAGGGACACAAAAAAACTGAACATTATACACATTATGGGAGCCACAGAAGAGTGAGAGAAAAAGGGGCAGAGAGCTTATTTTAAGAAAATTTGGCTGAAAAATTCCCAAACCTGAGAAAGGAAATGGGCATCTAAATTCAAGTTCAAAGAACTCCAAGTAGGATGGACTCAAAGAGGCCAACACAAAGACACATTATAATCAAAAGTCAAAGACATAGAACACCAGATGCAGCAAGAGAAAGGAGACTTGTCATGTACAAGGATGTTTCCATAAGATTATGAGCAGATATCTCAGCAGAAACATTACAGGCCAGAAGGGAGTGAAATGATATATTCAAAATGCTGAAAGAAAAAGCTGTCAACCAAGAATACTGTATCTGGACAAACTAACCTTCAAAAATGAAGACAAAGTATAGAACTTCCCAGATAAGCAAAAGCTGAGGGAGTTCATCAACACTAGAGCTGCCTTACGAGAATTGCTAAAGGGAATCCAAGTTGAAATGAAAGGATGTTAGCTCACAACACAAAAGCATACAAAAATATAAAGCTCTCTGGTAATAATAAATACATAGACAAACAAAGAATCATGTAATACCGTAATGGTGGTGGATAAGTCACTTTTAATTCTGGTAGAGAATTTAGAAGATAAAAGCATAAAAGAAGATAACTATAACTAGAAAACTATGTTAATGGATACAAAATATAAAAAGATGTGATTTGTGTCACTAATAACATAAAGTGGGTGGAGGGCAGAGTCTATGTGATTGAAGTTAAGTTGATATCAATTTAAAATAGATTGTCATAACTATAAGATGTTTTATGTAATCTCCAGGGTAACTACAAGGAAAATACCTACAGAAGATGTACACAAAAAATGAGAAGGAAATCAAAGCATGCCATTACAAAAAAATAAATGAAAGACAAAGGAAGGCATCAAGAGAGGAAAAGAAGGACAAAATGACGACAAAACAAACAGAAAACAATGTCCAAAATGGCAATAGTGAGTCTTTCTCTTTAAGTAATTACTCTAAATTGTTATATGGATTAAACTCCCTCAATTAAAAGACATAGAAGGCTCAATGTATAAAAAACAAGATCCAACTTTATACTGTCTACAGAAGACTTACTTTAGATATAAAAACACACATAGGCTGAAAGTGAAAAAAATGGAAAAAGATATTCTATGCAAACTATAACAAAAAGAGAGGGATGATCACACTTAGAAAAAATAGACTTTAAGTCAAAAGCTGTCACAAGAGGCAAAGGACATTATATAATGATAAAAGGGTCAATTCACCAGGAAGATATAACCATTATAAATGTATATGCATCTAACAGCAGAGCACCCAAATATATGAAGCAAACAATGACAGAATTGAAAGGAGAAATAGTGATACAATAACAGTAGGAGATTTTAATTCCCCACTTTCAATAATGGATAGAACAATGAGACAGAAGATTAATAAGGAAATAGAGGAGTTGACCAACACAATGGACTAATTAGACCTAATGGACATATAGCAAACACTCTACTCAACTACAGCTGAATGCATATTCTTCTGAAGAGCACATAGAACATTCTCTAGGATAGATCATATGTCAGGCCACAAGACAAATATTAACAAATTTAAAAAGATTAAAATCATACCGAATAACCTTTGTGACCACAGTGGAATGAAACTAGAAATCAATAGCAAAAAGAAAACTAGAACATTCACAAATATGTGCAAATTAAGCAACACACTCTTGAATAACAAATGGGTCAAAGAAAAATCACAGGAAAAATTAGAAAATATCTTGAGACAAATGAAAACTAAAAACACCATATCAAACTTAGGCAATGCAGCAAAAGCAGTACTAAGAGGAAGTTTATAGAGATAAAAATCTACTTTAAAAAGATCTCAAATCAACAACCTAACTTTACACCTCAAGGAACTAGAGAAAACAGAACAAATGAAACCCGAAGTTAGTAGAAGGAAGGAAATAATAAAGAATAAAGGAAAAATAAACAAAAAAGAGAATAGAAAAACAGTAGAAAAATCAATGAAACTAAGAGTTAGTTTTTGAAAAGATCAGCAAAATTGACAAATGCTCAGACTAAGAAAAAAAGACCCAAAACAGAAAAATCAGAAATAACAGAGGGGACATTACAACTGATGCCACAGAAATGAAAAAGATCATAAGAGAGCAGTATGAACAAATATACACCCAAAATTGGATAATCTACAAGAAATGGATATATTTCTAGAAACACACAACTTATGAAGACTGAATCATAAAGAAATAAAATCTAAATAGACCTATAACTAGTAAGGAAGTTAAATCAGTAATCAAAAACCTCCTACAAAGAACAGCCCAGGATCTGATGGCTTCACTGGAGAATTTTATCAAGCATTTAAAGAATAACACCAATCCTTCTCAAATTCTTCCCAAAAACCAAAGAGTAAAGAATACTTTCAAACTCATTTTATGAGGCCACCACTACCCTGATAATAAAGCCAGACAAGTATGCTACAAGAAAAGAAAACAACAGACCAATATCCCTGATGTATATTGATGAAAAAAAACCTCAACAAAGTACTAGCAAACAGAATTCAACAACACATTAAATGGATTGTACACCATGATCAAGTGGGATTTATTCCTAGAATGCAAGGACAGTTCAGCATATAAAATATATCAAAATATATACTGTTGGCCCACTGCATCTGGGGGGTTCTGCATCCACAGATTCAACCAACCACAGAACAAAAATATTTTTAAAAATCCAGAAATTTCCAAAAAGCAAAACTTAAATTTACTGTACACTGGAAACTATTCACATAACATCTACACGGTAAGTAATCTAGAGATGATTTAAAGTATACAGGGGGATGTGTGTAGGTTATAGGCAAATACGACATCATTCTATCAGGTGAGCCAAAGGTTAGTTCGTTTTTTTTCATAAGATGGCTCTAGTAGCACTTAGTTGTCTTTAACTTTATTCAAAACAATTTTGTTAGATTGTATGTGACAGCTGTCATATCAGTGTGCATTTAAAAAAAGACAACAAAATTGGTGAATTTTTGTATAGCCATTTTAATATTGAAAATGGAAGAAATAAAGCAACATTTTTGGCATATTATGCTGTATTACCTCAAGAAAGGTAAAAACGCAACTGAAATGCACAAAAAGACTTGTGCACTGTATGGAGAAGGTGCTGTGACTGATCGAACATGTCAAAATTGGTTTGCGAAGTTTCGTGCTGGAGATTTCTCGCTGAATGAGGCTCCACAGTTGGGTAGGCCAGTTGAAGTGGATAGCGATCAAATCAAGGCAATAATTGAGAACAATCAATGTTACACCATGCGGGAGAGAGCTGACATACTGAAAATATCCAAATCAAGTGCTGAAAATCATTTGTACCAGCTTGGTTATGTTCATTGCTTTAATGTTTGGGTTCCACATAATTTAAGTGAAAAAAACATTCTTGACCATAGTTCTGCATGTGATTCTCCACTGAAACGTAATGAAAACGTTCCATTTTTAAAACAAATTGTGACGGGCGATGAAAAGTGGTTACTGTACAATAATGTGGAACGGAAGAGATCGTGGGGCAAGAGAAATGAACCACCAACAGCCACACCAAAGGCCGATCTTCATCCAGAGAAGGTGATCTTGTGTATATGGTGGGATTGGAAGGGAGTCCTCTATTATGAGCGCCTTCCAGAAAACCAAACAATTAATTCCAACAAGTACTGCTCCCAATGAGACCAACTGAAAGCAGCACTCAATGAAAAGTGTCCAGAATTATTCAACAGAAAACACATAATCTTCCATCAGGATAATGCAAGACTGCCTGTTTCTTTGATGACCAGGCAAAAACTGTTACAGCTTGGCTGGGAAGTTCTGATTCATCTGCCGTATTCACCAAACACTGCACCTTCGGATTTCCATGTATTTTGGTCTTTACAAAATTCTCTTAATGGAAAAAATTTCACGTCCCTAGAAGACTGTAAAAGGAACCTGGAACAGTTCTTTGCTCAAAAAGATAAAAAGTTTTGGGGCCCAGTCTCCCAGCCCCTGACTCTCTCTCTTTCCCTCTCTGTCCTTCTCTCCCCCTTTTCCTCTCTTCCATTCTATGGAAGAAGCTTTGTTATAAGCAGCCCTAATAAGAGCTCCACATGGTAAGGAAATGAAGCCTCCTGCCAATGACCAGAGGATAGGATTCTGCCAGCAGCCTTCGTTTGGGTTGCAACTCTTCCCAGAGTCTCCGGCCTACTGGACTACTACATCAGATTTTGTATTCACCACACCTCCACAATCATAGTCTTGGTGCTCCAGCCGGGTGTCAGGCCTGAGCCTCTGAGGTGGGAGAGCCGATTCAGGACATTGGTCCACCAAAGACCTCCCAGCCCCAAGTAATAGCAAACTGTGAAAGCTCTCTCAGAGATCGCCAACTCAATGCTAAGACCCAGCTCCAATCAACGACCAGCAAGCTACAGTGCTGGAAACCCCATGCCAAACAACTAGCAAGACAGGAACACAACCCTACCTATTAGCAGAGAGGCTGCCGAAAATCATAATAAGTTCACAGACACCCCAAAATACACCACCAGATGCGGTCCTGCCCACCAGAAAGACAAGATCCAGCCTCATCCACTAGAACACAGGCACCAGTCCCCTCCACCAGGAAGCCTACACAACCCACTGAACTAACCTTACCCACTGGGGACAGACACCAAAAACAACGGAAACTACAAACCTGCAGCCTGAAGAAAGGAGACCCCAAACACAGTAAGTTAAGCAAAATGAGAAGACAGAGAAATATATAGCAGATGAAGGAGCAAGGTAAAAACCCACCAGACCAAACAAATGAAGAGGAAATAGGCAGTCTACCTGAAAAAGAATTCAGAGTAATGATACTAAAAATGACCCAAAATCTTGGAAATAGAATGGAGAAAATACAAGAAACGTTTAACAAGGACATAGAAGAACTGAAGAGCAAACAAACAATGATGAACAACACAATAAATGAAACTAGAAATTCTCTAGAAGGAATCAATAGTGGAATAACTGATGCAGAAGAACAGATAAGTGACCTGGAAGATAAAAAACTGGAAATAACTACCACAGAGCAGAATAAAGAAAAAGAATGAAAAGAATTGAGGATAGTCTCAGAGACCTCTGGGAAAATATTAAACACACCAACATTCGAATTATAGGGGTCCCAGAAGAAGAAGAGAAAAAGAAAGGGACTGAGAAAATATTTGAAGAGATTATAGTTGAAAACTTCCCTAATATGGGAAAGGAAATAGTCAATCAAGTCCAGGAAGCACAGAGAGTCCCATACAGGATAAATCCAAGGAGAAACATGCCAAGACACATATGAATCGAACTATCAAAAATTAAATACAAAGCAAAAATATTAAAAGCAGCAAGGGAAAAGCAACAAATAACATACAAGGGAATCCCCATAAGGTTAACAGCTGATCTTTCAGCAGAAACTCTGCAAGCCAGAAGGGAGTAGCAGGACATATTTAAAGTGATGAAAGGGAAAAAAACTACAACCAAGATTACTCTACCCAGCAAGGATCACATTCAGATTCAACAGAGAAATTAAAACCTTTACAGAGAAGCAAAACTAAGAGAATTCAGCACCACCAAACCAGCTTTACAACAAATGCTAAAGGAACTTCTCTAGGCAGGAAACACAAGAGAAGGAAAAGACCTACAAAAATAAACCCCAAACAATTAAGAAAATGGTAATAGGAACATACATATCGATAATTACCTTAAGTCTAAATGGATTAAATGCTCCAACCAAAAGACATAGACTGGCTGAATGGATACAAAAACAAGACCCATATATATGCTGTCTACAAGAGACCCACTTCAGACCTAGGGACACATACAGACTGAAAGTGAGGGGATAGAAAAAGATATTCCATGCAAATGGAAATCAAAAGAAAGCTGGAGTAGCAATTCTCATATCAGACAAAATAGACTTTAAAATAAAGACTATTACAAGAGACAAAGAAGGACACTACATAATGATCAAGGGATCAATCCAAGAAGAAGATATAACAATTGTAAATGTTTATGCACCCAACATAGGAGCACCTCAATACATAAGGCAAATGCTAACAGCCATAAAAGGGGAAATCGACAGTAACACAATCATAGTAGGGGACTTTAACACCCCACTTTCACCAATGGACAGATCATCCAAAATGAAAATAAATAAGGAAACACAATCTTTAGCTGATACATTAAACAAGAGGGACTTAATTGATATTTTTAGGACATTCCATCCAAAAACAACAGTATACACTTTCTTCTCAACTGCTCATGGAACATTCTTCATAATAGATCATACCTTGGGTCACAAATCAAGCCTTGGTAAATTTAAGAAAACTGAAATCGTATCAAGTATCTTTTCCAACCACAATGCTATGAGACTAGATATCAATTACAGGAAAATATCTGTTAAAAATACGAACACATGGAGGCCAAACAATACACTACTAAATAACCAAGAGATCACTGAAGAAATCAAAGAGGAAATCAAAAAATACCTAGAAACAAATGACAATGAAATCACGACCACCCAAAACAAATGGGATGCAGCAAAAGCAGTTCTAAGAGGGAAGTTTACGGCAATACAGTCCTACCTCAAGAAACAAGAAACATCTCAAATAAACAACCTAACCTTACACCTAAAGCAATTAGAGAAAGAAGAACAAACAAACCCCAAAGTTAGCAGAAGGAAAGAAATCATAAAGATCGGATCAGAAATAAATGAGAAAGAAATGAAGGAAACAATAGCTAAGATCAATCAAACTAAAAGCTGCTTCGAGAAGATAAAAAAAATTGATAAACCACTAGCCAGACTCATCAAGAAAAAAAAGGGAGAAGACTCAGATCAATAGAATTAGAAATGAAACAGGAGAAGTAACAACTGACACTGCAGAAATACAAAGGATCATGAGAGATTACTACAAGCAACTCTATGCCAATAAAAGGAACAACCTGGAAGAAATGGACAAATTCTTAGAAAAGCACAACCTTCCGAGACTGAACCAGGAAGAAATAGAATATATAAACAGACCAATTACAAGCACTGAAATTGAAACTGTGATTAAAAATCTTCCAACAAACAAAAGCCCAGGACCAGAGGGCTTTACAGGTGAATTCTATCAAACATTTAGGGAAGAGCTAACACCTATCCTTCTCAAACTCTTCCAAAATATAGCAGAGGGAGGAACACTTCCAAACTCATTCTACGAGGTCACCATCACCCTGATACCAAAACCAGACAAAGATGTCCCATAAAAGAAAACTACAGACCAATATCACTGATGAACATAGATGCAAAAATCCTTGACAAAATACTAGCAAACAGAATCTAGCAGCACATTAGAAGGGTCATACGCCAAGATCAAGTGGGGTTATCCCAGGAATTCAAGGATTCTTCAATATACACAAATCAATCAATGTGATAAAGCATATTAAAGAATTGAAGGAGAAAAACCATATGATCATCTCAATAGATGCAGAAAAAGCTGTTGACAAAATTCAACACCGATTTATGATAAATACCCTCCAGAAGGAGGCATAGAGGGAACTTACCTCAACCTAATAAAAGCCATATATGACAAACCCACAGCCAACATCGTTCTCAATGGTGAAAAACTGAAACCATTTTCACTAAGATCAGGAATAAGACAAGGTTGCCCACTCTCACCACTATTATTCAACATAGTTTTGGAGGTTTTAGCCACAGCAATCAGAGAAGAAAAAGAAACAACCAGAATCCAAATAGGAAAAGAAGAAGTAAAACTGTCACTGTTTGCAGATGACATGATACTATACATAGAGAATCCCAAAGATGCTACCGGAAAACTACTAGAGCTAATCAATGAATATGTAAAGTAGCAGGATACAAAATTAATGCACAGAAATCTCTTGCATTCCTATACGTAATGATGAAAAATCTGAAAGAGAAATTAAGGAAATACTCCCATTTACCACTGCAATAAAAAGAATAAAATACCTAGGAATAAACCTACATAAGGAGAGAAAAGACCTGTATTCAGAAAACTGTAAGACACTGATGAAAGAAATTAAAGATGATACAAACAGATGGAGAGATAAACCATGTTCTTGGATCGGAAGAATCAACGTTGTGAAAATGACTATACTTCCCAAAGCAATATACAGATTCAATGCAATCCCTATCAAACTACCAATGGCATTTTTCACAGAACTAGAACAAAAAATTTCACCATTTGTATGGAAACACAAAAGACCCCGAATAGCCAAAGCAATCTTGAGAAAGAAAAACGGAGCTGGAGGAATCAGGCTCCTGGACTTCAGACTATACTACAAAGCTACAGTAATCAAGACAGTATGGTACTGGCACCAAAACAGAAATATAGATCAATGGAACAGGATAGAAAGCCCAGAGATAAACCCACACACATATGGTCACTTTATTTTTGATAAAGGAGGCAAGAATATACAGTGGAGAAATGACAGCCTGTTCAATAAGTGGTGCTGGGAAAACTGGACAGCTACATGTTAAAGAATGAAATTAGAACACTCCCTAGCACCATACACAAAAATAAACTCAAAATGGATTAAAGACCTAAATGTAAGGCCAGACACTATCAAACTCTTAGAGGAAAACATAGGCAGAACACTCTATGACATAAATCACAGCAAGATCCTTTTTGACCCACCTCCTAGAGAAATGGAAATAAAAACAAAAATAAACAAATGGGATCTAACGAAACTTCAAATCTTTTGCACAGCAAAGGAAACCATAAACAAGATGAAAAGACAACCCTCAGAATGGGAGAAAATATTTGCAAACGAAGCAACTGACAAAGGATTAATCTCCAAAACATGCAAGCAACTCATGCAGCTCAATATCAAAAAAGCAAACAACCCAATCCAAAAATGGGCAGAAGACCTAAATAGACATTTCTCCAAGGAAGATATACAGATTGCCAACAAACACATGAAAGAATGCTCAACATCACTAATCATTAGAGAAATGCAAATCAAAACTACAATGAGGTATCACCTCACACTGGTCAGAAAGGCCATTGTCAAAAAATCTACAAACAATAAATGCTGGAGAGGGTGTGGAGAAAAGGGAACCCTTCTGCACTGTTGGTGCGAATGTAAATTGATACAGCCACTATGGAGAACAGTATGGGGGTCCTTAGAAAACTAAAAATAGAACTACCATATGACCCAGCAGTCCCACTACTGGGCATATACCCTGAGAAAACCATAATTCAAAAAGAGACATGTACCGCAATTGTTATTGCAGCACTATTACAATAGCCAGGACAAGGAAGCAACCTAAATGTCCATTGACAGATGAATGGATAAAGAAGATGTGGCACATATATACAATGGAATATTACTCAGCCATAAAAAGAAACGAAATTGAGTTATTTGTAGTGAGGTGGGTAGACCTAGAGTCTGTCATACAGAGTGAAGTAAGTCAGAAAGAGAAAAACAAACACCATATGCTAACACATATACATGGAATCTAAAAAAAGAAAAAGAAAGTGGTTCTGAAGAACCTAGGGGCAGGACAGGAATAAAGACGCAGACGTAGAGAATGGACTTGAGGACACAGGGAGGGGGAATGGTAAGCTGGGACGAAGTGAGAGAGTGGCATGGACATATATACACTACCAAACGTAAAATAGATAGCTAGTGGGAAGCAGCCACTTAGCACAGGGAGATCAGCTCGGTGCTTTGTGTCCACCTAGAGGGGTGGGATAGGGAGGGTGGGAGGGAGACACAAGAGGGAGGAGATATGGGGATATGTTTATGTATAGCTGATGCACTTTGTTTTACAGCAGAAACTAACACAGCATTGTAAAGCAATTATGCTCTCAAAAAGATGTTAAAAAAAATTTTGGGGGAAAAAGAAATTTTGGGAAGATGGAATTATGAAAAATGACAGAAGGTAGTGGAACAAAAGGGTGAATACGTTGTTCAATAAAGTTCTTGGTGAAAATGAAAAATGTGTCTTTTATTTTTACTGAGAAAACTGAAGGCACTTTTTGTCCCACCCAGTATAATGTATTTGAACATATGTGGATTTCTGGTATCAGTAGGGGTGTCCTGGAACCAATCCCCTATGGATCCCAAGGGCCTACTGTACCACATTGACAGAATAAAAGAGAAAAAAGTGATCATTTAAACTGATGCAGAAAGAGCATTTGACATAATTCAACACCTTTTTATAATAAAAGCACTAAACAAATTTAGAGGAAAATTACTTCAACATAATAAATACCATGTATAAAAAGCCCACAGCTAACATCGTATGTAATGGTGAAAAACTGAAAGCGTTCCCTTTAAGATTAGGAACAAGGCAAGGAGGCGTACTCTCATCACTTCTATTCAACATGGTACTGGACATTCTAGCTAGAGGAGTTAGGCAAGAAAAAAAAAAAAAGACCTCTGAATTGGAAAGGATAAGTAAAATATTCTTTGTTCACAAATGACATAATCTTATATGTAGAAAACCCTAATGATTTCACAAAAAAACTGCTAAAACTAATAAATTCAGCAAAGTTGCAGGATACAAAATCAACACAAAAAACTAATAGCTTTTCTATACATTAACAATGAACATTTAGAAAAGGAATTTAACTGTCCATTTTACATTAGCATCAGAAAGAATAAATACTTAGGAAAATAAACTAACCAAGGAGGTGAAAGACTTGTACACTGAAAGCTATAAAACAATGCTGAAAAAATTTAAAAAGACATAAATAAATGGAAAATATCCTATGTTTATGTATTGGAAGACCTAATATTGTTAGAATGTACCCAGAGAGATTACAGATTCAGTGCAACCTCTATCGAAGTCTCAATGTCATTTTTGCACAAATAGAAACAACCATCCTAAAATTTATAGAGAATCTCATATGGAAGCTCACAAAATAGTTGATCTATCTTGAGGAAAAAAAACCCAAAGCTAGATGTCTACAGTAATTCAAAACCCTATGGTACTGGCATAAAGCTACAGTAATTCAAAACCCTGTAGTTCTGGCATAAAGACAGACATATAGACCAATGGAACAGTGTAGAGAGACCAGAAATAAACCCTCGTATATATGGTCAAGTGATTTTCAACAAGGATGCCAAGGCATCTGGTGCTTCTGAGAAAAGTACAATCTGCCCTTTTAATTCTGAATGTAAGTGCCTTTGTTCCAGTTACTATGGCTGTGTAACAAATTAACAGGAAACTTGGTGGCATAAAATGACCATTTATTATGCTAAGGGTTCAGTGGGTCAGGAATTTGGCCAAGGTAGAGTGGGGATGGCTTTTCTCTGATCCATGATATGGGGGCCTTAGTTGGAAGACTCAAAGGTTAGGGAGGCAATAATCTGAGTGCTGGTTCATTCACATGTCTGGCAGTTGATGCTAGCTGTTTGTTGAGACCTTAGCAGAGACTAATGGCCAGAACAGCAACATGGGGCCTCTCCTATTGTATGAGCTTCCTCACAGCATGGTAGCTGGGTTCCAGGAGTGAGCATCCTGAGACAGGGGGAGCCAGGCAGAGCTGTATCCTTTTCATGACTTAGCCTTCAAAGTGATGTAGCAATACTTAAAGCAAACTCTATTGTTTGAAGTAGTCACAAGCCCACCTGCATACAAGGAAAGGGAAAATAGACTCTACTTTTTGATGATGTTGATTAGGGGTCTGAAATAGCATGTGGACTGGAAATATTGCTGTGGCCATTTTGGGGGGAAAATGCCATAATGCTCAACAAAAGCCAGAAGAGTGTGGAGATATTCCACTTCCTCTTAGTTATTAATCTTCAAGTCTAACACCTATTCCATCTGTGTATTCTTTTTAGTACAGAATATTTCGAATATGAAAAAGTAAATAAAGTAATATAAAAAACCCATGATCCATCACCCAATCATTATCCATTATCAATTTGGCCAATCTGGCTTCATTTATACCCACACTGATTTTCTCTGGCCATCCAGTTTATTTTGAAGTAAATCTTGGACAATATATATTTCATCTGTAAATATTTCAGTATGTGCCTCTACAAGAAAGAACCTTTAAAAAACAAAATCATAATACCATTATTCACTAAAAACATTAATATAAATTTGTTAATATCATTAGTCAGTATCTATATCTACCCAACTGCCTTATAAATGTTCTTTATTTTTCTTTTAACTTTTTCTCTTCCTTTTTTAACAGTTTATTTGAATTGGGATCCAGATATGGCCAATAGATTGCAACTGAGTGGGAAGTCTCAAGTCTTTTTTAATATCTAAATTTCTTATCCATCTCTTTTCTCCTTGTAATTTTTCGTTGTTGTTGAAAAAACCAGTCACTCCTCCTATAGAGTTATACTTAGCCTGGATTTTGTTAATTACAATACTGTATTTTCTATAGGCTGGCAGTCAGATTTAGAGGCTTGATCAAACTTAGGTGTAATGTGTTTGGCAAGACTGTCTCATAGGAAGTGTTATGTATTTCCATCAGGAGGTATATAGTTTCTTGTCTCTGCTTTGTGATGTTAGCAGCCAGTAATGACCACTGCGTAGGTCCATTGACTTATTAGGGGTGGCAAAAAGATACCATTCTAATTCTGTGATTCCTTCCTCATTTATTAGCTGGAATAATTTTATAAAGAAAAACTTTCCTTGGTCTCCTATACTCTGAGATATAGTTTGTGAAGAATAGTCAATAAATGTTTGAACCTGTCCATTTATCAGTTTTCAAAATAATGAGAGTTGGTTCTCTAACATCCTCCAAAGTGA
The DNA here is from genome assembly GCF_009873245.2 of Balaenoptera musculus. NCBI lineage: Eukaryota > Metazoa > Chordata > Mammalia > Artiodactyla > Balaenopteridae > Balaenoptera > Balaenoptera musculus. The sequence goes on from NC_045799.1 coordinate 40,461,005, forward strand.
TTAAAGAGTGTTGTTTCTAAGTATCATTATGAACTAATGGATTTAAGTACATTTGAGGTATTTCAGTCCATTGTGGTCATTATTCATCTTCGTGCTGAGTTGTTCCATCTTTAGTAATTTGTGCTTGTTTGAGCTGCCCGACAAGGGATTGAACCCGGGCCACCGCAGTGAAAGCGCCGAGTCTTAATCACTGGACCACCAGGGAATTCTCAATCCTAGTATTTTCTGACAGCGTCCTTGCCATCAAGTAGGATAGGATGTTTCAACATCATCTTGTACATTTCTTGCCCCACACCTGGAATTTGACATTTTCCAAAGATTCTGCTTTCTTTTCAGTGGGAGAGGACTTCTGTTGTTAAGCATAATTCCTTTTGGGGGGGAGAGTTAATATCTAAATTTAACTTTTTATATATTTGTTATCAAATTAAGAGATGTATATGTATTAAAAATTAAAATTCCAATACTTCTGAGGGCTTAAAATACAAATATCAATGCCCTGCTCCTTTCTAGGCTACTCCCTATTTGTCTCCTCAGAGATAACCACTTTTAATTATTTTAGCTGTTTTCTTCTAATAATTACCACCATTAGGATTCCTGATAAGTTGCTACTACTTGCTGTTAATTTATATATTTCACACATTAGCTATAGATTTGCTAGATGATAGATGATGATTTAGGTCATCTACATCACTTTATTTTTTCTCCTTCCTCCTCTTCTCAATAGAGTCATAACATTATTTTTGTCAGAACATAATTGTAATAGTCTGTTTTGGTGTTCCTAATATTTTCAAGTTGCTACTCATTTGTAGCTTTATTATTCCTATCACCATTTTTACAAGTTCATTCTACACTCTTATGCAAATCATGGGTAATATGCCTTTCTTTCTATGCTTCAAATGAAAAACAATTTGGTACTAGCCATTCAGCTTAATAGCTGATGGAATATTTGAAGAGCACAGGGTCATAGGCAGCGTCCTGAGGTGGATTACCAGACTTGCTTTCACCTTGGCATCAACCTATTAGTCTATACTCTTTATTTACCATTAACAAAGCCCACGTTTCTACTTTTTCATCTAGCTCATGAGAACATGATGCGAGACTTTGTTAAATGTCTCCCTAAAATCAAGATACAACAAGGTCTGATAATTCCATCAAAACAGAAAATGAATAATTTCTTAAACATTTTATTAAAATTTCAAGGATAAAGAACTATCTTACTTTTTAAACCAGGGAATTGACTGCAGAGTTCAGTTCTTAAAAGCATAATAGCTCTAACATGTGGTTTATAATTTGTAATCTACTTAATCCATGAACTAAAAAAAAAAATCTAAGATTCTGCCAATTCCTCTTTAGTCTCAAAGGCTCCCTTTTCAGGAAAGTTGATCATAAAAGCTGTTATTACAAATGGAAAGCATCTGGAATCCTGGTACTCCTCTAACCCTTGTAGTTATATTTTAAATGGCTAAATTGGCTCCTTGTAAAAATATCTTTAGCCAATATTATTGGCTAAATAATTTATTTTTCTTGCAACTCTTAGCAATTTTTGATTCTGCTCAATTTAGAATCTTGTTTGTTTATGTAGAAACTTTGATAGTATACAAATATACTGACCTTTATATAAGAAAATGAAGATATGTTCTATTCAGTTGAGCTTGTATTATAAGATGCTTTCACCAACAGTGTATCATTTTGTGCAGAGCCTACCACACTTTTTGGCCTGATCCTCTTGGAGAAAATTGTGAGGTCGTGAAGTTGTGTAGTGGATTGTGCGGGAGTTAATTTCCATCCTGTGATTGGGATGGAGAGCTTTCTCTGTATAAAGCTCATTCTATAAAGTAAGGGCTAAAACCATGATTTTCCCAGCCTCAAATAATCAACTCAAAGAGAATGCTTCCTCTCTCTTTAGCAGAAAAATAACAATGGATGATCTTGAATTAATTCTCTGGCGGGCTTAACTTTTTTTTTTTTTTTTTTCCCACTGCTTAAAGCATGGCAGGCACTAGAGGAAGACAAAAGATGTTATGGCCTGTCATGTAGTAAATATGCCAATTATAGTCAGGGCTGTCCTATTTCTTTACACTTAGGCATTGTTACCTAACAACTTTACAGTAATCAGGTTTTGGTCTTTGGTCTTTTCTGAGATAAGGCTGAGGTGAAATGAGATGGATTATAGAATGATTAAATCTTAATCCAGAAAACAAATGCTGTGAGTTGAAGAGAAGCTACACTATAGTGATGACATCAGTGATACTTTCAGTGGTTTTAAAAGGTCAAGCTCTGCAAATTAGATTTGTTTATAAGACTCTGAACTCAACCATTGTGCTGTGTTGTAGTCACTGGGATTTGAATGGAAAGAGTTAAGTGTAGAGGGTATTTTAGTATATTTCAAAGCAAATTACTCAGGTTCCACGATAACAACTTAAAAATTAAATGTTCCCCCTTTTTCTCTTTATATAAGGAATTATTAAAAGAGAAAAAAGATTAAGCATTTAATTATTATAATTGTTGTACGGGGCTTGAAAGCATCTGTGGTCATTACTTTTAGCTCAAATTGCATGCCAAACAGAAGTGTGAATCAACCCTGATGGAAAACTCAGATCCTTTTTGCACCCTTAATACAAAAAGATGATTAACGTCAAAAAGAAATGCTCTACACGGGTAATCCTAGAATTATCAAAGTGAGTATTTGATACTAAAAATGATTTTTTTTTCAGTAGTAGCACAGTGCTAATAATCATTACGGTGATTAAGTTTTTTAAGGTGATACAATGTGAATGATCCATTTCTTTTTTTTTTAATTTTTAAATTTTATTTTATTTATTCTGTTATACAGCAGGTTCTTATTAGTTATCCATTTATGATCCATTTCTTGATTCTTAAAGCAAATGAGGTTTAAACCCTACCTTCTTGTTTGGCAAATTAACAGACAAATTTTCTATTGAAACAGTTCATCAGTATCAAGAAAAGAATGAGTCTTTCTAATTCTGAATCTCTGCTTCCTTAAATGAGGATCAGAGAAATAAAAAATACATAATTTATCTACCTCCAGCTGGTATACTACAATATCTTATGACATCCTCTAAAATATGGCTTATTTTTGTTTGCTCTTTCCTCAATTTTCACCATTTTCATGAAGACTACACCATTAATGAATAGTTTTCATTATTTGGAAGGTACAGATTCTTTGCAAATCAATTCAATGGACTCTGTTCACAATCTTATTTGCTTTTATTGCCCTTATCGGGATTTCTTTTAGTTTATTTGGATTTTTTGTGAGATGAACCATTCAAGGTGCATGAAAAGAAATAAGTGTGCCTCTTTTCCTCCATCCAGCTTTCCTTTTATACATAGCCTGAAACTGCATTTCTTCCCCCACCCCCTCAATGCCTGCATGAATCTGAGTTCATATCTTTTTTGTTTTCTTTGTTAAATCAGGTCTCTACTAGTCCTCTGGCACTCCAGGCTTCTCCCATCTATAACATTTCAGTATTTCCGATTGTTCTTATACTTTTCCCCCAGAGATAGGTGTCTTCATTCTCACTTTCTCTCTATCTTTATGTCTATCTCTCTCACTCTCTTTCATTATCATTCTCAGTATACATTTCAGCTTCTTCAGCCACATTTCTGTTGCTACGTTGTCCTCTCAGTTCCCAGCAATATTTCCTAGCAGTGCGGCTGGATTCCTGTATCAGGCTGGCACAAACAGCCTGAGAAGAAAGGTGGTCACCTGGCCAGTCCTGTTAAAGAGCCGTGATCAATATGGCACGTGGCCAGCCTTGTCGCAGCAACCAGCCATCAAACAAAGCATTGTTTGCACCACGGAATATCTTTAATTGTTCTTTGTACAAGGAGATAAATCAACTGCAAGAGGACTTGCTATCAGAAACAGATTTTCCTATAGTGATGACAGGGATGATAGTTAATTTCAGAATAGAATCCAGCTGTAGCACTGGAACAGGGTCCTGTAAGCTCCCTGCCCATCCAGATAACACTTTGGCTGCAAGATCACGGGGAGCTGAAGGGAGGAGGGGGAAGTCCAAGTGAAGAATACGGGTGTTCAGGTTGTCAGGAAGAGCGTAAGAGGAGCTTGGGGCAGAGACTTTTTCCAGCCACTGTTGTAGCATTTCAATAAACAGTGTGGCTGAATTTTGCATATCAGGTCAATGTCAGCCTTTCAGGTGATAAGTCTGTCCTCACCCACATTTTGTCTTCTTGTCCTCCTGAGACCAAACACACATAAATAGACAGGAGGTCTGGGGCCATGCGATAGAACAATTCTAACTAGAGTATGTGGAGTGAAACTCTGACTTCAGCTCTAAAATCCATATGTTTTATGTACCAATTATGTTAATTTGGAATTTTGTTTTCCGAGGGTAGTACTTTGACCCTTGCATCAAATACTTTATTCAAATATAGACAAATCCTTCATGTTGCCTGTATCCAATATTCTAGACTGGGAGCAAATGTCGCTTCCTCCTTGAAGCCTTCCCTACCTGCCTCAGGCAAAACCAGTCAGACCCTTTTCTGTGCCTAAAGCACTTTATACACACCTTAACTCTAGTCCACCTAAATTATGCTGAAATTATTTGTTTATATTTCAGATTGGCCCATAAGGACTTTGGCCTATTAATCTTTTTCTCCCCATCAGCAGGATTATGTGTGGTACATAGTAAGTGTCCAAGAAACAACTGTTGACTTAATTAATTAATTAATATACCCACTAACAAATAAAGCACATATTCACTAGTTTAGAAAGGAATTAGGTGACATTATTTGCTGTGGTGGTCATGATGGTAACATTTGGTCTGTTTTGGAACTTCATATTTTTGATTAACCAAATATGGGATATATTCACAGGGAAAGATATCTGTGATATATTATTAAGTGAGTAAAGAGCAGATTAGGAAACAGCAATTAAAGTATGTCTCATTTTTGTAAAAAACTTTCTACATACTTATAGGAAAAATTCTAGAAGAATAATAGTAAGAGTAATAATTGCATTTATATCGTTTATGATGAATGATTATAAAGTTCCAGGTATGGAATTAAGTGCCTTCACACATTATTTTAATCCTCACAACTCCATTAATTCATTCATCATGAATTAATTCAGCATTCAACTAATATTTTTTGTCCCAGACACTGCACTATATTTTTAGAGATATAGCAGTGAATCAGATAGACATAGAACCTGGTGTTTTATCATTATCCTAACTCTACAGGTGAAAATTAGAGAGGTTACCCCACCCATTAGAGTTCCTCTCGTCCAACTTCTGGTTCAAATAAATATGCAGACTCACAAGATTCCCACAGGCTACACATGCCACCAGTCTCTTCAGGTAGATGTAGCACAGGAATCACAGTTTGCCAGCAGGGCAGCATCAGGCCTCCTTTCTGTGGGAGTCCTTGCAGCAGGTCACATAGTCCTCCAGCAGCCCTCATCTTTGGTCCCTCAGATGACTCAGACACAAGGGGATGAGATCCACATTGGGTGGTGCAAGAGGCACCCTGACATAAAAGCCTCATATTCCCCCTGTAACAACTCCATAGGCATAGTGTCCAGGATCCCGGTAAGAATCATCACCACCATCAGGTATTTATAGTTCATAACAGTTTCTCCCAGTCCAAAGGTAGTTTACCAAGTAGAGGTCATTTCAACAATAAGCAGTACTACCTAGAAACATAGTTAACATTTCACCCCTATCATATTACCAGGGAAACAGAAGTAGAGAGTGAACCAAAGGTCAAATTGTCATGCAGGAGAAGGGGAAAGGGTTTTGTTAAGTAGTTATCCAATAAGCAAGTGGTAGAGTGCATTTGAACTTAGATCTGCCTGACTCCAAAGCTTAGCTTCTACACTTTACTGGATGGAAACAAAAATGATCTATGGGAAAAGCTTTTAGACAACTTTTAGTGTCTTCCTCATAATTTCTGAATTCGCTGGTTTTTATTGTAATCAGCATAAATTTCTTTTGTGATCAGAAAGAAATGTTTTCATTAAGAAGACCAGAAACATGAAAACATACTTTTGCTATAGCATTAAGTGAAAGCAGCCAGAAACAAAATGATACATCATAATCATAATACGTGTGATTATGATGATGCTTTTAAAAAGAAAGATGCACAGAGGAAGAATCCAAACAGAAATGCAAAGCAGTCCTAACAGTAGTTGAGTCAGGATGGTTGGCTTGTGAAGGACTTTTTTTTTTTTTCTGTTTTCCAGATTTTCTATGAAATGCGTATGTTCTTCTTGGAATAAAATGAAATACACATATTAAAATAGAAAAGGAAATATATATAGCTTATAAAATATTTGAAGTGTAAAAACCAGGCATCCTAAGGTAGGAGATTTAGTTCCATATTTCTTTGCATAGGTGAATATATTTTATATAAAATTTAACTATGTTAGGGCTTCAGAGTTCTCACATTATTTCAGAACACACACATGGACGTGGATGGTGGGAAGGTGGATTAGAGAGCAGCTCTGCTCCATTCCTGAAAGTCACTCAAGAGCTGGAAGAATTTGCCCCGGGCTCCTGGTCGTTCCTGCCCTGACGGGAACATTACACTCAGTGCATTACAGTAACTTTCCTAGGCCTGGGCTCATGCAGTAGAGGCTCAGCTCCTCTCACATGTTATTTGCCTATAATTATTTCAGGATGTAGCTATTTAAAGTTTAATTTTCTTTCAAAACTCACGTTTTGGGCTTTATATGATCCTTCTTTAGCCAAGGACTCATATAATCGGATAGCTGCTGTTATGTTTTGCATGCCAAAATTTCCAAATAGCAAAGCATCAGCCATTTTCTCCATAGCTTTCAAGTTTCCCATGTCAGATGCTTTAGCAAAGAGTTTGTAGGCTCTGTTTGAAGAATACGAAGTTAGAAATGTGATTATCAAAAATGAAACTTGCTGCTCCCCCCTTCATACTGCTTCTCTCTGACAAGTAGGACCTGGCTGATGTTGCTACTAACAATACCGTTTGGCTAAAGTCCATTACATTTCTAGACCAGTAGATTTTTTTCAGCCCTAGATCAGTCTAAGATTATAATTCAAATATATCTGACAAATAATGAAGCTGTTGAAAAGTAGAAATATTTAGGCTATATCATGTTTCAAGCTTATAGACCAAGTGAAGTGAAAAATTGGGGCACTTGTCTTAAAATAGTGAACTCTCCCATGGCAACTCCCATTAATTATGAGTATTTGATTTATAAAATGAACTCTGAAATACATAACAATATAATCAAAATCAATTTAAAATAATAAAAACTGGAATGTCGCATCTTGGAAGTTACTATCATGAGAACAGTTCCTTTATATTCCAAAATAAATTTCTAAAACAGAACATATTATTCAGCACAGCAAAGACAGACTGTGTGGGAAAACAATAACCAAACAAAACCTTAATGGCTTTTAGGGCTCTAGAGTCTGAATACCTGGGTTCAAATCCTGGCTCTACCACTAATTTAGTTTGAGAGCTTCGTGCAAGTTACTTAACTTCTCTGTGCCTCTCTCATCTATGGAATGGGGATAATAAGAGCACTTACTTCATAGGGTTGCTGGGAAGATTCAATGAGATAATCCATGTGAAGTGCCTGGCATACTGCCTGATACAGTGTAAGCACTCAATAAATTTAGCTATTATTATTATTACTAGGACTATTGCATAGATTCTAAAGTTTTATAGCATGGTACTTTTTCTCCTATAATTAGTAGGCAAATCACGTAAAGTTTAGTGATTACCAAAATAGATGCCAGAGGATTGCCTCACAGTGCATTTTATGAATCCTGGTCAGAAGTCACCTGGACCTGATCTGTGTAGCAAGTAATGATGGAGAGACTTGCAAGGTCAAAACTTGTGTTGGAGACAGAGAGTGCTTTGGGGATTTATTTTTACTCTTATAACTTCCTTTTTGGTAGCAGTAAGATCAGTCAAGCCTGTGACCTTGACTCAAATAGAGGAACAAACACACAAATCTACCACAGCTACCAATTCAGAAGGATCAGGAGACTCAGCTTTATATACCCCTACCCATGCTGATTCTAGAATAAGCTGCTCTTGATCAAAAGCTGGAGCAGAACAGAATGGGCCAAAAAGGCCAGGATGAGTGACATCCAGGTACGCATTAGGGTCCTGGATGGCAAACAGAGAGTAGACTCCAGTGGGACAAAAAGAAGCCAGGAGATCAAGCAAGAAATTAGCCATGGTCAAAGCAAGCGGAGGTTCTGGGGACCAGAAGGCAAATAATAAAATAGAAGGTCTCAAAGGTCAATGAATTCAAATGTCTGGCATCAAGGGATGGGCATGGCAACAGGATACAGACTCCTGGGAGCTCTTCTGTCACATGGCTTGCTGCTGCAGCCACATAGCCTGCTGGGACTAGAAGGGCACCGACATGGTCCAGGGCAGAGAAACCTGAGATGGGCTGTAGGGGCCAGCAGTATATCCAGTCGCTGGTCCCAGGGGGCAGCAAAGTTTGCAAAACCAACCCCTCTAGGTGTCTTTGATTCTGAGGGAGGGGTGGGTACTTAGGTCCCCTGTCAGGAAAGTCCAAGGTGATATATGGAATACCAGAAGCAGGACCAAGGGCAGGAGAAAGGTGTTGGTAAAGTTTGTGGGATTAAGATCTGGACTGCAATCCCCAAGAGTGAAAAAGTAGGAGAAACTGGGCTGCAGGGGCAGATCTCCAAAGGAAAGTTCAGTTAGGTATCTGGATTGTCTCTAAAGCATCTGACATTGGATGCTCGGGTGGGTGCTGGGGAAGGAGGAGGCTAAATGCATCTCTAGGACACATCAGAAACTTGGTGTGGGGCAGCAGCTTATCTTCACAGCTTCTTCACTGATGGGGAGTAATTCTTAATGACAGTTAACCCGGGATGTCATAGAGGTTTCTTGACTCCTTCAGACAAGTTTGTGTTTCCCTGACATATGCTTGCTTAACATCTGTACTTCTAACAGAACTGACTTGTTCAACAATTTTCCTTTCCTATATATAAAGAGACTGAATAAATGAATTAGACCAAGATGTGGGTGTGGATGAGCCAAAAATTCTACTAGCCCCTCTAACTTATGCTACCCTCATCTGAGAAGCGGTGAAGCAAGGAGGGGGGAGGGTAGAAGATGAATAGGAGGGATATGATTCCTCTTTGGTCTGACCAGAATCTTAAAGATGGCTATATTAGATGTAACTGGCTTAAGTGGAGAGCAGACCATCCTGAAAACTGAAGGAATTTCACCCATCTTGCCCACAAACTCCTAGGGTCTTTTGTTATGAACATATTTGGTTTCAGGTCTCAACTGCTACACATGCTGAAGGGTCAGGAGACTCAGATTTATGTACCCTCTCATCTATCTATGCTGCTACAGAAATAAGCTGTTCTTCTCGGGTTCTTGGGCAAGGACTGGAGCAGGATAGACTGGGAAAGAATAACCTGAGATTGAATGACACCAGGTAGGCATGAAGGTTCCTGCACTGCTGCATGGTCCTGCACTGAAGGGCTGGGTTTTCTCCCCATCCTTTAAGCCAGAAAGGAAGGCACGCATCAAGGTTAAGCAGAACCTTCTAAGAGTAGTTTTGTCCCATCAGGCTGAATCTAGGGTTTCCTTGGACTTGATGGGGCCCCTCATCTTGGGTTCACCTGCTATAGGCAGAGCTAGTCTGAAATCTCAGAGAACAGCCCTTCCCATTGTTCTCTCATCTAGCCTGGCCAGCTTGAGAAATCCTATCCTTACTCATCCACTCAGTGGCACCCGAGTGAGCTGACTTCCCCATCAGGCTGGATTGTAGTTTGGGGCCTGATTTAACTCCATCCCCATCATGAGAGCCCCCAGGAATGCTCAGCATGAGCCTTGAGTTTTGCTGAGGATGGTTTCCTTTGCTCTTATAAAGAGCTTCGAATTTAATTTTCCCTAGAGAGAGGACCAAATCCCTTACTTCCATCTTCTTGTCACTTTGGAAAAATCAGTATCTTTTTGACTTTCCATTTCCTCCTCCATAATTTGGGGATAATAATTTATGTCTTACAGTATCATTGTGAGCAATGAGTAATATCCCACACATAAATGCCTACAACATTAACACAAAGAAGGAGCTTGAAAAATGGACGTTGTGATGTTTTTATAACCAGGTTCACAGTTGAGTGTCCCACCCCCACCCTCATCCTCTACACTGTTAAGCTCTTCTCAAAGGCTTTGAGTTTTCAGAAAAAATTCATGGACTCTAAGGCTGCCTGCCTCTGGCTGGTTACCACAGCTTTGGGATGCTTCCCGTGGGGCTGGTATGCCTAATTTGTGTGAAAACAAAAGAAGTCTCCTTGTCGGGGGTTCAGAGTCCATTCTTTCTATTATGGTTCAAGACACACTTGCCTTCTCTTCCACACCTTCCACTTACCATTTAGAGGACTAGAGATAAAAATAACAAACACTTATCTCCTTATTACTAAGGACATTTTTCTAAGAGCTTGATTGAATTATCCAGGGCACGAAGCAGTTAAGTAACTTGCTCAGGATCACACCAGTAATGGCAGAACCAGAGTTTAATCCCAAGGTTTTAACTAGAGACTTGATAGGACCTCAAGTTGTGCCCCTCTCCTGGGGGGAGAAGATATTTCTGCCTCCCATTTAGACAAAGTAGACAAGTGAAAAGAGAAACAATGGACATGGTGTGAGACCATGTGGCCACGGCTTGGTCACCTCCCAGCTGTGCGTCTGTGATCACCTCACTTTAACATCCTTGAATCTCTGTTCCCAACTTTTTAAAGGGGGAAAAATGAAAGTCTTCTTAACTCATAAGTCTGTTCTGGGGATAAAATGGCGTCACATACACGAAAGTGCTCTGAAAACCATAAAGTGATGTACAAATGCTGTTAGGCAGAATAAAGCATTCTAAAACAATAACTTCTCTAATTCGAATAATACATTTTCATTTCATTTGAATCAATTAAAGCCAAAACAGAATATTTTTGCCTGAATGCTCAGATCAGTGCCTTCATTCTGCCTTTCATTTAATGTGTAGGGACCACAATTTCACACACAGTCCTTCCATTTGTAGGCTGGATAATTTGTAGGATTCTTTAAACACCATTTGATCCTTTTAAAAACAAAAGCTTACAGGCAAATAAGCTTACTTGTTATACCAATAAGCTTTTAATGACAAATTAGATTTTGGATTGTTCCTTTTTCTCAACCTGGAAATTGAACTTGGCTTAAGTAGCTGGATGGACTTACTCTGCTTTTTGTTTTCGGCTTTTAGACTGCTGGAGGATCTTGATGCCTATCTTAAAAAGCTGGTCTCCTTCATCTGTGAAAATTTTCTTCGTTTGCTTTTTTACTGTATATGGACCAACAAGGACAAATAACATTATTTTTGTGTTTTATATTTTAAAAATAATGTGCTGGAATATTAGTTTGGGGTTCTCTCTCATTTTCTAACTTCTGCATTTCAAGATCACCTCACCTTTGGTCAGATGGTAGAAGCTGCCTGCAAAAGTACTCTCTTCCTCTCTTTTGTGAAAGGTCTTGGAGGGTAGAGGAGACAGACAGATGTCTCTGATGGTAGGAGGGAGAGAGGTGTTCCCGGTCTGGGAAGAGGGTACAAAGCAGAAGACAGGAAGCAAGGCCTCCAAGGGAAGGGGTTGCCTGGTGTATTCTACAGGCTGGATCTTAGACACCAGGCTCTCAGCTCTCAGATCCCTTGTCTGAACCTTAAGATTTCATGAGCAATGGGCATCTCCAAGATGACCACTGTGTACCTAGGATTGGAAGAGAGACTCTCCCTGAAAAATTTGCTCTGCCCAAGGCTCCCTCCTCCTCCCCAGAACCTTTCTCAGACCTTTCTAGCCTGAGAATTGTTGGGGATGAGCATCAGGAATAAGAGGGCAGAGTATGTGTGCCAAGACACACTTTGGACCTTGGAGAAGACACACAGAGAGAGTATCAATAATAATTTGCCTTGTGGGATGGAGACTCAGAGTAAATTTTATAGTATTTAAGGAAAATAAAGAAACAGGAATTTACCTGCTACAATAATAATATTTTAAAACATTTATATAACAATTCACAATTTTCAAAACATATCACCAGTTTACAGATGGGGAAAGCTGGTTAGAAGGAGAGTCTGCTTTAGACCCTCCACCCCAACACACACACACACACCCCTCCATAGTATCACAGTGCCTCTTGAAGTCCATTATGACACTCACTGAAACCTCTGATTAGGTGAACCACATCTGAAGTCATTTTATTTTATTTTTATTTTTTATTTTTTAACATCTTTATTGGAGTATAACTGCTTTACAATGGTTTGTTAGTTTCTGCTTTATAACAAAGTGAATCAGCTATATATATACATATGTCCCCATATCTCCTCCCTCTTGTGTCTCCCTCCCATCCTCCCTATCCCACCCCTCTAGGTGGTCACAAAGCATCGAGCTGATCTCCCTGTGCTATGTGGCTGCTTTCCACTAGCTATCTATTTTACGTTTGGTAGTATATATAAGTCCATGCCACTCTCTCACTTTCGTCCCAGCTTACCCTTCCTCCCCCGCCGTGTCCTCAAATCCATTCTCTACGTCTGCATCTTTATTCCTGTCCTGCCCCTAGGTTCTTCAGAACATTTTTTTTTTTTTTTTTTAGATTCCATATATATGTGTTAGCATACAGTATTTGTTTTTCTCTTTCTGACTTACTTCACTCTGTATGACAGACTCTAGGTCCATCCACCTCACTATAAATAACTCAATTTCATTTCATTTTATGGCTGAGTAATATTCAATTGTATATATGTGCCACATCTTCTTTATCCATTCATCTGTTGATGGACACTTAGGTTGCTTCCATGTCCTGGCTATTGTAAATAGAGCTGCAATGAACATTGTGGTACATGACCCTTTTTGAATTATGGTTTTCTCAGAGAATATGCCCAGTAGTGGGATTGCTGGGTTGTATGGTAGTTCTATTTTTAGTTTTTTAAGGAACCTCCATGCTGTTCTACATAGTGGCTGTATCAGTTTATATTCCCACCAATAGTGCAAGAGGGTTCCCTTTTCTCCACACCCTCTCCAGCATTTATTGTTTGTTGATTTTTTGATGATGGCCATTCTGACTGGTGTGAGGTGATACCTCATTGTAGTTTTGATTTGCATTTCTCTAATGATTAGTGATGTTGAGCATTCTTTCATGTGTTTGTCGGCAATCTGTATATCTTCTTTGGAGAAATGTCTATTTAGCTCTTCTGCACATTTTTGGATTGGGGTTGTTTGTTTTTTTTGATATTGAGTTGCATGAGCTGCTTGTAAATTTTGGAGGTTAAGTCTTTGTCAGTTGCTTCGTTTGCAAATATTTTCTCCCATTCTGGGGGTTGTCTTTTTGTCTTGTTTATGGTCTCCTTTGCTGTGCAAAAGCTTTGAAGTTTAATTAGGTCCCATTTGTTTATTTTTGTTTTTATTTCCATTTCTCTAGGAAGTGGGTCAAAAAGGATCTTGCTGTGATGTATGCCATAGAGTGTTCTGCCTATGTTTTCCTCTAAGAGTTTTATAGTGTCTGGCCTTATATTTAGGTCTTTAATTCATTTTGAGTTTATTTTTGTGTATGGTGTTAAGGAGTGTTCTAATTTCATTCTTTAACATGTAGCTGTCCAGTTTTCCCAGCACCACTTATTGAAGAGGCTGCCTTCTCTCCATTGTATATTCTTTCCTCCTTTATCAAAAATAAGGTGACCATATGTGCGTGGGTTTATCTCTGGGCTTTCTATCCTGTTCCATTGATCTATATTTCTGTTTTTGTGCCAGTACCATACTGTATGGCACTGTAGCTTTGTAGTATAGTCTGAAGTCTGGGAGCCTGATTCCTCCAGCTCCATTTTTCTTTCTGAAGATTGCTGAAGTCATTTTAAAGGAGAGGCATTCTGGGACTTGATGCCTCATTAACAAGAAAACAAAGAACTTTTAAAGTGGTTCTTGTTTTTCTTCTTCCTGACAAGATATCAGAGTTGTCCACTTTCTTTTGTAAATTATAAAAAAACCCAAACACAGAAAACTTAAAAGCCAGTTTACAATTATTTTGAATGCTTCAAGTTATCCAATCAATTTAGTAACACTGGACAAGTTTAGTGTCAAATATCTGCTTTGGGTTGTATATTACCTATACTTATGATTAAAGAGGAAAAATAATGGGAAAGATCTACTCATCTGTGTTTGAAATAGCAATTGCTCCAATTAACATGCTTTCAAAGAGTGAGAATACATTTTGAAAGGTTGACTCTGCATCCATATACATATGAGAAATGATTTACCACTACAGATTTCTACCCATGGCTTTTACCTTTACATGTCATTTTCTTTTTGGTTTTCCAAATGTATTAAAATACAAGTTTTCTTTAACACAAGAGGGCTCAATTATCAGAAAAAAGTTATCTTGACAACGCTTTGATTTTCTTTTTATGGTTTAATTATTTCCAAATTTGGGGAAAATTACAGTCAGGAAATGATTTGAGGATTTGAGGAGACCATTCTGAAGTTGATGTAAAGGACATTCACGACTCTGGAGTCCTTTGAACGGCCAACTGTTTTGTACTGGTAGGGGCTCTAAGGTGACTGAGAAGTGGTGGGGATGAGCATCAGGAATAAAAGGGCGAATAGGTGTGCCAGAGAAGTATTTAAGGCAGCAGTAATTGTGGAAAGTGCTCCAACTAGATGAATTTGTATTTCAGTGTTTGTCAGAGATATAATTTGTAGAGAGTTCTAGACAGTTTATTACTTCTGCAGTCTTATTATCATTACTCCCTATCTAACTTGGGGACTGTTATGGGCAGAATTGTGTCCGTCAAAATTCATATAGTGAAGTCCCAACCCCCAGTACCTCAGAATGTAACCTTATTTGGAGATGAGGTCTTTAAAGAAGTGATTAAAAGAGGCCATTAGGGTGGGGCCCTAATCCAATATGACAAGTGTCCTTATAAGCAGAAGAAACACCAGGCGCGTGCGGGCACAGAAAAAAGATCATGTAAGGACACATTGAGAAGGTGACCCTTTGTAAGCCAAGGAAAGAAGCCTTAGAATGAAACCAACCCTGCAAATACCTTGATCATGGACTTCCAGCCTCCAGAACTGTGAGAAAATAAATTTCTGCTGTGTAAGCCACCTTGCCTATGGTATTTTGTTATGGCAGCCATAGCAAACTAATACTGATGCCAACTCCAGATCACAAGGAAAACAAGCTGCCCCTTCTCCCTGTGAGAAAGGATGCACCCAAACTCAGCTTCTGATCAGATCAGTGGCTACCTTCTAAAAGCAAGAGGGACTGAAATTTCCCATGGGCCCCCAAGGTCTCCAGGTGCTGGACATCTGACTTTCCCAGGCAGCTGGATGCCCAAGTAGCTCACCTCTGACAAGGTCACTTTCTCATGATTGTACTCAAAGTACAGTGTAGTAGGTAGACCTTGCATGTGTCCAGAAATACCTGGACCCAGATTACCTTTCTGTGAGATGGTGGGAGAAATGGGAATCTATGCCTTCTCCTGCTCATACTTCAGTTGTAAAATTCTCTAATCAAGTCTATTTCTTAATTCCTGCCACTTGCCATTGTGGAATTCATGCAGAATCCTCTTGTTCATAACGACTAGAAGCAAATCTTTAGAACAAAAATGGCCCACTTGCTTGTTTCAGATATTAATAAGAAGGAAAGCTGGAGACAACTTGTTCTCTGTCATTCATACGTTTACTCGTTCATTTAATAGGTATTAACTGATACTCACCATGTGTTAGACACAATGCTAGATATTGTGTCTTAGCCTGGTGGAGACAAACATGTTTACCAAAAAGTACAAGGCCATGTGGTAGGCACTACATAAGAAGGCACTGTGGGAGTAAAGGAGGCTTCTTTGTTTGTAAGCAACAGAAGCCCAATCTGATTGCTTTAAGCCAAAGGAACTTATTAGGAGGTTTATAGAATCAATGGGGTTGACCAGGAATCAAAGTATCTCTGGAAGCAGAGGCAGATATTGCTACTGGGATGGACTAGAATCCAATCCTTTTAGGACCTTCCTCTCTCTGTTGAGGAAGACTCCATGATGAATCTGATGGGTCTAGCAGGGAAAACAAGGCTTCTCATTACCTTCCTATAAAAATGTATCCGTTGGGGAAGACCTAATTCCTCAGAGGAAATTGGGATGGTGAGAAGGGTAAAATGGGTGATGGGAAGCCCACAAACAGCAAATGCCCACCCACTTCATGCCCCTTACTCTGGCTTTGTGAAATAAAGAAATCTTCACAGATGAAATGGCACTTTATATAGTTCTTAAAACGTAGGTAGGAATTTTTCAGGCCAAGAAGGTGAAACTGGTGTTCCATTTGGAGGAAACAGTCTATGCAAATGAACTGGGGGGGCAGTGTATCTTGAAGAATGAGAGCTTTAGTGTCACGGCTGGTCATGCAGTTAAAGCTGGCTATGGAAGTAAGTGATACTGAGGAGAGTGGACAGAGGGGTGAAGAAGGAGAGGGAGGAGGGAACTGAGGTCATTGTGAAGGTGAAGGCAGGTTTTGTAGGAGAAATAGAGAGAGAATAGAAGTGGCAGGAAGACGGCTGTGATCAGAGACAATTGTTTTGGAGTTTGAATAGAGCCGAAGTTGATTGGAGTCAAGGAGGTCCAGCAAGTAAGGCAAGGTCTTTCAACATATATATTTAACCCTCCAAGGTGCTGGTGGCCTATAGCCATTGGCTGATTGATGTGGGAGTAAAAAAGCCCAGCCCCCTTGCCTATGCGAAGGGGGCAATCCTCCAGGGCAATTCGTTCTTCAAAGTCCTAAACTTCTCCTGAAACTCTATCTTTGCTTAGCTCCTTCCCTTGCCCTAGCCTGCATTCCTCACTTTCTTGTATGTTTCACCAGAAAATCTAGAACTTTAGCACTTAAATTCAAGTATATAAATACCATCTAAATTATCTAGAAAAATAAAAGGAAAAGAATAATAAATTCATTATTTTGAATCTCAAATTATAGTTACATTGTGAACCACATAAAGGATCACTGAGAGTTAAAAGAATGTCTTGACATTGAGAATTAAAGGAGATGAATATCTTTTAGTCTGACTAAAAATCAGGTGCTTTCACCATTAAAATGATACAAAAAGATAAAATGGGAAAATCTTTGCCCTGCAGAAAATCTTGCCTCCACAGACACTGCATCCATCTAATTTTAATTGTCTTTAATATAAACCAACTTCAGTTTCTGATTTTCTGAATAATGCATCAGAAGAGCTCTTCACATTTGCCCTTAATGTCTGCTAGAAAGACACAATCTAAGATAAAGCGGGAGAATAACGATCCATTTCTAAAAATAACATTCCATCCAAGAAAGAATGACTCAGCAGAGTTTAGTCAGATGAAGATGCGATCAACTCAAATACACTTGAATAGAGCACAGATATTTACAACAGTCAAGTTTATTCATTCTGTCCCCAGATTATTGTCCTCAGATATCAATACCTCCAGTGGTATTTCTTAGAAATGGTAGACAAATTATCAGTAGAAAAAAAATTTTTTTCTCTTTAAATATCTACTAAGCAAAGCTTGAAATAAGAGGGATTCTGACAGATATAATTCACAATCCAAAACTCTTAATTTAGCAGAAAGAAATACGGGTTATAAAACAAATGAAGAATCAAAAATAATATATATCTATAGTTATAGTTATAAATAGGAGCTAATATTTATAAAGCACTTGGGTCCCAGGCAATTTTCTCACTGACTGTAAAAGGAAGGCGCTATATCATTCCCATTTTACAGATGAGGTGATTTAGGCACAGAGAGGTTAAGTAACCTACCCAAGGTCATATAGCTGGTACCTAGTAGACAAGGATTCAAATCTAGGCAGTCTGACTCCAGAGTCTGTGCTCATACTACTTCTTAGAGCTACACAATATGCAGACTCATGTGTTAAATGCCAAGTTACTATCAAATGATGAAAAATTTGAAAAATAGGTCCTAAATACATTTAAAAAATATATTTATTGTAATTTGTTATAAATATTTTAAAGTTGTTTAGTTATAGTAATATTTCATTTATCTGACATTATTGAAAAATATGTTTCATGTAAAGCATTTTCCCCATTAGATGAGTCACATCCCTTTTTATTTTGACTGTTTTCTGATGGAAATCTGTCTAAAAAGGATACAATATATTCCTCCACCTTCCCCAACAGAAGATAATGGGCATGGTGTAACCTGGTCTTGATGATTCAGAGCATCATTAGGCATACCTGACAATGCCCAGTCTGGTTGGTTTGGACAAGATTATGTAAGAAGACAGTGCTTGTGGGAGGCCTTGGATAATAGGAAGACTTTCAGTAATGAGTGGAGCAGAAGGGCAAGAAGGCAAGAGAAAGATGGTGACATGCATGTACCATGTCCTCTGGGGTGGGCAAGAGTGCCTGCTGAAAGTGGCTGGGTTGACACTTAGCTGCACTTGCTAATTTGTAATACCTTAGGTCACTGTTTTCCCACGGGGTAAACAGTGATAATTGTACCCTAAAGGGTACATAAGATAATTTTAAGTGGTACACACATAAACTTTAATACTTTGATAGTTAATATATTTAATGTGTATTCACCTATAAATTCTATTTGTGTCAAGTGATGCTAATTTCCATTTTTTTCTTTAAAAAATTAACCATGAAATATTTCAAACATATAAAAAAAATCCAGAAAATGAAACACACTATAACCCTCCCCCCTCACACACACAGTTTAACAGATGGTGACATTTTGCCTTGTTTGTTTTAGGTATCAACTCTAAGGAAACACAATGTACAGAAACACTCAAGCCTCCTCCCAACATCCTTTCTCCTTGTACCCTCTTCAGAGGGGTTATTGTCCTGAAGTTGCTATGTAGCTCTTTTACTACATATATGTACCCAATATCATTTCTATACTTTATATAAATAGCATTATACTGTATATACTTTTGCAACTAGGTTTTTCACTTTTTGAGATTTATTCATCTTGAGCCAAGCAAGATTCATTCATTCATTTTAACAGCACCAACTTTCTGGTTAAAATTCTTTGTATGAATAATCCACTTTATGTATTCATTGCTTCATTATTTATCCTACTCATTCCATGCACATTAGGTTTTTCCACTTCTGTGTTACCAAAACCAATTCTACAATAAAAATCCTCATGCACATTTCCTTCTACAGATGTGTGAGAATTTATCTAAAAGTACATGTGCCAAGTATGGGATATATGCATCTTAAACTTTACTAAATATTACCACATTGCTGTTTAAAGAGGTTGGACAAAACTTACGCTCTCACTAGTGATGTATAAGGGTTCTTGTTTCTTCACATTCTGGATCACTCATGGGGTTATCTGACCTTTTAGTTTTGCTAATCTGTGTCAAATAATTAATCTTTGCTATTGAATTTGTTTCTGCAATTTCTAGTGAAGTTAAGTATAATTATTGGCCTTTGGTTATTTTCACCTTTTAGGAAAATGGGATATTACCTCACACCCTTTAGAATGGTTATCATCAAAAAGGCAAGAAATAAATGTTGGTGAGGATGTGGAGAAAAGGGAAACCTTATGTATAAGGTTGGGAATGTAAATTGGTGCAGCCACTATGGAAAATAGTATGGATATTCCTCAAAAAATTAAGAATGGAACTACCATGTGATCTAGCAATTCCACTTCTGGGTATTTAACCAAAGAATATGAAAACACTAACTTGAAAAGATATGTGCACCCCTGTATTCATCACTTCATTACTTACAATAGCCAAGATATGGAGACAACATAAGTGCCCATCAATAGATGAATGGATAAAGAAGATGTTATATATATATACATACATATACATATATATGTGGCACACACACATATATACACACACACACACAATGGAATACTACTCAGCTATCATCAAAAAAAGATGAAACATGGATGAACCTTGAGGGTATTATGCTAAGTGAAATAAGTCAGATTGAAGAAAGACAAATACCATATGATTTCACTAATATGTGGAATATGAAATAACAAACAAACAATAAAATAAATGAACAAACCAAGCCAAACCAAAACAAACCATAGATATAGAGAACAGAGTAGTGGTTTTAACAGAAGGGGAAGGGGGGGGAGGGGAAGGGCAAAAATGCATAAAGAGGGCCAAACTGTAAGGTGATGGAGAGAAACTAAATTTTTGATGGTGAGCACACTGTAGTATATTCAGAAGCAGAAGTATAATGTATATATATGAAACTTATATAATGTTTTTAAAGTTTTTTTGGATATGGACCATTTTTTAAAAGTCTTTATTGAATTTGTTACAATACTGCTTCTGTTTTATGTTTTGGTTTTTGGGCCGCAAGGCATGTGGGATCTTAGCTTCCCGACCTGGGATTGAAACTGCATCCCCTGCATTGGAAGGCAAAGTCTTAACCACTGGACCACCAGGGAAGTCCCAGTCCCCTTATATAATGTTATAAACCAATGTTATCTCAATAAAAAATAAATCTAAAAAAAAAAAGAATTGCCTATTTGTATCCTTTGTTCCTTTTCTATTTGGTTTTCATGTTGATTTGTAGGTGTTCTTTATATAACCAAATACTAATTCTTTGTTGACTATATTTGTTGACTACATTTGTTGCTTTTTCCAGTCTGTTAGGCTTTTTTTATGTTATAATAAAAAATATCTAATCAAATTAAAAATTTTTAAGGTAGTCAAATTTATGAATTTTGCCATTATGGTTTTACTTTTATCTTTTCTAAGACCCCTTTCTTATGCCAATATATTCTAAAATTATTAAAGTTTTGATAATCACATTTAGGTCTTTAATAAAACTGGAATTTTTGTATATGAGGTGTGGATGGGATCTGATCTTAATCTTCATCCAAATGATAATCAATGGTCTTTGTATAATCTGTGTATACTTTCCCAGCACCACTTATTGAAGAGGCTATCTATCTTTTCTCCATTGAATGTTCTTGCCTCCTTTGTCATAAATTAGGTGCTCATATGTGTGTGGGTTTATCTCTGGGCATTCTATCCTGTACCATTGATCTAAATTTCTGTTTTTGTGCCAGTACCATACTGTCTTGATTACTGTAGCTTTGTGGTATAGTTTGAAGTCAGGGAGCCTGATTCCTCCAACTCTGTTTTTCTTTCTCAAGATTGCTTTGGCTATTCGGGGTCTTTTGTGTTGCTATGTGAATTGTAAAATCTTTTGTCCTAATTCTGTGAAGAATGTCATTGGTAGTTTGATAGGGATTGCATTCAACCTGTAGATTGCTTTGGGTAGTATAGTCATTTTCACAATACTGATTCTTCCAATCCAAGAACATGGCATATTTCTCCACCTGTTTATGTCATCTTTGATTTCGTTCATCAGTGTTTTGTAGTTTTCTGAGTACAAGTCTTTCGTCTCCTTAGGCAGGTTTATTCCTAGGTATTTTATTCTTTTTGTTGCAATGGTAAATGGGAGTGTTTCCTTAATTTCTCTCTCTGATTTTTTGTTGTTGGTGTATAGGAATGCCAGAGCTTTTTGTGCATTAACTTTGTATCCTGAAACCTTACCAAATTCATTGATTAGTTCTAGTGGTTTTCTGGTGGCATCTTTAGGATTTTCTATGCATAGTATCATGTCATCTGCAAACAGTGACAGTTTTACTTCTTCTTTCCCAATTTGTATTCCTTTTATTTCCTTTTCTTCTCTGATTGCTGTGACCAGGACTTCCAAAACTATGCTGAGTAAGAGTGGTGAGACTGGACATCCTTGTCTTGTTCCTGATCTTAGTGGAAATGCTTTCAGTTTTTCACCATTGAGTATGATGCTTGCTGTGGGTTTGTCATATATGGCCTTTATTATGTTGAGGTAGGTTCCCTCTATGCCCATTTTCTGGAGAGTTTTTATCATAAATTGGTGTTGAATTTTGTCAAAAGCTTTTTCTGCATCTATTGAGATGATCATATGGTTATTAGTCCTCAATTTGTTAATATGGTGTATCACATTGATTGATTTGCATATATTGAAGAATCCTTGCATCCCTGGGATAAATCCCACTTGATCATGGTGTATGATCCTTTTAATGTGCTGTTGGATTCTGTTTGTTAGTATTTTGTTCAGGATTTTTGCATCTACGTTCATCAGTGATATTGGTCTATAATTTTCTTCTTTTGTGACTTCTTTGTCTGGTTTTGGTATCAGGGTGATGGTGGCTTCCTAGAATGAATCTGGGAGTGTTTCTCCCTCTGCAATTTTTTGGAAGACTTTGAGAAGGATGGGTGTTAGCTCTTCTCTAAACGTTTGATAGAATTCACCTGTGAAGCCATCTGGTCCTGGACTTTTGTTTGTTGGAAGATTTTTAATCACAGTTTCAATTTCATTACTTGTGATTGGTCTGTTCATATTTTCTATTGTTTCCTGGTTCAGTCTTGGAAGGTTATACCTTTCTAAGAATTTGTCCATTTCTTCCAGGTTGTCCATTTTATTGGCACAGAGTTGCTTGTAGTAGTCTCTTGTAATCCTTTGTATTTCTGCAGTGTCTGTTGTGATTTATCCTTTTTCATTTCTAATTGTATTGATTTGCATCATTTCCCTTTTTTTCTTGATGAGTCCGACTAAGGGTTTATCAGTTTTGTTTATCTTCTCAAAGAACCAGTTTTAGTTTTATTGATCTTTGCTATTGTTTTTGTTTTTATTTCATTTATTTCTGCTCTGATCTTTATGATTTCTTTCCTTCTACTGACTTTGGGTTTTCTTTGTTCTTCTTTCTCTAGTTGTTTTAATTGTAGGGTTAGATTGTTTGAGATTTTTCTTGTTTCTTGAGGTGAGACTGAATTGCTGTAAACTTCCCTCTTAGAACTGCTTTTGCTGCATCCCAAAGGTTTTGGGTCGTCGTGTTTTCATTGTCATTTGTTTCTATGTATTTTTAAAATTTCTTCTTTGATTTCTTCAGTGATCTCTTGGTTATTTAGTAGGGCGCTGTTTACCCTCCATGTATTTGTGTTTTTTTACAGTTTTTTTCCTGTAATTGATTTCCAATCTCATAGCATTGTGGTCAGAAAAGATGCTTGATACGATTTCAATTTTCTTAAGTTTTCTGAGGCTTGATTTGTGACCCAAGATGTGATCTATCCTGGAGAATGTTCCGTGTGCACTTGAGAAGAAAGTGTATTCTGCCACTTCTGGGTGGAATATTCTATAAATATCAATTAAATCTATCTGGTCTATTGTGTCATTTAAAGCTTGTGTTTCCTTATTTATTCTCTGTTTGGATGATCTCTCCATTGGTGTAAGTGGGGTGTTAAAGTCCCTTACTATTATTGTGTTACTGTTGATTTCTCCTTTCATGGTTGTTAGCATTTTCCTTATGTATTGAGGTGCTCCTATGTTGGGTGCATAAACATTCATAATTTTTATATCTTCTTCTTGGATTGATCCTTTGATCATTATATAGTGTCCCTCCTTATCTCTTGTAACAGTCTTTATTTTAAAGTCTATTTTATCTGATATGAGTATTGCTACTCCAGCTTTCTTTTGATTTCTGTTTGCATGGAATATCTTTTTCCATCCCTTCACTTTCAGTGTGTATGTGTCCCTAGGTCTGAAGTGGGTCTCTTGTAGACAGCATATATAAGGGTCTTGTTTTTGTATCCATTCAGCCAGTCTGTGTCTTCTGGTTGGGGCATTTAATCCATTTACATTCAAGGTTATTATCAATATGTATGTTCCTATTACCACTTTCTTAATTGTTTTGGGTTTGTTTTTGTGGGTGTGTTTCTTCTCTCGTGTTTCCAGCCTAGAGAAGTTCCTTTAGTATTTGTTGTAAAGCTGGTTTGGTGGTGCTGAATTCTGTTAGGTTTTGCTTGTCTGAAAAGCTTTTGATTTCTCCATTGAATCTGAATGAGATCCTCTGGGTAATCTTGGCTGTAGGTTTTTCTCTTTCATCACTGTAAGTATATCCTGCCACTCCCTTCTGGCCTGCAGAGTTTCTGCTGAAAAATCAGCTGATAACCTTATGGGGATTGCTTTGTATGTTATTTTTTGTTTTTCCCTTGCTGCTTTTAATATTTTTTCTTTGAATTTAATTTTTGTTAGTTTGATGAATATGTGTCTTGATGTGTTTTTCCTAGGGTTTATCCTGTATGGGATTCTCTGCACTTCCTGAACTTGGGTGACTATTTCCTTTCCCATGTTAGGGAAGTTTTCCACTATAATCTCTTCAAATATTTTCTCAGACGCTTTCTTTTTCTCTTCTTCTTCTGGGACCCCTATAATTCGAATGTTGGTGTGTTTAGGGTTGTCCCAGAGGTCTCAGAGATTGTCTTCAATTCTTTCTATTCTTTTTTCTTTATTCTGCTCCTTGGCAGTTATTTCCACCATTTTGTCTTCCAGCTCACTTATTCGTTCTTCTGCCTCAGTTATTCTGTTACTGATTCCTTCTAGTGTATTTTTCATTTCAGTTATTGTGTTGTTCATCTCTGTTTTTTCTTTAGTTCTTCTAGATCTTTGTTAAACATTTCTTGTACTTTCTCTATCCATTCCTCCATTCTATTTCCGAGATTCTGGATCATCTTTACTATCATTACTCCGAATTCTTTTTCAGATAGATTGCCTATTTCCTCTTCATTTATTTGGTCATGCAGGTTTTTACATTGCTCTTTCATCTGTGATGTATATTTTTGCTGTCTCATTTTTTTTTCCTTTTTTTTATGAGTGGGATTTTGTTCCTGTCTTGCTGGTTGTTTGGCCTGAGGCCTCCAACACTGGAGTTTCTAGGCTGTTGGGTAGAGCTGCGTTTTGGTGCTGAGAAGAGGACCTCTGTGAGACCTCACTCCAATGAATATTCCCTGGAGTCTGAGGTTCTCTGTTAGTCCAGTGGTTCAGACTCGGAGCTCCCACCACAGGAGCTTCGGCCTGACCCCTGGCTTGTGAACCAAGCCGGTTAACTTGAGGGTTCCTCCCATCTCCTTGGGCATCAGGGTCTCTCACCAGTGGCCATCAGGCACCATAGTTGTGGGGAGACACTAACTCCACGTCTTCCCACACTGCTGTCTTGACTCCACCCCCCAACAAGGCTTGTAATGTAGGAATTGTGGAATTGTTTCCCCAAAGTTATTTTGTATTGCTTCTGTCAGGTTTCCAGATTTATTGTCTTATTGGTGGAAAGAAATTTGTGTATGTGAACATATTGGCTTGAAAGTGTTCACACACACACACACAAAAATCAGGTGGCATAAATTCAAATTCATATCTGTATAAGGTGCAGGGATACTGTGTAGGTTATTTTCCAGGAACATGTTTTCCCCTGTGAGAGTCTAAGTGGAGGAAAAGCTTCCTTGATATTTACATATAATGGTGGGTGGTTTGTTGTTTTCTCCTAATCTCCCCTTTCACTGTATGCACAGCTCTATGAGACTCTTAGTTTTATTCATAACTCTTCATCTCAATTCTCTTGTCAAAGATCTTTATGTCTTTTTTATTTTCCCAGCCTGGGATTTAAAATCCAAGGCTCATCCATTACCAGCTCTGATCACAGCTTGACAAAACATCAACTCACATGCTTATTTTTCATTATTTCTAGCACCTGGGGATTTCAGTTTCTTGTGAGCCCAGGTCTTCATTTTAAAAAAGTGTTTTGGCATATATTAGGTATCATTTTTAGGTATTTGTAAGCAGTAGGATTTTCATATTGGATTAAACCACCATTTTGCCAGAATAGGAGATCTTTAGTGATTTTCTTTTAAAATAAATTCATTTACAAAAAAACTTGTGTTGATTTAAAGAAAAACTTTAAGTAATACGAAAGGTATTAAATGGTACACAGATTGGGTTCCCTGATAAGCAGACTTTAAGAATTTGGAGTATTTATTAAGAAGTGCCCTTGGGACTTTCCTGGTGGTGCAGTGGTTAAGAATCCGCCTGCCAATGCAGGGCATATGGGTTTGAGTCCTGGTCTGGGAAGATCCCATATGCTGCGGAGCAAGTAAGCTCATGTGCCACAACTACTGAGCCTCTGCTCTAGAGCATGTGAGCCACAACTACTGAGCCTGCATGACACAACCAGTGAAGCTCGTGTGCCTAGAGCCTGTGCTGTGCAACAAAGACAACCACTGCAACGAGAACCCCCCGCACAGCAGTGAAGAGTAGCCCCCACTCACTGCAACTAGAGAAAGCCCACGCGCAGCAACGAAGACCCAATGCAGCCATAAATAAATAAATAAATAAATAAATAAAAAGAAAAGAAAAAAGACGTGCCCTTGGGAACCACACCTGGTGAAGAAGTTGGATTAGGCAGAAAGAGAAGCTGTGACGCAAGCTGCAACAGAGAAGAACAAACCTGACTCCATATCAGATCTATTCCTTTAATTCTAACCCTTGTGTTCTGTCACCTGTGCTCAGCCATGCTGGTTCTGCTCCTTTTGTAAAAGAATGTTGCTTATAGCCTGAAATATACATGATAGCCCATTCTCAAGGTTCTGACCTTTGAAGGTATAACACTTTTCCATTCATACAGAGATAAAAATTTGCAGAACAGAAAATAATAATTGTCTTCTTGGTGGTATATAGGAACATTGTGACCAGACCTACTTGGACAGCTGTAAGAACAAAGGATTCCTGCACCAAAAAGCTTGCAACAATGAGCCATACCTCCTCCCATCTTAGTATAAAAGAAGCCTGAATTCTAACTCAGGTAAGATGGTTCTTTGGGACAGTAGTCCACCATCTTCTCAGTCTGCTGTTTTTCTGAATAAAGTCTCTATTCCTTGCCCCAACAACTTGTCTCTTGATTTATTGGCCTGTCATGTGGCAAGCAGTACAAGCTTGGACTCGGTAACAAGCCCAGTGAAACCCTTTCCTGACCCCAGAGGGTACTCTGGAGCTAACATGTCTCTTCTAACTCATCCCAAGTTAGACTGACATGGTCAGGCCTTTATGTTCCTGAATTGATTAGTCATTGGAAGTTGGCTCTCCCAGGAAGGAGGCATAACCTTGGGCTATGCAGTTGTCTGCACCTGAGACAGTCTCTAAAGGGACTGACTGCTGAAGGCTGTCTGTGAACTGCACATCCAGCAACTGGGCAACAAGTCCTTCATTGAAGAGAGGATCTGAATGGCACTTCCCAGTGTCCTCCACATACATTCCACAGTCAATAATGTGGAATACAAATGATAAACTTAGCCTAGCTGGTCACAGACCCTAGAAGTGAGAAAAAAGAATGCCAACCCTGGCTTAAAGCAGGATTCTAAGACACTCCCCTCCAACCAAGCACATAGGAGCTGTATGGTCTAATCACCAAAATTAATAATGATTAATTCCAAGAAATGCCAGGAAGGATCTGGTCAGGAAGGACAAAGAAGCTAGTGTTCCAGTTGCCTGCAGGAATAGGCTCCACTGTTCCCACTGCATGATTAATTATTGATTTGCCTTGCTAACAATTTAATAAAGATAATTACTCTATTAGACTCAATTCTGACTCAGAAAGAAGAATTAGTTATTGAAGTTCTAGTGATAAGATACTCTGCGAGAAAATGAGCATGCCATTAAAAAAAATGTAATGGGATATGAAAGCATTGTGTTCAACTATAAAACACCATTCAAACATACTCTAAAAATGTAAGGGTTTATTATTTTTATGTAGCACCTATATTGTAGTATATTGTAGATAATGCTACACTTGGAGTCAGAAGATCTGAGTTTACATCCTAGCTCTATATAGGAAGAATTCAACTCAATTTAATTCAGCAAATATTTATTCATATTAAGTATGTGACAGACACAATGCCAGGCACAGGTCTTGCCTTGAATTAAAGGGAAAACAAATGCTATTGGTTATATTTGACAACCTCTAGGTAAAGGAAAAAGTGATAGAGATCTGAAAATTGGTAGACAGTTCCCCTATTTTCAAGATGTAGAAAAATATATTCATATTCTAGAACCAGCTTGATGCTAATCTCCTTAATTTCTCTTTCATTTTTTGAACAGATTTTTATACACAGTTTGTGAGCCTTGAGTTAAGGAGATATTATCACTAAGAATCAGGAAGTTTTTTGAGAATGTTAGGTTAAATCTAATTTTTCTTTTCTGAAGGACTAACAAGTCTGGGGAGTAGCATTTATATAAAACACCTATATCCCATTTTTTATGATATCCTGTACACAAAATGTTGAAATGGGAACTGAATGAGAATGGGATTTTGCAAGGTTTTTAGCCAGCTCTATAACCATGTATAACCCATATTTCTGGCTCATTTCATAGTTTGTAAATCTTCCAAGGAAAGTTACTTCTCCATGGCTTCCTCTACTTTCTTAACTACTGATTCCATAGGTACTGTTCCTGACACTAGGCTTCTGTGTGGGGTTGAAGGTGGGGGATCAGGAAGGCGTGTCTGTCTACCTTCTATCTACCAATGCTTATTAAGGCATCTTCCCAAACAAGGGCAGTGCACTCTGTACAAGGCATTCTGATAACTAAAATTTTATTTTTTCAACCTCATCACATGTAGATTTTTATCTGTTATCAGTGGGTAAATATAATATTAGAGATTTATGGTGGATTATTGTGGGCTCTAGGCTCTAAACTTGGTACTGTCTGTAACAAGAATTTGGGTAAAAGATTGGAGGGCATGCTTGTCAAAAATTTGAATGACAGAAAACTAGGAGAGTTTGATTGACATAATTGATAGGTTGAAATAGTCCCAAATGAACACAATGAAACAGATATAAATGTAAAAGATTTCACTTAGATTAAAAAATTTAGTGAACACATAAGGATTAGGAGATATCTGGCTGTGATGGTCAATTTTATGTATCTATTCGGCGAGGCTACAGTCTCCAGTTATTAAGTCCTACATGAATCTAGTTTTTGCTGTGAGGGTATTTAGCAGGCACCTTTAAGTAAGCGAGATTATCCTAAATAATCTGGGTTGGCCTGATTCAAACAGTTGAGAGGCCTTAAGAATGGAACTGAGGTTTCCCTGAAGAAGAAAAAAGTCCACCTGTAAATAGCAGCTTCAGCTCCTGCCCGAGACTTCCAGTCTGCCTTGTTGATAAACTACCCTGTGGGTTCCGGACTTGCCCAGCCAGCTCCCATAATCGCATAAGCCAATAGCTTAATATAAATCCTTTAATATATATCTCCTACTGGTTCTTTCTTTCTGGTTGCACCCTGATTGATACACTGGCTTAGTACTTTTAGGTGCGAAAAGATTTCAGTTTGCTCTAAGTTTGTTACGCATCATCGCTGTGAGTGGGGGCCAGAAACAACTCACAGGGTCTTAGAAACAATATGCACGAGCCACAGTATCCAGTGAAGGGGAGCAACAGCTCCATTGCTGGAGTCCATACCCATAGCAGGATTATTCTGTCCACCTCCAGCTGCCTAAGATCACTGTGGGGAAGGGATTTTGGTTTAATGGAAGCTAACTTTATAAGAAAGAGATATATTAAATAATGTCACAGGCTGCCCTGTATGATATAGTGAGCTTAGTCACAGGTATTTAAGTAGGAGCTGGTGTCATCTGCCAGGAATATCTGATGAAAGATACTAGACTAGATGACCTCTAATGTTCCCTAATTCTAAGGTTCTGTAATTTTACTTTTAATAACTATGCTTCTAATGCATGCCACTAAATGTCCTCATCCTTTTAGTTCATGCCATTTAATTTCCCTTGTCTGGAAAACCTGGTGCGTTCATTGTCTTCTGATTGCTTTTCTAGAGCCATTCCATCCTGCTCTATGCCCATATGGGCTTCTTCAAAGGACTCCCTTGCCCTCCATCTTCTGGTTAGGTTTGGCTGAGAGGCACCAGCTGGAAGTACGAAGGGTAGGAAGAGAACGAGGTACGAGTATTTATTCTCCAGCTCCCCAAGTCTGGGTTGCTGCAGGCTGGCTTAGTCCCTTGACCTCACGTCATAGTTCTGTCAGAGGGTGCTCTCCACATACCTCTTGCTTTCTTTCTCAGCATCCCAGTCTGTTGCTTCATTTACAAATATTTTCTCCCATTCTGAGGGTTGTCTTTTGGTCTTGTTTATGGTTTCCTTTGCTGTGCAAAAGCTTTTTTATTTATTTATTTATTTATTTATTTATGGCTGTGTTGGGTCTTCGTTTCTGTGTGAGGGCTTTCTCTAGTTGCGGCAAGCGGGGGCCACTCTTCATCGCGGTGCGCGGGCCTCTCACTATCGCGGCCTCTCTTGTCGCGGACCACAGGCTCCAGATGCGCAGGCTCAGCAATTGTGGCTCACGGGCCTAGTCTCTCCACAGCGTGTGGGATCTTCCCAGACCAGGGCTCGAACCCGTGTCCCCTGCATTGGCAGGCAGATTGTCAACGACTGCGCCACCAGGGAAGCCCCTGTGCAAAAGCTTTTAAGTTTCATTAGGTCCCATTTGTTTAGTTTAGTTTTTATTTCCCTTTCTCTATGAGGTGGGTCAAAAATGATCTTGCTGTGATTTATGTCACAGAGTGTTCTGCTTATGTTTTCCCCTAAGAGTTTTATAGTGTCTGGCTTACATTTAGGTCTTTAATCCATTTTCAGCTTATTTTTGGGTATGGTGTTAGGAAGTGTTCTAATTTCATTCTTTTACATGTAGCTGTCCAGTTTTCCCAGCACCACTCATTGAAGAGGCTGTCTTTTCTCCATTGTATATGCTTGCCTCCTTTATCAAAGATAAGGTGACCATATGTGCGTGGGTTTATCTCTGGGCTTTTTATCCTGTTCCATTGATCTATATTTCTGTTTTTGTGCCAGTACCATACTGTCTTGATTACTGTAGCTTTGTAGTATAGTGTGAAGTCTGGGAGCCTGATTCCTCCAGCTCCGTTTTTCTTTCTCAAGATTGCTTTGGCTATTCGGGGTCTTTTGTGTTTCCATGCAAATTGTGAAATTTTTTGTTCTACTTCTGTGAAAAATGCCAGTGGTAGTTTGATAGGGATTGCATTGAATCTGTAGATTGCTTTGGGTAGTAGAGTCATTTTCACAATGTTGATTCTTCCAATCCAAGAACATGGTATATCTCTCCATCTGTTTGTATCATCTTTAATTTCTCTCATCAGTGTCATAGTTTTCTGCATACAGGTCTTTTGTCTCCTTAGGTAGGTTTATTCCTAGGTATTTTATTCTTTTTGTTGAAATGGTAAATGAGAGTGTTTCCTTAATTGTTCTTTCAGATTTTTCGTCGTTAGTGTATAGGAATGCAAGAGATTTCTGTGCATTAATTTTGTATCCTGCTACTTTACATATTCATTGATTAGCTCTAGTAGTTTTTTGGTAGCATCTTTAGGATTCTCTATGTATAGTATCATGTCATCTGCAAACAGTGACAGTTTTACTTCCTTTCCGATTTGGATTCCTTTTATTTCTTTTTCTTCTCTGATTGCTGTGGCTAAAACTTCCAAAACTATGTTGAATAATAGTGGTGAGAGTGGGCAACCTTGTCTTATTTCCTGATCTTAGTGGAAATGGTTTCAGTTTTTCACCACTGAGAACGATGTTGGCTGTGGGTTTGTCATATATGGCCTTCATTATGTCAAGGTAAGTTCCCTCTATGCCTACATTCTGGAGGGTTTTTATCATAAATCGGTGTTGAATTTTGTCAAAAGCTTTTTCTGCATCTATTGAGATGATCATATGGTTTTTCTCCTTCAATATGTTAATATGGTTTATCACATTGATTGATTTGCATATATTGAAGAATCCTTACATTCCTGGGATAAACCCCACTTGATCATGTTGTATGATCCTTGTAATGTGCTGCTGGATTCTGTTTGCTAGTATTTTGTTAAGGATTTCTGCATCTATGTTCATCAGTGATATTGGCCTGTAGTTTTCTCTTTTTGTGACTTCTTTGTCTGGTTTTGGTATCAGGGTGATGGTGGCCTCGTAGAATCAGTATGGGAGTGTTCCTGCCTCTGCTACATTTTGGAAGAGTTTGAGAAGTATAGGTGTTAGCTCTTCTCTGAATGTCTGATACAATTTACCTGTGAACCCATCTGGTCCTGGGGTTTTTTTGTTGGAAGATTTTTAGTCACAGTTTCAATTTCAGTGCTTATGATTGGTCTGTTTATATTTTCTATTTTTTCCTGGTTTAGTCTTGGAAGGTTGTGCTTTTCTAAGAATTTGTCCATTTCTTCCAGGTTGTCCATTTTGTTGGCATATAGTTGCTTGTAGTAATCTCTCTTGATTGTATTTCTGCAGTGTCAATTGTTACTTCTCCTTTTTCATTTATAATTCTATTGATCTGAGTCTTTTCCCTTTTTTTTTTTCTTCATGAGTCTGGCTAACGGTTTATCAATTCTGTTTATCTTCTCAAAGACCAAGCTTTTAATTTTAATGATCTTTGCTATCATTTCCTTCATTTTTTTTTCATTTTTTTCTGATCTGATCTTCATATTTCTTTCCTTCTGGTAACTTTGGGGGTTTTTGTTCTTCTTTCTCTAATCGCTTCAGGTGTAAGGTTAGGTTATTTGAGATTTTTCTTGTTTCTTGAGGTAGGATTGTATTGCTACAAACTTCCCTCTTAGAACTGCTTCTGCTGCATCCCAAAGGTTTTGGGTCATCGTGTTTTCATTGTCATTTGTTTCTAGGTATTTTTTGATTTCCTCTTTGATTTCTTCAGTGATCTCTTGGTTATTTAGTAGTGTATTGTTTAGCCTTCATGTATTTTGTGTTTTTTACAGTTTTTTTCCTGTAACTGATATCTAGTCTTATAGCTTTGTGGCCGGAAAAGATACTCGATAGGATTTCAATTTTCTTCTTAGAACTGCTTCTGCTGCATCCCATAGGTTTTAGGTTGTCGTGTTTCATTGCCATTTGTTTTCTAGGTATTTTTTAATTTACTCTTTTGATTTCCTTCAGTGATGTCTTGGTTATTTAGTAGTGTATTGTTTAGCCTCCATGTGTTGGTATGTTTTACAGTTTTTTTCCTGTAATTGTTATCTAGTCTTATAGCGTTGTGGTCGGAAAAGATCTTTGGTATGATTTCAATTTTCTTAAATTTACCAAGGCTTGATTTGTGACCCAAGATATAATCGATCCTGGAGAATGTTCCATGAGCACTTGAGAAGAAAGTGTATTCTGTTGTTTTTGGATGGAATGTCCTATAAATATCAATTAAGTCCATCTTGTTTAATGTGTCATTTAAAGCTTGTGTTTCCTTATTTATTTTCATTTTGGATGATCTGTCCATTGTTGAAAGTGGGGTTTAAAGGCCCCTACTATGATTGTGTTACTGTCGATTGCCCCTTTTATGGCTGTTAGCATTTGCCTTATGTATTGAGGTGCTCCTATGTTGGGTGCATAAATATTTACAATTGTTATATCTTCTTCTTGGATTGATCCCTTGATCATTATGTAGTGTCCTTCTTTGTCCCTTGTAATAATCTTTATTTTAAAGTCTTTTTTGTCTGATATGAGAATTGCTACTCCAGCTTTCTTTTGATTTCCATTTGCATGGAATATCTTTTTCCATCCCCTCACTTTCAGTCTGTATGTGTTCCTAGGTCTGAAGTAGGTCTCCTGTAGACAGCATATATACAGGTCTTGTTTTTGTATCCATTCAGGCAGTCTATGTCTTTTGGTTGGAGCATTTAATCCATTTATATTTAAGGTAATTATCGATATGTATGTTCTTATTACCATTTTTTAAATTGTTTTGGGTTTGTTATTGTAGGTCTTTTCCTTCTCTTGTGTTTCCTGCCTAGAGAAGTTCCTTTAGCATTTGTTGTAAAGCTGGTTTGGTGGTGCTAAATCCTCTTAGCTTTTGCTTGTCTGTAAAGGTTTTAATTTCTCTGTTGAATCTGAATGAGATCCTTGCTGGGTAGAGTAATCTTGGTTGTAGTTTTTTCCCTTTCATCACTTTAAATATGTCCTGCCACTCCCTTCTGGCTTGCAGAGTTTCTGCTGAAAGATCAGCTGTTAACCTTATGGGGATTCCCTTGTATGTTATTTGTTGCTTTTCCCTTGTTGTTTTTAATATTTTTGCTTTGTATTTAATTTTTGATAGTTTGATTCATCTGTGTCTTGGCATGTTTCTCCTTGGATTTATCCTGTATGGGACTATCTGTGCTTCCTGGACTTGATTGACTATTTCCTTTCCCATATTAGGGAAGTTTTCAACTATAATCTCTTCAAATATTTTCTCAGTCCCTTTCTTTTTCTCTTCTTCTTCTGGGACCCCTATAATTCGAATGTTGGTGCATTTAATGTTGTCCCAGATGTCGCTGAGACTGTCCTCAATTCTCTTCATTTTTTTTTCTTTATTCTGCTCTGCGGTAGTTATTTCCATTATTTTATCTTCCAGGTTACTTATTCTTTCTTCTGCCTCAGTTATTCTGCTATTGATTCCTTCTAGAGAATTTTTAATTTCATTTATTGTGTTGTTCATCATTGTTTGTTTGCTCTTTAGTTCTTCTAGGTCCTTGTTAAACGTTTCTTGTATTTTCTCCATTCTATTTCTAAGATTTTGGATCATCTTTAGTATCATTACTCTGAATTCTTTTTCAGGTAGACTGCCTATTTCCTCTTTATTTGTTTGGTCTGGTGGGTTTTTGCCTTGCTCCTTCATTTGTTGTGTATTTCTCTGTCTTCTCATTTTGCTTAACTTACTGTGTTTGGGGTCTCCTTTTCACAGGCTGCAGGTTTGTAGTTTCCGTTGTTTTTGGTGTCTGCCCCCAGTGGGTAAGGTTGGTTCAGTGTGTTATGTAGGTTTCCTGGCAGAGGTGACTGGTGCCTGTGTTCTAGTGGATGAGGCTGGATCTTGTCTTCTGGTGGGTAGGCCGCATCTGGTAGTGTGTTTTGGGGGATCTGTGAACTTATTATGAGTTTAGGCAGCCTCTCTGCTAATGGATGGGGTTGTGTTCCTGTCTTGCTAGTTGTTTGGCATGGGGTGTCCAGCAGTGGAGCTTGCTGGTCATTGAGTGGAGCTGCGTCTTAGCATTGAGATGGAGATCTCTGGGAGAGCTCTCGCTGATTGATATTTCGAGCAGCCGGGAGGTCTCTGGTGGACCAATGTCCTGAACTCAGCTCTCCCACCTCAGAGGCTCAGGCCTGACACCTGGCCGGAGCACCATTACCCTGTCAGTCACACAGCTGGGTCATCCTGGAGAAGATGCCCTGAAGCCAGGAGAAAGCTAGATGGGAGACCTGTCAGAAGGCTTGTTTGATGAAATCAGGCAAAGGATGGTGACATTCTGTACCCAGGCTCTACTCGTGAAGGGGAAAGTGTGCCTCAGGAAGGTGAGTGTGCACTTCCACAGTTTATATTTTCTAGACTCTTCCTGCATCCAGAGAAATCTATCAACTAATCAGTTATGTCTTTACTAGAGAGAGTGTTAGATTGCTAGACCAGAAAAAAAAGAGCACTATATTAACTTCGATTTTCTTTAAAGTATGAGGGTTTCTATTAGCAGAATATCTGAAATGTTTTATTCACATAATTATGGAGGTTTTTTTATTCATGAGTCTTAATTATCAACCTTGCTTATTATCATCAGTACAAATTCTAAATTAAGTCAGTGGACACAAGGTGACAAAATTTAAGGCTTTTGTGTGTATAACTCTTTATGACTATATCCTAAGACTTTTTGGAAAGTAGCTACAAAATTTGATTTTAGAGTACATGAAGTCATTTCTAATTTACATGTGAGAGGGCATTCTACTTACAATGATTTTTACTTCTTTTCCACAGATGTTTATTTCGAATTCCTTTTATTCTTAATTTATGCTGATTCTTCTTTTTTTCTAAGAGATTTTCTTTTTTATTGATTACATTCATCGATTTTTTTTGTTCCAATATATTTGATAAATACTGTTTGATTTCAGTCACTGATACCTACAAAGAAAAAGATTTTTGCTCATTTTTTTCATGTGTAGCTTTTAAAAATGAAATAAGTGACTCTTTAAAAACCAGCTTTACTGAGATATAATTCATATGCTGTAATTATAAATGTAAAATTGTACATTTAAAGTATACAATTCAACGACTTGTAGAATAGTCACAGATATGTGCAATCATTACCACAATTTTAGAACATTTTTATCACTTCAAGAAGAAACCATGAGTCCTTTAGCTATTACCCTCCCTCTTCTCCCATTCCCGCTACTCCCAGCCCTATGTCATCACTAATCTATGTTCTACATCTCTACACATTCCCCTATTCTGGATTTGCATATGAACGAAATCATATAGTATATGAATTTTCGTGACTGACTTTTTTCACTTAGCATAATGTTTTCAAGTTTGATCCATGTTGTAGCATGTATCAGCACTTCATTCATTTATATGGCCAAATATTATTCTTTATATGGGTACACTACATTTTGCTTATCCATTTGCCTGCTGATGGACATTTGGACTGTTTTTACCTTTTGGCTATTATGAATAATGCTGCTACTAACATTCATATACAAGTTTCTGTATGGATAAATGAGGACTTTAAATGTGATTCTTCTTATTGTAGGGTTGCCAGGTTCAGCAACGGAAAATACAGGGTGCCCAGTTAAATCTGAATTTCATATAAGCAATGAATTTTTTAAAAGTATAAGTATGTGACAAAGATTGTATGTTAACAAATGGACCCACAGTGTATGATGGCTCAGTGGCCGTTCTGCAATAACCAGGTGTTCAAGTCAGTAGCAGCTCTGCTCTGTGCTTTCATTCAGGGACCTGGGCAGATAAAGGCTGTGCCAGCTTCAACATGTGAATTCCAAGGTTTCCCAGAGTATTGATATCTAGCAGACAGAAAGGGAAAGAGCACAGAAGATCTTGTGCAGAAAGCATTTTCTGTTTGTTCGTTTTGTTTTGTTTTTTGCTTTGCTTCATTTGGTTTGCTTTGCTCAATTTTCTTTCATAGGCCAGACCTAGAAGTGGCATACAGTGCTTTCAGTCACTTTCCATTGGCTGAAGCTGTCACATGGCCCCACCCAACTGCAAGGGGAGTTGGGAAATATAATCTATCTGGGTATCATGAAGAAGAGAACATGGACTTTGATGGGCCTCCAGCATTCTTTGGTACAATGGGATTATCATATATTATTGCTATTAAAAGAAATTGAATTTTTCAATTCAAAAATAGCCAACAGCTAAGTTGAGGAGGCAGTAAAGCTTGGCAAATGCCTCTGATTATCTGGTGTTTCTATATCCTCCT
Organism: Balaenoptera musculus; assembly: GCF_009873245.2. Classification (NCBI taxonomy): domain Eukaryota; kingdom Metazoa; phylum Chordata; class Mammalia; order Artiodactyla; family Balaenopteridae; genus Balaenoptera; species Balaenoptera musculus. The sequence continues at coordinate 40,498,139 of NC_045799.1, forward strand.
TCTACAGAGGCTGTTTCCTGATTTTGATTCCTTTCTCACCTAGTAGGAGTGGGCAGAACAATAGCCAGCTGGAGCAAGTATCAGGGAGCACTGGCAGACAGAGAGCCTTCCTCTAACTCTTAAAAGCATCTGAAGATTATATAACTCAATAACAAGTACTTATTGAGTGTCTACCTCAGACCCTGTTCTAAGAGCTGGGGAGACAGACATGAACAAAAATATTCCTTATCCTCATGAAGCTGATGTTCTGGTGGGGAAGATAAGAGTCAACTGATAAAAGGAGGTTTAAAAAGACAAGAGTAAGGGGATGGAACTGATCGAAGTTGGTGTTATTTGATACGGATGGTAAGGGACAAGTTCTCTGATAGCATTTGAGTAGACCCGCTAGGAAGTGAACACATAGTGGCAAATAAGACACAAGAATTTTCTGATCTTATGGAGTTTTCATTCGTCTGTGAGAAGACAGACAATAACCAGTAAACAAGTTAGTATCATGTATCAATACATGCTATGAAGAGACTAAAACAAGGAGATGTAAAAAAGAGTGATATGCAGGGTAAAGAGGGATTGGTGTACAGGTAATTTAGATTGGATGTCCAAGAAGCCTCATTGAAGAGGTGACTTTGGAGCCAAGAATTTAATGACAGGAAAGTAGTCCTGCCTAGATATGGGGCAGAGCATTCCAGGCAGAGGGAATAGCAATGCTCTAAAGTGGAGACAAATGTGTATGTTCTAGGAATGGAAATAAGGCCCCAGTGACTGAAGGAGTGTGAGCTAAGGGGAGAATTACAAAAGAGAAAGACAGAGAAAAGTAGGGATCATATCATGTAGGGACACGGTAAGGAGTTGACATTTTATTCAAAAGACAAGAGGAAGACACTGGAGGGTTTTAAGTGACAGGCTCTCATTTACATTTTAGAAAGAAGGAACATTCTGGCTGACATGTGAAGAGCGGATTGCACAGGATTAAGGGTGGGAACAAAAAGTACAGTTCAGAGACTATTGTAGTCAACCAGGTGAGGGATGATGGGACTCAGATGAGTGTAGAAGCAATAGAGATAAATTACATGGGCGGATTTAGGATATGTTTTGGAAGTAGTGCAGATAGGGACTGGATATAGGCTTATCCCCAAGGACAAAGCTGAAGATAACTTCTTGTTTTTTGGCTGGACCAGCTGAGTTGATGGAGATTCCAGTTACAGGGATGAAGAAGAATGGGGAGCAGGGAGGAATTGTGGAGGAAGGAATCATTCTCACACCGCCACACACATACATGTGGTAATGTCTCCAAATTGTGTGACTATATACATGGAAAACAAAAATGTTTTGGTTTTTTGTCTAAGTGGGGGTAAGTGTGAATCATGTTTGCTATGGAATGGGAAGTGAGCATCATTCCCTGCAAATGGGAGATAGCTGAGAAGTTAAAGAAGAGCTGGAAGGTAAGGATTCTTTGTCTGTCAGACTTACTTTCCCTAGGGCTCAATAATCAAGGGCGTATCTTGCTTTCCTTAACTATCTGTGTCCCCTTTTTCCCCCATCTCACATGCCCCAAAACAGTCACTGTTCCTTGGCCCTGTGTAAGGTCCTAAATTCTGCTGAAAAACCTCTCTGGAAAAAGAGCACATGAAAAGTAAGAGCTTATTGAAAGCATCAGTGAGGACGAGAGCAGTGGCAAACCCAGACTAGCTCAGCACTTCCTCATTAGTGGCCCCTGTTGGGGGGATGAGTGAGGTGCTACAGAGCTGTGACAGAGAGAGCAAAATAAGCGCTAGCAGCCCAGCCACATAAGGTCTTGAGATAGGAGGACTTGGTCCAGCCTGTAGCCTTATGGAAGTTGGCATGACTTTTCCCGTGGAAGGAAAAAAAAAGCAAATTCTCTCAGCTCCACTTAAGGTCTACAGAATCAAAAACTCTGGGGGTGAAGCCCAGCAATCTGTGTTTTAACAAGTCCTCCAGCTGATTCTGATGCATGTGAAAGTTTGGGAATCCCTGCCCTAGGTCGTAGTGAAGAAGGTAGACAGCAAATTAAAATGGAATTAAAGTACACAAATAAAATATTATAAAATTTCTATCACTCATCAGACAGTGAAGATATTTACACACATAACAAAGACACATTGAAGCTGATTGTCTGGATTATGGTTTTTAACAAGGAATTTAAGTTGTAACAGATTACTCGAGCTTTCTAGGTCTTAAATAAATGTGTATATATATATATTTGGGAAAAAAGGACTGGCACTTTTAAATTAGAAAATCTCACTGATTTAGTAGTTTTTCTCCTTTAAAGTAAGATTTTACTTATGAGATGCTTAAATTGAAGCAAATGTATTTTTGGTAATGATCTTATTATTTTTCATTTTTCCTAGACTATATTCAGTTAAGGATATAAAATAATCTTGAAAACTTTTTCCTAACATGCTTAAGTTTTTTTTTAAATAAAGCAAATATGGCAATAGCCACTTGTAAATTAAAAGAATAGCTACCTCTTACATAGAAGAAATAACTCATTCATCCGTAAAAATATTTCTTTCTCTTGGCAAAGACAACGCTAATTATTTTATTGTGTATTTGTACATCTACCTTCAAAAGTCACCAAATAACAACAGCAGACAGCTATCCAAAGATAACTTCTGAAATGTGGGAAAATGGTGAAGTAGAAAGTAATAGGGGAAAAATAAAATAGCATCAGTGATACTAATAATACAGTGCTAATATAACATTTCTATTAATTGGCAGATGCATTATAAGGGTAGCTTTCTGAATTTAAGAGAACATTAAGAACCAACACATATTAGAATAGCTATATTCTGCATTTTTACATGCAAGGAGCAGAAAAAATTATAGTTAAACATATAGCCATATTAAGTATTCATGGTACAAGGGATAAACAGGTAATTAAAATCAAAAGGTAACCCTAGAAACCTGGTTTTTGTCATTAATTTCAGTACCTTTTTTCTCATAACTTTCACTAGAGTTTCTGTTTTGTCCCTTAAAAAGGAAGAAAATTCTGATATGCTACAATATGGATAAACCTTTGGGACTTTATGCTAAGTGAAATAAGTCAGTCACAAAAATACAAATACTGTATGTGTCTACTTATATGAGGTAACTAGACCATCAAATTCATAGAGACAGAAACTATAACGGTGGTTGCCAGGGGCTGGGAGTAGGGGAGGAGTGGAGAGTTATTATTTTATGGGTATAAAGTTTCAGTTTTGAAAGATGAAAAGAGTTCTGGAATTTGGTTTCACAACAGTGTGAATGAATGTACCTAATACTAATGAATTTTACACTTAAAAATGGTTTTGAGGGTAAACTTTATGTTATGTATATCTTACCACAATTTTTAAAAAAAACCTTGAATTCTGTAACATACTTGTTCCCAAGGGTTTTAGAAAAGAAACTGTGGTCCTGTAGTGACGAGCTGCCAACTCTAAGTCAAGTAAGAAGGGAAGTGAGAATGTGAGGGGAATGATGAGCAGTAAAAGCGACAAATAGACTTGAGGTCCTGGTGGGACTGAAGTATTGACAGAGTAACCTGGAAAGCATCAGGGGTCATTAGAGACTTGGAAACTCGAAATTTTAATTTGAAAAAGACATAGTCCAGATTATGACCATGGGAGTAGAGAGGAGTGTGCAATTCTTGGAGCGAACAGATCTAAATAACAGAACTGAGAGGCTAGGATTCATGGACTAAAGTCACTAAGAACAATGACAGGAGTGGAGTTGGAGACAAAGACCATGGGCTACTTCTCTGTCCCCATCTCCTATTACTCTCCCAATGAGGATGTAGCAATAAGGAGGAAGATGGATACTGACCACCCCAACTAGGACCAATATTATTTTGCAATGGGAGAAAATTCCCAAGAGGGCTACAGGGAAAGAAGTTCTCAGGAGACAACCAGATTTCAGTTAAAATGAAGGTAAAGGCAGCATTTGGAGAAGTATGACACCAAGATAGGTGATTAGAAAAAAATAAGAGTCCACGGGATGGAGAATCACCCATTTTATAATGAAAGTCTTAGATGGTAGCACCATATTTAATTAAATCTGTAATCTTTATTGTATCTCACCATATGCAAAAAAGTTTGACAAGATACTTTCTTAACCCTTTAGAAGCTCACAATCAACTTTAAGCAATATCAAATGGAGGTTTCACAAAGCTAAAAAAAATTAGAATCTTTTGGAAATTCCAGATTCCGTGACTGTATTTGGTACATGGTAGGCATTGTGTTTGAATGAATGAATTTGTAATACAAAGATCTTTTAAATTTGAACATGCTTGGTTATTCTAATCTGTAAAATGGGGTTAATAAGTAACCATTTAAATAACTAATTAACTTCCTTCACAGAAACTTTAGGAGAAATGAATAGTAATGTGAAGGGATTTTATAAAATTTAAAGTATTAAATAACTGTAAGACTAAATCAAAGGTACCAAAATGTGTAAAAAAAAAAAAAATCTAACTATTAGAACAATAACAATAATCTCAAAAACAAGCAGAATGTGTCTGCTTAGGTGAAGCAGAGAAAGGAAATGAGGACTCTGGGAACTCCGGTGAAACTGTGCAATCCTGCGAGCTGGGCTAGTTTTTCCTTGTTTTCACTGTTGCTCTTGGTAGCGGTGGTTGTCATAATGGTCTCTCAGCTATACACTTGAATTGCTACCTTTTGTGGCCTCAGTCACTCCGTGGTAGGACATTAGATACCTGAGAGTCTACCCCTGCTCTGTGATCATGATCATTCTTTAATACTGAAGGAAGTAATACACAGAACTCCTGAAAGTATTAGATCCTTAACACAAAACAAAGTGTCTTTAAACATTATTTTAAGTGTGAATGTGTGTTTTTAGAAAGTGTGTGTTGGGGGATGGAGGAGTAGATGATACTCTTGTGGATTTTAGAGTTATAAAGCCAGAAAGAGAAAACCTAGGGAAAGAGTAGCTATACGTAGATGAGTGTTCAAAAAAATTATGGTGCAAATAGTAATTATTATGAAAGATAACTAGAATTTACCATGTCTACAGTAGGGGTAGAGCTAGGCAGAGAATGTTTTCAGCCAGATAATATCCTATTTATTACAAAGGAGTCATGAAGCAATATGCCAAGTTGAGTGAATTAAGGTTACTTGATCCTGGCTGTAGTAAAGAATGGATGTAAGGGAACTTTGCATTAGAGTCATTTGCAGTCTTTGGTCTTTTCACTTCCGCAGTCTGTGCTCTATGAGGTTGGTGCTAAGGAAGGTAAAAAAAGAAGAAACTCCAGGGGAATTGAGTGAGATATACAGTTTACAAACAGGCCATCCTGGCATGTTTTCCATCTTTGACAGGAAGATAGTGCTTTTGTTTTCCAATATTCTAAGATCTCTAGTATAGTTTATAGTTTTCTATTTTGCTTGGCTGTACATGGGTAGAGCTGGGGTCCTCTCCTATATTTACTGTATAGGCCTCATCTATTAATCTCATTGCGGAGGATGCTTATGGGCCTGAGCAGCATCCTTGGTCCCAAGCAGTAAGGAGGTCCTCGAATCCAAAGGGGGCTTTTATATGTTACTGGGCAGGCACTGCAAATCATAAGATAACAAGGAAAGCAAGATGACCTGATGAAACAGATGTCCTTCAATCTCTACCTGCTCAAGGACAAACTGAGCTTTATGCCAAGGTCACTTCTATTTCTGCAGATAACAATCCCACTGCTAATTATGGGATGTGGTAGTTATGGGGAAAAAGCTAAATTTGCAGGGGTTTAGAAAATGCTGCAATGTAGAGGGTTTTTAATTTATATAAACATTTTTTCAAAGTTTACTTCTTTGATCTGGATTTAAGATTTATTCATTAATTCAATTAACATTTATTGAGTGCCTGCTATGTGCCAGGCACTGCTCTAGTTATTGGGGTAATAGCAGTGAACAACAGAGACAAAAACCCCTGCTCTCATGGAGTTTATATTCTAGTGGAGGGAGAGTGACAACAAACATAACAAAATATGGTATGTTACATAATGGTAATTCTGAGAGGAAAAATACAGCAAGGAAGGGAGATAGAAGGTGTTGTGATAGTGATTTTAGAGTGATTGCAACTTTATAGAATGTCTAGGGAAGGACACTCCAAAAAAGATGACATTTGAGCAAAGACCTGAAGGAGGCGAGGGAAGGGAGCCATGTGGATATCTGGGCTCAAGGATGTTACAGGCAGAAAGAACGGAAAGGTGGGCACACATCTGGGGTTTCTGAGGAACAGCACAGAGCCCAGTGTGTCTAGAATGGTGTGTGTAAGGGAGGTGATGTCAGAGAAAAAGCAGTGGGGCCAGACCACAGAGTCTGTTAGGCAAGACATCGGCGTGAGATGGTTGCAAGGAAATGACTTAACATTTACAGGATTATGCTGGTTGCTGGGTTGAGAATAGACTGAAAATGTTAAATTCTTTCAAGATGTCAGAAGACATCCTGAGGTTAATAAAGTTTAATACGCATCTATGACTCTATAACCAGACTGGTCTCTGCCCTTTTTGTCGTAGTATTTAGGACCTCAGACAGGCCATGGTGTATAGAAAGGCTCAGGCATGATGACATTCTTATCTTCTCACAGTGGAATGAACAAATATTTGTTGAATGAAAGAACAAAAAATATTGATTGAGAATGAATAAAAAGGAACAGAAAGAATAGTCAGTAATTAGTTGTTTAAGAAAATCTGAGCATGCTGAGTAAACACTACTAATAGTGCCTATAGCTTACATTTTGTATTTGAAAAATATAATGATTTAGCAAAATATTTACCTGTGTGGTGACATTTCTTTCTTTTTGCTTTTTATTATGTTTTTCTGCTTCAATAGCTGCAATATACAAACATTTTTATAAAATATGAAAACATTTTCTTTTTAAAATTTCACTACAGTTTCTTGTTAAAAAACTTTTGGGATAACTTAGAATTCTAAGAATAATAATTTAAAATAATATACAGTTGAAAGTTACTAATAGTGTGTTACAAAGTAATTCCTTTACTGATAATTTTTAAAGATGTAACTTGACACCAGACATAATTTAAATACTTTAATCAAGCATCATGAAATTGAGATAACATGAAAGAGTTCTACAAATAATGGAGCTAATTACAACAGTTGAAAACTTTCTGAGCTAGAATTTAATTAAAAAGTATCTAGGTAAATAAAAACCTCTATTAATAGAGAATATTAAAACATAGAAGAGAGAATACAGTCTTTTAAATTTTTATAGACTCATCCATATGGCAGAGAGATACTAAAAATTAATATAGTTGAATGATATAAATATCTGAGAAATGTAGAGTAGTATAATTATATCAGGCTTTGAAATTTAAGCAAATAATTTTCACAAGCAATTTTTAATGAATCTTTTTATGAAGAATAGACTATATATACCATATAGAATATATATGTAGTCATTGATATATTTCATTTTTGCACAGTACTTGAAATTTATTAACTTACATATTTAGAAAAATAAGAATTTGAAAACCTGATATAAAGGGGTGATACCTCACGACACGTCAACTACTTTATTAGTATTGCTCAGTTTCAATTACTGAAAAATTATTTGATGCACAGCAAAAATGACCCCACATATTTCCTGAAGTAAAAAAATGCATGTATGTGATACATTCACATTTTACAGACTGAAGAACTTGACTCAAGACAAATATAGGGTAGTCAAAATTTTATATTTCCAATAGTCATGAGCTTGTACTTTAAGAGCAGGTTATGAATTTTCTAATGTTATCTCTGACATTTTATTTATTAGTTTGATATGTTTTATTCTTTCTCTCACTAATGAACTTTAGCACTTGGCCTCACAATTCTGTTTACTTCATAAGCCAGTCCTTAAAGAAACTGATCATAGGTTGTTTGATATTTAGTCTTCTGTCAAATTAGAGAAACAGTTGGCAAATTCTAAATAAAAATCCAATAACTACATGGTGACAAATGCATTAATATAAAGCACATGAAAAATTTAAAGATTATACATATTTCATACGATTATGTACATTAGGATTGCTCTTTAGCTTCAGGATGTAAAATAAATTTTACCAGAATAGAAATGTTTACTACAAATGAAATTTTCTTTATTCCAGGTTTGCCAAGGGATCATTTTGGGGCCATGTATACTCATTATCAGAGGCAACATAGCATCATGGCCCACCATGTGGACTTTGAGTCACACAGACTGTGTTCAAGTCCTAATTTTATACCTACTTCATTAATTTGTTATGCTAATCAAATGAAATATCCATGTAAAGTATTTAGCACAGTACTTAATACATGTTCAGTATGTTTAATAAATGTTAGCTACATATATAATAAAAATAATATTATTATTATTGCTATATGAAGTCTACTTCTTTAAAGGACTTAAGATGCCTTCAAGATAACAGTACATGTAAATTTGTATTTTAAAAGGACTATGGTGAATAAAGCATTATTAAAGACTTAATACTCTGTTAGAATTTATTAATGCTTTGCCTATAATATGACTTCTTTCTGAATTAAGGTATTTTCTTCAAAACAAATTACTTAGTCTAATTATATTTGTGTATTGGAAATCAGACAGTGTGATATTACAGTCACAGTAAACGTCTACTAATTTAAAAATTCCATTATCACAACTAGAAAAAGTAAACTAGAAAAAGCAATGTGATTTGGTATATTCCCATTATTATATTCTCCAAAGTACAGAAAATAAAATTAGAGTTAGTATGCACAGAATGTACAGACACAGAATAAGAAGTAGAAAGTGTCATGTGTATTAGAATAAGAGAAGAAAATTATGGATATTAAATGGAATAAATTGTATTATACACTGGACCAGAAAATCAAACTGTCAGTGATCAAATACTAACATGAAAATTACAGGGCTAAAAGCAGTTATCAAAGGTAGAATAAATGCAGATAAAAGAATTAGTGAAATGGGAGGAGGTGCAATAATCTAACTGAAGGAACAAACTATTTAATAGCTTAAAACGTAAAAAGAAGATAAAGGTAGTTGGTCATTATTTACAGCAGAAGATGCACAATAAAAAAACCCTCCTTTGAAACTCATTTTAAAAATGTGGGGCTTCCCTGGTGGCGCAGTGGTTGAGAATCTGCCTGCCAATGCAGGGGACACGGGTTCGAGCCCTGGTCTGGGAAGATCCCACATGCCGCAGAGCAACTGGGCCCGTGAGCTACAATCACTGAGCCTGCGCGTCTGGAGCTTGTGCTCCGCAACGAGAGGCCGCGATAGTGAGAGGCCCGCGCACTGCGATGAAGAGTGGCCCCTGCTTGCCGCAACTAGAGAAAGCCCTCGCACAGAAACGAAGACCCAACACAGCCAAAAATAAATAAATAAAATAAAATAAATAAATAAAAATTAAAAAAAAATGTGTTTCTTTCCTAAATATCAGGCTTCTAGGTTTTCACCTAGAGAAAACAAACTTTCGATTGGCTACTGGGGAAACCATTCTGCTTCAAACAGTACCTTGCACAACGCTTTCTAGTAGGTTTTTATATCAATTGAGAAACACTGGTGATTGTTGGAGACCTGTCCCACTGTTTCATCACTTCCCTCTATGTGAATATTGATATTGCCACAAATTTCAGCACTCCCTGAGAAAAACAATCCACTGGGTGCAGGAAGAATATATTAGACCTACTTATGTGTGATTTAAAAAATCTCCTTTATAATTTCTACTTTTGGGGTGTCTTTTATAATATACTAGATCAGTAGTATATCATCCAAATAAATAAATAAATAAATATACATACAACAGAATATACCATCAAAAAGTTTTGATATGGAGTCAGCTTTGGAAGGGGACTAAAGTTTTATTCAGCTCTAGAATTGTAGCTCTAGCTCTAATTTATTTATTTATTTATTTTAAAAATTATTATTGGGGTATAGTTGATTTACAACATTGTGTTAGTTTCAGGTGTAGAGCAAAGTGAATCTGTTATACATTTACATGTATCCACTCTTTTTTAGATTCTTTTCCCATATAGGCCATTACAGAGTACTGAGTAGAGTTCCCTGTGCTATACAGTAGGTCCTTATTAGTTATCTATTTTACATATAGTAGTGTGTATATGTCAATCCCAATCTCCCAATTTATCCTTCCCCACCCTTATCCCCTGGTAACCATAAGTTTATTTTCTACATCTGTAATCTAGCTATAATTTATTATATGCCAGTTGCTTTGCATAATTTAGCTCCAGTCTCCTTAACAACCCAGCACAGAAGCTGGGTTGTTAAGGAGTAAGCACAGAATATTTGTATTTCTATTTTACTGATGAGGAAACTGACATCAAATGAGCATAAGTAACTTGTCCAAGGTCACATGGCAGAGTGGGATTCAAATGCAGGTCTGACTCCAGAGCTATCCCTCATTCTACTCCACTGTCTCTCCAAACTTTACCAAAGGATTCACAATAGACTGAATGGCAAGCTTCTACAATGACATACAGTCCACTGTCTTCATAAAAAATTGATTCATGCACAAAATTTTACAGAATATGTCTATTTGCATAATGTGAAACACACCATTTTATGTACACAAGGCTTTAATTTATTATCTCCCACTGAGAAAGAAGAATTTTGAAATAGTAAAGAAGAAACTAGCACTACAGCTCATTGCCTCCAAAAGAATTATCCATATGCCTTTTGGGGGCATGGAGTGAACCCCAACAGCTTTATAGAAAACCCACAAAATTTTTAAAAGAGTTGTGTTGAAAAAACATTACTAGCTTAGAGTAAAAGAGATTGAGATAGTTCAAAATAAAAAGAGGCTTCTGGGCCTCTATCTTTCAATGAGTAGGAAGAAGGATGAGAAAGCTTCTCACCGACAAACACAGGTCATTTCTTATGGAGAAGGAAGGACAACCAAGAGGGCAGAGCCAGGAGCTGAGAGGTTGTTGCCCAGAACCCAGGAGAACAAAAGGTTAGGAATATACTCCAATCAAGCAACACTGCCTACTCCTGGAGTACAGAAACCTGACAACACACAACTGGCTGGATTTCCAAATTGTCATGGACCAGTGGCTGTTGTACATTTTCCCCTTCCCCTTTTTTGAACATCAGTGTCTACTGCAGTGTGGTTTTTCTATCTCTCCAGTGTACGTTGCGTACCTGAGGTAATGGGAGGGTAACTTGCCTTTTTAGTTCATAGGTGTCTGAATCTAAAAACTGCACCCAAGGAGCCTCATTGACATCTTGACCTGATGCAGATTATGAGATCATGGATTTTGAGCCTGATGCTATGATTGGATGAGCTTTGGACAATTTTGGAAGGGGGAGAATCACATGAGCGAGATGTGAATCATTGAGGTCTAAGGTTAGACTGTTGTAGATTGCCACAACAACAGTCCCCAGTGAATCACCGTTACCCACGTTCATACCCCTTTACAATGTGACTTTGCCCAATCCTCCCATCAAGAGATGGAGATTATTTTCCCTACTCTTTGAATGGGTTGTCCTTGTGACTTGCTTTGGCCAAAAGAATTGTGGCAGATGACACTGTTTAACTTCCAAGGGTAGTGCTTGGACCTTTAAGCCTCTTTTACCTTCTTGGAAAAATGCCTTACTATCATGCCAGGAGTAATAGAGCATATGGAGAGAGAGACCCAGCTGTCTCCACTGACCACCAGCTGAGTGAAGCTGCATGAGTGATCCCAGGTGAGACCAGCAGAAAAATCACCTAGTCAACCCCAAAGAGAATTATGACAAATAATAAATCATTGTTTCAATCCTCTAAGTTTGGGATGTTTGTTATGCAGCAATTGATAACCGAAGTAAGCCTGTTTCTTCAGCCTACGAGGACTCCTTGGATAGAATTCTCAATTCTCAGAAGCCACATTAGACCAATAAATGATGCCAAAATAAATCATATATAATATATTCATAGCATTGAGAAAAGGATTAGAAAAAAATAATATCCCCCAATATTGCCTTGATCACAGTTCTTTTCAGATCCACTTTCTCATGAAAGGCTTGATATACATTAACTCCTGGCTTTACCATGAATTCCCCCAATGTTGCTCACCTCCTTTCTTTCCAGGACACGGTTTATCTTCCTTTAAATGAACATTGGAACACCAGTTAATGTGACTGTTCTTTTACTGACTGAAGTTATGAAAAAACACTTCTGTATTTTATGGGGGATCTGCCTGGGGAGTTAAAGCCGAATAAAATCTGATTCTTTGTTCACACAACACTGACAAATGAAACTAAACAGAAGTATTTTATTGATTCTCCTGTCCTAGTTCTCTAAAATGGTGCTTTATGCCTCACTTAGATCTTCACCTGATTCAGTTGGTATAAAAATATTAACCATTGGTTCCTTTCCAAACTTTCTTTTAGACTCTGTGTAGTACACTGGTTTCTGTAACTTTACACTATCCTGGATATCGTTCTTCCTTTCAAACCCCTATTCTAGAGTTCCTCTTTGGTTTTATATCCACTAACGACTGTGTATTTCTTAATGCTCAGTCCTCACCTTTTCTCTCTGGCATGATCTAAGAGCTGAGTGGGGTCAGCAAAGACTTTGAAGTGGACAGATGGTGAGTGCAGGAGGTCAGGAGCTAGAAACAATAATGTACTGATTCTGGGACAGGCGGCCACTTAAGAAGTAAAACCCTGGGAATCAAACTGTGATGGCTGGAAAGCAGAAAAACACAGGTAACAGGAGAATCCAGAGAAGGAATCCAGGCTGGCAGAGGTGAGACAAGTGATGAGAGACAACCTGGCAACAAGGACAGTTCCAAAACCTGGGACTAAAATCATGGGAGCAGGCCAGGGTGGGAATAGAAGTGTAGATGAGTGAGAACTGAGTAAACAACTGTGGAAATGTAGGCGTTAGAAGACTGAGGGCTGGTACCTACAAAGGTCCAGAGAAAATTCTGCCAAAGGGATTTTTGTGGGGGTGAGTATTTGGTTCCCTGTGGAAAGCACAGCATAAATCAGACCCTCATCATTTCGTGCCTGCATTCTTATAACAGCTTCCTAATGGATTTAATCATGATTATTCTAATTTTAATCTAACTTACATCTACCCTCAGAATAATTTTCCCCAAGTACTGTTTCCAGCAAGGCATACATCTGCTTAGAAACCCACAAGTCTTATTGTACAAAGACTAACTTCCTATTTTGACTTCCAGTTTCCTCCAAAATCAGGTGTAACTTCACATTCAAAACTATTTTTCAAATCCTGTTTGAAACCTCTCTGTTCTATTTTCTTGATCTGTCTATTCTTCTGCCAATACTCCAATTAATGCAGATTTATAATTGCGTATTTTACAATCTGGTTGGGCAAGAACCTCTCTGTGCAGATACACACACACACAAAACACACCCTCATCGTTCCTCTTTTAAAAACTTATCTTGGGAATTCTAGCATAATTTCTTTTCTAGATAAATTCTAGAATAAGTTTGTCAGATTCATTTAAAAATGTGTTGATATTTTCACTGGGATGGCATTGGATTTACATGTTAATTTACAAAGACCTGCCATATTTACAATATTGAGATCCATTCAGGTTTATAGCCTTAATTTATTTAGATTTTTCTCTTTAATGGTCTTCAGAAAAATTTCATTTTTATTACTCATGTATGTCTTGTTTTACTTTAATTAAATTGATTCCTAGCTATTTTATAATTTCTGTCACTATTGTGAAAGGAATTTTTTTAAATGAATTTGTGATTGTTATATTTTTAAAAATTAAAATGAACATTTATTTAGAGTAATCATAAGTCTTAAAGATTTCTTTGCTTACCATTGATTTTTGGTGTTCCTCCTGAATTTGTGTTTTATTTTGCTTCAGCATATCTTCTAGTCAATATTTCAGCTAAAATTTGTGGATGGTAAATTTTCTGAATCCATTCTTGTCTGTAAATATCTTATTTGGCCATTACACTTGTCTGATAGTTTGTCAGATTATAAAATTCTAGATTCAAAATCATTTTATCTCAATACTAAGAAAATATTTCTCCAGTATCTTTTTGTACTCAATGTTGCTAATGAATTTGAAGTCAACATGGTGCTTTTTTTCCTTATAAATAATGTATTTTTTCTCTTTAGAAGCCTTTAGGATTTTCTGATTATCCATGAAATATTAAGATTTTGCCATTATTTTCTAGGAGTGGGTCTTTTCTCAATCTTCTTGCTTGGCACTCAGTGGCACTTAATCCAAAAATCTGAGTCGTTTTTCAGATCTGGGGAATTTTATTTGACTTCTTTATTTCTTTTTCTAAGTGCTTCGATTTTCTCTTTCTGGAAATCCCATTATGTGGATTTGTAACTTTTGGGTGGATCCTCCAAGGCCTTTAACCTTTATTTTATACATGTCATCTCTCTGTCCATTTGCACTGTGATCTAAGAGAATTTCTCAGTTTGATCTTTGAGCCTCCAGGCTGCTCTTCAATTTTGCTATTTACCCTTGAGGCTTTTTTTTTTTTTAACCATTATTTATTTCATTTCCAAAATAGCTCATCTTTTAGACCTGCTCTTGTTTCAAGGATACAGTAACCTCTCTAAATACATCTTATGACAATCATTTTATGTTTTAGTCTTCAACCATTTGTTCTACTTGTTCTATTTCCTCAGGTGTTATCAGGGTGTGTGTGTGTGTGTGTGTGTGTGTGTGTGTGTGTGTAGGCTGATGCTTTTCTCTCATGGTGTTAGTTTTTCTCAAATATTTGGTGATTCTTGATTGTATTCATGTTGGACTTGGATTTTCCCTCTTAACCTGTCTGTGAATGCTATAACAATTACCTCAGCTTGCCACTAGTAACGGAGTGTTTTAGGATATGCTATCAGGATGTGACAGGAGCTAGTCTTCTGGAATACAGGCTGCTTGAGTATCACTAGCCATTTGCAGCTGTATCCTACATCTCTGGCCCAAATGCCCACCCCAAAATGCCCCCCTTCATGGTGCTTTGTCTCCTTGTGTGCTTAGTTATTTTTATTATGTACTGAAAATCTTATCTGAGTGGGTTCTTTGAGACCTACAATGAAGTTGCCTTCCTGTGGGGAGAACATGAATTTGCTTTTGCCAAGTACAGGACCATCTTAGATCTAGTTCTAGGCTCAGGATACCTGGGATTACCAAGGCTGTAAATCTCCAGAAGGGCTGGCCTGTGACCATAACTTCTCAGAAATGTAATTTTTCCTTTTCCTTTTCTCCTTGCTCTGCTAAGTGTCAAGTTGTCTGCAGATCCCTGGACTTTGGAAGGGGTGTATTTACTTCTGGTCTGCCCTTATCCTATGAGTATAGCACTTTATGGACTTCGGTTAATGTTGAAAAAGTTTCTTATTAGATGCCTCACCTTTAACAGGTCTTGAGGACTACAGTTCCGTCCTTCTTGCTTTGTGAGGCCACTAAAACCAAAGCTCAAGTTTATCTGGTTCAGGGCAAAAGCTGTTTTGATATTCAGGTACAGGGCTGGGACCAGGGTAAGGCAAGTCCAGGCCCGGCTCAGGTGCTCTGTGTTTACTTCTCTGCATTCCAGCAATTCCGTAGATTTTTTTGTCTGGTAGTCCTTTACTAACTTCTCAACTCTTTGATAAATTTAGGACTTTTGTATATTTTTGTGTCATATGTTTTCAGTGGGAGGGTTGGTCCAAATAACCTAGTCACTTAGCCTTTTGTTACCAGAAATCAAAGTGCTGACCTTTCCTTTGTATCTGATGGTAATGCCATGTAGTGATGAGGGGAGTAGGGGTCAGAACTGCTAGGCTGCTCCTAATGTTGTTTTCAACCAACAACCCTTTCTTTTTGCCCTGGGGCTCCTTCCCTTTTTCCTGAACCCACTTGTACATTTTTTTTCTAGCCATATTCTCTTTTGTACATTTTTGGGCAAAAGTTTCTTCTTTCAATCCATTTCTATCTCTTGTCTTTTAGGTATTCCTAATTCCTTTTTCATCAAAGGCACTTGTTTTTCAGAGCTGATGAGTTGGGGTTTTTTTGTTTTTAACTCTTCTATGAGGGAAGTTGCAGGGTGTACATTACAGTACTTTTTCCAATTTGGGAATATTTCTTCAATCCCATGTAACCTTGGCTCCAAGTCTGTGGGGCAGGCTTAAAGAAGACTTAAAAGAAACCAGCTTTTCTTGCCTACCATATCTCATTAGCAATAAACTATATAAATAAAATTAGATGGCTACTGTAAAAAAATTGCAGATGGCAGTAAAATTACAAAATCAACAAAAAACTGAGAAAATGCCACTGTTGGAGTTTATATAATCATCACACTGTCAAAACAACTGGTTGAAAAGTAAATAATGCAAATCAATCACCTAGCTGTTTGTTCTATACAGAAACAAACATATGTATACTACATTTAAAAATATTTGGAAGATTGATTGCATTTTTATTTTTCATCTGGCTGTTTGGTAGTATGTAGAAATAGCCTGAGGCAAGTAAATATGACAATAAAGCAAATACTCTCAGAAGTCTACTTTGAAGAATACAGACTTAGCATAACAAACAGGTAATAGGGAGTAAAAAGACAAAAAACAAAACTTGGTTCCTATTAGAGGATTCAGGTTTTACTAAACTCTATATTTCAGAGTTTTGAAAATGTGTAAATTTAGAATAATAAAAATACTTACATGACTTACTCCACAGGTTTTGGGAATGTATTTTACAAATTTCAAAGTATTACACAGATGTTAGTTATTCTATTTTACAAGTGTTAACTGAGCATCTATTATATGCCAAGTTCTGCAAGGTGCTATAGGAAATACTAAAGGTAAGTAAAACACAATCTCTGCATTCAGGTAGTTGATAATATAGTGAGAAGGGTTAAAAACTAACTCAGTTGTGAAACTGTGATGCATAAGAAAGTAAAGGCACAATGTGCTATGAGGAAGGGCTTGGGAAAGCATTTTTTAGAGGAGTAGAACTTGAAATGGACTTTAAAAGATTAGTAGGATGTTATGCTGTGGATCTATGGTGGTGATGGGGAAGAAGATGGAATGACAGTCCATTCCTGCAGACAGTCCATCTGTAGAACAGACTGAGAAAGATGTGGAAGTGAGAGAGTTAGGTATACTGAGTAGCTCATAGTTTGAATTGGTTGAAATAAAGGAAGTTCAGATCTAACTGCATAGGATTTTGACTGCTGGCCAAGATGCTGGAACTTTATTCTGTATAAAGTAGGTGCTTGAAACAGGGACAATCATGATCAAATCTGGGGTTTAGGAATATTATTTCCCGCAGTACTGTATTGTGAATAAGAGAGGGGAAAGTTAGAAGTGCAGTAATATAAATAAAAAATACAAAAATAAGACTATAAATTGAGATGGTGAAAATGTATAGATGGGTGAAGCATTGTGGAACTGACAGGATTTGGTGAAGGAATAAAGGAATGAATAATCATAAAGGATTAGGAGATTTTGGCTCCAGAACTGGCCTTGCAAAATAACCCTTGGGAATTAATTTCACCACTCTGGGCACCACTCCTATCATCTGTAAAAACATTGAATTAGATGATAATTAGTGCACTATTAACTGTATGATCATATAATTTGGAGGTTTTACACTTGAGAACCAAGGGAGCTGGGAGGGATGTTGATGCCATTAAGAAAAGAAGAAACATAGGAGAGGAACTTTTTTTTTTTTTTTTGGCTGCGCTCTGAGGCATGCAGGATCTTAGTTCCCCGACTAGGGATTGAACCTGTGCCCCCTGCAGTGGAAGCCCAGAGTCTTAACCACTGGACCACCAGGGAAGTCCGAGAGGAACTAACTCTTGAGAAGAAATGCTGAATTTGAGATGTTCGCAGACCATACATTGTTCATGACCATCATGCAGCTGATACGCAGGCCTGGAGATTCAGATGAAGGTCTAGGCTGTAAATGCACAGGTAAATGAAGCTGTGGGGCTTGGGAGAGAGCACCAAAAGCATAGAATATGAAGAGCAAGAGAGCTAAGCACTGAACTTTGGGCATAGCATTTAAAGGGAGGGTTGAGGAAAACAAGCCAGTGAAAGAGCCTAAGAAGATTCTACAGAGGTAGAGGGGAAAGAATATAGTGTCAAATGCTGCTGAGAGGTTAAGTAGTAAGAACAGTAAGAGCCACTGGATTCGTAATCATTGGCTATTGGTGTTCTTTGAGAAAGCAGTCTCAATAGATGGGGAGTAGATCTTAGAATCAGTTAGGAGCAAGTAGAGGGCTATTACTGGCAGAGAGAATTCTTGGGGTAGTTATGTGATAAGAGAGACATGTGAGCCTTTGCATGGAGAAAATGGAGTAGAAGTGGATTATGAGTCTTTGCATGGAGAAAATGGAGTAGAATTGGGAAGAGTGATTTCTGGTATGACAAAAGGACATGGCAGAAGAGGTTAGTTCCTCAAAGCTGACTGAGCAGGCTTCCCTGGTGGTGCAGTGGTTGAGAGACTGCCTGCTAATGCAGAGGACGTGGGTTCGAGCCCTGGTCTGGGAAGATCCCACATGCTGCGGAGCAACTAGGCCCGTGAGCCACAACTACTGAGCCTGCGCATCTGGAGCCTGTGCTCCGCAACAAGAGAGGCCAAAATAGTGAGAGGCCCGCGCACTGCGATGAAGAGTTGCCCCCGCTTGCCGCAACTAGAGAAAGCCCTCGCACAGAAAGGAAGACCCAGCACAGCCAAAAATAAATAAATAAATTAATTAAAAAAAAAAAAAGCCAACTGAGCAACCAGAAATAAAGCTGATGCAAGGGCATTCATGGGTTCAGCAGGGGCGTCTATTCTCCCAGAGATCTCCAGGTTGAGGGCTGCCCTCTCCCCACTGAGTGCTGTCCTACTGGATGGTTCCAAAGAGTAACAGTAATTGGTTAATATAGAAACCTTTCACATGACTCTAGGATATGAATACAAGGAAAAGCTTTACATATTTCGGGACAATTCACAAAGGAGAAATGAGCTTCCTTACTGATCCCTAACATAACACAGAAATCAAACTTCTCTCTAGTAGTCAATGGTCCCACCATGACACACCTGCTCTCTCCTGCTTCTCTACAAGGAAAGATGCTCCAGATACTGGCAATTTATTCTTTCCCTGTTTAGAGGCATAATATAAAGAACTGAGGGACTTCCCTGGTGGTGCAGTGGTTAAGAATCTGCCTGTCAATGCAGGGGACATGGGTTTGATCCCTGGTCCGGGAAGGTCCCACATGCTGCGGAGCAACAAAGCCCGTGCACCACAACTATTGAGCCTATGCTCTAGAGCCCGTGTGCCACAACTACTGAAGCCTGCGTGCTTAGAGCCTGTACTCCGCAACAAGAGAAGCCACCACAAAGAGAAGCCTGCGCACCACAACGAAGAGTAGTCCCCGCTCTCTGCAACTAGAGAAAGCCCCTGCGCAACAACGAAGACCCAATGCAGCCAAAAAATAAATAAATAAAATTAACTAAAAAAAAAAGAACACTCTATTAAAAAAAAAAACAAAACTGAAAGGAAGCAAAGGTAATTTAAAATTCTTGGATTTCAAAAGTTATTCAAAATAGAACTGGTAATGGAAGTACATTTCTGAAGCAGTAAGACATTGCCTGCTTGTACTGCTTAGGCTCAGAATTAACTGCAACATGTCTAGGACTTGGCCTTTATGTGGCTTCTCTGTGGACCCTCCAGGAATATAGATGTGATTGCTAGGCAATTGTTTTCTGACCACCGATTAGTGTGAGATCGATGAGCTACTTGCCTTTTTCAACTGAGGAAGAGGGTTGCTGGGCGGGTGACTATCAGGGGACAGAGTTGTTATGAACTTTCTATTTTAGTTTGTATTTTAATTATACTTTATTTTTTTCTCATTGCAGAATTTGTATGACAGTGAGAAATTACTCCTGAAAAGAGAGACAGGATAGAGAAACCTTGAATCCTGGACAATCTAGAGCTGGAACTTCTGGCAATGTCTTTTTTCTGTCTCAGTTATATACCTTATACTACCTTAAATCAGCAGCTGGATGGATAGGGTGGATACAGAAAAAACACACTATTAGTTTTATTTCCATTTTGTAAGCTACACTTTGGGATAGATTGCTCATTCTTTCCATAAGCATCAACTACTTTTTTCCTGAGGATTTACTAAAAGGGAAAAATGTTGGTAACTATTTTAGAACTTTCCCGAGGTGAATGCAGAGTCAGGGAAAATCACATAGTTATGGCATCATCCCTCTTTCAATATTTTTACAGAGGTGAAATCAAAGTATATTGAGCATCAAGTAAAAAATGCATAAAAAGGCAATACACAAGCTTGCAAGGTACATGTGAGTGAAAAAGGACAGACCTGTTTTGCCTTGAGAAGTAGGGGTAGAGGGGTAGGAAAGGAAAAATAGAGTGGGGTTAAGGGCTGATTTTATGTATGAACCTTAGGTGTTTTAGCACTAGCTTGTAAAGCAAATGTCTTCTCCCCCACTAACTACTTCCTTGGGTCTCTGTACACCTGCAATCAGTAAATGATCTGTTGAAAACGCATCTGACCCTGGCAGAGTGTCATAATCCAGGAAGAGCTCTGTACTCATCATTACTGTCTCTACTTTCTCTCCTCCTGTTCACTCCCACCAACTGAAATCAAATTTTGTCCCTACTTCTCTGATAAAACTGTCTTGGCAATGTGGATTCTCCAGCTATTAAATCCAGTGGTCACTTGTTGGCTCTTACCTCTTTTCCCTACTCTCTCCGGCATTTGGCACTATTGGCTGTTCCCATCTTCATGGCACGCTCTCACTCTGGACTCTTATGACACTATTCTCTTTAGACTTGTTTTGCATCTACTCCTCAGTCCCCACTGCTATCGCTATAGTTTAAGTCCTCATTGTTCCTTGTGTGGGCCATTCAATAGTCTGCTACTGTTTACATTGTCACCAGAGTTGTACAGCTAGAATCCATCCACCTCTCAACTGCCAAAGTCATTTTTAAAAAGCATAATTCTATTCATGTTCTTCAATGAGTAAACCCTTAAATGACTCCCCATTGCTCACAGGATCAAGCCCAAACTTCAAAGCCTATCACACAGTCTTTGCCTACCTCTCCAGCCTCATCAATTGCTGTGTTCCATCTTATATCCCAAACCATAGCAAACTGACATACTTATTTATAGACCATGCTCTTTTATTCCTCTGTGTCTTTGTTCCCTTTACCTGGTATGAAATGTTCTCGTTCTCTTTTGCCTGCTTAGTGAACACTCATTAATCTTTCAAGATTCAGTTTATGTCCTTTCCTTTATGAAGCCCTCTGACTGCTCCGCACACCGGTAGAATTGGCCTCCCCGATTTGTGCCCTACAGCATCTTATAAATGCCTCTATTTTAATACCTACAACACTTTACAATTCATTCCCTGTTTATTTGTTTTTTTGTTCTAGACTCTAAGCTACTCAAGGATAAGGACTGTGTCTTAGATATTCTTCCCATACTCTTGGCATGTAACTTTTATTAAATATTTTTTTTCTCCCTATAAGTCAATGGCTTTTAGGATATTCAGAGATTTGTGCAACCATCACCTTAATTTTAGAACATTTTCATTACCCCAAAAGTAATTCCTTAGCCATAATCTCCTCAAATCCCCTACACCTCCCAGCTCTAGGTAACTAGCAAACTACTTTCTGTCTCTGTGGACTTGCCTATTCTGGACATTTCATCTGTACGAAATCACACAATAAGTGGCCTTTTATGTCTAGTTTCTTTTGCTTAGCATAATATTTTCAATGATCATCCATATTATACCTCATTTATTTTTTTGCTGAATAATATTCCATTGTATGGATATAACAAAGTTTATTTATTATTCATCAGCTGGTGAACATTAGTTTTTTCCCACTTTTTGGCTACTATGAATAATGCTGCCATTTGTGTACAAGTTTTTGCATGGGAATGTTTTCAGTTCCCTTGGATATATACCTAGGGTGTAATTTCTGGATCATATGGTAATTCTATGTTTAATCTTTTGAGGAACTTCAAGGCTGTTTTCCAAAGCATTGTACCATTTAAAAAACTGAGGTGAAGTTCATAACATAAGTAACCATTTTAAAGTGTACAATTAAGTGACTGTTAGTGCATTCACAACCACCATCTCTTTTTAGTTTCAGAATTTTTTCTTGGGTCTTCCTTGGTGACGCAGTGGTTAAGAATCCACCTGCCAATGCAGGGGAACATGAGTTGGATCCCTGGTCTGGGAAGATCCCACATGCCATGGAGCAACTACTGCAAGCCACAACTACTGAGCCCAAGCACCACAACTACTGAAGCCCATGCGAACCTAGAGCCCGTGCTCTGCAACAAGAGAAGCCATTGCAATGAGAAGCCCGTGCACGGCAACAAAGAGTAGCCTTCGCTCACTGCAACTAGAGAAAGCCTGCACACAGCAATGAAGACCCAACGCAGCCAAAAAAATAAATAAAAAACAAACAAAAAAACCCTTTTTCTTTAACCCAGAAATTCACTCTATATTCATTAAATAACTCCCCATTATCTCTTCCCCCATCCACTGGCAACCACTAATCTGTTTTCTGTCTCTATGGATTTGCCTATTCTGGATATTTCACATATATTTCATATAATAAAAATCATATAATATGTGGCCTTTTGCATCTGGCTTCTTTCACATATCATAACGTTTTTGAGGTTTATCCAACTTGTAGTATGTTTCAGTACTTCATTCCTTTTCATGGTTGAATTCCATAGTATGTATACACCACAATTTGTTTATCGACTCATCCATTATTTAGGTTGTTTCCACCGTTTAAATATAATAAATAATGTTTTTATAAACATTTGTATACAAATTTTCAGTGTGGACATACGCTTTCATTTCTCTTGGGTGTGTTCCTAGTAGTGGAATTGATGGGTCATATGGTAATTCTAAATTTAACTTTTTGAGGAACTGCCAAACTGTTTTCCACAGTGGCAGTACCATTTTACATTCCCACTAGCAATGTGTGAACGTTCCTATTTCTCTGCATCATTGTCAAATCTTGTTATTTTCCTTTTTTGTTTTTTATTATAGGCATCCTAATAGATATGATGTAATATATCATTGTGGTTTTGATTTGCATTTTCTTAATGACCAATGATGTTGAATGTCTTTTCATGCATTTGATGGTCATTTGTATATCTTCTATGGAAGAGCATCTATGCAATTCCTCTGCCCATTTAAAAATTGGGTTTTTTGTCATTTTTTTGATGAGTTCTAAGAGTTATTAATATATCCTGAATACTAAACCTTTATTGAATGTATGATTTGCAAACATTTTCTCCCATTCTGTGGGTTGTCTTTTCAGTTTCTTGATGATGTCCTTTGAAGCATAAAAGTGCTTAATTTTGATGACATCCAGTTTGGTTTTTTTTTTGCTTGTGCTTTTGGTGGCATATCTAAGAAATCATTGCCTAATCTAGGGTCACAAAGATTTATGTCTATGTTTTCTTCTAAGAGTTTTAAAGATTTAGCTATTATATTTAGGTCTTTGACACATTTTGAATTAATTTCTATATACAGCATGAGGTAGGTGTCCAACTAGTATGAGATAGGTGGCTTTCCAGATGCCCTCACCATATGTTGAAGAATTATTATTCCCCTTCCCATTAACTCAATGTTTTGGCATCCTTGCCAAAAATCTATTGACAATAAATGTGAGGATTTATTTCTGAACTTTCAATGATATTTTATTGATCTATATGTCTATCCTCATGCCAGTACCACACTGTCTTGATTACTGTAGTTCTGTAGTAAGTTTTGAAATTGAGAAGTGTGAGTCCTCTAACTTTATTCTTTTTTTTCAAGAAGAACATTCATTTCCATATTAATTTTCAGATTGTTTTATTAATTTCTGCAAAGAAGCAAGCTGGGATTTTGATAGGGATTATATTGAATCTGTAGATCAAATTGGAGAGTATTACCATCTTAACAATATTAAATTTTCCAATCCATGAACATGGGAAGTATTTTCATTTATTGAAGTTTTCTTTAATTTCTTTCAACAATTTTTGCAGTTTCAGAGTATGAGCTCTGTACTTTTTTGTTAAATTTATTTCTAAGCACTTTATCTATTTCGATGCTATTGTAAATGAAATTGTTAATTTCATTTTTGGTTTGTTTACTGTGATGGTATAGAAATAGAATCAAGTTTTGTCTATTAGTCTTTTATCCTGCAACCCTGCTGAACTCATTTATCAGTTCTAATAGTTTTTTAGTGGATACCTTAGGATTTTCTGTGTATAATATCATGTCTTTGGTAAATACAGATAGGTTTACTTCTCCCTTCCCAATCTTTATTTCTTTTTCTTATCTAATTGCCTTGGCTAGAACCTCCAGTACAATGCTGAATAGGAATGGCAAGAGTAGACATCCTTGTCTTGTTCCTGATCTTAGGTGGACCATAGGGGGAAAGCATTCAGTCTTTCACCATTAAATATATTAGGTGCCAGTTTTTTGAGGATGCCTTTTATTAGGTTGACAGGTTCCCTTCTATTCCTAGTTTGTTGAGTGTTTTTATACAAAAGGGAAGTTGACTTGTCAAGTGCTCTTCCCGCATCAATTGAGATGACCATGTGGTCTTTATCATTTGTTCTATTGATGTGGTGTGTTACATTAACTAACTTTCAGATGTTATATCAACCTTGCATTCCTGGGTTAAATGCAAATAAATATTCCTTAAGTTAAATTCATGATGAGCAAATTATCTGAGAATTGGGTAAAAATTAACTCATTAAACGGCCAGAGAAACAAGACTGGAAAATAATTTCCATTTTAAGATAGTAATTAGTTAGGAATCATGGAAACTTTGAAAGTAGAATTGCTAGTGTGGAAAGATTATAAGAGACTATAGGAATATAAATTAAAGCACTTTACCACTCTTTGAGTTCTATACTTTTCATTTAAAGTTCTAGAACTAGATCTTCATGATATTCCAGATTTAACAAAACTTAACCTGTCTCAAGTATCTCTACTCCATAAAAATTACTGCAAGCCTTTTCTCATAGATTTGCTCAATCTCCCCCACCCCACTCCTTCTCTCTCTTTCTCTCTCTCTCTCACACACACACACACATCCTTCCCACATATTGTCCTAAATGAGAGTATCATTACTATTTATCCTAATTGAATATTTTAAAGTAGTTATCCAAAAGTAGTGTTAATTAGGAATATTGTGAAGTTACATATGATTTTCTAATCAGCTTCCACCCTTAGTGCTAAAACCCCCCATAGAGAACCATAAGGAC
The DNA here is from genome assembly GCF_009873245.2 of Balaenoptera musculus. NCBI lineage: Eukaryota > Metazoa > Chordata > Mammalia > Artiodactyla > Balaenopteridae > Balaenoptera > Balaenoptera musculus. The sequence continues at coordinate 40,523,334 of NC_045799.1, forward strand.
AGAAAAACTTACGTTTAATTGTGACCCCAAGAATTATCAATATCTCTATTAGCAGGGACAAGGGCTTCATTTTCTCCTAAGCAGCTCCTTCTTACTGTAACACAGGCAGAACTAGGCGGCTGGCCCACAGGCTTCCTCTTTTTAGGTCTGTAGGGGTCAGGACTTGGTTGCTAAGCAACAATTTCTTTACTCTTGGGCCAATGAGCTGCCAGGAAGCTCCTTTCAATGGGGAATGAAGGCAGCTGATGGACAGAGCAGGCTGTGGGGAAGGAACCATATCTAGTTTGTCACTTCTCTGGTGAGAGATAAGTGGTAGGCTTGAAATAGGTAGGAGTTGCTCTCTGAACTCTGTTCAGAGTTGCTGGAAATTCTTATTTTTATGGTACCTCCAGAGATGCAAGCTGCAATTATGTGAAAACACAATTAACTAACCTGACATCATCCTTTAATCTAAGATCTCAAGGCTATGGTGGACAGGAAACATATGGACCAAGTCTGCTTTGGTCCCCATCTTGGTGAAAATGTTTATACTCTGTTCAGGTAAGGAACTGCTGACATTTTACTAGGACCAAGACAAACAAATCCCAGTCATCAATTACATTTTAGAAAGAGAAAAACAAATACCATATGCTAACACATATATATGGAATCTTAAAAAAAAATGGTTCTGATAAACCTAGGGGCAGGACAGGAATAAAGATGCAGGCGTAGAGAATGGACTTGAGGACACGGGGAGGGGGAAGGGTAAGCTGGGACAAAGTGAGAGCGTAGCATTGACATATATATATACACTACCAAGTGTAAAATAGATAGCTAGTGAGAAGCAGCTGCATAGCACAGGGAGATCAGCTCCGTGCTTTGTGACCACCTAGAAGGGTGGGATAGGGAGGGTGGGAGGGAGACGCAAGAGGGAGGGGATATGGGGATATATGCATACATATAGCTGATTCACTTTGTTATACAAGGGAAACTAACACAACATTGTAAAGCAATTATACTCCAATAAAGATGTTTAAAAAAAAGGGTGCTTCATTAAACTTTCATTAAAAGGTGTTTAAAAATGCCTTCTTTACTCTCCTAAAATATATGGGCATTTTATGAATGAATACCCTTAAGGCTAGGACCAGAAATCAAAATGAATATTAGGTAAAGCATTGCAATATTAACAATACCCAAAGAATTGAGCTAGTAGAGAAATCATACCTAAAATATATCCAACTTTTACAGTGTGTTCAGGTAATTACTTCAGAAACAGATGTATTTATTGCCTTGAATTTTTAGGTTTACTCCCTGTATTCTCATTGTTGTTGTGACAAATTACTACAAATTTAGTGGGTTAAAAATAACAGAAAAAAACCCCAGAAATGTATTGTCTTACAGTTCTGGAGGTCAGAAGTCCAAAAGGATTCTTATAGGACTAAAATTAAGAGCAGATCTAATTGGTTCTGGGGGCTACAGATCCTTGCCTAGAATCATCCAGCTTTTAGTGGCTGCCCACATTTCTCAATTTGTGGCTACATCACTCTAATCTGTGCACAATCATCATTTGCCTTCTCCCCTTCTGTGGTTTAATCTCCTTCTGTCTCCCACTTCGGACACTTGCGATTACATTTAGGCACCACCAAAATACAAGATAATCCCCTGAACTCAAGATCCTCAGTCATATTGGCAAAGTTCCTCTTGCCAAATAAAGTAACATTCATAGGTTCTAGAGATTAGGTCCTGGAGATCTTTGGGACCGTTATTCAGTCTACCAGTGTCCCTAATATCTTTTCCTCTCACCAAGAGACTTCAAAATAGAACTGTCCCAACTTCTGTACTTTAAAAATATATCTAAATAAAATTTATTTAAACTCTTAATATCATCCATTAAACATTCTCCAATCTTTTTTTCCAGTCCCCATTTGGATCCAGAATTATCAGCATCTTCCAGCAGATGATTTTGCTTCCTATTTTCACAGAAACTGAGGCCATTTGACCTATATTGCCTCGACTTCCTTCCTTTTTATTAAAAAAACATTTTTGAATCTCCATCTGTTCTTTTTTTCCTAATTCATCCCAAAAGATGAAATGCACTTCCTATATTCTAAATCCAAACTTCTCTCACTTTTGATTCTATCCACATTTACCTTCTCTGGTACTTCACTCTATCTAACATGTGTTCTTTTCTCTTCTCTCTTTCTATCTCTATTTCTCTCTCTCTTTCTCTTTTTGTTTCAATCTTTTTGTATCAATCTTCTTCTTAATTTAAAAACTCTTCATTCCACCTCTCCTAGAAAAATTTTCCCTTGACTCTCGTATCCTTGCTACTGCTATCTTTTCTACTTATCCCTTAGCCTCTAAACATCTTGAAAGAATACTCCTTAATCACTGCTTCTGACTTGTTGCCTCTCACTTATTCTTCAACTACTTGTTTTTATTTTCACTAATTTACATAGACTATAAAACCAATTATCTTTTCTCAGTTCTTATCCTACTTGATCTCTGTGAGACATCTGACATTTCTGACCATAAACATCTTCTTGAAAACATATTATTGGTTTCTCTGAAAATTGAATTGCAGTTACTTTTTTACACTTTTGAGCACAACTTCTCATTCTTTTTCTACCACTCCCTGCCTCATTCATTTACGTGTTGAAAATCTGCTATATGCTAAAGATGAATGGTAATACTCTTTGAGGTGTTCATTAATTTTATTTGTTAGTTCCTCTCTTGGTCTTCGCATTAAATTAGGGTCTCCCATTTTGGTGTCATGTGCTCTCCCTTAGTTTTGCCAGCATTTCTCTACGGATGCTCACTTAACTTTCATTTATTCAATAAATTTTTATTATGTGCCAAGCATTGTGCATTTTCTGTGGATAGTGAGCAACAAGATATGTTTCCCGTCCTCAGAGAGTTTGTAAGTCTAGAGTGAAAGGCAAATATTAATAAAATAATCACAAAAATAAATGTATAATTAAAAACTATAAAAAGTGCTTTATAGGAAAATGAATGAGTACTGAGGACACAGAAGAGGAAGCTGTACGTAGAGGTCAGGTGGGGTCAGAATCAGGAAGGGCTTTGCCAGGGAGTGAATTTTGCCAGCTAAACTCTGAAGAATGAGAATGGGTTAACTAAGCAAAACATGTCCTAGGTATAGTGATAAACATGTGAAAAGGCCATGTGGTGAGAATAAGATATGTTCAAGGAACTGAAAAGCTTTAAGGGCTGCTATGGTTGGAAACAGAGATGGGTGGTGGGGGTGGAGCATGGTATAAGGTAAAGCAGAATTGGTAGATGGTCACTCCTAAATGATTCAGTTTTTATAAGACTGTGTTAGTCATCTTGGGCTGCCATAACAAAATACCACACGCTGGGTGGCTTAAACAACAGAAGTTAGTTTTCTCACAGTTCTGGATGCTGGAAGTCCATGATCAGGGTACAGCATGGTCTGTTCTTCTTGTGAAGGCCCTCTTCCTGGTTTGCAGATGGCTGCCTTCTCACTGGGTCTTTACATGATGGGGGACAGTAGAGTTAGATTGGGGGAGTCAGAGGGAAGGGGAGAGAGAGAGAGAGAGTGTGAACTCTTCTCCTTTTTATAAGGCCACAGTCCTACAGGATTAGGGCCCCGCCCTTATGACCTCAGTTAACCATAATTACCTCCTAAAGACCCTATATCTAGATATAAGCACATTGTGGGCTATATGAATTTTGGGGGAACTCAGTTCAATCCATGGTAAAGTCCACCACAAAGTCACTGAATGATTTACAACAGTAAAATGATCTGATCACATTTGACAAGATAACTCTAGATTCAGGGCAGAGGGGTAAGAAAACTTTCCTGTAGTTAATAAATTTGGGAGTCATTGATGTAACTCAGGATTTTCCAACCTCAGCGGTATTGACATTCTTTATTGCAGGGGACTGTCCTGTGCATCATAGGATGCTTAGCAGAATCCTTGGTTTACATTCACTCAATGCCAGTAGCATTTTTCCCTCAGGTGTGACAACCAAAAATGTCTCCAGACATTGCCAATGTCCCCAAGGGAGGCAGAATTGCCCCTGGTTGAGAATTATAGTTATAACTGAAGCCATGAATATGGATGAAATTATTCAAAGAATGAACTCCAAAATGTAATGGCTGAAAAGGAAGATGGGCCAACAAAGGAGGCTCTAAAGGAATGACCAGACAGGAGGAAACTAAAAAGGCTGATGAAATTAAAGGAAAAGAATGCTGTCAGGAGGAATAAGAGGTTAATACTATTAAATGCTGCTGAGAGATCTTGTAAGAGGAAGATTGAAAAATGTCCATTAAATATCACATGAAGGCCATTGATTACCTTAGTAACAGCCGTTTCAGTTTATGCATAGGCTAGAACCCAGATTAGAGTGGACTGAAGAGCAGAAAGTGGGATACAAGAAAATTGACACAACATTTTGGAAAGGAGGAAGTTACTTTGGAAAGTAACTTCCCTTAGCAGTAGGAGTGTGGGATCACAGGAGGCATTTGTATTTATTTTTATTTTATTTATTTTAACATGGGAGAAACCTGAGAAAGTTTAACATTTGATGGATGGTCCCAGTCCTTTGAGTCAACATGAGATAAAGGATAATCAGTAGTGCAGTGCTTCTAAGAAAGCACAGGTGGGGGACTTCCCTGGCGGCGCAGTGGTTAAGAATCTGCCTGCTAATGCAGGGGACACGGGTTTGAGCCCTGGTCCGGGGAGATCCCACATGCCGCAAGCCCGTGCAACACAACTACTGAGCCTGCGCTCTAGAGCCTGCGAGGCACAACTACTGAACCATGTGGCACAACTACTGAAGCCCGCACGCCTAGCGCCTGTGCTCCGCAACAAGAGAAGCAACCGCAATGAGAAGCTTGCGCACCGCAACAAAGAGTAGCCCCCGCTCGCCGCAACTAGAGAAAGCCTGCGCACAGCAACAAAGACCCAATGCAGCCAAAAATAATAAATAAACAAATAAATAAATAAATAAACTTATTAAAAAAAAAGAAAGAAAGCACAGGTGGAAGGACTGGCTCTGGGTTGGGGTGGAAACAGCTTCTCTGTTGTAACAGAAGAGAAGGTGCCCAGTATAATGCACTTTCCTGCACACCTTACATTTTGCATTTCTAAGGACTCAATATCTTTCCCGTGAAATCTGAAACTGCTCCTGTATTGCCAAATATTATTAATATTGCTATTTTCCTCAACTATACCGTGAAACACTAGATTCTTTCTCTTTCTTATTCTCTTCCCAAAATCTATTTCATTACCAATTTTTATTGATTCTACCTTGGTAATGTGCCTTAGAGTCCCGCTTTTATTTCCACTGCCAACAAATGAGTGCATATTTTCATTATTAGCTCAAATGTCACTTCCTTCTTGAAGCTTTCCCTATTTCTCGCAAACAAATTTTTATGTACTTCACAGCATTAAAAGAAAAACAGAAGCAGAAACAATGTCAAAATTAACAAAATTTTCTTACTATGTTATTAATCATCCTCATGAGAGTGTCCTGTTACTCAAAACATTTCATTCTTTACAATTCTTAAGGGCCCCCCTTTCTTCCTTTTTTTCCTCTTATCATTAAAACGTGTTCCAAATAATTATTTGCCCTTACACACCTGGCTTAAGTACAACACATATAACACAGCACCCCAATTGTCAAATAAATGTGGATTCACCACATCCACCAAATCAGCCTTGTCTGATATTTAGAAACACCATAAATTTGGGGATGGGGTTACCAAAATTTCTCTAAATTCTAGGTCACCCTATTCCTATGGTGGACTCGAACGGAACCGGGTTTTCAGATCACCTGCAGACTAGCATTGCCCAGATTTAAGCGAGCCCTTTAGACTAGCGCCTTGACTGAAGCAACTGGTGGGGGAATAAAACCGATAAGATGACGGGCTCTGGTTAACACCCACTTGAATTTACTTTGATGTGACTTCTTTCTGTTTCCAGTATAAGGTTCTGGTTGCCCACTACTTCCCGGTTCTTAAACCCTTGAGTAGTTCAGTTTACTTTTGTTCTTTCCAGACTTCACCGGAGTCGAGTGAAATACGTAATTTTTACTACAAGGTCAAGGAGCTGATTGTATGTGGTCTGGAACCATTTCCTAATCCTTTCACTTCTTTCGGTTATATTTGCCCACCAAGAGGAAAGCTTCAGATTATCCGGTAAAATCCGTCCAGACGGGGCGGTGACAGTGAAAGTATACAATTCGTGTTGACTCACATCTCCTCCCACTTCCACTTCTTCCAGGCCCTGAGGCAGCTTTTCCCAGTCAGCGCGCAGTCACCTGGTGCACCTGGCCCTTCCTGTAGGCCACGCCCTCGGGTTTTCCCAGCGCCCACGGTGCTCCCGCGGGGCCTCTCCACGCCCCGCCCCACGCCCCGCCCCAATCGTGAGCCACCTCCAGCCCCCTCGAGCCCTGGCTCCGCCCCCTCCAGCTCCCCAACGTCCTCGGCGTCTGGCCCGAGCCTGCGCCTGCGCGTGCGCCGTGGGGCCGAAGTCGGGGCGCGCGGTAGCTGGAACGCGGAGAGCGGCGGGCGGTGCAGCCAATGGGAGGCGGCGCTGGCTAGCGGCTGGGAGGCGGGGCCTGCGCGGGTGTTAGGTTAGCGCGAGGCGTGACCTAGTTGACAGGCTCTGAGGTGCTGCTGTGGTGGCGGCCGCGGGGCTGAGGCGGGTGGCAGCCGGAACCGAGTGCGTGCTGAGGGAGGAGGGCGGTGACTGGAGAGCGACGAGCGGCGCGGGACCCGGAGTCTCTTCCACTTTTTCCTTCCCGAGCGCCCCCTCCCACCCCTCCTACTCCGCATACACCCTGTTTGCCCGTGAGCCTGGGGAACTTGCAGCTTAAAGCCAGCCACCCCCACAGCAACATGTACCCCAGCAACAAGAAGAAAAAGGTGTGGAGAGAGGAGAAAGGTAACCGACCCGTCGAGTCCCGGGGGGCGGGGGTGGGGTGGGGTGGGGACGGGAGTCAGGGCTGTGTGTGCCGCGGCGCCCTCCGCCCCGCTCCCGCCTCGCGCCCGGCTGGCCGGTGCCGCCTTCCTGGCGCCGCCTCCCTGGCGGGTCCGTGTGTACACACGCGCGTACGCGCGCGCACGCCGGCGTGCACGCGCCGCCCCCGGGTACCTGCCGCTAGCCCACGTGTGGGCGCACGCCCCTCTCTGCCGCCCGCCGCGCCCGGTCACCTTCGCCCCGCTAGCGGCGCGGCCCGCCGCGCGGCGGCCCGCGGGCTCCGTACAACTTGTTCAGGCCCCCGCACTCTGTCCCCGGACCCCAGCTGGGACTTTCGGACTCCCGGCGCGGGTGTCCCGCGGATACGTGCCCGCCAGCTGGCACCCCGGCTGCAGCTACTGCTGCTGCTCCGCGCCCGCCGGGCCTCAGACGTTCACCCCTCGCCTCTGTCCCCTGTCTCCTGCCCATCCGCTGGCTGGGCGTCACCACCTTCGGGTGTTCAGCCAGGGCCCCTGCTTCTGCGCCGCAGTGTGACTTTTGGAACCTGGGTCTCTGGGGGAACCTAAAACGAGCGGGTCTTGTCCGCGAGGCTAAGTGCAGTCAGAGAATGGGCTTTTCTCTGCAGTGACTTCCTCTAGATTCCATCCCCATTCATAGTCTGAAGTTGCTCCGAGTAAGAGTGTGAGACTGATGTCGCTCTCTGTGAATGAGCCCATCCCTGAGTTTCGTGCAGATCAAAGCTTATCCAGATCAGCCAGGTTGACGGTGACGCTGATGTCGATGAGACACAGAGGTGTGCGACCCAACCCTCTTTTCTCCATCTCCCTCCCTGTTTTTCTCTGGCATCATAGTTAGGTAATATTCCAAGGTAAAACTTGAGTCTCTGTAGTTTTTTCTTTTCTTTTGTTTTCTTTTCTTTCTTTCTTTCTTTCTTCTTTCTCCTTCCTTCCTTACTTCCTTTTATCTTTCCTTTTTTTTTCTTTTTTTAAAAAAATTCTTTAGCAGCTGATTGTACAGAAATGTAGTAAAAAGTATTCGCACTGCTACTGCTGTGTATCAGGAGTGAGGTCGAGTGAGGGAAGTGCAAATCTCTCCTAAGTATCTCATCTGTTTTATAGAACAAGGATAAAGGGGCGACTAGAGTGAAAGTTAATTTCCTTGATAATAGTTCTTTAAAATCTGTGGATTCTTATTGCAACTGCTGTTCTTTATAAATAAGGCCAAACAGTGGATGAAAGAAAGGGAATGAATATGGGAAAAAAAATCCTTTATGTAGGGGCCTACTTAAAACAATGCATGAGGAAGGGGATGAGGAGGGACTTTTTTTCACATTAACTACTGGGAAGATTTAACATAGTATAACTGAATGACCCAATTAAAATGGTCTTTAAATGTTGACAGACTGTATGCCATTTAATTATGTTTTAATGATTATGGACATATATAGAACTAAATTTTGGTGTCGCAAAACAAATGCTGTTGAGAATAATAGGCTGATATATAAAGTAGCGTAAAATAGTTTTGCTTTGTTTTTTCAATAGAAGTTATTTGAGTTTCAACAAGGATTCACCTTGTAAGCACTGAAAAATCTTTTATGCCCATTTTTATTGGTGGTCTTGAAATGTTAGGTTTGTATTATTGATAATAATGAAGGCAAAATAGTGGAAAACATGGAGATTGTTTTCAATACATGAATAATTGATGAAATTATAGCGATTACTTAAGAACTATAATATTTTTCTGTCATAATAATGTTCCTAAAGTAACAATGTTGTAATGGTTCCTTCATTTAACATCTACACTGTTGGACTTTCATAAGCAAGCATTTTTAAAACTTTAATGTCTTGATTTTTTTTTTCTTCTTTTACTTCTAATAATAGGGGAAAATATTACCAAATTAATATTATCTAAACAGAGAAGCAAATGCACAATTAAAGAAGGCAGTTAACAAAGTAAATTTTTCTCTTGTCCAAAACTAACCTATTTTTGCATTAAAAGAGAAAGTTATTGTGACTTGAAGACTTTTTAGAGTAAGTGTCAGCGTCTTATCAGGATATCTATTTTTGGAATATTTAGTAAAGTATAATATTGTAAATCAACTCTACCTCAATAAACATATATATATACATATGTTATACCATCAAGAAGGAGGTGAGGATTTCCAGGACAGTAGTTAGTATTAAGAAGCTGATGGAAAGCGTGACCTTTTTCTGAATTGTACTGGAGAGGGTGGTATCATATTTTTGTAACTGTTATTTAAATCTAAAGGAAGGCTTACCCACCTCATTGAAATGTCAAGGCATTCTGTAAACATATTTTAACTCAGTATACCATCTAATAAGTACATCTGCAAAGGTGAAACATTCTTTAAGGAAAAGTTTTGTGTAAAGTTGAAGAAACTATATATATGACTGTGCCCCCCAGTATGTTTCATCGTTTAAATAACTAAGGAATTCTCAAGTCCACATAGGTTAAATAAACGGTGTTGATTTAATATTTTGTGCCCTAGTTCAAAACCACTCAATGTGTATTATCATTTCAAGTACTGAAAGTTAAATTATCTCAGTGTTTTACCTTATTGTCTTATTATTCATCTTGTTTTTTTCCTAAGTGTCCACACTTAAACTTTTAAGTAAATGGAATGACAGAGGCCAGGTTGCATTCCCATATGTACTTCTGACACTTACTGAAAGTACAAGTTGCTCCGTAATATCTTTCATCCTGATCGTTGATATTGCCGTATTTCCATATTAGTGATCTGAGCTTTTTTAGTAGTGCTTTGGTAAACACTAGTCATCACTTTTCCTCCTCTGTGTGATTATTTCAAATTTGCCATTCCCTTCAAGTTTCCTATTTCATCAAGACCTTAAGTTCCTATACAAAACAGATGACATTGCCTTTTAATTCATGGAGAAAATACATGTCATATAACATGAACAGCCCTGACATTTTCCTCCGTAGTCTCTTTTGTTTCTTTACATGTCTGTTGTTCTTTCAGCTTTCTTCCTTTTTTAGAGGAAGCACTTTTCATCTTTGTTTCTAAGGATTAACCCCTCTGCTTGTGCCCTTTATCTCATCTGTATTATTTGATATCTTGTACTATCATTTATTCTCTTTTGGGTATGTTTAGTTTCTCAGTGTCTTTGGGTTCCTCTCCTCATCCTATAACAACGATCAAGGAAGGTAGCCTTCCTTCCACAGGGCTTCACCTTGGAGTTGCTGTTCTCACTTTCCTTCTTTTCCTCAGTCCCTTAAAATCTCCTGGATCTCAAGTTATGCTCCAAGGAAACTAATGTTCCTAAAATCATTCAGTAATAACAATGATGATGGTACTAATATAAAAATAGTTACTATTTGAGTCCTGTTTGTGTGCCCAGCACTATTTTAAGTAACTTACTTGGATTATCTCATTTAATTCTCACAACAACCCTGTGAGGTAGTGTATTTTAAGGTCAAGAGCTTAGAACACCATTTGCCTGGGTTTGAATCCTAGTTGTACTGCTTACTAGCTGTGGAACCTTAGGTAAGTTATTCAACCTCTCTGTCTTAGTTGCCTCATCTGTAAGTTGGGAATAATACCTACCAACTACCTGAAAAAGAAACTGAGCCATAGAGAGATTAAGTAATACAAGATCACATAGATTTACATGATTTGGTGTTAGAATCCACACAGCTCTGTTAACCATTTTGTTCTCTTTCCAGTGTTGTTCTTGACCCAGTTGATAAAAAGCAATGGCTTATTAATTTTCATTCTTTCTTTTTTTTTTTTCACACACACACACTGTATTTTATTTTTATAAGAGATAAATAGACTGACACCAAGCATTGTACATGGATGACCACAACAAAAGCAACAATGATTGCAATTACCAAACATGAAACACACTCATACTATGTCATAATATTGACATTCAGTCCAGTAATCCTCCACTGTAACAGCTCCTTTACTTTGCAGTGAAAATTGATTTGTATATTCTTTGCCTCTGAGTCCTTGTGGGATTTTTTTTTTTTTTTAAATTCAGACAGAAAGTCACAAAAATTATACTCATCCTCATCAGTTCACTCAGTCCCATGTAATTCATTTTTTTTTTTTTCATCTTGATATTTTGTTAGCACTTTTATGAGTTCATCAGTTTTTCATTAGAGTTCTGAAAATGCTTATTCATTCAGTTCAGCAGTACAGTCAGTTACCAGAAACCTGTACTTGTCAGAGTCTTTTCCATGAATTTCTTGAAGATGAAACCCTTTTATAGGAACATATTTGCAAAATCATCAGAGTACACCCAGAACTGTCTGTAAATGACAAAAGACTTAAAAATGACCACGGTTAAAGATTTGATGTGAGTTCATAATAATGCAGTTGACAAGAAAATTAGTTATTTCTGAGATATACATTTTAAAGTAATAACTAGGATTATTACTTATAACATTATACCAGAACATATAAGATTTTTAGAAATTTCATGTAATGTCTGAAACATTTATATTAACATATTTCCATACATATTTCCATACAAATACAAATATAAGATTTTTAGAAATTTCATGTAATGTCTGAAACATTTATATTAACATATTTCCATACATATTTCCATACAAATACAAATATAAGATTTTTAGAAATTTCATGTAATGTCTGAAACATTTATATTAACATATTTCCATATAAATAACCCAATGAAAGTTTAGTATTAGTTGTTTTGTTTGTTTTTTTATACTGCAGGTTCTTATTAGGCATCAATTTTATACACATCAGTGTATACATGTCAATCCCAATCGCCCAATTCAGCACACCACCATCCCAACCTCACCGCAGTTTTCCCCCCTTGGTGTCCATATGTCCATTCTCTACATCTGTGTCTCAACTTCTGCCCTGCAAACTGGCTCATCTGTACCATTTTTCTAGGTTCCACATACATGCATTAATATACGATATTTGTTTTTCTCTTTCTGACTTACTTCACTCTGTATGACAGTCTCTAGATCCATCCACGTCTCAACAAATGACTCAATTTCGTTCCTTTTTATGGCTGAGTAATATTCCATTGTATATATGTACCACATCTTCTTTATCCATTCGTCTGTTGATGGGCATTTAGGTTGCTTCCATGACCTGGCTATTGTAAATAGTGCTGCAATGAACATTCGGGTGCATGTGTCTTTTTGAATTACGGTTTTCTCTGGGTATATGCCCAGTAGTGGGATTGCTGGGTCATATGGTAATTCTATTTTTAGTTTTTTAAGGAAACTCCATATTGTTCTCCATAGTGGCTGTATCAATTTACATTCCCACCAACAGTGCAAGAGGGTTCCCTTTTCTCCACACCCTCTCCAGCATTTGTTGTTTATAGATTTTCTAATGATGCCCATTCTAACAGGAGTGAGGTGATACCTCATTGTAGTTTTGATTTGCATTTCTCTAATAATTAGTGATGTTGAGCATCTTTTCATGTGCTTCGTGGCCGTCTGTATGTCTTCTTTGGAGAAATGTCTATTTAGGTCTTCTGCCCATTTTTGGATTGGGGTGTTTGTTTCTTTGATATTGAGCTGAATGAGCTGTTTATATATTTTGGAGATTAATCCTTTGTCCGTTGATTCAGTTGCAAATATTTTCTCCCATTCTGAGGGTTGTCTTTTCGTCTTGTTTATGGTTTCCTTTGCTGTGCAAAAGCTTTGAAGTTTCATTAGGTCCCACTTGTTTATTTTTGTTTTTATTTCCATTACTCTAGGAGGTGGATCAAAAAAGATCTTGCTGTGATTTATGTCAAAGAGTGTTCTTCCTATGTTTTCCTCTAAGAGTTTTATAGTGTCCAGTCTTATATTTAGGTCTCTAATCCATTTTGAGTTTATTTTTGTGTATGGTGTTAGGGAGTATTCTAATTTCATTCTTTTACATGTAGCTGTCCAGTTTTCCCAGCACCACTTATTGAAGAGACTGTCTTTTCTCCATTGTATATCTTTGCCTCCTTTGTCATAGATTAGTTGACCATAGGTGCGTGGGTTAATCTCTGGGCTTTCTATCTTGTTCCATTGATCTATGTTTCTGTTTTTGTGCCAGTACCATATTGTCTTGATTACTGTAGCTTTGTAGTATAGTCTGAAGTCAGGGAGTCTGATTCCTCCAGCTCCGTTTTTTTCCCTCAAGACTGCTTTGGCTATTCGGGGTCTTTTGTGTCTCCATACAAATTTTAAGATGATTTGTTCTAGCTCTGTAAAAAATGCCATTGGTAATTTGATAGGGATTGCATTGAATCTGTAGATTGCTTTGGGTAGTATACTCATTTTCACAATGTTGATTCTTCCAATCCAAGAACATGGTATATCTCTCCATCTGTTGGTATCATCTTTAATTTCTTTCATCAGTGTCTTATAGTTTTCTGCATACAGGTCTTTCGTCTCCCTAGGTAGGTTTATTCCTAGGTATTTTATTCTTTTTGTTGCAATGGTAAATGGGAGTGTTTCCATAATTTCTCTTTCAGATTTTTCATCATTAGTGTATAGGAATGCAAGAGATTTCTGTGCATTAATTTTGTATCCTGCAACTTTACCATATTCATTAATTAGCTCTAGCAGTTTTCTGGTGGCAGTTTTAGGATTCTCTATGTATAGTATCATGTCATCCGCAAACAGTGACAGTTTTACTTCTTCTTTTCCAATTTGTATTCCTTTTATTTCTTTTTCTTCTCTGATTGCCGTGGCTAGGACTTCCAGAACTATGTTGAATAGTAGTGGTGAGAGTGGACATCCTTGTCTCGTTCCTGATCTTAGAGGAAATGCTTTCAGTTTTTCACCATTGAGAATGATGTTTGCTGTGGGTTTGTCATATATGGCCTTTATTATGTTGAGGTAGGTTCCCTCTATGCCCACTTTCTGGAGAGTTTTTATCAGAAATGGGTGTTGAATTTTGTCAAAAGCTTTTTCTGCATCTATTGAGATGATCATATGGTTTTTATTCTTCAATTTGTTAATATGGTGTATCACATTGATTGATTTGCGTATATTGAAGAATCCTTGCATCCCTGGGATAAATCCCACTTGATCGTGGTGTATGATCCTTTTAATGTGTTGTTGGATTCTGTTTGCTAGTATTTTGTTGAGGATTTTTGCATCTATATTCATCAGTGATATTGGTCTGTAATTTTCTTTTTTGTAGTGTCTTTGTCTGGTTTTGGTATCAGGGTGATGGTGGCCTCATAGAATGAGTTTGGGAGTGTTCCTTCCTCTGCAATTTTTTGGAAGAGTTTGAGAAGGATGGGTGTTAGCTCTTCTCTAAATGTTTGATAGAATTCACCTGTGAAGCCATCTGGTCCTGGACTTTTGTTTGTTGGAAGATTTTTAATCACAGTTTCAATTTCATTACTTGTGATTGGTCTGTTCATATTTTCTGTTTCTTCCTGATTCAGTCTGGGAAGGTTATACCTTTCTAAGAATTTGTCCATTTCTTCCAGGTTGTCCATTTTATTGGCATAAAGTTGCTTGTAGTAGTCTCTTAGGATGCTTTGTATTTCTGCGGTGTCTGTTGTAACTTCTCCTTTTTCATTTCTGATTTTATTGATTTGAGTCCTCTCCCTCTTTTTCTTGATGAGTCTGGCTAATGGCTTATCAATTTTGTTTATCTTCTCAAAGAACCAACTTTTAGTTTTATTGATCTTTGCTATTGTTTTCTTTGTTTCTATTTCATTTATTTCTGCTCTGATCTTTATGATTTCTTTCCTTCTGCTAACTTTGGGTTTTGTTTGTTCTTCTTTCTCTAGTTTCTTTAGGTGTAAGGTTAGATTGTTTACTTGAGATTTTTCTTGTTTCTTGAGGTAGGCTTGTATAGCTATAAACTTCCCTCTTAGAACCGCTTTTGCTGCATCCCATAGGTTTTGGGTCGTCGTGTTTTCATTGTCATTAGTCTCTAGGTATTTTTTTATTTCCTCTTTGATTTCTTCAGTGATCTCTTGGTTATTTAGTAACGTATTGTTTAGCCTCCATGTGTTTGTCCTTTTTATGTTTTTTTCCCTGTAATTCATTTCTAATCTCATAGCGTTGTGGTCAGAAAAGATGCTTGATATGATTTCAATTTTCTTAAATTTACTGAGGCTTGATTTGTGACCCAAGATGTGATCTATCCTGGAGAATGTTCCGTGCGCACTTGAGAAGAACGTGTAATCTGCTGTTTTTGGATGGAATGTCCTATATATATCAATTAAATCTATCTGGTCTATTGTGTCATTTAAAGCTTCTGTTTCCTTATTTATTTTCATTTTGGATGATCTGTCCATTGGTGTAAGTGAGGTGTTAAAGTCCCCCACTATTATTGTGTTACTGTCGATTTCCTCTTTTATAGCTGTTAGCAGTTGCCTTATGTATTGAGGTGCTCCTATGTTGGGTGCATATATATTTATAATTGTTATATCTTCTTCTTGGATTGATCCCTGGATCATTATGTAGTGTCCTTCCTTGTCTCTTGTAACATTCTTTATTTTAAAGTCTATTTTATCTGATATGAGTATAGCTACTCCAGCTTTCTTTTGATTTCCATTTGCATGGAATATCTTTTTCCATCCCCTCACTTTCAGTCTGTATGTGTCCCTAGGTCTAAAGTGGGTCTCTTGTAGACAGCATATATATGGGTCTTGTTTTTGTATCCATTCAGCCAGTCTATGTCTTTTGGTTGGGGCATTTAATCCATTCACGTTTAAGGTAATTATCGATATGTATGTTCCTATGACCATTTTCTTAATTGTTTTGGGTTTGTTTTTGTAGGTCCTTTTCTTCTCTTGTGTTTCCCACTTAGAGAAGTTCCTTTAGCATTTGTTGTAGAGCTGGTTTGGTGGTGCTGAATTCTCTTAGCTTTTGCTTGTCTGCAAAGCTTTTGATTTCTCCATCAAATCTAAATGAGATCCTTGCCGGGTAGAGTAATCTTGGTTGTAGGTTCTTCCCTTTCATCACTTTAAGTATATCATGCCACTCCCTTCTGGCTTGCAGAGTTTCTGCTGAGAAATCAGCTGTTAACCTTATGGGAGTTCCCTTGTATGTTATTTGTCGTCTTTCCCTTGCTGCTTTCAATAATTTTTCTTTGTCTTTAATTTTTGCCACTTTGATTACTATGTGTCTCGGCGTGTTTCTCCTTGGGTTTATTCTGTATGGGACTCTCTGCGCTTCCTGGACTTGGGTGGCTATTTCCTTTCCCATGTTAGGGAAGTTTTCGACTATAATCTCTTCAAATATTTTCTCTGGTCCTTTCTCTCTCTCTTCTCCTTCTGGGACCCCTATAATGTGAATGTTGTTGCGTTTAATGTTGTCCCAGAGGTCTCTTAGGCTGTCTTCATTTCTTTTCATTCTTTTTTCTTTAGTCTGTTCCGCAGCAGTGAATTCCACCATTCTGTCTTCCAGGTCACTTATCCGTTCTTCTGCCTCAGTTATTCTGCTATTGATTCCTTCTAGTGTAGTTTTCATTTCAGTTATTGTATTGGTCATCTCTGTTTGTTTGTTCTTTAATTCTTCTAGGTCTTTGTTAATCATTTCTTGCATCTTCTCTATCTTTGCCTCCATTCTTATTGTGAGGTCCTGGATCATCTTCACTATCATTATTCTGAATTCTTTTTCTGGAAGGTTGCCTATCTCCACTTCATTTAGTTGTTTTCTGGGGTTTTTTCTTGTTCCTTCATCTGGTACATAGCCCTCTGCCTTTTCATCTTCTCTATCTTTCTGTAACTGTGGTTTTTGGTCCACAGGCTGCAGGATTATAGTTTTTCTTGCTTCTGTTGTCTGCCCTCTGGTGGTTGAGGCTATCTAAGAGGCTTGATGGGAGGCTCTGATGGTGGGTAGAGCTGACTGTTGCTGTGGCGGTCAGAGCTCAGTAAAACCTTAATCCACTTGACTGTTGATGGGTGGGGCTGGGTTCCCTCCCTGTTGCTGTGGCGGTCAGAGCTCAGTAAAACCTTAATCCACTTGACTGTTGATGGGTGGGGCTGGGTTCCCTCCCTGTTGGTTGTTTTGCCTGAGGCAACCCAACACTGGAGCCTACCCGTGCTCTTTGGTGGGGTTAATGGCAGACTCTGGGAGGGCTCACGCCAAGGAGAACTTCCCAGAACCTCTGCTGCCAGTGTCCTTATCCCCACGGTGAAACAGAGCCACCACTCGCCTCTGCAGGGGACCCCCCAACACCAGCAGGTAGGTCTGGTTCAGTCTCCCCCAGGGTCACTGCTCCTTCCCCTGGGTCCCGATGCACACATTACTTTGTGTGTGCCCTCCAAGAGTGGGGTCTCTGTTTCCCCCAGTCCTGTCAAAGTCCTGCAATCAATTCCCACTAGGCTTCAAAGTCTGATTCTCTAGGAATTCCTCCTCCCGTAGCCGGACCCCCAGGTTGGGAAGCCTGACGTGGGGCTCAGAACCTTCACTCCAGTGGGTGGACTTCTGTGGTATAAGCGTTCGCCAGTCTGTGAGCCACCCACCCAGCAGTTATGGGATTTGATTTTACTCTGATTGCGCCCCTCCTGCCGTCTCACTGTGGCTTCTCCTCTGTCCTTGGACGTGGGGTATCCTCCTAGGTGAAGTCCAGGGTCTTCCTGTCAATGATTGTTCAGCAGCCAGTTGTGATTCTGGTGCTCTCGCAAGAGGGAGTGAGAGCACGTCCTTCTACTCCGCCATCTTGGTTAATCCTCCCATTCTTTCTGATCTTCCTGTAGCAATTGACAAGATTTCCCCTTTTCTCCTCATTAAAACTCTTTTCTTTGCTGGTTTCCACATCAGTGGGACCCTGATTCACCTTGTACCCTCAGTGACATCTAAGTTTTATTTCATTTTTTTTCCTCTTTGTGTTCACTCCCTAAATGTTGTTTGTTTGAGGTTTGGTCCCCTGTCTTACCTTCCCCAATGAATTTCCTGTAGGCCTAGAATTTTAGGTTATAATTTCCAAATCTCTAGGCTAGATCTTTCCTGAGTTCCAGATTCTTGTTTTCAACTTGAATGGCCTAGGCATCTTAAATTCAATATAGTGTTGAGTATTGTAGTATTGTGATTTGAATATGTCACATCCGATGAAAATCTTTTTTTTTTGATCTCCTGTTGTGGCTGAAGAAAAGCCAGTTCTAGGAGCAGGGAGAAATGTTGGTTGCCCAACATTTTTTCACTTGTGCTTACCTTAATACTTTCTGCAGTTTATTTCTGTGAAAGAATCTTTTAAAGTGATTATTTCACTTGAGCTTACATGAATACTTTCTGCAGTTTATTTTTGTGAAAGAATCTTTTAAAGTGATTATTTTATGAGGGTTAGATTACCTAAAACTAGATACTGTCCTTAAATCCATTCATCTAAACTATAGTACTTTGTAATATGCTGAAAGAGAATTGGAGAGTGAGAGTATGACTGTCAATTGCTCTACATTGTGGCGACCTTTGGTAAATACATGATACATGACAGCTGACATACAGAATGAGTGAGGTTGCCAGTGTCAGTTTATATATTGAATATTAGAAAATCTTAATTTATTTGTAAATAAACCTAATTTATTTCCTTAGGTTAGAAATAAATAGAATTTTTTAGTTTTTTTCCCCAGTATCCTAGTGGATCGTTTTATGTACCTTCTAGGATATGAATAGTTAACTTTGAATGTTAGTGGTGTACTTTATAGAATAAGATTAAACGGCTCGGCATAGTATACAGATTCCTGTACATTTTTGTTTTAATTTATGTTTCTAGTTACTTTTCAATTCTGTGGCCACTTTCCCTCCTCGTAACATATCTTGAAGCTTCATTAAACTATTCGTATCTCCTTATCTTTGTTTACATTGCTCTACTAGTCTGAAATATCCTTATTTCTTACCTCTTCATGGCAGAATTCTACCTGTCCTTCAGGAACGAGCATACATGTCACCTCCTTTGGGGAGCTTTTCTTGAGAAGGTAGTACAGTGTAGTGGCTAACGGTATAGGCTATAGTTTTTTACTAATGGAGATATCTGAGTGGATTTTAATGGAAAGCTCTCTTGCTTTGGACAAACTACTGAACTTTGATGTGCTTCATTTCCCTATCTGCAAAATCAGGATAATAATACTATAAGTTTTGCTGAGTGTTGGGAAGATTATTTTAATAAAATTATACATGTGAAGTACCTGGCACACAGTGCGTTCTTTATAAACAACATCAACTATTGTTACTTCTAAGTGTTTAAGATGTTTTAATCTTATAATCAAGATTTATACTTAAAGTATTGTTTATATCACCTCCACAATGGTATTATTAATTGAAAGGGCACTTTTATTGTTGATGGCATTGTAGAATTAAGGAAATATCTTGGTGGCTGCTTTTCTTGTGCTGTTAGCATTTGTACTTATTTGTCTTAGGATTTTGTATTTTATTTATGTAGCTATTATTTCTTATCTTATCCGTATCCTCTTTTGTCTTGTGAACTCCTCAAAGTTAAAGGTCACCTTTGTACCTGCAGTGTATAAACATATCACCTGGCACATAGCAGACTGTCAGTAGATGTTTGAAAGAGTTTACTTCTTTCTTGGAGTATCACAAGAATGTCTTCCTCATCAGACTTAGATCTTATTTTTCCCCCTACTAATATAGTATTAATTTGACACCTTTTAACACTCAAATACGGAGTCATTAGATTTGATTTTGGTATTCTTCAAGCCCACACCAATTCTTTGGTTAGTTTAACGTGGTTAATATTTAAATTGTAAAATAATTTCTGAACTTAAAAGTTAAATACAAATGGAGATTCTGCTTTTATTTTGCAAGAACGTTTGCTGAAGATGACCGTAGAGGAGAGACGCAAAGAATACCTAAGGGACTATGTTCCCTTGAACACCATCCCGTCATGGAAAGAGGAGATGAAGGGCAAGAGCCAAAATGATGGTAAGTTTCTCAGAACATTTTTCAGGTAGATATTGTTCTCATTTATTTATGACTTCTGCAGGACAATTGTTGATAGAATTGAATACCTGGCATTTAATAAAGAGATGTCATTTTTGCTATATGAAATAATTGGTTGTCATTTAATTGCTTTTAGCAATCTACTCTGTGTTATTTAAACGTAAGAAATTATTTTAACATAATTCATGTTTGGAGGTATACCACATTTATGTTACGGTACTATTTTATAGATACTTTTAAAAAACTATTCTGCAGTGGTTGTTGGAGCAAATGATATTAAGGATATGTTGCTTTAGTGAGACGGCCTTTTGAGTTTGTTTTGATTTGGTTCATATATATTGCATTTCTTCAAGTTATTTTCAGGATTGGATACAGTTGAAAGATAGTATATTAGGAAGAATAGAGAAAAACCAAATAACATTTCACATAATTTAAAGAAGAGTATATATTTTGTATGATGTGCTATTGGTAAAGTATTTGTATGGTAAAATTTACTCACTCAAAGTTTTTATGGTTTGATGAGACTCTAGATAGTTTGACAGAAAATATATGTGTTAGCATATAAATGAACTGTTAAGTATTGAAAAGGTATATGGAAACAGTTATAAAAACAACGTAATAGATTTAATAGAAGTTTAATATGTTATCTTTGAATGAACACTCATTGGTGTTAATAGTCTGAATGTGAAATTTAAGAAGAAACAGGGTGCTTTTTAGGATACATAAATGTTTCGAAAGAAAAATAGTTTTATGAAAGGGACTGAGGACATTCTAATTTCACAGGTTGTGATCTTAGATTGGTGGAACTGTAGAGTATACTATGGACCCAGAACAAGAAGACTAGCATGGAATTCCTATGGACAAAATCTGTGGGAAACAGCAGCCAAATTAGACTTTGGTGTCTGTGAAGAGAACATGCTTATCTGAGTGTTTGGGCTTTAGAGAGAATTTTGTTTTTCTGGGAAAGCAAAGCCTGTGAGTTCTTTTAGAGCTAACTCTGCCTGGAAAAATGTGTGACCTTGGGCAAATGGGGTAGTGGCTCTATCCCAGATTCTATTGGGGTCACTGAACAAGCTGATTGGGATGTACACATCTGACCTGCTTGCCCAGTGTCTTCAGTAAATGCAGTTGTTTTAATAATGGGCTAATTAAGACATCATTGAGAGAAGGTAGTGCTGTGTAATGAAAAGAATATAAATCAAAAGGACAGATTTCTGGGCCTTGACTGAACTAGGGCCATATGCCTCTTCATGGTTGGGTCTGTTATTTATTCTTTAGTTTATGAGAAACTGATATTGAATACTTCAGCTCCACTTTTTGTGGCAAGTGAATCTCTCTTTCACTTGTGCTTCATTCATCTGATTTTCTTTCTTCATTGCTATTGTAGGTGGTCAGTTTTCTAAGGATGCAATACCTGATGATCATCTTTAACAAATTTTGCCTCCTGAAATAGAGGTAGATTTCTGTTGCTGCCAGAATAATTGAAAAAGCAATAGTGATACCCAGGCTGCATTGCCCAGTGTTCTGCTCGCCTCTGTGTAGAGGCTTGGCCTTTATGTTGGTTGCTTCTATTTGAATATTCAGCACGTGGGAGTGTAGGGTTGAACTGGGTTGTTAGAGAATTCGGAGTTGGATATTTTCAGAGATAACCACAGCCCAAAATATTTCTGCCTAATCAGAGACGATACATTGAGTAACACCTCACATTGTTATTCCCTAACAAGAGTCTGTGTATTTAATCCTTTCTCCCAATATGAGCTTTACAGTGGTTTACAACTGCTCTCTGTATTTCGTTTCTTTCCTTCATATTTTTTTGAACTTGAAAGTTCTTCATGAAGAACTAGGTGGTGTACTCAAAATTGTGTTTCTATTAAACAATGTCTTATTTCCATCTAATGTTACTTGCTTCTCTCTATTGTGACCTGGAAATTGGTGACTGGTCTCTTCTTTTTTTCATGAAATAGAATGACTCATTCTATAATTAATATCTGTTAATTTCTTTGTGTTATATATATATTTCATAGTGCTTTCTTGCAGCATTACCTACCCAGTGCTCAATTACACTAAAATAATAGTCAAGAGAGTTTTAGTATTTTATTAGTTTGAAAGACCCTTTAAAAATATAAATCTTTAAAAAATGATAAAGGACAATTGTAAAGTTATATTTTTATATTTTATTTCGAAGTGTTTAAGCCACTGCTTATAAATGTATATGTATATAAATAGGTATTGATATTTATAATAGTTTAATCTTTTAAGTATGAGATTTCAAACTAAGTTTTAAAAGAAGTCTGTTTATAATTCTGTCATATAGTTTCTGATTTGTAGGAAAGGAATAGTACTTATTGGGCTAGCACAACATGCCAATTTTAAATTTAGTAGTTTATCATTATTACCTATGTTTTTATAGAAGGCCATGTGTCATGGCCTTGATATTCATGATTACATGGAACGTTCTCAAGCTACTGTTTAATAAGTTTTTTTCTTAACTTTGCTCAGTTTTCTTTTACTTTAATTAAATGCTTCTTGTTATTTTATTCTAACAAAGTTAAATAATAACGAGAGGAGTAGTAGCCAGATGTATTTGTCATAATTTTAATTTTAAGCTGTCTTAACAAAAGGAAACCAAAAATTGCCAAATAATATAAAAATCAATGTGCAGAAAAGAGGAAGCAAGTAGATAATATTTTTATTTTGATTTACTACTTTCTTAATATTGGAGAACTAGGGATCAGCAGAGGAAAGAATGGGAGGTGATTACCAAAAAAAACCCCATTTGCTTATTGTTCATGTTTATATTTGTCAACTACTATTAGTAAATCTCTGGAATTATATGCTTCTAATTACTTCTTCCTCTGTGTTAGCAATTCTGTAATAATTCTATTTCATTTGTCAGTTGCTGTGTTGTAGGGAATTTTAAAATGCTTGTCTCTCTATTGTATCTGTGTCTCTAGCAACTGGAATAGTGCCTCATGTGTAGGTGGGCTCAATCAGTATGTTACATAAGTATGCCTCAGAGGTTACAGTCTACAATGGACAATTCTTTTTTCTTTATTTTTTTTCAAACTTTAAAATGAGCATTTAAAAACATATATAAAAATAGAATACTGTAATGAACCTTTCTGTGCCCACCACCCAGTTTCAACAGTTAATGATGGTCAGTTTTATTTCATGTATATCAGTGCTCCCTGCACCTTTCTGCCAGACTGTTTCAAAGCAATTCCTGTATATCTTATCAACTTTATCTGTAAATATATGTATGTGTGCCTATGCATGCATCTCTAAAAAGGTAGGGACACTTTTTTGTTGTTTTAATATAACCACAGCACTCTCACATCAGAAAATTAATTCTTTAATGTAATTAAATGTCCAATTAGTATTCACATTTTTCTCATTGTCTAATAAAGAGTCTTGCTTTTTTGTACAGTTGGTTTGCTTGAGTCAAGATCTAATAAACAAGGTTCACATACTGATATATTTCTTACGTCTCTTTTAATCTATAGTTTCTTCTCTTTCTGTCCTTTTTCCCTCTTGTAATTTATCTGTTGAATAAAGTAAGTTATTTGTCTTACAGAATTTTTCACATTTTGGATTTTGCTCATTGCATCTTTGTTGTGTCATTTAGCGTGTTCCTCCGTCCCCCTATGTTTCTTATGAGCTGGTAGTTAAATTCAGAGGCCTGATCAGACTTGGGTTTAATTCTTTTTGAAAGAATACTTTATAGATTATCGTACCTTCATTTTGCATGATGTCTGGTGATCGCTCTCTGTGGTGATAAGACTGATCGCTAGGTTCAGTTACTGTCGGTCTAATCCATTCTTTGTAAAGTTCCCTATCAACTTTTTCCCTCATGAATTTAGCAGCCATTGATGATTGATCCATTATTTTATTAGGGGTTGCAAAATAGTGTTATCCTAATTTTATCATTCCTCCTTCGTTTATTAGTTGGACTTCTGTAAAAACTTTTCCTTATCAACTTTTTTTGTTTTCATGCAGTACAGTTTATACAGAAAAGGCAGAATAAATGCTAGATTTCCTTTTATTTACCAGCTTTCGGATTGAATTGGTTTCCTGAAATCCTCCAAAAGTAGCCAAAGAGTTCTTTCTCTTTAAGTTTTGACTGGCATTTTGAATCTTTCTCTTCCTCTTTCCCCATTCCTCCTCCCCCCACATGAGTTAAATGGGAATACCTCATTTAAAGTATAGTGCCTGTACAAATACATACAATCACTAAAATATAGTCCTAGGATATAGTAGAAAGGCAAAGATAGATACAGATATATCAATGGATGGATGGATATGATAGAAGAATGGCATTGCTTCTTTGTAGGGACAGAAGTCATTTCTCAGGTTTACTTGTTATGTGTTCTGTTCTCTTTTGCTACTTTCCACGCTGAGTTTTCTATTAGAATACCACTCAGAGAAGCATGACTTGGCCATGCCTTATGCTAATTTTCTCTACTGGTTGGTATCAGAGAAAATAGCTATAGCTGTAAGTTTAGATTGACTGTGAATCTATACTTTTAATGTTTATATGGAACAGTAAGGGATGAAAAATATAATAAATGATGAAGGTGAGTTAAGTGGAAACTATAAAACTATTTTATTCAGGTATGACAAAATATTAAAAGGGTCACTTAGAAAGAAACTTCATATTTCATATCCTATATGTAATATTCAAATCTGATTTATAGGTCATTTGAAAACACTTAACTAGGAAAATCTGAACTGTGAAGTCTTTGTAAGTCTGAATTTCCATTTTTTGAGGTGTATAGAAATATTTTGAGATATTTGGGTTGACTAGGGGCATGTGTGTAAACTTTGTTTCTTTTGGTTAACTTAGAAGCTCAGCCGCTTTTGGTCTCTTAAACTAATTTCTACTTTTAAATGATTTTCATAAGAGGTGATGGCTGACCAAAGAAATATAAGTTAAGTCCAAATTGCTGAGTCTCTCCATCACATTGAGATCTTATTTCAATGTGGGTTTTGAATTTTGTTATATTTTACCTATGTCCTAGGTTGAATATTGATATTCAGAAATCATCAAAGAAAGAGTATCTTAATCATATTTCAATCCCAGTGCATAGTCCAGTATTTTTATCCTTAGTAAATTAGCAGTAACTATTTTTTGAATGTTAGTATGTTTATTAATTACCAGGAATGAGGAAATAAGAATATAATTATGTTGCTGAATATTATATGGAGAGGGGTAAGGGACCATATGGTAAAACAAATTAAAAAATTCTAATAACTATGATGAGGTGGGCTTTGCCGCAGATTTTTAAACTATATTAACTGCATTATTTTATTAAATATTTGATGTTGTTGGTTGGAAGACAGGCCACAATTTAAAATGACTGAATAGTTAGGAAAATGGTATTTATAACAGGATGGAATTCAGTAGGCTTATAAAAATTGGAAAGGAATGTTTCCTATTATAGTCTTTTGATATTGATCCCTTTTTATATTATTTTCAGTTTGACCACTATACTTTAAAAGTAAAATAATCTGTAGAAGCAGAAGAAAGCTCAGAGCAAAACATCTCAACTTTTTAGATACAAGTCATTTATTTTCAGCGGGTGGTGATTTTTTTCCCCCACTTGTATGATCTTCAAATGAATTTAATTAAAAAAACAGAAAGCTGTTTTTGCCTCAAGTAACTTAAGACCACTCTAGCTTATTCTTCAAACAATTATTTGTGAAGTTTCCGTTACCTGTAAAAATGTTGCACAAGTAGAACTTATATTAGAAACAGACATTTTTCACTCCAAAAGTGAAAAGTAGACTAGGATAAAGACTAAAATCCTAAATGACCTGAATTCTTCTATGATCTGCCCCTCTTCTTTTTGGCTTCTTGTTATATCACTCCCTTTCTTGGTCTCTGCATCTAGTCACACTGTCCTTTCTCTTTCTGGAATGTATTGTGCTCCTTCCCACTACTGGGTCTTTATCTGGTTGTTTTTATCTCCATGTCCTTGTTAATTTTTCTCAGCTTTCAGTTCCCAGCTTGAAACCCTTCTATTCTGTCTGGAGTCTTCGCTGAACCCTTACTTTGGAACAGTTTCCTGTATTAAATACTTTCATACAGCTATGATCCTTTTCATACAGCATTAATATCAGTTTGTTTTTAATGTACTCAATCATAGGATTATCTGATCAAGATCTATCTCCTTATAAGATTAATTACTGTGAACATAGGGACCATGTTGTCTGTCTTAACTCTCCCTTATATCTCTGGCATCTAGCATTATGCTTGGTGCACAGTAGATATTCAGTAAGTATTTGTTGTGTGAATTGAATAAATGATAAACTATTTGCCTGATGGTATTTCATGCATTATTTTCTGTCTTCCCACATTTTCTTCACTGTATTGTAAAAATTCACGTGGGAATAATGGGTTTAGAAATTAATCCAGTTGCTTTTTAATGTAGGTAATAAATACTTTGCATCTCTGTAATATAAGGTTGGTTTTATTGTTTTAAAAGTTAGATAGCCTAATGATAAATTACAATTAAGATTTTACAGAACTACTATATAGATATTTAACTAGTTGACACAAGGATGAGAATTTATGTGTATTCATCAGCATTGTGTATTATTATTTATAGTACTTAGTAACTAAACGTTATTTCAATTTCTGTGAACTTAAATGTCAACAGAACTTAAGTTAAATGAGTGTAAATGTAGAAACTTAAGCCTATTATATAATAAGATTTTAAAGTGTAGAAAAATCTTAAGGTATTACCATTGTAAATGCACTTACTTTGGCATTACTGATTCTTGACACATAAAACAACTGTAAGAAATTGTATTAGTATTATAGCCTGTTTAAGCCCTTTACTGGGTTAGTTGGTTTGCTTCAAAAAAGAACTTGGCTACAGATAAAGAATTTGGTTTCCCATGGAAGAATTAGGCTAAGTAAGAGAATTTTGAGAATAAATAACGTTCACTCTAATGTATAAAAATATTAAAAATTTTTGTGTAATGATATTTTGTGTGAAGTTGTGAACATTGGTTTAGGCAAACATTTGTGAAGTAAGGTTAACTTCTAAAATAGAGAAAAAAGAATATGAAGAAAAGAACATATAGTGATTCATAATTCACTGCATGGTTTTGTTTTTCCTCTGCCTTTGTCTCTGTCTTGGTCTTTTAAACTGTTTTCCAACACTATTTTAACAACACATAAATAAGTTTTATCGTACATTGCATCATGTACCAAGTGCTATGTAAATTGTCCTTGTATTTAAGCTTGTTTTTAAAATAATGTAGAAACAAAAATCAAACACCTTTTTTTTTTTGATACATATCAAGATGACCCAGTGTTGAAAACGCAAGATGAGAAGTTCTTTCTGTGTTATTTTGTTAAGTCTGTAACTTCACCACAGATTGTGTTAGTTTTCTTTTTAACCCATTAAATGAATTATACTAGAAAATATGGTTTTACTTAAATACATTTTGGTCAGTGCAGACAGATACTTTGAGATAGGTTATAGACTGGTGGTAGCCAAAGCCAACCTTTTCCTTTCTCCCTACCCCCATCCCCACCTTGATTGTCTTTCTGTATAAAAGAATCTTTATAAAGTCTTTGTCGTCTTTTTTCAAATATTTAGTTGTTACATTTTCATGTAAGTATTCAAAACAAGGATTTGAATATAGTTTACTGTTTTATTGAAGCCTTTGATTTAGAACCAAGTTGAGAATTACTGATGAAACAAGTAACAAATATAGATAATAACGTTCAATAAAAGTCCATATGCCTGGCCATATGCATGCCAGGGCAGAAGATATATGAACCTTTGGAGGTTTGGAAATAATACGGTTTAGTTTGGTCTAGGTCCAGGGCGAGCCATGGATTTCAGATTGCTAGTTGTTCCCTAGAGATTGGATTAGGATATATTCAGTTTTTTAAGAATCCAGACTATCCCAACATAGAGGTGAGTCTCGCATTAAACTTAGATTTGAGATTGTGTCTGCCATATGAAAATAACAGAGTTAGAGATTTTCCAAATTTTATACTTCTCCTGTATTAGTGATTCTGTTGGGGTAAAAACTTTCAGGGTTTTGTTTTGTTTTGTTTTGTTTATTTCTGTATAAGTTGAGGCTTACTGTTATATACCCATCAGGTGTGTAATAATGGGAGTGATTTTTATTATTTTGATAAGTATATGTATCTTCTATGTTAACTCTGGGAATGCACAGGTTTTGGGATTAAACGTGTCTGTCATCAAATCCCGATTCTGCTGTTATATACCCTAGTCAAAGAACCTGTGACCTCCCTAAACTTGTCTCCTCATATGTTAGTTACCCCGTTGGGGCTGTTTGTTTTTCCTTCTTAAGGTTGTGAGGAGAACTAATTGAGAGAGGACATCAGCGCATCTACATAGCTCCAAAGCCTTCTCTTATTATAGAATGCACCTTCCTCTTGCATGAAACTTCTTGTGACTCCTACTCATATCTGTGCTCATAGCCAGTGTATAATAGAAAGTAGATTTTTTTCCTCTGCTTGTAACTGTAAATACATGTACAGTTTGTTTGAATTTGGACTGTCTGCTTTAGAAGGTAGAAATTGTGACTGTTTTGGAATTTTATTTTATAGGGTCTAGTGGAGGTCTTTGTGTACAAATCCACTTAGTAGTTTGTGGTAAGTGTGCTAAATAGAGTTACAACTGGTCAAGGAAAAATATTTTTAAGACAGTCAGTTATTTGGAAACATCAGGCACTACTTTTTTGTTTCCTCTGTGAGTGCTTGTACGTTGTTTTAAGAATTTTGAACTTGTACTGTTAGATTTGAGAGAAGATGGCATCTAAAACTGAAGATACTTTCTGAATTAAAGGCTAGTATTTTAAAATTTCTTAATTTTCTTGTTGTTATTTAGCACTTTGTAAGAGTAAATAACAAGCTAATAAAATTTCTGGCCATTGGTGTATGTGAATTCTAATGTCATTGAAAGGGAAAAAATTTTTGTTTAAAACCGGATTTGACTGAACAGCTTTCACATACTAAGGGAATAGCATAATTCATACATCAGAAGAGATGACTTTTAGTTGAGGAAAATATCTTGAACCTTTGTGGATATGAGAAGTCTAGAAAGAAAAGACAAAAGCAGAGGGGAATTTTGAGTTTCTTGGGCAGCCTGAGAGAGAAGTGTGGAGGATATAGGAACAAAAGGAAAAGATGTGAAGAGAAATGGTGGAGAGCAAGAAGCTCCAGCAATGGGGCAGGAAGTTAGTCCCTATGTAAGGACAGAATCCATCCATCCTTAAAGAATATAGATAGGATGGGGGCTGGAGATATTTATCTTACCTGATTATTAAAATAACAGGTGTACTTGGATGCAGATACCCAGTACCTGACATCTTGGTTGTTTTAATGATAGTAGAAAAAATTATATGACTCATAAGAATACCGAATTTAACCATACTTATGAGTGTCTTCGACAAATACAAAAAATATTCTATCCTCTGTAGTCTCTGAAATTCTTCCTCTTATGCAGGTGGTAAGAGACGGGACAGAGAGAACAATGCATACCTAGCAGTTTACTAGACATATGCTTATCTCAGCTAAGTAACTCGTTCAAATTTATGGTAACTTAACTTGGTTCTAAAGCATGTTTAAAATCTGTTTAACCATTTTAATTTTAACAGTTCAGTGGTTTTAAGTACATTTACAGTCATCATCAGTACCCATTTCCAAAATCATCATTAGTACCCACTTCCAAGACATTTTCACCTTCCCAACTAGAAACTCTGTACCCATTACATAATAACTACCCATTTTCCCCTCTCACCCAGCTTCTGGTAATCTCTATTCTGTTTTCTGTCTCTATAAATTTGCCTGTTTTAGACTTCCTGTAAGTACAGTCATACAATATTTGTCTCTTATGTCTGGCTTATTTCACTTAGTATAATGTTTTCTAGGTTCATCCATATTGTGGTGTGTATTCCAATTTCATTCTTTTTTAAGGTTGGGTAGTATTCCACTATATATGTATGCCACATTTTGTTTATTCATTCATCTGTTGATAGACATTGGGGTTTCCACCTTTTGGCTACTGCGAATAATGCTGCTGTAAACTTTGATGTACCAGTATCTGTTCGAGTCTCTGTTTTCAGTTCTTTTGGGTATATAACTAGGAGTGGAATTGCTAGATTATTTGGTAATTTTACATTTAACTTTTTGAGGAACCACAAAACTGTTTTCCACAGCAGCTGTACCATTTTACATTCCCATTAGCAATGCACAGGGACTCCTCTACATTCTTGCCAATGCTTGTTATTTTCTGTTTTTTTTTTTTTTTTTAATAATAATAAAATATAAAGAATAATTTCTTTCAGCAATGTTTTGGAATTTTCATTGTACAGGTCTTTCACCTCATTGGTTAAGTTTATTACTAAGTATTTTATTCTTTTTGATGCTATTGTAAATGGAATTGTTTTCTTAATTTCCTTATCAATTGTTCATTCCTGGTACATAGAAATGCAACTGAACTTTGTGTGTTGATTTTGTATCTTGTAACTTTGTTGAATTCAAGCTAATAATATTTTGGGTTTTCTACACATATGATCATGTTACCTGGGAACAGAGGTAATTTTACTTCTTCCTTTCCAATTCATAGGTGTATATTCCCTTTAAGCTGCTGCTGAATTCAGTTTGTGTTTTGTTGAAGATTTTTGCATAGTTATTAACAAGGGATATTGGCTGTAGTTTTCTAGTAGTGTCTTTTTTTGGCTTTGGTATTCAGTAAGGCTGGTTATATAGAATGAGTTAGGAAGTGTCCTGTCCTCTTCAATTTTTTCGGAAGAGTTTGAGGATTGGTGTTAATTCTTCTTTAAATGTTTGGTGGAATTCACCAATGATGCCCTCTAGTCCTGGGCTTTTTATGTTAGAAGGTTTTTGAAACTGATTCAATCTCCTTATTAGTTATAGGTCTATTCAGATTTTCTATTTCTTTATGAATTAGTTTTGGTAGGTATTTCTAGGTGTGTTTCTAGGTATTTGTCCATTTCATCTAGATTATCCAATTTGTTAGTGTGTAATTGTTCATAGTATCCCCTTATAATCCTTTTTATGTATGTGAAATTTGTAATCATGTCCCTACTTATACTTCTGATTTTAGAAATTTTAGTCTTTTTTTCCTCTTAATACAGCTAAAGGTTTGTCAGCTTTATCTTTTCAAAAAGCCAGCCCTTAGTTTTGTTGATCTTTTTAAATTGTTTTTCTAGTCTCTATTTTATTTTATTTATCTCCACTAGTCTTTATTACCTCCTTTCTTCTGGTAGCTTTGTGTTTAGCTTGTTCTTTTTTTTTTTTTTTAAGTTTCTTAATGTATAACATTAGATTATTGATTTGATATTTATTTATTTAGATTTTTTTTGACATGGACCATTTTTAAAGTCTTTATTGAATTTGTTACAGTATTGCTTCTGTTTTATGTTTTGGTTTCTTGGCTGTGAGGCATGTGGGATCTTAGCTCCCCAACCAGGGATCGAACCCACATCCCCTGCATTGGAAGGTGAAGTCTTAACCACTGGACCGCCAGGGAAGTCCCAAAGTCTCTCTTTGTTTACTTTGTCTTCCTCAGGGTTTTACAGATGTTTCCTCAGGAGTTCTTCCGGCTCAGTGCTGGGACACTCCTTCAGCACATAGCTAGGCCTCCTCTGAATCTAAGGATTATCTTGAGATGCAAGCTTAAGGTCTTCTCAGCTCTTTTCTGAGCATGTATCCTGTCTAGACATGCACACGACTTTCTAAATTCCCCTGTATACATGGCTGCTTTTGAATGTCCTTATTTCCTAAAGAGCCTCACCGTATCTTCTCCTTGGGCATTATATAGTCTATTATATGTCTGCCCGTAATCTTGTCCCAGGTGTCTGTGAGTCTGTAGTTGCCTAGAGCTTTTATGAGCTCTTTTATGAGCACTGCCTGATGATTTTTCCATCTTAATTTTGAGTTAGGTGAAGTAGGGATGAGTGCCTTCCATCAGTTCTTCAAGTATCCCCAGATAGGTGAGAACAGACTTACACAATAATTTGCAGATAAGGTCTTTTCTCCTGGTTCACAGGAGGGAACTGGCAACCACTGCTACTGCTTCAACACCAAGACTGCTGTTGTGCTGGGGAGGGTGTAGGGCAAGGATGAGTAAAAATACTTTAAAAAGTCTCTTTTGAAGATGGGTTTTTCTTGATTGGGTGTTTGCTTGGCTTCTGTAAACCTTAGACTGTTTTCCAGAATTTCAACAAAGTTGGTTCAGACAGTTTCTGCCTGTTGTTTTCAGTGTTTATTTGGGCAGATGAGAGCTTGGAGCTATCTGGTTCACCATTCTGCTTGAACTTTATAATTTCAAATGTGAAAACCAACTGTTTGGCTACCACTAGCTGCTTTAACAAAGTAACCCTCAAGTTCAATGGCTTAACCTGATAAAAGTTTATTTCTAGTTTACTTAACAGTCCATTGTGGGTGTTTGTAATTGGTATCAGTGGAGCAGTGGTGGTGGTGGTGGTGGTGTTTGGGTTGGGGAATGTGAGTATGTGTCTTTGAGGGGGCATTCTGTTTCACGTAGTTCTTCAGCGACAGAGCTGATCAAGCCTATGCCTTCTTTAACACGTTGCTTCTGAGGGTGCCCTGGAGAACCTTAGGGGAAAGGGGGAAAGAGAGGGATGTATCAGAGGGTTTTATGAGCTAGCCCCCGGAGATGGTGCACTTGATTTTCACTCACGTATCTTGGGCTGGATGTCAGGCACATGGCCATATTTAATTGTAAGAGAGGCTGAGAAATGTAATCTAACTATATACTCAGGAAGAGGATGAAACTAGTTATTTTGGTGAATAGCTAGTAATATCTGTCATACCAGCCATGCACAGAGCTTCCTTGGACTACCATTTTCTATTGAATGAGCTGTAAGATACACCATTTTTTTATATTCCATTAAGAAGGAAGAGGAAAAAAAGCACTGTCAATTGAATTATTATACAGTGCTCCCTAATCACCCTGATCTCTGTCAATAAATTTAAAATAAAAATTATTTTAGATTTCCTCCATTATATACTTTTATGATATATCATACTTGAACATACCTTAGAAGGAAGCTATAAGTGAAGTAAGTTTAGGTCTTCCTAGAACATCTTTGCACTCAGAATCCATTCTTCTGAATCATTTTTTCCCATTCAGAGTTGTCGATGTGTTTTTCCACAGAATTATTTTTATGTGCAGTTAGGAGAGTTGGTGATATAGTACTACCTAAAAATGTACTCTGCTTTTGTCTGGGATTTCCTTCTAAACCACTGATACCTAGTCTGTAAGTTTTAATGCTGGCATATTCTTGATCTTACCAGGTGGTGTTAATGAAAGATTTTCAACCAGTATTTGGACTCATGTTCTTTCCTCAGATGGTCATTTGGATTGTTGCCTGAAATGTTGAGAGGTTGCAGTTGTCTAATTATATCACCAGAAATGATAAATAAATTCTTATATACACAGGCAGTGAAGACTGTCATGAACACCACCTCCACAGCAGCAACTGTAAATACCTTTAATTGTAAGGCATCTGCCAATTTCAGAGATGTTAAGATGTTAAAAAAAAAAAAAAAGGCATCTTTGAATTGAAGATGTATAGTATGTTGAATTTGTTTTGATTTTTAAGTTTTTGTGTTTTTTAATATTTAGGACTTTTTACTCCTAATGATGTCTAACCTATTGAAAACACTGGTTATTTGAATTTATAAAAATTATTTTTTAGTTTTTCAAGTTCTTTAGTTTGGAGAATTAGGTGAAGTGAAGGGTAGGATGGATCAGCTCTTTGGAGCATTGGCTTAAAGTTATGAGAGTCTGATTTTAGAACAATACAGGAAAACACTTAAACACTGTTAGTTGCTTCTGAATGGAATGGACTCTGACACAGTGCATTTTCTGTCATTGGAATTATTCAGAAAGGTTCTGGATGAAAATCAGTCAGACAGAGTGAAAGCACTTCCTTCACTGGGCAGTAATTGAAGAAGATGTTGTCTAATGTGTCTTTCTGACTGTTGAGATTCTTATTCTAAAATAATTTAATTTTGTGTAAGTGGTCTTCCCTTTTCTGATCCTTGACAGTATAATTTATCAGTGCTTTCTGTCGGCGACTGCAACACCAGTGATTTTTTTTTTCCTTAATGTAAGACAGACAACTAAATGCAGATTACTGTTCTGTTTCTAATTAAGTGATTAAACATACTAAGCCAAGGCATTCTTTGGAACACTGATTGGCACAGAGGGAGTGTGTATTCAAGGAATAGTACTTTTTTCTTTGTGGATTACACTGCAAAATATTGTTACCTTATTTTCCTGGGGGCACAGGAAAATTCTAATTTGTTGGTTCTTTCAGGGTTTAGTTTGTGAAAGGGGCCACTGTCAATTTTATTTTTAATTAAAAAAAGGCTTATGGAAATGACCCTCTTTCCTCTCTTTCTTTTTGTTGTAACACAGTACTTGTGGCTCGTAATAACTCCAGACTCGTTGGAATTATCAGTACTTAAACAGCTAAATAAGGAATCTTCTGACCTTTCCTGTTAGTGGCTCAAATGGTCATTACAAGGATTGTTCATACACTTTTGCGGAGCAAATTAAATAGATGAAGGACAGCCGAGTTTTAGAAAGAGAGAGAGCCAGAGATACATCTTTTTCTTATTTTCTTCCTCATACCCAAATCTAGATGTCAAGTTATCTGAGATTTACTTTTACTGAAAGTAATGATAGTGAATAATAACACTCCCTCTTTAGTTTTGGCCATTCATAACTTGCCAATAGCTCAAACCTGGGATTTTAAAGACTGTTGAACTATGTTCATGGAATGCTTTATTGAGTAAATATGTGTTTTTCATCATAATGAAAACATGTCTTTTTTCTGAATAGATTTGTACTGGTATTCTAAATATTTAATGTATCTCCCTCTTTGTGAGAGAGACCGCTCTAGATTTCTCTGGTAATATTTCTGGCAAAGTCTGTGCTCTTAATCTTTCTGCCTCTTATGCTTTTACAAATAGTCTACTGTATGTGTACTCTTATATAGTATTTTGTTAGTTTTTATAGTAAAAACTAACATTATATATACATGGCATTTTGGAGCTTGCTTTTTCCACTTAAAACTGTATTTTGACATTTCCTTGTTTTTTTTAAACTGTATGTTTTATCATAAATCGTTTAAATTTATTTACCATAAATTATTTTATCCTTGATGGACACTAGGTATTTTTCCCAATTGCTAATAAGGATATGATGAATATGTTTATAACCCTTGTATATATGTCTGAGGCTTTATGTGAGCTAGATTCCTAAAAGTGGAACTGCTGGGTCACAGTGCAGATTTGAAATTTTGGTAATATTGTTACATCATCCTTCAAAATGGCTGAAATAGTTTATACACACATCAACATTGTATGAACACCAGTTTTCTCATAATTCTGTCAACAAAAAGTGCCATTAATCCCCGAAATGTTTGCCAGTGGAAAGGGTAGAAACTAATAACTTGTTGCTGTTGCTGTTAGCCATTTGGATTTCTTTTGTGAGTCATCTGTTTATAACTTTTTCGCACTTTTCTGTTGGATTGCCTGTTTTTGTGTTTTAACTTTGTAAATGTTGCAGTATTTTTTAAAAGCCTGTTGTTGAAGAGTATGGTAGTTAAGAATACAGACTTGAACCAGACAGCCAGGCTGAATACTGGCTCTGCCATTTCTTGGGGAAGGTTGCTTAATCTCTGTACTTCAGTTTCTTCATTGGTAAAATAAGGTTTGTGATGGTGTACCTCAAGAAATTATTGTGAGGATTAAAAAAATTAGTGATTTATAAACAGCATAGAACAGTACCTAATCCTTAGTAAGTGATCTCGAAGTGCTTAGCTTTTATAATAATTATTGCTATTGTCATTTATGCTATCTTGTTATTAGCAAAATTAAAAATTTTTGGTCACATTGGCTAGTGTTCTATTTAATGTCTCTTGCATTTGAGGTTTTATTAAATTAAGACTGCTCATTCTAATATCTATAAAAGTAAAGACTTTTAAGTCTCTTCAAAAAGTTGGCTTAATTTTACTTTACGTTTGTTATCTGAGTGGAATTTCTTTTGTGTGGTAGGAGGTAGACTTAGAGTTTTTTTTTCCCAGTGGGTATCTAGTTATGCCCATTGATGTTTTCTTAGTCATATACTGAAATTTCCATGTATGCACGAATCTGTTTCTGGACTCTTTATTCTATTTCATTGTGATCTGTTTGCCAGTTCTTCTGTCAGTATTACACTCTTATAATTACTATAGTTTATTTATATATTTTGATATTTTGTTTGTGAAAAAAGCTACTCTCACTTCTTTTTCAAAATTTTCATGGTTATTTTGATGTACTCTTTCAAACTGATTTTAGATTTTGTTCTATTTATAGAATAGTCAGAGTTCTATTCAAATTTTATTTTAAAAAATCCTATAAGTTTCGAAAAGGTTGATATCTTTACAGTATTGAATGTTCTTATCCAAGAATATAGCTTTCCAAAAAATTAATAAACGTGATACATGAACATGGAGAGTCAAACAGTACAGAAGAGCATAAAATGAAAAATAAGCATTTATCTCTGGCTTACTTCCGAAATCTGTTACTACCATTAATAATTCATGTATGCTGTAGAAAATTTTTGTATTTATATAAATGTGTATTTAGAACTCCCTTATCCTTTTTTTTTAAAAAATACATATAGGATCATGTTCTAATACTGTTTATTTTTCTGTATCTTTTTTCCACCTCATAATCTATTGTGGAAATTCTTCCATAAGAAATTCTAGTGTTTTATTTCATTTATTTTTAAAGTCTTTGTAGTCTGTCCTTGTGTGGACGTATTGTGATTTTATTTAATCACTGTCTTATTGATGGCATTTTGATTCTATCAATTTCTTTTTTGCTAGTATAGCTAATATTTTATAGAATGTCCTTGTATATTTATCTTTGTAGT
Organism: Balaenoptera musculus; assembly: GCF_009873245.2. NCBI lineage: Eukaryota > Metazoa > Chordata > Mammalia > Artiodactyla > Balaenopteridae > Balaenoptera > Balaenoptera musculus. The sequence continues at coordinate 40,560,121 of NC_045799.1, forward strand.
CTTGTATATGTTTATATCATAAGAATAATTTCTAGCCATGGAATTGCTAGGTCAATAGATTCAAAGTTTTCAGTTGACAGATGTTTCAGTTTCCACTTTTAAATGTTGAACCATCATTTTATTCCCAGTTTTAGTTTATGCAAATACATTATTTCCCAACACCACCTCTGGATTTTATCAGCTGTATTTTATTTTTGCCTCTCTGATTGCTTTGCTATTTTTTGAAATCATGAATAAGGTTGAACCTATTTTAATATGTTTATTAGCCATTTGTTTTTCTGTTTAAGCACTTACTGTGGGCCAAGCACTGTATTAAGTGAATTGCATGCTCATTTAATGAATTATTTCCTCACATCATTTGCTCATTTAAAAAAAAGGTTTTAAAAATTAACCTCCTAAGAGTTCATTGCACGTTTAGGAAATTACCTTTAGTTATATGTGTTGCAGAGTTTTTGGTTTCATCTATTGTGTATTTTTAGTGATTGTGTATGTATGTATTTTACACACAATTTTACTTGGTCATTTGATATTTCATAATTTTCTTTATCTCAGTCTTATCAACTTTGGTTAGGCTTATTGCTAGATATTTATTTAATAGATTTTAAAATTATGAATGGGCTCTTCATTCTCATTTAATTTTATAATTGGTTATTCATGAGGTATAGGAAAGTTCATTTTTGAATACTGATCTGGAATTTTGTTATTAGTCACAGTCTTTTAAGAGATACTCTTGGATTTTCTAGGTAGACAATAAAGCCTTCTGCAAATGATCTTATAGCTTCTTAATATTCGTACCTCTTATTTTTTTTTTCTTTTGCTTTGGCTAATGTCGCTAGTACTGTGTTAAATAATAGTGTTCATAACAGGCATTCTTGCCTTGTTCTTGACTTCATTGAGATTTATTTATGCCTTAATTAATAAGATAGTAATTTCATCTTTTAGGGGCACTTATTTTGAAGGAAAGTAGTCTACCTGGTACATGATAACGTCTTGAAGGTTAACAGACCTAACTTTTAGTATATGTACTTGTGCAAACATTTTATTCTCCACTCTTCCATTTATATAGTGAGGATAATTATTAATCTGTAATGTAAAATTTTTATAAGGAAGTTACTAAACATGATATTGTAGTTACTCTATAGAAGTTTCATTATATGACAGATGGCTATTTATTGAGTTGTTTTCAAGTACTTATTGATATTTCACACTGGGGCATGACTACTGAGTTATGGAAAATTTTTTCCTCTGAATTTTTGGTTACTCTGTCGTTGATCTCAAAAGTAATTTGTATTTTTTCATGGGCATAATATAGTGAAAGCTTATTTAGACTTTTAATTTCTTTCCTATCATCTCTTAAATTCATTATTCAGGAAAAAAGAAGGGTACAGTAGTGCAGATAAACAAAAAATGGATAATCACAAACCCATTTTTGAAATGCATCATTCAGACAGCCAACAGGGATTCAGTAAAGAACAAGACATGGTTTCTGCCATTTTGAATTCTATATGATGTTTAATATTTAATAGTCTTGTCTTTTCAGCTGAGATTTACTGACACTAATATTTTAATAGTCTCCAGTTCCTGGCACAATGACTGGAATCTGTTGGGTTCTCAGTAAAATTTTGCTTAACATATTTAATGTTTATGAAATGTATTCAGAATCAGCTTCAGATTCAGGTTCAGAATACAGATTGTGATTCAATAGGTATGGATTAGGGCCTAGGAACCTACCCTATTAGCAGTACCTCAGGGTGTTTTCCTGTGGTTGCTCCTCATAAGTATAAAAATTTTTTTTTCTGAGTAGAGATTTTCTGTTGTATCTCACAGAAAATCAGTTTTGGAGGAAGAGGTTCACTGTCATCTTCAATGCCTTAGTAATGTAACTTTGCCTTTCACTTTAGGCTTCAGGTTTTCATTAACGAGGAATCTGTTCATTTAGCACAAGTGTGGGTGGGCTCTCGGGTATCCACTTACTAAATACATGTTGGTTACTTAACATTGATAACTTGCAATAATTAGCTATTGATTTACTAATCCAATGATTCATTTTAAGTTAACTTTATGATTTTGTAAAAAAAAAACTTTTGAAAACTGAAATGATCTTTTTTCCTTTTTGAGATCCTTGTCATGGCTTAGGTGCATAGAGCTTGAAAAAGTTAAGCATTTCACATGAGGCCTAAAATATATTTTTTAATGATTAAAGTCTAATCTTCATTTTAAAGAGTATTACCCATGAGTAGCTGGTTATATTCTAACATAGCCTGCAATTTAATAAGAGCCTTTTTTGTATTGTTATTTCAATACACTCCAAAATGTGAACAGATTATGATGACCCATGGAAACATGATTGCAAGTTTGTAGAATGTCTTAATTTTGGCATCACTAATTTAGCCAAAATAGAAGTGATGATGGGAGTTTAATCCATTTTAAGGTTTCTATAAAAATTCTACAGTAAAATTTTGTTTCAGTAAATATTTTAGTTGCTGAGTAGGATCAGTTGCTTTGTTTGTTTTTGTCTTTTTTTCTTCTTCTGTTGCATCTCTATTCTTAAATGTAAGTTAAAAAAAGTGAGTTGTAAGAGTTACAAAAACATTTTGCTAAGTCCTATTCAGTAATTAATAAAAATTCCTTTTATGGAGTCCTATAACTGATACCACATTTCATCATGCTGGGCATTTACATATTTAATTTATTTGATAATTTTAATAAGAGATACATAGTTTCTTGATTGATAGCTTGGTTGAGCTTTACCCAGCTCAAAGGAATTTCTGAATTTCATTTCTGAATTTAAATCAGTGATGTTGCTAATCTGTGTAAACCACCTGTGTTTATCTGTGTGTGGAGATGAGGAGTGAAAGTTAGTGACCATAGAAGTAAGGATAATTAGAGGTTAATGATAAGGGAAATAAACATTCCCTTGGAATTAGAAAAGGTTCTGTTTGTTTTTTAAGATACCTATAAAGTGCTTAATATGTGCTAGACCTAGTTCTAAGTGCCTTACAAATGTTAACTTACATAAGCATCACAGCAGCTCCGTGGAGTACATTTATTATCTCACTTTACAAATGAGGAAGCTGAGGTACTGAGTTGTTGGCTTGCCCAAGGTCACACTGCTGTTGAGTGGCAGAGTCTGGGTTTGGAACAGAGGCCTTCTGGTTTTACATCCTTTTCACTTACCCTCTGTTAATGCATGCTTTTGTTTTCCAAAAGCATTGCTTATGTGTTATGTGCTTACTATTAATTATATTTAAGTTTGGAAAGATGTATTTTGTGCTGTGCATTGTATAATTTTTATGGATTACAATTCATAATACCATGATGTTAGTTTTTAATTTAAAACATAAGCAAATAGTAGAAAAAATAAAGTTCTTGTGGATAATAAAATTGTCAGTAATTGTCAAACATTGTGAAGAAGGCTTTGTCCCCTCAAGTAGATGTGTAATGAATACAACTTTACACCACTTAAAAATTTATTTACATTTCTTTGTAATTCAACCTGTGTTCTAAATTTGTGCTTAACGAATTATTGAAAGTTTTTTTAAAAAATCTGCTTTTTAAGATATTTATTTACCAGTCACCATTTTTTTTTCAAGTTAGCGCGTGGACCACATAAACTACATTTTGCAACTTTTAGCAACGTGTGGTCTATGAACTTGCTGCTCAGACTGGAGTGCTAAGGTATCTATGGATTTTTACCAGGGAGTTTGTGAAGCCACACAATAAAAGTATTACTCTTTTAGAGCATCATTTCTACTAAAAGCTTGGTGGGGGTGGAATATTAAGTAATTTAATTGCTCGACATTTAAAAAGTTTTTTATATTGAAACTAAATGATTCTCAAGATAAAAGGCAAAGAATTTCACATTAATGGTCTCTACCCTAGAGATCCTGAGGTATGTTATCAGTTCATTCTGTGGAAAGATTTCAGGAGTGCTTGATTATATTTGAAATCAGTTGGTGTCTTGGAAAGTTGTGAAATTAGTGAACTAAGCAACATAAAATGCTGATCAGTAAAGCTGAGTAAGAGCCCTCATTTTAGAAGTCAGTCAACTACTGTAGTGTCAGCATATCAAAGTGTTAATCAGTAATCTTTGTTGGGCTGCTGAAAAGAATAATATTATCAAAGACACATCTTGTTTTAAATCTTGGAAATATCTTAAGGTTTTCTTGGCTTTTATTTTATTAAACCCTATTTTTAAGTAATCCTGAGTAAAATTAGGATTTATAAAAAAGATAATTTGGGGTTATCATTTAATTTACAAAAGCATTGAACATAGTATTCCTTTAAATAACTTGCTTCTTTAGCTTTTTCAGTTCATTATATTCACAGCGTTCCGACCTGCATATAAATGAAGCAAAGAACACCAATAGTTTATAGATGTTTATTTTTTTTAATGTAAAACCTCATGTTGAAAGATTAAAAGGATATAAATTTGAAAACCTGTATAGCCAGTGTTTTGTTCTTAAAATACCTAATAGGTTTGGGTATAAGCAATATTGATAATTGCCTTCAATTTCATTCTAAATACTGAGATTAGAGCTTGAATGTGCCACTTACTTTTTTATTTTTTAATTTTAATTTTTATTTTATTGGAGTATAGTAGATTTACAATGTTGTGTTAGTTTTAGGTGTACAGCAAAGTGATTCAGTTATACATATACATATATTCGTTCTTTTTTAGATTCTTTTCTCATATAGGTTAACACAGAATATTGAGTAGAGATCCTTGTGCTATGCAGTAGGTCTTTGTTGGTTATCTGATGTATATAGTAGTGTGTGTGTGTTCATCCCAAGCTCTTGATTTATCCCTCCCCACCGTGTTTCCCCTTTGGTAACCATAAGTTTGTTTTTGATATCTGTAAGTCTGTTTCTGTTTTGTAAATAAGTTCATTTGTATCATTTTTAGAAATTAGATTCCACATATGAGTGATATTATGTGATATTTGTCTTTGTCGGACTTACTTCACTTAGTATGATAATCTCTAGGTCTATCCATGTTGCTACAAATGGCATTATTTCATTCTTTTCATTCTTGCTGAGTAATATTCCATTGCATATATATACCGCATCTTCTTTATCCATTCCTCTGTTGATGGTACAGCATGTCTTCTTTCATCCATTCCTCTGTTTATGGTACAGCACATCTTTATCCATTCCTCTTTTGATGGACATTTAGGTTGCTGCCACTTTCATTTTATTAATAAGTATGACCATTAAAACAGTAATCATTTGACTTGTAGAGTGACATGAATATATTCTTGAAGTATCCAGATGGTAATTGTGGCACAAGGCTTTTTTACTTAAGTGATTTCAGAAAGAAAGGAGGGGAGGGGTGGGTGGTAGCGAACCTTTTAGTAGGGCAGTTATGGGGAGAGCAAATTAAAGAGTTGGCATGCTGTCCTGGAGTGTATTTTCTATGTGGAATTTGCCACCCAGTAGCAGAGAAAAGTATAAAGCATTCTCTTTGTGTAATAAATTTAACCAGAAAAAATATACTTTGTTCTTTTTACTTTTACTTTGTTTTATTTCTATTTAGGCTTGACTGAGGAAGAAAAATAGTGGTCGGTAGAATTGGCATAGTTCTTAGTCTAAGTTTCTTGATTTATCACTATATTTGTTCATTCAAGCATGTTTAATTCACATCATCTGTAAAACTCTGTAGACTGAAAATTTTCTATAACTTGGCTAATTACTTTTATAATAAAGAATATACTTAAAACATAAAGTAAATTGTTCATGATAAAAGAAAAAAAATCCTAATTTCTACTTTCAAATTTCTTTACTTATGCTTTAGGTAGAAGATGAACCAGAAGTAGGAATTGGAGAGGGTGTTTTTGTTTGTTTGTTTTTGTGGTGTTTTTTTTTTTTTTGCTTGTTGATAAGATACAACAGTACTACTAAAATAGAGGGGGTCGGGGAAGAAACTGTAAACCGAGACGTGTGTATGCATGATGGTAATTATTTGAGGCTCCTCTAAGATGTGCCCCTCGGTTTTCTGTTCTTGCAATTTTGGGGGGAGAAATCCTTTGTTTTGAGGATATAATTTCTGTGATATGATTTCTGGAATTTCTAAAAATTAATGCAAGTATATGATAGCAGGCCAAGTCCAAATTGCAATGACAAAAGAAAATAAGAATAAGAAAAAAAAATCCGTAACAGCTCTGGAAAACAGGAAAGAGTGCAGTCAGTGGATCAGAACATTTGGGGACTTTCTGGAAGATATAAGACTGACAAGATTAGATTATTAGAAACCACTACTACTGAACAGCTTGTAACTCAACATAGGGAAAATTACTGCGGACAATATCAGGGTAGTTAGAAGACTCTAGGATCAGTGAATCTATACGAAAAATATGCTAGTTTCTCCCTTTTACCACTCTAACGGCAAAACCCGCCCACAAAGTCCCACAGCCTTTTATTATGGGAGTGGGGGAGACTCTTGAGGAAGGTAAAGCAGTGATCTGAACCAGCCGTCAGTACTGAACAATCTAGATCTTTATTTAAAAAGATGAAGACAATGATGAAATATTGGATATTTGAGGAAAATTAGCAGTGCTGAACAGAGGACTCATACTAAAATAAGCAGAGCAAATAGCCCAGAAATCAGTTAATGTGAAAAAAAAAAAGAAACTGAAAATTTTTAGTTTCTAGAGAAAGGAACAGTGAAAAACAGTTCTTGACAATTAAAAATTTGATTTTGGCCCTTAGAGGCCAAAAAATATAGAGGGTACTAGAATCCAGAGTGCTAAGTTGACTCCAAAGCTGTAATCAGAATACTTGCTGACCTAGATACTTATATTTAAAGGTCACATGCTTTTGAGAGGAGAGATCTTTGGGCCTCCACTAGATGAGGAGTTGGAATTGAGGCCTCTGCATGAGGCCGAGGCTCTTCAAGATAAGTCTTTAATGAAAGAGAGTCCAGAAAATGAAATTTAACTTCCAGCAGAGAACATCAGAGACATTTTCTTCTCATGGCATTTGGGTGTGAAACTAAAAAGTCTCCCTTAAAGATTTGTGGCCATAAGCCTGTCTTCATGTGGGTGTGAGATTCTAATATATACTATCTGTCTAGTTCAGGAAACTGCAGGCAGAGAAAATTATTTAAAAGTAGTCAAATGTTGATAGTGCTACAAAGCACCTAATAGAAACAAAAGTTAATACTCATTAGGGGGATGCACCTTCAAGATAAGCCTTTTAGTATGACTGTTGGTAAAGCATGAATGAAATACTTTGGAGAAAATCAGCAATCATGAGCAAGAGTAAGCAGGAAAAACAGCAAAATTAGACTTCTGTGATATTGAAATTACTAGGTAAGAGTATGGAATATATATATAAATGTTTAAAGAAATAAAATGGAGGATTAAAAAACATGAGCAAGAGACAAAATGCTGTCAAGAAGTACCAGGAAGATTTGAAAAAGAATAGAACTTTTAGAAATTAAAAATATAATAATTGAAATGGAAAAACATTGAACGGCTTAAATGGATTAAACCCAGCTGAAGAGGGAATTAATGAACTTGAAGACAGATTTGAAAAAACAGATATGGAAACATGAAAGACGTATTTAGAGTCAGAAGAATAAACATGTCTAATATATGGGAAGTTGGAGTTCAGAAAAGGAGAATGAGGAGACTGACAGTCCATATCCAAAGAAGGAATGAGAATTTTCCAAAATTAAAAAATGTGAATCATTAGGCTGAAAAAACACAGTGAATCCAGAAGAAGAAAAATAACTGGATAATGTTAAGGACAAAGAGAAAATAAAAGTAACCAGAAATAGTCAGATTATCTGCAAAGGTATAAAATTAGACCAGTAGCAGACTTCTAAACTCCAACAGTAGATGCCGTAAGTCGAGAATTCAGCCTTCAAATACTAAAAGAATACAGATACCATCCTGGAAGTAACTAGCAAAATCATTCAAAAACAAGTGTTTTGAAATATATTTTCAGACAGATATCAGATTGGTAAAAATTTAAAACTCTGACTATATTGTGTTGGTGAGCTTGTGTAGTAACAAGAACTCTTAGCTTGCAGAAGTATAAACTAGTTTTTGAGAGTAATTTAGCAATATCTAGTAAGTTTGAATGCACATTTCTCCAGTGACCCAGGAATTCTACATACATATGTATGAATATACCTTATATACCTTAGCATTGTTTATTGATCTGTTTTGACCATGACATAAATCAAAATTTCAGGAAACAAAATTTACTGTGTACAGTACACTTTGATCTATCTCTGTGCCTTACTACTTTGTTCATTTTCTTCCCTTTTCCCTTTACTCCTCACCACTCTTTTTTTAAAGCTTCCTGTGACCTTGACCTACTAACATGATTTTATTGGTAGGTTGTAAGCTGTAGTTTGAAAAACACTCCCTTAAAGAAACTCACACATAAGTGCAATAAGGATGTTCATAACAGTATTGTTTGTAAAAGTGAAAAACTGGAAGCAATCTTAAGCCCTAATAAATGGAGAGTGTATAAATAAACTGTGGTATATCCTTTAAAGGTGCAGAAGAATATATAAAGTATGATATATGAAACTTAAAAATGCAAAGCAATACTATGTATAGCTTTATGGATATACACATATATAAAATATATAAGGAAATCCATGGTAATGATAGACACCAAACTTAGGTTATCTCTGGGAGGAAAAGAAAGGTATTTCTGTTATCTAGATAACACTTTTTTCTTAAGCTGGGGGGTGGATACATAGCTGTTTATTAAATAATATCATACATGCCTTCGTATGTCTAAAATATTTCACAATAAATTTTTTAAAAAGGGAGGTAATGATATTGACAGATTGAGATTTCTCTCAAGGAATAGAGCAAAAAGAGTTGAATGTTATGGGAGAAAAGTTTGAGACCTATAAAATAGATCCAAGAGATCACTATCTGTGAAATAGGAATTCCAGAAGTGAAAAATACATACTGCAGAAGCAGTAGACAATGAAATGGTAGAGTAAAATTTTTCTGAGCTGAAGAATGCCATCAAATAAGATATACTGAAATCAAATTTCTGGTAAAATCAAATATTGGTCAAGCTTTGAATTCCAAGGATCAAAAGAAAATCAAGTTTCCAGAAAGAGTAAACAGGCTCACCCTAAAGCAGAAGAAGTATCAGATTGGCATCTGATTTTTCTTATGCAGCACTGGATACTAAGGAACAGAAGAAAAATTTCTATAGGATTCTAAGGTAAAAGTACTATGACCCTAAGGTTCTGTATGCAGCAAAACTGTTTTAAAGTATGAAGACAGATATATATTCTTTCCAAGGGATTCTGAACTACAGCACTTATGGATAAATGAATATATTATTTGGAAGTACTTAAGCAAAGTGAAATGAATCAGAGAATTCTGGATGGAAAAAAGAAAGGTATACATTAAGCATAGATGAACAAAATCAAGCAACAAACCGAAACAGTCAGTGAAACTTATGGTTAAGTCTAAAAAATTAATAATATACTTTGATGTACATTTGAGGTATAATATAACTAGAGAAAATATTCCTAATAAAATGGAAGCTATGAAAAAATGACAACTAGGAAATAAGATTTTAGATGATTTAATAATAATAAAACCTGTGCTCTAGCAGGTTATGAGTGGAGGGAGGAAAGTAAAAGAATACTGTGCATAGTTTGCTGTGCAAAATATTTCTATTCATAGAACTAGAAGTGGATATTTTTACTTTACTTATGAAGAAATATAGATGGAAATACATGTTGAAAGTTTGAGGAGATTTTGTTAGAAGATGGCAGATGATCAGTTCTCCCAACCTTCTCCATATTTGCTTGAAATGACTAAAAATGTCTTTTTTTTTTTTTTTAAATTAAGCCTGTAACAGCATTGGGCAGCAAGAAACGGTTACATTGATAGAGCAGATTTTGGGGAATTCCCTGAAGATAGAAAGTAGATGGAATGAGACGGGCAGAGAAACAAGAGCAGAGAAAAACCACAACTGAAATTGAGAAGTTTTTCCTTGGTGGACCTCAAGAAACTCCATTTGTGTTGTTAACAGTTTCAAAGGATTGAAGTGGTCTGTGGGGTAATCATCAGAGTAATTAATTTAAAAACTGCCTGTACCAGCTGGACTCTTTTCTTCTTCATTTGTACAGAATGATTGTCAGCCAGGGTTATTTGTCTCTAGGATAGAGTCATGGCTTCTGTTCTGCACATGATGAATCTGGAGAAGGCTTCTGGTTGTGTGTGCTGGGGTTGGAGAGAGTAGCAAAGCAGAACACAAAGGGGAGGAAAGGGAAAATGGTTCCACATGTATGAAATACAATAAAACACTCCACCCCGAAAGTAAAGTCTTCCTATTGTTTGCTGTCTTGGAGGTTCCAGACCACAACCTGCTTTATGACAACACATTCTAAATTAAAACCTCTTGATATGCTCTGCCCACTCACATTCATCCTGAAATCAGCTCTCTCATTCAGGGAAGATTCCTTCAGAGAGGGACAGACCTACAGATCTATAGGAGAAACCCAGGTTATTTAGATAGCTCTGGAACACCATTCACAAATTTGGAATACCAGTGATTACCAGAACACCAACAATATCAATAGAAGATGAACTGAGAGAAAAATTGACTCCTGGAAGATGAGAATGATGCAAGAAGTAGGTAGAACTTAAATGTAATTTGTATCCTTAGAGAGATTTAAGGGGATAAAGCAGCTGAAAAAGTAAATCAGGCTATTCTGAAAGAAGCGATCTGCAGAGTTCTCAGAATCAAAAAAATTGCTAAAATAAAAAATATTCAAAGGAAGGGCTGAAAGTTGAATTAATGATTTAGAAGTAAGGTTGAGGAAACATCCTAGAACCCAAAGTTAAAAAGATGGAGATTGAAATATGAGCATATGTTTAAGTTACATGGGGCATGGAACCAGGTATGTGTTCCAGGGATGCCAGGGAGTGTTATATGAATATTACAGAAGGAGAGTTAGATCAATATATACAGATGTGAAAAGATGGTCAAGATACATACAGTGAAGAAGCAAGTTGTGAGAATAATATGTTTAGTATATTTGTGATCAGAAATCATATGCATGTTCAAATATGCAAAAGAAAGATGAAAGGACATGAATGATCTCTTTTTGAGAAAAGGATGGAGGGATGAGAGAAGAATACTTTCCGTTTTTCTTAAAACATAATGCTGTTTTATAAGGAGCATATTTTTATTTAAAAAATAGAGCATTAAAAGTTATGTTGAGGGGAAAGGAGAGCAACATGAGGTTAGCAGCGGTTTCCTAAGCCACTGATGTACACATAGTCTCAAGTCCATAATTTTCTCTGTAACATACAACTTTTCTGTTACTTCTTAGGAAGCATCTCCTTCCCTCACTTCATAGACTCTCACAGAAGGGTATTTTCACACACTTCTCTGAACCTTCTTTACCCAGAGTATTGGGGTTGAGGTGGCTAATCCCTTCATTACATGTGGATTTTGTGAGAGAGGGTATTATGTATGTGGAGAATACCTTAAAGTAAGGATATCTTCTAGATATTGCTTTATTAATAAAGGGTAGTATCAATCCAACATCTTCTGTAGAATGAGTCAGGATGTAAATAAATTAAAATAGTGAGTAGTAAAGGGAAAAATAAGGAGACTTCCATATTCAAGATTTTGAGGTATATCCTAGTCGGATTTTTTGGGTTGAGAGTAGGAATTGGTCAATATCAGAACAGTAACATATGAGTGTAATCACAGAGGTGTGAAATGGTGTTCTGGACCACCTGAAAAGGCCCCATCCTTTTTGTGAGGAGATGGATATGATCCTTGATCTCAATATGCTACATCTACTATAAACTTCTGAACCCTCCGCCATCATTCAGGATGCTTCTCTAATGGTTGAAGAAGTGGAGGATCACATGGGAGAGAGTGCCTGAGGATCCTTGCCTGGGACAAGTTATGGGAAGAAAAGTCTTGCAGGTATTCTTCCTCTTATATATTTTACTTGGTTGCTGTGTTTTTATTGGATAAAATAATTCTTTTCCTGAAAGGGGTGAGGAGTGGTTAGCGGGAGGTGGGAGATGGGAGGGAGTAGTCTTTTGTAAGAGTGTTAGAAGAACTAGGAAAGAATACTAGCATCTTTCTGTCTTTTCTTTTTCTGCTCTTGCACAACGTTTGCTGTCATCTTCACAATAAAGGAAGTTGTGCTTGAATCACAGACTCACTTCTGTGGTAATAAGATTCACCAAGAACATTTAGGTGCATAGCATGCTGACATAATAGATTAGCTAGCCGCAAATTTTAAAAACCAATGGAAAATGTTTAGATCTGTGAACTGTATTGAATTTAAATTTTTGAATATATGTTTAAAAAGCTTGTTTGTAATCGTTGATTATTTCTTCTTTGATTGTGTTAGTTGGTTATTTAACCATTTGATACTGATTTATTTCTTAGGCATGAAGATGTTTAACACTGCTATGCACTTAAATTAAGTAGTTAATTAACTGGAGAACCTTAAGTCTTAATTCATGAGTTTTCTCTGGAATAGTAGAGTCTCAGGTGCCAGGAGCTCAGCGAATGGCTTCCAAGATAGCTCTAGTTCCAGTGCAGCTTAAAAATATTGCAAAAAGATTATTTTCTTCAAGCTGTATGTCAGGGAATTTCATAGAGATTTTCTAGGTATCTGCTTATTGAAGTTTTAGAAATGGTATCTTCACTTGTATTCTTGATAATTTGTAATTCTGTTGTGCTTTTTGTTTCTTTTTAAACATCTTTATTGTAGTATAATTGCTTTACAATAGTGTGTTAAGTTTCTGCTTTATAACAAAGTGAATCAGCTATACATATACATATATCCCCATATCTCCTCCCTCTTGTGTCTCCGTCCACCCTGCCTGTCCCACCCCTCTAGGTGGTCACAAAGCACAGAGCTGATCTCCCTGTGCTATGTGGCTGCTTCCCACTAGCTATCTGTTTTACATTTGGTAGCGTATATATGTCCATGCCACTCTCTCACTTCATCCCAGCTTACCCTTCCCCCTCCCCGTGTCCTCAACTCCATTCTCTACGTCTGGATCTTTATTCCTGTCCTGCCCCTAGGTTCTTCAGAACCATGTTGTGCTTTTTAAATGATAATATAAGCAGTATGCCTGAGTATGTGGGGTGAAGTTATTTTTGAAAACTTAGAGCATTTGGAACATATGACAACTCAATTAAGTGGATATAGACAAAGATATGTCAATAAAATTGGCCAAGGTAAAGTAAGTGAAATGAGAGGATATGCTGATAGAGTTTTCTTTTCTTTTTTACTTTTTTGTTTCAGTGAAAATAAGAAATGTTGCTCTTAATAGAGATTTTTGTATTATTTTTTTTTTTTTTTTTTTTTTCTAGTGTGGGCACTAGGAAAAAGAGCTCTTTTATTCCATCTTGTCTTGCAGTCCGTTTTGAATCAAGAAATGCTCATTGAAAACTGCTTTGAGAAGAGTCTGTTTTGAAGAAGGAAAAAGAAATACTGTTGAGAGAAGGCATACAGACCAGAAGGGTGATAGAAACATGTGTTTTTGGTGTGTGTATAACACCAACAGGACTTCATAGAGAGAACATGGAGAGCTGAGAAGGGAGAAAATTAAGAAATGACTGAAATTTGTGGGGCCTGATGGGAAAATGCTGGCTGTCTACTAATATGGAAAGACAGTTGATACTTCAGTCCCAGGACTTTCTGTCTCTGCTGCACAGTTACCATAAACTCTTCTCACATTCAGAACTATCCCTTTATCCTCTGTGAATGATGGCACTCTTGCTTCTATTTCAGCAGTGCTTCCAAGGATGAATGAAAATATACAGTGTCTGCCAAAACCTAAAAAGTATAGTTTATTTATCACTAGAGCTTTGTAAGCTACCCCTCCTGCGTTTTAAAATTCTGTAGTTTGCAGAACCAACCATTGTAGGGTGTTTTTTGTTTTTTGGATTTTTTTGGTCAATAAATATTAGATTTGCAAGATGAAGTATAATGATTCCTAATCGTATTGTGGTCAGTTTTCTCCAATTTGATAATCCATAGACAGCTTGAAGAAACTAAGATTTTATTTTTATACTTAGTTATGCTGTTTTTGGTGTGTAATCATATGAGTTGCTGTTTTTCTTGAGATTTTAACAGACCTTGTCTTATTGTATATGTCAAAATAAAAATATTTAAATAGTACATATGTTGTAATATTGTGGCTACTGATTTTATATTAATTTTCCACTAAATATTGAGTTTGGTTTTGATATAAGCCCTGATCCTAAATTACAACTTTATCTCAATTTTTGGAAATCAGTTTATCTGTGTTATATAAGAAGCATCTTAAGGATTTGGCTTGTGTGTGTGTTTTAAATGTAAATTTTACTTGTTTTTAATTTTTAAAAAAATTTTGTAATCATTCTATTAGGCAGCTTTTCTTTGGAAGACAAGAGGACTTTATGTTTTTGAACTATAATTGGTTGTTTAAGTTCTCCATACCAATAATACGAATGCTGAACCTTGTTTCTAATTCTTCAGTCTTTCCTTATTTTAAGGACTTTTAGAACAGGTTGTGATCCATTTTGAACATAATATCTCAGTAGTCAAGAATGTGTTCTCCTCATCCTTTCTCCAAGGAGGATTTCTTGATTGAAAGTTTCTCTTGTACACTGGGTTCTCTTCTGAGTACCCTCTTATTAACGCAGAGTGATTGTGTTAATAAGAGTACCCTCTTATTAACGCAGAGTGATTGTGAGAGGGGATGACTTTGTTTCAGTCTGACATAGGGAATTGTACAGACGTGTTTATTACTGCATTGCTTGTCGTGGCAAAAAGCTAGGAATAACTTTAATGTACATCAAGAGGGAGAATAGTTATGATGGAATGTTATGAAACTCTTAAAAAATGGGTTCTCTGTTCTTTGTTAGGAATGTTTGTGATATTTTAATAAGTGAAGAAATGTATAATTTACAGAGAAGTATCCTATTTTAAAAAACTTGTTTCTATAAAACATGTATATATTTGAGATAAAAGAAAGGTATAATTGTCTTGATATATGGGATGGAGGATAAAGAAGGAATAGGGATGATCTTTTTTTCCTTTTCATATTTTTTATTATCACATTGGTTTCAGTGAAAGTGTTACTTTTATAATTTTTCAGGAAGAGCTTAAGAATTATGGAGAAAGTACTTGTGTAGTTTTATTGTATTTTATAACTTTATAAAAAGTTAATAGAGAAGAATAAAAATATTTGTAGTGGTCAGTGATATGTATAGTTTGCTATTACTGTGAAATGAATTAAGGAGGACACAATATTGATTATGATTCCATGGGAACACTAAGATAGAAGCCAGCTTTGTTTATAGGAGATAATGAGAGTCAGGGTTAGTATGGACATTTGAAATGTGGTCAAAGTTCTTATTATAGAGACTAGTTTCCATTTAATCTGCTTTCTCTCCTCAGCCTCAGTGCTTTTGCATTTGAGACACTAAATTGCTCAGCAAAATTTAATTGAATTTACTTGTGTCGCTTCTTTCTACCCCTCTTAGAAATGAGCAGGCAGAAGAGGAGCATCCAACAGTGTAAAGAGGAGAAAGTTGAATGTTATTTGAATACTGTGCTGGAGAACACATTGACTAGAACTGGGCATTGTGAACCTGGCTCTGATCAAAAAATTTCTGGGCCTCTCTTTACTCGGGTATAAGATAAGGACTTTGTACTCAGGGCTTTCCTGGAAATAGGATTACACAGTAAAGAATCCCTGCATAATAGAGAATTGATTTTAAGTTGTAATATTGCATCTGCCAGTAAAAATTAGTAGCTTTACCTTTTTTTGAAGGGGGTGGAGTTAATGTAGTGATACATATGGATGTGAAGTTAGGCATTACTTTGCTCAACTAAAATATTGGAATATTTTTCTTTAATACCTGATTACTACTACATACAGAAAATTGTTACATTAGTAAACACTTATGGCTTCCTTAGGCTTGTACAGGTAACATTATGGGTTCATAGGGAATAAGTTTTAAAATATGACTGTTTAAATAAAATACAGAAAAGTGGCAGTTAATAGATATGGAAGTGTTACGAAGTAGCTATTATAATATTGAAGGAAACAAAAGCTTTAAATTTATTTTGTATTGTGCCCAGGGAATTATGTGTATGATTTTTTAAAAAGTTAACCTTGAGTTTACTTGAGGAAAAAACATTATGTCTATGGGATAGAGATGAATTTTTACTATTAAGCTTCCTATTAAGTCACTGAACCCAGTTTTCACAGGCAGAGGCTCTATTTGCTTTTCATTTTTGTCTCTACAATTCTCTTTCCCTCAGCTTGAATAATTATAAGTCCCTTTGATTATTTTAATACCTGGTTATAAACTTAAATAAAGTATATTACTATGTTTTTCTCCTTTCAACTAGGTTATCAAAGGATTGTATGACCCAATATTTTCTAAATTTCAAATGGTTTCATACAATATTGTAATAAAGTCTGTAATATATGTGTGTGTATACAGCATGAACCATAAACTGATTTGTGAGTTGTGGTTCTGTATTTGCCATCTATATATTTCAAAAGACTTATCTGTTATTTGGCTTTTATTATAACTCACAGGGTTATTATAAAGATTGAAAGAGACAGTGGGTAGGAAAGCTTTGAAAACTATCAAGATTATACAAAATAAATTGTTATTGTTTTACTCACTGGTTAAAAAAGATTAGAGGGCCTAGAACTATGTTCTTAAGGGCTGAAAGCACTTTGCAAATCATTTACTGATTCTAGGTGCAATTGAAATGGTACAGTTCTATGAATAGCAATATTTCCTTCATACTGAGAGAGAAAAATTGAGATGATTTTACTAGATGATTAACTGATTCTACCAGTATTATACAATGAGGTGTGGAAGTATGTAAGACATACCAAAATTTAGGAAAAATCTGACACATTTCAGATTCAATTAGTAGACTTTGACAAATAGTTAACCTTTTTAATACAGTAAGTGACTCTGAAAATATCCAACATTATTCCATAGTTTGAGGCCTTAACGAATGACCATAAATATTAAAGTTTATTACCTTTTGTTTCTAACTCAATTTGGCCAAAACTAAACTCATTATCTTCTTTTCAAGCCTGGTCACCCTTTACCCTTATTTTGGAGAACGGGCCTTTCATCTATCCAGTTACAGATAACAGGATAACTTGTCTCAAGTTATCATTTACTACTCTCCAGTAACACCTACTTCTAGCAGGTCCTAAATTGTTAAAAGTTCTTCTTTAAAATGTCTTTTTTTTGTGTGTGTGTGCCTCTATTTATGTCACCTCACCTGAAATCAGATTCTACATATTTTTCATTTGGATTATAATGGCAGCCTCATAACTCATCTACCTGCCTCTAAAGTCTTGCTTCATCCCATCCATACCATTCTCAAAGCAATCTTTCTAAAGGTAAATCTGATCAAATCACTGTTTTGGCTTTCTACCCTTTAAAAGTCCTTCTGTGATAAAGGACTAAACTCATACAAGGGGCCTCTTTATGACCCTGCAAGATCTTTTTCATTATATTCCTTGTGCTTTGTATTACATCTGGTATTTTGTATGTCATCATTAAATATTGGCAGAAAAATAATTCTGGTAGGCCCTGAGAGATTGGAAAAGTATAAAATATATATTGAAAAATTATTCTCTACCTTGGCTTCCTAAAGAACTTTTTAAAGCATTGGGGTTTTTTTGTTTGTTTTGTCTGTTTTTTTTGTTTTTTTTTTCCCACTGAACACATTTTTATTGAGTACCTACTATGTACACCAGACATTGATCCAGGTGCTGGTGCTACAGATATAGCAGAAGACAAAACAGACAAAAATCCCAGCCCTTACAGAGCTCCTGGAGCTTACATTCCAGTGAAATCAAGACAAGAAAACTAAGCCATGGAGAAAATGACAAAGTTATGAGCCAAAGAGGACAGTTCTTCTGAGGAGTAACAAAAGGGATTCGCTATTGTGTAAGTCAGAAAGAAACAGTGAAGTCCCTACGGGGTCACCCAAAAAGATAGGGCCCTGCTGAGCTCCCTGACCAGCCTGAGAAAGCAAGGGTTCGCTGTCTACCCTTTACCACAGTCTTAGGGTGGAGGTCAATGCACAGAGCTCCCCAGGGGGTCCACTAGGCCATTTAAAAGTCTATCCCCAAACCAATGGCATTTCCAACCAGAGGAAACCAATGGTCTTGCAAATTTGTTTCAATCAAGACAGTAGTCTCTCAAATATGAAATTCAGTGAAGATGAACATAACCTGCAGATAATAAAAAAACAAAAAGAACCATGAAACTAAAATTGTTTACAGCATAATAGTTTAAGATATTAAAACGAGAATGTAGAAAAGATTGTTGCCTAGGAAAGTATTTAATCCTTAGCCCCAAAGTAATAAAGTAGAAACTTACTATAAACTAGTTTGGCAGTTTTAAACTAGCAGGCAGGTAACTCTGATTTTAAATGTTCTGTTTTTCTAAGGTAAGACAAACTTGAAAGTATTTGGTCAAACTTGGTTTTATGAAGTGGTTTAACGTACAAAGTTTTCTAGGAGTCTTTGGACCTTCACAAAACGGAACAGGGCTCACTGGGTTTAAGAGACTATAAAGCACTGTTTTTAATGAGCCTTTGTCTCTGTTTCACGTAGCATAGTGCTTGGCAATTAGTAAGTGCTCAGTAAATGTTGAATTAACTGATCAATTTGAAATAAAAACTGGAATCTAAATATGGATGACAGCAGTGGGTATGGGACATAGTTCTTTTGGTGGAGGTGTCATCAGTTTTCATGTTCCATTTCCACTATAGTTGAGATGAAGAAAATTCTGTACTGTGCATCTTCTGAGCCTAGCAATCTCTTTTCTTTTTTAAGCATTTATGTGAGGTTTTTTTTTTTTATTGTCTTATTCTTTTCTATGTCTCTTTCCTCAGTAAACTTCCATTTTTCTTCTCTTCCCTTAGCCAGTACAAAGATGGCTTGTGGGTACTTCCTGTCTGTGTCATGACTTTGTTTTGTGAACCGTTGATCAGAGGAGATCCAAGAAAGAAAAGATGAATCGTTTGAAAAAATTAAGAAGCTTCTCTTCCCTTCTGTGTGTAAAAGACATACATATTTCTTTAACAGTTAAAATTCAAACTAGCTGATTTACCAAATTGCCAATTAGGTGTCACACTTAATTGTTGGTCCTGTGTCTAGGCTGGGTATGAGATATCATTTAGATCGAATAGTCTCTGGGATTTGGTCAGTGAAAAACTTGAAAAGTCATTTATTAACCACTAGTTGTAGATGTTTTTCCTGTTAAAATTAGTGCTAATTTTTAGTATCTGATTTACTCAAGGTTCACTTTGTCCCTTAATAAATAAAATAAGCGGAATTGATATATAAATTATATAACAATATAGCTGTTAAAAGGTAAGCAGAAACAAGTTCATAAACCTTAAGGTAAGTTCTTGCACTTTTCCATTCAGGCACATTTTACCTTGAATCAGGATAAGGGATTTAGTGAAACTGTACTATCTACAAATCCATTTTTCAAGAACAGCCAATTAAGCACTTACATGCTGTTCCTCCTTTTCATTATTTTGCAAGTAGAGAATTCATACCTGACTTTTTTTTCTCTGAAAGAATTAAATAATCTTCTATCAGTAGTACTCCTACTTCTTTCTTACCCATAGAGACAGCTTTGGTTTCTAAATTACTACGTGGTCATTGTGCAGATCCTGTTTTGTGAAAGTTAACTGCTTGTAATGGCGAAGATTCTAACCACCTCCTCCCACTCTAACCCCCACCATCACATACATAATCAGGCATTCAAGATTATTATCCAAGGTGGCAATTTCCTCCTACCTTGAAACTTGTACAGATAATCTTGTCAAATGATTCCTTTGTATGATGAATTTTCATTTTTCCAGAAATAGCTCAAGGTGACTCTTGCATTTCATAGCGCTTCTTAGTTGAGTTACTATACTAATCTTTAAATAAAGTTGCCAGAGTCATCACCAGATTATTTCTTGAAGTAGGATCTCTAAATTTAGCTTTCTTTTGTTTACTTCTGTTTATTTTTATTGTTACAGTGAAGGAAAAAAATATGTGTTTATTGCCTCTACGCAGAAACTGACCGGCTCAGAATGGGAAACACCGGTCAACTCCATCAGAACTCTTCACTTTCATTTACAGTTGAACTCAACTAACATTTTTAAAGCCCTCCTAGCTTTGCTTCAGGTACTCGGAATTCAAAGAATGAGATAAAAATTCTGACATCTAAGATACTTTAAATTACAAAACAGTATGTAGTCCTTTATGGGACCACAGGGACAAAGGAGGAGATACGGTTGGGAGAACTTTATAGAAGAGATGATAACAACACTAAGACCTGAAAGAAGATAATCAATTTGGGAGAGGGTGGAGGAGCACCAGGAAGTAGGAAAAAAAGAGTTGCAAGACTTAAAGACCTGCAGAATTCTAGAGTCCTATTAGCCATTTCTAAGGGTGGAGGGTTCTCTATGGGAGAGTGGCAGAGGAAGTCAGGGACCACCTAATGAAAGGCCTCACAGACCATTGCCTTTGCATGAGAAATCAAACTAATATGCATATGGCTTGGCTATTAAAATACAGATTCTGATTCAGTAAGTCAGGGTTAGGACCCTGACTTAGGTGAGGAAATGCTCCCAAGTATGCTGATGCTGCTGGTCCCCTAACCACACTTCGAACAACAGCAAGATTATATACTGTTCTGAATAGTTTCGCCTTTATTCTGTGGAGCTTGAAGGAGTGTATATGATCAAACTCTCATTTTAAGAAAATTCTGTTTACATAGGGGTAGAAGAGGAGACATGGTCACCATTAGACTTGGCAAGGAGAAAAACTGATACTGAAGAGGAGGAGGAGATGGAGGCTAGAGATATGCAAAAAGTAGAATAAAAAGCTCTTGGTTATTAATTGGCTATGGAGGGTAGTTGCTGAGGGCAGGTAATTTGGTATGTTCATAGGTTTGGAAATTGACTAACTGGCAGGTAATGTCTACTGAGTTAGGGAGGAGAAGCAGTTTGATCTTGTGCCTTTGTGTGTGTGTGTGTGTGGGTAGGGTGGGGTGGGGGGAGGGAGCAAGAAGAAAAAAATGTCTGTCAGGCAGTTCTAAATGACTAAATTGTCATGTGTGGCAAGTACATATAGGCACTGGGGACTCATTCGGTCAGCTCATTGCACCTTTATTGAGAGCCTGATGTTTGCCAAGTTCTCTGCTAATACTGCTTAGCATACTAGAAGGGGTGAAATGGGATCTCTTCCCTAAAGGATCTTGCTACTGAGTGGGAAGATAGAACCCAATGAATGATTGCAATCTAGTGTAACCCCGTCAATAACGAAATAAACCAGCGTGGGAATTCCTGGAGAACACTGGGGAAACTTTTAAAGTAGGTGACAATTCAGCAAGGTGTAGATGGGTGAATAGAAGTCCATAAGCAGGTGGATAGGGGAGTGACAGGAGAGATGGACATCCCAGTCAGTCAGAATAGGAAGTTAGCTTTTGGAGTCCAGGTTGCAGGTAGCAGTAGCTCAAAGTAGAAGGCTGGATGGTGGAAGAGGAGGCTGCAAAGGTAAGCAGGGGTCCGATCATAAGTTTTCTTTGCCATATCTGGCCCCTTAACCTATAGATAATGAGGGTAGGTAGGGGCACCTGAATTGTTAGTTTTGCACTTCGCATTTTAGAGGGAACATTCTAATAGTATCAGTGTGAAGGCTGAATTGGAGAGAGGTAAAATGTGGGACTTGAATCCCAGGTAGACAGTCTAAGTAGTGGTCTAAGTCCAAATAACTAAGCCGCCCCAAACTCAAAATCCCTTAAGGGGTCAGACAGGAAATGAATGTGGGAAGTAGCAGTGGTGTAAGACTTAAGAGGGTCAGGTTCTGCTATGAAAGGAAATGCGGTGTGTGTGCCCTCCTCCCCCACCAGGGAATCCACATTCAAAACTCTAAATACCATTGTGCTGCCAAGTAAAACACCCTTAGCATAGTAATTTCTGGTCAAAACCAAGGTGGTTGCAGTGATGACAGAAATAAATTATTTGGGAAGTAGAATTTCTGTGTTGAGAGACAACTAAGAGACCAACTAAGGGCTACGGGTTGTGGGAGGAATCACACACTTCTGGTGAAGAGTGAGGAATTTTCTTTGGACCTGTTGGGTTTGAGGTGCTTGTGGAATATCCAAGTAGAGATAGCTAGTGTACAGTTGTCAGAACTGGGCCGAAAAATAAGATTTGGGAAGTCCTCTATATAGTGGAGTGAAGATTCTTTAAGGAAAAAACTTAGGATTAGAGAAGAGAAAGAGGGCTGAGGATGGAACCCCACGGAGTTGTGAACTTTAAACAATGACCAGTGAGAGGAATAACAGAGTACTGTTCATGGAAGAGGAGTCTGGTGGTTTGGCTATGCTGGAGACAAGGAATCAGTGTTTCAGTAAAGAAAATTGTTCAATTGTGTCACTTGCCACAGAGAGGTGCAGAAACAAAGAATGCAAAGTGTCCTTCAGATTTGGTATAGAGCACCCACTGACAAATTTGTCTAAAGCAACTTCAGTGGGGCCAGAACCCAGAAAACTCTGGATTATGGAGTGACTGGGAGGTGAGAAAGCACAGACAGTGATTTCTTTTGGAAGAATTCTTTCCCTTTTGCCATTTTTAAAAGGCACTTTCTCAAAGCTTAAGTTCCTGACTGAATGATCTAATTATAGGCTGTCTATCTGAAAATAGTTATATATGGGATAAGTTAATTTTATTAATATAAATATGCTGGCATAAGTCATAAGAATATAAAGATAGGTGTGGTTATTTTTAAACTGAAAAGCTGCTATAACAAAGATAATTTAGAAAATGAGCTTTTATATTTATAGGCTTATTCATCTGTCTTCATTAACGTTAAAGTAAACTGTTTCATGAAACTGCAAGGAAATACTTTCTACATGTTTCTGATTAAAGAAGAAAAATCTGTGCATTTATTTTCTTAAATTAAACATGCTTTGAAAATTCTAAAAATTGTTCAACCTCTTCCTTTTCAGTACTTAAAAATGGGCTTAAACATTGAAGTGCTTTATAGTTTTACCTCAGACTTTTTTTCCTATTGACTTAAAAGTTATTCATAGTCTTTGCAATGCCACCCTCTAGTGATCGCTTCCCAAAATGCATTTATTAACTTGAAAAGTCTGTTCCGTCTCTAACACCCCTGGTCCTTTGTCTCAGCACGCATTGTTTGGTGTCTTTTATTGCTCCTCATTTGAGGTGTGTGTATGTGTGTGTGTGTGTGTGTGTGTGTGTGTCATAGCCAGTTATACTTCTTATTCTCCTTTAATGGCATTAGGGAAAGATCAGGAGCTTTGGAGCCAAAAATTTGGTTATGAAATCTTACACCTTCATTTATCAAACTGTGCCTAGGGCAAGTTACCTGTCCAGAGTTCTTTTGAGGAGTGAAGGAGAATGTCTTTTTGTGACACTCAATACAGCAAAGAGTAGGCATTCAACATCTGGCAACTCTGTTCCACCTTCTTCTCCCCATCCTCATTGACTAGGCTAGGGGGTCAAAATTCTTTTTTACCCCCTCTGATTTCTCTTGATATAAAGCATCTTATTATATTACAACTGCCTATTTACTTGTCCACGTTCTGTAACTTCTAGAGGCCAGGGACCATGTTTGGCTTGTGCATGTTTGTATCGTTAGTATTTAGCACAGAGTCCAGTAGATACAGGATCCTCATTAAATAAATATTTGTTGAATGACTAAGTGAACAAATGATTGAATAAATGGCTACCACTTCTTAATAGGAATCTTGGTGTGTGTTATAGAAGTTTCTCTGGTATTATGCAGATTGCATAATATAATTACATGATATAATTAGATTTTACCCATAGCCTTTCATAGGGGTATTTATTTGCTATTTTTTTCAATTTCTTCTATAGTTATTAGTCTTTTCAGGTTTTTGACAATATAATTTGTATTTTCCATAAAAATTGTCAGTTTCACCCAATAAGAAAGTATTAGCAAACAGTTGTACATAGAATTTCAGTATAACATTTGATTTCTTCCGTATCTGATTAAAGTCCTTTTATCACTCCCAATTTTATGTCTTGTGTTTTCTTTTCCTTAAAAAAATATTAGATGGAGGTATGTGTATTTTATTGGTATTTTTGAAGCACTGGGATTATTTTGAATTCTTCTGTTTTCCTACTCTCTAATTGAAAAAATATTATATAATTTTACCTGTATTGCCTCTTCTAGGCTTGTCTAATAATTTAATGCGCCCACTTATTTTTATTCCTTTTTTGTTAAAGCTTTTATTACTCTAAATTTGCTTCTGATACCCATATCTAAGTCCCATATTATTTGATATATACTATTTTTGTTATTTCTGAGTTTTCAATAAATACAGCTGTGATTTTCTTCTTGACCTAAGAGTTGTTTAAGGAGAATATTTTTAAATTATGAAGTGTGTGTGTATGTATATGTTCACAGTTGTTAACTTCTAGTTTTATTATAATGTGACCAGAGAATAAGGCCCATACAATTGCTATTTTTTGAGATTTTTTTTTCTTGTGGTACAGACAAGATCAATATTTAAAATGTTCTCCAGAAACTGAGAAAGAAGGTGAGTCCTCTGTAGGGTATACAGTTCTCTATATTTATTTATTGGCTTTATTTCAGATACCCTCTACATTTTGACTGCTTCAACTGTCGTATACTTATGAGGATTAAAGTTTTAAATTACTGTTGTGTGTTTGTCATTTTTCTCACTGTTTTTTAACATGCTTCAGTACTATGTTATGTGACGCTTAAAAGTTTGTAATTGATATCTTCATAGTGGATTTTCCTTTTCATCGATTAAAAATAATCTTTTTAATAAATGTTGCTGGTCATTTGGATATTCAGATGGGAAGAAAATGAAACCCAATCTCTGCTTCCCACCATGCACATTTGATTTAAGATCTAAATGTGAAAAGTAAAATAATGAAGCCTCTGTAGGCCAATATAAGAGAATATCTTCTCTATCTTAAAGTAGGAAAATATTTCTTAAACAGGACACAAAGCTTAGTAACATGAAAAGATTGATATGCTGGACCATTGACAAGCTAAGAAATTCTGTCGTCAGAAGATTCCAATAAAACAGAAAAAGTAAACCAAAGAATGAGAGAAGGTACTTGCAGCACATATACCAGACAAAGGGCTTTTATCCATGTTATGTAAGAATTCCTATAAATCAGTAATACAAAAGACAACCCAATAGAAAAATGGAAATGAGACTTGAACAGGCACTTTGGGAAAGAGGATATTCAGGTGGCTAATGAATATATGAAAAATTGTACAACTTATTCACCGGGGAAATGCTGATTAAAAGCATAGTGAGATACTATCACAACACTCACTAGAATGGGTAGAATTTAAAAGACTGACAATATCAAGTGTCAGCAGAATGTGGATGGCAACGAAACTCCTTCACTGCTGCTGAGAAAACCACTTTTGAACATTCTGGCAGCATCTACCAAAGCTCTGTGTACACAGATATAAATAGGAACACAGATAACCTATATATCCCAGCAATTTCATAGGAATTCATGCAGATATCCACTAAAATCAAGTACAGTCATGTTCAAAGCAGCATTATTTGTGTTAGTCAAAACCTGGAGACAAAAATGTCCATCAGCAGTAAAATGGGTGAGTAAATTGTGTATTCAATCCAACATTACGTAGCAATGAGTAGAGCGATGAAAATGCACAAATTACAGCTCCAAACAAGGATAAATTACACAAATAATACTTGTTCGTTGAAAGTTATCAGGCATAAAAGAATACATATTATATATGATTCCATGTATATAAAATTAAAATGCAGTCAAGAGTAACCTAGGAATTAGACCTCAGGATAGTGGTTAGTTTGAGGAGGAGGAAGAGATAATGATTAGGAAGTGGTATTAAGGAGACGTCTAGGTATTAGTAATGTCCTATTTCTTGACATTGGTGGTGGTTACATGGGTTTACTGACTTTACAATAATTCAGTGAGTTGTGTAATTTATTATTTATGAGTTTTTTGCATGTATGTTTTACTTTGATAAAGAAGTATACAAAAGTATACAAATTACAGGAAACAAAAAATGTTGCTTTGGTGTAAGGATTCTATTAATATTAAAATAAGTAGAAATTCAGTACACCTTAACCACAATTTTGTCACATGTTGAATACGTCCATAAATAATTTCTCTGCCAGTTATTTGCCTGTATGGTCTCACCCAGCTTCTCTATATCCTGCTCTGTATTTGTATTGCAGGGTACATTCAAAACAAAACAAAACTTTTTTTTTTTCTTGAATTCTATTCTGGCTTTGGTTTTGTTTTCATTTGGCAGCTATATCTTTGCCCTACTTTTAAAGAATTATTTTCCCTTTTTGAATTTTTACCTATTTTGAGAGTCATTGACTTTTACAAAGGAATTTTTATTCATTTTCATCCATAATCATAAATGTTTTCTTTAAGTTTATTTTTTATGCTTTATTGCTATTGTTATACCCTCTTTGTGTGTGTGTGTTTGTGTGTGTAGGCAATTAAACTTTATTTTTAATTGAAACTTATCTTTAAATTTCTCTGAATGTTTTAACCTATATTTTTCTAATTGTATCAAAAATAAATTTTTTACAATTCTCCCAGTTTAAGTTCACTTTCCCTGTCCTTTTTCTCACTTTTGTCTTTTATTGATGTAGTTTTTGATTCAGTTTTAAAATTTTTTTCAGGTTATTTTTTGTATTTTGTTTAATCTCGAGTTAATCATGAGACTTAACACTCTGTTTTATAACTATACTTATAATCATTAATTTATTCACCCCCAAATTTATTTTGGTGCTACTAAAGTACCACACACTGTTCTAGGCAAATAACAGTATAAATGAAAAAGATAGATGGGGCCTCTGATCTCATCCAGCTTTATATTCTTTGGGCCAGATGGTCAATAAATAGGTAAATAGGATACTTTTATATTTTGAAGGGTAGTATGAAGGGAATAAATGGTGAAGTGATAGAGAATGACTGCAGTTGGGATTGAGGCTACACGTTGCATAGGTTGGTCATAGAAGGCCTTTTTGAAGCAGCGACATTAAAGCTGAGACTTGAAGGACAAGAAGAGACATAGAGCTGGGTGATGAGCAGTCCGGCTGAGAGTAGCCAGTGCCCCGATGAAGTAAGGAGTTTTATCTTTCGAAGAACTTTTATTCATCATTACTTACTGTAACTTCTGTCAGTCATGGTACTAGGTATTTAAGACGTAGTCATGAATGAACGAAGTTTCTGCTTTCAAAGCATTTGCATTTTACCTAGAACAGACAGGTCAAAACCAATTTCAGACTGTGATAAGTGCTATGAAGATGATAAAATGCGTAAGATGCTGAATGAGGAGAGGAGACCACTTTAGGTAGTATAGTGAGGGAAGTTTTTCTGAGGAGGTGATATTAATAGAAAGGTTCAGCCATATGAAAACCTAGGGGAAGAGCATGTAGGGCAGGATTTCAGTTGGGTTAGAGCAAAGTTACTGGGAAGGAGAAGACAACTGGGGTTGAACAGTGCAGGACCTTATATACTATGGGAAGAACCTTAGACTTTTTTCCAAGTACAGTGGGAAACTATAGGTTCAATTTCTGTAATAAAAAGACTCCCAACTACAAGGCCTCAAACAATACAGAAGTATCTCGTGCAGCAACTCAGTCCAGAGTTGGTAGCTTACTCTATTCCACAAGGTTGTTTAAGGACCCTGGTTCGCTCTATCTTGGTCTTTAATTATCTGACAAGGTGTTTCCCCTGTGTATGTGGTTCAAGCCACCTTACCATCTACAGGCCCATATCTCTAACTTTGCAAAGAGGGAATGAAGGACTAGCAACTTCCTTTTTAAGTGTAGTCATCATTTAGTCACATGGGCACTCTTAGCATGGGAGGTTTAGAAGTATAGTCTCTCCTGAGCAAGTGCATGTATAGAGAAAAGAAAAGGTGCTCAGGACTGAGATTTGGGGAACTTTAACATTTAGAGGTGGCAGCAGGAGCCAGCAAAAGACTCGGAGAAGGAGTGACTCGTGAGATAAGGAGAAACTAGGACAACAAAAAGCCATGGGGGGCTTCCCTGGTGGCGCCGTGGTTAAGAATCCGCCTGCTAATGCAGGGGACACAGGTTCGAGCCTGGTCCAGGAAGATCCCACGTACCACAGAGCAGCTAAGCCCATGCGCCACAACTACTGAGCCTGCGCTCTAGAGCCTCCGAGCCACAACTGCTGAGCCTGTGTGCCCCAACTACTGAAGCCCGAGCGCCTAGAGCTTGTGCTCCGTAACAGGAGAAGCCACCGCAATAAGTCTGCACACAGCAGCGAAGAGTAGCCCCCACTTGCCGCAACTAGAGAAAGCCCACATGCAGCAACAAAGACCCAACACAGCCATAAAAAAAAAAAAAATAACATATTTTTAAAAAAAAAGCCATGGGAGCTAAGGAAAGGACGTGTTTCAAGAAGAGTAGTTACGTCTGTTAAATGCTTCTAAAAAAATTGAGCAAGATGGGATCAGAAAGGCGGGCATTGGATTTGACAATATGTAGGTCACTGGGAAGCTTGACAAGAGTCATTTCAGTGGATTAATAGGGTCAAAAGCCAGACTTTAGAAGGCTGAAGAGTGACTCAGGGAAAGTATAAATAGGTCCAGCCACTCAAGAAAGCTATTTGGCACTAAATCTGTGAATACTGCATGGCTCTCTGCTTCCACTCCCAGGTACATCATGATAGTCTTGCACTTGTGTACATGGAAGACATGCTCAAGAATGTTCTTTAGTGGTATTGTTCATAAAAGCCCCAAACTGGAAACAACCCAAATATCCATCAACAGAAGAAAGGATAAATAAACTCTGGCATATATATAAAGTGGAATGCTGTTCCAGAGCAAAAATTGGCGGGCTATAACCATATGCATCAGTATGATGAAACCTCAAAACAGGATATTGACCAAAACAAGCAATTCACACAAGAATATATACTGTTTGATTCCATTTACATAAATTTCAAAAATAGTCAAAATTAAATGTGTCATATATGGATACATGAATATTGTTAAAACTCTTAAAGAAAGAACCAACAAAAATTTAGGAGAGAGACAAATAGGGAGCTTCAAATATGTTGATAGTGTTTTATTTCTTAAGCTGGGTGGTGGGTGCTTGGATGTTCATTTAAAAAAGCGCTATTCTTTAAAGGTTTATATTAATGTATTATCTCCTGTATGCTTTACTTTAGATTTTTATTTAAAAAAACCTCTGAACAATGGAAGAGTGAATGTGCAATAAAGATGTGGAGAAAGTGAGTGTGGACAACATTTTGAGAAAGTTTGCTGTGATGCAGATCTGAGAAAGAATGAGAATAATGATTACAGACCTTGATAGGAAAATTAAGTGAGGTAAAGGCTAGGAGATAGTTATCAGAGATTGAGATGTTGGAGATTATATTTTGGAAGTACATATAATAGGAATGGATGAGTGAAGTGATGTAGCGGAGAAGATTGTTAGAGGTGGGAAGGCCAAGGAACCAAAAGCCAAGTGCATGTTGACGTTACTGGGAATGATGACAGGAGTAGAATGGATAGAGGACATTGAGCTAGGAGGACAGTCTGCGGTGATGAGGGGATGGAGGATGACTCCAGTGAAGAAGAGAAGAGAGTATGTAGTCCTCAGGGTGTTGGAGGAGGAAGGAACAGATATGGTTTGGATGTTGGAGTGGGGAGCATTTACCGTGCCTCCTACCCTTGAGGAACATGTGGTTAGAGTTTAAAAAACAAAGGAACCTCCACTTGAAATGAACTGGTATTCTTAGAGGACAGCTAAGTTTCAGTGAAGTCCAGAAAGTTGAGGAAGCTTCCAGCGACTAGGCTGAGGATATAGTTGAGATTCCTGATCTCAGAGAAGGATTCCAGAAGGCACTGGGGGAACTGTGATCACCCATGTGCTCAGAGGGAGAATCTGACTATTTTTCTTTAAATGAATGGTTTCAGTGCCTACCTACTACCAGTCCATTTATACCGTGGTGCTTTTCCTCTTGGGTTATTGTGTCTTATTTACAGACAGGTTTTAACATTTCTTTTAGTAGTGTTTTAGGGTGTGTGTAGGAGTTGTGTAGCTGGTGAGCCTTTGTATATCTTGGCCAGCTGATGAATTCGTTGGGTACAGTCTTTGTCCCTGAAAATTCAGTAGCCCTTGTTTCACTGATTCTAATATTTGAATTGGTTGACAGATTTTTAAGTAGTCAAGATTTGCATTCTTACTTATATGCCTGGTGTCTTAATAATGTAGCAGTGAAAATATTACCACTTGGAAGTTCTTATAAATAAATAAAATATGACTAAATTGAAAGAGGGGAAATTATATATTTTACATGTACCAGTCACCATAGAAGTATGAACATTGTGCATTCTCACACCGAGAAAGGTCGCTACATTTTTTTTTGTTCTTGTTTTCCTTTGAAATGTACTTGTGATATTTTTGCACGTAAGTACACTATTGATTGCATATTTTTGAAAATTTCACTGAAAGAAGTTGGATGTAAATTCTGCTGCTGGAAAATTCTTTTCAATTTGTTATTAGTTACCTGAGTCAGTTTTTAAAAGTTCTCTTTAAAAATTGCATGTACATGGAAGCAACCTAAGTGTCCATCGACAGATGAATGGATAAAGAAGATGTGGCACATATATACAATGGAATATTACTCAGCCATAAGAAGAAACGAAGTTGAGTTATTTGCAGTGAGGTAGATGGACCTAGAGTCTGTCATACAGAGTGAAGTAAGTCAGAAAGAGAAAAATAAATACCGTATGCTAACACATATGTATGGAATCTAAAAAAAAAGAATGGTTCTGATGAACCTAGGGGCAGGACAGGAATAAAGACGCAGACGTAGAGAATTGTCTTGAGGACACGGGGAGTGGGAAGGGTAAGCGGGGACAAAGTGAGAGAGTGGCATTGACATATATACACTACCAAATGTAAAATAGATAGCTAGTGGGAAGCAGCTGCATAGCACAGGGAGATCAACTTGGTGCTTTGTGACCACCTAGAGGGGTGGGATAAGGAGGGTGGGAGGGAGACACAAGAGGGAGGGGATATGGGGATATATGTATACATATAGCCGATTCACTTTGTTATACAGCAGAAACTAACACAATATTGTAAAGCAATTATACTCCAATAAAGATGTTTAAAAAAATTATAAAAATTGCATGTATGTACTGAAAAGATTTAGAAGTAATCTGTAATATATTTTGTCAAGATAACCTAAGAAATAATAAAAATATTTAAGTGTGATTTTGTTATATATATATATTTTACTTAGGGACTGGCACTTCTAGTCCAGCTTGGTGATTGTGCAAATCTGTATGATTTTACATATCAGTACTGAAAGTCTGGGAAATGGGAAATGACCTAAATGCTCTCAAAAAGGAATTGATTAGATAAATTATGACATATCTATTTGCTGACTGGATAAACCAGGGAAAGGCTGGGCTGTTGTCACAAAGAGACCTACCAATGATTCCATGGTTTCAAGAAGATTTTACTTTATTCATACTTTATAGAATATTTCAGGTCAGCTGGGAGATCTACTCCATGTGATCGGTCATTCAGGGACACAGATTCTTCTCTTATCATCTCATGGGGCAGTAATGGTCTAAGCTAGGTTGTAGGCACATCCATATTCTGGTTTTATTGAAACTGTTCTTGCTAAGTGATGACATAATAGTTATATCCAATGGGACATTTTTCAGTTCTTCTATTCTCTGTGACATTTGAAGCTTCTGATAACTTGCTTATTAAACTTTATCCTCCACGTGCTTCTGCTGGTTTTTCTCCTGTTTCTCTAAGTATTTGTGTCTTTTTCATGTACCTTCCCTTTGCCTTATCTATAAACGTTGGTGTTCTCTAGTGTTGTGTCTTTGGCCCATTTTCATTTACCTGTGCACCCATGATGATCTCACCCAGGGCCCCTACCACATGATGATGTCTCCCAAATCTGCATTTATAGCCTGAAAATCTATCTTTTTAGCACCAAGACCTGTACATACAAAACCTGTACTAAAACATTCTGTAGGAAGTTCAAAATTGAGTTATCCAAGACTGACAATGATCTTCCTTCCTAAACCAGCCTCCCACTGCATTGCCAGCTAGATCAGAAACCAGGAAGTCAACCTCAGCAACTGCCTGGCCTCCCTCCTCCACTGAGACATTAACAGTTTGTTAAGATGCCTCTTGAGTATTTTTGCTGGCATTTGCCCTTTCCTGTCTCCATTGCCACAGTCTTAGCTCAGGCCAAGACTATTTTAAGAGCTTCCTTGGGGAATCTATGTTTCTATTCAGGCTCCCTTCCAATCCTACTTATTGATTAACTAGGTCAGTGATTTTCTTTTACTGGTATTTGGTGGGCAGCAACTGTGTGTCTATTTTAAATTGTATAACATCTGGCACAGTGCCAAGTGCAGTTCAGCTATTAATAGCTAAATTATACTAATGATAATACATTAAAAGAAGAGAGCTTGTGAGTAAAGACACACCAAGATTCGTAATTATATTAAGGAATTATTACTTAATATTCAAAGAATCCTGGCAGAAAATTAAATACTATTTTGACACAAGTAAGAAAAAAGTACTTGAGCTAAAGAAAATGATTTTGGGATTTTAATGTTTAACTTAATGCAGTCTAAGTCAAAGAACTCAATAAGTTTGTCGCAGATGTTAGCATATGCAGGGAAAGCAACAACAAATAGTTCTCAAACTCAGTTGGTATGTTAGTTCCAACTCTGTTCTTTAAATTTGGACCCAGCCAAGGCTGAACATCTGTCATCTATGGTAGTTCTTGCCAGTTAACCTGGATTCCTCCTGGACATCTGGCTTACCTGTTGTGTTCTCTTAATGACATTGGGACTGTTAACTTTTATTCTCCGGTGATCCTGCACATTCTGTCTTGCAATTTCCTTGGCTCTTGCATACCTCTGGGGTCCTTGACTTTATGTACTCACCTAATTCATTGGTTGAGTCATCTCTGCCTAACCTGCCAGGAGAAGGGTATTTGAACATAGTGAATCAGTATTTTTGCAAAGTAAGTATTGTGCTGGATGGCATGTATGGCAGAAAGAAGGGACTCTGACCAAACTTTCAGATTACTAGTAGTTTTCTTCTCCTGCTAGCTAACACTTATTGTGTTTTTACTGTGTGTGGGGCACTGTTTCATATGCTTCACTATGTCTTTTTTTTTTAACATCTTTATTGGAGTATAATTGCTTTACAATGGTGTGCTAGGCTCTGCTTTATAACAAAGTGAATCAGCTATACATATACATATATCCCCATATCTACTCCCTCTTGCGTATCCCTCCCACCCTCCTTATCCCACCCCTCTAGGTGGTCACAAAGCACCAAGCTGATCTCCCTGTGCTATGCAGCTGCTTCCCACTAGCTATCTATTTTACATTTGGTAGTGTATATATGTCAGTGCCACTCTCTCACCTCGTCCCCGCTTACCCTTCCCACTCCCTGTGTCCACAAGCCCATTCTCTACGTCTGCATCTTTATTCCTGTCGTGCCCCTAGGTTCATCAGAACCATTTTTTTTTTTTAGATTCCATACATATGTGTTAGCATACAGTATTTGTTTTTCTCTTTCTGACTTACTTCACTCTGTAGGTCAGACTCTAGGTCCATCTACCTCACTACAAATAACTCAATTTCGTTTCTTCTTATGACTGGGTAATATTCCATTGTATATATGTGCCACATCTTCTTTATCCATTCATCTGTCGATGGACACTTAGGTTGCTTCCATGTCCTGGCTATTGTAAATAGAGCTGCAATGAACATTGTGGTACATGACTATTATTGAATTATGGTTTTCTCAGGGTATATGCCCGGTAGTGGGATTGCTGGGTCATATGGTAGTTCTATTTTTAGTTCTTTAAGGAACCTACATACTGTTCTCCATAGTGGCTCTATCAATTCACATTCCCACCAACAGTGCAAGAGGGTTCCCTTTTCTCTACACCCTCTCCAGCATTTATTGTTTGTAGATTTTTTGATGATGGCCATTCTGACTGGTGTGAGGTGATACCTCATTGTAGTTTTGATTTGCATTTCTCTAACTAGTGATGTTGAGCATCCTTTCATGTGTTTGTTGGAAATCTGTATATTTTCTTTGGAGAAATGTCTATTTAGGTCTTCTGCCCATTTTTGGATTGGGTTGTTTGTTTTTTTGTTATTGAGCTGCATGAGCTGCTTGTAAATCTTGGAGATTAATCCTTTGTCAGTTGCTTCATTTGCAAATATTTTCTCCCATTCTGAGGGTTGTCTTTTGGTCTTGTTTATGGTTTCTTTTGCTGTGCCAAAGCTTTGAAGTTTCATTAGGTCCCATTTGTTTATTTTTGTTTTTATTTCCATTTCTCTAGGAGGTGGGTCAAAAAGGATCTTGCTGTGATTTATGTCATAGAGTGTTCTGCCTGTGTTTTCCTCTAAGAGTTTTATAGTGTCTGGCCTTACATTTAGGTCTTTAATCCATTTTGAGTTTATTTTTGTGTATGGTGTTAGGGAGTGTTCTAATTTCATTCTTTTACATGTAGCGGTCCAGTTTTCCCAGCACCACTTATTGAAGAGGCTGTCTTTTCTCCATTGTATGTTCTTGCCTCCTTTATCAAAGATAAGGTGACCATATGTGTGCAGGTTTATCTCTGGGCTTTCTATCCTGTTCCATTGATCTGTATTTCTGTTTTTGTGCCAGTATCATACTGTCTGGATTACTGTAGCTTTGTAGTGTAGTCTGAAGTCAGGGAGCCTGATTCCTCCAGCTCCGTTTTTCTTTCTCAAGATTGCTTTGGTTATTCGGGGTCTTTTGTGTTTCCATGCAAATTGTGAAATTTTTTGTTCTAGTTCTGTGAAAAATGCCATTGGTAGTTTGATAGGGATTGCATTGAATCTGTAGATTGCTTTGGGTAGTATAGTCATTTTCACAATGTTGATTCTTCCAATCCAAGAACATAGTATATCTCTCCATCTGTTGGTATCATCTTTAATTTCTTTCATCAGTGTCTTATAGTTTTCTGCATACAGGTCTTTTGTCTCTTAGGTAGGTTTATTCCTAGGTATTTTATTCTTTTTGTTGAAATGGTAAATGAGAGTGTTTCCTTAATTTCTCTTTCAGATTTTTCGTCATTGGTGTATAGGAATGCAAGAGATTTCTGTGCATTAATTTTGTATCCTGCTACTTTACCAAATTCATTGATTAGCTCAAGTAGTTTTCTGGTAGCATCTTTGGGATTCTCTATGTATAGTATCATTTCATCTGCAAACAGTGACAGCTTTACTTCTTTCCGATTTGGATTACCTTTATTTCTTCTTCTTCTCTGATTGCTGTGGCTAACACTTCCAAAACTATGTTGAATAATAGTGGTGAGAGTGGACAACCTTGTATTCTTCCTGATCTTAGGGGAAATGCTTTCAGTCTTTCACCACTGAGAATGATGTTTGCTGTGGGTTTGCCATATATGGCCTTTATTATGTTGAGGTAAGTTCCCTCTCTGCCTACTTTCTGGAGGGTTTTTATGATAAATGGGTGTTGAATTTTGTTGAAAGCTTTTTCTGCATCTATTGAGATGATCATATGGTTTTTCTCCTTCAATTTGTTAATTTGGTTTATCACATTGATTGATTTGCGTATATTGAAGAATGCTTAATTTGGTTTATCACATTGATTGATTTGCGTATATTGAAGAATATATTGCGTATATTGAAGTGGTATAAACCCCACTTCATCATGGTGTATGATACGTTTAATGTGCTGTTGGATTCTGTTTGCTAGTATTTTGTTGAGGATTTTTGCATCTGTGTTCATTAGTGATATTGGCCTGTAGTTTTCTTTCTTTGTGACATCTTTGTCTGGTTTTGGTATCTGGGTGATGGTGGCCTCGTAGAATGAGTTTGGGAGTGTTCCTCCCTCTGCTGTATTTTGGAAGAGTTTGAGAAAGATAGGTGTTTGCTCTTCTCTAAATGTTTGATAGAAGTCGCCTGTGAAGCCCTCTGTTCCTGGGCTTTTGTTTGTTGGAAGATTTTTAATCACAGTCTCAATTTCAGTGCTTGTGATTGGTCTGTTTATATTTTCTATTTCTTGCAGATTCAGTCTTGGGAGGTTGTGCTTTTCTAAGAATTTGTCCATTTCTTCCACGTCGTCCATTTTATTGGCATATAGTTGCTTGTAGTAATCTCTCATGATCCTTTGTATTTCTGCAGTGTCAGTGGTTACTTCTCCTTTCTCATTTCTAATTCTGTTGATTTGAGTGTTCTCCCTTTTTTTTTTGATGAGTCTGGCTAATGTTTTATCAATTTTTTTTTATCTTCTCAAAGAACCAGCTTTTAGTTTTATTGATCTTTGCTATCGTTTCCTTCATTTCTTTTTCATTTATTTCTCATCTGATCTTCATGATTTCTTTCCGCCTTCTAACTTTGGGGGTTTTTTGTTTTTCTTTCTCTAGTTGCTTTTGGTTTAAGTTTAGGTTGTTTATATGAGCTTTTTCTTGTTTCTTGAGGTAGGGTTGCATTGCTATATACTTCCCTCTTAGAACAGCTTCTGCTGCATCCCATAGGTTTTGGGTCGTCGTGTTTTCATTGTCCTTTGTTTCTAGGTATTTTTTAATTTCCTCTTTGATTTCTTCACTGATCTCTTGGTTATTTAGTAGTGTATTGTTTAGCCTCCATGTGTTTGTACGTTTTACAGTTTTTTTCCTGTAATTGATATCTAGTCTTAATAGCATTGTGGTCGGAAAAGATACTTGATAGGATTTCAATTTTCTTAAATTTACCAAGGTTTGATTTGTGACCCAAGATATAATCGATCCTGGAGAATGTTCCGTGAGCACTTGAGAAGAAAGTGTATTCTGTTGTTTTTGGATGGACTGTCCTATAAATATCAATTAAGTCCATCTTGTTTAATGTATCAGCTAAAGCTTGTGTTTCCTTATTTATTTTCATTTGGATGATCTGTCCATTGGTCCATTGAAAATGGGGTGTTAAAGTCCCCTAATATTTTTGTGTTACTGTCGATTTCCCCTTTTATGGCTGTTAGCATCTGCCTTATGTATTGAGGTGCTCCTATGTTGGGTGCATACGTATTTACAATTGTTATATCTTCTTCTTGGACTGATTGCTTGATCATTATGTAGTGTCCTTCTTTGTCTCTTGTAATAGTCTTTATTTTAAAGTCTATTTTGTCTGATATGAGAATTGCTACTCTAGCTTTCTTTTGATTTCCATTTGCATGGAATATCTTTTTGCATCCCCTCACTTTCAGTCTGTATGTGTCCCTAGGTCTGAAGTGGGTCTCTTGTAGACAGCATATATATGGGTCTTGTTTTTTGTATCCATTCAGCCAGTCTGTGTCTTTTGGTTAGAGCATTGAATGTATTTACATTTAAGGTAGTTATCAATATGTATGTTCCTATTACCATTTTCTTAATTGTTTTGGGTTTGTTATTGTAGGTCTTTTCCTTCTCTTGTGTTTTCTGCCTAGAGGAGTTCCTTTAGCATTTGTTATAAAGCTGGTTTGGTGGTGCTGAATTCTTTTAGCTTTTGCTTGTCTGTAAAGGTTTTAATTTCTCCGTCGAATCTGAATGAGATCCTTGCTGGATAGAGTAATCTTGGTGTAGGTTTTTCCCTTTCATCACTTTAAGTATGTCCTGCCATTCCCTTCCGGCTTGCAGAGTTTCTGCTGAAAGATCAGCTATTAACCTTATGGGGATTCCCTTGTATGTTATTTGTTGCTTTTCCCTTGCTGCTTTAATATTTTTGCTTTGTATTTAATTTATTATAGTTTGATTAATATGTGTCTTGGCATGTTTCTCCTTGGATTTATCCTGTATGGGACTCAGTGCTTTCTGGACTTGATTGACTATTTCCTTTCCCATGTTAAGGAAGTTTTCAACTATAGTCTCTTCAAATATTTTATCAGTCCCTTTCTTTTTCTCTTCTTCATCTGGGACCCCTATAATTCGAATGTTGGTATGTTTAATGTTGTCCCAGAGGTCTCTGAGACTGTCAGCAATTCTTTTCATTCTTTTTTCCTTATTTTGGTCTGCGGTAGTTATTTCCACTATTTTATCTTCCAGGTCACTTATCCGCTCTTCTGCACCAGTTATTCTGCTATTGATTCCTTCTAGAGAATTTTTAATTTCATTTATTGTGTTGTTCATCATTGTTTGTTTGCTCTTTAGTTCTTCTAGGTCCTTGTTAAACGTTTCTTGTATTTTCTCCATTCTATTTCTAAGATTTTGGATCATCTTTAGTATCATTTCTCTGAATTCTTTTTCAGGTAGAGTGCCTATTCCCTCTTCATTTGTTTTGTCTGGTGGGTTTTTACCTTGCTTCTTCATCTGCTGTTTGTTTCTCTGTCTTCTCGTTTTGCTTAACTTACTGTGTTTGTTTGGGGTCTCCTTTTCGCAGGCTGCAGGTTCATAGTTCCCGTTGTTTTGGTGTCTGTCTCCAGTGGGTAAAGTTGGTTCAGTGGGTTGTGTAGGCTTCCTGGTGGAGGGGACTGGTGCCTGTGTTCTGATGGATGAGGCTAGATCTTGTTTTTCTGGTGGGCAGGACCGCATCTGATGGTGTGTTTTGGGGTGTCTGTGAACTTATTATGATTTTACTCAGCCTCTCTGCTAATCGGTGGGCATGTGTTCCTGTCTTGCTAATTGTTTGGCATGGTGTGTCCAGCACTGTAGCTTGCTGGTCGTTGAGTGGAGCTGAGTCTTAGCGTTGAGATGGAGATCTTTGGGAAAGCTTTCGCCATTTGATATTACATGGAGCCGGGAGGTCTTTGGTGGACCAATGTCCTGAACTCGGCTCTCCCCCTTCAGAGGCACAGGCCTGACTCCTAACCGGAGCACAAAAACCCTGTCAGCCACATGGCTTTTGGGAAGTCTGAGGTTTTCTGCCAGCGTTCAGTAGGTGTTCTGTAGGAGTTGTTCCATATGTAGATGTATTTCTGATGTATTTGTGGGGAGGAAGGTGATCTCCACGTCTTACTCCTCCACCATCTTGATGGTCCCCACTATGTCATAATTCATTTAATTCTCATAACAACCTTATAAGATAGGGAGTATCCCCATTTTACAGGTGAGTCAACTGAGGCCCAGACAAGTTAAATTTGGCCAGTGCCACACAGCTAGTAAATAGAACTGGGATTCAAATCTAGAAATAATGCTTCTAGAATCTAGGTTTTTTTTGTTCTTTTTTTTTTTAACCACCATCCTTTACTGACTCTTAGAAGAGGGGATATTACAGGTACATATATAGCTATAACACAAATAGAAAGAGATATTCTTTTAAATAACATTAAACTACAGGATGGCATGCAAACTGTATGAGTCATCATTACGGAGGGAGAGAAATACTGGACTGCTATCAACTAGTTCTGTGACTTGGGCAAGTAATGTAACCTCTTAGGGCTTTGGTTTCTTCATCTATAGAGTTCCAAGGTCTCTTTCAGAAATTCTGTGGAATTCCAGTTTTTTTCTTTTCATTAATTTATTCCTTGTAATTCCCTCCTTCCCCTGTTTTGTTTAGATTTGGGTATCTATTACAAGTTAAATCATAGCCTCTGAAAATGTCAACTTTTCATTTAAATTGCACCAGAGTGTTCGTTATACCTTTGTATGTGATACTGTAGAGAAGTCCATTATTATGGGCTTTACTATGTGGATTTTGACCCCTAGGGAACACACCAGGTCCTCTTAAATATAAACACAGTCAGTAATCGATTGGTCAATGAATTCTGTATTGTGCATTTACCAGATACCTGCCTCTGTGCCAGATCTTGTAAAATCCTGAGATGTTAGAATTAATTGGGCGTTGTTTCTGCATGCTAGAAATTTTATAGAAATGTTCACTGTGTAATATTTTGAAACTTAGTCTTTAAAATTTGTTCATTTTTGTGAAATGACAAAATACCAAAATGACATTTTAAAACATTTTTGTGTCAGAGTGTAGAGATGAATACAAACATAGTGATTTCAAAATTTTCAAAAATTTACCCAAGATCCACAGTTACAAACATGTATTATGACCCATAAATATGTGTATGTGCATGTAATTGAAACAAAATTTTCATAAAACAATACTTTTTTTAATATATGTGATGCACTGTAATATTTTAATTCTATTCTATATTAGTTTGTGAAAAAGTTGGTTGCAGTCTATCAAACTGAGTTCATAATCCATAAAGTATCTTAACCTACACACTGAAAAATTTTACACTTAAATAGTAAAAATGGAGGCATAATTAAATATGCTACTGTTTTTCTGATTTTTTAGTTCTTTTCTATTATTTCTGTATTTGAACCAGAATTTATTTATCTATTTTTATAAATTAGGATTTCATAAATTTACTAAAAGGGCAGAAATTTGATTCTCTCTTTCTTTGAAGTATAACCTTATGAACTTAATTAATTGATTTTTATGCAAGGTTACTTTAAGTATTAGGTTGCATTATTCTTATATAAGCTTTAAACTAGGAGCTGTACTATATAGTCATATCATAATTTTTAACTAAATTGATTTTTAGCAGAATATGTCATTAGGATAAAGCACACCTTTTTATCACCTAAGCTCCCATCTCAGTTCTTCAAGGATAGTCACATTAAACTTTAAAAAAAAATCCTGTATGAATGAAGTGTGTCCTTATTTAAAGAACTTATGGATCTAATTTTTTTTTAACCTTGTGAGACTGATCCTTATTATGAGGGAATATTGCACAGTGGTTAAACACAGGGATTCTAGAACCACATTTCCAGGGTTCAAATCTTGTCTCTGTCAGTTGTAAAATGTTGGGCAAGTTAGTTGCTTAATTTCCTTGTGCCTCAGTTTCCTTAAGTTACCTCAATAGAGTTGTTATGATTCAAAGTGTTAATATAGAGAAACAGGCCATCTAGAATAAATGGGTAAACATTTGAATGTATCATTTTAGGAAGGAGGGTGGAATTAGGATGTATACAAATGGATCTTTCGTTCTTATTTAAAGACATGATGCTGGGCACCCTGCACCCTCTCCTGCACACACATTCCTCCCTCTTCCAGCATATCCATTCATTCTCTAATCTTACGGTTCTTTCAGGTGTTGGAGATGTTACACTAGAAGACCCTCTCTCCTAGGCTAACTCATAATAACTGTTATGCCAGGAGTTTGCAACTTCATTTTTGTGCTGAGTCTTCTTCAAAGCCCCCTCTTGCTCCTGTCCTCTTTCTTCTCTCCCTCCCTCCTCCTCCTCCTTCTCCTCCTTTCCTTATCAGTTAGCTTTGCTGTGCAACAAACCCTTCAAAAATTAGTGGCTTAAAATAACATTGTTTTTATTATTGCCTATTAGTCTCTGGTTAATCAGGAGGTTTTATAGTCAGCTGGTGGATTGGCTGGGGCTAGATGGTTCTGGACAGTCTCACTCACATGTCTGGCTGGCCGTTGTCAAGCTGTTTGGTCTAGGGAGCCTCAGCTGGGATGGCTTGTCTCTGCTCCCAGTGGCCTCTTATTCACCAATAGGCTAACCTGGGCTTTGTTACATGGTGGTCTTGGCATAGCAAGAGAGGGCAAATACAAATGTGCAAGCAATTGTTAAGTGCTTGGGTCACATTTGTTGATGCCCCATTGGTCAAAGCAAATCACATGGAAAAACTCAGTCACTGAGGCAGAGTATTATACAAGGACATAGACACAGGGAAGTACGATTCTTTGGAAGTCTTTTTGACTCAGTTTATGAAACACGTTCTGAGTTACTGAATTTTTACTGCATCTTAGATCCCAATATAAGTTTTGATTGCAGTTTAATTGTTTGACAGGCAAACATTTATTTTAATTTGATGGGAATTTGTCTCATGTTCTTTTTTTCATGCCATTTCAGTATTTTCTATTTTAAATAGATTTTTAATAGTTACCTTGGATTTGTAGTCATTAATCTTTTGAAGCTCTCCTGAAGAAATCTAACACCCAAATGCCTGTGGGAGACAGCCAGGTAAGTAACTGGGTGAGGCCAGCTTAGTTTAGGTATAAACAAATATACTGTAAATTGTAAATTGGAAAGCAAAGGATGCCTCTCAAAGGGTGTAGCCTCTACTCACACATCATGTGAGGATGTGGGATCAGTATTTCCAGATCTCCTGATTTTTCAAGAGAACTAGGAAATCTAAGTTTTAATGTGAAATTTCCTGACTTTGAATGCTAAAATTTAATTGAATGCTAAAATTGAAATGCAGTTTAAAAAAGCAAAAACAGTGATACTGTTTAAGCTGAAGAAAATCTTATCTTTGGGCTAAATTCAAGAAAAAGCTGTCAATTTGTGACTTCTTTAATGGATCCCAAACAGCCACCATCCAAGGCCTTCCACCATCTGGTTTAAACCTGAATAGTTCTGATCTCATCTGCCACTAACCCCAGTTTGTGGTGCTTTCCATATTCTCATCATGGATGAATCTTTACTTTTCCTCAAGGCAAACTCTATTTTCTGCCCCTTTGACTTAGGAATGCCCTTCCTCTTTTCACTCTTATCCCATCCTACTGTCCTCTGGTATTCTTCCTGATTCTTTAAAACTCAGCTTGGATATCTCCACTCAAATAAAACTTCGTTGAATGTTCTGTCTGAACCTCGAAGCACTTTAAGTCTTTCTCATGGCATTTATAGTACTTTTCCCTGTATTGAGGTTATTTGTGTATGCTTTATTATTATTCTGCTAGAGGGTGGAGTTCATAGCTTGGCTGGACTTTATATTTCCTGCATTGGTTAGCATGGCTATCATGCCTGGATTCCTGCCTCCCTGCTCAAGTGAGGTCTCACCCAAATATGAGCGCTTTATCTAATGGTTTCCTTGACTTTCCCTGACAGGGTTAGTTTGGAGTCCCAGGACTGAAAATAAAGGGAATTTGTTGCTGAGAATTTCATCCATGGAAGCTCTATGGAAGTTGGAAATAGGAAGAGAGGCAGGGGGATTAAATGTTGGCCCAATGAAAGAAGTGAGCTGTTAAGTTGGAAGGGCAAAACAGACAGGAATCTGGAATAGTGGCAAGATGATTGTTAGCCTGACATGGTCAGATAGGATATGGAGGTGTGCAGATCAGCAGGCTGGCTGGTTTCAAGACAGAATCTCAGAAACACAGCCTGCATCCCTGGGGTTCCTCTAGTTCTCACGTTGTATATTCTTAAAGCCTCGTAATGAACCCAAAGATATTTTTCTGATCATCTTGATTATAAATTTAATTTAATTTAAATGCTGATTTCTATAGAAATTTGCTTGAGCTTTCTTTCTTTTTTTTTCCCACTTTTGTGGCATGGTCTCCTACTAACTTTTTTGTTTTATTTTTAGAGAGAGGGAATATTAATTTGCATTTGTATATACAGAGCTGGATTAAAACCAAACTGATTTTAACTGGCATCCTCAGAATGAAAGAGGTCAACTGGCAAAATAGGGCCCTTGTTGTGGGATCACCAGCCAACTTATTGGCACCCTTGGTGGCTTTTTTGTTATCATGCCCATGGGTGCTAAAATATAGAGGATGTTAATATGAGGGAACATAAGAATTTGAAGTGTTCTAGGCACTTCATGTGAATATCTCCTAGTATCTTAGTCTTCTGAGCT
The DNA here is from genome assembly GCF_009873245.2 of Balaenoptera musculus. NCBI lineage: Eukaryota > Metazoa > Chordata > Mammalia > Artiodactyla > Balaenopteridae > Balaenoptera > Balaenoptera musculus. The sequence continues at coordinate 40,603,779 of NC_045799.1, forward strand.
GTCAGAGGACCCAGTGATGATCTGTTAGCTGTATATCAAATGGTCTTTAGGTAATTTGGCAGTTCCAGAGGAAAAGTGATGAGGCAGTTTTGTTCAATATATTTTAAAAGTTTGAAATGTAAAATATAACTATGATTTTTATGAGAATTGTATTATATTATCAATATTATAGTCTTAAGGGTTATGCTTTTAAAACAAGGGGAATGTTGGTCAGTTTATCTTAATTAAGATTCAGTTAACAAAGTTTGTTTCTCCTAAGGTATTTTAATGTTATTAGTGAGTTAATGTATATTTGATTAAATTTGCTTTTGTTGTTACTATAGCATTGCATTATATTCCTACATAAAAATGGATCGATATCTCTAAAGTTTATTTATGCCTAAAACAGAGGTGAAATAGTAACATAAATGCCAGAAATCAGAATAAGGTCATAAATTTAAATAGTAAACTGAATCCCAGTACAAATAGAGTAGGTGTTGGGACAAATGAATCAGCAAGTTTGATGATTTTGCATAAATAAACGAAAAAGAGAAAATACAAATAAAATGCATGATTAATATGTGCAAATTTGATTTTATTATGTGGTTCTCTAATGCCTCGTGTGTTGTATGTTATGAAATTTTGTAAATTGTAGCGAGAAATCATGGAGGCCCTTGTATTATTTGCAAAGTATGGTAACCACTTCAATAAACATTATTATTCTTTTTTTCTAGGGCAGAAGTAAATAATGCTTTTTGGGGGGAGTGAAATTGATGCATTTTGCAACTAAAGGGAGAGACAGGATCTAAATAACAGATACCTCATTCAGAGTTGGATGCATTATAATAAAATAGGTAAATGAGAGCCTGCCTAGCTTGCTGGTAAAGAGCACGGGCTACCTGGGCTCCGATCCCAGGTTTGTACTTACCAGCTGTGTGTACTTGGTCCATCGACCTCCTTTTTGTATGCCTCAGCTTCCTTATCTACATGGAGAGAATAGTGGTAATATGTACTACGTAGATTTGTTCTGAGGATTATTGGCTGTAATATTTGTAAGCATTAGAACAGCACCTGGCACATAGTAAATGCTATACAAGTATTAGTTAAGTAATTAAACTAGAACTAAATGAAAATGTCTATTAGAGGGAAATGTTTTTATAAAGATGAGATTATGACTCATACAAATATAAATTGAATATTTATCAACAATTTTATTTAACTCTGGTTCAAAGGAGAATTTAAAGAACCACACGTGTATACACAGTAAGGAACTCTGAAATGAATTTACAAATAAATGCAAATTGTCCATAGGAAAGTATCAGTTGCATTCAAGGGAACATAATTTATTTGCATTTCCACAGACAAGAATCATTTGCATTATTATCTGTTTTCTACAATTTACAGAATTACAAAACAGCTCGAAGACAATGAAAGGTAGAGATCATTTGAGATGTAGAGATCATTGGTGATCCAGTGCCTGGTGGTGATCTCCACTGAGCCAGAGCCCCAGATGACTGTCAGCTGAAGCACAGTAGGGACAGATTTTTAACCTTAAGATTCTAAGTATACTCTCTGAAGCTGGGTTAGAGGTCCAGGCTTCTTTGTTTAAAAGGTGCTTATTGGGTTGGAAATCTTTCTTCCTGGCTCTTTATTTCAAGCAGAGATTCACTCCTGGGCTGGAAAGGCTTTTCCTGCCTCTTTGTAAGGCCTCTCTGTTCTCTGTCTTTATTTGATCTGCTTCTCCCATGGGGACTTCTCAGTTCACTGAAACCCCTCCCTGCACTTGAGACCCTGAGGACTATATGCTCTGCAATCACTGTCTACTTCCTTTCTTGCTGGCATGACTTTACTAAGGATAATTTGGAACTTCATTGGCTTCTTTGGGAAACTTAAGATTTCCCCAGACTGAATCCTCTAAGACCTCTCCCTTTCCATTGCTCTGGTCCTTCTTCCTCCTCTTACACCTTTGATTTTCCCTTTAGTTCCATTTAAATCCTTTGATATATCCCTCTTCAAAACCCCAATCTTCTTCATCCCTCCTCTCCTGCTGCCAGACTTTTCCCTTCCTACTTAAGCTCCTCAGCTCATATAGTCACTTGAACTTTAGGCCCCCTGCTCCCAACTGGGGACTCTCAAGGTACTCAGGGGCCCCTGAAAGCAACTACTTGAGGCTCAAAAGGAAGAAAAGGTGATTGAAAACAGACTGGATGTTTTGTCCACTCAGAAAAGCTTTGGGGACAGCCAGGCAGCTGCTTGATGTCTCCTGTCAGTTTCTCACCTAAAGTTTAGTCCACATCCTCCGTAAGATTACATATCAGGGCAAATGAAAAATCTTGAAAGTCTCCTCCACAAATACCGGTAAAAAGCATTAGCCCTCGTATTGAACAGGTAACCTTAAGTTGCTCCTTCTGCCAGAAACAAAATTTGGATAAAAATATCAAGGGGAGCAAAGACCAGAGTATATTACTATATTCACCTGACTCATGGCTAAAATTTTAGTGTGAAAGCTATAAGGTCTCTGTTTGCATCTGTCTGTCTGTATGTTTATGTACATATGCATTTATGTGTATATGATATTTTTCTACTTTCGGATGGTATTACCAAATTAATTCATAAAATCCCATGAAGGAGCTCTATGCAAATTAGCTTAGAGATAAATTAGCATTATATAAGTTAAATATTCCTAAAACTCCCAGAAATATAGAAACTAACCCAAAAACTTTTCAAGTTTACATGACTTGGGTAAATCTCTGGTAAATAAGACTAGTTTAATACTGTTGGTTTAAAAAAACAGGTATGTCTTCTGAGTTATCAGCAGTTAAGTATAATACGAGCATACATTTTTGTTGTACTTGGGTTTACTAGTCAAATAAGCTTATGTTATATCTACTAGATGTTTAAGATTATAAATATTATAAATTCAACCCAAGACCAAATCTACAAGTAAAGATGTAGTAAAAATGAATTGCTTGTTATCCATGACTTCTTGTATATCAAGCGTAGCAGTAAAAGAAAATCCATGTGTTTAACTTTTTTAGGTTTTTGCTTTTGCAAACTTGCCTAACATGCATGTGCTGTAAAAATAGTTAACAGAGAGATAACTTGAGATGATGGTGAGCTTTGTTTTATGTTGTAATATGTCTGCATAAAAATAGTTTCCAAACTCTTCTTAGTACCTTGTAACCTTAGACTTATGTTAAATTAAGTATAGATATTCATTATAAAAATCTAGATTATTTCTAAGTAAAACAAACTACTGAAATACTAATTACTGAACATAACTTTGTTTATATACTTTGGCTTCTTTATTTTAATGTGGTATAGAGAAGCTAAATGTATTTGAATCTGTTAATAAATGTCCTTTTGCCATATAAAAAAACATGTCTCTAGAAATTGAAAGATGGTAAATGTATAAAATTTGCTAGCCTGCTACAGAATGCTGACATGTGACAATTTGCAATTGTCTACTTCTTAGTCTTCTCTGTAAAATAAAAATTGGTTAAAAATTATAATTAATGTGTATAAATGAAACTACTAAATATAATAAACAATAAGAGAAACAACTCTGTATGCGAGGTTTGTGAGGAATGAAGGATTTTTGTTGTTGTTGTTAAGGAAAATGTGAGTCATTTTATTCTAAATTGAGATCACTGCTTATTTCAGAATGAGAAAGAGAAAAAATGTCAGAGAAAACCTGAATGGATATAGAGTTATAGAAGGTTTGCAAAAGAGGAATTTTATCTGTGATCAAATTAGCTAAGATTGAATGAATTTATTTGTTTTTTGTTTTTGTTTTTAAATGAGCCCAATAATGTACTGATGGCAAAACTAGAGTTGGGTTTTCTCTCTGTTAAAGTAACGAAGTTTTCTTGGATTATTAGTCTGATCTTAATAAGAGATCATAAAAGGATTTTCTTTATCTTTTAAGTAATCTACTTAGGAACAAAGATTCTATGGCTTATCAAAATAATTTCCTGTGCTTTATGTTGTTTTTATTATGTTCCCCAAATCAAATCCTAAATGAAACCTTGAACTCTAACTGAGATTGATATCTCCCAGAGGGTTCCTGGAAAATCTCAAAGGATTTGTTTTTTTACCTTGTAAAAACGGAAAGGTAAAAAATAATTTGGTTTAAGGGGACTTCCCTGGAGGTCCAGTGGTTAAGACTTCGCCTTCCAATGCCGGGGGTGTGGGTTCGATCCCTGGTCAAGGGGCTAAGATCCCACATGCCTCACGGCCAACAAAACCAAACGATAAAACAGAAGCAATATTGTAACAAATTCAAAAATGGTCCACATCAAAAAAAATCTTAAAAAATTTTGATTTATTTGATATATTACATTACATGGGAAAACATTGTCCAAAAAGAAATGATGCTTAACCTTCCCATGGTTAGATTTGTGTGGGTAAAAATTATTACTATGTATATTTCAGAAATTGTATGAAGTTCATAGAAATTTGCCAGTATCCTTTTTATCCATCTTATGTCCTGGTATAATTTTGTCAGTTATAATTCGAGTTATTTAAACATTGTATGTCATAGAAATAACCAGATTCCCATATCAGTTATATCATTTTTATAATAAACTCTCTTCAGATCTTTAACAGTGACCATTTTTAAGTCTTTTATCATTCACAGATAATTTTTGTTTTATTCTGATTCTTCCCTGAAAGCTCTTGCAGTCAACGACAGGCAAGAGTGCTTTGTCTTCAACAAAAAGTGACTATTTCAGAGATTCATGGAAAGGACTATGGCAAGTACTCTAGCGTATAGGCTTCTAAAGACATTATTGCTTAAATAACCTTGAGACTGTACCGCTGGACCAAGTAAGGATTTCCAGAACTAATGGAGAAGCTGACTGGTTTAAACAAAACAAAACAAAACAAAAAAAGTGCTAACCCAAGATCAAGCAGAACAAAAATCCATTACATGAAGAAGAAAAAAAAGAATATACTATAAAAAATGTTTAGTAGAACAGAATAGAGAATTCAGAAAGAGATCTCAGTATATAAGATTACTTAATATAGTTGTTGTTTTAATGGAATAAAGAAAGTATGTGGATTTGTTGTTGCTGTTGTTGTTCCAACACATTAAATAACGCTGGGGGAAAAAAACAAATCAGTTACATGGGACTGAATGAACTAACTAAGAAGAATGATTATGATTTTTGTGGTTATTGTTTTGGAACAATACTGGTTCTTTAATGTTTTATTTAAGGAACCCCTTTTTATCTTTTCTCAAGCTCTCTGTAACTCATGACAATTTAGTTAATTATACTTTTGTAAACAGAAACGAAACATTTAGCTTTTCTCCCTACCTGATCTCTCCAGAATTCAGAAACTCTATTGCGTATTCTTATTTTCATGGCAATGACATTATTTGTATAGGTTCAATAAGAATCTGTCTTCCTTGTAACAGAACATAATTGGAAAAATTGGTTGTATAGACTTTGGTTGGAATGTCATATTTGTGAATGATAATCTCAAAGATATAGAATCTCATGTTATCAGATAGTTTTAAGGAACTAAGATTTGCATTATAGAGCCAATGCTTACAAAGCCCTTTTGGAGAAACCAGTCTGGTACCTGGTTTATAGAGTTCCCAGCCTTACAGATGAGTAAGGAAGGTCACTACCTATCAAGCCCAGGAACCTTAGGATATTCTTGGAACCTTGAGAAGAGAGGAATTTACCCAAATGTGTAGGTATTACAGGCTAAATCTGGTGGTGAGTTCTTGGATTTGCTTCCTAGCCTTGAGAGGCTTTGACAAGTCTGATTTGAGACTCTTTATGAAAAGTTCCAGCAAAGCAAACTTGAAAGGCCTAAGTGGTCAGTGACTGTTCTTGCTGCACTTATGTGAATAATCAGACCAAATCTAATGAGACCAGACTTATTTTGTAAACAAGAATAAAAATGTGGTTGGGGGGGTGACTGTAGAGAGACATTTTAGGTTTCAGTGGAAAACTGTAGTGCACCCTTGTGGGTTATTAAATTCCAGTCTTGCTCATTGTCTTGCACATATTGTCAATTTCCTAGTTTCCTCCAGTATCTGGCTACAACTCTCCAAAATGTTTCCAATTTTTCTCCCCTCCTGCTTATTTGGCCTCATTGAGAACTAAAACTGCCCCTTTCTTGAAGCCCTGCAAGCTGAAGCTGGATGACCTGATATAAACTTCAAAGAAATCACCACAACAGATCATGTATGTACAACTTTCATGCTTGCTATTGTGTGGGCCATTCAGAAAGTTTGCTGGAACACCTGATGCCATCACCAAGGACACTGAAACAGCAAAAGGTGCTTCAAGCCCAACATCTAGATATTTTCTCAACTGTCTGCCCTCTGGACTCAGAAACTAGTTTTATAGTGTGCTCCAACCATTGATCTTTGTTTTTCTTTTTCTTTCCATGGGACTTTCCCTCATTAAATGCCTGACTGCTTGCACCACCTAGCAGAAATCCTTACTACCAAGTCTCAACCAGTGGTTCAGCTGGTCCTTAAAGGACAAAAGGCAGCCTAATGAGAAATGGACTTACATTATTCAAAGGAAAGAAGTCTGTCTTTCCTCAAATAAGAGCAGGGACTGACAAAGACTCTCTCCTTAACTAAACTTTAGTCAGGTTCCACCAAACCCTTTTTTCAACTAGGCCCCATCCTTGCCAGACCTGCATTGTCCAATTTTAGCAAGAATCCTGCTAAATCAATTTAGAGAGAATTTCCCATCCTTGCTATCTGGTCACTCTCCATATCTAATAAAGTTCTGCATTCCCCCCCTCATACCCTAGGTGATATCTGACCACCCTGGCTTGCCTTCAGCAAGAATTGTGTGTTTAACCAAAATCTTCCCTCACCCACAAAGTTTCCTCTTAGTAATTTTCTTTCCACTGATCCCCACTCTGCTCCTTGGTTATAAATCCCCACTTGTCCTTGCTGTATTGGTAAGTGAGCCCAGTTCTGTACTGAGATCTCTTTCCCTTATTGTGGTAGTTCCGGAAAAAAACTTTTTTTTTTTTTTTCAACAATATCAATAGGATACAATCTGGAAAAACAATTACTGTCACATGTGCACACTGACAGATATTTTAACTTTCAGCTGGATAAAGCCAATGATGTACAAAATGTGAATCAGTGCTTTGTGTACGTATAGAATGTCTGTGAGGGAGCAATGCTTGACAGTTTTCTGTCCTGTTTATTACTGAAAACCCAGGATATGGGAAAAGACACTTTGAGATCAGTGCTGATAGAACACAGTTGTGTGAAAAGGAAGGTGGTACATTGCTATTCAAGTAAAAGATGTGGCCTGTAATGGTAATTTACATTGTTATATTTACAGAGAACACTTGGTGGTCAAAAATATGCCATTTGGTTTTGGTTTATTGTTGGAGGAAATACTGATAATTATTAGTACTATCAAATTGTAGTTTTTGAGTATATTTATGCCTTTTTGATACACCATGTGAGGAACTGGACATCAAGTATAAATCTGGCTCTGAAGAAAAAAGATGCTCATGTGAATTTTTAAAATGAAAGAGAGATAAAGATATTTCTTCATGATGCTAATAATTCTAATAAGACCATTTTGAGTAACTTACTTGAATACCATGTCATAGCACTACATTTATTTAATATGTTGAATTGTTTGAACCTTTAGGCTCAAAATGTCCCATTTTTAAAGTTTGCAGTTGAGAGATTAGGATTTCTTTTAAGAAAACTGAACTGTGATATAAACAGTTTAAACTTTGATGCTTTCTAATACAATTCTTTAACAATTTCTTCTGGAAAAAAATACATGATTTGTTGCCACATATGTTTAAAAGTCTTACATGACTATAAATGCAATATTACATACATAATGCTTCATAAGAAAATGAAGAAATACTTTTTAGAACTAAATGCAACTAGAGGATAGGTCAGGAATTGATTTACTCTGTCTCCCAAGTTGAAACAGTCAATCTTTCTGCTTTCATTTGTGATATGTTTATCAATTTAATGCCTGATGGAGTTTTAAAACTCATCATCAGTGAGAAGTCTTTATAATTTCTAGGTTTACAATAGTCCAAATATCCAGAATTTTCTGACAAAGCCACCAAATATTTATTATCATCCAACAATCTTTATTTGGGAATCAGGACTTTCTAATTTGGTAAAAGTAGTAAGAATAGAAATTGATTGGTCATGGAACTCAAGGTCTTCTTGCTCAAAGTCTTTGTCATTGGACCAGGCATTGACAGATTAGTAAGAGCACAAACAAAATCCAATCTCTTTCACTGATAGGGAATACTAATAATAATAAATGTTGAAAATATTTAAAAACTATTGTGGTATTTCAGTATGGATGCTGAAATAATATTTGTCACCTCTGTAAAACCTTTGTAAAAAAGGGGCATGTTTGTTGAGAGCTTACTATGGACCAAACATTATTCTAAATGTAATGAACTCATGTTAACTGTAAAGGAGCCAGTAATTTATGAACTGAGGCATGGCGAAAATATATAACTTATCCAAGGTCACCCAGTTGTTAATTGGCAGAACCAAGAATTGAACAGTTAGTCTTTATCTGGCTAACTCTTAGTCTTTACCTGACTCAGGGAAACAGCATTCTAGGAGTCCCTGAGGTGGTCAAGTCAGCTGTTAAGTGTTTTCTATTTTGAGGTCTTCTAAAGTCTTTCTCTACTCTTTTAATGTACAATTCTCCCACATTATTCTCCTGCTTATTATTATTACTACTACTGCTACTACCACCAATGAATAGTTGATTAGAATCCTTTAAGGAGAAAAGTGATTGCAAAGAAGGGGATGCTTTGGAGGCAGAGAGAGGAAAGATCACTTTTATGGCCACAGATCATTTCCTTCGTCTTGGCCATTTTTTTCTTTGGTTATCGGGGCCCGAAGACAATTTAAGTGTCTTGTAACCTATCACCTCAAATCCCCTACATACCTCATTACTGCAAGCTCATTTGACAGTATCTTTGTGAATCAATAGCATTACCTTCCCCCTTGAAAGATTTGCATAGATCATGAGTTTAAAATGTTTGAATTTATAAATCATGTTTCCTAAAGTTATATTAAAAAGCTTTTTATGTATAGCAATTTAATGTATTTTAAAACATTGATTTTATATAGCTTCGTTGAATATATTTTAACATTACTATCTGTAAAAAAATACATGAAAATTCAGATTATAGTACTCCTCAAAAACATTAAAAAATATGTCAGGTTTTGGAAGATAATGTTTTGGCTTGTTTTAAATATACCAGCTTTCTGGCTGTTGTGTGCAGGACAGAGCTTTTTCTCTTTTCAATCTAGCAGCGCCCTCTTAGAGTGAAAGGTTTATAGAATTTGATAAAGGAGCAGTATCACACTTTCAAATGTTCTTGATCCATACCATTCCGAGGGACAGCTTATTACTTAGAAGTAGCAAAGAGCTGAACCTAAATTTTTTTTTTCTGAGTAAAAATTCTTTTCAAGGATGCATTTTAGGTAATTAGAACAAAATAGAAATAAGCTCGTTCATTGTAAAAATTTATTTTGTCTTGGTAGTTACACATCTTTTTCTCATCTTCTTGTGAAACCAGTGGTACATAATTATATCTTAAAGTTGATATTTTTATAATATTAATAGTAAACATTGAACTTTTTGTTGACCCATATAACATGCCTAAATTTATTGAATGCCTATTAGGTATGTGATACTGCATTTGTATTGGGGAATACACAATAAATAGAGAATAAGTCAGTCACATCCCTGGTACTTATACATTTATTTCCACTTGTCTTATGTATCAGAGTGTGACCCATATTGGCTCTTGTATTCAAATTGTCTTTATTAAATTAAATAAGAATATTACTATTAATATATATTCCTTCTTTATTACAGAAGAAAATACTCAGGAAACATCACAGGTGAAGAAAAGTTTGAGTGAAGAAGTTTCTCTCTATAGAGGTGACATCACATTGCTAGAGGTAGATGCTATAGTCAATGCTGGTGAGTAGTTGATTTTTTGTGATGTATTTGTTATACTGTTACCCTAAAGCTGGGTTCGAGTCTTGGTGGGTGTCAGGCCAAAAGACACAATCAAGCCAAAGATTGGGAGAAGGAAGGACTTATTACTTGCAACAAGTAGGGAGAACACCAGGGATCTTTTCCAAAGCAGTGTCTCGCAGAACAGCAAAATTGGGGAAGTTTTAAGCTAAGGGTACTTGCGTACTCATGAAGGGACTTGAGTGGTGTATGCGTATTCATGAAGGGGCTTGAGCAGAGGAGAATTCAGCATAGAATTGGGGCAAAGGTCAACAGAGTCAAAGCTTTAGTTGACTGAAGTCAGAAAAGGTCGTCATCATCATTCCATCCTCCACCTTGATGGGGGCCTTAGTTCCTGCAGAACTCACACAGATTATTACATATATCCCTTGAGGAGGAACTAGGACTCTGTTTTATCGCTGAACTATTGTTTCTTGACTGCTTTTCCTTTGTTCCTGCATTCTTTCACTTCCCTTAAAATCATTAATTACTGAGACCTGTTCAAAGGCAAGCAGTGTGGCCAGGCTTAGATCACAAAATGACTTAGGCCAAAAATGGCCTCTCTTACGTCAAGAAAGCCATGCCTGGTTCTCTTTCTCTGGGGACCCCCTGCCCTATCTGCTTATAATATGAGTATTTATTATTTTAAAATATTTTTTCATAAATAGGAATAGAGGTATTTTAGAAAAAAAATCTCTTCAGGAATAGAAATATCATGTATTTACCTTATTCATTAAAAACACTGAAGGTTTATTTTATGTATGTGATACAGTTAACGTGCTAACTCTACATGGTATCCATGCTAAGTTGAAACTAGGGTACTGGACCACTGGAAAAGTGACAGATTGTTGGCAGAAAGTTCTTCAGAAAGAACTTTAGCAGCTGTATTATTGTTAGTTTAATGCCTGAGTTAATAGTTGGCCAACATAAAAACAAGTTCATCAAGCTTTTTCTTCTTTTGACTTTGTAAAGAGATGATTGATCTACAGAAGACAAAAGTAAAATATAAAGAAATTATTTCTGCAATTTCCAAACCTCGGTTGGTTTCAACTTTTCATGCTTGTTTTTAATGCTTTATTTTAATTATTTTAGTAATTAATGATCTTAAGTAATTTTTGTTTTCAAACATTGGGAAAATAACAGTTAATTTATGTTTGATTTTAGTTTATTTTATGGTGGTCTGTATCTTCTATATATTTTATTATGTGGGTGTATATCAAGAAATACATAATAGTTGTGATTCTGTAAAAATAAATATCAATAATAAGAGGATATTTAATTATTTTAATTTGTGTTTTGTAAAGTTAGGCTCTTTGCAAGTTGAAAGTGTCAAAAACAAATCTAGACTTAGGTAAAAAGAAGAGGCTTTATTCAAAAAGATTATTATAATAAGGGGTCGAGGGTTATCTCAATAGGAAGAGGAGGAATATTGCAGTAGGAAGAACCACTTTGACCATGAGATCTATAAGCATCTCAAAGTTCAAGCAGAAAAGGGCTTTTCTTTTACAGGGAGAAGTAAACAGGCTGGAAAGAATTGGATGTGGGGCAATGGGATGAGAGGGTGGCATGACTGAACAGTTGATCAGGGAATGTTTTTCCTTGAGGCCAGCTGATTATTGGGAGGGGGTCTTTAAAGAGGGGTTGTTCACCTTCCATTGCTCAAGGGTGGCCCAAAGTTAAGGGGCTTGGAGGAAGGAGAGAAGCCTGAATAAATTTAGGTCAAGTCCGGTTAACAGGCATTGATAGACCAGAATGGTCACTGGGGACAAATAGTTCAGCTAATCATTTGTGAGATAAAGAATGGGAATTTGGAGTGTCTGTGTCTTGGCCTTGTCATAGGTTACAAGAGGTCATCGTGAGTCTTATCTAAGCTACATGGGGAAGAGTGGTTCTTTGCAGTAAGCTGTTTCCAGGAACACAAAAGGGGTGAGGGGTAATTTCTTGACAGTTTTTGCTTTCCAGGAGTACAGAATTCAGATGAAGTTCAGCATTGTCTCAGGTTTCCCTCTGGTGATTGAGTAAATTCACACAGGATCGTAGCCCTTGGTAGGTGAACGGACAGGTCTCATGGGGAAGTGGAGCACTGTTCAGGATATAGCATAGTGTTGGCCAGCAGGAAGTGTGGAAGCCTGCTCAGCCTGTTCCTCTCTCGGAAGTGACTGTCGGTTGCTATGTGCTGTATCTGCCTTTCCATAATTGAAGCTCAGTCTTTCTCCTTCTCTTCTTCTAATGCCTTTGTATTTCCTTCCTCCTCTGGGACCTCTCTAAAATGTAAACTCTTCATGAGAGAGCATGTGTCGGAGTCATTTAATCTCCACCCAATGTGAATCACTCCTTTTGGATACAATTCCATCCTCAGATCACTTTGTTCCTACAAGTCTCCCTTATATCTAGTCTCTATGGGCTGTTCATTTGTGGCTCTGGGTAACAAGGTGCTTTCTGTGATACGAGGGGCCTCTGGAGAAGACAGGCCCTTGGAAAGAGTCTCATCAACTCCTCTCCAGTACAGAGGTTTCATTGGATACTCTCGTAGTTAGTAAGTCATCAATGATTTATTTATTTATTTATTTTTGGCTGTACCACATGGCATGCAGGATCCTAGTTCCGTAACCAGGGACCAAACCTGCACCCCCTGCAGTGGAAGTGCAGAGTCTTAACCACTGGACCACCAGGGAAGTCCCTATCAATGATTTATTTAGGAAGTTCCTGAAGTCTATAAACATGTGAACTTTAATTTAAAACAATTAAAATTAATTAAAAACTATATATACATCACCAGCCTTCCTCTATAGTCTTGTAATTTCCAGCCTTTGATCCCAGTTCTGCCCTGTGGAGTATAATCGATGACATTTATTTCCTTCTTAAATACCTTAAGACCAGTCTCATGAGTTTTCTCTTTCTTGTTATTAACATAACATTGAATTTGCCATGTTAGCATACTTCATAATATCAGTAATTATGGTTTTTCCTGAGTTTTGTTAGCTGTATAACTGTTTATCTCCTCACTGAGGCTACAAACTGGTGTCTTTTTCACTTTTTGTGTCATCTCCCTAAGCAATGTCTTGTCCTTATGTTCTTAATAAACATCTGATACTATGTATTTATTAAATTGAACTATATGCAATTGGATTTGTAGCACCCATAGCACATTCAGCACTGGGGACTTGACATAGTGAACACAATTTTGGCTCTGATTTTAAAAAAATGATTTATTTGATATTTTTCTGATCAATAAATAAAAATAATTTGGAGGGTAACTTTTAGTGAAATAAAATAAAATGGTGCTAAACAGGAAAGCATCACTAACAGGAGAACATCCCATCACTATTTTGATTCTTTGTCCTTGCCTGTATGTATAATTTTTCATGGCTGTCACTTAGTGTACAAGGGTTTGATGAATTTATATGAAGGCAGGCAGCAACTTCCAAAAAGCATTTGGCACCTTTAGCTTACTTCTCTGGCTGAGATAATTATAATTTGGCCATGTTCTACATCTCACAAGGACAACCTCATTAGGAAGTACTCAGGTAGATGGAAAAGAGATTCCAAATGTACAGTGTAATGACTCTATTTTACAGCTTTCTGCTGTGCCGCTTGTTTGCCTGGTGTGTCAGGAGAGGAACAGCTGTTAACCTTTCAGGTGAACAAGGCAACATGGCAGGAAACTCCAGAGCTGCCTCTGGTGAGAGGGGAATGAGAGGCAATGTGCCCAGTCAAGGTGCCAAAGCAGCCCAGTCATCACTTTCTGTCACTTGTAAAGCTCTCTTTCCATGTCCATATTGGGCATTGGAACACCTGGTCTTAGTTGCCATCAATGAAATGATTTGATATTTAAAATTTTTTCCTAATAAAGTACTTTTTGAACTTTCTTAGAGTTCTTTAAACGTGACCCAGGATGAACCTCCTATATATTATATTCTTCTCTGTAGGAAATAGTGCATATTTTAATAAAATAGATTTTGTAGGCATTAGGGTACATAGGGAAGTGACACAAATTTTAGATTCAGGCAGACCAGGTTCCAATTCAGACTCTCGTACCCAGGGCCATTTTTTTGTTTAAACTTTTTATATTGAAATAATTATAGGCAATTGCAAAAATAGTACAAAGAGTCTTGTGTAAGTCCTATAGCTATAGTACAATGTCAAAACCAGGTAATTGGCATTGGTACATTGCTATTAACTAGCCTATAGACCTTATTCAAGTTTCAACATTTTTTAACCGGCGTTCGTGTGTTGTGTGTGTGTGTGTGTGTGTAGTTCTATGCAAGTTTATGCCATGTATAGATGCTTATAACCACCACCAACACCATGATCGAGAACTGTTATTATTATTATCATGAACTATTATCATGAAAGAACTCCCTCGTGCTACCCTTTGTAGTGGCACCCACCTCCCTGCCCCCCCCCGCCCCGTTCTCCATCTCTATAGTTTTGTCATTTTAAGAATGTTATATAAATGGAATCATACAGTATGTAACCTTTTGAGACTGATTTTTTTTTACTGAACATAAAGCCCTTGAGGTCCATTCAGGTTGTTGCATGTATCAGTAGTTCATTCCTTCTTATTGCTGAGTAATAAGTCTGTTGCATTGATATACCAAAGTTTGTTCAGCCATTCACCCACTGAAGGGCATTTGGGTTCTCCTCAGTATTTTTCTGTAACCAATAGAGCTGCTATAAAGATTCAAGTACAGTTTTTTGTACGTAGCAGCGTATAAGACGATCTATTTACTGTAACTAGGCCCTTGTATAATTTTGTATTAAGACTATTTGGTCAGAGTTTTGGTCTTTGCTAGAGTTTGGGGAAGAATACATCCATTTAATTTATGGTTCAGTATTATATCATTAGAGACAATTTTAGTTGTACCACAATCACAGAAAAATATTTTGTAGGAGATGTGATTTTAATTCATTTGTGGATTGTGGGCTGTATAATGGAAAAGTGGTTAACTTTCCAACTCTGATGGGTTGGCTTTGGCCAAAGATGAATTCAGTTTGCCATAAAAAGGATTTTTAAAGTGGAAAGTGAGGAAAAGGTTTGTTTATTTTAGTTCTTCCTTTCCCCACCCCAGCATGACAAGGAGAGATACATTTACATTGTAGTTCATCATAGAGGGCTTGATGTCAGATCAGTCATTATTTTAAATATGCCTCTTTAACTTCCTGGCCAAATGACCTTCAGTAAATTATTTAACCTTTCTGAGCCTTAGTTTATTCATTGGTACAATGGAGATAGTAATAGGGCCTACTTCATAGGGCTGTTGTGAAAATCAAAAGAGGTAATATATAGAAAGCACTTCACTCAGTGCCTAGCATATAGACACACTCAGTAAACAGTAGCAGAATTATACTGCTTAGTTCTAATATCAGAAAAATGATTTTTTTTCTATCAGTCAGTGTCACAAGGTAATTTATGCATGTTCTTCAAGTCGTATGCACAGATAGACATTTAACCAACTAAAAGGGTTTATCCTATATTCTACAGCTTTAGCTGTTATACTGTTTACTTGAATTGTGTCCAGGAAAAGTTGTCCAGTTCTGAGACTTTATAGTAAAAGCTGAGTTTCTATAACATTGTTGGTAATTCATATGAACTAATGACAAAGGGAAATAATTGTTTTCGTTTACTTTAGTGGTGTTTTTACTGCATTAGTTGTGAATGTCATAATCATGACAAAAATTAAGATAGTGACATGTGATTGGATAGATAACCATTTAATAGCTGGGTATAATTTAATTAATATAGAATATCTGAATATTTACATAGGCAAATCAGGTAGTGGGACTGCATGTGATGGAAGAAATGTTACTTTATAGAAGTTTTTTTAAATAATCCCCTCTACTTGCTTAAAATAAATGTTATTTTAATGTATTTTTTCAGTAAAGCTGAAATAAGGCTTATTTGAAATTAGAATTCAGATCATTGGGAAAATATTGGGTGGGCCAAAAAGTGCCTTCGGTTTTTTAAGTAAAAATAAAAGACACATTTTTCATTTTCACCAAGAACTTTATTGAACAACATATTCACCCTTTTGTTCCATTACCTTCTGCCATTTTTCAGGCAACTTCATGATTCCATCTTCCCAAAACTTTTTATGTTTTTGAACAAAGAACTATTCCAGGTACCTTTTACAGTCTTCCAGGGAATGGAAATTTTTTTCCATTAAGAGAATTTTGTAAAGACCAAAATAAATGGAAATCTGAAGGTGCAATGTCTGGTGAATACGGCGGATGAATCCGAACTTCCCAGCCAAGCTCTAACGATTTTTGCCTGGTCATCAAAGAGACATGCGGTCTTGCGTTATCCGGAAGGAAGATTATGCGTTTTCTGTTGACTAATTCTGGACGCTTTTCATTGAGTGCCGCTTTCAGTTGGTCTAATTGGGAATAGTACCTGTTGGAATTAATCGTTTGGTTTTCTGGAAGGAGCTCATAATAGAGGACTCCCTTCCAATCCCACCATATACACAACATCACCTTCTTTGGATGAAGACTGGCCTTTGGTGCGGTTTGTGGTGGTTCATTTCGCTTGCCCTACAGTCTCTTCCATTCCACATTGTTGTACAGTATCCACTTTTCATCACCTGTCACAATTTGTTTTAAAAATTGAACATTTTCATTACGTTTCAGTAGAGAATCACATGTGGAACTGTGGTCAAGAAGGTTTTTTTCGCTTAACTTATGTGGAACCCAAACAACAAAGCA
This sequence comes from Balaenoptera musculus, assembly GCF_009873245.2. Classification (NCBI taxonomy): domain Eukaryota; kingdom Metazoa; phylum Chordata; class Mammalia; order Artiodactyla; family Balaenopteridae; genus Balaenoptera; species Balaenoptera musculus. Next base: position 40,620,482 of record NC_045799.1, read on the forward strand.
ATGAACATAACCAAGCTGGTGCAAATGATTTTCAGTGCTTGCTTTGGATATTTTGAATATGTTGGCTATCTCCCACGTGGTATAACGTTGATTGTTCTCAATTATTGTTGCGATTTGATTGCTGTCAACTTCAACTGGTCTACCCAACCGTGGAGTATTGTCCAGCGAGAAATCTCCAGCACAAAACTTCTCAAACCACTTTTGACACGTTTGATCAGTCACAGCACCTTCTCCATACACTGCACAAATCTTTTTGTGTGTTTCAGTTGCGTTTTTACCTTTCTTGAAATAATACAGCATAATATGCCGAAAATGTTGCTTTTTTTCCATCCATCTTCAATATTAAAATGGCTACACAAAAATTGACCAATTTTGATAAGTCTTTTTTTAAAAGCAAGCTGATATGACAGCTGTCAAATGCAATCTAACAAAATTGTTTCGAATGAAGTTAAAGACAACTAACTAAGTGCTACTAGAGCCATCGTATGGAAAAAACCGAACAAACCTTTTGGTCCACCCAGTAGGTTCATTTACTCAGAAATATTTTGGACAAAATTGACAGCAACTGCTTGATACAATATGAAATTTCATCTCTACTAACAAAGCCCTAAATTTTTATTCTTCATTAAATTTCTGTATTATATGTTTCTTCTTTTAACATTTTGTTGAGCAAGACACAAAATACACAATAGACACAAACACACACACATAAGTGTAGAGTTCAGTAAATTTTCGCAAATTGGTATGCCTGTGTTACTCCATCTAGATCAAAAAGCAGAACATTATCAGTACCCTGGAAGAGCTCTTGGCATCACCTAGTATCTTGTAGTGAATACATGACAGTGGGTTCACTGTCCTCACTTTTAGTAGCATATGTTAGTTTTGCCTCTTTTTATATTTTATATAAATGGAACCATATAGTATATACACCTCAATGTTTGGTTCTTTTAGTTCATCATTATGCTTGTAAGATCGATCTATGTTGTTATGTATAGATGTCAATAATTCATTTTCATTATTATTATGTAATATTTCATTTTGTGACTGTGCCACAGTTTATCCAATCTACTGTTGATGGGCATTTAGTTAATTTAAATTTGGGGTCTTTTACTCCTTGAATGAACATCCTAACACATTTGTATGTGTGCATGTGTATTTTTGTGAATAGATATCTATTATTTCTGTTGGGTTTATTTCTGAGAGTAGAATGGTTTCATCATAGGATCTGTGTGTGTTCATACTTATTAGATACTGCTGTCTACTAAGCATGCTCTATATCCATGCCAATACTTGATATTTTCTATATTGTTTTTAAAAATAGTACATGACATAAGTGAAGTAATAATTTTTTAATGAATGTATAAAATATACTGACAAAATCAGCTTTTTGACAAATCAAATTTTATAGCATTTTGTAGCTAATAATCCATCTTAAGGCTTATGTAAGTGAAGAAATAAAGTAAAAAATGTATATGTTATTTTCCTATAGCTGAGGATGGGATTTTTTTTGTAGTTCCTTATTAGGTTCATAAAAACATACATGTAATAAATTTTCCTCCTATAGGTAGCAGCACTTAGGAACAAAGTATCATACTATGAAGGTACTATTACTACTACTACTACTACTACTACTACTACTACTACTACTACTACTACTACTAATTTTTGGGGGGAAGACCAAAACCAGAGAAGACAGTCTTAGAAATGATACTCTCAAACCTACTTTTGGGAATAAAAAGCAATTTCAAAAAAAAAAATCATAAGATCTATTTCCACAGGTGAGATATCCTACAAAGTCTATCATTTTGCTGAATACAGATATAAAAAAATCCTGCAATGTAGTCTTAAAGCCACATTCAAAATAAGGCTATATAAATAGTTTGCTTTTACATTATAGATACACCTTATCAGTAAGACTCATTTGATGTCACATAGTATTGGTAATTTACAAATGTGTAACATTAATTTTTTTCTGAATATAACACTAATGCATGTGTTAGAAATTTGGAAAATGCAGAAAAGTAGAAAGAAATAAAATATGTCAACTTTTAATCCAGAGATAACCACTATACAGCTATAGGTTGTATACTTTACAACAATACTATATGTGCTGTATTGTAAGATGCTTTTTTCCCCACTTATATATATATCCCACTTCCTTAAATGTTAAGAACGTGATTTTAAATGATTATTATTCCATTTTTTTCATTTTTATAAATCTATAATGAATGTCCTCATACCAAAATTTTTATAAACATCTCCAATTACTTCTTCAAAATGTTTTAGTTAGAAGGAGTTATCAGGTAAAAGGCTATAATATTTTAAAAAATGATTTGATATCCATTGCTTCTTAGAAAGAATGTTATAATATACTTTTTCAAGGGTGATGTATAAGTGCAAATTCTTGTACATACCAGCTTACATCATTACAAAATCAATCCTACCAATTTAATAGTGACTAATATTATCCAATTTGTTTTATTAAGAGTGATATTGAATGCTTTTTTCTTATATTTATTGGGCATTTGCATTTTTTAAAGTTTTATGCTCATATCCTAACTAGGTTTTCTATTAGACGTTTGTCTCTTTTTAATTGGGGGAAAGCTTATTATATGTTAACAAGAGTAATATATACTCTTTGCTTCTACCTTTTAAATTGTTTCTTTAATTTATATTAAGCTGCACATAGAATTTATGCTCATGAAAAGGTAGTGGTGTATATTTTTAAATTATTGTGGCTTTCACATATGTATTCTGGTTTGGGATCCTGTGACTCCTCCCTCAACCTCTGCCATTTGTCTGCCTTTTTATTTATTTCTTGGTGAATCTTGTCCTTTTATTCTACCAGATAAATTTTAGAATTGTTTTGTCAAGTTCAAAATCAAAACAGAAAAGAAAAACAACCTCCATCACAACAAAAATCCCAGAAATATCACTGGAATTTTGATTAGAAATGTAGGTTATTTGGAGAGTTTTGACATTTTTAACATAATGCATCTTCCTGTCTAGGAATGGTGCTGGTTGTTAGATTGATTTAAATCTCTTTTCCCTAATATCCCTCAGTAAAGTTTTATAGTTTTCATCTTATGGGTCTCACACAGTTGTTTTATCCTAGCAAGTTTGTAATTTTGTTGCTATCATGAATGGTATCTATTTTTTCTATTATTTATTTTACCAGATGATTTTCAGTAATACAGAAAAGCTATTAACTTAATAATTGCCCACCTTACTGCAGTTAGTTTTTGTAGCTTTTCAGTTGATTCTCTTGGGTTTTCTAGGCATATATATTGTTATACACACTATTTCTCTGCCCCTTTCCTTGCATTGGCTACTGCATGATAACACTGTTAAATTACCTGCCGTAAGACATTCTTGCTTATTCTTGATTTTCATGGGAATGCCTTTAGTCAGATGTTTCATAATTCATTCGTTCATTCAACAAATATATATGAAGTATCTGCTATATGACAAGCCCTATGCTAAGTGTGAGAGAGAAAATGGTGAGAAAAACAGAGATCATCTAAGTTCTTAAGTTTACAAACTAGTGGGAGACTGTAGTTAAACAGTTACGTGAATAAATATAAATGTACAGTTGACAGATGGAGGCTTTTGTTAAATAGCTATTGTTAAATAGCTTGTAAAATTTTGCTAATTGTAAGGAAGCCTGAGAGTCTAACTACAAAGCATTTAGGTCCTTATTAGAGAGTTCACCCTGTCAGAAAAGTTGAACTACAATTAAAGTATTAACCACAATGAAACAGTTATTTTAAGTTTTATGCAAGTAGACAAAATAAAACTATTTTTCCATTTCTTTCCATTATTTCTTTGAGGTTTTGTAATTTTTTCTCCTTATTGACTGAGTTTTATGTTCATATTGCTTTTTCTTAAGTTTATGCTTCTTCATATTGCTTTTTCTCTTTAAAATGGTTCCTCCATGTTTTAATCAGTTCTTTTCATTGGTTCTGAAGAACTCAGTGGGCCTAAGAGTCTTCTGAGTAAGGCAGTATTAAAACCAAGTGTTCACTATAAATTTACTGAAATTTCAGAGCTCTTAATTTGGGATAACCGACTATTAGGTAGTTCGTAGCTAGCTACAAATTACTTTTGGGGTGATACTGTTGAAGTTTCTGGAGCATTAGTTCTTAGCATGGAGATAGTAATGTTCAGAAACCATTTCTTGCCACCCTCTCTTCAGATCCAGCCCAGCACCCATTCCAGCTAAGCCAGGCAAAGGGGAAAGAATTTCTACCCATCATTCTCCCCCTTTACTTTCCTTCCTATGCTATGCCAGGACCTGCTGATCAGAAGTGCTGATCAAAATCACCACTGTGGATAGCTGTCATTTGATCAACCTGTGAAATATAGTTGAGCAGACAGGTATGGGTGTAGGATGGGTGAGAACAATTTTTTTGAGGTGAATTCTTAACACTGGTTACAGGTTTAAGTGTGAGCTTCCAGCTGTAAGAATATTGGTGTCTTCGCTTTATCTAGTGTGTGCATAGACAGAAAACAGGGTCTCTGCGAGGATGGAGTGAAAGGTTAAATGTAAAAGAGCCTTTATGATGTGTTAAATTATCATTTCAGTTGTTATTTAGCTTAGCATCCCAACATATTTTTCAAAATATTTCTGTTCTTTGACCCATCACTTCTTTGTTTTTCTGATTTACAATTTTTCTTTCTGGGGGAATTTGTGGAATCAAACTAAACATTAAATACTCCAAGGAATTAGAAGATAATCCTCAAAAGAAAATAACTGCCAAGAGGGATGGATGGCTTCCAGGAAATTCCCCTCTGAGTTTTCAACTTCTATTTTTGACCCCTCTTGTCACTATTTTTAAGGGAATATCCCTTGGAGTTAAATAGTAACATAGTCCTCAAGGGACTCTGAGAGACTAAAATTAAAAAAAAATGCTGGGGGCTTCCCTGGTGGCGCAGGGGTTGAGAATCTGCCTGCCGGTGCAGGGGACACGGGTTCGAGCCCTGGTCAGGGAGGATCCCACATGCCGCGGAGCAACTAGGCCCGTGAGCCACAACTACTGAGCCTGCGCGTCTGGAGCCTGTGCTCTGCAATAAGAGAGGCCGCGATAGTGAGAGGCCCGCGCACCGCGATGAAGAGTGGACCCCGCTTGCCGCAACTGGAGAAAGCCCTCGCACAGAAACGAAGACCCAACACAGCCAAAAATAAATAAATTAATTAATTAAAAAAAAAAATTCTGGGGGAAAGTGATCGGAACTGCTTGGGCGTTTGTTCCATGTTTTCAGAGATTTTTTTTTTTCTCTCTTTGAGAATTCTTCAGTGCACTTAGGGAAATTTATATTTTGTTTGTCACACATACTAGTCAGTTGGATTTAAAAAAATATTTTAAAAGATCTTTTTGGGTGGCTGATTACAAAAGGAATACACATTAATATTTAAAATAGGGAAAATATAAAATACAGAAAAGAATAAAATATTCTCCATGACGTTTCCAAACACATACATCATTGTTTAAGTTCAGCGTTTATGCTTCAGGTTATTTTCTTTTTATTTTATAGATGTATTTTGAATTTTAGAAAATACTGCTTAATTTTTAAGAATCATTTTTACATGTCATTTTAAATAGCTGCATGATATTCAGTCATACACATGAATGTTTATCTAACTATTCCCTTATTGTTGGAAACTTAGATTGTTTCATGTTTTTTACTGTTTCAAACAGGCTGAGACAAATATCCTAGCAGATAAATCTTTGTAAAAAAATCTTTGATTATTCCCTTGGAATATAGTCCTTGACGTGAAATTATGGGAGTATGAAAGTTTTTAAACTTTTGATGTATTAACCAAATAGCTCTATGGAAAGGTTAAATGAATTTATATCTCTCAAGTTAGAGGAGTATGTATTTCCCCAAACTTCATCAATATTAACTTTGATGATTTTTTTTTAATCTATGCCTTTGAATTGTACTTAATTGTTTCAATTTCCAATTCTATGAAGACAAGAAACATAACTTTTGATATTATCTTCTGGAATTGAATGCAGGATTTTACCTATAAAATTTTTTTGACACCAAGGTACAAGTAACTTGGCTGTGGTAGCCTGGAGGGGAGGCATTGGGTGGGGTTGGGTTGGTTGGAGGCCTGAGGAGAACAGTACTGAATGTTTCTCAACAGAGAAACCCAGTAGCTCAAGTTCATTGCCGCTGTTCTGTTCCTGAAATTCAAGATGGTGGGGAAAGAGATGGACATTGCAGTACCTTGAAATGAGAGAGGAACTGGGTTTTTTTGTTTTGTTTTGTTTTCATTTTCAGAGTGGTACCTAGGATCCAGCACAGCACTTAGCCCTGGGGATGTCTTATGGCCATGGCTTTGGTTCTTAGAGGTTGTTGAAAAGCATGGTTTCTCTGAAACTTTGAGCCTTTTCCCTGTGCAAGAAAATCTCAAAGCCCACCCCTGGGGCTAGAATGGGTGGTAGTCCCTAGGTGCCATATAAGCCAGAGCACCCCTGCTTTGTAAAAAGTCTTCACACTTACTGAAAGCATCCCTAGCTTCTGAAATTGGATTCAGCCCTTTCATTGCTACTTTCCATGGACTGAGCCAATTGGACTGAGACTGTAGAGGAGGCAGCCAGTCCCTGGAAGGGGAAGCAGCTGTGCTTACATTAGGATGAAGGGAATGGGGAAGTGAATTCTAATTCTACTGGTAGTTAATAAATACAAACACCATCTGCCATAGTTTGTCTTGTAATTGTGTGAGTTGTCAACAGTTGATTATGGTTAAATCTAGTTAAAAGCTGAACTTTATAATGATGCTAATTGACATTTCATGAGGCCTAGGGGCTTTCTAATGCTCATGTGCAACCGTATATGGAATCGTCTATGCTCTTTTACTTTTAAAATTTTTATTTTTTAATCATATGGTAAAATTGAAAAACAATTTTATGTACACTTCTATTAATTTCAACCAAAGAAAATGTATATTTTATTTGTTACATATACAGGTCAACTTAATTTCTAAGTTATTTTTCTTCTTTATTTGTGACTTTTGGGGAGCTGCTTCTTGTGGGGTCTAAAACATGTGGATGATATTCATTCTGTTCTGTTGACTGAATATAATCGTAGTCATTTGGCTTTTAGTTTACTTAATTTTTCTTCAATTAAGGCCTTGCTTTACATGTGTAGAGAAAAGGAAAAGTGACCCTGACTTCTTAATTCTAATCATTAATTCATATAAAAATTAGGCTCCATAAATAATAGTGAAGAAAAATAGCTTATCGGTAGAAAGTAAGCATTCTTATATTTTCATGATATATAAATCTTTTATTTATTTATTTATTTATTTATTTATTTATTTATTTATTTATTATTGGAGTAAAATTGCTTTACAATGTTGTGTTAGTTTCTGCTGTACAATGAAGTGAATCAGCTATATGTATAACTATATCCCCTCCCTCTTGGACCTCCCTCCCACCACCCCCCATCCCACCCATCTAGGTTGTCACAGAGTGCCAAGCTGAGCTCCCCGTGCTATACAGCAGGTTCCCACTATCTATCTATTTTAGGCATGGTAATGTATTTATGTCAAACCTAATCTCCCAATTTGTCCCACCCTCCCCTTCCCCCCCTTTATCTATATGTCTGTTCTCTCCATCTGTGTCTCTATTCCTACCCAACCAATAGGTTCGTCTGTACCATTTTTCTAGATTCCACATATATGTGTTAATATACAATATTTGTTTTTCTCTTTCTGGCTTACTTAACTCTGTATCACAGACTCTAGGTCCATCCACATCTCTACAAATGACCCATTGTATATAATATTCCATTGTATATATGTACCACATCTTCTTTATCCATTCATCTGTTGTTGGACATTTAGGTTGTTTCCATGTCCTGGCTATTGTAAATAGTGCTGCAATGAACATTGGGGTACATGTATCCTTTTGAATTATGGTTTTCTCGGGATATATGCCCAGTAGTGGGATTGCTGGGTCATATGGTAGTTCTATTTTTAGTTTTTTAGGGAACCTCTGTACTGTTCTCCATAGTGACTGTATCAATTTACATTCCCACCAACAGTGCAAAAGGGTTCCCTTTTCTTCACACCCTCTCCAGCATTTATTATTTGTAGATTTTTTGATGATGGCCATTCTGACTGGTGTGAGGTGATACCTCATTGTAGTTTTGATTTGCATTTCTCTAATACTTAGTGATGTTGAGCATCTTTTCATGGGCCTCTTGGCCATCTGTATGTCTTCTTTAGTGAAATGTCTGTTTAGGTCTTCTGCCCATTTTTTTTTTTTTTTTTTTAAAGTACTAATCTCTCCTAGTGTTTTTTTTTTTTTTTTTTAATTTTATTTATTTATTTATTTATTTATTTATGGCTGTGTTGGATCTTCGTTGCTGTGCGAGGGCTTTCTCTAGTTGCGGCAAGCGGGGGCCACTCTTCATTGCGGTGCGCGGGCATCTCGTCATCGCGGCCTCTCTTGCTGCGGAGCACAGACTCCAGACGCGCAGGCCCAGCAATTGTGGCCCACGGGCCCAGTCGCTCCGCGGCCTGTGGGATCCTCCCAGACCAGGGCTCGAGCCCGTGTCCCCTGCACCGGCAGGCAGACTCTCAACCACTGCGCCACCAGGGAAGCCCCTTCTGCCCATTTTTTAATTGGGTTGTTTGTTTTTCTGATACTGAGCTCCATGAGCTGTTTGTATATTTTGGAGATTAATCCTTTGTCCATTGCTTCATTTGCAAATATTTTCTCCCATTCTGAGGGTTGTCTTTTGGTCTTGTTTATGGTTTCCTTTGCTGTGCAAAAGCTTTTAAGTTTACTTAGGTCCCATTTGTTTATTTTTGTTTTTATTTTCATTACTCTAGGAGGTGGGTCAAAAAAGATCTTGCTGTGGTTTATGTCGAAGAGTGTTTTTCCTGCGTTTTCCTCTAAGAGTTTTATAGTGTCTGGTCTTACATTTAGGTAAAATCTTTTAAACTTCAGCAGTTTTAGAGGAACTTACTGATTTGTATTAAATGCATTTGGTGAATAGCCCCCTTATGGAGTAAATTCTGTATACTTAAAAAGAAAAGAGTCAGTGTTTAATGCCTCAGTAAGAACAATATTCTTACAGCTCAGATTTGGTGCTTTTTGATTGACAAGTCATTTATTACACTTGGTGTCATATAAGGGAAGATTTTGGTGATTTTGATAAGAAAGAAAGGTTGAGAATTATTTTTCAACATTCTTAGCTGGTTTTAACTTTCTAGTTATAAAAGCAGCCAACGTTTGCTTTAGAATAGGGACAGAAATAAATGTTTTATTTTGGCATACTAACAGTGCAAAGGCAACAGCTTTTTCACTACTCTTTTTATTTTTGTAACTGTTTGAAGAAGCAAATTTATGGCATTAAATTTCCCCAGCTTTTTTTGACCTTGAGGTAAATCTGATTTGCTTTGTTAAGTTTTAATTTTATGACACATCACATCTCTGTTGGGTCCAAAATTAAACTTCAGGGTAGAGGTATATTTTTCCACACTGGGATTTTGAACAGAATAAATTACCAGAGAATTATGTTTAAATGAATGTATAAGTGTAGGAATGTTGACTAGCTACACTTTCCCATCTAAACAGCTTGTTAATGTGCAATCAGTCACTGGAGTTGCCATGAACTTGGAGCTTAATGAACAGGTGGAGAAAGAGGATGAATCCCAATTCAAAGTGGATCTGACAGCTTATCAGGCAATTTCACTGATAGCTAATCCATTTCATTTGGCAACTTAATTTATCACACAGAATTTTCATCCCATGGGTTTCTGGGTGGAAGTTAATTCAGAAACATGTCTGATGCATAGGGTTGAAGAGATCTGCTTAAACTTCATGAGGGCATTTAGAAAAAAGTTATTTTAAATGCATAAAACAGTTTTCTTTTACAATTCCATTTGTATTTAACCAAATCCTCCTTAAAATTTGTAGATGGTACTTGCATTTGATGGTATATCAAGACAGTTAAGTAAGGTTTATTTGTTCTAAATTTCTAAATTAAACAAATTGTTAATTTTAACTCATTGGTGAAAATAACACTCAAGTATTATGTGAGTATAATTCTATCTTTACATATAGAAAAATTACTGGTCGTGAATATGTTTTATAGCATCCATAGCAAGAAATAATGAGCAAAAGAAATTATTTCTTTAAAGCTTACAATTTTACATCTGCTGAGTACTTGCAAATTCTCTAATTAGACTGATTTACAGCTCATTATTTTACTTAAAAATATCTCTTATGGCAATACTCTTTGACAGAAAGGGAGAAATGTAACCTACCTCTCATAGCTCACACTTGGTGCTTAGAATTTGCAAGAACGAGGCTTATTAATTGGGCTTAGCTTAGGACCTGGCTATGGTTTAAAATAACTTCAAAACCAGAAACATATTTTCTTCACTTTTTAAAGACTTGATTTATAGTGTATAGAAAGTTAAATTGAATATTGATCCTTAAAAAGCAAATGTGTCCTGTAAAAATGATGGAACAAAAGAACACAATATAAGATGACAGAGTGATTGATTGTCCACGGCCTGGAGACAGCCTCCTCCTTAGATGTCATCTTCGCTGGGCATCTATAGCTCTGAGAGGGTGATGGGGGTGAAGTGTTAGGCGAGATTCGTTGCACCCTGGCATGAACTGTTACATTTTATAAGAAGATTGAGGAAGGCTGGTAACAAATCATTTCTAAGAAGGAATTTGAGGAATGAGGACTGGAGCTCAAGATCAATAAGATCTATGATATAACTCCAGGAGGGGACACCAGGGAATTCCTTATAATTTCTCAAGCCTGGAAGCGTCTTCAAAAAGAATTTAAGTCAGTGAAAAATAATTGAGATGACAGAAAACCACAAACTGGCATAAGGCTGTCATTGATTGGATGTGTCAGGCAAATTGTGGCTATCATTCTTATGACCAGGCTGATTAAAGTAATATCTTCATAATCTAGAGGGGCTCAGTGTTGAATCATCCTGGCACCTTTCCCAAATCTCCTTTCTGAGTCTTTGGCATTTTTCCCTGGAACATATTGCAGACCTGCAACCTTGTCATTTTCGAAACTGGACTTTCATTTTTACCTTTAAAGGAAAATGGTCATCAAGTCCAGTACTAGACCTTGGGAATCAAGCCAAAAGAAAAAAAAAAAATCTGGGTATTGTTTGACTTTTTTCTTCTTTCTTACAATAGTAATGATATGTCAAACTATAGTGGGAATCAGAATCATCCAGAATCTTGTTTTAAATGTTGATTTCTATTTCTCAGCACGTCAGAATTCAGATCCGGCAGGTCTAGGAGGTGCCCTTGGAATTTCCAATTAGCAAGCATGCTGATGCAGAGGTTCTGATGCAGGAGTCTGTACACCCTTCTTTATGAATCATTTCCCTGTACTCTAGGGCTTAGAGCATACCTAGAAAGGTCCATGTACTTGCTCTCTGGTACCCTTTTTCAGACCTTTTTGAAAATCTTCTTTCTTCAGGGCTTTCACAGATATGTATTGGAAAGAACTGTATCTCCTTCTGTTCTCTTAAAGCAATCTGGGCTTTAGTATTTACCTTTCCCTTCCCTTCCCTTGCCTTGCCTTGCCTTGCCTTGCCTTGCCTTGCCTTGCCTTGCCTTGCCTTGCCTTCCCTTCCCTTCCTTTCCCTTCCCTTCCCTCGCTTCTCTTCCTTTCTCTTCCCTCCTCATTTTCCTCTCTAATCCCCTCCTTTCTCTCTTCCTTCCTTCTTTCTAATGCAAATTTAGTTAGAATTTGTGCCTAATTCTCTGCCAGACACTGGGATGGTAGACAGTCTTTGTTCTAAAGGACCTTGTACTTTCTAGGAAGATACATATATACATAAGCAACTGTATGATTCAAGACTAATGACAAGTGACACTGAAGAAATAGAAACCAAATGCCAGGAAGGGAGTCATTGTGAGTGTGGACATCAGGAAAGACTTCATAAGTGTGATGGTAAAGCATTGAGGAGAGTAGCATTACAGTAGGCATAAAGACAAGAAATTGCATGAACAAAGGCTCAAAGCATGAGAAAGTCTGTCTTGTCGAAGAAATGGTGCATTGGTTTAAGATTTGTTCGTGGCTCTTTGGAAATATCACTGGGGTAAGGAGTAAGGAGACTGGGGTTCCAATGTTGGTATGGAGCTGATGAGCTGGATTTTGGTGACCTCCAGTATAAGGCCATATGTGTGTTTGTCTTACTTAACTGGTTCTAATCTTAGGTTTATCTCTCTTGCGTGGCTGACTTTTCTCAAAGGAGAGTGTGTACTACTCCCTGTGGGATCTTTCTGGACTATCTCTGATTTACCACCACACCAAGAACCATGAAAAAATGAGTGGGAGAAGCAGTAGAGTTTAGTGGTGTGGTAGGCTGAAAAACAGACCCCCATCAAAAGATCCACCTCCTGATCCTTGGAATTTATGAGTATTACCTTACATGGCTGATGTAATTAAGTTAAGGATCTTGATATTTGACTACATACAGAGGAGAAGGGGATGTGAAGATGGAGCTGAGAGAGATTTGAAGATGCTAACCTTGAAGATTGGAGTGATGTGGGGATAGAGAAGGAGTGCTGACAGCCACCAGAAGCTGGAAAAGGCAATGAACTTCTCCCCTAGAGTCTTCAGAGGGAGGGCAGCCCTGCTGACACCTTAGTTTCTGCCCAGTGAAACTGATTTTGGACCTCTGGTCTCCAAAACTGTGAGAGGATAAATGTGTGTTGTTTTAAGACGTGTACTTTGTGGCAATTTTTTTATAGCAGCTCTACGAAGCTCTAATAAAGTGGTTAAGTGGTTGAGTTCTGAAGTTAGAAAGATGGGGATCTTATTGTTAGTGTGGCCTTAGACAAGTTCCTTAGACCTCTGATGCTTAAAATATAGTTTTGAGGAGGAAATGACCTAACGTGTATGTGCTTTGTGTGGTGTCCAGTTCCTGGTACATGTTGTAAACTGCTTAATAAATGTTAAATATGATGGTGATGATGATGATGACAATGGTAACAAGAAAAAAGTAATGAAAGGGGGGAAAACCCAAATGGATCCATTTTGCTTTAGCATTTCTGATTTAATAAGCTACTGACTCTGTTGCTTCTGATAAAGTATAACTCTTACAATGTAAATGATAGATAACAAAACCCTACTAAGAAGACATTCAGTGAAATGAGGATCCTATGATAAAAAATCCTCAAGTTGGATTTATGTTCTATGGGGAAGAGAGTGAGAGATGTTGGATTTTTGGGTAGGGCTTTTTTTTTTTTTCCTTTTCCTTTGTTTTACTTGTTTTCTTCAAATAGCCTGCAGCTTGGAAGGAGACACATTTTGACTGAAGAACTCTGTCTTGGTAGCTAGCAGAAATGGTCTCAGTGGAGAAACAGTATGTTTGCCAGTTAGAAGTTCATATTACTTTTAATTTTTCTTCTAATAGTTTCAGGAGTTTGAGTGAAATTGAGATTTATATTTTTCTTCAGTGCTATATGTGACCACTCATGATAAGATTAGGAATAAAGATGGAAAAATAAAGGGCAAAATAAAATAAAACATAGAAATACACAAATTGTGGTGATCCTGATTTTGCCTTATGAAAATTGAGATCCAGTAAGTAGAATTGTGTTGGAATTATCGATCATTCAAACATTATTCTTCAAGCATTAAAACAACCACCCTATTAGTGAGCCAAGATTTTAGATCTGTAGATTTACTGAGCCATATGTATAGGCATTGACTAGATCTCTTTCCATTGCGATAGAAGTGATGTAATTTAAGAATCTGGTGCATCTGATTTGTGAGTCTTGGAAAGACAGTTTCTTGGCAGCAGTGACCGGTCTTATCCCTGTTGCTGTGAGTAGACTTGAGGTAGGGAGCTATTTTACATTCTGTCAGACTGAGGCTTCCACCTGTGAAGTGAACTATTATTTAGAGAATTTTGTCTTCTCAGCAATTATTAAAATACCATTACCAAGTAAATCTCACTGTGGTGATTCATCAAATCAAGAGCTTTCTGAGGGCAGGGACTGTGTCATCCATTTTTGTATCTCCGGTGCCTTGCACCATGTCAGGTACATTATCAGTGCTCAGGAGATGTTTGTGGAATTAATGAATGGTTAAGTACATCATTTCCTGTAATCAAGACTTTTAGTTAGAATGGAGGGAAATAGACATTGAGTGTTTCTACTTTCTATCAGTTAGCAGGACTCTCCCAACTGGTGGACTTACTATTTTTTAATGTAACGTTTTTTCTTTCTTTTCATTTAAAATTTCTTTGGAAGCACAAAGAATAAATATAAACATAATATACAATATATGTATATAATATGTAAGTATAATATACATAAAATAAGAGGAAATAAATTAGCAATTATTTGTCCTTCTAGAAAATTGTGTTGATTTTTTTCCTATTTGTCTCTATGCATTTATACACTTTTTTTGCATAATTATGGTTAGAACAAAGATCTAATTTGGTACACAGTTTTTCACTTAATATAAACATTTTTATATAGTTTTATACAGTTCATAATTATAATTTTAAATGGCTACATAATATATTCTTTACTTCTTTTTCCCTGTAATCCCCCATCTGCTTTGTCTCTTTAGTGAATTCCACTTAGCTTTCAAGGTCTGGTCCAACAGTTCCCTTATTTCTGTTGACTTTTATGATCCTAGCTAGTACTTTACGCATATATTGATTGTAGAACTTTTTGATATTATATAACTTTTTTCTTTTTACAAAAATTATGAGAAATGAGGTACGTCAGAGCATGTATTATCTAATTGTGTGTCCTGATACCTCACTCAGTTGTAGTTACATAATAGGCACTCAACAAATATTTGCAGCATATATATACCATTCTGGAGTCTGGGAACAAAAGGATGAATAAGAAACAGTTTCTGGATTTGATGCTCCAAGTATTGTGGCAGAGACAGGTAGGTAAACATCATGTAGAAGTTGCTGTTCTAGAGTTGTGTATGTGATTCTAGGAAAACCCCAAGGAGGCTGACATATTCATGTTATAGTTTTTTCTTTCTTATGAATTTTTTTTTGGGGGGGTTGCTGTATTTCCAGGAGTGGTATGGCTAGGCTAAGGAGTATAACATTTCTATGGCTCTTGATTTTTCTTGTCAAATTATTTTCCAAAAGATTCTGTTCCTCATATGTGCCTTGTTCATGTTATTTTCTCATTTATATTCAATATGTTGAAATATATTTTTCACCAAATTATATAATCTGCTTATGTAATTGTGGTAGGCAGAATTCTAAGATGTTACTCAAGATTCATCATTTTCTCTCCCCCAGTATTCACGCCCTGAGCAATCCCTGGGACTGTAAACTTGATAGTTTTCACTCCCATGATTAGTATGTTAAATGGCATAATTCACATTCAGAAAGGGAGATTTTCAGGGTGGGTCTGATCCTACATAGTAGTTATAACTACATTAGCCTTTTGAAAGTACAGTTTTCTCTGACTGGTAGTAGTAAAAGAAGTCAGAAAAATTAAAAGCGCGAGAAGGATTCATCATGTCTTTGCTGGCTTGAAGAATGAGGAGTCCACGTGGAAAGGAACTAGACTTGAAATGCTCAAATGCCCAGCTTCTAGGAGCTGAGACCAACTCCTGGCTGACAGCCATCAAGGAAACAGGGGCCTCAGTCCTAGCACCATGAGGAACTGAATTCTGTCAACAACAAAAATGTGCTTAGAAGATTTTTCTCCAGTTTCAGGCTAGAACTTAGCCCCACTGACACCTTAATTTCAGCCTTGTGATCCCCAGTCACATTGTGACTGTACTTTTCGCCTACAGATATGTGAGCTCACAAATGGATGTTGTTTTAAGCTGCTATATTTGTGGTAATTTGTTACACAGCAATAGAAAGTGAATATAATAATATATTAATCATTTGTGATATTTACTACACGTATCTTTTTGGGTTTATTGTGAGTTTTACTTGTACAAAACTTTTGCTTTTTTATATAATTGCATCCATTGAATTTCTTATTGATGATTTCTAGCATTTCCTCAAATTTTAGAGGGTGTTAGGTAGGGTGGTGTGGGTAGGCCTCTCAGAGGATTTGAGTCTGAGTCTGAAATGACAAATATGATTGTATTCTGTCACTGGCACCCGTTTGCATAGTAATTTATAACATTTCCACCTAAACATTGACACTTTCCATTGCTACTTAGCTAAGGATAAATAAAAAGAAATTTTCCGTTGGAAAAGTTGGGATTTTCTCAATAAAACATTCCCTTTGATGTTTGAATGGAACTTTTAAATATAACAGGTCAGCACTAATGGGGACCGAACAATGGAGGGAAGCTCCCTAGAACAATGCCATTAGCCCTTCCTCTCACCATAAATCTTGGCAAGAGAAATCTCCAGACTTTTCACTTTTATTCCACCCCGCTTCCAAATTGCAGATTCTCTTAATGGCCTAGATCTGGCCTATTGCCTATTATTGTCAGTGTTGTTCTGGTCTAGAATGGGCTTCTACAAGAGGCTAGAAGGGATGAGTTTTCAGTTTTCTTCCATGAGTCTAATACCAAACTCAAAGTCATGGTTATAAGCAACAACTTGACTGCTGTGATTTTTAAAACCTACCCATATTATTGACAGTTGTTAATGCTTCAGGTATTTCTGTCACATTCCTGGACTGATGTTACAAACATCCCAAACAAGGGAATCTTTTACCATTGTGGATGCATTTGTTCTTTCAACATACATATATTAAGGACCTACTTTGTTCTAGGTCTGCAGGCCTTGTTATTTTTTGCCTTTTCCATTGGACACTTGTATGTCAAATAGGCTGTGCCAAGAAAATCTTCAGTGTTAGAAAGGAAAATACATATAGTGATTTTCTTGGCTGATCTCATAGAAAGGCTTGGGTTTTACATAGGCAGAAGCTAGTAGTTATGTGAACTTAAGACACTATTTTGATTTTTATAATGTGAATATGTGCCAATTTGTTCAAATATTGGGATTACTTCTATTAGAGCTTTATTTCAGCATTGAGATGAAAATTAGAAGCATGGATTCTTGGATTGGAAGAAATAATATTGTTAAAATGGCCATACCACCCAAAGCAATCTACAGATTTAATGCAATCCCTGTCAAATTACCCATGACTTTTTTCACATAACTAGAACAAATAACCATAAAAGACCCAGAATTGCTAAGGCAATCCTGAGGAAAAGGAACAAAGCAGAAGGCATAACCCTCTCAGACTTCAAAATATACTGCAAAGTTACAGTAATCAAAACAGTATGGTATTGGCAGAAAAACAGACATATGGATCAATGGAACAGAATAGAGAGCCTAGAAATAAACTCACATACGTATGGTCAATCTTCGGCAAAGGAAGCAAGAATATACAATGGAAAAAAGACAGTCTCTTCAGCAAGTGGTGTTGGGAAAGTTGGACAGCTGCATGTAAATCAATGAAGTTAGAACACACCCTCACACCATACATAAAAATAAACGGAAAATGGCTCAAGATTTAAATATAAGACATGATGCCATAAAACTCCTAGAAGAGAACATAGGCAAAAAATTCTCTGACATAAATTGTACCAATGTTTTCTTAGGTCAGTCTCCCAAGGCAATAGAAATAAAAGCAAAAATAAACAAATGGAACCTAATCAAACTTAGAAGCTTTTGTACAACAAAGGAAACCATAAACAAAATGGAAAGACAACCTGTGGACTGGGAGAAAATATTTGCAAATGATGTGACCGACAAGGGCTTAATTTCTAAAATATACAAACAGTTCATACAACTCAACAACAACAACAACAACATGAACAATCCAATGGAAGAATCGGCAAAAGACATAAATAGACATTTCTTCAATGAAGAAATACACAAGGCCAACAGACACATGAAAAAATGCTCAGCATCACTGGTTATTAGAGAAATGCAAATCAAAACTACAATGAGATATCACCTCATACCGGCCAGAATGGCCATCCTTAAAAAGTCTACAAATAGTAAATTCTGGAGAGGGTGTGGAGAAAAGGGGACCCTCCTATGTTGTTTGTGGGAATGTAAATTGGTGCAGTCACTATGGAAAACAGTATGGAGGTTCCTCAAAAAACTAAAAATAGAATTGCCATATGATCCAGTAATCACTGAGCATATATCCGGACAAAACTATAATTCACCCCATTTTCATAGCAGCACTATTCACATGGAAACAGCCTAAATGTCCATCGACAGAGGAATGGATAAAGAAGATGTGGTACATATACACAATGGACTACTACTTAGCCATTAAAAAGAATGAAATAATGCCATTTGCAGCAACATGGATGGACCTAGAGATTATCATACTAAGTGAAGTAAGTCAGAAAGAGAAAGACAAATACCATATGATATCACTTATAGGTGGAATCTAAAATATAACATAAATGAACTTATTTATGAAACAGAAACGGACTCACGGACATAGAGAACAGACTTGTGGTTTCCAAGGGGGAGGAGAGGTGGGGAAGGGAAGGATTGGGAATTTGGGATTAGCAGATGCAAACTATTACATATAGAATGGATAAACAACAAGGTACTACTGTATAGTACAGGGAACTATATTCAATATCCTGTGATAAACCATAATGGAAAAGAATATGAGAAAGAATGTATATGTGTGTATAACTGAATCACTTTGCTTTATGGCAGAAATTAACACAACATTGTAAATCAACTATAATAAAATAAATTTTAAAAATGGGAAGCATGGAAATGAGAAAACTCTAATTATGGTCCTGTCAGGGGTACATAGTCATTATGTATAGATCAGGAGGTTAGAAAGTGATACTGTCATACAGCATCATGTAATTTCCAAACTTGAAAGGAATTGACAGATTATCCAGGCCAGATGCTTCATGTTACAGATGGGGAAACTGAGGCCTAGAGAGCAGAAGTAACACACTCAGGGATATGCAGACCATGTGTGGCAGAACCATGAATAGGATTTAGGTTTCCTGATACTTCTGTTCTTTTGCTCAAGTCAGTTACGTGTGCTACTTTTCAAACTTAATAATTCAGTAGAAACTTGATATGTATTTGGTGATATTAAGTTAATATTGTAGGTTGGACTCTGGAGGGTTTTTAGGACTCATTCTGTTCTTTAGTATTGAAACTGTATAGTTTCTATTAAAATACTCAGTGAACCTTCTATCTTCTGAAATATTTGTTTGGACGTAATATGGATAGTAACTGAAACTCTGACTGCAGCATTATAGTTTTGCCTGAGTGAATTTCTGAAATTTTTATATTGCATTGTTGCTGAGTATTTTTGGTTTATTGGTTAGAGAAAGGAAACAGTTCTACAGATACATTCTCTTCTACTGCTTTTTTATTGACCTTTTTACTTAAAATGACAAAATTAAAAGAGGCATTGTTGTATCTTTTAACAAAAGTATTGAACTTTTATTTGTATGAAAACATGTTGGTTGTTAATTTTATATCTTAGAAGTATGCTTTTATTTCTTTACTTCTATTATATTGAAAATCTGTAACTGTTTGGTTTAAGAGTTACTTAAATTGCTGGCTATTTTAAAGTTGGCTTTCCTTTTAACTGAGAGATGTGAATGAATCCTTTTACCCCTTTAATTTCTTCCTGCTGCATAAAAGACATATTTTTATAATTGTTTGATTTTTCTAGGCTATCAGTAATGTTACAGAGTGTCCTTTTCCCCGTGGTGAGCCACAGCCACTCCCCTGCTTCTGCAGGAGACCTTCCAACACTAGGAGGGCTGGACACAGGAGAGTTATCATTTGTGTTGAATGGAAATTGTCCCCATCCAAAAGGTGCAGTTGTGCAGGAAACCAGCAGAGGGCAGCATGAGGTCATGCATGTCTATTGTCTTCTAGTGCCAGCCTTTACAGGCAAGTTTTGAATGGGTAACAGGCCTCCCTAGACACAAGATCATAATATGAACATCCCCAAATGAAAAGATGGGCTCAGGAAACTTGCAAAAGCCTCTTAGATAGCCTCATCCACCAGAGAACAGACAGCAGAAGCAAGAAGAACTACAATCCTGCAGCCTGTGGAACAAAAACCACATTCACAGAAAGATAGACAAGATGAAAAGGCAGAGGGCTATGTACCAGATGAAGGAACAAGAAAAAACCCCAGAAAAACAACGAAATGAAGTGGAGATAGGCAACCTTCCAGAAAAAGAATTCAGAATAATGATAGTGAAGATGATCCAGGACCTCGGAAAAAGAATAGAGGCAAAGACTGAGAAGAGGCAAGAAATGTTTAACAAAAACCTAGAAGAATTAAAGAACAAACACCTAGAAGAATTAAAGAACAAACAGAGATGAACAATACAATAACTGAAATGAAAAATACACTAGAAGGAGTCAATAGCAGAATAACTGAGGCAGAAGAACGGATAAGTGACCTGGAAGACAGAATGGTGGAATTCACTGCTGCAGAACAGAATAAAGAAAAAAGAATGCAAAGAAACGAAGACAGCCTAAGAGACCTCTGGGACAACATTAAACGCAACAACATTCGCATTATAGGGGTCCTAGAAGGAGAAGAGAGAGAGAAAGGACCTGAGAAAATATTTGAAGAGATTATAGTCGAAACCTTCCCTAACATGGGAAAGGAAATAGCCACCCAAGTCCAGGAAGTGCAGAGAGTCCCAAACAGGATAAACCCAAGGAGAAACACGCCGAGACACATAGTAATCAAATTGGCAAAAATTAAAGACACAGGAAAATTATTGAAAGCAGCAAAGGATAAACGACAAATAACATACACGGGAACTCCCATAAGGGTAACAGCTGATTTCTCAAGCCAGAAGGGAGTGGCATGATATACTTAGAGTGATGAAAGGGAAGAACCTACAACCAAGATTACTCTATCTGGCAAGGATCTCATTCAGATTCGATGGAGAAGTCAAAAGCTTTACAGACAAGAGAATTCAGTACCACCAAACCAGCTCTACAACAAATGCTAAAGGAACTTCTCTAAGTGGGAAACAAAAGAGAAGAAAAGGACTTACAAAAACAAACCCAATTTGTATTCCTTTTATTTCTTTTTCTTCTCTGATTGCTGTGGCTAGGACTTCCAGAACTATGTTGAATAATAGTGGTGAGGGTGGACATCCTTGTCTCGTTCCTGATCTTAGAGGAAATGCTTTCAGTTTTTCACCATTGAGAATGATGTTTGCTGTGGGTTTGTCATATATGGCCTTTATTATGTTGAGGTAGGTTCCCTCTATGCCCACTTTCTGGAGAGTTTTTATCAGAAATGGGTGTTGAATTTTGTCAAAAGCTTTTTCTGCATCTACTGAGATGATCATATGGTTTTTCTTCTTCAATTTGTTAATATGGTGTATCACATTGATTGATTTGCGTATATTGAAGAATCCTTGCATCCCTGGGATAAATCCCACTTGATCGTGGTGTATGATCCTTTTAATGTGCTGTTGGATTCTGTTTGCCAGTATTTTGTTGAGGATTTTTGCATCTATATTCATCAGTGATATTGGTCTGTAATTTTCTTTTTTTGTAATGTCTTTGTCTGGTTTTGGTATCAGGGTGATGGTGGCCTCATAGAATGAGTTTGGGAGTGTTCCTTCCTCTGCAGTTTTTTGGAAGAGTTTGAGAAGGATGGGTGTTAGCTCTTCTCTAAATGTTTGATAGAATTCACCTGTGAAGCCATCTGGTCCTGGACTTCTGTTTGTTGGAAGATTTTTAATCACAGTTTCAATTTCATTACTTGTGATTGGTCTGCTCATATTTTCTATTTCTTCCTGGTTCAGTCTTGGAAGGTTATACCTTTCTAAGAATTTGTCCATTTCTTCCAGGTTGTCCATTTTAGTGGCATAAAGTTGCTTGTAGTAGTCTCTTAGGATGCTTTGTATTTCTGCGGTGTCTGTTGTAACTTCTCCTTTTTCATTTCTGATTTTATTGATTTGAGTCCTCTCCCTCTTTTTCTTGATGAGTCTGGCTAATGGCTTATCAATTTTGTTTATCTTCTCAAAGAACCAGCTTTTAGTTTTATTGATCTTTGCTATTGTTTTCTTTGTTTCTATTTCATTTATTTCTGCTCTGATCTTTATGATTTCTTTCCTTCTGCTAACTTTGGGTTTTGTTTGTTCTTTCTCTAGTTTCTTTAGGTGTAAGGTTAGATTGTTTACTTGAGATTTTTCTTGTTTCTTGAGGTAGGCTTGTATAGCTATAAACTTCCCTCTTAGAACTGCTTTTGCTGCATCCCATAGGTTTTGGGTCGTCGTGTTTTCATTGTCATTTGTTTCTATGTATTTTTTGATTTCCTCTTTGATTTCTTCAGTGATATCTTGGTTATTTAGTAACGTATTGTTTAGCCTCCATGTGTTTGTGTTTTTTACATTTTTTTCCCTGCAATTCATTTCTAATCTCATAGCGTTGTGGTCAGAAAAGATGCTTGATATGATTTCACTTTTCTTAAATTTACTGAGGCTTGATTTGTGACCCAAGATGTGATCTATCCTGGAGAATGTTCCATGCGCACTTGAGAAGAACGTGTAATCTGCTGTTTTTGGATGGAATGTCTGATAAATATCGATTAAATCTATCTGGTCTATTGTGTCATTTAAAGCTTTTGTTTCCTTATTTATTTTCATTTTGGATGATCTGTCCATTGGTGTAAGTGAGGTGTTAAAGTCCCCCACTATTATTGTGTTACTGTCAATTTCCTCTTTTATAGCTGTTAGCAGTTGCCTTATGTATTGAGGTGCTCCTGTGTT
Organism: Balaenoptera musculus; assembly: GCF_009873245.2. NCBI lineage: Eukaryota > Metazoa > Chordata > Mammalia > Artiodactyla > Balaenopteridae > Balaenoptera > Balaenoptera musculus. Next base: position 40,643,213 of record NC_045799.1, read on the forward strand.
GGGTGCATATATATTTATAATTGTTATATCTTCTTCTTGGATTGATCCCTTGATCATTATGTAGTGTCCTTCCTTGTCTCTTGTAACATTCTTTATTTTAAAGTCTATTTTATCTGATATGAGTATAGCTACTCCAGCTTTCTTTTGATTTCCATTTGCATGGAATATCTTTTTCCAACCCCTCACTTTCAGTCTGTATGTGTCCCTAGGTCTGAAGTGGGTCTCTTGTAGACAGCATATATATGGGTCTTGTTTTTGTATCCATTCAGCAAGCCTGTGTCTTTTGGTTGGAGCATTTAATCCATTCACGTTTAAGGTAATTATCGATATGTATGTTCCTATGACCATTTTCTTAATTGTTTTGGGTTTGTGTTTGTAGGTCCTTTTCTTCTCTTGTGTTTCCCACTTAGAGAAGTTCCTTTAATATTTGTTGTAGAGCTGGTTTGGTGGTGCTGAATTCTCTTAGCTTTTGCTTGTCTGTAAAGCTTTTGATTTCTCCATCGAATCTGAATGAGATCCTTTCCGGGTAGAGTAATCTTGGTTGTAGGTTCTTCCCTTTCATCACTTTAAGTATATCATGCCACTCCCTTCTGGCTTGTAGAGTTTCTGCTGAGAAATCAGCTGTTAACCTTATGGGAGTTCCCTTGTATGTTATTTTTCGTTTTTCCCTTGCTGCTTTCAATAATTTTTCTTTGTCTTTAATTTTTGCCACTTTGATTACTGTGTGTCTCGGCGTGTTTTTCCTTGGGTTTATCCTGTATGGGACTCTCTGCGCTTCCTGGACTTGGGTGGCTATTTCCTTTCCCATGTTAGGGAAGTTTTCGACTATAATCTCTTCAAATATTTTCTCTGGTCCTTTCTCTCTCTCTTCTCCTTCTGGGACCCCTATAATGCGAATGTTGTTGCGTTTAATGTTGTCCCAGAGGTCTCTTAGGCTGTCTTCATTTCTTTTCATTCTTTTTTCTTTAGTCTGTTCCGCAGCAGTGAATTCCACCATTCTGTCTTCCAAGTCACTTATCCGTTCTTCTGCCTCAGTTATTCTGCTATTGATTCCTTCTAGTATAGTTTTCATTTCAGTTATTGTATTGGTCATCTCTGTTTGTTTGTACTTTAATTCTTCTAGATCTTTGTTAATCATTTCTTGCATCTTCTCAATCTTTGCCTCCATTCTTATTCTGAGGTCCTGGATCATCTTCACTATCATTATTCTGAATTCTTTTTCTGGAAGGTTGCCTATCTCCACTTCATTTAGTTGTTTTTCTGGGGTTTTTTCTTGTTCCTTCATCTGGTATATAGCCCTCTGCCTTTTCATCTTGTCTATCTTTCTGTAAATGTGGTTTTTGTTCCACAGGCTGCAGGATTGTAGTTTTTCTTGCTTCTGCTGTCTGCCCTCTGGTGGTTGAGGCTATCTAAGAGGCTTGATGGGAGACTCTGGTGGTGGGTAGAGCTGACTGTTGCTGTGGCAGTCAGAGCTCCGTAAAACTTTAATCCACTTAACTGTTGATGGGTGGGGCTGGATTCCCTCCCTGTTGGTTGTTTTGCCTGAGGCAACCCAACACTGGAGCCTACCTGGGCTCTTTTGTGGGGCTAATGGCAGACTCTGGGAGGACTCACGCCAAGGAGTACTTCCCAGAACCTCTGCTGCCAGTGTCCTTGTCCCCATGATGAAAGAGAGCCAGCCCCCGCCTCTGCAGGAGACCCTCCAACACTAGCAGGTAGGTCAGGTTCAGTCTCCCCCGGGGTCACTGCTCCTTCCCCCGGGTCCCGATGTGCACACTATTCCGTGTGCGCCCTCCAAGAGTGGGGTCTCTGTTTCCCCCAGTCCTGTCGAAGTCCTGCAATCAATTCCCACTAGACTTCAAAGTCTGATTCTCTATGAATTCCTCCTCCTGTTGCTGGACTCCCAGGTTGGGAAGCCTGACTTGGGGCTCAGAAGCTTCACTCCAGTTGGTGGACTTCTGTGGTATAAGTGCTCGCCAGTCTGTGAGTCACCCACCCAGCAGTTATGGGGTTTGATTTTACTCTGATTGCGCCCCTCCTACCGTCTAACTGTGGCTTCTCCTCTGTCCTTGGATGTGGGGTATCCTCCTTGGTGAAGTCCAGTGTCTTCCTGTCGATGATTGTCCAGCAGCCAGTTGCGATTCTGGTGCTCTCGCAAGAGGGAGTGAGAGCACGTCCTTCTACTCCGCTATCTTGGTTAATCCTCCTCCAACATTTTTGTATATGACTCCTGTGGTTTTCCCAATATGTATTACATGTGCACATACTCTACACATGCATGTACATATTTATGAAATAGGTGTTTATAACATACTTTTATCACTTGATGCATTAGATAATAATTTGGCCTATTTTCTATGGTTTCAAGTGCATGTTACATAGCTTTCCTTTTTTAATGCATCTGTTTTTTAACTAGCAGCAAAGTAGCACAAAGATCGTGTTTTATTTGTCTTTGAATCCCCAGAGCAGCTGGAAGGAAAAGGCCATTTGCTTGACTGGATTGAATTAGATTGAATTGAATTAACATAAACCAACATAGAACTTCTGAAATATTCAGCATTCTGTTTTATTATAATATTCTCTTAACTAAATTTTGGTTGGTGACTTGATGTGCCTTTTTTGTCCCCTCAGGCTGTCAAGATTGTATAAGCCTGAAATAAATGTACCAATATATTCTGTATTAGTTTGCTAGGGCTGTAAAGGTTCTGGGACCAATTATAATGTGTGTGTTGGGGGGGTGGGTTTCTTCCTCACCAGCAAACAATCCTCTGACACCAACTGGGTGTCCTACAATTAAACTCGATTCTGACACTGTCTACCTAGAGATAGCATCAGATTCCACAGGTTAGGGCTCAGTTCCACAAGACCTTCCTTCCCCCAACACACACACACACACACACGCACACACGCACACACTCATATACTTCAGACATCAATTGCAAGTCCAAGTTGTCCTCTGTGCTTCTGACCAACTGGCTATAGATTGGAGGTTCCACTGACACCCCCCCCAACCTTGGGTTCAATTAATTTGCTAAAGAAGCTCAGAGAACTCAGAGAAATATTTTACTTACTAGATCACCAGTTTATTATAAAAGGATATAACTCAGGAACAGCCAGATGGAAGAGATGCACAGGGCGAGGTGTGGGTAAAGGGTGCCAAGCTTCCATGCTCTCTCAGAGTGTACCACTCTCCCCAAATCTCCATGTGTTCACCAACCTGGAAGCTCTCCGAACCTCCTACTTTTGGGTTTTTATGGAGTCTTCAGTACATAGGCATGGTTGATGAAATCATTAGCCATTGGTGATGGATTCAACCTCAATCCTTTCTCCCCTCCCAGAAAATCAAGGGGTGGGACTAAAAGTTCTAACAACCTATTCACAGCTGGTTCCCCTAGCAACCAGCCCCCATCCTTAGATGCTTTCCAAAAGTTACCCCATTAATATAAACCCAATTGTAGTAAAAAGGGGCTTATTATAAGTAACAAGACACCCATTTCACCCTATGGCTCTGAAGTGATTTCAGGAACTGAGGACAGGAGACCAAATATTATGTATGACAGGAGATGCTCCTATTGCTCTTATTACTCAGGAAATTTTAAGAGTTTTGGGAACTATGAACCAGGAACTGTGGACATAGACCAAATATATGAGCAGTGTATTTTGATCATCTGAATGACCAAATATATATTTCTTATTAATCACAATATTGCCTGCTTCCATAACAAAGTACCAAAGATTGGGTGGCTTAAACAACCAAAATTTATTTTCTTGCAGTTCTGGAGGCTGAAAGTCCAAGATCCACGTGTTGTCAGGTTTGGTTTTTCCTGAGGCCCCTTGCAGATGGCCGCCTTCTCACTGTGTCCTCACATGGCCTTTTCTCTGTGCATGCACATCCCATGTGTCTCTGTGTTCTGATCTCCTCTTTTTATAGAGACACCAGTCAGATGAGATTAGAGCTCACCCTAATGGTCTCATTGTAACTTAATTACCTCTTTAAAGACACTGTCTCCAAATATAGTCACATTTTAAAGCACTGGGGGTTGGGACTACAATATATGAATTTTGGGGGGGACACAACTCAAATTCAGTGCATAACGTATTCCAGAATGGAGAAAGGCGATTTTATTGTGTCTAGAAGAATCTTTTTGTGTGTACTCATTTAAACTGGGTCATCCAAGTCTATCAAGAGGTAGATTTTCTTACATTTTTAGGGATAGCTCTAATTAGGAGAGGAGAGAATTGATAAAAAAAAAATGTAAGAGGCAAGAATAGTAGGAAAAATATTTGACTGTTGCCCCTTAGACCAGGAAATTGTCTACAATTAGCACTGGAAAATTCATTAAAGCAATATCTACTATTTTGATGGCCTGAAGTGAAATAGCACAGTTTTAGTAGTATAAAAGTAACCCATAAACAGGTGTTGTCAATCAGTATCTTGTGGGGACCAGAAAAGATCAGGTTCTAAATAGAGACATTCCTTTCAAAAAAGAACAAATAGGGATAAATTTGTCATGTTTTTTGAGATAAATTATGAACACTTTAGGTGAATGGAATTGTCTTGAGAATTTCTTTTCAAAGACCAAGTTTTATTTGAATTTTATCTTTACGGTCTGTGAATATAGAAACTTTGAAAAAGTTGTGGAAGTTTTAAAATGTTTTCATATTGGATAATATTTATGACTTCCTTAAAATGTATACTATTCATTTGAGCAGGGGATGAGGAGTCGTTTTCTGAGGTATATTTGGCTTTTTAAATCTAAATGGAAGTGCATTTCAAATGAGACATTTTTTTTTTCATTTCTCTTGTTTAAAACAAACACACTTTATAGCCTTCATATGTTAGCAATCAAGTAGTAAAACCAAATAAATTCACCCCAAGCAAGCTAGGTTAATTTGTGCTTTTTCATGTAGGTTAAATTGGTGTTTGCTTATGAGGAGGCCCTTAAATGCAGCTTTGCAAGAAACATTTGTCTCTCAAAATGATGTGGATGAAATAACATCAGATGATGTCAGTTTAAATGTTCCACGTGAAATCCAGTTAGTTTTTGATTATTCACACTAATTGAAGGAGAGCATTGTCATGTAGACTCCCAAGGGGCCTTTAATCCAAAAATTACTTCTTGTTAGCATTTGAAGGCATTTTGGTAATGTATTTGAAGACATTTTGGTACTGCATTTGGATAAGGGTGTGCCTCATGTCCTATGACTTTATTAACAGCCTTTGAATTTTAGGTAAATATTGAAGTGTATTTAGTTGAGTGGAATATATTCAAGATTTTATACTTCTTTACATCTCTGGATTTCCTTCTCTTAAGAGTTAGAGCCCTTTACAAGACCCTCTGTTTCTCAGACATACACATAAGAAGCAACACATTTGACAGAGAAATTCCGAATGATGGCTAATGTCCTTTGTAGAGAATAACAAAGTACACATTAATTACTTATGATTCGATTTATAATTTACTTTCATAGTTTGAAATTTCTTTTAAGCAAGATGATTGTATTAGTCAGGGTTCTCCAGAGAAACAGACTATATATACAGAGAGAGACTGATTGCTATGATCTGAATGTTTGTATACCCCCCAAAACTCGTATGTTGAAATCCTAACCCCAAAGATGATGGTGTTAATAAGTGGGCTGTTGGGAGATGATTAGGACATGAGGGTGGAGCCCTCATGAATGGGATTAGCTCTTATAAAAGAGGCCCCGGAGAGCTCCCTAGCTCCTCCTGCCATGTGAAGACTGAGAGAAGGTACTGGCTATCAGCCCAAAAGAGGGCCTTCATGAGAACATGACTCTGCTAGCACCTTACTCTTGGACTTCCAACCTCCAGAACGGTGAGAAATAAATTTCTGTTGTTTATAAGCTACCCTGTCTGTGGTATTTTATTATACCAGTCCGAATGAACTAAGACATTGGTTCACACCATTATGGAGCTGACAAATTCCAAGATCTGCAGTCGGCAAGGTAGAGACCCAGGAAAGCTGATAGTATAGTTCCAGTCTAAATTTGAAGGCCTAAGAACCAGAAGAGCTGATGGTGTAGCTTCAGTCCAAAGGCTGGCAGGCTTAAGACCTAGGAAAAGCTGAGTCCGAGGCAAACCTAGGAAAAGCTTGAGTCCAAAGGCAGGAAAAAACCAAGTCGTAGGTCAAAGGCAGTCAGGAAAGAGGAATTCCCTTATTTGGAGGAGGGTCAGCCTTTTTGTTCTATTCATACCTTCAACTGATTGGATGAGGCCCACTCACATTGGGGAGGCAGGGGCAATAGATTTAATTGTTAAACTCATCCAGAAACATCCTCACAGAAACACCCAAAATAATGTTTGACCAAATACCTGGGTACCTTGTGGCCCAGTCAAATTGAGATGTAAAATTAACCATCATTATGACCTACCTTAAAGTTCTTAGTTGTATGTTTTACATTTCTCATCAGGAACCTAGGTCAAGTTACATCCTTTGATATCCAGTTCAACTACAGTATAGTTAGTGAGTTATCAATAATGATAAGTAAAAATATTAAGTGAGCTCTGATTATTTATGAATATGTTATTTTTCCTGCATTGTTCGAGACACTGGGGATACAGTGGTAAACAAGATACAGTTACTTCCTCCTGTAATTTACATTCCAGGGGGAATGACAGATAATTCCCAATAAACAAATAAATGTATATTAAAATATCAGGTAGTGATAAGCACCATGAAAAAATGTAACACAGTAAAGAAGTCCATCTTAGATTGGTCAGGGAAAGTTCTGGAGGGATGACATTTGTATAGCGATCTGAATGAAGTCATGTAAACCTTGAAATATAGCACGTATCTAGATAAAGTTTCTGGTGTGGCTTAAGATCTTTCTTTCTTAAATCTCTAAATTCTTTGCCTAATGTGGTAGGTACTGTGATGTGCCACCCAGATCTCCTTTCCTTGAAGGCTTGTTGCCCCAGCTGCTGGGCATGCAACGGACACACAACCCATAGCTGTCAGCCCCTTGAGGGACCACCTCAGCTGCCAGGAGCCAGCTTGACTAAGGTAACTCTCTTTCCTAGGCTGGCCCACAGTCAGTGGCTGATTGCTGTAAGGAGTATAAAAGTCTGGCCATTTTGGCTTAACTGAGATCAACTCTGAAGGGGCATTCTAGCTCGAGTTTCCTGTTGGTCAGCCAAGGCTGACACTAGACCTGCACTGCAATTTGATTTCTCCCTCTGTCCAAACCTGCTTCATTCCCCTCTTTTTTCATAGGTTTGATTCTAGAGGTACTTCTTAGTTAACATCTCTTGGTCTGCTTCCCAGAGAACCCAATGTTTGCTATGAAGTTTTCTGAATTTACCATTTATTTATGATCCTATCTCAATATTACTTGGCAGCCTGTTTTATATTCAAGCCACAGTCAGCTTCCTGACAGAATCTTACATGTTAGTGTGAACCTCACTTTTCTGACTCTAGCACTCTGAAAATGGCTCTCTACTTTCAATGCAGTTTGGAAATTGCTAAAGAGATATTATTTCCTAACTACTTTCATCTTTTTATTTCACTGAGAGAAACATGCTGTTTCAGAAGCAGCAGTTTATCCTCACTGCTTGGAATATAGCAGGATTCTAATATATTCAGTTTTATTTAACTCGAGTTTGGTCAGCATTAACCTCTTTTTCATTTATAAAGAGAATGACACAAATTCATATCAGTGAGTGGGATTTTCAGATTATCTCCATGCTGCAAAAGAAGAGAATCCACTTTAAATTTATTGCCATGAGGCTGTTACCATCAAGTATATTAGAAATGCAAAATTCCTGGTAATGTCAAAAGAGTTATGAACAACTTTTAAAAGGGAGAATTTTTAAAAAGCAACTTTTAATGTATTATCATTTCATGCTTTTATATAACTAACTTTTGAAAAGTCAGTATATAATGTAAATTCCTACTTACTGTGTAATTGGTATTATTCATGAATTACCTTCATCTTTTCTATATCAAGAAGATATAAATTAGTTTTATAATTTGCATGATTTATAAACATCATCATTAATTATTTTCAAACCTGAAGCCAAAGACGTTATAAGAAAACTACATACCAATATGCATTATGGACATAGATATACAAATTTTCTAACAAAATTTTAGCATATGAAATTCAGAAATATATAATAATGATAATATATCATGACTTAGTAGAATATAAGTTTGATTAAAAATTGAAAATCAATCAATGTAATTATTTTATCAGGCTAAAAATGAAAAGCAAAAAACATGTATCTCAATAGATACAGGAGAAGTATTTAACAAAATTTATTATCCATTCTTGATAAAAATTCTCAGAATATTAGAGTGAACTTTCTTTTAATACTAGGGACATTTGTGAAAAACTCTCAGCTAACATCATACTTAATAATGACAGACTAATTGCTTTTTCCCTAAGTTGGAAGCAAGGCAAGAATGTCCATTCTCACCATTTCTATTCAACAGTCTACTGGCCCTATCCAGTGCAATTAAAGCAAGAAAAAGAAGTAAAAGGCAGAGCAGAAAGGAATACATAAAATAGTCTTTATCCTCAAATGACATGTTCACTTCTGTAGAAAACCCTAAGGATTGTATTAAAAAATGATGTTAGAATTAATAAGTGAGCTTCTAAATATAAAATAGATTGACTGATAAGGACGTACCGTATAGCACAGGGAACTCTGCTCAGTACTCTGTAATGACCTATATGGGAAAAGAATCTAAAAAATAGTGGATATATGTATAACTGACTCACTTTGCTGTACTGCAGAAACTAATACAAGTGACTTCCCTGGCGGTCCAGTGGTTAAGACTTAGCCTTTCAGTGCAGGGGGTGTGGCTTCAGATCCCTGGTCAGGGAGCTAAGATCCCACATGCCTCGTGGCCGAAAAACCAAAACATAAAACAGAAGCAATATTGTAACAAATTCAGTAAAGACTAAAAAAAATCTTTAAAAAACCCCAAAACTAATACAACATTGTAAATCAACTATACTCTAATAAAAATTTTAAGAAAAGAATTAATAAGTGAGCTTAGCAAGGTCTCAGGATACAAGAGCAATACAGAAAAGTCAATTGTATTTCTATATACTAGCAACAAACACTTGGAAACTGAAATTAAAATGTACCATTTGCAGTAGCATCAAAAAAAATGATTTACTTAGAAATAAATTTAACAAAGTACTCGAAAGACTGATTCACTGAAAACCTCAAAACATTGCTGAGAAAAATTAAAGAAGACCTAAATAAATGGGGAGATATACTATATTCATGAGTTTGAAGACTAAATATTGTTAAGATGTCAGTTCTCTGCAAATTGATCCATAGGCTCAGCATAGTTCCAGTCAAAATCCTTGCTGCCTTTCTTATAGAAATTGATGAGGTGATTCTAAAATTTATATGGAAATGCAGAGATCCTAGAATAGCCAAATAAGTTTTGAAAAAAGAAAAAATTTGGAGGAATTATATTACATGATTCCCAAACTTACTGTTGATCCATGATAATGAAGACAGTTTATTATTTGTGCCAAGATAGACACACAGATCATTGGGATTGAACATAGATCAATGGAACAGAAGAGAGGGTCCAGAAATAGTCTCACATATATATGGACAATTGATTTTTGTCAAAAATACCAACGCCATTTGGTGGCAAAAGAATAATCTTTTCAACAAGCAGCACTTGAATAATTGGACATCTACATGCAGAAAAAGAAACTTCACTGTTATCTCACACCACATACAAAAATAGAAGTGAATGGATCATAAAGTTAAATGTAACCACAAAAACTATAAAAGTTTTAGAAGAAATCATAGGGGAATAAGAATATTGGTTTGGGAACTTTCTCACAGCTGTACTCATTAGACATTTGTTTATAGAACTAGTAAAAGGAAAAATGTCTCTTTACATAAACATGTTTATCATGTTTATACATCATTTATAGCTAGTATGATAGTAATGGTGGTCTTTCCTTTAACATAGTAAATGCATATTCATATTCTGAAGAGACTCTCTACAAGAAAGACAAAGGTTACCTAGCAATGGTCAAAATCCTAGTAACTGACAAACCATTTGGCATGGATCATTTCACAATATTTGTATTTCATTGAATCGCAGCAAATTTCAGATTTTATCAACCACAGGAATTCTCCTTAGTAATTCCAGACTTACTTTTAATATGCTGTATATATGAAATAGTATACTCTAAAACTGTTACAAAATACTTTGTTTACCACTTCACAGATTTGGTTAAATGTTTTCTTTTACATATTTTATGTGATATATTTATCTCAGAATATAGCGCCTCAAACTTTACAGCAGTATTGAAAGGGCCTCAGTTATACCAATGGTGCCCAAAACACAAAGCAATAATTAATATGCCCTCTTACACTATCTTAAAAATTGTTTACAAGTTTTATTTCTATATAAAATATAGAATTATGGGGAAATATTCCACTCAAATCCAATAATAACCTAAATCATGGACATGTAACATGATATTTATATTCCCTTGCTATGTTATCATAAATGGCTTCTCATTGAACACATCAAATATTTTCTTTGTTTTCCATAGAAAAAAAATTTTTTTCCTTCTTTAAAGAGAAAGCAATGAAATTATCCAGAGAACTTCTCTTTCTGGTTGCTGTTTCAAAATATAATACTTATTTATATTTACCTTCTGCTATGGTCTGAAAGTTTATGTATCCCCAAAATTCATATGTTAAAATCCTAACCCCCAAAGATGATGGTATTAGGAGGTGGGGCCTTTGGAAGGTGCTCAGGTCATGAGGGTGAAGGCTTCATAAATGGGATTAGTGTTCTTACAAAACAGACTCCACAGAGATCCCTCTCCCCTTCCACCACGTGAGGACACAGTTGAGAAGGCATCAGCTATGAACCAAGAAGAGGGCTCTCACCAAAACATAATCATGCTAGCACCTTGATCTTGGGCTTCCCCGCCTCCAGAACTGTAAGAAATAAATTCCTGGAGTTTATAAGCCACCTAGTCTGTGGTATTTTGCTATAGCAGGTGAACAGACTAACACACCTTCGGAACAGAAAAATTAATTCTGGTACAGAGAACATTATCTATTATTATCCCTTCCTGTGTTTTAAATGGGGGCTCTCTCTGTGGTATCTTCAACTCTTCTCACAGGAGAGGAATGGCTCACTCATCTTCTGTCTACCAGTGCTCAAGAGCTAGGAGGTGCTCAACAGTTGTTTATTAAGAAGTGACGTGTCAACTTGATTTGAGGAAGAAAAATATCCTCCATTGCTTAAATGTCTACAAGTCTCACGGAAGGGCTGCCTTCACAAGGCCTGTGCTTCGAAGGGTCCCATGCTTGGTTTAATGCTTTGCTGTTGCCACCCTGAAATTCTTAATAATTTATTGATATTTAAAGGAGCCACATATTTTAATTTTGCACTGAGTCCCACAAATTATGGTGCCAGTCCTCTGTTCACATTATTCAACATGAACCTTCAGTATTAATCCACCAGGAGACATGGCTGTTTCCACTCCTCCCCAAAATCTCAGGGTCTAAACTCAATACTTATTTACCTCAAAGTAGTTTATATGAATAAATATTTAACTTCCAAAATAACTCTGGGTAATGAAACTAACAACTAGTATTTCCAATTTCTATAATTTTTCAAACAATGAAAAATACTCTAATGAGGCAACTCCAAATGATTCTTATCTATGTCTCCTTTCATCTCCCTCTTCATCCTTTTCTGAATAAAATGATTTCATCGTTATGCTATATATAGAATAATAATAATATACTATTGAGCATTTATTATGAACCTGTCATGGTCATTTTACTTCTATTATTTTGTTTAACCCTCACAACAAATCTATAAAGATAGTACTATTATTATTGACATGTTATAGTTGAGTAAAAATGTAAGCACTAGTGCAGCCAGGATTTGAACTCAGGTGATCTTATTCTAGATGCGTTCTTAACTATTACACAATACTGAAGTGCAACAAATAAATGAAAATTTTAAAAACCTAAGTAGTTTGTCTTTGACAAATGAATGGTCTAACTTGAGACCAGTATTGTTCAATAGAAATGTAATGAAAGTCACATATGTAATTTAAAATTTTCTAGTAGCTACATTAAAAAGTAAAAACAAACAGGTAAAATTAATTTAATAATATATTTTATTAACTCAGAATATTCAAAATATTATCATTTCAGCATGCAATCAATACAAAATTAAGGTATTACATATTTGTTTTTTGTACCAAGACTTTGAAATCCAGTGTGTATGTTACAGTACATCTCAATTCAGACTAGCTACATTTTAAGTGCTCAGTAGTTCTATGTGTCTAGTGGCTACTATATGGGGCAGAACTGGTCTAGCTAGTAAATGCTAGGGGTGGGGAGTAGAGAATTATTATGATCGGGAAAGAATTTCGGAGGCAGATGGAATTTGAGCTGGATCCTTAAAGAATGCTAAAGTTTAGAAAAATGGGGAGAGCATTTCTGGAGGAAACAGTGTAAAGGAAGAGCATAGGAGGTATGTTGGTACAGACATTTGTTTTTGAAATTAATTAGGTACAGCAGTGGTTCTAAACCTGAGCATCAGAGTCACCTGGAAGGCGAAACCTAATTTGCTGAGCCCCAGCCTCTGAATTTCAAAATTGGTCAGTCTGTATTTGCATTTCTAACAAGTTTCCAGGTGGTGCTAATGCTGTAGTCCAGAGACCACAGTTGGCGAGCCACTGCCTTAAATTAACACTTTGCAGTAGATATTATCTCCATTTTATAGGGAACGAAAGTGAGGCTCAGAAAAGCTAAATGACTTGCCAGGGGTTGCATAGGTAGTATACAGCAGGTCTATGGTTCAAGACCAAGTCTGGAATTTAAATCTAGTTCTGTTTGTCTTCTCTTGACTCTGAGCACAGCCTTTGATTTAGTTTGATTTATACAACCTAGAAAGGGGTTGATTGACTTTTATGTAGGGGTGAGAGCACTGAGCTGTAATTGGTACACATCTTGCAGATGCACCTGTAGTTTCATTATATACACCCACATCTTTTCACCCTAATGTTAAGATATCAACTTTTTCATGGCAGAGAGTGGTAGGATAGAGCTTGTGTGTACCTCAGTCTCAGCTGCTGCCACGTGACTCCCAGCCCACACCTGCGGATGGGGGCACTGCCTGGTTTTTCTTTCATTTTCGAGCCTGGGCGTACTCAGGGAGAAGGCACCTGCCACAGGTCTCTCTATTTTTGAACTGGTCATCAGTGATGTTGACCAAGAGAGCCAGCGGGTGGGCTTGTGTACGTACCCAGCCCTCCTTATGGGTCTTCCCTTCTATGCTGGGAAAACAAAGTTGAAATTTACCACATGCTTTGGCACTAGACTTGGTATTTATTGAGGTGAATGAGTTGATTATATTACAGAATCATCCCAGATACCCCTCCTTCCTGCCTTCAACCACCCAAGGAGAAAAATTTCTTCTACTTTCTAGTTTACTATGCCGTATACCTGGGTGTGTTGTCGGGGGTAGGGCGGATATCTTTAATGAACTATAATCCTGGGTGATTCAAGAGACTATTTCCAGCAGCAACAGAATTTTATAGTATTGATATTTAGTACTTTAGAAAAGAAATATCTGCTTGTCGTAGGCTAAGATACCTTAATTCCTCATTTCTCCATCAGCCAACTATGGGGCTTTAGCTAAGATACTTCAGTTTCCTCATCCATAGAATAGGAACAGATGACTAAAATCAACTTTCCCTGTGGTAGTGGTTAAGAGCATAGGTTTTGGAGTCAGAAACACCTAGGTTTGAATCCTGTCTCTGCCACTCACTAGGTTGGTGTTTGGGGCTTCACGTTTGCCTTCCCTCATCTGTAGATGAGAGTTTTGTTATAAAGATTAAAGGGGAGAATATATGTAAAGAGCCTAGTGGATGGCACATAGCAAGCACTCAGTACATTATAGCTCTTAAAATTATAATTCCTTTTCAGCTTAAATTCTATCTCTACATTGGTTTTATTCATTCATTTATTTAATGAATTAAATAAATAAATATAATAATAATAAATAAATAAATAACATATAGTGCTTTCTTTGTGCCAGGTCCTGTTTGAAGCATGTTACAAATATTGTCTTTATTTGATTCTTATGGCTACTCTATAAGGTGAATACTTTTAAAAATCTCTAATGTGAAATTAAGGCACAAACAATCTAAAAACTTGCCCAACCTTACACTGCTGGGAAGTGACTAAGCCAGATGCTTTAAAACTAACATTCGCATCTGATTTATGTAAACCCTCTTTTTTGGTTTTCCTTTATTTTCTTTAAAGTGTGAGTACTCTGTGATTTTGGTTCTTCTCACGAAGATAAAAAAAATGTTAGGTAAGCTGACTCTACTTCCTACTTTGCTGGTCCGTCAGTGACTTTAATCAGGGCAGCTGGAGGTAGCCCATTCTTGTCACCAGGGTGTGCTGTGATTCCACGAATATGAGCTTACTGCCGCTGCCGCGAAGCTGGAGGGAATCTCTCCTCTGCCTTTGCTGCTGCTTAGCGACCACAGGTTTTTCATCTTGGCTCTTTACCATCACCTGGGCAACTGCCCGAGTTCCCAAGTTATTTTCTCTTTTTGTTATGCCACCCTTCCCTGCTCACTGGTGTCCTTGTGTAAATGAAGGAGTCAGAGTCGCTGTCTTGTTAGCAGAGTACCTGGATGCCCCAGAAGAGCTCTGTGTTGTAAAGCATTAAGATTCTGCCATCACACTCATAACTTTGCTAAATAAGAAATCAGTATGAGGCCGCCAAATTGATGGCTTTTTAAAATTTGATATCAACAGCGTTTTGTTAAACTTACCACTGCTTTTAGGATTTGCATTTTAGTGTCTTTTGTGCTATCTGGTAAGTTCCTGATGAATTTGGAATTAATCAGGGCTTCCCATAGGTTTGATAGGTAAGCCCCTATAGACTATTAATATTTTCTGTAACCGAAATACTCTATAATTATGAACAAGTATTGCCTGGGACTCTGATTACAAAGGATCACTTTATATTCATTTGTGGATTAAAAGAGATACTTGGAATGTCTATGTAGCATAAATTATGAAAAAAATATAGATTGGTTTAAAGTCCTAGGGTGGGTATCTATACACACATACATACAGACATGAAGGAGGTATAATATGGCAGTGTCTCTGGCAGACTAATCTTGCATTGTGTAATAAATTAGGAAAACTTTTCATGTCTTTCATCATTCTTTTTTTTAAATTGAATTCATCTCTTGTTGGTAATTATCCTAAAAAGTTTGATTAGTGGGAAGCTTAAACAACTAACTCACCAAAATGAAGTTATTAGCATGGCAATGTGATCCTGTTTTTAGAAGTTGGTTATGTGCATTGTTTTCAGTATATTAATCTGTAGTTTTCCTTCAAAGGATACTTGTTTCTACATTCTTATAGGGGGTTTGTCAGGAGTCTAGGCTGCTTTGTGAGATATCTTGGGAAATGATTTACATTATTTTGGCAAAGAGACTTCTTTTTCCAGATAACTGCCTTTAAGCAAACAGTGTTTGTATTACCACCTTGTGTAGCAACGTTCAGGTTGAAGATAACAGCCTTCATATACTTGATGAAATGATGAAATCACTGACCAGCAGGATTCTTAAGTGGGGTCAACATTTTATAGCAATGTGATAATTCTGTTTAATGTGGAAATGGTTATAGCATCTGATATGTGTGGAATTTCTGCTTGGTGACTACTTGCTTGAAGGAAAAAAAAAACAATGTAAGAAGTTCTAGTCTGGTTTTTTCATTGTGAATATATTTCTGACCATTTTATTTAATTGAATCCACTGTTCTTACAAACACTTTGAAATGTAAAGTCTCTCGTCAGGCCACTATGGAATAACTATCCTTCATTAAACTTGCTTCACACTAAAGTGAACAAGAGATATATAATTTTTGAACTGCATGTCTAAATTACAATTTTGCTGGGAAAGTTAGCAAATGAAACATATCCTTGAAGAAATTAAAATAATTAGATGAGATTATCTTATGAACAACACAGAGTGTCATAATTTGCTAAGAGAGTAGATTTTAAATGTTCTCATCACAAAAAAGAAATGGTAATTATATGACATGATGGACATGAAAGACTGAGCCAAGTTCAGGTGTCACACTGGGCAAAGGTTTTCTCCCTCTTGATCTAAATGACATTTTTTTCTATTTCTGTTTTTTACAAACTCATTTTTTGAGTAGATTTTAGGGATAAAAATCCGATGCCTGGACAGATGTGAATGAACATATACCTAGGAAGGCACTAGCCAGCTTTTTCATGTTCTTTACTTGACCTCTTGGAAATGTATGAGTGTCTTAAATATGTGGAATGCATATAGGTTAAAGACAGACTTTTTTATCCTAAAAAAGCAAAAACTTTAAAATTATTGATGAGTGGAAGTACAAAGAATACATTATATAATTATTTAAAAGGAATCCGTTTCCTTATTCTAAACCTGGATTTGTCAATCACTACTTTTCGTAGACTGTATTTTGATGAAAGTGCATGTTAGCCTTTAGCTTTTAATCAGGATATTTTTAGAACTGTCTGACCTTCCAAGTTTCCTTCTCCCCTCAGTCTGACCTTCTGCTTAACCTGTTGTTGTTCATTTATTTATCTCCTACCTGTTACGAATGGATTGATTCACTTTTCATTCATTTAGGTAATATTCATTACCTGCCTGTATTTCCCTGGTCCAGATCTGAGGTAATATCTTGAATGCAGGGAGACGTGGTCCTAGTGTCTATCCACGGAGTGCTTACAGTCTAGCCAGGAAAAGAAGAAACAGATAATTGAATTATAATTACAATTTTAAAAATATTTATTTATTTATTTATTTTGACTGTGCCGGTCTTAGTTGTGGCACGTGGGATCTTTGTTGCGGCATGCAGGATCTTTAGTTGCAGCATGCGGACTCTTAGTTGTGGCATGCATGCGGGATCTAGTTCCCCAACCAGGGATGGAACCCAGGCCCCCTGCATTGCGAGCACGGGGTCTTACCCACTGGACCACCAGGGAAGTCCCTATAATTACAATTTTAAGCTCTATAATATTCTTAAGCTATCATATTTTCACATCTTCTCAGCAGAGGACATTGTGTATTTGTTCAGTGACCTTTCAAAGCAGCCTACATGTTTTGTTTATGAGGGTGGGTGGGGGTGGGAAGAGACAACATTGGTATGTTATTTGTGTAAGCACAGCGTTAGTGTCCCATAATTACGTGTGCAGGGAGAAGGTTGCTTACTGTACTGTCCGAGGTTTTCCACCTCCAGAATATTCTTCTCTTCCACAGGTTTCTCGCAAGGCTCATCAAGTTCAGCCACCGTGTACCAAAATAATTATGTTTTTGTCCCAGAGCCTTTGCTTCATCCCTTGTTTGAGAAGATATCCTCTGGGCTGTCCTACCCCATTTTCCTGGCAACCATGTCCCCCCCCCCTTTGTATAGATATATTAATTAATTAGATTAATGAATATAACTTCATAATAAAGCATAATATATGTGTGTTATATCTCTGTGTGTTAGGCTTAAAGAGAGTTTGGAATAAAGATGAACAAATTTATTTCACTCCTTTACTCAGAGGATTTAAAATCTAGTCTAGTGTCTGTAGTAGTTATAAATAAATATTAGTTATATCATAATTATTCTTTGTATATGCCCCAGCTCAGAGCTGGTGTTCAGAAAATATTGGTTCAATTAATTTGTGTGAATTTTCCATAGATTTCTAAAGAGAGAAACATCTCTTAGGGAAGATTGACTACTCCATCTGTGTTCATTATGCTTGGAATCATTAAGCCGCTTTTATTATGGGTACTGGCCACTAGGTTGAAGATATATATTGGGGAATATCAGAAATACCAGGTTTTAGTGTTTTCTTATGGGTAAGTCCTAGATAATAGAGCTTTGATTGCATGACTCTCCAGAAATCTAAAGCTAACTTTAATTCTTTTTACTTTCTCAAAATTATTTACTCAAATAGTTGAATAATATTTACAAATTAATTAATTAATTGGAAAACTACACACTATTGCTATTCCAGTTCTTTCTAACTACTAAGTTCTCTTGGAGTCCTTATGCGGAGTTTGGGCTTCCTGAAGATTTATTGTAAATGTTCAAATTTTCTGAAATAAAAAAGCAATTAACTCTTCATAAATTTGAACAGGGAATTAAAATCAATATTAGCATAATTTTTAACATAATTGTTTTCTGCCTATTAGTTTATTGGAAGCCTGTTTAATCACTGCCTGGGAGATTATTGTTTTCTGTAAACCAATATTCTACTGAACTGTTTCTTCTTTGTAAGACTGATAATAGTTTTGTCCCCATTGAAGATTTTTGTCAGTTTTGAGTTACTCTGCAATTTAGTTGTTGGCATTGATAAGTTGAATGAAAACTGTACATTTGTCTTCTAGTTCTGTCACTTCCCCATTTGCTGCTTAGGCTGACACAGGTTTCTTCCTGTTCTAATAAGCTGAAGGCTTGGGTGGAATGTAACAGTTAACTGGGGGGGTGGGAGGGACAAGAGGAAAAGGACATACAGCTCATTTGCTGATATGTACCACCGACTGATGTTTTACTTTTGCAAATTATTAACTCCTTCTTACCCTTTAATACCTACCCTTCTCTTCGCTGGTGAAGAAATCAAGGAAATGTCTGAGAAGCCTTCTAGGTTGATGCTGATAGATTGAAGGAAAGTTCACCAAGTTCCCCAGGTGATTCTAATAACCAACCAAAGTTTGAGAACCACTGGGGGTGGGATGAAAAGATATTTCCAGTCTACTTTTCCTGGGCAGGGTGAGTGATAAAGGGAAAGGGTAGAGGAGTGGGAGGAAAAGGACTAACCGTGGAGGGCCTCTTATGTCCAGGTAGTGATCTGGGTGCTTTCAGGTGTTGTCACATTGAGTCTTCACAGCAGCACAGTGAGGTAAATATGACCTCCATTTTACACATGAGGAAACTGAAGTTCAGAACAAGTAAGTAAATTTCTCAAGGGAGCACAGTGTGTAAAAACCAGAATTTGAACTGTGTCAATTCTCTTTGTATCAAAAGACCATGTTCTTCCCATGCCATTCATTTCTTCAACAACAGATGTTGACTCTGAGCCTCAGATTTCTCATGTGTAAAATGCGATTAATAATAGTACGTTATTAAGCTGTGAAAATTGAACAATATACACAGAACACTTAAAACAGTGCCATGTACTCCTGTAGTAAGCTCCCAATGTTAACTATCATCATCATTATTACTGTAGTTCCTGCTATGAGACATATGATGTTATAGGCTAGTGATACAAAGAGAATAAGACATTACTTGTCTTCAAGTGGTTTAAGAATAGTGGAAAACCAACACCTGTCCTTCTGAAAGTATTCCAAAAAATGCAGAGGAAGGAACACTTCCAAACTCATTCTATGAGGCCACCATCACCCTGATACCAAAACCAGACAAAGATACCACAAAAAAAGAAAATTACAGGCCAATATCACTGATGAACATAGATGCAAAAATGCTCAACAAAATACAAGCAAACTGAATCCAACAATACAAAAGGATAATACACCATGATCAAATGGGATTTATCCCAGGGATGCAAAGATTTTTCAATATATGCAAATCAATCAGTGTGATACACCACATTAACAAATTGAAGAATAAAAAAACATATGATCATCTCAGTAGATGCAGAAAAAGCTTTTGACAGAATTCAACACCCATTTATGATAAAAACTCTACAGAAACTGGGCATAGAGGGAACCTACCTTAACATAATAAAGGCCATATATGACAAACCCACAGCTAACATCATACTCAATGGTGAAAAGCTGAAGCATTTCCTCTAAGATCAGGAACAAGACAAGGATGTCCATTCTCACCACTTTTATTCAATATAGTTTTGGAAGTCCGAGTCACAGCAATCAGAGAAGAAAAAGAAATAAAAGGAATCCAAATTGGAAAAGAGGAAGTAAAACTGTCACTGTTTGCAGATGGCATGATACTATACATAAAAAATCCTAAAGTGGCTACCAGAAAACTACTAGTGCTCATCAATGAATTTGGTTAAGTTGCAGGATACAAAATTAATACAGAGAAATCTGTTGCATTTCTATACACTAACAATGAAAGGTCAGAAAGAGAAATTAAGGAAACAATCCCATTTACCATTGCATCAACCAGAATAAAATACCTAGGAATAAACCTACCTAAGGAGGCAAAAGACCTGTACTCAGAAAACTATAAGACACTGATGAAAGAAATCAAAGATGACACAGACAAATGGAAAGATATACCGTGTTATTGGATTGGAAGAATCAATGTTGTCAAAATGACTATACTACCCAAGGCAATATACAGATTTAATGCAATTCCTATCAAATTACCATTTTTCACAGAACTAGAACAAAAAATTTTACAATTTGTATGGAAACACAGAAGACCCCAAATAGCCAAAGCAATCTTGAGAAAGAAAAATGGAGCTGAAGAAATCAGGGTCCCTGACTTCAGGCTATACTACAAAGCTACAGTAATCAAAACAGTCTGGTACTGGCACAAAAAAGACACACAGATCAGCGGAACAGGATGGAAAGTCCAGAAATAGGCCCACACACTTATGGTCAATTAATCCACAACAAAGGAGGCAAGAATATATGATGGAGAAAAGACAGCTTTTTCAATAAGTGGTGCTGGGAAAACTGGACAGCTACATGTAAAAGAATGAAATTAGAACATTCTCTAACACCATCCACAAAAATAAACTCAAAATGGATTAAAGACCTAAATGTAAGACTGGATACTATAAAACTCCTAGAGGAAAACATAGGCAGAACACTCTTTGACATAAAATGCAGCATATCTTTTTGGATCCATCTCCTAGAGTAATGGAAATAAAAACAAAAATAAACAAGTGCGACCTAATTAAACTTAAAAGCTTTTTGCACAGTAAAGGAAACCATAAACAAAACAAAAAGCCTACAAAAAGACAAAAAGACAGAATGGGAGAAAATGTTTGCAAATGATGCAACTGATAAGGGATTAATCTCCAAAATAGACAAACAGCTCATACAACTCAATATCAAAATAACAAACAACCCAATCAAAAAATAGGCAAGCGATCTAAAAAGACATTTCTCCAAAGAAGACAAACAGACGGGCAAAAGGCACATGAAATGATTCTCAACATCACTAATTATTAGAGGAATGCAAATCAAAAGTCCAATGAGGTATCACCTCACACCTGTCAGAATGGCCATCATCAAAAAGTCTACAAATAATAAATTCTGGCGAGGGTGTGCAGAAAAAGGAACCCTCCTACACTGTTGGTGGGCATGTAAATTGGTACAGCCATTATGGAGAACAGTATGGAGGTTCCTTAAAAAACTAAAAATAGTGCTGCCATAGGATGCTGCAATCCCACTCCTGGGCATATATCCAGAGACAAACATAATTCGAAAAGATACATGCACCCCCATGTTCATAGCAGCACTATTTACAATAGCCAAGACATGGAAGCAACCTAAGTGTCCAGGTGAATGGATAAAGAAGATGTGGTGTGGATATATAAAATAGAATATTACTCAGCCTTAAAAAAGAGTGAAATAATGCCATTTGCAGCAACATGGATGGACCTAGGGATTATCATACTAAGTGAAGTAAGCCAGACAGAGAAAGACAAATATCCTATGATATTGCTTATATGTGGAATCTAAAAAATGATACAAATGAACTTGTTTACAAAATGGAAACTGACTCACAGACATAGAAAACAAACTTATGGTTACCAAAGGGGAGGGCGGGGAGGGATAAATTAGGAGTTTGGGATTAAAATATACATACAATTATATATAGACTAGACAATCAACAAGACCTACAGTATAGCACAGGGAACTATACTCAATATCTTGTAATAACCTGTAATGGAAGAGATTGTAAAAAAGAATATATATATCTATATATCTATATATATGTATGTACATATGTAACTGAATCACTTTGCTGTACACTTGGAACTAACACGTTATAAATGAACTATATTTCAATAAAAATTAAAAAAAATCAAAAACACAAAAACAAAAGGTTAACACAAAAGTTCCTAAATCATCAAAGAATAAATTGGATTCCTATAAAAAAAAAAAGAAGAAGAGTGGAAAACCACCATGGTTGAATGTAATATTTTATTTCTTATGGGCATTCATTATAAGATGTGAGTAAAGTCAGGTAGAAAAGCAAGGTCTCTGAAATGTAGAGATGGGGCACTGTGGCAGGGCCCATGCCTGGGAAAGGGACTGGCTCCCCATACTCCAGCCTCCCAGTGTGTGCAAATTCAAATTTGTGCTTCAGAAAAATTTACAGTTGCTATGTATTGTGGATCTTTAGGCCATTTAGAGTCCTTGAGCACTTAGGGTTGGCTGTATTTCTTTCTAACAAACCTATTTTTAGAACTCTCATGCTGATCTTTTTCTTTTAAATTGAAATATTATATGTGAGCACAGTGTTTGAAGAGTGACTTTATATATAAGGAAAAGCTCTTCCTTTAAAGTTAGTGGAGATTTTAGGTCTTTTGAGTCTCCTCTTGCTTTTGTACCTTTCTTGTGACTCATAAGCAAATTCACCAGAAAGGAAAATTGAATCTGGAATTGGTTAAGTTTTACTAGTCTTGGATGTTAGGATGAAGGTAACAGTAGAAAGGATAATTGAACATTTTGGCTAAACTGAAATTTTAATTGTTTCTGAATTTCAGTGCTATTATTGACTCATGTTTGAGTTATTATGGATAATCTGCCCTGTGTTTATTCACGTGGCTCTTAGGTATCAGCAGTGCCTGGCACAGTGCGTGGCACGAAGTAGCTATTCAGGAATTATGTTTGGGATGAATGCATGAATGAGCGTAGGGAAGTAGTGAATATTGGTAAATTAGTAATTGAGGGACATTTTTGTGATATTTTACCATGTTGAATAAATTACTTTGGAAGACATTTGTGTACTGGGATGTGAAGAACATGTCTGTAAAATCTAATTATTTTGTAAGATTTCATTTCATTAGGTCCTTTTTGGTGTCACTTCCTTAGAAAATCAGTTTATTATTTTGATCCTCTTCACTTGTCTGGCTTTCAGATTTACTTTTGTCAGTCATTGACAGTTTCTATATAGTCATGTATATATGAATTTTTAGTTTTTTTTATTAAGACAAATTTTTAGAGTCAAATTTTAGCTTCACAGCAAGATTGAGGGGAAGGTAGAGAGATTTCCCGTATTTCTCCTGCCCCCACATACATAGCTTCCCCCATTAGCAACATCCTCCACCAGAGTGGTAACTTTGTTACAATTGATAAACCTACATTGGCACATCATTACCACCCAGGGTACATAGTTTACATTACCGTTCACTCATGGTGTTGTACATTCTCAGCGTTTGGACAAATGCATAATGATATGTATCCAGGTGTCTTTGCGTCTCTCTTTTTCTTTAAAAAAAATAAAATCTGCTTTTTTTTTCCTAGATAAATTGCAAAACTTAAGTTTGATAAAATACTATGATTTTTTCCTTAAATTCTATTTTTATGTTATGAACATTAATGTATTTTATGTATGTAAAATTATCTATTTCTCTTATCAATCAATATCTAAGCACTATTTCTCTCTCTCCCCCTTTTCTTACCTTTCTCTCCTCTTTTCTTTATCTTATGTTTTCCCCCTGTCCTCCTTCCCTTTTAGCCTCTTCCCTTTCTCTCACTCTCTCTCCTTACCCCTCTGATTTTCCCACCTCTCCCACACCAGCTAACTCAAAGAAGTGAAAAACTGAGGCTGGAGATAGTTTTTATAAAGACTAATACGGCTGATGCAGAACTAAGGACTATATTTAAAAGTTGAGTTCCTGCCTGGGGTTTGAATTAGGAAATTGTGTGGGTGTTGTCATGTAAGTTACTTTATTTTGGTAATCTGCTCTATTGCTTATGTTTAATATATAAAAGCCCAGCTACGCCTTAGAAATCATATCCAGTAATCAAAGTAAACCTTAAGCTTGTCATAGTGAGTGTTATATAGTAGCAACTCAGGGTTAGTCATTTACTTTTTGAATTATTATTACCTTTCTCCTGAATGCAGGTAGTTTTTTTTTTTTCCCCTCAGCAGACTTAGCATAACCCAAGAGAACATAAAAATATTAGGAAGAAGGGATTCTCTCTTTCTGTCTCTTTCTCCCTCATTTCTGATCAGTACAGGCATACAATTTCATTGTTCTTTATTCCTTCTGAACTTTCTTCCTTCCTTCTGGTTTTTGTTTCCTTCCTGCTTTCTTTTTAAGGAAAAGACTTCTTAGCTGGAAGTCAATTCAGATAATAAATTATATTTCAAGGTAGTAGTTTTTTGTTGGTAAGAAAAAATTTCTTTACTAATAAAAAGGAGGAAAGGGAGAGATGAGAAAAATCATGAGTTTACCAACAAGGGGTAGAAGTGAGCATGATGTAAAGGAAAATACAGTAGTGATAGTGGCACCTTCTATTTCAAATGAGTAGTTGGGGGTTAGTTGTGACTCTGCAACAAATGAATCATGTAACATCCCTCACGACAGCAGAAATTTCCTTTTTGTTATATGTAGTAGATTGTCAACATCTCCAAATTTTCTTTTCCAAAAAATTATAATTTTTATGGGAATTTTATATTTGCCACTTTTTTGCTAAATTTTATAGCTTGAAGAAAAATTGACTTTTTATTTTTTATAGAAGTAATGTATGTTTACTATAAAAATGAACAGAAAATGCAGAGAAGCAATAAGGATAAAACTTAAAACATCTATAATATCACCACCCCAGGGATTAACTACAGTTATATTTTCATATATATTCTCTCAAGTTTTTATCTACACATAAATTTATTTTTGAAAAATAGGTTTGTACTTAGCTTAGTGTTTTGTAGCCTCTTTTTTTTTCTACAGTTCATGACATGTAATAATCTTCTCATGTCATAAAATATCTTCTAAAATATAATTTCCAATGACCATATCATACAGCTATGCCACGTGATAGCTGCTTAATCCTTTATTGCTGGGCATTTAAACTTTTAATAAAGCATCTTATTATTATAAATTGTGCCATTATGACCATTCTTTTTTATAAATCTTTATATGCTTTCATGACTATTATCTCGGGATAAATTCTTAAAAAGGGGTATGCAGAACTTAAAAAGTGTAGGTATTTTTAAGGCTCTTGATTCACAGTGGCAAGTGGTCCTCTAGAATGGCTGTTATCAACTGTTCCTTATGTGTGTGGTTATAAATGGCATGGTCTGAAGCTGTAAGGAAGCCATCCTTGTATGTGCTCAGTTCTTAGGATATAAAGATAAGCATATAGTCCTGTGTTGAGTTCACTGCAGTGATTTTCATGGGTGATTTTTGTGGCTGGATAAACAACCGTATGAATGGTTAAAACAAGCTGGATAAAACAGGGTCAGCTACTTTGTTGGCATGTATTTTATGTACACAGTGCTCAAGTCAACTTTTCAAAATAGTAACTTAATGAAAATCTACCGAATGATGTTCTCTAAAGCAGAAGGTCTATATTTAGACTTAGCCCCAAATAATTATAGATAGGTTTCTTCCCAGAGGAATAGAAGAAAGTATATTTGTTATTGAACACACGACGCTTATGATTGCACCAGAAGAAGAGGTGAATGAGCAAAGGTGGGTCAGCGGACAAAGGTGAAAGTCTGTGCTTGGTGCTCATTTCCTGAACTCTCTAGTTTGAAGCCCATACGAAATGGATTATATTCAGATAAGCTTGTATTGATATGCTTTGGTATTCATCCTGGATTTAGGATGGTATTCTGTCTCTGAAAACAGACTGTTAGTTGGAACACTATGGCTATTCTTTAATTTTTATCATTAGAAACTTTGCATTGGATTTACATCGAATGGCATTTTGAGCCATTTGATTATTTAGTCTTTTAATTTGCAGGTAGTATGATCTGATGGAGTAGATCTCAGAACTGGGAGTCATTTACTTTCAGTTGTTTGAGATTAGCCTAGTGTCTGTCATTTAGTGATAAGAGGAGGGCAGTTGTGAAGAAAAGATGTTAAATCATTTGAGACATCATTGGCACTATGTTGTATCTGTCAGTCAAATTTTGCATTACACAGTATGCCTTTAAAGTGTGTAGTGCAGTCATTAAAACATTTAAACAGTGCTGTGCCTTTTTTTTCTCTAGTCTCTGAGTTCTTGACTCGAAGTTATGGACCCCTAGCTTGAGGGTGAGAATGATGTGAAGCGGGGATGTTCATGAACCTAATTTTCTGTGTGTGGTGTTAAGTGCATTCTACTGCAGAGGGTCCATATATTTTATCCTAAGACCTAATAAAGCTCAGGAATCTGTGTTATTAGTCCCAGGTAGAGTTTGGCATTGAAGTGCTAGCTAGGAAATAGCAGAAGGAGTACATTATAGTCATAGACTCAGCCATGAAATTGTACCTTACATCTCTGATCTCTTTCCTGGAAAGAATATTCTCTAACTATAACTATTTTATTCTGATTTAGATTCTTGTATTTTTGAGCAGAATTTTAATCAATTTTATGATAATTATTTCTGAAACAATTATGGTCTAGTTATCTGGCAGTTATCCAAAAGTATCATCTCCAAAGCTGATTCCAGGGTAAAAAATTTAACTATCTTAAATAGTAGCTTTATAATCACTTTAGTAATTAAGCTGGTAACTGGCTTTGCTTTCTTGTATCTTTTTTTAAAAATGTTTATTTATTTATTTTTTCTATAGTCATCCATTTTATACACATCAGTGTATACATGTCAATCCCAATCTCGCAATTCATCACACCACCACCCCCTGCCGCTTTCCCCCCTTGGTGTTCATACGTTTGTTCTCTACTTCTGTGTCTCAATTTCTGCTCTGCAAACTGGTTCATGTGTACCATTTTCTAGGTTCCACATATATGCGTTAATATATGATATTTATTTTTCTCTTTCTGACTTACTTCACTCTGTATGACAGTCTCTAGTTGCATCCACGTCTCTAATGATGAAAAATCTGAAAGTGAAATTAAGAAAACACTCCCATTTACCATTGCAACCAAAAGAATAAAATACCTAGGAATAAACCTACCTAAGGAGACAAAAAAGACCTGTATGCAGAAAATTATAAGACACTGTTGAAAGAAACTAAAGATGATACAAATAGATGGAGAGATATACCATGTTCTTGGACTGGAAGAATCAACATTGTGAAAATGACTATTCTACCCAAAGCAATCTACAGATTCAATGCAATATCTTTTTCCATCCGCTCACTTTCAGTCTGTATGTGTCCCTAGGTCTGAAGTGGGTCTCTTGTAGACAGCATATATATAGGTCTTGTTTTTGTATCTATTCAGCAAGCCTGTGTCTTTTGGTTGGAGCATTTAATCCATTCACATTTAAGGTAATTATCGATATCTATGTTCCTATTACCATTTTCTTAATTTTGGGGGGTTTGTTTTTGTAGGTCCTTTTTTTCTCTTGTGTTTCCCAGTTAGAGAAGTTCCTTTAGCATTTATTGTAGAGCTGGTTTGGTGGTGCTGAATTCTCTTAGCTTTTGCTTGTCTGTAAAGCTTTTGATTTCTCCATCGAATCTGAATGAGATCCTTTCCGGGTAGAGTAATCTTGGTTGTAGGTTCTTCCCTTTCATCACTTTAAGTATATCATGCCACTCCCTTCTGGTTTGTAGAGTTTCTGCTGAGAAATCAGCTGTTAACCTTATGGGAGTTCCCTTGTATGTTATTTGTCATTTTTCCTTTGCTGCTTTCAATAATTTTTCTTTGTCTTTAATTTTTGCCAATTTGATTACCATGTGTCTTGGCGTGTTTCTCCTTAGGTTTATCTTGTATGGGACTCTGCGCTTCCTGGACTTGGGTGGTTATTTCCTTTCCCATGTTAGGGAAGTTTTTGACTATAATCTCTTCAAATATTTTCTTGGGTCCTTTCTCTCTTCTCCTTCTGGGACCCCTATAATGAGAATGTTGTTGTGTTTAATGTTGTCCCAGAGGTCTCTTAGGCTGTCTTCATTTCTTTTCATTCTTTTTTCTTTATCCTGTTCCGCAGCAGTGAATTCCACCATTCTGTCTTCCGAGTCACTTATCCATTCTTCTGCCTCAGTTATTCTGCTATTGATTCCTTCTAGTGTATTTTTCATTTCAGTTATTGTGTTGCTATCTCTGTTTGTTTGTTCTTTAATTCTTCTAGATCTTTGTTAAACATTTCTTGCATCTTCTCGATCTTTGCCTCCATTCTTTTTCTGAGGTCCTGGATCATCTTCACTATCATTATTCTGAATTTTTTTTCTGGAAGATTGCCTATCTCCATTTCATTTAGTTGTTTTTCTGGGGTTTTATCTTCTTTCTTCATCTGATACATAGGCCTCTGCCTTTTCATTCTGTCTGTGTTTCTGTGACTGTGGTTTTTGTTCCACAGGCTGCAGGATTGTAGTTCTTCTTGCTTCTGCTGTCTGCCCTCTGGTGGATGAGGCTATCTGAGAGACTTGTGCAAGTTTCCTGATGGGAGGGACTGGTTGCTTTCTTGTATCTTAATTTCATGTTTATTTCAAGTCCTTCTTTTACTAGGCTACATACTTTATTTATGCTTCCCCATGTTTCAGACATGTTTTGGCTCAGTAGAACTGTGTTTGTTTTTAAAGCCTCATGTGGGTTTTTTCTTCTTTTTCTTTTTTAAAATCAAACAATGCAATAAAAAGTAATTGTCAATAGAATGCTAAATTCTGCTAATAGATTAATTACATATTTTGCATTTGGCAAATGTTTCTCCTAATGCTTTGAATAAATTAGTCAACAACAATTCAATCTTTTGAGTCTTTTTTCATTCTGTTCCTTTGTATCTTCTACAGGTTTGTTTATTATTATCTATTTTCAGCTAGTACTGACGCTTATGTTATGCTTGTTGATACATAACCTTGGCAACTCTTTTGTTTCTGTTGGTGAAATATTTTCGTGGATTCTATCATAGTCATCTGTTATTTTTCATTTATACTTACTTATCATTAAGCAGTTTTCCATCACTGTATGCTTACAGTGACTTTCCATTCTTCATTGACAACCCTCTTATATTAACCAAACAACTTAATTTGCTTTGATCATAAATTAAAGTTGGGCTGAATGGGTAGATATATAGACATAGATATAAATATAAATATAAATATAGATAGATATCAATGATCAACTCTTTATTTTGTGGCCTGATTGAAATGGACTTCTAAGGTTCTAATTCGAAAAGAACAGGTCATGTAGATAGGGCTTTTCTTGATGCCAACACAATGTTTGAGAAGAAAGTTCTAGGAATAGCAAGAAGAGGAGTGATGAATTTAGCAGATCTTTCATTAGTGGTGAAGTGTGATTGCTAGAAAGAAAAAGTCTCTTGGGTGAGAAACAAAAACAGTGGTGAGAGTACACAGTCTTTGAACAGAAAAAGCCAGTGGAAAACCTTCCTAGTGGGTGGCAGGTGACCCAAGAAGGTTTAGCATAATTAAACAAAATAGGGATATTCAAAGTGTGAAGAAAAAAGGGGAAAAGAAGTCCATATAGAAATGTTGAGAGGGAAAATTGCCCGAAATTTTAGCTGTTTTGTGATCATGTGTGATCAATGTGGGAGTAGTGACTGTCTAGTTCCAAGAGCATATTAAGATTTTTGTCATATATAATCTATGTGCAGATATTAATGAGAACAGATCATATTACCATTATTATATTGATCCTCAAAGAAAACAATACAAATGCCTTACCATGTGGTTTCTGATTGTATATAACTGAAGATGATTAACTGGCAAGTGATCAAAATATTTTTCAGTAAAAATGTGGTATGTATATTCTGTGATTGACAAAAGCTAAAATAAATGCATCAGAATGAGAGAAAAGAGGTCTTTGGTAAAAAGGCATTCATTATGTTATTTAAAAAATTCCACAAAATTTTACTTCTAATGTGTATTAGTTATTTATAAACTTGGTTCACATTAAGAAAAAGAGAAGCAAATATTTTAATAATACATTTATGTAGTGTCAAAAAAAGATTTTATTTTTCTTTTTTCCTGCTGACTCTTGTTTTAAATTCTAATTTCAACACTCTGCCAGTTTGGAGAAATGATTGGTCAACAGCTGTGTGAAGAACAGTAAAGTGCGATAGGAGTCTTTTAAACGCACAAGTATTAGGAGGAAAGGGCAAGCCTATTTCCCAAGACTTTGAACTAATGCTGCCTTATTTCTTAATAGCGTCAGATCTACTAAATATTTTAAAAGCTTTTAAAGATAAATGGCTCTTTTGCATTCCCCACGGTGCTGATGACTTGGTTGTGTCTGATTTTGGACTGATGTCATCAGTATTGACTTGAAACATTACATGGGTCCTGTACTCATTATGCTTGATGAGTGTCCTAGCCAGCTTCTGTTGCAGAATGAGAACTTTTTATATGATGTGAATACCAGCAACAAATGGAAATTCCATGGGCACTGAAAATGGAACCTGTCAAGGTTGGGTTCAGTGTGTAATTTAGTAATACCTTTTTAAATTTTATCGGTGGGCTCTGCTGAAGCTTTTCTTGGGAGACTGGCTTCACATTCCTTTGACTGTCTGGAGCTGCTCATCTTGCTCTGGGCCACAAGCCTATATAATAACTCATTTCAGTCTTTGGAAGCATTCACTATGTAACAAATCTCTATTTTAGCATTTATCATGTGTGTCATAATTATAATTACTTGTTTACAGGTCTCTTCCCTGCTAGAACGTGAGTTCCTTAAGGATGACAAATAAGTTCTTTTCTTCCTTGCATCTCCCCTGCTCCCAACCCTGGGTAGAAAGGAAAGCTCTGAGACAGGCACTGGAAGGGATCTTCAGGGAAGGCTCTTGGCTGTGTTTCACAACTGAAATCTCTGTTAATTTAGGTTAGAATTAGAGGACATTGTTTTGACTAGAAAGTCCTAGTGAGACTTATTCCTTAACCAGAAAAACAGAAATGTAGATATTTTATTTAATATATATATTATGTATATAACAATTGAAATTAATCATAAACATTTCTTTAATAACATTTTCAAATTGAAGAAAGATAATTGGCTCAAGTGATTCAAATGCCTTTAAAAATTTCTACTGCAGTTTGTACATATTATGTCTTTTCAAATATATTTTACTCTTTTTTTATAATTAAATATTATTATAGACACCTTCCCATCAGTATGCTATTTCATGTATAAGTTGATTATCTGTGGTATAAAGAATGTTATAGATTTTACAATTTTACTTTCTTGTCCTTTGGAAGTCTTTGACCAGGAAATCCACAGACATGACTGATGAAAAGAGATTATTGGCTTTTACTTAATTCAACCTTAAGCCTTCAATCTGACTTAATTTAAACAAGTCAAGATAAATGTGTTTCTGACTTTATTAATCTTAAGAGAGGAGATTCCACAGCCTCTTTAGTAATCTGTTTCACCACATTTTATTAATTTTTCCGCTGTTGTGGTTAAGTTCATTTTAGAAAGCTTTCTAAATCCATGATACCCTTTTCTTAAAACAAGCAACATTAATTTCTATTATTAATATGCAGCCTATAAAAATTCTTTATCATTTTAAATTTCAACATTTTAATTATAAATATAACTTTTAAATTTCAAATCACTGTGCCTATGTCATAGTTACAATCATCTCTTTTTAAAATAATACCTTTGAGAAATGGTTATATTTTTTGCATATAAACAGGAATTCTTCCAATTTTCTTGAAAAACTATGCAGGTGTGGGGCATAAGCTATATTACAGCTATGTTTCACTGATTTTTTTTGGATCCATTTCCCAAATTAAATTGAGAAACAGTTTTTTAAGAAATGTATTACCCCCTTGGCTGTCTTATTCTGCCTTTCTTAAAGGCTATTTTGTTTGCAGTACTGCTTAACTATGGAATATCAGAAGTTCTGATCCATTATCTATAATATAGGTATGTTATTAGCATAATGACCTGAACAAAAATTAATTCTTGTAGTACTGAAAGTGACATTTCCTGCCTATATAACCTGTTAATCCAGTTTTGAGGCCCCACTAAATTTTCATCATCAGTGGCAAGATAAATTAATTTATAAGTATACTTCAAAAAGTTTACTATGCAAGTTTAAAAAGTTGCATTTAATATTCATTTTATTTACATGCACTATTTATTTTTTATATTTTAGGTTGCTTTCTATGTGAGTTATCCATGTAGTGAGGTGAAAGTCATCTAATTGAAATTAACCTTTGCATAATTTCTGCTTTCCTGAAACTACTTTTTCTTTTAAAGATAGGATATTATACGATTGCTGGAGTGGCTGATTGCCAACTACTGAGAGACAATGTCTAAAACACAATTTCTGACGAATAAATGAAACTGCTTTGTAATAGGCAATGTAATTTCTTTGTGAGGGTCATTGTGAACAGATGGTACGCCATTCTGAGGGATTTAAAATCTTGAGTTCTGCAGAGTTTGGTATTTTGCACATCACCAGGAGTTTATTAGCAAACTTGTTGAGATATGATTTCAAATGATACCCAAATCTGTTTACCTTTAAGGGAATATTAATTTATACTCCTTATGTTTCTTTTCTTGAAAGAGATTGGTACTTAGATGAAATTAGGGTGATTGACTCTCAGACTGGGCTAAGTTAAAGTACCAAGAATGGATAAGAAGAAATGAGAGAAGAGCACGTGAGACTTATTCATGCTATAAGACTCTTTTGCAGAATCTCTAGAGTGAGGTGCAGGTAGACTTGAATTCTTTCACAAACACAACCTTCAATTTTGACTGACTTTCAAATTATTTATCTTCATAGAAATAAGATATTTCTACTTTGTCTTGCCTAATATTCGCATGTGTTCTGGTTAAGGACAATAATGCCCTGGATAGCAAGGATGCGTCTTAATCATATTTGTATTCTTAGTGCCTGACACACAATGGCTACTCAGTAATTTAGAGAATAAATGAGTGAATGCATTGATGAATGAATGAAAACCCCTTGGTTATCAGTGTGGAAATTCTAAATTATTAGGCTATGCTATCCTGCCTGTCTGGCCCTGTATGCAATTTTTCTCTACTAGGTAAATCCTCACTAGGGTATTAAACTCTGGACTCTAATCTCCTCTGATATTATTGTCACCGTGATTTTCAGAAAGGAACTGACTTCCTCCCATTTTTAGTGCTCTTGCATAGGCCTTAATGGAATTCACTTAGTATGATTTCTGGTTCAAATCATATCATTATTTTTGTTTTTGGTTTATTACCAAATAATGTATCAGTAGTAAATAATTTACTAGTAATGAATAGTAAAATGCAGTTGTCATTGACTGCCCCTTGAGGTCTAATATCTTTTTTGTAAGGGAAAGAGGTGTTTTTAAAACATTATTTTATAATGATTATAGGATTTTGAAGTTATTAAAGAGGGAGATGGGTTATAGGAAAGATTTTCATGATAACATGGGAGAGGCAACAAAATTTTCCTTAGTTCCCATGATGGTTCTTTACTTCCCTCTTTGACTATTTGTGTGTATGTGTGTGTGTGTGTTTTATACTGGTGTCTGTTTCTTTATCGATGCCTTAAGGAGAGGTTCTCCAAATTTCAGTTGGCTTTCTCTTCTTATAAACAATTGTCTAAAGATAATTTCTTCTTTGGAGAATAGCATCTATTTTCAGGGCTCCAAACATCACTTCTATCAAGCTAATTGTAGAATATTTCTCTTCAGTTTTAATCTCACAATTGAACTCCAATCCCAATATTATGAAATTATCTAACATACATTTCTATCTAAGTTCTCCCAGACAGTCCAAGCTTAATGTGCCTGAAACAGTTTATTCATTCTTATCATTCTCTAGCTTCAGAAACTTGGATTCACCTTTGGTCCCACCGACTTTTTCTCCAATTCCTTTTTCCTTTTTTCCTTTAAAAATGTTTTTTGGACAGGGTGGCTTGTGCATATTTTCCATTTTCACTGTCCTCTTCCCAATTCAGTCACTTATCTCATCACTCCCATAATCATTTTTCTTACAGCTACTTAACTGTTCTTCCAGCCCACATACCTTCCTGATGAAATCTGAACTGTATACTGTTTACTTCAGCATCTTGCTTTCCCCTAAAAACCTGTGAGTGCCTTACATGGCCCAGAGTTAATATCTAAACTCATTAGCTTGGAATTCATGGTCTTCCTTAATTTTGCCCCACCCTTCATTTCTGGTTTTCACCCAGTCCTTCAACCTCTGGCTGCACTGGTCAGCACAGGTGCTCTTCAGCATGTCTAATCTTTCACTTTTGGCTTGAGCTTCTTCAAGATCTAACTTATTCCATTTCTCTTTCATGAAGCCAGCTCATTCTAGCATGCAGCGTTTTTTTTCTTCTTCTCAGAATTCCTGTAGTACTTATTTAAGCCATTTACTGAGCAGTTAATCATTTACAGTGTTGTGACATTTTCTACATTTTTGAACTGAATTATTTATTTTCAGTTTTCCTGTTTTTTCAGAATGTATATGTTTCTTCACGAACTAACTGTGAAGTCCTTTACAGAGTCCTTAAGAGCAGGGACTATATTTTATATCTTTAACTATTATTTTAAAGCATTTTGTCCATTACAAGGATACAACCTAAATCCAGTGCCATAATCCTCTAATTACAATTAAGCTTTCAGTAAATCATGCCTTTTGTAATATTTTTCATGTATCTAAA
The DNA here is from genome assembly GCF_009873245.2 of Balaenoptera musculus. Taxonomy (NCBI): domain Eukaryota; kingdom Metazoa; phylum Chordata; class Mammalia; order Artiodactyla; family Balaenopteridae; genus Balaenoptera; species Balaenoptera musculus. The sequence continues at coordinate 40,677,951 of NC_045799.1, forward strand.
AATATTAATTCAAGAAACAGTTAGATCTTTGTTAAGATTATCCTGTGTGTCATCAACAGCTCTTAGGAGCTGTACACATCAGTATATAGCACAGTGTATATTATATGTAGTATATTTAGTATGATAACCAGTCATATTAGTTGATAAAACAAGTCGATTGAATAATTAATCAGTGGGAAGAAGCAATGAATTAAAATTGGGTGCATCCAGTTTGGACATATCCTGGAGACTGACTTATCCTCATAGTAACCTACGAAAATAACTCTAGGGGCTCCCATCAGAGAGCCCCTATAATTAATTTAAGATACTGAGCTTGTACAACAGATGATTCATAGTCGTCTAAATATGAAAATAATATTATAAAACATTTTTAAAAGGAAGTAAAATGACATAGAAGTTATATGCTTAAAAGTATGAGTGGATGATCATCAGTCTACAAATACTGTAAATAGTCAAACACTGAATGAATGAATCAATGTATGAATTAGTGGATTAATGAAATACCAGCCGAAGAGATGCTAAGATAAGTCCAAACATAGCTTTTAAGTTGTTGCAGCAGTTGTAGTAGAAGGAGCAATCTGATGAGACAAAATAAAGTAACAAATGTCATTTTAAAAAAGTTAATAGACTATTTTTAGAGCAGTTTTAAATTTACAGAAAAACTGAGCAGAAAATATACAGTTCCCATAAACCCCCTTGAGCACACCCCACTGCATACAGTTTCCCATATCATTAACATCTTACATTACTGTGGTATATTTTTTAAAATTGCTGAAGCTGAACTAATAATATTGATACATTATTATTAATTAAATTTAATACTTTACATTAAGGCTCATTCTTTGTTATAGAGGTCTGTGTCATGAAGCTTTCCTTTCATGTTTTCTTTTAAGAGTTTTGGGTTGTATGCAAGTTTTGTTTGGACATAATTTTTAAACTTCTTTGGGTGAATACCAAGGAATATGATTGCTGGATCATATGATAAGACTATGTTTCGCTTTGTAAGAAATTACCAATCTTTCTTTGAAAGTGGCTGTACAATTTTGCATTCCCAGCAGTGATGAATGAGAGTTCCTGTTACTCCACATCTTCGTCACCATTTGGTGTTGTCAGTGTTTTGTTTCTTTGCCATTCTATTCGATATGTAGCGATATCTTATTGTTGCTTTAATTTGCAGTTCCCTAATGACTTACTATATTGAACATCGTTTTGTATGGTTATGTGTTACTTGCATATCTTCCTTGGAGAAGTTCAGGTCCTTTGCTTATTATTATTATTTTTTGATTGATTGATTGATTGATTGATTGCTGTGTTGGGTCTTCGTTTCTGTGCTAGGGCTTTCTCTAGTTGCGGCAAGTGGGGGCCACTCTTCATTGCGGTGCGCGGGCCTCTCACTATCGCGGCCTCTCTTGTTGCGGAGCACAGGCTCCAGACGCGCAGGCTCAGTAGTTGTGGCTCACAGGCCTAGTTGCTCCGCGGCATGTGGGATCCTCCCGGAACAGGGCTCGAACCCGTGTCCCCTGCATTAGCAGGCAGATTCTCAACCACTGCGCCACCAGGGAAGCCCCTTTGCTTATTTTTTAATTGGGTTATTTTCTTATTGTTGAAGAGATCTTTGTATATTTTGAATTACAGTATTTTATCAGATTTTATTTGCACATATTTTATCCTAGTCTGTGACTTGCATTTTTATTCTTTGAACAGTGTCTTTTGCAGGGCAGAGTTTTAAATTTTAATGAAATTCAACCTATTTTTAAAAATCATTGATCATGCTTTTGATGACTTAAAAAAGTCATCACCAAACCCAAGATCACCTAGATTTTCTCTTATGTTATCTCCTAGGAGTTTTAAAGTTCTGTATTTTCTACTTGGGTCTATGATCCATTTCAAGTTAATTTCTGTAAATTTCAGTATCTAGATTCTTTTTTTTTTGCACATGTACAGCTGGTTGTTCTAGCACCAGTCGTTGAAAAGACTATATTATCTCCCTACTGGGTTGTTCTTGCTCCTTTGTCAAGTATTTGTGTGGCGTATTTCTGTGTTCTCTATTTTGTTCCCCTGATTTGTCTATTCCTTCACCAATAGCACACTGTCTTGATGACTGTAACTTAATACTATATCTTGAAATTGGGTAGTGTCAGTCCTCTTGAGTTTGTTCTTCAATATTGTGTTAATTATTATGGGTCATTGTCTTTTGATGTAAACTTTACAATTAGTTTCTTAATATCCATAAAATTGCTTCCTTGGATTTTTGTTGCAGTTTCAGTAAATCTATAGATGAAGTTGGGATAAACTAACATCTTGACAATATTGAGTCCTCCTATTCATAAACATGGATTATCTCTCTATTCACTTCTTCTTTGATTTCTTTCATCAGAGTTTTAAAATTTTCCTCATATAGCTCTTGTACATAATTTTTAGATTTATACCAAGTATTTTAATTTTTTCTGCTAATGTAAATGATGTTTTGTTTCAAATTCCAATTGTTCACTGTTAGTATATTAGAAAGTAATTGACTTTGTATATTAACCTTGTATACCATAACCCTACTACAATTGCCTATTAGTTCCAAAAATTTTTGTTATTGTTGATTCTTTGGAATTTTCTACATAGACAATCAGGTCATCTGTGAACAAAGAAAATTTTATTTCTTCCCTCCTAATTAAAAGTATACTTTTAATTTTATTCTCTTATCTTGTTGCATTAGTTAGGGCTTCCATATGATTTTGCATAGGATTGGGGAGATGGGACAGCTTTGTCTTGTTCATGATATTAGTGGGAAAGCATCTAATTAATTTCTCACCATTAATTATGATGTCAGTTGTAGGGGTTTTTTTTTGGTAGATGTTCTTCGTCAAGTGAGGAAATTCTCCTCTATTCCTAGTTTTATGAGGTTTTTTTTTTTTTTTGCTTATTTTTGTCATGAATGAGTATTGGATTTTGTCAAATGTTTTTTCTGCCTCTAGTAATATGATCATGTGATTTTACTTATTTAGCATGCTAATGTGATGGATTAAATTAGTTGATTTTTAAATGTTGAACCAGCCTTGCATAACTTGAATAAATCCAACTTCTTTGTGGTATTTAATTTTTTAAATAAATTGTTGGATTCATTTTGCTAATATTTGTTGAGGATTTTCACATATGTTCCTGAGAGATATTTGTCTGCTGTTTTCCTTTGTAATCTGCAGTGTTTTTTTTAAAATAATATCTTCTTCAGGTTTTGGTATTAAAGTAATGCTGGCCTCATAGAATTAGTTAGGCAGTGTTCCCTCTGACTGTAAGTTCTGGAATGAATTGTGGAGAATTGGTATTCTTTTTCCTTTAAATCTTTAATAGAATTCACTAGTGAACCCTTCTGGGACTGCTGCTTTGTGTTATAGGTGATCAATAATTGACTCAATTTCTTTAATAGATATGGGCTTATTCAGATTATTTCTCCCAGTATAAGTTGTCATAGATTGTGTTTTTCAAGGAACTGCTCCATTTTTTCTAGTTTATCAGATCTATGAGCATAGAGATTTTCATAATACTCTTTTAGTAATCTATTATTACCCATGTGATCAGTAGTGATCTGCCCTCTCTCATTTCTCAAAATAATAATTTGTGTTCTCTGTCACTCTCTGTCTTTCTCTTCTCTCTCTCTCTCTCTCGTTGGTTGACTAGTGGTTTATCAATTTTGTTTATCTTTTTACAGATCCAGATTTTGGTTCTGTTGATTTTTTCTATTGATTTCCTGTTTTCAATATTATTTATTTTTGATCTATTTGTTAAAATTTCTTTTCTTCTGCTTATTTTGAATTTAATTTGCTCTTCTTTTTTCAGTTTCCTAAAGTGGAAGCTTAAATAATAGATTTTAGACCATTCTTCTTTTCTAATATATACATTCAGTGATGTAAATTTCTTTCTAAGCACTGCTTTTGCTGCATCTCAAAAATTTTGATAAGTGGTACTTTCATTTTCATTTAGTTCAAAATATTTTAATTTTTCTGCTGAGACTTCTTTGACTCATGTATTATTTAGAAGTATGTTGTTTAATCTCTATATATTTTGGGATTTTTCCTAGGTATCCGCTGTTGTTGAATTACAGTTTAACTCCATTGTAGTCTGACAGTATATTTTGTATGATTTCTATTCTTTAAAAAACTTTAAGGTGTGTTTTATGACACAGAATATAGTCTATCATGGTGAATATTTCCTGTGTACTTGAGAAGAATGTATTCTGCTTTTATTTATTTAAGTATATAAATGTCAGTTAGATTCAGCTGATTAATGATGTTGTTCAATTCAACCACATCCTTATTGGTTTTCTGCCTGCTAGATCTGTCAATTATTGATAAAGGGGTATTGAAGTCTCCAACTATACTAGCAGATTCATCTATTTCTCCTTGTAGTTCTGTCAGATTTTGCCTCATGTATTTCGATGCTATGTTGTTAGGTGAATATACATTAAGGATTGTTATTTCTTCTTGGATAATTGACTCCTTTATAATGATGTAATACCCTTTTTTATACCTAATAATTTCCCTTGCTCTGTAGTCTGCTTTATGTGAAATTAATAAAGCTACTCCAGCTTTCTTTTGATTATTGTTACCAAGGTATGTCTTTCTCCATCTCTTTACTTGTCATCTTTCTGTGTTACTATATTTAAAGTTGGTTTATTATAGACAACATTTGGTTAGCCACCCTGAAAGAGAGTCTCTGTCTAAATACTGGTGTATTTAGATCATTAATATTTATAGTGATTATCGATGCAATTCATTTAACATATTCATATTTGTAACTATTTTCTATTTGTTGCCCTTGTTCTGTATTTCCATTTTTTCTTTCACTGCTTTTCTTGCCTTATTATATGCTTTTAGTTGAGCATTTTATATGATTCAGTTTTCTCTCTTCTCTTAGCAAACCAAGCCCTAGGGTTTGCAATGTACAGTTACTTTTAATTAAAGCCCATTTTTAAATAACACTATATTGCTTCATGGATGGTACAGGTATTCCCAGTTTCTTTCTCCTCTCCCTTTTTGTCTTTGGTTTTCTGCAGTTTGAATATTATATGCCTTAGTGTAGATTTCTGGTACATATCCTGCTTGTTATTCTCTGAGTTTCCTGGATGTGTGATTTAATTTCTGTCATTATTTATGGAAAAATTTCAGCCCTTATTATCTCAAATATTTTTCTTTGTTTTTCTCTTTCCTTCCTTTGTTCCTCTCCCTGCCTTTTCCCTTTCTTTCACTTTCTTGTTCTTCTGGTTATCTCCATAATGCATAATTGCAACTTTTTAAGTTTTAAGTTTTCCCACAGTTCTTGCATATTCTGTTCTGTTTAAATTTTTTTTCTTTGCTTTTTATTTTGAGAAGTTTACATTAATATCTACCTCTCTGATTCTTTTCTTAGGCATGTCCAGTGTGTTGATGAGCCCATTCAAGGCATTTTAAATTTCTGTTACAGTGTTTTTCATTTCCAGCATTTCCTAGAAATACTTTACTAGAATTTGTATATCTCAGTTTCATTACCTATCTATTCTTGCATGCTGTTCACTTTTTCTATTAGAGCTCTTAACACATTAATCATATTATTTTAAATTCCTGTTCTGATAATTCCTAAGTCTCTGACATATCTGAGCTTTGTTTGTCTCTTTGGACTGTGTTTTTTCCTTTTAATGTGTCTTGTAATTATTTTGTTGAAACCCAAACGTGATATATTGAGTAAAAGGAACTGAGGTAAGTAGACCTTTAATGTAAGGCTTTTTGTTTATCTAGATTAAGGTTAGGCTGTGTTACTGTTTGCTGTAGCTGTAGGTGTCTGATGCTAAAATTTCCTCTAATATCCTTCCTTTTGTATCCCCTGTTGTCTTTGTGTTTCCCTAAAGACTCCTTCTTAAATAGGGTCTGGGTCATAAGATGTGGGGGGAAGGGAAGAATTCTATAATTTTATGATTAGGTCTCATTTTTATATGAGCCTGTTTCTCTGGGTTGTGACCTTCATAAGTGCATCTACTTTCTTCATCCTTAGATGAGACAGGAAGGCTAGAGGTGGCTGGATTTGGCATTTCCCTTACTCCATGGCAAAGGCTAAAGGAGGCTAGAGTTGGATATTTTTCCCTTCTCTAGAAGCTGACAGACTCTGAAAAAACCCAAGTGGTTTAGTCTCTAGCAAAAGACTTCTCTTTGAGTTTGATTTTTCTTTTCTTTTTTTAAACTTTTTATTTTATATTGGAATATAGTTGATTAACAATGTTGTAATAGTTTCAGGTGTACAGCAAAGTGATTCAGTTATACACATACATGTATCTGTTCTTTTTCAAATTCTTTTCCCACTTAGGTTGTTACATAATATTGAGCAGAGTTCCCTGTGCTATACAGTAGGTCCTTGGTGGTTATGCATTTTAAATATAGCACTGTGTACATGTCAGTCCCAAACTCCCTAACTATCCCTTCCCCCCACCCTTCCCCCTGACTTTTCTAATTAATATCTGCTGGAAAACTTATAACAACTTTTTAAAGTTGTGCCTAAAATAAGGTATAATAGATATTGAGTGAGATTTTAAACACTTTCTTCTGCATTATGTTTATAAACTTAATTATATTAACTTTGAGACATTTGTTAGATGTCTTTTAGAGTTTAGGTATCTGGTGGATGAAATTGACAACTTAATGCCTTATAAGCAAATGAGGTTTTACTCTGTTGTCCTAATATTTGGTGAATTACTTATTAACAAATATAAATATATTTCCAAGATCAGTAGAGGATGTGAAGATGTGTCTCCTGTAAATATCACTAACAGTTGTTAACCATATTTGTAAGCCTAGGTTGATCATGGATTTCCCAATGCCAACACCTGGAATATGGAATCCATAACAAATCAAAGTTGAACTTGTTTTTCTCTTTGGTTTAGTAAAGATACTTATGTGAGAGATTACTATAAATCATAGGACTGTGAAGTTGTCTGTGGTAACACAAAGCATTTTAAAAATATTTATTTATTTATTTATTGACTGCTTTGGGTCTTTGGCGAGCAGGGGCTACTCTTCGTTATGGTGCATGGGCTTCTCATTGCAGTGGCTTCTCTTGTTGTGGAGCATGGGCTCTAGGCATGCAGGCTTCAGTAGCTGTGGCACGTGGGCTCAGTAATTGTGGCTCGTGGGCTCTAGAGCGCAGGCTCAGTAGTTGTGGTGCACAGGCTTAGTTGCTCCGCAGCATGTGGGATCTTCCTGGACCAGGGCTCGAACCTGTGTCCCCTGTATTGGCAAGCGGATTCTTAACCACTGCACCACCAGGGAAGTCCCCAGAAGGCATTTTTTTAAAGCTAGAGCTTCTACAAATTTCCAAAATAGTTAAAATGCATAAGACACATACAACAGATGGCAAAAGGGTTTGAACTAAATGTGTGTGAATTTTTTTACTACCTAGTTTTACATGATAATGTGTTTGTGCAGTTAAGGTGATGATCTTTTTTTGTTCTGTTTTGTTTTGTTTTAATTAATTAATTTTTCTTATTAGTCATCCATTTTATACACATCAGTGTATACATGTCAATCCCAATCTCCCAATTCATCACACCACAACCCCCACCCCTTGCTGCTTCCCCCCTTGGTGTCCATACGTTTTTTCTCTACTTCTGTGTCTCAATTTCTGCTCTGCAAACTGGTTCATTTGTACCATTTTCTAGGTTCCACATTATGCGTTAATATATGATATTTGTTTTTCTCTTTCTGACTTACTTCACTCTGTATGACAGTCTCTAGATGCATCCACGTCTCTACAAATGACCCAATTTCGTTGAGTAATATTCCATTGTATATATGTACCACATCTTCTTTATCCATTTGTCTGTCAGTGGGCATTTAGGTTGCTACCATGACCTGGCTATTGTAAATAGTGCTGCAATGAACACTGGGGTGCATGTGTCTTTTTGAATTATGGTTTTCTCTGGGTATATGCCCAGTGGTGGGACTGCTGGGTCATATGGTAGTTCTATTTTTAGTTTTCTAAGGAACCTCCATACTGTTCTCTGTAGTGGCTGTATCAATTTACATTCCCACCAACAGTGCAGAAGGGTTCCCTTTTCTCCACACCCTCTCCAGCATTTGTTGTTTGTAGATATTTTGATGATGGCCATTCTGACCAGTGTGAGATGATACCTCATTGTAGTTTTGATTTGCATTTCTCTAATAATTAATGATGTTGAGCATCTTTTCATGTGCTTCTTGGCCATCTGTATGTCTTCTTTGGAGAAATGTCTATTTAGGTCTTCTGCTTATTTTTGGATTGGGTTGTTTGTTTTTTTTAATATTGAGCTGCATGAGCTGTTTATATACTTTACAGATTAATCCTTTGTCCGATGATTCATTTGCAAATATTTTCTCCCATTCTGAGGGTTGTCTTTTCGTCTTGTTTATGGTTTCCTTTGCTGTGCAAAAGCGTTTAAGTTTCATTAGGTCCCATTTGTTTATTTTTGTTTTTATTTCCATTACTCTAATAGGTGGATCAAAACAGATCTTGCTGTGATTTATGTCAAAGAATGTTCTTCCTATGTTTTCCTCTAAGAGTTTTATAGTGTCTGGTCTTTCGAGTTTATTTTTGTGTATGTTGTTACACGTCTAATTCATTCTTCTAAATGTAGCTGTCCAGTTGTCCCAGCACCACTTATTGAAGAGACCGTCTCTTCGAAAAGTGGCGCTGGAAAAACTGAATAAGAGTAGAATAAGTATTTTCTCCATTGTATATCCTTGCCTCCTTTGTCATAGATTAGTTGACCATAGGTGCGTGGGTTTATTTCTGGGATTTCTATCCTGTTCCATTGATCTATATTTCTGTTTTTGTGCCAGTACCATACTGTCTTGATTACTGTAGCTTTGTAGTATAGGCTGAAGTCAGGGAATCTGATTCCTCCAGCTCCGTTTTTTCCCCTCAAGTCTGCTTTGGCTATTTGGGGTATTTGGTATTTCCATACAAATTTTAAGATTTTTTGTTCTAGTTCTGTAAAAAATGCCATTGGTAATTTGATAGGGATTGCACTGAATCTGTAGATTGCTTTGGGAAGTATAGTCATTTTCACAATATTGATTCTTCCAATCCAAGAACATGGTATATCTCTCCATCTGTTGGTATCATCTTTAATTTCTTTCATCAGTGTCTTACAGTTTTCTGCATACAGGTCTTTTGTCTCCCTAGGTAGGTTTATTCCTAGGTATTTTATTCTTTTTTTTTTTTAATATTTTATTTTATTTATTTATTTTTTTTGTTTTATTTTTTTATTTTTTTAAACATCTTTGTTGAAGTATAATTGCTTTACAATGGTGTGTTAGTTTCTGCTTTATTAACAAAGTGAATCAGTTATACATATCCATATGTTCCCATATCTCTTCCCTCTTGCATCTCCCTCCCTCCCACCCTCCCCATCCCACCCCTCTAGGTGGTCACAAAGCACCGAGCTGATCTCCCTGTGCTATGCGGCTGCTTCCCACTAGTTATCTATTTTACATTTGGTAGTGTATATATGTCCATGACACTCTCTCACCCTGTCACATCTCACCCCTCCCCCTCCCCATATCCTCAAGTCCATTCTCTAGTAGGTCTGTGTCTTTATTCCCATCTTGCCACTAGGTTCTTCATGACCTTTTTTTTTTTTTTCCCTTAGATTCCATATATATGTGTTAGCATACTGTATTTGTTTTTCTCTTTCTGACTTACTTCACTCTGTATGACAGACTCTAACTCCATCCCCCTCATTACAAATACCTCCATTTCATTTCTTTTGATGGCTGAGTACTATTCCATTGTATATATGTGCCACATCTTCTTTATCCATTCATCCGATGATGGACACTTAGGTTGCTTCCATGTCCTGGCTATTGTAAATAGAGCTGCAATGAACATTTTGGTACATGACTCTTTTTGAATTATGGTTTTCGCAGGGTATATACCCAGTAGTGGGATTGCTGGGTCGTATGGTAGTTCTATTTTTAGTTTTTTAAGGAACCTCCATACTGTTCTCCATAGTGGCTGTATCAATTTACATTCCCACCAACAGTGCAAGAGTGTTCCCTTTTCTCCACACCCTCTCCAGCATTTATTGTTTCTAGATTTTTTGATGATGGCCATTCTGACCGGTGTGAGATGATACCTCATTGTAGTTTTTATTTATTTATTTATTTATTTATTTATTTATTTATTTTTGGCTGTGTTGGGTCTTCGCCTCTGTGCGAGGGCCCTCTCCAGCTGCGGCAAGCGGGGGCCACTCTTCACCGCGGTGCGCGGGCCTCTCACTATCGCGGCCTCTCCTGCTGCGGAGCACAGGCTCCAGACGCGCAGGCTCAGTAGTTGTGGCTCACGGGCCCAGTTGCTCCGCGGCATGTGGGATCCTCCCAGACCAGGGCTCGAACCCATGTCCCGTGCACTGGCAGGCAGATTCTCAACCACTGCACCACCAGGGAAGCCCCTCATTGTAGTTTTGATTTGCATTTCTCTAATGATTAATGATGTTGAGCATTCTTTCATGTGTCTGTTAGTCATCTGTATATCTTCTTTGGAGAAATGTCTGTTTAGGTCTTCTGCCCATTTTTGGATTGGGTTGTTTGTTTTTTTGTTATTGAGCTGCATGAGCTGCTTGTAAATCTTGGAGATTAATCCTTTGTCAGTTGCTTCATTTGCAAATATTTTCTCCCATTCTGAGGGTTGTCTTTTCGTCTTGTTTATGGTTTCCTTTGCTGTGCAAAAAAAGCTTTTAAGTTTCATTAGGTCCCATTTGTTTGTTTGTGTTCTTATTTCCATTTCTCTGGGAGCTGGGTCAAAAAGAATCTTGCTGTGATGTATGTCATAGAGTGTTCTGCCTATGTTTTCCTCTAAGAGTTTGATAGTGTCTGCCCTTACACTTAGGTCTTTAATCCATTTTGAGTTTATTTTTGTGCATGGTGTCAGGGAGTGTTCTAATTTCATACTTTTACATGTATCTGTCCAATTTTCATAGCACCACTTATTGAAGAGGCTGTCTTTTCTCCACTGTATATGCTTGCCTCCTTTATCAAAGATAAGGTGACCATATGTGCGTGGGTTTATCTCTGGGCTTTCTATCCTGTTCCATTGATCTATATTTCTGTTTGCCAGTACCAAACTGTCTTGATTACTGTAGCTTTGTAATATAGTCTGAAGTCAGGGAGCCTGATTCCTCCAGCTCCATTTTTCGTTCTCAAGATTGCTTTGGCTATTCGGGGTCTTTTGTGTCTCCATACAAATTGTGAAATTTTTTGTTCTAGTTCTGTGAAAAATGCCAGTGGTAGTTTGATAGGGATTGCATTGAATCTGTACATTGCTTTGGGTAGTAGAGTCATTTTCACAATGTTGATTCTTCCAATCCAAGAACATGGTATATCTCTCCATCTATTTGTATCATCTTTAATTTCTTTCATCAGTGTCCTATAATTTTCTGCATACAGGTCTTTTGTCTCCTTAGTTAGGTTTATTCCTAAGTATTTTATTCTTTCTGTTGCAATGGTAAATGGGAGTGTTTCCTTAGTTTCTCTCAGATTTTTGATCATTAGTATATAGGAATGCAAGATATTTCTGTGCCTTAATTTTGTATCCTGCAACTTTACCAAATTCATTGATTAGCTCTAGTAGTTTTCTGGTAGCATCTTTAGGATTCTCTATGTATAGTATCATGTCATCTGCAAACAGTGACAATTTTACTTCTTTTCCAATTTGTATTCCTTTTTTTGCTTTTTCTTCTCTGATTGCTGTGGCTAGGATTTCCAAGGCTATGTTGAATAGTAGTGGTGAGAGTGGACATCCTTGTCTTCTTCCTGATCTTAGAGGAAATGCTTTCAGTTTTTCACCATTGAGAATGATGTTTGCTGTGGGTTTGTCATATATGGCCTTTATTATGTTGAAGTAGGTTCTCTCTATGCCCACTTTCTGGAAATTTTTTCATCATAAATGGGTGTTGAATTTTGTCAGAAGCTTTTTCTGCATCTATTGAGGTGATCATATGGTTTTTATTCTTCAACTTATTAATATTGTGTATCACATTGATTGATTTGCGTAAATTGAGAATCCTTGCATCTCTGGGATAAATCCCACTTGATCATGGTGTATGATCCTTTTAATGTGTTGTTGGATTCTGTTTGCTAGTATTTTGTTGAGGATTTTTGCATGTATATTCATCAGTGATATTGGTCTGTAATTTTCTTTTTTTGTAGTATCTTTGTCTGGTTTTGGTATCAGGGTGATGGTGGCCTCATAGAATGAGTTTGGGAGTGTTCCTTCCTCTGCAGGTTTTTGGAAGAGTTTGAGAAGGATGACTGTTAGCTCTTCTCTGAATGTTTGATAGAATTCACCTGTGAAGCCATCTGGTCCTGGACTTTTGTTTGTTGGAAGATTTTTAATCACAGTTTCAATTTCATTACTTGTGATTGGTCTGTTCAAATTTTCTATTTCTTCCTGGTTCAGTCTTGGAAGGTTATACCTTTCTAAGAATTTGTCCATTTCTTCCAGGTTGTCCATTTTATTTGCATAGAGTTGCTTGTAGTAGTCTCTTAGGATGCTTTGTATTTCTCTGGTGTCTGTTGTAACTTCTCCTTTTTCATTTCTAATTTTATTGATTTGAGTCCTCTCCCTCTTTTTCTTGATGAAGTTGGCTAATGGTTTATCAATTTTGTTTATCTTCTCAAAGAGCCAGCTTTTAGTTTTATTAATCTTTGCTATTGTTTTCTTTGTTTCTATTTCATTTATTTCTGCTCTGATGTTTATGATTTCTTTCCTTCTACTAACTTTGTGTTTTGTTTGTTCTTCTTTTTCTAGTTCCTTTAGGTGTAAGGTTAAATTGTTTATTTGAGATTTTTCTTGTTTCTTGAGGTATGCTTGTATAGCTATAAACTTCCCTCTTAGAACTGCTTTTGCTGCATCCCATAGGTTTTAGGTTGTCGTGTTTTCATTGTCATTTGTCTCTAAGTATTTTTTGATTTCCTCTTTGATTTCTTCAGTGATCTCTTGGTTATTTAATAACATATTGTTTAGCCTCCATGTGTTTGTGTTTTTTACGTTTTTTCCCCTGTAATTGATTTCTAATCTCATAGTGTTGTGGTCAGAAAACATGCTTGATATGATTTCAATTTTCTTAAATTTACTGAGGCTTGATTTGTGACCCAAGATGTGATTGATCCTGGAGAATGTTCCATGTGCACTTAAGAAGAAAGTGTAATCTGCTGTTTTTGGATGGTATGTCATATAAATATCAATAAAGTCTATCTGGTCTGTTGTGCCATTTAAAGCTTGTGTTTCCTTATTAATTTTCTGTTTGGATGATCTGTCCATTGGTGTAAGTGAGGTGTTAAAGTCCCCCACTATTATTGTGTTACTGTCGGTTTCCTCTTTTATAGCTGTTAGCAATTACCTTATGTATTCAGGTGCTCTTATGTTAGGTGCATATATATTTATAATTGTTATATCTTCTTGGATTGATCCCTTGATCATTACGTAGTGTCCTTCCTGTCTCTTGTAACATTCTTTATTTTAAAGTCTATTTTATCTGATATGAGTGTTGCTACTCCAGCTTTCTTTTGATTTCCATTTTCATGGAATTTCTTTTTCCATCCCGTCACTTTTAGTCTGTATGTGTCCCTAGGTCTGAAGTGGGTCTCTTATACACAGCATATATGTTGGTCTTTGTATCCATTCAGCAAGCCTGTGTCTTTTGGTTGGAGCATTTAATCTATTCACCTTTAAGGTAATTATCGATATGTATGTTCCTATTACCATTTTCTTAATTGATTTGGGTTTGTTTTTGCAGTTCCTTTTCTTCTCTTGTGTTTCCCACTTAGAGAAGTTCCTTTAGCATTTGTTGTAGAGCTGGTTTGGTGGTGCTGAATTCTCTTAGCTTTTGCTTGTCTGTAAAGCTTTTGATTTCTCCATCGAATCTGAATGAGATCCTTGCTGGGTAGAGTAATCTTGGTTGTAGGTTCTTCCCTTTCATCACTTTAAGTATATCATGCCACTCCCTTCTGGGTTGAGAAATCAGCTTTTACCCTTATGGAAGTTCCCTTGTATGTTATTTGTCATTTTTCCTTTGCTGCTTTCAATAATTTTTCTTTGTCTTTAATTTTTGCCAATTTGATTACTATGTGTCTCGGCGTGTTTCTCCTTAGGTTTATCCTGTATGGGACTCTCTGCACTTCCTCTACTTGGGTGGCTATTTCCTTTCCCATGTTAGGGAAGTTTTTGACTCTAATCTCTTCAAATAGTTTCTTGGGTCCTTTCTCTCTCTCTTCTCCTTCTGGGACCCCTATAATGAGAATGTTGTTTTGTTTAATGTTGTCCCAGAGGTCTCTTAGGCTGTCTTCATTTCTTTTCATTCTTTTTTCTTTATTCTCTTCCGCAACAGTGTATTCCACCATTCTGTCTTCCAGGTTACTTATCCGTTTTTCTGCCTCAGTTATTCTGCTATTGATTCCTTCTAGTGTGTTTTTCATTTCAATTATTGTATTGTTCATCTCTGTTTGTTTGTTCTGTAATTCTTCTAGATCTTTGTTAAACATTTCTTGCATCTTCTCGATCTTTGCCTCCATTCTTTTTCCGAGGTCCTGGATCATCTTCACTATCATTATTCTGAATTCTTTTTCTGGAAGATTGCCTGTCTCCATTTCATTTAGTTTTTTTTGGGGGGGGGTTTATATTGTTCCTTCATCTGGTACATAGCCCTCTGCCTTTTTATTTTGTCTGTCTTTCTGTGAATGTGGTTTTTGTTCCACAGGCTGCAGGATTGTAGTTTTTCTTGCTTCTGCTGTGTGCCCTCTGTTGGGGTTATGATCTTTTGTGATAACATTTGCGGGTATATACAGTGGAATGTGCTTTCTGAAGCTGCTAATAAGTTGCAATTTTATAATAGATACGAAAATACTTTCCTAATGCTTTATGTATAATTTTTGTATTGTAATATCACATAAAAAACTGTTATGTGGGGTTTCTTTTGTCTGATATTTACTCCTTTCCTTTACCCAAATGGTTTGAAAAAATTAAGTGACAGTTAATGTTGTTCCTTCCTATAGTATTGAGTTTCCTATTTTAAGCCCTAAAATGTAATGTGCTTTTTAAACTTCATTTTAAAAATGTGTTTGAATATAAGCAGAAATGTTATGTTCTTTTGTATCGTGTTTCTGAGAAACTTAAAACTATTCTCATCCACCATGTACCTCTTTTATCCTAAAATAATGCAATCATAATTCTGACTTGATTTTCTGCAGATGATAATAGATTTTTGGTAATTCGTCTGTTCGGATTATCTGTTGTTTATGGGAATAGCTATTCCAATAGCAACAAAGATGGAGTCCTTGAGAATAAATTTAATGAGAGATTGCAAAACCTGTGCTAGAAAAAAATTTAAATATTCCTGAAACAGAAGAATATAATTGGACAAATTGGAAAGACTTCCCTGGGTCTTATACAAACAGTCAAGTTTATGAAAATGACAGTTCTCCATATTTTAATGTCCAAACTTAATACAATCCCAGGAAAAGTACCAACAATCCATATGATGGAATTACATAAATTGATACTTAAGTTTGTACAGAAAAACAAATGTAACAATAACCAGAAAAACACTGAAAAAGAGAAAGCTACAAGTGACAACTAGCCCTAGCCAACATTAAAACATACTAGAATACTAGATAGCCTCTGTAATTAAAACATCATAGTATTTATACATGGATAGAGAAACAGAACAATGTAATGGAAGAGAATGTCCAGAAATAAATTTCCATACACATATGGAAATTTAGTGTATGGTAAATGTAGCATCTCAAATGACTAAGATAGACATTTTAATAAACTGTTCTTTGACAATTGGGTAGCCATTTGGAAAAAGTTATTTTATACCATATCTTACATTATACCCCAAAATAATGGATTTGGATTCTCAACATAGAAAAAGAAACCATAAAAGCCCTAAAAGGAAAAATAAATGCATTCTTCTTTAACCTTAGTGTAGGGAAGGGCTTTCTAACTCTGACTGAAAATCCAGAGGCAATAAAAGATTGATAAATTTGACTATATAAAACATTTAAAAATTTGTATGGCCCAAAACACCATAAACAAAGTCGGAAGACAACTGACAAAATTCAAGAAAATATTCACCACATTTATACAGACAAAAGGTAATATCCCTAATACACAAAGAACTCTTTAAAATGTAGGGACAAAGGACCAAAATAGGAAATAGGAAAAAGACATGGATAATTCACAAAAAACCAAACATTTGAACATATGATAAACATGAAAAAATGTTCAAACTCATACATAATTAGTGAAATACAAAGTAAAACCACTGAAATATATTTTTAACTTTTTAGAGTGGCAGAAAATTTTTTAAAAATGACAAATTCTGTAAGTGAGGCTGAAGGGAAATCATCACATGCATTGGTAGTAGGAATTCAAACTGATACAATCCTTTGAATGGAAATTTGAATTATCAAATTTCCTAAGAAAAGTACATATTTATACTTTGACCCAGCCTTTTCACTCCTAAGGCCCTATCGTGGATCATACACCTCCAAAAACATGTAAATGCACATTTATGAGGTTATTTACTGTGCTGGTATCTGTAATTGCAAAATATTGGAAATAACCTGAATGTCTATAGCTAGGAGAGTGGTTGAATGAACTATAGTATATTCTATATTCACCCAATATAGTATTATGCAGCTGTAACAAATAATAATGAAGATATTTATGAACTTATTTGGAGTTATTTCTAGTATTTACTATTAAAAGAAAAAATTGTTTCATTGCAAAAAAGTATAGGGTGCTATCCTCAATGTAAGAAAGAAGGAGATATAGGCAAATATATTGGTGTTATGAAGAATGCATAAGTGACCTGGAAAACAGAACAATGGTAATCACCCAATCAGAGCAGTAAAAAGAAAAAAAAAATTAACGAGGTTAGTTTAAGGGGCCTTTGGAATGACATCAGGCATAATATTGGCATTATAGGGGTCCCAGGGGGAGGAGACAGAGAGAGAAGGGGGCAGAAAGCATGTTTGATCAAATTATGGCTGAAAATTTCCCTGACCTGAAAAATGAAATAGATATCCAGGTCCAGGAAGTACAGAAAATCCCAAACAAGATGAACCTGAGGAGACCCACACCAAGGTGTATCATAAAAAGAGTCATCTAGAAAGGAGCCCTCATAAGGCTATCAGCTGATTTTTCAGCAGAAATTTTGCAAGCCAGAATGGAGTGGCATGATGTATTTAAAGTGCTGGCAAGAAAGAACCTATAACCAAGGATACTCTACTCAGCAAGATTATCTCTCAGAATCGAAAGGGAGATGAGTTTCCCAGAAAAGCAAAAGCTAAAACAGTTCATCTCTACTAAACTGGTCTTACAAGAAATGTCAAAGGGTCCTAGCAGTTTTTAACAATAAAATGTTTTTAATTCTGGTATGTATGCTTTTTTAGACATAATGCTATCACATACTTAATAGACTACAGTATAGTGTAAACATAACTCTTATATGCACTGGGAAACCAAAAAATTCACGTGATGGGTTATTGAGATATTCGCTTCATTGTGGTGGTCTGGAACTGAACCCACAATATCTTCGACATATGTCTGTATATCTTTATACAAATATATATTATATGTAATATATAATATACATATTTATTTAATGTTTAAAACATTAAAAATATAAATAAAATTAAAATAATATAAAAAACAAAGGTCTGAAGCATAATAATTCAGAGGATATATCCCTGGCTTCACATTCCATCTCAGCTACTTACTAGGTCAAGGCCTTAGATGAACTAGTCTTTTTAAGCTTTAGTTACCTCCTTTGTAAATGATGATAATATTACCTCATAGAGCTGTTGTGAAGACTAAATGAGAAAATGTATGTAAAACTCCTTTGCACATACATAGTAAGTGTACAACATATACATATTAGAGTTTCTAAACAGTGAGTGTGTTTTTTGAAATTGTTTTTCCTAACTGCCTGACTTAGCTGACTTACTGTGGGAGAGTCTCTCAGCTCACTGGCCAGCCCAGCACACAGTGACACGCTGTGTTCTTACCAGCCTTTCTCCACCAGGGTGTATAGCTCTCTTCCTGATCTTTCTGATGCCCAGTCTAGTGGAGCTTGCTAGCTATCTTCTGACAGATGTTTTTAATGCAGTCTGCTTTTCTGGATTTCAGTAGGGGTTGTTACCAGATTGTTTATAATCCACATCTTCCCAGGTTCCATGGGGAATTAAAGTAAGCATGATGTGAAAACATTTTCTACTGAAGTAGACATATATAAAATTAGTTTGCTCTCTGGTTTATGCAGCAAAATATCTTACCTTTGTCTATCACATCAAATTCTCTTAATGATTGCAAGATGTGGTAAATGTTTCTGTGCTTTTTAATTGACTGTTGCAGACCTTAAAGAATGCAGTGTAAATTGACTGTAAAAGAGAAAATTTTTAGAAAGATACAGATTTCATGAAGTTGGTGTAAATGATGTTGGAGAATTTATTGATTAATATGTAAAGCCACTGATAAATGAGGATTTGACAGTTTACAATTTAAGCAGAGAAAATTTGCAAGGGTTGTGATATAATGCTTCAAAAGGGACTGGAATAGCAAAGGGTTAAGAGAAATCCTTTGGAAAAAAACGAAGTTCTCAAATATTTCTGTTTGATGGTATTTATAACAATCTTTCAGGTGTTAAATGTAAATTGACAGATGTTATACTATAATGAAGTAATTTCAGAAAAATCAAAAAACTGCAGTTTTATTCTTTGATTTAAAAATTATCACAGTTATAATTATAACTAAAATTTTGTTAAATGTAACATAAAGACAACTTTTTTTTTTTTAAGTTTTGTTTTTGATGTGGACCATTTCAAAAGTCTTTATTGAATTTGTTACAATATTGCTTCTGTTTTACATTTTGGTTTTTTGGCCATGAGGCATGTGGGATCTTATCTCCCCGACCAGGGATCAAACCGGCACCCCCTGCATTGGAAGGCGAAGTCTTAACCACTGGACAGCCAGGGAAGTCCCAACTTACTTTTATATTTTTTCAAGTTCTCTTTTAAGGTGAAATCCTTTCTGTAAATGGACTCAAGTGAACTTTGTAGGGACCAATTAGTCTTAGATAAATATTGTCTCTGTATCACCTGTTCTTGTTTCCTAGTGCTCCTTCCCACCTTTGGAACACTTCACCTAGAATCTCTCCAATTCTGAGGTCTGAGTTAATAAGCAAACACCTATTATCTATTTTCCATATCCTATGAACTTACTCTTAACTGGTCTGTACCCAAATGTGATTTAAAGGATTTAGGAGATTCAGATATAGACTTTCGTACTCCACATTAAGCTCAGATGGTGGTAATGAGATCCAGTTGATCAAATTGGGTAGTTCATCCTACAGAGTAAGATTGAAAGGTGTAATAAAACCAGGTTATGAAAGACTTTAATTGTCAGTCTGAAGGTAATAACATTTATCCTGTAGGTTAGTGTTTCTCAGATTGGGGTCCATAGATCACTTGCATCCAAATCACTTGGGATATATGTTAAAAACTCTATATTGTGTTCCTCATCTATGAATCATTTTCTGGGGCTAACTTTAGTAATACACATTTAAAAATATCTTTATGTGATTCTTATGTGCACTATTGTTTCAGAGCCATAGCTAAACACAAGTAGTTTAAGAATTTTTCCCTGCATTTTTCTTTTTAATTTTAGGTGTTTATGATGATATATTAGGAAACCTTTGTCACAAAGAACTTTGAAGTAATGTCATATTTACCTGGAACTATAGTTTCATAGTTTCTTTAGATATCATTTCTAAGCTTACTCTAAAGAAAAATAAATATTTTTCATATGTTAACTCTGTATATGGAATAATTTCAAGATAGCATTAACACTTAATTCCATGCTTTTGAGATTTTCTTATAAAAACAAATTTTCTTCGAAAGCATTTTCTGAATCTTTTCAGTTTCTTCACATGGAGGCCCCTGCTGTTATGCAACATTGAAATAACAACATTGTTTTCATCCATTAAAATACCACTGCAAGATATTGTGAATCGGCTCATTTGCCTTAATTTTTTTTTAACAAATAAGGCAGTGTTTTGAGTTATGCCAGATGTACAAATGAGAGATTTGAGTGCACTTGTAGAATTTAAATTGAAATGCTAATGAGATTCTGACAGGCAGAAAAAACAACACAGCCTACATTTTCATCTGTTTTATTAAAGGCATTATTTAACTGGTAAAAACACATTATTTAGAGCTATTTATTTATGTGGTATTTGTAATTGAGTTCTTAAATTTTACCCAATTAAAGTGCTTCTCATTCCATTTTGCTTAATGTGGTGGATTGTTGTGGGCATTCATCTTTCGCTCTGTTTCTCTGTTTCATTCAGTTGTAGAGTGGCAGTAACTCAATTGAATGAATGCATCTCTCTCTCTCTCTCTCTTTTTTTTTTCCCCACTAATGCTTACATGTGCTGCTTCATGCTGTGGTGCTACAGTGACAGCTTTATTTTTTATTTTCAGTAATTCCATTGAAATTTCATGGTAGATCATCACACAAGATTGTTTATGGTTATTTCATGCTTTGGTTATTTCACTAGAATTCCTAAAATGTGAAAGTAAGGAAAAATATAGTTAAACAAAAATCTGAGAAGATAAATTGATCTTAGAGATAATTAAACATAGGGCACTAAACCTTAAAAGTACTATTTCAATAAAAATGTCCCATGCCTTACCAAAAATATTGCTAATTTTTAAAACTTTTGATTATCATTCATTTGTACATTTTTTTCTCAATTTTTTCACAGTTCCTTTAAACAAAGACTTTTTGTGAATGTTTGAGATTTGTTCAAATGTCTATATTTTGAGCATTGACTTAGAGCAGCTTTTCGGTTTCTTTTATTTATGTTTATCTACCCACCTCTCAGATGAGGTTACAATTAGAGTATTTGAGGTTATAGAGGCTTAACATTTCATGTAAATACAGAAAATAAGTATATTTAGAGGAAAAAATAGTACTACAGAATTTCACAGGGTAGTGTGAGGCTGGCTGAGGTCAAGCTCATGCTGGAATGCAGACCTTATGGGAGGTCTAGAAGACAATGTGCCTCCTTGAGAAGGCAGCTTCTATGAAGAGAGTGAAATATGTGAGTCCAGGGTTGTACAGATGTCATCCTGAATGTCAGGTCTTCTTTCTCTTTCATTTACAACAGGCTTGGGGATTCTTATATTGTAAGAATGCTTCATGTATTTTAAGCCGCCTGATGATGCTTTTATGAAAATCTGTGGTAAAACAAACTCTATTAGCATAAAAACCATTTCAGTTAATGTTCAATGAATAAAGTCTCTATATTAACTAGAAATTGAACCAGTGACTGTCGGTTCCCAGACATTTACATAAAGATTCTCTCAAGGGTGCTCCATTAAGCAGCGTTAAGGAATTTCATACACAGAACTGTATCTTTATATCTGAAACATTTGTAAGAGGGAGACTCTTGATGTGGCAGAAAGGACTATGAACAGAGGTCAGGAGACTGAATTCTGGTTCAGACTCAACACTCATGAGCCATGTGGACCTGAATACACCACGTGGCTTCTTTAGGCTCGAGTTCTTTTTCTGCAGAATGAAGAGCACTACTAGCTCTATACCGGTCGTTTTACAATTCTTCCCCATGCCCCCCTCAGTCACTGTTTTATTTATGTAGCTGCATTGCTTTTTTTTTTTTTAACCATGTTTATTGGAGTATGATTGCTTTACAATGGTGTGTCAGTTTCTGCTCTATAACAAAGTGAATCAGCTATACATATACAAAGCACCAGAGCTGATCTCCCTGTGCTAAGTGGTGTAGCTGCATTTCTAATTGTAATGCTTGTATTTACCCCCAAGAAGCCAGGACACATAACATTTAAATGACACATTATGTTTATCACATCTCCATGCCTTCTTTTTTGTTAATACATCTTTATTGGAGTATAATTGCTTCACAATGCTGTGTTGGTTTCTGTTGTACAATAAAGTGAATCAGCCATAGGCATACATATATCCCCATATCCCCTCCCCCTTGAGCCTCCCTCCCACCCTCCCAAATCCACCCCCTGGGTCATCACAAAGCACCGAGCTGATTTCCCTGTGCTATGCTGCTGTTTCTCACGAGCCATCTATTTTACATTTGGTAGTGTGTATATGTCCATGCTACTCTCTCACTTCACCCAGCTACCCCTTCTCCCCCCACCCGCCGTGTCCTCAAGTTCATTCTGTATGTCTGAGTCTTTATTCCTGCCCTGCCACTAGGTTCATCAGTACCATTTTTTTAGATTCCATATATATGGAATCCATATTTTTTAGATTCCAAATACCATAGCATATGGTATTTGTTTTTCTCTTTCTGACTTACTTCACTCTGTATGACAGACTCTAGGTCCATCCACCTCACTACAGATAACTCAATTTTGTTTCTTTTTATGGCTGAGTAATATTCCATTGTATATATGTGCCACATCTTCTTTATCCATTCATCTGTCGATGGACATTTAGGTTGCTTCCATGTCCTGGCTATTGTAATAGTGCTGCAATGACAATTGCGGTACATGTCTCTTTTTGAATTATGGTTTTCTCAGGGTATGTGCCCAGTAGTGGGACTGCTGGGTCATATGGTAGTTCTATTTTTAGTTTTCTAAGGACCTCCATACTGTTCTCCATAGTGGCTGTATCAATTTACATTCCCACCAACAGTGCAGAAGGGTTCCCTTTTCTCCACACCCTCTCCAGCATTTATTGTTTGTAGATTTTTTGATAATGGCCATTCTGACTGGTGTGAGGTGATACCTCATTGTAGTTTTGATTTGCATTTCTCTAATAATTAGTGATGTTGAGCATCTTTTCATGTGCTTCTTGGCCATCTGTATGTCTTCTTTGGTGAAAAGTCTATTTAGGTCTTCCGCCCTTTTTTTAATTGGGTTATTTGTTTTTTTGATATTGAGCTCCATGAGCTGTTTGTATATTTTGGAGATTAATCCTTTGTCAGTTGCTTCATTTGCAAATATTTTCTCCCATTCTGAGGGTTGTCTTTTCATCTTGTTTATGGTTTCCTTTGCTGTGCAAAAGATTTTAAGTTTAATTAAGTTCCATTTGTTTATTTTTGTTTTTGTTTTCATCACCCTAGGAGGGGCGTCAAAAAATATCTTGCTGTAGTTTATGTTAAAGAGTGTTTTTCCTATGTTTTCCTCTAAGAGTTTTATAGTGTCTGGTCTTACATTTAGGTCTTTAATCCATTTGGCATTTATTTTTGTGTATGGTGTTAGGGAGTGTTCTAATTTCATTTTTTTACATGTAGCTGTCCAGCTTTCCCAGTACCACTTATTGAAGGGGCTGTCTTTTCTCCATTGTATGTTCTTGCCTCCTTTGTCGTAAATTAGGTGACCATATGTGTGTGGGTTTTTTCTCTGGGCTTTCTATCCTGTTCCATTGATCTATATTTCTGTTTTTGTGTCAGTACCATACTGTCTTGATTACTGTAGCTTTGTAGTATAGTTTGAAGTTGGGGAGCCTGATTCCTCCAGCTCCATTTTTCTTTCTCAAGATTGCTTTGGCTATTCGAGGTCTTTTGTGTTTCCACACAAGTTGTAAAATTTTTTGTTCTACTTCTGTGAAGAATGCCATTGGCAGTTTGATAGTGATTGCATTGAATCTGTAGATTGCTTTGCGTTGTATAGTCATTTTCACAGTATTGATTTTTCCAATCCAAGAACATGCTATATTTCTCCATCTGTTTATGTCATCTTTGATTTCTTTCATTAGTGCTTTATAGTTTTCTGAGTACAAGTCTTTTACCCCCTTGGCAGGTTTATTCCTAGGTATTTTATTCTTTTTGTTGCAATGGTAAATGGGAGTGTTTCCTTAATTTCTTTTTCTGATTTTTCATTGTTAGTGTATAGGAATGCCGGAGATTTCTGTGCATTAATTTTGTATCCTGCAACCTTACCAAATTCCTTGATTAGTTCTAGTAGTTTTCTGGTGGCATCTTTAGGATTTTCTATGTATAGTATTATGTCATCTGCAAACAGTGACAGTTTTACTTCTTTTCCAATTTGTATTCCTTTTATTTCTTTTTCTTCTCTGATTGCCATGTCTGGGAGTTCCAAAACTTTGTTGAGTAAGAGTGGCGAGAGTGGACATCCTTTTCTTGTTTCTGATCTTAGTGGAAATGCTTTTAGTTTTTCACCATTGAGTATGATGCTTGCTATGTATTTGTCATATATGGCCTTTATTATGTTGAGGTAGCTTCCCTCTATACCCATTTTCTGGAGAGTTTTTATCATAAATGGGTGTTGA
The DNA here is from genome assembly GCF_009873245.2 of Balaenoptera musculus. Taxonomy (NCBI): domain Eukaryota; kingdom Metazoa; phylum Chordata; class Mammalia; order Artiodactyla; family Balaenopteridae; genus Balaenoptera; species Balaenoptera musculus. Next base: position 40,702,293 of record NC_045799.1, read on the forward strand.
GTTTTGTCAAAAGCTTTCTCTGCATCTATTGAGACGATCATATGGTTTTTATTCCTTAATTTGTTAATATGATGTATCACATTGATTGATTTGCATATATTGAAGAACCCTTGCATCCCTGGGATAAATCCCACTTGATCATGGTGTATGATCCTTTTAATGTGCTGTTGGATTCTGTTTGCTAGTATTTTGTTGAGGACTTTTGCATCTATGTTCATCAGTGATATTGGTCTATCATTTTCTTTTTCTGTGATACCTCTTTCTGGCTTTGGCGTCAGGGTGATGGTGGCTTCATAGAACGTATTTGGAGTTTCTTCCTTCTGCAGTTTTTTGGAAGAGTTTGAAAAGGATTGGTGTTAGCTTTCTCTAAATGTTTGATAGAATTCGCCTGTGAAGCCCTGTGGTCCTGGACTTTTGTTTGTTGGAAGATTTTTAATTACAGTTTCAGTTTCATTACTTGTGATAGTTCTGTTTATACTTTCTAATTCTTCCTGGTTCAGTGTTGGAAAATTGTACCTTTCCAAGAATTTGTCCATTTTTTTGTGGTTATCCATTTTATTGGCATATAGTTGTTTGTAGTAGTCGCTTATAAACCTTTGTATTTCTGCACTGTCAGTTGTGATTTCTCCTTTTTCATTTCTAATTGTTTTGATTTGCATCCTTTCCCTTTTTTTCTTAATGAGTCTGATTAAGGGTTTTTCAATTTTGTTTATCTTCTCAAAGAACCAACTTTTAGTTTTATTGATCTTTGCTATTGTTTTCTTCATTTCTATTTCATTTATTTCTGCTCTGATCTTTATGATTTCTTTCCTTCTACTGACTTTGGGTTTTCATTGTGCTTCTTTCTCTAGTTGCTTTATGTGTAGGGTTAGATTGTTTATTTGAGATTTTTCTTGTTTCTTGAAGTAGGATTGTATTGCTATAAACTTCCCTCTTAGAACTGCTTTTGCTGCATCCCATAGGTTTTGGGTTGTCGTATTTTCATTGTCATTTGTTTCTATGTATTTTTAAAATTTCTTCTTTGATTTCCTCAGTGGTCTCTTGGTTATTTAGTAGTGCACTGTTTAACCTCCATGTATTTGTGTTTTTTATAGTTTTTTTTCCTGTAATTGATTTCCAATCTCACAGCGTTGTGGTCAGAAAAGATGCTTGATACAATTTCAGTTTTCTTAAATTTTCTGAGGCTTGATTTGTGACCCAAGATGTGGTCTCTCCTGGAGAATGTTCCATGTGCACTTGAGAAGAAAGTGTATTCTGGCACTTTTGGGTGGAATGTACTATAAATATCAATTAAATCTATCTGGTCAATTGTGTCATTTAAAGCTTGTGTTTCTGTATTTATTTTGTGTTTGGATGATCTGTCCATTGTAGTAAGTGGGGTGTTAAAGTCCCCTACTATTATTCTGTTACTGTTGATTTCTCCTTTCATGGTTGTTAGCATTTGCCTTATGTATTGAGGTGCTCCTATGTTGGGCGCGTAAACATTTATAATTGTTAATTTTTTTTATTGGATTGATCCTTTGATCATTATGTAGTGTCCCTCATCTCTTGATACAGTCTTTATTTTAAAGTCTATTTTATCTGATACGAGTATTGCTACTCCAGCTTTCTTTTGATTCCCATTTGCATGGAATATCTTTTTCCATCCCTTCACTTTCAGTCTGTATGTGTCTCTAGGTATGAAGTGGGTCTCTTGTAGACAGCATATATATGGGTCTTGTTTTTGTATCTGTTCAGCAAGTCTGTGTCTTTTGGTTGGGGCATTTCATCCATTTACATTCAAGGTTATTATTGACATGTATGTTCCTATTGCCATTTGCTTAATTGTTTTGGGTTTTTTTAAAATTAATTAATTTATTTATGGCTGTGTTGGGTCTTCGTTTCTGTGCGAGGGCTTTCTCTAGTTGTGGCAAGTGGGGGCCACTCTTCATCACGGTGCGTGGGCCTCTCACTGTCGCGGCCTCTCTTGTTGTGGAGCACAGGCTCCAGACGTGCAGGCTCAGCAATTGTGGCTCATGGTCTTAGTCGCTCCGCAGCATGTGGGATCTTCCCAGACCAGGGCTCGAACCCGAGTCCCCTGCAATGGCAGGCAGATTCTCAACCACTGCGCCACCAGGGAAGCCCTTGGGTTTGTTTTTGTGGGTGTTTTTCTTCTCTTGTGTTTCCTGCCTAGAGAAGTTTCTTTAGCATTTGTTGTAAAGCTGGTTTGGTGGTGCTGAATTCTCTTAGCTTTGCTTGTCTGAAAAGCTTTTGACTTGTCCATTGAATCTGAATGAGATCCTTGCTGGGTAGAGTAATCTTGGTTGTAGGTTTTTCTCTTTCATTACTTTAAGTGTATCCTGCCACTCCCTTCTGGCCTGCAGTTTCTGCTGAAAAATCAGCTGATAACCTTATGGGGATTCCTTTGTATGTTATTTTTTGTTTTTCCCTTGCTGCTTTTAATATTTTTTCTTTGAATTTAATTTTTGTTAGTTTGATGAATATGTGTCTTGGTGTGTTTCTCCTAGGGTTTATCCTGTATGGGACTCTCTGCGCTTCCTGGACTTGGGTGACTATTTCCTTTCCCATATTAGGGAAGTTTTCCTCTCTAATCTTTTCACATGTTTTCTCAGATCCTTTCTTTTTCTCTTCTTCTGGGACCCCTATAATTTGAATGTTGGTGTGTTTAGTGTTGTCCCAGAGGTCTCTGAGACTGTTTTCAGTTCTTTTCATTCTTTTTTCTTTGTTCTGCTCCTCGGCAGTTATTTCCACCATTTTGTCTTCCAGCTCACTTATTTGTTCTTCTGCCTCAGTTATTCTGTTATTGATTTCTTCTAGTTTATTTTTCAGTTCAGTTATTGTGTTGTTCATCTCTGTTTGTTCTTTAATTCTTCTAGATCTTTGTTAAATATTTCTTGTATATTCTCAATCCATGCATCCATTCTATTTCCGAGATTCTGGATCATCTTTATTATCATTACTCTGAATTCTTTTTCAGGTAGATTGCCTATTTCCTCTTCATTCATTTGTTCTTGTAGGTTTTTACCTTGCTCCTTCATCTGTGACATATTTTTTTTGCCATCTCATTTTTCTTTTTTTTTTAATGAGTGGGATTGTGTTCCTGTGTTACTGGTTGTTTGGCCTGAGGCTTCCAGCACTGGAGTTTGTAAGCTGTTGGGTAGAGCTTGGTTTGGTGCCAAGATGAGGACCTCTGCAAGACCTCACTCTGATGAATATTCCCTGGGGTCTGAGGTTCTCTGTTAGTCCAGTGGTTTGGACTTGGAGCTCCCACTGCAGTAGCTTTGGCCCGACCCCTGGCTCATGAACCAAGATCCTGCAAGCCGCGCAGCATGGCCGGAAAAAAAAAAAAAAAAGGAGAGAAAAGAGTAGAACAGTAACAAAGAGTAAAAAATAAAATTAGACTAAGACTAGGAAATTAACAGATATGTTAGAAAGAATATAAAAATAAAAATATAGATGAAACAACAACTGAAAGGTAAACAGAACCACATTAGTAAAAAAGAGAAGGAAAGAAAAAAAAAGGTGGAAAAGACCTTGGCTGTGGGGGACCGGGCTTAGGCAGGATTGGGGTTTAGGTGGTGGGCTGGGCCTATGCTTAGGACCTACAGGGCTGGAAAAGGCCCTGTGGGGTGTGGGGGTGGGGCTTAGGCTCAATGTAACAGAAGGGGCCCAGGCATGTCTCTGGTCTTGGAGGGCGGCCTGGTGGGGGCTTTGGAGGGCAGGGGACTGGCCTGGGAGCCCAGCAGGCTTCCTGGGCCCGAGTGGGTGGGGCAAATGCCCTCCATGCCTCTCCTGCTTCTCTGGTCCTGGAGGGCCCCTCCTGCCTGCCTCTCCTGTTCTCCCCTCTCTCCTATGTGCCCAGGATCAATGCAGCCCGGAGGGGCCTCTGAGGGTGTAGGGCCCAGCCCGAGGGCCAGGCAGGCTTCCCCCAGCCAATTGGGCAGGGGAAATATTAGGCGTGCTCTCCCCTGATCTGAGCCCCCGAGGGTCCCTCCAGGTGTGGGAATTGCTCCCCACTCCCAGTCACCCCTCAGGGATGCTTTACCTGTCCAGCCTCCACTTCTCCTCCCTCCTCAGGCTCCCCACATCCTACCCGGTCGCTTGGGGGTTCCTCTCATCTCCTTGGGCATCAAGGTCCGCCACCAGTGTCCGGCAGGCACCCTAGTTGTGGGGAGACATGAACTCCGCGTCTTCCCATGCCACCATCTTGACTCCACTCCTTCCATGCCTTCTTAACATGGTGTCCCGAATTATTTTTGAAGATGCAATATTTGGGCTGAATTTCCTAATCAGTATTCAGAATGCTTATGGAAAATAGCTTTAGTAGGTATAGCCAACTTTTGATTATTCATGCTAATGAGGGATAGCAAGTCTAACTGACGTGTATAGTCTTCACTCTCCAATTTGTCTCCAAATTTATTTGCCATTTTAAAGAGCATTTGAAAAGAGTTGCTGAAAAATACTAGTTTGAGTGTCATCTTCAGTCTGGACAGGAAAAAAAAACTGCCATTAGCATCTTTATGTAGCTTCATTTTTACCCGCTGCCCTACTTTGCCAAATGAAAGAATAGAATTCATTATTAAACCATAGAAATTAACATCATTCTATCCAGGTTTTTTTTTCATCCCTTTAGAGGCACATTCCACTCATACACATACCACCCTCGTCTAACTTTACATTTATGCATACATTTACATTTACACATACATTTACATTTACGTTTCATGTACATGCCCTAGCTTTTGTGCCTTCATCCCTTTACTCATGTTCTTTTTTTTTTTAAATTTATTTTATTTTTGGCTATGTTGGGTCTTCGTTTCTGTGTGAGGGCTTTCTCCAGTTGCGGCGAGCGGGGGCCACTCTTCATCGCGGTGCACGGGCCTATCACTGTCGCGGCCTCTCCCATTGCAGAGCACAGGCTCCAGACGCGCAGGCTCAGTAGTTGTGGCTCACGGGCTTAGTTGCTTCGCGGCATGTGGGATCTTCCCAGACCAGGGCTCGAACCCGTGTCCCCTGCATTGGCAGGCGGATTCTTAACCACTGCGCCACCAGGGAAGCCCTACTCATGTTCTTTTTGTCTTTTTTTTTGTTTGTTTTTTTGACTTCTGTTGCCCTCAAATACACTCTTGGCTAAATTGTAGCCATCTTGTAAAGCCCAGTCTCCCAGTTCTTGGTTAGTACAGTCTGCAAATGTAGATATTGAGTAGGCTGTTGAATGTATCAGGTGAGAGCTGGACAAACTATATACAAAGTCCCTCAGAGTATTGACCTGTAGTGGGCATTCTATAATTGTTAATGCCTTCCTTCTCACTTCCTTTTACTGATGTCTCCAGCCAGAAGTTATCTCTTGGCCCTTGGAATTCTCTATTATGGCACACATCATTTTTTGAGTTATTTGTATGTTTTTCTTACTTCTTCTACAAGCCTAAACATTTCTTGAGGGCAGTTTCTTGGAACTCAATTTTATTTTTCTTTATATATCCCAGTGAGTCCCTTGCAGGATATGGTACACAACTATCATTAAAAGCATTTTGATGGAATGAATAAATTTGTGAATATATCCACTTGGTTTTGGGAAAATTTATAGTAGAATGTAGTGCTGGGGTATTGGTAAAATAGATTGGTGAGAGTGAGGAACTCTGGAGTAAACTCTGGAGTGTTGTGTAGGAATAGGCATAGGACGTAGGATGTGTGAGATAAAGGAGGCTCTAAATACTTTGGATCCTTTCTTGGGAGGGAGTTACATGAGTACCAGGTTGAGAGCATATTTGGGATCTGATGAGCAGTATCATCTAAGAGGAGATGGTTAGCAAGTATGGGAGGACAGGGGAATAACAGCTCAGGAGATATATGGCTGGCATATCTTAGGGTATATTAGCAAGAGATAATAGTTTATTTTTAGTGAGTAGGATAGATATGGGAAGAGACATTGGTTTTGCCACTGCATATGAGAGATGCCAGAACAGGTCCAGCTAGGCAGCTGTCCAGGGACTTTGGCTGTCTTCATTTGTGACTCATGCAGATGTGTAGCTTTGGGGTCTGAGGTGGTGCAGTGCCTCTACAGATGGATGATGCAGGCGAGGGAGTCTCCTCATAGGAAGCACTTGAAGGTGTAGATGGACTGATGGCTGCCCTCTGGGGGATCTATCTGTGTGTAGCAAGTCCTAGCCTTCACAGGGGGATTTAGGAAGACTTAGAAAATTACTTGGGATGATGCTGTATCATTTAGAATTCTTGCTTCTGCAAGTGGGTGAATACCCAGCTCAAAGTTGCTGAAACCAAAATGGTCCTTGGTAGCTCATCTAACTGAAAAATCCTATGAAGTTATTGTCAAACAAACTTGATCCAGCTGTTCACATGATGTCACTGAGGACCTGGCTTCTTTGCAGTTCTCTCTGCTCTGCTTTTCCCAAGTCATCATCATCCACACAGTATCCCCCTGGCATCTTCAACTTGAAGAATCCCAATATCATATCCTCGTTATAGTTTTATCTGATAGAAGAAAGCCCATCTTTCTTGGCCATCAAATGGAAGCTCTGGACTTCAGTCCAATTGGACCACCTTAAGTCATGTGTCCATCCCTGACCATTTATTTATTGTGATCTAAGGTTATATTGGTGAGCATGGGCCTGAGCCTCATGCTCCATCCTCAGAGTCAGGGATAGAGTAAGTTTACCCTTAAAACATGTGGGCTTTGTGGGGTGGGAGTAGAAACTTGAAATGAAAATTAGGCTGCTTTTACTAAGTGATTTGTGGAGTGGGATGTGGATTCAGGTCCACCAAAACAGGAGATTTCTACTACAGGTGTTGTCAGGGCTTTAGAAGGGACTACTTACAGAGGTGTGGGCAGGATTAAGAGTATAAAACAATGGCAAGGGTGGCTCCTAGAGACCAGCATCAGCAGGAAGGTGTTACACCCCAGGACTGAGGAATCAAGGGGAGAAAATAGTGTTACCGGAGCCAAGTAAGAACTTGAGTTCTGGAGGAAGAGCCAGAGCTGTAGTTGTGGAAGGATGCAGCCAGAGATGACACTTTTCTTCTCTTACTTCTCTGATCTCCTGCTGGTAGCCCTCATTCATTGGCTCACTGGAAGCCAAACAGCTAAGGAATCTGCACAATGCAGTCCTTAAGGATCAGCCTCCTGGGACACATAGTAGGGCAGAATATGGATTTCAGTAGGGGTTAAATGGAGAATAACCAGCACAGAAAACAAATCTGAACCTCAGTCTAGTAACAGGGAAATATATTGAGAAGGAAGATAAATTAGGGGTAGAAAGTTAGGGGCTGGAAAGTCATTATCAGAAGAAGGTCCGAGTGAAAAGAGACTGATCTCTCACAGAACATAATGAGGGAGTTCAGTGATTATGAGTGGAGGACTGAGCCCCAGGTCCGTCTACCGTAGAGACTGACTTGATTCCAAGCCCTGCTTTTGTTGGGGAATTGACACCTACTTACCCTTCCTGCTCCACATCATGATTTGCCTGGGAACTAGGATGTGGCTGCTCCTGAAGACCTGGAACTTAGGTCTGCTGGTGGGTAAGTGGCTCACGGCGGGGACAGAACAAATAACACGTTGTGGCTTATGAAGGTAGAAGCCATTACTGTAACATGTAGCTGCCCTGGTTCCAGTTGCTTTTGGTTATATTCCTGTCCTGCCCAGATTGGGATTGCTTCCTGCTCAAGCCTGACTTGAAAACTCTCAGGGTAATTCAGCTGAAATAGCTAAGTGAATGAGTAAGGGTGACCTTACCAGTCTTTATCCAGAGGCCATGCTATGGGCTGGGTGGTAATTGCTATCTAGCAATGGCTGTCACCAACTGCTGTGACGAATATCCAAAAGACACTGTGGCAAGGGGTTAAAAATGACCTAGATTATAGCAGGAAGCTGAAATTGTGGCTGGCAATGTGGTGGCAAACAGAAGTAGTACAGAACCAACTCCACTGGGGGACAGGGCAAGTAACAGCCATCCTTAAGTCAGCTGGGTCTGAGACAGCCAGTGCCTGATGCAAAGTTGGAAACCAGAGGAGGACTTGACTGAGCAATAAAACTCTTGGCTTAGCCTAAAATGATTTGAAAGCAGAACAAGGGTGGGACTGTTTAGCAGTGGAAAAGAAAGCTTGGTTTGATGCCTAGAGAGAATTACATGATGTTAGAAAATAAAGGTCATTATTTATTACGTAACTGAACAGTGCAAACATATCAGCAAGCTTGAGACAGTCTTTATCTGGGGTTATTAGATCTGCAATTCAGGTGAGAGAATATCATCAAGTCCAACCTGCTTATCAACCCTTGTGTAATGAGAGCATAAAAGTGAATGAAAATACATCCAGTCTGCAATGAGAGAGAAGTGTAATGGACACAGAAGATCTTTTTTTCCCTTAGTTTGTGGGATTGAGCCTAAATTTAACTTGAATTCTTTCAAAAAGGCTTATTACTCAGCCTTTTTAAAATGAGAGGGGGCTTCCCTGGTGGCGCAGTGGTTGAGAGTCTGCCTGCCAATGCAGGGGACACGGGTTCAAGCCCTGGTCTGGGAAGATCCCACATGCCGCGGAGCGGCTGGGCCCGTGAGCCACAATTATTGAGCTTGTGCGTCTGGAGCCTGTGCTACGCAACGGGGGAGGCCGCGATAGTGAGAGGCCCGCGCACCGTGGTGAGGAGTGGCCCCCGCTTGCCACAACTGGAGAGGGCCCTCGCACAGAAACGAAGACCCAACACAGCCATAAAATAAATAAATAAATAAATTTAAAATGAGAGGATTTGCCTATTAATGGGAAATATGTATTTTATTGTTATAAATGAGCTTTATTTCTGACTATTTGGGAAGTATAAAGAGGAGAAACCAGTGGGAAAAGGAATATAAAAAGAAAAAAGCTGTTAAGAATTGTTAAAGATAGAGGTATAGGACAGCAGACCCCACGACCATCTGCCCAGGAGTCACATCTTGTTGCCTTGCTTTCCCTTGCGTTTGTGTTGGCCATTCTTTGCCTATGTATTTGGAATGCCACTCTTCCCAGCTCCCCTGGCCATCTCTTCCTTGTCTTTCCAGATTCTCGACACAGTTTGGCTGTAAGTACTTTTACCAAATTAGGTCGTATGGACCCCCACTTGGGCCCTAGCTGGGCCGAGGCCCCCTGTCTTGGTGGGAAAGGTTTTTTCCATTCAGGTTCGCACAGCCAAAAGCAAAACCCAAGCTTAGAGGAAGCAGCACAAGCTTTTTTTTAAAATGAAAGCTTACATATTTTTGGCTGTGTTGGGTCTTTGTTTCTGTGCGAGGGCTTTCTAGTTGCGGCGAGCGGGGGCCACTCTTCATCGCGGTGCGCGGGCCTCTCACTGTCGCGGCCTCTCTTGTTGCGGAGCACAAGCTCCAGACACGCAGGCTCAGTAGTTGTGGCTCACGGGCCTAGTTGCTCCGCAGCATTTGGGATCATCCCAGACTAGGGCTTGAACCCGTGTCCCCTGCATTGGCAGGCAGATTCTCAACCACTGCGCCACCAGGGAAGCCCAGCACAAGCTTTTATTCAATGGCCAGAGAATGGAGAAGCGGGAACTTAGTTCACAAATCGACTTCTTATCCTAATGGTGAGAGAGATAGTACATTCTGTACACTTAATATATTAGCCTACCACGGAGTAATTACATTGTAAGGGCTCTGCTTGCCTGTACGTATAGTTACTGCTAGGCCATACATACTTATGGAGGGGAATGATAATGAAGACAGGTGTTCCAAATAGTTAAATAAACTTTATTTTGACTTGTGAAATGCATAATATCATTATTCTTATTGGAGAATTACCATCTTCATTATGTTTTCTGTTGGCTAGCATTAAGATGCAGTCTTTGCATTCATAAGCATAAATCGAGAGGAGCATGAAAGTGAAAAAGGTAGCCTGGGTAACAAAAAAAGTTGACTGGGGAGCAGAAATATGCTGTGGTTTATTGATAAAGCAAAGGGTGTTTGCTGAGTAACTGAAAATATTTTTAGTCTTCCAAAAGGCATTACTAAGACCCTGCAAGTGAATTTTTAAATGCAACTTTCAGTTGAAATTTTCTTACCAGCTTGCTTTATGGCTCTCAGGGGATGACTGACATTGAAGTAAAAGAAACTGGCATGTTTACCACTCACATCAGATGAGTAGATGAGTATAAAGCTAGACAGCCTTTTAAAAACATTGTGTGTACAGCATTAAAATTTGTGTGCATGTGTATAGCTTACATTCACCGAAGACTGATTCTAGATGTTAGTCAAATAGGCATGATTTTAGAAGTGACGTATTTACATTACAAAAAAGGACGGTAGGAAACATGAGTATAATTCTTTTTTCCCTTTTATACTTTATAGGATGGGGAATGGTGAGTGGTGATTTCTGGCCATAGATCCAATATTCTGCCTACTTTATACCAGCTTTATAAGGGCCTGGACGTGGATGTGTGTGGGCGAGGGGAAGGAGAAGCGTGCTCTGTGATTCAGTTATTAAAGAGGAGACCTCTGGTAATTTGGTATCTGATAAACTTATTAACTCGCTTCCCCTTTTATATATATATATATACATATATATATATATCTCCTGCTGGAGCAACCAACGATACAGGGAATGATATGGGGTAGATTACATGACCAAACTGCTTCTAATTTGAATCTGTGAGCATCTGAAGCCAGATATTAAGTTGATGGACCAATCATATGAATTAGAAACCAATCCATTATTTCTGTTTCAGCCACCGGATTTCTTATAATTCAGTTAGAAACTTGATCTTATCACTTTCAGAATCTAAAACTCTGGTTATCCATCAAATGGACACAAAATGTTAAAAGAAAAGGTCCTTTTTCCTACTCTATGTTAATTAACCCAGCCCATCTATCTTTGTCCGTATGTATTATATAGTTCCCTGGTGGAGTGTATATTATTTCTGTTTCTGGTTTGGCAAGAGATAACAATCAATCAATTCTCTCTCTTTCTCTGCCTCCTCCTTCTCTCTCTCTATCTTTCCTTAAAACATGCTTATGTTTAAGAATATCATGAAGCCAAAGTGCACTTTATATTACCTTTGTAAAATGGTCTGAATGAGGATTTTTCTGCAGTGACAGGAACTGCTGACCTCAAAACAATTGCTTTTATTTATATATCTTGAAGCTAAAGGAGGTTTCTTTTATATCATCATAATGGAATTTGAGTTTCTTTTCTTTATCTCTCTCTCTCCCTCTCTCCCCTTTCCCTCCCCCCTCCCTCTCTTCCTCCCTCCCTCACTCCCTCTCTTTCTCTCTAGTAAAAAAGCACAGCAATGTTTGACCGTTGGTTATTACTGAAACTTATCTTCAGGGAGAAAGTAACGCTGAAAATTAGGTACCATAAATAGAAAACAAACAGCTTTTTGCTTCCATAAAATAGATGGTTCTGTTTAGGAACTATTGATTCCAGTCTGTTAATATTGCAACTGTAACTAAAATAGACATTATCTTTGCTTTATGTGGGTGAGTGACAAGGGTTCTGCACTTAGAGCTTTTGCTAGAAAACTTGGAGGGCAGCCAGCTGAGAGCACTGTAATAGACTTTTAAGAAGTTGGAATCTGAAAAAGTGTTTCAGGAAGAAAAGCTTTCAGTTTAGACAGTTGCATAGTTAACAACTGTTAGCTTCAGAGAACTAATAATTAGCTCTAGTCAATTAAACCAACTTCTAGCTTTAAACCAGAGTAGATGGCTTGCATAGCTAAAATACACAGTAGACTTAATTTATGCTACCCAATTCTGTAGTAAAATCTTTCTGGTTGTTTTTTGTTTTCAATGTTGACCTTTTGGTATAGTTCCTTTTGCAGGTTGGCTGATAGGCACCTGTTAGTGTCTTACTTTTTCATATAGGATTCTCTCATAAGCCTTTTCCATATTCTTTATTTTGAATGACTGCATATATTTTATAGTAATAACTGTGTACGAGACTGTTGAATTTTTTTACATATATTAATTTGTTTAATCCTTAGAACAACTCTATGAGATGGGTAGTATTATCTTCATTTTACAATGAAAAACAAAAACTGAGATGCTGCAGGTAAGTGGACTGTTGAAGATCCCAAGGCCAGTACATGGCAGAGCACTGAATTTTCCATGGCTTTCATTCCTATCCACCCATTCGTAGATATTATGTAGTTTCTTATATAGTTTATTATTATAAATATCACAAAAGCAAACATTAAGAAAGTGTTTCCCCACATATTAAAGGTTTTTTTTCCTTAATATAGTTTCCCAAAATAGAATTACTGGATCAAAGTTTAAAAATTTTGAAGGCTATTGATACATATTACCTTAATAGCTTTCCTGATGGTTGATTATATTTCTGTAATAATTTATTCATGTGTAGTTCAGTAAATCATTGCCATCTCTGGATATTATATTTTAAAATCTTTGCTAATTTGGCAGCCAAACATAGATTTTCCCCCTTTATTTTAGTTTGCTTATTTCTCTGTATTTGAATGTCCTTTTTTGTGAATTAATTTTTCATGACCTTTTGCCTGTTTTTCTCTTAAAGTTTTAGGCTTATTCTTACCTCTTTGTAAATGTTCTTTAACCAAGAGAGTAACCTTTGTTATATTTGCTGAAAATATATTTTCCAGCCATTTGCCTTTTATTTTTGAGCATTCCTTTTTACCTATGAAGGGTGTTTTTGTGTTTTGTGTGTGTGTGTGTGCACATGCATGTGCACATGTATTTTATTGACATATGTGTTTTTGTTTTTAAACACAAATTTTCTTCCTTTGTGATTGCTTCTGTATAGAAAGGCCTTCCATTTCTAAGATAAATGTGAAATTATCTTTTTTCCTATGGATTTTTTTCCTTTTATGTTTAATTTTTAATCAATCTGGAATTTAATTTTGTTATAGTGTTAGTTATGTATCAGAATTACAAGGTGGTAGAAAAATAAGTAAATTTGAGTTTCATTCTTTTCTTTCAAAGAATTGATTGAAATTTGGAAGAAAAGCCTTGGATAATCCATAAACTATGCAACCAACTTTTTATATACTATTTTAAAGATTCTCTTCTCTTTGCAAAGCAGAAATTGAGAATTGAATTATCGTGCTTTTTATCAGTAAATTGTGGATAGGCTTACAACTGTATATTTTGGTGTTTTAAATATTGTATTTGTAATATTTTTATCTTTTGCTTTTATAAACAAATCTAACAAAGAAGAACTAGCTATCTAACCTTCCTTGTTCTTTGAGGTTCTATGTGCCTCACTGAGGATAGTATCTTATCTCTAGATTTCTGGTTCTCATACTGTGACTTAAAGCTGAGAACTTCTGTAAGGTCTCCTGATAGGTATAAAGGTTACTGTGATGGAAAGTATTCCTAGATGTCAGGCATATTATTTTTCTAACTGTTGTATTTTACATTTTGTAACATGATAAACAATAGTATTGAGCAATCAGGTAGAAATAGAGTCAATAATGACCATATCATTAGAAGATCAATATGTGTTGGCAATAAATATCAAGATCTAAAAGTAGGATTGTTACATATAACAATATACATACATATATATTGTTAATAATTTGTGACGTAGTATTTAAAGAAAAGCTTGATCTTAGAAAAATGCTTATCAAAATATTTGACTGTAATACTGAGACTCCCGAATAATTTGTAATTACTATTTCCAAAATGATATAAATAAGAATATTTGATCTCCTGCAAGAGTTTTTCTGCTCATCATATTACTGCTAATTATTTGATAATGCTTATTTGTCTTTTAGCTGCATATTTAGTATCAGTGACAAATTAATATAAATACAGTGATTTGGCAGTGTTGAATAAATTGTTTCCTTTTCTCCATCCAATGGAATTATATTTAAAATAATTGATAATCCAAATTCAGTGCCTAATTTCTGATGTTTGTTTAGTTTATTACCTAGATTGATTTGTGTTGAAACTGATTGTTTAAGCTATGACCCTCACCCAATTTTGTACAGTGTCTTTGAAATACAGGAATTTAGAAATTTTATTAGATTGGAAGAAAGACTTTTATCTTATGGCTTATTTTCCTTCTACTTTGGGTAGTTTTAGTCTATGAGAATTTTTCATTAAAAAACAATTGCAGTCTTTGGCACATTGAAGACAACATAATTACTTAATGAATTTCCTTAATTATGTCTCTTTTATAACTTACTTTTGCTTATATTTTTCATTGTTCAAAAGAAACGTACTAGTTAGAAAGGAGGTAGAACCTACAAATTTCAGGGTCAAAGGATGGTGGAGAAGATATAAACAAGAATGAAAGGAAAGATGCATAGAAGTGTTATAATAATGTAAGTATTATACAGACTACCTAGTTACAGAAAGGAATGGATTCTTTGTTCTTGAGGAGATTGTGGAACAGACTCAGGTCTAAAGGAGATAGAAGTTCTCAAGTACCTGGACATTTGTTAGAACTCTTTTTAATTAAATAAAGGTATTATATCTAGTAAATTTTTATTTTTCTTAGAGAACTGTAGACTCACATAAGATATGGAATAACAGTAAGACCTAGTATTCTACATAATTCCAAATTAGAGGGAAGAATTTCTTCAAGAAGTAGAAATTATAGAGAATGTTGGAGAGAGGAAATGGTGTTACTAGTTAGATATATACTCTAGACTTAAAAAAAAAGTAGACTTCAAAAAACTCAGGCAAAAGGTAGATATGATCAAATATCTGGAACAGGAATTCAGACTGGAACAGGAAGTAACAGGAATCTAGATCGTGGCATTATTTCCTTTTCTAGTGCCCATAGGAGGCATTGTTAAGTGACGTTAGTACTTGTTTCTGCTTTGCCTGGAAGAGATGCCTCTGGAATCCTTCTTAAGATGATACTCTAGGTAGTTACTACCGTTTGATTTGTGTTGCAAGAAATGGAGCCTATTTGACATCCCAGTCTAGGAGAAAAATAGATCAAAATATCAATAGCATAGATTCAAGAGTGCTATAAATCTGTCTCTGAGCTATAAGTCCATTAATCAAAACCCTTGGATCCAACAGTTAAATAGATATGAAGTCTTCTAATTGTTATATTATTCAACCCACATTTTTCTGTTTTATCCATTAGGATAACTTGAGAGATGTTATGTAATGTCCTGCTGAAATCTAGATCACAGTGTCTGTAGAAGTAATTAAGTCTATTAGCTTAGTAAACCACCCTAAAAGGTAATCTGGTTGATCTAGAATACTGGTTCTCCACCAGGAGCAATTTTGTTTCCACAGGGAACATTTGGCAATGTCTTGTGGCATGGTAGGAAGGGTTTAGAGCACTGGTTCTTGACTGAAGCCTTGTTAGAAATGCAGATTACTGTGCTTCACTTCCTAAGGAATCAGGAAATCTACGGCTGATGCTCAGCAATTTGTCTTTTTTTAAAAAATTAATTAATTAATTTTTGGCTGCATTGGATCTTTGTTGCTATGTGTGGGCTTTCTCTAGTCGCTGCAAGTGGGGGCTACTCTTCAGTATGGTGCGCGGACTTCTCATTGCGGTGGCTTCTCTTCTTGCGGAGCACGGGCTCTAGGCGCGAGGGCTTCAGTAGTTGTGGCATGCGGGCTCAGTAGTTGTGGCTCATAGGCTCTAGAGTGCAGGCTCAGTAGTTGGGGCGCATGGGCTTAGTAGCTCTGCAGCATGTGGCATCTTCCCAGACCAGGGATTGAACCCATGTCCCCTGTATTGGCAGGGGGATTCTTAACCACTGTACCACCAGGGAAGTCTCAACAATTTGTCTTTTAACCAGATCTTTGGGTGATTCTGATGTTCCTTAAAGTTTGAAGACCAATTGTGAGCCCATTTTGGCATATAAGAACTTTCAAGAAATGTTTATTTAGCGTGAAGCTAGGACCAGGTACCTCTCTAAATGCTCACAAAACAGCCTTTTCACAATCAGTTTGTTTTTGCCATCTTACCTAAATGGATGTTGTTTCTCCTTGTAGTTCTCAAATTAGTAAACCAACCTAGACAACAAATTCTTCTGTTGTCTAGCATGTTGTTTAACAGATGTTTGTTGAATTATATTCAACTGAATTGGCAGGTGAACTTTGTCTTCTCATCATCTAATTGTAGGCATTCTTACAAGTCTTTTTTATTTTTATTTTTGTTTTTTATTTTTTGGCCGCACCGCACGGCATGTGGGATCTTAGTTCCCTGACCAGGGATCAAACCTGCGCCCACTGCATTGGGAGCACAGAGTCTTAACCACTGGACCACCAGGGAAGTCCCTCTTTTTAAAATTTAATGAATGACTTGATTGAAGATGTAGTTGTCATATTTATCCATTTTTTTCGGCCACACAATGATGGTAGGGATTGGATGTTAGAGACAGACAATTCCTGATTCTTAATAGGCTAACAGTAACATGGCCATAGTTGTAAGTTCCTAAATTCCCATTATATCAACTTTACCCAGCAATTTTTACTTGCAAATCAGAATTAGGAACATTCTTATTATTGGCAGGAAGAGATTTTCAATACTTGTTGAATTAAATTAAATACATCTCCTGAGAAACTTTGGAATAATGGTGGTGGCAGTAGAGAGAGGAAAATATAAGAGAAAGATGGGCAGTATGATGAATTATTTTGTATTTAGTGAACATCAGGTGTTGATACACCTAGGGTAAAAATATTCATCAGTTGGAATGGGGGAGAAAGAAAAGAATCGAAAGCACAGATAGAAAGGTCACTTCTTTAACTGACAAGAGGGAAGAAGAAAGGGAAAGTGACATACAAATGCAAGGACATTTTGTTGTGGAAGTAGGCACTGTCTCCATCCCAACCAGACAGAAGAGGAAAAAAGCATGGGAAGTTTTGGCCAGAATGGAATATATCACTTCTGTCCATGTTCAATTGGCTAGAATTCAGTTTCACAGCCACCTAACTTCAAAGGAGGCTGGGAAATATAGTCTATTTTGTGTACAGGAAAAATAGAATATATATTTGGATGATTAGCTAACACCCTCTGTCTTTTGTGGTTACCCACTGTTACCCAGATTTTGCTCTTCAGCGATTCTGATAATTACAAGTTTACTGTACTTTGAAATGAAAGAAAGTTGGTGACCTTGCCTCTCTTCACAGTTCTGTACATTTCATGACTTAGAAATAAAGTTCATACTGGGGGAAGAAAAGTAACAGATTTGAATAAGCTAAATTATATACACTTGCATTTTGCCATGTGTATTCAGAATCACTAGACACATTTTTCATATTCAGTCCTTGTTATCAACCTGTAAAATTCTAAGCTAACAAATAATCATCCTTCACAACAATTCCATGAACAGGAAAGATAAGTCAAGCCAGGATCTGCAGACAGGAAGTAAGTACTAAAGTAAGTTGTCCTGGAGGCAGTACCAGGAAGCTAGCAACTGGGGTAGTGTCAGGGGTAGAAACCAGATATAGTGATGAGGGAAGAAACCAGTATAGGCACCCAAGGAGAGAGAAAGTTGGAGGCTGTATTCCTTGTTCATAAGGACTTTCAGTACACTTATTGCTGGCCAGGAGTCAAGCCCATGGTGTGGGCAACCTACAGAGAAGAAAGCAGGTAATCACCTGGCTGGAAGCAGGATTGAAGGGTTAGAGCTCTTACCGCATGTGCTGGGGAGAACTTTCACACTAACTCAGGATTGGCAGATTGTTCTCCTGGTGGCTTTTAGATTTGAAATGACTACGTTGCAAAGTTGTAACATCGGTGGAAATATAATAAAATATAAGATTATTCACATTCAGGTTTATTTTGTATTTACTGTGATAAATGAAATTTGAATGTGATTAAATTTTTAGGTGTACAAAATGAAATTAAAATCATAGCCTGTGCCCAATAAGACTAGTAAGAGTGAAAAAGTGAAAAGAAAATAAGTTTTAAACTTTGGTGCTGCTTGTGGTCTATGAAAGATAAAAATGTTTTTTAGATGGCTGGCTGGTGACTCTGTGCAACTATAGGAACACATTAGTGTTCTGAGAACACTAAGTATGGTGCATCTTGTAAGGAAAGGGAAATGCTTGTGGTTAAAAGGCTAGGCAGGACTTTATACAGAGAGGTTTCAGTACTACAAGCATAGTATTTGTCTTTCAGGGTTTGTTGATATTATGGAACAATACGGTACATCCATACCAATTATGCATGGTTTTATAAGATAAGGAATTACACAGCAGATAAGGTAAACATATATAAATTGTGGAATCCTCTGTAGCTCTTGCATTACAGGGAAAATAATGAGGCACGGTAGAGAGTAGTTAGCCACTGAGGTTCCAGAGTCAGAACTGGGCTCAAATCCTGACTTTCAATTACCAGCATCGTGTCCTTGGAAAAGTTATCTCACCTTTGTAAACCTCTGTTCTCATTTGTAAAATAGAGATAACCATATCCAAAGGCTCTGGAAATCAAAAGTGTATGGTATTTTTTTGTTTGTTTTGTTTTTGGTAACTCATTTGGTAGCAAAACCTGATGCAGAATGAAGAGAAGTTATTATAGTCTTTCTTCATCCCATTCAGTGTGCATCTTTGTACATTTTGTGGCAGAAATATTAACATACTTGATTAATGTATGCTGTCTCAGACCCCACTCAGGGTGAATGCTGCGTAACCTCCATTTATTATTTCAGATGCACTCTCCACCTTTCTCCACCCAGCTATGTGCTTGGGAGTCTGACTTTCTACAGTTTAGATTTATGGCTCCCTTGTGGTCAGTTTACCCATTGGATTTGGCCAATGGAAGTCATTGGAAAGAGACTGGAGAGAGGAAGTAGAATTGAGGGTGTGTATTATTAGTTTGCCTAGCTCCCTCCATGAGGGGTCAACCACTGTGTGTCTCTAGATTGAAGGTCTGATCACCTGAAAGGTTACCCATTCCCCACAAGCCATACTCTCCAGCTTTTAGTAACTGCTCCCTTCTCATTCTCTCTCTGGCCTAGGGGTGGTTAACAGTCACCCCAGTGCTAGCCCCAGGTCACTGAGTCATCCTTTGTGGTTTCTCTACACCTTGCCCACACCATGGTAAAGTGTCTTTATTAAATTTTCCTCAAATTATCCTAATTTGAGCATGTCACCTAGTTTCTGCTGAGATCTTTAAAGATACAGAATGTCATTTAATTTATGAAATATGTACTGAATTACTTTCTAAATACACACCCATATGCACATTTTAAATTCTAAAACATATTTGACCCCAGGGGTTTTGGATAAAGGATTATGGATCTGTATTCTAACAATGTCTAGCATAGGAATTTTACCATATTTTATAAATTGTTACTCTGTTCAAAAGATCCTATTGATGTTCAGTTAAGCACAGAGCATTTAAATGATCTGTAGATAATGCCGCCAACACCTCATTACTAAAAATATAAAAACCGTCATTGAGCTACCAGTTTAAATGAGTCCCTCAAAGTGGGTACAGTATTTGGAGAGCAGTTTCACAATTATAATAAACTTGCCTTTGTTACTTTCCTCAATTCCATTTGATTACTTCTTCATCAACAAAAAGAGCTTCACATGACATCACAAGAGGCCTTAAGGGGTGCCCATCTGGTAGGAATAATGTAACTTTACCTAAATTATTTCATCTTTTCTCAGTGCTTCAGCAAGAATAAATTCAGTTCTCCAGCTTTTGGATTTTTGCCAGTGTATGACTATATATTTTATAGGTCGCTCTTGGGTGATGGAAAGAACAAAATTTAGAGTCAGGGATGCTAGCTTTGTGTCTCAGCTCTGTTATGCTACCTGACTCACTTTGAGCTTGTAACTTGATTTCTGTAGTCCTTGTGTCTAAAATGGTGTTAAAAAATATACCTTTTAGGATCCTGAGGATTAAATAGAATAACTATATTAATGATCTAGTATGGAGTTGGGCTCATAGTAAGGACTTGAGTGTTTCTCAAACCTGAATCACTTTATGAACACAGCTGCTCAATAGTGGATGGTGTGTTCCTGGGATTGATCAGTGACTGCAGCTCTGCCCCTGCTGCTGGGGCATTTGGACTCCTCAGGGACTGAGTAGAAACTTCAGGCTCTATATGTGAAAATCGTGACTCATTTGGGGCTGTTCCTAGCCACACATCACTACAACAGAATGAGTGTGGAGTGTATGTAAATTTCACCAGAGAAGCAAGGAGGTGAATATAATGTTTTCTTATTTGTTTGTAACCATGTATTTAGTTTTTGCTTCCACTAATTCACAAGTATTATATTTAGCACTTCAATATTCAATATAGTGCCATTAAATGTGAATCAACATTTTTAGCCCTTAAAAACACACCATAGACATGGATGTTTTAAACCTTACCACACTAAAGTGTCAATCTTTTCTAAATTTTTTTTTTAAGGAATTCCTTTATTTTTATTATTTATTTATTTGTTTGTTTTTGGCTGTGTTGGGTCTTCGTTTCTGTGCGAGGGCTTTCTCCAGTTGTGGAGAGCGGGGGCCACTCTTCATCGCGGAGCACGGGCCTCTCACTGTCGCGGCCTCTCTTGTTGCGGAGCACAAGCTCCAGACACGCAGGCTCAGTAGTTGTGGCTCACGGGCCTAGTTGCTCCGCGGCATGTGGGATCCTCCCAGACCAGGGCTCGAACCCGTGTCCCCTGCATTGGCAGGCAGATTCTCAACCACTGTGCCACCAGGGAAGCCCAGTGTCAATTTTTTCTAATGAAATTCTCTAATCATTTTAAGTAAACAGTAGGGTTAGCACAAAGAATTCCATGCTGTGAAGCTATACAGTTGCTAGAGTTGGGCCACATTGTTGACTGAGCTTCTAATGGCTAAAGAAAAAACAAGCCAAGTATAAGATTCCTAAGGGTTCACAGTTGCTTCCTGGTACCAAGACCTGAGAATAATTTCTTCTAAGGGCTTCACAAAGTGGCATACTACATTGAGAATTTTCAGAAGCAGTTCTGAGTAGAAAAACAGAGCCTTCAGAAATAAACTCAAGCAGGAAGCAGCTTTGTTGAACCAGATAGTCCTGTGGAAGTTGGTATATCTTACTGGGATATAGCTTTAATAGTGATGATGGAATAAGAAATAATTGTCCTTTGGTTTTATTTATTGTAAAAATTAGTAATCAACTCTCTCAGGATTGTGAAATCTCAAGAACAACACAACATAAAAAGTTTTTCTTTGACAGAATAAAATATTGTATTTAAAATTACTTGAAATCCATGATTATTATTATTCAGATAAAATGTTGGTATTTCCAAATTAAAAGTTTTCTTTATGGATTTTTACTATTATTCTTCTCCTCAAATTAATATTCCATCTGAGAATGGTGAAAGGAGAAGATTAAAAGAAGTCATTAATAAAAGCAAGTACATTTAATGGGAATGTGATTATCATTTACTTCAAAGAAAATTTTCTTGTGCCTCCTACTAATTGCTATTTTGTGCACCCGGAGGCCTTGCTTATCTTAAATGGTTTCAGCTTTAGGGGAAATGTAAAAAAAATTATATATATATATATATATATATATATAAAATTTAAAATAGACCAAAGTTAAGGCCTAAGTATTGATATTATTTAGTAATTGAAGTATGTGAGTTGGTTGACTTTAAAACTGTACTTGTTAAAGTCTTTGTTAGTTTTAGGAAGAATGTTGCACAGTTTTGGAAATTGGTAATCATGGTCACGCTCCTGTCTCTATTGTAGTTTCAGTTATCTTGCATGGCGACTATGAGTACTGTCCTCAGGCTAAAAGTCAAATAAAAAACCCAAACCAAAACAAAACAGGGAGACCACCTACTGCCATCCCTTTTTTTTTTGCAGTGTCAACTCTGCTTCAGTTTTTCTCTGCTTGTGTTAAATTCTCCAGAGCTTTCAGGTAGTTGTTTCGTATGTTTTGTGCAGAGCTTATAGTTGTTATCTGTTGGCCATAGCAGAAGCAGGCGTGATCATGTGTCTGCCTAAACTTTTAAAAGCTTTTAAAATTTAGACATTTAATTTTTATTTTGCATTTAATCTATTTCTATCTTTACAGAAATATCTAGAATAACCATAGATCAAATATCTAAGGTCCGTGGCCCAGCCAAGTTGACATGTAAAACTAACCATCACAGGGACCTATTCTTGGAGTTTGCCTTGGACCCCGTAGCAGAATCAACCTTATATTGTGCTGTAAGCTTTCGTCACTTGTTACTTCTGCCCTGACTCTGTTCATGACTGTGCTTTGCCTTCTTTGACTGCTGGTACTGCCAAGCCCTTGTGCCCATCTGACCACACCAGTAGCCTCAGTTTTGCCAGTATTTGTGCCCTATGCAGACCTCCACTCGGCTCCTCCTGTAATCCCATATGTTCCACCTTGATCCTAGCCTACTTCATTCTTCTGCACAGATGACTTGGCCTACAGATTCCTGACCAGAAGCAGAACACTAATAGCTCTTAGGTGACTATTAGTGTCCTGAAAGTTAATCTCTTCCCCTTAGATTTGTATGTTATCCAGAAGTTATTGGGCTTTCTGAGATTTTTATTACAGATTTTAAATACTTCCAGTCTTCGCTAATAGTTTTCACAGAGCATTGTATCTGATTTGGCAGATTTCTTTTCTCCTTTGGTTAGAGCTCATTTACTGTAAGGCCACTCCTGCCCTCTTCATTCTCCCATCAGTGTTTTGTGAGGAGGAGTAATTATTAAATATACTGCCATTCTTTTAATAATTGAATGTGTGTGGTATTTATGACCTGCAGACCAGCCCTATTATTTTGCTCCATTATGACTTTTAGTCTCAGGGGCCTGCAGTTTTCAAATGCCACTGTTTGGAATAGGTGTCCGTAGAGTTGTTACCGTGGGGCTTATATCCTGTAAACAAGCCACCCTACCTGATATTCTATTCCAGTGAGTGCTGTGCTTGCTGCTCAGTGCTTCAGATGGGATCTGATTTCCTGGGATTAAATTCCAGATGTTATTTTACAATTTGCCATCTGCCTGTTTGAGGAAGTTTCTTTCAGGTTGTAGGTCAGATGTATGTTCACTAACATTTTAAAATCTTATTTATTAGGGCTCCACTTGTTAGTGTTTTTTCTCTAATGGCAGGATAATTTGTTTCCCACTTCAGAATAAATGCAGGGTAGAAACAAATAATTTTAGCTTAAAAACTACATCAAATGATTTCATTGGTTGCATCTTAGTACCCTGGAATATTGGAGGAAAGAAGTACATATTTTTTCTGCTTTGAAAGGGGAAGCTTAAATTAACAGACTTTTAGTCTGTAAACAGACTACTTTTTAAAAACATGTAAGAGAAGTATTATGGGAACAATAAAATTTGATTGACCTAATAGACTGCTCTGACATTTGATCTTATTTTTCAACTATGATAGCTATATATTTACATGTATTCTTTTTGAAAAAGTATATTCATTTCTTTTTAAATGTGCTTATTTAGCTTTTCAAATATGATTCCCACAGCCTCCTTTGCATTGTAAAAAATGATTACTGAAACAGTTTTACTTTGAGGTATGGTACTTAAAATCTTCAGATCAATATCACCACTTAAGCCTTTAATATAACCTTATTTATGTCAGTCAAATCACAAGTATAGTTTTTTGCTAAGGTAGAAACTACTTGAATTAGAACAATTATAATAGACTATCAATCAATATTTCAAAATATAGGCTTTTTAAATGAGATTCTATATGGATATTGATTTCAATTTTCTGTGTTAATATTATTAAGAGCAAGTGGTCTGAAACTTAGGTGATACAAAACACTGTTTTTAAGGGAGTTGTTTGAAACTTAGACTGCTTTTTCTAAAAAACTAAGGTAATAAATGGCAAGTTCTCAGGCCCACCCACAAACGTCTATTCAAACCATAGTGTAGCTGAAAATAGTGTTTTAATGGTGGCTGTGACTTCTTAATTACCTGAAACCACTCTATGTCCTGTTTTTGTGTGTGTGTTTTTCTCTGGCTCTTGAGCATGAGGACGAGGTTTGGCAGGGGTGGGTAGGCACTGTATGTGTGTGGTTAGAGCAGAGGTGAGAAAAGTGTTTGCTGACCGCTTCAGGTGGAGTTTGGTTACAGAAGCTTCAAGGATTGGAGAGTTGCTAAGCATCAGAGGATGGAAAAAGGAAAGCTGTGACCTCTCAGGGCCTAGCCTCGGCAGGAATGATGCCTCTCCCATCAGCAGAGAACCTCAGTGTTTCTGTAGGATCAGTCATGGAGCAGTGAGACTGTGGTCCTACCCAAGGTCTTGGTGATGGTAGCTGGTTGTGTATCAATATTTAGGATCTTTATCAACTGAGCGTAAGGATTTAGCGTTTGGCAAGATTTAGATGCCAACTTTACATTTTTTTAAGTTGTACTGGACCAGGGCTTCAAAATTTTCCTTTGTTTTTAAACATTAATTTCATTACAAAGAACAGACTCAATATTGCTCAGATATTAGTTCTTCCTAACTATAGGTTCAACATATCCCAAATGTGTAAAAACTTCGGAATATATTTTAAGTGTGATGGGAAGCAACTGGAAATTTTTGATAAAGGATGTACATTTCAAAAGATTTACATTTTAAAAAGATGTTCCTGGTTGCCATGCAATGAACAAATGGAAGTGGGAGCAGGGCAGAAGCTGAGAACCCAGTTAGGAGGCTGTTTCATTTCTGCAGACAAGAGACAGTGATAGCTTGTTTTAGGTTGCTCCTCTTCCCTGTTCTGTTATTCTTTTCCTTTAGTGTATGTGGGATGATAAAGAGCCTGATGCCAGAGCCAGGCTGCCTGGGTTGAAACCCCGATTCTGCCCCTTCCAAGCTGTATGATTTTAGGCATGATATTCAACCCATTCCTCAGTTATGGCATCAGTAAAATGGGCATTATAATAACACCTATGTCATAGGATTGTTACAAGGTTTATATAAATTAATTCATGGGAAGTGCTTAGGATAGTGGCTGGCACATTGTGAGTATTCAGTAAATGTTCTTGATGATTCTGATCTGATATTGTTACTGTGAAGTTTCACTTAAGGCTGAAGGTAATGGCACAGTGTACCATGAGCATGTTAGCCCTGGGACCCTGTTTACGAGGGAGCAGTAGGAATCTTGTGGCCACATTATAGAAGCTCTTACTAAAGATTGCCCTGAGTCTTAGAACAAAGTCTCTGAATGCCACTTTGTGAAATTCTTCTTGGATATGCATTAGTTATTTTTATTTCATCTAGCATTTTCCTGTAAGTACATATTTCCTGAAAGTATATAGTTATACTATCATACAAAATTAGAAAGCTATCTTGTATTCAACATTATTTTATTTAAACTATTTTAATTGCTGTGGATTAAGTTCTCAGCATGTTTTTTGTATGTACTCTGCTCCATGCAGTCTATTATTCTTTGTTTTTTTGCAGATTGAATGGCGTTTATTTTTCTAGTTTTTACTGTCTTTTGCCAGTGTCACACCTCATATTTCTCTCTCTTTCCCTCTCTTTCTCTAAACACACATACGCACGCATGCACACATGCACACATGTATGTACACTCTTCACAAACAGACAAACATACACATACATACAGATTTTTGGACCTTACAGTTGAGCTGAATTCTTGTCAAAAGGCCTACCAATCCCAGAGTGAATGCAGCTGCCTCTCCCTACCTTTGGGAGATCAGCATTACTCATCAGCTCAAATATTCTTACCTCGGGCTTCCCTGGTGGCGCAGTGGTTGAGAATCTGCCTGCCAATGCAGGGGACACGGGTTCGAGCCCTGGTCTGGGAAGATCCCACATGCCACGGAGCAACTAGACCCGTGAGCCACAACTACTGAGCCCGCGCGTCTGGAGCTTGTGCTCCTCAACAAGAGAGGCCACGACAGTGAGAGGCCCGCGCACCGCGATGAAGAGTGGCCCCCACTTGCCACAACTTGAGAAAGCCCACGCACAGAAACGAAGACCCAACCCCAACACAGCCAAAAATAAATAAATAAATAATTAAAAAAATATATTAAAAAAAAAAATTCTTACCTCACCTCTTTGCTCACTGTTTTGGATATGCAGAGCACTTAAATATTTGCTCTTTTAATGCATCAGAATGAACTGGTTATTATGTTTTGAAAGTCAAATATGGATCAAAGTAATTTTTTAACGAAGATTTAGTTTTATTTAATATGGGGAAAAAAACTCACTCTGTTTCTATTACAGTTGGCAATTGGAACTTGGTAAAAGGGCAGTCTAAACACAGGAGCCGTATCGCTCTAGGGAGATTAAAAAAGGTATCTAGTTATATAAGCCTACATAAAGCCACATCTCCAGAATAATATTTTTAAATGAGAAAGGGATAAAATTTATATTATTAACAGCTGTCAATTTAAGGTAGTAAAGCCTAAAATCATAGTAGCAAATATTTCAATTACAGTTCTTAAAATACGGAAGAGAAGATGCTGATCATACAATGAAATGATAAATATTTTTCACACATGCACAAACACAGCAAAATTTCCAGAAAATAGCTAACATGAACTTAAACACTTTTTATGGAAAATGGAGAGCCTTTTTTTTACCAGTAGTGGATAGTTTAACATTAATCTGCATTACACATAATGGATTAATATTAGGACCTTGAATAAGCCCATTTTCAATCAGAGATATGAAGCATCTTTTCCTAATTGTAAAATTGTTCTTGATTGGTTACTATATACAGGAATACTGCATTTCTTTTCCTGGCAGTTTAAAGCCCCACATTAAAATGAAGATAATAATAGCTTACATAAGATCACTTATTATGTTAGCTGTTCTACTTGCTGTTATTTTTCCCATTTTTCAGATTAGAAAACAGGCACACAGCGGTTAAACTTGCACAAGCTTACACAGCTATTAGGGAGGCCATGATTCAAACTCCAGGCAGCAGGACTCCTGAGCGCCTACTCTGAACCACTAAACTGTATTGCTTCCATCATAACTAAGATAACTCATTTCTCTCCCTTAAAATGCCCTGAAAGATATTATGAAGAAATACCTCATCCAGCTGCAAACGAACAACCAGCTACATTTATTTTTGGAAATGATAAGGAGTTGTTTTGCCCTATACATAGACTTCTACAAGTAGAGCAATTGCATAACATGGTCTATCTGTGTAGATTACACTTTTTTCACGATTCATTTAACTACTTGCATTTGGTATCATTTCCTTTCAACCTGAAGCACATCTGATGCAGATTTACTGGGACATTCACACTCTATTTTGGTTTTGAAAGCTGCAGACCTCACTTAAAAGTGCATGAACAACATAGCCATTTGGAACTACCCCATCCTTTATAGGTTTAACTTTTCTTTTTTGCTGGAAAGGATGATAATGCAAGGGAAAAATACATATTTATGAGACTACTTCAGTTTTTATTATAACTGAAATACTGCTTATGGACTGGCTGCAAATTAACCCACTGATGTATGAAATTTCTAAACTGAGTGGCTTTCTTGAATGTAAGAACCAAGTTGCATAGCATAGCTGACCAAGCTTCCTGAGAAACCCTTTGTACTCATTTGGAAATATTCATTTTTAGAGTCCCCCTGCCTCTTTTTTGTCTCTGAACAGGAAGCCCAGGTATATTTTTTAACTCAAATCCAGACTGTTTTGATTTGCTTATGTTCATATTTTACAGTTTCAAAGTGTAAAGTTGAACTGGTTATTCCTTGGAGTGGTTCAAAATTGAACAACAGTTTGATTTCATATTCATCTTAGATTAAGTGAGAAATCAACTGGAGAATAGAGCTCTTTCAATTCGTATAATTCTTGAGGCTTTATGAGCTTTAGAATAAAAGAACTTTCATACTCTTTATGTGAGACCTTGTAGTAGTCATGCTTACTTTCACAGGCAAATTCTATCAAACATTTAGAGAAGAGCTAATACCGATCCTTCTCAAACTCTTCCAAAAAATTGCAGAGGGAGGAACACTCCCAAATTTGTTCTATGAATCACCATCACCCTGACACCAAAACTACAAAAATATATCACACAAAAAAGAAAATTATAGACCAATATCACTGATTAACATAGATGCAAAAATCCTCAACAAAATACTAGCAAACAGAATCCAACAGCACGTTAAAAGGATCATACACCATGATCAAGTGGGATTTATCCCAGGAATGCAAGGGTTCTTCAATATATGCAAATCAATCAATGTGATACACCATAGTAACAAATTAAGGAATAAAAACCATATGATCATCTCAATAGATGCAGAAAAAGCTTTTGACAAAATTCAATACCCATTTATGATAAAAACTCTCCAGAAAATGGGCATAGAGGGAACCTACCTCAACATAATAAAGGCCATATATGACAAACCCACAGCAAACATCCTACTCAATGGTGAAAAACTGAAAACATTTTCACTTAGATCAGGAACAAGACAAGGATGTCCACTCTCACCACTATTATTCAACATAGTTTAGGAAGTCCTAGCCATGGCAATCAGAGAAGAAAAAGAAATAAAAGGAATACAGATTGGAAAAGAAGAAGTAAAACTGTCACTGTTTGCAAATGACATGATACTATGCATAGAAAATCCTAAAGATGCCACCAGAAAACTACTAGAACTAATCAATGGATTTGGTAAGGTTGCAGGATACAAAATTAATGCACAGAAATCTCTGGCATTCCTATACACTAACAATGAAAAATCAGAAAGAGAAATTAAGGAAACAATCCCATTTACCATCACAACTAAAAGAATAAAATACCTAGGTAAGGAGGCAAAAGACTTGTACTCAGAAAACTATAAAACACTGATGAAAGAAATCAAACATGATGTAAACAGATGGAGAAATATGCTATGTTCTTGGGTTGGAAGAATCATTACTGTGAAAATGACTATACAACCCAAAGCAATCTACAGATTCAGTGCAATCCCTATCAAACTACCAATGTCATTCTTCACAGAATTAGAACAAAAAATTTTACAATTTGTATGGAAACACAAAATCCCTCTAATTAGCCAAAGCAATCTTGAGGAAGAAAAATGGAGCTGGAGGAATCAGGCTCCCCAACTTCAAACTATTCTACAAAGCTACAGTAATCAAGACAGTATGGTACTGGCACAAAAACAGAAATATAGAACAATGGTACAGGATAGAAAGCCCAGAGATAAACCCACACACATATGGTCACCTAATTTACAACAAAGGAGGCAAGAACATACAATGGAGAAAAGACAGCCTCTTCAAAACTGGACGGCTTCCTTTTAAAATTGAAATTAGAACACTCCCTAACGCCAAACACAAAAATAAACTCCAAATAGATTAAAGACCTAAATGTAAGACCAGTCACTATAAAACTCTTAGAGGAAAACATAAGAAAAACACTCTTTGACATAAACCACAGCAAGATCTTTTTTGACCCACCTCCTAGGGTAATGAAAACAAAAACAAAAATAAACAAATGGGACCTAATTAAACTTAAAAGCTTTTGCACAGCAAAGGAAACCATAAACAAGACGAAAAGACAACCCTCAGAATGGGAGAAATTTTTTGCAAATGAAGCAATGCACAAAGGATTAATTGCCAAAATATACAAACAGCTCATGGAGCTCAATATCAAAAAAACAAATAACCCAATTAAAAAATGGGCGGAAGACCTAAATAGACATTTAACCAAAGAAGACATACAGATGGCCAAGAAGCACATGAAAAGCTGCTCAACATCACTAATTATTAGAGAAATGCAAATCAAAACTACAATGAGGTATCACCTCACACCAGTGAGAATGGTCATCATCAGAAAATCTACAAATAATAAATGCTGGAGAGGGTGTGAAGAAAA
Source organism: Balaenoptera musculus (assembly GCF_009873245.2). Taxonomy (NCBI): domain Eukaryota; kingdom Metazoa; phylum Chordata; class Mammalia; order Artiodactyla; family Balaenopteridae; genus Balaenoptera; species Balaenoptera musculus. The sequence goes on from NC_045799.1 coordinate 40,732,005, forward strand.
GGGAACCCTTTTGCACTGTTGGTGGGAATGTAAATTGATACAGCCACTATGGAGAACAGTATGGAGGTTCCTTAGAAAACTAAAAATAGAACTACCATATGACCCAGCAATCCCACTACTGGGCATATACCCTGAGAAAACCATAATTCCAAAAGAGACATGTACCGCAATGTTCATTGCAGCACTATTTACAATAGCCAGGACATGGAAGCAACCTAAATGTCCATCGACAGATGAATGGACAAAGCAGATGTGGCACATATATACAATGGAATATTACTGAGCCATAAGAAGAAATGAAATTGAGTTATTTTTAGTGAGGTGGATGGACCTAGAGTCTGTCATACTGAGTGAAGTCAGAAAGAGAAAAAAACAAATACCATATGCTAATGCATATATATGGAATCTAAAAAAAATAGTATTGATGAACCTAGTGGCAGGGCAGGAATACAGATGCAGACATAGAGAATGGACTTGAGGACATGGGGGGTGGGGGGGAAGGGGAAGCTGGGGTGAAGTGAGAGTAGCATTGACATATATACACTACCAAATGTAAAATAGATAGCTAGTGGGAAGCAGCAGCATAGCACAGGGAGGTCAGCTTAGTGCTTTGTGACCACCTAGAGGGGTGGATAGCGAGGGTGGGAGGGAAGCTCAAGAGGGAGGGGATGTGGGGATATATGTATGCATATGGCTGATTCACTTTGTTGTACCACAGAAACACAACATTGTGAAGCAATTATACTCCAATAAAGATGTATAAAAATAAAAAATAAAATAATAATAATAATTAAAAAATAAGGTCTACATCTGCTAAGAACACACAAAAATGAATAAAAATAAATATTTGTTTACTCAACAAAAATAATGTTTTGACATTTTTGTTCAATTTGATTTTTTATTAAAAATGTGATATACAGGTAATGTTGATCAAGTCCCCGTTGTTACCTCTTTAGTTCCATCACCTCCTTCTCTCCAGAGGCTACTGCCTTTATGAAGTTGGTGTGTATCGTTCTAGTTTATATTTTTGTTCATTGACTCTACTGTTTTGGAAGTTGCTATCCTTAAATGATTAACAAAGTCTGAAGCTGACATATCTTTAACGCTTTAAATTCAGTCTGCCTTCTTGCATCAATCATCATATTGTTCAGTGTTTTTTAACCTTATTATTTAATCAACCTTATTTTTAACATTTTTCTAATCAAAATGTTGGTCTTATTTTAAAAACCAGTGTTTATTTTCAATTCCAATGTTTATTAAGTTTTCTTGCATCTAATTCCTTATTATCAAATTAATTTTTATTAAGAGTCTGTGAGTAGCAAATTCTCTTTCTTGTTATGGCTGAAAATATTTTTATTTCACCCTCACTTTTTAATAATTTAGGTTTCTAAGTATAGATGCCTGGGTATAGAATTCTAGGTGGACAGTGAGTTTTCTTCAGCAATTGGAAGATAGTATTTCATTATCTTGTAACATTTGTTGCTACTGAGAAGTCAGCTGTCAATGTAATTGTTGCCTCTATAACAATCTCACTTTTTCTCTCTGATAGGTTTTTTTTTTTTTTTTTAAATTGAACCATCTTTTCCCCTTTATTTATTTATTATTTATGGCTGTGTTGGGTCTTTGTTTCTGTGTGAGGGCTTTCTTTAGTTGCAGCAAGTGGGGGCCACTCTTCATCGCGGTGTGCGGGCCTCTCACTATCGTGGCCCCTCTTGTTGCGGAGCACAGTCTCCAGACGCGCAGGCTCAGTAGTTGTGGCTCACGGGCCTAGTTGCTCTGTGGCATGTGGGATCTTCCCAGACCAGGGCTCGACCCCGTGTCCCCTGCATTAGCAGGCAGATTCTCAACCACTGCGCCACCAGGGAAGCCCTCTCTGATAGTTTTAAAGATTTTGTTTTCACCTTTGGTGTTATGGAGTTTCATTACATGCGTCTAGGTGTGGATTTATATGCAGATACTGTGTGTATCTGTATATAAATAGAAATATAATCTCATTTCTTTAATCTGAGGGTTCCTTTTTTAAAATTTTGGAGAATTATCAGCCATATTCTCTGTAAATATTGCCTTTGTACATTTTTCTTTTTCACCTACAGGGACTTCTATTAGACATATAAAGCATCTTTTCATTCTTGTTTCTTAAATTTCTCTTACATATTTTTAACCTTTTTTCTTTCCATACCATGTGTACATTATATTTCTCTTTAGCTAAGTCTAATTTATAGCTCTTCTCGTTCTTTTTTTTGAAATTTTTCATTTCTAGTATTTTTTTTAGTTCTTTTTGAAATTCACCCTTTTTACATTGTCCTGTTATTGATTTATATACCCTTGTAAAAAACTTTTAAAACATGCTTACCTTAATACTCAGATTATTTCATTTTTATTTTTTAGGGTATAAATTCTCCATTCCTGTAGCAGTTGACTTTCCCTCTTTGTGTGGGTTCTAATTTTTTTTTTTTTTTTTTTTTTTTACTTTGCTTACCAACAGTGTAGGTTGTTTCCTATTGTGTCCTATGTGTTAGAAGTTACAGAACTATTCCTAAAAGATAATTTAAAATTTTATTTTGCAGAAAACCTAGATATATCCCTGATTTTAGACCAGTTTTTAAGTTAATTTTTCAGTTGGGATCCCTACGCCATATATATAATGTGGCTTTGGACTCCACAATTATATGTGTAGCACAGACTAGGATTCTAGTTTCATGTTTTTTCCACCCATGGCCCTGGTCAGCTTTCTTGCTGATTTCCTGCTATGGTGGAGTGAGTGTTCCTAAATCAAGTTTCAGAGATGGCTTTATGCAGGTAAATATATGTTTCTATGTTCCCATGTTGTACCTAGCACATTCATATATTCTCAAAACGGTTCTTCCCTTATATGGTTTTGTTGACCTTTGTTGCACATGATAAAATAGGAGTTAACATATTCATTTGTTCATTTAACAAATATTTATCAAGAGTTTCCTTTTTCCAGGCACTATTTTAAGCACATGAGACACAGCAGTAAATAATATTCCTGCTTTAATACAGCAATATTCTGATAGTTGGGGTGAAGGAATCAGTCAATAAACAAACTAATACATGTAGTATACCTAGTGCTTTTATAAGTGCAGTGAAGAAAGGTAAAGTAGAGTAATGGAAATAGAGTGTGAGGTAGAGGGTACGTAAGAGAGGTAGAGGGTGCTGTTTTACATATAGTAGTTAGGGAAGAACTGTCTAATAAAAGTACCATGTGAGCAGAGATTCCCCCCAAAATGAAATTGTGATCCGTGTGTATATCTGATGCAAGATCATTACAGGCAGCAGGCCCAACAGGATACACTCAACCTGCCCTAAGAATGCAGGGAGTACAGTGATTAAGGTGAGACTGTGGTAAGAAGGTTGGATAAATGGTAGAGGGGCCGGCTTATGTAGGTTCTCTTTGACTCTGAGCAAGAATGGAAGCCCTTGGAGGATTCTGAGTAGTGAAGTGACATGATCTTTGTAATGATTTCAAGAAAGCATTGACCCACTTTGTTTGTAGAAAAATTGAGTGTAGGGAGACTAGAGTTGAAGCATGAGCCCCAAATCAGCTGATGTTTTAGGAGTCAGACTAGAGATGATGCTGATTTGAACAGGGTGGTCAAGGTGGAGGTGGTGAGAAGCAGTTGGATTCTGGATGTGTTTCAAAGGTGAAGATGGCAGCACTTGTTCAAGGATGGATGTGGAGAGAAGAAAAGGAAGGAGTTGAAGACGGTCCTGAGGTTTTTGACCTAAGCAATTGGAAAAGTAGAGTCGCTATTTAGTGAAATGGAATAGTCTGTCAAAGAATAGATGTGGATATGGAAATTAAGTGCATTGTTTGATTGAATATATGAAGTTTGAGGTAACTATTAAATATCCAAGATGCTGAGTAGAGAATTGAGCCTGGTGATGTAATTTTGGGAGTTAACAGCATAAAGACAGTGATTAAAGATGTGGTATTAGACCAAATCACCTAGAGAATGATTGTAGACAGAAAAGAGACCTGAGCCCTGGGTTCTGTTATCTTGAGCACAGGCAGATGGGGAGGGACCAGTAATGGGGACTAAGAGTAGCCAGTGAGGCAGAAGGAGAACTAAGAAGGAACTAATGGCCTCTTCAAAGCTGTGAAGAAAATGATATAAGAAACTAGGAGAGTGATCAACTCAGTTGTTCAGTATTTCTGATAGATTGGGTAAGATGTGAAATGAGGATTGGTGTTGGTCACAGGAGATCAATGATAACTTCCTTATTCTATCTCTGATGATAAAATATAGAATCATAGAACATGTGGATGTCTTGCAAATTATTTTGTCTAACTCACTTTACACATAAAGATTCAGGAAGATGACTTCTCATACGACAGTCTCTTGGTTTCAGAATATCTATGTGTGATTGCAAAATAATGAGATTTAAAAGAGACATATCAGAATTGTTAAGTCCACAGTATTACAGTATTTACTTGAAGGTCTGTCTTCTTATTCCAGTGTTCCTATTCTACTAAGCCACTTTCGTGACTCCTACTTGAAAATTGCTTTCAGAACTGTATTACAAGCCCCACATGAAAAAGCCTGCCATGATTTATAATTGGTAGCTATAATCATACTTCAGTTTTTGGTAGCTTCTCTAGAATAACATTTAACCTTAAAAAAAATCAAATCCATCCTCAAAAAAAGGACACTACTTGCCCATCATTTATGTTGTCCAGTATAAAATCATGCAGGCTGTGTTAGTCTTTTGGGGCTGCTGTAACACAATTACCGTAGACTGGGTGGCTAAAACGGCAAACATTTATTTCTTATACTTCTGGAGGCTGGGAAGTCCAGGATCAAGCTGCGGGCGAATTCATTGTCTGGTGAGGGCCTGCTTCCTGGTTCATAAATGGTCCTCTTCTCACTGTGTCCTCACATGGTGGAAGGAGTAGTAAAGCTCTCTGAGGTATTTTTTATGAGGGCACTAATTGCACTCATGATGTCTTCACCCTCATGACCTAATCACCCCCCAAATGCCCTGCTTCCTAATACTGTTATAATGAGGGTTAGGGTTTCAACATATAAATGTTGGGGGACACAAACTTTGCACAGGCTCAGAAAAAAGGTAAGTACAACAGTTTTCATCAACAGTAGTACCAATGGGATAAAGTTGCCCTCTCCCAGGAAGAGAAGGCAATCCTCCTTTGTATAAAAAATTCTGGTGTTGGTGCGTATATTAGAGGTAAAAAACAGAATAGTTCCGATATCCTACATGTCTACAAACACAGTGGTTGTTCCTTTAGTGGTTCTCTTGAATCTCTTTGGGGAGATTAATATTTACTCTGTATTCTTTTCGAAAGGGCTGACCTGTGTATATTCCTAGTAAGGAACATAAGACATACAAATGACTAACAGGTTTTTAAGATCAAATCAAGTATATCTGTGAAGTATTTATTCCTATTCCCAGCAGGAATTTGGAAACAGGGTCTGTGTCCTCATTAGAGTTCTCAGGGAAGTGGTGATGTTAATTGCAAAGAATGACATCATTATTCAAGTGAGAAAGAAATTAAACTGAGTTTAAAAACTGTATATTTATAGATTAATAGCTTGATTCATTTTTTACATTCATCTAAAAATACCAATGTGAAACTACATTTATTAATTTTTTTTTTCACACACACACACTGTATTTTATTTTTACAAGAGATAAATAGACTGACACCAAGCATTGTACATGGATGACCACAACAAAAGCAACAATGATTGCAATTACCAAACCTGAAACACACTCATACTATGTCATAATATTGACATTCAGTTCAGTAATCCTCCACTGTAACAGCTCCTTTACTTTGCAGTGAAAATTGATTTGTATATTCTTTGCCTCTCAGTCCTTGTGGGATTTTTTTTTTAATTCAGACAGAAAGTCACAAAAATTATACTCATCCTCATCAGTTCACTCAGTCCCATGTAATTACATGTAATTAAATTTTTTTTTTCATCTTGATCTTTTGTTAGCACTTTTTTGAGTTCATCAGTTTTTTATTAGAGTTCTGAAAATGCTTATTCATTCAGTTCAGCAGTACAGTCAGTTACCAGAAACCTGTACTTGTCACAGTCTTTTCCATGAATTTCTTGAAGATGAAACCCTTTTATAGGAACATATTTGCAAAAGCATCAGAGTACACCCAGAACTGTCTGTAAATGACAAAAGACTTAAAAATGACCACAGTTAAAGATTTGATGAAAGTTCATAATAATGCAGTTGACAAGAAAATTAGTTATTTCTGAGATATACATTTTAAAGTAATAACTAGGATTATTACTTATAACATTATACCAGAACATATAAGATTTTTAGAAATTTCATGTAATGTCTGAAACATTTATATTAACATATTTCCATACAAATAACCCAATGAAAGTTTAGTATTAGTTGTTTTGTTTGTTTGTTTTTTTATACTGCAGGTTCTTATTAGGCATCAATTTTATACACATCAGTGTATACATGTCAATCCCAATCGCCCAATTCAGCACACCACCATCCCCACCCCACCGCAGTTTTCCCCCCTTGGTGTCCATATGTCCATTCTCTACATCTGTGTCTCAACTTCTGCCCTGCAAACCAGCTCATCTGTACCATTTTTCTAGGTTCCACATACATGCATTAATATACGATATTTGTTTTTCTCTTTCTGACTTACTTCACTCTGTATGACAGTCTCTAGATCCATCCACATCTCAACAAATGACTCAATTTCGTTCCCTTTTATGGCTGAGTAATATTCCATTGTATATATGTACCACAACTTCTTTATCCACTCGTCTGTTGATGGGCATTTAGGTTGCTTCCATGACCTGGCTATTGTAAATAGTGCTGCAATGAACATTCGGGTGCATGTGTCTTTTTGAATTACGGTTTTCTCTGGGTATATGCCCAGTAGTGGGATTGCTGGGTCATATGGTAATTCTAATTTTAGTTTTTTAAGGAACCTCCATATTGTTCTCCATAGTGGCTGTATCAATTTACATTCCCACCAACAGTGCAAGAGGGTTCCCTTTTCTCCACACCCTCTCCAGCATTTGTTGTTTGTAGATTTTCTGATGATGCCCATTCTAACAGGAGTGAGGTGATACCTCATTGTAGTTTTGATTTGCGTTTCTCTAATAATTAGTGATGTTGAGCATCTTTTCATGTGCTTCGTGGCCGTCTGTATGTCTTCTTTGGAGAAATGTCTATTTAGGTCTTCTGCCCATTTTTGGATTGGGGTGTTTGTTTCTTTAATATTGAGCTGAATGAGCTGTTTATATATTTTGGAGATTAATCCTGTGTCCGTTGATTCATTTGCAAAAATTTTCTCCCATTCTGAGGGTTGTCTTTTCGTCTTGTTTATGGTTTCCTTTGCTATGCAAAAGCTTTGAAGTTTCATTAGGTCCCATTTGTTTATTTTTGTTTTTATTTCCATTACTCTAGGAGGTGGATCAAAAAAGATCTTGCTGTGATTTATGTCAAAGAGTGTTCTTCCTATGTTTTCCTCTAAGAGTTTTATAGTGTCCAGTGTTATATTTAGGTCTCTAATCCATTTTGAGTTTATTTTTGTGTATGGTGTTAGGGAGTATTCTAATTTCATTCTTTTACATGTAGCTGTCCAGTTTTCCCAGCACCACTTATTGAAGAGACTGTCTTTTCTCCATTGTATATCTTTGCCTCCTATGTCATAGATTAGTTGACCATAGGTGCGTGGGTTAATCTCTGGGCTTTCTATCTTGTTCCATTGATCTATGTTTCTGTTTTTGTGCCAGTACCATATTGTCTTGATTACTGTAGCTTTGTAGTATAGTCTGAAGTCAGGGAGTCTGATTCCTCCAGCTCCATTTTTTTCCCTCAAGACTGCTTTGGCTATTCGGGGTCTTTTGTGACTCCACACAAATTTTAAGATGATTTGTTCTAGCTCTGTAAAAAATGCCATTGGTAATTTGATAGGGATTGTATTGAATCTGTAGATTGCTTTGGGTAGTATAGTCATTTTCACAATGTTGATTCTTCCAATCCAAGAACATGGTATATCTCTCCATCTGTTGGTATCATCTTTAATTTCTTTCATCAGTGTCTTATTGTGTTCTGCATACAGGTCTTTTGTCTCCCTAGGTAGGTTTATTCCTAGGTATTTTATTCTTTTTGTTGCAATGGTAAATGGGAGTGTTTCCATAATTTCTCTTTCAGATTTTTCATCATTAGTGTATAGGAATGCAAGAGATTTCTGTGCATTAATTTTGTATCCTGCAACTTTACCATATTCATTAATTAGCTCTAGCAGTTTTCTGGTGGCAGTTTTAGGATTCTCTATGTATAGTATCATGTCATCCGCAAACAGTGAGAGTTTTACTTCTTCTTTTCCAATTTGTATTCCTTTTATTTCTTTTTCTTCTCTGATTGCCGTGGCTAGGACTTCCAGAACGATGTTGAATAATAGTGGTGAGAGTGGACATCCTTGTCTCGTTCCTGATCTTAGAGGAAATGCTTTCAGTTTTTCACCATTGAGAATGATGTTTGCTGTGGGTTTGTCATATATGGCCTTTATTATGTTGAGGTAGGTTCCCTCTATGCCCACTTTCTGGAGAGTTTTTATCTGAAATGGGTGTTGAATTTTGTCAAAAGCTTTTTCTGCATCTATTGAGATGATCATATGGTTTTTCTTCTTCAATTTGTTAATATGGTGTATCACATTGATTGATTTGCGTATGTTGAAGAATCCTTGCATCCCTGGGATAAATCCCACTTGATCGTGGTGTATGATCCTTTTAATGTGTTGTTGGATTCTGTTTGCTAGTATTTTGTTGAGGATTTTTGCATCTATATTCATCAGTGATATTGGTCTGTAATTTTCTTTTTTTGTAGTGTCTTTGTCTGGCTTTGGTATCAGTGTGATGGCGGCCTCATAGAATGAGTTTGCAATTATTCCTTCCTCTGCAACTTTTTGGAGGAGCTTGAGAGGGATAAGTGTTAACTTGTCTCTAAATGTTTGATAGAATTCACCCGTGAAGCCATTAGGTCCTGGAATTTTGTTTCTTGGGAGTTTTAAAATCACAGTTTCAATTTCAGTACCTGTCATTTGTCTGTTCATATTTTCTGTTTCTTCCTGGTTCAGTCTTGGAAGGTTATACCTTTCTAAGAATTTGTCCATTTCTTCCAGGTTGTCCATTTTATTGGCATAAAGTTGCTTGTAGTAGTCTCTTAGGATGCTTTGTATTTCTGCGGTGTCTGTTGTAACTTCTCCTTTTTCATTTCTGATTTTATTGATTTGAGTCCTCTCCCTCTTTTTCTTGATGAGTCTGGCTAATGGCTTATCAATTTTGTTTATCTTCTCAAAGAACCAACTTTTAGTTTTATTGATCTTTGCTATTGTTTTCTTTGTTTCTATTTCATTTATTTCTGCTCTGATCTTTATGATTTCTTTCCTTCTGCTAACTTTGGGTTTTGTTTGTTCTTCTTTGTCTAGTTTCTTTAGGTGTAAGGTTAGATTGTTTACTTGAGATTTTTCTTGTTACTTGAGATAGGCTTGTATAGCTATAAACTTCCCTCTTAGAACTGCTTTTGCTGCATCCCATAGGTTTTGGGTTGTCGTGTTTTCATTGTCATTTGTCTCTAGGTATTTTTTGATTTCCTCTTTGATTTCTTCAGTGATCTCTTGGTTATTTAGTAACGTATTGTTTAGCCTCCATGTGTTCGTCTTTTTTACGTTTTTTCCCCTGTAATTCATTTCTAATCTCATAGCGTTGTGGTGAGAAAAGATGCTTGATATGATTTCACTTTTCTTAAATTTACTGAGGCTTGATTTGTGAACCAAGATGTGATCTATCCTGGAGAATGTTCCGTGTGCACTTGAGAAGAACGTGTAATCTGCTGTTTTTGGATGGAATGTCCTATATATATCAATTAAATCTAACTGGTCTATTGTGTCATTTAAAGCTTCTGTTTCCTTATTTATTTTCATTTTGGATGATCTGTCCATTGGTGTAAGTGAGGTGTTAAAGTCCCCCACTATTATTGTGTTACTGTCAATTTCCTCTTTTATAGCTGTTAGCAGTTGCCTTATGTATTGAGGTGCTCCTATGTTGGGTGCATATATATTTATAATTGTTATATCTTCTTCTTGGATTGATCCCTTGATCATTATGTAGTGTCCTTCCTTGTCTCTTGTAACATTCTTTATTTTAAAGTCTATTTATCTGATATGAGTATAGCTACTCCAGCTTTCTTTTGATTTCCATTTGCATGGAATATCTTTTTCCATCCCCTCACTTTCAGTCTGTATGTGTCCCTAGGTCTAAAGTGGGTCTCTTGTAGACAGCATATATATGGTTCTTGTTTTTGTATCCATTCAGCCAGTCTATGTCTTTTGGTTGGGGCATTTAATCCATTCACGTTTAAGGTAATTATCGATATGTATGTTCCTATGACCATTTTCTTAAGTGTTTTGGGTTTGTTTTTGTAGGTCCTTTTCTTCTCTTGTGTTTCCCACTTAGAGAAGTTCCTTTAGCATTTGTTGTAGAGCTGGTTTGGTGGTGCTGAATTCTCGTAACTTTTGCTTGTCTGTAAGGCTTTTGATTTCTCCATCCAGTCTAAATGAGATCCTTGCCGGGTAGAGTAATCTTGGTTGTAGGTTCTTCCCTTTCATCACTTTAAGTATATCATGCCACTCCCTTCTGGCTTGTAGAGTTTCTGCTGAGAAATCAGCTGTTAACCTTATGGGAGTTCCCTTGTATGTTATTTGTCGTTTTTCCCTTGCTGCTTTCAATAATTTTTCTTTGTCTTTAATTTTTGCCACTTTGATGACTATGTGTCTCGGCATGTTTCTCCTTGGGTTTATCCTGTATGGGACTCTCTGCGCTTCCTGGACTTGGGTGGCTATTTCCTTTCCCATGTTAGGGAAGTTTTTGACTATAATCTCTTCAAATATTTTCTCTGGTCCTTTCTGTCTCTCTTCTCCTTCTGGGACCCCTGTAATGCGAATGTTGCTGCGTTTAATGTTGTCCCAGAGGTCTCTTAGGCTGTCTTCATTTCTTTTCATTCTTTTTTCTTTAGTCTGTTCCGCAGCAGTGAATTCCACCATTCTGTCTTCCAGGTCACTTATCCGTTCTTCTGCCTCAGTTATTCTGCTATTGATTCCTTCTAGTGTAGTTTTCATTTCAGTTATTGTATTGGTCATCTCTGTTTGTTTGTTCTTTAATTCTTCTAGGTCTTTGTTAATCATTTCTTGCATCTTCTCTATCTTTGCCTCCATTCTTATTCTGAGGTCCTGGATCATCTTCACTATCATTATTCTGAATTCTTTTTCTGGAAGGTTGCCTATCTCCACTTCATTTAGTTGTTTTTCTGGGGTTTTTTCTTGTTCCTTCATCTGGTACATAGCCCTCTGCCTTTCCATCTTGTCTATCTTGCTGTAACTGTGGTTTTTGGTCCACAGGCTGCAGGATTGTAGTTTTTCTTGCTTCTGCTGTCTGCCCTCTGGTGGTTGAGGCTTGATGGGAGGCTCTGGTAGTGGGTAGAGCTGACTGTTGCTGTCTATTAATTATTTTCAATGGAAGAAAAGTATAAAAAGGAAACAGTTGCTCATAATTCCATTGCCAGACATTGGAGGTGGGTAACCGAAAAGTAATACATGTAAAAGATTAGCTGACGTTGAAAATAAAATGGTCTATATATATGATCCAGTGTAAAGTAAAAAATAATGTATAAAGTGAAGTGTTTTCTCCTTTTATATTACATTTATGAGGATTTACATGTGTATTCTTATACACGTAAACAATAAATGGGATCACGATAAATGGAATCATGATACAAATGTTGTCTTGTACCTTGCTTTTTTAAACTTAATAATTTTTTTTCAGATATTTTATTGTAAAGCAGTGTATACAGATATAAAGCATTCTTTTAGAACTTCCATCATATGGTTGTATTATAGTTTATTAAATTATGGACATTTTAGGGTGTTTCTTGTTCTTCACTATCAGAAAAATTTCTACATTGAACATCCTTGTAGCTGTGTTTTGGCATCCTTTGGAAAGTGCAAGGCAGATTCCTCTTGATGAAATGAAAGTACTGGATAATATCAAATTGAAAAATAGTTGTATCAATTTATAGTCACTTTACTATTTTCCAACCTGATAAGTGAAAATGGTGTGTGTGTGTGTATTTTTAATTGAGGTGAGATTCACATAGTATAAAATTCAATATTTAAAGTGTACAATTTAGTGATATTTAGTACATTCACAATGTTGTGTGATCATCAGCCCATCTAGTGTCAAAACATTTTCATCACCAAAAATGGATAAAGCAGTCACTACCCACTTCCCTCCCATCCCCAACCTAGCCCCTGGCAACCAATAATCTGCTTTCTGTCTTTATGGATTTATCTATTCTAGATATTTTATGTAAGTAGAATCATACAATATTTGTTCTTTTGTGTATAGCTTTCATGGCTTAGCATAACATTTTTGAGCTTAATCCTCATTGTAGCGTGTATCAAGACTTCATTTCTTTTGTGGATGAGTAATATTCTATCGTATGGATATACCACATTTGTTTATCCATTCATTTATTGATGGATGTTTACATTTTTACATCTTTTGGCTATTATGAATAGTGCTGCTGTGAACATTTGTGTACAAGTATTTGTTAGATCACCTGTTTTCCATTCTTTTGAGTATATTCCTAGTTGCAGAATTGCTGTGTCTTATAGTAATTCTTTGTTTAACCTTTTGAGGGCCTGCTAAACTGATTTCCACAGCAACTGTATTGTTGTACATTCTCACCAGCAATATACAAAGGTTGGAATTTCTCCACATCCTCACCACTACTTGTTCTTTGTTTTGTTTTAAATCATAGCTGTCCCAGTGGGAGTGAATGGTTTTTATTTGCACTTCCCAAATGAATAATGATGTTGAGCATTTCTTTATGTGCTTGTTGGCCAAATAGAAGTATATCTTCTTTAGAGGAATAACTATTAAAACTTAATTGAGCTTTGTGTTGTTAAGTTATAAATGTTCTTTATATATTCTGGATAGTAGGCCCTTATCAGATATATGACTTGCAAATATTTTCTCCCATTCTGTAGGTTGTCTTTTTAACTTTCTTGATAATGTCCTTTGGTGTACAACATTTTTTAACTTTTATGAAGTCTAATTTATTTTTTCTTTTTTTTACTCATGTTTTTGCTGTTATATTTGAAGCCATTGCCAAATCCAAAGTTATGAAGACTTTCCTGTATGTTTTTTCCCTAAGAGTTTTATAGTTTTAGCTCTTATGTTTAAACCTTTGGTCCACTTTGAGTTAATTTTTATATATATTGTAAGATACGGGTTCAGTTTCATTCTTCCAGTTGTAAATATCTAGTTGCCCCAGCACTATTTGCTGAAGGTACTATTCTTTCTGTATTACATGGTTTGAATACCTTTGTCAAAAATCAGTTGACCATATATATTTGGTTTATTTCTGTACTCTCAATTCTATTCCATTGCTTCATATTATATTATTGGCTTTTTGATTTGCATTTCTTTTGATGGAAATAAGGTTGATCATATTTCATGTTTCCTTGCTATTTGTTTTTATTTTGCCATTAACTGCTTATTCATAGCCTTTCCTATTTTTTTGATTGGGCTCTATTTTTCTTGATTTTGTGTACTCTGTGGATTGCAGAAATTAGCCTTTTATCTGTCATTTATGATGAAAATATTTTCCTAGTTTATGCTTTTTTATTTTTGACTTTTTATGGTATTTTTAATGCAGAATTAAATGTTTTCAGGTCATCATGATTATTGTCTTTTTCATTTGTGACTTCCGGATTTTATATACTGCCTTTCCTACTTAAAGAGTATAAATAAATTTGTTCTATGTATTCTTCTAGAACTTTGGTTTTATTTTTCCTTTTAAATATGTTCTTTTTTTTTACAATTTTTATTATAAAAATGACACATGCTTTTATAGTAAATTTTAAAACTCCAAATATTTATATATAAAAGGTTTATCTCATTTTTCTTCTTACCATCCCTTTCATTCCCATTCCCTCTGGTTAAATACCCTGGCGGTACTCTTTCACATTTTGCTCCATGCTAGTGCAGACATATTTGTATAATTTTTTACTTTTATGTTTGTGTGTGTGTGGTTTGTTTGTTTGTTTGTTTAGAGGAATGAGAGGCCTTTTGAACCAGAAACCTGGTAAGTATATCGAAAAATGTAGAATAAAATAGTTTTATAAAGTTTCATAAATTAATGTATTCCATCCTGAAAGAGATTATTTTGAATGGTGAACTACTTTAAAATTTAATTCACAGCCTCCTTCTCCTATATACTCAGATTAATGGTTTGACCTAATTTCTTATTACCTCATCACTCCCTTTCCCATCCTCCCACCTCACACCAGTCACAGAGGACTTAAATCATCAGCTTATTTGTTATTCAGCGAGTCGGTCTTTCAAGGAGGTTGTCATTTATGACACAGTGTTTTTTAAATTTTGTTTTGCTTGAGACACACATTAGAACTAGATGATGTTTAAAAATATTTTTTCCTATTTTCAACATGAAGAGTAAATTTGACAATTAGGTTTCAATGGGGAGTTGAATGATTTGAAATTTAAGTTCTCTTTACATGTATATTGATAGGGCAAAAATCTACGGAACCATCCAATGACGTTGCAGAGAGTTTGCACTGGAAAGTTAGAGGTGCATTTTAACTGAAAATCTGAATGGTTCCGTTGGTTTCTTGTCATTCTGAGTTGGGAAGTATTGCCAGTTCTTCTGAACTGTAGCCAGTCCCTTCTTACAGACCACAGAGCAGAGTTTTGCAGCCAAGAGCTCCAGCTGGAGGAGACCAGGATAAGATACTTGAGGAAAGAGATTTGCAGAAAATGTTGACAGCACACATGATGCTTGATATAAGTTAAATTTGATTCCTAATTTTCTTCCTGTCAAATCAGGATCTTTGGAGCTTAAAACTCTCAGCAGTCATTATTAACTGGCCTCCTCAGACTTGAACCAAGAAAATTACTATCAGTGTGTTTCTCCCCATGAAGTGCACATTTCCTCTGCCTTGTGAAGACTGGTGTCACCACTGCATTACAAACGTGACTGAAAGGTTTTTTAAGATCTTAGAGTGTGTGTGTGTGTGTGTGTGTGTGTGTGTGTATGTGTGTGTTTGTTTTATAACTAGCAGCTTTATTTTTTTATTCTGTACTTCAACGTGCCATTTTAAGTTCAGTGTTCTTTGTTTTATATATCAACTTTATTTTTCTTCATTTCCAGTTTTTTCATTTGCCCATCTTTTTATTGTATTTGACTTTTAATCAAATGTTTTCCTTTTACGATACATATAGTCTTTTCCTCGAATATGCTTGTTAAAGCTAAAATCAAATGGTGAAGCCCTAATTATATTGGCATCGTGAAGCATTGTGTTTGTGTGTTGTAAGGAGAGAATCAGATTGATCAGCTCAAAAATGTAACTGATGAGTACACCAAAAAAATGCCAAGAGGTAGTTGACAATTATCAATGGAAGGTGGTTGAAATACTTAACACAGATAATGTAATCTTGCAAATAATAAGGAAATAACATAACCCTTTCTTTGTTTATAATTTTACCACTTGTATTATCCTCAAAAAGGTA
The DNA here is from genome assembly GCF_009873245.2 of Balaenoptera musculus. Classification (NCBI taxonomy): domain Eukaryota; kingdom Metazoa; phylum Chordata; class Mammalia; order Artiodactyla; family Balaenopteridae; genus Balaenoptera; species Balaenoptera musculus. Next base: position 40,747,631 of record NC_045799.1, read on the forward strand.
AAATTGACTGATTTGAGTTTAACAAATTTTCCCTCTTCCACCTTCTGATGAAGATAACTAATAATTCCAAAATAAGAAACAAGATGAGCATCTGGAGAGAAAACAGAGAGAAGCACGGAGCCCTAAATATACCTAACAGGTTGGATCATCAACCACCAGTGACCCAAGAGTCAGCTGAATGCATTTTCAAATGAGATGTATTTGTTGGTTATTGCATTTCTGGGGATTGGAAACAGTTGATCTTATATGTACATGCATTTTGATAATTTTGGGAGATGGGTAAATATTTCTCGTAGGTTTATCTTATGTGCTTCCATTAAACACTGCCAGAGTAATCTGAAACTTTTTTAAAAAAGGAAATATATTGACAGCTGAAAGGGATGATACTAGGGTTCACAGTAAGAATGAAAAGGTTAGAGAGTGACCAGTAAATACACTGACTGGATGTTTTTGGAACCTGTCACTGTTTGTATTTGTCTCTGTGAAATATAGTTTTCTTAAACTCAAGAACCTTCCATCTACTTGCTACATATCAGTACTACATGTTTATTCTTTCTTACTTACCAATAATTGTTAGCCATATTGTTAGACATAGTATATAAATGCAGAGTCACAAAGGGGCTATTTTTTAGTTCCAAACTTGTTGCTGACTTTGTAGCCCATTGGATAAGTCAGTTATTGTCTCTGGAACTTACAGTCTCATTCAAAAAGGGCTTAATGCCACTTGTTTGTTATTACAAGTAAAGTTTTATTGAAAAACAGATCAAAAAAGGAAATTAACTCCAACTCAAAAATTTGGTGAATCAAATGGGCTCTTATACGTCTTCTATCAGGCAGAAAACTTTAATGATGCTTGAGTTTATTATGTTTCTTTTTTTTTTTTTTTTCTACTGCATCCTAGAGCTAAGACCTTGCAAAACCAAGAATATATCATAAGAAGAACTTATGTTTTCACTGGCACTGCCAGCTGAATGATTGGGTAAAAGATGGTAGGTGGTGAAACATGCTGGAAGTTCTGTCTTGTTATGCAAATTACAGGTTTACCTTTCCTGCTTGTTTTATTTATAAACCAGCCTACTTGTCATATTTTAAAATGCCAACACTCTTAAGATAGGTGGATGGACTGACATTACCAGTTTCCACATGCCTGGTGGGCTGGTTGCTGTGTTTCGGAGCTGGCTATTTATTTACTTTACCTATCTGCCTATCTATCTATCTATCTATCTATCTATCTATCTATCTATCTATCATCTATCTATCTATCTATCTAGAAACAGATATGGAAGACCATCCTCCTGTGACAGTGAGGGTAGTACCATTAGTGTCACTGCATGAAGAGGGTGAGAGTAAGAGAAGAAAAGTTAAATTATCTAGGGAGGTGGTTCGACAGAGAACTAAAATTGCTTCACCTAGAACCTAAATGCAAAACATTGGGCAGCTCTTTAGGGTGCTTGTACTCTGGCAAAAAGAATAATCAGGTTCAGAAGTTTCCTAGAATGGACAGCTTTCATTTTCTGTCTTACACACACACTTCTGAAATTCCTTAAGTAGAGAATACACTATTATTTTATATAGAGAATATACTATTATCATATATGCCAGTTGTCGAGCAAAAACCCAGGTATTTTTAAAAATAAATTTATTTATTTTATTTACTTATTTTTGGCTGCGCTGGTTCTTCATTGCTGCATGTGTGGGCTTTCTCTAGTTGTGGTGAGTGGGGGCTACTCTTCGTTGCGGTGCATGGGCTTCTCATTGAGGTGGTTTGTCTTGTTGCGGAGCACGGGCTTTAGGCACGCAGGCTGCAGTAGTTGTGGCACGTGGGCTAAGTAGTTGCGGCTCCTGGGCTCTAGAGCCCAGGCTCAGTAGTTGTGGTGCACGGGCTTAGTTGCTCCGCGGCATGTGGGATCTTCCCGGACCAGGGCTCGAACCCGTGTCCCCTGCGTTGGCAGGCGGATTCTTAACCACTGTGCCACCAGGGAAGTCCCCAGCCGAGGCGCTTTTAAGTCCTGTCTCTGCAAAGTCTTCCTTCCTGTAATTCTGTATCCTGTTGTGATAGTGATAATTAATATGCCCTACATCCTATCCAGTGACTATCTGGTCCTCTTGAGCCAAAGTCTTAAGATGCTACACTCTGAAAGGAACCAAGTGAACAGCTTTTGATGTAGAGCAACATTAAAGTAGTTCAATATAATATATAAAGTTTTAAACATTTTTAATTTCCACAGTGTCTTCTTTTAAAACAGTAACTGTGGAGTAATATAGATTTAGGGAAGCAATGTGTTTTAGGGATTAAGACTTTGGCATCAGACTGGCATGGGTTTGAATCCACATTTCTTTGGTATTTATTTGGCTATTTGTTGCCCTTTTTTACTTTCTGAGCTTTAGCACCTTCATGTGTAAAATGGATTCAATAATCCCTACACCACTGGGTTTCTGTGAGACTCAGGTAATATTATACCTAGGAAGTGCTTGATATAATACTTGGCATGTTATAAATCCTGAATACATGGTTGTTAAGATCAATAGTATGAGATTAATCCAATATATTTTCTGTTTAACTTTTTGTAGTACAGTTTCTGTATAAATTTCTGTAAAAAGTTATCACTCTTATGGTTTCCATCTGCAAATTTACTACAGTGATGTCAGTGAAATAGTTTGAGTCAATATAAAAATGCCATGAGCTCAGCCTATAACAAGGTATTTAAGAAGTATTTTGGATTATACGTAGCTCTAAAGTCTCCAATAGTGAATATTCTAACACGTTTTTTGTTGTGATGAATATTTTTCAATTTAAGGTGCTTCCTGCAGGACAGTAATCTCTTATTGAAAAACAGGTAGCCATAGGTTTGGGAACATAGAATGGCAATTCTGGAATTATAAACATGTTGGCAGCATAACTAAACTTTGAAATAGAAAAGTTTTTTTTTTTTTTTTTGAAATGAAATGGGCAGGAGAAGTAAGATGGAAACATTTTCTTGAAGAAATTTGTACTTAAAAAGTTGTCTATATGAACTTTTATAACTTTTATATAGTATTCTTGAAATGTATAGAGATCAGGCAGTTGTGCATTATCTTTTAAAAGAGATGATAGTCTTCTAACAGTGTTAAGGTTGTGCATCTTATCAAATGAGCCATTTGGTGTTGGATTTTTTAGATTCTTGAGTTGGAGTTTGGTGTGAATAGATACATGAAAATATAGGAAACACTGGAAAAAAATTTGTGGGAAATAAATCCATCCTTAAAAAAGTATTTTGGATTGGAAGTTATAAATTTTAAAAGTAAAAATGTCCGTAATAAGATATTTATATACAGACAAACTTTTAGAGGCTGCGGGCTATGATATATATTTATTGTGCTGACCACATGGTTCATTTTAGTCAATTGTTTCTGAGAATCTAAAAGAATTTTTTTTTTTGACCTGGACAGAAAACCTGTCATAAAATATAATTGAGAAATAGAAAGAGTTCAATTTTGTGTTCATGTTTGATGCTGTAAATCCCCTATAATTAAGATTTAAATGTATAAATATAATGATGAATCTATTTGCATGGATCATAAAAAAATAAGTTTAGGATATGAGGCTGGTAAAGATCCTTCATTTGTTGGATAATGCTGAATGCCTTTCTACAGGCATTCTTGGGTTTGGGATGGGATGAATCAGACCAGGCGTTTGGGGAACAGTCTACTGGGCTGTGGCAAGGGCTCATAGGAGGGTTCCAAAGTAGACCATTGGTAGAGAGACTGGCCTTAGAGAGTCTGTTGGAAGTTTAGGCAAGTGATAAAGGAGCCTAGTGTTATGATGCAGTCCTTGGAAAGGACACAGAAAGTAGCACCATCAGGGTCTGGCTGCTGGTAATGGTCAGAAGTCCAGGTAGGGATATAGAAGTGGGAAAGCTGACTCTGGAAGGACTGTGAATCAGGTCAAGAAAGGAAAGGACCTCGTATCTTAGAGTTAGTCATCAAATATGCATTTGGAATGTAATATGTACAAAGCATTGAGCTAAGAGTGATGAGGGTTATAAATGTAATAGATTGTTCATGCTCACTGAAGAAGTTACATAGGGGAGTGAAAACATGTACACAGATGTTCTTGTCTTCTACGTTGCAAATGCTGATGGAAGGTTCAAAGATAAATAGGCAAGCAAAGAAGAAAGAAGGAAGTTTGACAACCCACATACTGTATAATTAGTTATTAAATAAAAGAAAAAGAAGGAACACTAAAATTATTTTCTTTATATTTGAATGAATTGGCTACATGCAAATATGGGAGAAGAGTCAAAAAGTATTATTACAAACTTGTTCAACATAAGAGGAAAGGATTAGCTGTCGAAAATAGATGTATCTGAAAGTTATCATTGGACAGCAAAACCCTTTGAAGGGTTGTTGCAAAAAATCAGTAAATTGGGATTACTTGGTGTTTAAAATGTGATATTGAACGTTTCTGTTTTTCTAATGTAATATAACCATTGATAAAATTGCAAGTGTTAAATATTTTTCTTCAGTAACTGTTATAGGGTGCTATCTCCTGTGTATTACAAAGTATTCAGCTATCGATATTTTGAATGATTAACCCTCAATTTGTCCATGATTTGCCTTTTTATTTTGCATCTCATCTAAATTCATTCTTGTAAAGTATTGGTAATACAAGCAAGCCCCAATGTAAGCCCATCTAATGAATTGTTTCCACAGTCTATTGCCGTGCATACCATGGACGCGGTAAAAGGAAATTAAGCCCTGTGATGGGATTATAAATCACTTTGCTGAGATGGATAAGAAAGCACATATCTTTGAATGGATGTGGCACTTGGGATTCTTAAAAACAGGAGTAAACCTGATTTTTTATAATATCTCTCACATGAATACGTTTGTTGTATTACTTTTATAAATTATTTTAAATCTTTTTTTAAAAAAGACTCCTTAGTTTTGCTTATCCTTTTCAGGACTTGCTTTCACAAATATTATTTTAAAATACAACTTGAATGTATTCATTTCATCAGTCAAGATAATTTATCCATTGAATCCCACATTTGATTTCCTTTTCTAACAGAGGGGCAGTTAATACTTGATAATGAATCCTTTTACAAATTCTCATATTTTAAAAATAAAATTTTTGAGCTTTAGAATTTCTTTGAAATGCATTTTCATGATGTATATTAGCCAAAATTTGAAATACAAAATTTATTAAGTGAAATTTGAAGAATTAACACCACAGTGTAGTTTTATATGCATTTTATCAATAAATCACATGTGAGTGTGCATGTGTGCATGCATGTATGAGTATGTAACCTCTCTTTGAACACGGTCATGAAGTTCTCTCTTCAGTAGGCTCAATTTCCCCCAGCTCCTGGACAGATCTATTGTAAGTCTGTGACTTTTCAGGTCACTTTCAGGTAGCAATAGAAAGCCTATGGTCTTAAATCACAAATAGTCTGAATTCAGTACTAATATGTCTAGCAGTTCTGTGTAATAATCAAAACTGCAAACGTGATTTAAAGTTGAGGCTTCTTTTCTCTTCTAAATGGGGTTTATTGCAGGGCAGTTGCTTGCATGTAGGGAAGAAGGGCAGGGCCATCTGTTATCCAGGGTTAGAATGGTGAAGAAGAGATAAAAGAACAATAAAAGTTTTTACTTGACTGGTATTGTTTTACACTGGAGTCATATTTAAAGTTGATTCTTTGTTGTGGGCTCTTTCTCTCCCACCCCCTCCCTCTACTTCTGTTTCCTTTGTCAAAGGGAATACGTATATCCTGATTCTAGGTGGTTACTTACTACTTCTTATGTCCATATGTACCTGATGGTAACACCTACAGTTTCTTCTGAGGCCTCATATTCTTCTCTAGGTGGCTCTCTTGGACCAGACTTCACATGACCCCACACCAGCACTCTCTCAAACATGGTCCACGTGTGGCTCAAGGGAAAACCATTCTTTGACCCAAAAATCTCGGGGAAAGCAGGCTGATTCCTTCACACAGCTCCTGCCATCAGAGCAAGTGAATAACCCCTCTGTCACTTTTTAGATTTTCCAGGCGAAGTCAGACACCATTAATACCTTGTCACTCTGCAATATGTCCCCTTTAGGGGCCATATATTAAGCTGAGAGGCAAGGAGGAGACACCCACACGCTCCTCCCTTTTATTAGGGGTTGGAGCTTCACCATGTGCAGAAGCTCTCCCCAGAATCTACTCCTCAGTCTTTATTATGTTAATCTCTAAATACTGACTCTCATAATAGAGTAGATGAAGGGTTTAATAGTTTTAGGTTTTCAGATACGTCCTTTGAAAACTGCAATCTTATCTGACAGCTGACTTTAGAATATTTTGTACCTCAATCAAAATTTACATTTTATATATTATTAAAAATCTACAAAATGAAAATTTTGCTTAAGTGACTTTGAATTTTTTTCCATTAAAACTGCCATGGTTCTAATTTGACATAATTTTACATATCTTGATACTCAGAATATGTGAAGAACGTGTGATACAGGAAAATATAATTCAAAGATTCAAGATTTACTGAAAATACTTGGAAAGGAACTGATTTTTCTAATATTTGTACTGTATCAGTATATATATGTACATATATATATAAAATCATAGATGCTTTTAAATAGTTTTTTCTTTTTCAAAGAGTGTTTTCAAAGATTGGTTAACAAGAAGTTTTTTCTGGCATACTTACCTAACCCCGCTCATGACATGAATTAACATTTTTATGTGGTTTTTAGATTTTCTGTATTTTTTGTTTTAAAAATACCTCAAATATCACCTAGTAGTAGTAGATTATACACAATAGAATAAATCAAGGATTTCCGTTGTTTCTGGAGGAACATGTAGGTGGCAAGGAAGATAATGTGGTTATTTTTCAGCACTTTGATTGTGATGTTAGGAAATTAAGAGTAAATATCTAGTTAATAGTGAATGACATAGGTATAATATCAGGAATAAATTAGGATTGAAGATAAAGATTGGGGAGTCATATCAAGGACGTTAGGAGAGAGGATGATATCAGACAGTGGTCTGTGGAGGAGAAGCCTACTCTGCCTAGCATATTGGGAGGTTATCTTTACAGAGGAAGAAGCATCATTCGGAGACTAAGGCAGGAAAGAAATCCAAAAGGTTAAGAAAAAAGCCAGGATGGCAGGATGCTATGGAAGCCAAGCAACCAAAGATAGTTGCAAGAAAAAAGGAGACTCTGCAGCAGAAGAGTGAAGGAGAGTGAAAGAGTCTTTGGATTTGGAAACAAAGGAGTTAGGAGAGAAGCCAGACTGCCGGAAGTTGAAGCAGGAGATTTTGTACATTTATTTGAAAAAATAGGTAAGACAAGGAATGTAAGAAATAAAATAATCACTAGAAGAGGCATGGGGGCAAAAGAAGTATTTTTTTAAAAAAATCAAAGACTTGTGAACATTTGAAAGAGTTAGTGGCATGTGAGAAATTACAGTAAAAGTAAAATTAAACCGTAAACCTATTGAGAGGGAGAAGTTGAGAGTGGGAGCGAAGAGCCCGGAGCCGGAGCACAGGACTTAGAGCTCAGCTGAAGAAATGAGCTGTAGAGAGGGGGTGAGCCTGGGGGGTGGGGGTCTGGGAAGGGAGCGTATGATAAATATCAACAAGCAAATACCCACATCTTTGAGAGCTAGGGAATGAGATTTTGAGGGAGCAAGAATTTGTATTATTAAAGAACTCTCTGGAGTCTGAGAGTACTATTCTGGTACTTGATCATGGAATGGCATTTGGAGCCCCCTCTTTGAAATTCTTCCAGGTGAATTTTTATTTCTGTTTCATATTTATTTTGATTTAGAAATATTAGGGCCAGAGATTAAGACAAAATATCCTTCAAAATAGTCATTTTTTGGGGGGAGTTAGTCTTTTTGTGTCAGAAGACTATAGTAAAATATAGTTATTTTACAAAATTAAAATATATATTTAGAGGTAGAAATCATGCAGTTTTTAAACGATGAAAGCTAATCTTTTTCTCTCAAATTATTTCTGCTAGAGTTTAACAGATGCTTTAGAAATTTTATTGTAGGCAGTTGGGGAGATACTAAAGCCAATGTTTTCTTATGATCTGTTTCAGGAATAGGTGTCTTTTATGTCCTAAGTCTTTACAAATTTGACTTACTTCTTTTAAGTACAAGGAAAAGGTATAGAAAACAATGTTCAGAATATCCAGTTTTCAGAAAATGTCTAATGAAATCATGGTACATGCATTTATTGGAATATAATATAGTATAAACTGATGTAAACTAAGTCTTATAATGACTTGGCTTATAATATAAAGTCAAATGTCTGCTTATCTGTTGCTGTGTAACAAATTATCCCAAACTTTTAAAAACAACAGTAATTTATTTACCTTATGATTCTGTAATTTGGGCAGAGCTTGTTGGAGAAGGCTCCTCTCTGTTCTAGGTGGCATCACCAGGGAGGCTCAGCTGGGGGCTAGAGCGTCTCTTCTAAGATTGCCTCCTACATGGCTGGTAGATTGTTGCTAGCTGTCAACTGGGTTGCTCAGCTGTGGCTGAAAGAGTCCTTGGTTCCTCTCCATGTGGCCTCTCCATGGGCAGCTTGGCCTCCCTCATGGTGGGAGAGTTCCAGGAGCAAGTGTCCCATAGGAGCTGGCAGAAGCTCTGTCACCTTTCTAGCCTCGGAAGCCATATCATCACTTCCACCATAGTCACAAGCCAGCCAAGATTCAAACGAAGGGAACATAGATCCTACCTCTCCATGAGTCAGAGTCACATTGTAAGAAGAGTTTATGGGATGGGAGATTTTACCTCAGCCATTTTGAAAACTATAGTCTGTCACAAGTGAAAAAAGGATAGAAGATTTTGGCACAGTAGTGATTATAACCTACATAATCTATATCACCTAAAAGAGTGATAAAGCCTATATATTTCTATAGAAATAATATTTGAGAGGGGAATCCACAAAATTGTTTATCATGGTCTGAAGCTAAGATTTTGAAAATACCATATATCCACCATCCAACTTTATTAATAGCAAAAAAAAAAAAAAGGAAAAAAGAAACAATTACAAGGTTTTTGAGATACCTCACTCATTTTCTAAACTTTCCCTAATGTTGCCATTTTAATTTTACATTTTGAAAAAAATGGCCATAATTAAAAGTAAAAAAAATCCCTAAGGTTTACGCTGGCATCAGGTGCCAAAGACAGAAAAAGTGGGTGCTTCTGTCATGATGGTTTTGTTCACTGTTTCACTTGATTGGAGCATTAAAATCTGTTTATTCTTAAACATTTTATTTCCAAATTATTCTTGCTTTTAGACACGTCCTTTCTTGTTTGTGACGTTCACGTTAATTGATAATGATTTAAAAATCTGCTATATTTTTTATTCAAGTTGAATTCCCAATTTAGGGATGGAGGTATTACTCAGTATATAATAGATGGAGGATGGAGGTATTACTCAGTATATAATAGAAATGTGAATTGATTTATTAATTTTCTTTGGGGAAGTCTGACAATCTTTCCCACTTCTTTTATGTCTTCTTCATCTTTATTATTTAGGATAAAGCATTTGTCAATTTCCTCTTACTTGTATTTGCAGCTTGCTATTTTTTCCTCTAAATTTTCTATATGACATAGTTCCTCTAAAGGAGAAAAACTCCGGTAGGGACTGCCTTTCAGAGCTAAAATTTTCTTATGTTTTTTTCTTCTCAATCTGCATTTAACTCTTTCTTGTCCCTTGGAGAGTCTAAATTGTAGGTCAGAAGAATTGAGATGTTTTGAGAAAGCAATTTTATGTTAAGGAAATTTTCACTGAAGCATACATGACAGACTTCCTTTGAGAAAAAGAAAAAATTAACTCTCTGCTGAGTACTTTGGAAGTTCTGTAACACTGAAAATTAGTTAACGTTCAGATGCGTTGGTAAGGAGACTTTTAAAAAGCATTAACGGGCTTCCCTGGTGGCGCAGTGGTTGGGAATCTGCCTGCCAATGCAGGGGACACGGGTTCGAGCCCTGGTCTGGGAAGATCCCACATGCCGCGGAGTGGCTAGGCCCGTGAGCCACAATTACTGAGCCTGCGCGTCTGGAGCCTGTGCTCCGCAACAAGAGAGACCGCGATAGTGAGAGGCCCGCGCACAGTGATGAAGAGTGGCCCCCACTTGCCGCAACTAGAGAAAGCCCTCGCACAGAAACGAAGACCCAACACAGCCTAAACAAATAAATTAATTAATATTTAAAAAAATGGAGTATCATTAATAATAACTAAGTATTAAATGCTTATTCTGTGCCAGGCCTTGTGCTAAGTGCTAATCAAATATTATTTAAAAAAAAAAAAAGCATTAACATTGATGTCACTACCTGGTTTGTTAATATAAATATGTTTCCTGGTTTTATAAATATTATGTAATAAGCATCAATCATCTGACTTTTCCTTTTATCTACCACCCAATTCCCTCCCACCCCATATGCATAATTAGTGGTCTGTTATTACCCTTTCTTTGGCTTATGACATGATAAGTATTGCATTCTACTTTTTAAATATATTAAATATATGTACTATGAGGATTTTAACTCCTCATAGTTTCTATTTGGGCTTGAATTTGGCCCAAAAGTTTTCTATTTGGGCTAGAATCAAAGTTTGTATTTACCCTCTATTTTTTTTAGAAGTTTCTTTTCAAACAATTAATTTTATTCTTTGAAGGACTAATATGAAGAGTTATTTCCTAGAGCATATTTTTCTTTCAGGGTTTTATATATATAATATATATTTACTTATTTATTATTATTAACTAGCATTATCTTCCCGAGAAATTTGTAAAGGAAAGTATCAGCTTACTCAGTGGTTATAACTGTGCCAAAAATGAATTGTCAATTCATTCTCTTGACAGTTGTCAAGAGAACTGAAAATTTATGTGGTTTATCTACAGACGTCTTAAAAAATAATGTGATTTTCATTCAGATTGGTGTATGATTTTTTTTGTTGGGGGGGTAGAAAATTTCTTTATGATGACTTTACATGAGCCAGTGCTTGGGGATTCAATGGGCTGTAAATACAGAAACATTGCAGAAATGGGAGCACACACAGTGTGAAGAATAAGCAGACATTTATCAAGTTACATATACATAAATAAGTAAACTTGTGACCATTGCCTTGAAGTAAAGGTGCACGATGATGTGAATGCTTATGATAGGGAATTACCTATTTAGGAAGGTCAGGGAAGGCTTTCCTGAGCAAGTGATTTTTTTTTTTTAAATAGATCTTTATTGGAGTATAATTGCTTCACAATACCGTGTTAGTTTCTGTTGCACAGCAAAGCGAATCAGCCATATGCATACACATGTCCCCCATCCCCTCTCTTTTGAGCCTCCCTCCCATCCTCCCTATCCCACCCCTCTAGGTCATCGCAAAGCACCGAGCCGATCTCCCTGTGCTATGCTGCTGCTTCCCACCAGCCAACTATTTTACATTCGGTAGTGTATATATCTCGATGCTACTCTCACCTCACCCCAGCTTCGCCCTCCCACCCTCTGCGTCCTCAAGTCCATTTTCTATGTCTACCTCTTTATTACTGCCCTGCAGCTAAGTTCATCAGTACCATTTTTTTTCTTTTTTTTAGATTCCATATATATGAGTTAGCATACGGTATTTGTTTTTCTCTTTCTGACTTACTTCACACTGAATGACAGACTCTAGTTTCATCCACCTCACTACAAATAACTCAATTTCTTTTGTTTTTATGGCTAAGTAATATTCCGTTGTATATATGTGCCACATCTTCTTCATCCATTCATCTGTCGATGGACATTTAGGTTTGTTCCATGTCCTGGCTATTGTAAATAGTGCTGCAATGAATATTGTAGTACTTGTCTCTTTTTGAATTATGGTTTTCACAGGGTATATGCCCAGTAGTGGGATTGCTGCGTCATATGGTAGTTCTATTTTTAGTTTTTTAAGGAACCTCCATACTGTTTTCTATAGTAGTTGTATCAATTTACATTCCCACCAACAGTGTAGGAGAGCTCCCTTTTCACCACACCCTCGCCAGCATTTATTGTTTCAAGATTTTTTGATAATGGCCATTCTGACCCGTGTGAGGTGATGCCTCATTTTAGTTTTTGATTTGCATTTCTCTAATAATTAGTGATGTTGAGCATCTTTTCATGTACCTCTTGGCCATCTGTGTGTCTTCCTTGGTGAAATGTGTATTTAGGTCTTCCACCCATTTTTTAACTGGATTGTTTGCTTTTTTGATATTGAGCTCCCTGAGCTGTTTTGTATATTTTGGAGATTAATCCTCTGTCTGTTGCTTCCTTTGCAGATATTTTCTCCCATTCTGAGGGTTGTTTGTCTTTTGGTCTTGTTTATGGTTTCCTTTACTGTGCAAAAGCTTTTAAGTTTCATTAGGTCCCATTTGTTTATTTTTGTTTTTATTTCCATTACTCTAGGAGGTGGGTCAAAAAAGATCTTGCTATGGTTTATGTCAAAGAGTGTTTTTCCTATGTTTTCCTCTAAGAGTTTTGGAGTGTCTGGTCTTACATTTAAGTCTTTAATCCATTTGGAGTTTATTTTTGTGTATGGTGTTAGGGAGTGTTCTAATTTCATTCTTTTACATGTAGCTGTCCAGTTTTCCTAGCACCACTTACTGAAGAGGCTGCCTTTTCTCCATTGTATGTTCTTGCCTCCTTTGTTGTAAATTAGGTGCCCATATGTAAGTGGGTTTATCTGTGGGCATTCTATCCTGTACCACTGATCTATATTTCTGTTTTTGTGCCAGTATCATATTGTCTTGATTACTGTAGCTTTGTGGTATAGTTTGAAGTCGGGGAGCCTGAGTCCTCCAACTCCTTTTTTCTTTCTCAAGATTGCTTTGGCTATTCAGGGTCTTTTCTGTTTCCATACAAATTGTAAAATTTTTTGTTCTAATTCTGTGAAGAATGCCATTGGTAGTTTGATAGGGATTGCATTGAATCTGTAGATTGCTTTGGGTAGTATAGTCATTTTCACAATATTGATTCTTCCAATCCAAGAACATGGTATATCTCTCCATCTGTTTATGTCATCTTTGATTTCTTTCATCAGTGTTTTATAGTTTTCTGAGTACAGGTCTTTTGCCTCCTTAGGCAAGTTTATTCCTAGGTATTTTATTCTTTTTGTTGCAATGGTAAATGGGAGTGTTTCCTTAATTTCTCTTTCTGATTTTTTGTTGTTGGTATATAGGAATGCCAGAGATTTCTGTGCATTAATTTTGTATCCTGCAACCTTACGAAATTCATTGATTAGTTCTAGTAGTTTTCTGGTGGCATCTTTAGGATTTTCTATGTATAGTATCAGGTGATTGGCAAACAGTGACAGTTTTACTTCTTCTTTTCCAATTTATATTCCTTTTATTTCTTTTTCTTCTCTGATTGCTGTGGCTAGGACTTCCAAAGCTATGCTAAATAAGAGTGGCGAGAGTGGACATCCTTGTCTTGTTCCTGATCTTAGTGGAAATGCTTTCAGTTTTTCACCATTGAGAATGCTGTTTGCTGTGGGTTTGTCATATACGGCCTTTATTATGTTGAGGTAGGTTCCCTCTATGCCCATTTTCTGGAGAGTTTTTTATCATAAATAGGTGTTGAATTTTGTCAGAAGCTTTCTCTGCATCTATTGAGATGATCATATGGTTTTTATTCCCTAGTTTGTTAATGTGGTGTATCACATTGATTGATTTGCATATATTGAAGAATTCTTGCATCCCTGGGATAAATCCCACTGGATCATGGTGTATGATCCTTTTAATGTGCTGTTGGATTCTGTTTGCTGGTGTTTTCTTCAGGATTTTTGCATCTATGTTCATCAGTGATATTGGTCTATAATTTTCTTTGTTTGTGATATCTTTTTCTGGTTTTGGTATCAGGGTGATGGTGGCTTTGTAGAATGAATTTAGGAGTGTTTCTCCCTCTGCTATATTTTGGAAGAGTTTGAGAAGGATCGGTGTTAGCTCTTCTCTAAATGTTTGATAGAATTCGCCTGTGAAGCCATCTGGTCCTGGACTGTTGTTTGTTGGAAGATTTTTAATTATGGTTTCTATTTCATTACTTGTGATATGTCTGTTTACATTTTCTAATTCTTCCTGGTTCAGTCTTGGAAAATTGTGCCTTTCCAAAAATTTGTCCATTTCTTCATGGTTGTCCATTTTATTGGCCTATTGTTGTTTGTAGTAATCTCTTATAACCCTTTGTATTTCTGCAGTGTCAGTTGTGATTTCTCCTTTTTCATTTCTAATTTTATTGATTTGTGTCCTCTCCTTTTCTTTCTTGATGAGTCTGGCTAAGGGTTTATCAGTTTTGTTTAACTTCTCAAAGAACCAGCTTTTAGTTTTTTTGATCTTTGCTATTGTTTTCTTCATTTCTGTTTCATTTATTTCTGCTCTGATCTTTATGATTTCTTTCCTTCCCCTGATTTTGGGTTTTCTTTGTTCTTCTTTCTCTAGTTGTTTTTTTTTTTTTTTAGATTTTTTTATTTTTTATTTTTTTTCTCTTAATTTATTTTTTTTTTTTTTTAAGTTATAGGTTTTTTTTTTTCTCACACATACACACTGTATTTTATTTTTACAAGAGATAAATAGACATCAAGCATTGTACATGGATGACCACAACAAAAGCAACAATGATTGCAATTACCAAACATGAAACACACTCATACTATGTCATAATATTGACATTCAGTCCAGTAATCCTCCACTGTAGCAGCTCCTTTACTTTGCAGTGAAAATTGATTTGTATATTCTTTGCCTCTGGGTCCTTGTGGGATTTTTTTTTTTTTAATTCAAACAAAAAGTCACAAAAATTATACTCATCCTCATCAGTTCACTCAGTCCAATGTAATTAATTTTTTTTTTTATCTTAATCTTTTGCTAGCCCTTTTATGAGTTCATCAGTTTTTCATTAGAGTTCTGAAAATGCTTATTCATTCAGTTCAGCAGTACAGTCAGTTACCAGAAACCTGTACTTGTCACAGTATTTTCCATGAATTTCTTGAAGATGAAACCCTTTTATAGGAACATATTTGCAAAAGCATCAGAGTACACCCAGAACTGTCTGTAAATGACAAAACACTTAAAAATGACCACGGTTAAAGATTTCATGGAAGTTCATAATAATGCAGTTGACAAGAAAATTAGTTATTTCTGAGATATACATTGTAAAGTAATAACTAGGATTATGACTTGTAACATTATACCAGAACATATAAGACTTTTAGAAATTTCATGTAATGTCTGAAACATTTATATTAACGTATTTCCATACAAATAACCCAATGAAAGTTTAGTATTAGTTGTTTTGTTTGTTTGTTTGTTTTTATACTGCAGGTTCTTATTAGTCATCAGTTTTAAACACATCAGTGTATACATGTCAATCCCAATCGCCCAATTCAGCACACCACCATCCCCACCCCACTGCAGTTTTCCCCACTTCGTGTCCATATGTCTGTTCTCTACATCTGTGTCTCAACTTCTGCCCTGCAAACCAGCTCATCTGTACCATTTTTCTAGGTTCCACATACATGCGTTAATATACGATATTTGTTTTTCTCTTTCTGACTTACTTCACTCTGTATGACAGTCTCTAGATCCATCCACGTCTCAACAAATGACTCAATTTTGTTCCTTTTTATGGCTGAGTAATATTCCATTGTATATTTGTACCACATCTTCTTTATCCATTCTTCTGTTGATGGGCATTTAGGTTGCTTCCATGACCTGGCTATTGTAAATAGTGCTGCAATGAACATTTGGGTGCATGTGTCTTTTTGAATTACGGTTTTCTCTGGGTATATGCCCAGTAGTGGGATTGCTAGGTCATATGGTAATTCTATTTTTAGTTTTTTAAGGAACCTCCATATTGTTCTCCATAGTGGCTGTATCAATTTACATTCCCACCAACAGTGCAAGAGGGTTTCCTTTTCTCCACACCCTCTCCAGCATTTGTTGTTTGTAGATTTTCTGATGATGCCCATTCTAACTGGTGTGAGGTGATACCTCATTGTAGTTTTGATTTGCATTTCTCTAATAATTAATGATGTTGAGCATCTTTTCATGTGCTTCGTGGCCGTCTGTTTGTCTTCTTTGGAGAAATGTCTATTTAGGTCTTCTGCCCATTTTTGGATTGGGGTGTTTGTTTCTTTAATATTGAGCTGAATGAGCTGTTTATATATTTTGGAGTTTAATCCTTTGTCCGTTGATTCATTTGCAAATATTTTCTCCCATTCTGAGGGTTGTGTTTTCGTCTTGTTTATGGTTTCCTTTGCTGTGCAAAAGCTTTGAAGTTTCATTAGGTCCCATTTGTTTATTTTTGTTTTTATTTCCATTACTCTAGGAGGTGGATCAAAAAAGATCTTGCTGTGATTTATGTCAAAGAGTGTTCTTCCTATGTTTTCCTCTAAGAGTTTTATAGTGTCCAGTCTTACATTTAGGTCTCTAATCCATTTTGAGTTTATTTTTGTGTATGGTGTTAAGGAGTATTCTAATTTCATTCTTTTACATGTAGCTGTCCAGTTTTCCCAGCACCACTTATTGAAGAGACTGTCTTTTCTCCATTGTATATCTTTGCCTCCTTTGTCATTCATGAGTTGACCATAGGTGCGTGGGTTTATCTCTGGGCTTTCTATCTTGTTCCATTGATCTATGTTTCTGTTTTTGTGCCAGTACCATATTGTCTTGATTACTGTAGCTTTGTAGTATAGTCTGAAGTCAGGGAGTCTGATTCCTCCAGCTGTTTTTTTCCCTCAAGACTACTTTGGCTATTCGGGGTCTTTTGTGTCTCCATACAAATTTTAAGATGATTTGTTCTAGCTCCGTAAAAAATGCCATTGGTAATTTGATAGGGATTGCATTGAATCTGTAGATTGCTTTGGGTAGTATAGTCATTTTCACAATGTTGATTCTTCCAATCCAAGAACATGGTATATCTCTCCATCTGTTGGTATCATCTTTAATTTCTTTCATCAGTGTCTTATAGTTTTCTGCATACAGGTCTTTTGTCTCCCTAGGTAGGTTTATTCCTAGGTATTTTATTCTTTTTGTTGCAGTGGTAAATGGGAGTGTTTCCATAATTTCTCTTTCAGATTTTTCATCATTAGTGTATAGGAATGCAAGAGATTTCTGTGCATTAATTTTGTATCCTGCAACTTTACCATATTCATTAATTAGCTCTAGCAGTTTTCTGGTGGCAGTTTTAGGATTCTCTATGTATAGTATCATGTCATCCGCAAACAGTGACAGTTTTACTTCTTCTTTTCCAATTTGTATTCCTTTTATTTCTTTTTCTTCTCTGATTGCCGTGGCTAGGACTTCCAGAACGATGTTGAATAATAGTGGTGAGAGTGGACATCCTTGTCTCGTTCCTGATCTTAGAGGAAATGCTTTCAGTTTTTCACCATTGAGAATGATGTTTGCTGTGGGTTTGTCATATATGGCCTTTATTATGTTGAGGTAGGTTCCCTCTGTGCCCACTTTCTGGAGAGTTTTTATCAGAAATGGGTGTTGAATTTTGTCAAAAGCTTTTTCTGCATCTATTGAGATGATCATATGGTTTTTCTTCTTCAATTTGTTAATATGGTGTATCACATTGATTGATTTGCGTATATTGAAGAATCCTTGCATCCCTGGGATAAATCCCACTTGATCGTGGTGTATGATCCTTTTAATGTGTTGTTGGATTCTGTTTGCTAGTATTTTGTTGAGGATTTTTGCATCTATATTCATCAGTGATATTGGTCTGTAATTTTCTTTTTTTGTAGTGTCTTTGTCTGGCTTTGGTATCAGTGTGATGGTGGCCTCATAGAATGAGTTTGCGAGTGTTCCTTCCTCTGCAATTTTTTGGAAGAGTTTGAGAAGGATAGGTGTTAGCTTTTCTCTAAATGTTTGATAGAATTCACCTGTGAAGCCATCTGGTCCTGGACTTTTATTTGTTGGAAGATTTTTAATCACAGTTTCAATTTCATTACTTGTGATTGGTCTGTTCATATTTTCTGTTTCTTCCTGGTTCAGTCTTGGAAGGTTATACCTTTCTAAGAATTTGTCCATTTCTTCCAGGTTGTCCATTTTATTGGCATAAAGTTGCTTGTAGTAGTCTCTTAGGATGCTTTGTATTTCTGCGGTGTCTGTTGTAGCTTCTCCTTTTCCATTTCTGATTTTATTGATTTGAGTCCTCTCCCTCTTTTTCTTGATGAGTCTGGCTAATGGTTTATCAATTTTGTTTATCTTCTCAAAGAACCAACTTTTAGTTTTATTGATCTTTGCTATTGTTTTCTTTGTTTCTATTTCATTTATTTCTGCTCTGATCTTTATGATTTCTTTCCTTCTGCTAACTTTGGGTTTTGTTTGTTCTTCTTTCTCTAGTTATTTTAGGTGTAAGGTTAGATTGTTTACTTGAGATTTTTCTTGTTTCTTCAGGTAGGCTTGTATAGCTATAAACTTCTCTCTTAGAACTGCTGTTGCTGTATCCCATAGGTTTTGGGTTGTCGTGTTTTCATTGTCATTTGTCTCTAGGTATTTTTTGATTTCCTCTTTGATTTCTTCAGTGATCTCTTGGTTATTTAGTAACGTGTTGTTTAGCCTCCATGTGTTTGTCTTTTTTACCTTTTTTTCCCTGTAATTCATTTCTAATTTCATAGCATTGTGGTCAGAAAAGATGCTTGATATGATTTCAGTGTTCTTAAATTTACTGAGGCTTGATTTGTGACCCAAGATGTGATCTATCCTGGAGAATGTTCCGTGCGCACTTGAGAAGAACGTGTAATCTGCTGTTTTTGGATGGAATGTCCTATAAATATCAATTAAGTCTATCTGGTCTATTGTGTCATTTAAAGCTTCTGTTTCCTTATTTATTTTCGTTTAGGATGATCTGTCCACTGGTGTAAGTGAGGTGTTAAAGTCCCCCACTATTATTGTGTTACTGTCAATTTCCTCTTTTATAGCTGTTAGCAGTTGCCTTATGTATTGAGGTGCTCCTATGTTGGGTGCATATATATTTATAATTGTTATATCTTCTTCTTGGATTGATCCCTTGATCATTATGTAGTGTCCTTCCTTGTCTCTTGTAACATTCTTTATTTTAAAGTCTATTTTATCTGATATGAGTATAGCTACTCCAGCTTTCTTTTGATGTGCATTTGCATGGAATATCTTTTTCCAACCCCTCACTTTCAGTCTGTATGTGTCCCTAGGTCTAAATTGGGTCTCTTGTAGACAGCATATATATGGGTCTTGTTTTTGTATCCATTCAGCAAGCCTGTGTCTTTTGGTGGGAGCATTTAATCCATTCACGTTTAAGGTAATTATTGATATGTATGTTCCTATGACAATTTTCTTTATTGTTTTGGGTTTGCTTTTGTAGGTCCTTTTCTTCTCTTGTGTTTCCCACTTAGAGAAGTTCCTTTACCATTTGTTGTAGAGCTGGTTTGGTGGTGCTGAATTCTCTTACTTTTGCTTGTCTGTAAAGCTTTTGGTTTCTCCATCCAATCTAAATGAGATCCTTGCCGGTTAGAGTAATCTTGGTTGTAGGTTCTTCCCTTTCATCACTTTAAGTATATCATGCCACTCCCTTCTGGCTTGTAGAGTTTCTGCTGAGAAATCAGCTGTTAACCTTATGGGAGTTCCCTTGTCTGTTATTAGTCATTTTTCCCTTGCTGCTTTCAATAATTTTTCTTTGTCTTTAATTTTTGCCACTTTGATTACTATGTGTCTCGGCGTGTTTCTCCTTGGGTTTATCCTGTATGGGACTCTCTGCGCTTCCTGGACTTGGGTGGCTATTTCCTTTCCCATGTTAGGGAAGTTTTCAACTATAATCTCGTCAAATATTTTCTCTGGTCCTTTCTCTCTCTCTTCTACTTCTTGGACCCCTATAATGCGAATGTTGTTGCGTTTAATGTTGTCCCAGAGGTCTCTTAGGCTGTCTTCATTTCTTTTCATTCTTTTTTCTTTAGTCTGTTCCGCAGCAGTGAATTCCACCATTCTGTCTTCCAGGTCACTTATCCATTCTTCTGCCTCAGTTATTCTGCTATTGATTCCTTCTAGTGTAGTTTTCATTTCAGTTATTGTATTGGTCATCTCTGTTTGTTTGTTCTTTAATTCTTCTAGGTCTTTGTTAATCATTTCTTGCATCTTCTCGATCTTTGCCTCTGTTCTTATTCCGAGGTCCTGGATCATCTTCACTATCATTATTCTGAATTCTTTTTCTGGAAGGTTGCCTATCTCCACTTCATTTAGTTGTTTTTCTGGGGTTTTTTCTTGTTCCTTCATCTGGTATATAGCCCTCTGCCTTTTCATTTTGTGTATCTTTCTGTAAATGTGGTTTTTGTTCCACAGTCTGCAGGATTGTAGTTTTTCTTGCTTCTGCTGTCTGCCCTCTGGTGGTTGAGGCTATCTAAGAGGCTTGATGGGAGACTCTGGTGGTGGGTAGAGCTGACTGTTGCTGTGGCGGTCAGAGCTCCGTAAAACTTTAATCCACTTGACTGTTGATGGGTGGGGCTGGGCTCCCTCCCTGTTGGTTGTTTTGCCTGAGGCAACCCAACACTGGAGCCTACCTAGGCTGTTTGGTGGGGCTAATGGCAGACGCTGGGAGGGCTCAAGCCAAGGAGTACTTCCCAGAACCTCTGCTGCCAGTGTCCTTGTCCCCACGGTGAAACAGAGCCAGCCTCCGCCTCTGCAGGAGACCCTCCAACACTAGCAGGTACGTCTGGTTCAGTCTCCCCCAGGGTCGCTGCTCCTTCCCCCGGGTCCCGATGCGCACACTATTCCGTGTGCGCCCTCCAAGAGTGGGGTCTCTGTTTCCCCCAGTCCTGTCGAAGTCCTGCAATCAATTCGCACTAGGCTTCAGAGTCTGATTCTCTATGAATTCCTCCTCCCGTTGCCAGACCCCCAGGTTGGGAAGCCTGACGTGGGGCTGAGAACCTTCACTCCAGTGGGTAGACTTCTGTGGTATAAGTGTTCGCCAGTCTGTGAATCACCCACCCAGCAGTTATGGGATTTGATTTTACTCTGATTGCGCCCCTCCTACCGTCTCACTGTGGCTTCTCCTCTGTCCTTGGATGTGGGGTATCCTCCTTGGTGAAGTCCAGTGTCTTCCTGTCGATGATTGTCCAGCAGCCAGTTGTGATTCTGGTGCTCTCGCAAGAGGGAGTCTCTCTAGTTGTTTTAAGTGTAAGGTTAGATTATTTATTTGAGATTTTTGTTGTTCTTGAGGTGAGTTTGTATTGCTATAAACTTCTCTCTTAGAACTGCTTTTGCTGAATCCCATATGTTTTGGGTCGTCGTGTTTTCGTTTTCAATTGTTTCTGTGTATTTTCTACTTTCTTCCTTGATTTCTTCAGTGATCTCTTTGTTATTTAGTAGTGCACTATTTAGCCTCCATGTATTTGTTTTATTGTTACAGTTTTTTTCCTGTAATTGATTTCCTATCTCATAGTGTGTGTGGTCAGAAAAGATGCTTGATACAATTTCAGTTTTCTTAAATTTTCCAAGGCTTGATTTGTGACCCAAGATGTGATCTATCCTGGAGAATGTTCCATGTGCACTTGAGAAGAAAGTGTATTCTACCACTTTCGGGTGGAATGCTCTATAAACATCAATTAGATCTATCTGGTCTATTGTGTCATTTAAAGCTTGTGTTTCCTTATTAATTTTCTGTTTGGATGATCTGTCCATTGGTGTAAGTGGGGTGCTAAAGTCCCTTACTATTATTGTGCTACTGTCGATTTCTCCTTTCATGGTTGTTAGCATTTTCCTTATGTATTGAGGTGCTCCTATGTTGGGTGCATAAACATTTATAATTGTTATATCTTTTTCTTGGATTGATCCTTTGATCATTATATAGTGTTCCTCCTTATCTCTAGTAACAGTCTTTTTTTTAAAGTC
The DNA here is from genome assembly GCF_009873245.2 of Balaenoptera musculus. NCBI lineage: Eukaryota > Metazoa > Chordata > Mammalia > Artiodactyla > Balaenopteridae > Balaenoptera > Balaenoptera musculus. Next base: position 40,769,492 of record NC_045799.1, read on the forward strand.
TATTTTATCTGATACGAGTATTGCTACTCCAGCTTTCTTTTGATTCCCATTTGCATGGAATATCTTTTTCCATCCCTTCATTTTCAGTCTGTCTGTGTCCCTAGGTCTGAAGTGGGTCTCTTGTAGACAGAATATGTATGGGTCTTGTTTTTGTATCCATTCAGCCAGTCTGTGTCTTTTGGTTGGGGCATTTAATCCATTTATATTCAAGGTTATTATCGATATGTATATTCCTGTTACCATTTTCTTAATTGTTTTGGGTTTGTTTTTGTGGGTCTTTTTCTTCTCTTGAGTTTCCTGCCTAGAGAAGTTTCTTTAGCATTTGTTGTAAAACTGGTTTGGTGGTGCTGAATTCTCTTAGCTTTTACTTGTCTGAAAAGCTTTTGACTGCTCCATTGAATCTGAATGAAATCCTTTCTGGGTAGAGTAATCTTGGTTGTAGGTTTTTCTCTTTCATCACTTTAAGTATATCCTGCCACTCCCTTCTGGCCTGCAGAGTTTCCACTGAAAAATCAGCTGATAACCTTATGGGGATTCCTTTGTATGTTATTTTTTTGTTTTTCCCTTTCTGCTTTTAATATTTTTTCTTTGAATTTAAATTTTTTAGTTTGATTAATATGTGTCGGTGTGTTTTTCCTAGGGTTTATCCTGTATGGGACTCTCTGCACTTCCTGGACTTGGGTGACTATATCCTTTCCCATGTTAGGGAAGTTTTCAACTATAGTCTCTTCATATATTTTCTCAGACCCTTTCTTTTTCTCTTCTTCTTCTGGGACCTCTATAATTCGAATGTTGGTGCATTTAGGATTGTCCCAGAGGTCTCTGAGATTGTCTTCAGTTCTTTTCATTCTTTTTTCTTTATTCTGGTCCTCAGCAGTTATTTCCACCATTTTGTCTTCCACCTCACTTATTCATTCTTCTGCCTCAGTTATTCCGTTATTGATTCCTTCTAGTGTATTTTTAATTTCAGTTATTGTGTTGTTCATCTCTGTTTGTTTGTTCTTTAGTTCTTCTAGATCTTTGTTAAACATTTCTTGTATTTTCTCAATCCATGCCTCCATTCTATTTCTGAGGTTCTGGATCATCTTTACTATCATTACTCTGAATTCTTTTTCAGATAGATTGCCTATTTCCTCTTTATTTATTTGGTCTTGTAGGGTTTTACCTTGCTCTTTCATTTGTGACATATTTTTTTGCCGTCTCTTTTTTTTTTTTTTTTTTTTTTTAATGAGTGGGATTGTGTTCCTGTCTTACTGGTTGTTTGGCCTGAGGCTTCCAGCACTGGAGTTTGTAGGCTGTTGGGTATATCTGGGTCTTGGTGCTGAGATGAGGACCTCTGTGAGACCTCACTCTGATGAATATTCCCTGGGGTCTGAGGTTCTCTGTTAGTCCAGTGGTATGGACTTGGAGCTCCCACCGCAGGAGCTTCGGCCTGACCTCGGGCTCGTGAACTAAGATCCTGCAAGCCGCCACTTCACTTTGGGGTTCCTCCCATCTCCTTGGGCTTCAGAGTCCCTCACCAGTGGCCGGCAGGGGCCCTAGTTCTGAGGAGACTCTAACTCTGCGTCTTCCCACACTGCCATCTTGACTCCACCTCCCTGAACAAGTGATGCTTGAACTCTAACCTGTGGGATGATGTATTTGAGTTGGCTGAAGAGTTGGGATACCATTTCAGGGAGATGCCCTGTGGCAGAAGGAAAAACAGATGAAAAAATATCTTTGCATTTAGTTTTTAATTTTACCGATACTTGTGCTAATACATTGTCTAGTAATGGTCTTTCACATAAACTTAATGGAGGCAACCCAAATTGATTCCTTCACAAAATGTATGTTAATTTATGTTAGGGACCTACAGTAGATGTCATAAACCTTAATATTCATTTGAACAATACGACTGCTTAAAATTACGTCTTAGTAACCTTAGTCATTTGTGTTAAAATCAGAAGACATGTAGTGTTAATCTTAAAAGGCAGATTAAAGGTCATTAAATTCTATCCTGAGTGTGGAGGAGATGAAAATTTGTATGTTCTCTCTTTTTAGCTTTGACTTGGCTTCTTCAGAGTGACATGCCATTTCATTTATCACTTGTCTTATTTTAAAATTTTGGATTAGCCTTCCTATCTGATAACAATTTTTCTGTTTCTATATTAAGTACTTTGAAAAATCACAGACTTCATTTCAACACATTAAATATTCTAAAAAGGCACAGAAATACATGAATTTAGAATTTAGACTTTGGGAAATATTCTTGTCACTTTTTACATACAGTATTTGAAAATACATATGACCTTGAATTTAAATCATATTGGATCAGAATTTCCATATGGAATATTTATATGCCAGCAGAAGTATGCAAGTCTACTCTAGAGATAGTGAGTGTAGGTCAAAAGGAGACTTTGGGCCACATATATTCATAACATAAAGAAATTCTTACATTGAAATAATTTTACTTACTGCAACTATAAAAATGCTCTATTGGATGGCAGATAACATTCAGGTGTTAATCATTAAATTATTTTCTTCTAAAAATGGTCAACTGACATGATTTTTGTGAAAAAATAGAAAATGGGGCTCTTTGTTTATCCTCATGTACTACTAATTTTAGCTTTACATAATTCCTAAGTGGAGAAAGCCAAATTATACACCTTTCCTATTGCAAGCATTTAAAGCAACGTAAAAAATTCTTCCAATTCAAGGGACGTGAGCTCATACAGTTTTCATTACTGTCACATGCTTAATGTTCAGAGCATTTATTTCAGAAGAAGTATTTTTGTCCATTATTTTAAATTATTTTATTAAGTTTTCAAATCAAACAGATACCACCAAATAAAAACAACCTTATCTCCTCTCTTTTTCACGAATTATTTTTCAGCAAGGAAATCCCTTCTCAAATTGAAGAAACTATGCATGACCCCAAATATAAAGTGCATTGGCCTTCATATGTATTGATGGTATGTTTTGGCTCGTCAGCGGGCTATCTTTGGAGACATGCTGAGGATTCCTCTTCAGCTTAAATGTCTGCAGAGAGAGTCTTTCAGTTCAGTTGACTGAATTTTGCATAGAGACCATAAACTGTATGCTGCATCTATTGTGATAAAACTTGTCACCTTTTATGTTCTTTTGCATAGGGTGGAATACTAATTGTAGGCAATACTGATACACATTCAGTTTGAAACAAAGTGAAGTTAACTGGAAGCTTAATAATTCCCTTGCTTTCTGTCTTTTTAGCCAATCATTTAGCTGTTTCTCTCCAGTCTTTTACTTTTTCATCTGTAAGTTCACTGTAAAGACTATGTCAGCTGGTTAATTTGATTGAAAACATATGTCTAAACTATGTTAGGAAAGCTTTTTTTGGCTAGACCCCCCTATGCTATTATTCTCCCTTGCTGATGAACGCAGATGAAGGTTCATGATACATACTCTGGCATTGCCTGTTTTAAAGAAAACACAGTTCAGTTACGCTTTGGCTAAGAGTCCTCCTGGGGATTTCTGACATTGGGAAAATTGTAGATATAATAGACAAACTGCTAACTCAAGAGGAGTTAAGAACTTAACTCTTTAGGGGGTAGATTGTCCCAATTGACTTCTTTCATTGGAAACCATGACTGTTTTAAACAACATACTCTAGAAAGTGACAATATGTATTCTATCATTTGGCACTTGACAATAAATTACGTATCCTGTTAGGAAAATTATCAAGCATTTGTAAGCTCAGGAAAGCTCTTGTGCACATTCCATGTAGCATGTCTTATCAAGTCTATGGTGAACAGTTCCATGACAGCATATGCCAGACAGAGCCAAGGCAAAAAAAAATGACACCTTTCTAGATATTACACTGGCTACGCATCCCTGTGGAGGGGCCGGATTAGGCAGTAAGGAGGCAGCGTGTCCTTAATAGAACATCTGAACGCAATCATTGTTTGACCTTGCTGAGCATCGCAATACTTTAGGCTCTTTTCTAATTGCTTTATAGGTACCAATTAATTTATTTTTCATAATTCTCTGAGATACTGATATATTATCCCCATTTTGTAGCTGGGAAAACTTAGGCAGAGAGAGGTTAAGAAGCTTTCTCAAGGGCACATAGATGAATGAGAGAGTCAGGATTTGAACACAGGTAGTCTGCCCAAGGGCACCTCAGTCACTGTTTTGTTGTCTCTCAGGCTGAGGGTGAGGTCAGAGCCTGACATGTTAAGTCATATGTGGAGAGAAGCAAAATTCTAAATCCATGAGCATATGCTAGGGGTGATATTCAGAAAACCACATTCAGCAGTGAGCAGAAGAGGAAGTGTCATCAGTAAGGTTTGGTTGGGGTGTCGGTATGTAGATAGTCCATCCCAGGAGGGAGGTACATTATCACAGTGTGCAGGCTGTGAATGGATTTGGAACCTGGCACAAAGATCTCAGTGAGCCAATGAATGTGTGTACACAAAGCACACCTAAGAACAGGTTTGTCCTTTTTTCTGGCCTCCTATTAAAGCAGCTTCTGAGTATGGTCAAAGGACATTGGCAGAGGAGTCCCTTTCTCCAGATCAGGTACAAATGATGGCAGTTAATGGCTGGAGCCTCCAGGTTCGTCACATTTTTAAGAGATAAATTACTCCTCATTACTCTTATAACCTGAATACATAGAACCTTATGCATGCTCTGATATTACTTGGCTTACTGTAAGTCCTCAGTAGATATGAAATAACCATGATCTTTTAGAAAAAGATTAACGTGGCCACCAGCCATAAGTGCTAGTGCAATATTCTTGTAGTTCCAAATAAAGCACCAAGCACACAGTTGTTGTTCAGTAAACATTTTTTTTTTTTAATTGAGCCCGATTTCTCTTGTTTTTCATTCATAGAAAAAGTTAAGCTTCATATATCCTTCCTTCATGGGTAAGCTGTACCTGCTTTGTGTATGAAGGAAAATAGACTGAAGCTTGGGGGCTATAGAAGGTAACAATTTCAAATGCCCTTGCTAGGCACTTTCTATGTACTGTCATTTATTCCTCACATAAACCCTGGAAATGAAGGTATATTCATCTCTATTTTTCAGTGGCGGAAAGTGAAGCCCAGAGAGGTTGAGTAATTTGCATAAAGTTGCACAGTTAGTAAGCACTGAATCTGGGATCAGAATCCAGGTATGAGGAGCTCCCAGCTTTGCTTTTGTTATCTCATCCTCAGATATTGTGAAATAGACAATTTTAGCACTTCAAAGAGTAAAATTAAAGTACCTACCAGCTTCCTTTTGAATAATAAAAGGATATTACAAGCTCATTAGAAAATTGGTGTCTAGCACTTATTGGTACAACTTGTACCAACACTAAAAGAGAGAGTGGGATCCTTTTCTCGTTCCCATTGCTTTTCACCTCTACCCCAACACTCTCAGACACCCTGAAAGTTGAAAGTTCACAGACACCATTCCATTCCTCTCATTCCTCCCAGGCTGCTCTGGCTTAGATCCCAGCAAGCTCTCCATGCCTTCTCCAATCCCAGAGGTATGCTATCAGGTTCTATACATCTTACAAAGTGGACATAGTACTGCTGTAAGTACTGCTGTGTTTTCTCTCAGGCTAACCTGTCCATTTAAGATGGGGACAGCCATGGTGGTCTACTTTGTGAAGGTCAGATTCCTCCTCTAGCATAAATTCTAGCTTGTAATTATTCCTAACCATCATCTACTATAAGGCTAAATTAAATTAACCTTTTACATAAAGTTTTCTGGCAAGAAAGTTTTTGCTTCTACCTGAGGTTTATCTGTTTAGGGCTCATTACTAGTTCCTCTAAGAATCCCAGCACACCCATATACCTCATGGTGCTTCAACATGCAGGCAGGCATGCATGTGCTCTGAGGAGGCTCAGGATAATATCAGCATCATCGTAACTTCTGTCTCTTTCTATAATACTGTTGGTGCTGTGGATATTAGAGCAGGATAAGGTATGACAAATCTTCCCTGAACAAGTCATGCTTGTACCTTCTCCCTAGGAAGAACTCTTCTATTTAATGCCTGAGAAAAACCCAGTCATCTCGGAGTCTAAGTATCTCCATTCTGTGAAGTATTTCCTAATCTCTAATTTAAATCAGTCTGTTTATCCTCTCTGATGTCTTAGGTCTCTCTACAGACCACACCGTGTTAACTCTTCACTCTACTTCTGCTTCCTTTCCTAGGTAGTCTCAACCTTCCAGATTAATAGATAGTAAGGGGGCAGATAGAACAAGATGTGATTATGCATCCATTTTCTTTATTTACACTTGTTCTGACCAAAGAACAGGTTTATCAGAATCACAAACTTTCTAGCACACAAATCCAGTTTAACACTTTTTAATACATAATTAAGTTCTTCTCTTTATTCTGTTATACAAACCTCTGCAAAACTCTTACCCAGGCTTCCCCCGAGGCGAACTTGTAATTACACCAGTTAATTACAAAGTACTTCATATGTGTCATTTCACATTATAATATAATTATCAAAAGCTGGGGGCCTCATTTCCAGGGCAACCAGGAGTGAAGTTTTCACTTTACCAAAATCTTTACTTAGTCAAATTCCGAAATGCCTTCTTGGCTCCTCTCTTTCCTGTGATTAAAAGAATGCAGGACTTCCCTGGTGGCTCAGTGGTTAAGATTCCGACTGCCAATGCAGGGGACACAGGTTCGAGCCCTGGCCCAGGAAGTTCCCACATGCCATGGAGCAACTAAGCCTGTGCGCCACAACTACTGAACCGGTGCTCTAGAGCCCATGAACCACAACTACTGAGACCACGTGCCACAATTATTGAAGCCCGCACGCCTAGAGCCCATGCTCTGCCACAAGAGAAGCCACTGCAGTGAGAAGCCCATGCACCACAACGAAGAGTAGCCCCCGCTCACCGCAACTAGAGAAAGCCCGCGTGCAGCAAGCAATGAAGACCCAACGTAGCCATAAATAAATAAATGAATTTATTTATTTATTTATTTATTTAAAAAAAAAAAAGAATGCAGAATGTTCTATTCCCCTGGCTGTTCTATCTAACTGTAAGGTTTCTTGGATCTGTACACTCATCCCCAAAATAGGTAACATTGTCCTCTAGGTTATTTACCTAACCTTGATACATTTTCCCCTCTCTGATAGTCATATAGAGTGAAGTAAGCCAGAAAGAGAGAAACAAATATCGTATATTAACGCATATTTGTGGAATCTCGAAAAATGGTACAGATGAACCTATTCGTAGGGCAGGAATAGAGACGTAGATGTAGAGAATAGACATGTGGACACAGAGAGGGAAGGGGAGGGTGGGATGAATTGGAAGATTAGGTTTGACATAAATACACTACCATGTGTAAAACAGATAGCTAGTGGGAACCTGCTGTATAGCACACGGAGCTCAGCTCGGTGCTCTGTGAACACCTAGATGGGTAAGATGGGGGTGGGGTGGGAGGGAGGTCCAAGAGGGAGGGGAAATAGGAATACATATAGCTGATTCACTTCACTGTACAGCAGAAAGTAACACAACATTGTAAAGCAGTGTTACTCCAATAAAATAAATAAATAAATAGAAACAATAACTTTCACCCTGATCAAGTCACATACTCTGGCATTTCCCTTTTATGGTGACACTTTTGTACCCAGCACAGTGCACGGCAAGGAATAGTCAATCCGTGCCTGTTTATTAAATGTCTGAACACATTTCTCCAAGTCTCTGTGTGGGTGCTTCTTTCTCATCATTAAGCTTTTGGCTCAGTCGGTATCTCATCAAAGAGGATTTCCATGACTATTTAGCGAAAGTTGCTCAGACCCTCTCTCTCTCTCCCATTACTATATATAATTTTTTTCCAAACACTACTTATCTATTTTTTTTAACATCTTTATTGGAGTATAATTGCTTTACAGTGGTGTGTTAGTTTCTGCTGTATAACAAAGTGAATCAGCTATACATAAACATATATCCCCATATCTCCTTCCTCTTGCGTCTCCCTCCCACCCTCCCTATCCCACCCCTCTAGGTGGTCACAAAGCACAGAGCTGATCTCCCTGTGCTATGAGGCTGCTTCCCACTAGCTATCCGTTTTACATTTGGTAGTGTATATATGTCAGTGCCACTCTCTCACTTCATCCCAGCTCACCCTTCCCCCTATCGGTGTACTCCAGTCCATTCTCTACGTCTGCATCTTTTCCAGTCCTGGCCCTAGGTTTGTCAGAAGGTTTTTTTTTTTTTTTGGATTCCATATATATGTGTTGCATACGGTATTTGTTTTTCTCTTTATGACTAACTTCACTCTATATGACAGATTCTAGGTCCATCCACCTCACAACAAATAACTTCATTTCTTTTTATGGCTAATATTCCATTATATATATGTGTCACATCTTCTTTATCCATTCATCTGTCAATGGACACTTAGGTTGCTTCCATATCCTGGCTATTGTAAATAGAGCTGCAATGAACATTGTGGTACATGACTCTTTTTGAATTATGGTTTTCTCAGGGCATATGCCCAGTAGTGGGATTGCTGGGTTGTATGATAGTTCTATTTTTAGTTTTTTAAGGAACCTCCATACTGTTCTCCATAGTGGCTGTATCAATTTACATTCCCACCAACAGTGCAAGAGGGTTCCCTTTTCTCCACACCCTTCCCAGCATTTATTGTTTGTAGATTTTTTGATGATGGCCATTCTGACCGGTGTGAGGTGATACCTCCTTGTAGTTTTAGTTTGCATTTCTCTAATGATTAGTGATGTTGAGCATCCTTTCATGTGTTTGTTGGCAATCTGTATATGTTCTTTGGAGAAATGTCTATTTATGTCTTCTGCCCATTTTTGTTTGTTTTTTTTTTTTTTTAAACATCTTTATGGAAGTATAATTGCCTTACAATGGTGTGTTAGCTTCTGCTTTATAACAAAGTGAATCAGTTATACATATACAATATGTTCCCATTTATCTTCCCTCTTGCATCTCCCTCCCTCCCACCCTCCCCATCCCACCCCTCTAGGTGGTCACAAAGCACCGAGCTGATCTCCCTGTGCTATGCGGCTGCTTCCCACTAGTTATCTATTTTACATTTGGTAGTGTATATATGTCCATGACACTCTCTTACCCTGTCACATCTCACCCCACCCCCTCCCCATATCCTCAAGTCCATTCTCTAGTAGGTCTGTGTCTTTATTCCCGTCTTGCCACTAGGTTCTTCATGGCCTTTTTTTTTTTTTTTTCCCTTAGATTCCGTATATATGTGTTAGCATACTGTATTTGTTTTTCTCTTTCTGACTTACTTCACTCTGTATGACAGACTCTAACTCCATCCACCTCATTACAAATACCTCCATTTCATTTCTTTTTATGGCTGAGTAATATTCCATTGTATATATGTGCCACATCTTCTTTATCCATTCATCTGTCGATGGACATTTAGGTTGCTTCCATGTCCTGGCTATTGTAAATAGAGCTGCAATGAACATTTTGGTACATGACTCATTTTGACCTATGGTTTTCTCAGGGTATATGCCCAGTAGTGGGATTGCTGGGTCGTATGGTAGTTCTATTTGTAGTTTTTTGAGGAACCTCCGTACTGTTCTCCATAGTGGCTGTATCAATTTACATTCCCACCAACAGTGCAAGAGTGTTCCCTTTCCTCCACACCCTCTCCAGCATTTATTGTTTCTAGATTTTTTGATGATGGCCATTCTGACCGGTGTGAGATGATATCTCATTGTAGTTTTGATTTGCATTTCTCTAATGATTAATGATGTTGAGCATTCTTTCATGTGTCTGTAGGCCATCTGTATATCTTCTTTGGAGAAATGTCTATTTAGGTCTTCTGCCCATTTTTGGATTGGGTTGTTCGTTTTTTTGTTATTGAGCTGCATGAGCTGCTTGTAAATCTTGGAGAGTAATCCTTTGTCAGTTGCTTCATTTGCAAATATTTTCTCCCATTCTGATGGTTGTCTTTTGGTCTTGTTTATGGTTTCCTTTGCTGTGCAAAAGCTTTTAAGTTTCATTAGGTCCCATTTGTTTATTTGTGTTCTTATTTCCATTTCTCTCGGAGCTGGGTCAAGAAGAATCTTGCTGTGATGTATGTCATAGACTGTTCTGCCTATGTTTTCCTCTAAGAGTTTGATAGTGTCTGCCCTTACACTTAGGTCTTTAATCCATTTTGAGTTTATTTTTGTGCATGGTGTCAGGGAGTGTTCTAATTTCATACTTTTACATGTACCTGTCCAATTTTCCCAGCACCACTTATTGAAGAGGCTGTCTTTTCTCCACTGTATATACTTGCCTCCTTTATCAAAGATAAGGTGACCATATGTGTGTGGGTTTATCTCTGGGCTTTCTATCCTGTTCCATTGATCTATATTTCTGTTTTTGTGCCAGTACCAAACTGTCTTGATTACTGAAGCTTTGTAATATAGTCTGAAGTCAGGGAGCCTGATTCCCCCAGCTCCATTTTTCGTTCTCAAGATTGCTTTGGCTATTCGGGGTCTTTTGTGTTTCCATACAAATTGTGAAATTTTTTGTTCTAGTTCTGTGAAAAATGCCAGTGGTAGTTTGATAGGGATTGCATTGAATCTGTACATTGCTTTGGGTAGTAGAGTCATTTTCACAATGTTGATTCTTCCAATCCAGGAACATGGTATATCTCTCCATCTATTTGTGTCATCTTTAATTTCTTTCATCAGTGTCTTATAATTTTCTGCATACAGGTCTTTTGTCTCCGTAGGTAGGTTTATTCCTAGATATTTTATTCTTTTTGTTGCAATGGTAAACGGGAGTGTTTTCTTAATTTCACTTTCAGATTTTTCGTCATTAGTGTATAGAAATGCAAGAGATTTCTGTGCATTAATTTTGTATCCTGGTACTTTACCAAATTCATTGATTAGCTCTAGGAGTTTTCTGGTAGCATCTTTAGGATTCTCTATGTATAGTATCATGTCATCTGCAAATAGTGACAGCTTTACTTCTTCTTTTCCGATTTGGATTCCTTTTATTTCTTTGTCTTCTCTGATTGCTGTGGCTAACACTTCCAAAACTATGTTGAATAATAGTGGTGAGAGTGGGCAACCTTGTCTTGTTCCTGATCTTAGTGGAAATGGTTTCAGTTTTTCACCATTGAGGACAATGTTGGCTGTGGGTTTGTCATATATGGCCTTTATTATGTTGAGGAAAGTTCCCTCTATGCCTACTTTCTGCAGGGCTTTTATCATAAATGGGTGTTGAATTTTGTCGAAAGCTTTTTCTGCGTCTATTGAGATGATCATTTGGTTTCATCCTTCAGTTTGTTAATATGGTTTATCACATTGATTGATTTGCGTATTTTGAAGAATCCTTGCATTCCTGGGATAAACCCCACTTGATCATCGTGTATGAACATTTTAATGTGCTGTTGGATTCTGTTTGCTAGTATCGCGTTGAGGATTTTTGCATCTATGTTCATCAGTGATATTAGCCTGTAGTTTTCTTTGTTTGTGATGTCTTTGTCTGGTTTTGGTATCTGGGTGATGGTGGCTTCGTAGAATGAGCTTGGGAGTGTTCCTCCCTCTGCTATATTTTGGAAGAGTTTGAGAAGGATAGATGTTAGCTCTTCTCTAAATGTTTGATAGAATTTGCCTGTGAAGCCATCTGGTCCTGGGCTTTTGTTTGTTGGAAGATTTTTAATCACCGTCTCAATTTCAGTGCTTGTGATTGGTCTGTTTATATTTTCTATTTCTTCCTGGTTCAGTCTCGGGAGGTTGTGCTTTTCTAAAAATTTGTCCATTTCTTCCAGGTTGTCCATTTTATTGGCATATAGTTGCTTGTAGTAATCTCTCATGATCCTTTGTATTTCTGCAGTGTCAGTTCTTCTCCTTTTTCATTTCTAATTCTATTGATTTGAGTCTTCTCCCTTTTTTTTCTTGATGCATCTGGCTAATGGTTTATCAATTTTGTTTATCATCTCAAAGAACCAGCTTTTAATTTTATTGATCTTTGCTATTGTTTCCTCATTTCTTTTTCATTTATTTTTGATCTGATCTTTATGATTTCTTTCCTTCTGCTAACTTTGGGTTTTTTTTTTTTGGTCTTTTTTCTCTAATTGCTTTAGGTGTAAGGTTAGGTTGTTTATCTGAGATTTTTCTTGTTTCTTGAGGATTGTATTGCTATAAACTTCCCTTAGAACTGCTTTTGCTGCATCCCATAGGTTTTGGGTCGTTGTGTTTTCATTGTCATTTGTTTCTCAGTAATTTTTTATTTCCTCTTTCATTTCTTCAGTGATCTCTTGGTTATTAAGTAGTTTATTGTTTAACCTCCTTGTGTTTGTATATTTTACGTATTTTTTCCTGTGATTGATATCTAGTCTCATAGCGTTATGGTCAGAAAAGATGCTTGATACACTTTCAATTTTCTTAAATTTACCAAGGCTTGATTTGTGACCCAAGATATGATCTATGCTGGAGAATGTTCCATGAACACTTGAGAAGAAAGTGTATTCTGTTGTTTTTGGATGGAATGTCCTATAAATATCAGTTAAGTCCATGTTGTTTAATGTATTATTTAAAGCTTGTGTTTCCTTATTTGTTTTCATTTTGGATGATCTGTCCATTGGTGAAAGTGGGGTGTTAAAGTCCCTTACTATAATATGTTACTGTTAATTTCCCCTTTTATGGTTGTTAGCATTTGCCTTATGTATTGTGGTGCTCCTGTGTTGGGTGCATAAATATTTACAATTGTTATATGTTCTTGTTGGATTGATCCCTTGATCATTATGTAGTGTCCTCTTTGTGTCTTGTAATAGTCTTTATTTTAAAGTCTATTTTGTCTGATATGAGAATTGCTACTCCAGCTTTCTTTTGCTTTCCATTTGCATGGAATATGTTTTTCCATCCCCTCACTTTCACTCTGTGTGTGTCCCTAGGTCTGAAGTGGGTCTCTTGTAGGCAGCATATATATGGTCTTGCTTTTTTATACATTCAGCCAGTCTATGTGTTTTGGTTGGAGTATTTAATCCTTTTACATTTAATGTAATTATCAATATGTATGTTACTATTACCATTTTCTTAATTGTTTTGGGTTTGTTACTGTAGGTCTTTTCCTTCTCTTGTGTTTCCTGCCTAGAGAAGTTCCTTTTGCATTTGTTGTAAAGCTGGTTTGGTGGTGCTGAATTCTCCTAGCTTTTGCTTGTCTGTAAAGTTTTTAATTTCTCTGTCGAATCTGAATGAGATCCTTTCTGGGTAGAGTAATCTTAGTTGTAGGTTTTTCCCTTTCATCACTTTGAATATGTCCTGCCATTCCCTTCTGGCTTGCAGAGTTTCCGCTGAAAGATCAGCTGTTAACCTTATGGGAATTCCCTTGTATGTTATTTGGTTTTTTTCCCTTGCTGCTTTTAATATTTTTTCTTTCTATTAAATTTTTGGTAGTTTGATTAATATGTGTCTTGATGTGTTTCTCCTTGGATTTATCCTGTATGAGACTGTTTGCGCTTCCTGGACTTGATTATTTATTTCCTTTCCCATATTAGGGAAGTTTTCAACTCTAATCTCTTCAAATATTTTCTCAGTCCCTTTCTTTTTCTCTTCTTCTTCTGGGACCCCTACAATTTTAATGTTGGTGCGTTTAATGTTGTTCCAGAGATCTCTGAGACTGGCCTCAATTCTTTTCATTCTGTTTTCTTTATTCTGCTCTGCAGTAGTTATTTCCACTCTTTTATCTTCCAAGTCACTTATCCGTTCTTCTGCCTCAGTTCTTCTGCTGTTGATTCCTTCTAGAGAACTTTTAATTTCATTTATTGTGTTGTTCATCATTGTTTGTTTGCTCTTTAGTTCTTCTAGGTTCTTTTTAAACGTTTCTTGTATTTTCTCCATTCTATTTCCAAGATTTTGGATCATCTTTAGTAACATTACTCTGAATTCTTTTTCAGGTAGACTGCCTATTTCCTCTCCATTTGTTTGGTCTCTTGGATTCTTACCTTGCTCCTTCATCTGCTGCATATTTCTCTGTCTTCTCATTTTGCTTAACTTACTGTGTTTGGGGTCTCCCTTTTGCAGGCTGTAGGTTCGTAGTTCCTGTTGTTTTTGGTGTCTGTCCACAGTGGGTGAGGTTGGTTCAGTGGGTTGTGTAGGCTTCCTAGTGGAGGGGACTGGTGCCTGTGTTCTGGTGGATGAGGCTGGATCTTGTCTTTCTGGTGGGCAGGACCGCGTCTGGTGTGTGTTTTCAGGTGTCTGTGATGTTATTATGCTTTTAGGCTGCCTCTCTGCTAATGGGTGAGTTTGTGTTCCTGTCTTGCTAGTTGTTTGACATAGGGTGTCCAGCACTGTAGCTTGCTGGTCATTGAGTGGAGCTGGGTCTTAACGTTGAGATCGAGATGTCTGGGAGAGGTTTCGCTGTTTGATATTATGTGGAGCCAGGAGATCTCTGGTGGACCAGTGTCCTGAACTCGGCTCTCCCGCCTCAGAGGCACAGGCCTGACACCCGGCTGGAGCACCAAGACCCTTTTTGGTAATCTGAGGTCTTCTGCCAGTGTTCAGTAGGTGTTCTGTAGGAGTTGTTTGACATGTAGATGTATTTCTGATGTATTTGTAGGGAGGAAGGTGATCTCCACGTCTTACTCTTCCACCATCTTGAAGCTATCCCGAGATTAGATTTTTTTAAATACATTTTCTTTATGTTGCTTAGTCACTTAGCAAATAATATCTTTTACATTCTCTGTCAAATTAAATAGCACTGATGAACCAAATGGCCATTTTTTTATTTCTATTGTTACTCTGATTTAATGTCTGATAGAGGAAGTTTTTCTAGAGGGAGGATCTTCTCAAAAATAACAATAATTGTCCTTTGAGGCGTCTTTGTTCTGCTTAGGATCTTCTTTTTAATAGTCTCAAAGATCTTTGTGTAGGCCACACACCAACTTTATATTTTGTTCTACTGCATGATCTGAAATAGATTTGCTCTGATGCAGTCCCCTGAATTCATCACAACAACCTCAATTTTGGACGGAAATATATTTAAAAATCTTGTGTTAGTGTTACCTCCGGAGGTTGGGTTTTCTATAAATGGAACCTGAGAAAGGGATTTGTGTGCACATTATTAATTGAGGGAGGATTCTCAGGAGAAGGAGAGGGAGGGAAGCAGGACATGGCAAAGAAGTTAAGCAAGATTAGGTTATACATCAGTTATAGTTCAGCTTTCGTGTGATACTATGGGTATCTGTGAATTGTACCACAGAATTTGTCCCACATTGAAGCAGGGGGCTGGCATTTCAAAGTCCTCCACTTAGTCATTGGTTGCAGTTCATTTCTCCAGAGAATGGGGCAGGTGGGAGACATTGGCAGTCAACACTTATAGCAGGTGGATAATGGGTACACCAGCCAGTGAAAGGAGTTTAGTAGGACACCAGCAGTGGGTACTACATGTTATATCTCAGAGTTTTTGTTCATCATTCATTATTCAACAAGAATTTAGGCACCTACCATATGTTAGGTACTGTGCTGGATATATGGCAATGAAAGATACAGTGCTTTTACTTAGAGAAAATAAACTAGCCAACAGATTATTATAATGTGATAGGATAAGTTCACATAAGGAGCACAGAGCAGGGATAAGACAGCTGTTATTCTAGTGTTAGAAATAGAAATGGATGAAAAATCTTTTCAGGCAGAGGATGTTGCATTTCTAAATACAGGCCAGGACAGCACGGTCATGATGATGGGATGGAGGGGAAGACATTGAAGGATGTATCAAAGGTTCTGCTTTTGTGAGTGAGGTGATAGAAACATACAGAAGTAGATTCTGTCATGATTTTTTTTTAGACTGAAAAAGATAAAGTTTTGATTGCCATCAGCAGAAGCCAACTCTGCTAATAGCCATCCAGGGGATATATTGGAAGACTGAGTGGGTACTCACAGACACCATGCTTGAAGGGAAATTTGAGGAACCAGTTTAGGAAAGAGCAGAGGCCAGGCTTCTGTGTTCATACCTCGGTAGGGGTATGCCGTTAGAATGTCTCAGACTGAACTTCGTGCAGACTTTTGTCACTCTGCTCAGCAATTATATTCTAAGGAGAGAGCAGTTTTTGGCCATGTTTTTATCACCTCTCTACCCCTTAGCAAAAATGGGTATACCATGATTGAAGTATCATGGCAGTATCTAATGGTAGTGTCATAAATTTCCAAGGAAAATTCAAGTTACTGTTACTAGAAGAAGTGGGGGGTGAATGCTGGACAAAACAAAAACAAGGTTTTCCACTATATGTACCATGCAACAGAATTTGGAGTTTGTCTTGAATATGACAAGTCCTTTTTGGTAATAAGAGGAACAGGTAAGTTTGAATATGACAAGTCCTTTTTGGTAGTAAGAGGAACAGGTAAGTTTGACCAGAGGGCCCCTCAAGCAGGAGTGCTAAAGGGTTCATCAGGACAAGGGATCCATCCTGCAGTGGCAGGAAGGAGGGGGGCCAGTAGGGTAGGTCCAGGCTAAGATCTTGAGGGGGAGCCAAGAGAGAAGCAGGAACAACGAGATTATCATCCCCACATCCAGAGGGGCAAGAATAGGATGATCATGACAAAAACCAGAGTCAGAAGCCAAGTGGAAAAAGTGATCAGATGAAGTGGAGAGACAAGACTAGAGACCTGAAGCTCAATCATATTATTCTGAAAAGAACTGGGAAGGGGCAAAGGCAAGGTGAAGGTGGCAAAGATGGAGAAAAGACCATGGATTCCCAAGAGACAGGCTTTGTCCTGGTTCTGCTCACCTAGCTGCACCAACAAGTTTTGGAGAGGGGCCACAGAGGGTCACAGCATCTAATTTTGATGTCTCCAGCATCAGAATTAGAGGTGGCCCTAAGACACCATTCAAGGGCTTTGGATTCTACCTTTTTTGAAGTTCCTCCAGGAGATCTACCATCAGGATCCTTATTGTCATATCAAGTTTGTTTTTATAGCAGAATCCATTGTAATCAAGTGCTATCCTGTCTTGTAAAGCTTTTTGGTTTTAATCCTTCAGAGTGATTTTGAGATATATGTCCGGCAAAATGTGTACCCTACCACCTTTCTGAGGACATAAAACATACTAAGCTAGGAAAACATAAGGTGGCATTTTATAATACAACTGATAGTGGAGTAATTGAATAATGGGAAGTACTCTAGAGCTACACTCAGATGGGTGGGAACCAGAATAAAATGATCATCAACTTAAGTCAGAGTCTGGAAGGAGAAGAGGCAGGACTTTGGAGCAGGAGTTTAAGAGTTCAAAGCCCCATGGAAGAGGTAGGTGGATAAAGGAGAGTAACTTTACAAAGTATAGGGGTAACAACTCTGACATCTAGCCTACCCAGAAGGATTAGATAGGGGATGCTGAAAAGGATGAAATAACTCACCTTTTTCCAACCAAGATTGACTATGCATAGGTTTTTTCATTCTGAAATAAAGAACTGATTTGTACCTGTTTGGGGGCTCTGTGTGGGTGTGGGTGAGGGGGTGTACTGTCCCATTTTTACCATATTAAGGGCAGAGTAAGGGAACTACATAAATAGATGCTCAGCTGCCAATTTTAAGTAATGACATGTCTGTGTTTTATTATAAACAGATTTCTCCCTGTCCCCACGCCACCTCCAGATATCATAGTCTCTTCATTTACATTTCTTTTAGTTTTACTTTGAAAAATAGAAGTCATTACGGAAATAGGTGATTATCATTATTCATTTCTTTTTATTTTATTTAATTGTCTAAACATAATGTGAATATTTACCACCTCTTCTAGCCCCATGCTACTTCTAAAAAGTAGATTGGAAGATGCTCCTTGAGCCAGATTCTTAAGTAGTATGACTGCTCTGCTTAGACCATCATATCCTTTTGAAAATGGCCATTCATTTGGAAAATTGTTGCTTGCCTTTGGGGAATTGTAGATGGGTGGGGGATTGTCTGATTCCTTAATCTTCTTTCACCCATACAATTTGCTATCTTAATACCTTTTCAAATATATCAAATTGTCCTTGGTATACATAATTTAATTTTTCAGATTCCAGCTTATTGTAGAAATAAAATAATAATAATAACAATAATGACAATAATAATAATGCCAGCCTTTTTGCCAGAGTTACTTGAATCTGATTTTAAAAATGCAATAATAAGGATAGCTGAAAGTGTGATTTTATAAAGTGATTTGATTTCAAGCCAGTGATAGCATTGCTATTTTAAGATATTTTTTTGTTCCTCATGGAGTTGTAATTGATTGTCAGCAAATACTATGATCTAAATGAATATTTGTTACCTAACTGGAAAATAACATTTTTATAAAAGTTTGATAACATCATATACAGATTTTGAAAGCTACACACACTTATTGCTGGTACTCCTAGAGTTACGAAATTAAGTGACAGATGAATTCAAATGTGTTTGAAGACCTATGTACTATCAGATCACAACAAAACTTCATAACTGCCATGTACTAAAAAATAGATTCAGGGATGAAACCATCTGTCTTATGGCACTGTGCAGCATGCTTTTTCCTCTCCTTCATAATTGCTTATCTTTTTCTCCTGAAAAACATTTGCTAAGGGTACTTCAAGAAAGAAAGCTGAAATTGGGCTGGTGCAGTTGGAGAATGTTCTGTATTCTCTATTATATAATGAAGTATTTGCATTTTTACCTTTAAAACATTTAATTTTAGTCTTACTTTACTGTCTTTGTTTTATCTAACCTTGTGTTTCGAAGGGTATGTCTGGATAAGATTTAACTGAATTCACCATACTTTTTCAGACTGCTGGATATTTTTCTCAAGTAAGAAATGACTGAATTAAAGGTAGAATAAAGTAAATGATACTATTTCTACACATGCTAGAATACGAAAGGTAAAATGGCTAAAACCTATTAAAGATTAAATAAAAGGAACCAAAATAGCATTACCACTAGCATTTGTTTATCTTAATGCTAAAAAACAGCTTCTGAAGCCAATGGAAAAGAAATACTTATTGAAGCTATTGGAAAACAGACACCTAGGAAAAATTATGTTTTAAAATTTCTTTACTATGCTTTTCTATACATGGACATAGTGGGCAGTACAAAATAAAGATACCATTAAAGTATAAAGTTGGCGAAGTTTAGGCAAATACTAGAAAAAATGTCTAGAATGGTTAAAAACCAATGAAGTTTAAGGAAGCTGAATTTCCTTAAAACTGTTTCTCAAGCTTCTGTCATTAACTTATTCTCTTGAGGAGCTCATCTGCATAATTTTTGTGCCCAAATAATCGACCATTTATTTACTTTTTTTCCTTGAGGTTTACTTTAAATGTAGTCATTTTTGAAAAATTCTAAATCTTTTTCTAAGCACATATCTATAAATAAAATTTAAAAAATTTTAAATTGTCTACCACTTATAATCATTGCATGTGTCTCACTATGGACACATTGCCTTGAGAAAATTATGTTAAATGTATCAGAAGGGAAGTGTTCCTAAAAAATGAGAGATAGAAAATGGAGGAAGAAATCTAGAGAGCTAAATACAGAATTGCATAATTACCAGAAGCAGGAGAAAATTACATTAAATCTATGCTAAGTTTATCCAAATTAGGTCTCTCCAAATATATTGTGAGTGGGTGATGTGAATCTATTTGGAGACTTTCCTGTCTCTCCTCCCCTCCCCCAATAATGATCCTGGCTATCTGAGATCAGAAAAAATGTGGAATGAGCTTTGGATGGCTTTATTTTCATCTAGAAGGTTTACTGCTGATGTTCTTTTTTCTCTTCTCCATATAAAAACTCCAAAGAAGAGACTCTGACCATTAAAATCTATTGATTTCCCCACTTTAGTCTGTGCAATTCTGCTTAAATATTCACATAATATATATGTTACTTATTTTGTTTTTTGTCTTTTTTCCCCTTACTAGCACATAGTCCCATGAAGACAGGGGTTTGTGTGTTTTGTTCACTGCTGTATCTTGAACTCCTAGAACAGAACCTGGCAATAGTAGGTGTTCAGTACATGTTTGTTTAGACTCTAACTTTTAGAGCTACACTCTTACTTAGTTGAAACATTAATTTAGCATTGAAACTCCAAACCATTAGGTGTGCCCAATTAATTTTCTTTATTCTGTAAAATTCAGTTTTGCAATATAATTCCCTGTTGTTTTGCTTGTCATTGTACCTCTTGTGCTTTAAACTTCAGTCATTTGATACAAATGGTACATATAAATGGTATATTTTATGAGTAGTAGGGATTTTGTGAAAAACATTTCAGAGCTTCCATTTCCCTCTTGCTTTAATAAACACCTTTTACTTCAGATAAGTGTATTTTTGGTCTTATGTTAGTAAATATAACCTTGTGGTTTTCAAAGGAAATGTTTACACATAACTTTTTAAAAACTTATTGACTTCGTATTTCTTTAATGCTTAAAGTGTATCCTTAACAAATAACTGACAAAGAGCATGGGTTGTATGCATTGATCCACATGGCCAGAGTATATTTTTATCTTCTCTAAGGTATATGAAATATGGTACAGTAGATTTCCCCCCAAATGTACTAATTTCCCCTATTTTGGGTATTTTCTAAAATCTTAATCTAGATTTTTAGTTTGTGAATATGTTTCCATAAAAGCTACTTTTAAAAAATGTTTATTATGTGTTTGAATTTTTATTACTCAAAGACATGTTCAGATTCTCTTCCTCATCTTTGCAATTCAGATCAAGTAGAGTGGTTTTGATCAAAATCAGAAGATTTCATCACTAAGGGGTCAAAATATAAACTTTTTCAGACTTCTGAATTTGAAATTCTGTGTGTTTTCTAGGTTAGAGGATGACTTCCTCTTTGACCTCTACAGTTCAAATGATAGTGCAAGGCATATATATTTTTTAAGCCTGGGTAAGACAGCAAGAATCACACATTACTTTCTTGTTTAGTGTGAGATACAGATTATGCACATTTGCTTGTTTTGTATGCTCTTCACTTTAAAAATCTTAACAAATAGGTAAATTAAATGAGAAGAAATATAAAACAAAAATTTAAAGCAAAAATTATTCAGAAAAATCAGGGACTCTCAAATGTGAATAGCAAATATATTTCCAAATGTCTGATAATTTAAAATATCATTAATACACAAATTTGTAATCTCTGATAGCAAATAGAGCATTAAAAAAGATAGGGATGCAAATATGCTATTTTGGAGAACGTTTGTTTTCTTTACTAAAGAACGTGTAACACTAAAATCTTTCTGAACACGTTTATTTGAAACACTTACTGGTATATTACTATTCAGGGCTGAATTCTGTGGTATATTGAGGATTTTGCTAATATTATTTTGCTTTTCAGATATTTTTCCAGTGCCCTAATTCTCTCAAAAATAATTAGAAACTATTTTTCAATCAAATTTTGAATATTCATTTGACATTTGCTTTAAGGGCTGCTAAAAAATACACTTGAGTATGTCTATACAGTTGTTTCTTGGTATCCGCGGGGAGATTGGTCCTCTCTTCTTCACCTCAGAGGATGCCAAAATCTGCGAATGATCAAGTCCCTTAAGTACAACGACCTAGAGCAGTGGACCCTCCGTATCTGCAGATGCGGAACCCGCAGATGGGGTAACTGTAATGATTAGCACTGAAGTATGGCTTGTAGTATCTTAGAGAAAAAAAGGATGAATGTTGCATCATAACGTGTGGTAATATAAAATTAAGGTACCAATAGGTCCTAGTTTTCCACATATTTTACAATATTTTGTTGTGTTTTTCTTTTATTATGTAAAATTAGCACTTTAATTCTTGTCATTTACCATCTATTTTTAGTAATATAAGGAGAAAAGGGATTACTTTTTACTTTTAAAGAATTCAGCTAATTTTCATGACAGAGTATTAACCATTTCCACAAAATAATTCTTTGCCAGAGTTGCTAAGAAGTTACGTTAAACATCTTTTGCTCTATTATATTTCAGTGATAATGCTGTAATTAGCATTAGGTTCTAAAAATAGAATTAAAAGGTGCAAATTATATACAAATTATAAGATAAAATTTCAAGTATGTAGTGTTACTTGCTAATAAAGCCTCCATTTTAATATGTGCATTCTAATAGTATTTCCAACCCTTTTTCCTTTTATCATCTAGTTGATGAACTTATTGAAACACATGTGATAAAAACACACTATTCTTATTATTCATCTTCTTGGTGAAAAATTAGCAAAGAAAGATATGTAGGTCTCCTGGCTGGAAGTGAACATGAAGGATACATTTTTCAAACAAAGTAACCCTGAGATGAGTTTAGGAGAACAGAGTGTGTGGCTTTAGAAGCTACTTCTAAGATCTCCCCCACAATACAGGCCAGTGTGGATATGGGCTTGATCTGCTTTGTTCACTGCTCTGTCTCCTGTGATATGACACTTAATAAAGGCTCTCGAACATTTATTGAATGAATGGATGAATTTTCATACAGGCTCCGCCAGTGATTCTGATGGAGAATATGTGCAGATAAGTTTGGAGGGAGTAGCATTCACCCTATCCATTTTCCTTGCTTTAGTTACTCATTCTCAGGAATTTAGTTCAATTTCAATTTGTCTTTGGTTGATAGTGCCTCACAGGAACCCCCTCCACCTAGGGACAGTTCATTCAAATGATTCTTTTTAGAATATCCCTTCAGATTTATTTTTTACTGTGATCCACACTAAGAATACATTTTATATCACAGTCTACTACACACATACCCCTCATACTACCTCACCTGCCTACATGTCCATTGAAGATCACTCCTGGAGCTCCCTTCTGACAGAGCAGCCATCATTTTCAATGTCATTGGATGCCAGGTCAGGGCAAAAGAGAGAACGATGGGAGGTCTCAAACATGCAGCTTCTGCTCACCGCTCATTTGCCAGAACGCATTGCATGTTCCCACCAAACCACAACGAGGACAGGAAGTAGAAAGAGCTGGAAATCTTTGGCAAACCACACCAATAACTACAACCTACTATTCTTTGATACTCCCTCTAGGATGCTGCAAAATAGAATTGTAGGAGCTCTAGAGACTTTTGTTCATTGTCTGTGTTGGAAATACCTTTTCTCACTATGAGGTGTACCTTTCACTCTTTTAATAGCGTCTTTTTAAAATTGAAGCTTTTATTTTTAATGTAATCCAATTTATTGATTGTTCTCTGTATTGCCAGTGCTATTTGTGCCTGTTAAAGAACTCTTTCCCTACTTAAAGTATTTTCCTATGTATTCCTTTAGACATTTTATTACTTTGCTTTTCTTATTTAGTTCTGCAAACTACCTGGAATTGATTTTTCACTTTTATTTTAACCCTAAAACTGGACAGTTTAAAAAATTTTTTTTAAAAGTACACTATACTTTGTATAAAAACTCTTTAAGGAAATATTCAATATAAATGTAAGCATTCTTTTTAATACAGTACTTTCTGTTAAGATTACTTAAAATATAAAAGGAGTCAAAATGTTTTCACAACTTTAAAAAAATTCTGTTTTTATATTAAGGAGCCCTGTAATTTACTGATGATTTATAAACTAGCTTATTCTTTTATTAAATGGGTACTAATTAGTTATTTTGAGATTTCATGGTAAAAGTTGACAGCTAATAGAAGTTAACAGGAATCAACTGCTTTTACTCCTTAGAACATTTCAATTATTATCTGTATCGTTTGAGTATCTTTCATCTCTGAAAAGCATTTTAAAGTTACAGTTATGTTGATGATGATATATTGATTAATATAAAGATTTCTTTA
Organism: Balaenoptera musculus; assembly: GCF_009873245.2. NCBI lineage: Eukaryota > Metazoa > Chordata > Mammalia > Artiodactyla > Balaenopteridae > Balaenoptera > Balaenoptera musculus. The sequence continues at coordinate 40,793,135 of NC_045799.1, forward strand.
ATGTCAACTCCCTTAACTTGAATAGTTAGAATCGTTTGAAAAACAATAAATGTTTTGAACTTTCTAAGTACAAATATGTAAAGTTAAGGTGCTAAAAATAAATAGTTCTTTTCTCTTAAATTTTATAATTCAATTTTACTACTGCTTTGGGGCCAGTTATTTTTAATATACTAGGTTCTATACTTCGGTAGCTATTTTGTTTTATAGCCATAATCTGCACACTTATCCTCAGTTTGTCATTCTTTGAATGTATGCTGTATATTACAAAGTATTGTGACTATAACTCCATGCAAAAACAAGTACTGAAAACAAAAAAAAATGGAAAGAGTATCTGTTTGTTTATGCACCATTCATCAAATATTTGTGTATCTGCTATGTGTCAAGCACTATGCTAGGTGCCAGGGACCCCAAAATGAACCGAATATAGCATTTTCCTCAGGGAGCTGCCAGACTAGTGGGGATATAGACAAGGAAAAAGAAAGTTACATGCAGTGTGATAAAGTGCAAGTCTAGAATTAAATAGAGCATGCCATGGAGTTTCATTCTTTTCTAACAGTTGCTGAACACTGTCTTGGGTATTTGAAGGAGTAGGAGCCTCTTCTGTTCTTTGTTTATAAGGAATTGGAGGGGAGGCGGGGAGAATTTGTGAATCAATCAGTTGTTACAGAACAACATTCCAAAGAGTTGTGTAAATGAATTGGAAACAGATTGACGTTCCTTAGCTCATGAAGCCCTGAAAATGGTTGGGGCCAAGTATGCTTTACTTTTGCCAAGCTCTAGTGCATGAAAGATAGTTTGTCATTTTATTGACCTGTATCCACCCCCAATTTATGCTATTCATTGTACTGTCATCGGTTCTTAAAAGAGAAGAGTAGAACTTGGATATTAGTAGAAATGCCATGAAATAGAGTAATGTGATAGAAATGTTTTAAAAAGAACAATATTGTGTGTATGTGTGTGTGCACACATGTGTGCATAGTAGAAGTATGAGTACACATGCATATGTATTTTTATATGAGTGCATGTGTGTAATGTGTATTTGTATGGATGCACATGACAGAGGAACTCTGGTTAAACATATTTAGGCCACAAGTGGATAGTGTCAGCGAGAACTTGCCAGAATTGACTTTGTAAGATTTCTTGTTACAAGGGCACGTGGTCATATTGTCATGTTCTTTCTTAAAGGCACTTTGGATAATCCTAAGCACCTTTTAAAGAGGCAATGTGACATAGTGGCTAAGAGCACAGACTCTGGAGCCAGACTGCCTGGGTTTGAATCTTACTTCCACCATTTATTACTTTTAATACATTACTTAACCTTTCTGTGCCCTGGTTTTATGACTATAAAATGAGGATGATAATAATAATACCTATTTTGTAGGATTATTGTGAGGATTAAAGTGTATATATGTATGTTCTATACTTTGGTAGCTATTTTGTTTTGTAGCCATAATCTGCACACTTATCCTCAGTTTGTCATTCTTTGAATGTATGCTGTATATTACAAAGTATTGTGACTATAACTCCATGCAAAAACAAGTACTGAAAACAAAAAAAAAATGGAAAGAGTATCTGTTTGTTTATGCACCATTCATCAAATATTTGTGTATCTGCTATGTGTCAAGCACTATGCTAGGTGCCAGGGACCCCAAAATGAACCGAATATAGCATTTTCCTCAGGGAGCTGCCAGACTAGTGGGGATATAGACAAGGAAAAAGAAAGTTACATGCAGTGTGATAAAGTGCAAGTCTAGAATTAAATAGAGCATGCCATGGAGTTTCATTCTTTTCTAACAGTTCCTGAATACTGGGACTTGGTTGTGGTATGTGGATAGTTTTAAGGAAAGAAAGAAGGAAGGAAGGCAAGAAGGCAGGAAGGCAGGAAGGAAATCATTTGCATTTATAAAGTTCTGGTTCAACATTCGCATATTTTATAGGTGAGGTGAACTAAGGCTAGAATATAAATTCCTGAATTCTTAATCCTATGCTTTTTTTTGATTACACACACACACACACACACACACACGCACAGAAATACAGACACATTGATAATGAGATCAGCATATTATTTTTCACTTCCTCTGGACTATAAATATTAAAACGAAAGAGATAATATAAAGTATATATATCTTAGTGGCTCCAAAAGAAGTGTAGAAAAAATAATATTAAATGCAAATATAGAAAAGGAGATAGACTTTTTTTTAGGGATACAGACATCATAACAGAAGGTACCTTTTATCAACCTAAATTAAATTTTCTGAATGCTTCCTCATTTCTACAATGAAATAAAAAACCTCACTTCCTGACGTTCCGAAGTTACTGTCTTGTTTTACTTGATAGTAGCTTCCTCTCTTTTTGTTTTCTTGTTAGCTAAGCATGTCAGTTTTTTCTGGTCACTTAAAGCACTTGGCAGGGTGCCAAACAATCTCTCAGGAATTGTCCTTGTTTTTACCACCTCTCTTAATTCTTTTAACATCTAGTCCATGCTGGACACATAATAGGACATACAGATTTGCGTGTAATTTGCATCTTATTTTGACCTTGCACTGTAGATCTTCCTAAATTCTGTCCCATGTACTTCTTAAGCAACTGAAGGAAAGGAAGAGTCAAGAAAGAATGCCCTAAAACTGTGCACATACCACAATCAATTCTAGAGACTTCTCTGACCTTCAAGTAGATATATGTAAGTTAAGAAGTGAGAAAGCTTGAAAAGGGAGCAACCACGAGAGACTACCGTGCTGGAATTCAGTATTTTGAAGTTGAACAGTTCTAAGTACTAATAAGTTTCGCAGAAGTCTAAGTAAGGATGGTTTATATGTTGGAGAGAAGGTCAAAGAACTTGCATACTAGGTTGTTAAAGAGCTAGTGACATACGTGTTGAAGTCAGCAATGTTCTAACATACTTTGGAGTGGGAAGTAAGTCTCAATCAGGTGTCAGAGTCTTCATGGAATTAAGGGGATATCTGAAAGAGGGAAAAATGACAGCAGCAGGGAGGAGCAGAGTAATGCGGTCAGGTGATGTGTAGCTCCAAGTGGGGAGGCTTTGTGATGAGATTGGGCAAGTAATGGTCTAAATGTGACAACTAGAAGAGTGCCACCTGTGGTCCTATGGTATGTGGTGAGAGAATGAGGCATTTCTTTATGAGAAGGCCAGGGTCTAGTTGAAGAAATAAGGTTTAGAGAATATTCTAGAATTAGGTTGAAGATGGAGGGTATTTACAACAAAAGGAGAATTTGAGAATAAAATGGTTAGAGGCCAGCTAGAGCTGTGGGTAGGAAATAACAGCTGTTTGGGCAGTGACAGAGGAGACTGGATTTTGATGTGTGGCCAAGAATAACCAAAATGAAAGGAGAGGTTAGATCAACGAGGTTCAAAATTCCTGCCCTCAGCAGGCTGGGGTCCCAGCAGGTTTGGGGAACCCTGTGTTTAGCAGCCCTTGCTCAGTGCTCAGAGGCTCCATGTTGCTGCTTCCCTTCCTCCCTGTGCTCTTCATTCAAACACACTAAATGTGTGAAGTAGTTCATGTTCGTTCATTCTGGCACAGCCTTAGAGTACAGTTTTTGGAAGTTTTAGTGTTTACACTGGGTTATCTTTATTTACCACAGATGAGTTCTGGGAATCACAGTGAGCAGAAGACTATTTCTGTAATAGAATGGATCCTGGTTAGGGCTGTTAGATGGGTTGTTTGATTTTCATAGAGCGGGTATTTAGTAATGTTGCTTATGATGATCTTGAGAAGGGGAGTGAGAGGAGGAAGAGAAGAAAGAACAGGGGGTACTAAATTACTGAAATGACTAACGCTAATATTTGGCAGACACAAAATATGCCGTCTTATCCATCTACCTAGTTTCATTGATTCTAAGAAGCAGTGTTTCTTTTCACATTTTAATATTTATGAAATGTTAAATCAATGGCATGTTGCAATTAGAGTTCGTTGTATTTTTTTCCTTTTGTATGGGTTCATAAAATGCCATCTTGGAGTTAGTAAAATCTCTTAAGTCCTTGTTTTCATTCTCATCCACCCCCTACTCTGTCTTACATTTTTAAAGTCCTTTTATTTTCTATGTGCTTAATTTCTTTAATTTCTGGAACTCTGCTTAATCTTCACCTTGTTTCCTTCATACTTTTTTTTCCAACTTCATTTTTCTTCTGGCTTGTGGTCCGCTTGAAATATTGTTTTTTTTCTCCGAAATCATAAGAAGATAGCATGTAGTAAAACCTCTCCAAGCTCTGCTCTTTCATTAAGCTATCAGGTAGCCATTGGGCAACTCATTCAACCTCTTTGGGTCATAATTTTCTCATACGTAAAATGAGGAGTTGGGGCTTAATTATATCAAAGGTCTCTTTTTGTTTTGAAATATTTTGGTTCCCTGATTCCTCAGAGGGCCCACAAATCCCTACTCTTTGGCCAACAAGTCCTTTTGAGGAATGAGGGTAGGGAAGCAGTGGCACAGAGAATTCTGCCTCTCTTCTCATGCTTATCCCTTAAAATTATGTATCTTCTGATTTTGTTGCTGCCAAGCCCCTGGACATTGGCATTCAGCAACATCATCTTCAGTTACATTGATCTACTGGATAAAATATAATATAGGGCCCTCTCTTCAAGTATGATGTAAAGATTCAATACATTTTGTAGTGAATAATTTAGATATTTAATTCTTTCCTGGGGAATCATTATTTTCTGTTGTCTCTGGCATAAATTAAAAAATAGTCGGACGATTGAAAATTTAGAAGAGATTATTTGCTGTGGATCACCAGATGCATATATGTATATGGCAAGTTTACCATAAAATAAGATGGATAGAAGTCATATTGTTTCTTATCAGATCACCTAGAATGTAGGGATTGTATGTTATCTAATCGAATTGGAATGGTTGTTTATATAACACATATGGTAATCAGTATTTTTTAGCAATGATAAATCCTGGAAAATAAACTCACTTGCATGTGAAAATAGTTGAGCACCAAGTTCTCTTTATTTGCCAAGTGATTACTTTTGGGCTAGCTACACTGTTGATTTTTTTTAGGAATGTAATGCTATTGTCAGGTCTTAATTACAGAGTAGATACTATATCAGATTATCACTAGAGTGGACAAAGATCCAAGAGAAGTGTACAGTAATGGCCCCATATGTGAGAAAACTAGCTATGAAGGAAGAGAATAGTTCCTTACAAATTCCTAGGGAAATTACTTTAAATGCCTTGTAATTTCGTAGACATTTGAACCCCAATATCCCTTAGTGAAAGCACAGACTAAGACTGCAAGAATGCTGCAAGGATGTGTATGTAGTCCATTTAGGGGAAGGATTTAATATGAGTGGTAGAGCATTAAAAAAATATATAAAGTTAATGATTATCTAGGAAATTCAGGATAATTGGTAGTGAAGCACCGACTTAGCCATTGATATATGCGGTTAGTAGAGGGGCATTTTATGCAAGTATAATAAAATGAACGCAAAAACAATAATAACAACAAAACTAACTTATTTCAAGTATCTGTCTACATTCCAATTATTTTCTACCTTAGACTTTAACAGTGGCAGGTTGGGGTGACTGCGTAATTTTATCATCCAAACCAGGGCAACAGACATTAAGTAGGTCTATTCCAGGTAAACAGGGATATTTACTTTCGCTAGCTAGGGTCTATCACGTGTCTACTCTCATTTCTGATTATTTGCTAAAAATGCCTAGACATATGCTAGCTAAAGTGCCAACTGAAGGGAAATAAACAAAAACCTTTCTCAGTAAGCTTCTTTTCCAGTGGTTCCTAACCATTTTTCAGGGCAGCGATATCTTAGACAATGTGATGACATTGGCCTCTCTTCCAGAGAAATGGGTTAAGAATGAAAGATCAGGACCCTTGAAACCCATCCATGGGCAAGAATTTCAGCTCAAAGGCAGAACAAAAAAATAGTATAGCGATTGTTTTAATATAGCAAAAGAGCTGCCCATAGCCAGTAGTACTTAAGCCATTTTAATGAATCATAATATAAAAGTTAAAAATTTTATTATAAAAAGTCAAACATACATAAAAATAGAAAGAATAACAAACCCTTATATAACTATCACCCCAAATCAAGAACTATCAAGAACTTTTCACACTTATTTCACTTATTTCTTTTTTAGTTGTGGTTGTTGCTGAAGCAATTAAGAGCAAATCCCAGATTACATGTCATTTCTCCCCCAAATATTTTAGTAGATGTCTCTAAAAAATGGATATTTTTTTACTTTACTACAATGTCATTATCACAAACTAACAAAATTGATTCTTTGGTCTATCTAATACTCTGTTTATATTCACAATTGTCAATTGTCTCAAAAATGTTATTTTCCATTTGCTTTATTTGAATTAGTATCCAAAGATATACCATACATTGCATTTTATTTTTACAATTGCTCCACACCCTTCCTCTCTTTTTGAAGCAGACTGGGCCAGCTGTCTCATATTCTACATCCGTGTGTTTGCTTCCCTGCAGCTTCACATGATGTAATTCCCTGCCCCTGTATTTCTTGTAAACAAGAAGTGAGTTAGTAGGCTTGATTAGATTCAGGTTAAGTTTATTTCCTTTTTTCATGGAGCTGTTCACAGATGATGCTGTATGTTTTATAGATGCTTCTATATAGAACTGTGATGTTTTATTTCAGGAATTGTTGATCATCAGAAATTATAATCTTATGACCAAAAGAAATGCCATGATTAATCCTTCTTCTTCACCTTCCCAAGGTGTCTGTGTTCTACCCCAAGGTTCTTATGACCATCGAAATGTTAAGAATACAAAATATTTATAAAAAGCAACAATGTCAAATAGTTTTTCCTAGAATATTCATTTAAATTACTACATGGAGCATGTGCTTTTTACTGCTGCCCCCTCCCTTTTCTGGTTTCCTTTATCCCGTCCTGTAAAAAAACAGGCCATCAGTTGCCATTGCAGCCTTTACCAAGACAGATAAATATCAACATCATGGTTGAAATACCAAAGCACAGAGCCAATAATTATCGTACAGTTTGTGTGTTGGCGTAATAACACACAGGGACATGAGCACATTGCTAATAGCCACGGAGGGTAGCAAGCTAGTCTCTAAACATATTAAAACTCCTCAGAGGACTTCTTCAGCGCTACATAATCAAGATTTGGTGATGTGAGCTGCTTTGTTAGGACCTGTTGTGAATGTTTCATTGCCTTATTGTGTGTGTAGAAATTAGTGCCGACCTACATAAATTGGCTTAGATAATACACAGATCAACCAAAAGGAGACTGAACTAGCTGAATGAAGCATACAGCAAATCACTGGGAAAAAAGCATATTATGTAGTGACTTTTAATTTGGAAATGAGAATGTAGGGGTATAGCCAGTTTAATTGGGGCTTGTCTGAAAAATGTGCTGGTATCTGTCATCTCAGAACTGAAATGTTTTGATTTGCTAAGGTTTGATTTGCATTCCTGAGGACACAGATACTATCAGGGAGGGATGAGTCTTTGGCTCAAATAAATTATTAAGCTGGCTTTTCCTCATTTTTACTCTCTTTCAAGTTAGTACTGACAAGTTAGTATTGACAAGTTAGATCTTATTATTCTTAGCAACATAAATAAGAAGTATGGGGGCAAAGAGTATGTGAGAAAAAAGTTTGAAGTTTTTCTTTCTTTTATTATATTTGGAGTTTACAGGAAACTAAGGTGAAGAATATTTTTCATTCAGTTCCTTTGGCCTTTATTATAAAATAGAAATTAATAAAATAAGTAATGAATAGGCTGCTGGCTAAAGATTTGAAGGATTTTTGAAACACTGAAGCCATTCTCTAAACATGTTGTAGTTTGAAAGTCAGATTTTCTTCAGCCTCTTAGACAAACTTGTATTTTTTATCATATTGGTTTTTAAAGAGATTTTGGGATTTGTATCTCCCTTTAGTTATAGTTCATTGTGTTGGAAACCTCCTGCTTGCCACTCTCAATTCTAACCCTGGGAAAAATTCCTGTTGGTGGTTACTCCCATTGCTTAGGGATATTTTATAAGCATTTTTATCTACTAGTCCAAGAAATCTGCATAAAATGTGTATTAATATGCATTATGTTCAGTAAAGAAATTACAGGGCAGGGCATTAAGCAGATGCCACATGCAAAATTATTTCTTTAGTATTCAAAGCAGTCTCATTTTAGAAGGGGATATGGAGTAAAATTAAAAATATGGAGCTTCCCTGGTGGCGCAGTGGTTAAGAATCCGTCTGCCAATGCAGGGGACACGGGTTTGAGCCCTGGTCCGGGAGGATCCCACATGCCGCGGAGCAACTAAGCCCGTGTGCCACAACTACTGAGCCTGCGCTCTAGAGCCGGCGCTCCGCAACAAGGGAGACCACCGCAATGAGAAGCCAGTGCACCGCAGCAAAGAGTAGCCCCCACTCGCCTCAACTAGAGAAAAGCCCGGGGGCAGCAACAGAGACCCAGTACAGCCAAAAAAAAAACAAATAGTAAGACCCATAAAGCTTTAATAAATTAACATATAAACATATATACGAGTTTCTCTCAAAAGCAACATATAAAAGTCTCTATATACATATATATATATATATATATCAGAGAAGTGATTCCATTCCAAGGTAGATCTAATTATTAGACTGTGCCCTCTAAACTGAATTAAAATTCTTTTCTCCAGAACTTCCACTTAGTTTCTGTTTTCTGGTATAATATTAAATGTATCTATGCCTATTTCTTCCCTTTTACTTGGAAGCTTTTCAAATTAAAATATATGAAATATATGAAGACAAACATGTCTCTTCTCAGCCTCTTTTTTCAAGGCCAAATCTCTATTTTCTCAACTCTTTTTCCTATGCCATCATTTCAAAACTTCATAATTCTATTCAAGCTCCTTTAAATCACTGCATTTTGACACTGTTTTTGGAATATAGTACTTACTACCTAACACACTACCCAGGTGTGGTCTGGTCAGAGCATTAAAACTATTATTTCCTGACCTTTGAATTTTGTACTCTTGGTTTTTCCATTAATGCAGCCTAATGCATGAGATAGTTTTTAGTTGCAAAATCACAGATTACTATGGCCAATTAATCTTTATGTGTTTTGTCATCTGTTTTTAAAACAAAAAATACTGTCAGGTCATATCTTCCTCATTTTATGTGTGGTTAGTTGAGGCTCCAAGAGATGTTTCAAACCCTGTTCTGTCATACAACACATTAACTCTCCGCTTTACATACACGTTATCAGAAGAGTTACAATTTGTATTGGTCAAAAATCTCTTCCTTTCCTCCCTTTTAATATTGATCCTTTCAAAGAAAGTTTGAGTTCTAAACTCAACTCTCCCATTTACAAGTTGTGAGGCTGTGGGTAAGAGATTGAGCCTCTGTGAACTTTAATTTTTGCATTTATAAAGCCTGGATAGAACATAGTTGTGAAGGTTAGATGACATAACACACGCACAGCTTTTAGCATGTGCGTATAAAAGGCGTTTGATACGTGTACATTTTCTTCCCGTTGTTGAGTTTGTACATAGAAGAATCTATATTAATCAACCACTTGCTAGATAACACCTAAACCCTTATCGTTTTTTGTTTTGTTTTCTGGCCGCACCACGCGGCATGAGGGTTCCCCGACCAGGGATCGAACCCCTTGCCCCCTACGGTGGAAGGGTGAAGCCATAACCACTAGACCGCCAGGGAATTCCATCCCATATTGTTTTCAAGCCGTGTTCTTGGTAAAACCCTGACTAATTTCTGCTAGGCAAACGTTGGAGAGAACTCTGAATAATCTTGAATTTAAAACAATATATATCCCTTTTGCTGTATAATGGAAGAATATATTCATTCTGGGAATCAGGATCGATGTTTCCTGTTCATCTTGCTGAAATTAAGTTTAAATAAACCCTCAGATTTAGACTTAAATTTTTTTTTTGTTCATCTCAGGAAATGTTTAGTAAAGGCCTTTATCCTTCTCTTCATATTGTTCTTATCTTTATTTATTTAGTTATTATGCATGTCATTAATCTGTATAAACATCACTGCAGAGGCAGTTTTTCCCAAGATAGTTAAAAGTAAGACAATTGAACATATTCTTATGTTGATCAAACTTCATCTATAAGCACAATTTAATTTCGAATAGAGAGACGGTTTTGACACAGAATCATTTGGCTTCCTGTTAGAGTCTAATTGGGAAGGAGTATAATGGATACAGGCTCCCTTTTACTTCACAGTTGATTCTTTGGTAGGAATTATCTGCACCTTTTCTGATGCTCAATAAGTGCTCAGTTGAATAACAGAAGTTTTCTTTAGTTCCTTTATACTTTGTTTCTAAGAACTTTTTCCAAAATTAACTTAAAGAGCCTTTAATATAAAGAAAATCCCATAGACAATCAAATCAATAAATATTGATGAGGCACTATTTTGAGCAAGGTACTTTGCTTGGCTCTGTTCATGATTCAGTGAATTTCAAATCTTGTTGCCGTTTAGTGTTGTTGTTTTGCTTTGAAGAAGCCTCCTTGCAGTATAACCTTTAAAAATATAGTCGACCTATAATAATAATTTTGAATTGAGGGGATATAGAAATAGATGTAAATTTGGAGTACACTTAGAAACATACTAATGAAACCACACTGAGTCTTTTACAAACCTTATTTAAGTTACCAGAATAGATGGTCAAGAAAGAACTTGTTGAATGAACATGTTCAAAATAATCACTTTAAGATATATAAACTCCGAAAATGTCTTCCAAAGACCTAGTTTGCTTGATGGTGTAAGGGTTTTGAGAGGCGAAGTGGTGTATGAATAACTTAACCGAGAATCTCGTGGTTAACTGATTAAACACTGTGAGTTGGAAGAGCTTACATCAAAGAAAAGGGTGGAAACTGTTGTTTCCCTCTCATTTATTCGTCCATTTATCAAATATTTATTTGGCACCACTTTAGTGCCAGGCATTGTACTCTTTAAAAAAAGAAAGAAAGGAAATGGGCAGAGAATCTACTGTTCTATAATTGGAGACGCTGGGGAGGGGAGTACTTTCTAATTTTTCCATATGGGAAGAAGGGAAACATAGTGCTGATAGGATGAAATAAAATATACAGAATTATTTCAGCATTTTTCAGGTAGGAAAAAAAAAAGCAGGCAAAAGAAAGTTTTCTAGGTTGAAATACTAATTGGCCTCCTGGAGAGAAGCACCTTGATGCTTAGTTTTCCTGTGGAAGGAAGGAATAATTTTGGGGAAAGGGCTTCCAACTTCAGGCTAAGATGACTGAGATGAGGTACAAGAGCATTCAGTCAGAGCTGGTGTGTAAGGAAATGTTTAGAAAATGCTGATAATAATTAATGAATAGTGAATGGTTAGTGAATTTCTATAGCTAACTGTTTACTTTTAAATTTGCTCTCAGATTGATTTTAAATAGTATCTTTGCTTAGCAGTCAACATTTTTTTAAAAGTTAGTAATTTCAGTAAAGTAAGTATTGTTGATTTCAATAGTATTTCAAAAGTATTCAGATACACACACGGGCATATACTTACACAGCACACTCATAACACAATTTCCACCTACTTTGTTGCCTACCTGGCCTTTCTATTTGCAATGTACTGGGCAGTGGAGAGGAGAAGGCCACAGGTTATCCACTAGTGGATAAGTTACCAAAATTTAACTTTAAAAGGATTGAAAATTAATTGGTATGACTACAAATGAATCCATACTACTCGAGTAGTTGCTTGAGAAGCACAATAATATTGCTATAAGTTCCAATAGTCCTTTTCAGCAGTAATCTCTCTCCTTTTTAAATCTAATCGGTTTTGAAAAAACATAAGGTTGGTATCACTGTAAATAAATCTGTATGAATAATATAAGTATGATCTATAATTAAATCTTAAGCAATGGAATGGAATATACTTCACATTAATTGTGTTTAGGTCACTCTAATTTTATTAGAGGACATCAGTACAGGAAAATAATCAGTACTTCAGAGTACTACCATTTTGAATAAATTCCTATCATATTTAGAAACATTTCAGAATACATGAGTTGTTTTCTGCCTTATGGGTGCGTCAAAATATATTCAGTGAGTTTTAAATGAGAGTTACTTATTGTTTTAAATAGATCGCAGTTTAAGTAAGAACAGTCACTTTGAATCCATTCTTACATTGAGTTTTTGTGACTATAGCGCTGAGTGGCTGTGACGTGAAACTCATGAGGAGTGGGTTGGAGGGGTAGGTAGGACTTGGAGCAGGAGGTTGTGTGGGGTCTTGGAGATCATTGTGGGCCTTTGTATACTGGGCAGGGCGAGGGAGCACACTGAAGTGGTGTTCGAGGGAAATATTTCTGTTCTATGCCTGCGATATGTTTTGAAGATAGGAGGTGCTAAAGGCTGGGACACCAAATAAGACAGAAAATTTTTGGAGTTCCAGCAAAAATGATTTCCCCTCCGGATCTCATGTGATAGAAGCAGAAATCATTTTTGGTTTTTTTTTTTTTTTCCTCACAGACTGTCCTTCCTCCCCTTCCTCCTAAAAAAAACAATGGTGATATTTTATTTGACCAGTGGACATACAGGATAATATAATCATACCTTTTCTTCCATTACCATTATGCTTGCTCTTGATATGGTTAGGTAATAGCCATTCTTCTACTCCGGGGATGGCAGTGAATTTCATGGTAAATCTTAAGGTGATTTTTACTGTGATAATAGTAATGAGAACTTTAATAAAAGATAGCAATATACAAATCCCCTCTGTGTTTTATCACGCAATTTACTTGCATTTTGATAATTCTGCAAAGATGTTGCTTTTATTTTTGCAGATGAGGTAACTGAATCTCAGAGAAGCTCAATAACTTTTCCTGAGGTCTCTCAGTTTATAAGAAATGGAGGCCAGATTTGAACTGTAAAGCATTTGACTTTTCAGGCTACTCTAATGCCTTTTTTTTTCTTAATTAATTAATTTATTTTTGGTTGTGTTGAGTCTTCGTTGCTGCGCATGGGCTTTCTCTAGTTGCATCGAGCGGGGGCTACTCTTTGTTGCAGTGCATGGGCTTCTCATTGCGGTGGCTTCTCTTGTTGTGGAGCATGGGCTCTAGGCATGTGGGCTTCAGTAGTTGTGGCATGTGGGCTCAGTAGTTGTGGCTTGCAGGCTCTAGAGCACAAGCTCAGTAGTTGCGGTGCATGGGCTTAGTTGCTCCGCGGCATGTGGGATCTTCCGGGACCAGGGATCAAACCCGTGTCCCCTGCATTGGCAGGCGGACTCCTAACCACTGTGCCACCAGGGAAGTCCCTCTAATGCCTTTTGATTATAACATATCTTCTCTTTTATAGGATACATATAAAATCATATCCAAAGATCTAAAAGAATGTGTTTTTTTTTCTCTTTCTGAATACACATTTCAAATGAATGATGTAATATGTGAAGTTCTTTCCAACACATGGGCGATGTCAGCACTAATGAGGAAACATTTCTAGATCAGTGTGTCACGTGGGAATCCAACGGGATGGATCTTTGAGAAAATTAAGATGGGCTCTCAGAGAGAAGTTTCTATCCTGTTCCATGGAGCGGTCCTCCAGTGAAAGAGGATTTCACTTTCAATCCTCAATAAAGAACACTAAATTATTATCCTAGAACATAAGCTTATTATTGAAAATAGTTCTTTTAATAATGGGAGAATAACCAAATATCTTATGATAACTTTTCTTTTTTCCAGTGTCTGTTTAGAACTTTAAATTATCACTTACAGAAAAAACATGATCTAAAGTCTTTAAGCATCTGGTTTACTACATGAATGTGTTTTTTAAATTTGGAGAAATTCAGAAAGCAAGAAGTATATAATCATGGGTCAAAGGGTATGACAATTTTGCCACATGTATAATCATTTTAAAAAAACTAAAGAAACTAAGAGCTACTATAGAAGTTTATGAATTTAACAACTTTTGGAAAAAAATTGTGGTGAATGTGTTTCTTAATAGGAAATTTTGAGACTTTTCCTAAGGTTGAATATACAGCAGTGGTTCTAGAATTATGACTGTGAAATGCCTAGTAAAAAGAATATTGTTTGAGCAATGAGTAGAGGGCAGAGGAATGCCAACTACCAGGACTTTGATAAAAACTATATTGACAGTCATCTGGGGAGACTGGGACCAAGTATCTCTCCCCCAAGTGTAAGGGAGCCAAGAAAATTATTCAAAAGTTCGAGGATTGACACAGGGACCTGTAGCCCATTTAGGTCATGGATTTGAAGAGCTTGTGTACATGAATTGAAGTTTAATATTTTTAGAAAGCTCTAGCAGTTCATAAAATGTAATAAAACATTTCACCTTTTTTAGCATCTTTGTAGGGAAAAAATAATTTATTCACCTAAAAATAATAATAGTCAATACTAATACCCAATGAATTAACTATTTTAGACATTTCTAAACTATAAACATAAAGTATAAAATCTACATAAGTTAGAGCTCTTTGGGTCCCTCAGTAATTTTTAAAGGAATAAAGGAATCCTGCGACCAAAAACTTGGGAACTACTGCTATACAGAAACTTCTTTGTAACTGCTTCTTTTCAAGGAATTTTCTTCATATTTCCTTTAGATTATAGATTCAGAGGCATCTGGGATAACTTTTAGCTTTTAGAAAACATACTATCTTGACAGCTTTACCTCCTAGATTGAACTTAAAGAGAAATAATGATCAACCAATACAATAAAGCCATTCAAAAGAGGGTAAGTGTCATGGTTGCAGGGTAGGCCCATATTCAAGAGCAGAAGAAAGAGACTCCACTTTTTGATGGGAAGAGCTGTCTATCCTGTACCATATACCCTGTTCTGACACCTTGAGTGCCACGGATTATGGGAGCTTGGCATGTACTGTCATTAGGTATTGTTCTTTACACTGTTGTAACTTCTGCTTTGCAAATTAACAGCATCTTAACTGGATGCTTTTGTTTGAATTATTTGAAGTATATTACCAAATGCAAAATATTTAATGCAATGAGAGTCAAGAGTGACTTATGGCTTTTTATTATCTGCCCATTGTTGTTGATATTCAGTTACTTAAGAACAATTAATTTCAATGTGATATAAAAAATGTAATATAAATAGAATATTAACTGTCTACCCTAGTATCAGTCTGCTATTTCTAAATTATGTATCTCCACTTCCTCTTAATGTTTGGTCTGTAAGAGTGCCCTGGTTTTGCCCTTAAGGGTTATCTATCAGCAGTAGTTATAAGAAGGTAAACTAGGGCTTCATTTATATAGTTATTTAACTGTAATCTCCTTTGGAAGAAGGAGATTAAGCCCACAAAACAGTAAATAAAAATGTGTTTCTTAATGTGGAGACAAAAAAAAGAGTGAGAAAAAAATTTTTTTAACTGGCTACAGTTTTCAATTTGCTTTTCACATGTCCTGAAGTTAAAATGCTGATGAAATGCCTTTCAAGTTTTCTTTTAGTTTCTCTGCAAAAGGTAATATTTTATGCAAGCCCAGGTTAGAAATGCTTACTTGTTATTAAGCATTTATGTAATTTGGGAATTTTGATAGTTATCAAAGCATGCTAAAGGCGTCATTCTTGCAGCTGCCCTTAAAAGCTGCTTCTGGAAATCTGCTTTGAAATTGCTTTTTGAAAGCCTTATCCATGCTGTACAGAAAATTAAGCTTTTTCTCCGTTGCAAAATGGCAAAGTGTCTGTAGATTGTTAGTAGGGGTGTTAGGTTGGACAGGCCTGCTGTTACTGATCATGGCTAAGTAATGCACTGTGCTTTCTTAAGAGTGCAGTATCAGGGAAACTAAAGATGGATTGACAGCTCAGCATACTGAAAATCTTAATGTTAAATTTGTTTCAAAATATTTGGTAGAAAGACATTATAAAAGTTGGAACCTAGTGTACAAAATTTTTCCAGAGCGTTGCTGTCAACTCTAAGTATTTGCAGTACCAAAGCATAATTGGTCACCATTGCCATTTCAAACAGCAAATTACCTTACTATGGTATAATGTGTGTCCCTCAGAAACCTTCTGGCTATTTTAGTCACATCTGAAAATCCAGGATGTGGATTTTAAGTATTCTTGAGAGGAAGATGTAGACTTCTTTTTTTTTTTTTTTAATTTATGGCTGTGTTGGGTCTTCGCTTCTGTGCGAGGGCTCCCTCTAGTTGTGGCAAGCGGGGGCCACTCCTCATCGCGGTGCGCGGGCCTCTCACCATCGCGGCCTCTCCCGTTGCGGAGCACAGGCTCCAGACGCGCAGGCTCAGTAATTGTGGCTCACGGGCCCAGTTGCTCCGCGGCATGTGGGATCTTCCCAGACCAGGGCTCGAACCCGTGTTCCCTGCATTAGCAGGCAGATTCTCAACCACTGCGCCACCAGGCAAGCCCGAAGATGTAGACTTTTGAGGCATCATTTTAGCTAAAATTTTACTGGCAACTAAACTCTCATTAAAATGAGTTTCTAGATTACATCTGAGCTAGGGTGTAGCTATCACACCTTATACCTTATTGAGTATAAAGGGGAACAGCCCTTGTGATTCACAGACTGTTCTAAATTGCATAATATTTCCTAGATGCCTGTAGCAATCCCAGTGCATTTCTTCACTTCTGTGGCTGCTCCATATTCCCTTTCCTTCTATTTGGCCTAGCTAAATGATTTCTCTGATCACTTTTGGTTGCTGGTCCATTTTGGAGAGTTCACATTTCAATGAGTCAACTCTGAGTTTCCCTGTAAATAACCTTGTAATGTTTTCATGATGGAATTTGGGCAAGGCCACATCGTAGAATAGAGGCTAGATTCCTCATTTTGACTTTTGTGCTATTCTGCCCTGCTTTAGTGCCTTACCCCATGCCAATGCCTAAATTATCTTTTACCCACTCATTGACATTTCTCAGCCCTCAGCTCAGCTCCCCGTGATGCCCTGACAAACTACTTTAACCTTAATTCATCTCTCTTTTCTTTGCATTCCTAGTTAGAGGTAATAGCACACAGTTGAGAAATTCTCTCTTCTCTATTCATTTCATTCTTTTATCCTCTCACTCATTCATTCATTCTTTTCTCCAATGAACATTTATCATACTTTTCAATGTAATTTGCAAGGCACTGTTCTTGTTTCTATAGTGGAAATAAAGTTGTGTTCAATCTTTACCCTCAAAATGAGGCACATAAAGAAGAAATAGTCATAATACAAAGCACTATGTGTGAAATGGTGCCACTGGAATTCATTTTGATTATTTCCCCCAATAGACTTTCTCCCATAAAAAGAATCACTTTTAGAGTGGTGATCAGGATGAAGGCATCATGGAAAATAGGCGTTGAGCTGGACATTAAGGGATGGATGGGTAAGGTTTTTCGAGGTGAAAAAGATGGTACAGGACGGCATTCCTGGTAGAAGGAACTAAGTTAGAAAACACAAGAGCGAGGAAGAATAGCTTGAGTTTGGAGGACTTCAGATTAACTCCAGTTCAGTAAGTATTAAGGAATAATAAGGAAACAATTTTTTTTTTTTTACTGAAAACATGTCAGTATCTCCAGATCCAGAAATCTGCCCTGACTTCTTCTGTAGTGTGACCCTTAAATGTCTATTCTGATTTCCCTTTGGACATTGATATATTAATGTTAGTCTCCATCTGGGTCACTATTCTGCTGCAGAAAAATTTGTTCACAATATTTCAAAGATATTTTTACAACAAACTATTATATGCCATCAATTACACTTTTTTATGGGTTGATTGTAAAAATGGTGAAAATGTAAATTCCTAGAAGTCATCAAAAATTAACATATTAAAATGAATGTACTATTTGGAACTCTATAGTAACCAAGGAAGCCCACATTCTCTCTGTTGTAATGTGAACACACCATTTCCCCTGAGGAAAAAAATTACTAAAAAAGAACCTGATTAAGCTACCTTGTAATGTTCACTTTTGAGTTAATAAGTGTCATCAGTTGGCTCATAGTACATCCATTAGGAAGATTTTTGATTTGAGCCATGAGCATACCTCTTTAGTGAAAAGTAAAAGACAAAACAAACAAAACTAAATGTAGAGCAAAAAAAAAAAACCCTGAGAACTTTTCTCTCTCCCTTTCTATCCTTCTGTCAATCTCATATTTTACAGGAAGGTAATACCTGTAAAACCTTTTGGTTATGGATGACATTATCGGCCTACCATTAGTACGATGTGTTACTGGAGTGGAGATTGTTTCTGTTGAGACCACTAACAATTATATTTTCTCATTCTTCCTCCTTCCCCACAATGAACAGTGATATTTGTTGATGAGGTTTAGTGGTCCCTGCAGTGTTGTGTCATAGTATGTATCTTTTCGTACAAAGCTGACTCACAATGGAAGGATCTTATCTTTGGGATGATGACCTTATTATTATCCTGAAACTGATGTTTCAGTTTAATTTGGCAAAAATTAAATGAATCATTTCTTCACTGGCTTGAAAAAAAAATAGGGACAGATTCTGCAGCAAAATAAGTGAAAAATGATTCTTTAGAAATGGAATTTTCTACACAGGAACAAAGTTAAAATATTTTCCATGTATATTCACTAGCATTTGGGGGTTAATATACCATATTTGTAGAACAGAGGTTTGAACCACATAGGGAAAAAAACCCTAAGTGATTCCAAGAATTTAAAAATCACTCTTAGTATTATGGTCATCAAAATTTATGTAATCATTCTGATATCTTCTATCAATTAATGCCACATACTTATGGGATAAATCCATCTTTTCTATTTTTAGCATCTCTGTGTTTTAGTTTTTCATTATTTTCAGGTACTCTTTACTCCTTATAAAATGTGCTATTTTACATGATTTTTCTCTATAAAAGTAAACATAAACAAAATCTACAGTAGTTTTTGGTGTAGTATCTATTCTCATATTCCTTCTAAGATTCTTGAGTTGATATAAGCCAAAAACCAAGATCCATTATTGGAATGTCCCCCGTGCCAGGTTTTTATTACTAACATGTTGTTTATTTTAATCATCTTTTGAATTATTGACTATTTTATGGTTTCTCATAACAGCAGTTTCTATTTTATTATATACTTCATAGAATAGATTTCACTTTTCTGCCTCACTCCATTATATGTAATGGCTTAGCTTTGAAATCTTTACTTGATTTAGGGGACATTAATTTGCTTTAACATATTACCATCTAAAATATCTCAGGTTTTGTATGGTCTTGTAAAAACTTCATCTTGAAATTCTCTAAAAGGTGCTTTATTTTTTACTCTCTTCTCAAAATTAAAAAAAAATTCCTCCTGGTATTCTTGTCACATACCAGGATATTAAGCAGATGCTTAGATTGACTCTGCTAGATAATATTAAAATACATAAATTCAGGTTTCAAGGCAATTGATAACTTTCACTCCCACATTATTCTTCCAATATTTTACTCCTACTCCATGACATTTTTACCTAAGGCTTCTAGCAGCTGTTTCGCTACTTAACCTCTAGCTAATTGTTTCTTTTCTCCTCAGCCTGACTCCACAGAGTGATGGATCTATTTTTCGTAGGCTTGCCTGCAATTCTTAACTGAACCCCTAGAGTACTGTGTCCTATCTTATTCTTTTCAATTCTTCCCCAGTGAGGCATGACCAAGAGATTGTTGTATCCTTGAGAGGCAAATTCTTGGAATGGAGTGGCAGATGGATATACAAGAATCACCAGTGCAGTGCTAATGGAAATTCAACTCCAATTAGATTTTAAAGTTGGTTGCTTCCAAAAAGTCTAGAAGTAAAATGAATAGAATTGTTTGCCCTGTTGGGATTTTATTCCTTGCTGCTAAGCTGCTAGGCAAGGTGATGATGGTATTGGAGGAGTCCAGGATTAAGAAGTGATGATGATTATAATGTTGATGATGATGATGAGCATGGCAACTAACATTTATCGAACACTTATTATATATTAGGGACTGAGTTAGGCCTTTTATGCAGTATGGTGAGCATCTGTTGGTTGCCTTCATTGTCAGTGTATTAGATTTCTATTACTGCATAACAAATTACCATAAACTTAGTGGCTTAATACAACACACATTTATCATCTTAGTTTCTATGCATGAGGAGTCCAGGTACAGCTTAGCTGAGCTTTCTGCTTAAAGTCATACAAGACAACAATAAACGTTCAGTCAGGACTGGATTCTCATCTAGAGGCTCAACCAGGAAAGGATCGATTTCCTCGCTCTTGTGGTTGTTGGACTGAGAGCTTTACTTTTTGCTGGCTGTTGGCCGGAGGCCACCCTCAGCTCCTAGAGGCCACCCTCAGTTCCTTGCCATGTGGAATGACATGGCCACCCACTTTCTCACAGCCATCCCTGGGAGAGAGAAAAACTCCTGCAAGACAAATGCTAAATCTTATGTAATGTAATCCTATACATTAGTCATCTATATCTCATCATCTTTTCCATACTGTATTGCTTAGAAGCAAGTCACGGGTCCTGCCCATACTGAGAGGAGAGCATTTCACAAGGATGTGACCATAAGGTGGTAGGAATCATGGGAGCCACTTAGGAGTCAGTGCACTGCTGGCAGGGGTTGCTGTTTATCCCCCAACATCTATTCTTTCTTTTTCTCCCCTAAGAAATAGAAATCACCTCATTGTTAAATGGATATGTGGTCATCTGGAATAAAGATTTTATTCCTTAGATTCCCTTGTAGTTAGGTATGGCCCTGTGACTAAGTAAAGCAGAGCAGCAAGATAAAAGACTTTGGAACTTTGAGGATTTTGTGAAGTCACCTGTCAGCCTTTGAAGATTCTCTACTCCTGACTTTTTTAATGTGAGACGAAAATAAGCTTTTATTTTGTTTAAACCATTGTTATTTTTGTCTGTCCCTTGCAGCTGAACCTAATCTTAACTGATGTTCTTTTCTATCATCTATTCTCCCCTTTTCTCTTTCCAACAACTCTGCATTTCCATTTTGTGGTGTATGTTGTTTTTTTTTTTTTCCAAGAAATTTGAAATTACCCTTAGGTCTAAGTTAAGCTAATCAGCACATTCTGTCTCCTGCTTACAGGGCTGGGACTGTGACCTATGTCACTCTAATCAGAGTTCATCTGAAAATTTTTGCTGAGAAATTATGACAAAACCTGAATATAGCAATAATTCTTAAGGAGAAACAGACTTTGCCTGACTCTTGAGACTGTTGTTGCTTGACAGAGATGGCTCCGGGGGCATATAAGCAAACTGAACTACTTCATAATAATGGCTGATATTTAGGGAATGGTCTAGAGGAAGCTTTTACCGGAGGTTAGAAATAGCACAGAAAGGAAGACTCTGAGAGAACTGCTCTGAATCCCTGACTGCAGCAGGATTAGTCATGACTGACTCAAGTGGAATTGGGGGTTCCTATTCAGTATGGATCTCAGAGATACTTGTGTAAATGGTGAGAATTGATGTCTCTGTGCCTGTGGATTGATGCAGATGTCACAGGGCGTTAGGATGCTAAAGTGGTTCATCCTTCCTAATCTGTGTATCAGTCTCCATACCAATAGTCTTCATTTTGGGGAAAAGTGGTATTGAATTTATTATAGGATTTTTAGAAAATACCAAAGTAACTATTGCTCACTGTAGTAAGGCGAACTATACAGAGGTGCGGCCTCCTGTGTTTAAAACAGATGCTTCTCTCTTGGGGAGTCTTCTGCTTTCAATCTCCCTTTCACTTACTGCTTTTAGCCTTACATTGATCAAATGTTCATTTTTTAAAAATTATCTGATTCACTACTTTTCATAGCCTTTATTTCAGTAATTACAAGGTTTTAAAATATTTTTGGCCTAGACAAAGAATAAGTTATTAAATCCAAAGCAGATAAAATTGCCCGGCACTTTGGAGACAGTGGAAGTAAGGATTCATTAGTCTTTCCCTAGTAGGAACTTAACAGCTAAGTTAGGGGATGAAAGGCTTTAAATAAGTGAATAAGAAGGTGCTAATCATGTATTTAATCAGTTTTTAGTTGGACAGTTACCACCACAACTGTGCATGTAGAAAAAGGGAAGGCAAAGATCTGGAATAGTCCCAGAAGTTTCTTAAAGACAAGCTAGGCCTAGAACTGGACAGGGGAGGACAGAGAAACTTGGGGCTGTCCTGAGAATCCTTGGCATGAAACAGAGAAGCTGTCCCCAGACCTGGCTGAGCTTTCCTTCATCCCACCTCAAATCTAATGGGACAGAATTTCAGGAGTGAGGCCTGGGTAGCTGTATTTTTAACAAGCTCTTCAGATAATTCTTTCTGAAAACTGGCATTTATTTAGGAATTTCTGAAAAGCAGAAAGTGTGCCTTATTATTATCACAGCTGCTTGGGAATTAATTTGGGAACACACTTCATGACTGAAGAACTTTCAAAAAATCAAAGGTCATATTCATAGTTGATTGGTATATTAGTTATATTCATTAAAATCATGTATTTGTACATGACTTGCTGTTCTCTTAATCCTTCCTAAAATTTTTAAGTCATTAATTTGTACAAGTTTTATCAAAAAGGAAAGAAGTAATAAGAGTCCACAGAAGTAACCTTTCCTCACTTCATTTCATTAGTTCATTTCTTTGAAGCACACTGGATAAGGCTGGAGGCAAGAAATTTAGAGCAGAGCATTCGTCCAGCCCTAGGGGATTTTAGGGAGATGATATGAATTAAATACAAATAAATATAATGCATAAAAAAAGTTGCAGGGGAGGGAGTGATTACTTTATTTATTTAAAATATTTATTATTTATTTATTTATTTATTTATTTATTTTGGCTGTGCTGGGTTTTAGCTGTGGCACACGGAATTTTTGTTGCGGCATGCAGGATCTTTAGTTGCAGCATGCGGACTCTTAGCTGCAACATGCATGTGGGATCTAGTTCTCCGACCAGGGATCGAGCCTGGGCCCCCTGCATTGGGAGCGGGGAGTCTTACCCACTGGACCACCAGGGAAGTCCTGGAGTGATTACTTTTAGCCTTGGGAATTTGGGAATCTTTTGTGGAGCAATTTGAGCTTGAAATTTGTACTTAATATGTAGGTAAGATATGAACATTTTGATAAAAGATGTTCTAGACAGATGATCCAACATGAACAAATACATCTGGGTTTTCATTTTCAAATAAAATTTGAAAATGCACCTTTTAAAAAGTGTGTATATATATGCATACACACACACACACACACACACACACACACACATATTTTTGAAATGTGATTCTGCTTGATTTTGATGGAATGACCATTAAATACACATTTTGAAAAAGAATGTGTGGCTTCCAAATGGAGAAAGTCTTGCCCTTTGTTTTACATCTAGTGCAATACATGTTGAATGAGTCATATGAGTTTTGCAAAATTGCTAAATATATATTAAGTATATATATGGTATATTATATATGTACCATAAAAAGGGGAAAACTTAGGATCATATAAGTAAAATAAGCATGCTGAAAATCCTGAAGGGCAGAAGGCAAGTAGCACAACTGAGCTGCTACCTGTACCTCCACACCCATCCACACCCTGTCAACTTACCACACATAAGTACTGAATAAGTACTGCATTATTTCTGCAGAGAGATCAGATACCATTTAACAGCCTGAATAAAATCTGTCTCTCAAATTTTGGGAATGTACTTTTAATGCTTGTCTAAGCATTATTTTATTTACTTTCTCTTTACCTATTGTCTTACATGTCTTAGGTTGGGTTCCTAGGAACCTGACCCTGAGATGGGAATTTTTATGCAAGTGGTTTATTGAAATAGTGCTATCGAGAGAATCCTGTAAGAGAGTGAGGGAAGTAAGATAGGACCCGGGGACAGCTAGGCTGAGATGTAGTTTTACCCGAAGTCTAGTCGTGATCTGAGCCTACTGGAACTCTGAAGCAGGGATAGCATCTTGGAGGCAAAGGGACTTAGTCCTTGTATTCCTCTCTTTCTTATTCAGTGTAAAGTTATCCTTGGAGGGATGGCTTAACTTCCCAGAGAGGAAGCTCACAGAGGCTGGGGACATTTCTCAGAAGAAGAGTGCTTTTGTTAGCAGCCAATACCTACAACAAGTAGGAGAAGGGTACAGATAAAGGGCACTAGTTTTTTTTTTTTTTTTTTTTTTTGGCCGTGTTTGGTCTTTGTTGCTGCACGTGGGCTTTTCTCTAATTGTGGCAAGCGGGGGCTACTCTTCATTGCAGTGTGTGGGCTTCTCATTGCGGTGGCTTCTCTTGTTGCGGAGCATGGGCTCTAGGCGCATGGGCTTCAGTAGTTGTGGTGCGTGGGCTTCAGTAGTTGTGGCACGCGGGCATCAGTAGTTGTGGCTCGTGGGCTCTAGAGCACAGGCTCAGTAGGTGTGGTGCATGGGCTTAGTTGCTCCGCTTCATGTGGGATCTTCCCGGACCAGGGCTTGAACCTGTGTCCCCTGCATTGGCAGGCGGATTCTTAACCACTCTGCCACCAGGGAAGTCCCAAAGGGCAGTAGTTTTTAACTGGAGTCAGTTTTGTCCCTGAGAGATGAGAGACGTTTGGCAATGTTTGGAGATAATTTTGATTGTCACGGCTCAGATAGAGAGGTAGTAGTGGTGTTGCTACTGGCATCTAGTGGGTAGAAGTCAGGGATGTTCCTAAACATCCTACAATGCACAGGACAGCCCCTTTACCACAAAGAATTATCCAGTCCAAAATGTCAGCAGCACCAGGCTTGAGAAACCCTATGCAAAGGGAATCTGAGCAGAACACCAGCAGTGACTACTACACCTTCCTTTCCATGTATGCTATTCTGTGTAAACTGCAACAGTAGGAACCATTCTTACTTGGACCATATCAAGGAAAAAAAAAAATCAAAACCCTCATCCGTCCATCCATCCATCCATTTACTTATTCATGCATGCATTTATTCAGTAGGTTGATTCATCAAGTAATTATTGAACACCTATTATGATCGGGTACCGGGCCAGGTAGTGGGGCTATAGGGATAAGTACAACATGGCCTCTGCTGTCAGGAAGCTCAGAAAACAAGAAGTGGGAGATATCACATTCTAGTGGCTTTGTCAAATGTAAAAGAGAGAATACACATTAACACAGGTTGCATGTACTAACCAAAACATAAATATTTCAATCATTTACCCAATACATATTATTTATTATTAATTATCTACTATATAACAGGAGCTATTCTAAGCACTGGAGATATAGCAGTGAACAATATGGAAAAAATACTTTGCCATCAGTGTCTGTAATCCAGTGGGAAGAATAGCTCATAAACATTCAAACAAACAAATATATAAATAATAAAATTTTAAATAGAGATAAGTGCTATGAAGAACCCAGAAGAAACAAGTGGGATGGAGGGCTGTGGTAGGAGTTGTGGGCACCATATTTTAGTAAAGGTGATCAGAGAACACACCTTTGAAGGGATGACCATTCAGGTGAAACCTTATTGATGAGAGGAAGTCAGCCATGTGAAGTTCTGGGGAAAGAGGAAGGTCTATTTCAGGAAGAGGAAGATGCTTGGTCTTGTTGAGGAACCAAAAGACCAGTGTAGCTGCATCAGAGGGCATGAGCGGGGGTGAGGAATGAGTTCAGAGAGGAGAGGGGCCAGATGATGCAGGGTCCCCTAGACCAGTAAAAGAGTTTGGATTTTAATCTAATTACAATGGAAATCCATTGGAGGTATTTAAAGCAGAATGGTGGCATGATGTGAATTATTTTTTGAGATGATTTTTTTGGGAGATGTTTGATGGTCCCGCAAGGAGTTTCCTGCAGTAATTCAGTGGAAGATAATGATCACCAAGAGAGACATTGTGCGCCCGCCTGCAGTGTCTCCCAACTTGTCTTTCCCTGTTATCTTATACCTTCACTTTACTGGGTAAAACATCTACCACCAAAGAATGTGGAAATATTGAAATGTATTTAACATGTCACTTTTTCTAACAACACTGCACTATTTCTGAAGAAGGGAATGGATATTGTGTTTGAGCTTTAAAGAGCAGTGAAGCATTCATTTTGCTGTGTCCCAAAGGTGGATACGTTTTTAGAAAGAGGAAACCCTTCAGATTAGTGACTTAAGACATTAGCTACCTAAAATTTATTCGGAATCTCTTCCGAACCAAATCAAATCACTTTCAACTTTTTAAATATATATAGTTCTTTACTTTGCATGATAAAGCAGCATAGGATGAACAGTCATTGAATAATTTCTTTCCTCTGTGTGTGTAGCACAGTGACTAGAGGATTGAATTTCTCTTAAGATATAAATAAAAGGACTGCTAGATGAAGAGTTTCTAGAATGATTTTTGAGAACAGCTTGCAACCCAGGGTTTACAGCCTAATTACAGTCTTCTTACAGACCTTTGGTGAGAAGCAAGCATCAGTGTAGTCTTGCCTTGAGTTTGAATGACACTATTTTGTCATTCTCTCTAAATGTTTATTCTGGTGTTCACGGAAAACAACATGTAAAACGCATTCTTTTATGTGTTGGTAGCTAATAAAATTTCTGATACATTAATAGGAATCTTGACAAAAGCCCAAAGGAGCTGGAATATTTTATGGAGATATTTTGTAGACAAGTAGTTTATTTAAAAATTAGCTAATACATCATATATATGAAATCTATATCATATATAATTTAAATATATGTTTAATATATTAAAATATATAAAGTATATTTTATATGTATATAAGGTATAGTGGCAACCAGCATTATTTCACTAATAAAGAGTGGCCATTCTTTTGGTAGAATCTTCCCTTTTGAGACATATTTTCAAGGCTTATATATTATAAATTTGGCTAAAGACAGAGCTCTTTTAAGTTGATTTTTTAAATGACATGAATGTTTAGCAAGATTTGTAATTGCTCTAAATGTCTATTTATAAATGAAAATGAGTAAGCAAGTTTCCTTTTTTAGTATAACCCTGGCAATTTATTACTGTCTCATCTAATTATAAACCCAGTAGTACCTGTTTCTGACCCATAATTACTTTATAGTGCTGAGATTTATTTAAATGCATGATATGACAGAACTGTCTTTGGTCAGAGAAATAGGGGTTGTGTTGTAATTTATATCCATGTCACATTGTAGTAGTTCGGCTAGTTGTTAGTCTACATAGCTTCCTAAACTCCTTTTTTTTTTTGGTGAGTATGCTGGTGCAGTTGACTATATCGGTGTGATTGCCTTTATTATCTAAGTGCCTTCCATTTTGTAGTCCTAATTTACAAATAGGGAAAGTATCATGCCCTAATTTTTAAAATAAAAACCTGAAGGAGCATATCAGAAAAAAAAATAACATGTTGAAAACCCTTTCTTTCCGTAAGTGGTCAAGAGGCAATTTAAGATTTGTATGTCAGTTTCTGCTTTTCCAAGTCAGGTGATATCAAGTGTGCTTTAAAATGGTCATAATTGCCCTATAGGTTATCCAGATGTATTTTGTCAGAGCTGTAACTTGAACGGACCTTTTGAATGTATGTTTCTTCCTCCCACCGACACGCTACTGGATGATAAAGTTTTATTGCACATGTTACTGTCTCCTAGATCATTAGCTTCCAGTATTCAGGAATTGTAAAAACTCATTAGTATGCTGGGCTCTGGTGCCAGGTCAGACAGAATTTTGAGGTCCTATTCTTGGCCTGTCAGTTACTCAGACTGATGGTACCTGTACAGCAATAGAATAGTTTTATAATCCATCCTGATTCAACCTGATGGTATCATCTATCTATATGGAAACCTAGCTAGATGGACATGGAAATAAACATGGATTTTCCTACCCTATAGCTGGAACCATGCTCATCAATGTGACTCATAGTTACAGTGACAGCACTTTCTAGAACTGTTTTGCAACCTTGCCTGTAGACTGTGACTCAAGAGTTTGAACAAATTCTCATATTTATAAGCATGTTATACATAATACCTAGGGTGCAACCACCTTGGAAAAACTTTTTATCATCTACTAAATTTGAAGTTATGTATATCTAGAGACTCAGCAATTCTATTCCCACATGTATACCCAGCATATTTATGCATGCTTCTGTGCACTTAGAGACATGTACAAGAAGTTCTTAGCTGCATTAGTCACAATAGTGCAAAACTCAAAACAACCCATATGTCCATCAGCAGTAAAATGGATTAGTATATTTTGGTAGATTTGTATAATGTAACAGTATATTCTGGTAAAGATGAAGAAGTTACATGTATAAATAACAAAGATGAATCACACAAGTATAATGTTTGCTTGAAAGAAGTCAGACATAAAAGAATACATGGTAGGTGATTCCATTTGTGTAAAGTTCAAAAACAGGCAAAACTGAACCAAAGTATGAAGAGGTGCAAATGTAGATAAACTATTAAGCAAAACAAGGAAATGATAACCATAAAAGTAATGATAGGAATAACTTTTAGACAAGGGTTGTGATTATGAAGAAGCAAGTGAAGAACATCCAGGAGGCCGACAGTGTTCTTTTTCTTCACCTGGATGGTGGTGTAAACATATTCACTTTACGATCATCCATTAAGCTGCTCGATTATGTTTTATGCACAAAAAATGTGATTTGTATTTCACAAATTAAAAAAAAAAACCCTGAATATAACTACTTAACCCTGGGACTGTTCTGAGTATTAATATTTGTAAAGTACCTTGTAGAGTAGACGGATAACGTTATTTGCAGAAACCTCTGAACAGAAAGCAGAGGCACCTGACCCAAGATTTAATTTTTTTGCACAGACTCGCTTTTGATATATACAGAGAGGTGTTGATTAATTGAGATTCTCATTATTATCAGTCCTACATTTCATATTCTGTCTGTGTTAGACTTCCAAATTTATTCAAAGAAATTCAAAAGAATAATGTAGGATTATAATACACACAGGTGCAATGTGTCATATCTGAATCATGCCTTGGAGATGCCAGTGCAGCTTCTCTAGCACCTTCACACATAGTTTTTTTTTTTTTTCTTTTTTTTTTTTTACCTATTTTAAAGTTTTCCCAAATCATAAAAATGAGATTGCTGGTAGTTTGAGAGAAACTTATCCGCAGCTTTTACAGGGAAGAAATTGATTTCACATGGAAGTAAAACATAAATTTACTAATGATAACAGCTAACGTTTGTTATAACGTCTCTATTTGAGAGCTTATGTGTACCACACAGTCTGTTATGTGTGCATGCTTGCATTATCGCATGTGCATCTCACAACTACTCGCTGAGGTTGCATACTAATATTATTCTCATTCTAGAGGTGAGGAAACTGAGATTCAGATGGGGGGTTGAAAATTGGTCTAAGTCCAAAGCCCATGCTTTTTACTGCTTGAATGTATACCTCATAGTGGATTCATTTAGTTCACGAGTGCAAAACAAATCAAACATTCTTTTATTGTTTAATGGTACATTTAATTCAAATGGAAAATTTAAAGAGTTGACAGGCTCTTCATTCCTGTCCCACTGATGTTCTTTATGCATCTTTGAGGCCTCCTTGGCCAAGTACTTATGTTTTTAAGTAAAATTCAAAGCAAAGATGGTCAAACTACATATCTCAAGGACTGGTTCAGTTTTAGACTACATTTCTGGACTTATGTCTGAGACTCAGCTGGACCAGTTTCAGAGCCCCTCTTATGTTTTACATATCCAATTTCTGTCTTACCTGTAAGCGGTCATTGAATAAAAGACCCTGGTGTAATGCAGGAGTAATGGGACAGACAGAAGAAATAGGTGAAGGTTTGTACTATGCCACCATGTTGCACAGGCTTTTATTTGAAAAATGTATCCATTGTTAGGATGTGTAATTTTGCCTAAAGAAATGAGATGACTATAAGGAAAAGCTTTGGCAATTTTCTTAATAGCTAAGATCTACTGAGCACTTAATATGTTTCAGGCACTGTTGCAAAGACTTTACAAATCCGACGATGTATGTATTCTTATTCTCCCCATTTACAGAAGGGAAATAGAGGCACAAAGAAGTTAGCTAACTTGTCCAAGATCACACACTTAGTAAGTGGTAGGCTGAGGATTTGAATTGAGGAAGGCTAATTTTAGAACTCACATATGAACCACTGTATGGCACTGCCTCTTCTTGAGTTGAACAGAGATTTGGATGTGAACATACTCTATATTAAGAAGAAAATGAAAGGACATCAAGTATTGTGGCATAATTCATCTTTTGATTTATTTTAAGTGGAACTATCTGCAGAGGAAGAAAGGCATTTATGGTTTGATTGCCTTATAGTCCATAAGACAGTAAATCTCCTAGTGTAGGTTTATCACACTGCCAAGCATTTGTGAACTCTTTTCATGAACCCCTTAGTGAGTAGAGATCAAGTGCCAAAGAAATGTTCTTTTGGATTTCCTTAAAGTAATGTTATGAAATGAATGGTGACCAGATGTATTGGTCCCTTGTCATTCCTTGCTCAAAAAAATGACCTTTGTATGTATTGATTCCAACTTCTCTTTTAAAAACAGGATGTTTTTATTTTACCAAAGATTCAAAATGGAAAAGTTATATTGTTTTCCCCTTAAATCATTATACATATATTTTATTTACTAAGATATTTTGGGATTTATTTATCTCACATGTTTTCATCTTTTGAAATAGGTATGGAGTTTAATGTATACAACATTGGTTTCTGGAACTCAATTTGTATTGATTTACAAAATATGAATTTTATTTTAATTCAGATCTTCTATGGGTAACTGTCATGAAATCTGTGAGTTCTTTTAACTTCTTTTTTTTTCTTTTTTATAAGGTTATTTATTTTATTTTATTTTTGGCTGCGTTGGGTCTTTATTGCTGCATGGGGGCTTTCTCTAGTTGGCGAGAGCGGGGGCTACTCTTTGTTGCAGTGCACGGACTTCTCATCGCGGTGGCGTCTCTTGTTGCGGAGCACGGGCTCCAGGCACGCAGGCTTCAGTAGTTGTGGCTCGTGGGCTCTAGAGCGCAGGCTCAATAGTTGTGGTGCACGGGCTTAGTTGCTCCATGGCATGTGGATCTTCCCGGACCAGGGCTCAAACCCGTGTCGCCTGCATTGGCAGGCGGATTCTTAACCACTGCGCCACCAGAGAAGTCCCATTAACTTCTTCTTTTTAAATTAAGTCTTTTTCTTGTAACAGTGTACCTGTATTTCTTTGGATAGATGGAAGAACTATGTGTAGAAACTGTATGAGTTTTCTATTACTTTGTAATTACTGAACATTTAGTAGCTTAAAACAACACACATTTATTATCTTAAAGTTCTGTAAATCAGAAGTCTTTCAGGCTTGACTGGGTTCTCTGCTCAGAGTATCAGAAGGTTAAAATCACAGCATCAGTCCGCTGGACTTTTATCTGGAGATTCAGGGGAAAGAAATCTGCTTCCAGGATCATTCAGATTGTTGGCAGAATTCAGTTCCGTGTGGTTGTTGGACTGAGGTTCCTGTTTTCTTGCTGATTGTCAACAAGGAGCCATTTTGAGCTCTTTGTGGCCTCTCCATTTTCAAGGCCAGCAATGATACATTATATCCTTCTCTATCTTGTAAACTTTCTGATGTCACTTCCACCCACACTCAAAGTGGTGGGTTATTATACAAGAGTGAAAGTCAGTGGAGACCATTCTTAGAATTCTGCCTACCATAGAGAGATAGCAAAGTATTTATGATTTTGGTATTGCCTTGAGATTTGATACTGATAGAGCACTTGAAATAGGCAACTTGCTTTACCTGAGTGTTTTAATATCCTTCCACCTATTGATTTCTTAAAAGGAACATGTTGGTTTGTATAAGTTTTTTTAAATTTATTATTCCCTTTCCATATATTAGAATCCAGACTTGGAAATCATCTCAAAATTGGTGAAAAGTGTTTATTTCTCCTGCGTTCACTGAAATATTGTTAAACATTTAGTAAAGGAGGTGATAAGTAGCCTAACTCTGATTCCAAACTTCCTTCCTCTGATATGTCAGTGGAGAGTTAGAGCCACTTACTGTGGCTTTAATTTATGGTAAAGGCAGAACATGTTGTGAGTGAATTGAATTTCACAGAAAACTTATCTTTTCAGTTTTCTTGATTTAGAGAACATAGCTTTGCTGTGGGACATTTGTGCAATGAAACCTATCTATTTTCATGCCTACCTCAAATCTTATCCCACCAGCCATTTCCCAGTAGAAATGCCCCAGTCCTCAAGAAAGAAGCAAGTACAGAGGGATGAGTTAATCTTTTTCCTTGCCTGACTCTGACTACAGAGAGACCTTGAAGGTTTCCACATGCACCAGAGAGCTTACTTTCCCAAGGTGGGTGGTCACATCCACAGTGGTCATACCTCTCATATCCTCTCTGGAAAGCCACAGTGCTGATCAATGTCCAGAAGAAAAGAAAAGTTGTCCTCAAGGTATAAGACCTCACAGCTACCTCAGCTCATCTTTGCTCTATTTGACTTTCATTCATTGAAAAGACAGATTGTGAACAGAATATACATCCTGCATGTACTTTCTAATCTCTGAATCTCTCACCTGACGCCACCATTTGAGGATTCAGCAGACCCCTGTTTCTTTTATAACTGGTGCTTAATATGCATCAAACTTGTTTCTTTTTTAAAATTTATAGCCTTTTCAGTTCAGTACAGTCTCAAATATTTTTTTAATGAGTCAAACATCCCAGTTAATGTAAAGACATTTCAGCAGAACAAAATTTTAAAGTACATTGGGGGTCCTTCTAATGAAGGATAGGGGTCAGCTATGTCACAGTCCCTTCTATGATTCTTTTGTATGAATTCAAAATCTACATTGATGCCCCTTGAAATACCATGACTTCTTGGCTTTATAACTCCAGTCTTTTATCATTTATCAGAATCACTATATTTTGAGATTCTTCATGGTTCTGCACTACTCTTTTTTATTGAGGTAACATTGGTTTGTAACTTTATGTTTCATGTGTACAACATTATATTTTGACTTCTATATACGCTATAGCATACTCACCACCAAAAGTTTAGTTTCTATCCTTCACCATACAGTTGACCCCCTTAACCCATTTTGCCCTCCCCCACATCCCTTTTCCTCTAGTAAACACTATTCTCTGTATCTATGTGTTTGTTTTGGTTTTGTTTTTTAAAAATATTACATGTATGAGTGATATCATATGGTATTTGTCTTTCTCTGTCTTATTTCACTTAGTATAATGCCCTGGAGATCTATCCATGTTGTTGCAAATGACAAGATTTAATCACTTTTTGTGGCTGAGCAGTATTCCATTGTATGTATATATCACATCTTTATCCATTCCTTTGTTGATGGTTACTTACATTGATTCCATAACTTGGCTATTGTAAACAATGCTGTGGTGAATATGGGGTGCATATATCTTTTCCAGTTAGGGTTTCCGTATTCTTTAGACAGGTACCCGGAAGTGGATATCTGGATCACATGGTAGTTCTATTCTTAATGTTCTGAGGAGTTTCCATACTATTTTCCATAGTGGCTGCACCAATTACAATTCCCACCAATAGTGTTTGAGGGTTCCCTTTTCTCCACATCCTCTCCAATACTTGTTATTTCTTGCCTTTTTGATAGTGGCCATTCTAACAGGCATGTAATGATATCCCATTGCAGTTTTGATTTGTATTTTCCTAATAATTAGTGATGTTGAACATTTTTTTTCATGAGTCTATTGGTCATCTGTATGTCTTCTTTGGAAAAATATTTATTCAGATCCTCTTCCGATTTTTTAAATTGGGTTGTTTGGATTCTTTTTGTTGTTGGGTCGTATGAGTTCTTTATATATTTTGGATATTAACCTCTTATCAGGTATATGATCTGCAAATATCTTCTCCCATTCAGTAGGTTGTCTTTCCATTTGGTTTATGGTTTCCTTTGGGTGCAGAATCTTTTAAGTTTTATATAGTCCCATTTATTTGTTTTTGCTTTTGTTTCCCTTGCCTGAGAAGACATATCTAGAGAGATACTGCTAAGACCAATGTAGAAGAGCTTACTGCCCATGTTTTCTCCTAGGAGTTTTACGGTTTCAAGTTTTACATTTAAATCTCTATTCCATTTTGAGTTTATTTTTGTATGTGGTATAAGAAAGTGATACAGTTTCATTCTTTTGCACATAGCTGTCCAGTTTTCCCAATACCATTTATTGAACTGACTGTCTTTTCCCTACTGTATATTCTTGGCTCCAGTGTCATAATTTAAGTGATCATATGAACATGGGTTCATTTCTGAGGTCTTTATTCTGTTCCATTGATCTATATGTCTGTTTTTGAGCCACTAACATACTGTTTTGATTACTATAGCTTTATACTACAGTTTGAAATCAGGGAGTGTGATATCTCCAGCCTTGTTCTTTTTTCTTAGGATTGCTTTGGCTATTTAGGGTTTTTTGTGGTTCCATATGAATTTTAGGATTTTTTGTTCTATTTCTGTGAAAACTGTCATTGGGATTTTGATAGGGACTGCACTGAATCTGTAGATTGATTTAGGTAATATGGACATTTAAAAAATGCCTAGCCCTTGGGCATGGAATATCTTTCTATGTTTTTGTGTCTTCTTCAGTTTCTTTCAACAATGTCTTATATTTTTCAGTGTACAGGTCTCTTACCTCCTGGTTAAATTTATTCCCAGGTATTTTACTTTTTTTGTTGTAATTGTAAATGGGGTTATTTTCTTAATTTCTCTTTATGCTAGTTTGTTGTTTTATTGAAATGCAACAGATTTTTGTAAACTACAATTTTACTGTATTTGTTTACTATTTCTGACAGTTTTTGGGTAGAGTCTTTAGGGTTTTTAATATATAAAATGTCATCTGCAAATAGTTACACTTTAACTTTTTCTTTTCCAATTTGTATTCCTTTTCTTTCTTTCTTTCTTTTTTTTTTGCATAATTGCTCTGTCTAGGACTTCTAATACTGTGTTGAATAAGAGTGGTGGGAGTGGGCATCCTTGTCCTGTTCCTGATCTTATTAGTACATCTTTCAGTTTTTCACCATTGAGTGTGATGTTAACCTGGGTTTGTCATATGTGGCCTTTATTATGTTGAGGTACATTCTTTCTATACTGATTGATGTTGTTCAAATGAATGTTGAATCTTTTCAAATGCTTTTTCTTTATCTATTGAAATGATCATATGATTTTTATCCTTCATTTTGTTAATGTGGTGTATCACATTGATTGATTTGTACATGTTGAATCACCCTTGCTTCCCTGGAATAAATCCCACTTGATCATTGTGTATGATCCTTTTAATGTTTGTTGAATTCTGTTTGCTAATATTTTCTTGAGGATATTTGCACCTATGTTCATGAAAGATATTGGCGTATAGTTTTCTTTTCTTGTGTTGTTCTTGTCTGGTTTTGGTATCAGAGTAATATTGGCCTTATAAAATGAGTTAGGAAGCATTTCTTCCTCTTCAGTTTTTTGGAAGAATTTGTGAAGGATAGGTATTAACTCTTCTTTGAATGTTTGGTAGAATTCACCAGTGAAGCCGTGTGGTCCTGAACTTTTGGTTTTTGGTTACTGTTTCAATCTCTTTACTAGTGATTGGTCTTTTCATGTTTTTTATTTCTTCCTGATTTAGTCTTGGAAGGTTATATGATTGTAAGAATTTATCCATTTCTTCTAGGTTGTCCAATTTGTTGTCATATAGCTGTTCATAAGTCTCTTATAATCCTTTGAATTTCTGTGATGTCTGTTATAACTTCTCTTTGGTTTCTGATTTTATTTGAGCTTTTGCTCTTTATTTCTTAGTCTGGCTAAAAGTTTTCAATTTGTTTGTCTTTTCAAAGAACCAACTCTTAGTTTCACTGATCTTTTCTATTATCTTTTATAGTCTCTATTTCATTTAATTCCACTCTGATTTTTATTATTTTCTTCCTTCTACTGACTTTGGCCTTTGTCTTTCTTTTGCTAGCTCCTTTAGGTGTAAGGTCAGATTGTTTATTTGAGATTTTTTTGTTTCTTGAGGTAGGTCTATATTGCTATAAATTTTCCTCTTAGTACCACTCTTGCTGCATCCCATAGAATTTAGTATGTCATATTTTCATTTTCATATATCTTAGGTATTTTTTTATTTCTCCTTTGATTTCTTCATTGACCCAATAGTTGATCAGTAGCATGTTGTTTAGTCTCCAAATTTTGTGATTTTTTTTCCAGGTTTCTTCTTGTGGTTGATTTCTAGTTTCATACCATTGTGGCCAGGAAATATTCTTGATATGATTTCAATTTTCTTAAATTTATTGAGACTTGTTTTGTGTCACGGCATATGGTCTCTCCTTGAGAATGGTTCATATGCACTTGAGTAGAATGTGTATTCTGCTGCATTTGGATGGAATGTTCTGTATAAAACTTTTAAGTTCATCTGGTCTAATGCTTCATTTAAGGCTGCTGTTTCTTTGTGGACTTTCTGTCTTTATGATCTATCCATTGATGCAAATAGAGGTGTTAAAGGTTCCTGCTATTATTGAGTTGCTGTCAGTTTCTCCCTTTAGGTCTGTTAATAGTTGCTTTATATATTTTGTTGTTCCTATGTAAGGTGCATATATATTAATAAGTCTTATGTCATCTTTATGGATTATTCTTTTTAACATTTTATAATGTCCATTTTTGTCTCTTGTTACCTTTTTTGGCTTGAAGTCTATTTTGTCTGATATGAGTAAGACTACCCCTGCTTTATTTTGGCTGCCATTTGCTTGGAGTATCTTTTCACTTTGAGCCTATGTTTGTCTTTAGAACTGAGATGAGCCTCTTGGAGGTGTCGTATAGTTGGATCTTCTTTTTGATCCAGCCAGCCACTTTGCATATATTGATTGGTGAATTCAATCCATTTACATCTTGTGTAATTATTGATAGATGAAGACTTAATACTGCCATTTTATGTTTTGGTTGTTCCATATCTCCATTTTTCTTTTTTCTTGTGTTTCTGTCTGCCCTTTTTTTGGTGGTTTTCTATGATTTTTTATCTCAGTCTCCTCTGTTTTTATGTTCTGTGGTTACTATGAGGTTTCTATAAAACATCTTAGAGATAAAATAGTCCTTTTTCTGTTGATAGCAGCTTACCATCATTTGCCTATACAGGTTCTGTCCTTTTCCTCTTCCCTCTTTATGTTTTTGTTGTCTCACATTATCCCTTTTTGTGTTGTGAGTTTGTTACCAAATCAAAGCAGCTATAGTTATTTTTACTGCTTTTTTTCCTTTAACCTTTATGCTATGATCAAGTGTTTAACAACCTATTCTGTTAGAGAGTTGCAATTTTCTGATTCTGTCTATTTATCACCTCACTCAAAGTTTTATGTACTTTTGCTTTTTCATTTCAGGTAGAAGAGCTCCTTTCAACATTTCTTGTAAGGCAGGTCTAGTGGTGATGAACTCCTTCAGCTTTTGTTTGTCTGGGAAAGCTTTTACTTCTCTTTCATATCTGAAGGATAACTTTACTGGATAGAGTAGTCTTGGCTGACAGTTTTTAATCTCTCAATATTTTGAGTATGTCATTCTACTCTCTCCTGACCTATAGAATTTCTGTTAAGAAATCTATGGTAGCCTAATCATTTATTTCTTTATCTCTTTTACTAGGTCATAAATTTTCTGAAGACACACTGTATTTTTTATTTGTATATTGCTCAAGGTTTGCCACCTAGCATATCATAATCACTCAATAATTTTTTTTCTTGTATGAAAGCATGAATTTGAAATCTGCTTCTGCCATTAAGCATTTTAATTCTACGTCTAAGATACAATTATTGGTAGGAAGGCTTTGTGTATCATTATTCAAGTTATTAGTAAAAAGCTTGAAAAATTTCAGCTTGAGGACAGAGTCCTGTGATGTGCTATTAGAGATCTCTCTCCAGGATGTTGCTGATCAGTTTGGGGTTTTGTTATTCAGTCTACCTAATAACATTACTATGCAGCTTGGGGTTCTCCATCTGGTCCTGGAGGATATAATTAAAAAGTGTTCAGTGCTTTACTGAAATCATGATCAGATGAAAATTACACAGGAGTGTACCTCACAATAAGACAAATTTTGACATAAGGCAATTGGCAATTGATACTTGAAGTGTCTGCAAGCCAGCTCCTCATTCTCAAACAAGGATAAGCTAAATTTCTTATCCTATAGGGAAGAGGACAAGTCATGGAGGGGAGCAAAACAGCAGTCAGATAGATCTTAAAGAGCAGAAAGTCTGAGAGTGAACATGGCCCTAATATTCTCTCCTCATATTGGGTTGACAAAATGAAGGTCAAATAAATAGGAAGCCCCTGAATTGCTGGAGCTATCCCAGAGGTGCCAGTTAGTCAAAGTCTCACATGCCCCTTGGATATTTATGCTACATGGGCAAATACAACTAACCAGCAGCAAATCAATAGTTGGACCTGAGTTGGATATTGTTGGATTCCTACAGCTGGAACCTAGCCATTCTGTCCTACTCAAAGTGTGTGTGGTCCATGGACCACACACACGCACACACACACACACACACTATTGACTATTGAGAGGAAAGGAAGGGGATTTTATGAATCAGAGAAGGAGGTAAAGTCCAAGTGTACATGTTAGGGAAGATATTGATAGTTGCTTACCATGAATTTGAAAATTTTAGCACAAAATTTGAGAATGAGATACCCTCCCCGTTAATGTAATAAACTTGACATAAAGTTTGAAATCTTAATATTGATTCAAGATTCACCCCTTTGCATGTGTGCTTCTGAATTTTAGTGAGGAATGTGAAAGACACTTGAATCTTGTCCTAAACTGATCATCTGGGTACATGAGGGACAGGCACTTCGAAGAAATTTGGCTTTTTAAAAAATTAAGTTGGAGGATGATGTGGGCTTCTTCTGCTCATCTTTTCTTTAAATAAAATTGTAGGAATTATCCAGGTGTTTTCATTGATTTGAGAAACTATGTTTTTTGGATATAGTCTAGAATAACAATTGTCAAGCTCCTTTTAGAGCTATGAAATTTGAGGTTAGTATGTGAATGTGTCAGAAAATCACAAAACAATAAGCTGGAAAGAGAACTACGCAACTTTCAGAAGACACACCATTTATAAAACTTTAGATTGCCATAAACTCAATAAGAACCTTCAAAATTAACAATGGTCTTTGAAATTTTGGGAAAAAATTTTCTTATTTCTTTTGTAACAATTGAGTTATATCTCAGAGGATGTCATTGGTGGTGGGAGAGTGTGATTATTTTTCACGTCAGTTGATAAACTAGTTTAGATGATTTTACTGAAATTTAAAGTTGACTGTTTAACTGAAAGTTTAAATTGCTTTTCGTCTGAAAAGCAAACGATTTTGACAATTAAAGCATACAAATTGTGAGTGCTACACCTAGCTGTTCCAGCTATAATGTGTTGATTGGAGCTGTTTCACGAATCCTTCTCAGGAGCAGCCCAAGTGCTATATACTGCTCGGGAAGAAAATACAGTCAGTGTATTTGCCGTCACAATGTGCCGATTGCTGCAGCTTGCCCAGAGGTAAACTTGCTGTAATAAAAACTTCTGGACTGGAACATGGTGATGTCTTTAATGTTATTTGCCTCCCTAGTTGTTTCTGCGCTATGTAAACCCAAAGCAAACAGCTCTCGGTTTGAGAACCTCAGAGAGCTCTGTCACTAGGCATTGCTGAGTTCCCTTGTGTTGATTCTTTGTTAGCTGAAGTCTTGCAGTGAGCAGTGGAATCTGGATCTTGAGTAGCTAAAGGCAATGGATTAAAACGGTTTACATCTTCTGACTTTGTCCAGATCATTGTATGGAACTCACTTTGATAGATGCCTTTCTGTATGGGTGTTATTATTTTTAAAGACTCATAGTGAATTCCTTGCCCTATGTATCCTTATTGCCTTCTGAAACAGTATTAAGTCAGGGAACCTAGACTTATCATACCATGTAAGTTTCTTAACGTGGTGCTGGAGGAAATTTGAGAAAGGCTCAGGGAAAATGACTAAATCCATCTTATAAATGCAGTATCCCCTAAGAAATCAATTGTGGATTAGCTCAAGGAAGTGCCCATGTTTATCTTCATGGGAGGCTGTATAGATCTCCTCCACATATTCCAAAGTCTGTCTGCAATTGTCCCTTTTTAAATTCATGGGGATAGCAATGCCTTTGAGTGCCTCCTAAAGGAACTGGTTGTGGATATAGGCCAAAGCTAAAAAGAGAGTAGGAAAGAAAAAAGTAAAGATGGAGAGAGTGGGAAATTGGAGGTTGAAAGAGTAAAGGATGAGTAATAAAAGTCATTCTATGCTTATGTCCTATACTCTTAAGGACAATCCAGTAGAAAAGTTGGCTCTCCTTTTGCTCAGAGAGGAGAAGCATTTTTCATTTGCCAGCCTTCACTGGGTTTCCAACGCATCTTGGGATTGCACATTAGATGAATAGGAGGAATTCTTCTGTCACTACCGGTGAAATTGTTATCATCATTTAGCATTGCTACTGTGAGCCATCCTTTCAAAGACCTACATTTGAAAGCAGCACATGGAATTTCAGCCCTCGTATTATTATTTTTTCTTGTACAAAATGAGGAGAACCCAAGACAGATTTGTTTTGAGAGAGAACATGATTCAGCCTCTTCAAGGACAAAGTTTTTAAATGGCCTTAACTGTCATATTCAAATAAATTTGATCCCTCAGATAATATCCTTAAATAAAGGGATCATTTTTCCCCAGTCATAAAAAGAATATACTACTTTTTTAAATTAGGAAATTTGGAAAATCAAAAAGGTAAAAAGAAAAAAGTCACCTAGCAACAATGAGCACTCAGGAGTAGCTATCAAAGTCCTATGTGACCCTTTATTTTCCTAATATTTGGGGCAGTAGATAACTAAACAACCTGAAGTTTTGTGGCTGCTTCCTGGGGTCATATTTTGAGTAATACCTATTAGATGCTTTATTTTAGCTCATGCTCCTATGGACTAGTAATATTTGAATAGCTGTAATGACTACATTTAAATCTATTTTATTTCAAATTCATGCATGTAGCTAGTAATTCTTTAACCAGGAGATTACAGAGAATTACCTGATGATTTCACTGTTGTACCTCTCCATGTACTACCTTGGATCTTACACAGTACTAATTCTTGACCATACTGGCTAATGTAATTAATGAAACATATGCACATTTGCTATACTGTGGTTTACAAGTGTTCTTCATTCAGTTGAATAATATTAGTGCCGTTTTTGGTGTAATTGCACTTGGTTTTCCTTCCATAATTATTTACGCTTGTGTTTCTAACAGGATGTAGATTCCAGATCCCTCAATTGTAGAAGTTGTTCATAGTTTGTTTGAGCACGTACATGGTATATGCGTGGGATGGGCTTGTTGGGGGCTTGGAAGAATGGAAGCTTATTTCCTTTTATCATTTTCTAAAAAAAAATTCAGATCCAAGTTTGTGATAATTTTACTCATGAAAGAAAAACTATAATATGTTTCTAAAGACTAATGTTCAGAAGGGTCAAGGAAAAATGGTTATACCCTTTAGATTATTTTTGCAGTGAATTTGTTATTTGAATGTTCTTCAGTTATTAGCATTTTTAGCCGATTAGCAATGGCAGCAGTGTCCTAAGTAACTATAACAGACTCTTGAAGAACCAGACCTCTTGACCAAAAGGACCCCTTGTCCCGATATTTTCTGAACTCCTCAGACAAATGATAACATGTAATAATGTGTATTTTGCCAAGGATGCCTTCCTTTCTGTCTGTCACTCTCACCTCCCAAATGATGTTAATTTTTAAGAAGTAGTTTGTTTTCCAACTAACCTTCATATACTGTTTTATGAATTGTACTGTAATATGTGCTCAATAAATATATGCTAATAAATATTTGGTACTGATATTCAACCAAATATTTGTTGAAAAATAATCATTTTAATGTTACCATCTCGATTACATAATACTTGTAAAACAATAATTCTGTTCATTGGGTGTGACTGCTAGATATTCTTCTCAAATTCTGTGGTTGGGCATAGCTTCAACTAATTCAGGGTTTCCAAGCCTGCTTGGTGTAGGACTCGCCTGGGAAGCTGATTATACTTACAGACTCCAAGGCTCCACCCCATACCTGCTAGTCACAATCTCTGGGTAATTTGTATCATCAGACAAGTCTGAGAAACCTAAAACTAGGGAGTCTGAACTCAAGGAGCTTGATCAATGTATATTTGCATATTGGTATACAGGAAAGATTTATGGGTCTGGATTGAGTTAATAGCATTCATTTATTTCTAAGGCTGATCAACTAAAATATCAGAAGAGAAAATTGCTCTGATATGCTCTTTAAATTACAGCTTCCATGAGATTTCATTGAAGTAATTTTTAAATCATCGTAATTGATAAATTTAAAATTATCATTCCCATGTGCAAGACACTCTTCTAATCTTTTTCATGTATTTACTAATTGTTAGTATAGAGAGGTGAAATAATTTGCCCAGTGCCAAATAAGGAACAAGTGGGAAACCTTGGCTTTGAACCTAAAAAGTTGGATTTCAGAATTTTCACATTTAACCCCTGGAATATATTGCCTGTAGCCACCAAATACTTACTAATGTGTCAGGCACTAGTATACTAAGCACTTAATATACATTTAAAGTCACTTACCAATCCTATAAAGTAGGGTTAAGAAAGGGAAGTTTAGAGAGATTAAGTAATTTGCCCAGAGTTACCCTGCTAGTAAGTAGTAGAACCAGTGTGGTTTGAAGCTGGGTTGGCTCAACTCCAAAACTCTATGCTTTTAACTACTCCCCTGTATGTAAGAATGACAGGTTTGAATATGCTGATATCTTGTCTCTCTTCAGTATTTTGTACAAATAATAGTAGTTACTGGGAGCTTTCTGGAATGTAACTGTATAACACTTTAGTGTCTACATTAAGTAATGCCTACACTTAATATCAACATTAAAACACTTCAGGGTCAACATAGAATTTTAGAAGAAAATCTGTGATATATTATAGAATTCCTTGTTCCAGAAAGATTTTTTATTTTTTATTTTTTTTATTTTTTATTTTTTTTCTTTAAACATCTTTATTGAAGTATAATTGCCTTACAATAGTGTGTTAGCTTCTGCTTTATAACAAAGTGAATCAGTTATACATATACAATAGGTTCCCATTACTCTTCCCTCTTGCATCTCCCTCCCTCCCACCCTCCCCATCCCACCCCTCTAAGTGGTCACAAAGCACCGAGCTGATCTCCCTGTGCTATGCGGCTGCTTCCCACTAGCTATCTATTTTACATTTGGTAGTGTATATATGTCCATGACACTCTCTTACCCTGTCCCATCTCAACCCACCCCCTCCCCATATCCTCAAGTCCATTCTCTAGTAGGTCTGTGTCTTTATTCCCGTCTTGCCACTAGGTTCTTCATGGCCTTTTTTTTTTTTTTTTTTTTCCTTAGATTCCGTATATATGTGTTAGCATACTGTATTTGTTTTTCTCTTTCTGACTTACTTCACTCTGTATGACAGACTCTAACTCCATCCACCTCATTACAAATACCTCCATTTCATTTCTTTTTATGGCTGAGTAATATTCCATTGTATATATGTGCCACATCTTCTTTATCCATTCATCTGTCGATGGACATTTAGGTTGCTTCCAGGTCCTGGCTATTGTAAATAGAGCTGCAATGAACATTGTGGTACATGACACTTTTTGACCTATGGTTTTCTCAGGGTATATACCCAGTAGTGGGATTGCTGGGTCGTATGGTAGTTCTATTTGTAGTTTTTCACAGAACTAGAACAAAAAATTTCACAATTTGTATGGAAACACAAAAGACCCCGAATAGCCAAAGCAATCTTGAGAACGAAAAATGGAGCTGGGGGAATCAGGCTCCCTGACTTCAGACTATACTACAAAGCTTCAGTAATCAAGACAGTTTGGTACTGGCACAAAAACAGAAATATAGATCAATGGAACAGGATAGAAAGCCCAGAGATAAACACACACACATATGGTCACCTTATCTTTGATAAAGGAGGCAAGCATATACAGTGGAGAAAAGACAGCCTCTTCAATAAGTGGTGCTGGGAAAATTGGACAGCTACATGTAAAAGTATGAAATTAGAACACTCCCTGACACCATGCACAAAAATAAACTCCAAATGGATTAAAGACCTAAGTGTAAGGCCAGACACTATCAAACTCTTAGAGGAAAACATAGGCAGAACACTCTATGACATACATCACAGCAAGATTCTTTTTGACCCAGCTCCCAGAGAAATGGAAATAAGAACACAAA
The DNA here is from genome assembly GCF_009873245.2 of Balaenoptera musculus. Taxonomy (NCBI): domain Eukaryota; kingdom Metazoa; phylum Chordata; class Mammalia; order Artiodactyla; family Balaenopteridae; genus Balaenoptera; species Balaenoptera musculus. The sequence continues at coordinate 40,837,202 of NC_045799.1, forward strand.
TAAACAAATGGGACCTAATGAAACTTAAAAGCTTTTGCACAGCAAAGGAAACCATAAACAAGACCAAAAGACAACCATCAGAATGGGAGAAAATATTTGCAAATGAAGCAACTGACAAAGGATTAATCTCCAAGATTTACAAGCAGCTCATGCAGCTCAATAACAAAAAAACGAACAACCCAATCCAAAAATGGGCAGAAGACCTAAATAGACATTTCTCCAAAGAAGATATACAGATGGCCTACAGACACATGAAAGAATGCTCAACATCATTAATCATTAGAGAAATGCAAATCAAAACTACAATGAGATATCATCTCACACCGGTCAGAATGGCCATCATCAAAAAATCTAGAAACAATAAATGCTGGAGAGGGTGTGGAGGAAAGGGAACACTCTTGCACTGTTGGTGGGAATGTAAATTGATACAGCCACTATGGAGAACAGTATGGAGGTTCCTTAAAAAACTACAAACAGAAAGATTTTTAAAGAATAAATTGGTTACTCTGTCATCTGCTATAGAATAGCTGAAAGTAGAGCACAGGATTAACATACTTTTAAGAGATTCTTAACCCTATGTGTTTATTGTTAAAGGATAATATAGTTGGTGGATACTTATGTATTTGTGAACATTGGTAAGAAGTTACACTTAATTTCCTTCATTTGAGCATTAAATATTTCACACGTGTGCATTTTGTCACAAGTAAATATTTTCCTCTACTTTGAAATGACTTATAAATTTACTTTTACTTATTTATTAAAGATTTAATTTGAGCTGCTTCTCTTTTTCCCTCTTATTTGTCCCAAAATGAAAGAGAAGTGTCAACTGGTTTTAATGGCTCCTACTGCCATCTCTCTGTCTAGGGCTTCTAAGGAAAGCGGGGAGAATTGGAGAAGAACTTGTGAAATTTGTCTGGGGAGCTGAGAAAGTTTAATGTGCTTGTGAACTAGCACACTTCTTCTGGGTAATACTATTGCACTGTAACAAATATTGAAATCCAGTTTTCACTCTTAGACCTAACCCTTTAATATTAATTAACATTCAAAGAGGAATTTTGTAAAGAAGGATGTTGACTAAATTCCTGTACCTGAAAAAGATCAGCACCTGATAAACTAGGAAATAAGAATGTCTTGTTTAAACGTGTTTATAAAACCAGAGAATAGGCCTTTTTTTTTTTTTTTTTTTTTTTTAAAGAGCAAGGGCATGCTAATTTGGAGTCACAACTAGAAGGGAGTAGTCTTGGTTATGCAATTTGCTGTTGCACTTCAACAGAAGACTCTAGATGCCTGAGCCATGTACCTGGCTGTTTACACCCTCTCTTTCCCAATGAAAATGATTTCCACCAGCAGGGGCTAATTCATCCAAAACACTGTCCCTGGTGCTCATACACTCATACACATTAGTAACTCTGTGACTTTGATTTAACAAGTAACCATCTATTTGTTCTTATAAACAAAAATTTTTATTGGGATTTTGGAATAACCAAGATGACTTCTATCATTTTAACAGCTTAAGATAACAATCTTTTGAAAATTTGTTACTCCTTCCACTTTTTAGCAGGCCGAAATATACAAACAGCTCATATCAAGAAATCAAACAACCCAATCAAAAAATGGGCAGAAGATCTAAATAGACATTCTTGAACTTTTACCAAGGGTTGCAGAGTAATATAATGAGCCCAGTCCTGTGATGGGGAGAAAAAGTATGCCTTTGTTAGCATTAGCTTCTATAAAATCAGTACAGGTTTAGAGGGAAAATAGAAATTGCAGAGAAAGTCTGTTGATCTTGCTTCCACACTTTCCACTTTTTCTCACCCTCTGTTCAAATATCAGTTCTAATATTAAATACTAGGCAAATGTTTCTTCATCATCAAAGGTGAAAATAAAATTTACTGGTTATTTGCTGAGAGCCAGGTATAAGTTGAATGCTCAATTTGAAATATATAATTTATTCCTTACAACTAGAAAGGCACTATTTTTATCCTATTTTACAGAAGGTGAAACTGAGGCTTAGAAAGGTTGGCTAAACTCCCAAGGCCATACCCCAAGTAAGTGGTAGAAACTGGATGCAAACCCAGATTTGTCTAATTCAAAGACAGTGTTCTTTCTCATCATCTCAAATATCAATTTTACATAGAATTTTAATAAATTTATCTATTTTATTTATATTTATTTTTGGCTCCGTTGGGTCTTCGTTGCTGCGCGCAGGCCTTCTCTAGTTGTGGCTAGCAGGGGCTACTCTTTGTTGCAGCATGTGGGCCTCTCATTGTGGTGGCTTCTCTTGTTGTGGAGCATGGGCTCTAGGCGCGTGGGCTTCAGTAGTTGTGGCTCGCGGGCTCTAGAGCACAGGCTCAGTAGCTGTGGTGCACGGGCTTAGTTGCTCTGTGGCATGTGGGATCTTCCTGGACCAGGGCTTGAACCCGTGTCCCCTGAATTGGTAGGTGCCACCAGGGAAGCCCTGTACATAGAGTGTTCTAGTATACTTGGTTTTACACATTGGAGTCAGCATGTCCCAATGAAGAGAGCCACATGTAGAAAAGACAGGAGATGTGGAGTAAAGATCCTTGTGGCTACATTTGGAATTAAATTGTTTTTTAGAGTTCTAATTCTGCCAATTTATACTGTGTGATATTGGGTGAGTTGCAGAATCTGTTTGAACTTCAATTTCTTTTGTGAATTGGGAAGCAAAGGAGATAATGGCTGTGGAATACTTAGTAAATGTAGTTATCATGAAGTTGGTGATAATATTCTATGTTTGTAGAATGGGTTACAGTTTGCAAAGAGCTTTTACAAAGATCATGTCAGATGATAGTGATACAACCCTTTGAAGCTTGTTCATTCTTTTATTCCTTCATCGAACAACTATATTTTTGAGTGTCTGTTAGGTGCCAGGCATTGTTCTATAGGTTGGGGTAATTTAGCAGTGAAGCAGTAGGAGAAAAAAAATTCCTTGCCTTCATGGAGTTTACATTTTAATGGAGGATATGGATAATTACACATAAGTAAAATATTTAGTATATTAGATAATAATAACAACAAAAAAGATAGCATTACCTCCTATATGTTGAATGCTATGAGCCATGCATTCCTCAGTAGTTAGAAGCATATTTTGATTCATAGACATGTTTTTCCATTATGAACTTTTTAAAAACTATAAATAGGTTATAGTTCAACTACAAACTTTTTTTTCAAATTTTTTGTTGTTTCAAAACAATGAAGGGATTGTTTTTTCTATTTAATTGTTAGTACACATCTCTAAAATTTATGAAAGCTTTTCTAGCTAGCTCTAAGATTCTATGACATATTGGCTAAAATTATGGAATTAAATGTAGATCTCTAATACCTGTCTCTATTTATACAAGTCTGGTAAGTATACTCTGAATAAGGCATTTTGATAGTTCAAAGATTATTTTTTTTAATAATTAAATAATTATTTGAAAACCATTAAATGATCTTGGCTTTTCTTTACCTTTGTAGACTGTGTAGTAGTACTCATGGGTTATATGTCTAAAATTCAGCACCAAGCCTGGTGAAAAACTTCAGTGATCTGGAACTTCCATTCTGGGTTTTAGGAGACACAAAGGGATCATGAGAAGGTGTTGTAGTGACTCAAACATAAAGATTTGTCTGCCATCTCCAAGTTTAAGTTTATTGAAAGCTGCAAGAAAGACAAGTGTTATTCTCAGGATAGTTTCCAGCCATTAACTAGTGACCACCAAACGTCATCATTCAGCATCATGGGGCAGAGGTCTGTAAGCCTTGGGAGAAAAATTCACATTTGCGCCATTGAAACGTTTTGAGATTTAATCCTAAAAATGTCTTCTAGTTGTTATACCAGTAAAATGAAATAATTTTTTTTTTATGGACTTGAAACTCCTTTTTAAAGTTATTGAAGAAATATTTTTGCTCACTATTTAAAGACAGTGTATAAGAGCTCAAGCTTCAGGAGAAGACAGAATCCTTGTTCTACCACTTGCTAACTATATAACTTTAAGAAAGATTCTGTTATAGCTCTAGAATATACCTGGCATCTTTCCTCTCTCTCCTCTTACTGCCACCATCCTGTACCATGTTACTCATTCTCCACACAGTGGCTAGTGACTTTATTATAATTGAAATCTGATAGTCTGATCCCCACACATCATTCTTCTCTTCCTCCTTCTCCCCAAACCCCTGTTAACAATCCTCCAGTGGCCTTCTCTTATACTAGGATGAAGTCCAGACTTTTTACCTTGGCCTTGGCCTACCAGACCCTGTAGGAACTGATCCAGGCCTGCTTTGCTGATCTCACCTCTGTCTTGCTCACTGAGCTTGAGCCCCCTGACATTTTTTTCAATCCCTAAGTTCACTAAACTTCTCAGAACACTCTACCTCATTCTTCACGTGGCTGACTATCCCTTAGGTCTTAGGTTTCTCTTACCACCCAATCTAAATAGGTTTTCATGTTATACTCACTCATGCACCATGTTTTTCTCTTACATGGCATCTGTCATGATTTTCCACTTTATGTTCATTTGGTTTTTGTTTAATATCTGAATGTCTGCCTCCTCCAACTTAAATCTCCATGTCTTTATGGTTCAGTGCTATATACTCAGACCCAAGCACAATAAATCATTGTTAATGTTGAATGAATAAAATATCTGACTCCATAAACTTTCAAAGTATTAATATGCTCATCTGAAAAATACAAATAATAATTCCTACCTGTAAAGTTACTATATGAATTAAACAAGATTAAAATATATAAAACAGCCTTGTGCTTGACCAAGTCCTCAACAAATGGCAGTGTCTGCCGCAGTGGTGTGATCACCAGACATTTGTTAAGCCCACTGTGTGTGTGAGACATTGCTAATGTTTGTGGAACATATTTTTAAAAGATAGGTTTGTTAGACTTTTGTTTCACCTTGTCTTTACTGTTTTATTATTATTAGCATTGGTCTTCACATCTAGGAAATTAAAATGTGGAATTCCAGCAGTGAATCCATGCTTTTTAATGGAACATTGATATAAACTAGCCTCAGCTTTGTAATGCCACAATTATCAGAGCCATGATGTACATTCAAAAGGGTAATTACTTTGGGTAGTAATTTCCTAGACTTCCCTCCCCACCCCCCCAACCAGCTGGCATTGAAAAAGGAGCACTGCTTTTGTGTGTGTACACAATCAGTCTGTAAAACTCCATTATCCCCAACTTCCACACCCCTGTGGCTGCATACTTCCTTTTGAAGCCTCTTAAAAAAGAAAAAAAAACCTTTCAAGATAGCCCTAAAATTTATTTCGAATCTCATTTCACCCATATAGTATAAAAATGAGATGGTGGGTAGGAAGTGGGAGGGGTCTAGAATGTGATTTGCTTACCCCTGGAATTCTATGATACTTGTGGGAAAGCCTGGTAAAAATTTGCACGGGTGGGTAGAAATACTTCTTCAGAAATACTTTGAGATAAAGTTAGATTTAAATATGTTTTGATGTTCAAAGAATAGAGAAATGTTAATTTGGTTATTCTAGTTCTTTTTCTTTCATCCGTTCAGAATGTCTATACTATTTTGAACAGAGGTTTCCACTGACCTCTCATGACCAACATCCTTTTAAACTGTGATCATCTGCTAGAATCCTAGGTGCAATGCCCTCCTCTGCTCTCCTTTTCTTCTTTGTGTCTCTTTCCATCTGAGGTTTTGACCTCCTCTCTGGCCCATATCCTAACTGCTTCCACTGAGCCCATTTCAATCTTTTACTTTCGGGTTCCAGCTTCCCATGCTACTCACATTTCTCTTAGCATTCTTTCCACCACCTTGAATTAATTGACGTCTGTTCCCTGAGGATGACACCTTCCCTGTTACATGTTGCATCTCTTACTGTCACTATTTGATGCAAGTAGGGAAGGGGAGGGGTGTGGAATAGAGGTAGGGAGTTTCAAAAAAATTTTCCCTTCCCCTGAAAGACCTCTTCTTGACTTTGGTTTTTCACCACTATTCAAAGTCCTTTCTTTTGAAATTCTTGTTTTACATCGACATTGTCTAATTCCATCATCTTCTCCCTCTTCTTCATCTCTGGGACATTTCCCCATCTTCCTTAGGGCTTGTCTTGTAAGCCTTACCTGCATACCAATCCTTTCCATCTCTCGGAGTGATTGTGTCCTCCTCACTGGTGACTCGTCCAAAGCTGCAGCTTCTCAGTCACAGCCTTTAACTTCAGTCATCTTAGAGTCACAGCCATGACTTGGACCACACCTCTTGGGCATCTCAATTTTCTTCACTTCTGTTAAATATGCTCCCTGTCCTCATTGTAGATTCCTAACTCTGTCTCATTCCTGAGGTCAGTAAATATCCTTCCTGGCGTTCACTTCTTTTTTATTTCTCTTGATCCTCAACATGACCGACCAAGCAAGATCCCTTCACCTCCAAACTTCTTAAAGAGTAGACTTAATCATTGTTTCTGTTTTCTTTATCTCTCATTATCCTGCCAACGTCACACAGGCTTTTTGCCTCCTTACTCTGCTGACACTGCTTCAAAATCCCTGATGGTCTCCTCTTTTTTCATATTCAGTTTCCTCTTCCAAGTCTATATTCCTGACTACCTTTTTGACATCCTCCTTTTAAAAATGTTTCTAGTTCCTTGATTTCATTATATTTTCTTCTCAAAATGATCTTTCCCCTTTGTGACTCCGGTTTTTTTGTTTGTTTGTTTTTGTATTCCTCTTCCCTCTTCTGTCCCTACAAAGCGTAGGTGTTCCTTTGTCTCTTTTCTCTCTTTCTCTGCTCGCATTCTGTTGGTGATCTCATCCATCCTCTCAAATTTAATAATAAGCTGTTAGATATGGATTCCCTTCCTTGATGCCGAAGATCTGTCCCCACACCCTCATTTCCAACTTCCTGGTAGACATTTCCAGAGGGGTAACATAAAAGTACTTTAAACCTACGGTGATTATAATTTATCATCTAAATTGGGTCACTATGGAAGGCAAAGACGGAACTACTAAAATAATCAGCCAGTGTAAACCTGTACTGTGCATATGGTCACCTATTCAAACTCATTATGTACAAAATACTCTGACATTTGCTTTTCCAGTATTTTCCATCATTATTAATTGCCTCACCAACATTTTACTTACTCAGGCTGAGAATTATCTTCAGTTTTTATTCTTTCTTCAGTTTCCAATTCCTAGAAATTCTACCTTTCCTGTATCTTTTGAATTACACCTTTTTTAAAAACCCTATTTCACTGTTCAGGCTCTTATTTCCTCTTGCCTGGAATACTGCATAGACGTCTAACTTGTCTTCTTACACCCAGTTTCTCCTTCTTTATCCTTCATGCAATATTCTTTATTTCTACAAAATGTCCCTAAAGTATTGATTATTTATGCACCTGCTTAACAACCATTGCCAAAGAATATCATGAAGACTTCTCAGCTTGGAATTTAACACACTTAACACAATATAACAAAGCCTGACATTAAAAAAATGTGTCCAGCTTTATCTCCTTCATGGACCCTGTGATTCAGCTAGACTGTTGGCCTTTCCACAAACACCTCCTAAATCAGTGGTACTCAACCTCAGCAGAAACACCTTTGGAATTAAAAGTATATAAATACTCAAACTTAACCTGGGAGATTTAAATTTAGTAGGTCTGTTTTGCGGCCTGGTTAAATTAAGAAAGAGCCTCCCCAAGTGATTCTGACCAAAGCCAGCATGGAGGAGCACTGCGACTGTTTTCCAACCTCCATGACTTTGTTCACCATTTTCTCTCCATGGCCAGTATCTGTTTTTCTTGCTTTCTCCTTAAATACCTTCCTATCTTTCAATACCAGCCCTAGTTTTACCTCCTTCATGAGGTCTTCCTTGATCCATCCAGATAGATGTAATTATTTTGTCTATACTGCAGTCACAGTATAACTTTCACTAGATTATTTGTTTAATGCCTTACAACCTCTAGACAGCACACTTCTTGAAGGCAAAGCTCCTACTGTTTTATAATATAGAAGCCACTCAGTAAAGGTCATTGGCTGTTGAGATTTTTTTGTAAAGAACTTTGAAGTTCTTAAGAAAGTGATTCATACCATGAGTTATTTTTTTTTGCTAATTTAATCAATAGTCCAAAAGCATAAAGTACAGTAGTTTTAATTCCAACACTATGCTAAATTAAGATTTGCTAATCATGCTAAGTAGGAGAAAGGAATTAGAATTGTAAATGCCACTACTGTTTTCAGGGGCAGATGAGCTAATCTTAAAGTGAATTCAGTGGTGGATTGGTTCCTTTTTAACACCCACACTTCAGGTGCTTTAAAGCACGTGGGTCTCTTTGGATTCCTCATGAAAACTGTCATGTTGGCATGTACCTATAAAATGTGCTTTACTCAGAAAATGTGGTTAGTAAAGCAGAGTTTTTTACTAGTTCCTTTGGCACGGGGGAATACTTTTAATAAATGGGCCTCACTGAAAGGACACAGTGTTGTTTTTAATAGGGAACGAGAGTGTAAGTGCAGTGATGTAATGCAGTTACAAGTGCCTGCATCCAAAAACAATTTTTGATTTTTGTCAAACATTCAGCAGGGGAGTGATTTTTCCCTCAATTTTTTTTGTAGCTTCCCCATTGTATTCTTGTTAAATGTATAAGCTGCATATTCAGGATTGAATTTTTTTTTTCCTACATTTTTCTTTGTTAGTACCTGATCAGTAAAAATTGTGAACATTTAGCTTGGGATAGATGTATATGTATCTATAATTAATTTAGTGTCCTTTAAGGTGGAGATTTGTGTTTTGTCATTTATTGAAAGTATATCTATATTTCAACAAAGTATTTGGATTTCATAGCAAGCCTAGGTAAAAGAATAAACTTTTACCCTCTCAGTGCTTTCTCTATTTGCTAGTGTAAAACATATTTCTGATTTATCCCAGGTAAAATAATTAAAATGCATGTATTAGAACACATAAAATTTTCTGTGCTCATGAAAGGTATACTAACTGGAAAATAGTCTTGGCTTTTGACTTTTTATAAACTCACAGGTTTATAGGGACTTTATGGAACCATCCAGCCATTTCCCTGACTTCTGGCAGAGCTTGTAGCTAAACTACTCAAAACCTCTGGAAGCAAAATCAAACTTCCTTCAGAAAATGTTCCCTGTATTCAATGTTAATCACATTTTCTTTACTAAGTTACCCCTAGAAAACAAATATCCTTAACAGGAAGTCAAAAGAGAAAGTGTTGAGAAACATTTGAAGATGGCAAATGAATAAATGAGGTTTCATAGGCAGTTGGAGATATTTGTTAGCAGAGTAGTAGAAGCAGCGATATGTAACAAACCACTGGGAACACATGGCTCACTTTGCTTGACCATAATAGTAGTAACTTGTATTTTGTTGAACATTGTACAGTTTCCAAGCACATTGTCTCATTTAATCCTCACAGCAACCCTGTGAGGTGGGTGGTATTAATAGCCCCATTGTATAGATAAGGAAACTAAGCTAAGGAGAGTAAATGGTTTGTTTTCACATACCTAGTAAGTGGTAAATCTGAGATATCAGATCCTCTGATGCCAACTCATACTACCAAAAAGCTATTTTAAAAAACATTAATTTTTTAAAAACCACCTTAAGGTATCAGCCAGGACAACGGCAGCAGTGTACAAAGACTGAAAGGTCACAAAACCGCTTCTGAAGTTTTCTGTAAGAGTATTCCTAAAGACTGTTAGGATATTTGTTTATGCATGAAACACTGAACCCTGTAAGTAAAATGATACACGAGCTCAAGATATTGCTATTTTTTTATTTGTAGCCAACATTTATTTTTATGCCTAGAAAAATACACGGGGGTACTTAGGACTAATGTGTTGGGCAGTTTGCTACTTTAGTGATAGTAACATAATCCCGAAAAAGCAAGCACGATTATTTTGTCCTTTTTTTTGTTTTATTCAGCAATAAGACCACAATTTTTCATATTTAAGGAAGTATGAAAAATTTGTCGAGTTTTAAAAGCTGAATACATGTAGCGTTGGATCAAGGCACATACAAGACTGGCCAAAGGGCGTACAATGCACTTTGGTTTTTTGTTGGGAAGAAAAAAAATCATGGCAACAGAAAAGTGATGAGGTTTTTAAACAAGTAATAGCTCACAATTCAGTAGGAAGCTGGAAAGAAATGTTACATTACAAGTTAATTATGTCATATCTCGAAAACTGTGACAGTAATGGGCAGTATTCTTGATCATTGTGAACGTAAATTGAACGTTTATGTACAGTGTTAAAATGTTTCACATAAACCAGATCTAAGTTTAATTTCTAGTATTTATTTTTCTTTTAAATTCTCATTTAAAGTACTACTTTCTCTTCATTGCTGAGGGGAATTGCTTCTGGTTATGCTACCTTTTTAATGTGCGTAAGGTTTTTTTTGACATCCTTTATGATAAAAACATCATAAACATGAACAATTGTGTTTTTAGAGTTGACTTTTCAAAAATCAGGATGGTATAGGCAAAACCAGAATGCAATTCTGAGATTTGTGTTCATTACGCTATGCGAGTCTAAGTTTTCATGTTTTCCTAAGTACAGATTTCCCCCTAAACTGGAAGCACGCTTACATTATTGTTTTTGTGAAGTCCTTTATTCTCAAAGCTTTGTTAACAATGGCATTAACAACAGCAGACTTCACACTCCTTTTATGCCAGCTGATGGATTCAGTTCAGAAGATATGTTTACTTTCTTAAGGATATCTAATTTGCTTAGGGTAAAAATGGAGTTATGCAGCAAGTCTGATATTGCCCATTACTTCACATATTTTGATTATTGAATACCACTGGAATACAAATTTAATAATTGGAACATTATTTCATAACTACCTTTTGAAATTTAATTTTTCTCATTCAGCCGGTTTTTTTTTTTTTTACATTTTATTAATACCAAAGTGAAAAATGGCCTGTGCTTATACTACAAGGATCTCATGTGAACGCAGTTCTGATTGTTCAACACAGCAAGAAAATTCACTTTCACAGTCAACAAGTCATCTTACTCAGTAGAACACAAAGTAAATGATTTATAACTTCAATATTTGCAAGGAAAATACAGTACAAATTACTAAAAAGTACTAAAATATAGAATTGTGTTCAGGCTTCTCCACTACATCAATCGCAGCAGTAACCTGAAATTTGAAACTTTTAATAAAAAGTTCTTAAATATAAATTATATGGCAAATGTACAGTACATTGCTTTTCTCAGTCTCTTTTTCCAGTGTTTTACAGTAGAACAGGGTTCCTACCATCACCTCCTTTAGGTTTAAAAAAACCGAAACACAGTATGCTGCGAGTCCTCCAGCATCATGAGTGTGAGTGATCTGAGTCTGGAATACCACTGTCTCTGTAGCTTCGGTTACTACTACTTTCACTGTGATTGTTTTTGTACAGATTCATTCCGTTAGGAGGAAATATGGTGTGTATTACAAATTCCTCCTTTGAGATGGGTTCATTGCTTATCGGTAACATCTGAAAAGAAGTCTCCCTGATTTCCAGGATGGAGTTGTCCTTCTTGGTGCCAGCTTCCGCATAGTCATCCTTTCTTCTCTTCCCTTTGCTGTATGCACAGTTCCTTGAGAAGAGTGATCCGTTCCTATGAACATACCAGCACACTAAAGCGAGAAGGGCGATGGTCACCAGGGCCACAGCCCCACCAATGATGGCAGCCAATGGTAAATTGGGGTTTTTGTAAGGTTCTTTCTCTTGCTCTCGATTAAGGGTGGTCGTAGGGTTGTACATTCGAAGGGGTGCGGTTTCAGTCTCAATACAAACAGGAGTTTCATCAAATAGGTAGAGGTTACTGGTTTCCATGGGAACCATGCAGACTCGATAGGGCGAATCAGGCTCCAGGGCTGTGACCAAGTATTCACTGCGTTCTCCTGTTACAATTGTTTCCGTTATAGATCCAAACGCTGGGCTGTGACCCAGTTTGAGCCAGCTGAGTCTTAAAGCAGTCATAGGTAGGACAAGTTTCCAAGAGATACGAATTGTGTCGGAGGTGACAGCTTTCACAGTAATGACAATTGTTTTTCTTGCTGGATTCCCCGTGGTTCGCTGATCCTTAGTGAATTTGGGGTTCTTCATGTCTGGTTGTTTGGTCACTGGAGCTGGCCACTGTCCTTGAGCAGGATGCACTGTGTTGGGTGTTGCAGTGGTTATCTGAATGGTGCTTACAAGTGCGCTGTCCTTACAATCAAACTGTTCCACATTGAGGTCCTTGATAGCCATTCCCCGAACCTTTTCAGGGGCTTGGCACATGAGCCCACGCACATTGACCTTCACAGGTAGTGATTGTAACCAGTCACGCACCCATTTCATCTTGCACCCACAATACCACGGATTGTTGCGAAGAATCAATTGGGTTATGTTGTCCAAATCATCAAAGATACCCTGAGGTAAATTACTTAGGTTGTTATTGGACATATCAAGTCGATACAGCTGCCTTAGATAAGAAAAAGCATTTGGGGGCACCCGATTGATATGGTTATCTTGAAGATAAAGCTTCCTCAGGTTTGTGCCTGGAAGGTTTACTGGTGCAGCAGTCAGGGAATTCCGTACCAGTGACAGTTCTGTTAAGTTGACTAGGTTGAAGAAAACTTTATCACCTAAACCGTGGTTGTTCAGCAGGTTTCCATCCAAAACCAGGCGTTTTAGGCTAGTGAGACCTTGAAGAGATGGTGATGAGATGGTGGATATACGATTATCATCCAAGCGGAGTTCTTCTATAGTCCTGGGCAAACCCCAGGGGATTGTGCTAAGATGATTACGGGACAGGAAAAGCAGCCGGAGATAGTTACTGTCTCGGAATGCCCCCTCTTCAATGCTAACAGCTGAGACGGAGTTATCATCTAAATGTAATTCTTCCAGATAGGGGATTTTTGAAAGTGAATCATAAGTGATAGTCCTTATATTATTTTCTTGCAGATGTAACTCTTTCACATACTTTGGTAGGTTGGTAGGAAATTCATCTAAACTGTTGTGATATAGGTATATTCTTTCTACTTTCAGCAAGTTTTTCAAATCTGAAGGAATCCCAGCATTATTTATTTGGTTGTTCTGAAGGTAGAGAGTTGTAGCATCCTCTGGTATTCCTGTTGGAATGGACGTCAGAAAGCGATCATTACAGTAAATGAAACCGGCATCACAGCGGCACACAGATGGACAGGATTTAGCCATAACTGACAGTGGTGCCACCTGGAGGAACAGCCCAATTTTAGCCCCGATGAGGAAGATGCTCCAGGCTGGGCTGATCATGGTCAGCAGTGTTGAGGTCTTTACACAAGGTAGTTTCAGAGCCCTAAAATGGAGTGAGTTTAAACAAAAAAAAAAGACAGAAAACCATCAGGCCAGCATATTTAAAATGGTATTCAAAATAGATGTGGAAACTGCAACATCTATAATCACTTTTATTAGTTAATTTTTTTTTTTTGCATGCTTAGGTTTTATTGCTAGCTAACAATGAACACAATCACATAATCTTTTTACCTTAAATGTTTCTGGTATTAAGAAGTATTATGTCCCAAATCTATCTGACTTTGAAATGTTAAATATAATTAGTTTTATTGAATATTCTAAAGCGTTTACATAATACTTTATATCAGTTTCATAGCCAGTCATTGACCAAGCTAGTCAGATGTCTAATTTTTTCTTAATATTCATAATGAATTGACACATATGAATATGATTTGTTATATTTAAAGATAATAATGTTACTGTTCTTAAGAATGAAAATTTTATATCTGCTTTCTATTAGGTAGACTGTACAAGTGTAGAAATGTGTAGTAAAAAAAAATCTATTCTCTTACTATTCAGGAATAGTTACACATCTCTTGAGATCCTGAATCCCAGTAAAGCCAAGTGTTTGCTTTGATTATTGATGTTATTTTTCTTTGATTATTAATATTAAATATGTGAGATAGGTATTTCTAGCAAGAAAATCAGAAGGAATCTTTTTCATTTACTTTAGGGAAGGAAAGACATACAGCTAATACATCTAGCTAATCTAAGTGGAAAATTCCATTTCATGTTAAACTAGCTCTTTCTTTTTCTCCCATTTTATTGTATGTTTTGTACTACATGGTTTAATGGCTTTATGAACATTTTTCATTACATTCTATCTCATAACATGTTTTCACAATGCATTTATCTTTCTTCAAGTTCTAATCTAAAATATTATTCAACATTCTCCATGGCTGGAGAATTATAGATTTGTACTGATCTATTGTGTAATAAAATTTCTTCAGCACCTTTAGGTATTAATTAGCCTTTATAATTTCAGGCATGAAAATAAAAGACTTTAATATTTTTCCTACCTTATTGAACGATGTGGGTAAATTTTGCGTGAGTGAAAATCCAATGCGCATATATTATTTTCCTGGTGAGGGGCTGGGACTTATAAGCTCTTGTTTAGTCCTTGGAAATATTCTTCACTGTTTATTCAAGTAATCCTATGCCGCACACACCTCCAGATCAGGCTTGCTGTTGTCAATGAACATTCCAGCTGCGGTTCAGCATGGTGGGCAAGCTTATTAAAGTGGGGACCAGAAACAATTCAGTTTCCTGTTACTATGTAGAACACATGGTTTCCTATGTATTTTTTTTTTTTCTTTCTTATAGAGTTTCTGTGTGAAGGTTCCTTTTGTGTAGCTTAATTCCCTTAGTGGAAACTGCTCTCTTTGAAATTCTTATTGGCTCTTCTGTGCAGTGTGGTCAGAGATAGTAACTTCAGATCCTCATGAAGAAAGCCATTCATGATGCTAAGACCTGTATAGTAATAGGTTTTTCAGGCAGTTACCCCCCACCTTTATTCCCATCCAGTATTATCCAAGTATAAACTTTGTACAGTAGCTACATCCTGAGGTGTGATTACCTGCTGTGAAATAGCTATTTCCAGCTTTTGCTTCTTGCTGCTTTCTCAGAATAGCTGGTGCAGTCACAGGTTATGAAAGAACAGGTATTCTTTCAAGAGGTAAAAAAACTTAATTCAAATATTCTTCATGGGAAAAAAAGGGAAGCATACTAGGTTTCCTTTATGTTTCTGTTCCTTGAAATACACTGGGTCTGAGCATCTCCTGTGAAAGTAAAATGTTTTAATGAACTATTAACAATGAATGTTAACACACTAGAGAAATTTCCTAGAAATTTAACTTCACTTCTTTCTTTAAGCAACACATCTTTCGTCATAGTAGTTGTTGCAAAGGGATAAGATGACCTCTTTGTCTTTTACTTCCCGTTTATATAAATAAAGTGGAAGCCAAAGTTGAGATTGTCACCAAACAGATAATTTCAACTGTTAACTGATTGTTCAACAAATCAGAAGCAAAGCTTCATTCAAGAGGCAGTAAGCCCCTTTCATGGATTTTGAATTCAGGTCAGGCCAATCTTTAAAAGTTCACTTTTAAATCTTAGATATAAAATGATAAAATGTTTAAAAAGAAGAAAACAAGTACACGTCAAAGAGGTGAACAAAGACATAACAAGGATTTTTGACAGAAATGCCATGGTAACGTTTTAGACATTTCTGAACATAGTTTTACAAAGTCATACAATCTACAATTTAAAGAGTTGAAAAGGGTTTGCTTTAGAAGCGTTTCTTTTGATTTGCTCAGTGCCCTGTTTAATTCTTCTTGCAGGCCTCAATTTTCCCAATTGCAGAACGTGGACACTATGACCTTCCTCCTTAGAGGTGTTTTTAAGGGCTAGTTGATGATCTTGAAACTCTAGTTACTCGGGTATTGTTGACCAAAAGGCAGCGTAGAAGTTCAAGTCATAGTATTTTTTTCAGGAGAATACAATTTTTAGCAAACTGAACTTGAGAAACTGTATTTGGGACAGAAAGGACGCTATTTCAATGTCTCCTTGTAATGACCATTAGGAAAGCATATCAAAAGCTGACAAGGCATTTCCCTCTAGGTTCAAACAGGAACATGCCAATTTCCAATGACTGTCTTTTTTCACTTCTGAAAGGGCTTAAGGCTTTACCAAAGAGACTCATGATTTTAATGATGACTGCTTTGTTCATTATCTAATATGCATGACGATTTTTGGGGGTGGACAGGGGAGGTGGGTAGGATCAGTATCTGTTACACAAGGTTACCCACTCAGGGGCTTTCTATACAAGTAGGGTTCATTAAGGTATCATGGAAATATTTGACCCTGAAAGTAGAAGCAATTTGCTTCTCCCCCGGTAATTACCTAGCATCCAACAAGGATAGCATCTGTTCCAGAATTCAAACAGTACTGAAAGTGACTGTTAAATAAGGCCAAAATTTGTGTTTCTGGTTCTCTTTGAAAGTTCGGTTTCTTTTAGTTTGTCACCAGATATCAACACTAATAGACTGCATTAACAGAAGGAAACTGAAAAAAAATTACAGATACATTTAATTTATTATTTAGGCAACTTGAAGTAAAAATAGCAGTTAGCAGAAGGATAAAGTAGTCTCTAGTGAATATTGCAAAGTGCCCATAAAGGAAAGTTTAAGTGATTTATTGTTTAATGTGAGGTTTTACAGTGATGCCTTTAGGGTTTTGCTCATTATTGTGGAATTTCAGTGGAGTATTTTCTTGAAAACTGTTGCTTTCTTGGTATGTGAAAATGGAAAAGCAAGCTGTGAAATTATAATTACAACGTTACTTTAAAAAGTATCTTCTGTAAATGTTTTCTAAGCTTGAAAATTATTCAACATATAAAGTAATTTGGTAAATTTAAGAAAAAATTTAAAGCAATTTAAAAAACAGTTACTTTTGTTGAACTGCATTAAAAACTAATCAAAACCATTATAAAAATCACAGGTGAGAAACTGCTTAAAATGTTGCCAATAGCTGGCCATTTCTCATACACCAGGACATACTCTAAAGTTGAAAAGATTAATCTGACGAATGGGAATTTAAAAATTGTTGGTCAGCCTAGAGTATGTGCAAGGTGATGATCATAATGATAACCAGAGCTAAAGCTTGTAGCTGAGCTGTAAGTATTTCACCAATTCAAGCTCCAAGAATATGTATTGATTTTCACATTGTTAACCCAGAGAAAGAAAAAATATTCTAAATTGGTGTGAAAAGAAGGAAGATTAATTTATTTTTCTGTTTTACATTTGTGAAACTGCTTCCTCTGCTCTATTTGATATGCAAACTCACATTGCCATTAATACAATAGTGGTAATAATGTGGGATTAACAGAAAGCCTGAAATCTCATTAAATTCTTGGAAAATGCCATTCTTTTCTCCCCAGATTGCATTAAAACAAAAGGCAAAAATATAAAGCATGTTTCTCTGGAGAGAAGGATACTCTTTGAAAAATGAAGCTTCCTTCACAAGTTCTTACTCCCTTTACTTAAGCTCAAACAGTTCAATGCATGCTTGACTGTGTTTTATATCTTATATTTTATATCTTCTCCTGACCTTTTATATTTAAAAACTATAGTGCTAAAGAGTTTTGTTTTATTTTACGTATTAGAGGCTGTAATGGTCTCTCCATCTAAAATAAGTGATCCTACCCCCATGCTTAGACTTCCCTCTTTCTGAACTGGCTCTACATATTCACGCACATAAAGACATTGTAGTTGAATGTGACTGATGAAAAGAAAAATGATCCCCACTGGCATGGACACTGTGGCCTGGTTTCCACAACATCGACTTCAGAGCCTTTATGTCTGCATAGGCTTGAAAGAGGCCATTACTTCTGAACAAAAAGGAATCGATCTTTTAGAAAAATATTGTTAATGGGGTAACTTGGGGGAAAACATAAATGGAACCCTGGTTATTTAAAGGAATGCTTAAAATTTTTTTAAAATTGTTATCATTGCTTCAGTATATATCATGTAGAACTGTAGCAAAAAGAAGAAAAACATAATCGCCTCACTGGTAAATCAGATTTTTAATATGGATTTTCCTATTCAGTTTATCTTTATAAATAAAAATTGTGGATTTTTAAAAATGCATTTATAATGTAATCACGTTTGCAAGAAGCCTCCAGTTGATTTCCATGATACACTTAAAAGAATGTAAATAGATAAAGATGCTATCATTTTGAGATAGTTTAAGAAAACTAACATAATTGAAGAAGTTGTATCTGAATAGAAAACTGGTATTTAAATAAAGTCAAGAACTTGAGGCAATCTACATGTTTATATGATTCCTTCTTTGCTACTACAGTATTTTGGAGGTGGGAATGTTTGAGATGACAAGGTATTTCTCATGTTTTGATCACTTAGATTAAGATTGTATGTTGATAGTGCTAACTTCCTAAATCCTTTATTTGCTCCCTTTGATTTAAATTGACTTTGATTTGAAATCATTGCTCATTTAAAAAAAATCTTAAATCGAGTATAGAGTTTTGAGATTTTCATTTCTTTTTAATGCTTTGCCTTACATCAGGGTCTCTTAACTCTCTGGGAAACTTTTAAAAATATTAAATCTAAAAGTAGAAAGGCATGTAGAACTCTTAATCGAAGTTAATTGCATTATTATTTTGAGTAAAACCTTGAGATTGAAGAAAATATATGCTTACTCAAATTTATCCAAGTCTGTTAATACTTCTAGGTAAACTGGAATTTATACAATCATAATTTGGAGTATTAGGAAAGTAATTTATTAATTATTTTTTATTCATTGCTGCTAGAAGGCTCAAAAAAATGATCAACCTATGAATGCTAAGTCTTTGTAACGACAAATGGTATTTCAAATAAACTACGTGTATGGTTAAACTGAAAAACTGGAGTATGTCAGGTTAGTTGATGGTGACAGCAAAATGCTTTCTAAGCAGCCTGTCTGGTAGTTAAATTTTCCACGATCATCAGATTTCAGGAAAGTTCCAATTCTTTTGTTTAATGCCAGGCAAGCAGAAGGACCTCTAACTCTCCTCTTGAGAGTCATGAAGTCTAAAGGGAGAGGCAGAGAAGCAAGTGTGCCTTTTCTTACGTAGTTTTATCCAGACTGTTTTCTGGCCTGTAAGGTTTGTTTCGTTTATGCAAATAGGGGATGAAAGTTCCAAAGTAAAGTATTTCTACTTTCTCCTTTTATGTTACTGGTTCTTGCCCCCAATAGGTTTGTGATAAATGAATCTAATTCTGCTTCATTTGTTGTGGCTTATAAAGTTAAACTGAGCATCCTTAAAACAAAAAGGCAAACTGGGATGTTATCTTTCATCATAGTGAAGGCTGCTTCCTTTATGATATTAAGCCAGACTAAATGAGTTAGAAAACCATGGCTTATAAGAATGAATAAGATATTAATTTAGAGGTTGGTAAAGGTGAGCAGTAGAGAGCTTGGGGCAGGGGACAAGCTTTAAGTTTGCATTGACTTTTAAGCAATTGCAATTAAAACTATGCTTATCTTTGTTAAACCGCAAACATTTTCCCACTGCAAACTTGAAATGCCTTTTTCAGTGTTGTGAGTACAATTTGGTTGATATGCTTTAAATTTCTAATATTCAAGTTTCCATACTCTAGTAGAACAAATATTTGGGTCTACTGTGTGCCAAGCACTGAGCTGGATGATAACATCCCTAATCATAAAAAACACCTTGTTTTTTTCATGTCAGAGTTGAGTATTGTTGATTTAAACCAAATGAAGAGGAAGAAAATCATCAACACATAGACTGATCAATCCACAGTCCAGTGGCACACTTTAAAAATGGTGTTTAACCAAATGTGGTCTCTGGGTTTTCTTTTCAAAGTTGCCACGGTAACTTGTGCACGTGAAAAGTGAAAGAATAAAGAACAAAAGCTGTCATTGTCTCATCAAGAGAGAGCAATTTCTCCTTTCTCTCATTTAAGCAGACGAATACCTGGAGAGAGCTTTTTATACATTCCTGACACTTGATTTGGGGGCTAGGAAAGAGATTATGCATATGTTAAACAAATGCAACTTTAAGCTGCTGCTTAGATTACATTTCGTTCTTTTTTACTTAAAATCTGTTTTCTCTGGTCTTCTTGTCAACAGACAAGTCAAAGTCCTGAAACCTGCTCTCCTATGCAACATAAACATGGCTTTCAGACTGTTTTTTAGTGTGATGTTTTACCAAATTTAGCGATGTTGATCTGCATTCTGAAACTGGAAAATGCTTTCTGAAATGTATATTCCTATTTCGGTTCTTAAGCGGCAGAAGGCTTTTTCCAGAAGACATTTACAAACCATCTCTTTGATGGAAATTTGTTGACTTGTGATAAGTTTTTGAAATGGTGGAATGTTAGAAAGAGTCGAGAAAAGGCCCTTTTTATGCTCTGAAGAGAAAAATGCACTTTGGAGAATTAATATTGCTCAGAGATTTACTGTAGAGTTTTTGCCCGCTGGGGGGTGGTACACTCTACCAGAACCCTGCTTTCAGAAGCCCTAGGTCAGATGTTGGCTGCTGCCAGCCAGTTTTCCTCTGGTTTAATTACAACAAAGCCTCCCGTTGAGAAGAACAGTAAAGGCCTCTGGGGCAAAAGGTGGGGGTGGGAGGCAAGGGGGACTGAGGAGAAAAGGAGGGAAGAAGTTACAGGCTTTGAAAAATTTACTGAATCTTATTTCCCTCGTTGACTTCATTTATAGTGGTCTTCATTTGACCGTCAACAATTATTTATAATACTATTAAAATAAACTGGTTGAATAAAAGAATATTTAAGGGGGTTTAATCAAAAATTTTACGTTAGTCTTGGATCTTGGCATTAAACACATTCTTTGTTATGTAGCCCACCCACCTTAAAAATAGGGGGAAAAGTTAAGATCCACTGAAATGGCAGTTTTAAATCAATTTTTTTTTTTCTAATGACCAGATTTAATTTAATATTGGTATGAACATTTGGCATATCAAGAATAAAAGCATAAAGAAACATTCATATAACATTAATACAAGGCAAGTTCTCTGCTACTGATTTTTGTAGGGTTTAAAATTGTTCAAAATAATCCAGAAAGAGGAGGAAGCCCTAGTGTGTGTGGCCAAGAAAAGCAGAGACAAATCTCTCTGCAGTGCACTTGCATGTTTAAAGATGATAATTGTATTTTTCATCTGGAGACACTGAGTGTTCATTAGGGTCTTGTGTCCCTAGGCAGGAGGTGCTGAATGTAATTGGAGTTTCTATTTGATTGGGCAATATAGTCTAGAGAAGAAACTGGGGTAAAGATAATTAATAGCTTGCTAACAAAGTCTGACAGCCACAAGATTTCAACCAAATTTATTTCACACCGCTTCATTTAGCTCTGAAAAAGTTTTGATGGAATTGGAGGCTCCTTAATTAACACTTGAAAGCAAAAGAAACATACCTTCTATTTTACTGCCATATTCAGTTATGACAAATTTTCTTACTGTTTTTCTTCTTTTTGTAAAAACTTTACTTGCTGCCCAGTTATATATTCCACAAACGTTAATGTTTAGGAAGTGTTTAATTGGGCATTTTGAACCTAACCATAATTGAGTTAAAATGGGGGAGGGGGGGATGAAAAGCCCAATTAATAACTGATAGTATTATACAGCCTAATTAATAACTGATAGTATTATACAGTATTATACACAATATTATGAATTCACTATGTTTATTCATTCAATAATATCTTTTCTGATCCTTGGACTAGATATATTTTTGGCAGTGCTCTATTTAAAAAAGAAATTAGATGTGCTTTTCCTACTTAAATACATGCAATCATGTTTTTGTAACGCTGTTTTTTATTTCAGGCTAATATATGTATGTGTTTGTGTATGTGTGTGTATATGTTGTGTATACACACACATATATCTGCAAACTAAGTGGCATATCTCTGATTTAATCTTCTTATAGATTAAAACCTGGCATATTATTATTAATATTGGTAGTAGCGGTAATATTAATATTTTGTAGTACTTTTAAAAGGTTCATTTCTTTCTTTACTCATTTCAAGAGAGATGGGTATCTGTCATCTGTCACTTTGGGGCAGGCATAAGTGGTCCTATCTGAAAACAGACAAATTCATTCTTTATGTTTATGCTGGTCAGGATATTCCTACGTGGTCGGGGATAAATGAAAGGCATTGCTACAGCTGAAGCACTTTTCTAGTGGCTTTATTCATGTTTCCTGCTATAATGAAGGAACATATGTGTGCATTTTAGAGCAGATAGATTTATTAAGAAAATTTAAAATAGTTAATTGTTAAAACCATTGGAGAATTTGGTTCCATGATTGGCACATAGCAAGGCTTTTAAAAAATCTTTTAAATTCTCAATAAATAAATAACAGTCAAACCCCCAGATGTTGAGAAAATATAGGCCTGTTGTACTTTTTACCTCTGTGCGACCATTTTGTTTCAGATCTAATTCACTGAAAAAAAATTTTCTTGAGAAGATACATTTAACTACTTTTGGAAAGCTTTGTTGTATAAAAATATTTCTTTCAATATAAGATTTTCCCATTATAAGTTGCAAGTGAATGGATACTCTGCATATCCCACTTGATGAGGGCTCTACTCATTTTTTACCCCCTGCCACACTGAAATCCCTGCATACATCAGGCTTAACTTCCAGGCTGAGCTTTGTTAGTTTTTCTGAGTAGACTTTGCCAATTACTATGCTAGTCACATACTACATTTGCCCAAGCAATGGATTTTGGCGTTCTTCTGGAGAGGGGATATGGTTTGTAAGAGGGTCTCCCCCTCCTCTGAGTTGAATTCACTAGTTGAGATTTGCAAGCCTGAAATGCTTGAAGCAGCTCTGGCAGGATAGCAGTGCAAGCTTTAAAATCTAGGTGTAGCTGTTAATCCTTCCAGAGGCACATAAGTCTCCAGGAGTAGCTGGGCTAGCTGTGAGCAAGATGTATGCTTTTCATGTACTGCGTACTCATGGGCTGAGGGATTATTGATTTTCTTTCACAGTTGTAAAAGCAGCAATTGGTGATCATACCACACATACAGTACACACCAAGTTAGCAAGACCTTTCGCTTTCCTCTCTGTGAAAAAATCTGCCTCGTGTTCCTTAACATATAACATTTAACTTTCCAACTTAATGTTTTCTATAAGGCTCTTTTCAAATAGCAATGACACGAGACAGAAAATAGCCATTTAATCATTCGTTTTTTTTTAATGAAAGAAAGGTTTCAAGAAACTTCTTGCATTTGGCTGTAACAGTCCAATTTTTCCTTGCTGGCTTGCACGCACGTACATTGCTCGTCCTGGTGACAGAGCAAACGTTCGTATTTGGATGCCTCATGATACCAAGTCATTTCTTTCTAGAGAGTAAAACCAAGCAAACTTTCTGGGACAATCATAAGGAAAAACATGGGAAACACTTACCGGGAAGGCGAGAAAAAGCAATCCCATATGTTCTGCCGCTCTAGCTGTAATTCCACTGCCCGGGACTTGGAGTAATAACCCTCCCCCTCTGCCCAGCTCGGCGTCCAGTCCACACAAAGCCAACGGCAGCTGCAGGCTGAGCTGGTCCTGTTCGGATCACGCCTCCACTGAGGAGCCAGCAAGGGACAGCATTCCAGTTTACTGCACAGCCCACCTCCAAGTCTGAAGTTAAAGCTTCACCTCGCAGTGGTTGAAAAAGGGGGTGATGTCATAGATGGGCAGGACTTCGCCAAGCTCTCGTTCAGTGAGGTAACTGGGTGATCAGACAGATGAGCTTTGCCATCGCTAGAGGGAGTGAGAGCAGCCAGAATGAGGCGCTCAGCCTGCCAAGGCCAGGATGCCATTCGGTTGGTAGGCAGCCCTTTGGAATCACAACCTTTTCTGAAGTTTACTACAACAGGGGAGTGGTAGCAAGCTTATAAAAAATACAAGACTGTTAGAAGGCTCTTTATAAGATTACAATAGAAAGACACTGGTTCTTTTTATTTTTAAGCCATCTGTATTAAAAAGAAGTTAAGCAAAATCATATTATTTTCATTTTTGACTAGTTACAATAATGTTATAATTGTGAAGGCTAGTAACCCCAGCAGTGAATATTTATTTGAGAAATGAACAGAAAGCAGGTTCAAATAAGTAACTGATTTATTTAAGGGAAGGGAACAGGAATGCCAAAAGGTTAAAAAAAAGAAAGGTAACCAGTTCTTTTTCCTGGAGGTAATAAGTTATTGTTTTATATGTATTTGTTTTAAGAAGTGAAAGTATTTTTCATATACTCCCACTATTTGTCCATCTTCTTTAGAACCTAGTAGATAGTAGGTTTTTCATATTTAAGGCATCCTCCCTAAAATAAAAAGTTTTTGAAAAATTAAATAGAGTATTTTCCTTTCTGATACGTTTTTGCTCTGAACGTGAGTTAAGATACAAACATCTTAAGGAGAAAGAAACTGTTCAGGGGTAGTTTTGCTTGTATTTAAATTATTGTATTTTAATTTATGTATATGAATAAACACTGGACAGTGGAAGACATAGACATTTATAATGTCTGTGTCTAATTAGCAGAATTATAGACTTTATTTTCAATTATGATTTTCATAGACTGGTTTCTGCTATTCGGTCAACAGTTGCTTTAGGCTCATAAGTTTTCCACTAAGTGCGTTTCACTCTTTAATATTATTGGGAAGAATTTTGCTTTTATATTTACCTGGAGGGCAGTTTCCTTAAACTAATGTTATTTGTTTTATTCTTAGAGGTTCACAGCATTCTCCTTTGTGCTTTTAAGAAGTTTCTGAGTGTTTGTTTCTGAAGGAGGCCAGCTAATTGTCTTTCCCAGGAGTATTTGATTATGGTCTCTTCATTAGCTTCATTTAGTTTATCTATTTACATGCTTCTTTGATAGCAGTTTGACCTTCTGAGTTCCTCTCCAAGAATGAATGATAGCACAGTAGAAGGTGAACTCTTGATAAGAGGTATATTGACCCCTATTGTTCTATGGTTGCACTTTTATTGGCCTCTGAGGGTGGACCCATTAAATACAGGAGTCTTAGAATTCTAATGTCTGTTAAAAAGCCAACTTCTTAGAAATGTTAGGTAGCAAAAGTTGAACTGAGATGCAGCCGCTGGAGTTTTGGAGGAAAGGGAGGTGGGACGAACAGGTAATCCCTCAGTTAAAGGGTGGATTTTCTTCCTGTTACTGCAAAATAAACACATGGATTAAATTGTTTTATGAAAGAATTCTTTCTAGAAGCTATTTTCAGTTGGGAGTTGATTATATTTAAAAAGAACTTTTTGCCTGGCCAAATTCCTATGGGCTTATATCAATATTTAATCAGTTTTGTCTCCATTCAGGCAGACCTTAAACAGAAAAGAACGATAAATGGACAATTTTGGTTATCAGTATCTAAAAGAAGGTATATCGGCCCGGGAGTTAGGAGTTCTGAGGTTTCCATTCCCTAGCCTGCCATGACTTCATATTATCTGCTCTGGGGTTTGATTTCACCACATGGCAAATAAAGGCAGCAGGAATTTATTGAATGTCAATTATGTATTGTTGCTTTCTTTCTTTCTTTTTTTTTTTTTTTAAGTTGTGGATTAAAATGTAGAAGAAAGCAAGAGATTATGAAAAATGTGATCTGTACTAGAGGTGCTAACTTTGGAGGCAAACTCTTGAGATAGCTCCTATCAGCCCACCCTGTCCAAAATATATACTCTTTTGCTGCTTCCATTTGTTTTTGTTTTTGTTCTTGTTTTTACTTCTTGCTCTTATCAGCTGTCTGAAATTCTGCCAGTTGGAGGCGAACTTATAATAATATGTACGTTTTTTTGCAATAAAATGGACCACCTCTGAAAAGATTGAGTTACCCTGAGTTAATTCAGATTGCTTTCCTCCTTTGTTACCTAAGGGAGATTACCTACAATAAGGGGATGGCTGTCCTGGTAGGGGGGGAAGGAAGGCAGACAGTTTTCAGTGAGAAGCCCTTTGGGCTGTGATAAGAATGGGGGACCTGATTCTTACAGCAGAGAGAACTCAGCTCTGAGTGGAGGAACCCACCTGTGTAGACTAATGTTTAAGAGCATGTCCTTCACAGTCTAGCATACCTGGGGTCCATCTTGGCTTTGCCACATGACTGTAGACAAATTACTAAATATTTCTGAAATTGTTAGCTCAGTACCTGACTCATAGTAAGTCCCAAAGGAATGGTAACTGCCTCTATTAAGATGAGGGCATCTGAGCACTTGAAAAAAGGAGACATTAAGAAGTGGTAGAAGAATGCACAAAGGGAGGTCAGAGAGGACCAATGACAGATTTTTTTCACACTCTTGTTGTTCAATAGCCAGGAAATGAGGGAGGAGGTAGGCAAATAGGATATTTTCTTGTTGAGTTTTTTTTTTTTTTCTGTTGTCTTCATGCATTTCATGGTCCCATGTTCTCAGGATTTAGAACTTAGTTGAGTTCTAGTAGATGTTTTGGATTGAAAAGGCATTTGTCCTTTTTTTGCATTTTGCTCTGTTTTGTGGGCTAGCCTGTGAATCTAACACTGTACATGAGAAAATGCATTTCAGAGGGTAAAGAACTGGCCGGAAAATGAACTCCACTAGCATATTCCAATTTTAAAACTCTTAAGACTATCTAAACTGGCCATATCGAAGAACTTTGTGTTTTTCTGCTTTTGTGAGAGGGTAAGAGACGCTCGCTCCCTGATGGAGGACAGGGGAGGTTGGATTTGGAATCAGGTTTCCCAGGCTCTACTATTTACTTGTGTATCCAAGTGAAAACAACAACCACCACTAAACCTCTTTTATAAACAACTCCCAGCTGAAATGGAACAATTTAAATCAGGCCTTCCAACCTGCCTAAACGTAAGCTTCCTCATTCACTCATTCATTGTACACAAATTTGTTAAACTTCCCTGTAAAAGAAGCTAGTAGGACTAGATGACCCCCAGACCACCTCCAACTATGATACTGGAAATTTAATCTTAGAAAGTATTAAAGTTCTCTTAGGTTTTAGAAAGAAACATCCTTGATGATTTTTCTTCCCCTCACGACTCTTCCTGAGAATAAAGTCTTCAAAGTTGTCTGAAAAACAAACCAACCAACAAAATCAGCTCAGGCTTTTGGTATATTAAATGCCTTGGGCTTATTATCAGTTGAGAATTTTTTGGTTGCAAGTGATTGAAAGCTCAAGCCTTACTAACTAATCAACAATTGGAAATCTATTGGTTCATGTAACTGAGAAGTTCAAATGTATGGTCTGGCTGGCTTCAGGTAAAGCTTGATACAGTGGCTTAAAGTATGTCAACAAGAAAACAGTTTCTCTCTGGCTCTGGCTTTTCCAGTGTTGGCAAAGGAGTGTTGGCAAAGGAGTGTTAGATCATGTACAACCGATCCTTGGCAGCTCCAGGCTTTTCCCTTACGCAGTGACAGTTCCATGTATCACATTCCCATATTGCAGTGTTCAGAGGAAGAGAGGTCACCTCCAGAAGCTCCTACACATGCACAGATGTATGATTCACTCTCATTTGTTTAATCTTGATCACATGCTCATTCCTGAACCTATTACAGGAAGATGGGGGGATATATTGGTGAGCTTAAGCCCCCTGTAAGAGCTGTAGGTAGGGTCAACCCCACTCAGACACACGGCTGAGAATGGAGGCCAGGGTATGATCCGAAGGATAATTGGACACTGTTAGTTTGAGAAGGAAGGAACGGATGCTGGAGATTAGCTCATTTTTAGAGGACTTGGCATGCTGAAACTTGGGCATGTTTTATAAATTTATAAACTTGAAGCTGCTCTTTTTATTTTCTTTCTTTTATTTTTTTTTTAAGCCAAAGTTTTGTTTAACTTGCCAAAACATCTTTAAAAGATTTTTCTATTTGTAGACCCTCTCAAGTCTAGCCCAGTTTTTTCTGTCAACAGGTAGTGATGCAAGTTAGGGCACATCAGTACTACATCTTAATGTGAACCTCTGGGATGTTAATAAAATATATAGAGAGTGCATATTCAGCTATCTGTAATTCTGTGAAGTCAGGCCAGATGCTTAATGCACCAGTTAGAAACTGTACCACATCTTTCTGGACAATTCCAAAGGGTGTTGGAGAAATAATTAGATTATAGCAGGTCACGGATGCCTTAGAATACTGAATGGTTTTAAAAATGCTATATTAAACTGCTCTTCTGTTCTGATATTTGCCTTTTATTAGTCAACACTTAAAATGTACCTAAAAATAATCACATATCCCTGTTAAGTGTATTTCCAAAACATACTGCACTGGAGTGAGATCTGTCATTACAGGACTTGAAACAGAAATCAAAGAGAAAAACCAGGTGGTTATTTCCCTGCCTGCTTGTCTGCCCACCCTCTGATACACCCTTATTTTCCCCAACATCCAAGTTAGACTCTTATTACACTTTCGGGATTGGGATAAAGATGATTTTTTTAAAACGGAGAAAAAAGCACCCCTTTGGCCTCCCAGGAAAGAGAGGAGAAATTGTGGTTCAGAACAGGTTAGTACCTGGCCACAGGTGATGGGCTGAGACAGCTGCCTAGTGCAAAATGGAAAGCCTGCTGATCCCTGCTTTCTTCCCTTTTCTGTGCTTTCATGTCTGGCCATGCAGACGATGCACGATCCAACTCCAGCTGATGTAGGCTGTGTCCTTGACCCCTTCCCACTCCCTAATGCCCTGTCGCCCCTCTCACTTTGTTTTAAAATGCAAAAAGAGACTTTTTAAATGGACCTTGGAAAAAGCAGACTTAGGGCAAGCAGAGAGTGAATTCTCCCTCTGATACTCTGTGTGTGGCCCTGGGAAAAGAACTTCAGTTCTCTGAGCCTCAGTTCTCTCATTTATGAAGATGGAGACATGGGACCCACCTCATTTTGCTATTATGGACTTCAATAAAGTGGTGCATTGTAAGAGCTCATTAAATCTGAGAAAGCACTTACCAAGACAAAGCTAAAACTTGTAGATAGTTGCTTTTTATCTTCATAGTGATGAGTAGGGCCAGGATCATTTCAAAAGGCACAATCCACTAATGTTAAATTAAGCTATGTGTTTTAACAGTTTATCTTTGGAAATGAAACAATTTGAGAAATGCTTCTGCTTACTGTCCTGGATGCTCAGACCTTGAGATAACAGTATCTAAGGCTTGTTCTGAGACTTAATTACAAATCAAAGGACAAATTCCTTATTCTTGAAAATGATTAGTATAAAGCATAGCTTTGGAGGAATGGCTTACAGTTATTAAGAGCAGATCAATATATGTCTGATCATTGAGATATGTATTTACTGGATATCATACAAGTGGATTGCTCCAAAGCCACATGATTCTATCTACATAGCTTGCTGTTAATCTCAGCCAAAGCTGTCGTCACTTGCAAACCATCTTATTGTTTCACTGTTTCTGGAGTATTGGTGCTAATTTTAGGTACACAAATAGACTTTCTGAGAGGAAGATTTCCTGAAATTGTTGTCAGACTTATCTTATTTCCAAACCAGCTCTGTATTCTCCTTGTATTTGAGATTACCTCTTTTAGGATTGCTATTTCAGTGCAGTCCAGATTACTTAGGTACATAAACATGTTTAATGTTGAAAGAAACATGTTTAAAGTAGAATCAAAAACTGTTTTATATTATATCTGTTTATAAATGACTATGGAAACTGTCCCTCATTGGTACTTCTGGGAGAAGCAGATGTACTACAGTTAGTACTTTTCCCTTAAAAACTGGCATGTATTGATTATCTGCAAGATTTTTTAAGGGATAAAGTATTATCGATTGATTAGATCTGGACTAAGCGAATGTTTTACAATACCATCTATTCCAAATAAAAATAGTTAACAATTATCATGGGAAATTCTTTCAAATATAAATCTATTTAGATTTCCTGACCATGATTTATGACAAATATGTTATAGATAGATTAAACTATGTCTGTAGTCCCCTCTGCTTCACTTCCTTCATATTCTAAGTGATTAACCTTAAATTTGGGGAATTTAAAAGCATTTTATAATTCTTTCATTAGTTAAACTTTTGTTCCTTTTGTTTGATATTTAAAATGTATTAGTGCTACAAATTTACAAATACTTCACTAGGTTTCATATGTGTGTTTAAAAATTAAGATCTAGACTTGACAAGTTTTATTAAAAGTGCACAAATATTGCCAATATTTATTTATGTTTTAATGAGCTTTTATTCTTAATAAATTGTTTTTTTAAATGAGGATAGAATTGAAATATGATTAACAAAGTGTTACTTTTAAAAATGAGTAATTTTTGTTTGGGAGGAAGCTTTTTGGTAGTTTAATTCTCATGTTTACATAGAAGCAATACAGAAACTATTTGAGTCACTTCCCAAGCAGCTCCTCTTTGTTTCCTTCACTGGCCCAGGGAACAGACTTGTCTCTCTGAAGTCCTCCCCTACTTCCCTGGGGCAAGTCAGAAATAAGCTTATCAGATCACATCTTATTGACAAAGAGCAAAGCTTATTGGCTGACAAAAGAAGGGAAAAGAACAAGTAAGGTGTAAATGACAGAGGTTTGGTGTCAAAAAATCCTAGGTTAACATTGTTTTTTAAATAAATTTTTTGGAAGTAGGGTTTACATCTTTTTATATTTGCTTGATTTTTACTTTAGAATTTTAAGTGCAGTAAAAGCTAAGAGTTTTATCCATATTTTGTACACTGTAATTAAGTTATCAATATTATCATCATTATTGTTGTTGGCATTGCTGTTATTACTTGTTCCTTGTAAGCAAATCTTTCTATCTTATCTTTGAAAGAAGTTAGAGAAAATTATGTTGCATCTTATGTGTTTCCAGTGTAGTTTTCTAATAGAAGGTAGACATGGCTTTCAGATAGAAAGTAGACATAGCTTTCTGACAGGAAGTAGAAATATTAGAAATATTGAAATAAATTATTATAAATGTTAAGTAATTATAAAGATGTTTTATATCATATTTATATCCTATATTCTTGACTAAACAAAAATAGTCTTAAGGAACTTTTAAATCATATTTATTTCTTGTCTTCTTGACCGAACAAAATAAAATATTACCATCTCCATTCTAATGCAGCTGATAATCTAATAATTGCATAGCAGGTGCAGGAACTTGTTCTGGGTACTCTGAAGATGATATTAAGGTATGTGCTATAAGTCTGGTCATGTTGACTCATTCTCTGTTTTCCAAAGGCTCTCTAACCAACCTTCTAAAGTTGCTCCATCCACTAATACATAGATTATAGGTGGGCCAAAACCATCTCATGACAGGTAGATACTGGCTCCTAGGCAATCCCAAAGAACAAAGAAACCTGACCTTAGTCCGTGGTTGAGAAGGTCAGGAGCAATTTAAGCAATGTACTCTGGGCTACAAAACTGTATTTGAAATGAGACTTACAGCAGTTAAAGAGGGAAAGTTTTTGAAGAGACATTAAGGAAAGAACCAAAGCTGCTAAAATAGCAACAATTTGAGAGGAAGAGAGAGCCACAGTAGGTAGATTTTGAAGTCTTTACCAGTTACTGTGGTGGTAAGTTCAAGCAAGGAAGACATAAGAAATTGTCTGAGAACATTCACGATGCACATTCCCCTCACCCATCCTTGTCATGAATTTTGGGGAAGAATAGAAGAGGGTGCTGAATTACAGAGGCCAGTAAGGAAGAAAAGAGAAGTTCATAGATTTGAGCAAAGTAACAGTATCGATGTAATGAGACTAGTATTCCAATAATGGTGATATTATGAAAAGACTGGTGGAAAGCTAAGTGTAGACTAAAATCCTAAAATTTGATTGCAGAGGAGGGGAAAGCGTAGTCAAAAATGGAGATTTGTTACTAATTTGGGCTTTTAAGGACTATGACCTGACTCTGCTCGTACCATTCTTAGGCCCTTCCAGGAAACACTGTTGAGGTTTTCGAAAAGCTTTTCGTTGTAAGTTTACGATAGAGTCCATGGGATTCCCGAGTTATTATCTGTTCTACACCCAGGAATGTAATCCCTGGACGAGGAAGGGTCTTCTCTGTATGGAAAGGAATCCATCTACTTTAGGCTGGTGAAAGCTGACACTTGCCGAGAAAGCTAGAATGGCCTAACTAAGCCGTGTCCATTAAATGGGGGTGTGTGCATGAGCCCACAAGTCACAGTAAATCATCCACGTGTCCATTAGGAATATGGGGCAGCTCTCAGAGCCTTCTGGTTTGTATCCAGATTAACATCTAGTCTAACACTGTAATGTTAGTGGAGGCAATGGAGTCATCCAAAATATGCATCCAGAACAAACGTATAGGTCTTAGAACATGGAATAAAAGTACTGTGGCATTAGGGTTCATTGTAATTTGTAACAGAAAGTACCTAAAAGAAAGCATTCAGAGAAAAGTTATACCAGTTCAGAATATGTCATCTACCATGTAATGTGCCAGAATCCTAACAGGCATTTCTGTTTACACTTGGCTCTTCTGAACCTCATTCCTGCCTTTGACTTACCCTTTATGAACAACATCCTTCATTAGTAAACAAATGAACACATTTCTTCACTCATCAGTTAAAGAAAACCAAATTGTCCTGTTAGTCTCAAGGACTGATTTTGGTGGAATTATGCCCCAATTGTATTTTTTCCGTCAATATCTCTAATATGGGATGCTTACAATCTTATTTAAAAATAAATGCCTGTTGTTTGAGAGGAGACAAAATGACTCCAAATACTATGCTGTTAGGACCCAGTTATCCATGTCTTAATGGTAAGAAATGAATTGACCACTACTGCCTATTTTCATCAGACTTGTTGCAATCAACTGTTCCAATTCACTTTATAGTTTACAGCCATTAAATGACACTGTTAAGTTGTTGTAGAAAGTTAGAAAAGAATGATAATAAGAGGAAAATAAAAATAAAACCTTTAAGATTTTTATAACTTCTATCTATATATAAACAAATTAAATTAGGAAAACATGTATTGTACCTGTTGCTTTTGTACTTATTATTATAACTTCTTTTCAGTTAAGAAAATTGTGAACTTGTCTCTGCACTATCAAATGTGCCTGGATATCATCAGTTATAATGGGAGCATAGTATGCCATTGTTTGCAGAGATAGCAACCACCATGACTAGCCTGTCTTTCCCAGCATTTGCATGCTTTTCAATTTTTCCAGATTATAAGCAGAATTATGACGAAAATGCTTCCAATGAAATCTTTGTGCTCAAATTTATTAAGATAACTTCTTTGAGGTAAAATTAATGCTTCATAGAGCTGACACATTTTAAATGAATTTGCTGTGATTACAAGATTGCCCTCCAGAAAGGATGTATTCTCCCAATCCCTGCACCCTCAACAACTTTGGGTAGTGCTGATCTTCATTTTAATAGGAGATAAATTTGGTCTTGATATTGTTTAAATTTGTATATGTAGAAGGAGCACATTTTCTTTCTTTTTGGGTGAGAGGGCATTTTCTTTTACTTCATTTCCTCCCTCCTTCCTCTTTTTTTCTTTTTGGGTAATTTTGTCTATGTCATCCATTTTTTTGAGAAGTCAAACACAGAGAAGTACAGAGAATAATGAAATAGAATATGCACCACCTAGAATTAACAGAGGTTAACATTTCATTTATTTTAATTATTTGTTGCTTTAGATCCTTAATTCAAAATAGAATATAAGAATATTATAAAGTTGAAATATCCTTCATTTTCTCTCTCACCTACTTACCTCTTTCCTTCCCCAGAAGCATCCACCATGGTGAATTTGGTGGTGTGTTTTCAGTCTATGTTTTCTTATTTGTTTAATTAAAATTAGGGTCAGCTGTGAGCCCTAAAAACTTGAGATTGACTTAACATGGAAGTTGATTTCTCACTTGTGAAAAAGTCCAGATAGGTAGTCCAGGGTGAGCATGGCCCTCCACACAGTCGGTGACCTGGGATTCTTCTAGTTTGTTGCCTTATAGTGGGTGGCTTCGATCTCATAATTCAAAGTAGTGACATCCTCTTTCCAGAAAGGACAGAAAAAGGGATTAAAAATACATTAGTATTAACAATTACCTACCTGTTATAAAAATTAATACTTATTTTAATGATAATTATCATTAATAAACTGCAAACTTGCGTTCAGTTGTCCCTCTGTACAAATAAGACTACAAGAAACATTCTTTTACATATCTCCTCCTCTGCATGGGTGAGCTTCTCCAGCTTATGTACCTAGAAATGGAATTTCTGGGTCTTAGGGTATGACTACAGGTATAGGTCACTATACTAGATATTGCAAAATTCTTCTCTTTGTTAGCGTGCTTTCAGCTGCAAATAACAGACAGTAGAGTTCAAAGTGGCTAAAATAAAGAAATTTATTACCTCACATACCAAGAAGTCCAGAGGTAGAGGTGCTCTAGACTTGGTTTATTCTTTGACCCAATGGCTTGCTCTCCTCATGGTTACAAGGAATCAAATGCAGACAAAACAATGGCCAAAGTTATTGTATCTCTTTGTTTCTTTTGAAGGGCAGGGAAACTTTTCCTAGAAACTTCCTCCACCTGGCTTTCTTTCGTATCTTATTGGCTAAAACTGAATCATACCCTAAGTTGATTACTTACAAGGTTAGATAAGACCATGATGACTGGGTGGGGATAGGGCCAGTTTACCTCGAAGAATGTTATCAGGAGGAAGGAGATACCTGAACAAAATATGCTGTTAGGAAGGAAGATGGGGAAAGGTGGGTGGGTGACAAGTAGGCAATAAGCAGTGTCTGCTGTATTCCTAAAGTAGCTGCTACATTCCCATCAGTAGTACAGGAGTCCTTGACTGTCAGGGCTTTTGTTTGTTTTTGCCAATCTAATGAGCACAAAATAGTACTCTTTGTTGTATTCCTTGGCCTTTGTCGGCTTCTGGTGGGTTACATACCTTTTCAGACACTTATAGGCCTTCTGGGTTTTCTGTTCTGTGACATGCCTTATTTATGTTCTCTGCCTTGATTTCTCCGGAGACATTGGCGTTTTTCTTATTGATTTGTAGCAATTTAAAAAATATATTCTGAATAATTATTATTTGTCTATAAAGTTGTGTTGGAGGTGCCTTCTGCCAATGTATGGCTTGTCTTTTAACTTTTAATTTAAAAAATAAGTTTTTATAACTTAAAGGTTTGTACTTTTTGTGTCTAGTTCAAAGAATCATTTTCTACATTAAGATCATATAAATATTATTCTATTCTTTTTCTTATTGAATTTTAAGTGGTTAACAACCTTTTGTATACTGTATACTAGCAATTTTTAAAGTAATGTGAGGACTCTTCCACAGGATCTGTAAGATTAAAACTGCTTTTATGATGGTATTAAAATGTTACTTGTCTTTTTCACTCATTCTTTTATACATGTAAAGTGGAGTCTTAAAGAGGCTGCATGACCTGTGATACCACAGCAAATTGGAAATGCCAAAGCAGAGGTGGAGACCCAGTTATCTCTTCTTACATCAAACATTAAAATGATTTGCAGGACTGTAAACAGTGCTATTTTTCTGAATAAGACTTTTTGTTTGTTGGAAAATAGCTTTTTTTTCTCACAAAATATGCTATTTATGTAAATGTATATTGGGTTTATTCTTATTTTTAAATGAATTTATAAGTATTTAAAAAAAATTCTGTTTTAACCAGTAACATATTAAACATTGAAATATATAATCCACATAAATAAAAGCTCTTTGGTGTACTCAATAATTTTTAAGGATATAAAGGAGTCCTGAAACCAAAAGTTTGTGAAATGTTGCTGTATATGAACAGTAATTTTTCGTTCAGAAATTCCCTTGCCTCGTAGCTGTGTGTCAAAAATTAGAGCATTTATTTCATTGTCCTTGGGAAAATATGATTTGGAAAACAGTTCTCTTCCCATATGCATCAATGTATTAGTTAAAGATAATTAACTTGAATTATCTATAATTTTTATTACCCATCTACTGCAGTCATCCATTAGCCCAATGGGTACCATAAAACAATAGAAAGAGCATAAGTTTTGGTGTCAGACAGACCTGGCTGTGGATCCCCAGCATGGACACTCTGTAGCTTAAGCTAGTAACTCAATCTGTCTGAACCTCAGTGTTGGGGAGGGAGTAGTCCATCTGGTTGTGTGTCTTTCTCATTAGGAAGAGAGGAATGTGGCTGAGCAGGGCTTGGGAGGCAGATCCTGACGGAGCTGCACTTCAGAAACAACAATTGGATCTTAATTAAGTGGAATGTTCTCCCACTGCTCAGTGTTGTGGTTAAGGGCATTGGCTTTGTAGCCAGACCTCCTGGTTCATAGCCCAGTTCTACTTGCTAACTGAGTTAATTAAATTGTGCATGAATTACTTAACCTGTGTGTGTTGTTGAATATCCCCATATATAAATTGGCAGTAATAATACTCTCTATGCCATAAGGGTTATTGTGAGAATTAACTGAGATACAACGTTTAAAACCATTTTACAGTGTTGCCGCATGATAAATGCTTACCATTTCAGTTGTAGTTGCTCTTACTATAAGTTTAAGTAATTATCTGTTGCCTCATAACAAACCACCCCAAAACTTAGTGCCCTTAAAATAAAACCAATGATGTATTTTGTGCACAAATCTCAATAGTTACACATCATCTCTGCTCACATGGCATCAGCTGGGGTGGCTGACCTGGGGGCTGGAGGATCTACTTAAGAGTTGGTTGACTCACACAATTGATGCTGACTTCTTCTTAGAGCTCAGCCAGGGCTGTGTGCTTGGTATCTCTGTACTCTCCAAGTTGGCCTCTTCACGGGCTGCTTAGGCTTCCTCATGGCATGATGGCTGGGTTCTAAGAGTGAACATCTCAAAAGAAACAGGGAGAAGTCCATCACATTTTTATAACTTGTCCTCGGTAGTCACTTACTTACGTTATTTCCATTAGTCACAAATCCATCCAGATTTAAGAGGAGGGAACACAGACACCCACCTCTCCATGGGAGGAGTGTCAAAGTCACATTGTAGGAAGACTATGAGGACCAGGAGATACCGTTGCAGTCATCTTTGAGGAATACAGTTTGCCACAATAGGAGTCTACTGACCTATTAGATAACATAATATTCTTGGCATTCTTAATCACCAGCAGCAACAACCTCAACTCTGTGTATCAGAACCATCTTAGTGCTTTTTACAAAATGTAGATAATGGGCAAATTTTCATTTCTTTTCAGTATTTTTCTCTATTTCCTGCCTTTTGTCAATGTTGAGCACTTACTAATATAATAAAAAATTTAAATGAAAGGATTAACAATTTTTACAGCGTATCTAGATAGTCTATATTCTATGAATATAGAATTTCTTAAAGAAGTTGAAAGTCTGTTTTACTCCTTCTTTCTCAGTTTGGTCATATTTCTAGTGGCAGTGACATCTAGAATGAAAGAAAAGGAAGAAAGGAAATGATTCTACTCACAAATATTTCTAGGTTAAATGTTGGGTTCCTTAGGGCAAACCTCAGTCACCCAACGTAGCCCATAAAACCATGAAATGTGGTTCTCACTGCCTTATCCTTAGAACTGCGGGTTGCAGACAACTGATGACCTGCTGGTGAACTTGGACAGAGAGCAGTCTCTCTTCATCTGTCAGGAAAGGCAGGCACACAGTAAATATGTGAGTACATTTGATATTGATAAGACTCATGCAAATGAATGTGCAAATAAGGCAGTGCTCTAGAGATTTTGGGAAATGGCCAAAGAGGGTGTTTTGTCCCCTGCTAAGACTTTGGATCTGCCTCTGATCTCACACAAAGCCATCTCTTTTGCTTAAACGTGTCTTATTCTTAAAGATGCCAGGCGTAGTTCTTTGAAACATTCAACTTATCTTTGCAAGCTGTAATATATTTCTTCCCTTCAAATGGCAAAATTGTTCATTTTAAAAAGCAAAGACCATTTCAGGTTTGAGGTGAAAGCAGAGTGAAATATGGAGGCAAAGGATCAGTTTCAAAGAGGAACAATGTAACAATTTAGTCTACTTTTAAGTGGCAAGTGTTGTTATATATATAGGAAATAGTAAAGTAAATGGGAATAAACAGTGGACTGAATGTCACTCTGGGGACTTAAAAGGAGTTAATGCAACTTCTCAAGTAGATTAATTTACTCCTGGGGATAGTTTACAAGATAGTAGATTTTTGGTTCAGTATAATTTTCATTTATTGAGCACATATTATGTTCCAGGTCCTCTTCTATGCACTTTACTTACTGATATTAATTTATTCAATTCTCTCAACACCCCTGTGAAGTAGTTAATACCATTATCCCCCAATTATAGCCTAGAACAAAGTGGTTAAAAACTTGCCCGAGATCACTATGTACAGCCATCAGGCTTCATACCCAGGCCGACTGGCTCTAGAATCCAAGCAATCCAGGTTTTTACCCACTGCTTCTTATTGCCTTGCAGATGAGTTGCGGCTTTTTGTTTTGTTTTGTTTTAAGTTATGGTGCTTGGAAATTTTGCATTAGATGATTTTAATTTTGCAGCAGTGCTTGGCAACTTTTGCATTAGATCAAGAGAATATAGTAGGTATCTGCAAGGGATTCTTTCAGAGTTCACATAAGAAAACCAAAGGCAAGGCAGATCTCAGAAAGGGAGATTAGGCAGTAAATTATTAAATTTCAGGCTCGTTGCTCAACTTTCTTTGCGTCTGGAAGGCAAGTGAAGTGTATTTAGAATCTGGGAGTGGGTTTGATACCCTGCACTGCTATTTGTAACAAGAACTTGGGTGAGTTACTTCATCTCTCCTGGGGATATTAACAGCTATCCCACCAGCCTCAAGGGGTTGTTGGAAAGAGCAAATGAATTATCATGGTTATAAATCCAGTTGCAAAATATAAAGTCCTCATTTACTGTTAGTTATTGTTACAATTAAGCATAATTTCCTTTAGAAAAGCATTTCAGAAATACCTACTTTGAAAATTACATTTTTTTTTGTAGTTTGTCCCTGTGTTTGATACAAGGTATGTCAACTGTTTAGCATGGTGCTTAGCTTATGGTCACACTCAGTAGACTCTACTAATTATTATTTAATTTCTAGACGATGTCTTCAGATTGGGGAAGCAATAAAAGGAAAATATCTCCTGGACAGGACAGAAACTGCTGAACAAAATCTGAAAAATGGGGCTAAGAAGCCTTTCCTAGTTGGCAGGGGCTGTGTGATACTGAGGAGATTTAGGAAATTGAAGTCACATTTTCAGTGTTCAGTGATAATAATCCCTCTCATTTCTACTATCTATTTATGTACTCATGTGCCAAGGCTGATCTATTCATGGTGGCCCTCTGAGGACCGTTAAGTATTCCGAGGTCATATCCGGGTTTGATAAGATAGAGTGTTATGATCACTGCCTCCAGTATTTGCCATCCCTAGACTATTCTTTAAAGTTTCTGAGATACCTTCGATTCTACTTCTTAATCATACCCTCACTGCAGCCCTCTACATTTGTCAGGGTTATCAGTGTTCCCCTGTGACACAAGGAAACAGACTATGACCCCTTTTCTTCTATCTCTATGTTTTTCCCACTAGAGTGTGCTGTCATGACTTTGTACATCCCTTCTCAGGTCTCAGCCCCTATCTTGAAATCTAGTATGGATTTGGACACCTGATAGATGATCCATATAGTTTTGCTGAATTAAATTTTAGTGAATTAAAATTTCGGTCCAAACTGAATGACTGATGCTTAATAATAAAACTTCAAACCTCAAAAATGGAGCTGTTAGCACTTCCCTCACTTTTCCTAAATACCAGCTATTTCAGTTCTGTAAAGCATGTGACTCCAGTAGGTGGAAAGGATACAGAGGGTAATTTAACTGACTGATACGGTTCTCAGGTCATTTTTGTCAGAATGGTCAGCGGACTAGGCAGCTGTCTAGAAACCATGAGGGTTTGTGAACAGGATGCCAAAAAAGGAGCCAATCACTAGTCTAGTGACCATGGGGAGTAGGGAAAAAAAGCTCAGTAGATAGGAATGCATGCTTCTTCCCAATGAATCCTTCTGACATTTAGGCTTCTTATGTTTTGTCCACAGCTCACCTTAACCTTTTATTTTCTTTGTGCATGCCCAGCAGAAGTTTATTTTCTAGATCCCATTTACTGTCATCTCTGGTTTATCTGTACATTTCTCTTCCTTTTCTAGCTGTTTAATAAAGGTCATGTTTATAACTCTAGTATTGATGGTTTCCCCAGTAGGCCCAGGCATCAGCTTCTGTAATGTCCAGTGGAATCCCTTTCCATAAGACAAAAAGGAGTATCTGAGTTTTCATAGATCTGAGTAATGACTTTTGGTCTGCAGAAATATGGATCCTAGTAATAATAATACCTTACTATATGCTGGTCACTGTCATAAAATTAATATTTTTAAAATGAACTATTTAGTGGCATTTAGTACATTCACAATGTTGTGCAACTACCACTTCTATCTAGTTCCAAAACATTTCATCACGTCAAAAGGAGACCCATACCCATTAGATAGTTATTCCCCATTTTCTCCCACCTCCCCCAGCTCCTGGCAACCACCAAAACCTCCTGCTGTCTGCTTCTATGGATTTGCCAATCTGGATATTTCACATAAATGGGATCATACTATTTGTGTATGGCTTCTTTCAGTTATAACGTTTTTATTTTTTATGGCTGAGTAATATTCCAATGTATGTGTATACCAGAATTTGTTTATTCATTCATTGGTTGAAGGACATTTGGGTAGTTTCTACACTTTTGCCATTATGAGTAATACTTCTATAAACATTAGTGTACAAGTTTCTGTGTGGAAATAAATTTTCATTTCTCTGGGTCATTGTAATTAAATTGTAAATTCTAGTCCAGTTTATCTCTTTTTTTTCTTTTGTTGCTGTGTTTTGGTGTCATAGCTAAGAATCCATTGCCAAATCCAAGGTCATGAAGATATACTTGTATGGTTTCTTCTGAGAGTTTTATGGTTTTAGCTCTTATATTTAGGCTGTTTATCCATCTGCAATTAGAGTTTATGTGTGGAGTGAAGTAGGGTACAACTTAATTCTTTTGCATGTGTGTATCCAGTTATCCCAGTACCATTTGTTGACGATACTGTTCTTTTCATGTTAAATAATCTTGGCACCCTTACTGAAATTCAAATAGCCATAGCTATTTAGGTTTAATTCTGGACTCTCAGTTTTATTTCATTGATCCACATCTATCCTATGTGAGTACCACACTGTTTTGATTACTGTGTTTTGAAATGAGGAAGTGTGGACCCTGCAATTTTGTTTTTATTTTTCAATACTGTTTTAGCTATTGGAGGCCCCTTACAATTCCATATGAGTTTGAGAGTTGGCTTTTCAAATTATGCAAAAAAAAAAAAAAAAAGCCATTGGAATTTTGATAGGGATTGCATTGAAATTGTAGATCACTTTAGGTAATATTGCTATCTAATAATATTAAGACTTTCAATCCATGAATATATGATATCATTCTATTTATTTGTCTTTAATATATTTCAAAATATTTTATTGTTTTTATTATATAAATCTTTCACCTCCTTGGTTAAATTTATTTCCAGGCATTTCATTATTTTGGATATTATTATAAGTGGATTTGATTTCTAATATCTGTAGATTATTCGTTAGTGGTGGGTATAAACACAAGTGTTTTTTATATATTATTTGTTGAATTCACTTGTTAGCTTCTAGTAAATTTTTTTGTGGATTCTTTGAGATTTTCTATATATGTAGATCATGTCATCTGCAAATAGAGATAGTTTGACTGCTTCTTTTCTAATTCATATGCCTTTTGTTTCTTTTTCTTGCCTAGTTGCTCTGTCTAGAACTTCTAGTACAATGTTGAATAGCAGTGGTGATGCTTGCTGTAGATTTTTCATAAATGCTCTTTATCAGTTTGTGGAAGTTCCTTTTTATTCCTAGTTTTCTGCCTGGTTTTTTGTTTTGTTTTGTTCTGTTCTGTTTAGTCAAGAAAGTATATTACGTTTTGTCAAATGCTTTTTCTGCATCAACTGAGTTGATCATGTGTGGTTTTTTTCCCTTCCTACTATTAAAAATATTGCATTCATTGATTTCCTTATGTTGAACCACCCATGCATTCCTGGAATATTCACACTT
Source organism: Balaenoptera musculus (assembly GCF_009873245.2). Lineage (NCBI taxonomy): Eukaryota > Metazoa > Chordata > Mammalia > Artiodactyla > Balaenopteridae > Balaenoptera > Balaenoptera musculus. The sequence continues at coordinate 40,879,060 of NC_045799.1, forward strand.
GGTCATGGTGTGAATATACCGTTGGTCTGGTTTGCTAGTGTTTTGTTGAACATTTTGTGCATCTACAGTCATAAGCAGTATTAGTCTATAGTTTTTATTTTGTATAGTGTAATCCTAGCCTTACAGAATGAGTTAGGAAGTCTTTACTCCTCTTCTGTTTCTTGAAAGAGGTTGAGAAGGATTAGTGTTAATTGTTCTTTAAATGTTTGAGAGAATTCACCAGTGAAACCATATGGTACTGGAATTTTCTTTGTCGGGAGGTTTTTCATACTGATTCAATCTCTTTACTTTTTATAGGTGTGTTGAGATAATCTATTTCTTCTTTAATCAGTTTTTGTAGTTTATGTGTTTCTAGAAATTTGTCCATTTCATCTAGGTTATCCAATTTGTTGATGCACAATTGTTTATTGTATTCTCTTATAATCAGTTTTATTTCTCTAAGGTTGGAGGTAATGTCCTCACTTTCATTTTTCATTTCATCTATATATTAGTCTTTCTGTTTATCCGTCAGTCTAACTAAAGATTTGTCAATCTTGTTGATGTATCAAAGAACTAAATTTTGATTTCATAGACTTTGTTGTTTTTCTCTTCTCTGTTTCACTTACCTATGCAGTGATCTTTATCATTTCCTTTATCTGCTAGCTTTGGGTTTAGCTTGCTACTCTTTTTCTAGTTCCTTAAGGTGTAAAGTTAGGTTATTGATTTGAGATTTTTCTTCTTTTGTAATGTATACATTTTCAGCTATAAATTTCCACCTAAGCATTGGTTTCACTACATCTAAACTAATTCAGTATGTTTTATTTTCATTTTCATTTGTCTGAAGACATTTTCAAAATTTCCTTTATGATTTCTTCTTTGACCTATTGGTTAAGATTATGGTGGTTAATTTTCATGTATTTTTGAATTTTTTAGCTTTCTTCCTGTTATTGATTTTTAGCTTTATTCCATTGTGTTGAAGAAGATACTTTGTCTGTTTCAATCTTTATAAATTATTGAAATTTATTTTGGGCCTAACATGGTATATTTTGAAGATGTTCCACATGCAATTGGAGAGGATGTTTATTCTGCTGTTGATGGAATGATGTATATATGTCTCTTAGGTCTGGTTTGATTATAGTGTTATTCAAGGCCTCGTATTTCCTTACTGGCTTCATGTCTAGATGTTCTATTTATTGTTGGAAGTGGGGTATTGAAATCTTCAACTGTTCCTGTAGAACTGTTTACTTCTCTTTCTTTATATATTTTGGGTCTTTCTATATTTTGGATCTCTTTTGTTAAATGCGTATGTGTTTATAATTTTCATATCTTCTTGATGTTTTGACCCTTTTATCAATCTATCGTTCCATCTTTCTATCATCTACTTATCTATCATCCTTCCTTGTCCTTTGTAACAATTTTTGACTTAAAGTCTATTTTATCTGATACTTTTTTCCTATCTTTTTTTTCCTTTGGCTCGCACTTGCGGGATCTTAGTTCCCCGACTAGGGATTGAACCTGTTCCCCCTGCAGTGGAAGCACAGAGTCTTAACCACTGGACAGCCAGGGAAGTCTCAATTTTGTCTGATGTTAATATAACCATGTTGGCTCTCTTTTGGCTACTACTTCCATGGAATATCTTTTTCCAGTACTTTTATATTAAACGTATTTGTGCCTTTGGATCTAAAGTGAGTCTCTTCTCACAGCATATAATTGTTTCATTTTTTTTTTAAGTCTATTCTGCCAATCTCTTTTGATTAGTGAGTTAATTCATTTACATTCATAGTGATTACCGATAGAGAACAGCTTCCTTCTGCCATTTTGCTATTTGTTTTCTGTATGTCTAATAGCTTTTTGTTTCTTATTTCCTCCATTACTACCTTCTTTTCTACTTTATTTTTTTCTACTGTTTTGTACTCTTTCGATTCTCTTCTCATTCTGTATGTATTTTTAAGCTTTTTTTTTAAGTGGTTGCAAAGGAGATTACAATTAAAATCTTAAACTTATAACAAACTATTTTGAATGGGTACCAACTTACAATCATCAATAGCATACAAAAACTCTGATCCTGTATAGCTCTTCCCCATTATGTTGTCATTCACAAATTACATCTTTTTATATTGTGTGCTCATTAACATACGTAATAATTATTGTCCTATGCATTTGTCTTTTAAATACTATTGTAAATTAAAAAAGGAGTTACAGATCAAAAACATAATAATATTGGCTTTTTCATTTACTATGTAGTTACATTTACCAGAGCTCTGTATTTCTTCATATTGTTTCAAGTTGCTGACTAGTGTCCTTCTATTTCAGCTTAAAGGACTCCCTTTAGCATTTCTTGTTGGGCAGTTCTACTAATGATGAACTGTCTCAGAATTTGTTTCTCTGAGACTGTCTTAGTTTCTCCTCATTTCTGAAGGATAATTTTGCCAGATATAGCATTCTTGGTTGGTAGTTCTTTTTAGCACTTTAAAAATCTCATTTCATTCTCTTGTGGCCTCCATGATTTCTGTTAATCTTATTGAGGATCCTTTGTATGAGTGATGAGTTGCTTCTCCTTTGCTGCTTTCCAGATTCTCTCTTTGCCCTTGGTTTTTGACAATTTGATTATAATGTGTCTCTGTGTAGATCTCTTTGCATTTATACTCTTGAAGTTCTTTGAACTTCTTGAATGTGTAGATTTGTGTATTTTATCAAACTTGGGAAATTTTTGGCCACTATTTCTACAAATATTCTTTCTGTCTCTTTCTTTCTCTACTCTCCATCTGGGGTTGCCATTGCATATATGTTGGTATGCTTGATTGTGTACCAAAGTTCTCTTAGGCTCCGTTCATTTATCTTCACATTCACTGATTCTTTCTTCTACCTTGTGAAATCTGCAATTGAAATCCTCTTGTGAGTTTTTCATGTTTTCTCTTTGGTTTCTTTTTATAATTTCTAAATCTTTATTGATATTCTCTATTTGTTTATATATCATACTCCTGGTTTGATTTATTATGACAGTTGATTTAAAGTTTTTGTTTAATAAGTCCAATGGCTGTGTTCCCTTAGGGACAGTTTCTGTTAACATCTTCTGTTAATGGACCATAGTTCCTTATTTCTTGCATGTTTCATAGATTTTTAGTTGAAAATTGGACATTTTTAATATTATAATGTGCTAACCCTGGAAATCAGATTCTTCCCCCACTCCTGGGTTCATTTTTATTGCTTGCTGTATGCTGTAACTATTTGTAGTGACCTTTTGATCTAATTTTGTAAAGTCTGTGTTCTTTGGCACAGGTGGTCTCTGAGGTCTCCATTCCTTTAGCATGTGTTTAGCTAGTGTCTTGACAGAGATTAACCTGAATGCCAGATAGCAAAACAAGGGGGAAAAAACAGGAAAGAGAACAGGAAAAAAGAAAAAGAGAGAAAGAGAGAGAGAGAGAGAGAAAGAAGAAAGAAAGAAAAAGAAAGAAAGAAAGAAAAGAAAGAAAATGGGAAAATATATTCCTAAACCTCTTGTAGTCTTTGTAGATTGGCTTTTGCTGGGGCACTCCTTCAACACTTTGCCAGCCCACTTTTCATCTCTGTGTTAGCGTTAACTTCTTGCTTGAGCTTACCCTACAGTCCAGCCAGAGATGAAAGCATAAGGTCTGATTAGGTCTTTTCTGGACATGTGCATGGCTTTTTAAATTCCCAGTATACATGAAAAAAAAAAAACACTGTCTCTCCAGCTTTTTCTCCCTGGCTTTAGTTGCTGTATTGTATGCCTCAATCATAATGTTTTGTCCCAGGAAACTGTGGTTTTTTTGTCTACCTTACAATATTTTCAAATTCTTGCCACTTTTCTGAGCAAGTTCCCAGTTAGGCAAAACAAAGTCAGGTGCCACACATTGTTCCCCCAGGTATTCCTTGGAAAAGTTAGAACACATGCAATTCTTTGCGAGTGTCTTCTCTGCTTCCTCTGGAACACAGGACTAGGGTGGCACACTAGGTGAGCCAACTGCCATCTTTAAGACTATTGTTGAACTAGGGAGGGAGTTTGGGCAAGGGCAAATAAAAACATCACAAATATTTTCTGACATTTAAAAATTTTCTTTGTTTTGGTTCAGTGTTCTCTTGGTTGCTGTAAACCTCAGACTGTTTCCCAGGGTTCTGACCAAGTTGATTCTGACAATTTTGCTTGATTTCTTGATATTTCTGTAGGGGCACAGGCTCTTGGAGCTGCCTACTCTTGTCTGCCATGTTCGTTGACATCACTAGCAGTTTACTTTTGGGGCCTTAGTTGTCACATGATATGATATGCACTGTCTCTTGAATACAATGATAATATATACATATATGGTCCTATTTCCTGTTTCCTTTTCCTCTCCTAATTAAATTATCCACATATGTTTGTTTTAGAATATAGAAACTCTAGGTCTTCTCTGTACTTTACTATGTCCACTACCCTCATTTAAAAAAGGGTCTAAAATATAATCGATAAATACTTATTGTGGAAATACACTCCATTTTTTCCCACACAGTTCAGATTAAATAAAGTGAAAAATCATTTCAGAAATCATCTTTATTCTGGCTGCTGGAAATAATTTTGAGTTGTTGGCAAAGGCAAGATTTTTTAACAGAATGAAATGTAAACTTTTGTGAATTTAAAAACAATTGTTCTATTGGTTTTTTCAATGAGAAATGATTATCATAGAACCTTCAAGACTCTATTATTAGAGATACATGGATATTAACTTTTATCAGCCATTTTGAAATTGTCATTTTAAACTTTATTATTAGACTCCTGTTCAATACTTTACAGACTAATGTGGTTAAGAATGATTTGGGGGAAATTATCAATGTATGAGTTGTAAATGAATTCTCATGTTATATAGTGTCTTTTAATTATTAGAGAGCAAAGTTAATGGCAGGAAAAAAGCCTATTCACACTGAGGAATATAAAGAACAAATATAAAGTTTGATGAAACTTCAGCCTGGATTCAGCCTCCAAGTAGTGAGACTGAAAGGACTTTAAGGGCAAAGTTTTGTTTTCCTGGGTTTGGGAAGACAGGGAATACTTGAGATAAAATTTTTCCTTTACCTGAAATTCTTTTTTTTTTTAAGAGAAGAGAAAACGTACATAGACTGTTGTGTCTGAGTGAGAGGAAGTAGAGCACAGAAGGCCATCTAAAGGATTCCTTTAAGAAATTCCTATAAGGAGTTTTCTGAACTACTTTTATCAACTGCTCAGAACTTAGATTTAATTAAATTTGCAAGGCTTGGGGGTGGGGGCAGGACAATAGCCTGTTTTAGGGATGGAGTGCCAGCTTTAACTCTGAATTTCCTGGTCCCAATGCATTGGTGTCACTACCTCACTGTTAATTAAATGCAGGATTTTTGATTTAATTTCCTTTCAAGGGAGACATAAAAACCACAGTTTCTTTTTTCCAAGAAACTGCCAAGGAATCTCCCTGTGCTTTATTAGGTAAATAACTGCATTTTAAGTAGAGAAATGCTACTTAATGCTACTTAATGCTATGTGGTAGCATGCTAAAACATTATTGTGTAAATGTGCAGATGGAGATCCTAAAAACTAAATAATTATCATATTATTAATAGTATTGAATTAATTTATATACATTTTGAACTCAATGGGGGAATTGTTAATTATAAAAGAGATTTGCTTAGGATACTAAAATTTAAATATAAAAATATTGAATTATTTCTCATAAGAAATGATTCCCTTTCATGCCTTCTATTAATTACAACTTCTGTTCTCATATTTTGTGATTTTTGAGCAATTTATGCTGAACTTCTTTGCATTGAATATAGACTATTTTTAGGCTAATCCAACTTTTTGTAGGTTTAAAAATAATAACTTTCATCATATTTCATCTGCATCTGTCTGAATACATGCCTTTTTATTCATAGTAACATCATAAGAAAAAAAGTTGGTTCTTTTCGAATTATTGACTTCATTTTACATATTTGCTAGTGAGCAGTTACTATATTGAGATTATTAGAAGTCAAGTGAAGTAATTAGTTAACGAAATAGACTTTTAGAATTTACATAGTATATCTGTGGTTATTATATATTTTCAAGAGGCATTTGCCAGACTCCCTTCCACTATAAGCCTTCTTTATATAGGCTTTGTCTTCCAGCATTACTCTTCCTTTCTTTCTTCCTCTAGATAAATCCTTCCCATTCTTCAGATTTTAGCTCCTCTCAAGTGCCTTGCCTGATCTCCCTGACCACATCAGCTCCCTTGAACTCCTCTGTGTTCTGATTACATGTTCCTCTCCTCTGTGGCCTTCATAATAGTAGGCAGTTTGACTTCTCTGTGATTATCTGTCTGACTCCTTCATCATACTGGGAGCTGTGTGGGGGCAGGGACCTATTTTGGTTTTGCTCACCATTGTGATCTTTGAGCCCCATACAGGGCCTGGTACAGAGGCAGCTTCTAGTAGCGCTTGTTGTTGAATGGTGTCTAACACTGTACTATGAAACACCCCAGTGTGCTGTCCTGTTTTATACTGTTGTATGGACTTGAAATAATTTCTCTAGAAGATACAATTGCTTTTTTATATGCATGCAAAATAAGTCCACTATCCATGATAAATCAAGTTGCCTATTCACTTATCATTCATTCATTCAACAATATTTAGTGAAGCCTTGCTCTATTGGCTGCTGTTTAGGTTTTTCATTGCTGTATAACAAACTCTCCTGAAACTCAGTAGCTTGGCACCACAGTCACTTTATTATTTCTCACAGATCATATGTCAGGAATTTAGACAATAGGTCAGGGAGGAACTGTCTCTCTTCCACATGATGTCTACTGGAGCCTCTAAGTTGGCTTCTTCACTTAGGTGTCTGACTGCTCAGCAAGGACGTCCGGAACAGCTTGACTGAGGTTGTATAGCTGCGGTTTGTTTCTCCTGGTTAGCTGGATTTTTTATTCTCCTCCGTGCAGTTTCAGGACCTTTCTCTCCATGTAGCTTTTCCACATGTAGCTCTCCACTTAGCCTCTCTATGTGGTTGTTCAAGCAGGGTAATCTGATTTTTTTACATGCACTCTTAAGAGGGCAAAAGTGGAATCACCAAGCCATGTTCTATGTGAGTCTCAAACCAGTCCAATTTAAGAAGAAAGCACTAAACAAAAGGGTGAATGCCATGATGAGTGGTTATTTGTGGGTGACCAAAGTACTGTTTTACCACAGCTTTTGTGATAGAAAGTGAAATAATATTTGCTGTCGGCTAATTCCTAGTCTACTGGGGAGAGAAGGGTAAGGGAATGAGTAATTATGGAAGCCATCTGTCAGAGTTATTAAGAGTGTAGGCTTTGTGTAGATCTGAGTTTGACTTTTGCCTCATCACTTACTTAGTGGGTACTTAGGTTACTTAGGTTAGTTAGCTATCTCTCTGAGCCTCAGTTTCTAATCTGTTCACTTATGCAGTTCTGAGAGCTGTGTGGGAAGGAGTGTGCTGTATGTAACAGAGAATACATATTCTTTTCAAATACAGGAAATTTCACAAGTAGGCTGCAAGGGAATCTCACATAGCTTCATTCTTTAATGGTAGTATATTAATTTTAAAATATAATAATAAAAGTATGAGTAAATTTTTCTCTCTACTTGGAAACTTTAAAAATATAAAATGCTTTTATTATATTCATTAATGAGGAAATTAAAATGGAAGTCACAAACTATTTAGAATAAGCAAAATATGGATTATGATGTATCAAAACCTATTAATATAGCCAAAGCAGTAAGCAGAGGACAATCTGTAATCTCAAATGCATTTATTACAAAGCAAGAATAGAAAAAAAGAACCAGGAAATAGAATAACATAAGCATAAAGAAAGTAAGAGGAAAGAACCTGATAAAAGCTAAAGCAGAAACAGTCAAACTAAGTAGGTGATTAAAAAACTGAGAAAACCTGCAAACTTTGGCAAATCTGATTAAAAAAAACAAAAAAACATGAATTAAGGTTGAGAAAGAGAACGTGAATATAGTTTCAGAGATTAAGAAAATAATAAAAGAATGTTATGGCATGCATTTAAGAATGTGGATGATATGTATTATTTTCTAAGAAAAGATAAATTACAAAATTTGATTCAAGAGATTTAGAAATCTAAGTAGATCAATAACCGTAGAAGAAACTGAACAAGTAGTTGTTCACATTTTTATCTATTCTAATCCCCTTGGGTAGATTTATACTGATTATTCAAGACAGTGGAAAAGAAAACAAATTTGCAGTTCTCAAATTCTAGATATTGAACACTCAATAAATCCCTTTTATTTACAAATCAAGACCACTCTCTTCATGGTCTTATCCTATGTCCCAGTTTCCTCTACTGAACTTCCCAGAAGATGGTGCTAACCTCTAATAACTATATATTTCATTTGCTTGAGTCTTTTTGTATTGTTTTAACACTTTAGGAACTGAAATGGGACAATCAGGAGTGGTTAGGTGTGTGCTGCATAGTTGGGTCTGAGTAGAATCCTCTACTCCCGAAAAGTGGGATTCCAATCAGATTCTTGCTCACCTCACATTTAGCATTTCAGTAATACAAACGTTCCACATTTTCCTAGTTTTTCTGTCTGTTTTCCCAATGTCTCTTCTTAATTCACTGGATTGATATGTTTTATTCTGCTAATATATAATTAAATTCAATATGTACCAGCTTTTCAGAGTTAGCAAAAACTGAAATGAAAACTAAAGATAGCACAGATATAAGTGAAAACTATTGGCCAGTCTTAATTAAGAACATTAATGCAGATATCCTAAATAATATATTAGCAAATTATGTCCAGTAATGAGTATATTATAATAACAATACAATATGATTAAGTATGATTTTTATAACATTTTATATAAATGTCCATATAGAACCATTTGGGCCTTGTATCTTTTTTAGTGGCAGATTTTTAGCCACTCTTGGTTAAAACTGATCAGATTTTAAAATGTAATGTATTAGAGAAAGGACGTATATTAAATTGTTTCTTTGCTTTTTGATTCAGTCTCTCCCAGCACTACTCACAGCTCCCAGCCTTCCTGTCTCCCCTGCCCCTTTATTTCTTATTTACGGTAGACTTCCAGCCTTCTGATAATATATTCCTGTTTCTGGAGGATTCTGTGAGGTATTTCTACACATGGCTATCTAGTTAATGCTTTAAAACGTTTTGAACCTAGGATTTGTTTTCTTCCTAGTCCAGAGCCAGGCAGAAAAAAATGTATTCAAAAGATTTCATTGGTTCTGTTTGCTGTATATTCTTTACTGGTCATGCCTGATTCTACCATGACATTATAACTCTGTGTTCCAGTGTGGATTGTTTAGAAGGATTCTCTTCCCTGGGGCATACTGTCAAAATTCATTTATAGTGACTCACACTTGGATTTTCTTTTTTAAGTCTTCAAATCTTTTGCCATTCCAAAGGCTCCTTCAGACCTTCTAAAGTCTGAAAGGGACACATGGGAGAAAAATCACTGGCATGCCCTTTGGGATATGTAGGTGAAGGAAATAAAGCTGCAAGTTGTGTCTCCTCTTTCAGCAGTCCTGCTTTCTTAGACTGCAAACTTCCAAGTGAAAAACACAAAAGAAATATTATATTTAGTGTGTTTTCCATGTGATTATGTATCTGGTAAAAATTGTCGTGTGAGTGTGTGTGTGTGTGTGTGAGAGAGAGAGTCTGTTTCTTTCCTATTTATATATATGAGCTGAAATACATTTGAATTATGATACCTGCTTCCAGATTCTTTAGAGCAAAATAGATTTTATTATTTACAAAAATAATGGCAAATATGAATTGTCTGTAGTATTTGTTTCGGATGTGTGTTTTAAAATTGAGTTGGGTAGGGGCCATTTGAATTCGCTTTGCTTATGTGGAAAATACCCTTGTTTACTGTTTTTCTGCAGAGCCCCACCCCTGCTTCTTCATATATATATACACATACACATACGCACACACACTGATTTGCTTCCAATGATTAGCATAGAAATAATCACGGTTTCAGGATAAATATCCATAAAGCAATGCCTCAGAATGTGCCTTTTTGTAGAAAAGGTTAATCTAGCCCATTATAGGCATAATGAGGAAGTCTTGAAAACAGAGGTTCACAGTTTGTATGTGAAATCCTGCTTTAATTATGCAGCGAGAGCACACCTAGATACAAGAGGCGCTCACATTAGTAGTGGTCCCCATTATATGGTGCTACACTAGCTCTACATTCACATACATGCTCATTGTTTTCGTTTACTATAGGCTTTCCTCAGAGAATAAACTGATGCAAATAAATATTGTGTGTGTAGGTAGTCTTTATTTAATAGATATTAAAGTAAATGACTGTAAATTTGTTCACAACAATATCCCTGTGTTAAAAAAAATGATCATTTTATCATTTTGAGTAACTTATAGTTGGAGCAGGAATCTGCAGATGAAATTATTTATTTGTGATTGTGTAGATGGTGAAAATGGTAGGTATATCGTGTTACATCTATAAACTGCTGTAAGGAATGTTATATTATTGAATGTTCAACACTAACTTTATTTTTCCAACTTCCTTAGAGTTTAATAAATTGATTTCTTTGTACTTTTTACAACTTCTAACAAAGTACTATTCTAAAAATTCTAACAGATCAAAAAATTTAACTAGTTTCCTTATCACAAAAAGCTTCAGCACAATTGACCTGCTGACCTTAATTCCCAGGAAACTGTCACATTACTTCTTTACCCCTTTGTCTAACTTAACAATGTGACCCAAAATACTGCAGAGCTTTAAAGTTTCTCAGCATTGTAAGGTCAAGCTTTGGTCACCATAGTTACAGTTTAGATCTGCAGGTCAAAGGTCAAATAGATTAATGATGTCAGACACATCTTTAAATGGTTCTAACACTACTTCACCATGCGGTAAACAGCTGAGCATATTTGATATGACAAAGGCATTCTTCAGTCTTGCTAGTAAGAAGATCTTTGGAGACATCTGATAGAAAGGCATCTTCTATAAGAACTCACAGTAAGAGGCTGTGGAGATGGCAATAATAGTTGACTTATTAGATTTCTGTTATCAGATGGAGATTGAAAAATAAAATATGTGAAATAGCTCAAATTACACTTTTCTGCACAATTTCTGTGTCTTTTCTGTCCATCTGTCATCAATCTAATTGATCTTCCATCTATTTATAAGAATAGGTATCCTCACCTCCCTATTAATTTGTGATTAACCGTGAAGTCGGATAGAAAACACAAGCTCCCTGATTAGGAGTATATGCTTTTTTGTGTGAATAACTTGGGTATCTTTTCTTCTGATTTGGGAAGTATGCATTTAAAACAGTTATGTTTATTTAGAAAAGCGTGTTTTGGAAACCCTTCTCACACTAGAGATCAGGTAAATTCTCCATCTCTGTTTTATACCCAAACTTTGTTTTATGGCTTCAAAGTCTCTATTTTCAGATCTTGAGGTTCTATATTCAATTTTTTTCGGTCCTACAAAGAAATTTTCCTTCATTGTGACTCAGAATGGAAGAGGAAAAAAAAAAAGCTATTAAAGCAAACACTACTTCTAGAAAAATTCAATGTTGGTTTTCCTTGTAAATAAGAAATACTCTGTAAATAATAATTTTGGGTCAAAAAACACAGAAATATACTTAAAAGATGATGAAGCAAAATATTAAGTGAGATGAGTTTAAAATTATTATTAAAATATATTTAACTGAATAAAAAAAAAATCACCAGATTGTGACTTACAGATGTGAATTATACTATAGAATACTTTTTTTGAACCTCTAACAACATGGAATTTTGCAGCCAGTAGACAGAAATATGTTTAAGCAACAGGCTTAAGTTAAATTAAACATTAAAGGATGTCCTGTTTCAGAAGGTTTTGTTTCCCATGTGTATTTTGTGCAGCTGTAAGATTTTAAACTTGCTGGAGCATTTGCTCTTGATCACATACTATAAAGGTAGACAAAGGAGAGGGCTAGGAGGTTTGGCAGCTGGGAGGTGTTAATATGGAATTTAATAACAAAGTAGAGGGGGGGTTGGGGCTTTTCTTGGTGAAACGGAGATTGACAGCTGGGAGGGGGAAATAAGTCTTGGTGTCTGAGAAGAGCTGGTAGTTCAGTTGCTTGTAGTTTCAAATGACAAGCTAGCTTTCTTGTGAATGAATGGATTGTCTCCTGCTTTGCTTTCAATTCATGAAAATCGTTTTTTTGTAGATATCATGGAAACCAACTACTCAGCAAAGACATTAACTGCTGACCTGTTTGGCAGCACTTAGGGATACTGGTTCAACAAATTGATGGACTATTCTGTTTGGTCATTATGCCAGGAGAATGGCAGATCAATATTTAACTACCTTTCCAAGAAGTCACACCACTGAAACACTGGTTTTATATAAAGCTGTTTATTTATACACATGGGAAGCGTCCTGAAATGCAAGAAAAATGATTTATTCTAAATGTAAAAAATTACTGACGTCAAATAAAATATCAGATTGAGTTCTGACTTTCAGAGTTTGAAATACCATTCTTTTCCTATAAAAGTTGATGTGTGCCTTGCTTTTAGGTTTCTTGCTCCTGCTATTCACGTTTTTAAGATAGGTAAATCAATTAGTACTTCATATCTTAATATTTATTTATCAAAAACGTGTGGAATTTTGGGTACTACATTTTATTTACTCTTCTTTCTTAAAGTAACTCATTTCTTCTTCACTTCCTATGCCTTTTTATTTATTTTAATTTTGTCAGTTATACATTTATACTCTCACTAGTGTCCTGGCCAAAATTGTACATGTTTTGCTACTGTAGTAGCTTAGCAGCAGTTACCCATCCTCAGTGCACATTAAAATCACCTGAGCATAATGCTTAGGCCCACCCAAGACCAGTCGAAATAGTATAGTTGAAGGAATGCATGCTTTGGAGTCAAACTTCCCTGGACTCTGGCTCTGCTATTTAATAGCTGTGTGATGTTGGGCAAATTACCTAACCTCTCTGTGTCTGTTTCCTTGGGCTTTGTGAAGATTTTATAAAATATTGGCATAACTTCTAGCCTAGTCCCTGGTACATAGGAGACTGCACTAAAGGATAATAGTAAGTGAGAAGAATAAATATCCCTCTCTCCAATTAGCTTGCTATGGGACCCTGAGCAAGTCATTTAGCCATTTCAGGCCCATTTCTTTACATGAAGAATGCAGATACAACAACACTGGCCAATGTCAAAGAGTACTTCCAAGCATAAAATTACAGATGTATGTAAAAGGGCTTTGAAGAGTGGAGGCCAATGTAGTAATGTAAGATTAGCCTTTATTCAGATTGCTAAGGCTGCTTGTACCAGGCTCGAGGAAAACACCATCAAAATTTGAAACTATTTGTGTGGGGCATTCAGTATTTCATTTATCATTTTCTCAGAAGATTTCCTGGAATGTTCTAATGAGTTGCAGACCACACCATGGCTCCTGTGTCTCATTGAATACTTGGAGTGATGATATCCATGAAGAAGAATATTTTCACCACCTTTCCTGTCACTGTTTGGAATTTGTCTCATTGCTGTCTATCACACAGAGTTAATGCAGACTTGGAGATTTTCCTTGGCCTTTTTCAACTCCGTGCATCCCTCTTGGCTACAAAGACCACTTCTTTAGAAAAGATAAATTGCCTTAAGGCCATTCCCTCCCTCCTTTCTGAGCTCATCCTGTTATTTTCACCTAAGGATCTTCTTCGAAACCCAAGAAGAGAGTCAAATGTCAACCAAGTTGGATTTGGCTGGAGTCCTCCACCTCTTGTCATATTGTTTTACTCAGTGCACATTATTTTTCCCTTAGCATGTGTTTTTATGTTTATAGACTGTTTTTTGTTTTTGTTTTTGTTTTTGTTTGCAATGAGTGTATCTTCATTGTTTTATTTATTTATTTATATTTTTTTAATTTAAAAAATTTATTTGTTATTTATTTTTGGCTGCGTTGGGTATTCGTTGCTGCACATGGGCTTTCTCTAGTTGTGGCAAGCGGGGGCGACTCTTTGTTGTGGTGTGTGGGCTTCTCATTGTGGTGGCTTCTCTTGTTGCGGAGCACGGGCTCTAGGCGCATGGGCTTCAGTAGTTGTGGCACACAGGCTCAGTAGTTGTGGCTCGTGGGCTCTAGAGCGCAGGCTCAGTAGTTGTGGCACACGGGCTTTGTTGCTCTGCGGCATGTGGAATCTTCTCAGACCAGGGCTCGAATCCATGTCCCCTGCATTGGCAGGTGGATTCTTAACCACTGTGCCACCAGGGAAGTTCCTTCATTGTTTTATTAACTCACTTTTCCATTGATCTGTGTCACATATTAAGTGCCATATCAAATATTGCTGCAGCTTAGTAATTATCTTCAAATCTATAAACCAACAGCTCTGTGACTGACCCAAAAATCAGGACTCTAAGTGATTGAATTTTCTTATATTCCAGTAGTATTGAATATCAGTCCATGATATGCATACACAAAATGCAGGCTTTATGACAACTATTCGTGCAGTGAAAAATTTTTGTGTGCATTTCATGTTTTACCTAGTGTATGTAGCAGTGGTTCTCAAACTTAGCAGATATCAGAATGACCTGGAGGTCTTGTTGAAACAGATTGCTGGGCCCTACCTCCAGAATTTCCTATTCAGTAGCCCTGGCAAGGGGCCTGAGAATTTGCATTTCTAGCAGGTTTCCTGGCCACGCTGCTACCGCTTCTCTGGGAACTATTGATACAACATAGGACCCACTGATGTGGTGAGTGCTAAGTTGCACAGCACAGATCTCCTCCAGGGTGGGGCACTCAGTCCTGACTGCAAGGAATCCAGGCTGTGATGGCTCCCAGACCCTCTCTGTCAAGTGCCCTCAGTTAATGGGAGCTGCCTCAGTTAAGACTACACATCCTGCTCTACTTGGACCTGGCATAAAATGATAGGTCAATGCAGGGATTACACAGGCAATCCTTGCCTTGGATCAGGGTAACTGAAGGGCCATCCCAGCTCCAGAGCTCCGATGGGATTGGCCGAGTCCTCTGTTGCAATTTCACAGCCCAACATTTCTCTCTGCCTAATCTCCCTTCCTTTACTCCCAAGCACACTCTCTGATTAACCTTTATCTCAAAGTCCGTGTCCGGAGGCTCTGACCTGCAGCAGTGGATAATAAAATAATGTTGTATTTGTTAAGTACATATCTGGCAGTAATTAAATATCCCAGCTCATTCTTGTGTAGGAGCAGAAGGTTTGTTGTGGTTTGTTTGGTGATTTGTGAGGCCCTAGATATTTAATTCACCATCAGACTCACCTAGCAGGGTAGTACTAAGCTCCTTTTTCTCTGATTCAGAGCTTTTATTAATTCTCCCTTAACTACTTTATCTCCTTTGTCTCAACATGTCATTTCTTCTCTTTTTAGGCAAATTTGGTCAGTGTCTTCTTTTCTGTTCATCTGTGTTCAGAGATGAAACGGTTTCCTCACAGTTGTCATTTTTCATGCTTGCTCCATTTTACATACAAATGTCTTTTAAGAAGCTCTTGAAACTCCATGTCTTTCATAAATCAGGTAGTTGTTCTTCAGTGGGTTAGAAGTAGGTTGACTCTCTCCGAATCCACTCTGTCTAAAATTCCAGATGTGCTTCTCTCCAAGCACTTTTACTACTACTAATGACCAGCATTAATGCTTCCTATGTGTCAGCTACTCATTTAAGCACTTTAGAAATATTAACTCTTTTAATCCTCATAGCATTCTATGAAGAAGTTACTATCACTCTTATTTTAGAAAAGAAGAAACCAAGGCCTAAAGAGATTAAATAACGTACCAGGGTCTTGTGACCAAGAAGCAGTGACCACAATTCAAATCCAGGAAGATTGGCTTCAGAATCTGTGCTCTTCATTGGTACAGCATGCTACGGATGTTCACATCTTATGTGTTATCAGTTGGCATTTATTTTAGGCATTTTTTTAAAGTCGACATAATTTTTAGTAGCTTTATTGAGATTAATTCACATACCATACAATTCACCCATTTAGGTGTATAATTCAATAGGTATTCATTATTAATTTTTTAAAATTGTAGAATATTACAAAAATTAGCCATTTAACCATTTTTCCAGTTACATCGAGATCAATTACATATAACATTGTATTAGTTTAATGTGCAAAACATAATTATTTAATATATGTATATATCATGAAATGATTACCACAATAACTTTAGTTAATGTCCATCACCTCACATAGTTACAGTTTTCTTTTCCTTGTGATGAGAACTTTTAAGGTCTATTCTCTTAGCAACTTTCAAATACACAGTACACTGTTGCTAACTGTAGTCAGTATGCTGTACATTATATCCCCAGAAATATTTACCTTATAAATGAAAGTTTGTACCTTTTGACCACCTTCATCTACCCCTGCCACTTCTAACAACCACCAATCTGTTCTCTGTTGCAATTCGTTTATTTTTTTAGATTTCATATATAAGGGAGGTCATAAAGTATTTATCTTTTTCTTTAACTTAGTATAATGCCCTTAAGGATGTATACCTATGTGTGGAATTGCTGGGTTACATGCTACTTCTATGTTTAGCTTTTTGAGGAATTGCCAAATTGTTTTTCATAGCGGCTGCAGCATTTACATTCTTACCAGCAGTGTATGGGTGTTCTGGTTTCTCCACATCTTCACCAACATTTGTTGTTATTGTTGTTGTTTTCATTTTTAAAATTTTAGCCATCCTAATAAGTGTGAAGTAGTAACTCAATGTGTTTTTCATTTGTATTTCCCTAATGACTAATGATGTTGAATATCCTTTCATGTGCTTATGAACATTTGTATGTCTTTTTTGGAGAAATGTCTATTCACGTCCTTTGCTCACTTTTTAGTTGGGTGGAGTTCTTTATATATTATGGATATTTTACACTTACCTGACATATGATTTGCATTTTTTTCCCATTATGTAGGTTGTCTTTTCATTCTCTTAAACACGTCTTTTGATGCACAAATATTCCTTAATTTTGATGATGTTCAATTTCCCTATTTTTTTCATTTCTTGCTTGTGCTTTTGGGGTCATATTTAAGAATTTATTGCCAAATCTGAGGTCAGGAAGATTTACCCTATGTTTGTTTCTAAGAGTTTTAGCTCACTCATATATTTAGGTTGTTGATACATTTTTTAGTTAATGTTTATATATGGTGTGAAGTGAGAGTCCAACTTCATTCTTTTCCATGTGGAATTCCAGTTGTCCCAGCACCATTCCTTGAAGAGACTATTCATTCCTTGTTGAATTGTCTTGACGCCCTTGTCCAAAAGCAATTAACCGTAGATGTTTGGGTTTAACTCTGGACCCTCAATTCTATTCCATTGGTCTATGTATCTATCCTTACGCCAGTACCACACTCTTTTGATTATTGTAGCTTTGTAGTAAGTTTTATATTATGCTTTTGTGCTACTGGCATTCCGTGTTGATATGTTTTGGCTTGCCTTTTCTCTTTTAGATTGTATTCGTACAGTGCCTGTCACAGCACCTTAAAGAGATTTCTTACAAGCTTGTTCATCTCCTGATTTGTATGTCTACTACTATAAATCTATATTCTCTTATCTACAATTCTGTAATCCAAGACCAAAACATGTCCTGACCAGAACTTTTTGGAAGCAAAGACTGAGCTAGATTGACTTGAGGTATTTAGTCTTTTTAAAAATCTTACCTAATGTGATTATTCCTATCTTTTACAACAGAAATATTAATATGTTTGATAAGAGGGTACTAGCTGAGATCTCACAGGGATCTTATTTTATATCTGGTACATAAACTATATTTCCTTTTTAAAACTAAAGAGATTCTGAATCCTGAAACATATTTGATGCCACAAGTTTCAAAAGAATGATGACCTGGATTTTGATTTTTGAGATATATGAAGAAAAAAAAATTCCCAATGAAAGTATGATAAGTCCTCTGTTGGAGTAGTTCTTATAAAGTTCAGTGTTTAATATGATTGTTTTTTCAATTGTTTTTAAAGAATAGTTGAAAGGGTTTCTGGACCCAATTCCAATGTGTGGGAAGGGGCTTTCCCACACGTACAACCAAGCAATTCTCAGACACCAGCAGGGCATCTGAGAATTCAACTCAATTCAGCTCAGTTCTGACACTGTCTACCATGAGATAGCATCAGATTCCACAAGTTAAGGATTCAGTCCCACAGGACTGCCCTCCCCCCCAACCCCCACTTCAGATGCCAATCGCAAGGCCAGGTTGTTGTTATCTGTGCTTCCGCCCAACTAGCTCAAAGTTGGGGGTTCCCACAACCTACTCCTTGGACTTCAGACACCATTCGAAAACCCAGGTTGTTACCTGTACTTCTGACTGACTGGCTATAAATCAGAGAGTCCCAGGACCTCCTCCTCAGGTTCAATTAACTTGTGAGAGTGACTCACAGAACTCAGAGAAACATTTTACTTTCTAGATTACTGGTTTATTATGAAATTATATAACTCAGGAACAACCAGATGGAAAAGATGCACAGGGCATGGTGTGGGGAAAGGGCTTCCATGCCCTCTCAAGGTGGGACACTGTCCTCAATTTTCATTTGTCCACCAACCTGGAAGCTCTCTGAGCCTCATCCTTTTGGGTTTTTATAGAGGTTTCATTACATAGACATGCATGATTAAATCATTAGCCATTGGCAATTGATTCAACCTCTAGTCCCTGACCCCTCCTTGGAGGTCAGGGGTGGGACTGAGGGACTGAAAGTTCTAACCCTCTAATCACCTGTTTGGCTTTTTTTTTTTTAATTAATTAATTAATTAATTTATATTTATTTTTGGCTGTGTTGGGTCTTCGTTTCTGTGCGAGGGCTTTCTCTAGTTGCGGCAAGCAGGGGCCACTCTTCATCGCGGTGCGCGGGCCTCTCACTATCGCGGCCTCTCGTTGCGGAGCACAGGCTCCAGATGCGCAGGCTCAGTAGTTGTGGCTCACGGGCCCAGTTGCTCCGCGGCATGTGGGATCTTCCCGGGCCAGGGCTCGAACCCGTGTCCCCTGCATTGGCAGGCAGATTCTCAACCACTGTGCCACCAGGGAAGCCCCCACCTGTTTGACTTTTTTGGCAACTGGCCTCCATCCTTAGGTGCTTTCCAAAGTCATCTCATTAACATAACAAAGACACCTTTATCACTCTCCACACTTAGGGAATTCCAAAGGTTTGGGGAGCTCTGTGCCAGAAATAGGGATGAAGAACCAAATATATATTTCTTACAATAAATCACAGTACCACAATAGTTGTTGGCAGAAAAGCCTTTGTGGAATGAAGCCAAGTATATTGGGCAGAATTTTTCACTAACATTATTTATCATTTACAGCACAGCAAAGTACATTGTAAGAAGGAAGATAGTAGTAGTAGTAAGGAATAGTAGTACAGGTGGTGTTTTCTATATAAATATGTTGCATGAAGAACGGACGTGCTTCTCCCTTCATCTAAAAACAGACTCTCGGGACTTCCCTGGTGGTGCAGTGGTTAAGAATCTGCCTGCCAATGCAGGCACCACAGGTTCAAGCCCTGGTCTGGGAAGATCCCACATGCCACGGAACAGCTAAGCCCGTGTACCACAACTACTGAGCCTGTGCTCTAGAGCCCGCAAGCCACAACTACTGAAGCCTGCACACCTAGAGCCCTTGCTCTGCAACAAGAGAAGCCACCACAATGAGAAGCCTGCGCACCACAACGAAGAGTAGCCACTGCTCACCGCAACTAGAAAAAGCCCACGCGCAGCAACAAAGACCCAACTCAGCCAAAAATAAATAAATTAATTAAAAAATAAAAATAGAAAAAAATAAAAACAGACTCTCTGTTATGTTTACTAAAACCCAGTGCCAAGAGTGCCTACCAGAAAAAGAAAAAAAGCCTATCTTCAACCCTCCTACTCCCATGCTAAGATAGCACTTGCTGCCTATATTGGTATCAAATTCAGTTGTTTAATTCACACTCACATGGTGGGAGAAAAAAAAGACAGAGAGACACTTGTCTCAACTATATCGTTCCATGACAATGGTTATCAGTTTTCTAACATCAAACTTTGGTGATAAAAAGGGTAGTGCTTTGTTTTGGCACTACCTGTAATACAATGGCATTGATCCTAGAAAGGCTCCTTAGGAGGCAGCCTGAAGATTTCCCAAACTTCAGTCATTCTTGAACCACTTTCAGAATTTTTGCCATAACTGAGTAATCCTATATTATTATTTATTTAGTGCTTTTTCTTTGTTGCCTTGCTTTTTAAAGAAACTAAATTTAAAAAGAAAAATTTGTATAACTATCGTAAAAGAAAAAACAGTATCTTTCAAATGAATGCATAACTACTAAAATAAAAAGATGTACCTATGTTTGCTACCTAAAATTATCTCAGAAAACACTGGGAACACACCACACTGCCCACCACACACATTTATAGGAAAAATCGTGTGTGAGGGGAGAGAAACCCACAAAATTTTCTCTAAATCTGATATTAAGAATTCATTAGTGCATGCTTAAGAGCAAAGTTAAGTACCAATAAAGAGACCATCACAGAAGTCTGTACATATTTCATACATTTCCTCATTGTATGGAAGCAATCTATTTATATGTTTGCTGCCTTAGACTGAAGTCTTCTTGAGGAGGGACTTGGTTTATCCCGTTTTGTAACCCCATGACCAGCACAGTGTTAAGTAAATAGTAAAATCCCCATAGAGGTTTGTTTAAAACACAAAATAAAATAACAAACAAAAATTGTGCATTTCGCTCGTTTCTGCACACTGAACTTGTGAACAAAATGATAGTTCGTAATGTAGAACTGTTTGGATTTTGACTTTTGTCTTTGGTATTAATTTGTTCTAGGCACTTGAGTTCAACTTCACGAGCTTGGCTATTTGTAAAGTGAGAGAACTGGTGATGCTGGCCATTTATTCCAAAGGGATGGAAAGACTTCACATTTTAAAAGCCCTAGAATGATATGAAATTAGCTATAAAAATCAGTTTTCCTGATTTATTATCACTGTACATTTAAATACAGGGGTTCATCAGATATTTTAACCTGTTATTGGGAAATTATTATGATTTGGAGAAATTGTGGTGACTCTGTCTTTTCTAAACACTTTAAAATTTTTTATGAATCAGCTATAGAGATAGATCCTTCAATTAAGGTGACTGTTAAAGAGATAAAAATGAAGCTATTATTAGAAATAAAACCCAACTTTTCATTATGTTCAACTTTTATCTATTAAAGTGGTAATTTGATTATGGCCTCTAGCTCCTCGTTGCTTATGTATGTATTCAATAGAGAAATTTAATGAGGTATTTTTATTAAATCTTTTACCATGGTTTTATAATTTAACATATTGCCAGTCTTTGGAAATGTAGATATAAATCTCTTATAATTTTCTATTTGTTTCCTAAACTTTGGTGATTTAAATGCTTTATTTATGTACTCATTTGCTTATGCTTCTTAGAAGCCTAGTCTTGCATTAAGAGGTTTAAAATGCCAAAATGCTTTGGTAAATTAAAACAAAGTCCATTGTATTTCTCACATTACTTAACACTGATGAAGACAGTCCAATTAATACTTCTAGAATTCAAATTCATAAAATTCTGAGATTTTAGGTCAGGACATTTTATTAGAGAAGAAAGCCATTGGCAAATAAATTTTTGATTGTCAGAGAACCAAAAAGAACTGGTATCATTAGAAATTATTTGTCTAGAGCTTTGTTTCACTTGACTAGAATTGAAAAAAATAAAGTTGTTTTCGAAACAACTGTGTGGAAAATTGTGGAAAATCAAGGCTTTTAACATTTTATAATTGGCACCAACCATAATTGGCACAAGGAAAGGAAGTGAACTAAAGTTGTGTTAATATAAACACAAATACTTTGTTTCCATCTGAGAGGAAAGGTTTTTGATGTTCCCTGGTGTGGATATTTATTGGAGAAAAGTCTATTGCTAGTCTACATTCTGCTGCAATTGAGTTTTAAATATGGAGCTAAACAGGAAATGTCATGAGTGATGTGACCATCTGTCAAGTGTAAATGAAGTCAGAGCAAGTAGATGGAATCTGCACAAGGCAAGGCGAGTGCATTGGAGTACAGTCTGACAGATTTTAAACTCAAGGAGCTATGAGCCCCGTGTATAATGTTTATTTCACATACTTGTAGTTCCTGTGCAGTTGGGTTTATTGTAGCTCTTCTCTCAACAGTGGTAATTTTTGCTAAGTGAATTTAAATAACATTTCATTCCAGTTTCAGAGTTTCCATCTGATATGCTTTAGAATACCTGGAACTTCATTTCTTTAGGAGTTCTCTTTTGAAATCCTTAGGAGTTCTTTCCTAGAGGAGAAACTTGTTTTCATAGTAATTATAAATTGGGAATGCAGGTAAGAGGAAGGAAGAAACACAAAAGGGTGCTTTATGTAATCCCACCCCTCTGCTCTCTTCAAAGGTGTCAAAGAGGAATCAGGGATTGTTAAAGCTCACACTGAGGGATTTACAGAAGGCATCAAACTGGTGACAAGTTACAATGAAAACTTTTCATTGTAAGTGCTCTCAGCTAACAGTATGACATCTCATCTTAGTAATCAGTGCAGAAAAAGTTCTTGCAGGCAAAGAATAGTATATTCTAAAGTGATTTTTTTGAGATGGAAATGTAGATAGAGTAGTCATTTAAACAAAGCTTTAGGAGTAAAATGATACATCTGTCATTTTGGTTATATGTGTTATATACATTTTTATTGAAATGTGGATGGCTGTAGCTTTATCAAATTACAGTTTTATTATTTTATTGCTGTTTACATTAACTTCCATTAACTCTGTTGTGATTTATAGTTTAAAATGGGACACAAAAATTGCTTTCATCATTTCACAATTTTAAAATAAGTATCAACATAGGGCTATCCTGTTCCTTTAATGGATCAGTTTAATCCTTAGTAATGTAACCCTTTAAAGTCTACATGTCAAAGATAGCATTTTTACTTGAAGAAAGTAAACATAAAAGAACTTTACAGTTTTTAGTATCTGTTTCTTTTGCTGATTTTAATGGACTTCGAAAACAATCAAGGGCAGTGGGTGGCCTCTCAGGGTAGAAGCCAGTTTTTAAGTGCATGTGTTTCTTTTTCCATGTTGACCTCTTACCTGGGACATATTTACTCTCTTTTAAAATTGTATTTTTGGTAAATTTGCTTATTGAAATCTAAATAAGGGGATGTTCCTTTTCAGCAGTCAATATGAAATGCTGCCCTTTATAAATTTCAAATGATTTAAAAACACAGACACACAAATTCATGCTCAGACACACTGCATATACCAAAGGACTTGTAAAGGAGTATGGATCTTGCACTAATGATTGTGTTACCTGCATGTTATTAACAGTAAAGAATACACATTCTTTACTTACACTTACATGCATATTTATTGAAGTCCTGCTAATACATAGTTAATACAGCTTATTTTTGCTAGACACCTAATATGCATCAGACCCTTTGCTAAATGCATTCAATTCAATCTATTATTTAGTTTTCACCATAACACTTAGGTATGTATTGTTTTAATATCCTTTTACTAAATGTGAGGACATGAAAACAACAGAATGACTTACCCAAGGACATATTCCTAGAAAGTGGTGGCTTAACAATTGAAACTCTCATCTGTCTATCTTTATGTAGAGCCATGATCCATAGTAGCATCCTATAAAATCTATGTTGTAGAATTCATAGTTTCCTAAAATACTGTGGGATGATAACTTTATTTCCATTGAATTCGGCTGTATTTTTTCCCCTCAGATTCTTCTTTCCCTGGTGGCTTTTCTTGGTCTCCTTTATTTCAAATGTGGAAGAGGGGCTAAGGCCAGAGATAGATATGTCATGAGGGTATGGCCCTGGATGAGATCACCAAGAAAGTCTGGGACAAAACTAGTGTTGAGGATAGAAAATGGGGAAACCCCAGCGATATGATCAAATTTTTGCTTTGGGGAATGAATTTGACAGCAGTTTACCAAGGAAGGATACAGCAATTAATTGCCACCCTCATTCAAATGTACGGTTTCCAGGATTCTTTTTGCCAACGGTAGCTTGAGAGAAGACAAGCCATAAGGAGTCATGATGATGCTCCCAGTGAATTCCTAGCTTTGTCTTTTATCGCTTCATCATTCATCGTACTGTTTCCCTGAAACAATTTTCATTGCATTCCAGCACTATCTTTTGGAATTATGAATTCTCCAAGTTGGTTAGCCACTGTGTAAAGTAGAACTTCCAGTGAAGAAGATATTATAATAACTCTTTTGCAGAGGAAAACAAGACAGAATTGTTAAATGCTTGCAAAGTAACACAGCTAGAAAGAAGTGGCCGGGACAAGATGTAAGATTAGGTATCCATAAGCTTACAACTCTTTCTATTAAACTACAGTTGCCCTTTAATGAGGTGAAAGTTTGTTTTTTTCTCAGTAGAAGATATCAATGACTATTGAAGAGACTGATGAGAATTGATTGATTGATTAATATAATCTACTTATAAATTCCCAGAAGGTTGTTCACTGGGATATTGCACCAAAGTGAATTTTTCTGATAACAGTTGCTCTTTCTCTTTAATGCCGGACACAGTAGGTCCCCCTTATCTACATTTTCACTTCCCGTGGTTTCAGTTACCTGCCATCAACTGCAGTCCAAAAATATTAAATGGAAAAATTCAAGAAATAAACAATTCATAAGTTTAAAATTGTGCACAGTTCTGAGTAGCATGATGAAATCTTACTACTCCATCCTGCCCTGGATGTGAATTATCCCTTTGTCCAGCATATCTGCCCATTAGTCACTTATTAGCCTTTTTGGTTATCAGATCAACTGTTGAGGTATTGTGTTCAAGTAGTCCTTATTTTACCTAATAATGGCCCGAAAGCGCAAGAGTAGTGGTGCTGGCAATTCAGATCTGCCAAAGAGAAGCCGTAAAGTGCTTCCTTAAGTGAAAGGTGAAAGTTCTCAACTTAATAAAGAAGTAAAAAAAAAATCGTCCGCTGAGGTTGCTAAGATCTATGGTAAGAATGAATCTTATATCCGTGAAATTGTGAGGAAGGAAAAATAAATTTATGCTACTTTTGCTGTCATACCTCAGACTGCAAAAGTTATGGCCACAATGTGTGGTAAGTGCTTAGTTAAGCTGGAAAAGCCATTAAATTTGTATAATAAGATATTTTGAGAGAGAGCGAGAGCACGTTCACGTAACATTTATTAGAGTATATTGTTAAAGTTGTTCTATTTTATTATTAGTTATTGTTAATCTCTTACTGTGCCTAATATGTAAGTTAAACTTTATCATAGGTATATAAGCATAGGAAAAAACATGTTATATATAAGGTTTGGAACTATCCATAGTTTCAGGTATCCACTGGGGGTCTTGGAATGGATCCCCCATGGATATGAGGGGGACTACTATACTTTGATTTTAAGTATATTCAGTGGAAGTCTTATAAAAGTGTATGCCACACTTCTCTGTTTAACATACAATAATGAGCACAGGTTAATGATTTCTTGATGACTTTAGGATAACATGAAGATCATTTGCTGTACATTGAATGATGATAAGGGCTGTTTGCTTGTCCATTGTTCTAGATTGTCATGCTGCCTGAGGTCTTACATCTGCTTTTTATAATTGGTCAGCTCTGTTTTTGATGTAAAATTGCCTATGGTCTTTGTGCCTTTCTTTAGCAGCTCCTGTCTTCTAATTTGCTGCTCCTATTCAGCATAGCATTGGGAAACCAATGTCATGGCTCAAAGAACTGTAGTGTTAGCAAGAGTAGATATTCTGTGAGTGAGGGTGGCCCTGAGGAACTCCTCCATGATTACAGATTAGTGTATGGGCTTTAGTAAATATAAGTACTGTGCAGGGGCCATATTGGTCATCTTTTGCTTTGTCAGCTGGGTTCTTGATGGTTAAAGTCACCAGAAACATGGGCTGTGCATAAATGAAGTGCCACTGAATTCCTTCACCCTGATTTTTTCCCCTGTCATTAGGACAGACCAGCTACTTAAAACAAGTAGGGGAAACTCTATGCTAACAATACAACAATATGCTTTGAGGAACTTTTGGTTTATTTGGTAGGTTACCAATGGCATTTGGATCAGACTAGCAGCTTCCCTGGGGATGAAAGTAGGAGGTTAGAAATGTGCTAAGATTGTCCCAGCCCTCTGTTCAGCCACCATCAGACCTATGTCTTTTATATTTAAGATTCTGAGAAGCAACAGACAGAACAGTAATCTCATTTTAGAGAAGTAACTGTTGGTACCTTCTTCTCAGGAAATCATGGATTCATTTTATTGTCATTGTTTTAATCTCCCTTTCTTTTAATTGAGGTGAAATTCACATAATATGCAATTAACCATTTTCAAGTGTACAATTCAGCAGCATTTAGTGCATTTATAATGTTGTTCAACCACCATCTCTAGGTTCAACACTTTTTCATAACCCCAGAAAAACACTGCATACCTACTTAAGTATTCACCCCCTACCTTCTCCTTCCTGCATCCTGTCAACCACTAATGTGCTTTCTGTGTCAATGGATTTACCTATTCTGGGTAGTTCATATAAATGAATCATACAATATGTGACCTTTTGTGTCTGGCTTCTTTCACTTAATATAAGGTTTTTTTGAGGTTCATTCAGGTTGTAACATAGATCAGTACTTCATTCCTTATGACTGAATACTATTGTTCAGAATGTTGAGATATATATATATATATATTTGTATATTCATTCAATTTGTATATTCACATATACAATGAATTATACATTCATATATACATTCAAGCATACAGTTTATGTATTCATTCATTTGTTGTTGGACAGTGGAGTTGTTTCTCCCTTTTGGCTGTCATGAACAAGGCTGCTATGAACATTTGTGTACAAGTTTCTGTGTGGATGTATGTTTTTATTTCTTTTGGGTATATATCTAGGGTGGAATTTCTGGGTCACATGGTAATTCTGTGTTTAGCTTTTTGATATCAGGCTTTGGTATCAAGGTAAAGCTGGCCTCATAGAATGTGTTAGGAAATTGGAAGAGTTTGAGAGAATTGGTGTTGATTCTTTTTTAAATGCTTGTGGAATTGACCAGTGGAAAAACTGTCTGATCCTGGATTTTTCTTTGTTGGGAGGTTTTTGATTACTGATGCAATCTCTTTACATTTGATTCTCCTGATTCACAGTAGTAATGTTCTATAAAATTACTGTGAACACTGAATTAGAGACTACTGAGCTATAGCTCCTGGGGAAATACAGAGTTAGGTTTCTGCAAGCCTTTCGTCAACCAGTCAACACGTAACTTTATTTTATGTGTGCTTCTCTTTAAAGACACCTTACTTAATATTTATTTCTTATAAGTAATTAATTATATACAGTATTTTCTTTTATAATAACACTAGTCAACAGAGTTTAACATTTTCCTGACCTCGGGTAACATGACTACACATTTCTTTGTCTTTTAGCCTAGGAACAATGCTTTCCACTATGGTTTTTGTTATTGGTCATCATTTCATGAATCCACAAATTTAGCCACGTTTCCATCTTTCCATAGCTTCCTCACACACTATAGATGTTTCTTTAGTCCTTTCTGGAGTGGGCTCACATACAGATTGGCACATTTCTTCTTCCTTTTTCTGGATGTACCATGTTATTGATTCATTAACATTGAACTCACAGCCAATAGCAGTATAACTCATGCCTGAGCAAAGCTTATCTAACAAACCAATTTTCTCCAAAAGGCACATCACAGGCTTTTTGCCCTTAAGACCACTAGGCAACAGTTTAGCACTATGTTGGGGCCACAGGTGTTACAAATAAAGTTTAATGAGTAGGCAAATTTGCAAATATAGCATCTGTGAATAAAGGGGCTTGACTGTATTTCTTCAAATATTTTTTTCTGCCCCCCTTTTTTCTCTCTTCTCCTTGTGGGACTTTCATGATGCATATGTTAATAGGCTTGATGGTGTTCCTTAGGTCCTTTGGCTCTCTTTATTTTTCCTTATTCTTTTTTCTTTCTGCTCCTCAGACTGGGTAACTTAACTTGCTGTCTTCAAGTTCACTGATTCTTTCTTCTGCCTGCTAAAATCTGTTGTTGAACCCTTCTAGAAAATTTTCCATCTTAGTTCTTGTACTTTTCAGCTCTTTAATTTCTATTTGGTTCCTTTTTATAATTTCTGTCTTTTTATTGATGTTCATTACTTGTTCATACATTAGTTTCTGATTTCATTTTGTTCTTTGTTCATAGTTTCCTTTAGCTTCTTGAGCTTAAGACAGTCAATTTAAAGTCTTCATATAGTTAAATCCAGCAGCTGGGCATCCTCAGGAAGGGTTTCTGTTGGTTTCCTTTTATCCTGTAAATCAGTCATACTTTCATGTTGCTTTGTATGCTTTGTAATTTTTTTGTGGAGCATTGGACACTTTGAATATTGTGCTAACTGTAGAAATCAGATTCTTCCTCCTCCCCAGGGACTCTTGTTGTTACTTGATGAAGTCTTCAGTTGTCCATTTGTTTAGTGATTTTTTTCCTAACACTTTTTTTTTTTTCCCCCAAACCTGTATTCCTTGTCATGTGTGGGCACTAAAGTCTCCATTCCATAGTCAGCTAGTGATCTTTCAAAGAATTCCTTGAAAGCCTGGATACAATAAGAAAAGAAAAGGAAAAGTATTCTGTCTCTCTAAATTCCTTTGACAGATACTACCTAGGAAGCTGCTTTAGCCCAATTAGGTTGAAACAATGGCCAGACACTGTGCTGGTCCATCAGTGAGGTGCCAGACAGATCAAAATAGAGAACCCCAATTTTTGGAGGTTGTGTATTGTTCTTACTGACTGACACCAGCAAGCTGCACCAGTATCACGATCTCTCCTCCATGGGGCTGGGGATGGAAGATGGTAGCTGCTATGTGAAATGCCAAAATTTGCTGAAATTTACCAGGCAGTTTATTCCTTTTTCATTTAGCACTCCTCTGAATGCTGCAAGTATTTCACTAGATTTCAGAATTCTGAAATAGTTTATTCTGACAGCTCTTGACACCTCAATAGTTGTTTCAGTGGAGGAACTAATTCCTGGGACTTCCTACTTCATCATTACCTGTAATGTTACTTTGGTCCAATTTAAAATTTATTTTTAATATTTTTTTCTGTAGATGAATTTTATGTGTAGTTTCAAGTCTTTTGGAATTTCATTGTAAGTAGTAAAAAGTCATTTAATAGCAAAGGTTAATTAAAATGGAAAAGTGCATATAAAATGAAACATTATTTGTTATCATTATGGTTTTTCTTTTCATAGAACTGACTTACCTATTCTTCAAAAATGACATACATTAAATGGTGTCTAATGTTTTCTTATTTATGAGACAATAGTTTCAGATTTTAGAGTTCTAAAACTTGGTAGACTTCATAGATTGAACTTACAGGAGGAAGTAGGAAAAAAATGTCCCGGGGTATAGCAATATTACATGATTTCTAGAGAAGGCCAGAGTTTGTGGCTGTCTTATATATGTATCCTTGATAATAATGGTGATGGTACAATCACAGTTATTTTCCTAAATTAAGTATATTCCACATTAAAATAAGTGAATAAATATTAAAGATATACTCCCAAGTAATATATAGCAAACAGTTATAAAGAATGAGCTATTTAAGCTAATCCTAAATTTACTTTTCTATATTCCTATATAAAATATTGTTCAGCAGAAACCCAGAAAATGATTAATACTCACTAAAATATCAATTCTTTAGAGATGACGTTGGAAAGCCATTGATTACATAGTCAGTATTCAATAACCGTTTCATATGAGGAAGACAAAGAAGAAAAGGTTTTTTCTTATCTATAAAGGCTATTGTTTTACAGAATTACAATGGAACTAAATAAGTAAAATCTGGAGAGGAAATTACTTTTTAATATAAACTAAAGTATGACAAATATAGAGCTTTTTAAGTAACTCCTTTTTTGTCACTACAGTTATGAAAACTTTTGGTTGGGAAGTCAATTGTCAAAAAAGATAGATGGAAATATCTGTATTGAAATCTGATTAAAATTTGTAGTTTTCAATTCAAACCCTTCCTTCTCAGCATCAAGAAGTTTTCTGCCTTAGGAATGTAATTTTTCTTTTTTTCCTCAGTAAAAATGAAGCACCATAATATTTCTATTCTGTAAATTAAAATTGTCATTCTACTTTCATAGGAAATGTTTTTATATTTGATCAACACCACACAAAACGAAATTGGACTTTCTAATGAAGTCTCAAATAGAAACTTAGATAATTGGACGTGATACATGAAGTAAATTGTTATATATTTCAAACTTGTACAAATATAAATACTTTTCACTTCTTTCCTTCCTCTTTTCTCCCTCTTCCCTTGTTGCCTTCTTCCTTCCTTTCTCAGGGTATGACATAATGTGGAATGCATGTATAGATATGTGCAATTAGACTATTTTCTGAAACTTTGTAGGATTTTGAAAGATTATTCCAACTCATCTTATTTATGTAGATCAAGAACTGATTCCTTTCGGAGAGTTATTAGTATTATAAGCCTCTAACATATCATTTAGTATGCTGAGGTTGCACTTTACCTTGTAATACATAATAATCAATACTTGATATCAAAATATATAATTAAGATCAGAAAAATTATTATTATTTTTACTTTTTTTTTTATTAGTCATCCATTTTATACACATCAGTGAATACATGTCAATCCCAATCTCCCAGTTCATCAAACCACCACCCTCACCCCCCACCGCTTCCCCCCTTGATGGCCATATTGTTTTTTCTCTACTTCTGTGTCTCAATTTCTGCTTGGCAAACCGGTTCATCTGTACCATTTTCTAGGTTCCACATCAATGCGTTAATATACGATATTTGTTTTTCTCTTTCTGACTTACTTCACTCTGTATGACAGTCTCTAGATCCATCCACATCTCTACAAATGACCCAATTTTGTTCCTTTTTATGGCTGAGTAATATTCCATTGTATATATGTACCACATCTTCTTTATCCATTCGTCTGTCGATGGGCATTTAGGTTGCTACCATGACCTGGCTATTGTAAATAGTGCTGCAATGAACACTGGGGTGCATGTGTCTTTTTGAATTATGGTTTTCTCTGGGTATATGCCCAGTAGTGGGATTGCTGGGTCATATGGTAATTCTATTTTTAGTTCTTTAAGGAACCTCCATACGGTTCTCCATAGTGGCTGTATCAATTTACATTCCCACCAACAATGTAAGAGTATTCCGTTTTCTCCACACCCTCTCCAGCATTTGTTGTTTGTAGATTTTCTGATGATGGCCATTCTGACTGGTGTGAGGTGATACCTCATTGTAGTTTTGATTTGCATTTCTCTAATAATTAGTGATGTTGAGCAGCTTTTCATGTGCTTCTTGGCCATCTGTATGTCTTCTTTGGTGAAATGTCTATTTAGGTCTTCTACCCATTTTTGGATTGGGTTGTTTGTTTTTTTAATATTGAGCTGCATGAGCTGTTTATATATTTTGGAGATTAATCCTTTGTCCGATGATTCATTTGCAAGCATTTTCTCCCATTCTAAGGGTTGTCTTTTCGTCTTGTTTATGGTTTCCTTTTCTGTGCAAAAGCTTTTAAGTTTCATTAGGTCCCGTTTGTTTATTTTTGTTTTTATTTCCATTACTCTAGGAGGTGGATCAAAAAGGATCTTGCTGTGATTTATGTCAAAGAGTGTTCTTCCTATGCTTTCCTCTAAGAGTTTTATAGTGTCCGGTCTTACATATAGGTCTCTAATCCATTTTGAGTTTATTTTTCTGTATGGTGTTAGGGAGTGTTCTAATCTCATTCTTTTACATGTAGCTGTCCAGTTTTCCCAGCACCACTTATTGAAGAGACTGTCTTTTCTCCATTGTATATCCTTGCCTCCTTTGTCATAGATTAGTTGACATAGGTGCGTGGGTTTATCTCTGGGCTTTCTATCCTGTTCCATTGATCTATACTTCTGTTTTTGTGCCAGTACCATATTGTCTTGATTACTGTAGCTTTGTAGTATAGTCTGAACTCAGGGAGTCTGAGTCCTCTTTTTCCCTCAAAACTGGTTTGGCTATTCGGGGTCTTTTGTGTCCCAATACAAATCTTAAGATTTTTTGTTCTAGTTCTGTAAAAAATGCCATTGGTAATTTGGTAGGGATTGCATTGAATCTGTAGATTGCTTTGGGTAGTATACTCATTTTCACAATGTTGATTCTTCCAATCCAAGAACATGGTATATCTCTCCATATATTTATGTCATCTTTAATTTCTTTCAGCAGTGTCTTCTAGTTTTCTGCATACAGGTCTTTTGTCTCCCCAGGTACGTTTATTCCTAGGTATTTTATTCTTTTTGTTGCAATGCTAAATGGGAGTGTTTCCTTAATTTCTCTTTCAGATTTTACATCATTAGTGTATAGGAATGCCAGAGATTTCTGTGCATTAATTTTGTATCCTGCAACATTACCAAATTCATGAATTAGCTCTAGTCGTTTTCTGGTAGCATCTTTAGGATTCTCTATGTATAGTATCATGTCATCTGCAAACAGTGACAGTTTTATTTCTTCTTTTCCAATTTGTATTCCTTTTATTTCTTTTTCTTCTCTGATTGCCATGGCTAGGACTTCCAAAACTATGTTGAATAATAGTGGTGAGAGTGGACATCCTTATCTTGTTCCTGACCTTAGAGGAAATGCTTTCAGTTTTTCACCATTGAGAATGATGTTTGCTGTGGGTTTGTCGTATATGGCCTTTATTATGTTGAGGTAGGTTCCCTCTATGCCCACTTTCTG
Source organism: Balaenoptera musculus (assembly GCF_009873245.2). Taxonomy (NCBI): domain Eukaryota; kingdom Metazoa; phylum Chordata; class Mammalia; order Artiodactyla; family Balaenopteridae; genus Balaenoptera; species Balaenoptera musculus. The sequence continues at coordinate 40,911,784 of NC_045799.1, forward strand.
GAGAGTTTTTATCATAAATGGGTGTTGAATTTTGTCAGAAGCTTTTTCTGCATCTGTTGAGATGATCATATGGTTTTTATTCTTCAATTTGTTAATATGGTGTATCACATTGATTGATTTGCGTATATTGAAGAATCCTTGCATCTCTGGGATAAATCCCACTTGATCATGGTGTATGATCCTTTTAACGTCCTGTTGGATTCTGTTTGCTAGTATTTTGTTGAGGATTTTTGCATCTATATTCATGAGTGATATTGGTCTGTAATTTTCTTTTTTTGTAGTATCTTTGTCTGGTTTTGGTATCAGTGTGATGGTGGCCTCATAGAATGAGTTTGGGAGTGTTCCTTCCTCTGCAGGTTTTCAGAAGAGTTTGAGAAGGATGGGTATTAGCTCTTCTCTGAATGTTTGATAGAATTCACCTGTGAAGCCATCTGGTCCTGGACTTTTGTTTGTTGGAAGATTTTTAATCACAGTTTCAATTTCATTACTTGTGATTGGTCTGTTCATATTTTCTATTTCTTCCTGGTTCAATCTTGGAAGGTTATACCTTTCTAAAAATTTGTCCATTTCTTCCAGGTGGTCCATTTTGTTGGCATAGAGTTGCTTGTAGTAGTTTCTTAGGATGCTTTGTATTTCTGCGGTGTCTGTTGTAACTTCTCCTTTTTCATTTCTAATTTTATTGATTTAAGTCCTCTCCCTCTTTTTCTTGATGAGTCTGGCTAATGGTTTATCAATTTTGTTTTTCTTCTCAAAGAGCCAGCTTTTAGTTTTATTGATCTTTGCTATTGTTTTGCTTCTATTTCATTTATTTCTGCTCTGATCTTTATGATTTCTTTCCTTCTGCTAACTTTGGGTTTTGTTTGTTCTTCTTTTTCTAGTTCCTTTAGGTGTAAGGTTAGATTGTTTATTTGAGATTTTTCTTGTTTCTTTAGGTAGGCTTGTATAGCTATAAACTTCCCTCTTAGAACTGCTTTTGCTGCATCCCATAGGTTTTGGATCGTCGTTTTTTCATTGTCATTTGTCTCTAGGTACTTTTTGATTTCCTCTTTTGATTTCTTCAGTGATCTCTTGGTTATTTAGTAACGTATTGTTTAGCCTCCATGTGTTTGTGTATTTTACGTTTTTTTCCCTTTAATTGATTTCTAATCTCACAGTGTTGTGGTCAGAAAAGATGCTTGATATGATTTCAATTTTCTTAAATTTACTGAGGCTTCATTTGTGACTAAGATGTGATCTATCCTGGAGAATGTGCCGTGCGCACTTGAGAAGAAAGTGTAATCTGCTGTTGTGGAATAGAATGTCCTATGAGTATCAATTAAATCTATCTGGTCTATTGTGTCATTTAAAGCTTGTGTTTCCGTATTAATTTTCTGTTTGGATGATCTGTCCATTGGTGTAAGTGAGGTGTTAAGTCCCCCACTATTATTTTCTTACCATCGATTTCCTCTTTTAGAGCAGTTAGCAGTTGCCTTATGTATTGAGGTGCTCCTATGTTGGGTGCATATATATTTATAATTGTTATGTCTTCTTCTTGGATTGATCGCTTGATCATTATGTAGTGTCATTCCTTGTCTCTTGTAAGATTTTTTATTTTAATGTCTATTTTATCTGATATGAGTATTGCTACTCCAGCTTTCTTTTGATTTCCCTTTGCATGGAATATCTTTTTCCATCCCCTCACTTTCAGTCTGTATGTGTGCCTAGGTCTGAATTGGGTGTCTTGTAGACAGCATATATATGGGTCTTGTTTTTGTATCCATTCAGCAAACCTGTGTCTTTTGGTTGGAGCATTTAATCCTTTCACGTTTAGGGTAATTATCGATATGTATGTTCCTATTACCATTTTCTTAATTGTTTTTGGGGTTTTTTTGTAGGTCCTTTTCTTCTCTTGTGTTTCCCACTTAGAGAAGTTCCTTTAGCATTTGTTGTAGAGCTGGTTTAGTGGTGCTGAATTCTCTTAGCTTTTGATTATCTGTAAAGCTTTTGATTTCTCCATCGAATCTGAATGAGATCCTTGCTGGGTAGAGTAATCTTGGTTTTAGGTTCTTCCCTTTCCTCTCTTTAAGTATATCATGCCACTCCCTTCTGGCTTGTAGAGTTTCTGCTGAGAAATCAGCTGTTAACCTTATGGGAGTTCCCTTGTATGTTATTTGTCGTTTTTCCCTTGCTGCTTTCAATAATTTTTCTTTGTCTTTAATTTTTGCCAATTTGATTACTATGTGTCTCGGCGTGTTTCTACTCAGGTTTATCCTGTTTGGGACTCTCTGTGCTTCCTGCACGTGGGTCCTATTTCCTTTCCCATGTTAGAGAATTTTTCAACTATAATCTCTTCAAATATTTTCTCGGGTCCTTTTTCTTTCTCTTCTCCTTCTTGGACCCCTATAATGCGAATGTTGTTGAGTTTAATGTTGTCCCAGAGGTCTCTTAGGCTGTCATCATTTCTTTTCATTCTTTTTTCTTTATTCTGTTCCGCAGCAGTGAATTCCACCATTCTGTCTTCCAGGTCACTTATCCGTTCTTCTGACTCAGTTATTCTGCTATTGATTCCTTCTAGTGTAGTTTTCATTTTAGTTATTGTATTGTTCATCTCTGTTTGTTTGTTCTTTAATTCTTCTAGGTCTTTGTTAAACATTTCTTGCATCTTCTCCATCTTTGCCTCCATTCTTATTCCGAGGTCCTGGATCATCTTCACTATCATTATTCTGAATCCTTTTTCTGGAAAGTTGCCTATCTCCACTTCATTAAGTTGTTTTTCTGGGGTTTTATCTTGTTCCTTCATCTGGTACATAGCCCTCTGCCTTTTCATCTTTTCTATTTTCCTGTGAATGTTGTTTTTGTTCCACAGGCTGCAGGATTGTAGTACTTCTTGCTTCTGGTGTCTGTCCTCTGGTGGATGAGGCTATCCCAGAAAAATTATTTAAGGAACTCTAGGAACCTAGTACTTAAAAAATTAGATATAATAAATTTCCAGTCATCATAAATATTTTGATTTTACCTTCAGTTAAATATGAGACCAAGATGAGTCTTCATTTTGTCATAATGCTATAATAATGGCTTGATTATTCAACATGAAGAATCCTTTTAGTGGAACCATTTTTCAGCTCATTTGTAAAGAAAAAATAACATAAAGTGATTTCTGTGAGCTGCAGTGTTGGCATTGTATGAAGTTTGGTGGTAGTAGTGATGATGGTGGTGATGATAATAGTGATGATGATACAGCCATCTCAACAACACAACATGTATGAGTTGAGAACATTAACATTTAAAAAATGTACATTCCCTTCTTGTCAATAAATCTTGTTTCATGTTTTTTAATTTTTTATGACGTGTTGAGGTGTCATTAGCAAATTAGAATGTTAATCTTGGAAAGCTTGTACATTTTGGTAAATGCAAAATAATAAAGTATTTCAAATTTTGCCAATCAGTTCTTCTCTGCCCAATCAAGGGTTAAGCTATTTTAGGTAAATTTTAGTAAAATTTAAATTTGTAAACTATGTTGGCTTTTATAGAGAGAAAATACTTTATAGAATTAAAAATAGTAAACTAATGTAAAGCATTGTCTAATATGCAAATAAATATCATAAGAGTGGCTATTTTGTAACTGTAGTTTAATAATGACTTAGGCAAAAGAGTAGCACATTTGCTATTAAAATAGGTATAAATTAATGTCAGACAAAAGGGTGGGTAGATTATTATGTAACTGGAAAATAAATCAGGTTGAAAAAGTTTAATGGTCAGTAAAATTACATATCTGTATTTGAAAGAAATGATTAGAAAATAAATGTCTTTTTAATATTAATAATAAATGGATGTTTTCCACCTCAGTGATATAAATTGGAGTAAAACTTTGATGGCTTTTCCATTATCTATTGATATAAGTAATATAGCTAATGGATTCCCTTGATTATGCCTTAACTGGAATGTCTCTATTGGAAAAGTCATTCTTAGATTTTTAACAATTACTCATCCTGTATTACAGAAAACTGTTGAGCGTAACATGTGGTTTGATTAAGAACATTTTAAGCGATTTAGAATTAACTCAACGTGGGAAATAATTGAGTTTACCTGGACTCATTTTATCAGAGAAGTCACACTGATTTATTAGGCTGGGAAATGGCATGGTGAATCTGGATAACTTCTCTGCTCAGCATCAGAATTTCAGAGTGCTCATTCTAGCTTCATTGCAGTACTTGATGGTTTTAAAAGTGTGTTCTTCCTTACAGTGACCACTGGCCACATGTGGCTTTTGAGTATTGAACTATGGCTAGTACATATGTATTGTTAGTGTAAATTCCATACAAGATTTCAAAAACTTAGCAAGGAAAAAAAATTCAAAATATCTCATTAATAGTTTATTACATTGATTATATGTTATTATATTGGTAATATGTTGAAATGATAATATTTGGGATATATTAGATTTAAATAAAAGTTAAATTAGTTTCATCTACTTCTTTTTTACCTTTTTTAATGTGACAACCAGAAAATTTAAGATTCCATATGTGGCTCACATTTATGGCTTTCATTATATTTCCTTTGGATGGCACTTTCCTAGACAGCCTCTTAATTGCTAGGTTGCAATTTGCTCACTGGAGCAATGGAGGAATTAGACTAAAATAATCTTTAAGACCTTTTATAGCATCAAAATTCCGTTTTTTTCTCCTATATAGTTAAGTTAGGTTGCTACTTCTGTTCCCCAAATATTTATATTTCATCCAGCTATGTTTTACCTTGAAAGATAAAGCAATATAGAATATCAGCGTAGTGCTTTGCCAAGCATTTTGGAAGATTTGGTATATAGTATATCAGTCACTCCCATTTGGTATTTATTCTGACACAGATAAGCTAATTTTTGCTTAATGGATTTCAGTTATTCTTTGAGATGCTTAATATCAAATGTTCTGGTCTTAAAGTAAATGTATCTGTTGAATCCCGAGGGAGCTCATTTTACTGCCATTACTCATTTTTCCTGGCATACGAAGAAACTATGATAATGGAATTTTGTATTATTGTGCCTTTGTGCTTGTAGTTTATCCTCAGCAAATTTTCGATAATTCAGTGTAAACTACTGAATAAAAGACAGCAGATATAATAGTCCAGTGTGTGATAGGACTTTATTTGGGTTATTTCCCTGTATTTGTAAGGTAGTAGTTTTAACTAATGTAAAAAGTTATGTCAGTGGTTTACTAACATAGCTAATGATTATAAGACTCTTAAAATACTTTTATTCTTATGGGTTAATGCAAACTCAAGGACTTGTTAAAGTTATGTAGTTCAGAATGTTAGCAGTGGAATCTTCAAACTATATTTTAGATGGTATTTACTTATTGGTACATAGATTATTCAAAAAAACTAAGTGGACCAAGAATCTGTAATTATAGATTCTAGACTTTATCACCACCATCACCATTTACTAAGTGAACAACTGGTGGAATTCACTTCATATCTCTAAGCTTCAATTTCTAGCCTCACTAGCCTTTCAGAGCTGTACATAAAGTAAGATTATGATATGTGTGAGTGCCCTCTGAAGCTCTGCATAAACGTAAGGTATTTGAGGTGCAGGTGTAGTTCTCTCCTGAGTATTTAAATGTTTCACCCTATTCCTCCATACACCAGGCTGAAGGGAATAGAGAAATCTCGTTGTGAGCACAAACCCACTCTCTGTTTTTACCCAGACAGCTTTACCCCTTGCCTGTTTGGACTGTCCATTTCTAGCTTTCATCCTCCCCAGCTCTCTAGTCAGTTAGCTCTACTCTTTGGGTCCTGATAAATTGCCACCTTAGGTTTCTTATTTTAATGGTAGGTTGGATGCATGTCTCTTGCTCTGGCCCATGTGTGGATTTGTGCCTGTCTCCAGAGCCATGCAACACAGCTCTGGTTCAGAATGACTTCCATAGCTAACCTCAGACCTGTGCTATCCAGGCTGGATCTATGGTATCCATGGCTTTCTAGGACAGTAAAGAAGGCTCCACTGACAGGTTGAATCTAAGCTTGCTGTTGGTTAAATAGAACGAGGCTGAGATCTGGATATGTGTTTACCCCTCAAAGAGCTAGTGTTTTAGATCAGAGAAAGTGGAGAGGTAGAAGGCAGAGGTTATCATTACAGCTTGGAGTAACTTCCAGTTTGACATTTCATTATGAAAGCTGATTATAACCAAGATATTGTCTGAAATAGAATACATATGAAACATGTTTAGTTCAGAAGGTTAGGAAACTTGTGAACTAGCATGTTATCATGGATGTTGAAGGCATGTCTGATATATGGGGTCCATGTATTTCAGTAAGGAATGGTGGAAAGGCAAACTGAGCTGAATATTAGAAGTGAATAACCTGGTACACAAGTCCTTTGTGATCTAACTCCATTTTATTTTATAGGTTTTTTTTCACCTTCTCTCCTTTAGTCATGCCAAGGGTCAGAAAATTGAATATATTCTATATTCCTTGGTGTAGTTCTCCTTTTTCCTGCTTTTCACATTTTCTTACCTTATTTCCTCTGCCTGGAATCTCTTTCTCCTTCTGGGTTCAAGCCATCTCATATGTAGTCTTTAAGACTCATCCATGCAAATCCTGGCTTCCCTCCTTCTCTTCCTTGCCCACCTTTGGGGAGAGGAGGTCCCCAACACAAAAGCAATTCCTCTTTCTTCTTAACTCCTGCTGAAATTTTATCATAAGTATAACTTCTTCCAGTTTTCTATTCATATCTTAGCTTTATTATTGCTGTCTATCTGTGAACGTTTGTGTCACTCCAAAATTCATATGCTGAAGCCCTGACCATCAAGGAGGTGGGGCCTTTGGAAGTAGTTAGACTTAGATGAAGTCCTGAGGGTGGAGCTCCCAGAATGGGATTAATGTCCTTATAAGTAGAGGAAGAGACATCAGAGCTTTATCTCTCCTTCCATGGGGATACAACTAGAAGGCGGCTTTCTGCAAGCCAGGAAGAGGGCTCTCACCCCAAACCGCAACTTTTGGCACCTTGATCTTGGACTACCCAGACTCCAAAACTGTGAGAGATAAAAGTTTGTTATTTAAGTCCCCTAGTCTGTGGTATTTTGTTATAGCAGTCCGAGCTAAGATGGAAGTATTATGTCTGATGCACAACACATAATTTTAGTATAAAGCAGCTTATAAATTGGGGTTGGACTGAACCCCAATTTGTAGATTAATTTGGGGAGAATTGACATCTTTACAATATTGAGTTTTCCAACCCATGAAGATCGTGTATTGACGCATGTATTTAGGTCTCCTTTAATTTCTGTTAGCATTGTTTTGTAGTTTTCAGTGTATAGCTCTTACATATCTTTTGTCAAATGTATCCCTAATTATTACATATTTTTGATACTATGGTAATTTGTTTTATTCAACTGTTTCTAGAAATAAAATTTTTAAACACTGCTCTTTTATCCTGCAACACACACTGCTAAACTTATTAGTTCTAGTTGATTTTTTTTTTTTTTGTACAATATCTAATATTTTCTACATACTGGATCATGTTACCTTTCATTTACTATTTACTTCTTCCTTTCCGGTATGGGTATCTTTTTTTTTTTTTTGCCTTGTCTTATATTGCCTTATTACAATGGCTAGAATTATCAGTACAATGTTGAATAGAAGTTGTATAAGCAGACATCCTTGCCTCATTCCTGATCTTAGGGGGAAAGTGTTCACTCCTTCACCATAAAATATAATGTTAGCTGTGGGTTTTTTTGGCTGTGCCGCGCGGCACCTGGGATCTTAGTTCCCCAACCAGGGATCAAACCCATGCCCCCTGCATTGGAAGCATGGAGTCTTAACCACTGGACTGCCAGGGAAGTCCCCAGTTGTGGGTTTTTTAATACATGTTGACTGTTGTTCCTAGTTGGCTGAGAAGTCCTATTTTTATTTTTTTCCTTTAATCAAGTATTGATACTAGATTTTGTCAAATTTTTTTGTTTGTTTCTATTGAGATGATTATGTGTTTTTTGTTAATCTGCTCATATGGTGAATTATGTGGGTTGAATTTCATATGTTAAACCATCACTTATTCATCATTGCATTCATGAATAAACCCCATTTGGTCATAATATATTATCTTTTTTATATATTGTTGGATCTGATTCACTGAAATTTTATTTAAGATTTTTGTATGTGTGTTGATTTGGGATATTGGCCTGAAAATTTCCTTTCCTGGAGTATCTTTTTCTGGTTTTGATATTAGGGCAGTGTCTCAAAGACTGTGCTAGGAAGGCAACTTTCTGCGAGAGTTTTGTATTGAATGGAGTTGGTATTGTTTGCTCTTTTAAGTGTTTGGTGGAATTCACCAGTGAAGATATCTTGTCCTGGAGTTATTTATTTATATTAATATATAAATGGAAAGTATTCCTTGTATTTAATGGAAAGGCTTTTAACTACAAATTTAATTTCTACAGTATATATATAGGGCTATTCAAATTATCTCTCTTTTTTTCTTTTGCAGAAGCTTTGATATTCTGAGTTTTTCGATTAATTTGTCCATTTCACCTACATTGTCAAATTTATTGGCATGAAGGTGTTCATAATATTTCCTTATTTTTTTTTTTTAATTTTATTTTTAGTTGTGTTGGGTCTTCGTTTCTGTGCGAGGGCTCTCTCTTGTTGCGGCAAGCGGGGGCCATTCCTCATTGCGATGTGCAGGCCTCCCACCATCGTGGCCTCTCCTGTTGTGGAGCACAGGCTCCAGATGTGCAGGCTCAGTAATTGTGGCCCACGGGCCCAGTTGCTCCGCAGCATGTGGGATCCTCCCAGACCAGGGCTTGAACCTGTGTCCCCTGCATTGGCAGGCAGACTCTCAACCACTGCACCACCAGGGAAGCCGTATCTTTTTAATATATGTATAATCTGTAGTCATGTCACTCTGCTGAGTCCTAATTTGTTAATTTCTTTCTTTTTTTTTCCTCTTCAGCTGACTAGAGATTTATCAGTCATATTGATCTTCTTAAAGAAACAAATTTTTATTACACTGATTTTTCTCTGTGGTTTTCCGTTTTTTATTTCATTAATCTCCACTCTGATTTTTCTTTTTTTCTGGCTTACTTTGTGTTTCATTTACTCTCATTTTTCTGGTTTCTTAAAGTGGAAGCAAAGAAACCTTAGCTTGAGACCTTTCTTCTTTCCTAGTATAGGTAATTTAGTGTTATAAATATACCTCTAAGTACTGCTTTAGCTGCAATGCACAAAATTTGGTGTACTGTGTTTTAATTTTATTCAGCTGCACATACTTCTAAATTCTCTCTTAATTTCATCTTTGACCTGTGGGTTATTTAGAAGTGTATAATTTATTTGGAGTATTTGAAGAGTTTCCCAGATACCTTTCTGTCATGGATTTCTAATTTAATTCCATTGTGATATGAGAAGAAACTTAGTGTGACTTCAGTCCTTTTAAATCTGTTGACACTAGTTTTAAGGTATAAGATGTTGTGTATCTTGGTAAATTTCCATATGCTCTGTGTATTCTGGTCTTGTTGGGTGGAATGTTTTGTAAATGTCAATTAAGTCAAGTTTGCTGATAGTCTTATTCAATTTCTTTACTGATTTTCTTTCTACTTATTCTATTAATCATTGAAAGAGTGGTATTATAATCTCACTGTAGATTTGTGTATTTATCCTTGCAGTTCTGTCAGTTCTATTATGCACCTGATCTTTGTTATTAGGTGCATAAATATCTAAGATCATTATGTCCTCTGATGAATTGGTCCTTTTATCATTATGAATTGGCTCTCTTTATTTTTGGCCATACTATTTTCTCTGAAATCTGCTATTTCTGATAATAATGTAGTCACCCTAGTTTTCTTATATTAATGTTAGCATGATTTATCTTGTATCATACTTTTACCTTTAACTTTTTTTTGTGCCTTTTATTTATTGTAGTCAACATATAGTTTGGTATTGATTTTACGATCTGATCTGACAATTTTTGATACAAATTTTAATTGGTATGTTTAGACCACTTACATTTAATGGAAATATTGACATACAGGCATACCTCGGAATTATTGTGGGTTAGGTTCCAGACCACTGCAATAAAGAGACTATCACAGAAAAGCAAGTCGCATGACTTTTTTGTTTCTCAGTGCATATAAAAGTTATGTTTACACTATACCATAGTCTATTAAGCATGCAATAGCATTATGTTTAAAAAGAGAGCATGCCTTAGTTTAAAAATACCTTATTGCTAAAATATGCTATCATTCGAGCCTTCAAGTCGTAATCTTTTTGCAATAGTGACATCAAAGATCACTGATCACAGATCATGATAACAAACATAATAGTAATGTAAAAGTTTGAAATATTGTGAGAATTACCAAAATGTGGCACAGACACATAGTGAGAATATGCTGTTGGAAAAATTGTGCTGATAGACTTGCTCAACACAGAGTTGTTATAAACCTTCAATTTGTAAAAAAACACAATGTCTGTGAAGCACCATAAAGTGCAATAAAAGGAGATATGCTTGTAGCTGGGTTTAAATATACCATCTTGTTAGTTTTATATTGTTGGCTCTTTAGTTATAAATTTTTTTAGTTGTTTCTTTGTGGTTTACAGTGTACACATTGAATTTACCACATTATAACCTTCAAGTAATAATGTAATGTTTTACGTATATTATAAGAATCTTAAAACAATATATTTTCATTGTCCCCTTTCGGCCTCTGTGCTATTTTTGTTTATCTATTTATCTTTATCTTTTATCTTTTATATTTATATATATAAATATATATTTATTTATTTATATTTATCTTTTTTATTTTTTATCTTTTATATTTATATTTATCTTTTACTATTTATATTTAAATATATTAAAAAACCCCACAATACATTGTTATAAGTTTTGCCTTCAAAAGTCAGTTATATTTCAAAGAGATTTCAAAATTAGGAAAAAAATCTGGTGTATTTACCCAAATATTTACCATTTCCAGTGCTTTTCATTCCTTTGTGTTCATCTGTATTTTCACCTGTTAATCACTTTTTTTCTGCCTGAAAGCCTTTCTTTAATATTTCTTACAGTGTGGTTTGGCTGGCAGTGAATTCTTTTAGTATTTGTATATCTGAAAAATTCTTTATACCTGAAGAAATCCTCGTTTTGCCTTCGTTTTTAAAACATATTTTACTGAGTATAAAATTCTAGGTTGACAGTTTTTTCTTTCTTTCAGTACTTTAAAGCTGTCCCTCCTCTGTCTTATGGCTTATATTGTTGCCTTTGATAAGTCTGTTGTCATTCTTATCTTTGTTACTCTACATAAGGTGTAATTTTTCTCTAGCTCCTCTTAAGCCTCTATTTATCACTGTTTTAAAGTAATTTGGTTATAATTTACTTTGGCAGAGCTTTCTTCACATAGCTTGTCCTTGTTGAGTTTCTTCATTCTATGGGTCTGTAGACCCGTATATCAGTATATGTTCATGGATATGGAAAATTCTCTTAATATTTTTCCAGGAGGAAAAAACAAATTGAAGAAGACTATGGGCAATATGACTTTTGGAGTGTGTACTTTATGAGAAATATGGTATTGTGAGAGAGGGCAATGTTTACTTTTTACTTTATGCCCTTCTTTACTGCTCAAAATTTTGCAGTTTGCTTGTATTATATAAAACAAATATTTAAAATAAATTCAATATTCATAATAAATAAATTCAATATTTAAAATATTCAATATTTAAAATAAATAAATAGAATTAAACTAAAATAGTCTTTTCTTCAGTTAAACTAATCAGAATCTAACTCTAGGTAAGTCACATTTATTTCTTCTTTGGTATATTCTGCCTTATTTGACAGCCAGCCATCCAATCAGTGTGTTTATCTGTATTGACTCAAAAAACTCAGCATGTTATTTCCTTTTCTTTTGTAAGTCTCCACCTGTCAGCATTGATGACTAGCATTGTGAAAAGGCATCTCAGTAGTTTTGTTGGTTCACAAATCTGTTTGTCTTTTTTACTTTTCTAATTCAACCTAAAGTCTGCCACCATATACTTTAGTTCCATCTTTTTTTTGTAATCTCAGTCATGATTCTGTTTTGTTTCCCCCTCTGCTAAACTATGATACTGAACATGTATGGAAGAGGGTATGTCAACACTGTTTCTTCCTGCCTTGGAGCCACAAATTGAAGTGACATACACCAGCTGTTACCTTCTCTGAACAGGCAGCTTGGCAACAAACTAAAGATTTTTTGGTATACTGCAAGTCTAGTCAATTCTTTTAATATTTGCAGATATATAAATATTTTCATAGCACATAGTATGCATTAGCTGTTTTCCTTGCAATAAATAGCTATTATAGTTAGATGATAATTGTGTGTTTGCATGTGTATGTGTGTTTCAAGCTCAATGTCTTCTGACTTTAATTTTTGTTGCCTGGAATTAAAAATTATGAACCCTGATGGGCCGTGACTCTTAGTGTGTTTTTCTAAAACAGTTAAGTTCTGGTTGTACTCTCTGCAATTTTCAGTACCTTTGAAAATATGACCCAGAAAGTGTTTTGGAATAAAATGTGCCCAAGAGAATTGTGTTTATCCTATTCATTTGCTGCTCATGCTAAATTGTTTCCTTATCGTGATCTTTGTAAACATACTGCTCTAACTGTTCTAGTTTGGGTTCTCTTAGATTAAGCTTTTTATGAGAATGGTAGATGAAAAGGAGGATTCACATAATAGGGGAAGTGTGTGTGTGTGTGTCTGTATCTGTGTCTGCGTATGAGTGTGTGTATTTGCTGCAAATGTTAAATCCCAGAAATGTTCTGATAGTTCATAGGAGATCTGCCTCAGTTATGGCTGAATTGAATAAGAACTCTGATGTGATGCTCTAACAACAATGAACACATGATCCCCTTTCTTAGTGTCCCTTTAGGGTTGCCTAATAGGATCTCAGTAAGCCAACAATCATAAACAGAAAAATAAAACAAAATCCTTTTCTTTAGAAGAAAAAGAGTTTCAGAGTCTTGGGACCTTCAGTTTGATCATGTTGTTAGAATATACCCTTTTGTCAACCCCAGGAGGTTGGGGCTGTGTTTTAATGTCTGAGAAAGAGGAAGAGTCCACATTCTGCAGAGAGGAGACAGCTGCTTACATGGGTATACATAGACTCAAAAGTATTTAAATGGCTTTAATAAGTCAAAATAGCATATAAGTATATATATGTATATGTATACATATATATATAAAACACTTCAAAACGTGGAATTCATATTTAATTTATAAAGGTGTCAAGTTGTCATTTCCTCTTTAAAATTTTTCTTATTTAGAAATAACAGAATGTGTAGTTTATGTTGGAATATGAAGGAAATTCTTTTATATTGGAATTTTCTCAAGATGAGAAAAATGTAAATTTCTGCATTTGTTTAAATTCTTTTGGAAATCAAAATGATCGCTTCTAAGGAGTCCATAAACAATGCTTATCAAGTTATTAGTTTATTGTACCCCTCAAAATTAACATTATTTTCACTGAGTGATTTTCAATAATTGAGGAAAAAGACAAGTACTTTACAGCTTAGTTACAAAGAATGATTTAGACATTGTCTTAATGTCTTTTACAGAAACAAAGCATTCTCCATATCTTCCAAAATTGTTAGTTGGCTTTATTTTAAATAAAAATCAAGGCATGGTATTGTTTCTTGTCTAATAGCCCAAAGAATATAAATCTCAAACTCTTCAGCAAATGATCAGAAGTTAATATCCAATCTTTGATGGAAACATACTTCAAATCATTAACTATAGAGGTTGACATAGAATTGTAGCATCAAACATAATATTTTAATTCTACAAACTAGAATTGGTGTATTTTTTGCCTATAAAACTGTACTACATCCTTACATGGAAGAGACAAATATCCTTTTTATGAAATATTAATCTCCAATAAACAAATACCTGGTTGTCCAAAAATGCCACAAAATGAGAATTTAGTTTAAAATAGTTGCAGGTGTGTAGTGCTTCCAGATGCCTGGGAAATAACAAATCTTATTAAGAAGTAAGCATTATCAATGAGGCCTCAGAGATTCCCATAGATGAAGCTCTAATAAACATGAGCTTTAAATCAAAATTTGTAAAGCACATAAGAATACAAAGGACCCAAAAGACTTTAGGTATTGGAATAATTAGATACAGAATAGAAATATATATGTTTAATGTGATCAAAGAAATAATTGGAGGAATTGAAAATAAAAGTAGGTAAATTAAAACAACCAGTTAAATTGGAGAAAAACAAAGGTAAATAATTACTATAAATTAAATGTATAGTAATTGAAACTGTAAATTAGACGGAATGAACGCATCTAATGAGTGAATTAGTGAAATATAGATTTGAAGAAGTTACCAATAAGACAGAAGAGAGATAAAGAGACACAACACATGAAAGAGAGATTAAGGGACATCATGGAAAGAGTTAGAATATACATTTAATCAGAGTTCCAGGATGAGATAATAAAAGAGTGGGGTTGAGGTGGCATTTGAAAATATAATAGCTAACAATCTTCCAGATGTGATTCGGGATGCACATATATACAAATCAAGACACATCAAAAAGAAATCTAAACCTAGAGACACCTTAGTGAAGCTGCAGTTCACCCAAAGCAGAAAAGATATTTTAATAACTAGAGAACAAAAACAGATTACCTAACAACAATGAGAATGACAGCTGGCTTAGCAAAAGCCACAACAGAAGCAGAAGCCAGTGTGATTGCTATCTTTAAAGTGAATAGTATTTCTAAAATTATATATAAAGTGAAATTATATACCAGTTATGAAGACAAATGAAAGAGACTTTTCAGAGAAACAAAAACTAAAGAAACTTATAGAGGGAGGACACCAGATATTTATATATTGAAAATCTAAAATAAAAATAGAAATATTGAGTAAAAACACATGTAAAATATGTGGAAAATCTAGTTATTGACTATATTTAAAATAGGTGTAATTTTTTGTGGTCCAGAAAAAGAAAGTACGATATTGGATAGTGGCATATGCAATAGAAGAGGGATAATTATTGATAAAGTATTCAATGTCTAGTATTTGAAAGGAAGATAAACATATCACTTAACTTTAGATATTAAGTTAATTATTCATGTTATAATTTAACCATTATTAACCATTGAAATAATAGAAGATATAAATTTCAAGCCAGTAAAGGAAATCAAATGACATGAAACAAGAAAATTTAATTAACACAAAAGAAAGTTTAAAAATAAGGAAGAGAAAGCAGGGCAGATAAGCACAAAATACCACTCTGAAAATAAATTCAAATATTTATCAGTAAGTACAATAAATCCATACGAACTAAACTCACTAAATAAATTTAAAAAGATTGTCAGGGTAGAGACATATTTAAAACACTGAAATTTAAAAGTAAAAAAAATAGGAAAAGAATGATGTAACAGGCAAATATCAACCAAAGAAAGATGACATAGCTATGATTACCTCATAAAGGTAGATTTTAAAGCAGGCATATTACTAGAGATAAAGAATTCTAAACTTACATGCATGTAATATGAAGTTCAAATGGAGAAAAACAAAAATTCACAAATCCAAGACCATATTGAGACTTGTAAACACATCTCTGACAGTAATTCCCAGCTTAAAAAATTCAGTAAGAATACAGAAGATTTGAAAGAACACTAAGGTGGTCAGTTAGCCTTTGAAGTAACTTGATAGTTAATACAACAGGGATGGTTATTTTGTAGGAAGCCTTTAATCAGAAGTCCTTTTAAGAATTGGCTACTTCAAGGCTTTAAATATCTTTATGTCTGATTATGGTGGAAGGATTCATTAATCAATATTAGAAGTGATTTATTTCTTCAGTGAAATGAATTCAAAATATGCGGTTCGTTAGAAATATTGTACAGGTTTCTCTGCTTAGGAATGAAGAGGGTTTAAGAATCAAGGGAGTCCAATAGCCTTCTGGGTGACCTTGTCTTGTCCTGTGTTCAGCCATGTTCAGGGCCTTCTGCCACTTGAACTCATTAGGAGGACGGCTGAATACTGCTGCTAGGATGGAGTTGAATCTGCTTCCATTGAGCAGGTCATGCGAAAGTGCTTGTCAGAACACTTAAATGAGCAGAGAACTGGGACTTCTTACAAATGTATATTTGTATGTATGGCTAAATCCAGTCTCAGAGCTTTTATTTGCAACATACCATGAATAGTTATAGTTTCATTGGAGAGAAGACCTAATTATGAGCAGCAGATATTTACATCAAAAAGAGTAGTAACTGTGAAGAATCTAATACATATAGGTTAGTTCACAACACCATGGTTCCATTCATTGACTGAAGGTCAAAATCCAAAATAACTGCAGTAATTGATGTGGAAATTTACTGATTTTATCTAATAAAAAATAAGATTATTTATCTCAAAACAATAATAACTTGAATCCTTACTATGGATTGTAACTGGGTGATTTTGACGGATAGAAAATGAGTATATTTATTGTAAAACAGGAAAAGAACTGAGAGTATATTTTATTTTATAGAATCATGAGAACCTTTTTGACAGCAGTTTGCTCATTTCTGGCATATCATGGGGAGAGCCCCAACAATGGGTAGCAGCTTTTCATTCTTCATCTGAGATAACCTTTTATTTGCATTAAGGATAGTAGTAAAAGTTGTGTAGGTCTCTGTCTGAAATATGCACTAGTTAAGTTCTTTGAATATTGCTTTTTACAAATGGAAAAGTAAATGGTTTAGATCTTGGTTTAGGAGTATTCTGATTTTATGTTCTTGTTAGTAAGCCATGAGGGAGAGTTTGTGGAGAATGAAGTAACTCACTAGAAAGAATGATATAAGGGTGGTAAATGATTTTTAGAACCAGGACAATACTAGATTGTGATTGTGTCACACTGTAATTGCTTTATCTACTGAAACTGCAAAATACGGTTATTTTTTCTTCTTTTGAATTCTTGTGATTTTTTCCTCCCTACCATTGTGTGGTTAGCTATCTTGCCCTTATCTACCCAACTAAATAGATGCTACATTCCTCAAGGATAGGAAGACATTCTCTTTGGCTTTCTTATATGCCCAATCTTGCTAGTCCTTTGCCTTGCATGTAGTTAATATCTAGTAAATATTTGTTAACTGACTAATTCCCTCAAATCCAGCACCTAGGGTTTTGGCAGCATCTCATTGGTCACTTGGTAAATACTTGAGTGTATCAGCTATTAATCATTGATCTTTCAGAAGCAGAGAGAGTTCTGATGACTTTAGCCCTAAATTACTTTTTGTTTCCTTGCAGGGAGGGCTCCAGCAGTTTTCAGTTTTGTGTCCCTCAACACCTAATAAAGAGCCTTTCTCAGGATGCGCCTTTGTATAAAGTTGAATTCAAATGTGGATTCTGCTGTCTGGGGAAACTAGACAAGGCTGCTGTAATGCAGCCTTGCAGATAGTTTTACAAAGCCTTAATGGCCTGCAGGCATTTTTTTAGCCACCATATTTTTCACCAATCCTTTAATCAGGATCTAGTGATACTACATCTGGTGGCAGTGAAAAGCCACAGTAAGAGAAGTATAGCACCATTTCTCCTGAATGTGGATTTAAGTTTCATTTAAACTGTTTCTTGCCCTGCTCTTTTTGGCTCCATTCTTGCTTTCTCTTAGCATTTCATCTGTGGATCCATACTCACTTATTTGGCAGGTATAATCTGCTCTTCCCTCCCATCCCCTATCCTTTTATAAACTTCTTACATTGTGTCACTCCTCTAGCTGATGGTGAGTTTGTTTTCTGGCTTCATAGGAGGCTTTGTGCCATTTTTTTTGAAATGAGCTGTTTCTGATTACGGTTTGTCAGTGTGGTCTGACTGCTAACATTGATTCCCAGCAGTCAACAACTTTGTCATATTGTTCAATATTAGGTTTCGATGTGTCATTTTAATAGACTAAAAAGCCATTCTCAGTAAAATTGAATTCCTGTGGGAATCATTGTTAAGGATGCTTTCAAAATGAAGAAAAATGTTGTAATGCTTTGGAGATTTCACTGAGAAGGCATCAGGTGACTACATTTACTGAAACTGCCCCTGTTTTAGCTGGATTTTATATTCTGAAAATGAATTTTAAAACTTGCTTGCCTTTATTTAGGCAAAACATGATTCACAATAATTAAGCTTTATGAGCTTTTTCATTTAGTCAGGTCTTAGAACATTTTTATTTTTGTTTCTGACAGAATGAAAATATTTGCTCTTTTTTCACATTTCTATGTGTGACCCTAACTAAATTCAGGGCTGGGCCAAGACATATGGATGTCCCAATCAGACTAGACATCTGGTGCTTCTACAGACTAGTATTATTTACCTTAATGCTACATGGTGAAAAGAGCAGGCTTTGGAACCAGACTGTGTGGGTTCAAATCCCACCTCTGTCATTCACTGGTTGTGTGACTTTCAGTGTTAATTTCTCTGTGCCTCAGTTTTTCATCTATAAAATGGGGATAGTAATAGTACCTTCTTTACGGAATTATTGAATGAGTTAATATACCTGTAATATGTGTGTACACTTCATAATGTGCATACCTCATATTTAGATCTCAGTAAATATTATTTGTTATACCTATTATACTGTTATTGTTGATCTTTGAAAGTTGTCAGTGTCCAACATTTATTGGAAGACATTCCTCAGCCATACATGGGTAGGAATGCAGAAATAACCAAAGATTACCCTGTTTATTGACCCAGCGGTTTATCTGTGACACCAGATTTGCATTCTTTGGTTAACAGAAAGTCCTGCAGTAGAATACACCGGCTCTCCTTGGGTCGCAGTGTGGAGCCCTCCATGATTACTTAAGCAGGCTTTTAGGAGTCTTGATTTTCCTTCCCCACCAATTCTTCCTTGAGAGAAGTTCTAAGTAATGTTTTCCACATTTAAAAAATTTCCAGAGGTGGTGTTTTGTTTATCTTGTCAGCCATCTAGATAGTCCATCCTTAATCACCCCTGCTATATATATTGCCTGAGGCTCAACTAACAAGATCTCAGTCCCTGCTTCAGAGGGATTTAGGACCTGGAAGGGCTCCAAAGAAAGCAGAGTGGACAGACCCTACTAAGCATTCGGGTATCTGTACGGACCCATTAGCCGCAGACATGGCAATAGAGAGCTCTTAGTTGAATAAGGTCTTAATCTCTGTGTGGACTTGTTTAACAGGGACAGATAAAGTAAGGTTTGCCTCTAGAGAGAAACTTGGTTGATTCCAGAGAAAGTCTTTATTTGCCACAGAGTCTGGAGCTAGCAATGAACTCATCTTAGTGCTGTTTGTAGTATGTGCCTCACATTTAGGCCTGGTTGAGTCAAAGTAACCCAGTGTATCCTACTTCTGTGTCTTGGCTAAACTACTACACACGGAACCCTCATCCCTGCTGCATTTGCTGCCCAGGTCATGATGTCTAGAGCTTAGTCTCGCTGGTATACGATATGAATTTTGAAACTGTTTTGTCAGTTTGACTGAGTCTTACTTTGCCACATTCTGTCTGCCAGTCTTGCTCTGGCCCTCTAGGCCCTGTTAGTTTGTTTTTTTCCCCCAACCTTGAGTGCTATGCCAGGCAAATGGTAGGCCCTCAGTAAATGCTGGTAGAACATAACTCTTGGATCTCCTAGCAGTGGGAGCCTGTGTAATTTGCCATGTCCATGCATTTGGCTTTGACCTGGGTGTCCCTGTAACTGTACTTTCTCAGTGTTCAGTGAGCCCCCTGGCACAGTGGCAAGCGCTGTGCCTATCACCTTATATTCAGAATCTCATTTTATCCACACAGAAACCCTAAATTACAAGTATTTTTATTATTATACCCATTTTGTAGATGAGGTAACTGAGACCCAGAGAGTCTAAGTAACTTACCTGTAGTCATCCAGGTCAAGTGCCTGTTGAAAATGGAATTCAAATCCAGGTCTGTCTGACTGTAGAGCCAGAGATCATTATCTCTACTGTTTTCTGTTTTCCACATCAGTTTCCACATCAGAGGATGTTCCTAGGAGTCAGCTAACCCATAGATGAAGTCCATATTTCATCCAGCTGGGCTAAGTTCTCACCATATGTGACCCCCTGCCCATGGTTGGTGGTTTGCCTGAGCTGCTCTTGCTGAGATTCTCGTGAACTTGAGGCTAGTGTTCTTACCCACTGCTTGGGTTGAGGAAGGCTTTGTTCTCAGAAAGTTCAAGGACTACACAAGTGAGTGGGATGGAAACTCCAGCTGCTGAGCTGCATCAGACCTGCCGGTTTCTTTAGAAGAGACTTGGCGATGGAGCAAGCTGTAGCCCTTCTCCTACCCCCAAGGCGTTCACCATTCCTGTGGTAGGTAGACACCGGGATTTTCAATTGCAAGCCCCTACCACTGCTTGTCTGAGAGCTGGCTCTGGCTCCTGAAGCCAGCTCAGCTCTGAGGGAGTGAGGAGGCACACCAGGAGTGCTAGGGAGCTCATGGCTGGGATCCCTCAGTCAATGACTTTCAAGAGTTGGTGGACAAGGAATTAGTTTCTTTTAAACTTTAGTGTGCTTAAGCATCTTGGAGAGTTGTTTTAAAATTATTAAGTCAGAAATGAGGTCCATAATTTGCATTTCTAACAAGCTTCCAGATGATGCTGACCCTTGAATCACACTTTGAGTAGCAAGGCTCTAGCTCCTTGTCTCTCATTTGGGAAAAATAAGAGGTTTATTGTATACTATCTTCTAAGTTTCTTAGCAGAATTAAGCTATAATTGCCTGTAAAGGTAACCTGCTAAGTAGTGAATATTTAATTATTTTTTTCCCTTTCCCTTCTGACTTCCCCATTTTTCTACCCATGCTCCCTGGCGTCAGCGTCCCGGTGAACTACTGGAACTCTCATGCTTATCTCAGTGTCTGTTTCTGGTAGAACCCGATTTAAGCAGGTGACTCCACCAGCTTCTAGAATGAATAGCTCACCAGGATAGTGTGACTGTCCCAGTGCTCAAGATTTCAGCTGCCATGATGTCATCCTCATGGACCTGTTCCAGGGAAGTCTCTTCTCACTGGGCATGAGGTAGCCCAGGTTGAGGTGGTCAGAGCTTGGCCTGTATTGATCTTAGAGTGTTTACAGATGAAGGCATAGCTGGCATTCTTCCCTTGGGGATTTGCCAGGACTGTTATTTGAGAGAAAGATACTGTGTTCCTGCTGTAGAAACTCTAGCGTGTATAGACTCAATGTGAACCAAGATTCCCAAGTACTCTGGGGTAACTTTTTCCCTTAAGGGTGAAAAAAAACCAAAGATGGAAATCCCCAAACCTAAGAAGTTAATCACAATCTTGAGGATTTGTCAGGGATAAGGATTAGGGAGTGGTTAGTCACCTGTATGCTCTCACTCTGAATTCCTGTTCCCAACTGCAGTCCCTTTTAACCTCTCTACTTGCTGCTGCCACTCTCTGGTTCTCATTAACTCCAGATTTAAACATGGTTCCTTCTGCTTCACTCCCAGCATGCTGTTCAGTGTGTTAGACCTCTCCTGAAGATCTGAAGTGAAAGGATGAGAACTATTTAGGGAACACTTAAAATTCAGCATCACTAAGATGCCACATCACTAAGAGTCACTATCATTTTCTATCACTAAGAATCAGTATCTCAGTTAGTAAGGTTTGGCGTGTATTTCTGCTACCAGGCTTCCCATCCTGGTGGCTAGTTCTTCTGTTGGCCCCTAGGTCCCACTTTATTTCTCATCTGCTCTGAATCCAAGCCCTTCTCTATTAGAGCCTCCCTATATGGTTATTCAGGATGTAGACTGTACAAACTCCATGGGGTACAAGTCACATAGACTGCAAAAGGAATGACATCCCCTGGAGTTTGTGCAACCTGACAGCTCTGCTTTCTCTCAATCCCAAAAGACTCAGATCCCACTTCTAGAAAGCCAGGGGAAGTTGAAACTTTCTGTTATTTTATTATACTTGTGTTGCAACCTCTATTTTCCAGAAGTACCCCAGCATCCTACGTTAGCATAACCAAAAGTCTCATTAAAGTATTTTTTCCCCAACACAAAAGAATGGTTCTCTTTCTATGGGGAATTCTATCTTCCTTCTAAGCTCAAATTGTGTCCAGCTTCTAAAATTGCAACTTCTCTGACCGCTCCTTCTATTTAGTTGAGTGAAGGATGACACAAGTCCTATCTATAGGCCTTAATCAAACGTACCACTGTGAGGTCCACCATCTCAGCTGTGGCCTTGGCCCTTGGGGAAGTTCCCTCCAGGCCCTGCTAGAACTAGCTTTTCATCTTGATGTTGCCCTGCTTCCAAGGCAACCTTAGAAAACCTTTCAATTGAAGATGTCACCTTGGCCTTAATGCAAGCAGTTCTTCCATCCCCCGAAAAAGACCAAAGGCACAGAAAAGTTTGAGATCTAAGCCATTCTCAACCACTAGGAGTGGTTGCAGATCAAGGAAAAGATCGAATTCCAGAATCCATATCCTATATTCATGCTAGTCATGATGGGGGAGGGGGGGTGGTGGAAACACAGAGATAGACCTAAGACAAAGCTCTCAAAGGGGCCTAAATAGAGTTATCAGGTCTGTAACCCTTGGGAATTTACATAATATTTCAATCTGCTCAGCTGTAAAATGGAGATGATAATCTCTACCTTACAAGGCTGTTATGAGGATTAAACAAGCTAATGTTTGTAAGGTTCTTAGCATTGGGTCTGACAAGTAATAAATTCTCAAAAAAAAATTCTATTGCCATAGAACCTCTAAATCTGTGCTTCTGGGGGGTGTGGTGTCATGATTTAGCCTGCTAGCTTTCCTTAAATAATTTGAATCCACCCAGCAAAGGGAAAAGTCCAATGAAGTAGAACTCAAATCCTAAGTGGCATGTTTAGCACACCCCTCTTGGTAGAACCATGACCCCAGATTGTAATTAACCTCCACATCTTCCTATGGAACTCCTGGGAGACATGGAATCAATGGTAGAGACTCAGGCCCTGTAGGATGTTACATTATCCACAGATGCAGTCATAGTCTGTTGTTACCATTTTTGGTAGTAGCCAGCTATATCTGCTTTAGCTGCCCTGCATTATCTCAATAAAATAAAACAGCAGTTATTTAGTCCTCATCAACAAATCACCCATTGTTGTAGCTTAAGATTGTATTTGGAATCGTTTACTCTCTAGGTAAAAATTAACACTGAAAGTATCTTAGAAAACATTTACCCATATTGAAACCTGAGTCATTCTTTTATCTGCCTGGTCTTTGTACCTACGTTACTCTTTTGAATCCAAGAATGTACTCTTATCTTTGTTTTCCCCCTGTGGCTTTCTTTCATTTTTTCTTTCACCTTTAATATTCTTTTTGTAGTGTCATGTTTGGCAGGTCCATGTCTTCTACTCTCAAAGGACAAACTAATGATAGAAATACTGTGTTTGTCTTTTGTGTGTGTGTGAGCACATGTTCTCGACTTGGTGTGACCAATCATTTACTTAGCCATCACTAGGCTTTTGGTGTGTCAGGTATAAACTACAGAACTCAGGTAGAAACTCCTGTAAACAGACTTTCAACCACTCAGTGTGCTGAGTATATGCTGTATGCTATACATTTTATCAGAAAATAATCTTTTAAGTTTTCACTATCACAGAGCTCAAAACAATACCAAGAAATCCAGTAGATCTTAATGGAAACATATCACATCAATTTTATTAGACTGATCTTTAGGGAGTTTGTAGGTAAGGAAAGGAAAGTTATTCAGGAAGAAGGAAAATAATTCAGGAATGCGTATGTATATGCATTCATACACAGTATATATTATGATATAAAATATTACATATAAAGTTTCAAATTGCCTTAAACATATTTTCCTGTAAAATTAATATTTATAAGTTTAGGACGTATTTTTTTTCCTTTATATTTAAACTATGCCCATGTTTATTTTGGTCTCATGAATGAACTCTTGTCACTGGTGATTCCTAAACTTGAATATTCTATGGATTCTTTTAAACGGAATTCTCAAGAATCTTAGCATTTACATAAATAATTTTCTACGGTAATGTTACTGTTAAATGTACAAACATATAATCAGGTACTCATTCCTTGTACTTTTAGGTCCTAAAGTTATTTTAAGATAAATAAATTTTGAGACCACAGAGCAATGAAGTTCAAATTAACAACACAAGTTTCATGTGACAGATAATGATGTTCTACTGAAATGTTGCCATTTGAGAAACCAGTATGGTGCAGGCTTATGCAAAATAGGCTCTTTAGAGCTTAGCATGGCACCAGTACCATGCTTCATGTGATGAAAAGTTCTCTTACTACTTTTTTTTTCTGTTGAAATGACTATGAAACCTTCCTTCACCCAGTGGGCAGAGGCAGCCTTTGGCCTTGGTGTGAATGCAGCTTCCGTATATTCAGTGTCTGCCTTTGTTTGTTCCTTTAAAATAATGTTACTTGGTGTAAATTGATTGTAAATACAAACACAAATGGGAACCTGCAGCGACTTGTCAGTACTTGGTCCAAGGGGATGATGAAGGGGGGGTCATGCAGATGACACTAATGAGCTTCTCTTCTGCTATCTACACCCTCTCCCTCTGATCTCCTGCTTTTAAATACCATCCAGTCACGGATAACTCCCAATTTTTATCTATAGCCTAGACTGCTCCTATAAACTCCGGACTTGTATATCTAACTGCCTGGGAGAGATCTCCACTTAAGATTTCTAAATGGCATCTTAGAGTTAACAAGTTCACTTTAACTTGTTTGGGTTTCTCCTGATTTCCCTGACCTGCTCCAAACCTGCTCATCCAGTATTCTTCTCCATCCCCTGAGACAGCGACAATTCCACTCTTCCTGTTATTCAAGTGTCAAACCTTCATCATCCTTTACTTTTCTCTTTTTGTCACATCTTAAATCCAATCAGCCTGAAAATCCTGCTGGCTTCAAAATATATCCAGAATCTGAACTCTTCTCACCACCTTCATTGCTGCTTCCCAGGTCCAAAACACTGTCACTTCTTGCCTGGATGATTGCAGTAACCTCCTAATTGGTCTCCATGCTTTCCCCCTGGCCTTTTCCACTAGGCGTACAGTATATATTCTGCACAGCAATCAGAGTGATGCTTTAAAAGTAACCCCCCTAGCAGATTACTAGACCATTCCTGTTCTCCAAATCCACCAAAGTCTCCTGTCTCAGAATGAAAACCAAAACCCCGACAGTGCCCTGCAAGGCCTGCCCCTACCCAGGTCCTTTACTCAGTCTATTCCAGCCTCACCTTTCTTCAAACCTGCAACAGAGAGCTTCTCAGAGCCCTTGCACTGCTGTTCCCTCTGCTGAGCATCCTGTTTCCTCAGATGGCCGGCCGGTTTGCACCGCCACATTCTTCTGGCCTCTGTTTAGTTGTCACTTTAACAGTGAGGCCTTCCCTGACCATCCGATAAAACATCTTGACCCCAGCCTGCCACCTCCTCTTCACTCCCTCACCTGCTTTGATTTTTTTCTACTGCACTTATCGCTATGTATTACATTATATGTATTATATATTATATGGTGTGTGTGTGTGTGTGTGTGTGTGTATGTGTGTGTAAATTGCTTATTGCCTATCTCTATGTGAATATAACTTTCATGAAGGCAGGAACTTAGTTTTTCCTTAGTACCTAAAATACTGCTTGGAACTTAGTATGTGTGTAACAAACATTTGTTGAATGAATCCATGAATACTTAGTTTTTTACAATTATCACCAGAGCAAAAGCAGAAGGAAATATTACTAGAGAGAGGTTGCAGATCAGAGGATGAAAAAATGTATATCAGGCTATGACACGAAGGATCAAACTATTAAGTGCAACTTAGATTTTGTAGAATATTAGAAATCTTTACATCGCCAGTTTTCATTTTTATCAGCCATAACATCTTTTTCAGTTGAATATGAACTTCTAACTTCCCCCAAATGTTTGCATGTTATACTCTGTGTAGATATTTACAGCTTATTTGAAAGGCAGCGTTGGTCAACTGTGTGACCATCAATACCATGCTGGGCTGTTAATACGGTTAAGATTTTCTGAGAAAAAGGCCACTTTGTAAATCAGCCAGTCCCCTGACTTTTCACTTGGAACTCATCCAAATATTGACACTGCTTAGTTGGTAAAATCTCCTGGACTCAGAGGAGAACCAGTAGCAGGCAGAACCAAAGCCCTGATATGCAGAGGAGATTAACATTTAGAGAGAAGTGTGTCTGTTGAACTGTGTAACAACTATCCATGTAGGAAACCAGAACAGAGTCCAAAGAGCAAATAATTGCGGTGATTAAACTGATAAGCTGGTGACACAGAGGAAGAAAGTAAAAATTGAAGTTTCAGCAACAGGTGTAAGGCACATCCTCTTTCCTTTCCTGGTATTCTTAGGAAAGAAATAAGATAGCTTAATTACATGATTAAAATAGTCAAAGTCCAGCTGGAATCCCAGTTGCTACCTGTTGCTTGCTTGCTCTCTTTTCTCTTATCAGAGGTGTCGAGATCTTTAGATTGTTACAGTTTACCTTTTTGTTTTCCTATATCTTTTAGCTTTTATAGCAGAGTACTGTTAATATAGAATTAAACCAAGGCTATTTTCACATTCTGCGGTTTTTTTCCCTGATATAAATTGATGACTTACTCAAAATAATTTTAAAGTTCTTATAAGCTAAAATGTGTATACATTTTAATTATACATACTATAACAAATAGTGCATTCATAAATATACAATGTGTTGTTATATAATTTATTAGCACATGTTTTACATATTTGGTTGTACTGCAAGAATGTTATGAAAATAAGGGATGAGACCATAATTTGATTTTCAAGCATAAGAAAAAGAAAGTCTTCTTTTAAACAGAAAATTGAGTCATATAAAACTCTACTTCACTGTTGTAGGAAACATCCTATTATAACCAAATCTTAACTTTCTTTCCTTCCTCCCTTTCTTCCTTTCTGTTTGAATAGGTATTGATTGAATACTCACATATGCCAGGCAATAAAGATACAGACTCCGTTCTGGGGATGGTGTGAAGGTCAATTTAGCAATCCTAGGCTATCCTGGCATAGCTTCTTGAAAGTACGTTAGAAATTAATTGGGGTCTGTCTGCATATGGCTTTTTAGTTGGACATGGGGAAGAAGAGGTCCATTTTCATTAATTTTGGATCCTGGTAGTCTGTTTTTTTCCAGGGCAAGGTGCTGCATTCATTCCCCAAGGTAATCTTATCACTTGTTAGTTTGGCTTCAGAGACTTTCAGGAACCTGAACTTTCATTGTCTGTTATTTTAACAAATGCACACACATTCTCTATCTCTACCTCTATATCTATCTATCTTCCACTTCTTATAGCTTCTTTTTCTTCTCAGGTTCTAGACTTGTTTTATACTGTTGCAAATTGTTTTGAAGGGAATGTTATACATTGATTCAATATGAAAATAAATGCCTTTGTGTCTAGAGATCTGAAAAGATAGATAGGTTGAAAACTGCCCTAAGGTTGGATGCAATAGAAAATGAAATGTTTTTAAATGAAATTAAACAGGCTTATTGACTTATTTCCCGCAGACCATTAGCTAGACAGAAAATGAAAGGAAAGTACTTCACCACTTACCTGATCGTCTATTCCAAAATCTAAATGGAGTCCAAGGTCACACATCCTATCGCCCGTGCTTCCTAGCATTATACCTTCACATCAGTTACTTTTTCATTGGTTTGCATAGGGGAGGTACTACCCGAGAGAGTTCTCTGTTTGAAAATGTGTTCATTTCAACAAGAAAAAAAGTATCTTTACATTTTAATGTACTGTGTTGGACAAAAGTGTTTTATGGAAGACCTAAAAGTCTGAACCTTGTATGGGTTTCCCACAGTACCAAAAGAAGAAGGAGTTTTTGACTGAACCTGACCTGTATTTAAGTTGAGATTGAGTGCCATATTAGTTCTGTTTGGAATCCTCCTTGAAGACTTGTCCATCATAGTCAAGACCAGGACTCCGAGTTTCTAAAAAAGATTTTAGACTGTTAAAAAATACATTCTACGGTAGCACTTAACAGTCCTTGAGAAAAATAATAACATGTGAGATATGATGGATTTTAGAAATTATACCAGCACCCTCTAGTTAGTGTTCTTTTACTTATTCTGTTATAAATCAGGAGTTTGCAATTCTGACAGCTAATTTTTTTTTTTTTCTGTCCTTTGAAACTTGACTTAGCCTCTTCACTCTAAGCAAACTAGAAATGAAGACTCTTTCTTACGATACAGATATATATTTCCCTTGGAATTATAATTTGAACTGTTGAATCTGTGAATCTGTGTGTCTTTTAGGCTAATGTACCTTGTGGTAAACAGAAATAGACCTTTCTTCCTTCCCATTTGGAATAAATTTATTTAAAAATAAAATTTAGTCCCATAATTAGCAAAATAGCATAGGCATTATTTTAAAACAAACTAATGGTAAAAACTAAGAATTTTTAACAGACTTGCAGTACGGGGTTTATTCTACTGTCTTCTTTCTTGCTGAAGAGGCTGTGAGGTGGGGGTGGGCCAATTTCAGTGTGTGTTAGAATTATCCCTTTGTCTATTTGAGATCATAAAATCTTCTAGTTGAGAAGATCTTTGGGGACCATCTAGTTCAACTCTCCTAATTTACAGTTGAAGGGATCTTTGGGGAAAGTTACTCCCGAAACTATTTTGTAAGAAGTCCAACATTGTTATTACTCAGTTCATTGCCAGGCAAATCTTTGTAAGGAATTTAACAGTTCCACAAATAGTTGGCAAACTTCATCTTCTTATTTGTAAGCAGGTCATCATATTCAGGAAATAATTTTCCCTGGGAGTGTTCAGACTGTAACTCATGGAACAGTTTGACTCACTAAAACAACTGGAATTCTTTCAGAAGAGGAGACCTTTTGGAATCTGTTGTAATAAAGCACAGTGTAATGTTACATGTGCTGGAATGTAACATTACGTTACAAACGGAAGGCCCAACTTCCATTTCATCTCCACCATTTGAGCCTCACCTTCCTTTCCTTCTTCTCTTCCTTTCTTTCTTGCTCACTTTGGTCCCCAAAGGTATTATTATCTTGGACAATATATTTCATCTCTTTGGGCAACTTCTGCTCGCTTGCTCTTTCTGCCTCTATTGTGCAACCTTTCTATCCCTGACTAAGCCCATTCAGTCCCAATGTACACACACATATATACATACGTACCTATGACACATGCCAAGTTATTCTATCATCTAGTTTGGTTGTAAGTTTTGGAAAAATTGCCCTATAATGGATGATTTCTCTTTTTCACTCTGTCTAGGTCTAGAAAACACACCTAGAAAGATGGCTGGCATTTCTTTGATTTCACCCATGTTAAATGGTAATGCTAGGAGTGCTCAGTTAAGCCTTGACTCCTTGTAGCTTTTTAAAAATTGGCTTAATTCTTTAGTCCCAGTTTGAGTAATGAAATACCAAATGGCTGAATTAGCAGATGTTGGCAGATTGTGTAATATTCTCTTTGTAGATGGAAATGGTTAATAGTTTAGTGTAAATGTCCTATAAAATTTGGAAAAAGGTGATAATTCTGTTTTCTTGTTTGTAGCCTTATCATAATTTCTGCCATAGTGATGAGCAGACTTTTAGACTGGTAATTTAATGAAAATGTTAATAAAATAATAATATCATGTGAGGCAGTTTTGTATGTAATCTCAAATATGATTTAGTAGAAAATATTAAACAGCCATTTTGTAAATGGACAGAATTCAATTTTTAATGGGTTAGAATGCAGATGGAAAGAAATATCAAAATGGGTTAATAGTGTTATAATAGCTGATCCTTTCAGAGCAGACTGCGCTGTCATCAAGACATATGCCTATTAAATCTTAGCATTCTAATTTTATATATGGCAGTAATGCTATTAACATAAAAACATATGACTGTTGATTAATAATGTTCAGTCTGTGGCTATTTAACACTTTTTCACAGATAGGAAGAAACCCTGTCTAGTGTTTATGTGAATTACCTTAATTTTTAGATTTTAGAATAGTAAGTAGAAGATTATATCAATGTTTGCCTGTTGTTTTATAAAATTAAAAGGATGCCTGTTGTTGCCTTTTCAGATTAGGCATATCGGTGCAGAATTTCATCTTCCCAATATTAATTTTATACTACTCCTGTATTTTTGCTAAGATAAACTTGTTTTTAAAAGTGAAAGTAAATTATTTAAAAGAAGATAAATCTTTTGCAATTAAACATCGGTAATAGAGTTGAGTTGCAACAGTGTTATACTCTTTGAAATGAAGTGATAGTGCCAGTAAGAGTTGTTGATTAGAATCTTCTTATAGGTACTTATATTGAATTAATGGAATGTGTATGTATATTAACAGTGAAGATAAATATGGTCCTTGAAATAGCATGTCATCTAATTCTTAAATTAACTAGAATGAGTAAGAACTTTCAATAAGTGAATTTTCTTTGTATAACCTAATACACCCCTGAGTCTAGTCCATACGGAGCTTTGCTTTGGAGTTGACTCATAAATATTGTGCTTTTGGATAAGGTAATTTTGGTCCTCCAGTAACTAAACCCCTGAAGGGAAGTCTAATATCTTGCTGGTTACTGAACTTGACTCCTGAATATAGAATGATGCAGTAAGAACTTACCTTTTAATATACAATATTTATTGCTTTAAAAACCAAAGTAAGTACTCTTCTTAGCCTGTTATTAATGAATTGAGAGTTCAGCCTAACCTTCACGAACTGTTTAAACCAAGCATCTAGTGATATTTAAACTCACTGTAATATTTCACTTAAAATGAATACCAGAGGTGGAGGTTCTAAATTTGTAAGAAATCCACAGTTTCCTATGCACATGTCCTTACTTTTTCACACTATGCCAGACCTCTGTAATTTACAATAAAAATGATTTCTCTGGCCTTTAAATGCCCATGGTGCCTGATTATTTTCTCCTTGTTCACGGTACTGTGAGGTAAAAATTTTATACTTACCAAATTGGATACAAAGCTTATTCTCAAAAATGATGCAGTCTGATAATGTATTTATTATTTCCACAAGAATAAAAAAGTGATCTAATGGAGAGAGATGAAGTAAATGATCAGATACTTCAAGTTTGAGAGCTCAGAGAAAGCTTCAAGGAAGAGTTGCCTGGAACTGGTCCTTGAAGTTAATATAGATGGAGTTTGCTTCTAGTAGTGGACTTTACGATGCTCTGCCCACCATTGCCGCTCTGGACAGTTCCTGGTGTGCTGATAGTTTGCCACCTCAGATAGCAGAACCTTTGGGCTTCTCTGCCTTAGGGCTTTCTCTGGCACCTGAGGAGCTTGCCCGGCTATACTGCAGGCCCTCAGGGGACTGTAGAGAAGTTAACACCCCCTTGGTCAAACCTCAGTTGAGAGCTGAAAAATCTCAGTGGGAGGTGATAAAGAATCTGTGGATAAATGCCCAGCTCCTCAGATTCCCCCAGGAGTTCAGTTTGGTCGTACGACCTCCAGGTCTTCCAGAGGGTCCCTAACAGGGCTGTGTTCCAGTGGCTCAAAATAGTAACCGGCTCATAAATGCTGCCATGTTGCATTTTCTTTCTTTTCTTCTTTCTTGTTTTTTTACTCATACTTCTTGAGATCACTTCCCAAATAAACTGTCTACTCCGAAATTCTTATCCCAGCATCTACTTTTGATGGTACCCAAACTAAAACAGTTTGGTAGAGATGGAGGAAGAACAGGGTGAGTAAAGTTGTAAAGATTAAGTACAGTATCAGTGAGTGACTCAGTCTACCTGGAATATCAGATTTATGGTTCCAGAGCTATAAAATTGGTTAGGTCACAAGGAAAGACTAAGGATTTGCAGCTTTCTTCAGGTATTGCAGGTTTTCTAAAGGCTTAGCAAAGGGAGGTGACATGATCAGAGCTGTGCTTCCAAATAGTAATCTGGTGGTAGTCTTTAAAGGAGATTAGAGATAGGAGAGACAATGTATGGAGAGCATCTGTGAGACCATTCTGTAGTCTAGGTGAGGTAGTAATACTAGCGAAAATGGAGAGGAAGGATGGTAAATGCTACATATTGCAATTGGTTTGATGTGGGTGTCAGGGGAGTGAAAGACATTGGAAGTAATGCAAATGTTTCTAGCATCTATTGCTGACTGGGAGGATGACGATACTTTGTTTGAAATAGAAAAACCTAGAGGAGGAATATGTTTAAGTGAGGTTTAAAAGCCTTCAGTTTGCTTCTTTAGAAAAATCTGTCAGTTGCCTGTACAATATCCATTCCCCCTTTCTTTTTTAGTGTCAGGATCCTCATTTTATCCAGGTCCATAATGTGCGCAGCTCAGAGATCTTTCCCAGCTTCTCTTTACAGCTGGCTGCAGTCATGTGACTAAGTTCTGGGTAATATGATGTAAGCGGAGATGTGTTAGATTTCAAGGAAACCTGCATACAAGAAGCAGTCCCATCTAGAGATGTGCCCCTTGGTCTTGCCGTCATTCTTCCTGCCTATTTTATGGAGACATAGACGTCCAGTGGCATTCTTGGACTATGAGGTACCTTTGAGGATGAAAGCCACGTGACAGGAATTGCTGATGCCTAGGGAGATCATACCAGTCCCAGACTGCCCACGTCCAGAGTTTATTTATATAAGAGGGAAATAAACTCCATCTTCTCTGAGCCACTGGTGTATTGGGTTTTCTTTTATGGCAGTTGTACCTGACGCTAAATGATGACACAGAGCGTACTGAGTCTGAATTAAGAGCAGGTTATCCAGGTGAAGATGTTCCATAGGCAGTGGAAATGCAAACCAACCAACCAACCAACAAATAAATAAATACATGCAACTATCTTTTTTGTGATAACTAGCATATGCCAAGTCCTTATTTTATATGCAAGGACACGTAGAGTAGATAAACAGTTTGTACATTATATACAACTAAGTGGCATAGCTGGGATTGAAACCCAGATCTGTCTGATGCCACAGTGTAAACTATTGTCCTGTAATGTGGGACAGAACTCAGAAGAAAGGTCACAAGTATTTAATTCTAAGGGAGGATGATTTGAGAGAAGAATCTTTAAAACTACTGAAAGTACAGAACTATTCATTTGCATATATCTATTTTGCGGAATAAAGTGTTATTACTTACAGATCCTCTGCATAATATACATGGATGTACAGGACTCATAAGTAACATTATGTCAATAAGGAAATTCAGTTATCAATCTGAATTGTAGTAAATAGTGAATTAAAGAAGTTTATTAATATTTCTCTTTTCTGTTTAGAGATGTTTTATTAGGAATTTACCAGGCCCAAACAAATGGAGAGGTCTATAATAATTTTAAAGTTGGAAAATAATTTTGATGTTATCCAGTTCAGTGCCCTGCTTTTGCAGATGAGAAACTGAGACCTGAAGCAGTTGAAGGCTGACCTCCTTTGCTGTTCTTGGAAAATGTTGAAAATGCTCCTACCTCAGGGTTATCTAACTTACAAACCACTCTGCTTCAAATATCTACTGTCATTAGCTGCAGAGCTTAGTTCCTAACTTCCTTTACATGTAGCTCATATGTCAATTCATAGGATGTATTACTGTTGATTCGTTTAAACAGGATCATTTATTTATTTGTATACCTATTTATCTGCCGCCCTTGCTAGCTCCATGAGGGTAGGTACTTTGTTTTGTTCATTGCTACATGTCCAATGCCTAGAGCAGTATCTGTCAACACGTAGTAGTTACTCAGTAAAAGACGTATTGAATGAAGAGGACAGTATGTGAGGGCCATCTTGTAAAAGTAATGTTCTGTAATATAGGCTGCAACTTAGAGCCCACTCAATAGCCTTAGTTTCTCTTTTCTTAAAAACCACTGTGGAAGTACTGTAAAACAGGAGGGTTTAACATATTGAAAGCCAGATGTTCAGAATCACTCATTTGGAGCACTTTGTGTATGGAGCTATTTCTGAGTCTTCTATCAGTAGCCAACATGAGCTCTCTTGTTCTTCAGCTACTCCAAATTTCTGGAATATTTCTGCAGTTTGGAGCTAGGTCTGGACACTCTGCCATCATTACCTTTTGGTAGTAAATGACCCTGTAGTGGCCAGAGCAAGTAGATATATTTTACTTACTATTAGTAAGGTGTGACTTGGAACACTTTACTTCAGAGTCCAAGTCTTCTTTTTTCATCATAGAGATTGAAAATTTTATACACACAAATTCATAGTCATAGAAATGCATTTCCTAGTAATATGGCTGTGAAGTAAAGATGATGATGACAATGATGATGATGGTGATAGTGACAACCAATCTTTGTTGACCTCTCACTGTGTGCTTGCACTGGTCTAAGCACTTCACACACGTCGAATTTCTAACGTGTGTTGCCCTCAGTGGGTAGGGAAGCCTTTCTGGTTGTAGAGTAGCAGAGCCCGTTTCTGTCCTTAAACAGAAGAGATAGTGGACAGCTCTACTTACCTTCAAGGAAATTATAATTTAATTTACCAAATTAAATTAGTGAGGGAGATGAAATAAGCATAATAAACAGTGGTAAGTGCAGAAACACAGAGAGAGACGTTTAAAACACATTTATAACAAAGCCTCATATGACTGACACATAATCAGTGCATAACATAACCAGAATGTGTACTAAGCAATGACTTCAGATAATTTCTTTCAAGACACTTAAAAAAATTGTTTTTATATATATATTTTTTATTGCTTGACAATGTTGTGTTAGTTTCTGCTGTACAATGAAGTGAATCAGCTATATGTATACGTATATCCCCTCCCTCTTGGACCTCCCTCCTCCCCCCCTCATCCCACCCATCTAGGTCATCACAGAGCACCGAGCAGAGCTCCCTGTGCTATAGAGCAGGTTCCCACTAGCTATGGTAGTGTATTTATGTCTAACCTAATTTCCCAATTCATCCCAGCCTCTCCTTCCCCCTCTGTGTCCACGCGTCCGTTCTCTACATCTGCGTTTCTATTCCTGCCCTGCAAATAGGTTCATCTGTACCATTTTTCTAGATTCCACATATATGTGTTAATATATAATATTTGTTTTTCTCTTCCTGACTTACTTCACTCTGTATGACAGACTCCATGTCCATGCACATCTCTACAAATGACCCAATTTCATTTCTTTTTATGGCTGAGTAATATACCATATATGTACCACATCTTCCTTATCCATTCATCTGTCAATGGACATTTAGGTTGTTTCCATGTCCTGGCTATCGTAAATAGTGCTGCAGTGAACATTGGGGTACATGTGACTTTTTGAATTATGGTTTTCTTAGGGTATATGCCCAGTAGTGGGATTGCTGGGTCATATGGTAGTTCTATTTTTAGTTTTTTACGGAACCTCCTTACTGTTCTCCATAGTGGCTGTATCGATTTACATTCCCCACCAATAGTACAGGAGGGTTCCCTTTTCTCCACACCCTCTCCAGCATTTATTGTTTGTAGATTTTTTTGATGATGGCCATTCTGACCAGTGTGAGGTGATACCTCATTGTAGTTTTGATTTGCTTTTCTCTGATAATTAGTGATGTTGAGCATCTTTTCATGTGCCTCTTGGCCGTCTGTGTGTCTTCTTTGGTGAAATGTCTATTTAGGTCTTCCACCCATTTTTTGATTGGGTTGTTTGTTTTTTTGATGTTGAGCTGCATGAGCTGTTTGTATATTTTGGAGATTAATCCTTTGTCTGTTGCTTCGTTTGCAAATATTTTCTCCCATTCTGAGGGTTGTCTTTTCTCCCTGTTTATGGTTTCCTTTGCTGTGCAAAGCTTTTAAGTTTAATCAGGTCCCATTTGCTTATTTTTGTTTTTATTTATTACTCTTGGAGGTGGGTCATAAAAGATCTTGCTGTGATTCATGTCCCAGAATGTTTTTCCCATGTTTTCCTCCAAGAGTTTTATAGTGTCCGGTCTTACATTTAGGTCTTTAATCCATTTTGAATTTATTTTTGTGTATGGTATTAGGTAAGAGAATAAACACAAGGCTTTTAATTTTGCCCAGTAAGTATGTAATGTTCTGGTGTAACCAATAATATCGAAAATCAAGAGAAAAATTGACTTTCTTAAATTAAGAAAATGACAAAATATGTAAAACAAAACAAACAACAAATAAATGATTTTAGAAAGGAACCTGAGTACCTTAAAATTGTGAGAGTTGCAGAGTAATCAGAATGATAAAATTCATTCTTCACCAGATAGAAAGTGGGTTATTCCTAGGTAAACAAAGCAGCCATCTTCTTTTGTTAAGTTTACTGAAGAGGTAAGATGACCCGCAAAATGGAAAATTTTAGCAACTAGCATACGGCAGCAATGCAATAAAATGGAAAGAAAAATGGCTAGTTTACCTGAATATTCTGTCATCAAGGCATTTTGTTAGTATTCTGCAGGAGTGTCTGGAGAATTGATTTGGTTGTATGTGATTTGACAGAGCAACATTATTTGCAGCCTGGGAAAGCAGTTCCCAGAGGATTTAAAATAGAGAAATTCATCAGGTGATTTTTCTGTTTCCAGTGTAGCTTCATCTATGAAAATGGCTTGCATACGTAGTTAACATTGTAATACCATGGCAGAAAATACACAATTCTTTTAACCATTGTCATATATCACTGAAGACATATACATCTAGAAGTTATAGGCAATTTATGGATTTTCTGAATATTTAAAGTGTCATGAATGGCTGACCTTAGTTTTATTCATTATGTTTTTATTACCAATAAGTTACAAATACATCAGATAAATAGGCACAAAATTAATCTTGTGATTGACTTAGCTGAAAGATATGGAACTTCTAATTTAAGTTCTCAAATTCCATAATGCTATTCTGTATCTGTTTGACATTACTTGCAAAGCAAAGAGAAAAAAATTGTCAACATGTACCTTGTGAAATAAATGCAAAGGATTATCAAATCAAATGAGGCAAACTGAAATTACTTTGAACCTTCTATATATTTGAGTTTTTATATTTAAGGCTTTCTATCATTTTCTAACTCAGCTTAGATATTGGTTCTTTAGAAAAAACTTCACTGATCCCTGCATTTACCATCATCCCCTCTCACAGGATTAGGTCCTTCTATTATACACTTTACTAGCACTTTCACCTCTCCTTTCTGGCACTCAATCCCCATGCAGTGATTGGTTTAAAGTCTCTCATCCCATGTTCATTGCAGCATTATTCATACTATTCAAGATATGGAAATAATCTAAGTGTCCATTGGTGGATGAATGAATAAAGAAAATGTTCTTTTTTATGGCTGAAAAATATTCCATTGTTATATATTATTCAGCCATAAAAAAGAAGGAAATCTTGTCATTTGTGACAACATGGATGAACCTGGAGGACATTATGCTAAGTAAAATAAGCCAGATCAAGTACTATATGATCTCATTTTTATGTAGAATCTAAAAAATGAACTCCTAGAACCAGAGAGTAGAACAGTGGTCACCAGGGGCTGGGGATTGGGGAAAATGGAGAGATGTTGGTCAGAGGGTATAAAATTTCACTTATAAGGTGAATAAGTTCTAAGGATCTAATAATGTACAGCATGGTAAGTACAGTTAATAATACTGTATTGTATACTTAAAATTTGCTAAGAGAGTAGATCTTGTGTTCTCTACCTTCTCACCACACACACACACACACACACACACAAAGTGAAACTATGTGAAATGATGTATATGTTAATTAGCTTGATTGTGGTAATCATTTAGCAATGTATATGTAATCAAACCATTACATGGTACACCTTAAATATATAGGATCTTTATTTGTCAATTACACCTCAGTAAAGCTGGGGGAAAAATAAAACCTCTCATCTTGACTTTATTGTAAACTCCCCGAAGGCAGGGGTGATGTCATTGTTACTAACAACCTAAAGTGAACCAAGGACATGACTCCATCTGTCCCTCCTCTACTGAATCGTCAGTTTTCCCTTCTCTGTTGGCCTGTTCTGTCAGCATACAGATATGCTATTAGTTTTTCTTTTTTCAAAATCTTGCTCTTGACTCCATTTCCCCCATTTCTATATTCCTTACAACTTTTTAGCAAAACTCCTTGAAATGTTTGTCCATACTTACCTATCTTCAATGTCTCTCCTTCCGTTCCGACCCACTGTAATTAACCTTTCACCCCCATCACTGTACTGAGACTGCTCTGATCAAGACCACCATTGAGTGCTCCTGGTCATTTCCCATTTGCCTATTATACATCAGGGGCTGTTAGTGTAGGGTCCCAATCCTCTCTCAGTTAAATCAGCTATAAGATAACTACATGTTGCAGACTTCTTCCACAGATGACCTGCTGATAACTGTTTTTTTCTAGGGCAGCCATGACAAAGTACCACGAACCTGATACCTGAAAACAACAGAAATTGACTCCCTCAAAGTTCTGACTTCATAGTCAGACTCATAGTTCAGACTTCTAGTCTGAACTTAAGGTGTCAGCAGGGCTGCCCTGCCTCCACAGGCTCTAGGGAAGAATCCTTTCCTTCTTCTTCCAGCTGCTGTTGGCTTTAGGTGTTCCTTGGCTTGTGGCTACATAACTCCAACCTCTGCCTCCATCTTCACCTGGTCTTCTTTTCTTTGTCTGTGTGTCTTTCCTCTGTATGTCTCGTATGAGGACAATTGTCATTCGATTTAGGGCCCGCCCAGATAATCCAGAATGATGTCATCTCAAGGTCTTAACTAAATTACATCTTCAAAGACCGTTTTTCCAGTTAAGCTCACGTTCAAGGCTCCAGGATTAGGGTAGATATATCTTTTCTGGGGGGAGTCACCCTTCAGCCCACTATAATAATGATCCTGTTGTTCAGTGTGATCATTCGTATGATCATATGATATACTATTCTAATCAGGATGGCAGTTTAACAACTAATTAATTTTTTCATTCAACAAATAGTTAATGAGAACTTCCTATGTGTCAGGCACTGTTCTAGGTCCTAGAGAGAGAGTAATTAGCAAAGCTCTACTCTCTTGGAGTTCCATTCTAGTCAGGGGAGAAACAGAATTATCCTTTGATCTATGTGTGTTACTTAAAGTACATCAGTATACTTCCTAAGGTTATAGAAAACATTTTAAACTTGTAATTTAAACTCACAAACGTCATAGTTTTACAAAATCCAGAACATACAGAATACAAAACAATAATTTTCTAGTTCATTCGTTGCCAGACTACATATCAGATGTTTCACCAATGTGCTAGCATAAAAGAAGAAAAAAATGCCAAAAGTATGGTTAAATTTACATTTATCTGTTGACAAGTGACACAAAGACATGACAGTGTGATTATAAACCTCTAGAGTAAGTAGAAAGTGATAGCATGATGACCCTGATTTCCTTCATTAATGTTTTATTTGTACCACATTATTAGTCTAATTAAAATAAATGTAAACATCCTACTATCTATATCATGAAGCCAATTTCAAACGAACTTCTGTTTCTTTTGAAAATCTTCCCTGCTTTCTCCTTTTCTAAAGGGCTTGATTATGCTTTCTTCTCTGCTGGTTTTAAACTGTGTATATGTGATTATTCTTATTAACACTGATTGTGCACCTACTGTAAGCCTAGGCATTGGTGCTTTACCAAATGTACCCCCTGCTGGACAGTGAGCTCCTTAAGAGGAGGGGCAACATTTTTTCAGTTTCTGTTTGTCCAGCACTTAACACAATACTTGACACATAGTGGATACTTACAGATGAATTAAATTTAGTCGGATGTAGACTTGGCAGCTACCAGGAGCAAGACTTCTAGGATGGTGGGTGACCTTGCTGGGTCAACTGACTGTCTGGGATTGAATCCTTCTTTGCCAATTTAACTAACGTGGTGTCCTCATCTGTGAAAAACAGAAAAATAATAATGAAATGACTTACGAAGCTGTATTACTTGCAGGACCCAATTCTTGTAAAGCACTTAGAGTGTACCTAACTCATAGTAGGCACTCAATAAATCTTAGTCATTAACATTGCTCAGTTTTTATTTTTAGTATTATTGCTTTAAACACGTATCCCGGGACTTCCCTGGAGATCCAGTGGTTAAGACTCTCTGCTTCCACTGCAGGGGGCATGGGTTCGATCCCTGGCTGTGGAACTAAGATCACACATGCCACGCGGTTAAAAAAAAAAAAAAAATGTATCCTGAAATTACAATGGATTTTCATATCATGCAAATAACTTCTAACTGCAACACATGGAAGTTTCAATCTGGCAGGACCTAAGGTTTAAAATTGTAGCCACGTAATAAATAGAAAGCATAATTAATGGCTCAAAATTTAAAAGGCATTAAGTGGGATGTTTTAGTGACATGATTTGCAAGAATTGTCTACATAAAGCACATATTTTTATAAAAAGAAAAATAAGTGGTGATATTTTCTAAGCTTTCTACTGTTTCTTCAAGCTCCTCTCTTTGATTGGATGTCATCCTTTTCCCATTCTTTTATATTTCCTATTTGACATTTCACTGTTTTTTTTTCTTGCAGAGTTCCCTGTGCTATACAGTAGGTCCTTGTTGGTTATCTATTTTAAATATAGCAGTGTGTACATGTCAGTCCCAAACTCCCAGTCGACC
Source organism: Balaenoptera musculus (assembly GCF_009873245.2). NCBI lineage: Eukaryota > Metazoa > Chordata > Mammalia > Artiodactyla > Balaenopteridae > Balaenoptera > Balaenoptera musculus. The sequence continues at coordinate 40,952,229 of NC_045799.1, forward strand.
CCTTTTCCCCACCTTCCCCCTGGTAACCATAAGTTCATTCTTTAAGTCCAAAGTCTAAAAAGTTTTACCATTAAATATTTCTTCTATGCATTTCTTCTCTCTTAGTCAGTTTGTCAATTCTCTCTTCACTTGATTGCTTTGAAATCTGAACTCATGGAATTTAAGCAATGAGTAATAATGATACTTATAGAAATGAATTTTGCATTTATGTTGTAATACTCAAAATATATTATTTTTTTAAACTCTGAAGTATAGTTGATTTACAATATTGTGTTAGTTTCAGCTGTACTGCAAAGTGATCAGTTATTTTTTTCAGATTATATTCCATTATAGGTTATTACAATATATTGAATATAATTCCCTGTGATATATAATAAATCCTTGTTGCTTATCTATTTTATGTCTAGTAATTTGTATCTGTTAATCCCATACTCCTAATTTGTCACTCCCTCCCTCTTCCCTTTGGTAACATTGTTTGTTTTCTGTCTGTGAGTCTGTTTCTGTTTTGTATGTAGATTCATTTGTATTAATTTTGGATTCCACATATAAGTACCAATACTATCACATAGTATTTGTCTTTCTCTGACTGACTTACTTCACTAAGTATAATATTCTCTAGGTCCATCTATGTTGCTGCAAATGGCAATATTTCATTCTTTTTTATGGCCAAATAATATTCCATTGTATATACATGTATGTATATACTATATCTTCTTAAGCCAATTGTCTGTTGATAGGAAAAACATTCTCTAGCATATATCATAGCAATATTTCCTTAGATCAGTCTTCCAAGGCCAAGGAACTAAAAGCAAAAACAAACAAATGAGATCTAATCAAACTTAAAAGCCTTTGCACAACAAAGGAAGCATGACAAAATGAAGAGACAACCTAAACAATGTGACAGACAAGGGGTTAATATCCAAAATATACAAACAGCTTATATAACTCAGTATCAGAAAAACAAATAACCCAATCAAAAAATGGGCAGAAGACCTCAGTAGCTATTTTTCCAAAGAAGACATACAGATGGCCAACAGGCACATGAAAAGATGCTTAACATTGCTAATTATTAGAGAAATGCAAATCAAGACCACAATGAGGTATCACCTTATACTGGTCAGAATGGCCATCATCAAAAAAATCTACAGGGGCTTCCCTGGTGGCGCAGTGGTTGAGAATCTGCCTGCTAATGCAGGGGACACGAGTTCGAGCCCTGGTCTGGAAAAATCCCACATGCCGCGGAGCAGCTGGGCCCGTGAGCCACAGTTACTGAGCCTGCGCGTCTGGAGCCTGTGCCCCGCAACAAGAGAGGCCGCGATAGTGAAGAGGCCCGCGCACCGCGATGAAGAGTGGCCCCCGCTTGCCGCAACTAGAGAAAGCCCTCGCGCAGAAGCGAAGACCCAACACAGCCAAAAATAAATATAAAAATAAATAAATAAATAAGACCCGGTGCAACCAAATAAATAAATAAATATTAAAAAAAAAATCTACAAACAAAATACACTGAAGATGGTGTGGAGAAAAGGGAACCCTTCTACACCGTGGGTGGGGAATGTAAATTGGTGCAGCCACTATGAAAAACAGTACAGAGGTTCCTTAAAAAACTAAAAATAGAGCTACCATATGATCCAGCAATCCTACTCCTGGGTATATATCTGGAAAAAATGAAAACTCTAATTCAAAAAAGATACATGCACCCCAATGTTCATAGTAGCACTATTTACTCAAAATACATTTTAATGAAATATTTTTGGAAGTTTTGCACACTTAAAAATATCTGTAGTTTTTCATTTCCCAAAATTGTATTGTCATTGAAAAATGACTCCAGTAGTATTATTTGAAAGTACATATTTCTAGGATCTACACACAGGTATACCTTGTATTATTGCACTTTGCTTTATTCTATTGCAGTTTTTACAAATTGAAGGTGTGTGGCAACCATATGTCATGCAAATCTGTCAGCGCCATTTTTCCAAAAGCATTTTTTCACTTTGTGTCTCTGTGTCACATTTTGGTAATTCTTGCAATATTCAAACTTTTTCATTATTAGTATATTTGTTATGGTGTTCTGTGATCAGAGATCTTTGATGTTACTATTGCAAAAAGATTACGGCTTGCTGAAGGCTCAGATGATAGCACTTTTTAGCAATAAAGTATTTTTAAATTAAGGTATTTACTTTTTTTAGACATAATGCTGTTACACAGTTAATAGTCTACAGTATACTATAAACATAACTTTCATATGCACTGGGAAACCAAAAAATTCATGTGACTATCTTTAATTGTGGTGGTCTAGAATGGAACCACAGTCTCTCTGAGTTATGCCTGTATACAAACTGTTGAGAGAACTCATTGAGTATGGGTTAAGGTCACAGGCTCCAAACCAATCTTCCAGGGCCTGAATATGGGTTCTGCTACTTATAGCTGTGTGACTTTTGGTGGAATACTTGATCTCTCTGTGTGTCAGTTTTTTAATCTGTAAAATGAAGATAATATTATTTACTGATAGAGTTGTTCTGAGGACTGAATCAGTTAAATTGTTTAAAGCAGTGCCTGACACATAGAAATAACTGAATAAAAACTAGTCCTTAGGACTTCCCTGGTGGCGCAGTGGTTGAGAATCTGCCTGCCAATGCAGGGGACACGGGTTCGAGCCCTGGTCTGGGAAGATCCCACATGCCACGGAGCAACTGGGCCCGTGAGTCACAACTACTGAGCCTGTGCGTCTGGAGCCTGTGCTCCGCAACAAGAGAGGCCACGATGGTGAGAGGCCCGCGCACTGCGATGAAGAGTGGTCCCCACTTGCCACAATTAGAGAAAGCCCTCGCAGAGAAATGAAGACCCAACACAGTCATAAATAAATAAATAAATAAATAAATAAATAAATAAAAGAACGTGAATTTCTTTAAAAAAAAAAACTAGTCCTTAAAATTATTAAGCGAAAACGGGTGAAGAGATTTTTTTGAGAGGGCAGCATGGGCAAGTCACAGAGGTAGGAATTCATGGGACTTTTCCAGGGGTAAGGATACTGATAAGGAGAGCTGAGACAATGATTCTGGAGCCAGGTCTTAGAGGTCCTGCCCTCAGCATCCCAGAGGAGAAGCCAGAACAATGCCACATCCCACAGGCCATCTCTGAGAATACTGACAGACTTGCCACACTAGGGGATTTGAATTTTATTCTGTAGACAAAGGGAAACGGTGAAGATAGTACAGAGTCTACATGGGCTTTAGCACCAAACTTCCTGAAACTGGTTTCTAGCTCTTTTTTGTACCTGCGTTTCATCATTGATAATAATGATTCCTGTATCATAAGGTGTTATGAGGATTAAATGAGGTAATGCAGGTAATATACTTAGAACACTGTCTGGCTAATAGTAATACCCAATAGAAATTAGCTATTATAAATTGTGAGCAGAAGAGTGATGTGATCAGATCTGTGGAGCTTCACATAATTCTAGGCAAAGGAAAGTACCTGAGCTTCCAGATGAGAACAGAGAGAGAATGAGGGGTTTGCATAAGAGCGATGATTAATGAGTGTCTTGCACTTGAGCTACTTTTTCAAAAGGTTAGCCTGGGAAAGATCATTGCTGAAGTTATGCAGCTATTTCTGAGCCTCCAGGAGACACTGGTACCCTAGAACTCCTGGCCTCTCAGGGCAGCTGGGAAGGCTGGAACATGAATAGAGGACCACATCCAAAGCTCTATTCCATAGAGTACCTTTGTGCAGATTGGAAAAAGGTATCCCTTTCTCTGGGGATATATAGCCCAATAGCAGGGCGCATGGCTTGGTAAGAAGAGCCGAGGACCTACCCCTTTGGCCAGGCACCTTTGGGCAGGACGCACCCTGCGCAACCAAACACTTCTGTTCTGCCCAAAAAGCATTTGACATTAGGAAAATTCTGCCTAGCTAGAGAACACGTGCATTATTTGTGTTTGTTTGTCCATCCCCTGAATTTGAGGTGGCCTTGTGATTTACTTTGATTACCAGAATGTGATAGAAATAACTTTATGTGACTACTAAGGCTAAACCTTAAGAGACTTTGAAGCTTCCATTTTTACCCTCTTGGAATTCTGCTCTGAGATCACTATGTAAAGAAGCTCAGTCTGACCTACTAGAGGATGGGAGGTCATGTGGAGGAGAACAGAAGTGCCCTAGCTGACAGCCAGCACTTCCTGGTAGCTGCATCTTCATGAGTGGTCCCAGGCAACACCAGAGGAGTCACTTCCTAGGCACAGAATTGCTGATCTATAGGATCTTGAGGAAGAATAAATGGGTTTTGTTTTTAACCTAGGTTTTGAGGTGGTTTGTTATATAGCAATAGGTAACTGATACGTCTGTGTAGCTTGACAGGGAAAAAAGAGAGGTAATTTGTCAAACTAAAACTCATCTCTGGGACTTCCCTGGCAGTCCGGTGGTTAAGACTCTGCACTTCCACTGCAGGGAACGCAGGTTCAATCCCTGGTCGGGGAACTAAGATCCTGCAAGCCTTGTGGTGTGGCCTAAATAAATAAATAAATAAAACTCATCTCTAATTCCTGTATTCTCTCAGATTCCAGTAAGGACATTTGTAATGATGAGACACTGAGTCAGAACATCTTCCTGTCATGGACAGAAATATTACTGTGTTATACAGATCAGTTTGGTCTGTAGTAGCGGAAAAAATGTCTACGGAGATTTCCAGGATAGTTTCTGATACTCATATGGCCTGGAAATGTCTGCTGGCTGATTGCCAGCCTGGAAATTGTCTGTATGCCTTATGAAGACTTAATAAAAGACTCAGGAATATTAAAAATGAAGAATTGCTGAGTCGCTGCTTAGTTCCAGTCACCATGATGACTGAGATACATTGTCGAAAGCAGTGGTCCATATTTGAAAAAGAATATTCTGCATGGACTAGAGACTCCCATGTAATGAGCTAGTAAAAGTGCAGCAGGAATCTGAAGAATTAAGAGAAATTAGAAAGAAGTGAAATGCTTTGTAAAATTGAAAATATAAATAGATTATGTTTAGTTAATAGGGAAAATTAAATGAGCAGTTGAATGTTTGTATTTTGGTCAATTGTACTATCTTATGATTTTATAAAAACATTATTTTCTTTGATTTTTACAGTGAGTTTTTTTCTTTTCTCTTTTTTAGTTTTAAGCCACAGAACCAGTAGTTTTGATGCCAAATTGAAAAATAGGGAGACATTTATTAGAATCCCACACGTTTCTTTCACTTTCCTCCTTCTCTCCCTCCTCCCTCTCTTTCTTTTAACCTAAAGTCATCCCTGAAAAGGGAGTGAACAGTGAAAGCCAAGTGCATTCACACTGGATTCCTGCTGGAACGTCTACTGCATCCCTAATGTTCTCCCTCTGGTAGAGCAGTGCAGGCCCAAGCAGTCTACTCTGCCTGTCCTACGACTCCAGCCTGGCTGTGCTTGGTCCTCCAGGCTGGATGGGGTGTCTTCCAGGTCCACACTGCTCATCTCTGCGTTGAACAAAGTGATAGCGATCCTTCCACTGAAAACTCCATGTTCTGGTACTGTGACCTCTTGAGTTTAGAGCTCTTCCTTCCTAAGGCTGAAGGGATGAGGATAAAGTGTCTGGGCTGAAGGTGGGGGAAGACCCTGCCCTTTTAGATTAATCGAAGAGGCTACAGAGCGTGCAACCTGTGCTCATTATGTTAATATTAGTAAATAGCAAAATGGGTAGGTTGTGGGGAAAATGCCAAATCAATTCAGTTAAGGTAGAGGACATATTAGTGAGTGTATTGCAGAGTGGGTATGTTTGGGTAGCGTGGAATCAACCTGAATCTGAATCATGGTTCAGCCACCTGCTAGCTGGATGAACTGGGCAGGTTACTTAATTTCTAAGCCCTGATCTCCTTATAAAATGGGAATAGTTGTAGGACCTGCCTTACAAGATTACTATTAGAATTGAAGAAAACAAGGTAGTTAAAGTATTTAGCACACAGTTGGTGCTCACTAACAGTAGGTACTATTATGGTATAAATCTTTTGTTCAGATAATGAGGCAGCTTAAATTTTAGTTTATATATCATGTAAAATAATTTCATTGAAGCACCAACCAGCCAAATCTCACTACTTTATCTAAAAACTATAATATGATAAGATTTATAACTAGTATCAATGTTATTCAAAAAGTTGTGTAAAAACTGTAAAGCTGGAGACTATTATTAGGGGATACAGTAAAATAGAAGCATAACAAAAGATTGAAAGGTAAAATCATTTATAATCCTGCTAAAAGGGAGTACTGCTATTGTCAGGGAGTTACTTTTGTCAAGGAGAATTATTTAAAATGAATGCATCCTCATGTGTCTAAATCCTTCAAATTGCTAAATGGAGTCGTAACTTCTCAGTCCTCATCTTACCTGACTTAGCAACAGCATTTGGCAAAACTGATCACTCATTTCTCTTTGAAACATATTAGTTACTTGGCTTCTAGGACACCAGGTTCACCTGGCTTTCATTCTCTCTTTCTGCTTTTTATCAGTCTCTGCTGGTTCCTCCTCAACTGTCCAGCTTCTAAATACTGGAGTATCCCAAGGAACGGTCTCTGGGACTCTTTTCTAACAACATTCACTCCCTAGGTGGTCTCATTTAGTTTCACAAATTTAATTACAATCTATATTGAAGTATATGGATGGCTATGTATATGTATATATCTATATATGTACAGACACACACACTCCCAAATTTATAACTTTAGTGCATATCTCTCCTCTTAATTCAAGACCCACCTACCGACTGGCCATTTTACATCTTCATGTGAATGTCCAACTCCACATGTTTAAAATTAGCTGCTTTTGTGGTCATCACCATCTCAGTTAATGACAACTTGATGTAATCCTTGATTCTCCTCTTTCACTCACATGTAACATCTTGTAGTTTATCAGCAAGCCTTGTCAATTCTACCATCAGTGTGTGCCTGTGTGTGTGTGGGGTGGGGGGTGGATGAGAGAGAGAGAGGGAATATGAGAATTCACCATCACTTCTCACCACCCTCACAACCACCACCCTGGGTAAAGCCATCATCATCTCTCTTCTGGATTATTGAAATAGTCTCCTAAATATCTCCTTGTTTCTACTCTTACCTCCTACAGTTTGCTCTCAAGACAGCAGCCAAAGTGGACTGGTTAAAATTTAAGTCAGATCATGTCACTTCTCTGTTCAAAACCCATCAATGGCTTCCATGTTGATCAAAGTCTAAATCCTTTTGAGGACCTGAGTCATCTGGCTCCCCATTGCCTTTCTGACTTCATCTCCTACCACTGTCTCTCTGGCTCATTCTGCTCTAGCCACACTAGTATCCTTTCTGTCTCTTGTACTATAATGTCAGCTCCATGAGGGCAGGGTTTTTGTCTGTTTCGTTCTCTCTCTATATCCAGCATCTAGAGCAGAACCTGGCCTACAGTGAGCACTTGTTAAATATTTCTTGAACGTATGATAATTTCTGAACTTATCTCTTTTTACATACTTTCCCCACAAAGGCTATAGTATAAGGCATTAATGTTTACATCAGTCTTTATTAGGAATCTGGGGTAATGATGAGTTTTTTTCATCATAATATTATTCTGTTTCTTTTCCCCTCAGGATTATTAACATGTCTTCCTGATTCCCCGTTTTCCCGAGTGCTCTTGTCCTCAGACTTTCATTCCCCTTCCCAGAGCTTGATTCTCCTCAATTATCATGCAGCATTTTTTCCCTAACCTGGACTACGTCTGTCAAAATTTGTTACATGGCTTGGGAAGAAGAATGGAAAATCCAAATTTTCCCATTTCCTTTTCTTTATTATAGTGCTTTTATATTTGATGTTTAAAATCATCTTTAGGAAAATTCTAGGGGTAAAAGTTAAAGTACGTTTTGTGTAAAATAACACCAGTTGCTGTACCAGATAATTCCCCAAATCTTAGTGGCTTAACACAGTGGATTTTCCCCCTCACTCACATAAGTTCCAAAATGGGTGTTTCTAATCACTGGGCTTCTATGTGGCTCTTTTTATCCTACAACCTACTGTCATGCAATTTTACTGTAGAAGAGGCAAAGAGTATAGAGGATTATTGCAGGATGTTTTTAGTGGGACAGACCTGTGTATATACATCACTCCTACTCATATTCCACTGCCTAGAACTCACTCAATAGTCATGCCAAGTTCTGGCAAGGCTGGTAGTGTGATTCATCTTTGTGCCCAGGAAGAAACAGAAGCAAGTTTGATGATGACCAGTCTAGAGCCTCTGGATACTTTGTATTGCTTTCCTTTCTTTTTCTCACTACTTTTTCATACATCTGTGATGTGAGAATCCTCTTTTTGCTTAGTGCTAGACATAAGAATAATAACAGTAATAATAATGATAATAAAAAATACAACTCTCTGCTTTTCACTGATTATGTTTTTAAATCCTTACAAACCTGTTAGGTAGGACTGTTATGATCATCATTTTATAGATGAGGAAATTGAGGCCTGAAAATGTTAATGTGTTTAATGTCACCAACTGTTAAGTGCTGAAGCCAAGATTTAACCAGGCTGTCTGATCTCAGAGTTCACCTTCCTAACAAGCATACTGTATTGCCTACCAAGTTTTGAAGAGAACTTAACAATATTTTTCCACATCATATTGCTTCTCAAGGAGCCAGAATAAACGAGTTCATGTGCTAATTTGATCCCAACATTTATGTCTCCAACTCCTAAACAGAATTACTCAAGGCCTCCCAGTTCTAGACCAATGCACCCAAACAGAGTAATAAGTTGGGGCTAAAGGATGGAGTAAAGGAGCAGAGCCCTGTTTGTGTAAAAATTCTCTCAAAGCATTTCATTGTGGCACTTTTCACAGTTGTTAACTCTGCTAATTAAAAAACATTTCACCAAACAATACTACAAGTGATACAGTACTTATGATGAACTCCCTTGCAAAAAGAGGCATGGATACTAGCTATAAACAATCTATATACTGTACAGTACCACCTGTTAATGGTATTAAGTGTGAAGAAAACTAAGCCCATAAATTATATATTGTTACAACAGAATGTTATTTTTTTAGTTTTATCTGGGCCACCAAGATATATCAGACACCAAAATGAGTTCTAAGATATCAAGATGCAGATTTTCAAAGGAAATATTCGACTACTGGACCCTATCTCCCACCAAAGGTAATAAAAAGGATCAAGTTGTCAGAGGCTAGAGAGGATTATGTGAGGATGATTTCTTTGGAAAATAGCATGTGCTGTTATTTGCCACGTATCATATTATCTCTTGGTGAGAGGTGTGTGTGTGTGTGTCTGTGTGTGTGTGTAGTGACTCCCTTCACACCCAGTCCATAGAGAGAGACTTCAAAGGAGGCCAGTCTGAGAGTTTGTTGACTCCCCTGTACTTTGGAGAGCACATATAGCTGGTGTCTGATGCCCACCTGAGGCATCCAGAAGTGCAAGGATGGCTGAATGGCTCTTGGAAGCTAAGTATAGGGTTATGTTCGGACAGTAACTGAATTCCACTCTGAATGGGCCAAAGGTATATGAATCCTGAGGACCAGATACAGGACCTAGGGAAGGAGAGAGGATTATCCTCAGTAATTCTGACTGCTGCTTGAGAGGACCGCTGCTAGAGAAGGCAAAGGAGTGCCAGCAGAGTCTCAAAGCCATGGACCACCAGGAAACCAAGGGCTGAGGGGGATGAACTGCTGGAGGAATAGACTGTATCACTCATATCACTGGAGTTACAATCAAAGAAGACCAGAAAGGGAGCATCTGAGAACTCATGAAAATGTTAGAGAGAGAGAGGAAGAGGAAGATGTTGATTGATTTACGTATCTGCAAAGCTGAGAGAGTTTGAAGCCATTTCACAAGAGTACCAGTCAAGTGAGAACCTTGCATCCCCCTTTCTCTATCGCCCTTCTTTTGTCCAGGCTGTAGAGAGGGACTGGTCCCTAGCTAGGGGAGGAGGGGGGGGGTAGTCTAACCTTTGAATGAAGATAAAAGTGCTGCTTAATATATTACACTGAAACTTTTGTTTGATAAATTGAGGCTCCATTCTGCAACTAAGCACTTTTCTGTTACCTAACAGTGTTCAGAAATATCATAGGGCTTGCTAGAGTTTTCATTCACTGGTAAGGGAAAAACCTGCCCCAGTGAAGTTATTTTAAAAGGTCAGTGGGAGACAAATATGGATTGCTTCTGAATTACATCCCATGACTTACATTCCATGATTATATTCCACTGTGTAACACATTGATTGTGCTTGTAAGCAAAATGTTGCTCTTCAGTAAATGCGGATTTTCTAATATCACTAATTTTTAATTCAGTGTGGGTATTTGGATGTATCACTTTTCTGCCTTTTAGAGGGTACTGAAGTTATTACTTAATTCATTGATTGATGGTTGATTGGTATGTACCTTAAATCTCAAATAATTTGAGAATTATTATAAATCTATAAATTAAACCCACCAGTTAGAGAATCTTCTCTCTGGCATTATGAAAGTTGAGATTCTAGTTGAGGAGGCTGAAGAAAGTGTAGGTAGTTTCTGAGTCTTTGTGTGGCCAAGAGTTGCCTTAATTGAGGAGGTTATTTTCCTGTGCTGTTTTCTTCCCTCATCTAAGTCCTTGGAAGAAGAAAGCATATCTTCAGTGTATGTTAAAAGCTTGACAGATTGATTTCTTTCTGTCTCTCAGTTGAAGGAGTTGTTCTAAACCAGAGAAACGAATAGATGTTTTTTTGCAGACTGGCTTGGCATTTGTTTTCATGGACTTCGTTTGGTCGTGTCATGTAATGGATCAATCAACAGACATCTTTTTGAGCATCCGCTAAGTTCTTAGCACCATGCTTGGCACCACAAGGATTTGGAATTCAGTCCAAGTAAATTCAGTGGATTTTTATTGAATACTATTCCATGTCAGCAACTGTGCTAAGCCCTGAGAAAATTAACCTGAACGTTTAAACCCACGGCAGGTAGTCTACTTGTGAAATATGTATACAGTCTAACACTGTGTCTAATGATAATGAATGTCAAATGTAGAGAACAAACAAAGCTGAGTGGTAATAATGATGAGGAAATGATTCATTCTAACTGAGAGGATTAAGGAATAAAAAAAATAATAGCTATTATTTATTGATACCCCAAGATAGTTCAAGTACTCATTAAGCCTTTTCTGAATTTGTATTGAAAAGGCTTCTTGGGGTAGTTATTATATCCCCGTTTTTCTGATTGGAGGTTCAGAGAGATTAAGCAGCTTGTCCAAATCACATAGCTAGTAGGTGTCAAAACCAGCAACTAGAATCCAGGTCTGTTCGATTTCAAAGCCTATATTCTTTCTAGCTACACTGTAATAGCTGAGTTTGTGGAGGATCATTATAGATTAAAAGGAGCTGTAAAAGTAGAAGTACAGACTCAAGAAGGAAGCTTTCACAGATAGATTATCCATTGTGGTTGGACATGGTTTAGGAGGCTTGGAAAGACTGGCGGCATATTGTGGAAAATCTTGAATTCCATGCTAAGAGATTGGGCTTCATTCTAGGTACATAATGAGAAGCCATTGAAAAATTTTATAAAAACGGACAGATAAGCAATGGCAATATTTAATAGGTGCTAATTGTCTAATAGGTGCTAATTGTCTAATAGGTGCTAATTGTCAGTGTTTCTAAATTTAATTTTATTTTTTAATAAATTTATTTATTTATTTATATTTTGGCTGCATTGGGTCTTCATTGCTGCACTCAGGCTTCCTCTAATTGCAGTGAGAGGGGGCTACTCTTTGTTGCGGTGAGCAGGCTTCTCATTGCGGTGGCTTCTCTTGTTGCGGAGCACAGGCTCTTCAGTAGTTGTGGCATGTGGGCTCAGTAGTTGTGGCTTGCAGGCTCTAGAGCACAGGCTCAGTAGTCATGGCGCACGGGCTTAGTTATTCTACGGCATGTGGGATATTCCCAGACCAAGGCTCAAACCCGTGACCCCTGCGTTGGCAGGTGGATTCTTAACCACTGTGCCATCAGGGAAGTCCCCTAAAAATAATATTAAAAAATCGTGCTCTTATTTTTATGACATTATTAAGAAGTATAGTCCAAATCATCTTATAATTGAGTCCAGCACAGTGACTGTGTTTGTTTGTTTTTGTATTTATAAGCCTGTTGGTGCTTAGAAGTACACACTGAGCTAATGAGAATAGAACAGAAGCAAATTTCATTTGTAAATTAGACTGTTTTAGGAAGTGCATGTCAATGATGGCAGAGCACATACACTGAACAAATGAAGCATTCATATTAATTAGGATGAAGCAAAGGGTGAGTGACACTTATCATCTCACAGCACACAGTAGGACAGGCACACCAGACTTCTAGGGACTTGCACCAGAGCCACATCTTCAGTGACAGTAATTAACTGAAGCAAAAATTACATGGAATTAATATTAATTGGAACTTCATTGATTTTATAATGTTGGTATCTGTAACTTTGTACTTTGGACAAAATTTGTAACTTTCCTTTGATTTCATACTTGCCTAAGTGTTATGAACCAAAGTAGTTTATACCATTTTGTTAGAACGTATTTAAATAAGAATATGTACTATATAATTATACTTAAGGCTAACATTGAGGACCCAGGGATTTAAGTTTAAGAAATATTTGAAGAATAATTACTATTGAGAATGTTATAAAAGTGTATGAAGAAAAAGGATATAGAGGGTGGAATGGAATGCCAAATGGATTAAGAGTATAATCAGAGATGCAGAAATAGGAGTAAAGAGGTGGCTTGACTAGAGCATGAAGTCCTTCTCGTGGTAAGTGGACAAGGAGGCTGGAAAAGTCAGAAACTCTCACATGATAGAAGTTTCATGTCCCCAAAGAGAAGAGTCGATATGGACTTTTCAGGAGGAAAATGGGATAATGTAAATATGACTTAATTTGGGCTAGTCCCAAAGCATAGCCTGAGGAAAGGATTTCAGTGAAGTTGATCCTGGGACATACTGATAGAGACATGGTGAAGTGAGACAGGGGAGGGAAGGAAGGTGACAAAGAGTGTGTTTATGAAGGACGTTACCACTGTGGTTACTTGAGCTTAATTCCACTGGAGAACTCTGGGAGCAAATGCAGGACCTGTGCCTTTGGGTTATCACATCAATGGACAGAGAAACCAGGGTATTTAGACACCTACTTCCACTAGTATTTGCTTGAGAGATTTTCAAGGGCACATTGATTCTGCTTGGGCAGCAAAGCAGGGTCTGAGGCCAAACAAAACCTGCAGGCAAAGCAATGCAGGTACTGGCTGGGGAAATAGGGCCATGTGCAATGAAGGGATAAGGCCAAGGGGTTATGGGGGGAACATCCACAGCATCTGCTACATGATCTTTTAAAGGTTGCCAGTTTTGTATATGAAGGAAACTGACATTTCCAAGTGTCTATCATGTGCCTTGAATGATGATGGTCACTTGCACATTTGATTCCTATAATAATAATGCAGGATAGAGATTCTCTCGGTGTTTTATAGGGGGTAAAACTCATCCTCAGAAAAGTTTAGTAACCTCTAGAAGGTCACACAGCTAAGTCATATTAGAGTTAGAATTAGGAGTCAGGTTTTGAACCCAGGTATTTCTGACCCAGAAGCCTCTGATCCTTTTTCTGCTAATGGAATGGGGAAAGGGAACTTTGGAGAATAGAAAGTAATAATTTACATCATGCTTTGTCTTTTCTTTATATTCTATGTTTATTAAGAAATTGATTTCCCCCTTATTATAATTGCACATGACCAGTTACATTCTCATTTGTAATGTGTTAAATAATGAAGTTCTTGTTTTCTTGAATGCTTATTTTGAGGATATATAACACAGAAAATTCTTAATGTCAAAGGATAGTATTCTTAACGATATGATAGTGTTTCTAGTAGACTGATGGATAATCTTAAGTCTTTTATACAACCAATAATAATAATAACAATAACAGTAATAACACTATCACCTTATATTATTCTTATAGGACTTTCCTTTATACAAAATAAAATAATAAATTAATTTCAGTGAATCCTTGCAGTAATTCTGAGATACCAGTAAGGGTACTGTATTACCATTTAATAGATGAGGAAGCTAAAGTTCAGATAAATGGCTTGTCTGATGTGATTCAGCTCATCAGTGACAAGCCTGGGTCTAGAATTGTTTTATCTCAGAATTTATTTGTGGAATGCAGGTGCAACTCCCTTTGTGCAATATATGCAGTTCTAAAAGAGTAAATTTTTAGTACTGGAAAACTTGTTATTCAAAGCAATCTTATTGTGACTCCTTCTGTAAACTGAACTGTCTTGTCTTTGGTCCTAATAAGGATTTTTCACATTTGGTTTTCCTGAAAGTGCTAAGTTCTTCTGCCATTTTTGCCTTGTAAATGACTATATTTATCTCTTAGTGTGCCTCTTGCATACTGACATTTTCTTCTCATGGTTGTTGGGGGAGGTCATCGAGAGGATGTGATCACTCTTTGACCCAAGAGCTGGACCTATGCAATCCGAGGCTCCTCACCCCCTCCCCTTTCCTTGGAATGTGTGATGTGCACACTGTTCCCATAGCTAGAGCCATTTGAAGGACACAGACCTGAGAGTAAGGTGTTTTTGAGACCATCTGGATTGAATACATGACCAAACCCAGTTAAGGCCTCTATATAAACTTTTAAGAGTCTGGTGGGCAGGTGCAGAGATCTCCTCATCTTGCAGCCACCCCAGACAAGGTTCGTATGTAAGTTCCCTTTCTTTTTAAAACTGCCACCTCCCAATCTGGCGTGCTCTGCCTCTTTGTTTCATTGCTCCTTGCCCTCTGTGTGTGGGGGCCAGTTTTTGAACCAGCAATGGTTAGATTTTCCTGAGATGGCATCTCCCCACCTTTGGTTGCTGCAATCTACTACAGAGTGTATGCTGGTTGATATCATTTCTCAACTACTGATTGCAATTACCTTATGTAGTTCCTCAGGATAAGAAGTAAGAAATACAGTACCTAACTCTGAAAAAAAGAGTTTTTCAAAGGAAAGATATGCTCAAGTGCAGGTGGAGGTTTTTCTGTTCTAACATGAAAATCATGCCCATCTACATGCATTGATGTTGGTGCGCATGGCGTTTTTGCATTTCTGTGGACATTAGATCAACAAGGCTTTCGTGTGACTTGAAATTCAGCCCGGAGGATGCTTGTAGTTTGTCAGTGGTTTAGGGGCTAGAGTTCCTCTCTGATGCTCGTGACTGCTTAGCCCCATGGGCTTAGGGTCCTTGTCTTGAGATGGTGCCATCTATCTTTGATCACTGCTGTCATTTCCTAATAACCCGCAGCTTCAGGCTGTTTGGCTGAGTTGCTTTAGAGTGTTTTTTTTTCCTGCTTACCTTGCATGTCATTGCTCCAGTTCATCTCATCTCACTGTATAAGCAGTCGCTTAGGAATTCTGTTGTCATCTATCTTCACATTCCTAGCCCCGTGAAACTGAGGCATAAGCAAATGCTTCAGTGATGGGAAGTTGATCAAATGCTTTGAGTACATGGATCTATTGATGTTTTGTATGTCAGGGATGTTAGCAACCTGCATTCTTCCCCTTCATCTTATTTTATATTACCTTAAAAAGTAGAGTGTAAAGTGTTCCTCATTTAAATGTAAAGTTTGAGCGGCCAAGATGGTGGAATAGGAAGACCCTGAGCTCACCTCCTCTCACAGGCACATCAAAGTTACAAGTTACAGAGCAACTCTGATGAGAAAGATCTAAAGACTAGCAGAAAAGATCTTCCAGAACTGAAGATATAAAGAAGAAACTACAATGAGACGGGTAGGAGGGGCAGAGGCACAGTACAGTCAAAACCCATATCCAGGGGTGGATGACCCACAAATGGGAGGATAAGTACAATTGCAGAGGTTCTCTCCAAGGAGTGAAGGGTGTGAGCCCCACATTGGGTCCCCAGCCCAGAGGTTCGGCACCAGGAAGAGAAACTGCGAGAACGTTTGGCTTTGAAGATCAGCAGGGCTCACTTCTGGGAGAGCCAGAGAGCTGTAGGAAGTAGCGACTCTATTTTAAAGTGTGTACACAAAATTTCCCATGGTCCAAGACCCACGGCAGAAGCAGTAATTTGAAAGGAACTTAAGTCAGACCCATGTGCTGATCTTGAGAGCCTCTCAGAGAGGCAGGAGGCAACTGGAGCTCACCCTGAGTTTGTAGACACTGGCAGCAGGCATTTTGGGGAGTTCGTTCTACCACATGGATACGGTGCTGGCAAGTGTTATTTTGGAATCCTCCCTTTATCTTGTTAGCACTGGGACCTGACCCTGCCCACCAGCCTGTCAGCACCAGTACTGGGATGCCTCAGGCCAAGCAGCTAGCCGGGTGGTGGGGACACAGTCCCACCCAACAGCAGCCTGGCTGCCTTAGGACTCCTTGAGCCCCTAACTGCCCCAGGACCTGGCCCCATCCACCAGTGAACTGGCACTAACCCTGGGGCCAGTCTCACAACCAGTCGGCAGACACCAGCCCCAGGAACACCAGAGATCCACAGCCTGGCTTGTCAGGACCCAGCCCACACACCAGCAGGCCAGCACCAGTCCTTGGACCCTCTTGGCCCCAGCCCCACCCACCAGCAGGTCAACACCAACACTGGGACACCTTGGGACCCTCAGCCAGCCACCTTGGGATCTGGCCTTACCAATTAGCAGGCCAACACCAGCTTCAGGACACCCCACACTCTGTAGCTAGCCTTGTCAGAAACTGACCCTGCCTACCAGTGGGCCAACACCAGCTCTGGAACCCCCAGCATCCTGCAGCCAGAGACCACAGGACCTGGCTCCTCCCACTAGTGAGCCATCACTAGCCGGGCCCATCAGCAGGCTGACCCTGCTCTGAGACACATTTCAGCCAGCTACATGGGATCTAGCTTCACTCATTAGTGGGCTGACACCTGCTTTGGGACACCCTGGACTCTACTTTCAGCTGTGTCGGGAACTGGCCCCACCCACCAGTAGGCTCACACTAGATCTGGGATCCTCAGCTCTGCAACTAGCCATCTGGGACCTGGCCCTGCTCACCAGTGGTCAGCAGCCTCTGCACAAGCCAGAGCCTGGCAGCCAGATGGACCGGGGTCAGCCATGCCTAGCAGGCTTTAAAACAAAGATTGTAACAAGAGACAAAGAAGGACATCATATAATGATCAAGGGATCAATCCAGTTTGAAAATATAACAATTGTAAATTTATATGCACCCAACATAGGAGCACCTAAATACATAAAGCAAATACTAACAGACATAAAGGGAGAAATTGACACATAATAATAGGGGACTTTAACACCCCATTTATGTTAATGCACAGATCATCCAGACAGAAAATCAATAAGGAAACATTGACATTAAAAGACACAGCAGGTCAGATGGACTTAATAGATATATAGAGAACATTCCATCCCAAAGGAGCAGATACACATTCTTTTTAGGTGCACATGGAACATTCCCCAGAATACATCACATGGTAGGCAACAAAATAAGCCTCAGTAAATTGAAGAAGATTGAAATCATATTAAGCATCTTTTCTGACCACGCTTTGAGACCGGAAATCAACTACAAGAAAAAAACTTCAAAATACCCAAACACATGGAGGCTAAACGATATGGTACTAAACAACCAGTGGATCACTGTAGAAATCAAAGAAGAATAAAAAAAAAAACCTCAAATGAAATGAAAACAAGAACACAATGAACCAAAATCTATTGGACACAGCAAAAGCAGTTCTAAGAGGGAAGTTTGTAGTGATACAAGCCTACATTAAGGCCAACAAGAAAAACCTCAAACAACCTAAACTTACACCTAAAGGGACCAAAAAAAGAAGAGCAAACAGAACCCAAAGTTAGGCAGAAGTAAATTAAATAGAGACTAAAGAACAATAGAAAAGATTGATGTAACTAAGAGCTGATTCTTTGAAAAGATAAATAAAATTGATAAGCCTTTAGCCAGACTCATGAGGAGAAAAATAGAGAGGGCCCGAATCAATAAAACAGAAATGAAAGAGAAGTTAAAACTGACACCACAGAAATACAAAGATTCATAAGTGATTACTATGAACAATTATATCATAATAAAATGGACAATCTAGAAGAAATGGACAAATTCCTAGATATGTGCAATCTCCCAAGACTGAACTGGGATGAAATAGAAAATATGATCAGACCAATTAGCAGTAATGGAATTGAATTATTATTAAAAAAAAAAAAACACACACAAAAAAAACTCCCAACAAACAAAAGTCCAGGAGAAGACAACTTTACAGGTGAATTCTACCAAACAGAGAAGAATTAACACCTATTCTTCTCAAACTATTCCAAAAAATTGCAGAGGAAGGAATGTTTTTGAACTCTTTCCATGATGCCATCATCACCCTGATACAAAAACCAGACAAAGATATCAAAGTTTGTGTAGATTCATAGTTATAGTTGTATTTGGGTTTATCTTAGAGAAAGCTGTGATGCTTCATTTCTCAAAGTTGATCATTAAAGATTCAGGATCTAATGTTGGATGTAAGTTCTTTATGATATTAAAAAATCTAGTGTTAGTCCCTTTATATTTTCCTGGAAGTAAAATGAACAGGCAAGGGATGCTGCTATTTCTTATCAATATCAAAAACATATAATTGGTAGTACGTATCTGGAACACATTTAAGTGTTCCATCACATGCCTACTAGTCCTTGTATTTCGCCAAATTGTCTAAGCCAGATTCTGTGTCAAATACCAAAATTCTGTCTACATTATGTTCTCTAGTATCAAATAGCAAAAAAATTTCACCAATTTCAAGAAACTTACAGTCATCAGGAATCACGTAACCATTTCCTTTTGGGGGGATAGGAGGAGCTTGATTCTTCTTAGGCCTCCCACTTCTAATATAGTGTGATAAGTTTGGTAAAGATGGCAAGAGAGAGCAAGCTGTTGTATCTGAATTAGCTAAAGGATCGATAATGAATGCTCTCAGAGACTGCTGTGAATTAACAGCCATCTCTTTCTACATTTGCCATAACTTGTAATGTTTTGGTTTTTACTGGTGGGTGGGATGACTGTGTTAACCAAATGATTTGCAAGCTGATATGCTGTCTTTCTAGAGTAGTATGAAATCTGGCTTCACACTCTCTTATTTCACACTTGGAGTAAGTTTTCTTATCACTGTATTTTCTATCAAGTTGATATACATATACGTAGTTATTATAATCACTGTTTTAAGAGTGCCATGTCTACTCATCACTATATAGAACATTATGAGGCTTAAGATTTATATAATATGAAAGTGGGGGTACTGCATCGATGGAGATATAAAGCCAAACAAGTGTCAACCAGTTGAAACCAAACTGTCAAACCAAACTGTCAACCAGTTATTTTATCTTTAACAACACAATTGCCTTATGGTCAATTAGTTGTGTGATGCAACTGCTTGTGGCAAAGATATTTAGGGCAAAAATACTGGACACAATGAAGACTGTACCTGTGCAAAGCACTCAACCTGACCTGTTTTAACTGACCTTATAAATTGGATGGGAGAAAAGAGCAATAGATAATATTTTAAATAAAAGATGTAAATAGTAGTTGAAAGCAAGTATAAATTAAATGCCACACAGTAGGGCATGTCTACTTTCTAAGTGAACAGAATGTATCCTGTTTTCTTAACTTCACTCATTTCTGAACCAACATCATGATTTTTGTCTTAAGCTGTTTATTTAATATTTTTTATTTAATATTATGTTAAATATTTATTTAATATTATTATTAATATTATTTTAAATAAATATTCATGTAATGTTTTTCTGTACAATAACTTTAAGTTGATTTACATTTTAAAAGTTAACTTCTTTTAAAGTAATAATGCCCATGAACTCATGAGTTTCATCTTCTAGGTATCCTTTTTTTTTAAGCTATACTTCTTTTTAATAC
Source organism: Balaenoptera musculus (assembly GCF_009873245.2). Lineage (NCBI taxonomy): Eukaryota > Metazoa > Chordata > Mammalia > Artiodactyla > Balaenopteridae > Balaenoptera > Balaenoptera musculus. The sequence goes on from NC_045799.1 coordinate 40,972,121, forward strand.
CTAATAATAAATATAAATCTATTGAAATAAAAAAAATGATCTCCATGGACCATGTAAAATCATCATATGTCTCAATCTTTGAGAAACACTGGCTTACACAATCAATTACTGTGGAGCTTAGATGAGAAACATTAGAACAAATTTGTAGTGACTCTTAAAATATATGAATTAAAGAATTCTCTTGCTTTCCTAGGGTCATAATCAAAATTATGACTCAGATATATTGTCTGTCAGGTAATAGCACATTAATAAGGATTTCTGTGATGTTAGTATATATTTTATACAATTTAGCTTTAAAAAATAGCCTTCAAATAATGGCCTTTCACGAATGTTGAAAAGACTTTAGTTTCATTCTTAATCTTTCAATAATAGATCCCAGGAGTGAATAAGGTTACACATTTCACTTTTATAATCATCTTCGCTTAATCTGCTGAAGTTAGAAATGCATTAATATAACATAGCACATTATTTCTTCTAGGCTGCTTTATAATTTGTTCAGAATGATTGCAAATCTTACTAAAAGCAATTCAGATACTTCAAAAGGAGCTCATCATTCATGATTGAAGACACATAAGCCTAGAGAAGTATCATCAGCTAATTTTGAAGAATCATTGAAAGATTTTGCGAAGCAGCCTTCTTAACCAAATATAACAAAATTTAGAATTCAGTTTACAGTTAGAGATATCTAGGTTTATATTCATGAGCTCATAATATCCCGACTATATATTGAAGGGAAACATTTGAAAATGTTAACTATTTTGAATAGAAATCTTTCTAAAATGTATCATCCCCTTCCTTCTTAAACAAATAATACTGAACATAATATACATTTTCTTTATGATTTGGGATCATCATTTATGAGCTTCCATAATACCACACTATCATCAGGTTCTGTGGTTTTCAGTCTCTTCTGTTTGGTTTATTTTGCAACTGTTATGCTTGTCTCCCTAATAAGCCTTTACATTAACTTTCCAGTTTACTGCTCCCAGTTTTCTGTGGCCCCAGTGTTAGGTAATGTAGTTTATTTAATACTATCTGTCAAATAAGAGTGATTATGAGGAGTTTGTTAAATATGTCGTTATAGCATCAGATGGTGGAGATTTCAGGGTTTTTTCTTCCTATTTCTAATTAAGGAGAGTGTTGTGAACAGTTGCAGTTGTGAGAGGATTAAAGTTTAAGTAAGTGAGTTTTTTAGTTGAACTATTTTTATGGGTTTTTTTGTTAGTTTTGGTCCTGAATGATAACTTTAACAGTGTTACATTAGCACAGTGGGCTTTAGAGTTTTAGGGCACTTTCATATACTAGATTGAATTTTGTCTGAGCTGTCTAGGTTTACCCAGTGTTTTCCATCTTTGGGACTGGTGCAGTGGAGACATTCTGTAAATGTCTAGAAAATTTTAAAGACATACCTTTGAACTTGCTAGGACATAGCAAAGAAGTGTTCCCTTTTTTCCCCTAACTCTGCTAATTGGAGAACCTCTGTCTTTGTCAGCGAGTTCTCTATTCATTTATATTCCTCATCCTAGTTGTGTATGTATATTCATACATGTGCATGTACTTATCCCCCACATACAGAGTAATCACATTTGTCATAATTTCCACCATTCCCTTCGGGATCAAAAATGTATCCAATGAGGAGATCCAGGAATTTCTGTTACTATCCACCAAGGAAACCTTCTAAGATATCTTTGTTGAAGATACTAGTAGGGAAATGGTGATTGTTCAGTGGGTGTTTGTAGCAAATCTCATTGACAAGAGAGGAGAAGAATACTGGAATCACTATTCCTATTTATATCACTTTAAAAGCCAAGGATAAATAAAGGTTTACTAATATTCCATATCCAGAGCTTATCTCAAATGATGAGGTATCCTAGAGGAAGAGCAGGAATTCCAGAATCCAAAGGGGTTTCTCTCTTCTTTATTAACCTTACAATTATTACAACATGTTATGATTTATATGCTGCAAGATTCCATTAATGTGGTTAATTTTATCCAATAAAGATTTAAAAATATTTGGATCCTTAGAATATTTTTAAATGGGATGAGGAATGACCAAGAAAATATTTTGAATTACATTAAGGTCTGTGGGTTTCCTGGTGACAAAGTACTTAAAAATGTTGTTTAAGATGAATTATATAAATTTACATAAAAGCAAGGGTTCCAACTTGGTTGACCTTTTCTGTGACAGTCACTGGTTGTCAGAAACCAGTTATTTTGAAAAATCAGCAATATACTTAACTGCCCCAAACACAGTAAAGTCAATATTGTAATGGGTGAAAATGTAAGTGCTTTTCAAAAGGAATTAATGGAGAGCATGAAATGCGTTCATCATTTTGTAATCTTGTTATTAGAAATTACATATGTAATTCAAGGGTATTAGCATACTTGCAAATCATGGAAATAAAATTTTGCACTTTTTCAAATATTTTCTACATAATAAATATGTGGGTAGTGGGCATATGTTAATTGCTTTTATTTCTCTGAACCCGATCAGAAGGTATGCTTTTATATTTTCAACAACTGAGGTCAAAACCTATTGAAACTATTAATTTAGCAGATTTTATTTTAAAACTTTTTTCCCAATATTTTATGAAAAGTTTCAAATATACAGAAAATTTGAGAGAATTTTATAGTGAACATACATACGAATGAGTTACCCTCTGAAATAGATAGGGCAGGTATTATTATACTAATTTTATAGAGGAAGAAATTGAGACTCAGAGAGATTGGGAAATACTCCCTGGTCACACAGCTGGTAGGGCAGAGAGGTAGAACTCACATTCATTTATAACTGAGTCCAGTGTCCTTCGGCTCTACCGCACTGCTACTACACATAGTTAGTTGCGGCCTTGAGAAAACTGTATAGGAGTGGTTTGCAGTTCTGGATTCTGAATACTAGGCAATCGTTAGAGTCCCCATTTCTTCATTCATCCATTCATCTTTTCATTTATTCTTTTAGTCATCAATATTTATTATCTCTTGTATGATAAGCTTTGTAAATTAGACGTGACTTCACTAGAAATAAGAACCAGCCCTTTCTTTACTCTAAGGCATAATGAGTGCCTAAGCAAATGAATTAAATTCATGTATTACTTTAATTATTATTTAGAAATACTACTGTAATAATTCCAGTATTCTTCTGAGGGAAGAATAGCCATATTTTGAGTTTCTTTACATTTATTTGAGTTTATTTGAGCCATATTTTCAGTTAATTAAAAAATATAGCATGTAGCAAAACCAGAGATAAATTTTTGGTTTTGCTGTATGTTCTTTTCGTAAGAATCTTTGAACCTTAGGTCATTTTACATACTTTATAAATTATCTAGATTAATTAATCTAGATTAATAATGACAAGAAATGTTACAAATATACTATAAGCCTATTTAAAAGATTTATATATGTGTGTATGTATGTGTGTGTATATGTATATATATCTTTAATTCATCCCCCAGCACCTATTTTAATAATTATTGACTTATTATCAAAACAAGAAGATATCTAACCCAAGAGCTCTGAGTATCATGCCAGGTAAGACATTTGTAAGGGCTATCTTTTAATAAAATTTCCCATTTTCTTTAGACATTTCTGAAATTAAGGCTTTTTCTGTGTATTAATCTGGAATGATTGTTTAGGGGCTCAAGCAGAGAATTTAGATTGATTGGCCTTGCAGCAAAATGGATTTTTTGAAAATTGTATCATTCAAAAGAAGGCAAATGATAGGATCGTTTTAGGTCATAGGAATGATAATTCTGACATATATACACACACACAGACACACACACACAAATATACAAAAGAACTGACTTGTGAAGGAAAAAATACCTATATTTGTATATTAGAAATCTAAGTAAATTGTACATGTATATATATGGCTATATCTGAAATGTATTTATATATAAATTGTATATGTAAATATTATGACATATAACCAGATTTATATATGTGTTTGTGTGTATTGTGGATCGGTCTATCTATGAAATATACATTTAGTTCAGAAATTAGTTACTTGGTTTAAAAGTTTTCCCCTTTAAAAAACTTTTGAGTGTCACACAATTTTACCAATTTGCATTTTTTACTTTAGGTTTTTGTTTATCTATGAAAATTATAAATACTAAGCTCAAAGCTATAAGGAATTATTTCATAGAGCTGATAGATTTTGACATACTGAATGACAGCATTATGGGCTGTTTCTTGTTTGAATACTTACAGTATGGCTCATAAGTGAGATTTAATGGGCTTCAGTTTTGTTAGAGGGTTTCTGGGGCATTATTGACATTTGGAATGATCTCTCTAAGAAATATCTATGCTGCTTCTATTAATTGATGGTGCTGTTACCATGACTTGTGGCAGAGAATTCTAGGTGTAAAATAAAAGTTTATGCTGATTTTTACTAATTTTTGTTTCATTACATTATGAATTCAAGTATTAGAACATTAAAAAAAAACATTAAAAAGTCATAAATCACTAACTGGCCTCAGGAGTACCTCTGAGATTCCCATATAGTTGTTTGAGACAAGAAACTACCTTAGGGTGGAACGTTATTGGGGGAAAACCATGAAAGACCTTTTCTAAAAATGATTAACTTATTACAATAATCTTGAAAATATGTACAAAGTGGACATCAGGGCTTTAAGAATAATCAACTGTGTTTGCTCAGGAAAAACTCAGGAAATAAAAGAAATAAAATTAACATTCTTTTCTTTTTGTTTGCTATGATGTTCAGCGTCATTTAAGTGATTTAGAGTTTGCAGGACAGGCAACTATTGGTCTATGTTTAGTTATTAAAAGTATTCCCTTAAGCACCAAGTGAGGAAATCTTAATATTTAGGAGGGTTTCAACAAATCTTAAGTTTCTGTTTAATAAATTTCTTTATAATTCTCATTTATTTTAATATTTCGATTTTTCTCTGTAGGTAATAATTTAGTAACTGATTGCTGTTTGGAGTAAGCATTCCTTTCAGTCCTTATAAGGATCATTTAATTTCATAATGGGCAGGATTATCACATTCATATTTTTTACCTGATTTTTATTAAGGTCTGTTTGAAATGCATTTTGAAAAGAATCATTTGTTTGTTCCTATTTTATTCATTTCCTGAGCATTTATAGAATGCTTACTACATAATAGGCATTGGTTTTTTTTTTAATTATTATTTATTTATTTATTTATTTGGCTGTGTTGGGTCTCCGTTTCTGCACGAGGGCTTCCTCTAGTTGTGGCAAGCGGGAGCCACTCTTCATCGCGGTGCGTGGGCCTCTCACCATCGTGGCCTCTCTTGTTGCGGAGCACAGGCTCCAGACGTGCAGGCTCAGTAGTTGTGGCTCACGGGCCTAGTTGCTCCGCGGCATGTGGGATCCTCCCAGACCAGTTCTCGAACCCGTGTCCCCTGCATTAGCAGGCAGACTCTCAACCACTGCGCCACCAGGGAAGCCCGGCATTGTTTTTGATACGTAAAAAAAAACAATTTCTGACATATGCTGAGCACTTTATATGTGCTGCTTAGTGCTTTAGTTAATTTTCTTTTTTAACCCTCACAACCCTATACTGAGAGATAACCTATTTTATTGATGGGGGCACTGAGTAAAAAGTGGTGAATAAGTCATAATCCTTGCCTTGACAACTTCATAGTCTAATGGAGTAGGACCCAGAAAAATGACTAATTACAATTTAATGGTAGAAATGTTATAGAAAAGCTTGCTTCCATGTCATGGACCTTCAGAAGAGGAATAGCTGATTGTGTTTGAAGGAGTCAGGGGAGGTGTCACAAAGGAAATGTTGTTTGAAGTGGGTCCAAATGTTAAATAGAAGTTTGCCCAGGGAATGAAGATAGAAGGACGGGTTATATGAAGTCATGAAGTGATGAAGAGGCCTTGTAATTGGTGGTTCTGGTGGATTAACTCTGCGTGACAGAAACTCAGTTGTTTGTGTGTATATATGCATATGTGTGAGTGTGAGTGAGTGAGAGTGTACGTGAGTATGCACGCGTGCACGTGCACAGTCTGGGTCTGGAAGGTATGAGGGGCTAGGAGGGTGGGGCCTACGGTAAAAAGCATCCCCCCAAAGTTTGGAATTTGACCATCAATTTGAATGAAAGAAGAGCCATGCCACTATTTAAGCCAAAGTTAAAAAAAATGTTTTAAAAGTTACAAGTAGCAACTTTAGAATAGCTAAATTGAACCAATCGCTGAACGTGTCTGTCATATATCCTTTTGGAGTTTACTCCCCGATTTTAAAAATGATCAGTTAGAAATACCTTTTACTTTATAAAAACAAATTATTGAAGTTATGTTTATTAGAGTTAATGTCTAGAAATGGAAAGAAAACATATTGCTGTTTCAAGTTGTTTTAACACTAAATATGGGTGTTTCCCCAATATTATGCAATCTCATGCTATCTAGACTTGCTTCCTGACCAACAAATCAGTCTGTAGATAGTAAAGGAACCTTCATTCATTACCTTTTCTCTTCCATGACCCAATTTTTCAGCTGTTTCTTGATCATACTGTGATTCTGCCAAAGATGAGTCAGGTATGGATAAGAAGAAAGTTGAATATTTTTTTAATAAAAGAAACACTTCTTAGTAAGAAGAATGAGTGGATTAGACCATATTAGGCTGTCTGTTCCTCTCTATTTAGTTAATCCACTTTGCTTTTGTTCTTCATTAGCATATTAAATCAGATGTCACTGGCTGTGTCTGTCCATTGGGTCAGTGGCAGAATCATTACCAGTTGACTGTGTGTTGAGTCACTTTGCTCAGGCTGAACAATTATTGAGGCCATCAGTCTTTCAAGTACCATGGAGGAGGTAGAGATGATCGATAAGCAATGAGTTGAGGTCAGAATAATCCTTCTTCAGTGGCTCATCATGTCCAAGGGAAGGGGATTATTAGGGCTGGACAGAGTTTGGCTGCTGGAAGGACCTGGCAGGTAGCGTTCATTAAGTGACCAGGAGTTCAGACACACAGGGGAGGAGAGAGAGCTATACTTCGATATATTTTGTATCAAAATATACCAAAGTTGGGGTCAATTAAGGGGTGGATTGTGATGACTCTGTACACAGAGCACTGAGTTCTATAAGAAAGCAAGTGATCTGTGAGATAATTTTGGAAGTTCTCTGGCCAGCACAACACTGTTGATGAGTAAAAGGTAAACTGTTAATAGACTTTGAAATTTTAAAGTTATAATGTAAGGATTTACATAGGAAATATCAGGCTCTTGATATTTACATCATTCAGAACTATAAGAAGAGTTCTGGGTTCAAGAATTTTCTTCTTTGCTTCCTCCTCACAAATTTGTATAGGTCTAATTCTTTTCAGGGTATTTAAAATTTTTTTTTTAATAAAAATTTTCAGGATGCTTTACACTGTCTCTCCTTTTGCTCCAACGTTGACTTCATAACCTGGCATCATTATCATTAATGCTAAATGTATTTATTTGAATCATATTTGTGGGAGTCTAATTTAAAAATTGAATTATTTGAATTTTAATTTAAAATTTCATTTAATATTTGTTATTGAAGTTTCAAACTATACTAATATAATAAGATATTGGGGGATACTTTTTTTTTTTTTTTAACAACTTTATTGAAGTATAATTGCTTTACAATGGTGTGTTAGTTTCTGCTTTAAAACAAATTGAATCAGTTATACATATACATATGTTCCCATATCTCTTCCCTCTTGCATCTCCCTCCCTCCCACCCTCCCTATCCCACCCCTCTAGGTGGTCACAAAGCACCGAGCTGATCTCCCTGTGCTATGCGGCTGCTTCCCACTAGCTATCTATTTTACATTTGGTAGTGTCTATATGTCCATGACACTCTCTCACCCTGTCACATCTCACCCCTCCCCCTCCCCATATCCTCAAGTCCATTCTTTTCTTGTTGCCCTGGAATTGAACACTAAATATTGGGGGATATTTTTCTTGTTGCCCTGGAATTGAACACTAAGACCTAAAGCTAAGGGTCAAGAGGCATCACGTGCCCACATTCTAAAGAGAGCTTCTAATAGTTGGTGGTCAAAGAGTCACTCCATTTAACCATAAATGCCTCCTGCACAGGGCTTGCTCTGTCTCGCTGTCACATGCCTCCATGACTGCTGTCACAACTTGGTTTCCCCAGGAAGCAGACACTGAGATAGAGATTAGCGAACAGGATATTTATTAGGAAGCATTCTTGGGATTTAAAAAAAAAAAAAAAAATCTGTGGAAGAAAGGGGGAGGAAGCAAAACTGAAGAGCGGAGAAGTTGAACTGTGTTACATTTTCAAAAAGAGCCTGAGTTGAACATCTAGGAAGCTGAGATGGCCTTTCAGAATTGTCTTGAGTTGGGACAAGGGCTGGACCTTTGTATTCCCATATACATCAGTCATTGGACAGGGGACCAGGCTTTTATATCCCCAAGTTAGGCAATGTGAGCCATCCAAGAAGGGGGCATGAGCTAGGTGAGGCAGCTCTTTTCAGCTGAGATAGTCCCTGGGGAGGCCACCAGCTAACCTGTCATTTGAACTGGCATCCCACTAAATGTTATGGTTTATGTTCTTTTTATTTCTTTCTGACTGCTTTCAAGATTTTTTTTGGTCTTTAGTTCTCAGAAGTTTAATTATCCTGTGTCTTTGCATGGATTTCTTTCTTTCTTTCTTTAGCTGCTTCGGGTCTTAGTTGTGACGTGTGGGCTGTTCGTTGTGGCGTGCGGGCTTCTATTTGTGGTGTGTCAGTTTTCTCTTCTCTAGTTGTGGCGCCTGGGCTCCAGAACACATGAGCTCTGTAGTTTGTGGCACACGGGCTCTCTAGTTGAGGTGCACAAGCTCAGTAGTTGTGGCGCCTGGGCTTAGTTGCCCCACGGCATGTGGGATCTTAGTTCCTTGACCAGGGATCGAACCAAGTCACCTGCATTGGAAGACGGATTCTTTACCACTGCACCACCAGGGAAATTCCTGCATGGATTTCTTTGGGTTTATCTTATGTGGGATTCATCTCATGAATCTATTGGTTTATATTTTTCATTAAATCTGTGAAGTTTTCAGTCATTCTTTCTTCAGATAATCCATTGACCCTACTTTCTTCCTTTCCAACCTCTCGGATCTATTGCTTTTGTCCCACGGGTCCCTGAGGCTCTGTTCATTTTAGGAGACTCAAACTCCTATTTAAATCTTTAATTTTAGTAGGAACCGACTCTGTTTAGGTTTAGTTCACAGGTCTTGGACTACCTTAGTGGGCTCTAGTTCCAATGACAATTTAATTTTCATAGCCTTTTTGATGTTGTGCTTTTGGTTTGATGTAACTTGAATGGGTGGGGCCCCCAGTAGTCCCTACTGGTTCTGCCTGAGGGGCAGAAGGAATTTCCTGGTGTTTCTAGGTGAGGAAAAGGAAGTCTCTGGCCTGACAGAGTGAAGAGTGCTTCTGGGCCTGGTTGCTTATCTTGGTGGGGATCCCTCCTCTGGCCAGCTTTCCTCCGCCCACCTTCTCCCTGGATGTTTCATGGTGGGAGAAAGATTCTCAGGCCTAGCGGGAAAGAACAGCACTTCCTAAGCCAGAGCTTGTCGTGGCCTGTGCCCCATGCCCGTGGGGGATGGGAAGTCCTTCCTGGTCTGGGTGCTTGTGGCAGGATCCCCTTTGCTGGTGCCCCCCAGCCATCCAGTGTCTCTTGGTGTAGGAGGGGAGTCTCAGGCCCTGAGGAAGAGAGCACTTTTATTGAAGGATTTATTGTCAGTGGGGCTCCCATTGATCCAGGGAAGAAGGAACCTACCTGCACCGCCTTCTGTTTCTAGGTTGCATGTCAAGAGATACTGGGCCTGGTTGCCTTCTTCCTTTGGGTGGGAGGATGTAAGATGCCTTGCACCTAGATTGTTCCTCCTATCTTGGGGTCTCTAACCAGTTCACCTTCCTCCTTAAACCTTTCAGAGTTTTTCTTTGGTTGCCTCTTGCATTATTTTCAGCATTTATAGTTGTACTTAGGGAGGGAGAGGGGAGGAGAAATGGCACAGGAAGAAACAAATCTATGCCATCTTGTCTGAACTGGAGGTCTGAGAAGACAAAATTTTGGAAAATATAGTATAAAGTACCATCAACTTGTAAAACAACATTTTTTCTTCAGTATCATGATTCAAATGTTTAAATATTAAACACATTAATTATATTATGATATTTATAATTTATAGATTTATTTATTATAATTATCTAATTTAGTGTGTCTATTTTACTTTCTGTTTATTCTTAGCACTTATCCCAGAGCACCCACGCATAGTGTCTGCTTAACAAATGGTTGTTAAATAATTAAATTATAATGTACATTTTTATAAGTGTTAAATGGAGGCACAGAGATCTAGGTGACCTGCCCAAAATTATATAACTAATTACTGGTGCAATTTGGATTAGCATTAAATACTTTTTTTGGTAGACCCCAAATCCATTGCATCTGGAATACCATATACAAATTCTTTGCTTAACTATTGCTGCTTCTATTTTATTTCTGATATTTGGATATCTCAGTGGCATTAGAAGTGTAACTATTTGCAGTAAGTAATTTTTGGTTATCCTGTGAGATTTGTTAAATAATTATAATTTTTAAAAGCCTCTGTAGTCAGTAATCAGCATCTCACCAATGATAATACTTTTGTCTGAGATTAATATCAATGCTTTTCAATGCACCAGAATAAAACTAATCTCTATTATAGAATCCACAGCTGGCCTGATGGAACTGTAATAACAAAAGTAGTTGGTATTTTTTGATATTCACAGAACGCAAATTATAACTTGTCTCTTGTGTACAGAAAAAAGTGGGTCTTTTTGTAAATGATTAAAGTTGATGTTGATAAAGTTACATTTTTCCATGTTTCAGAGGAGAGTTTCTTGATGCTTGCAGTTTGCATAAACATAATGATATATTGAATATTTATTGTATCCTTGGGCAGTGTAAAATTTTATTGCACATTACTAGAAGACACCCATAATTTGAAATAGAGTTATTAGAACTATGTAATTTAATTTAGGAAGGAGAAAAATCATTATGATTTTTATTTGTTACCTCAAGTTATCAAAATGATTCTTTAATTGATAATCCTAAATTCAAGGATGAGGAGTTGCTAATGATAGAAAATTCAGGATGAATGAAAGCATATATTTATTTTCATTTTGTGTATTTCATTATAAGTATATAAAATCTTAGATTAGCCAGTTTGCATTTACTTGGTGAAAGCCAAACCTTAATGTATTATTATTGTTTTGTTAAATTTAACTGAGCTCAAGTCAAAAGCCCTGTTAATTAAGAAATATATATCCTCATCGATAGCAGTGTGTGCATACTTGTTCATGTTGCCTAAAATCATACTGAGAATTTTCATCTGTTTTGAAGGCCACTTTTTAATGTTATCAGAATATTAAATATAATGTTTTAAACGAGTTTTCCTTTATAGACAATTTCAGGTTTTAAGAGATCTAAATTGCTGATTATTGTACAATAGTAGTGTTAATGGGGAAAGTATAACTACAGATATTTAAATTTTTATGACTTTAAGTTGTATGATATATGTAAATGCTGTCCCTTCTGGTCACTAGTTAGATTAAAAAACTGGTGATACTACCTTGACATTGGTGTTATTTGAATTCATTGTCTATCATGGGTATTGGATATCCATGTATTTTGAAATGATATGGGAGAAATGAAATAATTCCTTAAGAGATAGTCTGGCATACTGTAAAGATAATTGGTTAGATATTTGAATAAAGGGCTCAAATATTGGGTTGAATACTGACTTACCAGCTCACAACTTTGGGGCAAGCAATTTAGTGTCACTGTAGCCTTCATTTCCTCATATGTTATAGGAAAAGTAAAATTCACACTTTGCAAGGCTGTTTAAAGGATGACAGATACCATACAGGTCTTAACATTGCCTAGTAAATAATAGATGCTTAGGAAATTGTTATCATGATCTATTTTTATATTACTTAAGTTGGTTGTGATAATGGGCATATTTTCTACCTTGGTCAGCTTACTAAAATATGTGTCAGCTTCTCCACTGGCTTGGTGATTCAGAGCATGACTTTCTGACAGAAATGAATCATACAAGAGCTCATTTTAAAATTTTCATAAGTTGTTCATGTCACAGGGTCAAATTTGGTGCAAGTAGTTAGATCAGAGCTGCTTGATGATGCAAGTATTGCGTGAGGATGAATGGAAAGCTGTGTCAGCTCCTCTGTCAACTGCACACTTTAGCTGTGTAACAAGACTTCAGTGAACTGGAGGAAGAATGTTACTTTAAAATGATGTGTTTAGATTGGAAAAAGAAAAATGAAAATATAGCTCTATTGAATTTTCTTTAATTTAACATAAGTAGAATTGGTCATGCTAGAGAAAGTCTTCATGTTCTAGAACAGTTTAGAAAAGAAATAGTTGTACTTAGCCTTGAAATCCATACTGAACTGAAGCATTCTTACATCTCTTTGTGTTTTTGATCAATTTTCCTTCCATATCTTTCTAATGAGTTAATATCTACTGAGCTTCTTTATCTTTAAAATTCTGAAGTATACTTTAAATTTGCAAGGAATTTAATTAGAAAATAGGGGAAACTTTCTCTAATCTTTTCTAGCGAAGTTGTTAGTTTGCTTTGAAGTTCAAGACCTGTCATGATTTGTGTCTAGTAAACATGAAAAGAAAGTGGTTAAAGAGGCTCACCATCAGTTGAGATGGATTTATTATTTTTACATTAAATACAGACCATTTTGAAATTTATATATTTGAAATCAGTCAGAAATTCAGACTGAATATATGTGAGAACTTTTCACTGATGTATTTTACATTTAAATCAGAAGCAGTCCAGTGAACCTCATCTACATGTCAAGACATTTTGCTTCAGATTATTTATTGACAGATGTCAGATGATACTGATGTTTTATGTGCTTCCCAGGGTATACTTATGAATGTTAGATTTTTGCTATTTTTGACATTTTAATATGCAAATTTTAATAATTATTAAAGTCTTAAGTTTGAAAAATGCATATGCTCTGTTATCCATAAATACTTTGGAGGATTTGCTCTATAGGATAGAAGCATCAGTATGTAGTAAAACACACACACACACACACACACACACACACACACACACACAATTATTTTTACTAGAGCTTTTTCTATAATGGCAGAACTGGAAAAAACCTAAGTGTCCATCAATAACGGGAGTGGTTTCACTCAAACTTGTGAAAATTATAGTATGTCATATATTATTTTATTAATTCGAGCCCTTGATGTATTGATAAATTAGAAAATTTGGTTGCATGGTAATTTTTATAGTAGAATCCATTGTTTTTTGTTTTTTGTTTTTAAAATTATTTATTTATTTAATTATTTATTTATGGCTGTGTTGGGTCTTCGTTTCTGTGCGATGGCTTTCTCTAGTTGTGGCAAGTGGGGGCCACTCTTCATTGCGGTGCGCGGGCCTCTCACTATCGCGGCCTCCCTTGTTGTGGAGCACAGGCTCCAGATGCGCAGGCTCAGTAATTGTGGCTCACGAGCCTAGTTGCTCCGCGGCATGTGGGATCTTCCCAGACCAGGGCTTGAACCCGTGTCCCCTGCATTAGCAGGCAGATTCTCAACCACTGCGCCACCAGGGAAGCCCCCATTGTTTTTTAAACAGTAATCCCAGTAAGACCAATTATGTGTATATATTTATATGAACATGGAGAAAGGTATGGAAAGGAATAGAAGATAAGAGGAGTTGAGTTTGTTTAATAAAATTATTGATTCACATGTTCAAATGAATACATATTATTTTATGTTTTTTAAAAATATATTTTATATTTTAATTAATAAGGAAAACTTTAGTCTACTATATTGATTATTCCCCAAATGGTAACATAAGAACATGAGTCATCCTCATAACAGTTATTAACTAAGAGTGTTAGTTTGGGAAGGGATGTGTGATTTAGGCTAGCCACCAGTTGTGACCAGTCTGTAAAAACGATATCTGTTCAATCAAAGTCCCAACAGGAACCTTGGCACAATCAAATTAGGATACTTCGAGGACAGCTTATTTATAAAGGGAATAAGTACAAGGGTTGGAGATAGATATGGTGTAAAAGAACCTCAAGGGATTGTTCAGGAACCAGAGGCTACCAACCACACAGCTGTTACAACTCTAAGCTCAAAGAGGTGAGTAGAGGGAGACATATCAGAACCTAAAAGGAGATAAAGTCATGTTATAAACTAAATGACCTTGATTAGAGTAGTGACCTTTATTCAAAGGACATAGTCAGGTCAAGGTAAGCTTACAGGAAGAGAACCAGGGAAATAAATACCTTCAACTCATTCTCAACTCTCCCACCAGCTACTGCCAGGGCTCCCTATTGACTGAACTCAACCAGAGCCAGAGGATAAGAGGACCCATTGATGTCATTTATATAGTTAAATCACTTGGGGCAGAGAACAGGGGCAACTGTAGAGAGTGGGTCTTGAGGAGTAAGCAGAAATTATCTGGCATAAAATAACCAACATTATTTTTAAACTAAATCATCAAAAGAATCCAGAAGGGGAAAGTGTTATAATATGTGAAATAATGACATCCATTTTCTTTACGGGCTTATAGAATTATTTTTAAATTGACCTAAAACCAAAGACAGAATTAAAATAATAATTTGAAGATGACCTTCTTCTTCACTCTCCTGTGTGCAGAAGTTCTAGTTTCTTCCCAAAACTCTGATGAGGGCATAGCCCAGGACACCTCAGATTGAGGGTAGAGGACTGTAGTTCTCTAAGATGAATATGGTCATGGTCCCCACAAAGCGAAGATTGGTCTGCATGCTTTTAGCATACTCCCACAATTAGTGGAGGTTTTCTGTTAACCTCTATTGTGTCTTCCAGAAGTAGCACTGTAATCAAGGTCATGGGTAGGGAACTGACATCTGAACCTCAGCATATTCCAGGCGCCAATTGTGCGTTCACATAAGTTATCACCCTTACTCCTCTCAGCTAACCTGTACCATGACTATTATCTTACCTGATTAATACAAGAGATTAGATTATCAATTGGAGTTTGAAGAACTTTCTCAAGGACGATGATAGAGTCTGGAATTGGACCACGATCTGTTTGGCTCCCTCCTGGCGTAGACCCACTTGGCTGTGAAATTGTGAAGGAGTCATTATCTGTTACTGTAGCTCTCACTTGTCCCAGAAATATGACTCCCTTTCCCTTCTCTCTTTCCCCTGTCTTACATTCATTCCCTTAGTTATGTTTTTTAACAAATATTTATTCAGCCTCTACTCTGTGCCAGGAACTGTGCATGGTACTGTCGATACCAACAAACACGGCCTTCACCTTTGTGGATTTTAAATCTTGATAATTGTTCTCAGGGTAGCAATCCTATTCATTTCCTTTAACGCCAAGTCCTTTACCTTTGAGGTTCTTTGTCTCAGTCTTCCCATTTATTTACTATGACTGAGAATTATTCTTTTGTCTTACTTGTTTAAAGTGTAACCTAAAATAAACCTTTTGTAAAAACTTATTTGCTGTTTCATTATTGTAGAGAAATAAAGATTCCATAATATTATAAGAAAGATGAAATAAGGAAACTATGTAAAACAGTTTTTCTTTTAAAGATACTGTCTGGTTTTATTAAAAAAAACCGGTCTCCCCAAGAAGTGTATAAATGAGAGTGCATGTTCAGGCTTATGTTTTCATCAGGCTAAAGTGTATCATATTCCCTCAAATAAGTGCATCTTCTATTTTTTAAATTGAGACTTGGTTTGCATTCAAAATTTTCCTTGTGAAAGACAAGTTAAAATTTCTGTTCAAGTGTCTTGTATTATTACAACTACAACTCTAATGTACATTTGAACTCATTCCACCTCCCCCTCCGGCCCCCCATCTATTTAGACATGCTTGTTCACTCTTTGGAAAGCCCCAGATTGGGTGACTTAAGTAATCCCATTTTTGTAACTGAGCCAGTGTTATCATTATCAAAATTACAACTGATTCAGAGCACAGTGTCAAGAAGGATGACTGGTACATAGAAACATGTGCTGATCCTCTCATTTTGCTTGAGTTGCATTGCATTGTGAAGCTGTAGGAACTGCCAGTGCTATAGTTCACCCTTTAATAATTAAATCAGGTGATCTTCAGTAGGATAACATTTGGTAGACCCCATGCGCATTGTGTTCTGTTACCATCTTTGGATGTGATTTCAGAAGAACAAACAACAACAATCATATACACATACATACATATATATGTGTGTGTGTGTGTCTATATATATATATATTTATATATAAATATATTATATATTAATATATAAAAATGAATGAGCTATACGTATATAATATATGTATATTATATATATATATTAATATATATATTTCCAATTTGAATTTGGCATTATTGTATGGTAGGTCCTAGGTTCTTCTCCTAGGCCTGATGCCAGAGAAGTTACCTAACATCTTTGATCCTCTTTAACTTTCCATTTTTGTAAAATGAAGGAGTTGGACAAAATAAGGGGTTTTTTCCCCATGTTGAAGTATTCCAAGAAGTCCCGAGCACCCAGGGTAATAGCTAGTGACACCAGATTGGCAAAACGGGGCAGCTCTAGCTCCTCCCTTGCAGTTCAACCAGAGTAATTCCATTTTGTTTCGTTGTTAATACTCCCAAGTAAGTTTTCCAATTCCTGATGCCTTTTCACCTATTTATCAATAGTAGGACTCATTGTATTCTGTTTTTGGCTTCATGGTGGGTTACAGCTTATACAACCACACAGATCCTGGAATAATCAATAGTTCCTTTGAATTCTGAAGTGTGTGAAATGTGAATTATTCATCATGTGTTTATGCCTGGTTTCTACATGTGAAATAGTTAAGCCTATTCTTTTTTTTTTTTAACATCTTTATTGGAGTATAATTGCTTTACAATGGTGTGTTAGTTTCTGCTGTATAGCAAAGTGAATGAGCTATACGTATACATATATCCCCATATCTCCTTAAGCCTATTCTTAATTTTCTCTCTTTGTAATCTTCAAAGCAGGAAATTATACCATTGCCCAAAACTTCTGTCACTGTTGATTTTGATCAGGAGGTGTAAATCTGGTAAATCATGAACAGAGAGCTGTTGCCAAATTGATGGCTGTATTTGTCTGTGTAGATTGTATTTCCACAGCTGTCAGTTGAGATGGTTGCTCCCTGTTAAAAGTGGTTCTAGAGTCATGCACGTGCTTGGGATTTTAATCTTAACAGATTTTTTTTTAGCCCTTCCTACTTTGAGTTTCAAAGTCTAGGGAATATAATGTGTGCCATTCTGAAGGGTGATATTTTGGGTTTTGTATTTTTTAGGATAACATGTTGTGAATGAAGTGGTGTTTTAAGTAGAGCCCCTGGGGAAGTTTTTTGCCAGCAATCATTTTGACATCCCATGTGCTCTATTGTAATAAGAAAGCAGAAAAAATAAGCTAAACTAGGTGGTCAGTATGCTTTTAAGATGAAAGCAACTATAATTTCCTTTATAATTATGAAAAGCAAACAAAAATCCTGCACAAATAGATTTAATCAATGTTTAAAGACTAGTCTCCCAGGCAGTTGCTTGTTTGACAGATAGTCTTGGGTGAAAGTAGAAATGGAGTGGGAAAATAAATAATTACTAAGTACAGATAATAGGAATTACTGGGCAAGTGGAATAAAAAATTGTTCCAAACACTGATCAGGCCAGTTTGACTCACAGAGGACATGGGTTACCTCTCCCAGCTCTGGACTATTTCACAGACTGAATTATTTCCGACTCAGAAACCGCAGGAGCTATTAGCCATGCTAAAGTACAATGCTGGCACATGTTAGGTTAGTAGTTTCGTTTTTCAAGATTATTGAATCGAATTTCATTACATCAAAAGCTGTCAAATATAAGAGAAGTCCTCTGATCCAGCGATCCCCACTATATAGCATGTGCGCTGCCATTTTAATTCTTCCTTTCCCCGTCTGACCGTGACCAACATTAACTGATCATGGTTCTCTTTTCCACTGAGCCTAGATTTAGCCTCAGAATCCTTCTCAAATCAGAGGTACAGACAGTCTCTTGTAATTAATGAATCTGAATTGTTTGAAACCTGTTTGACATTCCCGATTGCTTCTAAATTTCCTGATGGAAGAAGATAAGTAAGATAGTTGACTATGACTTGCCAAAATCATCTGCTATTTAGTAACTGAAGCAGAATTAAAATGAGGTTACCTGGCTCTCAGTTCAGTATTCTTTGTATTACCCTATATAGACAGGAAAGGATTTTGAGATCTTCGGAGGAAAAGTGCTTTAGGTAATAATGTTATGGTCTCTATTCCATCTAGGAACTTCTACTGTTATAAGATTACTTATATACTAATTGTATTTTCATCATTTGATCCACAATTTAATTATAGTTATATTCTTTAAAAGACACACACACACACACACACACGTAGAAGAGAGTCACTTAAGAAATTTTTTTTTCAGGAAGAAAGTAAGGTAATATTCCATTTGTATCTTGAGAAAAACATAAAATAATGACACTACTGTCAAACACCACAATTATTTTTCATTTGAACTAATTATCCCATGAAAAAGAATCCTACTTGTATCTAATTTTTTTTTTGGTTTTGAAAATTTTATAATGAATATTTATACCTATGTATAATTTGATAATTTTAATTTAAAAATTCAAAACTGAGTTTAATTAGAAAAAAACAATTTCTCTAAACATCAAAAAACAATCATTTGCTTAGGGTATGATAAGTAAATTCTTCAAATTTGCCACTTTGAAATTAGATTTTGGTAACCCTTACCCCCATTTTATATTCCGTGTTGTTTTTGCTTTTTAAACAGTGAAAATATTCATTTCATTGAGTTCTCATTTTGGGGAGGAAAAAGTGCAATACACAAATTCATTAATTTGTAACAGCTCATTTTAGGTTCTCATTGAATCAGTCTTTGAGACAATTACTGAAGCTTGCTTTTTTCCTCCACCTCCTCTGGTAATAGAAGGGACATTTTCCTTAGAAAAATGTGAAAGAAAATAGTGTTGATTGAGATTCATTCAAGATGGCAGAGTAGAAAGACGTGTGCTCACTCCCTCTTGCGAGAGCACCGGAATCACAACTAACTGCTGAACAATCATCGACAGGAAGACACTGGAACTCACCAAAAAAGATACCCCAATTCCAAAGACAAAGGAGAAGCCACAATGAGATGGTATGAGGGGCGCAATCAGAATAAAATCAAATCCCATAACTGCTGGGTGGGTGACTCACAAACTGGAGAACACTTATACCACAGAAGTCCACCCACTGGAGTGAAGGTTCTGAGCCCCACATCAGGCTTCCCAACCTGGGGGTCTGGCAATGGGAGGAGGAATTCCTAGAGAATCAGACTTCGAAGGCTAGCGGGATTGGATTGCAGGACTTCAACAGTACAGGGGGAAACAATGACTCCACTCTTGGAGGGCACACACAAAGTAGTGTGCATATTGGGACCCAGGGGAAGGAGCAGTGACCCCATAGAAGACTGAACCAGACCTACCTGCTAGTGTTGGAGGGTCTCCTGCAGAAGCGGCGGGTGGCTGTACTCACCGTGAGGACAAGGACACTGGCAGCAGAAGTTCTGGGAAGTACTCCTTGGCATGAGCCCTCCCAGAGTCCACCATTAGCCCCACCAAAGAGCCGGGTAGGCTCCAGTGTTGGGTCGCCTCAGGACAAACAACCAGCATGGCGGGAAGGCAGCCCCACCCATCAGCAGACAAGCGGATTAAAGTTTTACTGAGCTCTGCCCACCAGAGCAACCCCCAGCTCTACCCACCACCCGTCCCTCCCATCAGGAAACTTGCACAAGCCTCTTAGATAGCCTCATCCACCAGAGTCAGACAGCAGAAGCAAGAAGAACTACAATCCTGCAGCCTGTGGGAAAAAAACCACATTCACAGAAAGAGAGACAAGACGAAAAGGCAGAGGGCTATGTACCAGATGAAGGAACAAGATAAAACCCCAGAAAAACTACTAAATGAAGTGGAGATAGGCAACCTTCCAGAAAAAGAATTCAGAATAATGATAGTGAAGATGATCCAGGACCTCGGAAAAAGAATGGAGGCAAAGATCGAGAAGATGCAAGAAATGTTTAACAAAGACCTAGAAGAATTAAAGAACAAACAACTAGAAGAATTAAAGAACAAACAAACAGAGATGAACAATACAATAACTGAAATGAAAAATACACTAGAAGGAATCAATAGCAGAATACCCAAGGCAGAACAAAGGATAAGTGACCTGGAAGACAGAATGGTGGAATTCACTGCCGTGGAACAGAATAAAGAAAAAAGAATGGAAAGAAATGAAGACAGCCTAGGATACCTCTGGGACAACATTAAACGCAACAACATTCACATTATAGGGGTCCCAGAAGGAGGAGAGAAAGAAAGGACCCGAGAAAATAATTGAAGAGATTATAGTTGAAAACTTCCCTAACATGGAAAAGGAAATAGCCACCCAAGTCTGGAAGCACAGAGTCCCAGTCAGGATAAACCCAGGGAGAAACACGCCGAGACACATAGTAATCAAATTGGCAAAAATTAAAGACAAAAATTATTGAAAGCAACAAGGGAAAAATGACAAATAACATACAAGGGAACTCCCATAAGGTTAACAGCTGATTTCTCAACAGAAACTCTACAAGCCAGAAGGTAGTGGCATGATATACTTAAAGAGAGGAAAGGGAAGAAAGTAAAACCAAGATTACACTACCCAGCAAGGATCTCATTCAGATTCGATGGAGAAATCAAAAGCTTTACAGATAAGCAAAAGCTAAGAGAATTCTGCACCACTAAACCAGCTCTACAACAAATGCTAAAGGAACTTCTCTAAGTGGGAAACACAAAAGAAGAAAAGGGCCTACAAAAACAAACCCAAAACAATTAAGAAAATGGTCATAGGAATATACAAATTGATAATTACCTGAAACATGAATGGATTAAATGCTCCAACCAAAAGACACAGGTTCGCTGAATGGATGCAAAAACAAGACCCATATATATGCTGTCTACAAGAGACCCACTTCAGACCTAAGGACACATACAGACTGAAAGTAAGGAGATGGAAAAAGATATTCCATGCAAATGGAAATAAAAAGAAAGCTGGAGTAGCAATACTCATATCAGATAAAATGGACTTTAAAATAAAGAATGTTACAAGAGACAGGGAAGGACACTACATAATGATCAAAGGATCAATTCAAGAAGAAGAGATAACAATTATAAATATATATGCACCCAACATAGGAGCACCTCAATACATAAGTCAACTGCTAACAGCTATAAAAGAGGAAATCAACATTAACACAATAATAGTAGGGGACTTTAACACCTCACTTACAGCAATGGACAGGTCATCCAAACAGAAAATTAATAAGGAAACCCAAGCTTTAAATGATACAACAGACAATAGCTTTAATTGGTATTTATAGGACATTCCATCCAAAAACAACAGAATACACTTTCTTCTCAAGTGCACATTCTCCAGGATAGGTCACATCTTGGGTCACAAATAAAGCCTCAGTAAATTTAAGAAAATTGAAATCATATCAAGCATCTTTTCTGACCACAATGCTATGAGATTAGAAATCAATTACAGGGAAAAAAACATAAAAAACACAAACACATGGAGGCTAAACAATACATTACTAAATAACCAAGAGATCACTGAAGAAATCAAAGAGGAAATCAAAAACTACCTGGAGAAAAATGACAATGAAAACACAACGATCCAAAACCTTTGGGATGCAGCAAAAGCAGTTCTAAGAGGGAAGTTTATAGCAATACAAACCTACCTCAAGAAACAAGAAAAATCTCAAGTACACAATCTAACCTTACACCTAAAGGGACTAGAGAAAGAAGAACAAACAAAACCCAAAGTTAGTAGAAGGAAAGAAATCGTAAAGATCACAGCAGAAATAAATGAAATAGAAACAAAGAAAACAATAGCAAAGATCAATAAAACTAAAAGCTGGCTCTTTGAGAAGATAAACAAAATTGATAAACCATTAGCCAGACTCATCAAGAAAAAGAGGGAGAGGACTCAAATCAATAAAATTAGAAATGAAAAAGGAGAAGTTACAACAGACACCGCAGAAATACAAAGCATCCTAAGAGACTAAAAGCAACTCTATGCCAATAAAATGGACAACTGGAAGAAATGGACAAATTCTTAGAAAGGTATAAACTTCCAAGACTGAACCAGGAAGAAATAGAAAATATGAACAGACCAATCACAAGTAATGAAATTGAAACTGTGATTAAAAAGCTTCCAACAAACAGAAGTCCAGGACCAGATGGCTTCACAGGTGAATTCTATCAAACACTTAGAGAAGAGCTAACACCCTTCCTTCTCAAACTCTTCCCAAAAATTGCAGAGAAAGGAACACTCCCAAAATCATTCTATGAGGCCACCATCACCCTGATACCAAAACCAGACAAAGATACTACAAAAAAATAAAATTACAAACCAATATCACTGATGAATATAGATGCAAAAATCCTCAACAAAATACCAGCAAACACATTAAAAAGATCATACACCATGATCAAGTGGGATTTATCCCACAGATGCAAGGATTCTTCAGTATACGTAAATCAATCAATGTGATACATCATGTTAACAAATTGAAGAAGAAAAACCATATGATCATCTCAATAGATGCAGAAAAAGCTTTTGACAAAATTCTACACCCATTTATGATAAAAACTCTCCAGAAAGTGGGCATAGAGGGAACTGACCTTAACATAATAAAGGCCATATAGACAAACCCACAGCAAACCTCATTCTCAATGGTGAAAAACTGAAAGCATTTCCTCTAAGATCAGGAATGATACAAGGATGTCCACTCTCACCACTATTATTCAGCATAATTTTGGAATGCCTAACCACGGCAATCAGAGGAGAAAAAGAAATAAAAGCAATCCAAATTGGAAAAGGAGAAGTAAAACTGTCACTGTTTGCAGATGACATGATACTCTACATAGAGAATCCTAAAGATGCCACCAGAAAACTACTAGAGCTAATCAATGAATTTGGTAAAGTTGCAGGCTATAAAATTAATACACAGAAATCTCTTGTATTCCTATACACTAATGATGAAAAATCTGAAAGAGAAATTAAGGAAACACTCTCATTTACCACTGCAACAAAAAGAATAAAATACCTAGAAATAAACCTACCTAGGGAGACAAAAGAACTGTATGCAGAAAACTAGAAGACACTGATGAAAGAAATTAAAGATGATACAAACAGATGCAGAGATATACCATGTTCTCATATGGAAAGAAACAATATTGTGAAAATGACTATACTACCCAAAGCAATCTATAGACTCAGTGCAATCCCTATCAAATTACCAATGGCATTTTTTATAGAACTAGAACAAAAAAATCTTAAAATTTATATGGAGACACAAAAGACCCCGAATAGCCAAAACAATCTTGAGGGGAAAAAACGGAGCTGGAGGAATCAGACTCCCTGAGTTCAGACTATACTACAAAGCTACAATAATGAAGACAGTATGGTACTGGCACAAAAACAGAAATATAGCTCAATGGAACAGGATATAGAAAGCCCAGAGATAAACCCATGCACCTATGGTCAACTAATCTTTGACAAATAAGGCAAGGTTATACAATGGAGAAAAGACAGTCTCTTCAGTAAGTGGTGCTGGGAAAACTGGACAGCTACATGTAAAAGAATGAGATTAGAACACTCCCTAACATCATACAGAAAAATAAACTCAAAATGGATTAGAGACCTAAATGTAAGGCTGCACACTATAAAACTCTTAGAGGAAAGCATAGGGAGAGCACTCTTTGACATAAATCACAGCAAGATCTTTTTTGATCCACCTCCTAGAGTAATGGAAATAAAAACAAAAATAAACAAATGGGACCTAATGAAACTTAAAAGCTTTTGCAAAGCAACAGAGACTACAAACAAGAGAAAAAGACAACCCTCAGAATGGGAAAAATATTTGCAAACGAATCAATGGACAAAGGATTAATCTCCAAAATTTATAAACAGCTCATGCAGCTCAATATTAAAAAAACAAACAACCCAATTGAAAAATGTGCAGAAGATCTAAATAGACATTTCTCCAAAGAAGATATACAGATGGCTAAGAAGCACATGAAAAGCTGTTCAACATCACTAATTATTAGAGAAATACAAATCAAAACTACAGTGAGGTATCACCTCACACCAGTTAGAATGGGCATCATCAGAAAATCTACAAACAACAAATGCTGGAGAGGGTGTGGAGAAAAGGGAACCCTCTTGCACTGTTGGTGGGAATGTAAATTGATACAGCCACTATGGAGAACAGTATGGAGGTTCTTTAAAAAACTAAAAATAGAATTTCCATATGACCCAGCAATCCCACTACTGAGCATATACCCAGAGAAAACCATAATTCAAAAAGACACATGCACCCCAATGTTCATTGCAGCACTATTTACAATAGCTAGGTTATGGAAGCAACCTAAATGCCCATCGACAGACGAATGGATAAAGAAGAAGTGGTACATATATACAATGGAATATTAGCCATAAAAAGGAGTGAAATTGAGTCATTTGTAGAGATGTGGATGGATCTAGAGACTGTCATACAGAGAGAAGTAAGTCAGAAAGAGAAAAACATTTTTCGTATATTAACGCATATATGTGGAAACTAGAAAAATGCTACAGATGAACTGGTTTGCAGGGCCAAAATAGAGACACAGATGTAGAGAACAAACGTATGGACACCAAGGGAGGAAAGTGGCGGGGGCAGGTGGGTGGTGTGATGAACTGGGAGATTGGGATTGACATATATACACTAATATTTATGAAGTGGATAACTAATAAGAACCTGCTGTATAAAAAAAAAATAAGAGTAGCAATTAGCCATTGCTACTATGAAAAATAATGTATGTATATGGCACTATCTATGAAGTAGTCCTGACAGGGAGTGGAAAAGTGAGCCTAAATCTAATAAACAATAAAAAATAAAAAAAAATAAAGGAAAATAGTGTTGATTAGTAAGCATGCTCAGAGAAGAGATTTTTAAATCTCAATTTAGAAGCAGTAGCATCATGCTTATCAACTTTAAGTTTTCTTTGTTCCTTTCTCCTTTACCTTCCCTGTGAAACTCTAGGAATAACAAGAGGCATATCCAAAATTCCCTCTAGCAGGGGACCTAGAGAGGGACGTAACTATATAAACATACTTCATACAATTTTAATCACTATTTCCAAATAAACTTTTAAGAATTTCTTTAACAGACCTTGATCTTACAGGAAGAAAAGGACCAAAGTTTGCTCTTTCCACACACTTCAGTAAACAAAAAACCTCTTCTACGTCAATAAAGAAATGGGATTAATCCTGCCAATTATCTCACTATTGTAAAACATGTATTGAGAACTTATTAAATGCAGGCCAAATTATTAAACTCAGACTTTATCTTTAAGGGCTTCCTCTGTAATTAGGATATACCTCGATTTATTAGAAATAATTAAGTAAAAATTAAATGACTACTAATTTTAGAAACACAAAAGTCATTTTCACTTTTGTAAAATGGAAGAAATAATATTAACCCACCTGACCAATAAATGTTGACAATGAGTTATATTATGCATAAGGTGCTTTGTGAAGGTAGAGTAATATTAGAAATCATAATATAGTTTCACTTTTATTTGCCAATATTTTTGTCACTTTTACTGAAGAAAATTGTCTTGATATTTTTCCTAATAATGTAAACATTTTTTTTTTAATTTTTAGAGAACAGAGATTGATAAAATAGACTTAAATTTGATGGGTTCTTTAGAAAAATCATTATTAGGATTACAGTTATTAGAATTGCTTTGAATACACTTAAACAGCTTAGATTAAGATTCTATTACATGACTGGTAATGCACATGAAATTATCTTGAAAGTGATTGTGCCCTATGTAAGTGCCACAGTTTTATAAAATACTTCTATGTAGATGTTAAAATGTGGCCAGACATGCTCACCTAGACGTGGGCACACATCTGACATAAACTGACTTGATGGTTCTCCGGGACTGGAGTTCCAGTTCCTACACCTGCTCCCACACATCCACCCACCTCTATTGGACGAGGGCCTGGTTAAACAGATGGGTCTTGGGCTGTGCTCTCAAAAGAGGCAGCCTCCACCTTTATTAAGCAAAGCATTGGGTGAAAATAGGTTATATTGTGTTACTGTGATTCTGGGCATGATAATTTGAGTGTAAAGCTACTATTCATTGCTGTTGTTGTTTGTTGTTGGAAATAAATTTTTCTTTATGAATGAATATGTATAAATTGGAGGACAACAGATGGAGTTTCTGGGATCTGAGAAACCTATAGACAGGGAAGGAGTTCTCAGTCAAATATAAAAATAAAAAATCGGCAGGAGTGTGAAATGCCATGCAGTTTTATAAATGCATGTAGCTAAGATTTTTAAGAAAATGTTTGGGTTTGCCAAGAGACATCATGAAATTTCTCCCATCCACTAAAGGGTATGGAACCAAGATAGAATTCATAACATCTTTCCTCATGCCCTGTCAGCAAGTTAACACTTCAACAGTTACAAAGTTTGATTTGGGGCAGGGCATTAAGTCCTGGATACGATCTATGTAAATACTACACATTTTCACTGTGAAGTCAGAAGGATTTGGGGGACCTGAGGTGACAGGGTGGCAGATGACTTTATAATATCTGAAGTGGGACTTCCCTGGTGGTCTAGTGGTTAACACTCTGCGCGCTTCCACTGCAGGAGGCACAGGTTTGATCCATGGTCAGGAAACTAAAACCCCACATGCCACGTGGCGCGGCCCAAAAAAAGAAAAAAAAAAAAGTTAAAAAAGTAAATAAAATGTAATATCTGAAGTGAATTTTGTTTATGGTTGACTAATGGCGTTGCTACGCAGTCCATATTTGTGATGAAAGCACTGAGGGGAAGGCGTGAGCAGCAATTAGATGGCCCTGTACTTGGAAGATCATATGAGACAAGATTTGATGCTCTAAGATTGACATATTGAGAAAACCTTCAAAGGCGTTTGTTCTCCACACATTTTCATGATGTTCTCTTTAGTGTTTCAATAATTAGCAAACCATCACATATGAATATTGGCATTTATTCTTAAAATGCTCCATTATTTATTGATAGAATCATTAACACTCTGATATTTGCTTCTCTTATTATGGCAGTGCGTGGTTTGTGGACATCACAGGAAAATTCAAGTTAAAGATTCCTATTCCTCTTTCTTAAATGATTTCTTTAATCTTTTGGTAGCTCAGGTTTCTCCACAAAGAAAGGGACTTTGATTACCACATACTTTTTTTATGTTGCTGCAGGACTTCTGTTTTCTGGCTTTTGTAGAGACTAGATAAACACAGGCGTAAAGTTGCTTAATACTTCAGCAGAAAACTGCAGTGGAACCTTCTGGAAATCTGACCTCTTAAAAAAAAATCTAAATGGAATGGTCTTATATTTTGCATATTATTTGACTTCATAATTGTATGTGCTAGGTTAATGGATAAATGGATAAGAAATGACACATCATTGTTTTACAAAAATATTTAAAATTTATTTCTTTCCCTCAAACAAAAAATTAATGTAAAAACGAATAAATCTGTCACTATTTGAGTTTGTTCTTATTGCAGAGTGTCTTGAGATAGCTTTATTTGATGGTGTTTAATTTAATTAAAATTATCATTATACTTTCTTGTTACATTGTCCTTTGAAATTGTTGAAATTGCCTAAATAACATTGTTCTATCTCTAGTTGATAAAATGGAGAAACCAAAAGATTAATTTAGATACAGAATGGAAAAAAAAGGATCACATATGTACTTCATTTTATTGGAAGGAAGCGTATTGTAAAAATATTCATTTGAAGAGAAAAAAGAGAAAAATAGTGAAATATTTCAATTTTCATACCATAATAAAACAGTAATAAAGTCTGTCTTTATATGAAAGTACATATCGTGATATATATATATATGTGTGTGTGTGTGTGTGTGTGTGTGTATGTATGTATAGCATGATCATTACCAACTTTTCTTGAACTGCTCTGGCATATTATATTTTTATATATTATTTAATGTGTTTTATTTTGTTTTCTTTCAAACAGCAAATGCCAGTCTTCTTGGAGGTGGAGGTGGTAAGTCCTCAACATCACTTAAAATATATTTTATTACTACACCAACCATAAGATGTTTAGTAAGTTCTGTGATACTTTAAAGAAAATTAATTTTGCTGTAGTCATCAATCATGCAAATTATAATCTTAGAAAATTTATAATAGAAATACCTTGGGTTTGCCTAAATGTTATTTTAACTGACTTCAAAATATGCAGAATACTGTTGTTGTTCTCATCAAGCTTTATATTTCTATCTTTGGCATAAACTATAGCAACAAAAAGCTATTGAGATGAACACACATATGGTAGATGATAGTCACTGTTTAAAAAAATTTATTTTATTGAAGTATAGTTGATTTGCAATGTTGTGTTAATTTCTGCGTGCAGCAAAGTGATTCAGTTATACATGTATATAAATATATATACATTCTTTTTCATATTCCTTTCCATTATAGATTATCACAGGATATCAAATATAGTTCCCTGTGCTACATAGTAGGACCTTGTTGTTTATCAATTCTATATATACTAGTTTGCATCTGCTAAGCCCAAACTCGCAATCCATCCCTCCCTCACACCCCCTCCACCTTGGCAACCACAAGGCTGTTCTCTATATCTTTGAGTGTGTTTCTGTTTTATAGATAAGTTTATTTGTGTCATATTTTAGATTCCACATATAAGGGATATCATATGGTATTTGTCTTCCTCTTTCTGACTTACTTCACTTAGTATGCTTATCCCTGGGTCCATCCATGTTGCTGTGAATGGCATTTCATTCTTTTTTATGGCTGAGTAATATTCCATTGTGTATATATACCACATCTTCTTTATCCATTCATCTGTTGATGGACATTTAGGTTGTATCCATGTCTTGGCTATTGTGAATAGTGCTGCTATGAACATAGGGGTGCATGTATCTTTTTGAATTATAGTTTTGTCCAGATATATGCCCAGGAGTTGAATTGCTGGATCATATGGCAACTCTATTTTTAGTTTTTTGAGGAACCTCCATACTGTTTTCAATAGTGGCTGCATGGTAGAGTCACTTTTAATATGAATTTTAGAACAATACATCTGGAGACTTGTGGTTTTTATCTTCTTTTTTTTTCATAATAATGACTAAAAACATTATGACTTTGTAGCCTGAGAGCTTACCATATCAGTGACTTACTGTGAAAAATAAAAAAGAAATTGGTTAATGGCATTTTGCTTTTTCTTTCTTCCTTTTCAGAGGAGAGAGAGAAAGAGATCAAAGTGAGATGAGGAAGAGAGAGATTTTTGTACTAGGAATTCTTTTTTGATTCTAAAATCTTGGAACTATTTATTATTTTTATTTCTAGGTTGAAAGATGAAAGCTTTCCTAGCCCCAGTCTATACTACATGGTAGGGGAGAAAAAAAGTATACAGTAGAATGGGGTCCTTTTCATTTAGGACCCAGATGGATATAAATAGGTTTGTTTTCTCTCTCCCTCTTCCTCTTGCTCCCTCTTTTCATGTATGTGGTTGAAATAGATATGATTATACAGAGCTTTAGGTTTTCAACAAACAAGTTAAAACTTGTTTACTTGATCCCCAACTTTTAAGAAATGTTATCCTTTATAAATCATCATCAGGAGGTTTCAGCATAAATTTTATTTGAAAATTAAAATTTTAACCATTGTTCCCATATAAGAATCAATAGATTTTTAAAAACAGAATGTTGGAAATAGAAATGATAGAAAATAGTTTAAACTAGAAAGTGCTCTTCATATTACCACATGTCAATGCACATTCTATAGCAGAGTATTTTTCTTCTTCCCCAAATTACTTTAGAAAATATAAATATACAGGGTTTCTCATTGTTCTTCTTCTTCTTCTTCTTCTTTTTTGGTATTCTTTGGGAACTAGAAGAGAAATTTTCCTTAGGAATGTACTGGATTCCCAATAAATTTTTATCTCTAGATTTCTTATAATATGTGAAGGAAACATTAAAAAAGGCATTCATAGTGATGATTTTCTTACATGACATATTAGTATTTTAACAAATTTGACTAGTACTGTTAAATAGGATAAAAAAAGTTAAAATTGAGTCTACATGTACAAATCTATCAATTTAAAACAACAGACAAATTAGCTAGAGAGTTAATTTATGGTTCTTGGCTATTTAAAAAAAAACTGAATTGACTAATTATATAAGTTAAAATCACTTTAGCTGCCCATAACAGAAAACCCCCAAATAAAAGTGACTTAAAGGAGATAGAAAAATGTTTCTGTCCCCTGTGAAAGTAGCTTAGATGTAGACTAGAGTGGCTGTGTAGTAATTCCATCCTGTCATCAAGTGCTCAAGCTCTGGCTTTTCTGCTCTTCCTTCCTACTGTGTGGAACTCAAGGTCCACAGAGGCTGCTGGACTCTAGGCATCAAAAATATGGGTGTCAGGAGGAGTAAGAAAGGCAAAAAATCAAAAAGGTGGCCCCTAAAAGACAAGCCAGTTTTCCTTAAGCAGCTTTATCTGATGTCTCATATCCTTGAATTGATCAAATGTTAATTCATGGATAATATAGTTTTATGCCAGGAAGAAATGTGCTCATCAAAAAAAAGCAGTGTTCTGTTTTCTAAGGAAGAAGGGGAGGGTGGAGGTTTGGCAGGCAATGAGCAGTCCCTGCCATTGTGGGAAGGTAGGCTGCTGTTCAGGTACCCTTGTCAAGCTGCTTTGTTTCAATATATGTATACATGGTTGGTGTGTATAGAATTAACTCTAGTGAGTTGGCCTGTATTTCCTTGTGGTTCCTTCAACCTCTGTGGGAAGATACAGTGTACATTTTTAGCAACGGCAAGACGTTCAGGAATGGGCAAACTCAATGTTCTGTTTACCTGAAGTATATACTTGACTGTCCTCCAGGTGGTTGATTTTGCTAAATGCAGTTATTTGCCATAATTTCTCATTTCTGAATTCTAAAATTAGCAACTCAATATCATCATAAAGATAAATTATAAGTATTTAAGATGGCTGTAATTTCTTTCATTAAAGTAGGTCATTGACAGGTTTAATTCATTTATGCACTTCTGGAGATGTCAAGATTGCTCTAAAATACATGTCTGATTTTTGGAAAGCTGCATTTAAAAATTAAACTTAAGGAATACTTTTAGCCTTCTCTGAACTGATTTTTGGCCTTTTGATTCTATGACAAATCTTATTAATCCTGTCAGTGATATTTGTACAGCAACAGCTAATAATCATCCAATAAGGAGCCTTGAACTGATACAGTCCTCGTGGATTTGATCAATGATTCCTTTTATTGACTTGAATTAATATCCCTTCAGAAACCTCTAAAGGAAATAATTCTTTGATTGACTAAACAATTTGATCAAGAAAATTTGGGACCACATAAAAAAAATAATAATAGTACCTTAAATACCATTTCTTCAGGTTCTCAGGAGGGCTTCCCCCCAGTTCTGTATAAGTAGCACTTGAAATTTAGGCAAAAATCAGTCTATACAAAATTTTATTATCTATAATCTTAGCGTTTTGCTCTTTTTTTTTTTTTTGGAGTGCTTATGATCAAGACAAGAGATCTCCTAAGAGGAGATTTTTAAAAGGTCACAATCACCCACTCAGTTTTAATTTTAAAGTGAGAGAATCATTTCACATAGGCATGGATTTTCATCTTTGGGCCAGAGGTCACTCTCTTTAGGAACTAAGTGTCACTTAGTGTCATTGTAGTGAGTATAAGTGATAGGGCTTCAACTACCTAGTCATATCAGTTAAAATACTTGGTAAAATGGATCATCTATGTATATATATCCCAGATATGTTAAGGGCAAATAAATATACTAATATTTAAGTAAGAATGTGGCTGGTCTATAGTGACTGGATTCTATATTTCAGGAAGCCTTTATATAATCTATGTAATGGTATAATGTCAAAAAAACCTTAGAAGTTCTATTAATTTTTACAAGCTCTCCATCATTGTTCCCAGTACTAACCTGCATAGCAGTATAGCACATTTAGATATAAAACAAGTAAATTTTATTTTCTCATTTAGTCATTTTCTTAGTCAGGGTAGGCTATATTATGCTGTGGTAACAAACCTAAAAATCTTAGTGGTTAAAACAATAAGGTTAATTTCTTGCTCACATCAATGTTGAGTAGATTGGTGGCTGTTCTACTCAGGCTCTCCTATAGGTGGTGACACAGAGTCTCAGGTTGCTTCTCTATCTTGTAGCTACTCTATGTGGTATGTGGCTCCAGTCACAAAACAGGAAGAGACAGCTGGTGGATCTTGTGGGATGTATTTACAGAGCAGTTCGTGAATGGCTTATGTCACTTCTGCCCACGTTCCATGGGTCAGAATTCAGGCAAGTGAGCCCCAACCTAAATACAAGGAAGCCTGGGAAGAATGGAGTCTTCCAGCGTTCCCAGGAAGAGGAAATGGTGTGGTAAATACATAGCACTGTCTCGGCCACAATGCTCAAATGAGATCAGTGTTATTTATTATTATTATTATTATTATTACTTTAATCACTGAGGGAAATGTGACTTAGGGAGATTTAGTGACTTCTTCAAGGTCATACAGCTTATAAAGTGCAAAGGTCCAATAAGAAGACAGGGTTCTTGACTGCCACTCAGGGCTAGTGCCTTTGCTCTGTGATTTTTTGTTTTTTTAACATCTTTATTGGAGTATAATTGCTTTACAGCGGTGTATTAGTTTCTGCTTTATAACAAAGTGAATCAACTATACATATAAATATGTCCCCATATCTCCTCCCTCTTGCATTTCCCTCCAACTCTCCCTCCCCACACCTCTAGGTGGTCACAAAGCACCGAGCTGATCTCCCTGTGCTATGAAGCTGCTTCCCACTAGCTACCTGTTTTACATTTGGTAGTGTATATATGTCCATGCCAATCTCTCACTTCGTTCCAGCTTACCCTTCCCCCTCCCCATGTCCTCAAGTCCATTCTCTACATCTGAATCTTTATTCCTCTCCTGCCCCTAGGTTCTTCAGAACCATTTTTTTTTTCTAGGTTCCACATATATGCGTTAGTATACGATATTTGCTTTCCTCTTTCTGACTTACTTCACTCTGTATGACAGTCTTTAGATCCATCCACATCTCTACAGATGACCCAATTTCATTCCTTTTTATGGCTGAGTAATATTCCATTGTATATATGTACCACATCTTCTTTATCCATTCGTCTGTCGGTGGGCATTTAGGTTGCTTCCATGTCCTGGCTATTGTAAATGGTGCTGGAGTGAACATTGTGGTACATGACTCTTTTTGAATTATGGTTTTCTCAGAGTATATGCCCAGTAGTGTTACTGCTGTGTCATATGGTAGTTCTATTTTTTGTTTTTTCAGGAACCTCCATACTGTTCTCCACAGTGGCGGTATCAATTCACATTCCCACCAACAATGCAAGAGGGTTCCCTTTTCTCCACACCCTCTCCAGCATTTATTGTTTCTGCATTTTTTTTTTTTTTAAGAAATTCATGGTCTTTTATTTATTTATTTATTTATTTATGACTGTGTTGGGTCTTCGTTTCTGTGTGAGGGCTTTCTCTCTAGTTGTGACAAGTGGGGACCACTCTTCATCGCTGTGCGCGGGCCTCTCACCATCACGGCCTCTCTTGTTGCAGAGCACAGGCTCCAGACGCGCAGGCTCAGCAATTGTGGCTCACGGGCCCAGTCGCTCTGTGGCATGTGGGATCTTCCCAGACCAGGGCTTGAACCCATGTCCCCTTCATTGGCAGGCAGATTCTCAACCACTGCGCCACCAGGGAAGCCCCTGTTTCTGCATTTTTTGATGATGGCCATTCTGACTGGTGTGAGATGATACCTCGTAGCTTTGATCTGCATTTCTCTAATGATTAGTGATGTTGAGCATCCCTTCGTGTGTTTGTTGGCAATCTGTATATCCTCTTTAGAGAAATGTCCATTGAGGTCTTTTGTCCATTTTTGGATTGGGTTGTCTGTTTTTTTTTTGATATTGAGCTGCATGAGCTTCTTGTAACTTTTGGAAATTAATCCTTTATCAGTTGCTTCATTTGCAAATATTTTCTCCCATTCTGAAGGCCGTCCTTCCGCTTTGTTTATGGTTTCCCTTGCTGTGCAAAAGCTTTTAAGTTTCATTAGGTCCCATTTGTTTATTTTTATTTCCATTTCTCTAGGAGGTAGGTCAAAAAGGATGTTGCTGTGATTTATGTCATAGAGTGTTCTGCCTATGTTTTCCTCTAAGACTTTTATAGTGTCTGGCCTTACATTTAGGTCATTAATCCATTTTGAGTTTATTTTTGTGTATGTTGTTAGGGAGTGTTCTAATTTCATTCTTTTACAGGTAGCTGTCCAGTTTTCCCAGCACCACTTATTGAAGAGGCTGTCTTTTCTCCATTGTATATTCTTGCCTCCTTTATCAAAATAAGTTGACCATATGTGCGTGGGTTTATCTCTGGGCTTTCTATCCTGTCCCATTGATCTATATTTCTGTTTACCTGCCAGTACCATAATGTCTTGATTACTGTAGCTTTGTAGTATAGTCTGAAGTCAGGAAGCCTGATTCCTCCAGCTCCACTTTTCTTTTTCAAGATTGCTTTAGCTATTCAGGGTGTTTTGTGTTTCCATACAAATTGTGAATTTATTTGTTCTAGTTCTGTGAAAAATGCCAGTGGTAGTTTGATAGGGATTGCATTGAATCTGTAGATTGCTTTGGGTAGTATAGTCATTTTCACAGTGTTGATTCTTCCAATCCAAGAACGTGGTGTATCTCTCCATCTGTTTGTATCATCTTTAACTTCTTTCATCAGTGTCTTCTAGTTTTCTGCATACAGGTCTTTTGTCTCCTTAGGTAGGTTTATTCCTAGGTATTTTATTCTTTTTGTTGCAGTGGTATATGGGAGTGTTTCCTTAATTTCTCTTTCAGATTTTTCATCATTAGTGTATAGCAATGCAAGAGATTTCTGTGCATTAAGTTTGTATCCTGCTACTTTACCAAGTTCATTGATTAGCTCTAGTAGTGTTCTGGTAGCATCTTTAGGATTCTCTATGTACAGTATCATGTCATCTGCAGACAGTTACAGCTTTACTTCTTCTTTTCCGATTTTGATTCCTTTTATTTCTTTTTCTTCTCTGATTGCTGTGGCTAAAGCTCCCAAAACTACATTGAATAACAGTGGTGAGAGTGGGCAACCTTGTCTTGTTCCTAATCTTAGTGGAAATGGTTTCAGTTTTTCACCATTGAGAACAATGTTGGCTGTGGGTTTGTCATATATGGCCTTTATTATGTTGAGGTAAGTTCCCTCTATGCCTCCTTTCTGGAGGGTTTTTTTCATAAATGGGTGTTGAATTTTGTCAAAAGCTTTTTCTGCATCTATTGAGATGATCATATGGTTTTTCTCCATCAATTTGTTAATATGGTGTATCACATTGATTGATTTGCATATTTTGAAGAATCCTTGCATTCCTGGGATAAACCCCACTTGATCATGGTGTATGATCCTTTTAACGTGCTGTTGGATTCTGTTTGCTAGTATTTTGTTGAGGATTTTTCCATCTATCACTGATATTAGCCTGTAGTTTCATTAGTGATATTGGCCTGTACTTTTCTTTCTTTGTGACATCTTTGTCTGGTTCTGTTATTAGGATGATGGTGGCCTCGTAGAAGGAGTTTAGGAGTGTTCTTCCCTCTGCTATATTTTGGAAAATTTGAGAAGGATAGGTGTTAGCTCTTCTGTAAATATTTGATAGAATTCTCCTGTGAAGCCATCTGGTCTGGGCTTTTGTTTGTTGGAAGATTTTTAATCACAGTCTCAATTTCAGTGCTTGTGATTGGTATGTTTATATTTTCTATTTCTTCCTGCTTCAGTCTCAGAAGGTTGTGTTTTTATAAGAATTTGTACATTTCTTCCAGGTTGTCTATTTTATTGGCATATAGTTGCTTGTAGTAATCTCTCATGATCCTTTGTATTTCTGCAGTATCAGTTGTAACTTCTCCTTTTTCATTTCTAATTCTATTGATTTGAGTCTTCTCCATTTTTTTCTTGATGGGTCTGGCTAATGGTTTATTCATTTTGTTTATCTTCTCAAAAACCAGCTTTTAGTTTTGTTGATCTTTGCTATCGTTTCCTTCATTTCTTTTTCATTTACTTCTGATCTGATCTTTATGATTTCTTTCCTTCTGCTATGTTTGGGGTTTTTTTGCTCTTCTTCCTCTAATTGCTTTAGGTGTTAGGTTAGGTTGTGTATTTGAGATGTTTCTTGTTTCTTGAGGTAGGATTGTATTGCTGTAAACTTCCCTTAGAACTGCTTTTGCTGCATCCCATAGGTTTTGGGTCGTGGTGTTCTCATTTTCATTTGTTTCCAGATATTTTTTGATTTCCTCTTTGATTTCTTCAGTGATCTCTTGGTTATTTAGTAGTGTATTGTTTAGCCTCCATGTATATGTATTTTTTACAGATTTTTTTCCTGTATTTGATATCTAGTCTCATAGCATGGTCAGAAAAGATACTTGATACAATTTCAATTTTCTAAAATTTACCAAGGCTTGATTTGTGACCCAGGGTATGATTTATCCTGGAGAATGTTCCATGAGCACTTGAGAAGAAAGTGTATTCTGTTGTTTTTGGATGGAATGTTCTATATATATATCAATTAAGTTCATCTTGTTTAATGTATCATTTAAAGCTTGTGTTTCCTTATTTATTTTCATTTTGGATGATCTGTCCATTGGTGAAAGTCGGGTGTTAAAAGTCCCCTATAGTCCTACTATGATTGTGTTACTGTTGATTTCCCCTTTTATGGCTGTTAGCATCTGCTTTATGTATTGAGGTGCTCCTATGTTGGGTGCATAAATATTTACAATTGTTATATCTTCTTCTTGGATTGATCCCTTGATCAGTATGTAGTGTCCTTCTTTGTCTCTTGTAATAGTCTTTATTTTAAAGTCTATTTTATCTGATATGAGAATTGCTACTCTAGCTTTCTTCTGATTTCCATTTGCATGGAATATCTTTTTCCATCCCCTCACTTTCCAGTTTGCATTTGTCCCTAGGTCTGAAGTGGGTCTCTTGTAGACAGCAAATATATGGGTGTTGTTTTTGTATCCATTCAGCCAGTCTCTGTCTTTCAGTTGGAGCATTTAATCCATTCACGTTTAAGGTAGTTACCAACATGTATGTTCCTATTACCATTTTCTTAATTTTGGGGGGTTTGTTATTGTAGTTCTTTTCCGTCTCTTGTTTTTCCTGCCTAGAGAAGTTCCTTTAGCATTTGTTGTAAAGCTGGTTTGGTGGTGCTGAATTCTCTTAGCTTTTGCTTGTCTGTAAAGGTTTTAATTTCTCCATCCCATCTGAATGAGATCCTTACTGGGTGGAGTAATCTTGGTTGTAGGTTTTTCCCTTTCATCACTTTAAATATGTCCTGCCACTCCCTTCTGGCTTGCAGATTTTGTGCTGAAAGATAGGGTGTTAACCTTACGAGGATTCCCTTGTATGTTATTTGTTGCTTTTCCCTTGCTGCTTTTAATATTTTCTCTTTGTATTTAATTTTTGATAGTTTGATTATGTGTCTCGGAGTGTTTCTCATTGGATTTATCCTGTATGGGACTCTCTGCACTTCCTGGGCTTGACTGACTATTTCCTTTCCCATATTAGGGAAGTTTTCAACTATAATCTCTTCAAATATTTTCTCAGTCCCTTTCTTTTTCTCTTCTTCTTCTGGGCCCCCTATAATTCGAATATTGGTGCATTTAATGTTGTCCCTGAGATCTCTGAGACCGTCCTCAATTCTTTTCATTCTTTTTTCTTTATTCTGCTCTGTGGTAGTTATTTCCATTCTTTTATCCTCCAGGTCACTTATCCGTTTTTGTGCCTCAGTTATTCTGCTATTGATTCCTTCTAGAGAATTTTTAATTTCATTTATTGTGTAGTTCATCATTGTTTGTTTGCTCTTTAGTTCTTCTCGGTCCTTGTTAAAGTTTTCTTGTATTTTGTCCATTCTATTTCCAATATTTTGGATCATTTTTACTATCGTTACTCTGAATTCTTTTTCAGGTAGGCTGCCTATTTCCTCTTTATTTGTTTGGTCTGGTGGGTTTTTACCTTGCTCCTTCATCTGCTGTGTGTTTCTCTGTCTTCTCATTTTGCTTAACGTTCTGTGTTTGGGGTCTCCTTTTTGCAGGCTGCAGATTCGTAGTTCCCATTGTTTTTGGTGTCTGCCCCCAGTGGCTAAGGTTGGTTGAGTGGGCTGTGTAGCCTTCCTGGTGGAGGCGACTGTTGCCTGTGTTCTAGTGGACGAGGCTGGATCTTGTCTTTCTAGTGGGTAGGACTGCATCCGGTGGTGTGTTTTGGGGTGTCTGTGACCTTATTATGATTTTAGGCAGCCTCTCTGCTCTTTGATGGGGTTGTGTCCCTGTCTTGCTGGTTGTTTGGCATAGGGTGTCCAGCACTATAGCTTGTTGGTCGTTGAATGGAGCTGGGTCAATGGAGATCTCTGGGAGAGCTTTTGCCATTTGATATTATGTGGAGCTGGGAGGTCTCTGGTGGACCAATGTCCTGAACTTGGCTCTCCCACCTCAGAGGCACAGGCGTGACACCCGGCCAGAGCACCAAGACACTGTCAGCCACACAGCTCAGAAGAAAAGAGAGAAAAAAAAAAAGAAAGAAAGAAAAAAATAAAATAACAAAGTTATTAAAATAAAAAATAGAAAAAGGTTATTAAAAATAAAAAAAATTTATAAGTAATTTAAAAAAAAGAAAGAAAAAAGAAGAGAGCCACCAAACCAAAAAACAAATACACCAATGAAAACAAGTGCTAAAAACTCTACTAAAACCAAAAACAAAAAACAAATAAAATGGACAGACAGAGCCCTAGGACAAATGGTAAAAGCAAAGCTATACAGACAAAATCACACAAGGAAGGATGCACATACACACTCACAAAAAGAGAAAAAGGAAAAAAATATATATATCTATATATATTTGAAAAAAAGGATGAGGGCCACTAAATCAATAAACAAATCTACCAATGATAATAAACCCTAAATACTAAACTAAGATAAACATAAAACCAGAAACAAATTAGATGCAGAAAGCAAACCCCAAGTCTACAGTTGCTCCCAAAGTCCACCACCTTAATTTTGGGATGATTTGTTGTTTATTCAGATATTCCAGAGATGCAGGGTACATCAAGTTGATTGTGGAGATTTAATCCACTGCTCCTAAGGCTGCTGGGAGAAATCTCCCTGTCTCTTCTTTGTTTGCATAGCTCCTGGGGTTCAGTTTTGCATTTGGCCCTGCCTCTGAGAGTAGGTCACCTGAGGACATCTTTTCTTGGCTCAGACAGGACGGGGTTAAAATAGCAGCTGAATTGGGAGCTCTGTCTCACTCAGGCCGGGGATGGGAGGGGTACAGAATGCAGGGCAAGCCTGCAGCGCCAGAGGCCAGCATGATGTTGCCACAACCTGAGGCGCACCACGTGTTCTCCCGGAGAAGTTGTCCCTGCATCACAGGACCCTGGCAGTGTCAGGCTGCACAGGCTCCCGGAAGGGGAGGTATGGATAGTGACCTGTGCTTGCACACAGGCTTCTTGGTGGCTGCAGCAGCAGCCTTAGCGTTTCATGCCTGTCTCTGCTGTCCGCACTGATAGCCGCAGCTTGCGCCCATCTCTGGGGCTCGTTTTCGCAGAGCTCTGAATCCCCTCTCCTCGCACACCCCAAAACAATGGTCTCTTGCCTCTTAGGCAGGTCCAGACTTTTTCCTGGACTCCCTCCCGGCTAGCTGTGGCGCACTAGCCCCCTTCAGGCTATGTTCACGCAGCCAACCCCAGTCCTGTCCCTGGGGTCTGACCTCCGAAGCTGGAGCCTCAGCTCCCGGCCCCCACCCCCCCCGGCGGGTGAGCAGACAAGCCTCTTGGGCTGGTGAGTGCTGGTCGGCACCGATCCTCTGTGCGGGAATCTCTCCACTTTGTCCTCTTCACCCCTGTTGCTGCGCTCTCCTCCGTGGCTCTGAAGCTCCCCGCCCCCGCCACCCCTGTCTCTGCCAGTGAAGGGGCTTCCTAGTGTGTGGAAACTTTTCCTCCTTCACAGCTCCCTCCCAGAGGTGCAGGTCCTGTCCCTATTCTTTTGTCTCTGTTTTTTTCTTTTTTCTTTTGCCCTACCCAGGTACGTGGGGAGTTTCTTGCCTTTGGGGAAGTCTGAGGTCTTCTGCCAGCGTTCAGTAGGTGTTCTGTAGGAGTTGTTCCACATGTAGAGGTATTTCTGATGTATTTGTGGGGAGGAAGGTGATCTCTACGTCTTACTCCTACCCTATCTTGAAGGTCTCTCTGCTCTGTGATTTTTAATATATCTTTGCTCTTTAGATTTGCCTTTTCTATGCAAAAGTAGGTAACTCTGTTCACACCAGGAAAAATTAAGGAGAGGACAGGAAAACGTGCAGCTCAGATACGGATGATGCTTTCCTTGGCTGATTTTCACAAGTCTTAAGCTCAGTTGATAATTTGAAAGTACATACAATAGCACTATCTTATGGTACCTCTGGATTGCCATCCAGATTCATATACCTTTTTTGTGTACTTGAGGTTTAGTCTTAGAGCACATTGCATTTTAAATACATATTCACTCATCTGTAATAAACACGTTTTATATGCACAAAATCCTGTGATGTCATACTTTTGGAATATATAATAAAAAAAGCCTTTGTAGCCAATCTTAAATTATGTCAAGAAGCAGAATTAGAAAGAAAAAGCAGAATTAAAG
The DNA here is from genome assembly GCF_009873245.2 of Balaenoptera musculus. Taxonomy (NCBI): domain Eukaryota; kingdom Metazoa; phylum Chordata; class Mammalia; order Artiodactyla; family Balaenopteridae; genus Balaenoptera; species Balaenoptera musculus. Next base: position 41,012,987 of record NC_045799.1, read on the forward strand.
AGCTACTTCCTCAATTCCTTTCAGATTATGTAACAGACTGGAACAAAATTTACAATCTCTTACTTTAGATGATGTCTTTCCTTTTCATCATCACAATAAGACCAGAACCTGCTAATAGAACCCAAACAAGATATGGTTTACGGGTTTTGCTTCCCCTTTTAGTCTGTCAAAGCTCCTGAGAGCTGAAGCCTGAGGCATAATGTTAGACATTTAAGATGACATTTCCTGACAGAGCAGCAATTTAAGGTTGGCTTTTTATACGCATAAATTTGTAGAACTGCTTTTTTAAATTATACCCACATATACACATACATATATATACATATATATGTATATGTATAATATATTAGTATCAATACTGTAATTCTAGACCTTATCCTTGAGGTGATTCTGTGGCAGATTAATTTTAAAAACTCTAGGTATAAGCAGCCACCACTAAACAAACTCTCAGCCCCAGATGGAATTCATGGGAAAGTTGCTTTTCTAGAATGAGAACACAGCATATATTATGCCCTTCTCCACCACCAAAGGCTTCTTGCTCTCCTTGTGCCTCTTAAAGTGAGCCCAAAGTTTAACAAGGTGAAGTACCAAATGTACTTCAAAAGCAGCAAAATCATAAAAACATTTGGTGTCATGCAATAGATACCATCAGTGTATCTCCACCCACCCATTACCTATTTCTACATACAAACACACATATGAGCACATGTTCATTCATTCATTCACTCAACAAATACTAATTTGGGAACTACTGTGTGTCAGTACTGATTATTGGTTTGGCAGTAAACACAGCCCTTTCCCTGTGACCAATCATGGTCTCTGTTTGGCTGAGTTTTCTGAGCAGTTGTCATTCCCCATGTTCTTTCAGATGTTCCAAGGATTTTCCTTGCATGGATCTTTTGACTTAAAATGATATATTAATATCAGTAGAATGGGCATCAGGTATCAGATTCCTTCTTTAAAAACCAGAACAGATATCCTGAAAAACAATTTTTTCACAAAAAATCTGAGTTTCTACCAAGAGTTCCTAACATGAGAAACAACATGTTTAAAGGGTCTTTTGAGTGTGTTTAAGTGGAACTGCTTTCATAAATTACTTCTTAAACATTCACAGGCGGAGTGGAGAGCCCTGTCACCCTCCCTGCACATACAGAACCAAATCCCCACAGTGATTACGTGTTTCACTCTGGTTAAACCTTGAGATCTGGCTGGGCCTTAGGCATGCTGGGAGGAATCTAGGAGGGTGGTCCACAGTGAGGGACCAAGTCTGGGTAAAGCAGGTAGCGTGTTGGGGGTGGCCCCTCACGAGAGTCAGTCAAGCATATCTGGCAGTGAGTTAGCCTTCTGGCCTCTGCTCAGCAGCTGGAGGAGTCCCAGCCATGGGCCTGGGGAGTAGCAACTGTCTCTCAGTCCTGGGATAGAGTAGCCTCATGAAAGAAACTCAGGAGCCCTGGCCTTGTTGGTCAGGTGGGTACCCAGTCTCAGGATTAGAGCTTCAGAAAGGGATGTGATGCTAAATCTATGGAAAATAAGGCTTAAGATCTGACTGTGTCAGGTGGGATTGATCCTGGGCACTGCAGGTGGGTAAGCCTGCTAGGGGCGATAAGGAGGCTCAGATGAGAGGAAGATAGAGGGGAATGGGAGTGCAGGGACCAGGAGCCAGGCCAGGTCTGACAACATGCAGTTACCTAGTGAACCAGCCTACCTTTGTCCTCCCTCCCTCCCTTCTTCCCTTCCTTCTTTCTTCCCTTCATTTTGCCCTCTTCCTTTTTTCCTTCTTTCCTTTTTCTCTTTCACAGTCAACAGTATGTACTGATTACCTATTGTATACTAGTCTTGACATTGAGGTAGGAAAGATTCTTATAACCAAGTGCAGTCTGAAGTATAAATATTTATTTACACATTAATATAATAAGAACTAGAAAGGTTCTCAATAAAGGAAAAATGAAACAGAAAAGATGAAGCCAACATGTCGGAGTGGTCAGGGAAGCCTTCCCACAAGAGGTGACACTGGAGCAATCTTGGAGTATGAGTTATTTTCCAGGAGAGGAAGGAAATGACCCACTCAGTTGTATTTTTCACTGTTCGATGTAGATATATTTTACAGAGATCTTGCTATGCTTCAGCAGTCCTCCTCACTGTTCTGCAGTCGTGTTATCCAGATTTTGGTTAAACAGCTTCCTCTGACCATTCAGGCATGCCACTTAAAATGGAGTGAACAGTGTTGGAACTGAAGAAAGGAACTCTGGTACTAATGGTGTTGGCAGCAAAGGTTCATCACAGCAACCTGAGCAAAGTCTGGTGGTCACACCGACACAGGCTCCTCCCTGCCTTGCCTTTTCCTCTCACTACCTCACTTGCATCTCAGTCTAGGGACAAACTCTGCAGGGGCCCACACTAGTTGGATTTCTAGTATATGTCTTCCTCATTCCACATGAGTTTGTCTAGTTCTATTCTTAGAAGTTTGACCCAGTCCTGATTGCCTTAATCTTGTCTGCCATTTGTCATTAAGCCTTTCAGATGCTTCCTAGCGGAGGAAGGGGAGGGTATAAAATCCAGGTCATGTCTCTGCTTGAACTTTCCTTTTTATTGGCCATTCCGAGGACATGCCTTGTTTATTCCACCTCTAACTTTGGTCACCATGACCCCTCTATTCTAAAGCTAATTTTGAAATTATTCATCATATTAAGTACATACCTACTTCCCCTTCTGAGTGAAACTGCCCCATCTAAAACCCTGTCAAAGGGGCAGCCCTGTGCAGATAAAATGCCCCTTCTCATTCTGGCCAAGCTGATTGAACCTGGAAGGATACATTCCCCAATTAAGTCATAAACTTTTTGGAAAAAAAGAGGCTTTCTCACTCATTTTTACACCCCTGGCAGCTTCTACCACATGTAGTAGGTATTTCATTTTAATTTTGAGGTATTACTATCTTTCACCCTGGATTTTTAACATGGTTAGATATTTCAGTTTTGACCAGTTTGCTGTAGAAAGATAATCTCTTTATCTTTAGATGATCTCTAAATGAAAAGACAAAACTTTAAAAAAGACTTATAGCAGGCAACTTGAGGATCATATGCATGTTTATGCAGTAATTATTTTAAGCACTGTATTACCTTTTATTTCTAAGAAGTTTATATAGTTAGGATATTATCATTTTCTTTAAATACTATGGTTATATTTTTTAAGTTCTGGGGGAGAAGGAGAACAATATTTATTTGTATAGATGTGGAAATGAAATGCAGAAAATTTGTATTACATGGAAAGAGGGAAAGGCTATTATCTCATTCATGTTTTGTCATGTTGCAGGTATTTAACCAGTTATATCTTTCAATCTGAAATATTATTGTCATTATTGATTTTTCTTGTTCAAACCTATTGGCAAAAGTTTAAAGTGCTAATGTGCCTGTTAATAAGATTTAACATTCATTGAGAAATAGAATCAAGGACATGCCTTAGGAAAAGTTTTTATGTAGGTTGGCTTAGCTATTGAACTCTCTATTTCATGCTTGAAGAATGATGGACAATGAGAATTATGGGCAGCAATCTCTTAATATGTTACTTGATTTAGGTTTTTCATTGAAAACAATGAATTGATTTTGTAATATACTTGTAATTTAAAATATTAAGACATAAAAATGGTAGGTTACTTAGAACTGGCTGTGAAGGCATTGAAGCTATAACCTCTATTTTATGTTTCATTACAGTAAATAATCACTTTTTAGGTTCATAATTTTGTGCACCATTAAAAATACTTACTTCTTTTCTCTGACACATGCTTCATTTCATTAGCTTGTGGGGGTCCCGTGAAGCGTTTGTGTGATCAGTGTGTTCAGTCTTTAGAATAAAAATAAAGTAAAACCATTTACTCTGAAGTTTTCATGGCTGAAATTCAATTTACACTTAAATTACTTAAATTAACTTAAATTACACAAGTTAAAATGATACATCTCTGTTGAATATTTCTTCACACAACTCAATAAAAGATTTTAGATGTTCATTGTGATAGGTGTTTTGCCTATTAATAATATAAACCATTGAGACTTAGAAAATTTTTAATACAATAGTGGTATCATTACAGAACAGTTAACATGGGAAGGAATTTTTCACACGTGTTATTGGAGGAGAGAGACCCAAATAGATTGAGGGAAGGACTTTAGATTCTAAAGATACGGTTGACTGAGGAAATCAGAAAATCTCCCTGCAACAACTCATTTAAGTTATGGATAAAATAAAATAAAAATTAATTGTAGTATATTCGTCAGCTTGCAAGAAAGAAATTACATCTTTGGGTGCCATAAATAAGGGAGTACTGAAAAAACAAAGTGAACCAAAACTATAATGTAAACTGTATACTGTAAGTGCCTTGTGGTAGTGTACATGGTGACGGGGCATTGGACAGTAGGGGCCACAAAGCTAGTTCTCATTTGGGGATTAGAAATAGGACTGCATAAAGTAGGAGGGTAGAGCTTAGATCCTTACCTAAAGCCAAGTTCATCAAATTGTTATAATCTCAACTGAAGCGTGGATTTGAAAAAAATTCCCTACCGGTTCAAGAAAACTATGGGGAAGACTCCTAAAAAGTTGGTATCTTGATCCTGAAACTTCTTTGTGTTTGGTACTTAAATCTACACTACCTATGTGTCTGAGAATCCCAAACACAAGAAATTAACATAAAAATTGGCCCCCAGGGCTACTGTTAGAGGCAAACTCACAATCACTCTGAAGGTAAGTGCCCAAGACTCAGGCCATGGGGTTTTCTCACAAAGAAAAAGCCATGCCAAAAGTACCTCATTCTCAGAAATTATAAAACTCATTAGGAACTTTACAGTGGATAAGCCTGATAAACACCTCAGCCAGGTAATGAAAGTCACAACCAACAGTGATAAATCATGATAGGATGTACTTTGATATGATATATTGAAAATGCCACATTACCTCTGTTATTTTCCTCTCAAACTTTATAACTCCAATCTAATTGTGAGTAAAGTATCATACAAATTCCAATAGAGGGGCATTCAACAAAATATTTGATCAATATACCTTGAAACTATCATATTTTGATATCATTTAAAAAAGGAAAATTAGAGAAACTCTCACAACTTAGAGGAGCCTAAGGAGACGTGTCAACTAACTATAATGTAGTATCCTGGATGATATCCTGAAACAGAAGAAGACATTAGGTAGAACTAAGGAAATATGAATAAACTATGGACCTTCGTTAACAATTATATGTCAGTGTTGGTTCATTAATTGTAACAATGTACCACACTTATTTAAGATGTTAATAATAGGGGGAACTGGATGTGAAGTACATGGGAACTTTCCATACTATCTTCTCAATTTCTCCATAAATCTAAAACTCTTCTAAAAGATAATCTATTACTTAAAAAAAAAAAGGAAACAGTCCAAAATCCACACCAAATATGCAAGAGTCATGGATATCAGGATCAGACTCCCAAGAACTTAAGGTAGCTAGATAGCATCCTAAAAGAGAATCAAAAATATCAATAAATATGTTTAACACAATTAAAACTATAAAAATGAGAATCTAAACTCTAAGATAAAGTGATAAAATATCATGGTCAAGAAAAGGCAGATGTTAAAAGAAACAAATACAAATCCTAGGAGTGAAAAATGTGGACTTTGAATTAAAAACTCTAATAACAGATATTATAACATCATATTAGACATAACTGAAGAGAGAATTAGTGACTTGGAGGATAGCACTTCCAGAATGCACCACAGAGATATAAATAGATGGTAAATATGAAAGGGAAAGTTAGATAGAGGGCGGACATTCAACACATATACAATGGGAACTCCAGAAAGTAGGATTGAAAAAAAGGCAATATATGAGGAGAAGATAGTTGAAAATTTTTCACAATTGCCAAAGAAAGAAATTATCTCAAAGAAAACACATTATTGATTTCTAGTGAGGAAAAAATCAAATCAAGAAGTGGACACATTATTGTAAAGCTATAGAACATACAATAGAAAGGTAAAGATTTAAAAGACATCAGAAAGAAAGTATTTCCTATGAAGAAACAGCTATTAGACTGACAGATAAATTATAAGCAACAATAGATACTAAAGGGCGATGAAGTAATATCTGAGGGAAATTAATGTCAACCTGGAATTCTTTGCCCACAGGAACTATCATTCACTAGTGAGGCAAATATAAAGACATTTTCAGATAAACATTGAAAAAATTAATCATAGATCCTTGCTGAAAGAGCTGCCAAAATGTAAACTTGAGTAAAAAGGAATTTGAACCCACCTCCCACCTCCCCGCCCAAAAGATTGCTATATCAATTCTGTTATTATTTTTTAAAGTTGATAGAAAATTTTAAACATGTACACATGCAGATTGAAATTGTATAAAGAATCCAATTTTCTCATCATGAAGCTTCATCAGTTTTCAACTCTTAACCAATCTTGTTTCATCTACACCTCCATCCACTCAAACACCTAGATTATTTTGAAGCAAATCCAAGAATCATATCATTTTATCTGTAAATATCTTGATATGCACCTCTCAAAGACAGGGAGTGTATTTTTCTCTTTTTATTTTAGCATCATAAAAATATCATTTTTAAATGTGAAAAATTTCCTTAGTATCATCATTTGTCCAGTCAATGTTCATATTATTCCTATCAATTTATGATTTTATTTTTTACAGTATATTTGCTTGAATTGTGTTGCAAATAAGATTTATATGCTGCTTGGTTGGTATGTCTTTTATGTCTCTTTCAATGTATGGATTCCTCCTCGATAGCTGATCTCAATATGTATCTCTAAAAGATACAGTATTTCTATATGTTTATGCTTTCAACTGGATACTCATTTAAGTTCATTTGTTTCCATTTTGTTTTTGATTTGGTAGGATGGCATTTTAAAACATAGTTTCATAATTGGTGAATATTATTTTATATTTCTTTTGTATTTTTGTTTCATAGTTAACTTTTGGAAAAATGTAACATTTAAGGAACTCTGTTAAGAAATGTTTAGATAGGTAAATCATGCTCAAAGATAGGAAAAAATAATTATGAAATATTTTTTTTAAAATGTGAGAGCCCTCTTTGCAGAAATGGAAATTCCTTGGTAAAAATTCTGGACTTTCATGAATGCTCTCACTGTGTTTAGCTAGCTAAATGGGGCCTAAATGCTTAGAAGCATAGATTTATATTTAAAAACAAATAATTTAGAATTAGGAAGTACTTTACACAGCTTCCAGGATATGTCTATATATCTACCTAATTATATAGTAGATATAATATCATGCTTCTGTAGCTTATCTACTTGTGTTAAAGGTAATACCTTTTCAAAACTATACAAAAAAAAAAGTTTATTGAGCTCTTGTTTTTAAACATCTATCCCTTATCCTCAAGGAGACTCTGAATGTGACCTGCAAGTGCGCAGTAGGAAATAAAAGTCCAAGCAAAATACTGCAGGTCAAGTCTCTTGTGTTTTGGGATCACTAGATTATATCCCTTCAGTTTATGGGGGAGAATGGTTTTCTTTACTACATCTGTTGTGGCTCCAGAGAAATACAAAGTGGGGCAATTTCTTTGAAAGCCACTTTAATAATCTTTTCAATTTCAGCACTATTAAGAATCCTTTTTCATTCTTTGGAGCTGTTTTCATTTACCGCTAAACTGGAGATAAGCAGTGGAGGATAGTGAGGAGTAAAGCTGGCCAGTTCTGAATGGGGATCTCAGGAGTCCAGTCATAGACACTGTGGACCTGTGGTTTACTCAGAAAGTCCTTTCCTTTAGCTTTACATGATCACGTATTGCTGCAGCTCTGTCTTTGGCCAAAAGTCATTAATTTTATTTTTTTAATAAAAAATAAATTCATTATTTTGTGTCCTAGTTTCCTCCTCTGAAAAGGTGATTATAATGATATGTAACTATTTTACAGAGGTGGAATAACTAATTGCTCATTGTAAAGTGTTTTTCAAATACAAGGTGTTAGATAAATGGTTGTTACCGTAGTTGTCACTATTATTATAGTCTAAAACTGAAAGATGAAAAGGTGCTGGATAATTGTAAGATGTGGTGATGTTATATCCAAATAAAGAGGAATAACCTGAATTATTGGATAACAGAAATCCAAATATCTGTGTGTGGCAGGGAGGAGTTTCTTTTGCAGAAAGCTAATATAGATAACGGTGCTTTAGTTAACCCCAAATAAGCCAAAGGATTTTACATGTAAATATAGATGGAAGATTATCCTAATAGTAATTCATTTCATCCTGTGCAGTACTGGTTATAAGGAACGTTTCTCTCGAGCATTTAAATACCCAGAGTCAGAAATTATTATATCTTGGAGCATGATATATTCTAGCTTCCTGAAACCTTACCAGGCCAGGATCAAGTGAGCTAAGCTCATCCTTTAGGGCAGGACATGGGCTGAGGCTGTCTCTCAAAGCACAGGAAGAACAAGAAACAGCAGCATTTCCCTGTTCCAGCAATTACTTGGCACTGGGGAAAAGCTAAGGAATCCCACAGAACAGAACTGATGGCCCATATACAGTACAGGTCCAGCAGGCAGCCGGGCCTGGAAGTGGAAGGAAGGAGGGATGAATCCAACAGAAGCTTATCAGGCACACAAGAGGTAGAGGATTGGGAGTGTGCTGTACCTTGGAGGGTGGCAGAGAAGACCCCGTATCCTTACCGGGGCCCCTGAACCTAGATTTGAATGGCAGCAGAAGAGACCTGGGCAACAGTTTGGAGCCCAGGGGTCAGTGCTGAGGTTGGTACCCAGACTACAGATCTGAAAAAGTGATACAAGTCAAGCTGCAGCTCAGAGAAGGTGGAAGCCGCTTAAGTATCTGAGTCTCCACAACTGGCTTTGGAAGCAGGGATGAACAGAACTTGTGTGTGGAGAATGTCAGTGGACTCAACTATGAACAACTTGGGGGGAAGAGGCAGGAGGACTGAGAAATTCACAATATCAGAGCATTCTCCAGAAGACAGTATGCAAGAGGTGACATATCAGGAGCTTGTAGCTAAAACACTTCCTCTGCTTTTGCTATAGGGTTATTTCTGGCCAAAAAACACAAACAAAACAAAACAACAACAACAAAACCCCCAGTTTTCAGAAATGGCTGCAAGGGGCACAAAGCCCTCCACTAAGCTAAATATCCACTAACATCTGCATCTCAATCTGGAGGTTGAGCACACCCAAGGCCTCAGACTCACAGATGTGTTGTATATGACGTCTGTGTCTGCAGGGTCAGCTCTGTAGGACGTACACAACAAAGACATCTATAAAGGTCCAAGTTTCATTTCTCCTATAATTGGAAAAAGGCATAATTCACTAGTTGGATTTTGTTAAGTCACGAATAATTCTACATCTCCATTAGTCCTAAGCCCCTGCTCTATTCATCAGATGAACTCCTACTCATCCTTTAGGTCTCCACTTAAGTAATCCTTCCGCAGACCCCTCTGCATGCCCTATACAAATCAGGACTATCATCCTCCCTGCTGTGTCTCCATCAAAGTTAGTGTATTTTCTTAGGTAACTGTCTCCCTTCCCTGATAAATTATAGGTTCTATAATGGCATGGACTATGTCTGTCTTGCTCATTTGCTGTATCCTCAGAACCCAGCCGAGAGTCTGAAATATAGTAGGTACGTACCAACTAACTGCTGGACAGATGAACAAAGGAATGATCACAACAACCAACCTTTATAGGTTACTGGCTCTGTGTCGGGCACTGTGTAAAGTTGGTACACGCATTATCTCCTTCAGTCGTGTCAGTAGTCCTAGGAGGTGGGTCTTGTTATTATTTTCACTTTAAAGATGAAAGATCAAAAGTTCAGAGAGGTTAGGATGACAAAATATTGGCAGACGCAATATTTTAACGAGACTCTCTGACTCAGTATCCCCATCTTTAACCATTGTACCGTGAATTCATTAATTTAAATTAACCTGTAATTAATTATGGGAATAAGGATGTAGCCATAGATTTATGTGCCTCTAAACTCTCCTTTTCTGATTTCTCTGAATAACAAATTTGATACTTTGAGAATAAAATTCCCATGTCTCATCCCTATGTCTAACCCTCATTCTCTGGAAATAACTTTTAACCCTCAGAGTTATTTTCTGGGAATAGAAGAATCAGTAATTTCTAGACTTATCTGTCCTTCTGTCTGAGAATTGCCCCTTAGTTCAAGTAAACTACAGTATGTACTCTTTAACCGCAGGATTCTTCCTTTTGCTTCATCCTGTGCAAATATTGATAATATTTCTAATATTCAAAATTTGTGAGGATTTTGTCATATTTTTAAATAAAAGAAATAGAACACTATAAAGCTGAAAACTTTTTTGACTTCTCTTCCCAGTTTTATTTCTCCTCCACACAGAAACAATCATTATGCATTTGAAGTGCAACTTTCTGTTTATCATAGTTCTATATACATATGTATCTATACACAATAGGTAATATTGCTTTGTTTTAAAACTTTGCATAAGTACAGTATATATTATATGCATTCTAAAGTTTGCTTTTTCACTAAATGTTACTTAGAGATCATTAATTACAAATTGGTTACTATAAGGATACTTTTGGTTGAAAGAAGAATGGCCTTATGCCTTTCAAATGCAGGTCCATAAATAATGTAGGTTTTAGGAACATACATACCAGTTGTGCAAAAATACATCTTCATTATCCTGGTATAGTCAAGTCTTTTTAGTGAAGAAATATGGTAATAGGGGGAAGTATACATTTTTGGAAAGGCAATAGTACTAAATCTCAGCTTCCACAAGTTTGAATGTAGCACGGTAGTACATCTGGATAACATTCAGGTTGGTGCTCTTAAATCCTTTCTAGTACTTCTTTGCACACATCAGGCAACACTAATTTTTAGCCTAAAAATAGAAAAATATTCCTGCCAGTCTTTGGACCCAAGTTCAAAGGATATGCCAACACTTAATTAATCCTTTGTCAGATAATACAAAATAACTTTGATAAGACACCTACAGTGTTGTTATATTTGTCTATTTTCCCCTGAAATAGAGAACTTCAACAACAATTATTATTATTAAACATGCTCTGAGTCAGAGAATATTTCTAATATTTCTAATCTTTAGTGTGCATCAGAATTGCCTAAAAGGCTTGTTAAAATACAGATTACTGAGCGCTTTATAGGTTTCTGGATCAGTAGGTCTGGGGTGGAGCCCGAGAATATGCATTTCTAACAAGTTCCCTGTTGATGCTGACATGCCAATCTGAGGACCCCACTTTGAGGATTTCCCCTCTGAATAAAAGTGATTAAAGAGCAGACTTCAGGCTGTGACAGAATGAGGAGGTTGGTAAATTCTCAAAAAAAAAAAAAAAAAAAAAAACAACGAAAAATAAAAACCTTTAAAGCGGGACCAAAAAAACCCCAAAACCATGTCAGAACTCTGAAAAACAAACCATGGAATACAACAATTTGAGAAGAATTTACACTTCAAAGACTGTTGAATAGCAGGTAAGTACATTGGAAATTTCAGCATTCTTGCTCCCGTCCCCACCTTCTCAGTTTGGTTGGTATGGAAATTCTGCCAGCAAGGAGCAGGCTATGCTGCTGTGGTCAAGAGACTCACTTGACTTGGATGTGGATGACAATCATGCCCAGAAGATCTGTCAGTGGAAGTGAAGATCTTAGCCAGGTGAAGGGTCAAAGCCTCAGTTGTGGTTGTAGTTGGGACAAACATATTTCTGGCTGAGGCTGAATACATGTGCAGTGGAGACTAGGGAAGCTCAAAGACTTTCGTATACTTTTGGCCCTCCCTGAAGCTATATCTATGTGCACAAGAGACGAACAGGGCCCAGAAGAATAGAAAAGCCAGAGATTTGAAAATAGCCCGAGCTTTGATTGGGCTCTCTTACCCACAGAAAGATGTTTGAGCAAAATTACTATCCAATCATTGGCTGACAACTCAGCTGCAGTTAAGTAGGGGCAATCCTTCACAAGCTGGGATTAAAAATAAAAGCAGGAATTAAAAAATCTAAGCAAAGATATTAGAAACTTCTCATCATGGGAAAGACTTGGTTCAGAGATTTAGCCCAAGTAAGTGCCTAACAAAATGAGCACATAAACCACCTCCCCAACAACAACAACAGCAACAACAAACAACAACAACAATCTTCAGAGGGAAAATAATCAGATTCCAGATCGACTAAAGTGTGTTATCCAAAATGTCTGGTTTTCAAAAAAAAATATGAAGCATGCAAACAAACAGGAACCTGTGACTGATTCTCAAGAGGAAAAAAACATTCAGAAAGTAGAATGGTAGTTGCCAGGGGCCCAGAGGAATGGGGAGTTGTTGTTTAATGGGTGCAGAGTTTCAGTTTGGGACGATGAAGAGGTCTTGAGATTGATGGTGGTGGTGGTGGTTGCATAACAATAAGAGTGTACTTACTGACCCTGAACTGTGCACTTACAGACAGTTAAATGGTAAATTTTATGTTATGTGTATTTTACCACCACAACAAAAAAGCAGTTAATAGAAACTGTCACTGAGTGTCCCCAGATGTTCAGTTGAGCAAAGAATTCAGAACAGTATTATAAATATATTCAAGGAACTAAAGGGAATATGTTTAAATAATTAAAGTATGACAATAATGAATCAACAAATAGAGATTCTCAATAACAAGGTAGAAATTTTAGCATTCTGGATTTAAAGAGTACAATAACTGAAATGAAAAAGCCCTAAGAGTGTCTAATAGCAGATTAAAGATGTCAGAAGAAAGAATTGGTGAGCCTGAAGATAGATCAATTAAAATTATCCATTCTGAAGAACAGAGAAAAATGATTGAAGAGAAATGAACAAAGCCTCATAGACCTGTGGGACAAGAACAAGCATAACAACACAAGTGTGATTGGGAGTCCCAGGAATAGAACAGAGAAAGGGAGTGATTAAATATTTGAAGAAATAATGGCCAAAATCTTCTCAAATTTGATGAGAAACATTAATCCACACATCTAGGAAACTCCAAGAACCATTAGTAAAATAAATATAAAGAGATCCACACAACAGAAATTGCCATCAATATGATGAATGGCTAACTTTTATTCTGATACAGTGGTGGCCAGAATGTAGTGGAATAAGATATTCAAAGTGCTGAAAGAAAAAAACAAAACCAAAAAACCCTTCCAGCTAAGGATCCAATATTCACCAAAATTCCTTAAAAAATAAAGGTGAAATAAAGTCATTTCCAGATAAACAAAGACTGCAGACCTTTCTTATAAAAAAATCTTAAAAGAAATACTAAAGTTCCTCAGGCTGAAAAAAACCTATAGTAGATGGTAATGTGAAACAAACAAACAAATAAAAAGCACCACAAATGATAAATATGTTTTGTTGTAAAAGACTATTAAATACATTTTTTCACATTTCTTTTATTAACTTCTTTAAAAGATATAGAAAACAAATAGGCAAATTGCACATGTAAATCTAATCATATCAAAAATTCCATTAAATGGAAACATTCCAAATGCCCCAATCAAAAGCAGAGATGATCAGATTGCATAAAAATAGCAAGATACATCTATATGTTTTCTATGAGAGACACATGTTACAAAGATACAAATATGTTGAAAATAAAAGAATGGAGAAAGATATACATGCAAACAGTAACCATAAGAGTGTTGTAGTTGCTATCAGGCAAGAAATATTACTAGAGACAAAGCAGTATAATTTATCATGTTGAGAAGATCCATAAAACGGGAAGAAATAACAATTATAAATGTATACACATCTAATAACAAAGCCTCAAAATGCATGAAGCAAAAACTGACATAACTGAAAGGAGAAATAGTATATTCAGTAATAATAATTGGAGATTTTCATATCTTACTCTTAACAGTTGAATGAACAAGGAGACATAAAATTAGCATGGACATAGAAAATTGGAACAATGCTATCAACCAATTCACCCTAACTGATGTATATACAAGTGCTCCACCCAGTGAATTCAGAATATATATTTTTCTCAAGCAACATAGAACATTTTCCAGCATAGACCATATGCTAGACTAATCAAGAGAAATAAGAGACACAAATTACCAATATCGAGAATGAAAGAAAGAAGGGCCGTCCTTACTGACCCTAAAGAAATTAAAAGGATTACAAGGGACAATTATGAACAACCTATGCCAAAATATTAGTCAACTTAGATAAACTGGACGAATTCCTGGAAATATGTAAAGTCCCAAACCTGACTCAAGAAGAAATATAAAGTCTGAATAGACTTATGACATGTAAAGGAATTAAATTGCTAATAAGGTCTTCCTATGAGGGACATTACCAAAAAAATAGCAGAGTAGGGATTTCCAAATCTCCATCTCTCTAGTAAAGCAATGATTAAGCTGGCAAACACTATCATAATCAAAATTTTCAGATCTCTCAAATCTAACAGCAAAAAACTTACAACAACCAGGGGAACACTTAAAGAAAAGGAAATATCTGAAATTTGGTGAGAGAGCATTGTTGTATTTTAACTTACCTGCCTACGATCCCTCACTTCCCAGGATAGCAGTGGCCATGAAGACAGTGGCACATGTTCCTGGTGCAGCTTGCTGGTGCCAGAGTGAGCAATATAGACCCTGTTCTCTGAGAATTATGGTTGTGTGCATTGATCTGTTTGTTGCCTCGCTGAGGGTCACCTGAAAGCCTTGTCTTTGTTTCACCTCAGAGCTTTCCCATGGCTTGGGCAACCTCCCAGACAGCATTTGTTGAAAGTGTTTAAAGGCAAATATACGAGTTGTGGTCACCTAAGACAAAGGATAAGAGATTGTACAAGTTGTACAGATTGTACAATCTCTCTGATTGTACAATCAGACAGATCAGAAAACCTGAGAAGGAAGGGGCCTGGGAAGGAGATAGATAGGGAAAAAATGCTTTGAAAGGCTTCTGCATATGCAGAGAATCTGGAAAGCCATGCACATGCCCAGGGCTTTATATATGCTCAGGAAAGACCTAAGAAGATGCTTAGCTTTCACCTCTGGCTCAGCTTTAGGCTCAGTGGAGGAAGGAAGTGAAAGCTAATGCAGAGTTGTAAATAGCCTGAATAAGTGTTGAAGAAGTGCCCCAACAGGAGCCAATCTGGAAAGATGGGAGAGTACTTTTTTCTTTTCTTTCTTTTCCTTTGTTTTTTTCCTTTCCTTTTTTCTCCTCTCCTCCCCTTTCCTTTCCTATCTTTCATTTCCTTTACTCTTTTCTTTTCTTTTTTGTCTCCAAACTTTTAAGGAAATTTCTATAAAATCAGTAGTCAACAGAGCAGAGGCCTCAGTGGACATACATGACAAAAAATGCAGTCTTCACACAAATCATTTAGGAAAGTCACTAAACAACCAAACAGCTACAACCCACAACAAGTGACAACTACAAACACAGGGAGGTGGAGATAATCCTGATTTCTTATATATTTCTCGTGCCATTATAATATTCAAATTGTTCACATTCAACAAAATATTATGAAGTATGCACCTCTGTGTTCTAGGTACTGGTCTAGGCCCCAGCAGAATAAAGAAATCAGACAAAAATCCCTGTCCTTGTGAAGTTGACATTTTATTAAATAACTATTTTTATTCATTAAGATATTATTTTTTCAATATTTTATTACAGTAGTTTTCAAACACACAGCAAAGTTGAAAGAATTTCACAGTGAACCCCCTTATGTCTACCTCCCAGGTCTACCATTGATGACTGACTATCCTTGTCCTATCATGTTTCTCTCCATGTAGTCATCTTGTTTCTCTCCATGTAGTCATCTATCCATGTGTCAATCCATTTTTTTCTTACAGCATTATAATTAAGACAACAAAATAGAAACAACCTACATATCCAATAGTAGGGGATTAGTTAAAGAAGTTGCTGTGCTTCCACTCAGTGGGCTTATATGCAGCCATTCAACTTTATAATTTTCAGACTATGGAAAATCCTGTATCTAATGATAAAGAAAATAACAGAATATGAAACTGCTCACTGTGCCTTATAATTTCAACACTATAAAACAAATTATACAAATGAAAAGAACCATAAGTGGATATGGAAAACTAAAAGACACTTGATCTGTTACGGTCGTGGAATTTTTGTAACTAGTTTTCCCCTTCCCTTTATTTTGTTTTTTATTAAAGTTAGTTCACAGTTTATTCATTACGTACATTTAAAAATTTAAAGTTAGGTCAGTGCAACCATTATCAATGATGTGCATTTAAAATTGTTTAGCAGAGCAGGGAATAAATTGTAATGTCTTTTATTAACTAATTGTATATTGAATATTTTTTAGTGCCTGAATATATGAAGATGAATAAAATGGTGTTTCTGCCCATTAGAAGTTTCCAGTATGTTACAGACTATGTGTCCATAAGAGAAAAACTACACGATGAGCAATAATTATGCTGCATATATTATGTAGTGGTTTAAAGAGTGGACTCTGAACCCAGACCTCCTATGTTTGCTTCCAGGCTTCATTTCATAATACCTGTTTGATATTTGGCAAGTTATTTAACTTCTGTTTGCCTCAGTTCCTCATTCTTAATGAGGTTAAATATACTTCCTACCTCTTAGATTTGTGTGGGGATTAAATGATTTTGTACAAGCTAAATGCTTAAAATAATATCTGGCACATGATAAATACTAAAAAATATTGACCGTTATTAACTATTTAATATTAATATGTTGTTTTTAAGATTCTGCAATAAGTTAGACTCTTGTGGTTCAACTCCTATGCACCATATATTTATACATATTTTAATCCATATGCTTTAATAAAAAAGTAAAGGTAACATAATTACCTTTAGATGTTTAGACATTAAAACTGTAGATTTTACTTCAACCTGATATATTTAAATTCCCTTTTAAAAATCTTTATTGGCAAAGCAACTATTTAGAAATGTGAGGAAAAATCCATTTTTAACTTAAAAATTTATTTAAGATTATTTTAGGGTACAGATTGATTGCTTGAGAAAGTCTTATGCTTTCCTAGTATCTTAGCAGTGGTGCTTAAGTTTTCTAGATTTATGGCAGCCTTTTGAACTTCCTCAAGGATTGTATTTGATCAGGACATGTGGTCAGATTGAAAGCAGTTTCTCTGGACTCTAAGCTTACTTGCCAGTAGAAAACTATACTGAAAAGAAAAAATGTCTCGGGTGTTCAGAATACATTGTATAATTCCTTAATAAAAACAAATATATATATTTTGTGATTAATTAAGGGAGAAACACATGAAAATTTAGATGCTTATTTCACAAATCATCAAACTGAAAAGATACCACTTATTTACTTATTTTTGTATTTTACCTCCTTTCCGTAGATGGAAAAGTTGCCAGTTTTTAATTCTCCTCTCTCTGAATATTTTAGTGTCATTAAGTGGGAATAATTTGGATCACATACAGATTAGGATGGAAATGATAGAATGATGTAATGACTCTGGAGCGAGTTTTATCCTGTCTCAGGAGAACTCATAATTGGATTGTGTTTATGGAAGAAGATGCAGAGGTGGAGAGATAAAAATGGAATAACCTCTTTATCTTCACCAGACTCTCCAGTCTGTATCACAGAGTTTTTATTTTCAGGAGAGCACAGAGAACTTCTGTCTAGTTTCCCTATTCCATACATAAAGTCCTCTTAGAGGAAAGTTTTCTTCACAAAGTGGAAGTTAAGTTTTAGAAATTCTGTTCTATTTATTATGTGTTATTTTTATATGAGTTTCATAGAGAAACTCTGAAACTAAAGAAGTGAGCTTTTAACAACCTGGTGACAAGTACTGGGAAAAAGCAGATGCAGGGAGTGAATGGTACAGTAAGATGGGGTTGGGGGGGGCAGTGCCAGAATGGCAGGTTGGCAAACGTGTTTTGGTAAATCAGAAGATAATTTAAGATCACCTGCATGATTTCTCTATTCCTCACCATCCTTTGAGATGTTTGTCATGACAGAATGAAAGAACGCCAAATCTTAACTGCTTTTCCTTAGAGCTGATGCATTGGTTATCTAGGAAGACTGTTTGGATAGTGATGGAAGCAAGAGTTGATAGGAGTGAACTTGAAGATAGATTAGGGTTATTTTTTGAGTAAGAAAAATGGTATGTATATATTCTTTAATTATGTATTTAAATATATATGTGTGTTTATATATACATACATACACATACATATATATAATTTTGGAAAAAAGACCATTCCCAGTCCAGCTAGTATCTGTGGTCATTTTGGATTTCTTTTATCCTGAAAATCGCTTTAGAGATAATCTGAAATATATTTTGCCTCATAAAATTTAATTAACTTCACACCACACTTGGAATATTTAAACATAATGTCTGTTGAGTTTGGTTTATGAAAAAGCCCAACTCCAATGGCTCTCCAACTATTTTTTAAATTTTACAGTGGAAGAATCTCCACATAAATTATAAAATTATAAATCTCCACAATGCTGACATTGGAAAAAAAAGTTGTATATATTGTTGCATGTTTGATTTAATCATCTTTTCTAGGGCATGATACTTTAACTATCATGAGGTACAATAAAATTTCATTCTGTACAGAGCTTTCCATGGCACCTCTACCGTGACTTGCTCCATGGAACTATACTACACAATTCAATAAGAAGTTAATTCTGTCAACCTATTTATTATTTAAGATATACAGTCTGAAGGGAGAAAAAAAATGAGGATTTCAGTTGGATTTGAAATGAGACGGAGAGTAAATGAGACATAGAGATACAGAAGGTCTGTTCTAGCTGGCAGGAATTCCCAGGGAGGTCAAGAGTAGGGTAGATTAAAATGAATTTACAATATAGAGGCAGCAGGAAGGATATCTGTGAAGACTCATGGTATTAGCCAAAGCAAACAGGTAGATTTTCTTTTCCGATAGGAAGATATATTTAAAGAGAAATTAAATGCAAGGGGAAACTTGGGAGTGATTTGTAGCAATCGTATGACAAGTGAGTTGTCCTTTGTTTCCCAGTGCTTGAGGAAACATTCTGTGTTTGCCATCTGAAGAGAAAAAGCATTGAATTCTGAGTCAGGGAGTTCCCACTGTGAAGGAATAAGAAGATACTGTTGTGTGAATAACCACACTGCTGGGTGAAAGCTAGTGGTGGAGAGATCCATTGAGTGTAGGAGGGATTGGGGCAGTGAATGAATGAAAGAAATCCTGGTTAAAGAAAAGTGGAAGGCGAGAAAACTAAAGTCAGTCAAGCAGTCTAATTGCTTACTCATTTAGAAATGAATGGAGACCTTGCTGCCCAGAAGCTAGGAAGCAGCTCAGAAGCAATGTTTCCCGGTGGATAAAGCTTCGGGCAGGAAGGAATTCCAGTCCCTGAGTCTGTTCTCACCTCTTTCATAAGCAAACATGTACTTGACCTGAGAGGAGCTTCTCTTGCCTCAGACCCAGTTTGTCCTCCCATGTCTCAAAGATCAAAGCTGAAAAAGATCATCTTGAGGAGAAAAAAACTTTCCTACTTCATGTTTACTTTAAGATTTTTTTTTTTCTGTCTTATTTCTTAGCAAAACTATTCACTTAGCCAGAGCCCTAAGTTGTGCCATCCGCATACCTGACATCGTATGCAAATGGCAGTGGTTGATGGAATTTCACCTCAGGTCTGATTATGCCCAGGGAGGCTTCACAGGCTCCAAATGCCTGCCTTTATCTGATACGTCGAGAAGCCCATTCAAACCTTTAGGGCTCTGCCAACTTGGCAAGAAGAGTTGGCAAACTTCCCTTGCTGGGTTTCTTTTGGTTTGAAGGTTTTGAAGTGGGTCTGGGTCTGGTGAGGGAGGCTGTGAAGAATGCTGTGTAGAGTCCTTGTGAGGTCTCTTATTTGTTGACTGTAAGCTTTTCATCAGTTGACATGAATGAGAAGCATCATTCCTTTGCAAGGGTTTTCCTTTTTTCTGAAGTTATCTTAGAGACTTTTTAGTGACCATATGAAATGAAATCAGAAATTCTCTGAGCAAATACCTTTGAAGATGCGTGGCAAATGTTTAAACAGGTCCTAATAGATAGGATTTAAATACTGTATATAGTAATTAGTTATGTTACTAAAAAAAAAAAAAAAAAAAAAAAAGCAACCCTAAAATACCCCTTGCATTTTTTCTTTTTAACTCTTGCAAGTTTTTCTCCAAATTCATGAATTAAACAAATTAGGTGAGAGAAATGTAATGGTGTTAAATCTCCTAAGTGCTTGACACACTGATGATAAATTTTAAAGTTTAAATAAGTTTACAAATTGTAGGTGGGGACTTATTTTCCCACATAGCTTCTTGAAAATGAAATCCTCTAGCAGAATAAAGAAAATGCAGATAATTGCTACAAAAGTAAGAATACATTAAAAACTCACTAAATACTGGTTACTTGAGTGTATTTGATTTTGTATGTCTGATTGTTCCTAATTGAATGAAATAATATTTAAACAAAGAGTTTTTATGACTCTCATATGGACTGGTTATGTATTTTGTGTCTCAATCTCTATCTTCCTTAATGTTCCTCTACAAGCCACCCTTACATTGTTCTAGTTCTTACATGACTATATGATGCTTTTAAACTTCTTCTCCCCATTTTTTTAAAAAAAATTCTCCCCAAGACCCTATGCTATTTTTACTTTAACTTTTGAAACCTTCTTATCCATGGCATTCTCATCTAACTCTTAACTGTTATGGCTTTTATACTTCCCTAAATGCTATAAGCGATCTCTTCCTTACTGGCCTTGTCATAAAGTGACCACTTCTTGCTCTTTTGTCACTTCCTGAACAAAAAATAAGTTTCTTGCCTCATTATATTGTGAGGGACTTAGGGCAGGGGGCAGAGGAGAAGCCGTAACTCTCTCTGAGGGCTAGGATAATGTGACACAGACATCTAATATAGTTCACTGAAATGTGAGCTCCCCATGAATAATAAAGAATTATTGCCAAGAAGCAGCTACTCCACCAGATGACATTTCCCAGTCTCCCTTGCATCTACGTGGGGCTTTGTATCTATAATAGTTTTCATAAATGGAATGCAAAAGAGCATGATGTTTGTCATTTCTAGGCCAAGGCTGTCAGGAAGCAGGTGTGACTTCTCCAAGCTGTCATTCCCTGTCTGCTGCCTAGTTGTGGGAGCCTCTGAGGACATAAGAAATGTCAGAGCCACAAGACTGAAGGAGTATGGGTCTTTGTATCACCACGTGGAGGAAAGCTGTAGACCAACAAGAATTACACTGGACTGCTGCTTGAGCACAAAATAAAGTTCTGTTGTGTTAAACCACTAAATTTTTATAGCAACTAATGTTATCTTCACTAATATAGGTGAAGGAATCTTGCTGTTTGTCATTCTTGGAGGGGCCTTCTAATCCTGTTGACCCCAGAAGAACTGGAGGAAAACTGCTTTAGTGTGTTCATACCTTATGAATTGGAGAAGTCTACCAAAAGACCCAGGTTATAATGGATGCCCTCAAACAACTTCCAAAATGCTGACTACAAAACCCAGAAGAGCTGCAGCTGGGATATCCATGATGCGTTTCCCACTGCCTGAAAAACGGGATCTGTCTAGCAGGTATCTTTGCTAAAGAAACATCCAGGCAAGAGAGGGAAAGGCTATTCACAGTTCTTTTAAGAATATTCTAGATGAGGAACAACAACTGGTCAGCTAAGAGTGGGCTCCCATTAAATCAGAAATAATGAAAAAACTGGAAGAGAACTTTATCAAGAAGATGAAGAAGTGCTCTTAAGAAGACTGAAGAAGCACACTTAAGAAGAGCATCTGGGACTTCCCTGGTGGTGCAGTGGTTAAGAATCTGCCTGCCAATTCAGGGAACACGGGTTCCAGCCCTGGTCTGGGAAGGTCCCACATGCCGCAGAGCAATTAAGCCCACGAGCCACAACTACTGAGCCCGTGTGCCACAACTACTGAAGTCTGCGTGCCTAGAGCCCATGCTCCGCAACAAGAGAAGCCACCGCAATGAGAAGCCCGCACACCACATCGAACAGTAGCCCCCACTCACCACAACTAGAGAAAGCCTGCACGCAACAATGAAGACCCAACGCAGCCAAAAATAAATAAATAAATTAATTAATAAAAAAAAAGAGCATCCAACAGTATTCTGAAATTTAAAAAAAAGAACCAAATTCTACCAAATTCAATAGATGAGCTGAAAAAGAAAATAATCTTGCTGCTTATCATGCAGAATTAATGTTACAAAACATCAAGTGAAATATTTTACAATACAGTGTGAAAATAGAAATAAAATTCATTTGATTATAGAACTCATTCTGAAAAACTATGTGAAATATACTTGGAAAGCAAAGTGCAAATTTTATAAACCCTTTAAGTAAGCATCTTAGTATCCTGATTTGTTTAAGAAATATTCCTCACTTCAGAGTTCTTAAAATATTTTGTTTACTAATGCTGTTATTTTATTTTTTGACATTTAGTTTTTCAAAATATAATTTTATTTATTTTATATATTGTATGAGATAGGGGTCTAACTTTATTTTTTTCCACATGGATGCCAACTGTCAGCGCCATTTAATAAATAAAGTATCGTTTCCCACTGATTTGAAATGCAACTTTTGTCATCTGTTACATCCTCTGGATACATATTTTGTGGACTCTATTCTTTTTTATTGATATTTTGTCTATCCCAGTAGCCGTACCATGCTATATTGATTATGGCATCTTTATGGACTGTTAAAATATCTGGTAAGGAAAGTACTCTTTTAGAATTCTTTTTTTGCAAACATTTTTGGCTTTCTAGTCATCACATAAGTTTTAAAGTCATTTGTCAGTTTACACACTCACCACAAAACATTGACCTTATAACTGTATTTTTCAATTCTTACTTTATGTCTTTTATATGATTTTAGTTTTATTTATGAAGACATAACTTTATTAAGAATTTATTCTTGCATATTTTATAGTTTATATTGGTTTCGTGAATAGTATTTATGTTTCACATATCCACTAATAATTATTATTGCTTTTGTAAAATGCTATTGATTTTTTTGTATTTTTATTCAAATACAGCTACCATGTTGAATTATCTCATTAACTCTACTTGTTTCTCAAATTTGAACTAAAGACATTTTGTCTCTTTTCTTCCCAATGTTTTTGTTAATCATGTAATTTGGGAGTCTCATTTCATTAGCTAGAACTTCAAAGGCAATGTTGAAACATGATAGTGGTGAAGCAGGAGTCTCTTATTTTTTTTCTTTATTTGAATGGAAATGGTTTCAATGTTTCCCTGTATTCAGTGTTTACTGATGAATTTTGGTATATAGTCTTTAAGGTGAATCCTGTTATCCCTTTCTTAATTAGAGTTTTATTTAAGATGGCTGATGGATGCTATCGAGTGCCTTTTACATGTTTGTTGATATAATTATATTGTTTTTCTGTTAGAGGAGGTTCTGATATTACAGAATCTAAGTGGGAAAAAGTCAAGAATAGAGTGGCACTTCCTATAAAAATATAAAGCCTGTTCCCTGCCCTTGTGAAACATTCAGCAAGTGAGGGAGATAAGACTTAAGAATTTGTATCAGCACTGCAGAGGAGGTAATTCATATGAAATTATGCAGTTAAGAGAGGAAGCCCAGGTATGAGTGAGGTCTGGATTTCACAGGAAAGCCTTCTTAAAGAATGACAATCTGGAACAAGATAGGATAAGCTTATTCATGAAGTTATGAAAGCAGAGGAAGGATTAAAGAACTGAAAATTGTATATGTGAGAAGTGGTTAAAAAATTATTCAGCCTCTGGAAATGAAAATTAGCGTGATTTTAAATATATGAATACAGTATGGAAGATAATTTGATCTTCTTCACTAGAGATAGATAAAGGAAATGACTAAGCTTACTAAGTACTACAGTCACAGCAATGTGAATTGTTAATCACTGGAATGTTTTACCAAAAAGCAGTTCATTGCAATTCTAGAAAATTTCCCATTTTTCTGCTAGAAAACAGAGATGAGGAAGCCTTTTCTAGAGGCAAGAGCCTTTAATTTTGATGGAATAGTTTAGGAAATCAAGTAACAGTTCTGCTGGTTAGTGATCTGTTTACTCCTGAAACACTTAGGTGTCCAACACTGTAGGGAATGAAGAGATCAGAATCTGTACGTAGGTTGTTAGAACCTGGAACACCATAAAAGTACACAAACTAGAGACTTCTTTTAAGATATGGAGTATAAAGTCAATTTATATGCACTGCCTTCTATTGAAAACTAACAAAAACAATAAAAAAGAAAGAAAATTCAAGAAAGGTGAGTTCATTTACTGTGATTTGCCATTCCTGAATTCTTTATTTTGATCCATCTCTGAGATGGCTGGATTTTATCCTTGTATAAAGAGCTCAAGATGCTATATTGTTTGAGTTCTCTCTTGCTTCCTCTGCAGCTTCTTCTCCAGATGAGTTGAACTACTTTTATTTGAT
Organism: Balaenoptera musculus; assembly: GCF_009873245.2. NCBI lineage: Eukaryota > Metazoa > Chordata > Mammalia > Artiodactyla > Balaenopteridae > Balaenoptera > Balaenoptera musculus. The sequence goes on from NC_045799.1 coordinate 41,037,382, forward strand.
GGAATTGGATGCCACAGTCTGCATACTCTCCCACATATTGATCCCTTATTCCTCGCTCCTGTTCCACCATCTTCCCTGGTGAAATACCCCTTCTTTATGACTCAGCTCATATACCACCTACTTTGTATAACCTTTCCTGACCTCCCCAGGTAGAGCTGACTACTCTCCTTTTTACTGGTCTCATTCTGCTTTCACCTTTCCTTTATCTTCCACCTATAATGGTATGCTTTTGCTTTGTTTTGTCTTGTTTTGCTTATGGACCTTGCTGTGATCAGTCCCTCCTCTCTCCATGCTCTCCTCCAGAAGCTCCTTTCCTCAACCAGAGCCAACCTTAACAGAACATTAGCACCAGACAGACACACACACACACACACACACACACACACACACACACACATATACTGCAGTTTAGGCTTCACTGAAGATTTCCAGAGAAGACAGGAAAGAGGATTTACATCATGCACTACAAAGCAGAGATTTAGTAAAAGTGGATTGCATACTTCCTTTTTTCCCCAAGCAGAATGTCTCATGTTTTTCTTTCTCATAATATCATCCCTTCCATATATCTTCCCAAACGTGTGCTTCATCACCTTAAGCAAGTTAGTTGCCACCCTCAATTTGCACAAATTGAGAAAAAGCTTCTATTGTTTCTAAAGCTTATGCCCTTGGGTGCCTCTTCCCTGACCTTAGGTTGCTTATCAAAGTCTTCACTCTTTGAAAATTCATCTTTTTTTGGGAGCCAGTGAATGGGAACAGAGTATTATACTGTTAATAATAGGTAACATTTATAGTTAGTTTACCCTATGCCAAGCACTATACTAAGTATTTTATTTAAATAAAATTTAAATAGTTTAAATTTTACGTGAAATTTAAATAGACATTGAAATAAAATTTCCTTTATATTCTGGTACCTACAGGTTTGTCTCCTATAGAAGACTGTGAGCATTTTCACAGTGACGACTACGTATTACTTTCTTTGTATTCTTAATACCTAGCAACATGCCTGGCACATAGTGAGCACTTCATAAATGCCTGTTGGATGAATAAAGAGAGTATGTATGAATGTAATCTAATTGGTGGGGAGAATTGTCAGCCTGCTCCCAATATCCTTAGTCATAATTCCTTTTATTTTTGTTTTATGTTTTCATCTCACCATGGTTCTCCTCTGCTAATTCATCCTTGTGGTTAGTACAGGCCCTGGCTTTCACTCCACTATCCATAGGTATTACCAGTTCTTGTATTTTTTTTTTAAGATTTATATTTATTTATTTATTTATTTTTGGCAGTATCGGGTCTTAGTTGTGGCACGGGATCTTCATTGTGGCATGTGGGATCTTTTGTTGCGGCACGTGGGCTCTTTGCTGTGGTGCGTGGGCATCTCTCTAGTTGTGGCACACAGGCTCCAGAGCGTGTGGGCTCTGTAGTTTGCAGCATGCAGTCTCTCTAGTTGAGGCACCTGAACTCAGTAGTTGTGGCACATAGGCTTAGCTGCCCCACGGCATGTGGGATCTTAGTTCCCTGACCAGGGATGGAACCCACATCCCCTGCATTGGAAGGCAGATTCTTTACCACTGGACCACCAGGGAAGTCCTGCCAGTTCTTGTATTCTGACAGCTAGTTATTCTATGGGAAATCTTTTAATCAAGATTCTATTTGTTTACACTGAAATGACTTATACCTTCTGACACATCTCTTTTCACCAGTATGGGGAGATGCTGTCGGATTTTATGGATAGGAAGCAGCACATCCTGCCAAGGTAGGTTAGGGTTTTCAATCTGTGCTTGGTGCATCTCTAGGGGTTTGATGAAGCTCCTTTCACAGGCCACTGTGATGAGTGTTCTTGATAAAACGCAAATAAAATCATGAACTCTGAAATATCCTTAGTCGTCTAAGGTTGATGGTATATGCTGTATAGCAGGAGTCCCCAACCCCCGGGCCATGGACCGGTACTGGTCTGTGGCCTGTTAGGAACCGGGCCGTGTAGCAGGAGGTGAGCGGTGGGTGAGTGAGCGAAGCTTCATCTGTATTTACAGCTGCTCTACATCGCTTGCATTACCACCTGAGCTCCGCCTCCTGTCAGCATTATGATGAGTTGTATAATTATTTCATTATATATTACAATGTAATAAAAATAGAAATAAAGTGCACAATAAATGTAATGCACTTGAATCATCCCGAAGCCATCTCCCCACCCCTGTCCGTGGAAAAATTGTCTTCCATGAAACTGCTTCCTGGTGCCAAAAAGGCTGGGGACCACTGCTGTATAGGTTATGGCTAGATTGATGATATAATTTATTATTTAAAACATGACACTTTAAAAGTGAAAGAAACGGTATTTATAATTGCATTGGGTCAGAAGTCATAAACCAGGATATATAGTCACTCTGGTTATGGCTGAAATCTCCTGTTGGAAAAACCTATCTCCAACTTATTTCAACAAATATGGTGAAATTCTTTCAGCAACTCCTCTTGGAGTTAGTCTGTCACCTTCAGGGTTCACTTTTCCTGACGCACCAGTGTCATTTCCAATATAATTACATGGTCCAAATTCAACCACCACTTCAAATTGTGCATGTTTTTAACCACCTTCTCCATCTTAGCCTCAAAAGTTGTCAAGAGCTCTAGAGATGCTCTGAGCTTTCTCTTGAACAGAAAGAAGCTGACCGGATAAATGGAGGTGTTCTTTTCTAATTTATTGTAGTAAATTGGAATTTCACTCTCATTTTGTCCCAGTGCCAAGTGTGGCCTAGCGGTGGCAAGGCAGGAGTAACCGGGGGAAGGGAAGGAATGATGCATGATACTTAGGCACATGTCAGTACCCGTTATGCCCGTGTGCTTGTCCTTTGCTGGCGTTAGCCTTTGCTCACCTCAAGGATTCCAGTAAAGGGGAAGGGGAGGGCATGATCAGAATACTCTCCCTTACTCTTACTTCACCCCCTTCACTGATGCTCCTCAAGTCCTTGACCTTTCCATTAGCTTCCCCAGCCCTTCCTCCTGGTCCTCAGTGGCTTCTGTACTGCTTCTCATAACAGAGTCCCTTGTCCTGCTTCTTCACCTGCCTCACTCTCTCTCTGGATTGTTTTCACCTTGCAGGAACTCCCTCACCCTGCTAGGGGTGAAAGCTTGCAGCTTGGAGAACCCCATTCTCATTTGAAGGGTTGGGAAGGGCACCAAGTTTCTTTTTTTCTTTTTTTCTTATCAAGAACGCAGATAGAGAAGATGTGGTCTTGGCACCCCAGTTTAGAATTTTGAATTGATTTTCTAATTGAAACTCCTTTATAACTGGCCATTTGGCTTTAGGAGACCCTTTGGGTATTTTGGTGTTTAAATAGACACCATGTTCTTATTCGTCAACCGATCCACCAACTGTCATAATATTTCTATACAAAAATCTGAAGTTACCTCTCCAGGATTGCTTAGATGAACTTTGGGGATATAGACTGTTTATAATTAGGCCTGTCTATACTTTTTTCTGTTTGTCTTTTGAACACATTCAGTTCCAAGATGTTGAGAATAGCAACGTTAATGATAATGATGATCATTAATGTTTATTAAGCATCCACCGTGTAGTAGGTGCTGTGCTGGTCACTACATTATCATTATCCTCCATAATTTCACTGTAATGCAAGTATTATTTCCATCTTACAGAGGAGGAAAGCAAGGCACAGAGAGGAAAAGTGAGGGGCTGAAAGTTACACAGTGAGTAAATGACGAAGCTAAGCTTCAGGCCCAAGCTTGTCAGACTCTGTAATTGACATCTTTCTACAATGCTGTGTGGTTGCTTGTGCCTGGCCATATTTTACCATATTGCTGTGCCTATTTTAGGTTATGAACAATTTTAGAGAGGTGCCATACCCTATTCTGCATTTTTAATGGCATTTAGGCATGTTAATTAGGACAGTTGGATATTAAAGCACTTCAAATAACTTTTTAGATCATTTGCATTTCCAGAGAGTGATAAATAAAGATGTCAAATAAACCATGTAGTCACATTAATATCAAGTTGCCTGTTATGTTCTACCCCTGTTCCTGCTGGTTTTCCGTTCAATGGATCCAACAGATACTGGATCCATGTTGATGACCAAGCTGTATAAATCTATCCCTCTTTTGATCATCCTCCTTGGAGGTTTGGAGGGGTTGGAGAGGGTGAGAGGGAGAAACATTTACCACAAAATTGATTTCTAAGTACAAAGCAGTGAGTAAGGCTGATGTCAGGATGCTGATTTATAAAAAACAACAACACCTTTTTACTGTCATGATGGTTGTAATCAAATATCTTGCATAGCTTAGAGTACTGTAAAGGTGCAATGAAAGTCACTGGAATGACTCTGACATCAGTATTTTTTCATGATGTTTCTTTCAACTCTATCATGGCTCTTGTGGAACTTAAATTGCATAGAAAATACATTTTTTCATACTGTCTTTAAATCCTGGTTCCCTTTCTTGTTATCGTTCTTTTTTATTTATCAGTTAAAATAGGATGGGTGAAAAAATGACACAAATTCTGACACTGCAGAAGATATACCTACTTTGAAGGCATACTGACTTTATGAAGATCCAGTGTTGTCTTTCAGAATTTCATTTACATTCTGCTCATTCACACTTACACTTTTTTAGTTTAAAAATAAAAAAGCATTAGTAAATCAAGGGAGCCATCTTGTCTTGCCTATATGTTTCAAATTAAACTGTCAACTACTGTTAGTGTTTCTGGTTGGAATTTTCTCTTCATAGACAGAAGTCTTTTAAGTCTGATTTATATTTCTTTTCAGATTACAATTTTGAGTTCAACCTTTCGCAGACATTGACAACACTCCTTATATCAGCTAGTTTTCCAGAATATGCTTACAACCAACCCCAATTACAGAGGCATCAAAAAAACAGGTCTCTAGTGAACAACCTGAAAACCACAAATAAAATATACATCAATGGATTACACTAACATTATAGGAAAATATGCCAACATGCCACATCTATAGAAAGAATGCTCTAGGGACAATGACTCACTGTGCATTGTGAAATCATGAATTTCAGCAGTTTCATTTTCTGTGATTTTCATTAAAATAGCTAAGAAAAAGTATATGTTTGGAAAAGTATCTCTTAATGATCTGTTAGACACATCCCAGAATGTCCTAATATTTTTCACATGTGGTTCAACTGAGTCTGTGAGGTTTGATGACACTCTGTTCTGAATTAAATGAGTGCCTCTAAATTTAGTATTATTTTCCATGTCCACTTAGGGGGCAACTATCCCCATCATTATGGTTTAGGAGAAAGGGCTGATTAAATAAGTGTCTTCAGGAAGACTGAGTAAAACAAGCAGCCTGGTTCACGAAGAAGGGATTTGATTCGAGGGAAATGAGATGAGGCTCCCTTTAGCCGTGCCTTTCTCAGTTCCATCCTCAATAGCCATTAGTATGATATAAGCCAACATCTTATATAATCTTATTTAATCTCAATGTAAGATACAGCCTGACCTTTAATAAACTCGACTGCCCCTCAGAATAAAGTCTCTACATTTGACATAGGCTACAAAGTTCGTGATCTAGTCCCTGCCTGCATTTTTATCCTCTTTATTTACCAGTCTGCCTAGTACTTTTAGCAGCCTGACTTGCTAATAGTTCCTCCCCAGTCTCCTGCTCTTTCTTACTCCTTTGCCTTTGTTAAACCGATTCTTCTCCCTGAGGTACCTTTTTTTCATTCCAACACCTCTTCACATCGCTTGTGGATTATTTCAAGAGTCAGCTGATTTTTCTGTTGCCCAGAAAACAGATGTTGATCATTGCTTAGAGTTGGTTGAGCCCTCTTCTCTGATCCAGTAGTAAAGAGTAATCAGCGATTACAGAGCAATATAACACACTCTTGGTAAAACCTGTATGTGTGTTGTCTCATTTAACCCTTACGCCAAACCTATGAGGTAGGTGTATGAGGATGGGTTTTATATAACAGTAACTGGAGCATAGATTAAGTCCTGGTTTTTCATTAACTTTCCCTCCTCTGCCTTTTTCTGCCACGTGTAACTAGATCCAGGGGGGTAAACCTTGATTAGTTGTAACCAATTATATTTATTCGGTTCCCATTTTCAGTGACTTCTCAAGAAAGAGCATTAAGTGCAGTCATGGCTGAGAGATCAATACAGGAACTAATAGTTAGGTTGCCCTTACCTAGAGATACTCTGTGTGAAAACATTTTGCACAATGAAAAAAACATTTGTATTAGTTTTAGGCTGTAGTTAACAGAACACCCAAGAGATTAAACAAAAGGAGATTTATTATTTCCCAGAACAAGTCCAGAGATATGGCTATTACAGGATTAGTTAATTCAATTGTTGGAAGATATCAAAGATCCAATTCTCCTTTCATCTTTCTGCCCAGCCACCCTTAGCGTATTGTCTTTTGTCTTCAGGCTGGTCAGTTCATGCTTGTGATATGGCTACTATAACTTCTTGACCACCTCCTTACACAATATATATAGGCCAGGGGAGAAAATGACTCTTCTCTGTATTCTTTTTAAAGATTGAGATAAACATTCTCAGAAGCTTCCCATAAAGCTTCTCCCGTTCTTGTCCTATCAGCCAGAAGTACATTTCCTGTCCATTCCTAAGCAGTCAGTAAAAATGGAAAATAAATGAACATGATTGGTAACATTAATCAGTTTGTTCCTTGGACCTTTGGAGGAGTTGGCTTACCCAGAGTCACATAGCCATTCAGTGCTTGAATGAAATTGGGATTCTGGTGAAGGAAGAAGGGGCTGAGGTGTACCTTTTCATTAATGAGCACTGCCTGCCCCAGGACTATACACTTATGAGTTCTCATTTTTAGTGTTGGTACATCCCTATGTAGTGTGTGACAGTGGTTTCAGAAAGATTCACTTTTGAGGTCATTTTAAAGCAAAGAGGTTTTTATTTTATTTTTTGAAAGGTAATAATGTTCCTTGTTCCCTGTTTTAGGTTGGGTTGCCCCAGAAGCAGAGTCTCCGACAGATTTGAGGGAAAGTAGTTTATTCTGAAGGAAGGGGAGAATAGAAAGTGATCCAGGGATTCAGGGAAGGGAAGGCAACCTAAAGGGATACAGTGTCAAAACAGTTACGACTGTGGGTGACAGAAGCTTAGTGCCATAGGGACAGTCTGGGAAACAGTGTAGATTTAGACACTGAGTTATGCCACATAAAGGTAAGGGAGCTGGGGTATTTATACCCCAACCTCTGTCAGTCATCTGTTGAGAAATTCAGGAGATGGTGTTAATGTCCCCAGGCCCCTTTGTGATGTGGCTTTTTGCAGCTTGTGGGGAAGCTCTCAGGCAGAGAGGCAGATACTAGAAATTAGACATCCCAGGGAAGCGATGAGGCTCACGGCATGGGGGTTGAAGACTAACAGCAACTGCCACATTCCTTTATGTCCCTGAAACAGTATCAAGAGCAGAAGTGTCAGAAAGCATGCAAAACTATCAGGAATTATCTTGTCAAAAAGGAGAAGGAGGCACTTCCTTATTTTTTACTTAGCTCTCAGAAGGGGTCATTTCTAAAACCGTGTGATTTATATATGTATTATAGTGAGCTGTTTCCTGCTTACATTCATATATTCTGGTGATCTTAATAGCTCCAAAAATAGATGTTCTCACCTGCAGGATTTGTTTTGATGCTTACTTAGAGCAGCTTAAGAGTTGAAACCTTACATTAAGAATATTAGGTCTAATTGTTAGCTGAGTACATTTTGATGTTACAGCATTGGTTTAAATGCTGGTATCATTCCAAACTTCCAAGCTGATTAAGAATTCTGAAATGCAATTTATCTTCAATTTTTAAATGTGGGTTTAATTTTCTCATTTATGCCATACATAACAGAATGGCAATTAATGATTAAATCTAAAGTAAGAGACTCGCTGTTCAAATCAGCAGGCTATGCTTTACTTAACTCCTACAAATATCACATTCTAGAGGAACAAACTTGTATATCCCAGTAGCAAAAGGTTGTTGATAATAACATAATAATCACCATGTACACTTGCTTGGCAAGGTATTTTCTCCACTAACATTTCTGTCATTTTCTCTTTTTATTTTCCCTAAAATACAAACCCGTTAGTCAAAACTAAATGAAAGCTCTGGAAGTCATTTTATTTTCCATTTATAGTTTAGACACAGAGAAGGTAGGAGCAGGAGGGAAGGAAAAGTGTAGTGGGTTGAATGTTGTGCCCCCCAAGACATATGTTCTCTGGAACCTGTGAAGGTGACCTTGTTTGGAGAAAGGGTCTTTGCAAATATAACTAAGTTAAGGTTCTCGAGATGAGATCATCCTAGCTTTAGGGTGGGCCTAAAGTCAGAGGGAGATTTGAGACACAGAGACACACAGGGAAGAAGACCATGTGAAGATGGAGACAGAGATTGGAGTCGTGTGGCCCCAAGCCAAAGAGTGTCTGGAGTCACCAAAGCCTGGAAAAGCAAGGAAAGGTTGTTTCCTGGAGCCTGTGAAGGAACATGGACTTGTTGACATCTTGATTTCAGACTTCTGCCTCCAGAACTGTGACAGAATAAATTCCTGTTGTTTTAAGCCACCAAGTTTGGGTAACTTGTTACAGCAGCCCCAGGAAATTAATAGAGCAGTTATTTTTTGTTAGTGGTAGTACCGATAATGGAGGTGATGTGTATACTTTGCCTGCAGTTTTATAGTTATCAAATGGCCTCATCTGTGACCCTCAGAGCCAATGGAAATGACCTGCCCCAGCTATGGCCATGAGCACCAGACACAGAGCCACCAAACCACAGGAGGCCACCTCTGTGGAGGGAGGTTGAGGAGCTCACTCAAGCCTCCAGGGAGTAACAAGCCTGGTGGGAAGTTGTATCTCCCCGTCCCGACTTCCTCTTCTCCAACTGGCCTTATAAAAGCTGTGCCTCAATTTCTCACTGAAGGTTCCTCTCAGTACTCCACATTCACTGTGTGGACACATCCCAATGAATTTCTTTTTCTTTATTATGTGATGATTTCAGTTTGTGCTCATTGCAGATTCATTAAATTCTTCATTGAATGAACATTCCCTTAGTACCTACTAGGGACCTAACACCTGCTTAGTCTAAGGACAATAGTAATATGATTTTAAGATCCAGGGTTTCTAAGAAGCATAGCTTTGATATTTTATGCAAAACACAACCTCTTATAAATAATAAACATTTTTAGTGTAAAATTTGTACAATATTAAGAACCGTTAGTATGTACATGTACCATGTGATTAAGGTCATTTATAGCCATTCAGTGTTTGGGCAAGTTGGTTTTCATTAGTAGGTTTTGTTTTGTTTTATTTTTCTAATGTGTTTCCTCTTAAGAGACTGAATTCTCCAGATGTGGTGACCTGAACACCTGTTGCTCAAATACATGCTGCTGGTATTTTCTTAGAATGTCAATCACTTCATGTCTGCTTAAATTTACTGCATGTACTGCTCAGAGTACTGAATTATCGATGTGGACTTGAAGTTTCAGATCTAGTTGATGTATTGGAATTAGGCCTTTGTAGCAGAGATTACTGACATGTGTGCTGAGCTTGTGGTGTCTTGCTATACCTTCTGTCTTGTGGGAAGAACCAAAAAATGTAAAGTTGTATTTAATCTGTAAGGGGCATGTAGTCACATGACTTATGATTATATATTTGTAATAATTTCTTGATTATTAAGACTCACAAATTTATAGGAAGTAGATTAAATGACTGCTAGGTTTAGCTTTATGGTAGGCCAGGTGGTGAACTATTTGATCTTGGAAGAAGAAAAAGAGAATGGAAATGGAAGTAAAATAGCAAAGTTTCATTTACACCTGTTTCCTATATATCTGGTCATATTATGAGATTCTTTTTTACCTTTAACCTTAAATAGTGTCGTTTTAAAACTCTCACATCCTGTTATATATCTCTTCCACTAGAATAGTTACTTTCTTTGCAAATATTTTCATTGGAAGCCCTAGTAAAGTCAAGTTTGCTTTACTTACGATCAAGGTAAAGAATCTAAATTGAGAGTCTTCTTACCTGTGTTTGGAGATTCACTTTTTGGATATAGTTTTTTTTTTTTTTTTTTTGGCGGTGCTGGGTCTTGGTTACGGCATGCAGGATCTTTTTTTTTTTAGTTGCGGCATGTGGAATCTTTAGTGAGGCATGCAGGCCCTTAGTTGAGGTATGTGGGGTCTAGTTCCCTGACCAGGGATCGAACCCGGGCCTCCTGCATTGGGAGCATGGAATCTTAACCACTGGACCACCAGGGAAGTCCCTTGGATATAGTCTAATGTGTCAACATATATATACTGTAGCTTGAAGCAATAGTAACTACGTTAAGGTTCTTAAATGTGCCGTGTACTAATTTGATGGTCAATCCCTGTAATATTAGTTCTTTCCCTGCAGAAAAGATGCTCTTTAAAACCCTCACAATCTATTTTCAACAATAGCAGTTGAATAGGTAGAAAAATTTAGGGTGTCTTTTTTTAAAACCTAAATTATCAATTACATCTGTGTTTCTTGAGGATTGAATGGAGATTCAGCAAAGAAAGCCTAAAACACAGAAAGGACAGCATTGTTAAATTAGAGCATTGCTTTATCCTTTTTCCTCCAGTAACATAATATTTGATTTAAATATAGAAAAATTAATTTTCTCTATGTTATAATGGGTATTATGTATGACTGGGGAACCAATGGATAATCCTGTTGATCGAGAATATCTTCATATACAGGCATATTTTAGAAGGGCATGGAGATTGCTCTATGTCTATTTTTTCAGTATACATTTTTTGAGCATCTACTTTGTGGTAGGCCCTCAATGCCCAAAAATAATTAAAATAATTTATTCACGCTCCAAGGGCCCAAAGTTAATTAATGGAAGGGAGGGAAGAGAGAGTTTCAGAACAGATAAATAAAAGACAGTTAGTAAACAGAGCAATGAGATATGCTCTGTTGTCCTTGGAGACAAAATTAGGGCCAATGGAGAATAGAGGTAAGGAGAGAGGTTTTGATTTATTATCAGAAAGAGCTTTTTAATAACCAAAGCCATCTAAAAATAGAATGATGCCCCCTTGGGAGCTAGTGAGTACTTCTTAGTTAGAAATATTTAAGCAGAGGGTGAATGATTTTATCTCAGAGTGCTGTTACTTTGGTTTGGAGGGTTAAAGGAACCTCCAGCGTCCTTTCCAAATTTAAGATTAAGTCATTCTATTCTTGAATCAGTTAAGCATCTTTATAAGGGTAACCTACTTATCCTAGGAGGAGTCCTGTCAAAGACTTGGGCATTGGTTTGATTAGATATCTGGGAAGCTATGGCTTAATAGTCACTAAAGCCTTGAATAAATAGCAAGGCAGAATTAGTTATGCACTGAGGTCTCCCCAGCATCTTCCCTTAGCTGCCATGACTTTACCAAGACCTCACTTTCCTTGGACTGGATGGCCAGGTAGTACTCAAATACTTTGTACAAACAGGCTTAAGCATGAGGAACTGAACTTGTCGTATTGTATCCTAAAAAGGTACCCTAGAATTGAATTTGTGGGAGTTTCCATTAATTCTTTAAGCATATCTATCTTTACAGATAGAAAGTATTAAGATTAGAACTAATGTAAATCTTTGTTTATGGAGTAGTGTTTACTTATTAGAACGTATGAACTAGTTTCAATCTGATACAAATAGCTCTCGTGATTACTGGAGAGACACACCTCATGGCTTCACAAAATAAAAGCTGGGGCACGGCAACTTTTTTTTTTTTTTTTTGAATTTTATTTTATTTATTTTTTTACACAGGAGGTTCTTATTAGTCATCAATTTTATACACATCAGTGCATACATGTCAATCCCAATCGCTCAATTCATCACACCACCACCACCATCCCCCGCCGCTTTCCCCCCTTGGTGTCCATACATTTGTTCTCTGCATCTGGGTCTCAATTTTTCACGGCAACTCTTGAGAAGTAAAATCTTTTGAACTATTTGTCATTGGGAGAAATCACCTATAGTTTCACAGAGCTCTCACAAAGAAGAACTTCGCCATGATGCCCAACAACATGTATATATACAACATAGACTTTTGCCGTTTAGTATAAAATAATTCTGTTACTGTTGTCATTTCTTAAAAAATGCATTCACCTTTAATATTGTTGGAATTTGACTGGCTAATACTTTTAAACTTTCGTGTCTTAAGTAGAGGATTTCATTGCGTACAGAAGAATGAAGAAAACTTCATAGCGTGAACAGAAGAGAATTGAACTTAGTTTCATATTATACTTGAGGAAGAGTAAAGAATAGTATATGAGAATTGGGGATGTAGAGAACATATGTAAAATAGCTAGTAATTATTTATTTTATTCTTAATGGGCAAAGTTTACCTTTATAAATAAGGATAAAATGGCTAAATGCAAGAATGCAAGTTCTTGGGGCTTCCCTGGTGGCGCAGTGGTTGAGAATCTGCCTGCCAATGCAGGGGACACGGGTTCGAGCCCTGGTCTGGGAAGATCCCACATGCCACGGAGCAACTAGGCCCGTGAGCCACAATTACTGAGCCTGCGCGTTTGGAGCCTGTGCTCCGCAACAAGAGAGGCCGCGATAATGAGAGGCCTGCGCACCGCGATGAAGAGTGGCCCCCACTTGCCACAACTAGAGAAAGCCCTCACGCAGAGACGAAGACCCAACACAACCATAAATAAATAAATAAATAAAAATTAAAAAAAACTAAAAAAAAAAAAAAAAAGAATGCAAGTTCTTTAGTAGAAAAATAATAGAATGATGATGATAGATTATTTTGAACTTTGAACAAAATCTAAAGTAACTGGGTTTAACCTTGGTGTATGTTTGTGTGTGTGTGTAAATTGTCACATTTCTTTTATTTGTTCCACTTTTGACTGATGGCTGAGATTGTTGGAGAACAGATCTGTTTGTGAAACCTTACTGGGAACATCCAAATTGGCAAAATGACTTGGTGCCCATCTGCAGTAAATCAGGATGTACATCTGACTAGGTTGGGGCTTTGTGCCAGTGCCTGTCTCAACATGTTCAGTTTTTAACTGAGTTCTGTCACAGTTTTGAGTCAGATAATAATTAATGTCACAGACATTTTGTACATCTTTCTTATGGAAGTTCTATCTGTGTGACTGTAATTCTAGTCGGATGGGGTCAGGATGTTTTCTTGGCCATGATTTAAGAGTTCCTCCTGCATGTGATTTTCTGTCCACTCTCCTTTCACTCCTGGATTGATCACCAGGATAGTGGTTGGGAAACTCTGCTCCACTGTGGAAGGGAGCTCGTGTGAGTACCGAGCTGTATGGAGGTGCATTATATAGTGTCCTAGTTTGGTTCTTCCAAAAGTAAAACTTGAGACAATGACTCGGATATGATAGTTTATTTCATAATTTTAAGAAACAGGAGTGAAGGCAAGGAGAGTGAAGCACCCCCCAGAAGGGTATTTTAAAGAGCAGGTTAAGAATTTGTGTAACTGGGACTCAGTTCTACTGGACATCTGTGTAAAATGGCCTTGGAACTGACCACACATCATCCAAAGAAATATTTTTTTTTTATGATTTTTTTTGGTAGCTTTTTTTTTTTTAACATCTTTATTGGAGTATAATTGCTTTACAGTGGTGTGTTAGTTTCTGCTTTATAACAAAGTGAATCAGCTCTACATATACATATATCCCCATATCCCCTCTCTCTTGTGTCTCCCTCCCACCCTCCCTATCCCACCCCTCTAGGTGGTCACAAAGCACCCAGCTGATCTCCCTGTGCTATGCGGCTGCTTCCCACTAGCTATCTGTTTTACATTTGGTAGTGTATATATGTCCATGCCACTCTCTCACTTTATCCCAGTTTACCCTTCCCCTCCCTGTGCCCTCAAGTCCATTCTCTACGTCTGTGTCTTTATTCCTGTCCTGCCCCTAGGTTCTTCAGAACCATTTTTTTTTTTTTTTTTTAGATTCCATATATATGTGTTAGCATATGGTATTTGTTTTTCTCTTTCTGACTTCACTCTGTATAACAGACTCTAGGTCCATCCACCTCATGACAAATAACTCAATTTCGTTTCCTTTTATGGCTGAGTAATATTCCATTGTATATATGTGCCACATCTTCTTTATCCATTCATCTGTCGATGGACACTTAGGTTGCTTCCATGTCCTGACTATTGTAAATAGAGCTGCAGTGAACATTGTGGTACATGACTCTTTTTGAATTATGGTTTTCTCAGGGTATATGCCCAATAGTGGGATTGCTGGGTCATATGGGAGTTCTATTTTTAGTTTTTTAAGGAACCTCCATACTGTTCTCCATAGTGGCTGTATCAGTTTACATTCCCACCAACAGTGCAAGAGGGTTCCCTTTTCTCCACACCCTCTCCAGCATTTATTGTTTGTAGATTTTTTGATGATGGCTATTCTGACTTGTGTGCAGTGATAGCTCATTGTAGTTTTGATTTGCATTTCTCTAATGATTAGTGATGCTGAGCATCCTTTCATGTGTTTGTTGGCAATCTGTAGATCTTCTTTGGAGAAATGTCTATTTAGGTCTTCTGCCCACTTTTGGATTGGGTTGTTTGTTTTTTTGATATTGAGCTGCATGAGCTGCTTGTAAATTTTGGAGATTAATCCTTTGTCAGTTGCTTCATTTGCAAATATTTTCTCCCATTTTGAGGGTTGTCTTTTCGTCTTGTTTATGTTTTCCTTTGCTGTGCAAAAGCTTTTAAGTTTCATTAGGTTCCATCAGTTTATTTTTGTTTTTATTTCCATATCTCTAGGAGGTGGGTCCAAAAGGATCTTGCTGTGATTTATGTCATAGAGTGTTCTGCCTATGTTTTCCTTTAAGAGTTTTATAGTGTCTGGCCTTACGTTTAGGTGTTTAATTCATTTTTAGTTTATTTTTGTGTGTGGTGTTAAGGAGTGTTCTAATTTCATTCTTTTACATGTAGCTGTCCAGTTTTCCCAGCACCACTTATTGAACAGGCTGTCTTTTCTCCATTGTGTATTCTTGCCTCCTTTATCAAAGATAAGGTGACCATACGTGCGTGGGTTTATCTCTCGGCTTTCTGTCCTGTTCCATTTATCTATATTTCTGTTTTTGTGCCAGTACCATACTGTCTTGATTACTGTAGCTTTGTAGTATAGTCTGAAGTCCGGGGGCCTGATTCCTCCAGCTCCATTTTTCTTTCTCAAGATTGCTTTGGCTAATCGGGGTCATTTGTGTTTCCATACAAATCGTGAAATTTTTTGTTCTAGTTCTGTGAAAAATGCCATTGGTAGTTTGATAGGGATTGTACTGAATCCAAAGTAATATTTAAAATGCACAGATCAGATCACACTACCACCCCTGTCTAAAACCCTCTAATAGGATCCCATTGCACTTAGAGCAAAGTCCACACTGCTGATCCTGGCTCGCAGGAGCCCAGCTGCCTCTGAGGCTACTCTCCCAGCCCTCACCTCCCATGGCTCTGCCTGTGGCTCCCTCAGCTTCATCCACACTGGCCTGCTTCCTGTTCCAGGCTCCCATGGAGCCGTCACCCTCCTCAGGACACAAGAGTTTCCCACCCCTCCACCTGGGTTCTCTTCCCTTTTGCATCCTTACTTAGCTGGCCCCCTGCTGTCATCCAGATGTCAGCTCAGAAGGTACCTCCTCTGCTGACCAGCCCCCATCCCTCACCCTAGACTTCTCCTCAGTTTTCTTCATAATATGTATCACAGTCTGAAAGATTATCTCATTTATCTATGAGTCTGTATGTTTGTTCTCTGACTCCCTGAACCCGGCCTCCCTCCAAGTGTAAGTTCTGTGAGAGTTGGGACTTTGTGTGTCTTGTTTCACTGCTGTATCCCTAATACCCGGAACTTCCTGCCATGTAGTAAGTACTCAGTAGATATTTGACGTATGATTGCCTAACTGATGAACAAAGGAATGGATTGACAAGTGAACAAATGGCTTAGAAGTTTAGTTACTTTACCTTGACTTTGACAAAATTTGTCAATACTTGAAGTCAAGACATTTCTCTGGCCAGCTCATGTCACTATGTTCAAAATTTTCTCAGTTCCATTTTGTGTAATATTTTGAGCCAAACACATTTTCCCTCTCAAAATCCCACTTTCCTCTTTTACCTAGGAGGAGAAGAGGACATAACAGTTTTTTGCAGAGGAGAGTACCCACATATACAGGGTGATACCTCTTTTACCTTTCCTAAGTTTAATCAACTTAAAAATATCCTCTTTCACCCTTCTACCTTGACTCTTGCTTTTCCAGGGGCATGGATGAGGTGGGCTGTCGTGGGAGAAGAGAGAGTGTAGAGGGAGTGAGGGAAGAACTTGTATGAAAATGATTTGATCCCAGATTTAGGGATGGAAGGTAATATGAAAGCCCTGAGTCAGTAGCAGTGGGTACTCTTAAGAATTGGGCCCATTTTTGCACAAGTGAATATATCAACACTCACACCACTAAGATATTTTATAAAATTCTTCCTCAGAAAAAGGAGTTATATCTAATTTTCCCTAGTCAGTAACTTTTAAAAAATTAATATGATGCATTTAGCATGTGTACCATAAATCCTTTATTTTTTAATAAGCTTTGGGAACTGAAAAACAATGCTGCTGGCTTGTTGACAGGCTGCTTAGCTTTCTTTTTGAGAAACTGGGACCTTCGGTCTTGCTTTTTCCCCAAATGCAGAGACAATAAGTTCTGGTAAGGATGTGTCTCACATTTTTCCACTGGTTAATGGAGTGGAGGTGGGGTGAGAGGAAACCATTAGACATAAAGGCCACTGTTGCCATTTTCTGGATGCTAGGAACCCGCTTCACACGTGAATGTGTTGGTCTTTCATCATCGGGAGATTTTTACCATACTTTTAAAGGCCCTGGTAGCTTTTGATAAGTCATAGAGAATTACGGTTCAGATTCAGTTTTCCGGAATATTGTAAATATCTTCACATACATTTTAAAAGACAAGATGTTATGGCAATGTTCTTAATTAATAACAGAGTCATAGTCTTAATATTTACCTCAGCTGAATGTAGACTTTCAGAAGAGTCCCAGTTTATTAAAAATAAAACTATAAAACCAAAAAATTATGGAACAGTATCTTTATATTGCCCTTGTTTACATTCAGGACATTTTCAAGTTTATCTTGTCTGTGAACTTGGTTATGTTTATTACCCAGATGGTGTTTTACCACATGAGCAATTAATATAATTGGAGACTATGAAGTGTTTATGTCAAGGCAAGAAGCAGGGAAAACTTCAATGTGGTAACTTTGCAGGCAGCCGAACATATTTCACTGTGTGCTTCCAACCTTCCCTTTCCCTGTCCTTCCCCTTCTAGTTTTACATTAAACGGAAAAGAAAGAGAGCTCACAAAGCCACCCAGACACTGGCAGTTTCTTGGAAATGTGATATATTTCTAATTTCCATATATTTCTTTCAGTGGGATGGCCCTGAGAGCACAATTATCTTCAATGTTGACAGGTGTAAAAAAGGGAAATTCTGCCTGTTTCTGATTGAAATGTTATACTGACTGACTTTTCTGAAACTGGTATGATGGGTGACAAAAGACAGACATTGCTGGGTCAGGTGATGTTGTTGTCATTATCCATTTTCCCTGTTCTGAGCTCCTGAGCAAGAAAATCCTAGTCAAGGTGGATTAGCACCACCTGACATCAGTCCCTTGAAAGGTTGACAAGATACAGGTTCTTTAACTTTCCTAATCCTACTCTCCATTCAGGGGGGCTCAAGGAAAGAAAATCAGACATAATCTCTGAAGACTATAGAATAAGCTCACATTTTTATTCTTCATCTAGCTTTCCTTTTCTTATATGAAAGTCATCTGCCAACCATACATAATTTGGCCCCTTCTTACTCTATGTTGCAGTGTGCAGCACTTATGAGTTCTGTTGGTAGGGAGGACCCTCCTCATGGAATGAATGCATTCCCCAGAGTGTACATCAAAAATTGTAAATCATATTATATCTTAATTACAGAATTGACCCCTCTGTATAAAAAGCTTGTGGTAAATCCTCACTAGAGTTTCATATCTTTAAATCCCAAATCGTGAGTTGTTCTCTCAGTTTGGATATACTTTGTATATACTTTATGTGAGAATAGATATTCTTAAAGGGAAGCACACATATATAAGTTTGCATTTGGTGACATGCTTTTTTGGGATGAGTTTGATGTCTTTCCATTTAGTCTGGCAAGTTCTTTCTGCACGAACCCCTTCTCCTCCAGGATATTCTTAAGGTTTTCTCTCTCAGTTCCTTTCACCTCTGTTCAGACATCATCTTGTCAGGGAGGTCTTCCTTCTCAGACCACCTTATGTAACCCTCTCACCCTAACGCTGCTTTGCTTTTTCTTGTATCATTTATAGTCACAAGGTATACTATACATTAATTGTCTTTCTTTCCTGAACTCAATTCCATGAAACCTGGGTCTTTATTTTACTTGCTGTTTTATCCCCAGACCTAGGACAGTGCCTGGTACATATATACATAATATATGTTTATTGACTGAATGAAAAAGTGAACAAATGATGAGACTGAGAGGAAACGGTGTCTATAAAAACCCTGATATTATCTGTCCCAGTTTGTGGGAGAATATACAGGTGTACATTTGGCCCTTGAACAACACAGGTTTGACCTGCACAGGTCCACTTACACACAAATTGTTTTCAATAAATATACAGTCAACCCTCCCTATCCTCAGATGTGGACCCCACAGATATGGAGGGCCACTGTGAGACTTGAGCATCCTCAGATTTTGGTATCGTCGGTGGCGGATCCTGGAACCAATTCTCTGTGGATACTGAGGGGCGACTGTTACCTGGGGAGAAAGAGACTGTATTAGTATTTGCTTCTGGTTTCTCCGATCCTCTTATAATAGTATCTAGGGTATCTCAGTGCTCAAGTCTTAAACTTTTAAAAAATATCGATAAATAGATCCATTAAGTCTTGATTCGGAGACTCACCTGTTGATTCAAAGAATGAGCTGATCATAATAAATATATACTACTACAAGTCATGAAATAGCATGAAACTCCAAGCAAGAAAATGCACACTGGAGAAGGGAGGACTTATAGGCTCAATTTGACTGAACCACATAATGTTTTTAAGATTTTCAAATTAATTGTTAACATTTTAGAAATTTAACATATTGCTTATAAAAATCTGGATTTCCAGCCCTCCTTGAATAATCTGAAGGTCTGACAAGGCTGGAGCTGAGTGTGAATGTGTTGATTGCAGTCTCCACCACTCCCTTTTGTATTTTTCTCACCTACCCCTACATTTATCTTGCCAGCATGGGCACTGCTGGCATTTGGCATAGCATCCCTGCCCTAAGCCAAACTAATCCTTAGGCATCATGTCACATGCTGCTCTTTATTTAGTTGCTGTGATGGAATTGAAAAAACTTATTGAAGTTAAGGGAAAAAATGGTATCGCTTGTTTTACTTTAAAATTTCTTAATATTTTGGATTTTTTTCAAAGAAAAGAGAGCTTACACCACATATTTCTTTTCTTAAAATAATCTGTAGCTCAATGTTCTATATCTTGAGAGGGGTTCAGGTGTTCATAAGTGTACACATTTGTCAAAACTAAGAGAATGAACGCAAGATTTTTGCCTTTCATTGCATGCAAATTTTATAAAATGGAAGCAAATATTGAACTATATTTAATCATATGCACGCAGAAGCATTTAGGGAGAATTTTTCTGATGTTTGAAAACCACTTTGAAATGCTCCAGAAACAGATGGATTAATAAATGGGTAGAGGAATGTATAGATCCATAGACACATAATAGAAGAAGCACAGTAAAATGGTAATTGTAGAATCTGGGTAGTGGATATATGGGATTTCACTCTACAATTCTTTTGACTTTGCTGTATGATTGAAAATTCTCATAATTAAATGTTGGGGAAAATAATCTGCAACTAAATATGACTCTAATTTACATGCAGTTTCTACTTTTGGAAAGATTTTTTTTCAAACTAAGTGTAAAATTTTGCATAATGAATTAATGAAGAAGGGAATTACTGTAAATTTTTGATTCTGCTTCTCTAGGATTAATTTTAAGAGTCTTATATTAAAAAAAACAAGAGTTATTTGAAAATGTAATAATGGGATATTTTTATTCTGTAGAAAACTGTCCTTTTGCTCTTCATTTTCTTCCTCTTTCCTGTATCTATTTTCATATGACCAATATGTCTCAAATAGCATTCGCTGGACTACAAACGTCCTAGATACTTTATACTCTATATGTGGGGTATGGATTTATTTTGACTGATGGTAGTTTCACTCTACACTTTGTAAGGTGTAGCCATTTAGGATTTGAATGTTTAATTCATACACTTTTTTTGTATAATTGGCATATTGGCACAATTAAACAATTTGTTTGTCTCTCACAGACTGTTTCTTCCATACATTTAGAAACTTCTATTCTACAATTATAAATAGGAAGTTGTAAGACTAGTAAAGTAACTTTATTATAAATATTTGAAATGGCAAGGTGTTGTAAGCAAAGGCTCAGCTACCCAGTCCGTAGTAGTAGTCTTTACTTTTTGATTAAATGATACATGTCATTAGTGGAAACATTTGGATTGTTAATGGACAGAGCTTGACTATGAAATCTTCAAGAAAAGCTGTTTCCTTCCTTTTGGAAAAGAAATGCACCACCTGTTTTTTGATGGAGTCAGCAATATTTCCAATGGGTTATCTCCAGTGACATGAAGCAGATCTATACTATAACACCTAGAATTCTAAACTCCAGAATTCTTCTTCCCCATTACTCTAAATTCAATTTAACTTTTTTTCAAGATATTCAATTATTGTATCAAATAATTGATATAATACAATTGATATTGTATCAAATGTACCATTTACATTAACTTATCAGATGTCTTTGAAGCACAGATCATTCTCTGTATAGATAACACCATTGGGAAGACCGTGGACCTCACTTCTTATTTTGTAAGATTTCTCTCCCTTATCAAGGAACAGCAACCTCCTTTGCAACCAGGTTGAGTCTTAGTGAAACCAGTTTTTGCCCCAAACATTTCCATATCATTAAAATTTACTAGAACTCAGGTCAGTCAGTTCATCTAACATTCACTGAATGTCTATTAGGCTGGCTTCTGGGAACGCAAACACAAATAATGCATAGTCCCTGCCCTTGAGGAGGTCTCATGCTGTTATAAAATGCTGCTGTGGCAAAAAGGAGACACAACCAAACATTTAATGGAGGAATATTCCAGATGAATGAAAATACTATCCATCTTCTGATGACTCTTTTTGAAAGTATTATTAGGTTAACAAATGTATTCTTGGACATTTATTTCCAAGTACTGAAATAAAATGATTTCCTTCTAATATATGTTTGGAAGATAGAGAAGGGCTCAACATGTGGATTTTGTTTTTAAGTCATTTAAATTTTAGTTTTTGTGGCTGGCAGCATAGTACAATAGAATGAACAAAATGAGTTTGGAATCAAATAGATCTTGGCTTCCATCCTTCACTTGTTAACTCAGTGGTCTAGATCTCAACAACTTATTTAAATCCCCCATACCTCTCTTTATCAACTGTAAGGTATGGGCTTACAGTTGCCTGTAAGTATAGCTGCCTGTTATGAAAGTTAAAATTTTAATAGAATAATGAATAAAAACCTCAAGTCCCTATAGTAGGAACCCAATAAGTGGTATTATTGTTGTTGTCATGATGAGGATGATGATGACGATGAGGAGGAGGAGGATGATGATGAGAATGATGAGGATGAGGATGATGATGAGGATAATTTTGATGATGTTGAGGAGGAGGAGGATGGGGACAAGGACGAGGAGGAGGATGAGGATGATGATGATGATGATGAGGAGGAGGAGGAGGAGGAGGAGGAGGATTTTTAATTTGGGTTCCTAGAGAAACAAACCTGAGACAGAGTCTACTGTAAGTAGTTTAAGTAGAAGCTGTTCCCAAGGAACACTGGTAGGGGACAGAGAAGGAAGAAAGCCAATAAGGAGGTGGGCAACTGAAGGGTAGTGATGCTCAGGAGCTCTGAGAGACAATGTAGAGCATGACCCTGAGTTATCTCACCTGAGAGATAAGGGAGCTGGGGTATTTATTCATCAGCTCCTGCCAGTCATTAGTTGAGGAATGATCTAAGGGGCCTTAATTCCTTGGTGTTTACAGCCTGCCATGTACATAGGCAAAGTGGTCTTTGGCAGGTAGAGAAGGCGCTCGGTCAATGATTCAGGTGTTGACAGTTGGCAGTCAGCCTGGCATGCCTGAAATGGTCAAAACTGGGAGCGTATGGACAGAGCACTGATGGCATCTGTCCGTGTGATGATGATGAGACCACTTGATGAAGGTGGAACACAACATGTCTGAGAAATGAAACGTCAGTATAGATGGTTAAATGTAGGGACAAGCCTGTCTGGGAAAAAGAGGCACTGTGTCTCTGCCTGCCTGTATGCACACTTTATCCAACAGGCTTGGACTTATTCTAGCCTCGGCCAATGAGTCATTTTATTTCCCAGAAATTTCTTCTGTACAGATCCCCTCTCTGGGCCCTGGGTGAGTTTTGTGCACCCGTGTCTGCTCCTTGGATCTGAGACGCCGCTGTTTATTATTCCAAACTCCCTTCCCAGAGTGCTGTGCACATCTCAGCCAGCAAGCTTGGTCTGAGGTGATCTACTCATTACAGCCTGCAGGATCCCTTAGTAGTTATGATTCAACTGTAACCCAGACCTAATGAGCAGGAAGAAGCATTTCCACCACTTGCTCGCATTGTTTGAGGAGACATCCCACCATCTTCCAATTTAATTATGGATGTGGTTTCTAGGCTGTAGAGCAAGTGAGATATGCTTTCTGCATTTTGTTTTGCTCATAACTGAATCATAGTAATTAAGCAATCATGCAGGATGTAAGCAATAACTTTTATGAACATTAAGATAGTCCATTTCATAACATCTAAATGCTTTGTTTGTTAAAGTTCACTTTTGAGAAATTGTGGTAGTTGTTAGGAAAACACTATTAATTTGAAGGCATGGAGGAGAGAGATAAGTCACCTCTCATAGAATTGTGTACATTCAGGTAACTATTATCTTTGAGAAGCAGTGAAGGTGTCTTCTTTAATAAATCTCAGCAGGTATACAAGCCATAAACCATTATTTACATATATGGGTATAGAGATAGCTGTATACATGTACACATATATTATTTCAGCCATGTCCTAGACACCTAACAAAGACGGAATTGCAGTGACTGTTTGCAGTGTCAAAGATGAAACAGTAAGCTCTAACCAGAGTTCTTTTTAAATTCGTAAGTGTATTCCATGTTTTTATTTTGAAAAATGAGAACAAGTTATTATGGAAATGAATATATCAACAATAATTCTATTTAAATAAGTGCCGGAAAACAGATCCTCTATTAATTTTTGAAGCATGAAATGCTGTGCACCCACATTGTACTGATAGGAACTATTGAAACTCTCTTTAAACATGCTAAAAATCTGTCACAGATGGAAATCTGAAATAATTTATATAACCTTTCTTGTATTGATAGCATCAACTATTAAGGTCAGCATTTCAGTAGATGCAATGTAGTCATAGTAATAGGCATATTGTTAACTAATATGAGGTTTGCCTAAATAGAATAAAGAGTCCTCTGGGAGAAAAAAGAAGCAAATATTTCACAAATCTACCTTTTGACCATGATTAGAAGATGGGTGATATTTTGCTCCCCTTCATAAGTGGTTCTCTTAACATTTTGACTGGTTCAAAGAAAAGAAGGGCCGATAGTCATTATTATTCATATTTAAGGAGCCAGTTTTAGGACTATGGGTGGAGAAAATAAAGAAGAGGTTATATCTTACTATCCACGTTTCCTGCTCCTCTCACCTGCATTGTCAGACAGATCCTTGTTGTCTTTCCTACTTGGCCTCTTGCCTTTCTACTCAACTCTTCCCCTACCTGGAAGGCTTTCCCATCTTCTTTTGGCCAAGACTCCAGTCCTTCAACCAGTCCAAACTTACATATCATTTTTTTCTCTCAACTTTTATTGTCCATAGAGTCACAATTATGCTGCTCATAACTTGGGTATTCTCTTATCATTACAAATACTAGCCATTGTTCCCAGCAAAAATGGGTATTTATAGCAGCAATCGCGTTTTATCTATCTTTCATTATTCCCTGACAGTATTCACCTCATAGTAGGTGCTCACCCAATAAATATCTTTTCTCTGTCCTTCTCTGCACTTTGTACTTCACTCCAGTAGAATTATCAAGCTGCACTGTAATTGCTTGCAGTTTTAGTTATTGCTACTGCTTAACCAATCACCCCAGTATGTGGTGGCTGAAAGCAGCAACTTATTATTTCTCCTGACTTTGTGAGTTCGTCAGACTCAGCTGGGGGTGTTTTCCTTCTCAGCGGTATAGCTGAGTTCACTCAACCAGCTCTATTGAGCTGGGATATTGTTTGGAGCTGGAACTTCCAAGATGGTATCTTTTCCTCCAAAGGCTCCTCCATTGGCTCTAAGCATCCTGCAGCCTAGCCTGGACTTCTGGCATGGTGGCTGGCTCCAAGAGGGGTAAGCGGAAGCTGCCAGTTCTCTTTAGGGCTAGACTACAAGTCCCAGATATCGCTTCCACTGCATTCAGTTGTTCAAAGCAAATCACAAGGCTGACCCAGATTCAGAGTGACAGAAAGAGACCCCACCTCTTGATAAGAGGAGCAGCAGCGTGACATTGCAAAGGGGCACGTGTACAACAATGGGAAGAATACTTGGTGGCCACGTTTAGAGGCTGTCTTTGCACTTGTATCAGCCTTACCCACTAGCCTTTGATTTCTTCAGAGCAAGGGTTGTGTCTTCTTCACATTTTTAGAGTCAGAACATGAAAAATATTTTTCTCTTTATTTCTTGAGTAAAGAAGTAGTGGTCCCATGACAGTTCTACTTCTACCTCCAATAATGAACTCAGTTTTATATTCAGAATACTGGTATGAAATATTTCTACTGTATATCAAAATTTTCTCTCATTTTTACCTTTTGAGTTTTGTCTTGTACATATATAACTACAAAATGTACTTATTTGGGGTTTCTTTATATACAGACCCTGAGTCACAGATTAAAATGCCAAGTACTTTTTTTGGGAGCTGATTCTTAGGAAATGCAAACTTGGAAGTGAGGGAAGTAAAACAGGGAGTGAATGAAGCTAAAAAAGGGGTGTCAAGCAGTTAACCTGGAGCAACCAGGGTTTATTTCCACTGGAGAACTCTGGGAAACAGTGTAGATGTGTGTCTCAGAGTCATCCTACCCAAGAGATGAGAGAGCTGGAGGATATTACTGGCTGTCCCCAGGCAAAGCAGACTCTAATGGCCAGATAAAGCTCCTAGGTGAAGAGACACAGTACTGGAAGTTGGACCAGTAGCACAGAAACGGTCAGTGCCGTGGGGATCTGGGCAGTGGACCATCAGCAGCTGCCACATTCACCATTCCCCTCCTTCCCTTTCCGTACCCTTTCCAGAAAGGAGACTTAGCTGTCTCACCCAACTTCCTTTAAGGACAAGTGCGGCAAATTCTCTTCCTACCAACTAGTTTTCGCTAAAAGGAGTCCCTAGAAAAACAACTCCTACTTCTTGAGCCATAGTAGCTATCCTAGGTCACATCGTCAGAGATCTTTAAAGATTATATTCATAGAAAGGAACATAGTAGTTTCACAATGCACAACCTAACCCTGATGGCCACCTCTCATGTTTAGAAAGGAACACGAAGGCTTTGGGCTCTAAATCCACAAAAGTGAGATTTATATCTGTTGTTGCACATCATTGTAACCCCAGTGCCTGGAAAAGTATGATCATAGTAGATACTCAATACATATTTGATCAATAAATAAAATTAATAGAGGAAAGTAGAAAAATAATGTGGTGAAAAATCATTTTAAGTATCTTTGCCATTTTCTTGATGTTTGTTGATAAGGAACTTAGTATCTCTGAGACTCAGGTCTATTGTTTTAAAAAACTGAGTTATGTTTTTCAACATTTGCTCATTAAGTTCTCTTGTCCCTTTTTACCTTCTTCTTTAATTTTATCAGTTATATTTTGGGCAGAGTAAGCTTTTGCTTAGAGAAAACTTCTGCTGTTGGAAGAGATATGGGAACATATGTATATGTATAACTGATTCACTTTGTTATAAAGCAGAAACTAACACACCATTGTAAAGCAATTATACTCCAATAAAGATGTTAAAAATAAATAAATAAATAACAAAACAAACAACAACAACAACAACAACAAAAAAAACTTCTGCTGTTAAAACAAAGTTTCCAAATAATTTTCAGAGCACTTTCTGAGGGAAAAATAAGTAAAGAAAGCTGATAAAGGGAATAGGTTGAAGACCATTACACTTGTGCAGAACCCATATTAGTACATTCTTTCATCAGCCTGTAAGGAGGCATCTTCTCTTTAAAGCCACCTTTGGCTGTTTAGGTATTTTTGAGAATATTCATAGGAATACATAGGTAGCTAAAGAGACAATCAAAGAGTCTTAACCACTGGGAAGCAACGGGAAAGTCACTCTTCTAAGGTAGCAGACCAGAAAGTTCCTATCAGTATTGAGCATTTTCTTGCAATGGAGTGGATTCACACAGTTTTTTACAATCGTAAAACTATAAACTCATTGAGAGCAGGAATGTATTTTACTCATCTTTTTGGTCCCTGGCACTTTGTACCTTTCTGGGCACAAATGAAGTTCTTGGTTACTTTTTGCTGAGTAAATAAAAGAATGAGTGACTGAATACATAGCAGGAATAAAACATTATGCATGAGGCAAGGGGATCCTTGCTGGTAGGAAACTTGGAGGAAGCTAATGTCATAAGGTGAATTAGGCCTTAGGTGGAAATTGGAAACAAGGAGGGAACTGTAGAGTGAAGTTGAAGGTTGACTGAGACCCTTGTCTTCTATCAGTAGTAGTTTTGTTTTAAGGAATAATGATGCTATGGGGTCCTCATAAGTCTCACTTCCAAACAAAGACCTATACTTAATTACATTGCTAATTGAACTGCTCATATTTACTGTCATCTTATCTTTTTAAGCAGGAGATGCTCAAGTTGGAGGGGAAAAATAAGATATTTTCCCCCTTTTTACCCAGTATAATTGTTATTAGCTTTGAATAAGTAACTTCTATTGTATGATAGAAAATCTCCATGCATGCAGTAGAATTCTCTGTCTGCCTTTCTGTCTATGCAATTTTATTGTGTAGACTATTTGGGGGAACATGAAAGTTAAGATTTAATTCATCCTAGAACTCTGATAGAATAAGGTAGTGAAATCCGTTTCTTAATGCAGTGCACAGTTTTAGAGTATAGTGTATATTAAATCAACTTGTAATTCAGTAATCTTTTTATTAGTTTTCAAATATTGATTTAAATAATATTATATTATGCATGTCTTGCGTCCATGACAAGACATGAATGTCTGAATGTCATGAAAATGTTTTCATTCTCTTGTAATTGAATCAGATATAGAACATAGGTTAAAAACATTCCTTTTCAAACCTCATAATTTCTGACACCGTTAAGTTATGTTGAGGAAAAGAGAGACATTAAGTTGACAAAGGATTTTTGTTTATACGTATGACAGGTGATTGGGGTACAGATTGACTGGAGATGATCAGTTCTGCCATTGCAATGATCTCTATTGCAAAGATGGCCAAGGTAGAAGGGACTAACTTCTTTGCATAAATTTTGGGGTGGTTTATAATTTGAGACATGGCTATGCACTGGATCATTTTATAAAGGAATATATAAGAACAGAATTTTCTCTTTATTGAGTAAAATTAAAATTACAAAAGATAAAAAGGCAGCTTAATATTCTCTCATTTAAATTTTAATCATATTAAACTTTGAATGAGGTTTTTCCTAAGCTGTTATCCAAATACTGCTGTCAAGTTGGCTATAATCTTACTATATTCTTTTGTACGTATAAAAACATTCTTTTATATATTTTTGATGACTGTATATGCATGGATATGTATGGAATTACTTTAAAGCTGAAACTCTGTTTTTTCCACTTGTAAAAAGTTGATTCATTGAATTTGTTTTTGGGATAGCACTGAATGAATATTGCATTTAATAAAAATCTTTAATTTCTCTAAACCTTTTCACAGATAAAAGTATATGCTTTTTATCTTTTCCCTTAAAATGACAAGCCCTTCTCATCAGGGAGATCAGAAAGCATGACTGGCATGCTGAACATATCAGAACATGTGTTTTTTATTCTTTATTTATCTGACCTTGGAATGATGCAATGGCTCCTGATCTTTTCTCAAAAATGACTCCATTTCTCATGCATTTACATTTCAGTGGCCCTTTGAGTTCTCTAACTCTTATGCTGCCTGATTTGTGTTTTTAAATCTTCATAATAAGTAAAATTTAGATAACTCATATCCTCTGGGTTGGAGGGTGTGGATGAGAGTTATGGAGAAGACATTTCTTTCTCAGGAAAGTAGCAAATAAGCACACCTTACTCCCCCCAAAGATTCAGCTACAAGAAGAGTAAAATGCACGTGGCAAAGAGGCCTTGAGGATGGAGGATTCCAAACTTTGTTGGCCTTCAGTATCAGCAGGGAGGCTTGTTAAAAATATGTACTTCAAACTAATTGAACCAGAATTTAGAATCCTAGGGCAGGGGCAGCTGGCTAATATCCATCAAAGTTGGCAATACATGAGGTCAGGACCTAGCCCAATTTGAAGTAAGAAATGGGGAAATTTTCCTGCTAAGCTATCCAAGTCATTTCACAATTCTGAGGCATGGTTTTCCGTCGGTCACAGAGTTTAAGTGATTAGTCAATGCTGAAATTCCTGGCCCTCGATAGCACTAAGGGTCAGCTGTCCAGAGAACTCAACTCTCTTGAATGTCTCATTTCCTCATGTCCTATACAGCTGTTTTGCTCTTTCCTCATCCTTTCATTTGCCAGCTTAATATCTGCTAGCAGCTATTCTTTTGGGCTTTTAATATTTCTTCTCATGTCCCTTTGCTTTAACAGTTTTTCTCTTCGGCCCTCAAAGTCAGTATTTCTCCCATCTCAGAGGCTACCTCTGAATCATCCACAGTTTGTAGTTCACCCTTTGGGAAACACCAAGATTCTCAGACCTTTCATTTCTCTGCCTTTTAAATGAGGGCAGAAATGACTGCTGACGTTTCCCTTGACACCAAAGGGTGTGGGCAGGCTAGAGGAGAAAATGCTTGTTGAATGTGGAGTGCTGTGTGGCTTCACCACTTAGCTGGGAGGCTGAAGCCTGGCAGCTGAGTGATGTGCCAGGGCTGTGCAACCCGTCAGCGGTGAGCCAGGAGTACAACCTGGAGAATCTGGCTTGCTCTTTCAGAGAACATTCCACTGGGTAAACTGGACTTATTATTTCAAGCGTTTCCATGTCCCTGTAGGCCAAAGAGGGAGAATTTATGACAGTAGTTTGACCTTGAGAAACCCCACTTAACCCAGAATTGTCCTTTAGCTTATAAGAGAGCACTGGGAAAAAGGGAGGGATGAGAAAGAATTTAATTATTGAGATTCTGCTGCTTGTAAGTAGGGGATATATGTGGGAGAATCTTTACCTTTTCTACACATGATTTAAAAATTCATTTAATCCTCAAACAACTCTCAGGAAAAAAAAAAATAGAACTAAAATAGAAATTCTTGAGACTTTTCCTTAAATATATCTTTAGAAAAAGTATACTTGAAATTTGGTGACTTATGGGGAAAGATTGATCGGAAGGTTAGAATTTTTATCTTTATTCCAATTAAATACATGTCTGTTTTGAGACTGAGGTTTTGTCTTCTTCTTTTTTTTTTTTTTTTTAGTACTTTTGGGAAGACACTTCCTTAGGGAAAAATAGATCTGGGACTCCATAATGTTCTTGGTTGGTATTCTGTATTGCAGAATTGGAATTCTACCTCATAAATTAGAGTATGGAGGAATGTCAAAGCCAATCCTGGTGGCACTGAGGTATGTGAGCTCTAGCTCCACTGTTGGGTCAGTGCAAAATCAGGGGGTCAAAAATATACTTATTTAGCATTTTCTGTGGACCAAGGTACTGTGAAAGGCACTTTACATACGTTCATTTAATCCTTTTAGAGAATTAATAGCTTCTGGAGCCTCTATGTTATAAACAAGGAAACAGGTTCTAAGATGTTAAGTAACTTGCCCAAGGTGAAACTAAGTTAGTTTCATCTCACCCAAAAAACCCCATAGTCTTCTTGTTTCCACAGGAGCACATGCAACGAGCATTCCATCCCATGTGCTGGCAGCGGGGAAAGACTGGGAAATGACTGTTACGCACACAAGACTCTGACTACATCATGCACTAGCTTGCAACATGGCTACAAAGGCCCAAATAAGAACTCTGTGTGCTCACTATCCCTTTATTAGCACATTTTCTCTTGCATGGTTATCCAATGCAAGTACTGTATGTGATGAGTTGGGGCTATGGGTTGAAGCTGCTGCAATTATTTTTGCCTCAGGTAGAATGCTGACATCAGTTGTAATGAGATTAAAATCTTCTCCTCAGCTGTTGCTTGAAATGCTCTCTTGTGTTCTCATCCAACTGTTTTAACTAATTGAAGTGATTCAACCATATAATTATTTTCAAATGTTTACAATTACTTTTAGATAAATATAAATGAATGTTTGCCCGTGTATGAAAAACAAAAGGGATAATTTGGTCCCTCTTCCCAAATAGTCTAACCCTCGTAAGATATTGTGGGAGGAAATATCAGAGTGTACCAGTGGAGTTCAGATGACACAAATGAGCATTTTTCATACTAAAATGAATGTTACTTTCAGTTTCACCAAGATGGATTAGCCTCATTCCTCCCAGCTCCTCCCCCTTACAAGTAAAAATCCCTAGATATCACACGACTAACAAGCGTAGGAAGACTCTGAAAGATCAAAAGAGGAAGGTGGGCTGCCTAGGAACGTGAGGGACTTGAGAAACTTGACCAACTAAACAACAGGGAGTACCTTCAGTTTCCTTACTGCTTCTCGTATATCCTGGACAGGGGGCTGCAGAAGTCTGCAACCCAGGACCACCAACAGGCACAGACCAAAAAAACAGACTAAGAAAATCCCGTTTCCCTTAGTCAAATGGTGGCCTAACAACAGAAGAAATTTGGGGCAATGTCTGTCAAACACCATCAGAAAAACCACACCTGTAGACAAGGAAACTAAGGTTCTGAGATGTTAAGTAACTTGCACAAGGTGGAACTGAGACTCTAAATTAGGTTTATCCCACCCAAAAAACCCATAGTCCTCTTGGGCTTCAGTAGTACTGAGCAGGAAGTTGATTCCCTGCACCCCGAAAATGCTGATACTATTAGACTGTGATAACATATATATTGTATTATATTATGTATATAGGAGTAACCACTAAGAAAACTATACAAAGCAATATACTAAAAAACACAGTAAATAAATCAAGATAGAAACCTTAAAAATGATCAAATGACCCCCAGGAAAGTAAGAAAAGAGAAAAAGAGGAAAGAAACAGAAAGCGAGTTCTAAAATGACAGACTTAAGCCCTAAAATATGAATAAATTACTTTAAATATAAATAGTCTATGGAAATGCAAGAGACCCAGAATAGCCAAAACAATCTTGAAAAGGGAGAGCAAAGTTGGAGGACTCACATTTTCCAATTTCAAAATCTACTACAAAGATAGGTAATCAAGATGGTGGGGTACTGGCATAGGAATAAACACATAGGTTAATGGAATAGAATTGAGAGTCCAGAAATTAACTCATATTGATGGCCAGTTGACTTGCAGTAAGAGTGCTAAGACAATTCAATGGGGAAAGAATAGTCTTTTCAACAAATGGTAGTGGGACAACTGGCTAGTCACATGCAAAAGAGTGAAGATCGACCTCTTACTTACACCATACACAAAAATTAACTCCAAAAGGATCATAGATCTAAATCTAAGAGCTAAAACTATAAAACTCTTAGAAGAAGTCATAGGTGTAAACTTTGCGATGTTGCATTAGGCAAGGGATTCTTAGATGTGATACCAAATGCGTAAGCAACAAAAGAAAGATAGGTACACTGGACTTCATCAAAATGTAAGACTTTTATGGTTCAAAGCACGCCATAAAGAAAGTGAAAATCGACTCACAGATTGGTAGAAAATATTGCAAATCATATATCTGATCTGATAAGGGAGTTGTATCCAAATTATATAAAGTATTCTCACAACTCAATAACAAGACAGTACAATTTTGGAGTGGGCAAAGGTTCTGAATAATATCTCTCTCCCATGAAGTTATACAAATGTCTGTTAAATACATGAAAAGAATCTGTACATCACTAGTCATCAGAGAAATGTAAGTCAAAAACAGGGAGGTACTGCTTCTCATCCACTAGGATATATAGTTATTATCAAAGTTATTATCAAAAGATAGATAATAACAACTGTTGACTAGGATATGGACAAACTGGAACCCTCATTCATTGCTGGTGAGAATGTGAGATGGGACAGTCACTTTGGAAAATGGTGTGGCAGGTCTTCAAATTGTGAAACATAGAATTACCATTTGACCCAGCAATTCTACTCCTAGCTATATACCCAAGAGATAGAAAAAAATACATTCATACAATAACTTGTACAGAAATGTTCATAGCAGCATTATTCATAATAACCCCCAAGTGGAAACAACCCAAATGTCCATCAACTGATAAATGGATAAAGATTTGTATTATATCCAGAAAACAGAAAATTGTCCATAAAAAGGAATGAAGTACTGATACTACAACATAGATGAACTTTGGAAACCTTATGCTGAGTGAAAAAAAATCTATTCATAAAAAACTATATATTGTATAATTCCATTTATATGAAAAGTCCAGAATAGGCAAATCTATAGAGTCAAGAAGCAGATTGCAGGTTTCCTGGGGCTGGGGGTAGGTGTTGGTGGTGGTGTGGGTTGAGGGAACACAGAGAGGGAATACTAATTGGTATCAGTTTCTTTGGGGAATGATGCTCAAAATTGATTATGGCAGTGGTTGAGCAAGCCTATGAATATACAAAACCATTGAACTATGTACTTTAACTGAGCCAATTTTATTGTATGTGAATCAGCAAAGCTGCTGAAAATGCAAATAGTCTAAATACTCCAATTAAAAGACAGATTTTGGCTTAGTGGATAAAGAAACATGATCCGATAATATGCCATCTATAAGGTATGCACTTCAAATACAACATAGGTTGGCTGAAAGTAAAAGGATAGAAAAACATATACTGTACAACGTTAACTTCTAAAAAAGCAGTTATATTAATATCAGATAAAGTAGACTTAAGAGCAAAGAAAATTTTGAGAGACAAAGAGAGACATTACATAATTATAAAAAGATCAATCCATCAGGAAAGGATAACTATTGTAAATGTGTACTCATCAAACAACAGAGGCTAAAAATACATGAAGCGAAATGAAATGTTATGTCTCAGTTTTCTTAAGTTCTTTAAATCCTACTGCATCTATAACAATGGTCTTTAATTACAGCATAAGTTGAAATCCTTACATCTGTACTAAGTCTAATTCCTGAAAGAGCTGCCTCTGTCTTTTTACCCTTGAAATACAATGCTGTGTTAGGTATTGAATTTGTGTGTGTGTATTTACACCATACAGACGAGGTCTATGGTTCTATAATCATAGAATTTAGGGCTAGGTGATCATTTTTCAAGCCTCCTTTTATGACACACACAGACACACACACACATTCACAAGAGCAGAGAATTAATTTAATTCCATAAATATATATTGGTAATATTTTTGATGCTCTAAACCTGTTCTAAAGCAGCATTTCTTACTAATTGATATGACCGAGAAAATCTCTACCCAAAGAGGTAATATGAGCTTTAGAAATAAAGGCAAATTTCAGTATTTGTATTTGGGAGCAATAAATTATGTGTTAGGAATATTTATCAAATAGAGGCATGGTTGCCTACTATCTCCCTGAACCTCATAAGCATAATAATTTTTTTTCTAATTTATTCCTCTTAAGGGATGCAAATTAAATGTTCTAACAGCTTGTTTTTTTACTAAATAAATAGAATAATATATAAATTTAATTTAGACAAATAAATAATTGTATGTTATATAAATCAATACTAGCTAGTATCTGGTAACTTTAATATAGTACCTATTTAAATCCTATCCGCTACAATAAATAACCCCAAAGTGGTCGTCTATGGAAGAGGATGAAACTAGAATACTTATATAGCTCCTTTCACCACCATCACCTCTCATTTTGTCATCTAATCTTGGTTGATTTGCTCTTTGTTTGGAAACGTTATACATCTAGATTATATATACTCAAATCCCTACTTGATTTATCAGCTTCAAGCATCATCTCTTAACTCTCTGTATGCAAAATTAGAACATCAGCTCATTTATACTTTTCTACTTGTTCTTCTCTACTTTCTGTTTTTAGCTTGTATAATTATTTCTAAAATTTCTGAGGCTTAAAATATTTGTATATTTTATAACTATAATGTCCAATTTTTTTTCTTTAGTTATGTATGTTAAATGGTTTCAGGGCTGACCTCCAAACCTTTTACAGTGAATTCTCCATTTTATAAGTTGACTGGAGTGATTTCTAAAGATATGAATCATGCATAATTTGTAGATCCCTTTGAGAAATGCCGAGATTCTCAGAGGTTTTGCTTGTGTCATCAAAGGAAGACAGTAATGGTTTCTACCGCTTTCCCTCTCTGCCTCTCTGGTGTCAAACAGGGCTCGAAGTTCACTTCGCGCTGCAATTTGGAGCTTTTTTGCCTTTACCTGTTCACATTTCTCTGTTTTGACCTCCTGGATGTGAAAATTTTGAAGAACATTTATACTTACATATTTAAGTGTTCAAACTCTACTGCTTAGTTCTTAGTAATTGATATTCTACCTGTGCTTTTAGACTGGCCAAAGGTTTTTTTTGAGCAAAAGAGAACAAGCCCTTGCTACCTGTTTTAGAGAGCCTTTTGTAGAAATTTTTAAAAAGCAAGATCGTTAGGATTTTGTTAAAGGAACATTTGATATGTTAAAAGAAGATTGTGAGCTTGGTGGAGATACTAGGCAGAAAGAATTATTTGCTAATCACAGTTTGTTTCGTGGAAGTGTGTAGCTATACTTAAGGTACACACGCACATACCCACATACATAGATACAAAGGAGGTGAAAATGGGATCAAAAACTGTCCTCTAGAATATTCAGACGCAGGCACCATTTTGTGGCTGCCTCCCACTCGTCACCTGGGCATTGATGTAGGAAGTACAGCCTATTTCAGGGGTTTAGAAGGGTAAGAGCAGGGAAAAACTGAAATTTTAAAATGTCACAGCTCATTCTATCAGTGATTATCATTCAACTTTACGATTTAAATATCAGCTCATCCTGTGTTTGACTATCACAAGCAGCATTTCTTCTGAAGTGATATTCTTGAGACTACTGTTGTACAATGTCCTTTGCATCCTCCACTAGCCCTTTGTGCATCAGAGTGGGTCATATTTTGTCCATCCCATGTCACCACCACTTTTAGGCAATATTAGTTGATTTCTGGTGAATGCCAACACTTATTTTAGCATAAATTCCAGAGTCATTTTTCCCCAATGTTCATACAACAGCAAACAAACTAATAAAATATATTGAATTTTAATTTGCCCCTTTACCTCTTATTCCCTGAATAAACTTTAGAATTTACCTTATTAACCTACAAGGAACGTCAGAAACTATTTCCATGGAATAATAATTGATTTATTTTCATTCATCTGAAATACCAGATGGACTGTCAGATTCAAATGAAGTTTTATTGCTTTATGGTAATACACAGTAATTAAGATATTGTCCAGATAGATTAACACCTAGACCCTGGGAGTCTTACAGTGTGGCATTTAGGTAGCGGTGTATGGTGAATTTGTAATACTGCATACAGGCCAAGGAACATGTCTGTCTATTGTTATAATTTACATATAAATTATATATGAGGAATTGTTTATAATCTAAGATAATGATATTATTTTAAAACATTTTATTAGATTTATTTTTAGACTTGTAACCTGATTAGAAAACTGCTATTTTCAAATTGTTCTTTCTAATGTCTTGACCTTTGAGACATTTTAGTTCAGTCATAAATTGCCTTATGATTATGGACTAGAAACTGCTACAAGCTTGGGTAAATACATTGGAATAATTGCTCAAGAGCCTTTTGGTATCCTAATATTTTATATTTTCATGGACTTTTGAGTTTTAACAAAGTGATCTTGATTTCTATGCTGGATCATTGGACTGAGTATGGGAATTTTGTATTTTTATTTTCAAAACAATACAAGATTTCTCCAGGAATTTTTATTCATTGGTAAATTTTTGTGTGTAATAACTAAGAGACGGTCTAAATTTTGATGGTATTATTATTATTGTCTCAGTCTGCACAAGTCCCACCTATGTATTGTATTGATAAGGAAGGAACACCATGTTAAACACATGAAATACTTTATGTGGGTTACTTGAAAATGACAAATCAAAAACTATCATGTAATAGAAAAAGTATACGTTGAGGCATAATTTCTAGTGCTGTATCTTCTCTACTACAGTTAAACTGCACTCCTCATGTCATTCATAAGAACGAGCTTTGCAGTCAGTTTTAAAAGCTAAAGTAATTGGGATGAGAAACATAAAATGCCCAAGAAATTATTCTGATGAAAATTACAAGTCTAAGTCAAGAAAGTAAATAAACCAGAATTTGAGGCATGATCATTTTTATTTTTGTAACTTTAAACAGCCCTTAGAAATAATTGACAGTTTACTGATTTTAACAGGAAACACGTTACTCTACTGCCATCTGGACATCCTTATAGAACCTTTGCCTCTGGATGAGGGAAAGGCATAATGATTAGATAGATGTTTTCTCAGAAAACCCCCTTTTTTAAGGGGATTTGGGATGTAAAACCAATGGCCATAATTTTGAAATAGCTGTTCTTTTCGTGATCTCCTCCACATGGAAAGAGATTTGGAAATGGAGTGTCCTCAAACATCACTTTGTTGCAGTGATCAAAATTTTTCATTTTGTCCAAATATGTAAATGGAGTCAAATTTACTTCTTAGTAAAACCTATTACACCAAACATGTAGCTTGCGTTTTTTCTGTGTTCAACACTGTCTTTTTTTTTTTTAATTTGGGCTCTTTTAAAAATTTTATTTTATTTTATTTTTTTTGGCTGCAACGCACGGCATGTGGGATCGTAGTTCCCCAGCGAGAGATCAAACCGGCTCCCCCTGCGTTGGAAGCGTGAAGTCTTAACCACTGGACTGCCAGGGAAATCCCCCAACACTGTCTGTATTAACTTGATTCATTTATTATTTTTACATCCACTCACTTCCAGAAAGGAGATGAGTGATTTTACACTAAAAAGGCATAGATATAATACAGATATGAACATTTACTAAGTAATGCATGATAGCAAAAGGATGCTTAAACTGAAATGCATTTGTCAGGGATAGTAACTGTAATTGACTATAAAAATTGGGCCTTTGCACTCTGACCTTGGGGCATCTTCTCACTGTTTAAAACTGGCATCCAACTGTCTTTTGGATGCACGTCCTTCTCCTGGAAATAAAGAGAAGTGAAAAGGTCAGTGAATCTAACACCCTAGACCCCCAAATTGCGTGAATTTAAAAGTGGTCTGCTCTCCCCCTTCTGTCAAGGTCTCTTGGCTTCCTGGGTTGTTTCCATCCTCTCTCATTCTTTCTTCCCCCTGAGAGTAGGGAGATTCTGCAGGAAAGCCTTTCTCTGGATCTGTTGCCTGTCTGGTTCTTGTTAGCCCTCTCCCAGGGTATTATTCTATATTCTGCTGAGCTAATCTTTTGTCTTGCTTTGAAACTCTTGGAAAAATTTTGTGCCATCTGCATCATTCTGACCATTTTCTGTTCTGTGATGTGCGGGCCCTGTATCTGTCTTATTCCTCCTCTATCCGATTTCCCTTGGATCTCACCGTTGCCTAGAATGAGTCAGAACCTGCAGTCACAACCTTCCTTGGACTAGATTGGGTTATGGACCTTCCCCGTGCAGTACTAGGGTGGAATTAAACTTAATTCTGTCCCCACTTTCCAATGCTCCTAGTCTGTTTTCCACTAGCATCTTGTCTAGGGTTGTTCCCGCCTCCTCTGCCTATATGTCTGACTTGAGGTATATCCATATAGTGAAATAGTACTCAGTAAGGAAAAGGAGCAACCTTTTGATACATACAACTACTTGGATGGATCTCAATAACGTTATGCTAAGAAAAATAAAAAGCCAATTTAAAATAGTTACATACGGTGTGTTTCTATTTATACAGCATTCTCAAAGTGACAAAATTATAGTGAATGAGATTTCCCTAGTTGCCAGGGGTTAGGGTTGGGAGAAGGATGTGACTATTAAGGGTTAATACAGTAAAGTTTCTCTGTGGTGATGGAAAAATTCTGTACCTTGATTGTGGTGATATTTACTCAAATTTATACTTGCAGTGAAATTTCATAGAACTACACACAGACACATACAAATGAGTGAATGTAAAAACTGGTGAAATCTAAATAAGATCTTCACCTGAGTGAATAATAGTGTACCAATATCAATTTCCTAATTTTGATAATGTGCTATGGTTATGTTCATTATGTTCGTCTTCATTGGAGGAAGCTGGGTGAAGGGCAAACAGGAATTTCTAAGTATTTTGCAACTTCTTGCAAGTCTTAAACTATTTCAAAATGAAAAGTTATTTTAAAAATAGCTAATAATAATGATAAAAATTGTAGTGCTTTGAAAGTTTTTTAAAAATTGAGATCTTGGCCTGCACAGAAAGTTAGACGCTTTATGTGGTGTGTTGATTATTCTACATTTTCCCTCCTTTGAGTCTGAATCCTC
Organism: Balaenoptera musculus; assembly: GCF_009873245.2. Taxonomy (NCBI): domain Eukaryota; kingdom Metazoa; phylum Chordata; class Mammalia; order Artiodactyla; family Balaenopteridae; genus Balaenoptera; species Balaenoptera musculus. The sequence goes on from NC_045799.1 coordinate 41,076,256, forward strand.
TGTGCCCTTCTCTTGCTTATTGCAGGCCCCAAGAGACTTACTTCTATTGACTGTATCACCTCCTCTTCCACGTCTACCTTTTAGCAGACTGTTCATTCTTTTCTTTCTCTTATCCCTAAGACCTAGTGGTAGAGATAGCTCTCTCTTATTTTTAGAACCTTTGTTAGTTCCCTTAACCCTGCCTGTCTCTCTGGACATACCCCTTTTGTTTAATTCTTTTCAGTTAAAATCTTTGAGTGTGTCATCTGTCCCTGCTAGGACCCTTATACAATTGGCAAAAATAAATAAATTAAATAAATGGAATGACAAATGATAGACTGGGACAAATATTTGTAACTCATGTGGTAAAGAATTGCTTTCCCTAATACACAAAGACTTCCTATAAAAGGATACGATGAAAGCTAACAAGATGAAAAGGTATGAACAAGCATATCACAGAAGAGAAATTTCAAATGGCTAGTAAGCATGTGAGAGTATGCTCCTGCATTAGTATTTAGAGAAATACAAATTAAAACAATCATGAAATACTATTTTTACACCTAAGATGAAGACACATTCCCCTTTAGGACTTAAGGATTCTCCCTGCTACTGAGAGTTTGTGTGGTTGACAGCTCTCAGCTGATTACCTTTCCAAGAATTTTTCTACATCAAAGGGAGCTGTCTTGTCCAAGATTCTGCCCTCTTCCTGGATGGCCTGCAAGCAGCGACTCATGATGTGAGATGTAAATGTCCAACTCCTTGCCTCCAAGCTGGACAACTGTAAAGGGCTATTTTCCAGAGATCTCAACCCACAGCACAGCATGTGTGAGCCTGTAGGGGCATATGAACTCTTAAAGTGTGAATTGTTGCAAACTCTTTTGGAAGGTAATCTCACTTAATCAGTCAAAATGAAAAAAATGTATACATATATATATATATATGTGTCTTCTGACTTAGCCATCCTAATTTTCAGCATTAGAAACAAGAAAACATTAGTCTACAAGGATATGTATATAAATGATGTGTACTGAAATTTTATTTGCTGGGATAACTGAAAGTAGCCTAATAGCCATCAGTAGAGAAGGTACACCTATGCCCTGAGATATTATGATGGTACTAAGAAGAATGGACTAGATTCGTATCTGGTGGCACAAAGAGGATATCTGAATGTCAATGATATAATGCTGTATAACAATGAAAGAGGAAAAGCAAGTTATAGATGTGTGTGGGTGTGTACGTGTGCCCTGCTATAGCTCATTGAAGATCAACAAACAGTGACTTAGAAAAACATGTGTTATTGGGGCTGCTCTTCCGCCAAAACAGGCTTGCATGGCCATGCTTGCTGTTTATGGATGACCACTTTGATTGGCTGGGTGTTTATTCTGATTAGTCAGTGCCTGCGCTGCCCTGATTGTTAACTATTTTGATTGTTGTCCCTGCCTATAAATTTCTGCAAGCCTGTGTATATAGTTGGCTACAGAAACAACAAAGAAAAGAGTCGCTAAGGCACATTTGTATTCAAATTATGCCAGACATTTGGATGGAAAAGAAAGTATTCAATTCAGATATTGTATTTGTGTAACGAATATAAACAAGTTAGAATTATAATAAAAAGTTCTAATTCTATCTGGTAAGCTCTCTGTAATAGATACTCCCTCTGCATTATGAATAACATGTGGAAGAAGAGAAAGATCATACAGTTTATAATTGAATACTGACAAAGCATTATTTCTCATTACTCCCACCATGGGCTTCGAGGGTACTGTAGCATATATTTAGGACTGCCAAATCCTGAAGTTTAGGAAATACCATTGTAAAGCATAACATATACATCAGAGATACATTAGGAAGAGAGAGGCAATATTTTATTAAGGGCTTTGAGCTAGTTGGTGGAATAATAAACATTTTTGTGTTAGCTTTAATGATTTATATTACCTTTCTTCTAGAGAAAACACAATAGTAGAATGAAAGGATATTGTGATTGGTTTTATAAATAAATAGACGATTACTTCAGAAGTAAATATATTTGGGTTAGAGTTTGCTCATTTGTGTTTGATATGATCTGACACTGCAGAAGGGCAGACGAGTTCATTATTGCCCAGGTCTTTACGAGAAAGGGTCTCCATTGCATGACATGGCAATTTGTTGCCCTTATTTGGATGGATTTAGACAAAGCTTGCTTCGGTTAGCGTTCAGTTCCTTTGACAGTACCTTTTAACATCCATCTCATTGTTCCATTTGTGGGTCATTGCAAAGCATTCATGAAGACTTTGTGGTTTAGGGAGCAAGTGAGGCTGTTGTCTAATTTGTTGTAATTGCTTAACTTACTCAAATAGTTTAATTTACCCCTGCATATGTTCAGCAGCTTAAAAGAAAGGTGTTTGTTCAAACATGAAATCTTTATAATTAGAAAAAAATCATTATATGGGTTTGTGTTATATAAACCTCAGTGAACTTTCTCCCTGCCTAATTTAATTAATCTTTAAATAATAACATTGGTTTACTTCTTTGTGGGGGCAAGGAAAGATTATTTATGGAAAATTCAGACTTCTCTGAGAAGTAACATACATTTTTCTATGTGAAAGACATTTTTCCCCCTAAATCTCTTCCTAAACACCATTTCGGCTTCTGCCTGAGGGAGTGGATTAGATGTATCTTTCCTCACTCTCAAATTAACCACCTCCCTGCAAACTGCTCCAGTCCTAGTGTGCGTTCAGGTTACCAAACCATGGGGGAGTACACAAAATGTTCTTTCTCTTTCCAGCCCAATCTGTCTTTGAAGTGCCAAGGGGAGATAGTCTGGCAGCATGTAAATCTGAAATTCTGTTTTGCTTAAAAAAAAAAAAAAAGAAATTCTCACTCAGGCATGGTTCCCTTCAAAACGGCAATCTTTTCCTGTCCTTTGTCTATCTCAGTGTCTTTGAGCCATCTCATTAGTGGGCTGGTATTCCTGACACAATACTTTTTAGGAGTTAGATTTCTGGCTAAATCTACACTACATTTTTAGTGACAAAATAGCACACAGGGAAAATGAAAAATAACACCGGAGTCTTGAATAATGTTGTTAGCTCAACTTCTGTGAGTTAATTACATTTCTTCTATTAAAAAACAAACTATTAAAACTTCAATTTCACATTATGTTGCTTTCACAAATACAATGGTTAATAGTATAGATATTGAGCCATTACTGAAAATGAATTTTTGTTGCCCAGAGTCTACAGGCAGGAAGAATAATATAAAAATAAAAATGCAGAGTTTGTATCCCTCCATGCCTATCCGACCCTTCCCACCCCAATTTAATGAAACTTCACTCTTTCTTGAAGAAATTACCTACTAGAGTTGGTTTAGCAATCTACCAGTATGTAGATCCCCCTTCTTTTTGTTTTTTTCTTTTAATTTTTAGGAAGGCCAAAATTGACCGAAAATGACTGTTTCTGCCTATGCTTATAAAGTAAAAGTAAAATGGAGTTGGGTAAATTTATTTAAGGTGAACTTACTATCTTTTATATGGTTAAATCTACCCAGGAGCTTAAATCTGAGGTGCTAGATATTATAGACTGTGAAAGGTAAAGCTACAAAGAAATCTAGATACTAAAAACCATTATTAAGGAAAACCATTCAGAAACCAGCCATAGAAAATGCAAAATAAAAACCACAGTAAATGGTTAAAATGAAAAGGCAGGCAGCTCCTAGCACTGGAGTAGCTGAGGTTCTGAGGTTCTTCTCTTCTGCTGGTAGAAGTGCCTCCACTTCGAAAAACTGTTTGGCAGTAGAAGTAAAGCTAAACATGCACCTGCTTTCTGACTCGGCAATTCCATTCCTAGGTGTATGCTCAACAGAAATGGGTCCGTATGTTCATCAAAGACATGCATACGAATGTTCATAGGAGTATGTTAGTATTAGTATTAATCCCAAGGTGGAAGTAATCAACAGTAGAATGGATGTTTTAATTGTGGTAGCTTATTGCAAAATAATAATATAGCAAAAAGAATGAGTCAACCAAAAGTACACATAGCGACATGGACAGACTTCACAAGCTCAATGTTGAATGAAAGGAATCGGATGCCAATGAGTATACCTTGTATTATTCAATTTATATAAACTTTAAAAAGAGGGAACGCTAACCTATGGTGTTACAAGTTAGGGTGGTGGTTAGCATGATGGGGCAGTGAAAAGAAAGGGGCACCAGGGGGACTTCTGGAGTCCTGGTGGTGTTCAGTTTCTTGATCTCAGTGCTGGTTACCTGATTTTTGCAAATTTATGCATATATATGTATATCTTTTTTATTGGAGTATATGTATATACATATACTCCAATAAAAAATGAAAAAGGAAGAATAAAGAAAAAAGCCAGCTATAGAAATGAAGAGGATTGGCAGCATAAAGGTGTGTGTATTTTGGTTTTTTCACCCATGGAAAGAGATCAAGAAAGATACACGATTAATGCCTATGAAAATTTGAGAGTCAAAGTTTTAAACTCTCTAAGTGGCTAAGGTTAATTGTTTGAACGGAATACAAAACTGTTACCACCGTCTTTCAAACTTTCCTGATCTTTAGAATCACTTGGGGAAGCTTGTCAAAAATATGGACTCTAGGTCCTTCTTTGGGAGATTCAAGTTTAGTGGGTTTGAGATGGGGACAGTTGTCTTTATTTTTTAATTTTTAATTGGTTCTATGTTTCTTTAATTTTTTAAGTTACAATTTTTAAGGTTACATTCCATTTATAGTTATTACAAAGCATTGGCTATATTCCCCGTGTTGTACAATACATCCTTGTAGCCTGTCTTACACCAATAGTTTGTACCTCCCACTCCCTGACCCCTACTTTGCCCCTCCTCTACTCTCCCCACTAGTCACCACTAGTTTGTTCTCTGTATCTGTGCATGTGCTTCTTTTTTGTTATAATCACTAGTTTGTTGTATTCTTTAGATTCCACATATAAGTAATATCATACAGTCTTTGTCTTTCTCTGTCTCATTCCACTTAGCATAGTGTTCTTCAGTCTTTATTTTTGAAACATGTTTTAGATGATTCTGTTAGTCAAAAAGTGGGAAACAGAATTATGTGATTCCTTTTTTTCTGTAACAGCTAAAAGTGGTGTAGCCTGATTTATTCCTGTTCCTCTTTCCTTCACCCTAGTCTGCCCACCTATCCCCAATTCCAATTTGAATAGTAATTCTCAAACTTTGCTTTAAGCACTTGTAAAAATGCAAATAGTTCTTGGTCTCTCCTCAAGAATTTTGAGGAGAGGTATATGCATTTTTCACCTTAGAAGGTGTTCAGATTAGGAGGCACCTGGTTTCAATATACTTTGAGATACTAGGGCCTGGAGGAAAAGAATACACTGGCCAAACAGATTTGGCTTAGTTTTTCCCCTTTATGTCTGGGCTGGTTATCTAACATAGGTTATTATTAAGTCTTTAATAAGTATTAAGGTCATGGGAGATAGGAAGTGTGTCCCAATTCCTTCTTTGGAGCAATTTCACAGCATGTGTGAATGTACTGTTAGCCAAGGAGGATTAGGGGAGTTATGAAGTCCAGGTGATTGAAGTTATTTTTAGCACTGTTTATTATATCACTTGTTAGAAATTAACCTGGAGCAGCATTGTGTTTCTTTTTATTACTGTATATTTACATCACTTTTAATAAAACGGTAATCTGTTTTGCCAGTCTTAAGTTTTATTGAGTATCTATTATATACCTGCCTTCTGAAATATCATTTGGTTCCTGTCGTTTCATGGGCTTCAGTTGGAGGCTTAGGAGCAAAAAAGATTCATATTCCAAATGGTACAGAGCCCAAATGGTACAGAGCCTCAAGCATTTTTGATGTTTCATTTATCAGAATTAGGATACAGATAAGTGTTTGCCTGCTCACAGTTCTATGATAGGCATTCTATTAAAAGCCAGAGACACTGTCAGAGATGGGTTTAGATTATCATAATGTGGATTCACCAGCCCTTGCAAATTGCAATCATGGGCTCTTTCCCCAATTAAGGAAGACCAAATTATTCAATCTCCTAGAAACTTTGCATTCCTAACATCTTGTCTTTATGCATTAAGTAGTTGCTGTTATTCTAGGAGAAAGAACTTTATTATTCAGGAATACACAGATATATGATAATGAAAAGGGAGAAAAAGATTATTATCATTCTAGTCAAATGATCAGTCATATTCAGTTAGTAAGTGTTTGCTTAATACATTTTGTCAAAGGTAGTTTGTGATCCCAGACTTCCTGATGTTGTTTTGCCACCTATATTCTGTAGCTCCTGTTGGTACCTGGAAGTGCCTTAGAGAGGCTAATAATAGGGAGCACCAGGGTATGTTTATTTATTCTACTATTTCCGTTATTATAATGTGGACCAGTCATATCTAAATTTCTGTGAAAATAAAATAATGTGAGCTTATCTTATAGATAAATCAGTGTCCATTTTGAAGGCATTTTGGCATCTAACTTAAATATTTACAGCCTGGAGTAAGTGAGACTCTCAAATACTGTTGGCAAGAGAGTAAATTAGTGCAACCAGTTTGGAAAACTGTTTGGCAGTATCTATTAAAGCTAAACATATATCTGCCCTATGACACAGCAATGCTGCTCCGAGGTATATACTCAGGAAAAATATGTAAAATATTCACTAAAAGACTGCATAAGAATCTTCATAGCAGCGTGATCCATAATTGTCCCCAGATGGAAACTAGTCTGATGCCAAGCAATAGTAGAGAAGATAGATAAATTGAATGAGAATGAACAGTCTCTAACTACACACAGTAATATGGATGAATCTCACAGACAATATTTAGAGAAAGAAGTCAGATGCAAAAGATGACTGTATGATTCCATGTATTCAAAGCACAAGCACAGGTAAAACTAATCTCTGCTATTAGAAATCAGGATAGTGGTTACCCTTGGGGTTTGTATAGTAACTGGAAGGGGGCATGAGAAGGGTTTGTGGGCGAGTAGTGATGTTCTGTCTTTTGATGCCGCTTAGAAGGGTGTTCAGGTCATGAAAATTTATTGAGCTCTACCTTTATGATAAGCACCCTTTTATATGTGTATATTATACTCTAAAATTTTTGGAAGATATTTATAAGCATGAGTTTGATGTGAATTAAAATCAGTTTCCAGTTTTTATCAATTAGGTTTACATGCACCTATTTTAGAACATGCTGGTTTCAGAGAAAAGTAGAGAATAGTATAAATATAAACAGTATCCTTAGGCATCATAAAATAGCCCTTTTTTGCATAGTGTTTAATTTAGTGTGTGACTAGGAGGTGATATAGTCAGATGGAAAAACATCAGGATTTAGTATCATAAAAACACATTTGAGCTCTGGCTCTGTCCTTGATAAACTGAGTTCTTGAGCTAGGTCACATAACCCCTCTAGGCCTTACTTTCCTCATATGAAAAAGGGGTATACTAATGTCTAAGGTCTATTGTGAGTCCCTGGATTTATATATTATATTATACATTGTTTGTTTACTAAAATGTCAATCACATGGGGGCAGAGGTTTTTGTCTGTCTCATTCATTGTTGTATGCCAAGTTGCTGGAAGTGTGTCTGGCAAGTAGTCAGTGCTGAATAATATTTCTAAAGTGAATAAATTATTGAAACATGAATACTGAAAGAACTATGAAAATAGAAAATCTGTGCACATTCTTGCCACTGCTCTTACTACTGTTAGACTATTATTAAAAGTCACCAGAGGATAGCCACATGCAAAAATAATGAAACTGGACCCCTATCTTAAACCATACACGAAAATCAACCTCAAAGTAGTTTAAAGACTTGAGCGTAAGACCTGAAACTGTAAACTCAAGAAAACATGAGAGGTAAGCTCCCTCATATTCGTCTTGGACATGACTTTTTGGATTGACGCCAAAAGCAAAGGCAACAAAAGCAAAAATAAAGTGGGACTACATCAAACTAAAAAGCTTTAATTTGCAGAATTAATCATTTTAAATTAATTTTAACTAATCAAAGGAAATCATCAGCAAAAGGAAAAGTCAACCTATTGGAATGGGAGAAAATCTTTGCAAACCATGTATCCAGTAAGGTGTTATTATCCAAAATATATAAGAACTCATATGACTCAATAGCAAAAAAATCCAAATAACCCAATTTTAAAATGGCCAAAGTACCTAAATAGACATTTTCCAAAGGAGACATACAAATGGGCAAAAGGTACACGAAAAAGTGCTTAGAGTCACTAATCATCAAGGAAATGCAAATCAAAACCGCAATAAGATATTACCTCACACCTTTTAGAATGGCTATCATCAATAAGACAAGAAGCAACAAGTGTTGGCAAGAATGTGAAGAAAAAGGAACAACTGCACACTGCTGGTGGGAATGCAAACTGGTACAGCAACTATGGAAAACGGTACAGAGGTTCCTTAAGAAATTAAAAACAGAACTACCGTGTGATCCAGCAGTCTCATTTCTGGGTATACATCCAATGGAAATGAAATCATTATCTTGAAGAGATATCTGTATGCCCATATTCATAGCAGCATTATTAATAGTAACCAAGGTATGGAAACAATCTAAGTGTCCATTAACAGGTGAATGGATAAAGAAAATGGAATAGTTTTCAGCCTTAAAAAATAAGTTAAGTCCTGACATTTGTGACAACATGGATGAACCTGGAGGGCATTATGCTAAGTGAAATAAGCCACACAGAGACAGACAAATACTGGATGGCATCATTTATATGCAAGATCTTAAAAAAAAGTCAAACTTACAGAAACAAAAAATAGAAAAGTGGTCATCAGGGGCTAGGGGTGGGGAAAATAGGGAGAAGTTGGTAAAGGGATACAAACTTTCAGTTATAAGATGCATAACGTCTGAGGACCTAAGGTAAAACATGGAGACTATAGTTCACAACACTGTATTATATAATTGAAATTAGCTAAGAGAGTAGAAATGCAGTGTTCTCACACACACACATGAAAAGTAAATATGTGAAGTGAGGACTATGTTAATTAACTTGATGTGGGGAGACCTTTCACATTGTGTATGAGTATCAAATCGTCAGGTGGTACACTTTAAATATCTTACACTGTTATTTGTCAATTACACCTCAGTAAATCTGGAAAAAAAGATTATCAGGTCGCTGAGTCTGGCACTTTGCTCTACCACTCACTGTAGTATAGAATTAAGTTTAATGAACTCTCTCTGCATCAAGGGAACTTAGTTTATAACAGTTACTAGAGTACAACCAGGCCTAGCATATCATGGTATTACCTATCATTGCCCTTCTTCCTGGAGCTATGAAATTCATTCATTCATTTATTCATTACTATATTTATTAATTAAATACATATTTGTTCAGCGCCACCTCATAGTCATGTAAGAGACATTAAATGGAAACTTTACAAATCTTTTTTTTTCCCCAACTCTCCGTTTATATCCTAATCTACCCCTGAGGATCTGAGCACACTTTTTTTTTTAGAGCTCCTGACTTATTTATTTATTTATTTTATTTTTGGCTGTGTTGGGTCTTCATTTCTATGCGAGGGCTTTCTCTAGTTGCGGCAAGCGAGGGCCACTCTTCATCGCGGTGCGCGGGGGCTCTTCACTATCGCGGCCTCTCTTGTTGCGGGGCATAGGCTCCAGATGCGCAGGCTCAGTAGTTGTGGCTCACGGGCCCAGTTGCTCCGCGGCATGTGGGATCTTCCCAGACCAGGGCTCGAACCCGTGTCCCCTGCATTGGCAGGCAGATTCTCAACCACTGCGCCATCAGGGAAGCCCTCCGAGCACACTTTTTTTTTATAACAGACAAGACCTTTTGAGTTAAGGATGCTATGGATAAAGGGTTGGATTAGGCCTCACCTCAGTGCAAGGAGGCATTTTTTTCAGGAATGCAACATACTGGTCACTTTTTCCAGGTATCCATTCCAGGGTGAAAGAATCCTGGATCCCAGAGAATTCTTACTGTCATACTTCTTTTTTTGTGAGTGTTCCATGCCTCACAACAGAGCAGACTAATGAAAAAGTCCCTGAACGACTCTACTAATTGAGAAATTAGGTCTTTACCCAGCTTATCTAAAAAATGTGTGGCTGGTGACTAAACCCACCAGAGTCCATCTTTGCCTTGGTGCACTGGTAGGAGCAAGGCTGGGATGGGTCCCAAGAGAGGATTCCTGAGGCCCAGGGGATATTCTAGCCATGGATATCCCATGTCTCATGGGTACCTGGGCTCAGGTCTTACTTATTTCCTTAATAATATAGTACCACCTCCATTAGGACTAGCCTTCTGAGTGCGTCCAGAAGTAGCCTTGGCCATGCAAGACTGACCTTCCATGAAGGGCTTCATGTTTTCAGGGTCCCATAAGAGATGTGATGAGATGGGACTGGACAGGTGCCAAGGTCTGTGAGAACGCGAGATATTCCAGAGGCTGTCGTTCCTGTACTGGCTCAGGCTCTGTAACTTGTTTCTGCTCTCATTGCTCCTAAGGCTCAAACCCCCGCTTCCTGCTTGGACTTTCACTTGTCTTTTTCTTTTGTTTTGGATTGGCCCATTCAGACTGTTCTCTGGTCTCATTCTATTGAACCCTACTCTCTCAATTGCATCTCTAACCAAGCCAAAGCATTTACCCTGCCCTTCAGGGTCATTCGTGGAATATATGCTAAGCTCTAGAGGGACTAATGGGCAAGACAGACAGTGATATCTGAACCCCTTAAGTCTAGGCCCATCACAGTCTAGGCTTTTCTGATTAAGTCTCTGTTCACTTGCCCAGTACTGTTCTGGCTAAGGCAAATGAATGTTGTACATTAGGATATTTGTTCAGTGTTCTGCATTTAGGAAGTAACTAATTAAATATATATAAAATATATATTGTGCAGAAATAGATATAATAAAATACATTACATATTATAAACAAATATTCACATTTTTTTGGTATCATGAGCCCTTTTCACTCCTAAAAATGATTGAGCACCCCAAAGAGTTTTGCTTATTCTGTTATACATATAGTACTATTTACTGAATCAGAAATTAAAACATAATTTTAAAATATGTATTAATTCCTTTGAAAAAATAATAAACCTGTTATATAAATGTCTTTTGCATGCAGACATTTCATGTCTGGCTCAATAGAAGACAGCTGGATTCTCCTATCTGTTTCTGCATCAATTTGTTATGCTGTCACACATCACGTAGCCTCTGGAAAACTCCACTCTACATTCTTGAAAAATGAGAATAAAAGTCAAATAATGTCTTAGTATGATTATGAAAATAGTTTTGACCTCATGGACTCCTTGAAAAAGCCTCAGGAAGACCCAGATGTTCCTTGACCACACTTGAGAAATGATGTAAGAAACTCATAATTCTATTTATTGCATGTCACATCACATTTGATCAATTGAATTTCAGTGGGTATTCATAGACTCTTAAAAATCCTTTATCAAATAATAAAATCATTTATTTATTTTGGTATATGTATTTACACATACATACTTTAGAATACATTATAAATGCAGGTAAAAATTATAATTACCCAGTATTTAAACTTTATTTGGAATAAGGAATATTTTAAATGTAATTTTAAGCAGGAAATGTTCTATTATGTAGGTCAGTGAACTTTATAATAAAGGCATATTATTGCCAAGATAAAGCGTAACAAGGTTACCCAGACAAATATTTATCTCTATATTGAATGATGCTTATAATGCTGCAAGTAAGTACATAGAACGTGTTGGAAGAGAATTCACTTCTATTAAAATGCCCATTTATGTTACAAGCACCTAAATATGTAGCTGTCTTCATCATTAAATTGGAGAGCCTAGGCTGTAAGTGTTTTATGGAAAAATGAATTTTTCATGGGCACGTGATCTTTTAGGTAACATGCTTCAGGAAGAGGTATCAGTACACTGATTTCCTAATTCAGATTCCCCATCCCCACAATTGGTATTTATGAAAGGGAAAGAAGGATGTCATTGCTTGATCCTCAAGATGACATAGAGAAGATATGCTCCTTGAGCAGAGGCTTCAAAATGTGAGAATCAGACCCAGTTTTTGATGTGATGTGGTGGTCAGCAGCAACAGAGCTGCCACTCTTCGTGGGTGATTAAAGACAACAACAGTGAGATGGCACGAACCACAAAGCCCTACTGCCACCTGACAGATTTTTCCTTTGATTCAAGGAAGCCCTTATGAGAGGTCTTTTATGTGACCCTGGTTCCCTTGGCAGAGTCTATTTTAATTTTTTTTTAGTCTTTGCTACTGGATTGAAAGAGTAACTGCCATTTTCAATATGCCTCAGAGCCACTAATGACAGAGTTGCTTTGGGGAGCCAGGTGATTAATTTAGACAATGCACAACATGGAGGCCCCAACTCAAGAACACTCTATGGGACTTTGCCATATTTGGATATAATTAAAAGGCCCAAAGCCAACCTAAATGTGACACTTTTCACTGACATCTGGACTTTCTGTTTGCAAACGCTGTAACGTAGGGCTCTCAGAGGTCAAAGGGAGCAGGGGGCCACTCTTTTACATTTTTTTTTTTTTGTATATTATAAAGATGAAGAAATACAAAAGCAGTGTTAAAAACTGAATTATGTTTTAAGGACTTACACTGGACAAGTGAATACTTCTAACTCACATATATGAAATATAACTGGCCTATTCTCAAGGTAATCGTAGGCTTTACTTGAATACATCTTTAAGTAAAGTTTGTTAGTTAGACTTCGTAAACATATCCAGTAGTAGCTGTGAGTTTGAGTTGTATGGTAAGCACTATGCTCTTTTGATCTAGTTCTAATATTCCAGTTGTCTTCATGAATGACCTCATTTGGAGATAAAATGCTAAATTTGAAGCTCTTTTTTGAGCATGATGCTCAAATGATGGACTCTGCTGCTATTTCTTAAAGGAGTGACCTCTTCATCAGTAATCAGATACTATTTATGATAACGTTTTTAAACCTAAAGGCCCTAGATGGCCAAATCTTTGAGGAAATGACTATTAAGGGATAAATAGATTTCCAAATTTTTAAATGTTTTATGTAAGTAACCTATTAATGCAATCCCTGAATGTGCAGCTTTTTAAAAATAGTATGCTCACTCTTGAGAAAAGCCCTATTTAATATGTGACTATATAGGCATCAATAAATAACTAATTTTCTATTGGAGATAACTTTTAATGAACTCTTAAAGCATGTACTTCAAAACTGTAACTTTTTTTAACCTAAAAGTTATTAAAACAATAACTTTGTTTTAATCTAAACTTTACAATTATGGTTTTAGAATTTAGGCTCAGCCTTTAGAACTATATAAAGAATAGCTTGGAGTTAGAATTGGGAAAATCATCCCTTGACCAAAGAGTCATAGTATTGGAAAGGAAAGAAGAGGAAGTAGGTGCCCATTCTCTCAATTAAAGATGAGAACACTCAGGCCAAACGGCTGAATTGGTTTCTCCAAGCAAGCTTGTTGTGCAGCTAGGTCTAGAACTTAGGATTTCTGAAGGACAACCTGAAGTTCTTTTTATTCTATGACTTGCCACCTTCTTAAAATTTGAAGTAATCAGAAAATGGCATGGAGTTTGAAAGCCTCTTACAAAAGGGAAGATAATTATTTATTCATATTCAAAAAAAGGAAAGAGATATATATTATGCCTGTACCAGTAGCAGCTTTTCTTTTTAATTCTAAAAAATTGAGGGGAAAAATTACTGCAGATTTAAATATGACATAGAAATATTAAATATGAGCTATTTTAATTGCTTTAATTTTTATCTATTTTTTGAGCTTTTCTCCATAATTTGTCTCTACACATCACATAATTTTTAACAATCAGATGGTTGGATTTTTAAAAAGCAACTTTTATGCTTTACGTAATTTGGAATATTCTGTTTTTCTTTCACTTAGTGGTTAAAAATGTTTATGAAGATTTTTTACATTTACCTGGAGAAAATGAAAATATAAAAAATAATCATGGACAAGGCAGTTTGTTACGGAAGTTATATACTTTTAGAAAAACGATTGATTGTGTGTATGTGCGCATCATTTTATAAATTGGAGGTAGGGATTTTGATGTTATATTTAATGCAGGGATTGATAATATGGTGATTTTTATTCAGATGACTGCCTCTTAGATATGTATTCTTTGTTAAACTGTCATTTTTCCTTTAAAGAATCCTGTTGAGCCAAATATTTACTTGGCTTTTTAAGAAAGAGTAACTTAGGGCATCCCATCCTGCCTTTTAAATTGTTATAGAGTAAAATTTCAACAATGGTGCATCTAATTTTAAATAACTTTGTCTTTTTTTTTCCTGGAACTTTTATTTATTTTCTTTTAAACATCTTTATTGGAGTGTAACTGGTTTACAATGTTGTGTTAGTTTCTGCTGTACAACAAAGTGAATCAGCTATATGTGTATATATATATATATATATATATATATATATATATATATATATATCTCCCCATATCCCCTCCTTCTTGAGTCTCCATCCCACCTCCCTATCCCACCCCTCTAGGTGTTCACAAAGCACGGAGCTGATCTCCCTGTGCTATACAGCTGCTTCCCACTAGCTATCTTTTACATTTGGTAGTGTATATATGTCAATGCTACTCTCTCACTTCTTCCCAACTTACCCTTCCCCCTCCCCGTGTCCTCAAGTCCATTCTCTACATCTGTGTCTTTATTCCTGTCCTGCCTCTAGGTTCATCAGAACCATTTTTTTTCTTTTCTTTTCAGATTCAAATATATATATGTGTTAGCATACACTATTTGTTTTTCTCTTTCTGACTTACTTCACTCTGTATGACAGACTCTAGGTGCATCTACCTCACTACAAATAACTCAATTTCATTTCTTTTTATGGCTGAGTAATATTCCATTGTATATATGTGCCACTTCTTCTCTATCCATTCATCTGTAGATGGACACTTAGGTTGCTTCCATGTCCTGGCTATTGTAAATAGTGCTGCAATGAACATTGTGGTACATGACTCTTTTTGAATTCTGGTTTTCTCAGGGTATATGCCCAATAGTGGGATTGCTGGGTCATATGGTAGTTCTATTTTTAGTTTTTTAAGGAATCTCCATACTGTTCTCCATAGTGGCTTTATCAATTTACATTCCGACCAACAGTGCAAGAGGGTTCCTTCTTCTCCACAACCTCTCCAGCATTTATTATCTGTAGATTTTGTGATGATGACCATTCTGACTGGTGTGAGGTGATACCTCATTGTAGTTTTGATTTGCATTTCTCTAATGATTAGTGATATTGAGCATCCTTTCATGTGTTTGTTGGCAATCTGTATATCTTCTTAGGAGAAATGTCTCTTTAGGTCTTCTGCCCATTTTTGGATTGGGTTGTTTGTTTTTTTGATATTGAGCTGCATGAGCTGCTTGTATATTTTGGAGATTAATCATTTGCCAGTTGCTTTGCTTGTGAATATTTTCTTCCATTCTGAGGGTTGTCTTTTCATCTTGCTTATGGTTTCCTTTGCTGTGCAAAAGCTTTTAAGTTTCATTAGGTCCCATTTGTTTATTTTTGTTTTTATTTCCATTTCTCTAGGAGGTGGGTCAAAAAGAATCTTGCTGTGATTTATGTCATGGAGTGTTCTGCCTATGTTTTCCTCTAAGAGTTTTATAGTGTCTGGCCTTACATTTAAGTCTTTAATCTATTTTGAGTTTATTTTTGTGTATGGTGTTAGGGAGTGTTCTAATTTCATTCTTTTACATGTAGCTGTCCAGTTTTCCCAGCACCACTTATTGAAGAGGCTGTCTTTTCTCCAATGTATATATTTGCCTCCTTTATCAAAGAGAAGGTGACCATAGGTGCATGGGTTTATCTCTGGGCTTTCTATCCTGTTCCATTGATCTATATTTCTGTTTTTGTGCCAGTAATGTACTGTCTTGATTACTGTAGCTTTGTAGTATAGTCTGAAGTCTGGGAGCCTGTTTCCTCCAGCTCCATTTTTCTTTCTCAAGATTGCTTTGGCTATTGGGGGTCTTTTGTGTTTCCATACAAATTGTGAAATTTTTTGTTCTAGTTCTGTGAAAAATGCCATTGGTAGTTTGATAGGGATTGCACTGAATCTATAAATTATTTATAGTAGTATAGTCATTTTCACAGTGTTGATTCTTCCAATCCAAGAACGTGGTATATCTTTCCATCTGTTTGTATCATCTTTAATTTCTTTCATCAGTGTCTTATAGTTTTCTGCATACAGGTCTTTTGTCTCCTTAGGTAGGTTTATTCCTAAGTATTTTATTCTTTTTGTTGCAATGGCAAATGGGAGTGTTTCCTTCATTTCTCTTTCAGATTTTTCATCATTAGTGTATAGGAATTCAAGAAATTTCTGTGCATTAAGTTTGTTGTATCCTGCTACTCTACCAAATTAATTGATTAGCTCTGGTATTTTTCTGGTAACATGTTTAGGGTTCTCTATGTATAGTATCATGTCATCTGCAAACAGTGACAGTTTTACTTCTTCATTTCCGATTTGGATTCCTTTTATTACTTTTTCTTTTCTAATTGCTGTGGCTAAAACTTCCAAAACTATGTTGAATAATAGTGGTGAGAGTGGGCAACCTTGTCTTGTTCCTGATCTTAGAGGAAATGTTTCAGTTTTTCACCATTGAGAACAATGTTGGCTGTGGGTTTGTCATATATGGCCTTTATTATGTTGAGGAAAGTTCCCTCTATGCCTACTTTCTGGAGGTTTTTTATCATAAATGGCTGTTGAATTTTGTCGAAAGCTTTTTCTGCATCTATTGAGATGATCGTATGGCTTTTCTCCTTCAGTTTGTTAATACGGTTTATCACATTGATTAATTTGCGTATATCGAAGAATCCTCGCATTCCTGGGATAAACCCCACTTGATCATGTTGTATGATCCTTTTAATATGCCGCTGGATTCTGTTTGCTAGTATTCTGTTGAGGATTTTTGCGTCTATATTCATCTGTGATATTGGCCTGTAATTTTCTTGTTTTGTGACATCTTTGTCTGGTTTTGGTATCAGGGTGATGGTGGCCTCGTAGAATGAGTTTGGGAGTGTTCCTCCCTCTGCTGTATTTTGGAAGAGTTTGAGAAGGATAGGTGTTAGCTCTTCTCTAAATGTTTGATAGAATTCGCCTGTGAAGCCATCTGGTCCTGGGCTTTTGTTTGTTGGAAGATTTTTAATCACAGTTTCAATTTCAGTGCTTGTAATTGGTCTGTTTATATTTTCTATTTCTTCCTGGTTCAGTCTCGGAAGGTTGTGCTTTTCTAAGAACTTGTTCATTTCTTCCAGGTTGTCCATTTTATTGGCATATAGTTGCTTGTAGTAATCTCTCATGATCCTTTGTATTTCTGCAGTGTCAGTTGCTACTTCTTTTTCATTTCTAATTCTGTTGATTTGAGTCTTCTCCCTTTTTTTCTTGATGAGTTTGGCTAATGGTTTATCAATTTTGTTTATCTTCTCAAAGAACCAGCTTTTAGTTTTATTGATCTTTGCTATTGTTTCCTTCATTTCTTTTTCATTTATTTGTGATCTGATCTTTTTTCCTCCAAGACTCTAAAAATATTACAGTCAAATATCAGGTGGCTTTAGTTACAAGCAGTTTGATTTATTTTTTAAGTGTGCAAGTTGCTTCTGAATAAAACAAAAAGTTTATGGCAGATGAAGGTAAGTCATCGAAATTAGCTGGATATGATTCTGTGGAGAATAATTTACTTTTCTTCAGCTTCACAATTTTACAGAGTTGGGTGTATGGCCGTTTTACAGGCTTTTCAGCTCTTTCTTCTACGAATCCCTTTTCTTCTTCTGGATTACATGCCTTCCAGCTATTTCTTCCTAGAATCCCTTGAAGTTAAATATTCTCCCTCCCATGTTTCTTGGAAGTATTTGTGAATATTATGGGTTATAGTTCTTTCAACTGCTGCTAGCTGAAAGCTCTATCCTCACTTTTTACCATTTTATCCTCTTTTTAATTCAGGTATTGGCCTATATTAAAAAAAAATCCTTTTGTTTTTTACTGGGCAGCAACTGTATCCAGTTCTTTATAACAATTCTTTGTGTGACAGATGCAAATGACATTTTATAATCAGATTGAAAATTCATGTTTAATCCTTGTTTTTTCAGCCTTTCATGTAAAAACATTTCAATATTTGATTAGCACATTTTTTTCAGTTATCACATTTTATTTTTAACAGAATCTTAGTTTTTCTTGCACAGATGTAATTTGATTATATTAATTTTTTCTTTTTATATAAGGTACACTAAACACATGAGGGGAAACCCCTTTTAATGTATTGCAATCATCTAGGATTTCAAAATCCACTTTGCATGTCTTTGTATACTTGAATTAGTTATAAAAGCTTGATAAAAAGATGAGAATTAATATACTTAACCTGTTAGGAGTAAGTAGTTTTACTGTTGATTTAAGCTGGTTGAATGAGATGTCTCAGAATGCTAAAGAGGCAGACCAGCAGGTTTCAGGTGATTAAAGAAAATCCCTCATCTTGGAGGAACTTGAAGGAACATGATGCTATTTAAGTAGAATCTAATCAGGGAGAAGAAAAGCTTGGAAGTAAAAAGATGGAATGTTTCATGTCATTATTTGCAAAGCAACTGAACAAAAGGTGAGCAAGATAATTAAGTGCCTTGCTGCTAAGTAGAATTTTTCAAAGCAGGTTGATTAGAGGTCTTTAAAAAAAAAAAAAAAAAATTAAACATCTAAGTCCAGAAAATCTAGTTGAAAGAGCTAATTCAGTTATAAAGATGGAGGCCAGTTTGGAAAAAATTTGACAGAATTGTATATGGTGGTAAATGTTCACAATGATGAACTTAACTGCTCAGCAAAATACTGATCAGTTCTGAGTAGTTTTAGCATTAATGGTATTTTAGTGTGCTTTAAGTTTTTGAAAAATGGAAATCCAAGCAGACTTAACATGTGAGGGCACTAAATAGATTATTCCATTACCTTGGTTACTCTGTTTTTCAATTGATCTGGATAAATAGGATTTGATTCTTTTATTTTTTCCTTTGCCTGAAAAAATACCAAAAGCAAGTATTATCATTCTTATTATAAAACGTTATTTGTAACTTCCAGGCAAAAGTGAGATGTCATTTCTTGTATCTGCATTTTGTATTTCAAGACGTTTCTGATGAGAACATGAGGAAACTGACATGCCCCAGATTGTGCTTTGTGAGCACATGCTGGTAAGGCTCTGGCTTCTCTTGAAGGCAGGCCAGGTCAAAGCACTGATGGACGCATTATAGCTGAAAATGAAAACCGGGAAGTCATGACCTTAGGACCTACTTTTCTACTGAAGAAAGGAAGCTTGAAGCTAACAAGTTATGCCAGACAAACACCTAGTGGACATATGTTCTTTTGCCGGTGTTCTTTTACTCTTTCAACATTCTAATGACCTCAAACTTACTTAGTAATGCATCCTTTGGGGGCAAACATCCAGCAGCAGATTGCTTCATTTATTATCAATGAATTTATTTATTCAGTCAGTCTTTGCAGAGCTTTATCTCCAAAGAACACATTTAAAAAGTTAAACTAATCCGCTGGTCACCTGGCAGTCCACTGTGAGTATAAAATGGAGAATTACTAGTCTGCCTTTGAGCAGTTTCAAAGGCTGGTGTTGTGAGTGTCATTTTGGAGACCTCTTTGGAAACCTAAAACAATAACAGGCCC
The DNA here is from genome assembly GCF_009873245.2 of Balaenoptera musculus. Taxonomy (NCBI): domain Eukaryota; kingdom Metazoa; phylum Chordata; class Mammalia; order Artiodactyla; family Balaenopteridae; genus Balaenoptera; species Balaenoptera musculus. The sequence continues at coordinate 41,095,872 of NC_045799.1, forward strand.
AGGCATTCTCAGCTGAAGCATATGATCTAAATGTTTGAATTAGAGAAAAATAATTTTTGGATTGTAGGCCCTAATAAGTTACTTAAAACAGCCTTGGTTTTTAACTTGTGCTTTGTTTAAGCCAGTGTTCCTCAGCTTTGCCTGCACATTAGGATTACCTGGGAAACTTGAAAAAATTCTCGTCTCCCAGCCACACTCCAGACCAATCACATCAGAAACTCTGACTGTGGGACTTGGGCATCTGTGTTTTTTAAAGCACTCTACGTGATTCCAATGTGCAGCTAAGGTTGAGAACTACTGATTTAAGTACTTATTTCTCCATTCATTGCATCATTTATTTTTCTTCACCTTATTAAAATGACATCCTGTAGCATAACTTTCTTAATTTAGAATGCTGGTATAGAAGGTTTTCTATTTTAAAATGTCCTTTGTATGGAGCTGGATTTGGGAGCATCACAAAAGGCCATGATTTGGAGTTTATATTATTTTTACATTAATTAAGTGCATAAAACTTTGTCACCATGGTTTGATTTATATGGACACTTTGGTGGGCAGAGAATACATTTTAATATGTGTTAGACATCTTTTATGCTCAATTTCACATACTCCTAACCCACTTTTTTTGCTTTATCTATTACTGCTGCATCAGATGAACAGAGAAGTAGCCTGATAACTCCTCACTTCAGCTGTACCCCAAACTATGTTTTCTGCTTTGGGGCTTATTGGCTACTTCTCTTGGGACTCAGCTAGTCCGGTGCATTCACATACCTGATTCAATCCGTGATCGGTGTCGGATAGGAGCAAGTGGTAATATGCTTCTCTTTTCTGTCTCAGGCAGACAGTTCTGAATTGTATTCTATGCATTTCCTGAGAAATGCATTGAGTCCCAGAAATGTTGAGTCCCAGTTCCTCACATTTGCCACCAACTCAACTACACACCTTTGGATTGGCTTTCCCCCTTCCTATTTCATACTTCCCACCACCTCAATCTCCATTCAAGTTTCTAGGGAATCACTTCTCCAACTAAACTACCTGCACACAAGACCTCATCTCAATCTGATTTTTAGTTCATCTAAGCTAAAACAGTACAGAAGGGGAAAACCATGGTAGGCACATTTTAAGGTGTGGTCCCTTCTCTGTTGTGATTTTGATCACACCATTTTTCTACTTAATACATTGGTTTTTATCAAACTGTGATAGGAAACAATCTATTCCCAAACCGTGAATCCCAGAAGAGACCTTCATCCCCATGTTATCAATTTGTGGGCCTGCTCTTGCTTTCCCTGCCCTCATCATCCACTGTGATTTGGTTTTGAGTACACTTCCTGGTAGTCCTTCCTCCTGGCAGTTTGTCCTGTACACTTGATCAGTGCCCATACCAGACTTTCATTCCAGACCATGCAGCAAATGTTTTACAGATTCAAACCACATAACTCAGTAGCATCAGCATAAGACTAAATGAAATGGAGAGATTTTACTGAGAGGAAAATGATGCTGATGCAGCGTGATACTATTTGTGTAGTAGAAAGGCAAGCACTTTATAGTTAGGGTCCTAGTGCAGGGTAATTGCATCTTCTGTTGCCCATAAATAAATACAGTTAACAGACATATTAATAAGGACAACACATCCATGTTTTTTCCTCCAGCATTGAAATAGATTTCCTTTTCCTCAGTTGAGCACCAGATGTATGAAAACACATATGCTTGAACGTGACGATGACCTTCTTTGCTTTGAAATATTCATATAGTAAGCGGAGTCACAGTTCCCGAGTCACACTGACTCTGGGGCATACACATCAAGTGAAATGGTGTCAGAATCATCTGAACCCTTGATCATTTATCTCTGTCTATCTCCTTTGGCTGGATGCATGCAGTTGAGTGCATGAAAGTTACAGGCATGGGTGATGCAATTCCATTATCTGGGCTTATTTCCAGGCTCAGTGACTGAGGAACCATGTGACTGTGAAAGATCATTCTGTTGGATTGTGCCACATACCCTTGGCTTCTCTCTGATTTCAGACACAGATGCAGTAGACAGTTCTGTGCAAGCTCAAGTTCACCTCACGCTAACAGCATTCCACCTCAAGCATGAGCATGTCTGTGAGCTTCCTGCCTACATGCTTTTATGTGGCTGGAGCTTCCTCACCCGAATACCAGTAGGGCTGGAAGCATGAGGATGTGAATGCTCCAGGGGAAACCATCAACCAATGGGGTCAGGAATCCCGGATAAACTTTTCAGTCTCTTAGCATTTAGGTGGGCAATCCTGGGAGGCATGTGTACTCTTCTTAGGAGGTTTCCATGGATTCAAGCCCTGGGAACCCACAGCAGTAACTTCAGTGATGGGCCCTTACATTGGCCTCTCCTTCCTCCCTCTCTCATTATTCATACAACCTCAATCCTGTTTCTTGGGGTAACCTTCCAGATAAACCATCTATATCCAAGTCTTTGTCTTAGGCTCTGATTTCAGGGGAGTACAAACTAGGATAGTGATGTTAAACCCTTTATGTAATCTCTCTGAGTCAATACTTATTTATCTATGAAATGGAAATATTAAGGTCTACCTTACAAGGTTGTTGAGAGGACTGGATATAATTTACACAAAGCATTTATCCCTATCCATGGTACATGACTCACTTTAAAAACTGATAGGTAGATAGTAAGAAGCAGACAAATACAAATTTGAATACCACATCCTAACATGATATCTATAGCGAAGGCAGGAGACAGGGCAAACGGAACAGAGATCGTACATGCATGAATACTTACTAGTTTTTTCCTTCTGTCATCCTGAGACAATTACCACAAGGTGTTATCAATCCCTTCACAGACCAGTCTTTGCATGTGTTACCTTGGATGGGGTGCCCTGTTGTTCTGTTTCTTCTTCCGTTCTCTAACAAATGCTTCTAGGATTTAGGGATTCAACTTCGTTTTCTTACTTCGCTCATCTCTATTCTCATTACATTTTATCACAGCCAGTGAGGTCTTCTACTTCCATCAAGGGTTTTCCCACCTAGTAAGCTCAAGTGAGCCCAGATTTCCCACAAGCACCTCATTGTCCCAACATTGTTTGGTTTGGAAATTAGCTCTTCCATGGTCCAGAGCGTGATGAGTAACTGACACTTCTTTAAGGTGTGTTTGTTCTAGAAGTACAAATATTAAAACTAGAGCCATTTTGTTTGAAGCTAAAAATAGTAAGTACTGAGGGTGACAAATCTTTCAAAATTAGTGCATATTTTTCTACCTTCTTTCATAGACTACATTGAATGCCTAATGAAAAGTTTTAAAATGTATTCCTTAGGGTTATCATAAGTAGCAATCCAATGATCCTTTAGTTAATGAGAAGCATGGACAAGAAGTTATTGTTGATTCTATACTAGTTACTTAATAAATTCTTGTTGAATAAATTATTGAATGATCAAATGAATGATTCTTCCCTAAGGTTTCTTTGAACTTTAAAATTCTATCATTCTGTGGCTTGTCTTTTCATTTTCTTAAAGTGTCTTTTGACAAGTAAAAGATTTTAAATTTGATAAAGTCCAATTTCTCAATTATTCTTAAAAATAAATAAAATTCTATCATTCTGTGATCAACAAATCCTCTGGGAGCAAATCTTCTTTCAACAAAATTGGCCTAACATCCTCCAGAAAGCTGGAGGTGCCAGTCTCCTTATCATTATAGCTAAGGACCATGGCTTAGTCTGTTACGCAGGCCTTGCTACAGCAGTCTCTTTCTGACTGGGCTGGAGGGGCAGTTTGACCCTGAAGTTTACATGTTCCAGTCATAACTTTTACATAGGAGGAACAATCTAGTTGGAAGGTGATTTGGCAAGTTTGTCTTGGAGCTAGGTATATATAAAAGTATGTTGTTTTCTACTTGGCAGGTGTGCTTTTTTCAGGTGTTAGCATTTATGAAAATTACGGAGTGCGAACACCTCCCAAACTTATACTCCATGCCTCTGATATAACCCCATCTCTAAAGAATTGAAACTAAGCCTTTTAGAGTCATGTGTAAAGTATGAGAGTAGATTCTGACTGAGGGTCTCAGAGGATGTCATAGCAGGAATATGCAAGTACTTCAGTCTTTGTTTGAGCTGCTATAACAAAATACCCCACACTGGGTGGCTTCAACAACAAACATTTAAAACATTTATTTCTCACAATTCTGGAGGCTGGGAAGTCCGAGAGAGCAGATCAACTGTCTGTTGAGGACCCACTCCCTGGTTTGAAGATTAATGTCTTCTCATTGTATTCTCACATGGCAGAAAGCAGAAAGAGAAGCAACCTCTCTTGTGTCTTTTCTTGTAAGGGCACTAATTCCACTTATGAGAGCTCCACCCTCAAGATCCAATGAACTCCCAAAGGCCCCACATCCAAATACAATCACACTGGGGACTAGACTTCAACATATGAATTTCAGAGGGATAAAAAGCTAATATATGCATTAGCTTTAGTCCATCATTCACGAAGTATTTATTGTATACATTTGCTGAGGTAATTATTGCCAGTAGTCAATAAACAAGGCAGATATGGTTTCTGACCTCATGATGACTGGAGAAAACCTTAAATATGTGAGGTGTTTCTGTACCAGGGAGGAAACCATCTTAAAGAGGCTACATACCATTCCATAGAAAAATAGTTATTTGGACACAGTTCTTCTTCTTCAAAGGATCTTGGTAGATTAAAGTATTTGTGTTTGTGTCAAAATATTTTTAAAGAAAATGTTGACCTTTAGGAGTAGTATTTAAGGTGTATAGCTTTCTGTGTAGTTTCTTTAACTTGAACCAACTGATATTGTCTAACCATTTAAACACCATTAAGGAACACACAGAAAATTGATAGCTATGTCTTTGTATGAATAAACAAAATTATATGATGTGAGGACAACCAGTGCACTAAATTGGACAGACTTGTGATGGCTCATGAGTGTTTATTTGTTAGCTACTTTCGTTTTAATTCTTTACATTTTAGAGAGCATAGAGAAAACTCATGGGTTGGTTGCCAAAAGGGAACTATGAATTTGTGAAGCAAGAACAATCAGACAGCATGTATATTTTTCTCTTGGTAAGTAAAGGTGTTTTCTGGACTTGTGATGAAGGGTGATGAGATACTACTTAGGTGGCAAAATGTGTGTGTGTGTGTGTGTGTGTGTGTGTTTAATGTTAATTCTGATGATGGGTGTTTGCATATTCGTTGAATAAATGGATCTTTTATATTTTTTCTTAGAATTTTCTAGATGAGTTGATTTATTCAGTAAAATCTTTCTTCAAGTTTCCTAATTCTAGGGTGCTATGCAAAAGGATACAGAAGGAAAGTTGTGCTTACACAGATGACACTAAGGAATAAATACTTTCTGCTATAACAATGAAAAATTAAAGTACTGGTTTCAATTTCAAGAGACTAAGAGAAATGCTTTCATAGAACTCTGCACAAGGAATGTCAATTTGGCTTTCTCTGTAGTTAACTGGCTGGAAATGCAAATAGTGACTTGATCAAATTTCAAACCCTTAATTGGCATAGTTTTGCTCTATATACTTACTTTATTTTATATCCCCCAAACTACCCCATAAAAGTTAGTCAATTATTGAATGATCCCATATTTCTCCCAATGTTTTGATATGCTACATTTGACATACACAGAATTTCATATATATATATGTTTATTTATTTCATGAATTTTTATTTTGTGTCACTAATCTGTCAATTATCAACTCTGGTTTCAAATTATTTGAATTATTGTGGCCTCGTAATATTTGGAGAAGGCCATATCTCCTCATTATTCTTCTTTCAGGAACTTCCTGGATTGCTACACAGTAGATATGTTTTCCATCAAAGCTAGAAATTATTTCAAGGTCTAAAAAATATTCTTCTGGTGCTTTTAGTTGATTTTATAGCTTATTATAGGAAAACCAGATTTTTTTTTTTTTTTTTTTTTGGCTGTGTTGGGTCTTCGTTTCTGTGCGAGGGCTTTCTCTAGTTGTGGCAAGCGGGGACCACTCTTCATCGCAGTGCGCGGGCCTCTCACCATCGCGGCCTCTCTTGTTGCGGAGCGCAGGCTCAGTAGTTGTGGCTCACGGGCCCAGTTGCTCCGCGGCATATCGGATCTTCCCAGACCAGGGCTCGAACCCGTGTCCCCTGCATTGGCAGGCAGATTCTCAACCACTGCGCCACCAGGGAAGCCCCAGATTTTTAAAATAATATTGAGTTTTATTATCTACCAACAACATATGTTTTCATTTATTTGTATCTTGTTTTATAGCTTTTATAGAATTTTATACTTTGCTGATCCTTACATTATTTTATAAGTGTTTCCTGATTTTTCTTGCTATTGTGATTAGAATGTTTAATTTTTAACTTGGTATATAGTGTTATTAAATATTGCATAATAATGTTCTCATATCTAGCTACTTTAGGTTTCATTTTTGTACTAAAATTTTTTAGTTAGTATTTTTTATTTTGCTTGTTAACTATTATAATATCGTCTGCAAGTTAGAGTTTTGTCTCATTTTTGCAATATTTGAGTGAATGAACTGTTTTCTTATTAAATTAGTTAGGACAGAGCTCAATGTTTTGTAGTATCACTAATAGTGACATTCTTACCTAAGTTCTGACATAAATGAAAATGCTTCTAATATTTCATCATTAAAAGTTTTGTTTTTTTTTTTTAGTTTAAGAAAGTTTTTAGTATCTCTAGGTTATACAGCATGATTTTTCAGATTAGAAATTGATTTTTAATTCAAAATTTATAAATAAGGAATTGAATTTATATATGTATGTACACATGTACACATTCTTTTTAAATGAGTTAACTTAAGGAATTTCATTAGTAAATTTCATAATATTGAATCATCGTTGTATTTTTCAAATAAGCCCTACTTGGTCCTGATATGTTAATCTTTTGATACATTGCTTTATTTTCACATGTTATTTTAAAATTAATTTTTAGAATTAATGTATAATTTATATACAGTAAAACTCAGCATATTTAATGTGTAATTCTGAATTTTGACAAGTGAAGTGTATTGTTTTGATTGCTATGATTTGTGATTTTAGTTTCTAATTCTACAAGGAAAATAGGCTCACACTTTCCTGTTTTATATGTTATCTATCTTTGTCTGGGTTTGGTGTCAGGCTTATTTTAGCTTTATGGAAGGAATTAAGATGTTTTCCATCTATTTGTATGCTCAGGAACAATAAAAAACACAGTGATCATCTGCTTCTTAATAATTTTACAGAACCCACTTCTTCCTAGGAGTAGATCTTCAACTACCCTTTCATTTTCTCCTCCTGGCTATTTCAAGTTTCCAAATCTTCCTAATTTATCTATATTTTTTAGAAAATTATCTATTTTATTTAAATTTTTAGAATTCCTGGCAAAAAAGTTTGACAATTATTTGCTAATGTATGCTTTTATTTTAGATTTGTTTTGTAGTTATGACCCCTTGTTATTTAATTATATTTTCTTCTTTACCTTGGTGGATCTTGAAAAAATATATTTTACTTATCTTTTAAAAGGACAAGCTTTTGCTTTTATAATTAGATATTCCTTGATTTTCTATTTTATACATTTCTAGTTTTGTATTTCTTTTTTCCTTTACTGTTTGATAATTTCTCCCACATTTACTATTTTTGTGGGGTTGTTTTTAACTGAATGTTTATTTTTAAACTTTTATTTTCTAACATATGCATTTAAGTTACGTATTTTCTCCATTACAAAGTAAATGTCATAAGACATGAATCTGTAGCACTTCATAAAAATATTTTTTGATTTCATCTCACAGCTTTTGATATGTATGGTTCATTTTGTCATTCATTTCTAAGTAAGTTGTAATGTTATTTTTAGTTGCTTTTTTAACCAGTAATTATTTAGACATATAAAGAAAAATTTCTGAGCAATTAAATTATTTTAGAAGTGGGAGTATATCATTTTTTGTTATTAATTTATAATTTTATTCCATTGCCTCAGAAAAAAAGTATCCTGTATAATTTTCCATTTTTGTAGTTGAAATTTTCTTTGTTTCCTAACACATGATTTTTTATTGCATTATTTTTGTTAGAAAAGAATTTATTTCTTGATTCGTGGGGTATATTTCTGAGGTACATTATTTTATGTATATGTAATGATTAAATCAAACTTGCTGTAATAAGTAAATATTTTAATCACTTAATTATTTTTATGTACTTGAATAACTGATTTCTTAGAGAGTTGTGCCAATATCAGTTGTTCTTGTAAAATGGTCAGTGCCTCTTTGTTTCTATCTGTTATTGGTTTATAAATTTTGAAACAATGTTAGCATAAAATCTCAATAAGTGAAATATTGTTATTTGACTATAATTTTATCAAAATAAAACATCTTTCTTGGTTCCATTTTATGGTTTTCACATTGAATTCTATTACATCTTATGGCATTATCAACATTTATTCTTGCTTTTGGCTATTCCCTTATCTGTTATACTGTTATATCTTCTGGTTAGAAACTTTCTATAACCATTTAATTATACATGTAGGTCTGCCCATTGTAAGAGTCTCTACCTTTTAATAATAGACTTTAAACCATTCACATTTATTATAATGGTTAACATGTTTGGGCTTATTCCTGTCATTTCATTTTTGGTTTTCTTTGTACTGCTCTTCCCAGCTCTGGCTGTATTAGTTGTGGCTAGCCAGATGCCAGGTTAAGCTGAACATTCAGGTAAAATCAATTTGAAATTTAGAGAGCGATGTTCTAACACCAAGCAGCTGGAAAATGTTGCATCTGCCTGCAGTTCACTGAATGCTACATACTGTTGTATGGTGTGAATGTCTGCAGCCCTGATATGCAAAGGTGACCTTACTGACCTTTCCATCTGTGAGACATGTGCTTTGAGTTGCTTTTCATGTGTTGGTGAAGAGTTGTGTTGAGCCGTTCATACATTTGTATGACAGCTTCTTGGGGTTAGGATTGAAAACTATGGATATGGGACAATTTTTCCTCTCTGCAGCCCTACAAAGAATTATATTTTGACTACATTTAGGTGATCATAAATATATTACCTAAGCTGTGATGCTTTTGATTATAAAAGTGTTCTCTATTAATAATTAATACTGTGGAAACAGATAATGGATCATCTGGGGCAAAATGGGAAGTAAAGTCATCCTAATCATACTAGCAAGAAGGAAAAGGTTGTAGATAAAATATGAATGAAAATTTGTTTCCACACCGCTCTACCCATAAAAATACTCACTAGACAAAGTGGCAGGATATTTAGGCTGGGTTTGGAGGTTTGTGGAGCATCATTGAATGAGAGAAGATATCATGATGCAGTGCCTTGGCTTAGGTAGGACCTACTTAACTCCTAGCATACCCCAAACACTTGACTAGCTAGCTGTCAAGGGTGGAACTGTAAACACACCCTTCCTGAGAAGGACATAGGAATCTAAATCCATTCATTTTGCCCCATGTACCAGAGGTCTGATTTCACTCTCCCATTTTTACTTCTTTGTCTTTTATATGCATTATGGCCATATTACTATTTCTCCCTTATCTGTATATTTTAATAGTTATTTTATCTTGAATGGCCCTGCTTACCCAGTTGTACATTGGCTGAACTTTATTTTATTTTGAATAGCTTGGTGCCATTGAACTTCTTTCTGTATTCCAAATTTAATGCATTTAATTAATTTTTTCCCTCATTGCCTTCTTCTCCAAAATCATACAGAGCTGTTAACAGAATTCTTTTTTTTTGTATAAATTTATTTATTTTATTTTATTTATTTTTGACTGCGTTGGGACTTTGTTGCTGTGTGCAGGGTTTTTTTCTCTAGTTGCGGAGAGCGGGGACTGCTCTTTGTTGTGGTGTTCAGGCTTCTCATTGTGGTGCCTCTCTTGTTGCAGAGCACGGACTCTAGGAGTGCGGGCTTCAGTAGTTGTGGCTTGCGTGCTCTAGAGCACAGACTCAGTAGTTGTGGCGCAGGGGCTTAGTTGCCCCGCGCCATGTGGGATCTTCCCAGACCAGGGCTCAAACCTGTGTCCCCTGCATCGGGAGGTGGATTCTTAACCACTGCACCACCAGGGAAGCCCCAGAATTCTTTAGTCTGGGGATTTAAGAGGCTCTACTCAAATCATCATATGTCAGCTCCCTTTGCTCTCTCCTTTTCTTGTAGTTTCCTTTTTGTAAATCACAGAGTATAGCTAGATGGGCTCCCTCTAGTATAAGTAACATCTTATACTATTTTGTATAAGGTGATACTTACACAGATAAGTATATCTCATAGCAAAAGAAACTTAAAATATTTCCAGAGATGCCTGTTATCAAAGCGATTTCAGCAGCAACTGTGCTTAAATCTGGCAACCTCTAGTTCCAGGGCAATTTCTAAAACATCAAAAGCCAGTGATGAACTGGACATCACCAACCCATGTCTGCAAAAGAACAGTAACTTACTAGTTTGACGTCTAGAAGAAAATGTACAGCCTCATAAAGTTTGAAGAGAGCTTTTTTGTGTACTTTAAGCTTTAGTATAATGTCTTTCTAAGACAGGTTCTGGGGACAGGAGCAATATTTTCTTCAAAGGCTGGCTAGTGTTACAAGAGCCTTTTGCAGCAACAGTCAAACACATTTTCATTGAAAGCCAACTATATACCAAGCAGTATTCTGAGAGTTCTGGAAATATATAAAAATATGAAATAATGTATGATCATGTAATTAATGAATGAGTGTACATTTAAGTGCTGAAGTAGTTCCATGAATGGAGAGCTTAGTACTTGGCCAGGAACTTAGACAGAATATGGAGGTAGCAGGAAATCACTGATCAGAAAGAAGGAAGACATGCTGGATGGAGAAAACTGGATGTGGAAGGGCCTGGCAAATAGGAATATAGAGGGGATGACCGGACACTCAATTCCTTTTGTTGGGGAATGACAACAAATACATTTGGATAGGGTGGGGGAAGGGTCTATTTGTTAAAATGTACATAACATGGTAGATAAGAAACGTGAAGGATATTTGAATGAGAAGGTGACCTGAGGCCTCTTTATTTCAGAAAGTTAAATATGACTATACCGTGGCAAGGCTAAATTGGAAGAAGCAGCTCAAAAATCGAGACTCACAGTAGCTTGTGATGTAGTTGTGATGTCTTAGGAACTTAGGGACTTTTAACTTGGCCTGCTAAAAGAAGGGAAAATTAGAATGCAGAGGAATTGGATATTCTTAAGTGTCCTCTGGGTGTTTTAATTCCCCATCTTTTAGAAAGACTGGTTTTATTGGTGACCATAGGTATCACTTATTAGCAGTAGCGACAGCAGCTCTATGTCAACGTTAATAGCTAGCACAGTACTTAATTTTTTTCTAGTGTCACCAATACAAAATAAAATGTTTGTAGTTTCTGTCTTTAACTATATTATTTTCTCATATTTAGAAAATTTAATACTCACAAGTCATTCCTTAAATTCTGGCCTTGCGTGATCCTTAAACATTACTGGGATAGTTTGAGTTTTAGGCAAATGGTAGATGGTTGTTATAGCCATTATTACAAAGTGTATTAATTATGACAAGATCTTAGGTAAAAATTTTATTTTGGAGACATATAGTGTGTGAGTCATTTTTCTATAAATCAGATAGAAAGTAAGAGGTACATTTTGTTGTTATCCATAGCTGTATTTTTCTGAAACTATACCAGCTACTAAATATATCAATGATATCTTCCCAGAGTAAAATATTAAAACTATTTTAGGTTGCTCTATAAAGTATATTTTTATTATAATCTTCATGTAATCGTATTCGTTTTTTTGTTTGATTAGAGGAAAATATTGACTAAATCTTCTGTAAAAAGCAGTTGAATTTAAGAGTACAGATTGTGTATAATAATGAAATGTATATGTGCAAGTAACATTATGATTTGTACTTTAATTGCTGTTTATATGCAGTGTGAATTAAGAATAAAACAAGGTGAGGTGTGGGAGAGAAGAAGGAATAAGGAAAATAATTAACAGACTCAGTAGTTTTGCATTATAGCTGCTTTAATTAGAAGCTTTGTGGTGGCAAAACAAATACGATTTGGAAAAGCTAAGAATAACTAGAATCGTGGCATCCTCTTTGGGAAAAAGTTGTTTAAGTTCTTAATATTTATTTGATTATTTTTGATACACAGTAGAGAAACAAGTTATATTGTTGCAAGAAGGGGGACCACTTCCAGGGCCCGAGAGTGGGCTCTTGTCTAACACTCGGAAATGAATTGTCCAAGGAGACACACGTGCTGACAAAGCAAGAGACTTTATTGGGAAGGGGTGCCCGGATGGAGAGCAGGAGGGTAAGGGAACCCAGGAAGACTGCTCTGCCACGTGGCTTGCAGTCTCAGGTTTTATGGTGATGGGATTAGTTTCTGGGTTGTCTCTGGCCAATCATTCTGACTCAGGGTCCTTCCTGGTGGCTCACGCATCACTCAGCCAAGATGGATTCCAGCAAGGAGGATTCTGGGAGGTTGGGAGGACATATGGACTGGTGTCTCCTTACCTTTCCCGAATTCTTCCAGTTGGTGGTGGCTTGTTAGTTCCGTGTTCCTTACCAGGACCTCCTGTTTAAGATAACTCATGCAAATGGATACTGTGGTGCCTGGACAGGGTGGGTGGTTTTGGTCAATGTTTTCCCTAACAACTTGACATACTTGTGTTATAGAAGATATTTATATGATCAATTTCACCAACTGTATGTATTATTAATACATTTATTCATTAATTCAAGTAGATGCCAGAATACTATTAACATTTCTTTTTATCCTTCCAGAATTGTAGGTATATATAGTATTTACCACACCCCCCCCAAAAGTGATTATGTTGAAATCTTTTTTTTTTTTTTTTGGTAAATTGCTTCTTTTTACTTTATTAGACATTATGAATACAGAGTTGTTGACTTCCAAGAATGGGGTGGGATTGTCTGGTTATTTTCAGTCCAATTCAGTCCTTCCATCCATCTTAAACAGTTTGATGAGCATCTTTTAGCTCAAGTAAGAGACTAGGAATAGGGCTAGAAAAGAGGCTCTCAGAGAGGAAGTGAGAGTCTCAAGCAGGTAGAGGTAATAAAGGAGATGTGGTAAGTGCTATTAAAGGCATGCAAATGAAGGTAGTAGGAACACAGAGGCAAAGATAATAACTTTGCCTGAGGAAATGGTGAGAAGCCAGAGGACCTTTGGCTGAATTTCCCTCCACCCTCTTCACCCTGGTTTTTCACCTCTGCAGTTTGCTTTCTCTGTTTTCTTCTGTATAGTATTAGCCTGTGTGTTTTTTTTTTTCTTTATAATTCTCCCTCTCACTTGATTGGCATTAGTCTACTTCTTTTAAATGAAAAAAAAAAGATAATTAGAACTTAAGAAGCATTTATGGGTTTATTCAAATATGGAAAATGCTGCTTCAGGATTAAAAACTAATAGAAACTTCCTAGTCCCTTGTCACAACCAAATATATATATTAGAATTGTATTTATTTTTAAAAAACATGAGATATCTGCCAACTCTCTGAACTGTCCATCACAATCCAAGACAATCTAAAAATAAACCATAAAATAATATAATATTTTATCTTTCTTTCTTTAAAATAAGTACCCAGGCAGTATATATTCGTTAGAAAAAACATAAGAAAACTTAGCATTTCTACTATTATTTAGTACTATTATAGTAATACTATTATTAATTAATATTAATTAAACAAAGTGGCAAAACTCACTCACAAAAGGAATGAACACCTATGACTTAACTAAAGCTATTACTGAGGACTGATTTTCTTGAATGAGCTTTTTTTTCTTCCTGTCAATTAGTTACCTTACAAAATTTACAATTATAGTCTGTGGAAAATGGAGTTTTTGTCTTCCTTCATTACTTCTGTTTTCTTTTAGTCCTTCTACCTATTCTGTTTCACCAGTAAAATTACCAGATTATTATGACTAGTTGGTACACTTCTAGAGGTAGCAGAGTATAAAGAAACTGGAATCTGAAGACCAAGTTTTGATTCCTTTAATCTTACACTTGTTAAGCTTGTGACTTTAGACAAGTTGCCCAACTTCTCTAAGATTCAGTTTGTCCATCTGTACAATGGAGTTAATAAACCTACCTCGTGGATTGTTTGGAAAATCAAATGAGATGTGTTTGTAAATGTGATTTGTAATCATTAAAGCCCTACACATGTGCAACCTGCTATCATCTGAACATGTCACGTTGAGAATTACTTCTACCATGTAAATTATTATGATTTGAAATTTGGTGTTCAGTGTCATGGTTTTAAACATCGATCTGCTGAAAATTTGTAATGAAGTGTCATCTTTTCAAAATGCCTATTTGGTCTCAGAAATATGGTTTACAAAGGCATTAAGTTTGAAGAACAATTTTTACAGCATTTTCTCTCCCTGAGGGTGTAAATAATGAATTCTTGATGAAACTGCATCATTGTTGCTTACACACAGTGGATATATTTCCATTACTGTGTAAATAAATTACTATGTAAACATACGGTTGAAACCAAGTAAGTTTTATGTGGGAATAAAGGCAGTTTGTTGTTCTTGGCTCTCCATTTCTTCACAAAATCCTTCTTAATCTTTTAATTTCCAAATAAAATAGTGTTTTTGAAGAAATATGGAGGGAAGAGTGCTCAAAGAGTGAGTTGACTTGGAAATGTTTATTTAGCCCTCAAAAAACATGTGAAAAATATCAAGAAACTTTGTCATCTTCAAATCTGGAATCACTTTGGAAGATCTACTTTGAAAATTAAGCTTCTAACACTAAGGAACTAGCTTACCCAACTATCTTGTTTCAAGGAAAATAGGGAAGGCAAGTTGGCTGAAATGAAATCTGGTTCATTATTCACTAGCCTTAGGGATAATCACATTTAGGGGAAAGGCTATAATTAGCTCAATTGTTGCTTTTTACCACATGTGTGGCAAAATCCAATTGCCTCTCGTTTTGTTTTCCTTTTTTGTTTTAAATCTTCTAATTTTGTTCCCAATTTATATATTCCAGATTTTGCAATTCTAATAGGAAATAGAGTTGTTTGTATTACTCAATTATATAATTTTCACTGACGTTAACAAATTCAAAATTTTGTATCTTTAAAACATACAGTAGAGTTATCTATTGAACTTTTCGTTATATTCTGTTATTTTCTTAAACCATGGCCGTGTCCAAATATGACTGATTAAAAATATACTCTTCTTATCAAAAGTCTCCAGCATAAACAAATCTGTGCTTCTCTACCTTTGTTTAATTGCTTCAGCCTCCAGTAAGGACTGGGGTTGGAAGTTTATTTTAATTAGAGTTTAAAAAGTAATGAGCATTACAATCAAACATATGGACATTCCCAGAAGCATTTCTGCAGCAGTACATTCATCTGCAGATTCACTTAAACCTCATGATCATATTAAAAATTCTTTGTGTTTAAAACCGTTTTACTTCAGCTATGTGCATGTTTCCCTCATATTTCTTCTGATATTTCTAGTTTAAAATGTAAAACAGTCTTGTCTTCTTTCCTTTATATATCTTTACGTTCACAGTGACCATTTTTCCAGAGGTATTTATCTTTTTAGGATTTCAAATTGACTTTCAGTGTGACTTTTGTAATATTTTTGCTGTTATTTAAGTAGAATTGAACTGCTAGATTTAAGTCCTACAATCTATGACTTTAAAAATGGTAGTGGTAGTATGGAATGTAATTTTATTATGATAATATGAATTTTTATGCCCAGGGCTTAAGTATAGTTTGTTTATATTTTGAATTCTTAATTCTTCTTGTTGATTTAACCATTTCTCTGGAGAAACTAAATATATTAATGATTTACATGTTAATTAAGTAATTTTCACTAGGGGTACTTACTGGGAAAATGGTAGAATTTATTTACTGTGAAGCTTTTCTGATAGCCTAAGTGCGTATGAGGAACTGTAGTAGGGAAAGCTGTTTGAGGCTTAGGAAATGCGTTTAACGAAGGATTTCAGACTTCCTGTTGCCCGACAATTTCACATTGTATGTATTTTCCATGGTGCTGTGACACAGGCCACAAACTTTTGCCTAGATTCAAAAATGAAGAATTACAGCATATAAATGATCAGCTTGATAGAAAAAAATTTATCATACCATAACACATTTTAGTTATATTTATACTATAATTACATCAATAAGATACTTTTTTTTGGCTTTGGATATATATGCTTAAAAAGTTTAACACAATGTATAGGTATAAATGGGGATAGCTATATTGGTAATACACATATTGATGAAAAGAATATGTGTTTGTGTTGAAGCCCACAAAAGGTGTTCTAGGTATGTCATGGTAAGGAGTTTACCATCTAGCAGGGTACAAGCATTCCCAAACAGTTATAAAACTGTATATTGAGTACAATAATAAAGGTATGAAAAAAGAACTCTAGAAAGCAAAGGAAAATATAAGGGGGAGGGGCAGAGGCTGGGATGGCAAAGGCTTCCAGAAGAGATGACACTTATGTTGAACCCTTAAAATTCATGATAAATACTATTAAATCATTGAAGACAGGGATGGGGGGAAGGAGGGGAGAGAATTGATGGGAGATACGAGAATTATTGGAAAGTGGTGCACTTGACTGGAGCTTTGGGGGGTGAGTAGAATTCTGACAGACATAAATGGAGTAAAAGACATCTAGATAGTGAAATAGCAGGAGCAAAGTCACAGATGTGGGGACATGCTGGAATATTCTGCAGTACTCCCATTTGATTGGATGTGAGCTGCATAATAGAGAGATAAGCCTGGAGAAATAGGTTGAGACCAGATCGTAGGGAGCCTAGAATGCTAAACTGAGCTGCTTGGACTCTCATCTGTAGGAAGATTCTTTCAGCAGCAGTGCATAGGATAGCGTGGAAGGTGGAGAGATTGGAAGCAGAGCCATGTGCTATGTGTCAGGAGGTGGTAATTGAATTCTAATAGTGAGGGGCAGATTTAATAAAGTCTTGAGTAAGCAGTGGCAGTAGAAATGGGAAGGTGGGAACAGATGCAAGAGGCACAGTGGATGAGGAATTGACAAGAGTTGGCACTGGCCTCACATGGGGAGGAGGGCAGGGGAGGGTTTCAGGATGAGCTGAATTTTGAGCCCATGTGATGAGGAGGAAGGTGGTACCAGTGACCAAGATAGTTATCAGTGTAGTAGAAGTAGAGCTCTGAGTTGAATTAAGGTGTTGAAAGCACGTAGAGGTTGACATTTTCAGCAGTCATTGGGAATTTAGAGCCTGGAGAATAGGAGAAACCCAGCTCTTGAGTCCACCACACTGTCTGGATAGTGCTGACATGATAAGAAATTAATATTTTAAGGAACAAATAAAGTTTTGAAAATGTGACAAGGCCATCATCATCCACCCCAAACACTCCCAGATCTTTATCAAATCACTTAATATTTCAATAGCTTAATTTTCTCAGCTATAAAACAGGGAAAATAGTACGAATTCTATTTCCAGCTCCTAGAGTTTGGGATTGTTTTGGTCAAAAATCTATAATGGGAGACTGTGAACATATATATATGTCTATTGCTATTATATTGAGAAAACTCTAAAAAGAAATAAAATATAGCTAGTATTTTAATTTTTTCAATTGTACATTATAAGATGTTCTAATTACAAAAATTTATAAAAAATAATTAGCTTTTAGTAGGTTTTTACTCTGTGTCAGGCACAATTCTAAGTACTAGTCAAGTGTTAAATACTTAAATTAACACCATGACATTGTATTATCTCCATTTTACAGGTGAGGAAACCAAGGCTCAGAGCAATTAAATAGCACTTATAAAGCTGAGATCTGAACCCAGGTACTCAGGCTTCAGAGCCAAGCTCCTAGCTAGTCATTAGTCCTTGCTGCCTCCATACTGAGTGGACATCTGCTTCAGGCCATGCTGCGTTTTGTTATTGCATTTGCATTAATGTGGCCTCCTGCACTGCAGTCCTCTCTCTTTCTAAAGCTCGTGTGGTCCAGATTCATTGCTTTTGCTTTCACACAAACTCGTTTCCTCACCCTTAAGGTGAGTCAATTGAGGGCTGGTATCATCTGTTTTAAGGGGACTTGACATGGCAGGAGAAAATGTTCAGGCTTTGGGTCTAATCCAAATGCTTGGCTTAAATCTGAGCATTCTGTCTTGTTAACTATGTGACCTTCAGAAAGTTGCTTACCACCCTGAACCCTGTTTCCTCATCTGTAAACACTGAGGTGTAGAGAGAGTTAAACGACAATGTATGTGTGAAATGCCTCCGCAGTGTTTTGCTCATAAAAGTCAATCACCAGGGCTGGCGTTCTCTAGGCACGGTCGGCACAGTGTAAAGAACCCACGACACCTTTTAGGGGCCCACAAAAATGTTTTAATTTCTTTTAAAATCAGAAGGAAAAAAAATGAACTTTTAGGTTGAATAAAATGTTTAACATATGATATTAATATATTCATTTTTTACGCTTTTTGTTCATCTGTTGAGATTATCATGTGATATTTGTTTTTATTCTATTGCTATAATGTATCAATTAGTTGATTTTCAGATGTTGAACCAATCTGGCATTCCTGATCTAAGTGCCACTCTGTCATGGCATACAATTCTTTTTGTATGTTGCTGGATCCAGTTTGCTAGTATTTTTTTTTTTATTGTAATAAAATATACATACCATATAATCCTACATTTTAACCATTTTCTAAGTTTGTATAATATATATTTTCCATCCTTTTATTTTCAATCTATTTGTACTTTTACTGTTTGTCTCACAGATTATGTCTTTGTAATCAAGTTTTTTTTCATTTTTTTAATTGAAGCAAAATTGATTTACAATGTTGTGTTAGTTTCAGATGTACAGCAAAGTGATTTAATTATACATAATAATATATTCATTTTTATACCAATGTAATTAAAAAAATTTGTTAATGGACAAAAGTGGCTTGGGTCCATGAAAGTCATAACATAATCCTGGCCATTACTTCTTATTTAGATTCTTTAAAACTCTTCTAATGTCTGAGCCATAATGCTTTCCCCATGCATTTTGGTTGATTGAATCATTAGCCAGGTAATTTCTAGCTTAAGTCAATTAAAATAAACTTAAAACTGACATTTACATTCCTTCACCCAACTAACACCTCTCTTCAAATAGTTCATTGTTTTCTCTTCTGGGCTACCTCTGTATTGTGTGGTTAAACTTCTCACACCATATTTAAACTATTTATTTACACATCTGTCTCTCCTACTAGACCATCAAAACATCTTGGGAACATGGACTGTATCTTATCCACTCCTGTATCCCCAGTAACTAGCAGAGTACATGCCCCATAGAAAATTGTACATAAAAGTTTGGTGAAATAAATTGATTCTATTTGTAACACTGATGTATTGCCAGCCATAGGCTAACTGCTGTTTGTAGATGTGCTTTGTATCTAAGATTTCACCTAAAACTTTAGATATCTGAAATGAAAAATTGTCATCCATCCTACAAAATTAGCTTCCTCCTTATGACTTTTCTATACTTGTCAACACTACTCTCTACCATCCTAATTTTTCCTTAAAAATTGAAGTTAAATAAATTAGTTTGTCAAGACTTTTTCCCTTCCTTGCTAAATTAATGTGATGAACAAAAGACTTATGAAAATTGTCAAGGCCCTTTGATATCTTCATGTATGCATTCCCACGTTATAAATGATTCTGTGTCCCACTGATCTAATGAGGATACAGTATGAGAGTAAGAAATGAGCCTTAGTTCCTCAGTACCAAGGCAGACCAGCATTATCTAATTACAGAATAGGAGACAACATATATCACTACAAGGGTTTAAGCACCTAGTTTTATGGACAATGGCTTTTCTTATTTAACGTCAACATTATTTATAAAAGTTTCATTTTCAATGAAAAGGAGCAGAACACATAATAAATTACTAGAACATTTGTTGTGGATTAGTTTACACTATATAGTAGTTTCATTTTTTTAAACAGACTGCCAAGTACCACTTTGCTTTTCATTTCTTTTTGTTTTTCCTACTCTGATTTATGACTTTTTCAGACTTGAAGAGTTTTTATATCTTAATAGCTTGTGGTGTATAGAAGACTGAGACACTAGAGGGGAAAGAAACTGCAGTTTGGACGATTGTGGATGATGGTACCAATTACATCAGAGAAGTTGCAGAAAAGGGTAATTTTTGTTCTTTCTCAAGTCTCGTCCTGCACAATAGCCTGTACCAGGCTTGGCTATTTGCAAGCCATTCTTAATATCTCTTTGAAAGAGTAGTGGCTGGTTTTAGCTGTGGAAAACCAAGGTTCACGCATGTATAGAGAATGAAATTTCAGAATTTTGGCAGAGTCTAATACTTGTAGTCTCATGTTTATTGGATTCTTCTAAAGTTGTTTAAATTCCTGATTATGAAGGAAGGATGATTGATAAGGAAAATGAGTAATTATTACCTTGCTGTGAGGTTTTTACTGGGTGATTTTTTTTCATTTTAGTAGTAACAATTGATAGTATCTACTATTAGCATGACATTTTTCAGTTGACACAGTGCTTTCGTAGGCATTGTTTCTTTTGATGCTCATAACACCATGAGGAGAGTATTATTATCATCAGTATTTTACAGATGAGGAAATTGAGCTGTATGGACTTTAACTGACTTAGACAAGATTTCAGTAACCAGAAGAATCAGGACCAAACTCAGGGTCTTATTGAAATTCCCTCATTGTTTATGACTTCCTTGCTTCTAAGCCCGTTAAGTCAGTAAGATCTAACCACAGGCCTCCTGGCACATTTGGAAGGCAACCTCTCTCTGACCCTTTCCAGGATCACTTACCTCAGATACCTGATCCACCTTCATTTGCCACTTGAACCCTAATCCACACTTCTGCTCCCTCTGATTTGGGTGTTATATATGGTCTCTACAATATTTTGAATTTGGCCTGAAAACAGTCACATTATTTGTCAAATTAATAGCTCAAACGATTACATTCCAGTATAGCAGGAAGCTTAGTTTCTCCTTCCTAAGATTTTCCATTCTTCCTTAATTATTCAGGAACCCGAAAGCTTACTAAGTCCAAAAGGGAGGCGTTCTACCTCCCAACTGCCAGCAGGGTACAGATCTGAGTTAGTCATTCATTACTATTGTTTCTTCTGGCTGCCACACAGTGTTGCTCTGGTAGACTCACCTTGAACAGTTCTGCAGCTAATACTTATTCCCTGTTGCCTAGTTGCCCTTGTAGGTATAGGTCCTTTACTAGCTCACAGGGATACCTCATGCTGCGTTCCGTGATTACAGCTCTTCTAGTTTACATTTCCGGATCCAGTCATTTTTCCCTAAGGCAGTGTGGCCTTGTGACAGGGTGTCTGAGTTTGGAAGAGCTCCCTGCGTAAGCCTCAAGCTAAATCATCTCTCAAAAACATCCCTGTGTCCAAACCCAAGCCTCCAGTTGATGTGCTCCGTTCCCTCAATGCAATTTTATTCCAGCGTCTTACTGCTCTTTCCCGCCACAGAGTTTTGGTGGAGGTCATCCTGATCCATTTTAACAGGTCTCTCAAATTTTGAATCTTAGGCAGCAGGCTCGGTTCTTTCTTCTAGAAGGATCAGGGTCTCAACAAATGACAGATTTGTTCGTATTACAAAATCTCTCCCTTCTTCAGGGAAGAAGTTGCCTTCATGCCTCACATTCACATGACTAAGAAGATACCTTCAAGAGGCCAGGAAAAGGTAGAGTCTCCAACTCCACCTGTGGAGAAGTTGGTATCATTCTAAAATAAATCCCCATTGGGCAGATTTGGTTCCTTCTGAGGGCTAAGGAGGAATCTGTTTCATGCCTTCTGGTAGCCTCAGGAGATCCTTTGGCTGCTAGACTGTGTTCTCCCTATAGCTTCACATAGTCTTCCCTCTATACATGCCAGTCTTTGTGTCCAAAAGTCCCCTTTATATAAGGACATCTGTCATATTGGATCAGGACCCACTCTAATGACCTCATCTTAACTTGTCATCTGCAAAGACTATTTCCAAATAATATTCACAGGTACTGAAGGTTAGGACTTCACCATCTTTTATGGAGGACAAAATTCAACCCATAAAAGGAGGGAAGCACAGATTGTAAATTAGGTTTCCTGACACTAAGTACCATAGGGTTTGTACTATATTCTGAAACCTCTTGTAATTTAATTTTTTGGAGTAACTATTAAAACATTTGTTCAGGAATGTACTTAGTTGTTATAGATTTAATGGCTTATGATTCTTCTACAAAATTTGTTATTTTAAAATTTTCCTTTTAAAGAATTCTCAACTGAATTTTGACTCATTGCCTTAATATAATCAGTTTCTAAGAATTACTTCTAAAATTCTTTGAAATACATTTTTTAACAAAAAAGATTTTCAGGCTTTTAAAGAAAAGGAAGTGGGGGAACAATACCTATAGGCAATATAGAGTACCCCTATTCATAATCTTATGTTTGTGTGTGTGTGTGTGTGTGTGTTTTGTCTAGTCATATTACCCAGGGATAATAGAATGAAAAATTTATTCACTGCTGCTTGGTTTTCCTTGCAGATATAGGTCTTGTCAGCTTACAGGTATACCCCATAAGGATATAATTTTAGAGCTATAAAATGGATTGGGTACTTCTTACTGTTATAAATATGACCTAGAATAATATTGAGATACTTCCTAAATTTAAACAAATGAATTTAGCTGTCATTATCTTTTCTATAGCCATCAAAGTAAAATATACCACAGTAGTTAGAAAAATGGGCTTTGGAGTAAGAAAAATAAATAATGGTTGAGTATCAACTCATTATTATATGAGTGACCCTGGACAAGTAACCTAACTTCCAAGACTCAATTTTCTCTTGTCCAAATTGGGGTAATAATTTCATCTTCCTTATAGAACTAGTGGAAAATTTGTTTAAGAAAATATATGTAGCATGCTTACAGCAGTGCCAGGAATTTTGTGAGCAGACAATAAACTCAACTATATTGTCAGTATACCAATTAAATTAATTAGTTTCACTGAAATTATACTTACTATTTTACCCTGTTAGATTAAAACCCTGAGCCTGAAGAGCAGGGGCTGCTGTGATTCTGTGCTTAGAGAAATATTAGAGGCATAATTGGCAATGAATTATTAATTTATGTCAGAGAGTATAACTATGGGTCTATTGTTTTAAATAGTTCTTTCTGTAACAATAATAGTTTTAATTGAGCTAGAATCCACCCTGAGTCATAAGATTAAAAACATTTTTTAAAATTTTTCTCGTCATTTGGGTATTGATTTTTGCTTTCTTTATCATCAGACACCATTTCCTGTGCTTTTACTCTCAAAACTTTTGTTGTTTTAGTTTGTTAATTAGAGGAGCTGCA
Source organism: Balaenoptera musculus (assembly GCF_009873245.2). NCBI lineage: Eukaryota > Metazoa > Chordata > Mammalia > Artiodactyla > Balaenopteridae > Balaenoptera > Balaenoptera musculus. Next base: position 41,119,180 of record NC_045799.1, read on the forward strand.
TTTCTCGATGTCATCTACTTTTATTTTTCAAGTGGCAGTTTAAGAAAAAATTTATATAAACAAAGAAACTTATAAAACAAACTTCTGTTATATAAGTAATACATGTTCATTGGGGGAAGAAATAGGTAAGTGTGTTCACACACACACACACACACAAATCAAGCCACCCGTAGTCTCACACTCCATACAAAATCAGTGTTTGCAGTTTGAGATAGCATCTCTTAATGTTATCTTCTGACTGTTACACCATCTTTTGGTAAATTGAATTTCATCTGTATTGATACCCCCTCTACCTGACCAACCCCTTTGGTTGCAGCAACATATGGGAAAGAACCCAGACAGCAGGAGGAGCCAACAAAAGTTCTATATCCATCTCCCAGCCCCAGGGTCCTTTCATGTAGAGACGGTCCCCGATAGGACTGCTGAAGTAGCATAAATTCACAAATTGAAATTTATTTTCATTGTCTAATATTGTCAACTGAAGAGAAACAAGCTCTGAGACACCTGAGTTTTCCAGCTTAGAGAAATGGTAACCCAAGTTTATCCCTCGTGATTTTACCCTCTGTTCACTGCTTGTCACTCTCTCCAGCCCTATTCCCGTATGTCTTTCAAAGTGAAGCTAATGGCAGTTTATTTTATTGGCTTATGTCTCTTCTCATTGTACTGTTGAAGACTCAAAATCCTTTATCTGCGATTCTGAAATCTGGTTTTCATAACCCAAATGTTCTAAGAACCAAAATATTTTAGTAATTTAACTAATGTGAAGCTATTTATAGTTATTATGTATCATACTTGATGTGAATATTTATATGTTTGGCTACCAAAGTATAAATGTACTTGATTACGGGATATTGCCCCAGATTCCACTGGGGGTATTATGTAGCATGTGGTATAGGCACTAGACTACCTTTCTAAAATCTAGGAAAGTCTGAGTTATAAACACAACTGGCCCTACCAGTCTTGAATGAGAGTTGAGCCTGTATTAGCACAAAGAGGGGGCTAAGGACCAGTATAATGAAGAGCAGGGCTTGAGGAGGGTGGTTGCATCTCAACTGCACCATCATTTCATGAACTCCCATTCTGTCCTGCACTCACTGTGCTCTTGTGATAATGACAGTGTAAACCCTCTGCAGTCCCCTCCTCTTTATTTGGTCCATTTCTCACCATGTCTTGCAGACCAAGACATGTTTCCCGAATTCCTTGACTTTCCTTCCTCAAGTAAAATAGATTTCCTTTGTGATCAACACTACACAACAATTAGGCTAGAATGATTCTTTGCTAACACTACTTTATGAATGATAATTATTTGTGGGGACAGTAAATCAATAAATCCATATCATAGTTCTATCTCTGAGTTCAGAGGAACCCCAAGGAATAGCAAAGGATCACACTTCAAGGCTATGGAAAGAAGAGAATAAAGAGCCGAAGCAGAAGACAAAGAAAGAACAAGGGGATTTCTTTTCCCATGGCGGACAGTTAGTTGGATTATTTTTAGTTGTTGTTGTTAACATTATTTGGAAAATATCTGCCAATGATATACCATGTTTTTACCCTATAACACACTGTGAGGACTCTACTGTTTTCCCCTTGGCATCTATAAATTTCACAGCAATGCTCTTTTGCTAGTTACTGAATAAAGGGAACTAAAAAAAAAAGCATTTTTCATTCCAAGTTGACCCTACAATTCCAGGTGTAAAAATTCAGGCCCAAATGAGGACTGTAAAGCAGGTTTACTCAACCTCAGCACTGTTAATATCTGGGGCCCGAGAAACCTTTGTTGTGCAGGGCTGTCCTGTGGACTGTAGAAAGTTAACAGCATTCCTGGTCTGTACCCGCTAGATGCCAGCGGTACTCCCTCTCCCCCGCAGCTGTGACAAGAAAAATTATCTCTACATATTGTCAACTATGCCCTGAAGGCAAAATCATTTCTGCCTCCCCAACTGAGAACTACTTATGAGGTAACTCTCATGTGTTCTGGAGGTTTCTGCAGGTAGAGGCAGTGCTGTTATTGTGATAGTTTTATAGCTGCGTGTGGGGATAACCCAGAGCTGCATGTCTTTTTGGATTTTACTTTGCATCTCACTTATTTAGCTGTATTTATTGGTCACTGTATTTATTGTATTTATTGTGCCAGGGCTTTTACTGGGTGCTGGAATAGTAGTGAATAAGAGAGTAAGGTCCCTATTCTCATGGAGCGTGCCTTCTGAAAGGGGGCGGGCTGGGGAGTGATAAGTGTAAATAATCAGTAAATAATTAGTAAATCAGTAACCAAGTGTATGAATAATATAATTTTAAACAAAGGGGTGGTAAATAAAGTAAAATAGGTAATTGGGCAGCATGATTGGAGGATAGATGAGTACTACTTTAGACAGGATGATCAGAGAAGGTTTCCCTAAGGAAGTAACCTATGAGCTGAGGAAGAGGCAGATCTAAGGGAGGTGTGTGATAGAAAATGTGACTACCCTCAGATGTGGATAAGTTAGTTCTGCTCAATGGCAGTGAGAAAGCCAATGTGGCAGGAACAGAGAATTTACTGAGACTGGTACTTGATGAGGTTGCAGTTAGGTGGGATCTGTGTGCCACAGAAAGCAGTTTGATTTCATTGTGATTGCAATGGGCCAATATTAGGGGCTTTTAAGCAGAGATTAGCATTTTCTCATTTAAGGTTTTAGAAAGACCATTCTGGGGACAAAAGTGAAAGCAGGTGAAATGCATTAAGAGCCTTTTGAAGAAGTGAGAGATGGTGGTGGTTTGAGTTAGAGTTGAATATTAGAAACAGAGAAATTGGAGGATTCAAAATGTATTAGAGAAGTTGAACTGTTAGTAGTTGATGTTCTATTGATGTTTGCCTCAGGAAAGAGATGAATCAAGGTGATTCCTGGGTTTGGGGCTTCAACATTTGGGAAGATTATGTTGCCATTTACTGAGATAGGGAATTCTTTTGGGAAGACTGGCTGGTTTGATATTTGTGTAGGAGTTGGGGGAGTCCTTAAAGGTCACCTCTTTCCCCTCTTGTGTCTTATTGGTTTGTGGTTACTCAAGCAGTGAGAGTGGGTATCTTTTTTAGATGATCTTTTATGAACCTCTGACTCTGAACTCCTCCATTGCCACCTAATTTTTGAAATACCAAATACTATAAAGCATTGTTTTTTTTTTTTTGCAAAAGTACTTATGTATATGAAGGTTACACAAATGACCAATTCTCAGTAAATCATGTGTTCAGAGTTGTGGTTCCAGAAAACATGGTGGATTTATATGGAAACAGACATCCCCTTGTTGCTTCGTCTGCCTTGTGATCACTGACTCATGCAGGTAATGTGGCTGTCTAGGATCATGAGCCATGGAACAGAATGAAGCTTCTTTTCCTACACTGGTGAGAAAATCCCAAGGATCCATGTCTTAATATATGGAATTACTCAGAAAAAAAAAAAAACAACTTAATCTCTTTCCAGTAAGTTACTAAGAAGTTTCTTGTTCCTCTGTCCTTTTGTTTCGTAAAGTTAGTCTAAAGCCTGTGTATACTGAAGGGTCTTACAACACTCTGGTCTTTAAATTTCAAGTGGCAATAAGCAGACCTTGTCTGTAATCAGATCCAAATGTTGTACTCTGTACTTTAAATTCAGAAAATCTGATTAGGCAAACAAATGAGCAACAATAAAAAAAAACCCAAAATTAATAGGATGCATTATTTACTTTGGAAAGGGGCTTATTGTAGGATATCTTTAAATAATGAACAACATTAAAGGATTTAAAATATAATTTTATAAACAGTTTTTCTGAGACACATCTATTTCATCTAACATAGACCTTCTGTACTGTATTGGATCTAAATGTCTTATGTTAATGCATAGGTAAGGTTGCCATGGGGATTTTTACTTCCTTTTCTAAGAAAATACAGTATAGTCTTTCATTTTATTTTTCTTGATGAATAAAATATTTGTCACTGTTAAGTTACTCCTACATTTTGTTATACGATGAGCTCTTCTGGTAATTTTCCATTTCTACCTGGGGTTTTTTTTTACTCACTGATGAATTTATTTCTCAGGTTGGCAGTAGTGTTGAGATGAGTTCATAAATAGTTATTCTTTGAATGCTGAAAAGAAAATGTCTTTTATTCCTGAATAAGTACAGAATTTACTTGTTGTAGATATTGTATTCGTGTTGCAAAACACATTTTCTTTTTTCTGTTATCTATTTTAAATGATTCTGAAAGTACAGAATGACAGATTTTATTCCATAAAATCTAGTATGAGTTGAGGTTTTTGTTTTTGTTTTTGTTTTGTGTGTGTGTGTGTTTTACCTAAGAGCAAGGGTAATATATGTGAAAACAGATAATAAAAATAAAAATAAATAATAATAATAAAATAGTTGAATTCAAATGAAAATGCTTTGAAAATGGTAAAAATATGCAAATATACATTATTTTTATTAGTAGTAGTAGTATTCTTTGTGATTGTCAAGGTGTGCAAAATACTGCTGTTAGTTTGGTTTGTAATTCAAGCATTAGGCAAAAAAGACAAAGTATAGTTTATTCTGTAGTGAAGACTCATTTTATAAGCATTTTTTAGGAGTTTCATAAAAGTCTTTGGTGGAATTGCATTTCTTCTAGACTTACATTCTTGGAATACCTGTTTTTAGATTTTTTCATATGGTGGTTAAGAATATGGCTTATAGTGCCAAACTCCCTGGATTCAGATCCCACCCAAACTTCTTATTAACTGTAAGAGCTTGGACAAATCTTATAGCCATTTTGTATTTACATTTCCTTATCTGTAAAATGATAAATAATAGTACCTAGTTTTGAGTATTAAATGAACAATATGAGTCAAATATTTAGAAGAATGTCTAGCACATAGTAAAAGACAAATGTTCCCAATTATTATTTCTTGGACAAGCCTGATAAAAATTTAACTTTACTGGTTATCAAATTGCATTGGTCCTGTTTGGGCTCTTCTTCATTATGTGCAGAGATGGGCAATGACCTGTTTTCGTTTTCATTTTGGTCATAATTTGCCTAATTATTACATCTCATATGATAGAAAGAAACAAAAAAAACAAGGCTTGAGCCTTCAAAGGGATAAACAAGGCAGCATCTCAAATCTGTGCTCTACCCAAGGTCCTGGCCCAGGACCTGGTATGCTGAAAGCCCTCTGTATACCTGGGTTCCCTCCATTGTCTCTGCATAGGACTCTGACCTGTGATAACACAGGGCCTTGCTTCTCCATTATTAATAAATCTGTGTAGCATTCTTATCTTAAATTTGGCGTTCAGCTGTGGGGAAATCAGAAAATTTGAAAGTATAGTATTATGGCTGAAATATTAAACTTTTTTTTAAACACATGCTTTAGTTCGTTTAGCTGTCTAATATTTTCTCCGTTCTCAAATTAGCTACCTTTAAAAATGTATGACTTAAAGTTACATAGTGGATTATTCAGGTACTCATCCATATTTAAAATGTAAACAATGTCAAATTTTCTAAAAGGCAAGAGGTAGAAGATTATTATATGTGAAAGGACGTAGAATTATGGTCTTTCTTTTTTGTTTTTTTTGGTTTTTCTTAATTCTTACTTGCCTTGGATTTTGTAGTTTTAATCAAACTGGCATTTAAAAACACTGGACTCACAGTTCTGTTAAGAACTATGTGTTGTTTGTAGAGATTTTTAGGTGCAAATTATCTAGCCAGATGTTTAAACACTAAGGGGAAATAAGTTAAATACAATTAACATAGTCCTCATTTATCAAGTAGTTAATTCTCAGCAGTAGGCCAAAGCTATATATATATATATATATATATATATATATATATATATATATATATATATAAAACTATTTAGATAATGTGAAATGAAAGATTCAAAAACCTGATTTTGAAAATGTATAAACCTTGCAAAATTAGGAAGCATTCTATTCATTATAGGTGGCTTTCCACATTTTGGTTATTGATTGCCTTTGACTTTTCTGATGATTCCGGACTTTAATAAATACTGGAATAAATATAATATTGCATTGTAATGTTCTACCAAGTAAATCATACCCATTGATTATGGGCTTATGAAAATATCTGAGAGTGGGAACAGGATGGGGATGTGTAGGATATACACACACACGCAAATATAAAAAAATTATATTGCATAATATTGCTTTATTTCAGCTGCTTCATTGTAGCTCAACTCAGCTGTTACATAGTTAACTATAACATTGTGTTAATGTGGTGTGGGTATTTTAATATGTTTAATATGCTATGAGGTGGGTGATCCTAAACTAATCACACTGGGAACGACAAAGTTCTTAAAATAGTTCTGATTTGGTGAATTTTAAAATGTTCTTTATAATTTGTTTTAAAAAAGTATGAAAATAATATAAAAGTGCAGAAGATTTGGGTTTGCAAAACAAAGAAAAAAATCAGCTACTACTTAATAAAAAACATGTGTACCCTATTATATATCTATATGTCATCTCTATATATCCCTATCTATTTATATCTCCCATTGTATTTTCAGTTTTGTACTTTATTTCTTATATGCATTTACAGGGCTGTTGTAAATATTCTGAGCTGTGTTATAAAGGTTCTGGGTTCTTAAATCTTCCTGAGGAAGAGCTTAAAAATATTTTGAGTTTTATAAGTCTCATTGGAGACCTAGGGAATTACTGCCAAATATTAATTTTGAGCCTAACTTTTTAAAAGGTATTAAAAGCAGTGATATAGTGGAAATTGTATTAAAATAAAAATCAGGGGTTTACATTCAACCCAAATTCCGAAAAGATGCACGTTTGAACTTGGTTATTGCAGTTTCCTCTAGTTCTATCATTTGAGGTCTGTTTGTGATACATCTATGTATATGAAAAATATTATAAAAATATAGAGCCATGAGAATAAGTTATGATCTATATGGTTTCCCTAAAACTATGCTCTAAGCTTAACAGAGATATATGGACACCTTATCTTGTCCTTTTATTTGTCTGTGATGGACTGATTTATTTGGGGCAGGGAGATGCTTCTATTTCTATTTGTTAATGTATATGAGGAGAAATAGAAGGTATCAGGGAGGACCGGGAGGGAGAAAAAGAGGGCTTGGCCAGTGAGGATGAGAGCAATGGAGAGGAATAAAGCAATTTAAGGATTATTTATTTGACAACTATTTGCAAGTCTGTTAACTTGGGAGATAAGAAAAGGTTGGTAAGAAAAAAAGAGAGCAGAGTGTTAAGGAGACAAAGAAAATACAGTAGAGAAAGGACACCCCAATGTTTTCCCCTGGCTCACGTGATTTCCATTATTCCTTTTTATTTGCTTGTTGCTACTTGTTTCTGGATATGAAGGAGGGAATATCTTAAAATTATTTAGACACAATTAACTCAGTAGAACAATAATTTTAAGAAACTCCAAAAGTATTCCATTTATTACAACACAATTAAACAAGAATCTACTTTTAGCCATAAGTTGCAAAGTGCTAAACAAATATCACGTGAGTTTATTTATCTAGCTTATTTTCATCCCTTCTGCCTATGTAGACTCACCCTTATTCTTACCCTCCCTTAAACATGAAATTAGATTTTCTTCTTACTCTAATATTTAGAGTCAAAGTACAATCCAGATCAGAGATTTATGTAGTTTTTTTGTTTCCACTATTGAGTACTCCCAATTTTCAGATGGTAAAATATTTATATAAAGCTATATTCAATATAAATTAGTTTGCATTTCACCTTGTCTCTGCAAGTGATGCAGTATAGCGTAGCAGTAAAGAGCCACATATTCAGAGCCTGGGTTTTGGGGTTTGATTTCTAACTCCACACCTAACTGACCAGGAGACCTTGGACAAATGGCTTCTCTCTTCTGTACCTTAATTTCTTTTTCTGTAAAATGATAATAATTATAGTAATTGTCTTATTAATGTTGTTATGAAGATTAAATTAGTTAATTTAGGCTAAGCACTTAGAACGGTACTTAGAACATATAAGCTCTTCATAACTCCATGGTTCTCAACTTTGTGAAACATTAGAATCACCTGGCGAGCTTGTGGCCCGGCCACACAACTGATCTATTAAATCTGAGTCTTTGGACGTGGGGACCAGAAGTGGGAGTCATGAAAACTCTCTGGGTGATTCTAATGAGCAGACAATGCTGGGAACCACTGCTACAAATGTTGGCTGTAATTATCCTGCTGACTAAATTATAAACTTCCGGAGGGCAGGGAGTATATTACTTCTTTTAATACACTCTTCCCAGAGCAGCTAGCTGAGAGCCTTATTTGTAACTAATGCTCATTAAATAAGTATCAATTAAGGAAAACATGTTGATGATGCTTTAGATGTGTAAAGACCTTGCAGTACCACAGAGGTGCTAATTTTAAGCATTAATTATTCATTCACTCATTTATTCATTTATACACGCTACACAGTTCTGAGTCTTGATCTACTATGCTAAACGCTGCAGGCATACACGATTTGAAAATCCAGTCCCTGCTCTGAAGAGTTTATAGTCTAGTGTGTGATGCGGAACATGGATAAACACAGACGTGACTTTAACAGAAGGACAACTGGCCATGTTTAAGTGCCATGTTGCAATTAGAATTCCCTAGGCAGCCACCTGTAAGATGGAGCATGCAGCATGTTTGTTTGGAAGTGCTCTTGGGATCAACAACTCTGCCAGTGGTGTGGGAAAGGGAGGGGGTGTGGAAGAAGCATGATTGGACAGGGAGAAGAAGTTACATTTCAATGCATCCCCAACAAAGGGTTCAGCCAACCCCACAAGGAGCTCTGGGGCTAGGACACTCTTCAGACTTGTCTCAAGTTGGGCTGAAAGTGTTAACGACCAGGGTTCTTGGACTCTTTAATCAGTAGAAATTGATAAGAGACCAGACAAGAAATTCAGGCAAGGCCTTACTGGGAGTGAAAAGTAACATTCCCTTGCTCGCTTCCTGAGCGGAGGTGAGCTGTTTCCTTATATGGTGTGAGGGTAGGGGTGTGTCCAGGGGTCGGGCCAGGGGGTGGCTCAGGTGGTCTGCCCACCCCACTGGTGGTGCTGTGTGCAGGGAGCATGTGGGGTACCCTGCTTTTGCTCCCGACTCCTCAGAAGTGGCAGTTGGGTTTTTGATCTTTTTGTATCTTGTTCATAATTTGCCCCAGCTGCACATGCACCCAGTTATTTTTATTCCCTTATAATTTCCTTGTACTTTGTTGCTCAAGGGGACATTTGTCCAGGCACAAGCACTGCAGCAAAGGTTCCCAGGTCCCAGGGTTCAGGTCCCAGCCTATCTCAAAAGGACCAAGTTTTTGTTCTCCCATGTTGATCAGTACTTAGGTACAGGTGCTGGAAGAAGTGACCTTGGTAAACGCATTTCTTTAGCTGAAGCCATCCCCAAATAGACCTGACAGCTCAGGGTGTATTCTGGTAGCTTTCCCAACAGACAGGAGAATACATCCTTCATTCCTAAACTGGAATTTGGGTAGAGCATTACAACTTTCACCACATGCAATAAAAGAGATTAGCAACAACAACCAAAAAGGCTACCTTGACTCAAAGAAGAAAGAAATTGCATTTAATTAATAAAGGAGATTAACAACAACAACCAAAAAGGTTACCCTGACTCAAAGAAGGAAGAAATTACATTTAATTAAGTGGAGAGAAAAGAGCCAGGGGTGAAGGGGGACTGTTTTCCAAAGTAGATGCCATTGCAATTTGATGTTTAAAGATAGTTAACATTTCAAGAGGCTGAGATGAGGTGCAGAGTATTTCAGGTAACAGCAGAGGTAAAGGTGGGGAAATATGCAGTTATAGGTTTGTTCAGAAGCTCATGAATCTAGAAGGCTAGGATAAGCAGTTGGAGGCTTAATTTGGTTGCCATTCAGGAGCAGGGAGGAGAATGGACCAGTGTGATTTAGCAAGAATAATCTGGTAGCGATATGTAGAAATAGGAGGGGGAAGAGCTTGAAGTCGGGCATACTGGGGAACAAGCCAGTGAAACCGTAAATCAAGGACCAGCCTAAAGGGGGAGCACCTGTGATAGGCAGGCAGGCAGGCAGAGGACTGCAAAGGACTGGGTGGGTTCAGGAGGCAGTGCAGAGGTGGAACCGACAGGCTTGATAGCTGACCGAACATTATATGTGTCAAGATGGTGTGGGTGGTCAGCAGGTAGGGGATGGCTACAGTGAGGAAAGGCACAGTGATGGAGAAGAAGGCTCAGAAAGGGCAGTGGCTTTGATCCATTATTAGGACTGGAGAGACAAAAGTGGCCAAGATTTTGCATAGGGCGTTAGGAGTGCATGAAGGCACATTGTTTAGGTTGACTTGAATCCTCGATTCTTGTATTACTGTCTGGGGCTTTCCTGACAGCACCAGGTCATTTTGTCCTGGTGATCAAGGAAAGCACATCAGTGGTCTGAGCCCAGTCAAGTTAGAGCACTGTCCTAGCTGGTGCTTGGTAAAGCTACGAAATATCTAATATTTCTTCTCAAAATGCCAGCCATCAGTATCCTCACTGTTGAGCCATCTCTTTCAGGCCCTCGGAGTATTAATCCTCCCTCCATCTTGCCTATTCTCGGTCAAAAGTGGTCAATTATACCACAGTGTTGGTTGCTCCAATTACCTATTATCTACTCCTGAAGAATCTGTAGCTGTAGAATTGAACTCCAAGTCTTTTTAAACACATTTCACCACATGGTATTATTTTAAGCAAGAGGATTCCTGAGCCCTTGAAAATGATACTAAGTGTAAGGTCACCCTCAGTGATTTAATTTTGAGGGCCAACATTTTCAGGATTTGAACAAAATTAAGCCATACTTGGAGCTTTTTAACCTTGGAAGTAGGTCCTGGAATGTTATAAACACTGCCTTACAGGGGACTAAGCTGTGGGGCATAGTACGCTTTAATATTGTTATAGTTGCTTTTTTTCCACCCCCGTCTCTCACAGAAATGAACTGGATGGACTGACCATCCTGTAACTTTTTCATTATGAAAGAACTTTTCCTACTTTATCTTCATGTCTAGGGTGTTTCATTTAAGAACAGCTTAAATGAGCCCTACATCAAAATGAACTGTGCTGTAATATCATTGGTTCCGAACTGGTCACTCTGTGAAGTCACAGAACTCTGCACCATCTCTCTTTCCATTCTAAACCCTTGGAAGAAAGTCACTGAGGTATAGACACTTGAGAGTCTCAATTTTATTGCTTTGCAAAGAAGTTCCAATTTAGCATTTATTGGGTTATGGTCCCCAAATATTTCTCAAAGGAAACTAAATCAAGCTTGTTGGGAAGTTCCTAGTCATATATTATCCAGTCCTATTACCTGAACTACCTTGTTTGACACTGTCAGTCTGAACACTCCCCCTGGCTGTGATTAGAACTCAACCTCAGTTTGGTTGGTAACGCACTCTATATGCTCCTCTCTCTCTCTCCCATAACTTGAAGATTAAGTGCAGTTTTTTGAAATGATTGATATTTCATCCTAAGTCATTAGTGTGTATTTCCAAGTGGCCAATCTTTCCTCCTTTGTTAGTTAATGTTTATAAGAAATCTCCTGGAATAATGACTCACTGTGATAATTTATCACTTGCCTGCCTCCACTATCAGGGATGAGCTTATGTTTGAGACTTTACCCTTCTCTCTCTGTCTTTAAAACAAATTCTGTTCTCTGAGTGGTGAATATGATTCTGCATCTGATCTATGGGGAAACACAAACCACTATCTATTAGCAAAGACAGAGGTGTGCCACCCTCCTCTGCTTTTCTGAAAGGATTGTTCTTTAAAGACCAAGAAACCATAAACAAGACTCATTTAGATTGCTTCAGGATGCTTATTAGTACTTATATTAGAAGTCGCATTGAAGGATAGTAAATAACTATTCTTTTTAAGAAGCAGTTTTCCCTTTTAAAGAACTAGTTCACACAACTACGTCTCTCATCAGTTTTTTATGTCTAGTAAATTAAAATAAAATCTACTTTCTTTGCTTAGTAACAGAGTCAAGATGCTATGAGACTCTGCTGAATTTGAATTCTTCCTGTTACTGAAACTCTGAGTCCTTATAGATAACATTAGGGAGAGCCTTTTCCAAATGACTTCAGTCAAAGCTTCACAATAATGAAGGGGAGAGAGAGTGCTTTGGTACTTACTTGTGCGAGTGGCAAGTTGTACCCAACTAGGTTTCAGAGTCTTGGAGCTGAAGGGAGCCATGAAGGGAAGTTTCTTCCATCCCCCTTATTTTAGGCAAAGAAAAGTGTCATCATGACTAAAGTCATAAGGCGACTAGCAATCTGAGTAATTAAATGATTTAACCAAGGTCACTAGAAAGGGTCTGCAGTCCACAGCCCCCATCCCCAGCCCCCATAACCGTTTTCTTCATCAGTTTATCCCAAGTACCTAAAATAATGCCTGGTCCTTAGAAGGTCCTGTGGATGACTGGATGAGCAGACCCAAGGGAAAAGGGGATACAGAAGAACAGTTGCCTTCCTTATAAGGCAACATTACTTCATCTAGTTTTCATTTGTTTGTTTGTTTTGTTTTGCTTTGGAGTCAGTAAAGCAGGATGGTCAAGTACATAAGTTCTAGAGCCAGACTGCCTATACTCAAATTCCTGCTGTGTGATCTTCAGCAAGTTACTTACTTCACTAAGCCTCAGTTTTCCTGTAATGTACATAACAATAGAATATATCTCATAAGATTACTGTGAGGATTGAGTAAGTTAAACCATGTGAAGGACTTAAAATAAGACCTAGTATATTGTCAGCGTTCAGTATCTGTTAGACGTTACATTAGGAATGGGGGCAGTTGGTGGCATGTGGCGTAACTCCTGGGATTTCTCCCATGGAGGCAAATCTGGCATTTGACAAGTGCTTCTTAACCAATGCAGAACCATGGGGGTTTAGGGTGGGACCCTGAAGACTTGCACCTTTGCATATCTCTTTTCTCACATTCCGTATTAATCCCCAGATTTCTGCCACCACAGAAATTTAACAGAGGCCATGCTGAAATCTCACAACCAGTGTGAATATACTCACATGGTAAAGAACTGAGCATTTGAAAATGAGGCAATGAGATGCACAGGAAATATGATGGGCCTTAGTCCCACCTAAACCTGGTATTGATACTGGCTCAGCCACTCCTTAGCTACCTGTCCTGGCAAAATTATTCAAACTCTTGTAACCTTAGTTTCTTCATCTATAAATTGGGTGAAAAGTACCTGTTGCATGATATAAAAGATTAAATAAGACAGTATATACATTTAAAGTGCCAGGTGTACCATAGGGGTATAATGAAGGCTGATTTTATTACTTATTATTACAGGAAGAAAAACCTAGGGTCCAAGGGATTGGCAAGAAAAACAATGCCCATTACCATGTAAAGATGCCACTACTTTATTTGCTTGCTTCTTCAGAAAGTGACAAGATAGACATGTTTCTAGATAACAAGTACCATGAAAGTATTTTGTTTCAGAAGCAATAGCTTTATTCTTGGAACTTTGAGTCCCTTATCCTTGAACTGCTTGTTAAAATGATTCCATGACTCTGGGACATCTCTGATCCTGAAGCCTCACTCTAACCAGGCCGTTTTTAGAAGGTTATCAGTGTTCAAAAAAAGAAGGAAGGAGGAAAGGAAGGAAGGAGAGAAAAGGAAAGAAAAGGCAAGAAAATATTCCTTATTTTCCATATAATGGAAAATTGTTGATAATGAAGCTTTTCATTTGACTTTAGTGAGAGAAATATGGGTGTCATCAGTCCATGGTATCTTGTAAGATGATGTGCCAGTCAGGACTAGCAAGGAGGCTGTATTAATTACAGATGCAGGGTAGGGTTGGTTTGGCAATTTCTCCTCTACTAAAAACAGAACATCATTTAGTGATCCATCACAGATACATCTGGTCCAGTGACAGTGATATTGGAGATCACATGATGTTCTTAACATTCTGGCTGTTCTTTTCTTTTGATTTAAATGACTTCACTATGTACTTAGATGTTTTAAAGGGAAGATTCTTAATTTCTTACCTTTGTTCTATAGAAATCAGTGAACACAGGAGGGTACCACTGGCAAGTGGGGATAACAGTTTTGTAGTCCAAGCAGATGCTTTGTGGATCTCAAGAATTTCCACACTGTCTGCTACTCCTGAAAATGAGAGAGAGTGCTATGAACTCAGGTACAGATCTTACTACTGATTGATTACGTGGCCTTGGGCAAGGCACTTAATCATTTTGGACCTCAGTTTCCTCATCTTTAAAATGAGGGTAATACTACTGGCATAAGTCATAGGGATGTTGTGTGCATAAACTAATTAATGATTGTAAAATGCTTTGAAAGTGCAAAGTGTTGTATAATTGTTAGGTGCTATTATTAAGAAGTATTATTAGTGTGTTGTGTTTAATTTTTATTAGGGCTTCTGTCTGCTTTGAAGTTAGCATCCACGTGGATTGTGGGGTAGGGATGTTTACAGATGTTCTGCTCTCATCCCTTTTTTTGCCTGGAGAAAATATTCGGTATCTAGGGTAATCATCATTATGAAGAGTATCTCTTCAAGATAAAAAGATAGGAAATGATCTTCCTTTTAAAAAATGGAAATTGCTCTAACTTTAAAAGTATCAATCAATTCTTTAAAACCTCATACAGCCCTATGTTTCAATAAAGTCTAACAACGTGCAAAATTTGAAACTTCAGGCATTTTCTGCTTCAGCATAAGACAGGAAGTGTTCTTGCGCAGATAACTTTAAATCAGCTGAACCAGCTCTTTCTAATTTTCCCACAGTGTTTGCTTCAAGGATAAAAACATGCGAGGTATCCTCCTGAGGAGGGAAATTCTGATCTGTGGTAGTGTTTTGCATTTGCAAAAAGTTAAAACCCCAGCCCCAATTAATTTTCATTTGCTTTATAGACTCTCTGTTGGGAAATGTGTTTCTAGGTACAATAAAAACAAGCTATTCTTTTGAAGGTCGACTATATACCATGTTTATAGATGACTACACGCTACAGCTAAATAACACTGGCTTTGAGGCAAAAAGTCCGAGGTCAGGCCTTGGGAAGATTTGTTATTAGTTGTATGTGTTTTGACAAAATAATTTAATATCTGCCTCCATTTCCATACATAGGTGTGTGTGTACCTTACCTCACTGGGCTCTAGAAAGGGTTAAAGAAGGTAAAAATCTTTGAAAAATGTTTACAAACAAACTGAGCTATTTAAATTGTATTATTATTTTATTTAACATTTTAAATTATCTTACATTTAATTTGTTCTTGAGTTAACAAGCCCCTAAATATATTTTAGTGGGGTAATAAAGGTATTAAAAACTCCAATAATTTCCTTGAAACTTTCTTAAGTTCATGTCTTCAGTCCTATAGCGTGATGAGAAAGAAGTTGATAGGCACTTTCTGAGAAGTTCCAGTAAGTAGGTCAAAAGGATGTCTGACGTTTGAGTGGGCAGCTTTGGCCATTGGCTTTGCTACTATTGCACATTTTTGTTGTTGTTGTTTGTTTTTAATTGTGTGTGCAGACCTGTACAGTGTTACATTTTAAAATCACCAGGAACTGTGAATACAGGAAAGATTTGTTTAGTACGCTGACGAATAAAACTCTTATCAACTCGACTGTTTAAGTCCAAGTCACGAAAAGAGTTTTCATAATTTTATATTATTGTTCTACCATAGGGGACAAAGCAACATGAGAGGACTTGTATTTAGGATGTCATTGGTTCTGCATGCCAGATCATTTGAGTAAGAAATGCATTTAATTATTTGCACCCCTTAAAGAGTGTTTCTCTCTCTCCATTAAATGAACCAGAATTTAAACAAAAGTTGAAAAGTCCCTCAAATATAATCCAAAACAACACACAGTCTTTTAATTTGTGAGAATTAATTGTTGTACTTCATTATTTAAAAACAGAACTCTGTTTGAACCTTGAAAGCAGATGACACACAATTATCTTTAATAATGAGACAGTTTTCATGCATTTCAATCTTTGTTTATTAGTTATTTGGGGAAATAAGTGATTTTTAAAACTCTTTTTACCTGAAATGAGTATATAATTTATGTGTAGAGTATTTCAGCTGCATGTAATGATTATGAAGCTGTAGAAAAGGTGGCTTTTCTAAATCTGGAATGACTGATTTCAGCTTTTCCCCCCACTCCCTCTCTCCAAGTCTTCAGAAGTCGTAATGAATGCACAGGCGCTGGGAAGGGTCATGCTACAAAGATGTGCTGTAAATTAGTTTGGAGTCTGGGTGTTTTTCTTCTAGCCAACCCCTTTTTCTTCCTATCCTAAAGAACCCTAGTCCATCTTTTTATTTCCTGGTTGATCTTAATGTTTATAATGTTCAACTCTAAAACACTAAGGTTTGTCTTCATTTTTTCTGTCTCAAAGAGACACATACAAAGCAATCAGGGCAGCAGCTTCTTATCAGCTCTTATTGTGTGCCAAGCTCTCTATATTTTTTATTAACCCTTTTAAGACTCACAACAATCCCATTAGTTGGCACTGTTATTATCCCCCCTTGTTAGATGAGAAAATGGAGTCCGGGAAGGTTAAGTAACTTGTTCCAGGTCTTGTGGCTGGAAAGTGGCTGGACCAGGATTGAAGTCTCCGCATTTGGGCTCTAGAGCCCGTCCTCTTAACCATCATGTTATCCTGTCTTTCAACAGTGTGAGCTTTTAAAACAACACAAGATATTCGGTGTGCTGCAGAATGCAGTTGGGGGATTTGGGCAAGAATGGAGGGAAAAAAAGGAGAAATTCTTCACAGGTGGCTGAGATTAAAAGATCCCAAGAGCATCTACACCAATTTCTAAAACTTAGACTCTAGGAGAAGTACTGAAAAGTGTGGTTTTTTTTTTTTTCAGTTTCATATTTGTTTGCTTTGGTTTTGTTTCTTGCTTAAACTTGTTGCACGGTAGAGGAAGATAATTTTGGCTAGCTGAACTTGCTTGAGGCTTTAAGAAGTAGACTGCGGAGACTCAAAGACCAAATTGAAGTAAATTAAAATTAACACTTGTTTTCTAAAAATTCATGGAACTCTTTAGGCCTTCTAAACAACGTAAATCATATGCAGATTACCTCTAATTATAATGTCTTTCCCTCTAGATTATTGAACTATTACACAATAGGATTTTAATTAGTTCTTACCAAACTGCATGCCTAGGGTTTGTGTAGAAATATGCCCATTGTCAAGGATATAAACTCATTTAGGTATTTATAAGCATTTCAAGAAGACTAACAACATTTAAATCTAATAAAGTATTATTTACATTGGAAAGAGTTGCACATTGTCTAATCTCTATTGAAGTATGTTTGGGACATCCTTTCAAGGAGATAATTCACAGATCTTTAGTTGAGATAATTCACAGATCTTTAGTTGACTCCAATGATTTAAAATACTTTCCCTCACCTATAGATTTTTTTTTTACATTTCCCCACTTAACAAGAAAGCAATTCACGTATGGAATCACTTTTGTGGTTCTTTGGACTTTTAGGTGTTCCAACAGCTGTGTTTTGTCCATCTCTTTCTAAACCAGTTTGGGATTATCTGTACACTTCTACTTGTCTTCTTTGTAAAATTGTTATTGGTAGTTTTAAAGAATATGTGGGATTCTTCATGAACTTGCATGCCATTGACAGTCATCCCTGTATCGCTGTAACTTGAATGCATATGCTACTGGAATGAGCATGCCAACTGGAATCTTAGATAAGGACCACCTGAATAGGCAAAAATTTTGGTTGTTTTCTAAAAATTCTTAAATGTAGTATGTAATTTGTAATTTATTGGAATGACATTTAAATTTCCAAGCTGTCTTTTCCCTGAGATTCAAAGGTCTTTTCGACTGCTTTTCATTTAAGATGAAGTGATTCAGATATCGGGAATATTGATTGTATTGTTAGTCTAAGTGAAGCTCAGTGGGCAAGGTAAAGGGGCCACATTGGATCATGAATGATGTTACTTGTTTCTATTAAGAGTGGCCATTCAAAATGTGACTGAAAAAAGGAGAATTCTGGCAAAAGTTAGTCTTTAATTTTCTCTGAACACATTTAGGAGTTAATTTAAACACTACGTGTCTAGAGTCAGGATTAAAAGGAGTGTTTAAGAAAATATTAAGAAACTTATAATATGAAAACTTGCTTTTATTCATAGACCTCTTTGATTATATGGTGGGATAGGTAAAAATAAATTTGTGAAATATGGCAGATATGGGAAATTATAAGAAATTGTCAACTACATGTATAATTTATGTAGGGAAAAAGGTTTTTAGGAAGTATCCCTATCCTATTTTCTTGAGTACGTAAGGGTAAGTGTCTGTTTATCCCACTGAGTCCCTTTCCTACGTCTGTGGCTTTTGTATATGTTGTTTTTATATTACAGTTGATAGTATCTTAAAACTTTCTTGCTATTGTTGATTTGTGATATTCCTTATTTAGTCTGGAAAGCAAGAAGGCAGTAGGTAGATAAAAGTTTTTACTGTCTGATGCAGAGAAGTTTCTTTAAAAGTGTAGTATACACAATCAAATAATTAAGGGATTTTTTTCTTTGGAGCAGAGTTTCTCTAACTCCGAAGAACTCTGACAAGAATCGTCTCTTAAGAGAATATTTTAATGTAAATAAAACAAGAAAAACATTTTGAGAAAATTAATCTCAAAATTCTTTGACTTTTTATTAATCATTATTTCATTACTTTATTAATCATTAATTGTTTCATTGATTTATTGATCATTATTTTCATTATCGCCATTTGAGCACATACTAAGATTTCTCATTTGCATGATAGAAATTACAAATTTGTAATTGTATTAGTTTCCCATGGCTTTTGTAACAAATTACCACAAACTTAGTGTTTTAAAACAATAGACATTTATTCTCTCACAGGCATATAAGCCCATTGAGACTCTTTCAATCCTAGACTTTTAAATTTAAAAACTGAGGCTTCATAATAGCCTCCAAACTGGCCACACCGAATCCAGTTTTCCCCCATTCCATTCTGTCTTACACCCACCAGGTTAAAACACTAGGAACCTTGGTCATCTAATTTTCCTGCACGGATGTATGGTTTGCCTCCTTATTTCATCTGAGCTTAAGTGTTGACTCAGCCTGCCTCAGCTTGGCCCTGATCTAGTTTTTCAGCTTTATTTCTGATGTCTTCCTCACCTCATCCTTGGGTTCTAGATAAACTGCTCTGTTCAAAGCCCCCTGAAAACGCCATGTATTTTCCCATCTCCAAGTCTTTGCATCCGCTTTCCCTTTCCAGACATGCTTTTCTCCACTTTGCCTTTCAAGTATACTCACCTTTCAAGACTCCTCTGAAATGTGCCTGAGGTGAGGCTTTGCCCTCTCACACTTCTAAGTAATGTCTGTAATATTCTAGCTTGAGTTGCACTTAACAATGAAGAAGTCATCCTTTCGGAGGATGGATGCTTAATGGATAGCGATTATGTCTTGCCCATTGTTATATTTCTTTACAGTATTTTGCACAGAGTACGCATATAATGACTATTTCTTAAGTGAATTTTTTAAAGGCCACAGTTTGAGATGAAATGTGCCATTTCCGTGCTGACTTGTATATTTCTCTTTTATTCCGTGTGTTGCTCTGATCACATATTGTTCATGAAATTTGTGACTTTTTAAAAAAATTTAAATCAATACTTTTTTATCATTGATGTTCTTTTTCTTAAAAATAAATTCATTATAATGTACTCTTAGATATCTATGTTAAATGGAGACCAATGTGGGAAAATTTTTTAAAAGTGAAGAAAAAATTATAAAAGTAGTACATTTGCATTAAAAAATTCAAACAATACAAAACGAACAAAGTGAAAAGTGAAAGTTATTGATGTATACATTGATTTAATCAGCACATTGAGCATTTTACTGTAAGTTTTGGAGACTTTTTTTCCTATGCACGTAAAAATATATAAAAATTTAAATTCCTGTTCCAAGTATCTACTACGTGACAGGCTTGGCTTTGCTTGGATACAGATAAAGCTACTGGGGTCCTGTTCTATGTGTCTTCTCATTCTGGGACCCAGACTCAAGGTGCAGCCCCAATCAGGGATATTACAGAGCACAGGAGAGAGAGGGATGGAGAGAGAGAAACTGAGAAGAAACATGGAATTTTAAGCTTCTGCTCAATTGTGGCAAACATCACGTCTTCTCATATTCTGTTGGTTTAGAGCATGCCTTGCAATTGTTTTCCATGCCTAACATTTGGCCACAATTTTGGCTCTCCTATTATTGTTATGCCCCCTCCCAACTAGGGGTGCAAACTTACTTTCATCTATGGTTCCATCAGCAGAATTGTTCAGAGAATTTGTGCAAAGCAGGACTCCGCGAGAGGGTTTTACATAACATGCCTATAAGGCTACAAATATTGTGGGGCATGAGGTGACAGCAGAGTCTGTAGGAGAGGCCTCTGGTTTTCCACGTTGAAGGCTTTTTGTTTTCAAGGTATCCAAAATAGACATAACATGTAGAAGTAAATGCCCTAAACCTATTCTGTCTTTAGTCTGAAAATATGTGTTCGCCTGAGACTAACAGCTCTGGATAGGAAGCTATGGCCTTGAGGCATTAATCCTGAAAGGAAGAGAATAAAAAGTTTCAACCCATGTCACCCTGTATGCTCAACCTGCTTTACCAAGTCCATGTGGTCTGCAGGGAAAGCTTTTCCTCTAGGCTTGTCTCCCAGGCAGAATTCTGGAGGTAACATTCTAGTCGACACTCCCCTGACTGCAAAGTTCAGCGATAAGGATATGAAGATGCATCTTTCAGGAGCTATGTTGGTATACTCGTCTGAAAAAACTACAGAAAAATCCTAAAGAGAGTGTTAAAAAATGCAGATGTCTCAGTTGTACAATCACCGCGGAGTTACTTCTGTGTTTTTCAGGATCGGGCAGCAGTGCAGGCTTGCTGGCATTGTAGTGGCATTACCACTGTTTGCTTATTGTTATTACAATGTATCACTTGACTTTTCCCCAGTGCTTTTATTCAACTTGTCATAGTCTAGGCCAGGGGTTGCTTCACTAATCCCAATAGCAAAGGTCCAGGAGAAGGCACTAAATGCTCCTTTTCCAACTTTCCGAAAGGCAGAGGTTGTACTGATCACGCTCATAGTAGATAAAGCTCATTGATGCTAAATTCTCTGTGCTCAGAAAGAATGTTCCATTAGAATAGTGTCCAGTAATCGGAGAGCCTGCTTTGCAATACAAAGGTAAAAAATGCTAACATAAAATTATTAATTGTGCTGACAGTTTTTATTAATAGATTATAAAAATTACTTTTTGAATGATGGGTTTATCATTAAAACAGATAGACGTGAGGCCTTATTTCAATCTTTTGATAAATCCTTTATTTTGATCAATAGTATATTCATGTATGTAACTTCCTTCATATATTGTAGTCTTGATTTAGGTTGAAGTCTTGAAATGACAGCTATTAGGCATATGATGATTGTTAACCATTCGTTGCAAGCATCCTTTGAAAAATCAAGAAGATAAAAGCAAAGCCAAGATTATAAAATTAATTCTCATATAATATTAGAATGAAAAATGTAAGGATGTGGTGACAAATGGTAATTAATGCCGAGTTTTCCACAATGATATGGGACACATTTGACAGAATACACAATTTTAAGAACATTTTTATAAACTATATTAGTCTAATGTTCAGTGAAAAAATAGAATTTGATTTACGTTTTGCTTTACTGCAGCTACTAATTTTTAAATACTGTACAATTTGTTGTCAAGGTTTATTTATCTTCATGTTTATTTGTTGTAATTCTATTGCTTATTACAATACACAGAGCTAGTCATCTACAAGAACAAGAATTCTATTAAAATGTCATTTTAATGTGATAGTGAATGGAAAAGGAGTTTAACTCTGTTTTATTTTTCATGATAGAATTTGCTTCAGAAGTTCCTCTTAAGCCAGAAATATTTGGGAATAATGTTGATATGGGGATAGGTGCTTTTTATCTCTGTCATTTCATCTGTAAAACTGAGATGAAATGAATCTCTAAACAGATACCTATTCATCCCCGTTACTGTTTTTAGAGGATATAATTACTATGACCTGAAACTATGCATAGTTCTCCCCAATTCACTCCTGGCATTCCCCCACTCCCCACCCCCAAGGGCAGCCTGAAAGCTTCTCAACTTTACGCCCTCCAACCACCACCTCTAAATTAATAAAGCCAGAATATACACAGAGTCATATTGTCTAAAGCTAAGCAGTATCTCTAGTAGATAGTTTGAAAGTGATGGGGCAGTAAAGATGAAGTAGAGAGAGACAATGGATATAAAAGAGTACTTTTCTCCTGTGGGATTTCATTAATCTGGAATTAACAAAGGGTTGGAAGATTCATTTGTTCTCTTTCCCTCTCCCTCCTTTCTTTCACTGGGGGCCACTGTAGCATTTACATACACTTACACCACTGCATCCCTTTCTGGGGCTCCAGAGGAAACACCTGCAATGTTGAGACAAGCAAGGCAAGAGTGATCCTGGAAAGCCAAATGGGAGCCCTGTAGAAGAGAGAAAATTATGCATAGAGATTTTGTTTTAATCCATCACCAGGTTGACTAGATGCCCAGCCTTCTTACTATTCATGTGGTCTGCACCTGTGCTCAGATGTTTCTTTATGTTGTATATTTTTGCAAGAGAAAAAGGGATAGCAACAAAACGTTCTAGAACATCTTCAGTCTATTGTACTTTATATCTACAAGCATTTTCTGAGCATGTGCTAAGTGTAATATAGGACTGTGTCCTATGTCAGAGATTCAAAAATCAATAAGATATGGTTCCCTTTCTATTTGGGGAAGAAAGTCAAAAGCAGATCAATTACAGGCAAGGTTAAGGAAACCCAGAGGAAGAAAACATTGATGCTGATGGAATCTGCTTATGTAAAGTCACAGAATAGTGATGGAAACACATATGAAAACTGTTTTAAGGATGAGAATCCCAATAACCAAGATGTAGGATAATGATAGTAGATAAGAAAGAATAGAATCACTGAACTGAGATGGCTTTCCATACTCTATAAACAAGATGTGGTTTGTTAATATAATGCACTTTTTGTAAAAAAAAACCTGGAGAAAACCATCAAGAGGAGAAATGACATGAGAGACCAGGGTGGGAGGAGAATAAAGTTTTGAAATGTTTCTATGGAACACTCTCAGAGCTGCCTGTCTATACGTGTTTAGAGGATCAGCTTGCCTTGCCTTACATATTTCTAAGAGTCAACTATGCTGGTATACCTTGATTTCTCCAGCTTTAAGAAGCAAAAATATTCCACTCTGCCGTGGATATTGTAGTCACTTTTTAGTCGATTACCTAGATGTTGGCAGTCTTACCAGGGTTGTTGATTTGTTGTCATTAAACTGCCTAATTGGTAGTTATGTTGAAAAGAAGACTGAGTGAAATACTCAAGTGAAGACCAGAGGAAAAAATTACATCTGAGGCTTGTAAGTCGTCACCTTGATTGGTATCCCTGTTCCCCAGCACCCTGAAGGCATAATCATGCGTTCCGTGTAGTTTTACACGTGTAGACTTTTTCTTCATTATGATTTGCCAATTCCCTATTGTTCACACTGTACTACAGCAATAATCTTTGTCATTTTTGAACTGGTGTCCGGGTGGCTGCTGTCACATTACATCCATTTTTAGATGTTCCTCAAACCCACGGAGGTGATATGCAGTTTTCTGACAGTGTGATTTTTTTTTTTTCAAGTTTTGTCTCTTCGGTGGAAGAGAAATTTGCTGTCGTCTTTGACAGCTGGACAAGAAGAGATTGCAATCTCATTTTCCTCTCAGTATTTTCTACCTTGGCAGCATCATGAATAAGCAACATTTTAGATGGTTGACTTCCAAAAACGTTTCCTGTCAAGCTCCTGACAGGATTTTGGAAGTCAGGGAACAACTTCTTTTCAGTTGTGATTTTCTATAATTCTGTTTTTGAAGTCTGAATTACGATATTTTTTTTTCTTTCTAAACTTTATTTTCTCCATAACCTAAAGCTGGGAAGAAAAGGAAGCTCAATTCCTTCCTGTGTTTAGTTTGATATAGAGGGTGTCCTCTCTCTCAGTGGTACCTCTATATTAATGGTATCCACCAGTAGAATTCTATGATGGGATCCTTTTTATTAGTAGTTTAAATTATTATTATTGTTATATTTTAAATTTAATTCTGTCTTTCAAGAGTCAATGTCTAGATTACTTTGCAGTGACCAATTTTAGGATATCATGTGATTTTTAAAAATCCCATTGCATTTCATACATACAGATATAACATAACAAAGAAGCAGAAAAGGGGACATTATCCCTGTCATGCAAACCTTTCCAACATTCTCTGTGTTCTTCTCGGTCCTTGCAATCGTTAAGAGGAAAGGAGGAAAAGAAATTGGGAATTAAATTAGATGTTTCACAATTGGTCTCAGAGAATAAAATGAAAGTCTTTTAAACACACCTGAAATCTTTTTCTGATGCTTTCTTCCCTATTTCAAAGTGACAACTTCCTAGGGTCCTTGTTGGGCATCCCATTTAGGCCACTCTGGGGTTACACATCTACAGGATTATTTCTACAGAAGAGTCTTAGAAGCCTGGCCCCAAACCTGATTCTGCCAGGATTTGTGTGACTCCGGGCAAGTTCTTTACCCTCTCATTCCCCCATTTTCCTCATCTGTATAATGGGGATAATAGAAAAGAGTTCACATCATTGGGTTGTTATGAGAATTTAATGAGTGAATCTATGTAAAGTGTTTAGGTCAGCAGCACAGAGCAGGCATTATGTATGTGTGATAAAGAAACACATACATACTTAATGTATATCCAGCCTCATATTTTGGTCCAGGGCCACTGGCTGGACATCTTATCCACCAGTGGTAGCATAGTTTTAAACTTGGTAGCAGCATATTTGCTCACTTGCTTCCAAATAAGTCTCCTGGATTTCCTGACTCATGTGGAGGAATTAATAAGTGTAAGCTGTTTGCATTTTAGCAGAGTCTACAGTAACCTCATCCCGCCTTTTTCTTCTCTTTTGAGAAAACTTAAAATTGTTTTTAATAGATCGAGTTCATTCTTAAAGGAATTAGCACATCATTAAGATCCAGGTAACTTCTCCTTGAACTCAATTCACTCAATCCATGCCCAATTTTATGTATTTCAATCAATTCTTCCTTGCTCTAAAATGTTTATTATTATTTATCCAATTATCTTAGAAGGTTCTAGTGGAGTTAATTCCTGTGGCTAAGGAAATTCCTTTAATCAGTAGTCTTTCAATGACCTATGGCCAGGCAGGACTGTGTTTTCTCTCAGCTGCAATCAGGATGCACTTACATAGCTCAGCGGGGATTTCTCCACCATTTTTTCTCCTTCTGAAGCTGATTACAGAATAGCTATCATTCAATAAAAAGTCTAAAGTCTTGTCTAATTCTCTTGCAGTTCACAGCCCTTTAGCCAACTACAGCTGTACACCATTAAAAGTAGGATTTACTGAGCTATCACTCAAATTCCTCCTCCATTCAAGTTCTTAAGTTTCAGGATTGCTTCAGTATTAGGAATGATACATCAACACACAAAGTATTGCACAGTATAGCTTAAGTCATTCTAGTGGGGAGCACCCTTTTTTATAACCTCAAAGTGTCTTTGTCACTCCCAAGTAAGTGGACCACCAGTAGGATTGTAAATACTTCTTCTCAGCACCCCTCCCTTTCCATTCCCTCCACTGCCAGGCTCTGGTAGGGGTTTCTTAATATTTGTTTTGTGTGTATGTTGTTGACTTCTCTGGTACCTGTGGATTCCTCTCCAGAATATTTCAAATCCATAAAATAAAATACAAAGAATTACTTAGGAAACCAATTATATATTTACCAAAAATTTAAAATAAATTTGTAAAATATTGATTTATGTGCTTTTACGTTAACACATTAAATATCAAGGACTGCTAACAGCAGGTCTAAAAATTACTATAATTCCTGAGTAGTGATGGGTATAAATGATATTTTGGTATCTCTGTATCAACTGGAATGCAATAGGAAAATATCTGTGATTTCTTCTGTTGACAAAGTCACAGGTTTTCCTGAAACCAGTTTGATTTGTTCCCAGCATTCACAAGTAAAAGAAATGGTAAGTTTCAGTCAGGTTCATAAAAATAAGGATTTTTTTTTTTTCATCCAAGTTCATGGCCCCTAAGTCCCTGAGGATACAGAGGTATATGTCTCACGTTCTTACCCTTGAAGAGCTTAGAATCTAGTGGGCGAGGCTGGTGACAAGGTCAAAGAGTATCCAGAAATGGGGGCTGCAGCACCCCCATAGGCTCCATCAGCCTTCCAAATGCACCCCAAAGGAATCATAATATTAGGAAGAAAGCGTGAAATCTTAGGTTAAATATGAATTAAGTTTTCCTTAGAAAGCATAAATATTTTTACTGTTGCATGACACAAAATCCAAATAAAACTTGCATGTTTTCTATGGAAATGCAACATAACACATCCCCTAGCTCTACTTTCAAAGTACCATAGATGCCCACCCTGTGTTCCCTTCCACCTGTTCTCCTGTATGGAAATCTGGAGCCCTCCCTGGGTTAAATAAAAAGGCAGATGGATAAATTGAATGACAGTCTTCGAAAAGCATTGCTAAGTCAATGCTGGGAACTTGGAGGCTGAATGACTGGGTAACTATTACGGGGTGATCATACAGGCACCTTGTGAACCTGGAGCCTTTACACAATTCAAAACTCATACGATTTCGGGCTAGTGTGACAACACACACCTGGTGTTTTTGTTACGAGTGCAAGCAGTACTGGCATTTCGTGGAAACCCTTTAAAAAGTTTATGACGTTTAGTCCATTTGAAATTAGCCCTTCTTGATGAACTTTGGGAGCAGTCACAAATTGAAATTTTGTTAAGTAAAGTGAGATATTGAAATATTTCGTATTACTTTATAACGTATCATTTCATAAGTTTCTCTTCCTGAAAGGAAATGGAAAAGGAAAAGAAACATTAATTTATGGCGTTGATGAGGTAGAAGGTTAGACTGGTTTTCTCTTGTTAGACAGTAATACCCTTCAGGTTGTTTAGGTGCTGATCGGCGTACGCGGGGCTGATGTTCAGATGAATGTGGCCCCTTTGGTGACTCTGTGTCCCTTGTTCACAGCTGTAGCCTCAGCTTCTGCCACAATGCGTGACACTTGGTGATCTTTAAATATTTGGTGAATGAATATATGAGTGAGTGAATGAACAGACAGATGGCTGTCTAGATGTGTGGATGGGTGGAATTAAATGAACAAGCACACTAAGCTTCAGTTCCTCCTCTGGGACATGGGAATAATAATACCTATCTGATGGGATTATTGTGAGAATTAAAAGCAATAATGTACAGTCGTCCCTCTGTATCCTGGATGATTGGTTCAGGACCCCCTCAGATAGCAAAATCTGTAGATGTTCAAGTCCCTTATATAAAATGGTGTCATATTTGCAAATAACCTACACACATCCTCCCGTATACTTTAAATTATCTCTAGATTACTTAAAATACCTAATACAATGTAAATGCTATGTTAGTAGTTGCTGGCATATGACAAATTCAAGTTTTGCTCTTTGGAACTTTCTGGAATTGTATTTATTTTTTAAAAATATTTTTGATCTGTGTGGTTGAGGCTTCAGGGGTGGAATCCTTGGATACGGATGGCTGACTGTATATAAAGTACTGAGCAAATAGCTAGCATGTAAGTGCTAAATAAATTACAGCTTTAATAAAATATTAAATTCTGGTTATTTTAAATAACTGTATACTTTTGCCAGCCATTAAAACTGTGCTGCTGTGAGTCTAAGAACCAGAAGTGAATTTGGATTGTAGTTTTATATTCTATGTGCCTAGTAAGTGATGTTTCACCATGAGGCAAGGGCTTTCTTTTCATGACTAAGAGCCTGATACAGCTGCTTAACAACTGTTAGTAGCAATGGAAAGATCTAAGTAGTCTGTTAGCTAGAAAGCCGTGATCAATAAATGTGAGTGCTGATCTTCAAAAGCTCCTTTCAAAGCTCTTTTACTACTTTGTAGTGGTTTAGTTGCCTTTTCTTAGTAACTCATTAAAATAAAAATTTGGATCTATCCTCATAGTAGAGTTTTCAAAAATTATTTTTATAATTTAGCATTCAAATGACATTTTTTATTTACAGATTATTATATGAGAATTTTTGTCCTGCTGTCTTCCCCCAGTGTAGATTAATATGTCCTTATTATTGCAGTTTTCAAAACCTCTCTAGAAAGTGTCTTTGAGTCAGAGTCCCATTTTACCTAAGTTTATCTGTCAAATACGCAATGAATGAACTATATTTAAAATTAATGCTTGCATGACAGAACATTGAGGCTGTTCATGGTCTGTATATATAACACGATCTTATTTTTATCACCTTGCCTGACTTTTGGCTACAGAGGCAGAATTATATCACTCTTGTGTTCACATATCAAATACAATAGTAATACCAGATACCATTCGTATTTGTGTGAGCATAGAGTGGGTGACCAAAAGCAAATGACAACAAAAAGAAACAAACAAAACCAGGGTGGGGGGGCAGGTAGAAGAAAGCCATAGAAGAGGGCATGGAAAGGAAAAAAGGCCAATAGGATGACTTAAAGAATTCCGATGGTGATTTTATACTCATGTGTTGAGCAATATTTAGAAAGAGACCAAAACATATTATTTTCACAGGGATAATGATTTTTTTAGAATTACTTCTTGTCAATGATAAATAGCTTTATTTTAAAACAAAACCCAACTTTTCGAAATTGTTTTTCCCTTCAATGCTATTTTATCAATTTGAAAATTCCTTCACTGTAACGTTAAATAGAACTGTAAAGTTCTTTGAAAAATAAAGTATATTCTCTAGGTGCTGCTTTTTCTCTTTTAATTTAATGAGTATTAAACATATTAGCCATACCTACAAAATGTAAATGACATGAATTTAACCTGAGTCTGTTGAACTTGTCATTGTAGCTGGATGAATGAATATCTTCATCAGTCCTATCATTTTCTAATACTTCTTTTTACCACTCACAAATTTTCATACACTGTAAACTTCTTCTATATCTAGTTTAAGAGAATGAACTTAGAATTGACTTCTGAAGACTAAAAAGAATATACCTAAAAAAAAAATATATATATATACCTAAAGTCATATGATGGCTTGCTTTCTTCTAATTTAATTTGATTGGTGTGTTCAATTTGTAATCTTTTAAAAACTTTTTAATTTTACTAAAATACATCTATAGTACCTTTGACACCCAATTAGCAGCGTTATGTACCTACAATGTTTCCATGTGTAAGATTTCTAGAGCATTGCCCATAATGTAACATATTGGTTTTCAGGAGAAAAATTCTGACAGCGAATTGTTTACTTTGTATTAGGGTGAAAATGTTGTTAGTATTGGTTGCATTTGAAGGATCCTTTCAAAACTATGTGGTGTTCAAGATGATTTTAAGTACAACATGTGAGAGACAATAACAGCAGAGAGATCATATTCTCTCTGTAATTTATTTTAATGCCATCACGCAGGGAATTCAAGGCAGATAAAACTGCTCCATTTACAGAGACCAAATGTGCAGAAACGAATTATCATAATTCCAGATGAATCGATAATATATACTCTCTGGCACATTTTTTATTAGAAATTGCTTGAAAAAATTTATATTGTATACAAAGTAAATATACAATCATAGCCTTAAGATCTCTTGCAATGTTAATTTTCCCTTGATGAATTACAATGCAATTTTCTAGCCTACTAATTTCACTAAAGAAGGTAATGACCAGAGCAAAAGTCTAATCAGCTGCCAATCAGGATTCCTTGAAGCGCAGTGTCAAAAATTGAAGCAATTTTTACAACTCATAAAAGCACTTATGTTCCATGATATGTCATAAAACCTGTGATGAAAATCTAATGTTGATGAAGCTTCTTTATTTCTCAAGTGTTTTCCCCAAACAAACAGCTTTCACGTTTAACCAAATCTTTCATTAATATTCAAGTCTATTAATATAGTACCATTATGTTATCCATTATAGTACCATTATATTACCCAGCTATTGGAAGATAATTAGTTATATATAAATGTCAGTTACAGAACTCAGTGGATTTATCATAAAAGTTGTAATGGTGGGATTTTTTTTTTTCTTCCATAGGAAAGAAATTAGTCTTTTTTCTGTTAATGTGAGAGTGGATTTTTGATTTTATGTTGTAAAAACAAGTTGGCATGCTTCACTTTCACCCTTTGAGTCATTTATGTTGTCATCAAGCCTTTATTCCTAACATAATGGTACATAATTTCATGAGGAGTAACCATATTTAAAGTCATTAATTCATTTATCATTTTAGTACCAGAACATCGTTACTTTCCTGTCTTGATTAAAAGCAATCTTTGAAGGTACTGTGTAATTACATTTCTTCACCATGTCATCGTCCTTTCTATTAAAACACAGCCATTACATGTGTGTTTACGTGTTTCTTCACCTGCCTCCATACAAGTAAATATGTGTGGGTTTCTGGGTTTTTGTTATTAGTTGAAAGGTGGGAAGCATTTCCACACATCTGAGTATTTGCTGCCAACCTTCTTGATAATCCTTTTATTCGAGGTTTTTTTTTTTTTTTTACTTATTTTTGGCTGTGT
Organism: Balaenoptera musculus; assembly: GCF_009873245.2. Lineage (NCBI taxonomy): Eukaryota > Metazoa > Chordata > Mammalia > Artiodactyla > Balaenopteridae > Balaenoptera > Balaenoptera musculus. Next base: position 41,149,784 of record NC_045799.1, read on the forward strand.
TGTGTCTTAGTTTCTGTGTGAGGGCTTTCTCTAGTTGCGGCAAGCGGGGGCCACTCTTCATCGCGGAGCGTGGGCCTCTCACTATCGCGGCCTCTCTTGTTGCGGAGCACAGGCTCCAGACGTGCAGGTTCAGTAGTTGTGGCTCACGGGCCTAGTTGCTCTGCGGCATGTGGGATCTTCCCAGACCAGGGCTCGAACCCGTGTGCCCTGCATTGGCAGGCAGATTCTCAACCACTGCGCCACCAAGGAAGCCCCTTTTATTCGAGTTTTTAGCGTGCTGGCATAATCCATGTGTGATCTTAATAAAGCAATCAGCATTTTCCCTTTAAAACACATTTGAGAGACTACTACACTTGAAGATCAGCAGCTACTAATTTAGGAGGATTAATTTGGCCTTTCCTCAGTTCTCTGAAAGATCTATTTGTGTAAAAAGGACACACCACACCATCCCCAGGGTTTCTGGAGCTGAGAATTTAAGGATTTAGATGAAGTGACCAAATTTGTTTAACTATTTGAATTTTTGTTTTGGCAGCTGATGCTTTCCCTTCCTATTTGAGGGGAGGTAAGAAATCTCAGTGAACTTTAGTAATAATGTTTATGGACCCACATGTACAAGTTTCTCAGTAACCTTGAGGGTGGTGTGATGATACATGGGCCAGTGTGTTATTTCCTAAACAAAAAAAAATAGTAACTAAGCAAGTACCATTTATAAAATATGTGAAAATATTTCAAGGCATTGCAAAAGTGAAGTAATTGTCATGGCAGATGACACATTCCTCCAGATCTGAGGGGACGTCATCCCTGAGGATGATGATCATCATTCAGCCACCAGCATCCCTGTTAAATTTCTTCCCCTGTGTCTTGGGATTTGCTGTTTTCAGGACTACCTCCCTGTTACTGTTCTCTCAGGAGGCAATATCTTATCTTCCTCACTGAATCAGAAAAACCAGGTCCACCTCTTTCCCCAAAGAACTGCCATTGCATCCCAGCCTGGTAGGATAAAAATGGTTTTTCACTAGACTAAGAATTTCTAGAGGCAGTGCCCAAGGTTTATTTACCTTTGCCTCAGTAGTGCCCAATACATAGTGCTTATTAATACATGCTAATGAGTAGTGACTGCTTAGAGTAATAATAGCCAATATTTATGTGGCATTAAACATGGGTAGAATAATAGTACCAGTCAGGGTTAGAGCTCAAAGTCTCTGCAGTAAGATTTTCATTGGAAAAAAGGAAACCTAAAGATCAGAATGATTTCTGTATGTAGAATGACTGATTGTACAGTAGAGTAGTTCCCTACTCTACATAAATGCAAATATCAATATTTTAATCAAATTAGGTCATTTGTAAAATTTACAAAATGGTTCTTATAGAATTTTCTAACTCAAAGTACCCATATGACACATAAAATCTGGTTTACTTTCAATATATTTTTTCCAAAATCTATTAAATTAAAAAAAAAATTCTGCAAATTAAACCACACTCAAGGTAAAAATGAAATTAAACTAAGAAGTATCAAAATATTTTGGTAACAGAAGCTAGCAGTCTAATATGGATCTTCCTACTTCTCTCTTTTTGCTCATTTAAATGTATGTAAATCTCACCCACACAGAGGATATTTGTTTTGTTTTTATAAAAACAGAGTCAGGTAATATGTATTATTACTCTTCAATGTAGTTAATTTACTTAAGAGTATATGATGGGGCTTCCCTGGTGGCGCAGTGGTTGAGAATCTGCCTGCTAATGCAGAGGACACGGGTTCAAGCCCTGGTCTGGGAAGATCCCACATGCCATGGAGCAACTAGACCCGTGAGCCACAACTACTGAGCTTGCGCGTCTGGAGCCTGTGTTCCGCAACAAGAGAGGCCACGATAGTGAGAGGCCCGCACACTGCGATGAAGAGTGGCCCCCGCTTGCCGCAACTAGAGAAAGCCCTAGCACAGAAACGAAGACCCAACATAGCAATCAATCAATCAATAAATCTTTAAAAAAAAAAAAAGTATATGATGAACATTCATTTGGGTCCTGATAATTTTCCAATTTATCTTTTTAATAGCTGTATAGTATTCTGTAGTTTGTACCATTATATATTCAACCAAGAATGTCTCTATTAAATAAGATAAGCATCTCCTATGCCAATTAATCTGCTATTTCTAGGGATTTAAGCTGTTGCCTCTCATCTGGAAAATAGAGAAAGAAAAAGATGAAAGTCCACAGTTTCTCCTCACAGTACTATTTGCAATAGGTCCATGATGCCACCACTGAAATTAATGTGTTTTCTCAGGAGTAGACAGCAGAAGCAGAAGCCTGTGGGTGTTTATGAATTCCAGATGTCCAAACTCCCCCACTTCACATTTAAGCCCCTCTATACTAAGGCTCCCACCTCCCTGCCCATTTTTGTTAAAGAAATGTTTACATCTTAGGACATGGATAAAAAGAAAAGGAATAGCAGTTTGTGTTCCAATATCCAGTCCATCATTTTCCTGTCGTGGGCTCAGTCAACATGGCCATGAAGCATGGGCCATCTGGTAGGAGGAAATAATCTTAGAGATTACTGAGGGTAGGGCTAGTGGAACTGGTCCCGAAGAAGGCACTGTCCATTTCCTCATCTCTCCATCAGACCTGATATCTACTAGGTTTATTCTCATGGGCAGGGATATCTAGATAGTAACAATGTAAGTTTTGAGGGGAGAGTATCTTCATTGCTTATAGCAAGGTTCTTCGGGATTGAGCCTTGACCACAGCCATGGTGCGAGGAGTACGAAAGATCTAGCCCCTAAGTAGACTGGGAAGGGCATTTAAGATCTTAGCAGGACTGCAGTTCATTCAAGGACATGGGCTGCTAACAAAGAACTAGAGTTGGAGCTTGGTCATGGGAGACTGGGCACATACATTGGAGGCTAACATCCAGCTGTAGCTCTCTAAGTACACAGACCCCCCCCCCCCAAGGTTTGCCCTGGGTACAGTGGATGTCAGACTCAGGGTACAGAAGCTAATGCCAGTAACCCTCTTTTTGTTAGAACTCCACATCTAATACACACCCAGGCTTGGTTCTCACTGAGTCACAGGCTGGGTGGGGCTGGGCTTACAGGATGGATATCCTCAGTTCTTGCCTCTGAATCCAAGTAGGGCATGCATAGACTGATAACCACTTGTTTTTGCAGTGCTTCTGTGCATTGAAGCCTGGAGTTAAGCTAATAACTTTCTTCTCAGAAAAGTCAAATCCATACGTTCAGAAGGCGGTAGGCAGTAGAAGGAGACATTTTGTCACCTCCTTAGAGTGCCTAGACTTAATACAGCCCATTATTAATCCAGTAGATTTGTTCCAGGTGCTTTAACAGCTGAGATATACAAAAATCTGTGTCTCCTCATGCTGGTTACTGCTATATTTTGATGGGCAAGTCTTCCTACTTGGAAAAGAATGTCTGCAACTTACTGAGAAGTCTGAAGTGTAGAAAAGCCTAAACATCTTTCCATGTAAACATGTCCTGATCTGACTTTTAGCTGTGAAACAGTTGGTTATCATTACTGACTTCCTGTTTCCTTCAGGTCAAATTGTTGATATCCCACTATTTTGATCTATTTCCTTACTCTAGACTGGAAAAACAATGTCAGTAATTCTCTCCTCACCCCTGTCCCTCTTTTAAGCTTTGGGCTTTTAAAAAAATGATGATGGAGAACAGAATTTATGGCAGAGTTATTAGGGGTTCTTAGCCATGAAAGGGTTAGAGTTCCATTGCTAAAAATTAGTAATTATTTGATTTTCTTGTGGATTGAAAAATCAAATGGAATTAACTCTTTCTTGTCTTTCAGTTGTCTGGGTAGACTGACAACAAACAGCTAACTGTTCTGTGGCCACATAATCCCAATGGAGATTCGTTCCTTTTATCCTTTTATACTGCTTCTCCACCAAATGATGAGATTTTTTGAGGGACAGATATAAGTCCATTCCAATATGCAAAAAGTTAGTTATTAATATACCTTCACACCACACACCGTAGTGCAACCTTTAGTATAGTCGCCAGAAGCAGTTATGAGTGAAACACTGGAATGAAAAGTGAGTTCATGTAATTTGGTCTATGAAAAGCGTTCAGAGACAAAACTGCAGAGGTAGGTAAGGTACAAGCACTATTGCCAGACTGAGAGCTGAAAATTACAAAGTGTGGGAACAAAAGCAGCGGAACAGAAGCAGTAGAGAACAAAAGAGGTAAGAGTTCCCGCGGCCACTCAGCAGAACATAGGCTTGTAGGATGCCAAGAGGGGTTATGTCCAACTTAGGGTTCTGTGATCAGGTAAGTTTGAGAAATACTGAAATAAATGTCATTAAATAGATGTCCTTCCTGCAGTATCGCTTACTATACTAGTGTGCCCTATTAATCTCCAAGACAGGGACCAAGTATGGTCTGAAGGACAGTATTGCTGTAGGAAGATGTGATGAAATGTCTAAGAGAAAAGACCTAGGAAAAGAGTTCCCCATGCCAAGAGGACTAGTCTATAAGGTCTTAGAAAGAGGAGAGTGGAATCTCCACAGAACTAGCAATAACTGGACCCTAATTTTAATACACATAAAAAAGGACCAGAGCAAGAGAGGAGAAGGCCAGAGGAGGACAGGACAGGGCTGCCTATCCTGGCTTTGACTGGACCATGTTTTCCACATCCTTGGTGATCAAAGCTGAAATAACTTATCCAAGGGTGTACAGAATTAATAAGTGATAGGGGTGATACGGGTGTGTGTGTGGGGCGGGGAGAGGACACAGCAGAGCAGGGCAGAGACTGGAAACCCTGAATTGTTTGATTACAAACCTCAGTCCTGAACCATGTGGCTACACGTAACAAATTCAAGGAATGAAGGTAGCATACATAATATATGTCAGGAAGCTCAGGGGTAAGATGACCACATTGCCATGGGCCTAATTCCTGCATCAGGATGTGTGCCTCTTCAGATCCTCCGGCCTCGCTTGTCTCTGATTCTAGCCACAGCTGCGGTGACCAGTTCACAGCTCCAACTAGCCTAATGCGTGTCCAACCCACAGTACCTCACCAAGTGCCATTCCCACCCTGGATTTCTGTGTTGATGCTGTTGATACTTTCTGGGGAACTCAGGCTGAGGCTGTGGCTCAGCTATTTAGCAGGTTCTGTTTCTTGTTTATACACAGATACTTATGAATTCATAAATACATTCCTATTATGAAAAATCCCAATAGAGGTTCTGATAGGGGCCTGGTCATATGATAAACAGCAGCAATTTGAAAAGTCCTAAAAACTATCTGGTCACTAGACAGATACCAAGTCAGGCACACAGAGATATGCAATCAGGGTGGGTTATCCCATCAATATTTTGGAAACATGATTGTCTCACATTTTATTTTCCTGCCATTGGCTTATTTTAATTATTTTACATAAAAGTTTAGACAGTTGACTGTAAGGGATCTTTATTCAGAAGTTTCTCTCCTAACCTAAAGTATGATTAACCTGTAGGTAATAATATTAACTTTAATAATATTAATTTTACATCTTCAAAAATTTCAGTGAAAAATAACTTTGCCATAATATAATATTTTATCTCATATAACACCAACATCATATTTCTTCTCTCAAACTATGAGCTAACTGTAACATTTGTAGCTAGCACAGACATCGTTATTGATTTCCTGTCATTCAAACACAATCCCTTATTCTGCTAAAATTCCATTTTTTTCTTTTCTAATTTCTTCCCCTTTTTAATATTGGGTACAACTGTGTCATATTATTTGACCACTGAATTTGACAACAAAACAGTAACTCAAAACAATAACGAAAAACTTTGAAAGTTAAAAACACAACCACAAGGACCCCTACTACCAGTTTTTCCTACAGATAACTCAAGAACATTTGACACTTCTGCAAACAGATGAGCCTTATGTGACATATAATATGGACCTGGGCTCACTCAGAACACCAAACTGAAGGAATTCCAAAGCTGGAGACCTTATGGCAAAAATGTGTACACGATTATCTAAATGTAGAACTAAGGGTGATAGTTCTCGTCTGTTTGCTTGTCCTTGGCAGGGTCCTCATGGTTGCATTCAGCCTTCCAATCCTTCCCCTCAGTTCCAGTAGCTACTTATTTTGACACTGGGAAGGAATTAGGCCTTTAGCAATGCTCTGTCTCTCTCATACTTGGGGCTTCCTGACATGTTACGATGGACCCTATTTCTTTTCTTTTCTTTTTTATAAATTTATTTTATTTATTTTATTTTTGGCTGCGTTGGGTCTTCCTTGCGGCACGCGGGATTCTCATTGTGGTGGCTTCTCTTGTTGCTGAGTGCAGGCTCTAGGCGCACAGGCCTCGGTAGTTGTGGTTCGCGGGCTTCAGTAGTTGCAGCACACGGGCTCAGTAGTTGTGGCTCGTGGGCTCTAGAGCACAGGCTCAGTAGTTGTGGCACATGGGCTTAGTTGCTCCGCGGCATGTGGGATCTTCCCGACCTGGGCTCGAACCCGTGTCCCCTGCATTGACAGGTGGATTCCTAACCACTGCACCACCAGGGAAGTCCCCTATTTCATCTTTGTCCCTATTACACTATAGCATTATGGTCAGGACTAAGGTTTAGAGTCAAACAGTCCTGGATTTCTCATCTCTACCCCGTCATTTATCAGCTCTGTGTACCCTTGGTTAAGCTGCTTAACTTCTCTGAGCCTCAGCTTCCACATATGTAAAGTGGGAGTCTTTACACATATGTAAAGTGGGGGTCACCGTGAAGTTGAAATGATATCGTGTGCTGTAGACTACTAGGGTCCTGCATGTATACCCTGGGCCCTCGTTTATACACCCCAGACTCACTGAGAACACTTCTTGCTCCTTGCCTGCTTTCTGGCTGCAGCAGCATGGTTGGCTCATTCACAAGGCAAACTGGAAGTCTCCAGAAGTGATGCGTCCAGAAACAGCCTCTCATTTGGACTATCTCTGAGGTGTGTTCTACACTTTTCTAGAGTTCCCTGGCAGGATTGAGCTCTGTGGCCCATAGAAGTTAATTGCTTGGTAGTACCTCCTTCCTCTTCCTTCTGTTTCATTTTTCCTTCACTTACTGGTTTTCCTGGGATCTTCTTTCAAATAAATTACTTGCACTTAAATCCTTGTCTCAGCGTCTACTTCTGAGAGAACTCAAAATAAGATATGTGAAAGGCTCTTAGCCATGTGTCTGGCACATAATAAACGATGCTAGTTATTAATTCCAGAAGACATTTAGATATGTAAAAAAAAACCCAAGGAGCTATATTTTTGAAAACCACCTTCATGGCTGCCATATCTGCTACTCTGATTTTTCACCTTTTCTCTTGTTTAAAAAAAAAATCAGTTTTTGAAAACTTGTTTTGTAGTTAAACAGCACAAGCTTGTTCGACAGGCAAATCTGGGCAATGACATTGCCTGCACTAATATTTCTGCCCTTTAAAATCAAAATTTCTCACACTTATTTTGGTCTGGCAGTTCTTCTGAAGAATAATCAAGGCAGAATTTTAAATGTGTAGGTAAGAAAAATTGTATGGGTATCTAGCAAGAGCTCTCTATTTTACTGAAAGGGCTTCGTTTCCCCTTTTAGTGAACGCTGAACATTGATAGTATGTTATGATAAATTAACTATAATACTTCTGGAGGCCAACTGTCTCAGAAAAAATCAACAGTAACATCTTTGGCAAAATGGAAAGCATTAGATTCACACCTGTAACTCATTAATTTGGACCAAGGGTAGATTTCACAGAAAGCAATTACTAGGATGGGTGGAGTTCTTTCATACACAGTGTTTTGTTTTTTTTTTTAATTATAAGACTGTGTTGAATATTTTCTCTGACTATACCTGCACTCAGCAATATCCAGAACTGGTGGCCATAGATTACTTCAGTGTTTCTTTCTTTTCACACTGACAGGGAATGGTTAACTATTTATTACATCCTTAAAAAATTAGATTAGAAGAAAGGATGCCTCTCTCTTTCATCTCTTTATTCTTTAAGAGTGTAGCTCATTGTCAATTGAATAAAGGTGTAAGAAATGCACTAATTCCCTCTCTAATACAAACTTACGTGTAAGTCATAATTGGATGCTGCATGTGTGTGTTTTGAGTGTGTGTTTGCATATGTGGATGATTGTGTTTTGCTTCTGCAGTTGTTCAGTTGTTAACAGTTATCTATTTACACGCATGTCTTTAGTGATGAATAACTTAACGAAGATACTTGGATGGCTCTGGGTATTAAAATTTACCTGTCTCTTCTCAAATGTCATTCTTTACAGATTCCAGTAACATTATTACTAAATGATAAGAGAGTAGGGATTTAGTTTCTTCTTGCCTTGAGTCTGCTTTTATCTTTTCACACATATTTTAATATCCTTCTCTTTGCCTCTTCCTCTTCCTAATGAAGCAACATTTCTATATGTTAACTTTCAGGGTTGTATGTAAATGCAACTCATATTATTGTTGATAAATTAACATCATAATCAAATAGAAATTAAGCTCCTGTGATTAATCAATAAAACTCTATCGACCTGCTTTCACTCAAAATTGTTGCTCTTTAGCATTTTCGCTATAATGAGTTAATTGGCTTTCTATGAAATTTTAGAGGCTGTCCTAAATCCTGAAGGTCTATGATGTCTTTTCATTTTCTGAGAAGCCATTTGTCACTGTTGTTTCATACACAGGGGCTGATTCTCATTCCCTGGAAACAGTGTTGAAGGAGCTTTAGGATCACCTGCCTTCTTCTATTAACGAGGAAATCAAAGCCCAGAGGGTTTGTGAGATGTTCCCAGAGTCACAGAGCTAAGTAAGGGGCAGGACTTGAAGTAGAACCCACCTCTCCCATAGCCAGTCTGTTTCTCTTTAATCTAGTTCTTCTACTGGGTGTCTTGTGGCATTTCTGCAGGAGCTAGCTCATGCCTCCCCTCATCACGTCTGATGTAGTAGGATCACGGAGGTCATGGAATATTGGAGGGACTTGAGAGGTCTCCTACCTCTACCCCATTTGTACTTCAGAGGAAGAAACTGAGTCCAGAGAGTTGGAATGGCAAGAAATTCATATAGCTGATTTGTGATCTCATTACCTCCATTCTAGCTTTGAAAGGGTGGAGATTGGACCTGCTTTCAAAGCAGGAGCTGGGCTGTTTCCCCATCCAAGCTTAAGAGAGAACTTGCGATACCATATAAAACAGCTGTTCATTTCCATCTGGCACCAACAGAAGTGTCCTAGGTCATTTACACATTTCCCTTTCTCTATGATACAGGTTGGCTGGTTTATTTACATATCCCTGCTGAAATAGGCACTGCATGTTGGCTGAACCATAACTTATGGAGAAAAAGCTATTCATGTTTTATTATAATACATTCAGCGGCCCTTTACTAGCATTACGATTCAAATATGTGGCTCAGGGTTGTTGCTGGGGAAATACCAGCCAGTGAATTTGGCTTCAGCCCAGGGACTGTTCTGGCTGATGTGAGAGATGTCATTATGGCGGGGGTTCTATTGTACTCAGTTTGTATTCTAGTACTCTTGGTAGATGACTTTGGACTTCTCATCTTAAAAATTGCTATGCCTATATTGTTTGGGGAGGCAGTATTTTCTCTCTGCTGTCTTGGGTTTCTTTGTTTCTTAGATCATAGGTGAGAGTTAAGATGTACATCAACGTCTACCACATTATAAACCACTACATATAATACCTGTTGTAACATCAATGTCATACAACACACTCACACACAACACAGATCCATATGTTCTCACAGTAGGGGGAATGCATACTGGTCTTGCCATATTGTTATTTTCTTACATCTGTGCTTTATTTGACATCTTCCAATGCATTAGCATTATGGATTTTAAAATTTATATACAACATAGCATTTACATAATTTTAAATACGTTGATTCAAAATCATTTAAAAATATAATCTAGTAAGTTCCAGTGCCTCATTCACTGATTTACGTTAGCATCCATTTCTAAGTGTGTCATTACTTATTCATTAATTGAAGCCCTTTAGTTTTATATTCTGCTCTGGGCAACTGTGGTTTATTTGGTGCTTGTTACAGCCACTTTAGACAAGTAAATAAAATCAGATGAAAAACGTGAGCAACAGCTGGAAATAAACCAGTAGTTTCTGTTTGGGTTTGGCAGAGTGAGGCACTGCAGGGCTGCAGGGGAGAGACACCAGCCAGCACTGTTACACATTGTGAGAACAGGTTCCATGCCTCTGGGGGTTTGGTCGTTTATTTACTAAGGGTTTTCTTTGTCCATGAAAAGTGCCACCTGTGTGGCTGGGCAAGAATATAAAATAATTAAATCATTATCACAAGGGTAATAGCATATGTCTTTCTGGCTTAGCTGTGATAAGAAAACCTTAAACAGAAAGACATAAAACAATGTCGAGTGATATGAAAAGGCTCTTTGAGAGGCTTATTCTTGTTGTTATTTTTAATTTTCTTTCGCTAGTATGTAGTTCAAGTACATGATAATTCTAGGGAATTACCAGTCTTTTTCAGACCACCCGGGAGAACAATGCTTTGGCAAAAAGTAAAGCCTTTGTCTTGTAGTAACTTGCTTCTGACTGCTAAGCCACACTTGTTTTGGTAAGTAGGTGCCTTCTAAAATGTCTGTGTGGTTTAGCATACTGGGTTTATTTCTTTGCCCTTCCAAGGGAGTATGGACACATTATTTTTAAAAAGACTGTTAGTGTCTGATCATTTCAATAGCATATTTATAGTAACTGCACTGCAGTTTAACCTTATTAAAAATGAATTATCTATTTGTATACTGTTCCTTCAATAAACAGTTTCACTTCTAGGATGATGAGGGGGAAAAAGATCATTAAAGTTGGGAATTCCTGTTGCAAGACTATTAAAATTAGACAGTTATGTCTAATTATCTAATTATAATTTTGCTAACTGGTAACGTTCTTGCTCTGATTAATTGTTCTTTTCTTCCAAGTTATACTCACTTTGGAGAAATCAGGTTAAACCATAGCATATGAAGCCCTCAAAATTGTCTATTGACAGATATCTTGATCTCAGAAACTTAAATCATCTTAATGCTTTCTGGAATAAACCAGGAATGAAGGAAGGGTAAAAGAAAAAAAATTTTTTTCCTAAATTTCGTTTCTTCTTTCATCAGAGGAACTGTACTCTTAAAACTAGGGGTAGGAGCCTGTATTCTACTGTTTGGTTCATGTCTTAATCGAAGAGTTAGGCACAATCTAAACCCAGTGTTATTTATGTTTCCATTAAAAAAAAAGGATGATATATTTGGCCTGGATTCTTCAAATCTGTGTGTTAAGAATATCTTAAAACAGTGGTTCTCAAACTTTATCATGACTAGAATCACCTGAAGGGTTTGTTCAATTCCAGATTGCTGGATTCCATCTCCAGAATTTCTGATAGGTCTGGGTGAGGCCCCCAAATTTGCATTTCTAACAAGTTCCCAGGTGATGCTCTTGTTGCTGGTCTCTTGGACTACACTTTGAGAACCAATGCCTTAAATCAAACAGTCCATTCCATAAGTGAACAGTCAGGCAACATACCACATACTGAGAGGTATTTTCTGGGTTATGGGAGTATGGGTAATTTGGTACTTTCACTTTTCTGTATTCTCCACATTTTCTACAAGGTAAAAATAATACATATATGATCAGAGAAAAAGAACTTTCTAGAAGAATGCTTGAACTAGTAATTCATTAATCTATATTCACCTTCCCCTTCTGAATGGAGAATGTGGTGATATAGATGATTCTGTCTCACCTCCTGACGCAGACATTCTCTTCCGTGTCTTCTGAGGTGGCTTTCACTCAGCAATCACCAAAAAACTGCTTGGTTCCTATTAGAATGCAGTTCATTCCAATTGTGCTAGAACTTAGTGCAAGGAATGCTGCCTCCCCAGGGATTAGCAAAGCACTTCATTATACTTTAAATATGTTCCCTATTTTTTTTTTCTCTCAACCCCCATTCCCTCCCACCTACCCCAGGTTACAACCCCCAAAGTTCTATGTTGACCTATATGCTATTGGGAAAAAGGGTCTGGTGGGCAAATGCTGGACAACAGTAGGCTCAGAGATTGAGAAATTCTGTTCTCCCTTTAGGGACCGTATTCATTTTTGACAAATTTGCCTCACTCAGACAGAGCTCCTTAGAAGAAATCAAACAAAACTACATACACCAAAATAAAATATGCCATCACATAAAAAATGCCAACACAATTTCAGCCATTTCTTTTTGTGTTTCTCTTTTAAAAACCTTCTCCTAGACACCTTTGCTTTGTATTTTTAGGTCAGATTTTTAAGAACAAACTACATATAACATCCTAAAAAAAACTTTCTAAAATCTTGGGTTCTTTTATTTATAACTGTTAGAGGCATGTGAGGGGAGGGGGTTGGTTAGAGAGAATAAAGGTTATAACCTGCCCTGTCTGTGGAGACAGTGATTTTAATTACATTTAATTCCCATTCACTCTGTATGTTACTTGATCCACTCATTGGTTTAAAAGCATATTGATAAATACAGCCGTGGCTTAACCTCTTGCCCTTCCACTCGTCTAGAATTGCATCCAGGCTTAAGTGAGTTTGCCACATTGAGATGTCATACTTTGTTACTGATGAGAAAGTACTGAGACCCCTGCTAGACAGTTGTGCCTATGTTTTTTAGAGGAAAGTCCATATTCCATTATCATGATAAATAAATAACTTGTTGCAAAAGGTTTTCAAGATGTTGGCTTATAGTCAAACTATAATTAATAGCTTGAAAAACCTCAGTGTATCCATGCTTCTCACATACATGTTAATGGCTATTCTCCTTCAAAAATGCCTTAAAATGTGTCAGTAAATATTTGCCTAAAAATATTTAACTTACTTGCTAAGTTAGTAATTATCAAAATAAATACTGTATCTGACATAGGCACGTATATGTAATATCGTCCAGTCGAGGTTGGGCCCACAACTTTAAGTACATATTTTTAAAATACACTTTTCTTCAGAAACCAGGATACAGTAGAAATTTAAAATATTCACATATTTTATGAACAAATGCATGAATTCAAGCAATGAGAGCAGATCTATAATCTCAGGCCCTTCAAAAACACAGTTTCCTTTTTTTCTGTGTTTCAGTAATTTGTTTCCAAGTGATATGGAAATGTCTACTTTTACTGGTTGGTGGTGTCAGTATGAGAGGGGTGTCAAATCTGGCGGGAAAGAAGTTTAAAAATAATATTAAAAAATAAGTAACTGTGAAGAACAGTTATTCTAATATGAAATCCTTTTCCATAAATCATTCAACTCCACATAAGCTTTAAATACACTTATGCTGAATTGGATTCTGACCCAGAAAGCAACAAGGGAGATTGTTGGAGCAATTGACAAAATAGGGTGGTAGGGTAGTACCAATATCAATTTCCTGACATGGAGGGTTGTAAGGTGGTTATGAGGGGAGTGTCCTTGCTTTGGGGAAATACAGACTGGAACATTTAGGAGTGATAGGGCATCAGGTCTGCACTTTGTAGTAAGTTAGGTAAACGTAATAAATTATTTAAAAAAACATGCAGTATACAGTTACACATCAACTGCTGCAGTGTTTCTCAGATTCTTTTTCTCATGGTATTTAGTTTGAATCTGTGTGTCATAGTATTCAATTTTATAATTAAACAGTTTGCACAAACTCTTGGTCGTATAACATTTTGAGTAGACAATTTTGGCTTTGAATAAAGAAAACATAAGAAGAATCATTTCTTCTCCTACCACTTTGTGTTATATGACCATTAACAGGAAAGACTGATGGATGTCTGTTTTCACCAATGGATTGACTTTTTTTTTTTAAGTCTTTATTGAATTTGTTACAATATTGCTTCTGTTTTACATTTTATTTTCTTGGCAGAGGCATCTTAGCTCCCTGCCCAGGGATCGAACCCACACCTCCTGCACTGGAGGTGAAGTCTTAACCACTGGACCACCAGGGAAGTCCCTGGATTGACTTTTTATTTGCTATAACTCTTCTGGGTTTCTAGTTCTAGAATATAGATTATAATTTCAAGATCTAACGAAGGTACTTAATTGCATATAGTATTGCTCTTTTTTTTTTTTTCCTGTTGGGCAATACATTTTTACTTTCTAAATTCTCTTTGTTATTAAGGTGAAAATTAGATAATTGTTGCTTTCACAAAAATCATAATAGATAAAAAAGAAAACAATGTATTTTCTCACACATGCATCAAATACCAGGGTTCTGGCTCATAAATCAGGAAGAGCACAGAAAGATACAACTGGAGTCCTTCCTAGTTCCACTGTTACAGCCAAAATCCTGACATTCAGGCATATTTACAAGACCCATGTTTCAGTAAGCCCTTATGTGCTTCGAGTGGGCTGAAAAGAATGTGAAATAATTTTACATGACAACTTTTTCAGAAGGCTGCATGAGGAAAATGGCACCCTCCTTGAATAAGAAAATCATCTTGGCTTGTATAATAACCACTTCTTTCTTTCCTTTTGGTTAGGCATATAACAACTTTGCAAGATTTACTTTGGAACTTTTGTAGACTGTTATCAGCACGTTGGTTTTGAGGGTGAGATTTGCCTCACTGCTGTAGAGCTGTAATACTTGCATCATCCTGATTTGGGACTGAGGCTGGCTCTTGACCCTTTAGATTCTCCTCTAAACCAACACCAGTGCAAGAACAGCCCTGATATTAGGGAAAATGATGAAGCTAATGGTAATTAAAGCACCCACCCACCATTTAATGAGTGTCTACCATAGTTTAAGTGCCTTACATTCTTGATCCAAACAAATCTTCAAAAATGCCCTTAAAGATAAGAATTATTATTTCCATTTTACAAATAATGAAACAGGCTCAAAAGGGCTAAGCAGCTCACCTAGCATTGCAAATAGTAGTGATGGATGAGAAATTTGTCCATCCTATCTAACTCTGGAACCTGTGCCTTTTTCAGAAAACCTGCCCAAAGTCAGAGGGGTAACAAATGGGTACTGGGCTGGGTGAGAGAAGTTATAGAAAGAGAGCATTTGGATTTCAACTAGACGGCAGATTTTGCTGAGTGCAGTAGAGTGGAGAAGCACTGACAAATCCTCTGATATGAGGGCAAAGAACTTTGCTAGCTATCCTAATAATGACGTGTAATTCTGATGCCATTTTGTTAAAGGCTCTGCTTCTTTAAATTTCTGTCCACTTCGCTTAGTGGTACCTGGAACATGGTAGGTGCCTGTGAAGTCTTCATCAAATAAAAAAGTGAATAAATGAAGTAATAGAAGAGTAACTTATATAACAGCACCTCACTACTCTTAGTGACCAGAATTAAATAATTAAATAGTTTGAAAAGTTAGGGGTGGGGGATTACCAGTTAAGATTTCAAGACAAGTTTAATTTTTTTTTTTTTTTTTTAACTGCGGTCTGGATGAAGGGGCCTGGGGAGGTAGAAAGGTTTACAGAGAATTAGGAACAATTTTTTAAAAGCTCTGACCTAATGAATTACATTTTTAGGCATTTCTTTAATAAAGAAATAGACATATACAAGTAGTGATTATCTTCTTTCTTCTTTTCAAATTAGTTGTATTTTTTCTTTCTTCGTAGTTGGAAATGCCTTGTTCCCACAGATATTATGCCTGCTGATTTTATATTACTTAAGTCTCATGTTTTTTTCTTTAATTGTTAAGCCATTCTTACCTAATTTCAATCATAATGGAATCATTTTCACGCTCCTAAATTAGTTTATTGGAGTTTTCCCCCCAAGCCATCTTTCCTAGCATAATTAACTTACATAAATCCACCCTTTGAGTTTTGTTTTCTCCCACAGCCTTCGAGCCTGGTCATCAAATTCTCCTGGACACTTTTATCTTCCCATTCAAAACCACTTCCATTTACATTCTCCGTGGCTTATGAGGTATCATGCACTCCATATGAATTTGGAAGCACCATATTCTTCTGCCTTCTGGGAAGATTTTTTTCATCAGTTCCAATAATCATTGTCAGCAGAAACTATCAAGATTGTCATTAAACTATTTGCTAAAAGGAGATATGCCTTCTTAAATGTCCTTTATTAAAAACCTAGATTCCTTTTCTACAGGACCGGAATTAAAGCAGACCATGAACACAATCCACAAGGTGTGGTCTCATGGCTCTGCCAAGATCTCAGCTTTCTGCTTTCCCCATGGAGAGTTAGAAACCAAATATGCACTGGTATGATTGGTGAAGCAATGATGTCCTAAACTGTATTCACATTAATTTCTGGTTTCACAGAACTTACAACAGGTTAAGCCGCCAAATGATAACTTTCTCCAGATGCTAGGACGTATATGAATTCTTTATTACCTAGCAAATAAATACTGTAGCATAAAAATAATCAGTATTTTCTCTAAACAGATCATATTTCCGAATTAATTTCTGAAAACATTCTTAGCAGGACAGTTTATGGAGAGTTGGGGCCTTCCGGTGTCCCTTGACCTTTGACTCCTGTGCAGCAGAGCAAATTGCCCTCCCCATTCCTCATTTACCTTCCATAGGACTGAGTCATTGAAGAATATTTTTAAACAACATCTTGTGTTCCCAGAATTTGTTACATTTGTAAATTTAATTTCATGTAAAAAATTTTTAAAGAATATTTTTTTAAAAGAAAAATGCTCCACGCAAATGGTACAGTCAAGTCCAAACACTATATAATTTATATCTTTACCATTTGACTTCTGAGTCTTCTTTCTCAATATTTCAGTTCCTGAGATTTCATGTGATATACCTGATACTAATTACTCAAGTGTCATGCAGATGGCAGAGGGATAAAATGTTTTCCTAGAGGGCTCTTTAAAAATCGTAGCTTCAGAGGCAGGGTTGCTCTTGTTTCATACTGACAGGGATAGCAGATTTAATAGATTCCCTGGAGCTTTTAATCACATTATAACTCTTTCTGTGATGGTCAGTTTTGGGTCCACATTATGTGACCTGACTTTCAACTTGTTTGAACTGCTGTCATGCTGCTCAGGAATTGAGGGCTACTGGATAGTTCCGTTGTTTTCCAATTGGGAAGACAACAATCCCGCATGAAAACTTCTGACAAGGTCCAGAATTGTGCTCTTTAAAGCCAAACTGAGTCAGACTGATAACCTGGAAACATCTTTACCTGCTTAAAGTAATGGGGCTGGAATGCCTTATCATAACGTAAATCTGTGTGGCTTTGCTCTACAGTAACAGTGTATCTTTCTGTCTCCATCATTCATTCCCTGAGGTTGAAACTGTTATCACGGTGTTCCCTTCTCATTAGCTTGTGTTGCTTGTCGGCACTCCTGCGGAAAGCACAACATCTCCTAAATGCTCTCCCCAGACCCAGTGTGTGGTATTTAAATTAAGGAAGCTCAGACAAGTCTGAAAGGAACTGAAGTATTGCATCCAGCCCTGTCGATCCACTGATTAAAATTCTTGCCAAGACTTACATTATGCACAGCTTCCTTATTTTGGCTGTAAATTTCACTGCAAATTTTTCCAGTATAAGAAAGTTTGTACTTTTTATTTCATAAGCCCACATAATAAACACAGCTTTCTTCAAAGCCGTCTGAGGTGTTGGATGCGTTTGCTATGTTAAATATAGGGCTCCTTTGTGGGGGAAGGCACACGTGGCTCACTTTAACTTCTCCCACAAGCATTTTAGATGGGGCAAAATGGTTCCGCTGGGGAAAAGGAAAGTAGCCATTTCGATGAGCTGCAGGATTATCCCAGCCATGGCTTTATCCTCTCTGAAGTTTCTTTTCTGTGAACTTGAAGAATGAACAGAACCTGCTTTATCAGCACGGAGAGACCTATTTACTCCTCCCACGCGGCCTCCACCGCTTGAGCTACCCGTTTTTTGATTTTTAATGGGTGAGTATATGAAGTAAAAGTTCTCACCAAACAGACCCTTCTCTAGCAGAAAAAAGATTGTGACATTTTCTTCACATTCAGCTGCCATTCTGGGGAGACACCCCCAGTGTGTCCATCAAGGAACAAATAGATTTAGAAGGAGTTTATCTAGAAGAGGCCGTAAAACAAGGGCTTTGGACCTGGTGACTGGGCCTGGACTTGAAAAAGGGGAAGGAAACTGAAAGTTTTGCTCCATTGACTTCTGGAAATGTATTTCCCCTTGTAGTAGTCTTGCAGGAGGAGGGCATCTTTGAGGATCTGCAGATGGGGGGCCTCAATTGACATTCAGATAACCTAGGCCTAGGACGTGGGGACTGAATGTCCATTGCAGGTCTGATAGCACCAGGGCCCTCCTGTAGATTCCATGGGAAAATTCCTACTTTCATTTCCAAAAGAAATAGTTCTGAAATTCTTTCTTTTTTCCTAAGTAGAAATATTCCCTGGCAAAATCTGATCTCCATTTATTTAGAAATACTTTAGATGCATGCATGGAAATGCAACTTTAGTTATAGAAATCACATATGACAAAAGCACTATTCATTCTGCTCTCTTATCAGTTTAAGTTAAATACTGTTTTTTAATGCTAAGATTTAATTTGCTATATGGTGCTCTTTTTGCTCTTTGAGAATTTTTTTAAAAATTATTTATTTATTTATTTATTTATTTATTTTTGGCTCTGTTGGGTCTTCGTTTCTGTGCGAGGGCTTTCTCTATTTGCGGCAAGTGGGGGCCACTCTTCATCGCGGTGCGTGGGCCTCTCACTATCGCGGCCTCTCTTGTTGCGGAGCACAGGCTCCAGACGCGCAGGTTCAGTAGTTGTGGCTCACGGGCCTAGTTGCTCCGCAGCATGTGAGATCTTCCCAGACCAGGGCTCGAACCCATGTCCCCTGCATTAGCAGGCAGACTCTCAACCACTGCGCCACCAGGGAAGCCCTGAGAATTTTTTACTAACATATTTCTATGAGAGTTTAGAATTTTTAAGGCAAGGTCTTTATCCCTGTAGGCGCATACATTGAATTTTTTTTACTGAAAAGAAATTAGGAAATTTTATCAAATTTATGAACTACTATAAGCTGCACTGGGTAGTTTTTTCCAATTTAAAAAACTGTCAAGTTATGAAATACAGGGAAAAAAAATAGCCTTTTGGTAAAAGTTAGTCAACTCTTTTTTTTTAAATCAGAAAAAAAAAAAAAAAATGCCAGAAAGAAAGTATAATTTTATTGCATGGCAGAATTATCAAAATGTTTTTTGGCCCTAAGTTTTTTCTTCCCATAAGATTGTTCCTCAGAGTTCCTTCTGCAAATAATAATGGGAGAAGAGAAAGTCAATGTTTGGATTGGGGCAGTAAATGCCATCTTCATGTGTGCACTTTGGAGAAAAGGGCTGCCTTCTGGGACCTACAGATATCCTGAGTCATTAGTCCTTTTAAAACTATGGAAAGTAAAGTGAGTGGCTGTTTTACCCAAACAAAGATTCTCTCTTGTGTGTGTCAGGATTTTATGTTTCCACAAATACATATATGCAGACAGGCTTTTATCATTTTCCTCTAGACATCCAGGTGAAAGTTCACAGAGATTTCTTTTTCTCTCATGCAGATTTTTAATCCTTTTTCACCTCACCTAAATCCATTAGCATTTCCTGGAGCAGATGGGAGTATGAGCCACAAAATGACATATTTACTTTTTTGTAGGAAGAAAATGAGAAGAAGAGATTCTATAACACGATTGAAGTTTAAAAGCTAAATTCCTTTGGGAAAGATTACCTTTCTCCATGGCTCTCATTTTCTGATAAAACAAATGAAGTTGTCTCCAAGACACCTGTTAATATTGACCTACCTCATCATCCCTACTTCTGAACTTATGTCCCCAGCTACTGGGAATTTTCTGATAGAAGAGGAAGTATTTAAGTTGACTCATTTCTTATTTCTTGGAAAGAGAGAGGTCTCCCTCCCCCGTGTTTCTGCTTGACCTGCTCTCTGTTAAGAAGACTTCTACAGAAACAAGGGCACAATCTATGCCTTTAACCCAGGCAAAGCCACTCTCTAGAAGCAGGTCTATTACAGCTGCTCAGAGAATACAGTTATTATTTCTTCTTTACTTAAGGTCAAAATTTCCATTAATGCTTAGACTCCATTAACATCAGATTTGAAGATTATTTTGAGGAATTATTCTTTCAAGGGATATAGTGTTAGGACCTGCCTTTTCACATTTCCTTGAGAAGAGTCTCTGCTTGGGTGGAGGAATGAGGATGCCCTTGAATAAAAACTGAGTTGCATATTTTTTCTTCTCAAGCAAACTTACCAAATTAAAAAAAAAAAGTGTTACTGAGCTGTTGAGGCACCAGCTAATACGTTCTCTGCCTGAAAATCCCTGTCGTCTCTGATGGCAAATTTATGCTTATTCAGAGTGTCTCTGTGGACTTCCAGAGAAATATGATCCTCATTCTCTTCTCTGGGGCCTTTAGTAGCATTTACCTTGAGTAAATCCAGCCTTATTGCTGATGGAAATATCCCTCCCTGGTGAGAACTGATGAAATATAAGCTCTCCTAAGGTCAAATGGCTGCCAGACTGGCACATTCTAGATTCTTCTCACTGCCCTTCCTTCTTTAGTCTGGTCAATACTGCCCTGGCCCCTCCAGTGAAATGTCAGGAGTTTTACCAACTCTTGTTCCCTTTCCAGTGTTTTGTCAGCTCAGAATTTCCTAGTAATTAATACTTCTCTAATGGTCAAAGAGAAGGTCCTCATCCAGAATTTCAAGGAACATCCTTCAGCTAAATTAAAATATATGCCTACCACATTTAAAAATGGAATTGGGCTTCAAGTTACAGAAACCCCATTCCCCACCCCAGATACTAGCTTACACGAGACATATGCATTAGCAGAAACTGAGAAGTAGTTCAGGACTAACGGGACACCTCCACAGATGCCATCAGAGATTCAGGGACCTACCAGCTCTTCTTTCTACCATACCAGAATGTAGCCTTTGTTCTCATGCTCACTATGATGGCTACTGAAGTCTGACCCAGTTTCAGTCTCATGCAGGAAGGTGGACGAGTGGGAAAGCCAGATGATCACCCTCATCATCATCACCATCATCGTGATAATAGTATAAAAAGATCTATGAGAGTAAGCCGTCTGTAATGAGCTTTCCTAGAAGCCCACACAATGGCTTCTCCTTCCATCTAAATTGGTTACACATATCTTTTTCATCTTTGAAAGAGCTGATGGCAAATTATAGATTTTAGTTGGTCATATAGCCACCCCAGTCAATAGAGGGATTCTGTTAGTAGGGAAAATGAAAACTGATAGTGTGTAGGCAACCAGTAATCCATGTCAAAATGACATTTTCTTGATCAAGAAATTTTTTAAAGAGATAGCATGGATACGTGGAAGGAATACTGAGTTAGGTCGTAAAATAATTTCTTTACCATGAAATTAGCATCAACTAAATATATCTTTATCATAATCTGAGTAAGATTTTAATCAATTGGACTTTTTACTCTCAAAACTAATGATGATGACACAGAGCTCATTAATTCATATTTTTTCAAAAAAAAAAATTGGGAGGTCTATTGTAACTATTTCTGAGAAATATTCTCTTATCCTCACTTGGGAATTCAGGTTCTACAGGAGAAACAAAAATCACTGTTTCTTGGGTATCTGCACAATTAGTTAGGTCCTAGATGCTAGGAGATTAGAGGTATCTCCTGATTTTTAAAGATCAGTCACTAAACTTTTGGATTAGAGATGAAGACAGTTAGATGTGTGACCTTAGGTAAAAATTGCTCCAGGTTCCTGGGCTGAGAAATGTGTAAATGTTTATTCTATTACCTTCACCATTTTCTCCTGGGATCACAGTCCATGTCTCAGTGTCAAATTGACTGGAAAGATAAGGAGGTTCATAACAGAAGTTAATTTTTAAGTCAGCCCAAGGCTGTCTCAAATCACTGAATTCCTCGTATCTGTGAAGCTTCAAGATGTGGATCTTCTTGTTGTTGTGTTGTATTTTCTCACAGATATTTCTTCTCCTCCCTAAAGGGAACACTGATGCTATTCAGTACCTGACACATAAATCTTTCATGCAGGCTACAGGTGACCTCTAATGGAATCAGCTTTTCACCTGATTACTTCAACTATATTGTTTTTCTTTCCCAAGAGTTGAGGGCAGCTATTTAACCTTATTCCTTTGGGTCTTCCCTTGAGAGTAGATTGTTGTTTTATATTTTTCCTGATGATAATGGCTAAGTATATCAGTTAGCTCTTTCTGTGTAACAAACCACCCCCAAAGTTTAGTGGCTTAAAATAACAACTATTCATATAACTCATAATTCTATTGGGTTCACCGTAAGCTGGGCAGTTCTTCTCATCTTAGCAGGGCTCACTCATGGGCTTGTAGTCACTTGCCAGGAAAGTTAGTGCTGGCTAGTCTAGGGTGGCCTCAGTTTGTTTCTGTTCCAGGTGGCTTCTTATTTTTCACCAGGCTGGCCTGGGAGCTGAGCAGGTTCCAAGTGAGCAGAAACGTGAAAGGCTTCTTGAGACTTAGGACTAGAACTGGCACAGATTCACTTCTGTCTTATTCTACTGGCCAAAGCAAGATGTAAGGTCAACCTAGATTCAAGGTCAACCTAGATTCCATCTCTTGATGGGAGAAGCTGTAGAGTCACACTGCCAAGGGCATGAATACAAAGGTGGGACTAGTTGCTCTGATTCTCTGTGCATCAATTGCTGTGGTAGAAAGATCTACCACACTAAGATTTTTTAAGCACTTATGCAGGCTAAGCTAAGCACTGTACAAATGTCACCTCATTCAATTCTCATAAGACCCCTACAAGGTAGGTGCTAATATTATACCCATTATATAGATGCAGGAACATCTAAGTGATAGCAACTGGCAGTTTGGTTCCGGAGCACTCTTAATCCCCACCTCTGTTGACTCCAAGTTTTTTAAATTGTCCACCTCTTTCAATACAAATTTATTGAGTGTGCACCTATATGTATATGTGTGTTTACTTATAAATTATATACAAATACTATTGTCTATCTATATGTTAAATATTAATAAATTTGAACTCCATTCTTATCTGTTTAGATAAAATTTATGACTATCAATAAATGTTTGAATATATTCTTCCATTCCCTGTATGGACATCTTGTGACCTTACTTTGGAGGCCATGCACCTAGGACCTCTTCATGCCCAAGGCATTTCATGATCATCATATCTATCTTTGAGTGAAGCAGTGTTTAATCAAAATCCTACTTGGTACTGGATTTCAGTTCTAGTTCCTGTTAATATTGTTGGCTCTAAGTGCAAACTGTTATGCAGTGAACACTCAGATTACTCACCGTAGACCAAACTACTCACCACTCTTGGGAACTTTGTTAAGAAAGCAAGATAGTATGGAGGAATGATTCTCAATGTTCTCAGCTGGCTGTGTGCATCTATATTACCTGTGGAAAATATTAAATGGAGATTCTAGGTCTCACTGCTAGAGAGACTGATTCCATGGATTTGGGGTCGGGTCTAGGAATCTATATTTTTCTCAGACTCCCCAGGTGATACTGACCACACTTTGAGAGCCATAAAACTTGAATTCATATCTGCCACAGGGAGATGATTCTGGGTGCCTATTTTTGCACTTATTGAATTATTTCAGCTATAAAATTGGAAAAGTAAAATTCCAGCCCACCTTGAAAAATTGTTTTAATTAAATTTGTGGTGGTTTTGTCAAAGGTCTTTAAAAATGTAACACATTAGCATGTGAAATATCCCCAAAAGTTTTGCTGATCTATAAAAAGACGTATTCTCCGTACTAAAATATTCTACATATTTTCAACTACATTTTATTTTGGTCGGTGAAAACCTAGCTCTGAGCATTTCTGTTCTAGTCACTTGGTTCCCAAGGGAAGGGACTATGGTTTATACTTCTTTGCATGAATGGCAGTAGGAGAGAGTAGGGATTAAAAACTCAGACTTTTAAATTTAGGCAAACATGGGCTCCGACTCCAGCTGCGACATAATCTTCCACTAATTCTTTAACTTCTACTTCTTTATGTGTTAAATAGTCATTCTAGTAGATCCTACGTGTACAAATTTTTATGATGATTAAATGTAATAGCATAACCAACATCTATTGCCTACTTCCTATGTGCCAGGCCTTATTCAAAGTACCTGTCATGGAATAACTAATTTCCTTACAAAACCCCTGTGATTTTGAATGAGGGTCCCCAGTTTACAGATGAGAAAATCAGAACATAGGGAGCTAGAATGGTGGCACTAGGACTCAAGCCTCTGCCTCCAGAATCATCTTCTTTCCACTTTGCAATACCACCTCTCATAAGGTGAAAGGCTTGTAAGTCACTTTGCACCCTGGAAGGCACTTGGTAAATCCTCAAAAGATGTGACGTATTATTATCATTATTGGATCCCCTCACAGCTTCTTGAAGAATGCTGTGTACAAGGTAGTTTAATAAATTTATGTTGATTTGATTTAGAAAGAACTCTGTTGTATCCTCTTGAGCTTCTAAGGGATATATTCAATGAGAGAGCCTCTTATTTTCAGGCTAATATGATTTGTGTGGCAGCTTTTAGATTAAGTTACTGTCTTTTATTTACAGAAGAAGATTAAATGAATATGTGCAGATCTAAGAACTTCAGAATCCCCCTTGCTAAACACCGTTTAGAAAATTGTCTTTGTAAGACAAGGGAGAGACCTCATAGGGCCAATTTCTAAAATAACTGGATTTCACTAAATTGTGCTTTTAGTATTTTTTAAAACATGTTTTTAGAACTCTTTCCTGGTTCTTTTTTTTTGCTAGCTGTTACATTCACTAGTCCACCGTATCTGATGGATTCCTATTCAGTGCTTTATGGCTTTCTTTTTCCTCCCCTATTGTCAGCATCAGTGCGTTCATTTGTGTGTAAAATGGGGAGCTTTACCTGAGGAATGCCAGAGAGGTGGCTTGGAATCCATGGGTAAAATAAATCCTAGGTCAGAAAAATTAATGTGGTTTCCTATCCCATCTCTTTTGTCTTTATTTTAGCTATTTAAATAGTGGGATAAGACTATCCTATAAAACATTCCCAAAGTCTAAACAACAAGGTAAAATTGACAAAAGTAAAAAATAATTTCCGCCAAGCACAGCTGAAATCCATCTTTCTACCCCACCCTCAGACGGTCTAATTCTCTAGGCTATAGTGTAAGAAAACTTAGCTAAGATGGCCTAATTAGTAGGGTTAGGTCTTCTGAATTTAGCCTTTGTTAGGTTACTGGAGGAAATATGCTGGGAATTAAAGGCCCTTGCCATAGTTAACCATCTGCCTGCAAGCGTTCTGGCCTGGCTGTCAGGATGGTAAATGACAGGTGTGTCGGTACAGCAGAAAGCCTGGTCTTTGGAAGAAGCTGCAGCCAGACTCCTCGTAGCCCTGACGAAGAGCAGCCCTGGGGGTGACCTCAGTGTTCACTCCACTCCTAGCTGACCATACCACGGGCAGTTTTGAGGCAGCCCTCAGCCTTTATCTTCTACTAGTCTGGTTTTGATCACAAAGTAGGAGGAACAACTATTTGAGTTAACAGGACAGTCTGGCTTTGGTTCACCCAGACCTGAGAGTCTAGCATGATAGTGGGCATACAGAAGGAAATGAACATGGCCCAGATAACATGTTCGTTCTAGTACTAAAATCTGAATATTTTGCATAAAAGTTTTAAAAACTAACAGTAATCAGCCTGAATGAAAATTACCATTGTAGTATTTACAACAGATGTAAATGTATTAGTCAAGGCAAACTGCTGTCACAAACATTCCAAAATCTCAGTGGCTTTGCATAATAAAAGTTTATCTAATACTGATTCACCATCCAGTATGGGAAGTGGGGATGGGGTGGAACTCTGCTCCACAGAATCATTTAGGGATTCAAGCACTTGCCATGTGGTTGCTGGACCGTCTCCTGGGGCATTGGAGTCTTGCCCGGGAGCCTCGGCATGCAGCCTGCAGACAAGGCAGATCAGGCGGAGGGTGTGTGCAGGGATTTTAGGGATTGGAGTAGAAGTAGTTACATCACTTTTAGTCATACTCCTTTAAACTGAACCCAATCTCATGACCACACATAACTAGAAGGGAGGCTAGAAAGTGCTGTCTAGCTATATGCCCAGGAAAAAAAATAATAAATGGGCTTTGGTGACCTATGTATTTATGGACTGCAGTTTTCTTTTTGCCTGTAGGATACAAATTTGGTAGGCCAAGAGGCAAAGATAGTCTTATCTCTCTGGAAAATTGTGTTCAACTTTCAGACTTTTGATCTTGGATTTTTTTTTTTTTAATTGTAATTAGGTTTAGACATTTTGGGTTGGAGTGAATGCATTGTGATTGTGTCAGCATGAATGTTGACTGTTGGTCCTCCATCTCCTCTCACCCTGGGGTGGGGGAGATGGAAAAAGTGCTACTGTGTTGAATCTCACATCGGCCACTATTGAGCTTGCTGCCTTTTCAGCCTGACCCTAGGTGAAACTAAAGGAGCACTTTTTCCAGCAGGCTGCACCAGACCTGAGAGAAGTGGATGAATTTTCAGATTCTGTGAATTGTTAACACTTCTAATATAGAAGCTCATCATTAGATTTGTGACTATAACCTTGTGGCTGTGTAATTACTTTACTTTTTAATTTCTGATTCTTTGGCTTTAAAGTAGCTTAACCACTTCTTCAGTATTATTAAAAAAATAAAATAAAAAGCTAGACTGCTTTTCCTCTCAGATTTAATTGCATTTAATTCAATTGTATTAAACACATACAAAATGTCAGTTACTGAGATAGCTGGGGATCTACAAGAGAATAAGCTACCTCCTGTGCCCTCAAGGAGCTGACAGACCAAGCGAGGAGACACACGTTCTGCTATTTATGTAATAGCTATAAAACAATTTATAAGTATGGAATTAGTGTATAAACCAGAATATTGTGAGAACATAAAGAGACACTACTGTGTCCTGTAAAGGTTGTGAATAGTTTTTTAGAGGAGAAAACATTTGAACTAGAAGTTGAAAAATGAGAAAGACCTTGCTCGGCAGAAAAGGAAAGGGGAGGCGTAGCTAGATATCCTTGGTACAGAGTACTTTGCAAAGAAATCATGGTGTGTTTAGGGGATCGTGAGGATTTAGATGTGGCCAGATCAGATGTGTGAGGAGAAAGAATGGAGTGATATGAGGTGGGGAGGGCAAATTGGAACCACATTTGTGAAGGGTCTAAAAGACCATAATTTGGAATTAAGGGTTTTGTAATGTGAATATGGGGAATGGCAAATATTACTTTAGTAGGGAAGTAATAAAATCAGATTTTCATTTTAGGAAAATAAGTCTAGCAAAATAATTGATAATAGATTACAGAATTTTAAACTCTCATATTGAGTTTGTGCATATATAGTCTTTTTTTTTTTTTGTCTTTCAAAGACATAACAATACTTTTAACACCAGAATTGATACAATTGATATTACCACTGCCGTTTTCTCTCATACATTTTTTTCCAAAGGGCCACAAATATAACTGTGAAATCATATGAGATCATGTTTTAACCAATCAAAAATGTGTACACTTCCAGCTTCTGATAATGACAGCTTATATCAGACTAGCCATCCCACCAACAGTATGTACAGATTCTTGGCAAAATACAAAAGCAATAACAAAAAGTATTTACTGTCACTAGAGAGCAACTAAAAGCAGGCAAGCCTCTGAAAGAAGGAAACCATACTGGGTGAAATCTACATTTAAATAGCTTTGACCCGGAGGGCTCTTTCTACCCTACCTGGCACGTGGCTGATGGAGCTCAAACCAAAAGCAATAGGTTTATTGGCTCTAGGAATCATAGAACTGAATCAGATTTGTCAGAATGACTAGGAATTGAGATAAGGACTCCAGAACAGGGACAGTCACAGAGGGGGAACCCCCAAATCTATAAATGAATACCTCTTTAATCCTTGGCTAAGCCTTGAGCTGTGCTTGTGCAGGGAAAGACTCCATGGAGACGAGGAAGAAAACAAAAGCTGGAAGGCTGAACATACTGGGCAGAGCATTCATCATCTTCTCACTGTAGGGATATAGAGTTTAGAATTTTACTCCCACAGATTAGAGGGAGTTGTCAAACAACTTGGGATTTCCACTGAAACCCCCGAAGGTCCATGCTTTAGGAGTAAAGACCACATCCAAGGACTAAGGGAAAAACTGAAATAGACCAGCCTTAACAAAGCCTAAAACTAAGCCTCCTTATTACCTGGCAGTCATTTAACTACCTGCTGGGATAAATTTCAGTACCGTTTGGAGAAAGAAAATAAAATCTAAAGCCTCCCCAACATATTCACAATGTTCATATGCCATCAACAATTATTAGACAGGCAAAGGGACGAGAAAATGTGACCCAGAGTCATATGAAAATCAGTCAATATAAACAGATTCATAGCTAACCTAGATATTGAAATTAGCAGATGGGGGACTTTAAAATTACTATGTGAAATCTGTTAATGCGTTTACATGAAGAGATGGATATAATGGGTTAAGAGATAGGAAATTCCAGGAGTGATATGAAAACTGTAAGAAGAAGAACCGAATGAAAATCACAAGAACTGAAAAAATAAAATATCTGAAATTAAAAAAAATTCTATGGAACTAATAGTACATTTAACATAACTCAGTAATAAAAAAGACAATAAAAATTAGCAAAAGACATGGACAGACACTTCCAAAAAGAATGTATATAAATGGCCAATAATCACTTGGCAAGATACTTAACACCATTAATCACCAGGGAAATGCAAATTGAAATCACGAGATACCTCTTTACGTCTATTAGGATTGCGAAAATTAAATAGGCTGACAACACCAAAAGACTGCCAAAATTTGAACTCTCATATGTTGCTGGGGGTATATGTAAATTGGTATAATCACTTGGGAAAACTGTATGTTAGTTCTTTAAAAAGGAAAACATATACCAACCCAGCAATTTTACTCATAGGTGTTTGTCCAATAGAAATGAAAACATATGGCCACAAAAGGATTTGTATAAATGTTAAGATTTATTCATAATAGCTAACAATATAAATACTCCAATATCCATTCACAGATGAATGGATAAAGAAATCATGGTATATTCAACAATGGAATATTACTCAGGAATGAAAAGGAATGAAATACTATATTAATACATGCAACAACACAGATGAATCTCAAAAAATATGCTGAGCAAAAGAAGCTAGCCCCATCCTCCATCTCTTATATGAAGTTTTAGATTATATAATAGGCAAAACTTAGCTAAGGTGGCTGAAGTCGGAACATGGGCTCCCTCTGGGTGGTGAGAGGGGAAGTTGGATAGAAAGGGTACAGAAGAACTTTTTCAGTTGATGGAGACACTTTGTATCTTTATTGGCATCATTGCTACGTGAGTATATACATTTGTTAAAACTCATCAAAACTGCACTTAAAATCTGTGCATTTGATTGCATGTACATTTTAACTCATAGACAGAATTGATGGGAATTAAAAAGTAATGTAATATAGTGGTTCAACATGCCACATGCAAGAATTGAGGTGAGGCTGCCTGGATTCAAGTCCCAAAGGCAGTGAGCTATAGCAGTTAAGAGTAGGGATGCTCCATTAGACAGGCGCGGGGTTTTGAAATCACATTGCCAATATTTTGTGAATGTAGGCAAATTACTAACCTCTTCTAAGCTCCTATAAAATGGAGATTATAAAATTAGTGTGTACCTTATACGGTTGTCCTCAGTATAGTGCCTGGCACATGGATGCATTCAGTACATTTAAGCTGTAGTCATTATTATTAAATAACTCTTCAGCTAGACTTTCATTGCCCTAATGCAGTCGTGAATGCTGGTATAACCATGAAGATTTTGAGAATTAGATATTTACAAACTGCCTTAGGCTGCAATCTAAATAATGCAGACAATATTTAACAGCATATGATTAAGTATGCTATCAAATCCTATTTTAGTCATCCATTTCAAACTAATGATCTCTTTGCCAAGAAAAAAATATTCACTTTAAAATACTCTTCTTGAGGCTCTTGTAAAAACATTTAAACATAGAGAAATTAGGACCTAATTTTTTTTTTCTTAACAGTTTCACCTTCTGTTTCCCATCCTATAATCACTTTTTATGTTTTGGTGCCTATCTTTCCAGTACACATACATGTATATGTGTGTAAGTGTGTATGTGTATAACTGTAAACAAAATTGTGACTCTACATAAAAAATATATATAATATATATACATATATATTATATATATTTTAAACCTGGCATTTCACTTAGAAATCTTTTCATATTTAGTACTGACTCTATTTACATATAAATTTGGCCTATTCTTTTTAACAACTACATAATAGTTCACAAAGTAAAATTGCTATGTGAAAGAGTGAACAAAATTTATCAACCATTTTTGTAAAAGAAAAATTATATGTGTGAGTGTGTGTGTGTATAACCAGTGAAAGAGTGAACATCAGAATGTTGAAGAATTCTCTAGGTGGGAGGGCAAATGGTAGTTTTCATATTCTTCTTGCTTCTCTATATTTTTTCATTTTTATATAAGAAAAATAGTTACTTTAAAATTTACACAAAACTTTCATCTAAGGAGTTTAAGATAATATCTACCCTCAGTGGGGCACATGACATTGTATTCAACACTTTGCTGGTGCTTCTCAGGCATTATACTATTCAGATTCCACGCATAACCCTATTAGTACAGCCATTATTGACACTAATTTCTAAGGCAACTGGGGCTTGAGCAGCAGATGGCTGGTAAAGGTAGAGTCTGGATTTCAACCTAGGTTTTCGGAAATACTGTAGTCTAGAGTAGTCTGGAATGAATTCATTTTGTTGTGAGGGTCTTTGAGGCCCAGGTTTATTCTCAAATTTTACAGGTATGCAAATGGTGATGTAGTAAAGCCCAGATGAGCTTGTGTCCCTAGGAAACCTGTTCAGCCAAAAGTGATGTTTCCACGCCAGTTGGTGGTAGCAGAGGCCATTAGACAGGTTACATGTCCCTCAGTGACAACTTCCCACTCATTATCCAGCTTTCTCACAAAATTAATAATAATAATAATAATAAAACAGCGATCAATTACATGGTGTTGTAGACTGTGGAGAGAGGGGGAGGTCTTCAGACTGCTAATATCTTGGTCTGTTTTCACAGCCCAGATTACTATTACTCTCTCCTTCTGTCTTCTAACCCTTTGTTTCAGAGTCTTGCCTTTCTTCTCTGTCCAAGGGCTCATTCAGTAACTACTAATTATGTGCACGTGGTCTTGTAGCCCTCCAGCTGTGTGCTCGCCCCCAATCTAGTCAAATAAAGTTTTAATTTCCAGCGGCATCAGGTGTGCATTTTCAAAAGGTGATTCTCACCGTGAAGGGCAGACTTGAGGTGGGGGCAGGGATGAGAGCCAGAGGGCTGATGAGACCCTGGGCTGGGGAGAGGCAGAGCATGCTCGGTTAGCAGAGCTGGAGCAGGAGCGGTGGAGGTTCTGTTTTCATCCATGACAAGTGAGTGAGGGGTGGTCTTCCGGGTGTTTTTCAAGACCTAAGCTAACCTCACCCCTCATCTAGCCCCAGGTCAGATACCCTGCAGACACCTACTGCATTTGTGTCGTGCCGCTGAGGGCGGAGGAACTTAGAGGTCTGGTTCTTACTTTGACAGCTTCACTCTCAGTTTTGCAGTGACTGCAGATGTTCTAGAGTGCCTTTCTCACTTGCTTCTCGACGTTTCTTTCTTCTATAACCTGTGGTGTGTCAGAGGCAACCCTTACCACCTCGGACATAGAATTGTTAGCATTTCTTCCCAATTCTGTGTTGATAGCTTGAAATAGACATGGTGGAAATATTTACCCAATTGAAGTTGGAAAAGGCTACAAATCAGGGCTCCCCCACCTCTGTTGGGGAACCTCTGTTGTTTAACATTTAGCTGCACACTGTTTCTGTAACCCTTCTCCTGCTCACCACACAAACCAAAGGGAGAGAGAGAGAAAGAGAGAAGAAAACCATGTTTAAGGGGTTGAATACCATGGATTTTCTTCCATGGGACTATGGTGATTTCTAAGAGGAAAAACTTGAGTTCCTTTTCTTTCCCTATCCCAAGTTTTGCATTTGTTTCCAAAAAGCCAAATATGGGCTAACTTTTTTCTTTCTCCTCCAGTGGATGGCTGTATTCACAGAGCAGCTGGCCCCTGTTTGCTCGCTGAATGTCGCAACCTGAACGGCTGTGAAACTGGACATGCAAAAATCACGTGTGGCTATGACCTGCCTGCAAAATGTGAGTACAGCTCTTTTGAACACTTTCAAAATCAGATGAGCACTCTTACCTTGTTTTAGTCCTCAAGCAGGTAACTGGAAGAGGAAGTGGTAGCGGTGGTATTTAATTAAATGTGCTTTTATTAAGATTTTGTACATGGTAATGAAATGTGTTTTCCAAATACGTCTCCAAATATATAAATGTGCGATGTTTAATTGTAGGTGATTTTTGCTCGGATCTTTGACAGAGGGTCTCTGAAACAGAGAAATAAAAATATGAGCAAAATATACCTTATAGTATTTAAGTGCCGTGGAGTGACAGCTTCTAGAAATGATGCCAATTTCTTATTCCTTGTTCAGGTTTCTTGATTGTGGATGTGTTTAGAGCAAAGGAGATCAAAGTGTGATGTATTGTGTTTTCAGCTGCCATGTAAAGGCTGATTGGCAATTACAGCCGAGGCATCTGTCACACTTGGCTTTCAGGAAAAGCCATTGGAATGTGGTTGTCAGAGTGAGAATGTATTTGCTCTTTGAATGTGGAATGGTCAAGTTTTCCATTATATTTGAATGGAGAGAAGTATTGCATTTGATTGACCTTGTTGCTTAGTCGTTTAGCCAACTGGGTGGGGTGATCTGGAGTAAAAATACTGAAAGAGAAGCTGGTTAAAGGCACAGATTTTTTTTATCACATAATCTTCTGGGGTTGGGGGGTGGAGGTAGAGGGTTTCATTGCACCATTAAGTCATGCATTGATCTGGAAATTGGGAAGCCAATTAGTTGTTTATTCCATTCACCTGCCTTATATGATACCTCCTGGTGAATATATTTTTTGTAAAAGTGAAGCTGATTTGTTTTTTTCTGTTTTAGTAGTGGAGAATATGTGACTAAAAAATTATGACACAGTCTTTGGGCTCTGTATAGACAAGTTGTATAAAAATGAATTTCTCATGGATATGTGTGAGTGGAGAGATAGTGTGTTCTATTTTAAAGTGTGTTTACATTTGAAGATTTTTAGTAAACAGTAATATATTAAAATGGTATTTTGCTTTGTAACATTATAATACTGCATTCTGTATAGCTCACGGTGTGTTGCAAGTGAAAGTATATCCGCTATATACTGTTTAATTTTTCCTTTAATGACTTCTCATTTTTCTTTCCTTGTTAGTGTTTTTACCTTGTGTGAAAGAGTCAAATCATGGGCCAAATGGCCCTCAGTCCTACTTGGAATATATATTTACGTCAAGTAAAGTCCTTTGTGTGTAATGGTGATTAGAGCACCTCTCCCTCTGACTCAGAGGCGCTGAGTG
Source organism: Balaenoptera musculus (assembly GCF_009873245.2). Classification (NCBI taxonomy): domain Eukaryota; kingdom Metazoa; phylum Chordata; class Mammalia; order Artiodactyla; family Balaenopteridae; genus Balaenoptera; species Balaenoptera musculus. Next base: position 41,183,247 of record NC_045799.1, read on the forward strand.
TTAAAGGTGGTTTCCCTTGCCAGGGTTATATGGCTCCATGTTTACCAAGATTGGTCATTCTTCCTTCTTACCACCATACTACCTCTGTGATATATAATAGTTGACAGATTCCACGCTGAGGACAAGCAGATTATTGGTGATTTTCAGATTTAAGGTGTCTGTCCTTAAACCTAGTCTGCTACTGATTCACTACTTTCTTTCTTATGAACTAAAGCACAAATCAAAAATTTTTCAACTCTGAAATTTCTGAAGACAGATAACCTCAGAATCATTAAATATGACCAAATAAAATGGTGGCTCTGCTGTATGGATTGACACCATGATGATTTTGTTTCATGCGCTTGCTCCTGTTTGACATCCCTCTGTATGAGCTTCCTTTGATCGTCATTCAGCTCAGTTCAGGGCTGTTGAAGGCTTGTACCCCATCAGGCACTGAGGTACAAAGATCAATCTATACCTGTGCTTGAGAAATTCCATGATTGGAATTCCTGGGCATCCTGGGGCAAGTGAGTCTTTGTGGGACAAGGACTGTAGCCATGGAAAATCAATCCACAGAACTCAGTACAGAATCTGTGTGAGCTGAGATACCGAATCAGATGACACACATTCAAGTCACTGTGCAGCAGCCCACAGGGCACGTCTAGTAAAAAAAATCATCCAGCAGGATAGAAATTCCCAGACTAGAACGGCAGTGCCACCTCAAGAAAGCCACAAACATGGAGTATTTGTGAATAGATCTTGGTATTTCTCTATGTTTAATGAGATTAATGATTTATATTAAAAACATAAAGAAAAGCAATGAAAGCAATAAGAAATTAGTAATAATAGCTTACATTTTGCATACCACTTTGTAGTATGTCACAGTACTTTCACAAAGCCTTGTATTTTAAATTATATTTTATAAACATTGTGTATGTTCATTTTCCCTTTTCCTATCCCTGAGAGATCTTTTTCTTTCTCATCAATTTGGTTCATCCATTTCAGACTCATTAACAATCCACAGATGTGCTTTTGTAGAGAGAGAATGAAAAGGGAGCTCATTACATACTGTTTGGGTCATTTTCCCCCTCCATATTTAATAATTCCATGACAGTTTGACAGCAGAATCTAGTTCCTATTTGTCCTCTGTGACAGCGGTTTTATCATTTAAGGTACTAAAGCCAGCCATCCAGTCACCAGTGATAATATCTTTGCGCATCAGCAATTTGTTTGGAAAATGCTGTTGTCTGGGTTACAGACAAACTTGGTAATTTTGGACTGGTCTTTGCTTCTTTCATGCTTGCTAAATTAATTTATTCATAAATGCTTGTATTTGAATTACTTATACTTAGAGTCTGTATTCTGTGATTCATCATGATCAGTGGAATGATAAGCCTCAAAGATTTAGTGTTTCTTCACTGCTCGGATATTTTGAATGATGTCTTTTGATGTGGAAGAGCTGATCATTCTTTTCAGAAGTATTCTTAAGAGTGGAAAGAATATTGGCCAATATTTCACTGAAGGCTGTTGGTAAAGAAATGACTTAGAAAGTGGACTAAGGACTGTTTATACAATTTGATCTTTTGGTTTGTTCTCTTTTACAATATTAGATTTTTTTTTGATTCATAATAAAATTTAGATTTCTATAGATTTTTAGAAGCTTGTCAACCTGTTGGATGTTTCTATTCATGCTCTCATCATTCTACCAGAGGGTCAGCTTCATGTGGGTGAGGCTTGTCTATCTCAGTCACGATCCTAATGTCAATATCTAGCATATGTGCTGAATTAATGAATGAGTGATCAAATGAATTGTTTCAGACATTTTCACCTGGCAAATAGATTTTTGCCTGTTGCTTCTAATTCTTTCCCTCCTTCACTCCACTCTGCCCAGTCCTGTAGATTAATATTCTTAAATCCAGAGTCCCTGTAATTGTCCACAAGCCTCTAGACGTGTGACCCTCTCTACCTCCTTCTGTCCTCTCCCTCACTCACACGGGCTGCTTTGCTGGGTCTTTAATGCCTTTGCATTAGTGTTCCCTCTGCCTGGAATTCTAGTCTTCCAGACACCTGCGTGGTTTGCTCCCTCAGCTACTGTACTTCAAATCCTTGCTCAGATGTCACCTCAGGTGTCATCCTAACCAACCTATTTTTTTTTAATTAATTAATTAATTCATTCATTTATTTTTGGCTGTATTGGGTCTTCGTTTCTGAGCGAGGGCTTTCTCTAGTTGTGGCGAGCGGGGGGCCACTCTTCATCGCGACGCGCGGGCCTTTCACTGTCGCGGCCTCTCTTGTTGCGGAGCACAGGCTCCAGACGCGCAGGCTCAGTAGTTGTGGCTCACGGGCTTAGTTGCTCCGCGGCATGTGGGATCTTCCCATACCAGGGCTCGAACCCATGTCCCCTGCATTGGCAGGCAGATTCTCAACCACTGCGCCACCAGGGAAGCCCCCAACCTATTTTTAATTGCTTCTCTGCTTTATTTATAATTGCTTATCTATAACATTTAACATTCAAATACACTGTATCATTTACTTATTTATTTTGTTTATTGTCTATCTCCCCATACCAGAATGAGGGCAGAGCTTTTTTTCTGCATCTTTTTCATTTATTGTTGTATCCATACAGCTTAGAAAAATGCTTGACACATTAACAGGGGTTCAAAAAATATTTGTCGAATAATGAATAAAATCTAACTCTACTCCTCTCCAAATCCTTCAGTGGGTTTTTCCTCAAACACAGACTTGTTAACCTGATTATCTTTGGTCTTCCATGATTTACTGTTCTGTCTTGAGCTACGTCCAACCTATAATATGATCTGAATTGCTCAGAATGGCATGTCTGTACATGGGCTCTGTATTGGGGGCTTTCTAGAAAATTCTGCCTTTCTTCCTTTCTGCTTGTCTTCCAGACTCAGCTTAAATATCACTTCTGCCATAAAACAACTCAACTAAAAGTGCCTTCTTTTTCCTCAAAATCCAGAAAACTGCATGTTAACGTGCTGAGGGCCCTTTTTACTTGCTACATTTTATTGTTATATATGCAAACTTTCCACCTTTCTAGAAGTCCCTTGTTTATAATGGATACTAGAGAAATATCTATCAAATGAATTAGTTGTTAAAGGTGGAGATTAGTTGATAATTGCTGGTGGGGGGGTGTAAAAAACGTATATTAATATTTCTAAGAAATTATGAAATCAGTGATAGATATCCATTGTGTTTTTTTTTTTTTTATTTTTTATTTTTTAAATTTTTTTTTTTTTTTTTTTTTGGCTGCATTGGGTCTTCGTTGCTGAGTGCAGGCTTTCTCTAGTTGTGGCGAGCGGGGGCTACTCTTTGTTGTGGTGCACAGGCTTCTCATTGCGGTGGCTTCTCTTGTTGCGGAGCACGGGCTCTAGGCGCACGGGCTTCAGTAGTTGCAGCATGTGGGCTCAGTAGTTGTCGCTCACGGGCTCTAGAGCACAGGCTCAGTAGTTGTGGCGCGTGGGCTTAGCTGCTCCACGGCATGTGGGATCTTCTCAGACCAGGGCTCGAACCCCTGTCCCCTGCGTTGGCAGGTGGATTCTTAACCACTGCGCCACCAGGGAAATACCCCATTGTGTTTTTTAAATCATATTTTAACATACATCTAATTCCAAAGTCTCTTGTCTAAGAAATTTACTCTTTTTTTAAATTGAAATATAGTTGATTTACAATGTTGCCTTAGTTTCAGGTGTACAGCAAAGTGATTCAGTTATTCAGTTTTATATATATATATATATATATATATATATATATATATATATATATATATATATATTCTTTTTCAGATTCTTTTCCATTATAGGGTATTACAAGATATTGAACTATTGATATAGTTCCCTGTGCTATACAGTAGGTCCTTGTCGTGTATTTTATATACAGTAATGTGTATCTGTTAACCCCAAACTCCTAGTTTATCACTGCCCCCCACCCTGCCGCCCTTTCCCCTTTGGTAACCATAAGTTTGTTTTCTATGTCTCTGAGTCTATTTCTGTTTTGCAGATAAGTTCATTTGTATGATTTTAAGAAATTTACTCTTAATGGACCTTCTCCTAAAAGTGAACAAATAAAAATAAAGAAGCCATATCAACTTTACTTAATGATTTTCAGCATAGCTCACATGTCTATTCTGTTTCTTGAGAATCTCCACTTTTAGGCTTTAGGGCTGAATAATCATCAAAGATAAGTGCAAAATATGTTAAATTTGTGTATATAAAATGGTGGAACCTGTTTCTTTTATTCCTTCTATTTAATCTTTGTAAGACCTCAAAGGGTAATATTAGCATCCAACTCACAGTTTTTTATGAATCATTTGAAAGGAAACTCTAGGGTGAGAGACCGTAGCATAACATGTTTGAATATCATAGAGTGGTGGGAATCAGAATCCTTATTTTATTCCCAGGTGCAATAATAATCAGATGATAGTAGCTTAAAAGGTACTGTTGATAATAATTAGTACTTCTCTTGTGCCCTTCATCAAGAAATCGTAGTACTTTGAGACATTAGCTCATTAGTCCTTTTGAAATTTCTATGAGGAACTGACATGGCAATATTTTCTTCCAACACAGAGAGAAATTCAGGTACAGAGAGATTAAACCTGTTGCTTGCAATAACAAACTAAGTCTGTATTAGAGACACGGCAGTGACCAAGTAAGTTTTCCTGAGATAGGGAGAGAGTCCGTGACAAGTGTTGGCCAGGCCTGCTGCCTGTTTTTGTAAATAAAAATTTATCAGAATGCAGCCGGGCCCATTTGTTTACATATTGTCTATGGCTACTTTGATGTGACAGAATTGAATGGTTGCAACCAGGATTGTATGGCCACAAGCCTGAAACATGACTATCTGGCCCTTTGCTGAAAAAGTTTGCCAACAACTGGTCTGTGAGAATCCTTACTTTTTATAAAGGAGGAAGCTGAGATTTATAGAGGTTAAATATTTATTGAATTTTAATGAATGTATGTGACTTACTCAGATCACTATTGACAAAAGTGAGATTAAAATACCTGCCATCTCTTTCTTGGGACAGTCCTTGCTTCTGTTGCCTCAACAGAACATCACTTTGGGAGGATGATCTGAAGCCTTTTAAATCTTTCAGATTATAAGACCACCTTGAGGAAAAAAACGCCTGGGAAAAAATGGTCATTTTTCTCAACAGGGTCAGAATTGGAAAATGAATAAGTCAAGTCCCTGAAGGGAGAGTGAATTCAAACCACCAGAGTGTTAGGCGATACATCTTTATTCCTTGCTTCCTCCAGTGGTGTTAGTCACTGTACTGAAAGGGAGCCTGTAGTCCTGAGGAGATTCAGTTTCTAGAGTAGGTAACTCATAAGATGGCTTTGAGTTAGTACTCTGCAAAACACTGCAAAACATGACCTGATTTCAGCCACCGTGGCTCCGCCAGCAGGTGTCTGATTGTGAAGGCAGTGGAGAGGGCATGCTGCTAAGCGTGTGACTGCCAGTCTCTGATGGAAACCTGAGGGCCCTCATGAGCCCCTTCCAAAATTAAATGACTTACATTCCATCAAGAGAAAAATGGCTTTTGAAGAACATAAAATCACCTTCCTTCCTGAAGAGAGAGATGAGAGTTTTCCTCCTAAAATCAACTCTGATTGGCTCATTTCCCTTAAGTGCTTTAGGAATTTAATTTCTATCTGAATCTATTTCTTTATAGTCACCACCCCTTTCATTTATATTAAGGGGTTTTGTATAGTTTATCTCCTTAGTGATCCTCATGATGAGTGTGGAAAGTGAGAAGGACAGAAGGTTCTCATAATGGGCTACCTGGAGAAGCGGCAGCAACATCTCCTGGGAATTGGTTAGAGATGTAGACTCTGGTGCCCCACCCCAGACCTACTGAATCAGAAACGCTGTGGTTGAACAAGCTCTCACATGTTTCAGTGTGAGAACCATGACCTAGACAGTGGTGTAATTCAGGGCAGAACCCTTGCCTTTTGATTCCTCGCCCAGCGCATAACACAGACATCCTTTTGGGTCACAGATTAGGGCTTTCTTTGGGTCACAGATTAGGGCTTTCTTTGAAGAGTCTTCTGACATGCTCTTCCTTTTCTTTGTGGCATTTACACACTTAGTGATGGTATCTATATTTGTTTGTTTACTTGCTTATTGCCTGTCTTCTCAAACAGGATAACAGTTTAAGGAGAGCAGAAGTCACATCAGTCTCATTCACCCCTAGAATCCTTAGGATCTAACGTAACAGCCAGTTCAGAGTTGGAGGCTTTCAGTACATATTTACTAGAGGAATTAATGAAAGGATTGTCTTTGTCATTGTCGTAGTTGCACTGCCAGAAACCAACCAAGAGAACACTCCAGATAAGCCTACATGATTCCAGAAATCTGCAGAGCTAGGACTGCTGCCTCTTGTGGTAGCATCTCTGTTACCCTGTCACCCAGCACGCTGCTTGCTCAAAGATTCTAGCACCGTAAGAGAGCACAGGGGCACAGTTGGCTTAATTAGTCCACATGGTACACATATAACCTACACTTAGATTATGTTCTTTCATTTTTTCTCATTTTGATTTGACTCATTTTGGTAACATAGATTCCATCCCCAAGTGGCTTTGTGATGAAATAACTAAAAATCCCAATAGTAAATAATGTCTTTTAAAAATGTCTACATTTTGGAAGCAACTAGGTATTTACATTGTTGCATTACTGGCTGAGTGTAGAGTAAATGCATGTACTTGGCTTGCACTATTTGACATCTTAGCAGGCCTTCAGAGGATACTGTCTATACCTTTTTCCTATGTGATCAATAGGAAATAACAGTGTAAATCAATTCTGAGAAATAATGTAAATGGACTCTCCAAGGCAATTCCCGCTGTGAAATAAGTAGTTAGCGTTGACACTGGCATTAACCGCAGGGGGAGTAATCAGCCTTTGGATGTGCTTAATCAGAGTTATCAGCTAAGATTAAAAAGGAGCTACTGTTGCGCAGGATTTAAAAGATGAACATTTGAAGGTGTTCTCATAAATTAAAGCCATCAGAATTGCCTTGAGTAATTTAGGATGCTTTGAGGTCAGGCACAAGCAAACAGGAAAGGTTAATCTCAGAGCCATGGTAGTTAATGTGCAGGAACAGCAGAATACATTTATTGAAATAAGCAGCAGATACTGAGCTAAATGAAGATTTTCCTCCAGTGCTAAAATGTTCCTTGAGTTATTACTAACATATATGATTCAAATAAAAAGTGGGTAAACTTATTAACTATACTTGCAATTAATCACTAATCCCAAAGATTAAATATTAGACCACTTCATGGCTTGATTAGAGGTGTTTCCAGTTGAAAATATTGATGGGACCAAGCTCTGCACTATGGAATAAAAGATTGATTCTAGGTCAGGTACACTAATTGTCAAGGTAGAAGGTCCGAGGAGAAGTCCTGAATCCAGGATATTCTAATTGTTTGGTCAAGCCCTCTGAGACTGGGTTTCCTCATCCATGATTAGCTGGGGGTAGGCATATCTACCTTAGGCAAGTTTGTTAAGGAGTAGACATAGAACCACTTTTTAATAGTGTTAAGACATATAGCTATAAGACTCTATTATTACTTGTAAAATGCTTCCCATACCTCATTAACTTATTCAATCTATGTTTATTGATGCTTTCTCTGGGCTTGAGTGCTCTTCTAGAGTGTAGAAAACTACAGTGAAGAAGATAGCCAAGGTCCTGTCCTCTTCGATCCTAGCTTCCAGCAGAGAGAGGCAGAAAATAAACACATTCACGTAAAAGCCAAGCCTCTCAGATGATGGTAAGGGCCATGAGGAAAATAAAAAGTTCTGAGAGAGTGGACAGTGGAGGGAGGGGACTGCTTTTCCATGGTGGTCAGGGAAGGCCTCCCTGAGGAGGTGATGCCTGAGCTGAGAGCCATGTAGCTATCTGGGGAGAAAGTGATTGCTGGCAGAGTCAAAGCGCTTTACCACTGGGTTAAGAAAAATCACCTTGCCTGACGTGTAAAACAAGATAGTCCATGAATTTTTCTTTCTTTTTTTTTTTTTTAAATATCTTTATTGGAGTATAATTGCTTTACAGTGGTGTGTTAGTTTCTGCTGTATAACAAAGTGAATCAGCTATACATATACATATATCCCCATATCTCCTCCCTCTTGCGTCTCCCTCCCACCCTCCCTATCCCACCCCTCTAGGTGGTCACAAAGCACTAAGCTGCTCTCCCTGTGCTATGCAGCTGCTTCCCGCTAGCTATCTATTTTACATTTGGTAGTGTATATAAGTCCATGCCACTCTCTCACTTCATCCCAGCTTACCCTTCCCCCGCCTCGTGTCCTCAAGTCCATTCTCTACATCTGCGTCTTTATTCCTGTCCTGCCCCTAGGTTCTTCAGAACCATTTTTTTTTTTTAAGATTCCATATATATGTGTTAGCATATATGGTATTAGTTTTTCTGTTTCTGACTTACTTCACTCTGTATGACACACTCTAGGTCCATCCACCTCACTACAAATAACTCAATTTCGTTTCCTTTTATGGCTGAGTAATATTCCATTGTATATATGTGCATATGTGCCACATCTTCTTTATCCATTCATCTGTCGATGGACACTTAGGTGGCTTCCATGTCCTGGCTATTGTAAATAGAGTTGCAGTGAACATTGTGGTACATGACTCTTTTTGAATTATAGTTTTCTCAGAGTACATGCCCAGTAGTGGGATTGCTGGGTCGTATGGTAGTTCTATTTTTAGTTTTTTAAGGAACCTCCATACTGTTCTCCATAGTGGCTGTATCAATTTACATTCCCACCAACAGTGCAGGAGGGTTCCCTTTTCTCCACACCCTCTCCAGCATTTATTGTTTCTAGATTTTTTGATGATGGCCATTCTGACCGGTGTGAGATGATATCTCATTGTAGTTTTGATTTGCATTTCTCTAATGATTAATGATGTTGAGCATTCTTTCAAGTGTTTGCTGGCAATCTATATATCTTCTTTGGAGAAATGTCTGTTTAGGTCTTCTGCCCATTTTTGGATTGGGTTGTTTGTTTTTTTGATATTGAGCTGCATGAGTTGCTTGTATGTTTTGGAGATTAATCCTTTGTCAACTGCTTCATTTGCGAATATTTTCTCCCATTCTGAGGGTTGTCTTTTCGTTTTGTTTATGTTTTCCTTTGCTGTGCAAAAGCTTTTAAGTTTCATTAGGTCCCATTTGTTTATTTTAATTTTTATTTCCATTTCTCTAGGAGGTGGGTCCAAGAGGATCTTGCTGTGATTTATGTCGTAGAGTGTTCTGCCTATGTTTTCCTTTAAGAGTTTGATAGTGTCTGGCCTTACATTTAGGTCTTTAATCCATTTTGAGTTTATTTTTGTGTATGGTGTTAGGGAGTGTTCTAATTTCATTCTTTTACATGTAGCTATCCAGTTTTCCCAGCACCACTTATTGAAGAGGCTGTCTTTTCTCCACTGTATATTCTTGCCTCCTTTATCAAAGATAAGGTGACCATATGTGTGTGGGTTTATCTCTGGGCTTTCTATCCTGTTCCATTGATCTATATTTCTGTTTTTGTGCCAGTACCATACTGTCTTCATTCCTGTAGCTTTGTAGTATAGTCTGAAGTCAGGGAGCCTGATTCCTCCAGCTCCATTTTTCTTTCTCAAGATTGCTTTGGCTATTCGGGGTCTTTGGTGTTTCCATACAAATTGTGAATTTTTTTGTTCTAGTTCTGTGAAAAATGTCATTGGTAGTTTGATAGGGATTGCATTGAATCTGTACATTGCTTTGGGTAGGGTAGTCATTTTCACAATGTTGATTCTTCCAATCCAAGAACATGGTATATCTCTCCATCTATTTGTATCATCTTTAATTTCTTTCATCAGTGTCTTACCATGTTCTGCATACAGGTCTTTTGTCTCCTTAGGTAGATTTATTCCTAGATATTTTATTCTTTTTGTTGCAGTGGTAAATGGGAGTGTTTTCTTAATTTCACTTTCAGATTTTTCATCATTAGTGTATAGGAATGCAAGAGATTTCTGTGCATTAATTTTGTATCCTGCTAGTTTACCAAATTCATTGATTAGCTCTAGTAGTTTTCTGGTAGCATCTTTAGGATTCTCTATGTATAGTATCATGTCGTCTGCCAACAGTGGCAGCTTTACTTCTTTTCCAATTTGGTTCCTTTTATTTCTTTGTCTTCTCTGATTGCTGTGGCTAAAACTTCCAAAACTATGTTGAGTAATAGTGGTGAGAGTGGGCAACCTTGTCTTGTTCCTGATGTTAGTGGAAATGGTTTCAGTTTTTCACCATTGAGCACGATGTTGGCTGTGGGTTTGTCATATATGGCCTTTATTATGTTGAGGAAAGTTCCCTCTATGCCTACTTTCCGCAGGGCTTTTATCAAAAATGGGTGTTGAATTTTGTCAAAAGCTTTCTCTGCATCTATTGAGATGATCATTTGGTTTTTCTCCTTCAATTTGTTAATATGGTGTATCACGTTGATTGATTTGCGTATATTGAAGAATCCTTGCATTCCTGGGATAAACCCCACTTGATCATGGTGTATGATCCTTTTAATGTGCTGTTGGATTCTCTTTGCTAGTATTTTGTTGAGGATTTTTGCATCTATGTTCATCAGTGATATTGGCCTATAGTTTTCTTTCTTTGTGACATCTTTCTCTGGTTTTGGTATCAGGGTGATGGTGGCCTTGTAGAATGAGTTTGGGAGTGTTCTTCCCTCTGCTATATTTTGGAAGAGTTTGAGAAGGATAGGTGTTAGCTCTTCTCTAAATGTTTGATAGAATTCGCCTGTGAAGCCATCTGGTCCTGGGCTTTTTTGTATAGCTTTTGTTTGTTGGAAGATTTTTAATCACAGTTTCAATTTCAGTGCTTTGATTGGTCTGTTTATATTTTCTGTTTCTTCCTGGTTCAGTCTCGGAAGGTTGTGCATTTCTAAGAATTTGTCCATTTCTTCCAGGTTGTCCATTTTATTGGCATATAGTTGCTTGTAGTAATCTCTCATGATCCTTTGTATTTCTGCAGTGTCAGTTGTTACTTCTCCTTTTTCATTTCTAATTCTATTGATTTGAGTGTTCTCCCTTTTTTTCTTGATGAGTCTGGCTAATGGTTTATCAATTCTGTTTATCTTCTCAAAGAACCAGCTTTTAGTTTTATTGATCTTTGCTATCGTTTCCTTCATTTCTTTTTCATTTATTTCTGATCTGATCTTTATGTTTTCTTTCCTCTGCTAACTTTGGGGTTTTTTTGTTCTTCTTTCTCTAATTGCTTTAGGTGTAAGGTTAGGTTGTTTATTTGAGATGTTTTTTGTTTCTTAAGGTAGGCTTGTATAGCTATAAAGTTCCCTCTTAGAACTGCTTTTGCTGCATCCCATAGGTTTTGAGTCATTGTGTTTTCATTGTCATTTGTGTCTAGGTATTTTTTGATTTCCTCTTTGATTTCTTCAGTGATCTCTTGGTTATTAAGTAGTGTGTTGTTTAGCCTCCATATGTTTGTATTTCTTACAGATTTTTTCCTGTAATTGATATCTAGTCCCATAGCTTTGTGGTCAGAAAAGATATTTGATACAATTTCAATTTTCTTAAATTTACCAAGGCTTGATTTGTGACTCAAGATATGATCTATCCTGGAGAATGTTCCATGAGCACTTGAGAAGAATATGTATTCTGTTGTTTTCTGATGGAATGTCCTATAAATATCAATTAAGTCCATCTTGTTTAATGTATCATTTAAAGCTTGTGTTTCCTTATTTATTTTAATTTTGGATGATCTGTTCATTGGGAATTGCCATTTTTATTTTGAGAGGAAACATTAATTCTGCTTCTGTTATGTTTTGATGCTGTTAGCTAAGTGAAGCAGAGGTAACTTCCTAGGTACATTTGTGGCAGTGCCCTTCCAAATCTGTTTGCTGGTCTAGGTGGTGTGTTTCCCATTAGCACCTTCATTTTTCAGAACCATCTAGAGTCTGCTCCATTCCTAATCACACATTATTTGTGAAATCCCTATAATTTTCTGAGGGCTTCTGAAGCTTTCCTTTCCTTACCTGTGACATTTTGAGGAAAGATTTATTCCCCATCTGTGTTTATTCTGCTTAGTGAAGATCATCAGAGACAACCTTAAATGTATTTTTGCAAATTCTCTTTCAAATTGTGTCTGTTTTGCATTTAGAGTTCAGTTACCTATTTGAAGGTGTATGGAGGACAAGGGGCTGTCTTAGAAATCCCCATCTTTCCAGACACTCAGTTTTTGCTTTCTTTCATCATGGCACATGATGCCAAATGATTGTCTTTCCTTATATGGCCAGGTGATTTTTTTCGTGTTTTAATGTTACTCCTCTACTTGGGTGTGTCACATACATATATGTATACATATACATGGACACGTCATTTTTCATGTACTCCCTTAGAAGTATGTTCTTATTATGCTGAACACAGATTTCCTTCTGCCTTATAATGTGTTTTATGAGTATAGAGTTCAGGGCTTTTTTTTTTTCAGTTTGTGGGGCTATTTGGGAAAGTATTCTGGGAGAGTTTGGGGGTGTTTTGATGGAACTGGGATGGAGGACTTTAGGGATCCCCTGGGAAAAGTATACTTTGCATTTAACAGTCTGTCTGGTACATACTAAGTAGTGATAAGTATTTCATTCATTCAGAAACACTGATTGGTTCCTAAAATATGTGCCAGGTGCTTGGCTTATCTTTTGGGAAAGAATGATATGCAAAACAGACAGGGAGCTTGCCCTCCTGGAATTGAGTTGAGCTGAAATGAACAAGTGACTTGCCCAAGATCACCCAGATTTAAGTGATGAAGCCTTGCCAGGAGTCCAAATTGTCAGTTTTTCCATCTGTGATCCTTTCTTCTTTTTCATGGGGGTTTTCTTTGGGGCCTCATATAGTGACAAAATCTGGTGATGTTGACCTTCTTGCCCCATGCTCCTTTGGGGGTTTCCTATGCAGTGACCAGTGGAAATGGTCAGTGGATTCCAACATATTTGTACCCTGGGAGGGGAGGAGGGACATGGCACACCTCTCTTTGTCTAGTATAGTAAATGACTCTGGAAAGCCTTTTTCTAACTTGGCATCAGGGGTACAGGCCTTTCTTAACTTGGGTGTGGTGTAACAGTTGCCCGACATTTTCTAACGACACATAGAGCATAGTCCGGTAATCCCTATGAACTCAGAGTTTGATATTTCACATTACTTAAGAATAAGGCAGACAGTGATTTGTAAACACTATTTTCAATAATTAATTGTGATTTGATATCCATATGTTTTAGGAAAAAAAATCTTTTGGATCTCTAGTCCCTCAATCAGAATGTCAAACATGCATTGTTATACAATGTGGAAACCAATTAAACAGACAAATTCATTACCTATGGATTCATTCTATTTATTTTCTTTAGAAGCACCTTTTAAAAATACGATTGACACCTGTCTGTCAAAGCATCCGTACCAAGTTATGTTTCCCACACATAAAAGACATGGGTGGAGTTCAGGAGTCCTTGCCTATCCTCCGGTGTTATGGCCTCTCTGCTCATTTGTTTACTTTCCCTTTCTTTTTTCCGTTAGTGCTTTGTAATTGCCTGTCAGATTTTTCTTGAACTGTTTGATTGATTGACTTGTGGCATAATCCATTTTAGAGATAGACTTTGGAACTTCCTGAAGTCAGAATCAACCCATAAGAAATATTTAAGTGGATGCCCTTCCTGTCTGGAACTTTCTTTCTATTGATATTCACATCCCATAAAATGGTTAAGAACGTGGGCTTTGAAGCCCAACATTCTAGGCTCAAATTCACACTCTGGATTTGGGCAAGTTATGAAACCTCTTTGTGCCTCAGTGTTGCCACCTGGACATGGGAATAAGAATAGCCCTGCTCTCACAGAGATGCTGAGGATTATGAGTCAGTGTCTGGCTGCACTCAGAGCACTGCCGGCCTCCATGTAAACGCTGTGTAAGGTGAGCTGCTTTTCCCTGAGGTTATCCTGACCACCTTATCTGAAATGTCACCCCATCACTCTCTGTTCTCTTGCCCTGCTGTACTTGACGTCACAGCCCTTATCATCATCTGAGGTTATTTTATGTTTTATTGGTTTGTTTGTTGAATGTTTGTCTCTTCCACTAGAACGTAATCTTCATGAGAGCAGGGACTTTATTCACTATTGTATCTCCTGATCTGAGGAAGTCTTCAAAACCATTTGTGAATGAACAAATGGAAAACACACAGAAACTTTAAGTTTAATTACTTATAATTGTTAGCAGAGTTACTGGAAGAACTAGCCTAAGAAAACATTTAGTTTTGTACTCTACTCATTTGGCTCTTCCAGGAACTTGGCTAATAGTTAAAAATAAGCCAGGAAAATAGCATTAATATACTGGGAGGTCAAGCCCATATTTGACATTTGGTATATCTACCAAGAATGTTTTAGGTGTGCTGTACATTTTTTTCCCCTATTTCTCAAAACTGTAGTTTAAGTAGTAGTGTCAGGATGAAATAAGGCAGAGAGGAAGAGGTTTAAAGAACTTGACCTGGGAAGCATGTCCTGACTTGCTTGACTGAAAGCCGATAGATTGATAGGGAGATCCTTGCCCATTGATTTAGTCTGTGTTCAAAGATGATTTCCAAGCTCAATTTATTGTTTAACCTCATTAAAATAAAGTGATAATTTTATGGGTTAGAAATATGTTATGACTGACTTTCTGATTGAGACTACTAACCCCAGTGCTTACAACTTACATGTAAATGTGTTCAAAGGGGAAATATTGATGTGTGTTTCCTCTGTGTTCACACTGTTCAGACTTTATGGTGAATAACAAAGCTTTACAACTTGTTTTTCACAAATAGGATGCTAGGGACTTGCAGCAACATGGAAAATCTATTTATTATTTTGTGTCAGAGTTATCTGGGCCATCTCCCCCTTTATAGACCCGCAGAGCTAATTGTTGCTTGGGGTAGAGAAGGAAATAGCATAATAGCCAGAGGTTAGAGAATGTTAATTTCACATAAATAGAATTTCCTTTTATTACAGGGAAGGTAATTTTCTGACCACTAGGCAATAGAGTGGAATTTACTGTTAACCCCAATTTTGCCAGATGGGTGAAGGCATAACCCACCCCATCGTGACTTTAGGACTTCTGACATAAAGTTTTAAAAATATAATTACAGTTTCTTGCTTAGGAATCACCTCTGCTTTCAGCACTTGTAGTTGCAGCTATGGTCCTGAGACCACTGCATCAAGTAGGGGAAAAAAGAAAACTGAGGTGATTTGAGGAAGAGAGAAAAAAGATTACATGGGGTGTCCATGCAAAAAAAAAAAAAAAACCCTTAACCACAGCATGTATCTGGGTAATGGGCATATTCAGTGGGTGAATATCCCAGTTATCATAAAGCCAGTCCAACATGGCTTGCATGTGAAGCATATAAACTGCTTCATCTGAGTGTTCCACTTGGCATTTATGGGGGGAGTTGGACAGTCCCCCTTCTCAGAGTAAACAGACCTCACAGTAGATTTTACCCAATCCATCATTTTGGAGAATGTTATGTGTCTGGATCATCTGCAGCTCACTTGTTCCTTAGTGAGCAGTGAGTCCTGTGTCAACCCAAACATGTTCTTCTGCTCTGCAGCATTCAAAACCAAAGACAGTGCCCCTAAACTAGTCACTCTCACAAACTATTTTAGTAAATGTTCTTCAGGAAGCTGAAGATACAGATCCACAAAATGAGGCAACTCCATCACAGTATACCCTCTCGTTTCAGTAGTGTCTTGACCACCCTACATGGACTACCTTCTTGGTGACCAGAGGTACCTTCGTTGTCTTGGTGTAATTTTTCCCTTTTCAGGCTGTTTTGTGGGCAAAACTCAGACTGACCAAAATCTAAGCATGGTCTAGCATCAAGGCCCAACCCAGAACTTTCTTTTTAGCTACTACAGATAACAATAAACAAGGAATTGTATGTTTAGCATGGTTCTTACTTTGCATCTCTTTATGTACCCAATGAGCCAACTTGGGAATCAGATCTACTACCATTCCTAAATTCCACTGGTAACTTTTAACTTTAATAACTGCTCATGGTGCAGCTGCAGATTTACACCATGTGACTAGGGTTCAAAAGTTCTTCATTACTGGCCCTTTCATCTTTTCTCTTCCCAAACCATGCATTTCTGTGAGCCGAGGTGGGCCTGGTAAATCCCAATTCTGCCACTTCTGACACCACTTCTGAACTATTTTACTCACAACTTTTCTGACACCAAATTTATGCGTGTGTGTGTGTGTGTGTGTGTGTTTTGTCACACAAATGCTCTAAGTCTTTTGGTGCCAACTGGATGTCCTACGATTCAATTCAATTCTGACACTATGTACCTGGAGTTAGTGTCTGATGCCACAAATTACGGGCTCAGCCCCACAAGACTGCCCCCACTTCAAATGCCAGCCAAAAGTCCCAGCTTGTCACCAGTACTTCTCATGGACCAGCTATAATTTGAGGGTTCCTATGACCTTCCTCAGGTTTGAAAATTTGCTAGAATGACTCACAGGACTCAGGGAGACCGTTTACCTACTATTGCTGGTTTATTATAAAGGATACAACTCAGGAACACTCAAATGGAAGAAGTGTAGTGGGGGAGATACCGGAATGCATGGAGCTTCCACGCCCTCTCAGGACACATCACCCTCCCAGCACCAATGTGGTCAACCTGGAAGCATTCCCAACCCCAAGGTGCAGGGGTTCATTATGTAGGCATGATTGATTAAGTCATTGGCCATTGGTGATTAACCCCTTCTCCAGCCCCTGTCCCCTCCACGAAGGTCCAGCAGGTGAGGCTAACCCTCTAATTACATGGTTCCTCTGGCAACCAGCCCCCATCAGGAGCCATCTATGGGTCACCTCACTAGCATAAACTCGGGTTTGGTTAAATGCGGTTTGTTATGAATAACAAAAGATGTTCCTGTCACCTCTGTCACTCAGGAAATTCCAGAGGTTTTAGAAACTCAGTGTCAGGAACCTGGGGAAAAAGACCAGATATATATATTTTTATATATTAAAAATATGTTATATATATATATATCTTGCTGTATTACAGTAATCAGTCTCACAACTTGAAATATATTTGTGCAGAAATATTCTTAAGCATGTATACTAATAATATGTATCCCCATACCTACAAGAAAACTAATTTCTTTCCCATAAGTATCTAGTTTCACCACAGAACTTTAAATCTAGAAGTTGGGGTTAACTTCTCCTCATATTAAAAGAACATTTTGGGTATTCTTTGAGAGATGATATTTAACCATGACTTTTTAGTGTGTGTAACATATACTCATGTATTGTAATTTGAGGAAAATTCATTTTTAGCATCTTATATTCATGTAAGGGTCATCTAGGACCCCTATTTTTAAGCCAGGTGCCACATAGCATTAATTTACATGATATTATAAACTGAGTTTTATAGAATTATTTCAAAAATTTAAATAATAGGTCTTTCAGATCATAATTGAATAGCATAAGGTAAAACAAAAGTTCTATTTGTGAAGCTAAATATCACTCAGCTATTCAATTATTCTTGGATGTAGATGTGTAAGCTTGTTCTTTTACAGTTAGACCATATGTGTCCATTTATTTTTCTGTGATAGATGTGCCAGATAGCCAAAACCTTTGCTTAGTACCTTGGGGGAAAGGGGGCCTTTGACATGTGCACTGATTTTATGCCATTCTAGTCACATGTTGTACAAAATCCATTTAAATAGGAGAACTAAATTGCTTACAGTAGTAAGCTACATTTCCCTCAGTGAATGCTGGTACATTTTGATGCATGCTGATCTGGGCTCTGACACAGTCATCATCTACATACCAAACATATGCATTTAGCCTTCAGAACAGAACCTGGCACTGCTGGAGCTGTGGGAGTGAGTTCACTCGTCGAAGCAATCTTTCCTCTTCCTCTTTGGAGAAAGAACTTATCATTGGTGGCCTAGAGTCCATTGTCTCAAGCCTCAGAGCAGCCTTTCCAGTGAACAAAAATAGATTCTGTAGCATGGTGAAGATTTGAAACCCTGACTCGTCTTTCTTCCCTTCTATGAGAGAATGCTTGTGGTCATGAGGCCTGCAGTTTAAAAGATGAGCAGTAAATGTACTGAAACACCGATGTTAAAAAAAAGGTACAAAATATCAGTAGAAAACTGATATTTTTATATCAGTTTTATTTTTGAAATCACTAGTTTTACCTTTGCAATGGACGAAACACAAAGTACACAAATGATGATTTCTTTACCCACAGAACACTCAGGTTTCTCTTCTGCCTTTTGCGTTTTTGTATGTCATTGGTATCTACGTATGTTTTGTAGATACTTTCCACCTATGACTTTCCGATAATTCAGATATATGGCTTACATGATTATTCACCTTCCCTTACTTTCATTCTATCTTGAGTAGCCTAAATTGAAGGGCCTTTAAAGGTCTTGTGTGTTCTCCATGTCAACTCCTAAACATCCATACTTCTAAAAACTGATGTTGAACTCCTTTGATGACTGTCCTTCACGTTTACCTCATAGGTGATGCCACTTGACTGAAAAGTCCTCTTGTAATCCAGTGATTAAACCCTTCCAGCTGGGGCCCAAGGGGGATCTCTTGTGCTGAATTGCACTGCACAGTAAATGACATTATAGTAAGGTTTTAACTTATGAGTTAACTGAATGAATGGGAACTTTGCTGTTGCAATTCATTAGTATTCTGTGTGGTAAAGCAAGACTCGCTGCTGCCAGTGGGAGCCAGTACAATCTTCTCTTCTTATAATTAATTATCATACCAGTGTATTAAAGGCACTTTAACTAAAGGGAGAAATACCCTTGTAAGGAAAGTCTAAGTTGGCCTAAGGAAACAAGGTGATCATTTCTGTATGAATCTCTGCCTGTGTGGCAGATCCTGTTCTAGATACTTCTGCAATATCACCTCATTTTTATCTTCAGAACAACCTTGTGTGGTAGGGTCTTCTATATCCCTGTTTTGTATATGAGGAAAATCGGGCACAGAGAGGCTAAATAACCTGCCTAAGATCCCGTAGCTTGTAAGAGTAGAGCAAGGATTCAAACTGAGGTTGTCCTTCTCCATGGCTCTGTACTTGAAAATGAGATTTTATCTCATCCTTAGGCATAAACATTTGCTTTATATATGAATTAATTTCATTGACATTGTTTCTCTTTGATTTCTTTCCCCTTTTTGTGAAAGTTGATGATGATATTTAGGAAGCTTCATTTTTTTTTTTTTTTTGGAAGCTTCATTTTTTAACTTAAAAAATGTTTAAACTCAGAAAAGTACTGAGAAAAGTAACAAAATCTCGTGCATCACCAAAAGTCTTAAAAATATTAACATTTTGGCTTCTTTACTTCCACTCTTTGTTTTTTAAATAAAAGAATAAGTAATTTTTGACAATGTTCTTCTCCTCAATCATATTCCTTCCTTTTCTCCTTCCCATTCCTTGCCCAAGAGCCACAACTCTTAAGAGCTGGATATAAAACTTTCTAGAATATGTTTTGATATTTCTTCCACATATATAGAAATACAGATTTCCCTGCTATCCCAAAATAGAGCATTCCTATGAAAACTTTCATAAACCAAAATGGTGTAAAGTGAAGAAGCAATTACCTTGTTTTTTTGGTAAAAGTTAAAATCATCTTCAGATTTATTCTTGTTAGTGAAAACAGGTACTAATGTAGGTCTTTCATAAAAGCAGAGCAACGTAAAGTGAACTTTCGAAAAGCGGGGGATAGCTGCAGCTATAAACCATACACACTATGGTTTTGTGTGTTTAAATGTATACATAAGTCCTCACGTTGTATAGACCATACTGTTTCTTAGCCTTTTCACCTAACATTAGGTTTCTGAAACCTCTCTGTAGTGCTTTACCTAGCTGTAATTCATTATCAGCAGCTGAATTTAACTCTATCTTCTAGATACACCATATTTTATGTGTTCATTCTCCAATCACTGGGTGACTAGGTTGTTTTCAATATCTATTATAAACAATGCTGAAGCAAACATTTGTCAGGATATATGGCTTCACATGTGTGTGCCTCCTGAGGTGAGCTTGCTGGTTGGGAGGGGCTGAGCGGTGAAGTCCAGCGATGAGTGTAGAACAGCAACTAATGGGGAACTGGGTGCTTTAGAACCACGCCTGAGAATTAAAGGAAAGAACCAGCAAGAACGTTCACTGTGGTTATGAGACGATTCGCAATACATTTGACTGCTAATAGATAATTATCTATGTCCAGGCTTGATGAAGTCCCTACAGACAAATGTTAGGCTTATGTGAGGTTTAATAAAGAAAACTCTGAGCTAAGAGGCAGGAGACCTGGATTTTCTCCCTAGCTGTGCTCTAACCTAGATTCGTGCCATAAAACCGTACATTAATGCACTCTGAATCTCATTTTTCTCACCTGAAGATGAGCAATTTTTTGTAGTGGACTTTTTTTGCTTAAGACTTCTTCCGGCACCCGTCTACCTGAGTTATAGCCAGGACAAGTACTCTTTAAGGTTGACACTGCACTCCCACCCCACACACACACTCAGGCTTGAACTGAATGATCCACAGGCCTCAGTCTCTATTGCCCCTGGACTGCCACCCTGCTGCCCCTGAATGGAGTGCCCATTCCTAATCCAGAGCTTCAGGCGTTTGGTCTTATGGGCCCCTCAGCTAATTGTTCCCTTTCCCTAGTGTATAGAATACTCCTGCTCTCTTTACTCGTGGGCAGGGCAATTCTGAACCACGTGACCCTCGGATTTCTCCAGAGGCCTCAGCCTCCAGCCACCCCCAGTGGTTGCTGGCTTGATAACAGCACTATTTATTGTCCCTTTCCTTTCTCATTTCTCTACCCCTGACCATTGTCATCTGAGCTCCTTGCCTCAGGGTCTTCTTTCTGGGGAAACCCAAACAAAGAAATTGACTGATTCAAGTCCTGCCTGTTCTTCTACCTCTAGCCCAACTCCACAGGCTTCAAAGGTTCTTCCTGACCTGCTTGGGCTCATGCTCACAGAGCTGACCTGGACCCTTACGGCATTTGCCTTTTGAACCAATTAATGCAAGGCTGTGTGTGATTATTCAGGCTCTTACCTTTGGCATCCCTCCTCCCAATCATAAGATGAACTGCCAAAAGTCAGGAGCTCTTCTGCATGTTGCTGTTGTTTTTATTTTCAGTGTTCCTCAGTGCCTGGTATGGAATTAATGCAGAATATACGCGAGTAGTAAGTTTTCATTGAGTGAATAATGTTGTCTTAATAGGTCCATACCCTGCCAGGGCTGATTTGTGGATGTCAGCCGTCTCTTCTCTCTTCTTGGATTTCTTTGCCTTTTAATTAACTTCCCATCAGGCTTGTGGCTCTTGGTGATCACAGTCACCTGTGGGCCTGACAGTCAGAAGGTTATAGACTAGGCCGTTCCTTTCGTTATAGGGGTGATAAAAAGAAATACTCTCAGCGGAAATAACTGGGAATAAAAATGTGTTGGGGAGTAGCAATTAGAATTTTTAAAAATTTTTATCTAATGCCTTTAATTCCAAATTTATCCATAGCTTTGTTTTAAAGTTATTATCAGGGTTATATGAAGTTAATAATAAGCGACCAAACAAACTCAAAACATTAATGATTCTAAATGTTTTGCTTCAAATATTTTTACCACCTTTCCCCATGAGATGGAGTCTATATTTTCTCTCTCCCTCCCTCCCTCCTTTTCCTCCCTCCCTTCTTTCCTTCCTTCATTTCTTTCTTTCCAGAGTCAGCCTGATTGAAATAAAAATTTTAAATTGACTCTTAAAAATTCTCTCTTTTATTGCCATTAAATACCTCATATGGTTAAAAAATTGGGAGAAGAATTCAAATGAGTGAAACTGACAGCTTACTGTTTTGTTTAGCAAATGAGTGTTTACTTTCAACTTAATGTTTTGACTACAGTCTTTACTTTCTTTGTGAAATCAGGGCCTCTCACCTCCGAAATCTTTAGTAGCTAAGAGTGTTTACTTATTCCTTGAGTTTAAAAATTGAGGAAACATTTTTTTCCCCCTCAAACAGTGTAACATTCTATTTATCATTTGTTTGAACCTGCTTAGTGAATATTGGTTTTGTAAAATATATTCCAAAAAGCTTGTTTCTCAGATTCAGTTCTTTTCAAACTGTGCACAACCTGGCTGGGCAGAGGAGACCTCTCCTTTTGCTCGCCTTTATTCCTCCTGAATTGACTTTATCATCGTCCCTCCAGTGGTCTCTAAGGTTCATCACAGATTCTCTCTGCTTGCTGGCAGGAAGTAAGCAGCACAGAGACTGTGGGGCACAATTGCTGAAAGGGTCCTCTTTCAATTCAGCCCTCATTCTAATTTTAACTTATTTGGTGCTGCTGTGGAAAAGCTGTTTGCCTCAAATAAGGTGAATAAATAAATGATATCTTGAGTATAGAGTTCATAAAATAGGCTGCAGAAATCTAGCAGCTAAGATTTAGGCCCAAGGCACTAATTTTCTTCCTTTTCTTCTTTCATTTTTATCCTCCCTTTTCTCTGTAATGATCAGATGGATAGGGTTGGCAGGAGTGAAGGCATAGGAAACAAGATATTATAAATTTGTAATGTGAATGAATGGGTGTGTCTGTGTTCCAATAAAACTTTATTTACAAAAACAGGTGGCAAGCAAATGTGGCCTAGGGACTATAGTTTGCTGACTCCTGACAACTCTCTATTTGCTATTATCTGTATTTTATAAATAAGAAGGTGGAAGCAGATATTTAGGGGATGACCTGTGAGCCCATTGCTAATTAGTTATATATGTCACAGTAATACCTATTGTTATCTAACTTTTAGTTCAGGACTTTGTGCAGAACAGTTTATGATGGCCATTTCTCATCTAGTGATCATCCGCCTTGTCTGAGAAACAGACTTGTTTGCACTATTGGCTGGCCTGTGGGGGTCCCATGGGCAGTCTGCTTTTACTTTGTATTAGGGCCACGACTTCAACTTTAAAAATCAAGGCCACCTTGGTGGCATGCAAATCCACCATTGACACCGACAAAGGCAGATGCCTATGTCAATCTTTTCTTCTTTTAAAAATTTATTTATTTATTTTTGGCTGTGTTGGGTCTTCGTTGCTGCACGTGGGCTTTCTCTAGTTGCAGCGAGCGGGTGCTACTCTTTGTTGCAGCACGCAGGCTTCTCATTGCAGTGGCTTCTCTTGTTGCGGAGCACAGGCTCTAGGTGCGCAGGCTCAGTAATTGTGGCTCGTGGGCTCTGGAGTGCAGGCTCAGTAGTTGTGGCACATGGGCTTAGTTGCTCCGCGGCACGTGGGATCTTCCCAGACCAGGGCTCGAACCCGTGTCCCCTGCATTGGCAGGCAGATTCTTAACCACCGTGCCACCAGGGAAGTCCTCCTGCCTCAGTCTTAAGCGAGGGGTAGAAATGTAGCTCCTAAAAGCAGTTTTAATACTTCCCTCTACTTGTGATAACACTAAAAATGTATTTTTGCCGTCAAAAATGTATTCCTGGGTTCTGCATCTTTAAGAGAAAGGCCTAATTTGGGGGATATGGATCAAAATATTGGAAAAGAAAAAAGCTGTAAAATACTTTTATGAAATAAGTTCTAGCTTTAGAGTTATTTTGGTTCTAAAAGACATCCCTAGAGAGAAGCATGAGGTCTGTGGCTTGAGCCAAGTCTCTTACACATGCTTCTAGGATTCATGTTCATACATGCTCTCACACACACTCACATTCCATTTTTCTCTCCCTCTTGCTCTGTCTCTCTGTCTCTGTCTGTCTCTGTCTCTCTGTCTCTGTCTGTCTCTGTCTCTCTCTCTCATACACACACACACTCATACATGAAGTAAAGAGAGTATTTACAAGCAGACATCGTGCACCAAACTCTCAGACTATATACTTCATAGAGGTTGCCTCAGACTACTGTTCTGATCCAGTTTATATGTATTTAGATTCAAATTTAATAGGCTTGGTACCAGATTTCTCAATCTACCACAAATTAGAAGCAACAAATAGGGAAAAGGATATTGCTAGTAAAGGGTGACTGGCTGCAGCCGGAGGTGACAGCTGATGTTTGGCTACCAAAGGAAGTAGCCAAAAACACAAAAAAACCTACCATGATACCATGTTGAATCAGTTATTAGGAAAAGGTTAGCCTATATATATTGCACTCTGATTACTTAAACAGAAATAAGTGTAATATCTTTCAGGATTATGTTGCTGTAAAGTCATTCTAACAATTGGAAATTTTGACCTTTAATTTGTAGAATCCATTTTTCTGGAAAGTTCGCTCAAGTCTAACACCTCTTTTTCTGATGTTGGGTAGATGTGGAGTTTCCACATATTTATAAATACGTTATGGTCTAAAATTAATCTTTTTAAATAAGAATATTAATTCATGTTTTCAAACATATTTCCTAATTGATCAGCTATATATATTTTTATTTATATATTTCTTCATGCCAAACACAGTTAGAAATAGTTCTTTACTCAACTGAGTGATATTGAATCTAATGAAAAAAACTTAATATAGGACAAATCTAGGGAGAGCAGCAGTCAGAAGACAATTCACTCAATTTGATGAGGCAAACTCCCTTGAATACCTCTGAGAATGAGGAAGTAAAAAAGACCTTGAATGGCCAAACCAGAGGCTTCAGTTATATTTACTTGTCAAAAATGGACCCCACAATCAACAGGAAAACATAGCATGTGCTTAGGGCTGGTGATAAAGTCCTGCCCGTCTGAAGATGTGCTCCCATTTTATCTGCTCAGTCTTGGGCTGGTGACAGGCAATAAATATTCAGTGAGCCCCTTTAACTGAATTGTCAAAATGTAAAGTTTCATGCTTTAAATAGCATTCAAAAAACAAAACAAAACCAACAAGTTCATGGTAAGGGTGCAGTAAATATTTGGCTCACAATTTCATCTTGTGTAATGGGAAAATAAGATAAGCATGTGGCTCATTGTCACATATGTAGAATTCCTAAAATAGTTATTGCTTCAATAAATACTCATAGAAGAGTAGCTCAGGTTTCAGGTTTTTACATGTTATTGACTGAGTCTCCCTTTGGGGAAAATTTAAAAGATAAGGTGTCTTTTAACATGATTCAGGAACACAAGCATACTGGGTTTGACCCTTGTTTCTACCTCTTTGGGACATTTCCTCCTCCTTGCCGTCTTGTGTTCCGTTATTTTGTCCATACCATGCAACTTATTATAGTTTTATATTATTTAGGTTTTTTTTTTTTCTACCTTTGCCTGCTCACTCATTAGTTCTTACAAATAGTTTTAAATCTTTCTAAACAAATGCAATTGAGCTCAGTCCATGCTTTTCCTAATTGATAATCCACTTGCTGCCTTCATATCTAGGTGTACAATCACTTCTAAAAGTGAAGTCCTCATCTGTTCCTCTCCTAAGGACTCACATTCTCATTGCTGGTCAGCATCTGCCCTCTGTCTGAGTGGATTCCATACTAGCCTTTCCCAAATGGAGAGACTTTCATACCAAGCGTATTGGAGTTAAAACTGAGAGAGAGCATGCAATCCTTTTTTTTTCCTAAATTATACCCAAGTTTAGTACCAGGTTGTAAATTCAAGCTGAGACTTCTTTGTACTCTAAGGATTGAGCGAGTTGCTCAGATTTCTCTGGAGTGGGTCACAAGTTTTCTTTCTGGAGTTGTGTTCAGAATATATAGCCATTTTGATTTATTGGAGTCCTTTGCTAAAGCATAATTACAACTTTCAGACAATCCTTTTGAAGTCAATTTCAGCTTTTTTATATTTAAGGAAAAGAGGAATAAATCATGTCTCCATATGTACCCTGCAGTTCTTCAGGAATAATTTTCAGTGTTGTTGAAGAAGTTAGGAACACCCAAGTTAATCATTATATCATACAGGTTTTGCAAAAGCAGGATGTATAAGTTATTAGTCATGTTTAAGAAACTCAGTTTTCTTGAAGCATTGAAAGATGTTATTAATCCTAGAGACTAGGTGATAGTTTGTATATTGCCAAAGATTTTAAAAAACATAATTGGGACCCCTGTTACAAATGGGGTTCATATTCATCATGAGGTTTCTTCTTTTCCTTTTCAGAACTGACCTGGTGAGTCAGTGGACTAAATGGGGGCTATACGTTAGCTCCACCCCCTAGCAGCCCTTTGGCCCGTTCCATAATTCTCCCAACTACTCTCTTCTCCCAAGTATTTCCACTTGACTTACAGAAACAGTTGCATTGTTCTTTTGCCCAAATCCCCAGCATTCCCCGGAGAGCTGTTCTAGCTTTCCGTAGAGCACTTGCAGTTTATCTCTGTAAGAGAACAGTTCTGAGTTTGGCACTTACTCTATTTATTTTTCATTCTAATAGGAATCACTTTGGAGCTAGCTAAGCCACTGTTAGTCGGCTTCTTAAGTCCTGCCCAGACCACTTCCATCTGTAGAAAGCACTTACTTTTTCATGTCAGAAGTTTAATGAAACTAGAGAAGAGAATTCTTTAAAGTAACAATAATAATGAAAGACTCTAATAGGTTCAGGGGAATTTCACATGTATCTTTTCAAAGTGGGGTAGATTTTGCTAAAACGTTGAGGGTTTTATTTTTTTCATATGCCCCCAGGTCAGAGTCACATAAGTTAGTCAAACATATATCTCTTTGGGTTGGAAATACACATTTATTTCATTCCTGCACTTCTATATAGGGGAATTATTTTAATAAGGGAAGGTATTATATATGGCTGTATGCCAGTGATAGATAAAAATTAGTATGTCTTATTAAAAATCAATTGAGAAGTGCAGCAGCCAGAGTGGACTGTGTCCTAGGATCTTCGTAACTAGCCACATAGCAGTGTTTGCTTGTTTTCATGTGACATTAAATAAATATTGTACGTGTAAGAAGTGGTAAATAGATATTGACAATTGGAACTGTCTGGCATTCTTTCTTTGTCTTTCTTACATCACCTGATATACATTGAATGCACTGTATACCTCCATTTCTTAAGTGAATAGTCATTGTTGAGACATTTACAGAAGCTAATATCAAATGGAACCAATCTTGTTTTGACTGTTTTACCATACCTCGAGTGTACAGAGGTTACAGATAAACATTATGTGATGGCTTCAGACTTTGCACTGATTCAAAAAGATTTTAACGAGAACGGCCAACCTTTCTTGTTTCTTGGGAATTCAGAGCCTTTTGTGAGCTTGAATTGTCAGTATCTCCTAATCTCTCAGCTGTTTTTTTCTCTTGATTTCTAATCTTGCTCAGTTAGAATGTAGGGAAGAGAATACAATAGGGGGATTAATGGCTTAGTACAGAAATGTTTGCTTACTGGACAATAGAAAAGGGAATTTGGTAGAAGTTCTAACCCTTCCTGTTTACATTCAATAACGTAACCAGTATATTGAAAATGTTGTCAATAGTGGCTGTATTTTTCCAGTTGTGATTTCCAAAGTCTTATTGTTAGGTGTTCATCAAATAAAGAAAGAGAGAGAAAGAAGAAAGGAGAGAAAAAAGAATGAAAAGATGATAGACTTGAGAAGTCAATGCAGTCACAAAATGAGACTAAAGGAAGGACTAATACTAGTGACCAGACAGTTTTCTAAGTGCTTACTTAGACTTGTATCATATCTGGCTGGGTGGTTGTGATTATCCCCATCTTTCAGATGAAGACATAGAATCTTAGAGAATGAGGAATGGGGTTAGAATCTCCTAGGATATAAGTAATTGAGCCAGGACTTGAATTCAGGTTATTTGTCACTCTAAAACCTCTTTTTTCTTCATTGGTGAAACCAGTTATTTTTGATTCAGGGTTGATATTACTTTGGAAATTTTGCCACATCTGTTATATGAATTTTGCAAATCTGATTAAATAGATTATGTGGAGAGCTCCAAAATCCTTCCCTACTGACATGGGTAAAGGTAAAGTATATCTGAGAGCAAATTTTAAGTAATGCTTGTTCACTGAAGACCTACCAATGTTCAAAGCATTGTGCAGGTGCTGAGTAAAGCCCAAAGAAATACAGGACATGGTCCTTACCACCAACACTTTATTAACTAGATGAAGAGATAAAACATATACATATGGAATGCTAAACAGAATACTATTATTAAATAAAATTTTCACATCGTGAAACAAGACATATTAATTGCCAGATAATAAGAAATGCATGTGGAAAAAAGTTGAAAGGTCTGTATTAGACTGCAGTGGTTTAGGAATTCTTAATAGAAAACAAGGAAGATATTTAAGCTGGATGGAGAAGGATGGGCAGAAATTAGAAAGTAAGGACAGAGGTGGGAGGTTAATTCAGGCATGAACACAAAGCATAAAGAAAATCAGGACAGCAGGAGGCAAAGGGTATCCCAAGGGGGTTGAAGGACACAAACAAAAACAGGGAGGTAAGTAAACCACTTTGGATAGAGTAGGGCTTTGGACTGATGGGAAGTACAGATGCGACCTGAAAAGTAGCTTGAGATCATGTAATTAGGCCTTCAGTGCCAGCATAGACTGAGACTGTGCTATGAGGGCACATAGACATCAACAGGAAAATTACAGAGTCAGAGTTGTGTTTTAAGACGATTGTTTAGGCACCAGAGTGTGGGAGAGAGGATGAATGTCTACAAGTCAAGAGCACGGCAACATGTATGACTGTACTGCATGGTGGGGTGGTTGGTGGCAGACTAAGAAGGAGCTCCCCAGGTACAGGTCTCACGCTGGCTACTCAGGCTGCCGCATGCAAAAGCCCCCAGCTTATCCACCAACCTGGATATTTCTCCACAGTGTGGCCAGAGTGATCTTTCCGATGCATAAATTATTGTCACCTCCTGCAGAAGATCTCAATGTGGGCCTGTAAAGATGTTCTTTTTCTTTTTTTTAAACATCTTTTTTGTAGTATAATTGCTTTACAATGTTGTGTTAGTTTCTGCGGTATAACAAAGTGAATCAGCTATATGTATAGGTATATCCCCATATTCCCTCCCTCTTGCGTCTCCCTCCCACCCTCCCTATCCCACCCCTCTAGGTGGTCACAGAACACTGAGCTGATCTCCCTGTGCTATGCAGCTACTTCCCACTAGCTATCTATTTTACATTTGGTAGTGTATATAAGTCCATGCCACTCTCTCACTTCGTCTCAGCTTACCCTTCCCCCTCCTCATGTTCTCAAGTCCATTCTCTACATCTGCATCTTTATTCCTGTCCTGCCCCTAGGTTCATCAGAACCATTTTTATTTTTTTTAGATTCCATATGTACGTGTTAGCATACAGTATTTGTTTTTCTGTTTCTGACTTACTTCACTCTGTATGACAGACTCTATGTCCATCCACCTCACTACAAATAGCTCAATTTCGTTTCTTTTTATGGTTGAGTAATATTCCATTGTATATATGTGCCACATCTTCTTTATCTATTCAACTGTTAGGTTGCTTCCATGTCCTGGCTGTTGTAAATAGTGCTGCAATGAACACTGTGGTACGTGTCTCTTTTTGAATTATGGTTTTCTCAGGGTAGTAGGATTTCCCAGTAGTGGGATTGCTGGGTCATATGGTAGTTCTATTTTTACTTTTTTAAGGAACCTCCATACTGTTCTCCATAGTGGCTGTATCAGTGTACGTTCCCACCAACAGTGCAAGAGGGTTCCCTTTTCTCCACACCCTCTCCAGCATTTACCATTTGTCGATTTTTTGATGATGGCCATTCTGACCAGTGTGAGGTGATACCTCATTGTGTTTTGATTTGCATTTCTCTAAGGTTAGTGATGGTGAGCATCCTTTCATGTGTTTGTTGGCAATCTGTATAATCTTCTTTGCAGAAATGTCTATTTAGTTCTCCTACCCATTTTTGGATTGGGTTCTTTGTTTTTTTGATATTGAGCTGCGTGAGCTGCTTGTAAATTTTGGAGATTAATCCTTTATCAGATGCTTCATTTGCAAATATTTTCTCCCATTCTGAGGGCTGTCTTTTCATCTTGTTTATGGTTTCCTTTGCTGTGCAAAAGCTTTTAAGTTTCATTAAGTCCCATTTGTTTTTTTTTGTTTTGTTTTTATTTCCATTTCTCTAGGAGGTGGGTCAAAAAGGATCTTGCTGTGATTGATGTCATAGAGTGTTCTGCCTGTGTTTTCCTCTAAGAGTTTTATAGTGTCTGGCCTTACATTTAGGTCTTTAATCCATTTTGAGTTTATTTTTGTGTATGGTGTTAAGGAGTGTTCTAATTTCATTCTCTTACATGTAGCTGTCCATTTTTCCCAGCACCACTTATTGAAGAGACTGTCTTTTCTCCATTGTATATCCTTGCCTCCTTTGTCATAGATTAGTTGACCATAGGTGCGTGGGTTTATCTCTGGGCTTTCTGTCTTGTTCCACTGATCTGTATTTCTGTTTTTGTGCCAGTACCATACTCTCTTCATTACTGTAGCTTTGTAGTATAGTCTGAAGTCTGGGAGCCTGGTTCCTCCAGCTCCATTTTCTTTCTCAAGATTGCTTTGGCTATTCGGGGTCTTTTGTGTTTCCCTACAAACTGTGAAATTTTTTTGTTCTAGTTGTGTGAAAAATGCCATTGCTGGTTTGATAGGAACTGCATTGAATCTGTAGATTGCTTTGGGTAGTATAGTCATTTTCACAATGTTGATTTTCACATCCAAGAACATGGTATATTTCTCCAGTGGTTTGTATTGTATTTAATTTCTTTCATCAGTGTCTTATAGTTTTCTGCATACAGGTCTATTGTCTCTTTAGGTAGGTTTATTCCTAGGTATTTTATTCATTTTGTTGCAGTGGTAAATAGGAGTATTTCCTTAATTTCTCTTTCAGATTTTTCATCATTAGTGTATAGGAATGCAAGAGATTTCTGTGCATTAATTTTATACCCTGCTACTTTACCAAATTCATTGTTTAGCTCTAGTAGTTTTCTGGTAGCACCTTTAGGATTCTCTATGTATAGTATCATGTTATCTGCAAACAGTGACAGTTTTACTTCTTCTTTTCCAATTTGGATACCTTTTATTTCTTTTTCTTCCTCATTGCTGTGGCTAAAACTTCCAAAATTATATTGAATAATTGTGGTGAGAGTGGGCAACCTTGTCTTGTTCCTGATCTTAGTGGAAATGGTTTCGATTTTTCACCATTGAGAATGATGTTGGCTGTGGGTTTTTCATATATGACCTTTATTATATTGAGGTAGGTTCCCTCTATGCCTACTTTCCAGAGAGTTTTTATCATAAATGGGTGTTGAATTTTGTCAAAAGCTTTTTCTGCATCTATTGAGATGATCATGTGGTTTTTCTCCTTCAATTTGTTAATATGGTGCATCACACTGATTGATTTGCTTATATTGAAGAATCTTTGCATTCCTGGGATAAACTCCACTTGATCACGGTGTATGATCCTTTTATTATTATTTCTATTGATTGATTGATTGATTGATTGATTGATTTTTAAACTTTATACCATATTTTATTTATTTATTTATTTTTGGCTGTGTTGGGTCTTCGTTTCTGTGCGAGGGCTCTCTCCAGTTGCGGTGAGTGGGGGCCACTCTTCATCGTGGTGCGCAGGCCTCTCACTATTGCGGCCTCTCTTGTTGCGGAGCACAGGCTCCAGACGCGCAGGCTCTGTAGTTGTGGCTCACGGGCCCAGTTGCTCCCTGGCATGTGGGATCTTCCCACACCAGGGCTCGAGCCCATGTCCCCTGCATTAGCAGGCGGATTCTTAACCACTGCGCCACCAGGGAAGCCCCATGATCCTTTTACTGTGCTGTTGGATACTGTATTTTGTTGAGGATTTTTGCATCTATGTTCATCAGTGATATCAACATGTAGTGTTCTTTTTTTGTGGCATCTTTGTCTGGTTTTGGTATCAGGGTGATGGTGGTCTCGTAGAATGAGTTTGGGAGTGTTCCTCCCTCTGCTATATTTTGGAAGAGTTTGAGAAGGATGCATGTTAGCTCTTCTCTAAATGTTTGATAGAATTCACCTGTGAAGCCATCTGGTCCTGGGCATTTCTTTGTTGGAAGAATTTTAATCACAGTTTCAATTTCAGTGCTTGTGATCGGCCTATTTACGTTTTCTATTTCTTCCTGGTTCAGTCTCAGAAGGTTTTGCTTTTCTAAGAACTTGTCCATTTCTTCCAGGTTGTCCAGTTTATTGGCATATAGTTGCTTATAGTAATCTCTCATGATCCTTTGTATTTCTGCAGTGTCAGTTGTTACTTTTCCTTTTTCATTTCTAATTCCGTTGATCTGAATCTTCTCCCTTTTTTTCTTGATGAATCTGGCTAATGGTTTATCAATTTTGTTTATCTTCTCAAAGAACCAGCTTGAAGTTTTATTGATCTTTGCTATTGTTTCCTTTATTTCTTTTTCATTTATTTCTGATCTGATCTTTATGATCTCTTTACTTCTGCTAACTTTGGGTTTTTTTTGGTTCCTCTTTCTCTAGTTGCTTTAGGTGTAAGGTTAGGTTGTTTAGTTGAGATTTTTCTTGTTTCTTGAGGTAGGATTGTACTGCTATAAACTTCTCTCTTAAAACTGCTTTTGCTGCATCCCATAGGACTTGGGTCATCGTGTTTTCATTGTCATTTTTTTCTAGGTATTTTTTGAGTTCCTCTTTGATTTCTTCAGTGATCTCTTGGTTATTTAGTAGTGTATTGTTTAGCCTTCATGTGTTTGTATTTTTGACAGATTTTTTCCTGTAATTGATATCTAGTCTCATAGCATTGTGGTTCAGAAAAGATATTTGATACAATTTCAATTTTCTAAAATTTACCAAGGCTTGATTTGTGACCCAAGATATGATCTATCCTGGAGAATGTTCCATGAGCACTTGAATAGAAAGTGTATTCTGTTGTTTTTGGATGGAATGTTCTATAAATATCAATTAAGTCCATGATGTCTAATGTGCCATTTAAGGCTTGTGTTTCCTTATTTATTTTCATTTTGGATGATCTGTGCATTGGTGAAAGTGGGGCGTTAAAGTCCCCTAGTATGATTGTGTTACTGTTGATTTCCCCTTTTATGGCTGTTAGCATTTGCCTTATGTATTGAGGTGCTCCTATTTTGGGTGCATAAATATTTACAATTGTTATATCTTCTTGGATTGATCCCTTGATCATTATGTAGTGTCCTTCTTTGTCTCTTGTAATAGTCCTTATTTTAAAGTCCTTTTTGTCTGATATGAGAATTGCTACTCCAGCTTTCTTTTGATTTCCATTTGCATGGAATATCTTTTTCCATCCCCTCATTTTCAGTCTGTATGTGTCTCTGGGTCTGAAGTGGGTCTTTTGTAGGGAGACCCATATATATGGGTCTTGTTTTTGTATCCATTTAGCCAGTCTATGTCTTTTGGTGGAAGCATTTAATCCATTCACATTTAAGGTAATTATTGATATGTATGTTCCTATTACCATTTTCTTAATTGTTTTGGGTTTGTTATTGTAGGTCTTTTCCTTCTCTTGTGTTTCCTGCCTAGAGAAGTTCCTGTAGTATTTGTTGTAAAGCTGGTTTGGTGGTGCTGAATTCTCTTAGCTTTTGCTTGTCTGTAAAGGTTTTAATTTCTCCATCGGTTCTGAATGAGATCCTTGCTGGTTGGAGTAATCTTGGTTGTAGGTGTTTCCCTTTCATCACTTTAAATGTCTTCCCCTCCCTTCTGGCTTGCAGAGTTTCTCCTGAAAGATCAACTCTTAACCTTATGGGGATTCCCTTGTATGTTATTTGTTGTTTTTCCCTTGTTGCTTTTAATATTTTTTCTTTGTAGTTATTTTTTGATAGTTTGATTAGTATGTGTCTTGGCATGTTTCTCCTTGGATTTATCGTGTATGGGACTGTCTGTGCTTCCTGGAGTTGACTGAGTATTTCCTTTTCCATATTAGGGAAGTTTTCAACTATAATCTCTTCAAATATTTTCTCAGTTCCTTTCTTTTTCTCTTCTACTTCTGAGACCCCTATAATTCAAATATCGGTGCATTTAATGTTGTCCCAGAGGTCTCTGAGGCTGTCCTCAATTCTTTTCATTCTTTTTACTATATTCTGCTCTGCAGTAGTTATTTCCACTATTTTGTCTTCCAGGTCACTTATCCATTCTTCTGCCTCAGTTATTTTGCTATTGATTCCTTCTGGAGAATTTTAATTTCATTTATTGTGTAGGTCATCATTGTTTGTTTGCTCTTTAGTTCTTCTTGGTCCTTTTTAAACATTTCTTGTATTTTCTCCATTCTATTTCCAAGATTTTGGATCATCTTTGCTATCATTACTCTGAATTCTTTTTCAGGTAGACTGCCTATTTCCTCTTTATTTGTTTGGTCTGGTGGGTTTTTACCTTGCTCCTTCATCTGCTGGGTATTTCTCTGTCTTCTCATTTTGCTTAACTTACTGTGTTTGGGGTCTCCTTTTCACAGGCTGCAGGTTCGTAGTTCCTGTTGTTTTTGGTGTCTGTCCACAGTGGGTGAGGTTGGTTCAGTGGGTTGTGTAGGCTTCCTCGTGGAGGGGACTGGTGCCTGTATTGTGGTGGGTGGGGCTGGATTTTGTCTTTCTGGTGGGCAGGGCTGTGTCCAGTGGTGTGTTTTGGGGTACCTGTGAACTTAGTATGATTTTAGGCAGTCTCTCTGCTAATGGGTGGGGTTGTGTTCCTGTCTTACTAGTTGTTTTGCATAGGGCAGCCAGCACTGGAGCTTGCTGGCCTTTGGGTGGAGCTGGGTCTTAGCGTTGAGACAGAGATCTCTGGGAGAGCTCTCGCCGACTGATATTACGTAGGTCCAGGAGGTCTCTGGAGGTCCAATTTCCTGAACTCGGCTCTCCCCACCTCAGAGGCTCAGGCCCAACCATAGGCCAGAGCACCAAGACCCTGTTAGGCGCACGGCTCAGAAGAAAAGGGAGAAAATAAGAAATAAGAAAATAAATTAACAAAAAAATAGGGCTTCTCTGGTGGCGCAGTGTATAAGAATCTGCCTGCCAATGCAGGGGACCCAGTTTCGATCCCTGGTCCAGGAAGATCCCACATGCCACGGAGCAGCTAAGCCTGTGCACCACAACTACTGAGCCTGTGCTCTAGAGCCCGCGAACCACAACTACGGAAGGCCACGTGCCTAGAGCCCATGCTCTGCAACAAGAGAAGCCACTGTAATGAGAAGCCCACACACCGCAACGAAGAGTAGCCCCCACTTGATGCAAATAGAGAAAGCCTGCGTGCAGCAATGAAGACCCAACACAGCCAAAAATAAATAAATAAAATAAAAATTTTAAAAATTAAAATAAAAATTATTAAAATAAAAAAATAATCATTTTTAAAAAACAGAAGAGAGCAATCAAACCAATAAACAAATCCACCAATGATAACAAGTGCTAAAAACTAAACTAAGATAAACATAAAAATCAGAAACTAAGCAGTTGCAGACAACAAACCCCAAGTCTACAGTTGCTCCCAAATTCCATTGCCTCCATTTTGGGATGATTCATTGTCTATTCAGGTATTCCACAGATGCAGGGTACATCAAGTTGATTGTGGGGATTTAATCTGCTGCTCCTAAGGCTGCACGGAGAAATTTCCCTTTCTCTCCTTTGTTCGCACAGCTCCTGGGGTTCAGCTTTGGTTTTGGCCTCACCTCTGTGTGTGGGTTGCCCTCAGGCATCTGTTCCCCGCCCTGACAGGACGGGGTTAAAGCCGAGGCTGATTAGGGCACTCTTGCTCAGGCCAGGTGGAGGGAGGGGTACCTAGTCATAATCAGAATGCAGGGCAAGCCTGAGGCAGCAGAGGCCAGCGTGACGTTGCAACAGCCTGAGGTGTGCCGTGTGTTCTCCCAGGGAAGTTGTTCCTGGATCTCAGGACCCTGGCAATGGTGGGCTGCACAAGCTTCCGGGGGGTGTGGCGTGGTGTGGATAGTGACCTGCACTTACACACAGGATTCTTGGTGGCAGCAGCAACGTTAGCGTTTCATGCCCATCTCTGGGGTCCGAGTTGATAGCTGTGGCTCGCACCCATCTCTGGAGCTCGCTTAGGTGGTGCTCTGTCTTCTTTGGGCACACGGGGAAGGAATCCCCTCTCCTCGGGCACCCCAAAACAATGGTCTCTTTTCTCTCCGGCAGGTTCAGACTTTTTCCTGGACTCCCTTTTGGCTAGCTGTGGTGCACTAACCCCCTCAGGGTGTCTTCACACAGCCATCCCCAGTCCTCTCCCTGGGATCTGACTTCTGAAGCCTGAGCCTCAGCTCCCAGCCCCCGCCCGCCCCGGCGGGTGAGCAGACAACCCTCTCAGGCTTGTGAGTGCTGGTTGGCACCCATCGTCTGTGCGGGAATCTCTCCACTTTGCTCTCTGCACCCCTATTGCTGCACTCTCCTCCGTGGCTCCACAGCTTCCCCCTGACCCACCCCCTTGTCTCTGCCAGTGAAGGGGTTTCCTAGTGTGTGGAAACTTTTCCTCTTTCACAGCTCCCTCCCAGAGGTGCAGGTCCCATCCCTATTCTTTTGTCTCTGTTTTTTCTTTTCTCTTTTGCCCTACCCAGGTACACGGGGATTTTGTTGCCTTTGGGAAGTCTGAGGTCTTCTGCCAGTGTTCAGTAGGTGTTCTGTAGGAGTTGTTACACATGTAGATGTATTTTTGATGTATTTGTGGGGAGGAACGTGATCTCCACGTCTTACTCCTCCACCATCTTGCAAGTCCCCCCCTGTAAAGATATTCTTATTTTCATCTGTGTCTCCTGTCCCCAAACATGGCCTGCAAGGTCTTATCTTCCACCTTGCTCACTCTTTTTCTCTAGGTATGTTGGTTTTTCAAAAAATATTGTTGTATTCTTTGTGTTCACCATGCTCCCTCGCATTATAGGTCCTTTGCACATGCTGTTTCCTCTTCCTGGAATGCACTTCTTTCCCCCCATTGTCTTGTCAGCTACTGCTTATCCTTCAGATCAGCCCGACTTTCTTTCAAGACCTCCTTGACTAGGTCAGATACTTTATCAAAGCATCTCATAGCCCCAAGTATCTATCTCTCCTTTGTAGCTTTTATTACATTTGTGATTTCTACATCTACCTGATTATTTTTTTTTAAGATTTTTCTTTTTTTTTGATGTGGACTATTTTTAAAGTCTTTATTGAATTTTTTACAATATTGCTTCTGTTTTATGTTTTGGTTTTTGGCCACAAGGCATGCGGGATCTTAGCTCCCTGACCGGGGATCAAACCTACACCCCCTGCATTGGAAGGTGAAGTCTTAACCACTGGACTGCCAGGGAAGTCCCCATTTATCTGATGACTTAATTAATGTTGGTTTTTCCCCAGGGACCACAGTCTGGTTTTGTTCTCCATGTAGCTCCAGAATCTAGCATATACCTAGTCCAGAGTAGACTCAATAAATACAGAATGCCAGGAGTCGGGTAGGGGTACATGTGATTAAAATCTAAGATGAATTGAAATTTTCTGTATGTGAAGCCTTCGGTTACTGGAAATGTTACTTATTTTAAAATACCTTTGGTATTGATAGTCAGCGATAGAATTATGTTCCCAAATCACAGACTGATCATTTTAATGCTACAGCTAAGATTGTACTTTTCAGTCTGTCTCACATCCTTCCAACCTAGAAGTCGGCAAATGTCCTGTTGGGGTGTAAAGCTGCCACTGAGATGGAGAGAACCTCTGGAGAAAAAGTGCTGCTCTCCTTCAGATTGTCCCAACTGCTCAGACGTGGTCAAGCTTTCTGAGCCCTGGGAGAACCAAAACAGGCCAGGATTGCTAGTTTTTATAGATTTTAAAGTAAGGTTTAGGCTCTGTGAGCCAAAGGGAACTATTTTTGTTGTAGCTTTTAAGTTAAACATAAATAGAGGGTGAGAAAACACAGAAATTAGACAACTTGGGATTTATGTAAAGACAATCCAGCTGCAACTACATTATTCAGGATCTTTTTTGCCGCTGAAACAGAAAAATGGTAATTAACCAATCAGGATGAAATGTCAATTTGAGAGGAAGGTAACGTGACACTTTCATAAATCATCCAAACACCAAGAAATCTGCTACATTCTGATTTCCAACCTGCTCTGTTGCTATGAAAACTCACTCCCATAGCTCTCTGAACATAACATATTCATGCAATTACAATTATTTCTGAAACATGGACTCTGCGGTGATAGGAGGGCTTTTTCCTTCAGTCTGCCTAGAGTTTTTCCAAAGGAATACAGCCACATAATAACAGTGAAGCTCTTTTGGAATTACTTTGCTTTACTTTATCGAAATTTCATGATCTAAATAGGAGACATTTTTTATGTGAGGTGGCAGTTGTCTTGGGATGTGTCTCCATGGTATTTGCTAAATTAAAGCTCATCTTTTCAGGCCCAGTCTTTATTTTGTTTTTTCAATAATTCTCCGGCAGAATCAAAGACCTTGCTTCATTACTCCTGGGAGGTGGGGCAGAACTGGTAGGATGATCACAGGGGAGTGAGCAGGCTTCAGCGTTTCTTAAAAAGACCATTTCCATTTCATTGGCAGAGGGACCCCATACTGTGCTCCAGCCAATTCTCAGTTCTTTCTGCTATTGGTTCAGAGGGTCCAGCTTTTGTGGGGAGGGATTATTTGTTTCTTTAAAATCCACCGTGGCTCTTTTCCCTACCGCCTTTTCCTCTTTCTTTTGTGGACGGGAACAATACCATGTTAGTGATTCTTCGGGTTTCTGACTTGCAGAAAATCCATCTATACTTGGGAAAATGTAGTTAAATTTAATACTGCAGCTGGAGGTGAAATAGAAGTGAAGATGGCTTAACTTGTGAAGTGGGTAAAAAAAGAATGTGTAATTGAAACAGTATGATGCTGATGAAGCAGTGTGTGAGGCTGTCAGGAGACATTATAATATGTTGATGAAAGACACTAGCTTCCCAGTTCTGCTGTATGCAAATGCTCCATGATTTTTGGTGGGAGAAAGGAACCTGGCATATTAATTGGCTTTGTTTTTAGAGATGCAGGTGAGGCCTTTTCATTTCTGCTTTCTGAAAACAAATTTGCAATATGTCCTTAAACCATTTTTAATCTTGAGTGTTAACTGACAACCTTAAGAAATAAAAACTCTTAATTTGTTTTTAAAAGTTAAAGCCAAAAAAAATTATTTTAAGTATTGAGCTAAATAAGCAGACTCCAAAAATTCTCATTTTATGTAAACTAAGCTGCATATGAAGACTTCTAGTTTTCTACACTGAATCAGAAAAGTTAATTTAATAAAGGTACTGTAAAACTTGAAAGGCAAAATAAGTTATACTATGTATATTCTGTATTTGGAATTTTACAATTGTTTACATATTTGACATGTTTGTTTACTGGTACAATCATTAGCAAGTTATCCAGGATCTATGTCTGTCTGTCAGTCTGTCCCTTTGTCCAAAAACTGGATGTGGGTGATAAGAGGAAATACTAATGAATTTTTAAATATCCCTTTCCTTTAAAAAACTGAAATGTTAGATTTTAAAGTAAAAGTATTCATTTAAAAACCTTATAAAATGCTATACTTTTTCTTTACTTTTTAATATCCAATTTATTAGCAGATTGCTTATTGAATACCTTTCATGTGGTTTTCTGATTAACATTTCCAAACACCCTTAAGGGATAGCTATTCATTAACTGAGGAGTGCCTAGCCTTTTGCTGAGAGAGGATTAAATTTTCATTTCCCTGAAGATTTAAGATGACCAACAAGGGGATAAGAAGTGGGGCTTTAGGGAGGTGGGGAAAGATTGCAGGGAGGTAGCAGAACTGACCCTTGAGTCACTGGGATATTGCAAGGTGATTTTCAGTTACTTGTCTGGGTTCCTGAAAAGCCAGGCGGTAGAGAGTTGAGAGGATGTCTTCATGGCCTTTGACCCTCTGGAAAAAACTATGGACTTAGCGGAATCTAGGTTGGAGCCAGAGGAGAAAGGAGAGTGGTGGACAAAGGAGGAAGGAGTAATTATTCTCCCTAAACACATAGTCCAAGACGGTGCCTTTCAAAAAAATACACACACATATGCACAGACATACAGACATACATGTGAAGAGAAACATATGTAGATCTATTAATATGGTGACGTGACATGAGGATGCAGTATTAGGGGAAGCAGTGTGGTGCCAGGTAGTTCAGCCATCAGGGTGAGACTGTGAGGCAGACAGCAGCTGGGTAGAGAGTAGCTGTCTTTCAGCCTCCCCTTGATCCAGTGCTACAGAAACCCCTACACTCACATACGGTTTGTCCCCAGAAACCCAACCTGGCTATGCCTTTGGGGCTGATGGAAGGAGCCAAATACGTAGCCTCAGATCTTACAATTCATAGAATCTGGGTCTTTATTCAACACGAATCATGGTTTCCTAGATGGGAAACCTTGTTTAGGAATTTAAGTTATCAGAGAATCAGAGCAGCCTAAAACAGTCATCCTTGATACTTGAGTTTCTAAGAAATGGTTACTGGAAACAAAGTTTTATTGTTTGGAAACTTTTCCAGAAAATGTATAAAATACATTTGAATAAATGAATAAGTAATACAATCCTCTGGTAAGGACATGGTCTCACCACAGAAAAAGAAAGTTGAGCTCTAAGGTTGGTTTCTTTCATCCATATTTATTCATTCTCTTTGTCTTGTAATTTAAAGATATGTAAATAATGAGGAAATGATAGCCTCTGGTCTAGAATGCTTACACATT
This sequence comes from Balaenoptera musculus, assembly GCF_009873245.2. Classification (NCBI taxonomy): domain Eukaryota; kingdom Metazoa; phylum Chordata; class Mammalia; order Artiodactyla; family Balaenopteridae; genus Balaenoptera; species Balaenoptera musculus. Next base: position 41,223,847 of record NC_045799.1, read on the forward strand.
TTACACTATAAAAAAGTATAGTCGTTTTATGTTGGAATCAAAGTATTTATTATATATTAAAAAAAAAATCCTATCTTACTTCTGCTCCCTTGAAAATCTCATTTCACAGTCCTCTTTTCTCTCCTCTCAGATCTTCCCAGCCTTGATTAAGTTTAAGAATTTCTGAGTTCCCACTTACTGAATTGACTCTTATAATCTGTCTTCTCGTTATATTTCTCTCAAGACAGAGGCAAAGGTAATAGGGAATGGGAATTTTGCAGTCGTGGGGAGGGGGTGGCCTGATTTACTAAAAGTCTAATCATTTTTGAGAAGCTCATACTCATTCATTAAAAAACATTGATAATAAATGTGTTGCTTTTAATTAAATTATCCTAAAAATATGTATCTCTTGAAAAAAAAAAAAAGACTGCTACAGTGCTTACCAAATCCCTGAAAATGCTGTGGGTCTAAGAAAAAGAAAGGGAAGATCTGAACTGCATGGTTGAAAATAGTACTTTACATTCTTGCTAATTTGAGGCTTATGTCTAGTGATTAAAAAACTGCAGTTCTTTAAAGATAGTGACTCTGCCCCAGACATGCACACAATCTATAGCAAGTCCCACTAGAGCCTTGGACCTTCAGTGTGGAGAGAGTCATAGAGAAATAAACTTGAGTAGGAGAAGGTAGGGATAGAAGAATAGGTGGGCAGCTGTGTCCTTCTAATTTCTGTAATTTGGTCTCTTATCTTCCTGCAGAAAGATTCCTTATATGGTATGATTTCTAGAAAACTTTCTTGAAAGGCAATTACATATAATATAAAGTGCAGGATCTTATGCTAAAAAAAATCCTCTTTGTTGATATTTTTGGTCAAATATTATTATTCCTATATACAATAGGAATAATAATTTGATATTTGTCAATCTTAGGCCTCTGTAAAAATTCAAAGTTTATATGCTATGATATATACCTAATTGATCTTTACACTAAATTGCAGTACTTTTAATCAATCCAATTAATATGTCATATGTATTGGTAGTTATGCTTTGAGTAAACAAGTACTTTTATGTTAAAGGAAATGAGTAAATTAAAATATACGTGTTTCATCTTCATAAGCCCTTGGCAGAGTTGGCTTGGGAAAGGTCTCCTACCAGCCAGGGAACTGAACATTTCATCATGAGTAATTTGTTGTTTTAGTTGATACAGTTGTCATATCACAGTCATTTCCTTCTTTAGTTAGCATTTTAGCCTAAAGGCAGTAGATTTATGGGGGTTTTTTTAGCCTGATTCATCTCCCAGCTGACAAGCAACTTCTTTTAACCACATCTACAAATTGCTGGCTGCATCTGCAGACACACATAATGAATTGATAAATATTAGATGAAAGATATGTTGAAGTAAATTGGAAGATAACACTCATAGCATAAATTTACATTTAGACGAATCTAGAAGATGAGTTTAAAACAGAAGTCAATCTTTCAATTCTATAAGGAGTGTCTACTGGGACAAGTACAATTAATCTGGGCTTAAACACAAAGAGTAGTTGTCTGTTGTCTATTATTTTACTGTCTAGTTTATTCCAAACTCCTGTGAGGGATCACATTAAGTGTTTATATTAAATGGGTCTCCTGAATTGCCCTACTTCATTAGATGGCTTCCATATTCAAAATGTTTTGATGGCTGTTCATGCCCTTAAAATGAAGTTGAAATTCCTAAGCCTGCCATTCAAGACTCTCCTAAACTTAGACCAAAGTTACCTTCCTAACCTCATGAATTATTAGGCCACCTCAGACAATTTCAACCAAGGTAAGGCGTTTCCTTCTTACCTCCGTGACTTCCTTTATTCAGTTACCCTAACCTTCTAATGTCCTTTTCTCTAATTCTCCACTCCTCTTAAGAGTCAGTGTGATAGAAAGAATATAACCTACAGTCCATTCTGCACCAGAATGTAAAACTGGGCTCTTTCTCTTACTAGCTAAGAAGCCTTGGAAAGACCACTACTCCCCCCTGGGGCTTAGTTCCTAACTTGTACAGATGTATTAACCAGTTACTGGCACAATAATGCCTTGTAACGAACAACCTCAGAAACTCAGTGGCATAAGATAAATGTTTATTTCTCATGCATCTGGGGCTTGACTGGGCTCAGATCCAGGTGCTAGGCCCAGTTTAGGATTTCTCCACAGGCCTCTCATACTTTGGGAGATCAGTGGGATGCAGGATTTCTTTACTCATGGAGATGGTAGAAAGTCCAGCTACCCAACTTTGCAAGTACAATTCAAGTCTTTGCTTGTACCATTTTGGCCTAAGGAAGTCACATCATTGGGTGGAGGAATGTAATTCACCCCTTAGGGGAGGAATTGCAGTGTCACAGGGCAAACGGTATGGATAAAAGGATGAAGGTAGAGAATTGGGAACAGTAATGGAATGTTGTACTATCACAGTAGTATTATTGGGAGATTAATTCAGATCATCTAGATTAGGTTTCTAGCAAAGCATGTGGAACAAAGGCACTCAACACATTTGACTTTCTCCCTGTACTTTCCTCGCCTTCACCTGTTCAAACCCTCCCTCCGTAGTCTCTATGGATGTCATATTTTCCATTAAGTCTCCCTTGCTTTCACCTCTAGTTAAAGTTAACCACTTTTTGCTCAGTGCTTAATGCATTGACTGTAATAATTCACTTAAGTCCTTTATCTCTTTTCCAAAATTGGGTTTAATCATCATAAGCAGATTGTAAAACTCTTACAGTGTTCTAACACTGGAACTTCCTGTGCTTTTCACATAGTAGGTATTCAGTGAAGGTTTGTTGGACAAAAATTTATAGTCGATTTTTATTTATTCTTTTATTAGAAAACCAACTGGGACAGCCAATATCAAGCCCCATATCTTCTAATCAATCCTAAATTTTCTTAAAAGCTCGAGTAGAACCTAGTTGACATTTAAGAAGCCATATTGGTTCCCAAACCTAGTGAAACAAACAAAACCAATAAAATTCTTTTAACAAGTACCAAAATCATTTAACAAGCTGTGAGTTAACTGGAAATGAAATTGTACATTCTATGAATATAATCTTTTGTCTAAGCTCTCATATTTTCTTAGAGCAAAGGTGATAGAAACAGCTTCAGTGTATAAATGATATATAATTTCTTGACAGGTATGTGAGAGAGCCATGCAGAAATTACACATAAAAAACAACATGCCCCCTCACCTCCTTTGTCATTCTTCTTGGTGTTCCTGTCAATCATATGTAGACCTCAAGATCCTCTGAGTCAAGCTAGTTGGCTGATGTCAGGTCTTTTTCTCTCTCTTTGAGTAACACTTTCTGCATACCCATCTCTTTGAGTGATAATATCTGACTTCATCTTCTGCAGAGAAAAGATGAATAATTTTTATATCAGATCAAGTTACATTAATAAGTACCTGAGATCATAAGAAATGACTTATCTGCTTATATTAATCTGACTTTGGTCTCTGACGATGGCCACCAGAGACGTTTGGTGGGAGTGCTTCCTGGTACAACCCATCTTGTAGGTTAGAGCTGTAACTCAGATACCTCCCTTTTAATTCTCAGGGTTTTTGTACTTTTTTAAGTGGCTTAAACTCAAGCTTTATGACACTCCCATTGCCACTGACATCCAAAGCAAAGTGCAGTAAAGGAAAAGCACACACAAAATATGTACTTGACTTCTTGGTGTGGTGACTGTGTAATAAAGAGGAAAGACTGTTGAACTTGGAATCAGAGGTTCTGGATTCAAATGTCTGCCCTGACACTCATTAGTTGGACCTCAATGTCTTCATCAGGAACATGACTTAGAGATATTGTTTGTTCTTATATATCCTTTTTGATTATGGTGTTTACAACTGTATTCATTGCCGATGAAGAAACTAGGAAAGAGGGCAGAGTGAATTCAAAATTCTTCATTACGGATCATACCTAAAGATATGACAAATTAGTTGGGGCCTATTAATCAATGGGTGAAAAATTCTGCTTATATTGTTGATCTAAAGTAGCAGTCAGTGTTAAGGCATGTTCTTCAGTGTCAAAAGCACCATTCAGTGGGGCACTATTAAATATGAAGGTAAGCCTGTATGATGCCAGTGTTTGATATTTTTTGAAATATGAGAATAAGAATTCATATGATACAGTAACTTGCAATTCAGTGCTTTTCTCCCAGAGAACTCAAAGGTTACACTTGATGCTTTTCAAGGCACCTAGACATGTAAAATCACTTGATCCTAACTCCTGGGAGGGTAGTGAGTGATGTGATTAATGTCACAGATGAATCTGAATTGCTTTTAAGCTTCTTATCTTAGAGTGTGGCAATACTGAGACCAAGACTCAGGTTTATTAACATCTGATCTGGTTTCCTTTTCCCTCTGCCCTAATGGAAATGGTAAAATGCTTACTTGAGCTTCCTATGTGCCTGGTACGGCCCTAAGCACCTTATAAAATTTGCTCATTTAATCCTCAAAATAACACAATTACTTAGGTAGTATTATTACTCCCATTTTACCCACTGAGTCACAGAGGTTAAGTAACGGTCCAGTTCACATCTCCTAAGTGCCAAAGCAGGGACTCAAAACTAGGCACTCTACCTCCAGAGAGTTAATTCTCCTCTAATCCCTGTGTTACACAACTAAAACAGCGGTGATGGGCTGTGATCTTTCACCGAGTTGCTTGAACAGGTCACGCATATGATTTGTTTGGTACTTTTCCGTAAATTCACATTGCTGATCATTTTACCAGTGGTTCAAAAAAAAACCTCACCAACAAGTCTTATTTTTTCATTGAAAAAAATGGGTTATCTTACACAGATGTAGAGAATGAACATATGGACACCAAGGGGGGAAAGTGGGGTGGGGGAGATGAATTGGGTGATTGGGATTGACATATATACACTAATCTGTATAAAATAGATAACTAATAAGAACCTGCTGTATAGCACAGGAAACTCCGCTTCACTGTACAGTAGAAACTAACACAACATTGTAAAACAACTCTACCCCAATGAAAAAATTAAAATTAAAATTAAAAAAAAGAAAAAAATGGGTTATCTTTTTTAAAAAGTCTCTTTTGCAAGGTTTTGAGTAACCAGTTTTTCATGTATTCTAATATATAATCTATTAACAGTGTGATTTTTCCCTTTTATGAATTCTTGTGCCTTATCATAGGGTTTAAAATATGCAGGATACCAAAAGATATTCCTACCAATAAACTTCCATTAGAAATCTAGTCAAGAATGGTCTGCCAGCTGGCTGACTTGTGCTTGGGAGGGGAAGCTGAATGGACCTAGATATTCCCTGAGAAATAATCTACAATATTTCATTTTTATATGTGCCTTAGAAAGATGTTGTTACTTTCTCTCTCCCAAAATATATTTCCTTTTAAGTTTCTTTTGCTAAATGTCTAATCATAATTTTCAGAGTAATTTCAAATATGTTACATCATTTGCTCTCAGTAAGATTTTTGATACTAGATAGATCTATAAGGAGATCACTTTCCTAACAAAGAAGAATCTGATATCCTACCTTAGGGAAATGACTGCTTTTAGCAGCTCCTGCCCATATGGAAGGACTTTCCAGTCCCATTTAGCCCGAAGATATTATGATTATTTCTCCCATGCTACTTCATATTGCTGACGATTTAAATCCAACTGGAGAGGATTCAAAGGGTCTTGCGCAATACTTTCACAGCCCATGAATTTCAAAAATAGGAGGTGCTTAACTTATTGGCCCCAAATTCTGTTTCCACTTATGTCTATGTTAAAGTAGAGCCACAAAAGAAATTGCGACCCAGTATTTCTTCTCTTATTTAAAATGTCAGGTTCCTAAGTCACAAAAGTTAGTACCAGGTATGTTATGTCTGCGTGTTTAGTTTTGTTGTTGTTGTTGTCGTTTTTCAGATGGGAGGAAAATGAAGTATTCTGGTAATTTAACATTACTTATAGCACATTCCTGTAATTTTAATTACTTGCAGATGTAGCAATTTATATTTTTTAGAGTGTTAATTTATGAGTAGAACTGTGAGTAAATGAATTAGGCCAAAGTCCTTATAATTTAAATATTTTTTTGGAAAATACTTTAAAAATAAACTGGTGTAAGTACTTCCTATTTAAATTATTGTTTTCTTTATTTTCCTGATATTAGTCCTGGGATATACAATTTTATATGGCATGTGTAATAGATAAAGTTTAAAGATTGAATACCCAAGCCTTTCTTTAATGTCTGTTTTGTCCGATGGCTACAGCCAGATTCCATTAGAAAATCTTACAGAGCACGAGAAACTATTTCACTGTTAATGTCTATGTCAGTAGCGGCCAGAGGTGAGCTCAAATATTTCTGGAATCATTTGAAAGTTGACGCTAAATTCTGTCAAGATTGCGGCCAATATAATAATTTCGGGTTTTGTAAAGTTCTGTGTATTTAAAAAAATCATGTTTTGTTCATGAATTTTTAATACCACCTGGAAGAGTTGGAAAATGTAAGAATAAACATGAGAAGTAAATTAATTGGTACATTATTATAGAGTTTATCATGTCAGATTATTCTCCACATAGATTACATATGAGCATAAATAAAGTTAATTGTATAATTAATCTCTATCAGTGTATTTTCATCCAGGAGACATCATAGAAATATTAATGGATGAAAGATGAAGTGAATAGGTAAAAAGCTGTAAAAACTTTTAGGTTAGATTTTAACTCATAGCCACATTACTGTATTTATAGCTGCCACTTAGATCAGTTTCTGATTTTTGTCTCCTTAGGATTTTCTAACAAAAATGGGAAACAGCATTTAATTGGGTTTAGTACCACATAGTTGTTCTAGTTTTCATATAAGTTAAAATAAATGGTATAAAATACCTGATAAGTTAAAAAAAATTTTTTTTATGTTGTGTATTTTATTTATTTATTTATTTATTTATTTATTTATTTATTTATTAATTATTATTTTTGGCTGTGTTGGGTCTTTGTTGCTGCGCGCAGGCTTTCTGTAGTTGTGGCGAGTGGGGGCCACTCTTCGTTGCGGTACGTGGGCTTCTCATTGCGGTGGCTTCTCTTGTTACAGAGCACGGGCTCTAGGCATGTGGGCTTCAGTAGTTGTGGCACGCAGGCTCAGTAGTTGTGGCTCACGGACTTAATTGCTCCACAGCATGTGGGATCTTCCCGGACCAGGGATTGAACCCATGTCCCCTGCACTGGCAAGTGGATTCTTAACCACTGTACCACGAGGGAAGTCCCACTGGATAAGTTTTTAAAACTGTATGATTTTAGCAAATAATATACTATCATTGAATATTGTAAATTAAAGTAAAGATATGCCCTCGTAATAGAATTTCCATATAAACATGCTATAGTATATACTTTAAGCCAAGGAACATCCATTTCTTTTTTTTTTTTTAATTGAAGTATATTTGATTTTACAATGTTGTGTTACTTTCAGGTGTACAACAGTGATTCAGGTTTATATATATATACATACATATATATATATATACATATATATATATATATATATATATATGTATATATATTCTTTTTCAGATTCTTTTCCCTTATAGTTTATTACAAAATATTGTGTATAGTTCCTGTGCTATAAGGTAGGTCCTTGTTGGTTATCTGTTTTATATATAGCAGTACGTATATGTTAATCCCAAACTCCTAATTTATCCCTCCCCCCCCTTTCCTCTTTGGTAACCGTAAGTTTGTTTTCTATGTCTGTTAGTCTATTTCTGTTTTGTAAATAAGTTCATTTGTATCTTTTTTTTTAGATTCCACATATAAGTGACATCATGTGGTATTTGTCTTTCTCTGACTTCACTTAGTATGATCATCTCTAGGTCCATCCATGTGGATGCAAATTGCATTATTTCATTCTTATTTATGGCCGAGTACTATTCCATTATATATATATATATATATATATATATATATATATATATATATATGCCACATTGTCTTTATCCATTCATCTTTTGATGGACATTTAGGTTGTTTCCATGTCTTGGCTATTGTAAATAGTGCTGCAATGAACACTGGGGTACATGTATTTTTTTGAATTACAGTTTTCTCCGGACATATGTCCAGGAGTGGGATTGAAGGATCATATGGTAACTCTATTTTTAGTTTTCTAAGGAACATCCATACTGTTCTCCATAGTAGCTGCACCAATTTACATTCCCACAAACAGTGTAAGAGGGAGGAGCATCCATTTCTGATGATATGACTGACTAGATATTCTGAAAAATAATACTCATTAAAAGCACTTAAAATATTTTGTCTAGTATCTTTTATAAACATGTCAAATATATGGTTGAGATGGTTGAGCTGGCTTGAAAATAAAGACACCCCCAAGGTCAAAAGACTAAATGAAAACAGCAGTCTGCTGCTCTCCTCTGCTCTCTTGACCCCCAGTAACCCCGCCATCTATGGGGTCATAAGAACCCAGGCCTGGGACCCAGAGCTCATACAAGTTGGGAAATATTTGTAACCACAAGGTGACCATCTACGGATTGGCAGCATACATTGACACTACTTATTTGCCTGAAACTCCCAAGCTAAATACTTAGTTTAAAGTACTCTTGGACAATTTACAGAAGCAACTGAAAATGCTCATTAGAGATAAGCACTCTCAAAACAAATCTGAAATAATTTTATGGATAAAGTTAAAATGGCCACAAGCTCAGTACATAAAGTCACTAAATACACAAGGAAATCACCATCATCTAGGATCAAGAAAAGCAACAAAAGATAGGATCATAATATTGGAATCATCAAGTAAGACTGTAAGTAAGTATTCATATTATATTACTGTAATAAAAGAGAATTAAAGTGTTATTAAGGGATGAGAGACTATCAAAAATGACTAAACAGCTCTTTAAAATTAATCAGATAGAAGTTTAGCAATTAAAAATAAACATCACTACATGGGTTAAACAATTAAGAACTGGAAAACTGGAAGATCTGAAGGATTGCAGCATAAAGAGGCAGATACCTGGAAAATATAAAAGTGAGATTTAGAGATGTGGAGAGTAAGGTGAGCAGGTCTAACATACACCTAATTGGAATTCCAGAAGGAAAGAATAGAGAAAGTGGAGGAGACTGATATTTGAAAATATAATGGCTGAGGATTTTCCAGAGTTGATGAAAGGCTAAACCCTTAGATTCAGGAGCACCAACAAATCCCATACAGGATAGATATAAAGAAAACTACACCTGGATACATAGAAGCCCATCCATAGAACCCCAAGGACAAGAATAAAATCCTAAGAGCAGCCACAGAGAAACGAGAAGTTGTCTAATGAACAGCCACTATTAGACTGACAGGTCTGTCTCACAGCATCAGTGAAAGACAGAAAACATTAGCTAAAGCTCCAGAATGCTATGAACAATATCAAACTAGACTTATAAACCCAGTGAAGCTGTCTTGCATGAGTGAGAGCAAAATAAAGATACCTTTCAAAAAAATTAAAACTGGGAGAATTTATCACCAGCATACCCTGACTTTAAAAAGAAAAACAATCATAGAAGGGAGGTCCAAAGTATAAAAAGAAATGAATATAAACCCTGGGGGGTCCTCAAGGTCCTTTCAGGGCATCTATGAGGTCAGCATGATTTTCATAATAATACGAAGACATTATTTGCCTTTTTTCATTCTCATTCTCTCACAAGTGTATGGTGTTTTTCAGAGGCTACATGACAGATTATATCTTAACATACTGAATGTAGAAGCAGGAATGAGAATCCAGCTCTCTTCTTTTTAAACCACACATTAAAGACATTTGCAAAAGTTTTAAAAAATGCCATTTTCTCCTTAGATATTTTGTTTTTGAAAATATGGTTATTTTTCATAATGAATATGTTATCTATATTAATCTGTAATGGATTAATTATATTTTTAAATGAATTAAATATTTTTAAAATTCTCAGTTAATTTATAACACGGTAAATATCTATCTATACATATAATACACAGAAACAAAAAGTCAAGGTCTTTAGTAATATGTAAGTATGTAAAGTAACAGAAAGGGAATATTTATAAGTCAAGTGATACTTTGATAGGTATGGAATTCTTTAGACACGTTGAAGGGCACTGTGTCATGAGTCACTTTGTAACTTTCCTAAGTAGCAGAATCTATTAGGAAAAATAGTGTATGTGTCTAAGTGGAGGTGTTTCTAGTATTTCTGTGCAAACTTTGAGTGCTTTGTATTATCTATAATCTTCAGTAGACTTTCTTTATGGTAAATTAGAGCCCCAAATGTTTTCATAGTCCAACCTTGAACTGTTGTTTTAGGATAGACACCAATAAATATTAGGGGTCTACTGGGAAGGCAGAGAGCATTTTCAGATTTATGAGGGGGAAAAAAATCAATAGTGTCCCTATGGCCAAGTAAGTCATGAGTAGCACAAGAGTCTTATGCAAAGTTGACAATATCATGAAATATGAACCTTTGCTTTGGAATTTTACCAGAAATTAAAGTGGCATTATAAAGGAAAGTCAATGTTTTAGTTTGTATCTCAAGAGGAATTTGTACTTCTGATTGCTTTGCTTTGTTACTTCACTTTGGCTGAGCTCTGGAAAAAAAAATTTTTTTCCTATAAAGTCAGGTGACCTCACATTCTTCTGCCTTCTGGCTTATTCGCTTTTCCTTACTCTCCAATCCTTGATTAAATCTTCTTGGCCCCTAGGAGTTCTTATTCCTTATGCAGCAAGTCATGCACTTTGTCCTCTTGTTAAGGAATGAATTAATAAGCTTAACTCCCTCTTTGAAGAAGAGTTTGTAACGCTTTTTTTGGTGAAAATTAATATTCAATTATCAAGATTGTTATTTCACAAATAGCAGAATAAAAGACACAGCATAGCTGCACTTGAGAATAATTGAAGTTGAATTTCAGTTTGTATTATACCACAGTGGCTCAAACTTTCAGGGAAAATTTTGAGTCTACTTTCTTATGAAAGTGAGCACATTTTTTTTCCTGCTGTATATTGATAACAAGACCGTTTAACTCACTGCTTTGAAAGAACATGGGCTGAGTGGTCCTTCTTGCTTGACTTTGGAGTTTTAGACACATCCTATTGACCTGCAAAATCCACCAGTATTTTTCTTTCCTTGGCATTAAATGAGTCCTCCAATGGCCAATGAGTATAATACTTCTCCAGATTGTATCTTTTAATACTTTATAATATTCCTGTGATACTTCGATGGGGCTAGTGGATGGATACATAAAAGGTTGTTCAGGCCATTTCCCTCAGGCAACCCTTTGGCATGCATGGGTTTTTCATCACAGATTATGCAGGAAAATCTGTGTTGCTTAAGTGAATGAACATATTTGATAGTTAAAAATAATTTAAATGTCAAAGAAAAACTTTGTGCAGGGGAGAGGAATAAGAAATTGGGAACACAACAGTATGTGCAGAAGAATCATAGCATAGCTTAGAGCGTAAAGAGAATCAACCCAAAGAAGGTATATCTACACACAAGTAACTCTCAGGAGGCCTAAAATCTTTGTTTTGTGTCTCTGTTTTACTTTTATTTCTCTGAGAACTTGGAATATGAAAGTGATTTGCAAAAGCAATTATAAAAGCTCTCAGTAATAAAATAGATTTTTTTCCCCAAATTGAAGTAAAATTATCAATAAGGACAAATTTATCCAAGGCTGATGTTCATCTGTCAACCTGAAGTAACTGGCCTGGCAATCAGAAGACATGGTATTGTGTTCTGTCTCTTAACACTTATTTGCTGTGCAACCTTGGGCTCATTGCTTAACCTCTCAGGGCCTCAGTTTCCCCATTTGCATATTGAGGATAATCATGCTTGTCCTGACTGCTTCATACAAGTTTTGTGAGAAAATATCAGATAATGTATGTGTAGGTACTTTCAAAAACAATCTAATATTACTGATTTTGAATAGTTATTATTATTATTATTATTATTATTATTATTATTATTAATATCCTTAAACTGCCTTGTCCTTCAATTTCTCCTATTCTGGCACATCTTAAAAACTGTCACAGGGGCTTCCCTGGTGGCGCAGTGGTTGAGAATCTGCCTGCCAATGCAGGGGACACGGGTTCAAGCCCTGGTCTGGGAAGATCCCATATGCCGCGGAGCAACTAGGCCCCTGAGCCACAATTACTGAGCCTGCGCGTCTGGAGCCTGTGCTCCGCAACAAGAGAGGCCGCGATAATGAGAGGCCCGCGCACCGCGATGAAGAGTGGCCCCCGCTTGCCGCAACTAGAGAAAGCCCTCGCACAGAAACGAAGACCCAACACGGCCATAAATAATAAATACATAAATTAAAAAAAAAAAAAACTGTCACAGACTCTGAAAACGGATTTATAAATTTTTTTTCTAGATGAGACTGGTAAATATTTTATATTAAAATTCACACTAAGGTACTAGCTACTAGGATCTTGTTATGTCTTCACCTACAATCCAACTCTATTTTTTTGGTCAATAATAACTTTTTAAAAAATGAAGTGGTTTGACTCCAAATAGACAAAACAATCTTAGAAAAGAAGACCAAAGTTGGCCGGCTCACATTCCCCAATTTCAAAACTTACTTACAAAGCTGAAATATTCAAAACAGCGAGGAACTGACATAAGGATAGACATATAGATCAATGGGATAAAATTGAGAGTCCAGAAATAAGCCCATACATCTATGGTCAACTGATTTTCAACAAAGATTCCATTGTCCATTGTCCTACAATGCCCATTGCCAAGACCATTGAATGGGGAAAGAATAGTCTCTTCAACAAATGATACTTACACAACTGGATATCCACATGTAAACGGGTGATGTTGGACCCTTCTCTCACACCACATACAAAGAGTAACTCAAAATGGATCATGAAAATAAAAGCTAAAACTACAAAACTTAAACACACACACACACACACAAAATGGTGAATCTTCATGACCTTGGATGTTGCAATGGATTCTTAGATATGATACAAAAAGCACAAGCAACAAAAGAAAAAAAAATAGATAATTTGGACATCATCAAAATGAAAAACTTCTGTACCTCAAAGGACACTATCAAGAAAGTGGAAAGACAACCCAAAGAATGGGAGGAAATATTTGTGAGTCGTAGATCTGAAGGAGTCTACTATCCAGAACACATAAAGAAGTCTTACAACTCAACAACAAAAAGAGAAACAACAATTAAACAACACTTAAAAATTGAGTAAAGGGCTTGAATAGACATTTCTCTGAAGAAGATATGCAAATGGCCAATGAGTACATGAAAAGATATTCAACACCATTAGTCATTAGGGAAATGCAAATGAAAACCACAGTGAGATACCTCTACACACATAGAAGAATGGTATAATAAATTTTAAAAAGGGAAAATAATACTGTTAAGGAGGATGTGGAGAAGTAAGAACCCTCATATATAGCTGGTGGAAATGTAAAGTGTTCTAACCACTGTGGAAAACAGTTTTGTGGTTTCTCAATAAGTTAAATATAGAATTAACATATGACACAGCATTTCCACTCCTAGGTATATACTCCAAAGAATTGAAAACAGATGTTCAGACAAAAACTTGTATACAAATGTTCTTAGGAACACTATTCACAATCAGCCAAAGGTGGAAATAACTCAAATATCCATCAATTGATGAATGGATAAACAGAATGCATTATATCTATATAACGGAATAATATTCAGCCATGAAAAGGAGTGAAGTACTGATACTTGCTACAACATGAATGAACTGTGAAAACATACACTAAATGAAAGAAGCCAGATACAAAAAAACACCTATTATATTATTCCATCTATATGAAATATCCAGAATAAGAAAATCCATAGAGACAGAAAGCAAATTAGTGGGTGGCTGGGGCTGGGGAAGAGGGGTGAATGAGGAGTGACTGCTTAATGGGGAAGGGATGTCCTTTTGGGGTGATGAAAATGTCCTAGAACTAGATAGTGGTGATGGTCACACAATATTGTGAATGAACTAATTGCCACCAAATTGTACACTAAGATGGTTAAAATGGTGAAAAAAAAATAATGAAAAGTTTTGCAAATTTTTCAGGCAGTAACCAAACCAATCATTCTTTGTGTTTTCTACATGAGATACTTCCTGAACAACAGTGAAAATAATAGTTAACATTAGTGAGAATCCTAGGTAATAACAGAGCACTCACTATGCTCAAGGTACTGTTCTAAGTGTTTTGCATGGATTTGTTCATTTAATTACCATGACAGCTGGATGAAATACGTATTCTTCCTCTCTCTTTTAATATGAGGAAACTGAGGTATAGAATGTTAAAGTGACTTGCATGAGGTCACATACTTAATAAGTGGTCAGTAAGGGATTTGATTCCAGTTGGTCTATTTCCAAAACCAAAGCTCTTAACCAGGACATTGTTTTGTCTCTGCAACAGAAAATGAGACCAAACAGATAGTACTTCGGCCTCATTGCTGATTAGAAGATGTTGGGAAAATTACGCAGCAGAATCTGTATCACTGTTGTGTTGTTACAGCTTTTTGTAGCTAAAAAAAAAATTCTTTGGAAGAGCCGAGATCTCCTGGCCTATGCTTGATGTTAACAAAACAGCAATACATGCTAGGAGTTAGTTGTTTATTTTATTGTCTCTCTAAGCATTTGTGATCATTTTACCTCCAGTTCTGATAATAGTTCCTGTATATGTTTTTCAGTTATTTGCAAACTACTGTGATTTTCTCACCACACCTCTATATTTATTTTTGTCCTTATCAAGTGTTATCTTCCATCTGTTGAATCAAGGTTGAAATTTAGTAATAAATATGGTTGCTTTTTGGTATTAAGAAGAGTATTTTAAAAATCAGTTTTCTGAAAGCTGTTTAGTCAAACCATTTATAAAAGATAAAATAGAATTAAGGCAGAATAATTTCAAAAAATTTAACCAAGGTGGAATAAGTCTAAAGATTACATATAGGGTACTAAAACACTCCTTTCTGATCATAAGAATAACTTTGGTCAGAGAAAAAGCTGTTTGTATTTGGTAACTCCCTTAAGCTTCAAGGTGATCTAATCAATCCTTTTTTAAAATGGGCAACTTTGATTCCTCCTACCCTATCTAAAAACAAAACAAAATCCATTTCACCTATTAGTCTCTGGTCCCTTCCCTCCTTTATTTTTTTCCTCATTGAAATACAAGTGGCAAGAGAACTGGAACTTATTCCCCTCTGTGTCATCAGTGCCTAGAAAAATAGTTGGTACATGGAGGGATTTGATAGACTTTGAATGAATGAATAAGTGAATAAATGAATCTGTGTCTTGTTTTCTTGAGTCTGTTATTTCTGCAAAAATTGAGTTACTTTAAATAAATATATTCAAACAATTTCCAAATAAAAATGAAAAGGGATATAATAAAATACAAAAAAAAGCATCACAACCTTAATTTGGAGCATACTGTTGGAAAACAAAAGGGAAAGCCCTAAAACTTCAATAGAAATAGCTATTTTGCTAAGTATGAAATAAAAATAGTTAATAAATATATTAAAAGATCCACCTCACTATTAAAATATGCAAATGGAATCAATAGCAGATAACATTTTTTCACCTATAAAATTTATAAAACCTTTAAATCATAATATTCAATTCTGTGGAGAAATGATACAGTAGATATATCAGTGAAATTAGGAGACATAAAATCCACAAGCTCCATAACATGTAGAAGAGCTGCTGAAAGTAGCTGAGATCAAACATGAACTGCAGGGGGTGAATTTAGGGAAGAATCCAATGAGTACAAAAAGGAGCTCATGATGGTAGAAATACAAAGTTATATCCTCTTTTTTGTTTCTTTTAAAAGGTATATGGAACTGAGGTGAGCAATTCTATTTCTGGAAATTTAACTGACAGACTTGATAATCAGATGATAAACATTAGTGTAGCCTATAAGTATTTGTATATTTTGAATATCCATCTGAACTAAACATATATTTGCATAAATGTGAAGTAGTGTAGTTTGAATAGTAATCACTGCAGCAACTTTTTATCAAGTGCAAAACATTGGAATAAAGCCAAATACCAATCAGTAGAGGACTGGTTAAGTAAATTATACTACAAGCATACAATGGAATACTATGCAACTATAAATAAAAGAATGAACAATCTCTTAGGTACGGATATAGAAATAAATATAAACTGTATTATTAAGTGGAAAAAGAAGATATAGCATGGTGTGCATTGTATGCTACCCTTTATGGAAAAAAGGGATAAAATACATAGGTTCATATTTACTTATACGTTCATAGATAAAATCTAAAAGACTATATACATTGATAACAAGGTTACCTGTGGGGTAGATGAAGTAAATAAGACACAACCATGGGAAGAAGAATTTTTACTGTTTACTTTTAATTTATATTATAGTGATATAACAACAACTTACAAGACAATCAAATGTATTTTTTACTCAAAAAATAAATATTAAAAAAATAGAAAAAAGTGGGATGTGTAGAAATGCATGTTTTCAAGTTGAAGGAAACAATATATACATGCTTTTGTTTGTGGGATGTCTGTCATAATGGTATTTAAGTTAAAAGATAATTAAGGATGTATACAAATATATATTGCCCGATACATACATTGCACTTTTACACTGATTAGATATTGGAAGCCTCCCAAATACTGTGATACAGTCACACAATGAAATGCCATCAGCAATTAAAATGGTGCTGTAAAATAATAGCTAAAGATATGGAAATGTATTCACAGAACATTGTTAATGGGGGGATAGGAGAAGCAAGTGAGGTAATTCAAAGTAGGATTCCATATCCATAAAATAAAAAGTTGGAAAGCATGCATACAAGCTTATTCACACAGATAGAGAAAGAACTAGAAGGATATTCACCAACTGGTGATTGTGTTTCTCTTAGGATAGTGTGATGATAGGTAAGTTTTTTATTATCTTTAGTCTCTAAAGTTCTTCTAATAAATACTTACAGAAACAAACAAACAAAAACCTTCTATATTTATTGAAGGCTTTGAATGGGGTATGCTGTATATTAAGCATTTGGTGACCACAGTCTCTTAAATTTCTCAAAACCATGCAAGGTAGGTATTAATAACTATTTTACAGATGGAAAATCTGAGGCTCAGAGAGATTGAATATTTTACCTAATACTGCACAGCTAGTGTCAGATGCAAACCCAGGTCTGTCTGATCCAACACTTATTTCTTGATCACCCTGCTAAATAATTTGAGGAAATACTGCTTGCCATGGAGAATACATCTCTGCCACTAGTTTTCTTTTTAAGTGGAAAATCTTTGCCTTGTTTTTCGGAACTTATGTTTTTATGGGGTGTACTAACAATGCTCAAGCACTCCCTGATAGTAATTTAAATAATCTTGCACATATGAATTATTTCCTGGTTTGTTGTTTATTTTTTTTACAGTAGATAAAATATGTTAATTTGTGTAAATGGTCTTCTGGGTGCAGATGCTCACACTGAAAGCAGGCTTATCTTCAAAGCTGCTTGTCTTTCATTTGAGGCTGCTTTTATATGCCCAGTTTATTTTTCTAATGCTGTCTCAATATAGGAATAATTTTGAGGAGATATTTGTAGCTAAATGAAAGAAACAACAGCTCTCTTGGCTTTGGTAAATATTAATGAGCTCATAGAAAATCTTGTTTCTGAAGTGCGGCACTCTTTTGAGATTTTTCTGCCATCTTGGCCCTTTGTGAGGCCTGCTCCTTTGTTCAAATTAGCATACTGGTGTGCGTGTGCTATTGTGAGCTCTGCTTCAGCTCCTTTGTGTGCGCTGACAGAAGGCTCA
Source organism: Balaenoptera musculus (assembly GCF_009873245.2). Lineage (NCBI taxonomy): Eukaryota > Metazoa > Chordata > Mammalia > Artiodactyla > Balaenopteridae > Balaenoptera > Balaenoptera musculus. The sequence continues at coordinate 41,241,602 of NC_045799.1, forward strand.
CCTTGGTCTATTATCAGGAATGTCTAGGCATCTTAATAATATATTGGATTTCAGCAAGAAAAAAGCAAATCATTCAGAGATAATTAATCTGACTTATTCATTTCCAAGTTTCACCAGCAAAGGGACAGTGTTCATTTCTGATCATGGTTATGTTGTCATCATTAACAAAGTGAAATCTAACTTTAACTTTTATTAATTTTCAAGTGAGGAGAAGTTTAGACTCTGAATTGTTTATGTCAATATTCACATATATATTGTATGTGTAAAATTATTGTAGCACATAACAATTTGATTTAGCCACTCGATTTTATTTTAGACAATGTATTGTGTATAACCATCCAAATATTTTTAATAATTGGTTTTACTTCATAAGCAAAAATATTTTTAATTGTGTTGAGTCATAGAGACTCAGAGAAGATAATATTTGGCTTGTTATTACCTCACTGGTCATCCTCTAAAAACTGTGTCATGGGGTGTTACTGTGTAAATCATGAATTTACCTATTTGCTGATTTTATTCTACCATACACAATACCGAAATATAAGAAGAAAAAAAAGACAGTTCCTCTAATGATAGAATGTAGGAATAATCAAAATTACCCAAAATAAACCTTTAAAAATTGTCCATCATTTTAAAAATTCTCTATTAGTCCAAGGGGATGTATGACACTTATGAGGGAATTACCTGGCAAGGCAGCATTTTCTTTTCAAGAATGCAATATTTGAGTCTAGTCACAAGCGGTCATAAATTCACACCCAGTTTTTAAAAAAATGGGCCATTGAATAAAAAAAAATCAAGAAAAATAAAGCAGTTACTTGAGAACATTTTTTAGACAAGAAAAAAATGCATTAAGCACTTTCAAGATTTATTATTAATCTGTCATTGCCCACATCTTCATCTACTTTCACAGAAGTTCAATGTACTGTACATTTTTACTGTCGTGAAAAGGGAAAAATGATAGGAGTCTAAGAATATAACAAGAGTGTTTGGAAACACAGACATAGAAGTGCCATTAATCCACCATAAGTCTCTGCTCCAAAACCTTGCTCAAGTTTTGTTCACATTGATTTAAATAAATTATTTATTAGGTCCTTTTACAAAACAGCTTTTTGGTAGATTTTTATCAGAGCCAATTTTGACCTAAGGTTGTAGTTGGGTTATTTTTAGCTGCTTATAAACAGAGTGTGAATCCCTTGAAAAACCATTTCAATAGTTTGAGAAAGAAGGAGACAATCCCTGATGATTTTCTAATCTGAGAAATGGAGCTGACTGTTGACAGAAGTTTTAATAACTTTGAAAACAGCCAAAATATGAAGTCATGGTCACATATAGCCATTTCTCCAAGGTTGTATTTTTGGTGAGATAGAAAATAGACATCTAATGAAAGTCTAGAAATACAAACAGGGTCAGATGTAGCTTTGATTATTAGCAGTTTTGAGATACAGAGAGACAGAAAGAATAGCATGTAATATAAACTATGGTTATTTCACTTTGAGGTATGCTTTACTCAGTTCAGTTGTACTATTAAAATTCTACTTTTATGTTTTAGAAAGGTTAAAATCATGTTTGAAATCTGAACCACAGGCTAGATATATCGGTTTCATATGCTAAAGTGCTTAGCCCTGGACACTAATTCTAGGCAAAGTATTAAAAAGAGTTCTAAAATATTTAAACTGTACCTTAAAGTTCTAGAGTAATGGAAACTTTATTTTAAAAGCTTGACTTGCATTAAGAAAGCCCATCATAAAACCCAAAAGTTTTTTTTTTTTTTTAAATATAGCTAATTCCTTCAATGCAGTTCAATATGATTTGACATTCAGAAATTGTATTTAGATAGTTTTCCAGTAACATATTGTGGTAGTCAGAATAATGGCCCTTCTAAGATGCCCACACTTTGATCTTTAGAAGCTGTGAATATTACTTTATATGGCAAAAGGGATTTTGCAAATGTGATTAAGATTAAGAACATTGAGATGGGGAGATTATTCTGGTTTATTTGGGTGGACCCCATCTAATCATAGGAGTCCTTAAAAACAGAGAACCTTTCCCTTCTGTAGTCAGAGGGAGATGTGATTATGTAAGAAAAGCATAGAAAGATGCAACATTGCTGGCTTTGAAGATGAAAGAAGGAGGCCACAAGTCCAGGGATATGGGCAACCTCCAGAAGCCAGGTAAAGCATGGGAATGGATCCTCTCTTCAGGGTCTCCAGAAAGCAACAGCCTACCAACACCTTGACTTTCACCCAGTGAAACTGATTTTGAACTTCTAATCTCCAGAACTGTAAGAGAATGAATTTGTGTTGTTTTAAGTGACTTAGCTTATAGAAATTTGTTACAGCAGCCATAATAAACTAATACAGGTATATTTAAGATATAAATTGAGGCATATGTATATGAGAAGGTACATAGGCATAGGATGGATTTTTGATCCATTGAATAAAAATTAGGTTAGTAAAATCACAGAAGCTATATTTTCAGAGAAAAGCCTATTTACTTCTGTATTCAATGAATTTCAATTGGAAAAACTTAAAATGTAGTAGATTGTTGCAAAATAACCACCCATAGTTCATATTTCTATTTTCACACATTAAGCAGGCCCCTCCCATACTGGCTTTGAATTTGACCATGTAACTAACTTTGGCCAATGGGACAATATCAAAGATGGCTCAAACAGAGGCTTAAAAAGTGCTTTTGCATTGGACTTGCTCTTTTTTGTGGCTGGGACACTGGTTCACAGTATGAAGAGGCCTGGGCTAGCCTCCTGGGGAATGAGAGATCTTGTAGAGAAGCCTCTAAAATGGGAATGTTGCCATCTTAGACCACCAAGCCCCAGCCAAACTGGTCCAGACTGGAAGAACCACTCACCCAATCAACAGGATCATAAGAAGTAATAATTTTTTTTTTTTTCGTGCGTGTGTGTGTGTGTGTGTGTGTGTGTGTGTGTGTGTGTGTGTTTTACGCCATGAAGTTTGGGGATGATTTGTTTCTCAGCAATAGATAAACAATATAGTGCATTTACTTTCTCAGGCTGTAGATTACATTTTAGACATGACTATTCCTCCAGCAATGATAGAGGGGTAACATTTAGCTATCCTGTGCTAATTTCTTTTGAATCATTTGTAACGTTTGATTTTTAGGAGGCTGTGCTAGAAATTGTATTAGGGATTTTGGGGGCATCCTAATGAAATAACTGAAAGTGAGGTACCTTGACTTGGACTTTTCAGCCCCATTTTTTATCCTTACCCTCCAAAATTCATCCAATTAAAAATAGATTACTAATATTTTTGTAAAAGCTTTTTACCCTTTGAATAGACTCTGAAAAAATAACATACTTATTGCTAAATACCTTCTGTATTTTCATAGACCTGTATGAGTATGGCAGAGATGGGGTTAACTAAGATATCTTACCTCATTCGGACCCTTGCATCAGGTGGTTGAAATCAGAGCTTTCCAAAAAAAAGGACACCAGAGACCATTTGGTTCCCATGAACACTTACTACCAGGAAACTTATTGAAAAAATAAGGACCATGGGGCAGTCCCTCCTGGTTTCCTGGAGAGTTGTATGTTCATTTCTAGGACTATAAGGGATCACAGTTTGAAGACGCCCTGGCCAGATGATCTCTGAAGTCCCTTCCAGCTCTAGAATTACAGCATCATGGCTACTCCTTCCATATTGGGAAGATGATATTTATTTCCATGGAACACAGCAAAGTTAACTGACTCCCTTGGGGATGGAAGCAATGACTCTGTCACCTTCACCATAAACTCAGTCAACTGAAATAACCATTCAGGCTTCCCAGCTGCTTTCAGGTGTTCACTTCCAGGAATTTGTCTCTACAGTTTGAGCGAGGAACTCCTGCAGTTGTCTTCTGCTGTGACCATCCATGTTTGCAGAATCATATTTTTTTCCTTCAGAGAAGCTGATATATAAGAATTAAAAATAAAATGGGATGATAGCATTTGTTAGTAAAAGAAAATAGCACTTGTTAGTTAAGGGATTTTTTTGCTGAATATGTAGTTTGACCTAAAAGGGAGTTAACCAGTGAATCTTAAAAACATCCTTATTTGGGTTAAAGTTGAAGAATTTACATTTTGTGGACCATGATGTTTGTATTGGGAAGGTGTGTGTGTCTGTGTGTGTGTGTGTATGTTTGGACGTCTATGTGTACAGTCTATAACTTGTAAGGATATGATAGAAACTATATTGCCTCATATAATATTCCATTCTGCTTCATTCATGCTTAGTTTTTTGATTAGATAACTGTATCTCCCATGGCCTCATGTAAAATAACAAATCAGTTTTTCCCAGTTCTGAAACTAATTTGAGGCCTTTTGAGAATACTTTTCAAACCACTAAGGCCTCAGTGTACTGCTACCCTTGTGTCCTGAAAGAGTTAATGTAGATTTCAAAAGGGGTCTAGTTTACTGGCTAATGGTATCTTTTTAGAGGAATTACTTGGCTTCTGTGGAATAGCCTTTATCTTTCTGCTTTTTGGTTAATTCAATTGAATTTTCATCTAATCTACTTTGCTTCATTCTAATTGCAGTCAGTCCCTCATCTTACAAACCATTCTCCTCCAAAAATCTCATTTGGGAGTTGGTTGTTTGGAACTTCCAAGGTACTTTTCACTAGCAAAATAAAAGCTACAAATGTTGGGTGTGTTCCCAGAATAGCCCACAGAAGCCAACTTAACCCATCATGTGCCCAATGCTGCTGCTCAGCCTAAACAATATCAATAGGCAGCGGTGCATATAAGGGTAACATGCTTTTGGAGATACAAGTTGGGAGAACTGGAGCTCATTCTTCTATAGCAGGCCTGTCAGTAGGGGTGAAGACTTTCTTTCCTATCTTCATCCCTCCAACCTAAAATGATACGAAGTTAGGACATGGCCCAGTGATAATCCTGCAGCAATGACTTTATTGTTTGGGTCAAGGGTTGGGGACCGGGAGTTGTGTGATAAGGTTGAAGCATCCAGCTAGAGGCTGAAGAGAAGGAGGAGTCAGAGTTAATTGTGAGTGGAGAGGGTGAGACATGAGGATGAAGGGTAGCGAGAAAGGCTGAGAGCCAGGTAAGTGAGTGGGTGGATGAAAACCTAAAGCTGGATTAGGTTTAAAGCCTTCTGTAACCTTCACTCCCTTCTGTAAACAAGTTCAAAATCAGGTACAGATTCAAGTTCACTTAGGTAGGATTGCTTGGTAAAAAGCAGGCATTTAATTTACTTGTAGCTTTTATAAGAAATAACCCATTTTTCTGCTACCCCTTTTGCTTTTGACACTCTTGCTGAGTTAGAAGGAGAGAGACCAAGGGAGAACCTCAGGAGAATAGGGGCGGGGATTGAGAAGGTGTGACTGAGGTCCTCAGGCAGAGGCAAAAGTCTTCAACCTTGGTTTGGTTCATCTCCCATCTCTGTAGTATAATGGGGTAGATTTTGAAGGACATGTGAAAGAGAGTTTGAGGGACTAAACGGGAGCGAAAGTTAACTCCTGGTAGGAGGAATTTGAGTAGATGGATCACTCCTGTGTTTCTACCAGGGCATTATTCACATGCTAATCATAGATCAGACCAATCTGGGCCTCCTGGACCTCACTTCACCAATAGAGTTTCCGGAGAATTGTCTCAGGAGGAAGGGGGATGACTCTCAAATGTTTCTTTTGAGGAGAGCAGATGACTTTCTAGGAAAATCATTGTCATCTCAGAAAAGAGACTGTGTAACAGGTATATCAGATACACATGGTTCTCATATATGGGCCTTGGTGAGGCTGTCCTGGGTCTTGAGTGCTCTCCTCTGTCCCCTTCACCTGGTTGGTTCCTGCTCATCCCTTAATGTGCATGTGTTATGTGCTCAAGGAATCCTTTCCTGGGCATCTCCTCCATTCAGACTGAGCCTGGCTCTGAGACAGAAGCACTCTTATAGCATATTTTACTGTTGCTTTTTATTATTTTTACTGTCACAGTAAGTACATAACTCATGAACCCCTGAATATAGTGCCTAGTACAGTGGCTGACATGTAGCAGGTGCTCAGCAAATATTTGTTATGAACTCTCGAGAAGCCGAAAGAGTTTATATTAACATGTCTGTGCGTGGAGGGGTCACCTTTAATACATACATTTGACTATTAAAAAACTTAAGTAGGATACAGAAGAGATTTAGAAAACTATTAATTAAAAGAAATTGGCTTAAATATTTTGTTGCTAAGTATAAAAAGGATGGTCTCTAGAAAGCCTTTATATTATCTCAAGAAGTTTATCGACTTCTAGATTAACATTGTACCAGTTGCTACCCAGTTTCCAAACTAGTTAATGCTATTTCAACTTGAATTGCCTTCAGAATTGCAAGGGCGAGGGATTTGCCCCAAGCTTGCTGTGTTGAGCGGGCCATGGTTCTTAGGCAGTAGCAATAGCTGTTAGAAACAGTCAGTTTCTCTGTCCTCCATGCCCCATGGAGCAACTGAGAAAGACTGGATATATCCATAGGAACCTGGAGTATAGACATTAATAATGGGACAGTATGGATCTTGGTTTTGATTCCAGCCCAAGTCATTAATTTATAAGAATTCATACTCTTCACAAAGGAACTATGTTAGCTAGCAAATCTCTTACGATTCCATGAGTTCAAGTTTGCCTCTTTGGGTCTTGTCTCATGTGAGCAACAATTGATGTGGTGACCCAAATGCTACTATATTTCAGTGTTTTCTCAAGGCTTCTTCATTTTGCCTGGGGAGAAAGTGAATTATAGCCCATGCCACATGCAAGTTAAGACTGCTACTGTTTGTGTAACTTTATATCACACACTATTGCAATGAAAATGTGCCTAGCCCTCCACCTACTTGTATCTGCCATCAGAGATTGAACAAGTGCTGTCGTGGCAATGCGTTCAGACTTTCTCAGTGCAAGGGTGATGGTTTGATATGAATTGTACCGTTTAGATTTTCTAATAGGTTAGGAAGGCAGGGAGGCAGGAAGGAAGGAAAGGAGAAAGGGAATAAAGGAAGTGCCCTTCAGGTACGTCATCATCTCTCTAAAGAGAATATTATGTTTCAACCATAGAAAACTTATAAGATTAATCTACTATATGGTGTTGCTTAGAACTTCCAAAAAAAACCCACACATATAAAATGTGAATAATTAATAGAATACTGTGCAGATTTTTGGTGAAAATTAAAAAGTAAGAACTTGTAACTAAATATGTATTGGGTTGGCCCAAAAGTTTGTTAGGGTTTTTCAGTAACGTCTTACAGAAAAACCCAAACGAACTTTTGGGCCAACCCAATAATTCAGAAAGTTTCATTAAAAACAAGAATTCTAATTTTTTTCTTTATTCTTTTCTCAGATACTGATTTCATTTCAGTAATATGAGACGGTTTTATTTAATCTTACATAGGCCTGCAAAGATAGATTTTTAGCATTACTTCTGATCAGGAATAAACATTAATTTTCCAATAGAACGTGGTATCTTGGGGTAAATTTTATTATTAAAACATAATAGAATTTGAAAATACGAAATTTTTATAAGAAATTAGAATATTCTCTTGGTTTTGGAAATTATCCTTTATTATTTATCTCTTAATTTTATATCCTATGAGAGTCTAAGTTTAAAATAAAAACTGCTGGGACTTCCCTGGCAGTCTACTGGTTAGGACTCGGTCCTTTCACTGCCATGGCCCCGGGTTCAGTCCCTGGTTGGGGAACTAAGATTCCACAAGCCACATGGTGTGGCAAAAATAAATAAAAAAATAAAATTTAAAACTGCTAAGTATGTTTTGTAATAGTATATAAACCTATTTGGGATTAAAAAAATTATTTAGAAAATAGTAAAAAATTATAGAGAATTTACACTGGCTTTTTAAGTTAGTAATGTTCATCTGAATATTAAGTCACGTTTCTTAAAAATACCCATCTTCTAGAATTTACTTTTACTAGAATAGTAAACGTTTTATCTACTGTTATCAGAATTTGAAGTGTTCTAATCAATTTTTATAATTAATAAAATAATGAAAGTATAATAAAATATACTTAATATGAAAACTGATAATGTTATCTTTTAAAAAATATTTTGTAAATGAACTAAATGGCAAATAACTAATCTGGTTTATGACAGATACATTTCTTTTACTTAATTCTTTTCATTTTAATATTTTAGTGTTTTTAGCATTGTATACTAGACCTCATGTACAAGTTACAGAAGTTTCATTCTTTTTTTTTTTTCAATAGTGAGGCCTTTGATTAAAGAATGGTAAGATTTTATATCATTATAAATGACATTTAAGAGTATATGCTACCAAACTTTAACTGCAGTGTACTTGAGTTTCATTTTTGTGGAAATGAGTACAAAATAAAGAAAAACTTACACCATTGCCTGGGAGTAGCATCCATGAATCCAGCCCTCTGTTTCCTTTACAAGGCTTCCCAGCCTCACCTTTGACCTTCGTCAAATGTGAACCCCCATCACACGTTACCTAATCTCTCAAATGGCATCTATCATATCTTCTTTCTTTATCTTGGTGATTCAGTTTTTCCCTCTTCTTGGGAATCTTTCCATTTCCATTAACATTTTTTCATGCTTAGGCTGCAGCCATGTAAGACATATAGGCGTGTGCACACGCAACTTCTCTCAAATCCATGTGGTTCTCCCACCACCCTATCTATGTCCTTCTCCTCATAGCAAAACTAATCTACGCCAATTAATGACCTCCATCCTTAATCTGGCAGATAGGTTTTAGTTAGTGTGTTAGTTTTCTGTTGTCAAGACAATGCTGTGTAATAAACAATGACAAAACTTTGGGGCAAACAACCCTAGGCACTTATTTAGTTCTTACATCTGTGCATCTGTTGGACCACTGGGCTCTGTTCTACTGTCTGTCTTTCTCCTGGGACTCACTGGCTAGACCAGGCAAGTCCTTCTCATGAGGATAGCAGAAGTGCAAGAAGGCAAGTAGAAGTGCTCAGTAGCTGCATGCCTTCAGTTCTACCTTTTTCTTTGGGCCAAAGCAAGTTACTTGGCTAATAAATACAAATGGGAAAATATACTCCATCTCTTTTAGTGGGTGAAACTGCAGAGTGACTGTATAAAGAATGTGGATGCATGGGCAGGTGAAGAATTGGTGCTAATAGTACAGTCTATCACAGTAATCTTACCTACCTACCTCTTACCTACGCAGTAGTAAGAGTACTGTACACCTTTGCCTTCCTTCTGAAATACCCTCTTCCTCTGGCCTCTGTGATGAAACAGTCCCTTGATTTTCATCCCATCCCTCTGGCCCACCCTATTCAGTCTCCTTTGCCAATCCAGCTTCATAAATACTCAGTTGAAAATACTCAAGACCTGATACTTCACCCTCTTCTTATTTATTTATTTTTTCCCATTGTTCATGAATCCCATTGCCACGGAAATAAAGATGAAATTAGAAATACTTAAATTTCTCCTGTGGGTTCCAGAATTTATATATATATATATATATATATATATATATATATATATATATATATATATGCATATTTTATGGTTCTTCTGAGATACCTTAAAGATAACTCAGATTCAACCTAGATTTAAAGCATTCCTAATATTTCCCCCATTATACCCGAAACTTCTTCAGTGCTTCCTAGCTCAGTGAATGGTGCCACATCCATTGAGTTGTATGTGCCAAAAGACTAGCAGCCATCCTTGATACTCTACTTTTATCATCAAATGCTATTACTTTTGTTACCTAAATAACTCTGGAATCCATCTTCTTCTTTCTGTCACTGTGGTTCCTCCCGAGTGTAACCCACCATCCTTTCTCACCTGGACCATGGTAATAACTTCTGAACCTCATCCCCTCTTTTCCTCATCTGATCTCGGCACCGCATCCAGAAAGACCTTGTTGACAAAGAAGTCTAATTATTTCCATCCTTTCAAACACACTTCAGTGGCTGAAACACCCACTGAATGGATAGAGATAAAATGCCTAACAGACCTATACATTTTTGTCCTCCTCTCATCCCATGTTGTGCTTAGTGTGTTGGTTTGCAGTTCTTCAAAAAGCATAACGTGAGATAAGAGTCTTATAGGGCTTTTATTTGGAAGGTGGAACCAGGAACTACCAGTGAAGGAGTGGTGAGAGTGAACAAGAAAAGAAGGAAAAGCCATTGTAAGAGTGCTTTCCTGAGGCTGCTGCTATAGGCAATGGTGGCTTGATTCTACAGGACCTCGGGAGGATGAAGAATAGGACCTATAATGATATGCCTGCAGAATGGGCAGCTAGTTGTGTGTACCCACTGGCTCCCCATTGTTTGAGGGTTACATCCATGTGTATTTAGCTCCCCTGAATTTCAGAGCCAGACTTCACAATCCTCCCCATCTCTGCCTGCTTACTTCCTCCTCATCTTTCAGATCCCGCTTCATTCCTGTGCCAGAAAGTCCCTGCCCCTGAATGAAACAGCTCCGTCCATCCCTCCCAACAAAACCACATGCCTCTCATATATGCTCTAACCATTCCACATAGATCTCCACTGCTGGCCACAGTGGTGAGTTTGCATTTTGCTATGGGATTATTTCATTAAGAACATTTCCCCCACTGGACTGGAAGTTTGAGAAGACCTGGGATCAAGTCTGCTTTTGATCATCACTGTCTTACCAGCATCAAACCCAGGACTTGGTACGTAAAATACGTTCTATATATTTACAATGAATGTATAAGTGTAGGTGTGGGTATACGTGCATGTGTATTTATAAAGAGAAACTTTGAATTGTCAGGGCATAAATAGATCACTATCAATATAAAAAATTGTCATTTTTAATTCAAATGTCTTGTTCTATTTTTATGTATTGCTTTCTTCTCGTACTTATATAGTCAGATTACACCAGAAGAATTCTGTTTAAATGAAGTCATATTGAGAATAAAAGAAAATATAAGTCTTATGTTACAGCATCTTGATTGATCCGGTAACTTACAGTATTGTTCATACATTTCTAAAGAAAATTATCACTATGCAGTTTCTTTAATAAGACAGAGGTTTTGAGTTAAAAGGGGGATAACCAAATCCTAGAACACAGCCCTGTGCAATCCTGCATTAATCAGTAGAGAAGAGCATCCCATTTGGGAATGCTGGGCATTCTGAGGACTTGGGTACTAACAAGTGTTTGTGTGTGTGTGTGTGTGTGTGTGTGTGTGTGTGTGTGTGTACGTATGTGTGTGTGGCCACTAAAGCATCATGTCCAAATCTACATTTTTATTTAAACTGGGAACTGTGATTTTATAACAGAAGGAAACATGTTGTGAAAGTAAATCAGTTTTCATCTGGCTTCATGCTGATACAAGATAATAAACAAACAAAACGGGAATGGAGAGGCAGGTAGAAATCTACATCAATTATTTTTAATAAAATACTTCTGTAAAAATAAGCTACCAATAGTAAGCGAGCCACATTCAATACATATTTTCTATGTTTCTACTTATCATGTTACACTTCAGATCATCCAACATTAATTCAACAAATACTGATTGAGTACTTACCATGTGAAGGTAATATGGCGCCCTTGGAAAATAGGATGGACATAGTCTCCACTGCTGTAGAGATTATGATATAGTTGGCATTATATTATTAAAAATGCAAATATTTTCTCTAAAAACATCCATCATGTGCTGAACCTCTTTTTTTAAAATTTCATGGAAGAGAATCCAGAGCAGTATGCTTTTAATTTTGTCTCAAACCTCAGCTACCAAGAGATAAACAGTGGTGAAAGGATTATGAAGACAGCAAATAGATTATGAAAGTAGTTGTATCTGTGTCAGTTAGCAGCTGCTGTCAATTAGTGGTTGCTTACATTCAGTTTCTCTCATTTGGGGAACACAGAGAATAGGATATTGAGTGTTTAGTGGGCTTAGAGTGTTTCTTTTCATCTGTTAGTTGTCACAGTTATGCACAGGGCTGTGAACTGAAAGTGGCATGTAAACCCACGAACTGAAGACTTTGGGGCCCTAAAATAGTTTCCCCAAGAACACTCTGCCCCATATAGCAAGCATTGTGAAAAATATGTTTTTGGCTTGTACATTTGAAATCAGAAGATATCTGTCATTCCAGGATCCAGAAACTCCTGCATGTGAGACATTTTTAGATAAAATGGATTTTTGTGAGAGATGCCAAGGGGATGGTGGACGAACATGAATTTAAAAGATCATAGTTTTTGTTGAGCCAAGGACACAATGGAAGAAACTTCCTGGGTTTTGTTTATTTATTTGTTTGCTGATAAAAGAATCATGTTGTTTTTAAGGTCTCATGACCCTATGGGACCTTACAGTAAGCAAAGGTATGCGATGTGTGTCCTGAGAGGAGCTTGGCTTCTTTCTTGTCAGCTGACAATGGCTCAGCAATCACGGCATAGGTTCTGCCTTGATGGGCGACGACTCTAGGTCAGGATTCATCTTCCAGTCTCTGTCTCTGAGATCATCCTTAGAATTAGGACACACGGAGGAATCAGAGTGATGTGTGCTGGAGACTTCATCAGAGCAGGGGTGCCCACTCTCTCCTGATGCCCTGACCATGAGAGCCCTGGGCCACTTCAGATGAGGTCACCTCAGCCTTGTTCTCACCACTCCAGCTTTGGGTCATTTCTGATGAGGTCATCTCAGCTATGTTCTCACCATTCCTCCTTAGAGGCATTTTGGATGAGGTCACCCCACCAGGAACATTTCTTACCTCATATACTTCAGAATGCTGTATATGCTGTTTAAATCAGACACAAGTGCCTAACAGCTTCTTATACATTGTTTTTTGGTTGTAAGTAAAATTACCTGAGAATTGCACCCCTCATGAACAGTGGTTACATTGAAATTTGACTGACAAAGTCTAGTAAATTCAGTGGATTTATTGTCTTATCTACCAGGAAAATAGGACGTAGTTTTTGAGAGGATTATTTAGGTTGCTTTTGGGGTCAAAATTTAGTACAAAGTGTGTTATATTAACATAATTGCTCTAGTGGCTAAATCTGAAAAAAATCAAAACTTTTAATAGATTGAGAACACAAGTGTTCATTGTATTATCCTTTGTACTTTTCTATGTCTTTTTTTCTTTGGAGGGAAACATAATTTTAAGAATCTTAGAGGCTTCTGTCTGGGTCAGCATGTATGAAATTAAGAGGAAATAAATATTCCATCAAAAGGAAGAGCCTCAAACAAACAAACAGAAAACACCACCAAGATTGTCCATATTCCAAATGTAACATTTGTTAGATGGTATACTCAGTTTACTTGATTTTGTTTAACTGATATTCCTACATCTTTTAAAAATGATCTCTTAAGACTTTTTAGCATCTTGGGTCATTAAGGGAAGTTTAATTTTGTTAATTTGCTCTTTTTTCTAAATGCATTGCCCTTATCCTTGCCAGTCTTCACAGTCATTTAGGGTTTTTCCATTTCCTTAGAATAAAATCAAGGCTCTTGCTGAAACTTTCATGACCCTGCATGATTTGGCCTCTACCCAATTCATCTCCTGCTCATCCATTGTTCACTGAACTCCAGCTACCTTGGTTTCCATCAGTTCCTAAAACATCTCAAGCTTTTTCCTACTTCAGGATCTTCCAACTTTCTGTTCTTTCTTCCTAGGTTACTCTTTGCGTACTTGACTCCTTCTCCTTCTGGTGAATCTTAAGCATATCCCCTCCTCAGAGTGGCCTTGTCTGACCACCTATCCAATGACATCCCCTGTTACTCTTCTCACAGATTCTGTTTAATGTCTGTATCACTTTAAGTCTATGGCTTTTAAAAATGTGTTGACCTTTCCAATAGATAACTCATAAGAACCTGCTGTATAAAAAAATAAATAAAATAAAACTCAAAAAAAAAAATGTGTTGACCTTTCCATTAGGTTGTGAGCTTCATGACAGTATGAACCTTATCTCCTGTTTATTATTTATATCCCTGTTACTCATAATTTGCTTGGCACATAGTAGGTGATCACCAAGATTATAATGGATTAATTTCAACTATAAATCAGAAGCTTGCCATGCCCCTTCATAGTTAATGACTTACCTGTATCCCCCATCTTGATCTGTTGAGGCATTAGCCCACATGCCCTTATCCCTATGAAAACATTTCTAACAAATGTAACAAGAACAAAAAGACATTGTTTAAAATTTGAGTCATATTTATTTATACTAATTTATAAATTTATTGCAAAAGATGGCATTTTTGAATTAAATATCTGAAAGAAGTAACGCTAAGTTTAAGACAACTTAGCAAATGAGTAATACAGTCAAGCTTTTAAAAGGAAATCACTTTCTTCATTGACAGAGTACATTAAAACCTTAATTTATTATATTTCACTTCTGTGTAGCAAGTTGAAAAACAAAACAAAGTGAAAAAAGCCCTGTTAGATAAATTTGAGGATCAAAGCTATAACACTCTGAAATGTGTCGAGGGAATTTAAAAGAGTAAACTTCATTTAGTTTCAAGAAATTAAAGTACCAGTTTGGACAATAATGTTATTTTCTTGGGTAGACAGCTTATTAAAAAAAATAGATCCAATATGGCTCTTTTTAAAAGTCTGTATATAAACTTCACTGATTTCATATTTATTAAAGGAGAAAAATAAGCATAGAAATTTCAGTTTTCTAGTGCCTTGTTTTTGTGTGTGTGTTTGTTTGACCAGCGTATCACTTGTGCCATTGGATTTATATAGCATTGTTACTTCAGTAAGTACTTATATCATTATCCATTTTAGGATAATAGCAACACTTGTTTATTGTGGAAAGCAGAAGTAATCTGCATAGATTGTCCAATGGCAATTTCATATCCAGAATGCTTCCCTGAGCTTCACTGTTTATTAAAGCATGCAGTTCTATATTTCCCCAGCCACACTAAGTAGCTGGATCCAGGCATGTGAATTTGGCACATTTCAAAACATGGGCTAGGAATGAATATTTATGCAAGCTTGACTGAAAGATAATTAGTCCATATATTATTATAGATGATCTAAAGCTGTTCATAACTCAGTCCATGGGGGACCCATTCCCTGGTCAACACTTGCATAGCCTCCCATGGAGCTGGTTTTATCCAACTAGGCTTTGGTGTGCTTCTGTCTACTTATGTGGAGAATATGGATCCCGTCATTCAGATTACTCTAAGGATATCATTGAAGATGCTGAGGATCTCTTTAGGAGTTCAGTATCAGTAACAGCTGTTCTCATCCTTAGATAAGCACCATTAGGTTAGTTTTTACTTTGTAAACAATGTGAATCTTGCAATTGATAATTTTTTTTTCTCTTTAGATTGGCTTCTAGAACTCTAAGAACCAGATCTGGGGACCCCCTCATAGTCCCAATATTTCATGACATGTGTCTGTATATAAATCTACCTATTTTTTCCATCTCACTTTCCTTTTTTTCTTTTTCTTGCTTGTGTTTAATTCATTGTATCTTGCTTAATTATATGCTTTCAGATAAGCTGACTTGAATCCCTTTTTGAAATTAGGTAGGTTATTAATTCATTATTTACTATACAGATTGCTTGCCTGGCTCATTGTAATTTTCAAGTCATAAAAACAACAGGAGAATTTATAAAGCTCTTTTGATATGCTGTTAGACATATCAAAACTAGACTTTGGGAAGGTCTTCAACTCTTAATATGTTTTACATCTTATATTTGAGTTAATTTTCTTAAACATTTCAAGTGCATAGAAAACTGATGAGAAATTTTAAGGGTAAAATAAGAGATTTGATGGCATAACTGATCTAGTACAAAGATTAATTAATGGTCTTGGAAAAGGCATCACTAATGTTTAGTTAGATACTTCATGTCATCATTTGCATGACAGTATCATAATATGCTTTATCTTCATATTCAGACAGTTTCCAATATACAAAGAGATTGTATTTAAAAGGTATATTTATAAATTAGTTTAGAGTGCAGAGTTCATTTTCATGAACAATCAATTTTCTAAATGGGTTAGGATCTTAGGTTAGCCTATAAAATTTGTTTCACCCATAGTGTAGAAGAAATAATATTAATTTACAGTGAGAAATTTCAGAAAATACTATTTTACTTCTTAAAATAGGAAAAAAATGACGAAGAATTACCATATTTCAGTTCTGAAGCGTAAGACAAATATGATATACTTAGAACATCAGGATATACATATACAAGTTCATGTAGATTTTAGAGAGGAATTCTGGATGTACTTAAAGGTGAAGTAGGGTTTATTTTACTGTGCAATTTTACTTCACAATATATGAGCTTTCTTTTTTTCAAAATAGCATTGGTGGTAAATGCTCTTCCATTTCTCAACATGATTAAGTTCCCTTTTGACTTAAAAATAGAATGAGTAACAGAAAAGAGTAAGATCAAAAGATAGAATAAGTGGGTTGAGATTCCGGAGGTAACTGGGCAAGAGCTGAGGCAGAAGAAAGCATCTGACAAAGGGAAAGTTTGTGGACATGAAGGAGGTTTTCTGAGGTGGTGCCGAATGAGCCATGAAGTACTGAAGTCCTGAGTGGGGCTGAGGGTTCATGTATCACACAGAACTCTGAAGGGGAAAATAAGAACTGCTGATGAAGGGGTATTGGATCAGTCAGCTCCCATGTTGCCAGTAGAGTTGGGGGCAGGGTAGAGAGGGGGCAGAGAGGGATGCTGAGAAGATGGCAATTTCTTCATTTCAAGGTGCTGGCAAGTTGGGTATTTACAATCTTGGAAGTGCTTGTACTTTTAAAATCTTAGCTCTAAAGTCCTCTGGAGGTATCTGGTACTATGAGTATACAGAAATGATTCAAAATTGTATTTCAAGTGTAAAGTACTGAGCCTGAGGCCAGGTGCACAATAAAAAATTAATTAATGTTGGTTCTTATTATTTTCTGCCATTAAATACAATTGTCAGTGGAAATTCTTTATAGTCACTGTTTATGAATAACATAATTCTCTAAGTTGTCAGTTACACACATGTTAAAACTAAGTACAGAGAGGTACCCTTAGTCTTAACCTCTGCTTCAGTTCCACCCAGGGCCTCATTCCCTCACATGCTCCATCCTCCAGGTCTGTTTACTCTCCTTATCCTTGTTCCCTTACATTATTCTGAGTTCTCTTCTGACCCTTCTTCCAAAAGAACATTCATACGCCTTTTACGTTTTGCCCTTTCTCTGTTCTTAGTCTCTGAAATTCTTTTGCAGGGTAGATTGTTAACTGCCCTCTTGTTGGAACTTTTTCATTGTTTCCTTGCCACCTCTTCATCTAATAACTCAGGTTATTGAAATCCTACACTTTCAAGTTCCATCTCAGATGTTTCTTTCTCCAGGGATGTTTCCTGATTTTACCAGCTGCCCGTACCACCCCTCCACCAACCCCCAGACCATTTTGTTTTTGTCTCTATTGGAAAGCCTGTTTTCTTCTTTGATTTATAGTATTTATAGTTATTCAGGTATTGTTAAGATCTCGGCCCTGGATTCTGACAACAGGGTTCTTGAAAACAGGAAATTGTCTTAGATAACTGTGAAAACCACTCGGTGAGTCAAAGTGTTTGACTTTCTTTTTGGATGCAATCTATTGAAACTTTGCCATTGCTATGTATCATTAACAGTTGAGTCATGATATCTATTTCTGAGGTAAAAGAGTAGCAAATTCCTCATATAATTCCCAGCACTGTACTTACTCATCCTAGGGCTCCAGTTTTGGTGAACACTCAGAATCTTTTACATTGACTTCAGTTAGTTTACTGCCCCTTCATACAAAGTGGTTCTTACCTAAACTTGTTTTTTTTATTCCCAGGATCCTCATTATGAGATAGCTGTTTCAGCTCATTGATGTGCTTGAGCAAATCTAAGAGTGCTGAATCCTGACACTTGCTTTATATTCCTTAGGTTCCTCTCCTGGGGGGGGGGCTTTTTCTCTGACTGCTTTTTTTAATGCCACCAAACCTGAAATGCAGTTTTCGCTTGATAGAGCTGTAGATGAGTTGATTTTGAAAATACGCTGGTTGCCCTTGGGTCTAAGGTGCCCCTCTATAGTCCCCACACACGAACCTAGATGCTCCTTTCTTTACAATTTGTAAGCATTCATTGGAAGGAAGTTTTGCCTATAATGAAGACAAATCAGCAAATACTTAGGCATCTTCCCACTGGTAAATTGCTGCAGCAGGAACCACCACCATGTTCCTCCAAATCTCTTCCCATTCCATAGTAGGTAGATGTGTGTGACATCCCCGAATATGGCCTCTGCCAGGCGATATGACTCCAGGTCTGTTCTGTACCCTTTCAGGACGTCTGGTAGGTCACATTGCCTCCTGGTGATGAGACCACTCACCTCGTTGCCTGGGAACTTTCTTAGCTCTGCAAGGTCTACAGACTTCCCCAAGAAAGAGTGACAGTCCTCCCGTGCCTTTCAGGGACTGTGTAGTACTTTTAGCACAGTCCTCCACTCAGGCCATCAGGTAGCACATCAGAGATTCCCTCTTCTTAAATTTATCTTTTCTCAAGTGTCTGTACAAGCTTAGCCGACTCACCCAGGAGTGGGGCCATTGTCTGTTCACAGAGTAATAGATTCTTTCTTCTTCCTCTGCTCCTTTGGAATAGAGACGAGCTAATGGCACTGACTCAATTTATAGGGTGACAAAAAAAAAAAAAATCAAACCAAAAAAAAAAAAAAAAACACACAGCAAACCCCGTCTACCTTGATGTCTTTTTAAATTTCTTGATTGTAGGATTGGACATTCACTCATTTACTCAGCATATGTTTCTTGGGTGCCTACTGAAGGTAAGCTCTGCAGTGGTCCCTGGTAATGCAGTGCCCATATGATTATGGAACTTGGCCTATTAAGTGCCATGCAGACAGGTCAGCTCAGCACAGAACGGTATAGAAAGTGTAGTTACAATAGAGAACAGAAAAAAATGAAACAACAACAATAAAAACAGAGCACAGAGAATGGCGGAAATGAGCTCTCCAAGATGGAGTTAGGATCAGAGAAATCGTTCCTGGAAATGGATGTAAAGGAATGTACAAAAGTGCAGGGAAAGGATATATAGATCTTTGTGTTACAACTTTTTTGTAATTTAAGCATTAGTCCTAAATAAAAAGTTAACAAAAACTTACCAGGAAAATGATGGTGAAGCTGGGAGAAAGGCATTCAAAAACATATGCAGAAAGAAACCCTGCCACTCCTTTGTGTTGCAAGAGTTCAAGGGTCGTGAGGGAGCAGTGGAGACAAAGCTCCTGTGTATGCAGGTGAATCTGGATGGATTTGGGTTTCTGTAACCAAATGGGAGAGGTTGAAGGGTTTTAATTAAAGGAATGGTATAATGGGATTTTCTTTTTAGAAAAATACCTCCCTGACTTCGTGGAGAATAGACTGATGGGGAGGAGTAAGAGGTAGAGAAAGGGTGTGAAGGGGCAGTGGTCCAGGTCGGAGGTGATGGAGGCCTGTATCAAGGAGGTAGTGATGCAGTAGACAGTAAGAGGATAAATACCTGAGACACGTAGAAGGTGGCATTAACAGGACTTAGTCACTGATGGGATTTAGAGAGTGAAGGGGAAAAGGAGTGAAAGATTAGGATTTACCTGGTCAGGTTGATTCAAGTTAGTAGAAAAGGGGATCCGTGAGAAGGAACAGGTATCTAAAGGGAAGAAGAAGATAACTGCCTCTGCTTTGAGCAGGCTGAATCTGAGATGCCTATTAGATATCTGAGAGAAGATGTCTAGAAGGTGGCTGTATATATAAAACCTGTACTTAAAGGAGAGAGGAAGATCTGTAGATGTAGGTTTGGAAGTCATTAAAGTATTCAGTTTCTTAACTGGTATCCATGAATAGGCTTCAGGGCTTCACAAACCTCATATTTGCATGTCTGTATTTTCCTAGGCTGAGGATCTGTGCTGAATATTTCCAGTTGTCCCACCATACGTGCATATTCCCAGGTTCATTCTCTGCCCTAATCTATGCCCCCAGCAGATGGATAGTTTGGATGCATTCCCTGGACTCCCTTGCCATTTGACTTATGTGGTTTGACAGTGGCTTAGCTATGGGGGGGCACTGACAGGAAATGAGAGGAATGGTGGGGATAAAGGTTGGGATAGTCCCCCCCCCCACTGCATAGGATCCCATTTCTGGAAGAGGCTGTATTCCTCCAGGAATACAGCTCCTGTCCAGAGGGCTGTGCTTCAGGGAGCCAGCACTCACAAGACTCCAGTAACACCATTTCTTCCCTGTGCTTTCAGTTCCGGCGTGAGAAGTGCCTCCTGCTCTTGCTCTGCGTCCCTGTGCCATCTGACAGTTTCTTGCCAGATTCCTGACTAATACAAGGTCCATGTGTCTTTTTTTGATACTCTCATATGTATTTGTGGGAGAAGAAAACTCAGATAAATCACAGAAATGGTTGACCTCACCCACAAGTGTGGCCTGGGAACTGTGCCCTGTGACGACTGTCAAGTACCTTAGTTAGGTTTACTCTTAAACAGTTTCTAGGGTCTGGTGACCAGATGTTATCTTTGATACACATCCAGGTGCAGCTGTATCCAGGAAGTATTGTCCCAGATTCCTAGGGCTGGCCTTGAATATTGCTGAGCTTAGAAAGGAAATATGAGACTTCAGAATCTGTGCCATCTATATATGAGTATGTGCAACTACATAATGTTATACTGATAGCTTTGATCTAACCTGAACATTCTAGTTGTATTTTGGATATATGTTTTTTTCTCAACATTTTCAGTGGCAAGCAGGGTGGAATTTTTTTTTTTAATTATTAGCACCTTTAATTATTATTTATTTATTTATTTATTTATTTGGCTGTGTTGGGTCTTCGTTTCTGTGCGAGGGCTTCCTCTAGCTGCGGCAAGCGGGGGCCACTCTTCATCGTGGTGCGCGGGCCTCTCACTATCGTGGCCTCTCTTGCGGAGCACAGGCTCCAGACGCGCAGGCTCAGTAGTTGTGGCTCACGGGCCCAGTTGCTCCACGGCATGTGGGATCTTCCCAGACCAGGGCTCGAACCCGTGTCCCCTGCATTAGCAGGCAGATTCTCAACCACTGCGCCACCAGGGAAGCCCCAGGGTGGAATTTTTGATAGCCGAAGAGCCCAGGAATGTCTCAGGCTTGTCCAGCTAAAACTGTACTTCTTGACAGAGCTCCCAAGAGAGCTCCAGCTAAGCCTGGCAGTGAATGAGTGCTGCTTTAGTACCTAGTGGTCCAGTGAGAGCTTCAGTTCAAGACTTAAGCAGTGACTCCTGCTGTCTTCAAATTTGAGAATACAGGTCAAGTAAGAGTGTGGGTTTGTACAATTTAAGGAACTGTGGCCCCACTTATTAGAAAATATGACCAATCAGTAGCTCAAACTCTAACCAATCAGATTACTAACTTCTTTCTCTATTTCTCATTCCCTCTCTCTCTCTCTCTCTTTCTCCCTCCCTCTGATAAGACACAGGAGTTGGCAGAAATAGGTCTAGTATAAGGAGAAGGTTAAAGACTCCCTTTCCCTATCTCTTGAGTGTTAGTCTCTCTCCTGCCTAATTTTTCCTACCAACATAACTTATCAATAAACTCTTTTCTTCCTGACTTTTTGTTGAAAAATGAACCATCAGATGACTTGGAGGTCGCTGACCTTGTATGACCATGTTCATAACATGCCATCCTTAAATGTAACCAAGTCAGTAATTCATCAGAGGTTGGCAGATAGGATTGTTTGTGATGGTGAGAATGGAGCCATTCACCTCTCCCCTTCCAGGGGAATAAGAGAATAAAATCTTAGAATTAGAAGTGACCCTAGAGATAGTTTTGTTTAATTTTTTTACATTAAAAAAACTTTATTTAAACAAAATCTTAAATATGAAACAGGTCTTGTTCTGAATGGAGTTGGAAGTCTGAGTCCGCTTGAGGACAGCAGGGCTTCTCCCATTGTCACTGTTGTGTGGACTCCTGGGAACCCCGAGTGCTCCATGAAGCCCAGTATGAAAACCTTCAATCTACTGTGTCACAGAAGTTAAATGGCGTGTCTAGTTGGAGAGACTCCTGGATCTAGGAAACTGCCTCTCAATCCACAGTACTTGTCCTTCTTCCACATTGCCTTATCAAATCTACATTAGATTCAAGAGACCACATAACCTGCCACCTCACTCACCACTGCCCCTACACTACTCATTTCCTATAGAACTGTTTATCTCAGAAAACATTTTCACACTTATAATGATGTGTGTGTGTGTGTGTGTGTGTGTGTGTGTACATTGCAGAGTATACTGGCTACGGGTTTTCCTCATGGGCAGTCAGCCGGTTCTGCAGAGGGAGTGCCAGCCTACACTCTCCACTGATGAGTATCTATTTACCCGTCCTTCATGTTGTACTCTTCTCATTTAGAAGGGCTCCCCTAACTGATTTATTTACTCTGCCATGAGCCTTCCGTGTCATTGTTCCTGCTTTCCTGTACAGTTTTGACTAGCTGAAAACAAGAATCTAAGTGCTAGTCCCAGGAGTACTGATAAAGTGAACACTGGGTGGTAAAAGGCCAATTTTAAGGAAGCTCCAGAAAGAAAAAGGAGGGGGAGGGAGGAGAACTTCAGAAAGTAATGAGAGATTCGTTGAATTGATGTGACATAAGGGATATTGTAAACCGCACTGCAGCCTGGGAGGATTGGCCATGAATCGTATGGACAATAGGTGGAGAAAACAAAAAAATATTGCTAAAGCATATCTCAACTTCAGCAGATTTTGAGAGAAAAGAAAAATGATTGCTTATGTTTGATATTGAGAAGATGTATTCATAATACTGTATTCCAAGGACCCCACATGGGATAGATTAGTTCTACCATCTCAAGAAACTTGTTCTTCAAACTAAATGGTGTATTCGTATATCAGTCCAGAAAAGAAGATAGGAATCAGTGCAAAGGAAAGCAAGATCTTTTTTCCTTTTGTGTTGTCATATACTGAAAACAATTTCCAGCTCTATTACAAGCATGGACTTAAATAATACTGATCATATCAACTTGACTGGGCTGTAAATGACACTTAAATATTTCCCACTAAGTCTTGGTATAACCACTAACTCTGTAACAAACACAATAGGCATGGTCAAGAATTATCCAGAATCAGACTTATTATAAAAGGGTTGGTATTTTTTTAAGGAAAAACACTAGCTGGAGCCAATTGCATGTAAGTTGGAGGTAATGAAATATTGAGAGGAGCTTCAGAAGCACAGGTGAAGAAGTAATGCCCTTCAGTTAGAAATGTTGGTGGATGAAAGATACTAAGTGTCAATTTCCCTTAATGAAATATATATATATTATATATATATATTATATATATATATAAATAAAACAGGAGGAGTGGGTTTGACTCCTGATTCCATCATTTATTGCTGTGCCCTTCAGAATCAGCTCAGTCTTACTGCACCTCAGTTTCCTCTTTGTTTAAATTGGGGTAACCATACCTGCCTGACTTACCTCCTAGGTTGCTGTGAGTACCCAATGGGATAATGTGTGCAAATATTTCCTGTGAACTTAGGAATTCATAATAGTTTGATTTCCCTGTTCTCAGATGGACCATATGGAACCCTAAAGACTTAGCTAGATATGGGCCTTTTCTCTTTTAAGAGAGCATTTAATTGCACATCTTACTGAGTAAATTACCATCCAGAACAGAGAATGCCAGTGACAGTAACTTTTTAAACAACATCCCCTAAAGAGTACTTACCTTGAACTTATTTCTCAAAAAAGAGAAAGTGAGGGAGTCAGTTCCCTTTAGGTTTTGAAATTCAAGAAAATAATAAAGGGATGTTTGAGTTTGATTGGGGTTAGGAGACAGTATTTAAGCTAGTTCTTAATCTATTATTAATAATAAGGCCTTAGACCTCATTTTGGAAATGACCTCCTTTTAGAATATGAAGTGGGACCCTTAAGACCTAATCACTGATGAGCTTACCAAAAGTGATATGTTTCCCCCATTAGAAAGTTTCCCTCTCAGTCCAGTAAAAAAAGTGAAAAACCCACCCAGGGTGGTCACCCTTCATGTAACATAAATATTCACTGGAACTGGTTGGTTTCCGGTCAGGGTTTCCTTTGAGTCCCTTAGTGCAAAGCAGTCATTCCTATAGAATAATATTTTCTGGTGGTGCATCTTATTTCCTTACCCAGATGTGATGTAGAACCTTTTCCGTCTCAGCAGGAAGAGAAATTTACACTTCTCTTATTTACTTTTGGCAAAACAGTTCCTATTTTAACACCGATTTGAGAGTGTAAAAACATTTTGGGGGGGGGAGGGATGAATTATTCATACAGTTTTCTTGCTTTAAATCAGAACAATGATACATCATTGTTTAAATGTCTGTCAGACAAGCTTTCGGTTTTAACCCTTTTAGTTCCTGGTTCTGTACTACACAAGATCAAGTTATTGGGTTTGCATCAGAGTCAAAATGCTCAAAGTACTTCTGAGTTCTGTTTGACTTCTCACCATTTTGGAACAGTCTAACCCCGACACCTGGTTTGAGGTCACTTTCTTGATGCTTTTAGAGACCATTAGGAGCACCAAAGAAACAGTACACAGAACAGCATTTTTGGAGTGTAGCTGTGCCATATGTCAAAAGCCTAAAAATATTTCATTTCTAGCAATGAATCTCAAGCATAAGCAAAACTATTAGCTCCAAGAAACAATCAGCACTGTTTATACAAGCATACCTTGGAGATACTGTGGTTTCTGTTCCAGACCACAGCAATGAATCGAATATCGCAATAAAGCGAGTCATACATGCTTTTTGGTTCCCCTGTGCATATAAAAGTTATGTTTACACTATACTGCAGTCTGCTAAGTGTGCAATAGCATTATGTCTAAAAAAATGTATATACATTAATTAAAAATACTTTATTGCTAAAAAACACTAACCATCATCTGACCCTTCATCGAGTTGTAATCTTTTTTACTGGTGAAGGGTTTGAAATATTGGGAGAATTACCAAAATGTGACACAGAAAGATGAAGTCAGCAAATGCCGTTGGAAAAATGGCGCCGATAGACTTGCTTGATGCAGAGTTGTGACAAACCTTCAATTTGTAAAAAACAGTGTCTGTGAAGCACAATGAAGCCAAACATAAAATGAGGTGTGCCTGTAACAGAGAAAACCCAGAAACTAATTAAATGTCCAACATAAAGTATAAGGAATTTTGAAAAATTTATAAAATTTTTAAAAATTTATATAGCCATTGAAAATTAGGCTGTAAAAATTATGTTTATTAGCATGAAAATCATCTCATATAATTCTAAATAAAAGAATCAGATTATAAACATGATGAATAGTATGATGCGATGGTATAAAATATACATTATTTATTTAGATTGTTAAAAAAACATAGAAAATGGTCTGAAAGAACACGCACCAAATTGATAGCGTTTATCTCTGATAGTGGAAATGTAGGCAGTTATTTTTTCTTTCTGTCTCTTCACTGCTATTTTGTATTTTGGATTAGTCCATAGCAAACATGTTTTATTTGTATTATAAAAAGTGACAAAAAAATATTTAAAATCATAGACACATCTTCAAATAAGGGGCTGAAGGAGAGGGAGGTGGTGGAAATTGACTGTGGTTGGTTTATCCTCATTTTAGGGTTTCTCGTTTCAGCTTTGTCAAAAAAAAAAGCTTAAGCCTTTAAATATGTCTAAAAACCGTGGTTGTTCTGCATGTATTTATCCTGAGGTTCAGATATCTCTTGTAGATTCACACTTTTTGACTAATTCCTACATTTCAACTCTAATTTTTCCATGTACTTGTCAAACAATTATAGGTGATGTTCACTTCTAGACATTTCATTAAGTCTTTATTCCCAAAATAATTGTTAAATACAGTGGTTGCTGACCATGTTCTAGGCCTAGTCTAAATACTTCACATGGATTTATTTACCTAATTTTCACAATGCCCTGTAAGGTAGGTAGGTATTTTCATCTCCCCCATTTTACAAGGGCAGAAACTGAAGCCCAGGGAGGGTAAGTCTCTGTTGGAAGTGATGTAACCTTGTCGTGGATCTGGGATTAAAGGCAAACATGTTGACTCCAGAGTCATGCAGATATTTGTGAAATATGCTACACTATAATTTAATATTTACTAAAGATGGGATTAATAAAAACACTCATTTAAAATGAAATGAAACATCAGATACCATATCAATCTCTTATACCTGGAAGTATAAAGTAGGTAATATTTTTTAATAGAAGAATAAAAAAAATTCCAGAAAGATTTTATTTTCACAAATGACTTATAAAGAGCTTTAGAAATTTGATCTGTAATTTCTTCTCTTTTTGATAATACGTGTGTGACACATTTTGTGTGAATGTAAAAAACAAAACTTTTTTGTGCCACCAATTAATTCAATATTTGTTTACTTTGGACTGTTTATCCCATCTCTCTTTTATCTGTGTAGAGTAAGTAATTGCTTTTTTCCCCCTTTGGTTTGTAACCCATAAAATAACCAGAACCTGCAAACTCACTCTGTGTTTTCAAAGGTTCAATTCATTACCACCTCACATCTTGTTTTTAGGAAAGACGGTTATCAAAAGCTTCTCAAGTTTAGCATTCCATTGCTTAATGCCAAAGTTTAAACACTAGGAAAAGAAATTGAATGATTACAAAAATCTTATTATACATGATATTTACAAACTACTTGACATCCTAGAAGGAGTCAACAAATGGTTTTACACTTTAATGTTTAAATTCTTTTAATGATCTTCACACCAATTTCTTTCCAGAGGCTTAAAAATGTATTTTTTCCCTTTATCATTTTCTCTTTTCCACTTCTATACATTTTTTATCTTGGCCACTTTCCTTTCCCCTTTCTTTCTCTTCTTTCTTTTCCTTTTATTTTATACATTTTACTTATTTCCTTCCATTTTCTCCTTCTAATAGTTCCTTTTTATTCATACTGGTAACATGGATGGAGATAATAAGTGCAAAATATCTGGTTCTAAAAGTTTTTAAAAACAAATTAATAAGACTTTTCATGGCAGTTAATGGATTATATTTTCTAAGAATAAAAACAGAGAAGCTATGCCAGAACTCCCAAAATGACATAAAATAGAGAAGAAGCTTTTATCAGGAAAGATTATGTTCCAGTTACTGGTAACAGAAAAACTGACTAAAATTACTTAAATAAAATTTTTTTTCCTTTATATAACAAGTTTAAAGGCAGGCAATTTCTGGTGTTACTTCAGCAACTCAGTGATGTCAGGGCCAAAGTCAATAGGATTCCCTTGACCTTTCCCTCCTAGTGGTAAGGTGGTTGTTGCAGCTCCAACCGTCACACCGACATTCAAGTAGGATGAAATAAACCATATTTATCAGGACAGCAAAACATTCTTAGACCTCCTCTGTAAATGTCTGTTTACAGTTCATTGCCACCGTTGTGCTTAGAGGGACAATTCTGTTCACACAGAGCTGGCAAGTATGTTTTAACCACTGAAGGTTGATGTATTAGTTATATATTTCTGTGCAGTAAATTATTCCAAACCCTAGTGGTTTGAAGTAGCAAACATCTACTCTTTCACAGTTTCTGTGGATCAGGAATTCAGGAGTGACTTAGCTGGGTGGCTCTGGTCCAGGGTCTCGCCTGTGTTGCAGTGAAGATGTCAGCAGGAGCTGCACGTTCTGAAGCCTGGGCTGTGGGGCTGGGGAATCTCTTCCACGACGGCTCACTCACTCACTGTTACCAGGAGACTCCAGGTTCTTACCACATGGACCTCCCCATCAGCTGCAGAGATGGTTAGTAGACAATAAACTGTCCCACAGGAAAGTTTCGATTCAAGCAGAAATAAATCTTTTGTTACGATGTGCCTCAAGGGAATGTGGTTTTGTAGAGCAACTCACCAAAGTGTTAGGCTTAAGTTGTAACACCTCTAATAATTGAATTCATGTGCAGAAAGTCTGAAATTAAGTTTGGTACTTGTCTTAATTTGCTAGGGTCACCATAATAAAATACCACGAAGTAGGTGGCTTAAACAACATTTATTGTCTCACCCGTATGATTGTGTACGCTGATTAAAGGGTGCTTATGTGATGTAGCTACACTTGTTTCTGTGCCAAACATCCTAGGGTCTTTTCTTAATGGGCATCAGTGACAAATCAAAGAAACACCAGCTGATGAAGGAGAATATTTAGTTTCTTTTCCAAATGAATCTCATTGGGTGTCATAAACAACATTTTTATAGACTGTATGTGTTATCTTCACAACATAAAGTTACTTGATTGCTGGTGTTCTTAACCTGAAGTTATAGTTTTGTTTGTTATAATTAGCATTATCATGGAAGAATAACCTTTACCGAGCACAGAAATACAGTATTAGTGCACGACTTAAAGGATATCTGGCAGCATTAAAAAGCGTCAGCTCTGATATGTGTATGCTTTTAGGATCCTGAACTTAGAACATCTAAACTCTTACGTCATACTTGCTAAAGAATGATTTTTTTTTTTTCTCAGCGGTGCTCTATAACCTTTTAGAAAATCGCCACCAGGGTGACATTAAGTATCTCCTTAACAGTCTGCTGGTCTGCTGGCAGTGTTGGAGCTCAGGATATCTGCTTTTTAATTGCCACATTCAAGGTCTAATTATTTTCTCTGTACTGGGGCAAGAGAACTGTAATGAGGAAGTACAATCATTAAACACCAGTGAGTAAGGGAACAGAGTCTTCTTGAATTATGCTCTGAATTAGCTTCCGAAGCATCGCTGTGGCTGTGGCTAATTTCTGTTTGAACATTTCCCTCTTGGTTTTTTGAGAGGTCATATAAAACATAAAGGAAGATGGCAGAACTCTTGTAGTCTTTAAAGAGAAGGGAAGACAATGGAGTAAAAGGCCATTATTACATGTAGACTTACAGACTGTTAACATTTAAGAGTTTATTAGCCTCAAAGTATCAAAGTGTTCTAGAAATGACTAACGTAGCATGCAAGTCAGGCTACACATATGGCCAAGTTGCCATTTGAGCAAGTGGTTCAGGAATACATAGTGTTGAACAGATTTCACACTTCTGAAATCCTCAGAATTTAGACACTCAGATTTCTTTAAAACCTGTTTTGCTGGTTTACACGTTATTTATTATGCTGTTGGTCATGATTATATCTTTTTCTGTAATTCTCAGCTATTTTAGACAAGTACCACATGACCAAACTCTCTCAAAAAGCAGGGTTTGCTGTTGTCTGTTAGAAGTTTAGGATTCCCAAGTCTAATTCTGTGAGTGTGTGCATGTACATGCGTGGGTATATAATCCATGATGTCACTCTGCAACACACTAAATAAATTCTATGCGTGTGTTTACCACTTATGAAAAAGTATAACATGTGGCAGAGATTGAACTAAGTACTTTCACACATTATTTTATTTATCTTTATAATAATTCCCTGGTGAAGGTATTTTCCTCATTTATTAGATAAAGAAACTGGGACTTAGTAGCTTAGCTGGGATTTGAGCAGAGGTCTATCTGTAAAGACCATTAATGCAAGCACAAAGTGACCATATTCTTACCCTTCACTACAAAAAATCTCCACCAATTTGCTCATGTTGAGTACAAATAATTTGATATGGGTTCATAAGGAAAAAAAAAAAAACTGCACTTCTCTGGGAATTCAGAAAACATCTACCCTCATATCAACCTTTGAAAATTCTAAATGCAAGCAGGCGATTGGGTAACTTCTGTGATCACATTGATAATTGCAGTGGGCACACTGTAGTCACAGAGAGTCCCTGGAATCCAGTGAGGCTGGCAGCCTTCCTGTGGGGCTCCGTGGAACTGAACCATATGTGTGGGAGAGGAGAGCTGGATACGGCCACGGCTGCTCCACTGTCAGCATTTCACGGAATGACAAAGAACACAGGCTGAACGAACCTGAACCCGTAGAGGAAAACATGAATGCCAGAGGAACAAGCTGCTGTCATCTCACACAGCAATGGGGAGGGAATTTCCTGGAGCCAAAGAGTGGGGTCAGGTAAGCCCATAGTCTGGACTCAAGGGGCTCACGGTCACCAGTGTAAGTGATCATCCACATCTTAGGTCTTCTAACAGTTTAAGGTGAGTAGTTTAACATGCTTGAGGTTCAGTTTCGACACCTGCAAAATGGAAATCATAGTATTTTCTCATGGGGTTGTTGGTGAGGATGAATGTGATCATATTTATGAAAGGAGCTTCAATGCAGTGCCTGGCCCATAACAGAGATAATAGTAGTAGCAGTAGTGGTAGTAGTTGTAGTAGTAGTAGTAGTAGTAATGCCCTTTGCAGCCATATTTGACAGGGTTATTGGCCCAGTGGTCCTCAAACATACGTGTCTGATTTGTCACTGGAGTCTGCCTTAGTCAGTTTGGGCTGTTATAACAAAAATACCATAGACTGGGTGGCTTTGAAACTACAGAAACTTATTTTTCACAGTTAACAAGGCAGATAAGTCCAGGATCAAGGTGCTGACAAAGTTGGTGCCTGGCAAGGGCCTGCTTCCTGGATCATGGACAGCCATTTTCTCGCTGTGTCCTCATATGGTGGGAGGGGCAAGGGAGCTCTCTGGGGTCTCTTTAGTAAGACCACTAATCTCACTTATGAGGGTTCTACCCTCATGACCTCATCACCTTCCAAAGACCCCATCTTCAAATATCAGAACATTGGGGATTAGGTTTCAACATATGAATTCTGTAGGGGAAACAAACATTCAGTCTGTAGTAGAATTTCTGCTTGAACTTGTGATCATGCTGACATGATGGACCATTAGATCCCTTCCTACCATTTGGACATTTTTTCCTTGCCTTTTCCAAGATTGTTTTAGAGATGAGCATGCATTTTTATAGTCATTTCCAATTTTAAGAAAAACTTTTTATTCAGTATAATACATCTATGAGAAGGTGTACATATCAGGCACAGAGCCTGATGATTTACCAACTGAATGCTAGTTTTGTAACCAGCACCCAATTGAGAAACAGAACATTTCTTCCAGTCACTAAACGCGCACGCGCGCGCACACACACACACACACACACACACCCGCCAAGGGAGTGTATTCTGAGCTCTAATCGATTAGTTCTGCATGTTTTTGCAATGTATAAAAATAGAGCCATATAGTTCGTATACACTTATGTCCCATTTCCTTCAGCCAACCTTAAGTTCATGAGTTGCGTCCATATTTTGCATGTATCAATATTCATTCGCACCAGCAGCGAACTGGGTTTTTTGAATGACTTTTGCTTAATAAGAATTATTCTCCCTGCCTTGTGATTAAATTTAAAACATCCAGCTAAGCTGAAAGCAGCTATACTAAAGGCTGGTCCTTGTGGGCACTAGATTCCATTAAATAGCTGAGAGAAGGCCATACCCTATGATATGTGTCAGAGGCTGGAGAGCTAGCAGAACGGTGCATTTCTGCTTCTGCTTTACGGCTTGATATATTTGATGGCAGTCCTTAACAGCTGTGGATTTCTTTCTCTAATGTTTTCTTGGAAACTGAAACGAGTTTGAAAGCAGCCTGATTCATATAGACCACACAAGTAAGAAGAGGCATATTAGATAACACAAATATGGGCTAGAGTGGCGCCAGGGAACAGAAAAGAAAAAAAACTTACTTATTCGGTAACTAGTAGATCCAGGCATGAAATTTAGTAATATGCTGTTTAAACATAAAAGGTTAAGAAGAAAAACTTGTTTGAAATTGTAGAAGCGTCTGACAGCTCACGTAAGGAATGTGTGAGTTTTCATGCTGATATCCTCCCGTACCAAGAGCAGTTTGGACTTATCAGGTGCCTTCCAATTTTACCAATGAGGAGAAAAATGGGTTATAAATATGATATCTTGTGTTAATTAAAACCATTCACAAGCTTCTGTATTTTGGGAAAAGTCATGCTAAAACCTGAAGCCAGCAGGAACAAGTAAAATTTCATTCATGGATTGAGCATCTCCTGAGCTTGTGGTCGTTACACACTGCTTTCCATTTTAATCCTCCAACCCAGCCGATTTTGTATTTTTCACCATCCTTTTTCCCACAGATCAGTCCCAGAAATGCTAAGTAACTTGTCCAAATTCCCAAAGTTTGCCAGTGACAGAGCCATTTTCCAGTCCAGGTTTATCTGACTCTTTACTGCCTCATGTTGCCAAAGAGACATAAAAAGGGAAATAGTCGTACATTTTGGCAGTAAATAGCAGGCAAACTGCAAAAAAAAAAAAAAAAAAATTCTCTGATAGACTTTACAAATGCTCTTGAAATCTCTGTCATTGCATTCTCTCTGGTGGGAGGAACTGGACACCAGTTGGCTCTTTGACCTTCCGCTGTCTTAGAAAGGCCAGCCAAGCCTGGACAGCTGTCCTTGTTGTCCTCCTACCTTTCTGTCTGTATCTATCTCTGTGGCCTGATGTTTTAAATTCTAACTCTTTCCTTTCCATCTAGTGGCCTTATCTATAAAATGGGTCATTAAGCTGTCCATAGCTCTTCACTAAGACAACCTACGCAGCCCGGATTCAGCATGAATTCAGAAGGCATTCAGACAGGGTGGCAAAGTGTGGAATTCATGGTCATTTGCGGGAGTGATACTAATGCTGACAGGTCTTACTAAGCCTTGTTGGAATCACATCAGAGCCATCAAACTATGTTGCTTCTCATGATACAGCTAAATTGACCTGGGGGGCGGCGGGTATTCTCTTGGCTGTCTCACTTAGAGAGCTTTATTATGTTTTAAGATAGATATGAATGGATAGACCAGGTGAGGAAAGTGTTTCAATCCCTTGCAATATCTAGAATCGGTGCTTGAGGGACAGCGTTGTTGTATGATAGAAAGTGCCTTCATGATTATGCAATCCAAGCACCTTATTTGATGATTGGAGCTCAAAAAGGTCAAATTCAAGAAGGCCAAGCAAAGGAGGAGTTAGGGCTGGAATGAAAATCTCCTGATTCACAGTATAGTTCTTTTTTCGCTACCTCATGTAATTTTTTCAGGTTTGTTATTGTAATCTTGCAGATGAGTGAAATTAAGCAAAAATGAAGCTAGCTGGTTAAATCACTCAGGACCGGCTTCATTTCTAGCATCGACTAGCAATGCATAAGAGTCAACTTTGGACTGGACAAGATTATGGGTGGGGGAAAAAATTGTCAGACTTGTTCTACCAAAAGCCATCATCGGATGTCTTTGTTCCAAGCTGAGTGTACAAAACCATCTGCCGCTCACAGCATGTCCATGAAGTTCATTTATCTTGCTAACTTAGGATTCTGATCATCCGGTTTCCCATTCTCAAAACCAGCTCCTGCTTTCCCTGTGTGTGAAAATTCTGATATATTTTTTTCCCTTTATAGACACACTTCACCTTTTATCTTCCAAAGGTAATTTTAGTGATTGTGTTGGCCTTCATGTGATTACACACTCATGTGACAAGATCACATTTGCATTTTTCTGATTTCTACTGAGAACCTGTGAAAGAGTCTTTAGATTTTTGTCATGATCTCTGTGTCCTCCTCTAGCCCCTAATTCACAGCAAGCTGACGGCATAAGGCATTTAGTCAGCAGATCACAGTGGCCTTATAGCTCTCTGTTATTCAAAATAGAATTTAATTTGGAACTTTACATTGTATCATATTCCATAACCTAGTGTTCTCATGTATTATAGGTTTATACTGGTAAACAATATGGTAAAAATAAAATTCTATTCACCAAATTCTCCTTAACAGATAGAATGTTTAATAGGTTGACAAATATTAGGTTTTTAAATATAACTTCTATTCTTTATATTCTCTGTATTCTTCATATGCTCTATATTTTTATCTACTCTAAACCTTTTATTTTAAAACTTTATTATATCTTAAATAATTACCAGTCAATATTTATCTGATCATTATGTCCTGCATTTAGGTTCATTTCTCATATTTTAACAAACACAATAAATGTAATAGCATATGTATTTTGATTGTTTGCTGTGAGCCAGGTCCTGTGTTGAGCAGTTAGATTATCTTATTTAGCCCTGACCGTAATCCTGTGAGGTAAGTATCATTGTCCACTTTACAGATGAGGAAGCTGAGGCTCACAGGGAATGAGTCATCGTCACACATAGGAAAGTTGCTAAATTAGGATACACGATCAGGACCTTCTGACTTCGAGGTGCTTTAAGAGTGAGAGCACATTATCCTGCCTTTGAAGTGGGTGACCTTTCGTTTTTGTGACATATTAAATGACATGGACCATTTTATCTACAAGGGAAAAAAAAAGAGGAAATTTAAAAAACCCTGATTCATAATGTAATTGCCAGTGAATTGATAACGTTCTATTTGTTTTCAGTTCTCCTCTCTCTAGATGTTATTTTTCTTGTGTTTGAACCCACTCTGTTCTTCCCTCGGTTCCCTTTCCTCCTACTAGTCTGCTATGAACTGCAAAACCACATAGCCCAGCACTGCACAAAATCTGCGTACGGAGCGATTGGTATTCTTAGGGGAAGACTTAGAGAGCAAATGGAACTTCAGCTTTGGCTTTTTTGGGCAGCAGAGAAGTTTTACAATTAGAAATGCTGATTTATCTATTTACACACTACTTTGTTCAACACATATAAATGTACATGCAATAAAATAATGGTAAATATGCATCATGATAAAAAAAATGTCAGGACTGGAAATGTATAAGAACTAATATGAAGGAGCTTTTTGGCAGCCAAACCAAAAAGGCACACTTAGTTAAAACTTTTGTTATCATAGATACATTATATATCATAATGTATAACGGTGTGTTTCCTTATCTTGAATCCTAAAAGAATGTCTTATAGGAATGTTATATCTTTACAAGTAAATTCTGATGTTTAGTAGTGTGATATGGTGAACTTAATTCTTAATATTGCTTCCAGTAAAATCATAATCATCATCAGTAACTGATACAGCAATTGGGCAATTATTATGTTAAAAATTCTGTGAATCAAAGAGTGAAATAAAGAGGTTTGCTACCTAGAGCCTTAACCATTTTGCTAGAAAATGAAGACAAAACTCATATAGCTAGTGTATGCTGTCATTAATGAATTCGTGTTCATCATAGAACATTCTCAACACAGTTCTTCAATTTCAAAACTAAAATATATTATTGAGGTTTCCCCAGGTGCTTACGAGTACACTGATGTCACTCAGATCAGCCAAAAGATATCATCTACCATTTTAGTGGATGCCCACATCCAATGCAAAGGTATAAAAGGCCAGCTCCTTCGCCCCAATTTGTGACAACTCTAAAGGGTATCCCAGTTTCAGAGTTTCCCATGGAACCGGCTGAGGCATTTGGTGACAGCAGCACAGCCCAACTTTTCTCCCTGCCCAGCCCTGCTTCCTCTGCTTCTACCATAGTTGCTAATTTCAAGAACACTCCGTAATAAATTTCCCGTACTCCAGGCTCCATCCCAAAGTCTGCTCTCCCGGAAGACAACATGCCAGAGTAAGGGTCACTTTGTGCAAGCCACAAAGACTTGTGATCAAGGAGGACTACAGTCTAGTTTAAAGGACAGGACACAGCAGTACATACTAGGCTGAGGAACGAATGAACCATTGAGATTCTGAATGCTTTCGCATCTCAGAAGCAAGGAGGTTGCTGAGCACCAAGTTAGCCAAGGAAGGCTTCTCAGAGGAAACTTCTCCTAAATGTTTCCTTCTTGCACCCAAAGCACCCGTCTCAGAATGTGAACAATTCCACACTACTGCTTTTCCATGCAGGTTTGTTCATAACAGTGCATAACAATTTGAGGGATTATATTCTTACACTGTTGTCTTTCTGAAGTCTATTTCTAAATCTTAATGACCTGTATGGATACCATGTAAGTAGCAATAAGGCAAGCAGAAGGCAGTGTGTTTATTGCAGGAAAACCCTGTTCAGTTGCTGCCTTTTTCTCAGGATCATCATGGAGCTTTTCACGTTCAAGAGACTGCTGTGCAGCCACGTGACTAAATGATGCTTCGGGCCTAAATACAGGTTGTAAACATCTCGTTCTATTGTGTCTCATATTTTGCCATCTCTACTCAGCAGAACTTATTCTCCTCACAGTTCTGCTTTTTTCTCTCCTTACACGGATACGCAGTTTTAAAAGAAAGCCTTGGAGATTCCTGATAAAAGTGCTTCAATGAGGTTCAACAGCAAATTATCATCACCCATACTGTTGTCTTCAAGTTGGTTTTCCCCAGAAGCAGACAGTGAGATTTTAAGGACTTGAGGGTAGGTAGTATATTAGCAAGGTGGCTCAAGGTAGGGGAGTAGGAGAGTGAGATCGGGAAGCGAGACTCTGGTAGCCCACCCTTACCCACCCAAGGGCAAAAGAGCTTGAATGTTAACATACCAACTCCCATCGGTTATCTCTTAGAAACAGCTCGCCTTGGATGTGAATTCCCCAGCACTTCCCATCTCCCATGTGCTGGAGCAAAGCAGGCTCTGGAAGCCAAAGAAAGCCCTTTGGGAAAATAGATACGTAAAATACAGGTGCTGGCAGTCAGGGTAAGGGGATGTGAGTGGGGCCCTGTGACATCAGCGACACAGACTAATGCAGAGCAATCAGGGAGACTGCAATCACATCATGCAGGCTGGCTGTTTCTTCCTCACCCCTACCTCTAAACGCTCACTATGTTTCTATCGACTTGCCTTCCTGCTAGCTCCAAACCCTCTCCTTTTTTTGTGTGTGTTTTTTCCTATTTTTACTGTCTTCTGGTCACATATTCCCGATATCCTGTCCCTTAACAAACCCCAGGAGTTCTCATCTCTGAGCCTTTATTTAGGTTGGCTTTCTTTGCTGCAGTGTATATATTATATTCCTATTGAAGTCCTTCTCCAAAGCCCCCTTCTGCCAGATGCTTCACACATGCCTATGCTGTAGTCCGTGACAGTTCATTTTAGCACTTCCTACCATCTGCCTTGTATTAAAGTTATGTTAATAGGCACCTCTCTTTCCCACTAGATTGCAAACTCCTGAAGGGCAGGTGTTGCTGTTTGGTTACTGCAGCACCCACTGCAGTGCTTCGCATGTAATGGGTATTTGATAAATGCTTGTTGAATTAAATTGCATAATCCAGAGTCAGTTGGAAAAGGATGCTGTTTTGAGGGGACCACCTGATTCGGTTACCTGGATAGGGAAAACACGCACTTGATTTTTCTAACAGCTTGCACTCAAGCTGTCACTAAAATTAAAGTCTTTTATTATACGCTTTCATTGTTGCCGAAATAACACTCTGCCATGCCTTGGAGCAGTGAAGGTAACAGCCTCTCTTAGTTATAATTTTGTGACATTAGGCATCAAGCAGTTGGGAAATTGCAAGTACTAGTAATATAACCTTACATATAGTATATCATTACAAATGAGAAAACAGGGCCTGGAGGCAGAGATGCTCTGTAAACGTACTTTTCTGAAAAGAAAGAAAACTCAATAGAATGACAGTAAATTTCTGTAAAAAACATTTTCTCCTGATAAAAAGAAAAGATAGTGCCCATTTAGTTACCCTTTAATAATTTCAGTTAACTTCTGTGTGGCAACACGCTAAATGAAACAGATTGTTTCTCTCCCCCGAATACTCACACAGGGCTGTGTGTATGCTCATGATTCTGAGCGAGATCATTTTAGGAGTCTGGGCTGACCTTGGCCGCTGGTCCAGGACTGAAGGACCTGGACTGGGAAAATCACTTAGCTTTATTTGAAGCATACACCATCTCCATTCCGTGCCCCCTCACCACACACACACACACACACACACACACACACACACACACACAGAGACATTTAAGCCTTTTGCATACTTCTGTAAGCTAAATCTAATTTAAATGAGCAGAGAAAAGAGCCTTTAATGAGATATGAACAAGAGGAAATGGCCCACTGTGTTTAAATGAATTCAAATGAAGTCATAGTTTGAGGGAAGGGGAGAGGAACAGTGCCCTCCAGGGACTTGGAGTCAAGGCGGAAGACTGTGGGTGAGCTCTACTGACCGTCCTCTTTCAGCCAGTCTCATCTCACGTGTCCCCCGACGCCTACCCCCAACAATGATACTCAGGGACATGCCGTATCAGTGGTCTGTAACAGGGAGCCCAAATTACTGTGACTCAAACTAAATGTAGAGTTATTTGGAGGTTTTGTTGTATTTTTTAATTTATTTTTTTATTTGAAAAAAAAAAAAATCTCAGGCAAAAGAAGCTGAGAAGGAGGCAGGCCAAGGGTGATACGGGAGCTCCACCATCATTAGGAACTTTGCCTCCTTTTATCACCTTTCTCTGTTAATGTCTGTTTTCCATCTTAAGTCTTACCTCGTGGTCCTAGATAACTTGCTGGAGTTCTATTAGTCACCTCTGGGTTCCAGGCACGAAGAAGGAGGGGAAAGGGAAGGAGAGTGAAGATCAGAAATGATGTTCCCTCAGTTGATCGCATCCTTTGAAGAGCCGTCCTGGAAACCGCACCAGACTACTTTTGCTTACATGTCAATGGCCACCTTTGTCTGAAAGGGAGAGTAGGAAATGCACTTCAGTGTCTGTGCTCCTTGTTTGGGTTTCCTTTCTTAAGAAACAGAATTCCTTCCCTTAGATGTTTAAGTAGATGGGATGGCAGAAAGGTAGTGATAAGCATGCTTTAAGTGCATGAGAAGTCTCTGAATTCCCAGTTCTCTTGTTGATACTGTTTGGCTCACTCAGAGTCAGAGAGAGAGAGACAGAGAAAGAGACAGAGAGAGAAAGCTAAGGAAGAGGCTTGAAATTTTCCAAAGTACTGAAATCTTTTTTTGAGATAGCTTGCAATTTTCAGCATCTGAAATGCTGAGCACTGGATTCTTTTGCCAGACTCTGAGGCATTGACAGCTCCAATTCTTTATTAGCATGATTTAAATCCTCACCTTTTAATAGTCTTGACTATTTCTTCCCTTGGGGAGAGGTTGGCCTGGAAGGAAATAACTATCCCTATTCTCTTTTTACTGGCCAAATTTGTGTCTTTGTTCATTCTCAGCTTTCAGAGGAGGTTGAGTTGAATCTATTTTTAAATTCTTAGGGATTCATTATTAGAAGAAGAAAAAAGAGACTTGAGTGGACTTTCTTGGGAATGGAGACGAGGAGGCTAAGGGTTGAACTCTGTGCTTTTAAAGGCAAAAACTAGAGTGCATTCTGGGGTGCAGTAGGCTCAGGCCACCAGAATCCAGAGCATCTGTTAGAGAAGAATGCCCACAGCTTTTTGTTGAAATGATCACCTCCCTCTTTAGAATTTCAAATCTGGAATTTCCCATTGCCACTTTCAGTAAGAACAGAGAGTTGGGTACCATGCTCTCAGGTTTCTCATTCTGCACTTTGTCCTCTCAACTCCCCAAATATGCCTTAAAAAAGAGGCAATGGGGGCAATGTTACAACTGAAATATGGGAAAAGTAATGCACCTGTAGGACCCTCAGTATGGCCACCACTGGGAAGTTCAGTTGATTGCAGGCAATTTCTAAGGAGGTAGAGGTTGCAAGTTTAAGTCATACGTGGATCATCTCTCTCTGATACCTTCCTTAGCCATAAGCTACACACATGATGGTAATCATAACTACCAGATACTTAATGATCTTCATAGTTGATCTGCCATATCTAATATGATCTAAATGGGATAGACCATTTGATTCCATATTAAATGTCTGTTAAAGAGCTGGCCAGTCCTTAAGTTTTAATAATTGATTTGAAGCATTATCAATCTTCTCTCATTACCTTTTACATTTTAAATGATCATTTTTGAAAGCCTTTCAAAAATGAGATCTTTCAATATATTTTAAAGAGTGAAGAAATAAAAGTAAATGTTTGTACTAAATTCTGACTTATCCTCAGAGGTCATAAAAAAGTACACCTGTCATTGTTAAGGAGCATGTAGCCTTTTTTCCCTGCCTGGGGAAAGTTCAAAGTTGATGGTGAGTTCAATTGAAGAGATGTGATACGAAGTCAAAGCAAAAGTGGGTTGATAGGACAAGCAGGATAAGGTTTACCAAGGAGGCTTGGCCCCTCTCATCTGTTCCATGATCTCACCTGAAACAAAACCCTTGTTCTGCTTATCTTCCTAAGCATCCAAGAGATTTAAGTAGTAACTGATGCTGTTTGTAGAATGTGCCCTGTAGACATAATACCACACCCCATTTTCCCTTTCATGTTGGGGAGGCCACACTCCCCTGTTCAGACAACCTTGCAGGGACTTCCTATTCTTTTCTAGAACATGGTTTATGGGAGAGCAAAAGTATTACTCTACTGTGCTGTGGGAGCATTTAGGATTTAGGGACTGCTCTTTTTCAGAGAATATGTGTCCTAAATAATATTCCCTGAAGAAATACTGCAGAGTCTATTCTGTGGCATTCGTGGACCACATGAATGCAGGCACTTGACAGGGAGCAATAGAGCAAGTTTACAAGATCTCGTTACTAAATCTTGGCTTTTCCACTCTATAAAATATTTACCTAGAAGAGCATTTCATTTAATTTAGTCTACACCATTCTCTGATAGTCAAGTCTAAGAATCAAAAAGCATGTGTCTTCTATGTATTGAAATACTATGCAACCTATAAAAAAGGCAAATTTGTACTGATGTGGAAAATATTCCAGGATTTATTAAGCACTAAGGAATGGATTAGGTTGCATAGCATTTATAGTGTTATCCCTCTTTTTAAAGGATAGGTAGGCACATAAACAAATAGATGACACATTTGGGTGAATTGCTGTAACACCGGAGGATAAATGGTGTTTGAAATAATTTTTAATAGTGGTTTTCTTTATAAAGAAGGACTATTGGGGAAGAGAAGATTCTGATTATCTACTTTTAAGCACTGTTTGATTAAAAAAAAAACAACTAGTTTATCTGAATGGTAAAATATTAGGTCATTTTCATTTTCTTCTTTATACTTTTCTGTATTTAAAAAATACCTCAAATCAATATTATTTTTTAAAGGTATTCCTGATATATTTTATTCTTTTTATTAAGGATGCTGTTTTAAAACTTATATAAACTGTTTCAATTCATCCATTAAAAATTGAGGTTTGCATCAAAAGCTATATGGCGTGAAGTTCTCATATAGTTAATCACAAAAAAAGAAAGAGAAAAAATTAAATGCAATTAAACTTTGCCATCTTTATATGATGTGCCTAAACTAAACTGTGATAAAACATCCCTAATTTTCATTAATTAAATATAGGTGTTCTGAGGGTTGGACGAGAAAGAAGTCATATAATTTTGCAGCGTCTCCTTGAAACCAGAGCAGCTCCCCAAAAAGACCAAAGATAAGACCTTGAAAGAAATCTGTCTTTACCTTGCAGATTACTCAGGTGCTGCAAACACTAATGCAAGCTTATGAACCATCCATCCTCATTTCCATTAGGAATATAACTGTATTTGCTTTCCTGACATTGCCTAAATATGATGATGAGAAATAAAAATTAAAGTGCTCAAAATTGAAAGAGAGAAAAAAAATGGATATTTAAAAATGAAATTTAGATTTTATTTTTTATTAGAAGAAAATGAAATATTCAAATGATCACTAAAGATGCTAAATGTGTTTTTATCCATTTCTACGTATATTTAAACAAACCTAAATATGTCAAATATGTAAATTAAAAAAAAACAGCATTTCAACCTTTATTTCAATAAACAACTTTTTTCTCTTTAAGTGGGTATTTTACATATATGCTTGTTATTTGTTTAGACATAAAAACTGCATGTAAAATTGTTTTACTGGTCTTCTAGACTGTGAATGTGCCATAGCTGTCAGTGTACTTAATAAATATCAAGTTGATAATTTGGGTCAGAAAAAAGTAAACATTTCTCAATAAAATAAAGATTTTATTGCTTTGGGCCAAAGGCCATTCCAAGGCCCAGGGCAGAGTACAGGTAGTGTGTTTTCTGAGTAGAGGTGGGTTGGAAAGAGTTGTTGAGAAGGATCATATATAATGTTTCAGAAGTACTCCCATAAAAAGGATTATAACCAAGCTGGCTTTATGAACCACAACTGAAGGTGTTTTGTTTTAAAAAGGAACACAGTTCACGCAGTAGGAATCGTCAAATGACCTTCACCAAGACTGAGACACATTGCATTGTAGCACTTAGGGGATTAGTTAAATTTCTGTGAGTAGCCAGAAATTTAGGTCTAGAAGGCCAGACCTAATTGAAATGGTCAGTGTTGTATGTGTTTATATATTTGCCAGTATGCATCACTTTACCTTGCTCACATAACTAAAAGGAGACCCTGAAGACCCAAATTTAAAGCAGCCACTATTAACTAATTGCTCCTTAGAGTTTTGCAGAGATCCTTCAGTTTTCAGAATGAATTTGCAAGTGGAATTTCTATCACAGACGCTCAAAGTAATGCTTCACCTCCCAACATACACACACTGGTTGAGTTGCCCCGGGTGTTAAGTCTCCGCCATGCATTTCCTCACTGGATTTCCAGGTTGCACCTCTGTGCAAACCCTAGGGCTGACAGAAAAGGGCAGAGAAGAGAGTTCTGCGTGAGGTGGGAAATTGCCAGCCACCAGGAAGTGTTCTCAGCTGCAGGTTTACTCAGCTGACCCAGAGGGCTATGAGGCAAGGCATCAACAGTGTCTGCTGCAGACAGAGTTTTCCCTTTTAGAAAAAGCGCTGTAAACTTCGATATGGCTTATATGCAATTTTTTTTTTTTTGGCCCAGAGTATGATAAAAACTAATTAGTCCTACATTGTACAAATAAGTCAATTTAATAAATGAGAGAAGCCATTTCTGTTTAAATACAGTACGTTGAATTCTGCATGCAGATAATTTGCGCTTACATTTTCAGCCTGTATGTGAACAGACTAAAGACATGTGCCACATCTGTGCTCTAACAATCCGTGTGTTAATAGAGCACTTCATGGTTTGGGAGGTGCTTCCAGGAGCATGTCATCTTTGGATCCTTACAAAAGATGTAAGGTTTACAGAGGAGTTATTATTCCAGTTTTCCAGTTGAGAAAACTAAGACCCAGAATTGAATAGGGGGATACAAACACAGAGACTGATATCAGGAGACCTGGTCGCCGCCCCTAGTTTTGCATCAATCTTGTCTGGATGTGTAATTGCTCTCTGTGCCTCAGTTTCCTCACGTGGAACACAAAGGAATTGACCAAACGACTGTAAATTTTTCAACATTTTCAACTGATGAGCTGGGACACGAATCAAAGACTTGTGAATCTTGTCACTATTTCCATCATCCTTTCAGATTCCAACAAACCCTCTTTAGCATCCATAAATTCAGTATATAATATATATGACTATAGACTAAAATTGGTATATTATAATAATCAGAACCCTTCAAAAAGCATATAAATAATGTATAAATATGAATTTGTTTATATTTTGTTTAAATACATGCATTTATATTATATAGTTATATTTTTTTACTTGGTGAATATTTCAAATTAGAATATTCTCTAATTTTGAAATCTTAATGGCAATCCATTTATAGTAGTCTGTTGATGTCATTAAAATTTTTGCAATATCTTAATATTCTTAAGAAAAACCCAACATTAAGCATATTTCTTTATCCTACAATTTAAAAATATTTAGAATTGATATTTCTATCTTAAACATTTATGGGTATTTTTTGTTGTTAGAAATGCATTATAAAGCTTGTATCATATCAAGTACTGTGGGATTTAATTTAGGGAATGTTTTATTATGGAATGACAGTCACTGCTTCTCTCTGCATACAATCCATGAGAATATTAGATTAGCACTGACTTGTTCTGTATTAATTATGGATATAAGACTATTGGATTAGCTCTGAATTGTTCTGTATTAATTGTGGATACACCCACGTATTTTAATACAGAACATATTATTTTCTCCCTACATACACTTCTGTCTCCTATTCAGTCATAATCAGTGTACTTCTACAGTTCAGTGCCAGGTTATTTTTGTTCTTTAAGATTTGAATTGCATTCATTATTTGGAGCTGAGTACTGGTTAGGAATAGCCTTCAAAGATTAAAGCTGTAATGATCATTTGGTGATCTGCCAAAACGTTCTCATTCACAAGCGCAACTTTTCTGTCGAAAGAAAGAATCCGACACGTAAAGCAGATTTTCTGAACTAATATCACAGCTCTGTGGAATCATTAGGGCAAAGCATCGGCACCT
Source organism: Balaenoptera musculus (assembly GCF_009873245.2). Classification (NCBI taxonomy): domain Eukaryota; kingdom Metazoa; phylum Chordata; class Mammalia; order Artiodactyla; family Balaenopteridae; genus Balaenoptera; species Balaenoptera musculus. Next base: position 41,285,602 of record NC_045799.1, read on the forward strand.
TGAAACACTTCTATGAGAATCTGGGCTGTCACTTTGAACACTCATATTCCCATCCTTCGAGTTAGATTAACAGCCTAGATTTATCACCATATTGGAAATTCCATTAACCAAGTTGATTCAGTTTCTTTTCCCTCCTCATCATTGTTCTAGTCAGCACATGGGTCCCTTATTTATTAGAATGGTGCGATCACTGAATTGTAGCCACAGAGCTGTACCTTTGGAACAGAAATGCTATCAGGTTTATTTACCCATGCCAACAAATCAAAGTTATTTTAGTTTTTTTTTTTAAGTGTTTATTTGTTTGTTCTGTCATCTACTCCACAAACATTTAATGAGCATCTATTTTGTACAGGATTCTACCTTGTTTGTGGCAAGGAATATAACAGTAAATAAGTAAGAGCAGCCTGGTCTAATGGAGAATGAGAGCACTGGAGTCCTAAAGAAATGAGTTGAAATTTTCACTTAATCATTTATTAGCTGTATGACCTTTGGTTTTACCTTTCCTATCTTCTCTTTACATGGGTTTGTGTGTGTGTGTGTGTGTGTGTGTGTGTGCATGCATGTAAAATAGAAAAAATACCTATTACATTAGGTCATAGTGTGTATTGAAAATTAAACATTTTATGCACCTCATATAGTACTCAACAAAAGCGTATTGACAGAATAAGTAATGGTTCCCAGCATCATGGTAGTATCAGTAAGACCCAGTCTTTGTCCTCAAAGGAGTTTACATTTTGTTGATATAATTTATGAAATGCCTAATATTAAAAAAAAAAACAACCTCCAACTTAGTTATAAAATACACTGATACTCCATTTTATCCTCTATGATGAGTGAAAAAGGAAGGAGCTGGTCTTTTCTTTTTCTCCTCTTCTGCTTGCCAGTTTCCTTCTACTGACCCTGTTGGTGGAACCTAACAGGAAGCCAGCTGCTAAAGAAGATACGTACCTTTAACAGTGCCAGCTCCAGCATCACAAAGCAAAGGATTAGAAGGATGGGTTCGGGGCTGAGAGACAAGAAGCTACTGCCAGGCACAGGTCTGTATTAACAGAGTGACATCATACCTTGATTTGTAGGAAAGAGCTTGGTGTTTTCAAAGTACAGCCATAGAAGCCACTGTAGGTAATGCACAGCGAGAAGAGACTAGAGTTGAGTTTGGAGCAGTAGGAGAGGCCAGACCAGGAAGGACTTAGTAGGGCACAGTTTGGATTTTATTCCTACAAAAATGGGAAGCTATAGAATGTTTCAAATGTGGGAGTCATGCAAGCCAATTTATAGTTTTAAAGGTCGCTCTGGTGACTGTGGAGAATGGATTCTAGAGGTGTTAGTATTAATAGAGAAGAAAGCCGGAATCTAGACAAGAGGTGATGATGATGATGATGATTTGAGATAAGCTTTGGAGATGGACCCTGAAGGACTAGCTGATAAATTGGATATGAGGGGTGATGGGGGGAGGCAAATGGGGAGAGGGATCAAGAACACTTCCTATGAATTGGATTAAACAACTGAGTGGATATTGATGTCATGGATATGGTGGAAACACAGAGAGGGATGAATACTTGTAAGAGTAGAACAAAAGTGGATCCCATTTTAGACCCATAGGATGTTTGAGACACCTACAAGATATTCAAATGTAGATATCAAACAGGCAGTTGAATATTCAATTTTGGAAATTACAGCAGAAATCAAGGCCAGTGATAGAAATTAGTAGCTTATGTGTTTTTGTTTATGTTTCTGAAATCATTATGTGCAATGTACAGCCATGTGTCTGGATGTGGTCATGTAGGGAGATATTGTGCATAGTAAAGAGAACATCTAGCATTTCAAAGACTGGGATAGAACGAGGAACAAATGAAGACAGCCTGGAAGGTAGTAAGAAAAGGAGGAAGTTGAGCCTTATGAAATCCAAGAGAGAACAGTGTTGCCTGAATCGAGGAGCCAAGTGTATCTTGCGGAAGCCAGGAGCAGAGAAGTCCAAGTAGATGGAGAGAGAGAGGGTCCATTGTATTTGGCCACAGGGAGGTATACATTGACCTTGACATGAACAGTTTCATATTATATGAAGTTTTATAAGCCTATATATATTCAGGTTTTTAAGAGCCTCAGGTGGTTGATAGGAAGGAATAATAATCATCATGATTTTTGTCAAGTCTGAGGAAGAATTGTCTGCTGACTTACCACATTTTCAGTTAGGGGATAATATTTGATATAAGTGGTTCTGAAAGGTTTTCTGCCTCTTCTGTGATTGGAATCTATAACTGGAAATTGATCCAGTGTGATAACAAGAATGCTATCCTCCTGTTTAATCTCTTAGGCTTTTTCTCTGTAGGACACTCACTGAAAATGATGACCAAGAATTGTTTTAGTGCAGCCGGGCTGGGAAAACTAGTAGTAACCAATGTGGGAGAAAAAGAAGAGCTGTTTCATCTGAATAACCAGATTATTTTCAGAATGTTAATGTTTTTATATGAATAAAGTTTCATCCTCACTCAGTGTCCATATAAATTACTTGAACTAAAAAGTGAAATAAGTTTACTTATTCAGGGATACTCTATAACAGAAAATCTAATATCTGTGGATGTTATTGAATTACTTCCTTATTGGAGGGCAAGCTGAATTTGCTGTAATTTTAGTTTGTCTTTTCTTAACTGTGTACTAATTTTTTTTTTTTTTTGATGGCAAAAAGGCATTGCCGTCCTACTGCACACTGGGCATGCTGATTCAGAAGTGCAAAAACATGCCTTTCACATTCACACATATATAATTTTGCTTTACTATAGGGAGCCCTGGTATATGCCCTTATCTGTAATATACATTTTTGTGTAAAAGCTTTACTACATTTGTAAACTTTTATTTATTCTAAATTCAGCTTTAATTTTTAAAAGGACATCCTATTGTCACCTTACCTCAACAAACCCCAGGCTGATGCCATACAAATTTATGTCTCAAGTTCCATACAGGCCATGCTTCTCTCGCCATCTTCTCTTAGACATCTCAGGTCCAAGCTGTCGAGAACAAACTCCCGATTTTCCTCCATTAGGGCTCCTCCTTGTGCTTTGTTCTTTATCACAGTACATGGTATTATTGAGGATGTCAGGCCAAAATCTTGATCCCTCACTCTTCCTTACTACTGTGTCCAATCCATCAACATGACCTGCCCATTTTACCTCCTAAACATCTTGCTCTTGCATCTACTTCTGTCTACATTCACTGTCCTGTCACCTTCCCAGCCCAAACTATCATCACCGCTCACCTGCACTATTGCAATATCCTTCTAAATGGTCTCCAGACATTGACTTCAACACACTCTCCAGTGTGCAAGCGGAATGCTGTTTTCAAAACCCAGATCTGAGCATGTCATTCCTCTGCTTAAACCCTTCAATGTCTGCCAGTTTTCTTGGGATAGTGACCCAAACCATCCCTGTCTACCGAGTTTGCATGATTTGTTCTCCTATCTCACTCTGTAGCAGTCTGCCCCACACACTCTGTGTTTCTTCCCTTCTTCCTTTGTGCCTTCTGTCCCCTCTGCTAAGGATCCTCTCCCTCCCCCTTCTTTCTCACTTAGCTAATGCTTGCTTGTGCTTATGATTCCTACTCAAACGGCAGTTCCTCAGGAAGCCTTCCCCAAACCCCAGATTCAATCTCCTTGCAGCACTGGCTACTGTTCCTTCACAGCACTTATCATAACTAGAGATTTTTATCCATGTGTATGATAAGTGCCATGAAGGGTTTTGATTAATATCTATTTCTAACTCTAGACTACAGAGTCTATGAGGACCTGGATCATAGCTGCTTTTGTTCACCTTTTGTTCAGTGCCAGTAGCCTAAGAGAACTCAGTAGGCATTTGCTGATGAATGAATGAATGAATGGTCTTGAAAGGACTGCATAAAATATAAGGCTGACTCAGTGCATTTTATTACCAGAATTGGAAAAACAACTTAAAGTTCATATCCTACTATGTTAATAGGACCTTCCTTGTATGTAAAGGTCAGTACATTTTGAGATTTAAGTAGACTTTTTATTAACTTACTATATCTAGATTGATGTGTAATTAATAATGTCAGACTAGGGGACTCTATTGGAAAAGTAGTTATTTTCAGATATGTTCTATAGCATTTATTACTGTTACTGTTCATAATTGTAATAACTAGCATTAGCAGCTGGCAAAACCCACTTGTAAACATTCTTTCATTTACTTTAAGTGAATTTAGCATAAAATGTAATTGGAAACAGTGACTTAGGTATAGATTTAGGGGAAACTTTACTGTAAGTACACTGACTGAAGTTTAATCTTTTCCCCATGTTCTTTAGCTTTCAATTTTTCTACAGTTAGTCAACTTGTATTTATCTTGATAATTTGCAGCACTATTCTGATTTCAGAAGGTCACTGTTTTTCTACTTGTATCTGAAGTTTCTTCCCAAAAGGGGTATTCATCGTTCGTGTCACATGCATGATCGGCAGTCACACAACTGTGTGACTTTTTTGTCTCGTTACTAGATTTTATAGGTCAAACTTTAACAGTAGAGTTGTGCTAGTTTCATAGTAGCTTCTAGTCATATTTCAATGACACCTACTATATTATGGTGTATAATAAATATTAATTGATGATGCTAATCCAAGTGCAATTTATAATTTAGAAAGTAAATTTACTTCTTTATCTTTCTGATAAGTCCTATCATTTCTTAAAGCATTATTTACTTTAGTTTGATGTATGGTTATAGCCACATAAATGAGGAAAGATATTGCTGTAATCTTCCGTTTTAATAGCTTAGAAATAATGGGGCATTTATAAGTCTGAGTTTTTACTCCAAATTAGTTTTTAATGGTGGTTTGAATTAAATAATTCTAATAACTATGATTTTCAGACTTTTTATTGCCCAAAAATGTAATAACACATACATTTGGACAGCTTTTCTAGAGTAGAACTGGTTAATTTAACAGTATATATTGAGATCTTTCAACATGTTCTCTAACATAATATTTCCTCTTTTAGAAAGTTACCTAAAGGAAACTGTTAGAGAAGGGGCACGTTTACAATTAGGAAAAGGTTATGAAAATATATAATAACTTAATGCTATTTTATCCCTTAAAGATTTCTCATTTGTATAAGTACATTTCTTTTTTTTTTTAATTTTTGAATTTTATTTTATTTATTCTTTTATACAGCAGGTTCTTATTAGTCATCAATTTTATACATATCAGTGTATACATGTCAGTCCCAATCGCCCAATTCGTCACACCACCACCCCCACGCCCCTGCCGCTTTCTCCACTTGGTGTCCATACGTTTGTTCTCTACATCTGTGTCTCAATTTCTGCCCTGCAAACCAGTTCATCTGTACCATTTTTCTAGGTTCCACATATATGCGTTAATATACGATATTTGTATTTCTCTTTCTGACTTACTTCACTCTGTATGACAGTCTCTAGATCCATCCACGTCTCAACAAATGACCCAATTTCGTTCCTTTTTATGGCTGAGTAATATTCCATTGTATATATGTACCACTTCTTCTTTATCCATTCGTCTGTCGATGGGCATTTAGGTTGCTTCCATGACCTGGCTTTTGTAAATAGTGCTGCAATGAACATTGGGGTGCATGTGTCTTTTTGAATCATAGTTTTCTCTGGGTATATGCCCAGTAGTGGGATTGCTGGGTCATATGGTAATTCTATTTTTAGTTCTTTAAGGAACCTCCATATTGTTCTCCATAGTGGCTGTATCAATTTACGTTCCCACCAACAGTGCAAGAGGGTTCCCTTTTCTCCACACCCTCTCCAGCATTTGTTGTTTGTAGATTTTCTGATGATGCCCATTCTAACTGGTGTGAGGTGATACCTCATTGTAGTTTTGATTTGCATTTCTCTAATAATTAGTGATGTTGAGCAGCTTTTCATGTGCTTCTTGGCCATCTGTATGTCTTCTTTGGAGAAATGTCTACTTAGGTCTTCTGCCCATTTTTGGATTGGGTTGTTTGTTTTTTTAATATTGAGCTCGATGAGCTGTTTATATATATTGGAGATTAATCCTCTGTCCATTGATTCGTTTGTAAATATTTTCTCCCATTCTGAGGGTTGTCTTTTCGTCTTGTTTATGGTTTCCTTTGCTGTGCAAAAGCATTGAAGTTTCATTAGATCCCATTTGTTTATTTTTGTTTTTATTTCCATTACTCTAGGAGGTGGATCAAAAAAGATATTGCTATGATTTATGTCAAAGAGTGTTCTTCCTATGTTTTCCTCTAAGAGTTTTATAGTGTCTGGCCTTACATTTAGGTCTTTAATCCATTTTGAGTTTATTTTTGTGTATTGTGTTAGGGAGTGATCTAATTTCATTCTTTTACATGTAGCTGTCCAGTTTTCCCAGCACCACTTATTGAAGACACTGTCTTTTCTCCATTGTATATCCTTGCCTCCTTTGTCATAGATTAGTTGACTATAGGTGCGTGGGTTTATCTCTGGGCTTTATATCCTGTTCCATTGATCTATATTTCTGTTTTTGTGTCAGTACCATATTGTCCTGGTTACTGTAGCTTTATAGTATAGTCTGAAGTCAGGGAGTCTGATTCCTCCAGCTCCATTTTTTTCCCTCAAGTCTGCTTTGGCTATTCGGGGTCTTTTGTGTCTCCATACAAATTTTAAGATTTTTTGTTCTAGTTCTGTAAAAAATGCCATTGGTAATTTGATAGGGATTGCATTGAATCTGTAGACTGCTTTGGGTAGTATAGTCATTTTCACAATATTGATTCTTCTAATCCAAGAACATGATACATCTCTCCATCTGTTGGTGTCATCTTTAATTTCTTTCATCAGTGTCTTATAGTTTTCTGCATACAGGTCTTTTGTCTCCCCAGGTAGGTTTATTCCTAGGTATTTTATTCTTTTTGTTGCAATGGTAAATGGAAGTGTTTCCTTCATTTCTCTTTCAGATTTTTCATCATTAGTGTACAGGAATGAAAGAGATTTCTGCGCATTAATTTTGTATCCTGCAACTTTACCAAATTCATTGATTAGCTCTAGTAGTTTTCTGGTAGCATCTTTAGGATTCTCTATGTATAGTATCATGTCATCTGCAAACAGTGACAGTTTTACTTCTTCTTTTCCAATTTGTATTCCTTCTCTTTCTTTTTCTCCTCTGATTGCCATGGCTGGGACTTCCAAAACTATGTTGAATAATAGTGGTGAGAGTGGACATCCTTGTCTTGCTCCTGACCTTAGAGGAAATGCTTTCAGTTTTTCACCATTGAGAATGATGTTTGCTGTAGGTTTGTCATATATGGCCTTTATTATGTTGAGGTAGGTTCCCTCTATGCCCAGATTCTGGAGAGTTTTTATCATAAATTGGTGTTGAATTTTCTCAAAAGCTTTTTCTGCATCTATTGAGATGATCATATGGTTTTTGTTCTTCAATTTGTTATTATGGTGTATCACATTGATTGATTTGCATATATTGAAGAATGCTTGCATCCCTGGGATAAACCCCACCTGATCATGGTGTATGATCCTTTTAATGTCCTGTTGGATTCTGTTTGCTAGTATTTTGTTGAGGATTTCTGCATCTATATTCATCAGTGATATTGGTCTGTAGTTTTCTTTTTTTTTAGTATCTTTGTATAGTTTTGGTATCAGGGTGATGGTGGCCTCATGGAATGAGTTTGGGAGGGTTCCTTCCTCTGCAATTTTTTGGAAGAGTTTGAGAAAGGTGGCTGTTAGTTCTTCTCTAAATGTTTGATAGAATTCACCTGTGCAGCCATCTGGTCCTGGACATTTGTTTGTTGGAAGATTTTTTATCACAGTCTCAATTGCATTACTTGTGATTGGTCTGTTCATATTTTCTATTTCTTCCTGGTTCAGTCTTGGAAGATTATACCTTTCTAAGAATTTGTCCATTTCTTCCAGGTTGTCCATTTTATTGGCATAGGGTTGCTTGTAGTAGTCTCTTAGGATGCTTTTTATTTTTACGGTGTCTGTTGTAACTTCTCCTTTTTCATTTCTAATTTTATTGATTTGAGTCCTCTCCCTCTTTTTCTTGATGAGTCTGGCTAATGGTTTATCAATTTTGTTTATCTTCTCAAAGAACCAGCTTTTAGTTTTATTGATCTTTGCTATTGTTTTATTTTTTTCTATTTCATTTATTTCTGCTCTGATCTTTATGATTTCTTTCCTTCTGCTAACTTTGGGTTTTGTTTGTTCTTCTTTCTCTAGTTCCTTTAGGTGTAAGGTTAGATTGTTTATTTGACATCTTCTTGTTTCTTGAGGTAAGGTTGTATAGCTATAAACTTCCCTCTTAGAACTGCTTTTGCTGCACCCCATAGGTTTTGGATCGTCGTGTTTTCATTGTCATTTGCCTCTAGGTAGTTTTTTATTTCCTCTTTGATTTCTTCAGTGATCTCTTGGTTATTTAGTAATGTATTGTTTAGCCTCCATGTGTTTGTGTTTTTTACCTTTTTTTCCCTGTAATTCATTTCTAATCTCATAGTATTGTGGTCAGAAAAGATGCTTGATATGACTTCAGTTTTCTTAAATTCACTGAGGTTTGATTTATGACCCAAGATGTGATCTATTCTGGAGAATGTTCCATGCACACTTGAGAAGAAAGTGTAATCTGCTGTTTTTGGATGGAATGTCCTATAAATATCAATTAAATCTATCTGATCTATTGTGTCATCTAAAGCTTCTGTTTCCTTATTTATTTTCATTTTGGATGATCTGTCCATTGGTGTAAGTGAGGTGTTAAAGTCGCCCACTATTGTTGTGATACTGTCGATTTCCTCTTTTATAGCTATTAGCTGTTGCCTTATGTATTGAGGTGCTCCTATGTTGGGTGCATATATATTTATAATTGTTACATCTTCTTCTTGGATAGATCTCCTGATCATTATGTAGTGTCCTTCTTTGTCTCCTGTAATAGTCTTTATCTTAAAGTCTATTTTGTCTCATATGAGAATTCCTACTCCAGCTTTCTTTTGATTTCCATTTGCATGGAATATCTTTTTCCATCCCCTCACTTTCAGTCTGAATGTGTCCCTAGGTCTGACGTGGGTCTCTTGTAGACAGCGTATATATGGGTCTTGTTTTTGTATCCATTCAGTAAGCCTGTGTCTTTTGGTTGGAGCATTTAATCCATTCACGTTTAGGGTAATTATCGATATGTATGTTCCTATTACCATTTTCTTAATTGCTTTGGGTTTGTTTTTGTAGGTCCTTTACTTCTCTTGTGTTTCCCACTTAGAGAAGTTCCTTTAGCATTTGTTGTAGAGCTGGTTTGGGGGTGCTGAATTCTCTTAGCTTTTGCTTGTCTGTAAAGCTTTTGATTTCTCCATCGAATCTGAATGAGATCCTTGCCGGCTAGAGTAATCTTGGTTGTAGGTTCTTCCCTTTCATCACTTTAAGTATATCATGCCACTTCCTTCTGGGTTGTAGAGTTCCTCCTGAGAAATCAGCTTTTAACCTTATGGGAGTTCCCTTGTATGTTATTTGTCATTTTTCCCTTGCTGCTTTTAATAATTTTTATTTAATTTTTGCCAATTTGATTACTATGTGTCTCAGCGTGTTTCTCCTTGGGTTTATCCTGTATGGGACTCTCTGCGCTTCCTGGACTTCAGTGGCTGTTTCTTTTCCTATGTTAGGGTAGTTTTCGACTATAATCTCTTCAAATATTTTTTCTGGTCCTTTCTCTCTCTCTTCTCCTTCTGGGACTGCTATAATGCGAATGTTACTGAGTTTAATATTGTCCCAGAAATCTCTTAGGCTGTCTTTATTTCTTTTCATTCTTTTTTCTTTATTCTGTTCTGCAGCAGTGAATTCCACCATTGTGTCTTCCAGGTCACTTATCCGTTCTTCTGTCTCAGTTATTCTGCTATTCTTTCTAGTGTAGTTTTCATTTCAGTTATTGTATTATTCATCTCTGTTTGTTTGTTCTTTAATTCTTCTAGATCTTTGTTAAACATTTCTTGCATCTTCTCCATCTTTGCCGCCATTCTTTTTCCGAGATCCTGGATCATCTTCACTATCATTATTCTGAATTCTTTTTCTGGAAGGTTGCCTATCTCCACTTCATTTAGTTGTTTTTCTGGGGTTTTATCTTGTTCTTTCATCTGGTACATAGCCCTCTGCCTTTTCATCTTGTCTATCTTTCTGTGAATGTGGTTTATGTTCCACAGGCTGCAGGATTATAGTTCTTCTTGCTTCTGCTGTTTGCCCTCTCTGTGTAAGTACATTTCTGATGAGATTTTGATGTTGAAGAAATTAAGTCATTTTTTTTTTCTTGCATCCCAGATCAACTTGATGAAGCCCTTACTTATTAACATTTTAATTTGGGAAATCCCAGCACAATCTTAATATTATATTAATAGGAAGTGATAGTAATTTTGATTGTCACTGCCATCCTTTTAAGCTGTAGCTAAGGCATACTAATTGGATAGTTTATGCAAATTGTAATGTGTTTTCTTTTAGGAAATTGCTTAAAATTGTGTTTCCAAGTTTTTGGCACTCATTTTCATCTTACCATAGATTTTGAGTCCTCCGTGGATAATGAAAATGTCACCTTCATTATGCAATAGGATAAGACCTTTAGATTAAGGCAAAAAATAGATGTGGCAGCCCTTCTGGTGTATTTAAGTTCAAAATAATAATTTAAGTGTCTGTGTGTTTTTCCTTAGAAGTCGCTCTGAAAATATGGCTGTTTTGCTTCCTGGCCAGCTTCTGGGCAGCCTGACCCTTACATTAAGTGTATTAGGTCAGAATGGAGCACCTGGACACTATTCCGTGTAATTGTAGAGACCTTACTCCTTGGGTTAGAATCTCACATGGGGCCCTGTTTGTTGATGTATTTGCAACAAAAAGCCATTAACTTGCAGGGTCAAGGGGTTAATGGAAGAAATATTCTTGTCTTCCTATTATCTTGCAGTGTTTTGCTGGGAGCTGAAGAAAGATAACACTTTTCTCCCCCAATTTCTCTTGGCAGTTTTAAAAATGGTGACTTCATGTTTCCGTGACTAAATAAAAGATTAAATGCCAATATGGAAAGCTTTAGAAATGTACTTAGTCAAGCTGACAGTTCAGACAGGCATTCTATCATGACCACCTTTGCTGAGGTCACTGAATGGCACCTTCTAACAAAAACTAGGAGGAAGCCACCCTAATGATTTCTTGATTTCTGAGTCTTAAGATTTTTTTTTTCTTGTTCCATTTTAGGCAAATTAGTCATCTTGCACAAGAAGTCAAGGAAATTTCATAAACCTATAAAGGAAAGAACCAAAATACTTCTGTTAACTCTAAAAGGAATTCTATATCATAAAGAGAGAATCCAACTACTCAGATTGGTGTTCCCCAAATTCCAAGTATTTTCAACAGTGTATAAAGAGTGTAAATAAATACCCTTGTGCCGAAGAAGTTCTTATTAAAACTGTTGATGGTTATAGGGTGGGATGATAGATGGAATTAATTTGCCTAGATTTTATAGGTGGAAATCATTGCCTAGCTAAGGTTATGTCTGTGATTTTTCCTTGAAAACAATGTATTTCATAGCCTAACTCTTCTGGTATAATGTATCGGTTGAAATTAGGTTGCCTAATGCAATTTAAGAGTCACTGGAAGGACTTCTCTTCTTGTATATAAGGGTTCCGCTGGGGAATTTTCCCCAGAAATTCAACCAATTAGAGGATTTTCCAGATTAATTAAAATAAGTCCTTTTAGGATGCATTGTTGAGCACTTTAGGAAACTTGTCTATTCCTTTCTCACTGAAGGCCAAAATACCTTTATAATTTTATTTGAAGGTTAGTCATAGTCATGGGTATAGTTAGTAAGCCAGGGTTGTCTTACACTGAAATAATCTCAGCCTATTTAACTGCAACTCTGCCAACAAACATAGGTTGTGCTGGTTTGATGTGGGCAGTTTGGCTGGTGGGTTTGACTAATTTTACTAATTAAATCTGCCACAACAGTCAATGCATATGGATGTATATGGTTATGGTCCTCCGTTTCACCCGTAATTTAGCTTGACAACACACATGTGAGTTTCCTCTTTACTCGATGTTTATAGAAAGAGAATTTGTAGCACATGATTTTCTAATTCTCCTGAAATTCTAACTTCAAAATAATAGAAGGGGGAAATGTAATCACACCTCTGTTTAAAACAATTTAAAAATGAAGAACCTGTGGAAAACTTTTCAACAATTGAGATAGTTTTTTTCTTTCAGAATTAGTTGAGATCATGCTTTATAATAGGTTAGCCAGCATTGCTGATGGTTGCGATAAGCCACCTTTCCTGTGACCTCCAACACAGAACTTGCCACTGTGCTTTTCTCCGTAAAAAGCTGCTCTGTGTCTATGCAACATGACCCACGGCCTCAGTCCCTTTAGTCCCACAGACTTAATCCTTAGGCCAGTTTGTCCATTTAACATCTCTAGTAGCCAAAGTATTCGTGCAGACTTTGCATATTCATGAACTTATTCAAAATTACAACATTAATGTTTATCCCCAAGGGATTTTTTTAAAGACCCCTTTCTGTAATCTGTTTGTTTTACATATTCTCACACCAGGAGTTACTCACACAGTAATAGCTACAATGATAATGTATATTGACCATCTGCTAAGGCATATTTCTAAAAAAATCTCCCATCAGAAAAACTAAGCATATTAGGGTTCCCAGGGGGAATTTCACATACGCTCACCAATAACCCAATCAACTGTGCAGACTGCTACTATGTGCTGCCTACTGCTTCCCTCTTCTCTTGCTTTGGGTCCTTTTCAATATGCATGATTGAGTCAAGTCTTCTTGGTCCCTGGTTTCTGGCAGGCCCACTGGCACCACTGTTACTTGGATGCCACATTTACCAGTGGTCTCTGGCAAACCAAGAGGGACTTGGCCTCTGTCACCACTGTCTCTTAGGTTCTGTTGGAGGGGAGGGTCCAGAGTTTATCCCACTGTGTCAGAGGCTTGTAGGGGACAGGAGCAGGGACAGGGGTGAGGGGGTGGGTAGAGGGAACAGAGAGGGTACTGTGGGAGCCGTGAGATTAGTCCACTTTGGGTACAGAAAATAACGGGTGCTTTGTCTATAGAGAATTTAGAACTATAACAGAATTGGCTAAAATTGGTCTGCTTTTTAGTATCACCTAGTGCTGTTGATTCTAAACAATATCAGAAGAAACAAATATATATATTCCTTCCTGCCTAGGGCAAACCACTCCCACCACTCATTCCCTTTGGTGCACCACTGTTTATAGATGCTCGCCTCAGTTAGATTTCCTCACAGGAGGCTCTTCAGTCCCTCAGGTATGTGATATTTTGACAGGTCAACCTGGCAATGAGTTAGATGTAACCCAGGTATAGGCCCAGATCTACCTACACATGTACTGTTAAAGAAGGGCTGACATTTTCTTTTCTTTCTTTCTTTTTTTCTTTTCCTTTTCTTCTTCCTTTCCCTTTCCTTTTCTTTCCTTCTCCTCTCTTCTCTTTTCTGCCCTCTTCTCTCTCTCTCCCTCTCTTTCTCCCTTTTTCTTATTGTTCCTCAAAACATGATTTCTATGAAAGACACATTACTTCCTTGTGCTGCACGTTAGAAGTTAGTGCAGCATAGTGTGGAGTGGACAGATGACCTGAGTGGACACCAGGATGCCTGGCTTCCGGTCCTGGCCCCTGAGAAGCTGTGTGACCCTGATGAGGTCATCTGGCCTTTCTGAGGCCTCATCCATAATATTAAAGTGATTGAACTTGATAAACCACAGCCATTCCAACTGGACGTTTTGACTATTCTATGAAAAAAGAAAAGGCAGAACTAGAAACAGATGATTAGTTAACACAGGGCATCACCGAGCTTTCTTTTTACAGCTCCCAGGCCTATTTTTCTGATTGTTTTCCTTTTGACTTTCCAAAAGATGAAATCTTAGCAACCTCTCTTTTAAGTTTCACGCACCAAAGGCACAGTGGGTCAATAGCAGTGACTTCCAGGACTTCAACATAATTAAGTTCTAGAAACATCAGGGACAAAGCAGAATTAATTATATACATCTCTACCAAATTGCAGAGCCTGTGAGTGTTCACAAGGGCATCTCGGCCCATCATCAACCATGATGTCACATACCCTGAACTGAGTGATGTTCCTGTAGAAGGAGCCTGAGATAACATGGCCCTGACTTTCCTTTTAGTAGATAATCATTTCAGCACTCGCTATTGCTGTGCACTGTTTCTGACCAGAGAAGATAGGAATCTAGTTCATGGTGGGAGAATTCTGAGGTGGAAATTGGATCAAAAAGACTTGGGTATGGTTTTAACCTGCTTACAGACATTTGTACAGTAATTGATTTTCCCATTAATAGTTAAACACTTTTATTAAAGGAAGACTTAAAGATCTGAGATACCTTGTAGTCATTGTTAAATAGCCACTTCTGCTATAAAATTTCAGAGGGAAATTAAGAAGCAAAAAATTCTATTAAAACCATTACTCTCACTAGCACACACCATTAGTCCATGTACTTACACATTTACACATGCATATACATAATTATACCTTCTAATTTGGACTCCTCTCTATTTACACATTCTGAATGTTAATATAAATGAAAATTTTAACAATGGTATTTTAAAAATCAAAAAATATGTATAATAGTTATATCTCTAATAAAGTAAACAATGATGAGACAAGATAATAATCGTCCCATCTGATATCCTTTTAAATTTGAATTACAAGTAAATATCTCTGTATGTGTCTGTCTCTGTATCTCTGTTTCTGTCTGTGTTTTTATCTCTCTTTCTACACATACATAGACACACATACCTTGTATCTTCAAAATAAATAACTGGTTTTACAGTTTGTTAGTATTTGCATAAAGATTTGTTTGGTTAGAATCTTTCACTTTTAATGATAATATTAGAGTTGTATCTACCACTGGTTTTCCTATTATAATTGAAAATTTGTTTATTAGTCATCCTTTGCCAGCTGCTTGATGTCAACGGAGCTTTCGTTCTTAGCTCTGAGTTAAAATGGATTTTACGTACACTCGGTATGGTTGTGGGCCCACTAGCTCTCACTGCAACAGCGCTCCCCATCACCCAAATACAATTTCATTTAAGACAAAATAGCGGCTCCAGCAGAAAATAAGTGCAGTCTTCTCCTTTGTAAGTCGTAATTGAGGTTATGCCACAGCATATTGCCTGTGGCAGAATCTATTACTAAGAAATGGAGACCATGATTTGAAGCTGGATGCAGTGTAAGCAAAATGAATTAATTATTAGCAGCACAGAATTGAAGCAAAATACAGAGTTTCCTAAAGTGAAATCTATTGGCATTTCAAAAAAGAGGACACAGCAGGGAACTAATTGATGAATCACCCAGTCTTTCCCAACTGTTCTTGCTTTTTGGAACACTTATACGCTTAGGTTAAGATGACTGTTAATAAATTGTCAAGCTTTGCTGAGGATGTCATAGAAATATTTTCTAGTATATTTAGTTCTTTCCTAATTTGAAGTTAGCATATTTTAATGTATGACTCTTAGTATTACTTGGATAAGTAAGTGGTTAAATAATGACAGGATCAAATTACCTATATTATTCTTTAAATAGAAAAGTGACTTTTTCCCTTTCCAGTATGTTCAAAGAAGGCAAAGTGGCACTTTTTTAGAGGGGGATTTATGAATATTTACCACTTCATACCATAAATTGTAAACTTTAGTGTTTTTGTAGATAATTATTTAGCAAAATAAAAAATCTTCATAGCAGCAAAATATCCAACTTATTTGTACTTCTTTCCTTTACCAGTGCTTTTGCTGGAGTTATATCATTTTTGTTGTTTTTAAGTCCAATTCACCAGTCCTTGGATTATGTAGCTTATAATTTATAAATCAGGAAATTCAATGAGACAGTAAGAGAGGGAGGGGATTTAGTTCAACCTTACTATTTTAATTATTTTAATTATTTTAATTCAGTTTTACAAAGGAGACATTACATTACATAGAGATATGGGTATATAGATTTAAATATATTTGCATGTCTGATATGGATAAATTCATGAATATTTTATTCAGTGATTCTCTGATCAGTCCAACCAAGTTCTCCCTCCTCAATACACACACACACACACACACACACACACACACTCTCTCTCTCTCTCTCTCTCTCTTCCCTTCCTCCTTTTGATTTTTAAATTATTGTAACATTTATACTGTTATACCCTGGCCTCTAATCTGAGTTATATAATTGTCATTATTTCTATTAGAGTAAGTAGTGGTAGTATTATTTTTATTTGCTCGTCTAAGCATTTATAATTAATAATGCTGCTTGGATGTTCAATAGATTAAAAAAAATCACAGAACAAAATTATAATGGTAAAATTTAATAAAAACAAGAATATGTACATGGTTTTCCATTTCACTCAAATTTCATTCAATTGACTGACAATGATTTTTCATTTTTAAATCTTACCATTCAAAATCAATTATATTTATTTGGGGAAACTTATTTTCAGGTTTTTTTTTTTCTAGAAATAGATGGCTCTTTATTTATTTTATTTTTTGATATTGTTTTTATGTAATTGTATAATTGTTTGCTTTTATGCCTCATCTAGATTATTTTTTGAAAAGATACTCTGTTTTCACTGGAGATTTGCCAGGAGTTATGCACATTTACCTGCCTTTAAGTTGTAGAAGATCTGAGCAGATGATTTTCTCGGTATCTAGACAAATAGAATGCAGGGTTCAAGGGCACTCTATGCAAACTGCCTATATTAAACTGGGAATCTAGAGGTTTTTTTTCATTCATAACTGTGCAGACAGGAAATAGCAGTAACATAGGTCTATGGAAAACCCTGCAGTGCTAAGGGAAAGGACCAGCATCCTGGGGAAGAAGAGAACCCTGGCAAAACCCCAGAGTTTTAGAGGCTTTCTTCTGAGACTGTTCTGCTAAACAGAGATGGGACCTTTCTATAGCACTTCTCACCCGCACCCGCCATTCAGATGCTTTGAACTGATGGTGTCTATGAAAAGCATAATCACTAGTATGAACCATCAGGAAAGCTGCTCTGTCCTGGTCACCAGCGGTTGTGCTCGTGCTAATTTTTCCTAAACTTCCTTTCCAGTTTTTTCTAGGGCTGCAGTTTCTGACAAGATGTAACAAGAGAGATGAGGAGGTATACAGGTGTGTGTGTGTGTGTGTGTGAATGCTGAAGATGGGTAGTAGTAAGGAAATAAATTCTGGTGACTCAAAAATGGGCTCCTACACAGAAAACCGTAGTGCTTAGGTTGATATCTATGAAGCTCTATAAGTCTTTAGATGACCTTCAGTGAGTTCAGGAACCCCTTGGAATTTTAAGCCCAATTTTGTGTGCATGCATATATGTCTTTTCAGGAGGGAGGATCCATTACTTTTTATCAGATTCTCCAAAAGAAATACGAAGCTGTCCCTAAGAAAATTTCATCTCCTGAGGAATAATGGTTGCCCACCATACTTGTTATTGGATACTTTCTATTTCTTTAAGGAAAATGTTTTTCTGTCTACATTCAGGCAGTCATTGCAGGTATGGGCCAAGGTTTTACTTTAGAATCCAGTTTAACTAATCTTATAATCAAAGAAAATTCCTCCTAGATGCTGATAACGGCTTAACTATCTGTTATCATTTTCAGCTTCACTTATTTCTTTTTTAACCCTATTTTTCTAGGTTTTGTATTTAGGATTAGAAAGAGACAGTTCTATGGGCTATCAACTGGGCACCATAATTAAGAGCAATCTCTCTTCTGTTCGCATTGAATATTGGTCCCTTGAATGATTATACTATTTTATAAGCTTTTTATGATAAGATGTGAATTACATAATTTTCAGAACCATACTTGAGATGCAAAAGACCATATAAAAGAGAAACTCATAGTCCATAACTTAATGGATCCTCTCGTTTAATATAGTATAGGCGTGTGCTGTATTGCTTCCCGTCTCTGCTAGATGTTAGCTCTTGTCATCTTTTCAATAGATGCCAGTTTAGTGGAAACAATAATTAATCATCAGTTCATATCATCATATTGTCTGTTTGGTGCTTGCTTTCTGTCAACCAACTTGCTAAAACCTTTATGCACATTAACTAAACCTTTATAAAAATTCAGTGAAGCTGTGATAGTTTAAATAACTTCACAAAGTTAACAGAATTCTATATCCAGTGAGACTATCCTGCAGGAATGAAAGTGAAATAAAGACATTCTCAGATGAAGGAAAACTGAGTGAATTTGTTATCAGCAGACCTAATCTGAAAATTTCTAAAGGAAGTTCTTGAGACAGAAGAGGAATGATTACAGAAGGAAACAAGAAATGTCAGGAGTGAAAAAGAGGAGTAGAAAGGGTTAATATTTGGTGAATATAATATATTGTTCTTCACTTGGGTTTTGAAAATTACATTTGATATTTGAAAGCAAAACTTATAACATTGTTTGAAGCAGTTCTCAATGTATTATTCACAAATAATATTTAAAACAGTAAGAAAATGTTAAAAAAAAAAAAAAGTACACATGAGCCAAGTGAAAGAGCTTCCAATTGCTGAAGCTGGAGCAATTTGACCAAGAAAACAAATAATGTTGTATTGGTTTATAGTATTAAGTATAAAAGTCTAAAGTAAATATCCATGAATCAAAACTAATAAATAAATGATCGAATAAGGGATAATAGAAAGTATTCTGTACAGAAGAGTTTCAGATAACTTATGTAGGTACTTTGCCCTCAGGAGATCCAGCAAAACTCCCCACTTTTTAACTGTGGGCTGTACATAGTGTCTTACTGTCAAAGAGGAAAATATGGAAAGGGAGTAAAAAAACTGTGCAGTGGAGAAAGCTCACTGAAGTCCACCTCAGCCAGGAGATCAAGGTCAACATCACTAGTGATAAGTCGTGTTGATAGTATGTGCCACTGGTATGTGAAGAGAATGACACTTTACCTCTGTGGGCTTCCTCATCAAATCCCATAACCTCCATCTAATCTTGAGGAAAACATCAGACAAATCCCAAGTGGGGGACATTCTACAAGATAGGTGACCAACGCTCCTCAAAACTGTCACGGTCATCAAAAACAAGGAAAGTCAAGAAACTGTCATAGCCAAGAGAAGTCTAAGGAGACGAGACAGCTAAATGTAACTTGGTCTCTTAGATGGGATACTGAAACAGAAAAAACACGTTAGGTAAAAACTAGCAATCTGAATAGAGTATGGAGTTTTTTTTAATAATATATCAATATTGGTTTATTAGTTCTGATATATGTACCATACTAATACAAAATGTTAATAGCTAGGTGTGAGGTATATGCAAGCCCTGTATTATCTTTACCATTTTTCTGTAAATCTAAAACTATTCTAAAAATTTGAAGTTTCCTTTAGAAATATACCATGAAAACACTAATCAAAGAACATCAGAGTAGTTATATTAATATAAGGCAAGATAGACTTCAGGACAAAGAAAATTACCAGTGTCAAAGAGAGATATTATAATGATAAAAGGGTCAATTTGCTAAGAAGATATAATCCGAAATGTGTATGCACCAAACAACAGAACTGACAGAACTGAAAAAAGAAATAGACACATCTTCAATTATAGTCAGGGACTTTGACACTCCTCTCACAGTAATTGATAGAACCACCAGACAGAAGATCAGCAAGGACACAGAAGAACTGAACAGCACGGTCAACCAAATACCTACTGAATTTTGGTAGATGTAGAAAAACCAATTATAAGATTTATATGAGAAAGCAAAGAAACCAGAATAGCTATTTTTAAAAATTTTGAAAATGAAAAATAAAGTTGGAGGAACTAACCTAAAAATAAATAAATACATGAAAGGAACTTCCCAAAGGTGATACAGCTAGGAAGTAACAGAGCCAGGATTCAAACCTAGGTCACTCTGATTTTAAAGCCCATAAGCTTGCTTAACCCCTATGCCATGATGCCAGCCATAGTGGGTGAGCAAAGCTCACCAGTTTTCACACTTTTGCGTGTCATACATCTAACACGAATAAACTTCTGAACATCCCCTTGTTTTCCTCTCCTGGGGTTTAAGATGTGATGGCTTACAAGGAGGAAAAAGTGTACTGTAGCAAGCTGTGGCTATCAACCCAGGACACAAAGGTTAGAATTGCAGATTGTCACCTTGTTAGGTTTTCCACAGATGCTTAGATCCTGGATCTACCATTTTCTCTGTCTGACCTTGGGCACATCATCTGACATTTCTGTACTTCAGTTCCCTCCTGTCTAAAGCAGGGTCATTGTGAGGATTCAGAGAATTGACACAAATAAAGCATTAAAAATAGTGCCTGACACATAATAAGCACCCAATTAAAGAGAGCTGTAACTATTAGTTACAACTCAAATAGAAAGTCTTATTTCCTGAGGGAATCTAGTATGCCATTGGATAGAATTGAGCATGAAAATGACAATGGTTCATTCAGAATGGCATTTGGGTCTGACTATAACCTTTCTCCTCCTTTATCTTTCTTTCCACACCCCCCAACTTCAACAATGTCTCAGCACCTCTTTGGGTAAACTCACCTTAAATAACAAAGTGAGTGGTTAGAAGATGAGCCCAGAAAGAGATCATCAGTACAGAGTGTATTCCAAATCAGCGCTTTTTCACGCCTTTCTTCACATGGCATAATCTAAAGTTTTATTTGAGGACTTTGCCATCTCACCACTACCATTTCTCAACCTTGGTAGCAGCCAGAAGCTACATATAAGGAGGAAAACGAGTTAGCAGCTTTATAGCTTTTCATTGCTTGGTAACTGTAAATGCTTGCAATTTTTTTTTTTTTTCAAAATAAAATCGACATCATAACCATAGAAATAAGTTATGTAGGAGAGTTAGCAGACATTATATCTTGGTAATAAAACATTTTACTGGCTGGTGTGTGCATGCATAATAAATTATTTTTTGGCAGACACTAAAAAATTAAAGTTTGGTAATGTAAATAAGAACCATCAGTAGAGAGAAATGGGTGCCCTAAAAGAATGGAGAGTTTTGAGCTACAGTATCTTCTAAAGGAAAATTTATTTCTGTGATAACCATTCATTCAGCAAACATCTGTGAATACGTACCATGTTCCAGGTACATGGCTATTTGCTAGGGCATCAAAGATGACTAAATCATTGTCATCCTTGCCCTTGAAGTGCTGGTTAAAAGAGACAGGTAATCGAAGAAATAATTGTACGACATGACAATGAGTATGATGATAAAGGTAGGAAAAGGATGCTGAGAGAGCACAGAAGAGGGAGTTAGCAGGTTTAGGACTCTGAGAAGAATCATAAAAGAAAGTACATGCATTGAATATTTACAGAATGTATGGATGAATGAACGAATAGTATCATAAAAATGGGTGTGATCATAGGTGCTGTGCCCTGAGAAGATAACCTGGGATTTGGCAAATAAAAGGGAAGTTTCAATGGAGTAGTCAGGACAGAATCCATATTGCAGAATCCTTATGGCTCTTACACCCCCTAAAAATTGAGTAACGTATTTTAAATAATGTAAGCTGCATGCCGTTATTTCCCAGAGAGGAGTAATTTGCTGGGGAAAGTTGGGTCTAGAGCAAGTTTCTGCATATGATATCTTATTTCAAATTATATAACTGGGGTATACATTTTAAAGAAAACCAGCAGTGAATCTTTGGGAAAGAAAAAAAAATCCTTAAAATCATAAGAAGATTTTTTTTAATTCAGGAATTTGCATGTATGTTTCCATAGATAGGTTTTTCATATCTAAGTTTCTAAATGACATTGACATTTTCATAGATTAAACATTTGCCATAACAGAATATATCACTATTTCTGTTCCCTGAAATCGTGTAGGTGTGTGCTTGTGCATGTATTTATCTCTCAACATCTAAATTCCCTCTTGTAATTCAAATATAAAATCAGTATGTCAGTCTTAGAGGTGCTGTTCAGTTACTGAATTTATAGCTAAATTGGAGTCTTATTTTTCATTGAATAAGGTTCCCTTTCTAGTATAGTGTAGCATTCAATCACAAGTTCATAGTAACGATAACATTAACAATACCTCACATCATAACATTTACTGAGTGTTTACAATGTGCCAAAACGATACTGTCAACTCTTTTCATACATGATTTCACATAAACCTTATGATTAACTATCTCAAACCATTGTTTAAAGTGCCAAATGTAGAATTGGTCATTTTCCTTAAAAGCTGGCATTTTCACGTTCTACTTGACCTTTGGTGGCTAATTTTTGTACTTAAAGTAGTTCACTTAGCTGTTGTTTTTGCTTCCAAATAACTAGGCTCTTCTTAGCACAACCAGATGTTCCTTCCATCCGTATTTTTCTGCTACCAGTTGCAATGTTGCTCTGCCCTGATTCTTGAGTTCATGAAGATAGCCCTGAATTAAATCAGACACTATTCCCATAACTTATCCTTCCTTGATTTTTTTAAAATTTTTTTTTAATATTTATTTATTTATTTATTTATTTTTTATTTACTTATGGCTGTGTTGGGTCTTCGTTTCTGTGCGAGGGCTTTCTCTAGTTGTGGCAAGTGGGGACCACTCTTCATCGCGGTGCGCAGGCCTCTCACTGTCGCGGCCTCTCTTGTTGCGGAGCACAGGCTCCAGACGCACAGGCTCAGCAGTTGTGGCTCACGGGCCTAGTTGCTCCGCGGCATGTGGGATCCTCCCAGACCAGGGCTCGAACCTGTGTCCCCTGCATTAGCAGGCAGATTCTCAACCACTGCGCCACCAGGGAAGCCCCTTCCTTGATTTTAATTCTTACGTTTCTCCCTTCTAAACCAGAGTGCTTTACTTGAATATAATCTTGTTTTAATGCTGTTGTCTTAAATGTCCTTGCCAATGAATATAACCAGAATTCATTTTATTTTTAGAACAAATATCCTTATTGGGAATATATAATAAAGATACTGCAGATTTTATAGTACTTCCAACTTTGCTAAACACCTTCATATCTATTAGGATATGACCTTATACTAAGCCATATCTGAATTTAATGCTCTCAAGAAGGTAGGTCAGAGCAAGTACCCTGAGATGAAATTGTTTGCTCAGATAAGAAGACCTAACAAAGTCCAAATCCAGATTTCCTGAAGGCCACATTTTCCTTTCTCCCCCATTCTTCCATTGATTTCTTTTTGCCATAATTAAAGCAGGAATATCATAACATTTGTAGTGCATGTTTCAGTACACAGAAGGTCTCCACATCTCCCATTTTGTTTGATCCTCTTAGTGTCACAGGGGTTGAGTTGGGCAGATAGTACTGATTGATCCTCTTTTGTGTATAAGGAAACCCAGGCTCAAAAGAAACTAAATGACTTCCCAAGATTCATGTATATATAGTGAGCAGCAGAGGCCGGATTTTTACCCAGGTCTGAGAAAAAGATCATTTTAAGTAAATATGTTTAATTTGGGATTATCTATACACTGGAGTAGTTTAGCTATAGGGGAAACAAGAGATTGTTTCCTTGTTCACTGTTCCAAAATTTTTCATTAGGAAATCTACTGATTCCAGTATACCAAATGGTTTGTGCTCTATCTTTTTTTCAAGAAAGAGTTTCAGGAAACAGATAACTTAATTATGTCATTCTCATTATGAATCAATCCTGGAGTCTGCAGGTTTCAAATGATATTTATTCTCAGCTTTTCCTCTTAGTGTATTATTGATCGATAAAGAGAGATCTCTATTTCAAGTAGAACAGTTGAGATTTCAATTTGTTTAATTATTCTTAGCTTTTCCTCTTAGTGTATTATTGATCGATAAAGAGAGATCTCTATTTCAAGTAGAACAGTTGAGATTTCAATTTGTTTACTTATTCTTCTCTTAGTGATAACTTTCAAACGAGGTGGATGGATTTGAGATGTTAGTAGTAATTATTAGATATATCTTAGATCTGATTTTTTCCTCACATATCATCTTAAAAGAATGGACCAAAATAGTAGATAGAGTACAACTCACTCAAAATTCCACTGAAAAGACACAAGAAAAAAAAAAAGAATACATTTATAATAGCACTGGAAAATAATAAGAAGTATTGCCAGGAGACAGAGACAAGACCAGCATGCCTGCTAATTTACTGTTCAACATTATGCCAGATATTTTACCCAATGTAATAACATGTACTTTATACACACGCATGCATACACACACACAGAAAGACAAAATTATCACTAATTTAGATCATTATCTACCTATAAAAATTGTATCTAAATAAAACTATTACAGTTTATAACAGAGTTTAGTAAGTTGTCCAAAGTCAAGGTCTATTTTGGTGTGAGAGTGGCATGATTAAGCCTTTATTTTAGTGTAAAACTCTGAGGACCGTCACTAGGATTAACCAGAGCAAAAAAAGAGGTTCATCAGGAGGTTATTGAAATAGCTGAGTGAAAGATGATGAGGCCATGAGTAGAAAGAAATTAATAAGTCAATAAAATTTCTGATCAAAACACAGCAGAACCTGACAGTGTATGCGTTAAGCTGTCAGAGTAGGCAGCCAAAAGGAACCGATAACAACTTTGCCCTGAGAGAATGGTGACACTAATACCTAAGATTGGGAATTCAGGAGCAGAAACTTTTTCTATAGCAGTGACTCTTCATCTTGGCTGCACATTGGGATCACGTGGGGAGCCTTTAAAAATCCTGATGCCTGGGTAGAACTGGATTGCGGTTTAACTGGTTAGAGCATGGCATTATTAAAAGCTCCCCATGGGATTCTGATCTATAGCTAAGAAAAACAATTATTGTTCTAGGCAAAGTTCAGAAAATCTTTTCAATAAAGGACCAGATAGTAAACATTTTAAGCTTTGCGGGCCATATGGTTTTTGTTGCAACCATTTAACTCTGCCTTTGTAGCATTAAAGCAGTCATAAACTGTACATAAAAGAATGGACATGGTTGGGTTCTAATAAGCTTTATTTCCAAAAATAGTCTTGGGCCAGATTTGGTCTGTGGGCCATAGTCTGTTGAGGGAAGATAGCAACCATTTTGGTCCTCCTGAATTTGCAGTAATTGTTAGGATGACAATTGTGTGGGAGACATTCAACAGGCAAGTGGAAGTGAAGATTTAGAGTTGGGAGGTGTCTTTGTCTACTCAGATTGCTATACTTGGAGGCTGATAAGTCCAAGATCAAGGTGCCAGCCAATTTAGTTCCCCAGGCTTTCTTCCTGTCTTGCAGATGTCCACCTTCTTGTGTTCTCACATGTGAAGAGAGAAAGGAAGCAAGCCCTCTGGTGTCTCTTCTTAAGGGCAATAATCTCATCATGAGGGCCACACCCTCAGGACCTCATCTAAACCTAATTACCTCGCAAAGACCTCATCTCCAAATACCATCCACTTAGGAATTAGGGCTTCAGCACGTGAATCTTGGGAGGGACACGATTCAGCCCATAATAGGAGGGAACTTGCAGCTCGACTTGTATGCTTGAGACTCTCCCACAGAGAGATGGTAGTAGAAGCCTATGGGGAAGTGGGATTGCTCAGCAAGAGTTAAAGGAAGGAAAAAAGTCAAGGACTGAATGGAGAGTAATATCTGTATATAAGAGCTTGGTCAAGGGAAGACCTCCAAAGACAAACCTAAAATGATCAGCCAAAGAAATAAGGGGGGGGAATTCAAGAACTGAGTGGTATCCTGGATGTCAATGGTGAGTATGAGGAGAAGGAACAGAGGCAGAGAAGCAACCACAGAGTCACCCAAGTGTTGGTGACTTCTGAAATAATCAGTTTTAATAAACCGCTGGGTGTTTGCCCCTATCACAATTTTTCTTTGGGGACCCAACCTCCCACTGACTCTTGGTCCATGTTATCAACTGAATAAAGAAAACAGAGCCAAGAAATAGACAATGATAGATTTCTTGGTGACGTTGTTGGAGGGTCTTTATCTGATGGTGCCTAAACCCAGACCGACTGCTCCACTTCTTGGTTGCGGAGCCAGTATGTTTTCTTTTACTCTCTAACATGTGAGTTGATCTTCTGTCCTTTGCAGATGAAAAGTGTTAACTGTTATGGATTTAAAACCCACATTAAGAGACGTTGCACAGAAAATGGAAAGAGCAGTAAACTCCTAGGTTTACTATTCCTTCCAGAAATTTGTCAATGAATGTACAGAAAGATAAGATGGTAGGTTTGTGGGGAAAAAGGATAGAAGGAGGATTTATCAAAAGGGGAAAAAATAAATAGGTGAGGGATTTAAGATGTAGACAAAAGAGGGGACGTCTGATTAAGTTCCCAGATATGGAACCCAGAAAAAGCCATAGTCCCAGTCTCCCTTTATCTCCTCTGTTTTCCAAACATCTGCATTTTTCCTTTTGATTTTATAACAGCAAAAAATGTTGCTTAAGAAGTCAATAATTCATAATATGTTAGGGATGAACTAAAGTAGGATACCCACTATAAAGCAAGAATCCAGATCTATAAAGGTACTAAGTAAAAAAGTTAAATTACTGAAGACCTTCAAAAGTTTTTAGAAACTTGTGTATTCCTTAGTATTCTACAAATTGCTTTATATCTCTATTTTTTCATCTGTATAAATATATTACATTTCTTTAACTTTTAAAAGACCCACTTCTTCTATGACAGAGCCACTTTCATTTTTTCCCATTTATATGTGTATATAATACTTATATGTATATAAACTGTATTTTTTTTAAATTTTATTTATTTATTTATTTATTTATTTATTTATTATTTTATGGCTGTGTTGGGTCTTCGTTTCTGTGCGAGGGCTTTCTCCAGTTGCGGCAAGCTGGGGCCACTCTTCATCGCGGTGCGCGGGCCTCTCACTATCGCGGCCTCTCTTGTTGCGGAGCACAGGCTCCAGATGCGCAGGCTCAGTAATTGTGGCTCACGGGTCTAATTGATCCACGGCATGTGGGATCTTCCCAGACCAGAGCTCGAACCCGTGTCCCCTGCATTGGCAGGCAGATTCTCAACCACTGTGCCGCCAGGGAAGCCCTATAAGCTGTATTTTTAAAGATGCATCTAAATATTTCTTTTTTTCGTACTCATGTTAGGAATGGAAAATTATGATGTGATTCAGCAAAGATTCAGCAAGGATTGAAGTGTTTTTCATTATTGACTATATTCAGGCAAAAAAGCTGGACAAATTGGGTAATGGAATTAAATTATATGAGGTGCTGGCCTTAAAACCATCATTCTAATCTATCTTCTGATGAAACACAATTGCATCTGAGTTGTGTAAAATAATAAAAATAAATAAATAATTGCAGTATGCAAAGTGAAAGATACAGCACTAGTAGTTATTTGGAATAAAAAGAAAACTACTCACCTAAATAAAATTTTTCTTAAACATTTAAATCATATATACTAACATTTTATAAGAACCTATGTAACTGAATGGTTACCACTTAGCAATATGATTTCCAAAATATAATTCAAAGGCAACTTAGTTTTTCATGAATCTTTTAATTTTAAACTGCCAATTTATAGTTTTTCCTTTCATCTTCTTGTTTTGAAGCCTTGACGTGGGAGTGCTAATTAATGGTAGGATTCTTAACTGATAAACTTGTGGCTAAGCAAATAGAACTATTGGAGCATTTTATTTTGAAACTGCACTTTTTTTTGAGTGATATCACATTCGGAATCATGCTTGAAGAAACATCTTGTGGCAGGGAGCTGGTGCTCTCATTAAGGACAAATTGCCCATGACCAATTTACTAGTTTATTTCTGCAATACTTATTGCTCCTGTAGCTCATACATGTCTAATGTTGAAAACTGCATGTTAAGGATGTGTACACTGAGTTGTCTTATTTGTATCAGAGTATATAGTTTAGTAAATTATAATACATGGAAGTTAATGGAAATTTTATTTGGAACTATACATTTTGGCAGCCTAGCAAAATACCTTACTGACTTTCTCGGACTATCTTAGATAGAGTACATGTTAGCTTTTGTATTCTTCATGTATGTTTTTTTTATCTTAATTTGGGTTTCCCTCAGAAGCAGACCCCATGTCAAGATGTAAGTCATGTATTTGGGAAGTTCATAAATTATTGATAAGGGAGTGAGAAATAAGACAGCAAAGGGGATGCATTCAGGAGAATTCTTTGAAATGATTTAAAACTGTCTCAGAGTTATCCTTCCGAAAGGGTGAGGGAAGTGGGGTATTTATACACCAACTCTCATCAGGTTTTGGCTGAATGCCACTGGGTTTGAAAATGTGATTTTTCCTGGCTGGTCTGGCCTGCCATGCAAATAGGCACAGTAGTCTGTGAAGCTTCAGAGAAAGCCCTGAGGCAAAGAGAAGCAGATAGGGCAGGCAGTTGGGAGTCAATTGGAGCACAATTGGAGCTGAAACAGAAACAGCTGGGAGCCCTAGGCAGGCCACCCAAAGTATCTACCATACCTTCTGTGTGTGCTCATGTCCATCTGCTGTTATTTAATCACAATCTATGAAAAGATAGAGCAATCATTTCTCAACTGTGTATTCATTAATTCATTACTTTACACACCTTTATTAATCTCTCCTGCCAGGGACCACTGTTCTAGGCACAGAGGCAGACACCAGGAAAGAGTATATGACAAATTGCCACCTTTGAGGTACTCACAGTCAGGGTAATGGGCCTAGGAGGGGGTGAGCCATGGAAAGTCCTCAGGGTGAGCAAAAGTTTGAATATGTGCTCCATCTATAGGCAAGAACAGATTCCTAGTGGCTCTGGTCTTTTAATTAACTTTGAGGGTCCCTGTCTTGGCCCACGGTTCTCTGTGTATCCCCCTGAAGAGGCTTGTGTATGGAAAAGGAGGGGTAGTAATATGTTGTTCCAATCAGGGGATTTCAGTAGCTGTGTTCTCTGGCTGGAATATTCAGATGATTGTTCAAGATTTTGACATGAGAATATTCTGGGTCCACTTAGAGGAGAAGATAGGGACTCTGCATGCCAAAATATACAGTTTTATCTAAAGGAATGCTACCTACTCTGGAACATGCACATATAAGAAGGCCAGTACTCAATTTCTGGATGAATCCACACTGAAAAAGCTATAACAAAAAATATAATATTTAAGGATATGTATTTATTAATGCAAAATGGGAGGTACAGTTATAGTAATGAGAAGAGATGTATGTGATTATCTAAAATAGTATCGGTATTTAGAAAGTTTTTCCATTACTCTTCCTGGGATTTCTTCAGGGAGATGGCAGAGGTGGCTGCAGAGATGGCCATAGTTCCCATTTTATGGATGCCTGTTATGTGTCACCAGACATACCTTATCTCTAAAAGCTTGACAACTGTTCTGCAAGGCAGGTTACCATCTTCATTTTATATTATTGAAACTGAAGTTTAGAGAAATTGATTAACGTGTCTAAAATCACAAATCTAGTCCATCAAGATTTTTACCTGGGCATCTCGTATTCTGAGGTATGGTTGCAAAACCATAAGATATTGATATTGGTAAGAAAGATATTGATAAGAAAGACAATGTACAACAAAAGGATATACAAGTTTCATTTATTTGTTCAAAAAAATATTACCTTGGAAATCGACTATAGACCAGACACTTAGCTAGACCCTGTGCACAGCACGGTGAATAAGATAGACGACCCCCTGCCCTCATACGGCTTCTTATAGCCTGCAGGAAGGATCACAAAGCTATTAAACAAGTCCGTGCACACTAGGCCTGAGTGTTATAATTGGGACGCATAGGTACTAAGGGAGCCCAGAGCCAGGGGACCTAATCGATTTTAGGGATCAGAAAAGCTTTCTCGAGAAAGTGACTTTTAAGCAAATAATTAAAAGACAACTAGGCGAACGTGAGGGAGGCATGGGGGAGAAGTGTTCCAGGCCCAGGGAAAGAACATGTCTGAAGGCCCAGAGGCCTCATTCCAGCTTTGAAAAGACAATATGGCTGAGACATTGAGTTCGAGGTGGGAGAGTGGAGACAGAACAGCCCTGTCCCTGCAGGGAGCATGGGGCAGTGGTGGCCCTGTGAACCAAGCTGTGGAATCATGACGCCATCCCATCCTAACGGCCTCGGGGAAGTTTATGAAGGAGATTACATCGTGATTTGCATTTTGGAAGATTCTATGGCTGTGTTAGGAGGACTGAAGAGGAGTGAAAACAGGGGGCAAGGAAGCTGCACCAGGTATTCTGATGATCCCTGCAAAGTGCTGCTAGTGAGGGTGGAGAATAGTGGATTTCTCTGAGGGGCATTGAGGATTTAGGAAGGAAGACTTGAGTGAGTTTGCGGTGAGGAGGCGGGGAACAGTGACCTTGCCTGGGATTCTGATTGGGCAGTGAGGTGAGCATTAGTGAAACAACTTCTGAAAGCCTTTAGGAAGTTTGCCCTCTGAAAGCTTATTTCTATCTGCTGGCCAAGATCTGGAGGAACCCCACCCTCTCATTCTAAAAGGAGATGCTAATGCAGATACAAGTGTTTTGGTATCTGAAGGTGGTGGGATTAGGATTAATTCATCTTCCTTCTGTTTTCTTGTTTTTCTTTGCTTTACTTTTTAAAAAGGAGCTTTCTCTGTAAAGATGCAGCTTCTGTGCTATCTTCAGATGAACATGTGGCTCAACTTACTCACAAGGTCAGGAGAGTTGGGCCCAAGTCCTATCTGCTAAGCTGAAGAAAAGATAATTCATCACCAGTGTAATTAAGTGAGCTTTTCTAGAATATGTTAACTTCTCATCTAGGTAATATGAATCCAGGCATAGTGGTTTTTTGGTGTTTATTTTAATCTTGTATTGTCATTAACCACTTTGTTACATCGGTTACCCTTGGGTATTCTATGGAAAAGGATTCTTGTTGCTTTTTTTTGAGGATTTAGGGTATTATGCCTGAGTGAATTGATTCATAGGGATTTTATTTACTCGTGCATTGTGTGTTGCTGTGTTTTTGTTCTGCATTTGGTTGAGCAGCTGTGTCTCTCTGTACAGCATTTACACACTGTTCACATGATGCTTGAGTACTTAGGTGTCAGTTTTTCATTATGCCCAGACGAGGTGCGTGGAAAACCTCCGGAACCGTAAACTCTAAGTTCCCAGTTACTAATAGTTAGAAAACCAGAGTTCTTGCGTTTTCATTAACACAAGGCCCTACATGCCAGCCTCAGCTACTACCTGCTAAGCCTCCTAGATCTGCTGGAAAACGTGCTTTGGCAGTTCTCCAATCTTGCTAAAACTCATAAATAGATGCCTTTCATATGAAATGTATTAGGTTTGGCATATTGACACTGGAATACGTTATTCTTTTAGCAGTTGGACAAATTAAATAAAATGATAGCTCCATTTTTTCAATGTAATAAAATGAGCATAATTGGGTTAATATCTTAATCTGGCAGTCAGGAATTAGATTGTGTACCCACAATCACACAGTTTCACTAGGGGAAATTATGTGTCTCCTTTTCCTTGTTCTCTTGATGACTTTCCTAAATGCCAATAGGTCAGGGAGAGTTTGCTCAGAGTGACCGGGATCACCTGGGGAGCTTTCAAAACAGTCCTAATGTTGAGTCCCATCTCCCCAAAATCCTGATTTAATTGGTCTTGGGTGCAGCCTGGGCATCTGGATTTTTTAAAGCTCCCAGGCGATTCTAATGTGCAGCCAGGGTCAAGAGCCAGTGTTCTCATCATGTGTGACAGATGGCGTATTTCCCTAAGGACTCTCTCCAGGTTCCTTCTCTCTCTTTTGTTTTCCTTAAGTCTGGCTCCCATCTCAAGGCATGGTTCTGGGCTAGCAGACTAAGGCAGCTGCTGAGTGGTCCAGCTGGATTCAGATGGTTCCATTTTGTGCTCATGTTGACCATATATAAGTCTAAGGAGAGCACTGAAGACCACTGTCAGCTACCATGCAGGTCAGTCAGTTTGGCCAACTGCCCCTCTGGCACTTCCCAGCTTGCTGGCACACTTGTGCATAACGTGACATTTATATTGACAAGGACTTCTGTCTAGTAAAGACTGTCTCATCCCATAAGTGCTTTAGACTTGGCCTTTTACTAAAAATATATATATTTTATTTTACACTTTAAAACAGATATTTAATATTGAGTTTAGGATCCAAATGTTTATTCATCAGTACACAAAACAATATTTGGAATCTCCTATCTTTGAACAAGATGACACATCAAAACATATGCTGGAGGCATGAATACCATAGTGCTTTTAGAACCCCATTTTCTATCCTCTTGTATAAAAGAAGTTCTTTTTCCTTTAAAATTTAGTAGACATTGACTGGAAAAGTGATATTACTTATCCTCAGCTGATTTATTTTCAGAGTTGTAAATAGATTTAAAGCTTTGGTGAAAAACATTCTAGCTATTAAAACTCTTAAGATATCTTTCCAATTAAAATGGATAACAGGGACTTCCTTGGCAGTACAGTGGTTAAGACTCTGTGCTTCCACTGCAGGGGGCACAGGTTTGATCCCTTGTCGGGGAACTAAGATCCTGCATGCTGCGTGGTGCAGCCAAAAAAAAAAAAGAAGAAAAGGATGGCAGTTTCAAAAAGATTATCAGCTCAGAAGGTTGCCTTAAGTTTTAAGAAAATATCTCTAAAGAAGACATATACTGGTCTACAGCGCTACTACCCTGAATG
Organism: Balaenoptera musculus; assembly: GCF_009873245.2. Classification (NCBI taxonomy): domain Eukaryota; kingdom Metazoa; phylum Chordata; class Mammalia; order Artiodactyla; family Balaenopteridae; genus Balaenoptera; species Balaenoptera musculus. Next base: position 41,318,118 of record NC_045799.1, read on the forward strand.
TGCCCGATCTCCTCTGCTCTAAAGAAAACATATACCGGATGGAGTGAGGAAATTCACTCATCAAAAAATAAAGTGATTTTATTTATGAGTAATATTTGTATTTTATATTCATTTAAAATAAACTTTAGGGTATTTAAGCCTTTCTAACATGGTAGGTTTAATTTACATAACATTCTACCTTATGATAAACTCTGTCATTCATGATATGCCCTTACTCATTCTTCCTGCAGTTTGGGTAACGCCCTAGCTGGGCTTATGATGCTACCAGGAGCTATGGCACGTAGAGTCTGGGAAGTTTGAAATCTCTTCTCAAATGGTATTTTCAATGATTGTTAGGAAAACAATTGGACTTTGACTGTTTCCTAAGTAAAATTTTCATCTAATTGAGGCATCTGAATATTTTGTTGAAAATACAGTCTTTCACTGTGAAACTCTATTTCAGTCTGTCACTAAGTTTGAGATCAGTATAAAACAAGCTTTTATCAATCACTGGAAAAAGTTAAGATCCTCACTACAGTTTTCCTTTGAAAAATAAAAATGTGCTTTGATAGAGATTTTGATGATTATTACCATACACCCGTGGTACACGCATACCCATTGTGCTTGTCTCCCATCCATGTCTTGGTGGAGTTAAGAATTAATTCCAAAAATAAAATACAGTGTGTGTGTGTGGGAAAAAAAAAAAAATTAATTCCAAGTTAGATTTTACTGCATAGAATCTGTGTACTTTAAAAATTTCAAAAACTATGCTGTCATTTTGTTACAATTAAGCAAATTACCTCACTTAGATTGTAATATGGAATTTGTCTTCTTTATTTGAATCTTCTCAAAGTGTAGTTAATGGCACAGCCAAACCACTGAAGAAATTCAACAGTGATAAATGGTTTTCTCGTGCCTTTCCATGTTCTATGGTTGTATTGTTGTAATATACCTTTGAATATGCAAAACATATTTTAGCAAAAAGGCACAAATTCTTGCTGTATGCTAGATTGTGCATATTGATTTTCCAGTGGCAAACATCTCCCTATTTATGACTTGTTGAATTTTTTTCAGGATTTTCTTTTCTTTTAAAATTTTTTAACTTAAGACTAAAATTAAACCTTTTTTTTTTCACATATTGAAAGATTTAAGTTACTTGGTATCTGTTAGGATTAAGTTTATCTGCAAATAATACAAATTCTAAAATAATAGTGGCTTAAACAAGGTAGAAGTTAATTTTTTTATCCTTATGTAAAATAAGTGCAGACCTAAGGAGTCCAGAGCTAATATGGTGGTTCAGCTGTCATCAGGGACCTGGGTTTCTGTATCCTTAGCACATGACTTTCATCCTCAAGGTCACATCATGTTCTAAGATTTCTGCTGGATGGCCAGCCTCCCCAGTAGGAAGGAAGCCAGAAAAGGGGAGGAGGGTACCAGAAGAGCTGTTCTCTTCTTTATAACGAGTCTTTGTATAAATCCCATACATCACTTCTGCTTCGATCTCTTGGTCAAAACAAACTAACATGGCTATACCTTGCTTAAAGGGAAGCTTGGAATTCTAAAATTTTAGTTGGGTGTATTACCATCGCAAATATATTTGTTTTTGTGCTTTTATTAAGGAGGAAAGGGAGAATCAATGTTGGGGAAGATAATAGCAATCTTTGCCATGTCACTGTTTTTAGATGGTAATATTAGAAGACATGCTCAAAGTAAAAGTACTCAAATTCAAAAAACAAGTATTCATATTTTTTGCTGACAGAGTGTAAAAGAAGTGATATAAATAAAGTTGGTAAGGAACTTGCCATACTGACAGCTAACTATGAGGATTCATCCTTAAAAAAGCTGGAAAATACAGGGCCAAATACTTATATAAAAATTTCTAACAATCATATGAAAAATTCTAAAATTTGTTATTCTTAGAAAGGTATAACCTTCCAAGACTGAACCAGGAAGAAATAGAAAATATAAACAGACCAGTCACAAGTAATGAAATTGAAACTGTGATTAAAAATCTTCCAACGAACAAAAACCCAGGACCAGATGGCTTCACAGGTGAATTCTATCAAACATTTAGAGAGGAGCTAACACCCATCCTTCTCAAACTCTTCCAAAAAATTGCAGAGGAAGGAACACTCCCGAACTCATTCTATGAGGCCACCATCACCCTGATGCCAAAACCAGACAAAGGTACTACAAAAAAAGAAAATTACAGACCAATATCACTGATGAACATAGATGCAGAAACCCTCAACAAAATACTAGCAAACAGAATCCAACAACACATTAAAAGGATCATACACCATGATCAAGTGGGATTTATCCCAGGGATGCAAGGATTCTTCAATATATGCAAATCAATCAATGTGATGCACCATATTAACAAATTGAAGAATAAAAACCATATGATCATCTCAATAGATGCAGAAAAAGCTTTTGACAAAATTCAACACCCGTTTATGATAAAACCTCTCCAGAAAGTGGGCATAGATGGAACCTACCTCGACATAATAAAGGTCATATATGACAAACCCACAGCAAACATCATTCTCAATGGTGAAAAACTGAAAGCATTTCCTCTAAGATCGGGAACAAGACAAGGATGTCCACTCTCACCACTGTTATTCAACATAATTTTGGAAGTCCTAGCCACGGCAATCAGAGAAGAAAAGAAATAAAAAGAATACAAATTGGAAAAAAAGAAGTAAAACTGTCACTGTTTGCAGATGACACGATACTATACGTAGGGAATGCTAAAGATGCTACCAGAAAACTACTAGAGCTAATCAGTGAATTTGGTAAATTTGCAGGACAGAAAATTAATGCGCAGAAATCTCTTGCATTCATGTACACTAATGATGAAAAACCTGAAAGAGAAATGAAGGAAACACTCCCATTTACCATTGCAACAAAAAGAATAAAATACCTAGGAATAAACCTACCTAGGGAGACAAAAGGCCTGTATGCAGAAAACTAGAAGACACTGATGAAAGAAATTAAAGATGATACAAACAGATGGAGAGATATACCACATTCTTGGATTGCGAGAATCAACATTGTGAAAATGACTATACTGCCCAAAGCAATCTACAGATTCAATGCAATCCCTATCAACCTACCAATGGCATTTTTCACAGAACTAGAACAAAATTTCACAATTTGTATGGAAACACAAAAGACCCCAAATGGCCAAAGCAATCTTGAGAAAGAAAAACGGAGCTGGAGGAATCAGGTTCCCTGACTTCAGACTATACTACAAAGGTACAGTAATCAAGACAGTATGGTACTACACAAAAACAGAAATATAGATCAATGGAACAGGATAGAAAGCCCAGAGATAAACCCATGCACATATGGTCACATTATCTTTAATAAAGGAGGCAAGGATATACAGTGGAGAAACAACAGTCTCTTCAATATGTGGTGCTGGATAAACTGGACAGCTACATGTAAAAGAATGAAATTAGAACACTCCCTAACACCATACACAAAAATAAACTCAAAATGGATTAGAGACCTAAATGTAAGATTGGACACTATAAAACTCTTAGAGGAAAACATAGGAAGAACACTCTTTGACATAAATCACAGCAAGATGTTTTTTGATCCACCTCCTAGAGTAATGGAAATAAAAACAAAAATAAACGGGACCTAATGACACTTAAAAGCTTTCACAAAGCAAAGGAAACTACAAACAAGACGAAAAGACAACCCTCAGAATGGGGGGAAATATTTGCAAACGAATCAATGGACAAAGGAATAATCTCCAAAATATATAAACAGGTCATGCAAGATCTTTCTTGATCAACCTCCTAGAGTAATGCAAATAAAAACAAAAATAAACAAATGGGAGCTAATGAAACTTAAAAGCTTTTGCAAAGCAAAGGAAACTACAAACAAGACGAAAAGACAACCCTCAGAATGGGAGAAAATATTTGCAAACGAATCAACAGAAAAACGATTAATCTCCAAAATATATAAACAGCTCATGCAGCTCAATAGTGAAAAAACAAACAACCCAATCCAAAAATGGGCAGAGGACCTAAATAGACATTTCTCCAAAGAAGACATATAGATGGCCAAGAAGCACATGAAAAGCTGCTCAACATCACTGATCATTAGAGAAATGCAAATCAAAACTACAGTGAGGTATCACCTCACACCAGTTGGAATGGGCATCATCAGAAAATCTACAAACAACAAATGCTGGAGAGGGTGTGGAGAAAAGGGGACCCTCTTGCACTGTTGGTGGGAATGTAAATTGATACAGCCACTATGGAGAACAGTATGGAGTTTCCTTAAAAAACTAAAAATAGAATTACCATATGATCCAGCAATCCCACTACTGGGCATATACCCAGAGAAAACCATAATTCAAAAAGACACATGCACCCCAATGTTCATTGCAGCACCATTTATAATAGCCATGTCATGGAAGCAACCTAAATGCCCATCGACAGATGAATGGATAAAGAATATGTGGGACATTTATACAATGGAATATTACTCAGCCATAAAACGGAATGAAATTGGGTCATTTGTAGAGTTGTGGGTGGTTCTAGAGACTGCCATACAGAGTGAAGTAAGTCAGAAAGAGAAAAACAAATACCGTATATTAATGCATATATGTGGAACCTAGAAAAATGGTACAGATGAACTGGTTTGGAGGGCAGAAATAGAGACAGAGATGTAGAGAACAAGTGTATGGACACCAAGGGGGGAAAGTGGTGGGGTTGTGGGGGGATGGTGTGATGCATTGGGAAATTGGGATTACATATATACACTTATATGTATAAAATGGATAACTAATAAGAACCTGCTGTATAAAAAAATAAATAAAATAAAATTTAAAACAAATGTCTAAAATTTGTTTATACACTAATCTCTTGTCTGGCAACTTCCTTTATTCAGGACATCTATAAGAGAAAAAAGGGGGTTGTGTATTTGGTCCAGAGTAATTCAGCCAATCTTCAAAGACAATCTTGAGTTCATGAACAATTAGAAAATTCTGAAGACCTCAGAAAATATTAGGCTAGTCATGAGTACTGAAGACTGTATTCTTTAAACACCGTGCAGAATTCTTGGCAGTCAGCAACCAGTAGCAGATAATGAAAAGGTGCTAAGTGTTCTGGTTGTTATGAACAGATCACCCCAAAACTTAAGTGGCTTAAAACAACAACAATTATTTATTTGCTCACAATTTTGCAGTTTGGACAGGCTCAGTGGGATGGCTTATCTCTGCTCCACTTGGCATCGGATGGGGTGGCTCAGTTGCAGGGACTGAAGATCCTCTTCCATGATGGTTCATACACGTAGCTGGCACGTCAGTGCTGGCCAATGACAGGGGTCTCAGGTCTCCTCCCGTGGCCTCTCCACATGGCCAGGTTGGGCTGCTCACACAATGGCAGCTGATTTCAAAGAGGGATCATTTTAAGCGTGAGCATTCTAAGAGGGAAAGTTCCAATGTACAGGCACTTATGAAGCTTCTGTTAATGTCCCATTGGCCAAAGCTAGTCCCATGACAAAGGCCAGAGTCCAAGTGGGAGGGACTACAAGTGGGTGTATAAACAGCAAGAGGTGTGGTTCCTTATGGGGTCACCAAAATAAGTAAACTTTCTGCCTGCCACAGAAAGTTCTAAGAGGGAAGAAAAAAATAGCCACTATTTATTGAGTCACTACTGTAACAGGGAAGAGCCAATTTTGACTCCATATTGTATCTGTTCCTTTGACTTTAGCCTTTGCTCTTTGTTGCTTTTGTTGTTATAATCATACATAATGGCCTGCCTCAGGGCATCCTACCCCCCTGTGAATGGCTGCAAGAAAGAAGAAATTAACACATCCCCTCCCAGAGGCTGGCCATTTCAGGAGATGTTTTGCAAGACTGATGGCCCTTTTTACTTTACTTTCTCCCCACCTCTCCCTCTCTCTTCTCCCTTTTTACTTTACATCCCTCTCTGATTCTATAAAAGAAACTGGCATCCAGACCCCATAAGATGGTTTTTTTGGGGGGACCCTAGTCCTCCATCTTCCTGGCCTGCGGGCTTTCCGAATAAAGTCATATTCCTTGCCTCAACACCTCGTCTCCCGATTTATTGGCCTGTTGTGGGGCGAGCAGAGGGAGCTGGGACTCAGTAACACCACCATGTGACAGTTACTCTCCTCAATGACGCAATTGCCCTGCAAAACAGGTATAATTTGTCCCATTTTTCAGGTAGGAAAAATGAGATTCAGAATGTTTTCATTGACCTGTACGATGCCACAGAGCTCTAAGGAGTGGGGCCAGTATTCCAGCTCCGCTTTGAATGCCTCCAAAGTCTTTCCTTTTTCCATCGCCCTCGGCTGCCTTCTTAACCAGTTGGTCCTTTGTAACTGTCATGTCTGCCCTGTGTGTTTTTACTCTGAGCGCAACAAAAGGCTTGGCACCTGATACGTTGTTCTTTTTTTTGAATTGAGGACAAGAGAAAGAGACTCCTAGACATTCTAATTAACCAAGAGCTCCTTGTGCCACAGAGATGTCTCACAGTGAGAGCCGTAAAAGGAAAGCAGGGGCGGTGGGGCTAGGCAAGAGGCGGTTCCTTTGTGCTCTGCCCTATTGCAAGCTCTTGCTTCTGAGCAAATCTGACCAGTGATAACAACCTCTAAAGTCTTTTCTAGAAAGCCCTCGGTGTTGGTACTCTTTTCCTGAAATACAGACTTGTAACAGAGGAATAAGAAATATGGTATTTTCTAATACTTTTTAATTGGTGTGCTTCAGATATCACAGCTTTGACTAGAACCCCCCTTGTCAAAATAAGCATGGGTAATGCACACGGCCATGAAATTCCATTCTTTATATTTTAAGTAACATCAAGATTGTCCTTTTCCTTCACAGTTTGACAGATCAGAGTTCCCTTTTAAAATGGGAGAAGTTAGTTACTTATCAAAGCATTTGATTAATTAGCTAGACCTGTCAGGCCAAACAGAGCTAGCCAAGTCTTTTAAATCTCTTAATATGAGCCAATTTTCACAATAACCTGTTTCATTCATGGCCTCCACGTTTTAAATTCATGCTCATTAGTGACCTGGTATTTGGGCTTGTCTGAAAGGAAAGCATCCAGTGTGTTAAACAGGGCTCCTTATAGGTTATAGGTTTCCGAATGGGGATTCCTATGCACAAAAGACTGCCCTCCTGTTTTCCTCTGAACTGCTAATTGGACCTTCACCTTGTTTTTACAAGCAAGGGCTAAACTTCAATAAGGAGGCAGGCTTTTATAATGTCACAGTTTGGGGTTTGTACTGAAGAGCTGGTGACCTATCATTATCAATACAGATGTGCAACTAAAGTAAAGCAGGCATTTGGTTTTGCTGGAGACAATAAAAGTAATGACTGCTTTTAAAACTAGTAAAACACTGAACTTGATGGAAAGAGAAATTCTTTGAATATATCATCCTGCAGTAGCTCAGTTCCCTGAGTCATAAAGTACAACCATCAAACACTCAGGAATAAACACCCGGTAGTTAAAAAAAAAATAAATGAAACACAACTCCGAACCCACAGTACCCCTCACTGACTTATAAGGAAATAGATTTCTTTTTTTTTTTTTTTTTTCTTTTAAACTTTGGGTTTATTTATTTATTTATTTTTGTGGCTGTGTTGGGTCTTCGTTTCTGTGTGAGGGCTTTCTCTAGTTGCGGCAAGTGGGGGCCACTCTTCATCGCGGTGCGCGGGCCTCTCACTATCGCGGCCTCTCTTGTTGCGGAGCACAGGCTCCAGACGCGCAGGCTCAATAATTGTGGCTCACGGGCCCAGTTGCTCCGCGGCATGTGGGATCTTCCCAGACCAGGGCTCGAACCCGTATCCTCTGCATTGGCAGGCAGATTCTCAACCACTGCGCCACCAGGGAAGCCCAGGAAATAGATTTCTTATACTCCCAAAGAGATGCATGTATTACTCCCCAAGGGTTTAGCGTCATCATTGTATATCATACAAATGTCCCTAATAGAAATTCATTTTGAATTTGCCTTGGTTAAAATAATCTCCTATTTTGGTGTATAGTTTCAATTTGTTTTAAAGCACTGTTTGTATTACTTGAAGTAATTCTTTTCCTCACTTTCTTTTTATTTTCTTTTCTTACAAAATTTACAGTTTATTTCCAATTACTCCAGACCCTAATAGTCTATTTTGCTTTTGGCAGAGTTCGTATATCTGTTGAATTGCATTCTGTTTGTTGATTTCTTTCCAATGAATGTCTCTGCAACTGCTTCTTTTGCTGGCAAAACAAAAGGACTTTCCTGTTTAGGACCTTCAGGTTGCATTTGTAACCTGTCCCTACAATCAACCCTCTTAATAAGCCAAATGTCCTAATTAATTCACTGTACCCTCTGATTTAAGTATTTATGGGTGTGACTCGTTGAAATGCTGATAAACTAATTCCTGTTGGTCTTAAAAGAAATAATTTTCCTGGCAGTGTTATCAGTTTTTTTTTTGGTTTTTTTTAACATCTTTATTGGAGTATAATTGCTTTACAATAGTGTGTTAGTGTCTGCTTTATAACAAAGTGAATCAGCTATACATATACATATATCCCCATATCTCCTCCCTCTTGTGTCTCCCTCCCACCCTCCCTATCCCACCCCTCCAGGTGGTCACAAAGCACAGAGCTGATCTCCCTGTGCTATGCGGCTGCTTCCCACTAGCTACCTATTTTACATTTGGTAGTATGTAAAAGTCCATGCCACTCTCTCACATCGTCCCAGCTTACCCTTCCCCCTCCCTGTGTCCTCAAGTCCATTCTCTATGTCTGCGTCTTTATTCCTGTCCTGCACCTAGGTACTTCAGAAATTTTTTTTTTAGATTCCATATATATGTGTTAGCATATGGTATTTATTTTTCTCTTTCTGACTTACTTCACTCTGTATGAGAGTCTCTAGGTCCATCCACTTCACTACAAATAACTCAATTTCATTTCTTTTTATGGCTGAGTAATATTCCATTGTATATATGTGCCACATCTTCTTTATCCATTCATCTGTCGATGGACACTTAGGTTGCTTCCATGTCCTGGCTATTGTAAATAGACCTGCAATGAACATTGTGGTACATGACTCTTTTTGAATTATGGTTTTCTCTGGGTATATGCCCAGTAGTGGGATTGCTGGATCATATGGTAATTCTATTTTTAGTTTTTTAAGGAAACTCCATACTGTTCGCAATAGTGGCTGTATCAATTTACATTCTGACCAACAGTGCAAGAGGGTTCCCTTTTCTCCACACCCTCTCCAGCATTTGTTCTTTGTAGATTTTTTGATGATGACCGTCCTGACTGGTGTGAGGCGATACCTCATTGTAGTTTTGATTTTCATTTCTCTAATGATTAGTGATGTTGAGCATCCTTTCATGTGTTCTTTGGAGAAATGTCTCTTTAGGTCTTCTGCCCATTTTTGGATTGGGTTGTTTGTTTTTCTGATATTGAGCTGCATGAGCTGCTTGTAAATTTTGGAGATTAATCCTTTGTCAGTTGCTTCATTTACAAATATTCTTTCCCGTTCTGAGGGTTGTCTTTGCATTGTGTTAATGTTTCCTTTGCTGTGCAAAAGCTTTTAAGTTTAATTAGGTCGCATTTGTTTATTTTTGTTTTTATTTCCATTTCTCTAGGAGGTGGGTGAAGAAGGATCTTGCTGTGATATATGTCATAGAGTGTTCTGCCTAAGTTTTCCTCTAAGAGTTTTATGGTGTCTGGCCTTACATTTAGGTCTTTAATCCATTTTGAGTTTATTTTTGTGTATAGTGTTAGGGAGTGTTCTAATTTCATTCTTTTACATGTAGCAGTCCAGTTTTCCCAGCAACACTTATTGAAGAGACTGTCTTTTCTCCATTGTATATCCTTGCCTCCTTTGTCATAGATTAGTTAACCATAGGTGCGTGGGTTTATCTCTGGGCTTTCTATACTGTTCCATTGATCTGTATTTCTGTTTTTTGCCAGTACCATATTGTCTTGATTACTATAGCTTTACAGTGTAGTCTGAAGTCAGGGAGTCTGATTCCTCCAGCTCCGTGTTTTTCCCTCAAGACTGCTTTGGCTATATGGGGTCTTTTGTATTTCCGTACAAATTTTAAGATTTTTTGTTCTAGTTCTATAAAAAATGCCATTAGTAATTTGATAGGGATTACATTGAATCTGTAGATTGCTTTGGGTAGTATAGTTATTTTCACAATGTTGATTCTTCCAATCCAAGAACATGGTATATCTCTCCATCTGTTTGTATCATCTTTAATTTCTTTCATCAGTGTCTTCTAGTTTTCTGCATACAGGTCTTTTGTCTCCTTAGGTAGGTTTATTCCTAGGTATTTTATTCTTTGTGTTGCAATGGTAAATGGGAGTATTACCTTAATTTCTCTTTCAGATTTCCCATCATTAGTGTATAGGAATGCAAGAGATTTCTGTGCATTAATTTTGTATCCTGCTACTTTACCAAATTCATTGATTAGCTCTAGTAGTTTTCTGGTACCATCTTTAGGATTCTCTATGTATAGTATGTCATCTGCAAACAGTGACAGCTTTACTTCTTCTTTTCCGTTTTGGATTCTTTTTATTTCTTTTTATTCTGTGATTGCTGTGGCTAAAACTTCCAACACTATGTTGAATAATAATGGTGAGAGTGGATAAGCTTGTGTTGTTCCTGATGTTAGAGGTAATGGTTTCAATTTTTCACCATTGAGAACGATGTTGGTTGTGGGTTTGTCATATATGGCCTTTATTATGTTGAGGTAATTCCCTCTAGGCCCACTTTCTGGAGAGTTTTTACCATAAATGGGTGTTGAATTTTGTCAAAAGCTTTTTCTGTATCTATTGAGATGATCATATGGTTTTTATTCTTCAATTTGTTAATATGGTTTATCACATTGATTAATTTGCATATATTGAAGAATCCTTGCATTCCTGGGATAAACCCCACTTGATCATGGTGTATGATCCTTTTAATGTTCTGTTGGATTCTGTTTGCTAGTATTTTGTTGAGGGTTTTTGTCTCTATGTTCATCAGTGATATTGGCCTGTAGTTTTTTTTCATTGTGACATCTTTGGTTTTGTTATCAGGGTGATGGTGGCCTTGTAAAATGAGTTTGGGACTGTTCCTCCCTCTGCTATATTTGGGAAGAATTTGAGAAGGATAGGTGGTAACTCTTCTCAAAATGTTTGATAGAATTTACCTGTGAATCCATCTGGTCCTGGGCTTTTGTTTGTTGGAAAATTTTTAATCACAGTCTCAATTTCAGTGCTTGTGATTGGTCTGTTTATATTTTGTATTTCTTCTTGGATCAGTCTCGGAAGGTTGTGCTTTTCTAAGAACTTGTCCATTTCTTCCAGGTTGTCCATTTTATTGGCATATAGTTGCTTGTAGTAATCTCTCATGATCCTTTGTATTTCTGCAGTGTCAGTTCTTCTCCTTTTTCATTTCTAATTCTATTGATTTGAGTCTTCTCCCTTTTTTTCTTGATGAGTCTGGCTAATGATTTATCAATTTCGTTTATCTTCTCAAAGAACCACTTTTAGTTTTATTAATCTTTGCTATTGTTTCCTCATTTTTTATTTGAGATATTTCTTGTTTCTTGAGGTAGTATTGTATTCCTATAAATTTCCCTCTTAGAACTGCTTTTGCTGCATCCCATAGGTTTTGGGTTGTCGTGTTTTCATTGTCACTTGTTTCTAGGTATTTTCTGATTTCCTCTTTGATTTCTTCAGTGATCTCTTGCTTATTAAGTAGTATATTGTTTATCCTCCATGTGTTTGTATTTTTTACACGTTTTTTCCTTTAATTGATATCTAGTCTCATGACATTGTGGTTGGAAAAGATACTTGATACGATTTCAATTTTCTTAAATTTACCAAGGCTTGATTTGTGACCCAAGATATGATCTATCCTGAAGAATGTTCCATGAGCACTTAAGAAGAAACTGTATTCTGTTGTTTTTGGATGGAATGTTCTATAAATATCAATTAAGTCCATGATGTCTAAAGTGCCATTTAAGGCTTGTGTTTCCTTATTTATTTTCATTTTGGATGATCTGTGCATTGGTGAAAGTGGGGCGTTAAAGTCCCCTAGTATGATTGTGTTACTGTCGATTTCCCCTTTTATGGCTGTTAGCATTTGCCTTATGTATTGAGGTGCTCCTATTTTGGGTGCATAAATATTTACAATAGTTATATCTTCTTCTTGGATCGATCCCTTGATCATTATGTAGTGTCCTTCTTTGTCTCTTGTAATAGTCTTTATTTTAAAGTCTTTTTTGTCTGATATGAGAATTGCTACTCCAGCTTTCTTTTGATTTCCATTTTCATGGAATATCTTTTTCCATCCCTTCACTTTCAGTCTGTATGTGTCCCGAGGTCTGAAATGGGTCTCTTTTAGACAGCATATATACGGGTCTTGTTTTTGTATCCATTCAGCCAGTCTATGTCTTTTGGTTGGAACATTTAATCCATTTACATTTAAGGTAATTATCGATATGTATGTTCCTATTACCATTTTCTTAATTGTTTTGGGTTTGTTATTGTAGGTCTTTTCCTTCTCTTGTGTTTCCTGCCTAGAGAAGTTCCTGTAGTATTTGTTGTAAGGCTGGTTTGGTGGTGCTGAATTCTCTTATCTTTTGCTTGTCTGTTAAGGTTTTAATTTCTCCATCGAATCTGAATGAGATCCTTGCTGGTTAGAGTAATCTTGGTTGTAGGTGTTTCCTTTTCATCACTTTAAATATGTCTTCCCCTCCCTTCTGGCTTGCAGTTTCTGCTAAAAGATCAGCTGTTAACCTTATGGGGATTCCCTTGTATGTTATTTGTTACTTTTCCCTTGCTGCTTTTAATATATGTATTTAATTTTTGATAGTTTGATTAATATGTGTCTTGACATGTTTCTCCTTGGATTTATCCTGTCTGGGACTCCCTTTGCTTCTTGGACTTGATTGACCATCTCCTTTCCCATATTAGGGAAATTTTCAACTATAATCTCTTCAAATATTTTCTCAGTCTCTTTCTTTTTCTCTTCTTCTTCTGGGACCCCTATAATTCGAATGTTGGTGCATTTAATGTTGTTCCAGATGTTTCTGAGACTGTCCTCAATTCTTTTCATTCTCTTTTCTTTATTCTGCTCTGTAGTAGTTATTTCCACTATTTTATCTTCCAGGTTTCTTATCCGTTCTTCTGCCTCAGTTATCTTGCTATTGATTCCTTCTAGAGAATTTTTCATTTTATTTATTGTATTGTTCATCATTATTCATTTGCTCTTTAGTTCTTCTAGGTCCTTGTTAAACGTTTCTTGTATTTTCTTCATTCTATTTCCAAGATTTTGGATCATCCTTACTATCATTACTCTGAATTCTTTTTCAGGTAGACTGCCTATTTCCTCTGTATTTGTTTGGTCTGGTGGGTTTTTACCTTGCTCCTTCATCTGCTGTGTTCTTCTCTGACTTCTCATTTTGCTTAACTTACTATGTTTTTGGTCTCCTTTTTGCAGGCTGCAGGTTCTTAGTTCCCATTGTTTTTGGTGTCTGCCTCCAGTGGCTAAGGTTGGATCAGTGGGTTGTGTAGGTTTCCTGGTGGAGGGGACTAGTGCCTGTGTTCTGGTGGATGAGGCTGGATCTTGTCTTTCTGGTGGGCATGACCGTGTCCAGTGATGTGTTTTGGGGTGCCTGTGACTGTATTATGATTTTAGGCAGCCTCTCTGCTAATGTGTGGGGTCGTGTTCCTGTCTTGCTAATTGTTTGGCATAGGGTGTCCAGCACTGTAGCTTGCTGGTTGTTGAGTGGGGCTGGGTCTTAGCGTTGAGATGAAGATCTCTGGGAGAGCTTTCACCGTTTGATATTACGTGGAGCTGGGACATCTCTGGTGGACCAATGTGCTGAACTTGGCTCTCCCACCTCAGAGGCACAGGCCTGATACCGGGCTGGAGCACCAAGACCCTGTCAGCCACATGGCTCAGAAGAAAAAGGAGAAAGAAAGAAAGGAAGAAAGGAATGATATAAAAAGAAATAGAGTTATTAAAATAGAAAATAAAAAATTATTAAAAATAAAAAATTTAAAAGTAATAAAAAAATAGAAAAAAGAAAGAAGAGATCAACCAAACCACAAAACAAATCCACCAATGATAACAAGCGCTAAAAACTATATTAAAAAAGAAAAAAAAAAAAAACGGACAGACAGAACCCTAGGACACATGGTAAAAGCAAAACTATACAGACAAAATCACACAAAGAAGCACACACCTACACACTCACGAAAGGAGAAAAAGGAAAAAATATATATATATCTTTTGGGAAGTCTGAGGTGTTCTGCCAGTGTTCAGTAGGTGTTCTGTAGGAGTTGTTCCACATGTAGATGTATTTCTGATGTATTTGTGGGGAGGAAGGTGATCTCCACGTCTTACTCCTTTGCCATCTTGAAGGTGTCTCCTGTTATCAGTTTTAAAAATTCAGATTTCTTACATTTGAGGTTAGCAAATTCAGCAGACAGCCTAAATGCAGCATCACGTTAATGAGTCCTGGAAGCTGCTGGTGTTAAAACGAGTAAATTAAGGAGTCAACACTGCTTATTTAGGCCCATTAGGATAAAACAGTATGAGAGCTCAGACTTAACAAAAATCGATTCAACACATGGAGTGCACATCCATCATGGCTTTGTTATGATGTCAGGCGGAGCAGCAACCCAGTTTTCTTTTATGAAGAATGCTACATTAGCATCCCCACATCCTTGGACGGCTGTGACATTTGCTGTTACAGAACTACTTTGAGGCAGCCACGGGGCCCTTGGGGACTACTCCAAGTACATTAAAAAATTAAGTTGGCATCAACTGACTTATTGAACTCTTTATTGATATCCTTGGGATTTGCTTGTCAATCTACACAGTAGGTAGTCTCCTTCCATACAGACTGCATTAAGTAGGAGGTTGCAACAGTTATGTTGATGATTCGTGCAAATTATTTTTTTCTATCCCATCCCTATACATAACAACAACAGTAATAAAAGCAGCTCGGAATTCCACGTTTGGCCTGGGCGTTTTCTCTACCTGGTATCTGGGCTTATTTCACAGTAAGCTCTAGGTAGATATTAGCCCTTCTCTGAGATTTTAAGCATTACCTCAGTGTCATAAACCAAAGCCCTTGCCATTGACCTCAGTTGTAGAAAAGAAGTTATAAATTTTCTTTGGGGGCTTCCCTGGTGGCGCAGTGGTTGAGAATCTGCCTGCTAATGCAGGGGACACGGGTTCGAGCCCTGGTCTGGGAAGATCCCACATGCCGCGGAGCAACTAGGCCCGTGAGCCACAACTACTGAGCCTGCGCGTCTGGAGCCTGTGCTCCGCAACAAGAGAGGCCACGATAGTGAGAGGCCTGCGCACTGCGATGAAGAGTGGCCCCCGCTTGCCACAACTAGAGAAAGCCCTTGCACAGAAATGAAGACCCAACACAGCCAAAAATAAATAAATAAATTAAAATAAAAAAAAATTTTCTTTTGACCTAGGTTTTGCACCCTGAGAGACTTCAGAGATTGTATTTTACAGATAATATAATAATTCTTTTTTTAAATTGAAGTATAGATGATTTACAAGGTTGTGCCAATCTCTGCTGTATAGCAAAAGACTCAGTTGTACAAATATAGACATTCTCTTTTTATATTATTTTCCATTATGGTTTATCACAGGATATTGAATATAGTTCCTTGTGCTATAGGTAATGTAATAATTCTTGAATTCATCTTATTTTTATATTTGCACATTTTCCTTGCCAAAATAAACAGTTGCCAGAACATACTCCTTGCTGCGGTCCCTCTCCGAAACTGTTATCTTTATTAAAGTGTTGGAGGTTAGATATTTAATTTCACAAGCCTTCTTATTGATTTGCATTTGAATAAGATTTTAATACATATTAATAGTAGTTCAAAATATGTAACTAATTTTTTTACATAATATCTAATATAGAAGACTTCATAATCTCATAAAGTAAAAAAGGATTATATGCAAGAAACATTATGCTCTACCTATGTTATTGTCATAATCCATCTTCCTGGTATCCTTTTAGTTTAGTAATTTTAATTTTTTATGGAAGTAATGTTGGTCAATTCTAAAGCTTAGGAAAAATAGGAAAGCATAATGAAGAAAATAAAGATGACATATAGTCTCACCACTTAAAGGTAAGTCCTGTTAATAGTTGATAGCCCTTCAGAATTTTTCACCTATATTTTCCAATGTATGTATATGTATAAAGTTTTTCTGTGTGTGTTTTATGTATACTTAGTCCATGCAACTAATTTTGTGCTATTTTGGTACATTTTAAGGGTGTGCCATAATTTATTTAGTTAATTACCTGCTGTTGGAATTTAAGTTGATTCTGAGCTATTGTGATTATAAACAACGTTTCTTTGACCATTCCTGAATACACAGCTTCTCTTTAAGAAGGTGAAAGGTTATGAATGTTTAAATTTCAAACACATTACCAAAATACCCTCTAGAACACACCTGTGTAGGAATTGCCTGATTTCCACTTTACTTTTGGGACTAACTTGAATGGCATGGTCTTTCATTTCTTCCATCAAAGCCATTTGCGTGCTTCCTGTTCACTAGGCTTTGTGCTGGGCCCAAGATACAGCAATGATGTGAAACAGACACCCCTGTCACTCTCCTGGAACTTACCACACAGTGAGTGGAGGCAAATCTGATATAAGTGATTGTACAAGTGCCTTCTGGATGGAACTTGTGTTATGAAGGAAAAGTTACAGGGAGTTTGAACCTGATCTAATGTGGGAAGTCAGGAAAGGCCTCCCTAAAGAAATGATATCTGACACTTGAAAGGTGAGGTTGGGCATGGGATGTAATATATACTGTGTTACATCATGCTGGCAACCATTAGACGTTACATTCCCACTGGGGAATGCTAGGTATGCTTTGGCATATTCTAAGTCAGGTCATTTTTTTCTATTTTATGGTTAGACAATAAAAAAATAGTCTACAGAGTCTCTTTCCACTCCCTTCTCTTCCTTTTGCTCACAATTACAATGATTAACATATGATGGTCCAGAACTGTTTTTTAAAGGGAAAAGTGATGCCCATGTTCTAAAGAGTTGCACATCACTGAGGTGGAGTTTTATCCTACAAGCAATGTATTCAGGTTACTTGGTGCCAAGTGAAGTTCCACTCCCAGTTGTCTAACAGTCGTCTTTGAGGGTCTTAAGCAAAAAGGAGAGGACCTTAGAGCGCCATATTAGACTGTAAACAGTAATGCCTTTAAGTCTGACTTTTTGTCTTTGGGCATATTCTACCCATCACTCTGTCCACACTCACCAAAGTCACTAGAAGGGGAACGAAAATGTGTGGACTTTGAATACAGTTTGACTTATATGATGCCAGAAACTCTCCAGAAACAAACCAATACAGTTTTTGAATGAACTGACTATCTTTGTTTCCAGAAAATCATTTTTTTTCAGTTAGTCTCAGCATTAAATTTCTATAGACAAAATCTTTGATTCTTTGTTAACTATTTCAAAATTGTACTTCTTACTATATAAAACTATGCAAATATTATTTTCCTAAGGGTTCAGTTGAGTTAATTCTTAACATTGATGAATTGACACAGAATATTCCATGACATAAAATGAGTTTTATGTTAAATTAAATGAACACCGTTATATACGAGTCCCACAGAACCATAGCTATTTGTTTTTTTTTAATCCAAAGGAAAAAATGGCCTATAAACATTGTTGATACAAATATCACCATTTAAGATGCAGTGGGTTGCTAGTTTTCTCTCTTCTCTGTGAAATGTATGCTTGGTTGACCAGGATTCAGTGAAACCTCTCATTAGGGCACTACGGTTCATTAAGGCTTAAAGAGGCATCACTGAAATTTGAATTGGCCATGCTGTGATCGCTGGGCCACTAGGAATGGTAATCAGGTAACATTTTGCTGTGTTCTTTACTTCTACAATTGTTTTAGAGCCTTTTTTTTTTTAACTTTAATGCTTAAGCTTTGTGTTATATAAAACATGGCAAGCTTCTTAAGGATGGTATCTTTCTGCTTAATTGAAATTTAAAAAAATTAGATTCTTATATAAAGCATTTGAATACCAAATTTGAATATGACTCCAGGTTTGTTTTTCACTTATTAGAAAGAGCATGTTAGTGTAATCGTTATTTCTATTTCATTTCCTTAAACCGAATGAAGTGTCTGCATGTTCGTATAGCACTAGAAAAATCAATGAGCAACCTAGATATTGATTTATCGAATGTCCAATGTGCAGATCAAGAGAAACCACATTCAAATGTAATAATTTAATTAAGGGTGGACTGAAATAAGGGTCAAATTATTAACTGGCAGGGAATTACCATATGCATATCATAGCCAGATCCACAGGGAAAGGACTTGTTTAACCTACATCAGAAAACAACTTGTCTTCAGGCATTTGAGGATCAGTAAATTTTCCATAGAAATATTTCTTTTATCCAATGGGCCCAAAAAATCAACCTGCCTTTGCTTTGCTGGCTAGAGAGATGCCCTCATAAGTAATACATTTATCCTTTAAAAATATTCCTTTAGAAATAATTTGAACCAAAATTATCTGTACCTAGTCCAAGTGGCAAAGTATTTTTCTCTATATATACTGTTAAAGCTCGGTGTTGGTTATTTTATCTGCACATTTTGCTCTGGGTGGTGGTTGTGAGCGTGCCTCCCTGGGGTGGCCTTCATCTTACAGCACTGGAAACCTCACTCTGCTCACCTGGTTTCCCCACTCTTGTGTCTCCTCAGTGGAAGGAACTGGTGACCACTCTTAGCTCACCACCTACCAAAGGCCTAACAAAAAAATATGTGTCCAATAAATATTTGTTGGTTAAATTAACTTCTCTAGATTTCTACCATCTAGCACAGTGGCTGACACAATTACATCCTTAATAGATGTCGTGAGTGAGTGAATGAATGTATTCATGAATGGGCGAATTTACCATTTTTTTGGTAAATATTTCCAATTTTATTGATGTGACTGATTGGAGGCATAATCCCAGACTTATAGAAAAAAAAAAAGTTTAGAGAAAAGTTTTCAGATATTCTGTTGGAATATCAGTATAATATAAGACTTGTTTTTTGGCAATCACTTCCCAACACTCCTACTCCCCCTCACCCCACCCACGCCCCAAAAAAAGTGATAAAATGCAGTTAACTGAAACTTGGTATTTCTGTGTGGGAGATTTCTGTGGAGAGTGTACAAGTTAATGTATATGTCTTTACTTATCAGTGTGTCTCAATTTCGTTGATAATGTATTTTGAACTTTGAAAGCTATTTTACTCTTTGAATAACAAAGTTGAGAAATACATGTTTAGCAGGAATACACTGATTTACAAACAAATGATCAAATCACCTACATTTTCAGTCACATTATTATAATCATTTGTAAATTTCATAGTCTACCTTAAACTTAAATAAAGGAGAAAAACTGAAAGCTCTACCATAATAATATTCAAAGTATGGCTTAAAGCCCACTGGTGGATACTTCTTACATGGTAAAGCGATGGACAATTTCATAGACTTTCATTTTTATAAAGTTCCAAGGGCTACTTACTAACAGTATTAGTAGTTACCTGCTAAGGCAATTCTTAAATTTAGTAATGTTTGCCATAAACTTAATACGATACTAAACCTTATGAAAATCATTTCGGAAGTTAGGTTGCCCTTTAAACCTCAAGTATGTTGCCAGTAACTAAACACGTGTAAACATCTAAGATAATTTTAATTCCCACAATTTTGGGAAAAGATGCTTTGTTAATGTCACACTGTCAGGCTGTTATGTGTTTGCCATAATTTTTATTTTTTTGTTTTTCTTGCATTAAGTAATGCATGGTACTATAGTACAAATGTAAGGTTCACACTGAATGGTTGTTTTATTCTTGGGGATGCACCCTGACTGTGCTTGGTCCCTTCGAGACCAGTGTTACAACAGAAAGATGTTGAAGTCTAACCCCAAAAAGCCTTGAAAACTAATGTGGATCTTTCCTGAAGATCTTTCTGGAAGGCAGTAGTGAGAGTTGCATCAGACAAGAAGATGTAGATCCAGGCTTCCTAGTACTCCCTCCTATTTAAATATCTCTCTCTCCAGAGTTCCATGCCTAAGGCCACCTGCTCTTCTTCTCTTCTCCTCTCTACCTCCCTCCTTTCCATCCCTCTATTTCTTCAACCACTCTTCCTTTTAAAATACAATATTTTGGCGTGTCTGGTTGGCCTCTGACACTGTCCTGTTCCCTCCTCAGCCTGATCAAGTCAATGAAGACCAGGTAGTTATAGAATTAGTAAAGGAATGAAACTCAGGGAGGTGAAGGGGGGTGGAGGGGAGGAACTATGAAAACATATAATTTAATTATTATAATTATCTTATTCCTGTCTGCATCTTGGTTAAACATGGGATTCTTCTAATTAAAGCAGAATCAAAAATGTTGAGATGCTACCTTTCTTGGTTTGCATACCCCACAAAGCAGAGCCTGAGACAAGGATTTGGGTGCAAATAGTTTATTTGGTCACCATCCCAGGAAGTAGAAGTGAAGAGATAGGGAGTAAGTTAGAGAACAGGGCAAAACCCAACAAAGGATATGTTCTTGACCTGGTTACCACTGAGGGCAACTGAGGCTCAATCCTGCTGGGGACCCTCTGAAGAAAAATGTAGAAGACAAAGCCTCCCTCTAAACAGAAGTGTCCCTCAAAACAGCACTGTCCAATAGGACTTTCTGATGATGGAAGTGTTCTATGTCCACATTGTCCTGTATCATAGCCCCATATAACTATTGAGCATTTGAAATATGACTAGTGTGACTGAAGAATTGGATTTTTAATTTATTTAATTTTAATTAATTTAAATGTAAACAGCCACATAATGGCTGACTAGGGACTACTCCGTTGGACGGCACAGTTCTAAGAGGCTCTCTAACTTCTATTCCATTTGTGAAGGTACCTAGGGGGAGGGATATTAACTCCCTTATACTTCCAATCCACCCAGTGTGGGAGCTAAGACATCTGCCATGGCTTGAGAGAAATTGCTGAGGAGGAAAAGTTGAAAGAAACACTGCCTTGGTGTGAGGAGACTATCCCCAACAGCTGCAGAGCAAATCACCTCACAGACAGGCTGAGGGGGTCGGCTGGAGGTGCAAAATGGCTTTTATGTTGCCTTACAGGGCACTGAAAAGACAACAGTTTAGTACATTCACATCTGTTTTTATGATTCTGTATCTCAATTCACTTTGTAAAAAATTTAATTCTGGTAACAATTCTGAAGTTCTATTAATTTAATGCTTTGAAACTTTTAATATTTTCTGAATAGCTTTTTTGTTTCTTTTAAAACTTTAATCATTTTAAGTTTACTTTAAGTTAGTCACCGGGACAAAAGTGTCACCTTATTATTAAGTAGTATTTTACAGTGTTTTCAATTATTACATTTTGAAATGCAAGTAGAAAATGCTATTGCTTTACATTTTTATTTTCATAGAAGAGTATTTAAGTTAGTTTCAACAATAATAAAAACTACTTCAACTTATTTGTCACTAATGAATGCCATAGCTTTGTAAATTGCATAAGCTAAATAAAAATAGTATGATGAAAAAAGTAGAGCAACTTCTAGTGATTCGAATTATAAAAAATGATGACGCTCTATTTTCTTAAAGTTAGCTATAAACCATTCTATTCATATTCAAATTTTTAAAAATTGAATTTTCTGAGAAAATACTACTTGTCCCTAAAGAAATCCATCAAGCTTTAAAAATGTAGGGTAAATACAGCATACATGAAGGTAAATAACACATTAGGGAGCTACTCTGCAGTAAAACACAAAATTTACTCTTACTTTTTGCATTTCTATGAAATGACTGTTTAAAGGTTAGGAATTAAGGCCAAAATTTGCATTTAAATGGAGATATTTTAAGAAGAAATGCTGACTTGTGACCTTTACCCTTGCCACTAGTGGTTTTTTTTTTTTTTTTTAGGTGGAAGAATCAAATTTCAGAGAGAATACTAGAAGTGGAAATATATTGATAGGAAATATTTAGCATGACCAGCTTCTAGAGTAGTGTGAGTAATGTTTTCATACCCTTAGAGAGAGGGCAGATTGTGCTTTGTCATGAAGCAATTCAATCACGTAAAATGATGTTTGACAACAGTAGTGGGTAAATGATTCTGATTGGTACATTTCAGGGGTCCCCATCACTGCAGATTCAGTGTAAGGGAAGAATTAAAATCAGAAGGGACCAGTTAAGTGTATGTTGGAGATATAGGTTATTAAGTTTCTTCATTCTATGTATTTATTGTATGTATTTAAACATTTTAAGATACTTCAGAATATTTTTGGACATTTTAATAGTGGCAAAACCTTTAGTACTACAATGTCTACTCATGAACAACCAGAATCATTGGTTGAAATAACTTCATTCTACTGTCTTCTGGATTGTATTAGTCATTGTTAAAGCTCAGTGGATTTAGGGTAATAGACATTAGGGAGGCACAAATTTTAAATGTGCTTTAATGATTCTGCCCCGTGCATTGACTAGTTGTGTGTCTATGAGAATACATACTTATTTGAGTGAGTGAATGATTAACAAACAGAGATGGATTTGTTAAAGCTGACTCTCCCCTTACTACGGTAAAATAGAACTAAATAGATGATTTGTTGAATTCAGTTTTGCTGTTGTATGTTCATAAACTCCTTTATAACAACAATTTTATCTAAACTCTATCAAGTCCTTGGTACTGTTGGTTCTCCCACCATCTTTTTTTATTTATTACTTGGGCTTTGGACACATGAGGGAAAAGAGAGGCTTAGAACTCCAGACCATTCTGTGTGGAAAGGTTCAGGAATCAGGGTATAAGATAAGGTGGACACAGGAAGGCATGCATTTGAAACAGGAGTTCTGCTCATAAATGAAAGAACACGTGAAAGATGAGTTAACAACCAATCCAAGGTGAATCCAGGATTCTGTATTGGGCAGATAGACAGTAAGATCTAAGCCAACTGAAGTATCCTGTTTAGAGAAACATGGGCATCATGGAAGTTTGGTAGCCCTCATCTGGGCTCAACCATTGGGAAACTGATAAGTAAGGTCTGGAATTCAGTTCTTGCTTCACTGGGAACAAGATCCAGAAATCCAGGTTTTAAAAGCCCAAATGAAGGTGAGGGAAACAGCAGAGGGAATAACATAGGAGCTTAGTCCCTATGGAACTGAGTCAGGTGAACCAACCTGGTTGCAGGGGTCCAAGGTCAGTGTGTCACTGAGTCCGTTGTCACCTGCTCAGATACTGGAGCAGAGTAATTTACTGCCATTGCTCTAGGAGGGGGCATTGTGCCATCCTCTTAGAAACTGGAACTGAAGAAGCCACTGGCCATTTCAATTCTATTTTAATCTTTTTTTTACCTATTTCTTAGTACATGCCAGACACTGTGCTAGGCCCCATCACACATAAGATCTTGGCATTACTTGGAGCTAAGTACTATATGCCTTTGGGTAGCCTTTCCCTTGCATTGCTTCTTCAGGAAAATGTTAATATGTCAAATAACAACCTACAATGAAAGATTTTACCATGGGCTTTTCTATTTCTATTTTTGCTATACACACTTAGATCCTCAAATGAATATATTAATAGCAGAATTCCCCAAAAGGTGGATTGCTCATAGTTATTAGACCAAAAAACAAAAACAAACAAAGAGAAAAGCTCCCCAAATCAATAAACACACAAAAGACTGAAGGTTTCCAACTCCAAAATATTTAGGAAATGGTAGGTTAAACAGAGTTAGGTTATTTAAATGTTACTGCAGTGCATATCAGAGTCTTTCAGTTTGATAATATGAAGTGTATGCTGAGTTTCCCAAAATTATGGCCTGGGAGTAGTTTACATTGAAGCATATTGAGAGATCAGTGTCCTGCAGCACAAATTGCTTAAAATCCCAATGTCCCAGTTTCCTCCATTTCTATCCTCAGGAAATATCCTCCATTGCTATCCTCAGGATAGAAGCTATCCTCAGGATAACTCAGGGAGGGATGCTGGATATGGTCCAGCTGGTTGTACTTCCAAAAAGGTAAAGACAAAAAGGGATCTACACAGAGGCCCCAAAGGAGATCAAGGCTAATAGAGAGTTCTCCCCTTATTACTCTATGTACTGTTCATTGCTCTTCAGTACTCAAATGAATGAGTACTGTCTATGAAGCCAGTATTCTTTAATCTTAAAATGGCAGCGAGTCTGAAGGGTTATAATTGAAATGTATAAAATTATAGATGCCATCCACAGGTTGCCCATACTATTTAAGCAAATTCTAGAAGACAGAACTGACTACATGAACCCTCTCCTACTTGCATCCTAAGGATTAATTTACGGGTAAGAGGTCTGTAAAGGGTTGTTAATAGGAAATCAAACTTTTAGAGCTATCTCCTAACTTTTGGTGATGATGGACCAGGAAACAGAATACCAAGTTGAATGAATCAGTTTGGCAGAAATATGCATAGGGACTGAGAATTTTCTTCCTTCAAAAACATGTCTGTACACAGGATGATTGATAACAAATATTAGATAATCCAGAAATACTTGATGAAAGAATGAATGAAAATAGATTGTATAAAAAAAAGCAGGTGTGCTTCAGAGAGTTCATAAAAGTTTTTCAAAGTGATAAGAGGAAATAGAAATCATGTGATTAATTAGAAAGGTGTGATGGATTGGTCTGTAAATTAAAGGTAGATTAATTTTTCATTTTTATTCATTATTGATTCCTGAAGACTAAAGTGGAAAGTGTTTATTATATATGCATAATATCTAGAAAATAAAATTAGATTTTCAAAATGAACTTTGTCTTCCCAAGGACCACAGAATAGGCCATGTGTGAATTTCTTCATCAAGACAGAGGCTTACCATTAGGACATTTTTGATTGTCTAACAGACAGGAAATTGTTATATAATTAACAAATACATACCACAGCAATGGAAAAATTCAGATGTGCTTAGGAGCCCCCAGTGAGGATAATGATAGCTGAGTATATCCTTGAAAACAAACACAGCTCAAGTTTTTTGTATTCTTGTTATTTAACAAATTGCAGTGTGAATGGATATGTAACAAAGCCTTGGATATGTGTTTCCTATCAGTAATTGCATTTCTTTGTAAATTACTGGCCTTAACTAGTTGAAAACCCCTGCCTTTATAATTCCCAAGATCAAGTGTCTGATATAATATTACAAAAGGGTACCTGAATAAGAGAAACCACTTCTTAATGGAATTGACCAGTCAACTCAATAAAACAGTCATTTGGATCAGTTTTTTCCACTAATTAGCATTTTTTGATATGACAATTTCTCGTGCTTTACATAGGAAACACGATATCGATGGATTTCCCTATATCGTGCTCAACCAGGGAATTTAATTTGATTAGTGTTTTGCATATACTAAAGTATTATTTCCATCTAGACACATTCAGGCTCCATGGGGAGTTGTCAGAGTGTTGCTCTTGTTGTTTCCATGAAACATTCCATCCAAAATGATCACAAAGAAAGAACTAACCCCAGAAGGAAAAATAAAGACTATAGAGCACGGCCAAAACAAACAAGCAAACAAATGAAAAGGACACACTAAAAAAGCGCTAAGTTAATACCGTGGGACAAAAATAATTAATAAAGATAAAATTAGGAAAATGCCTCAAAGCTTTTTTTTTCCTACTTGGTAGGATTTCACTGTAAAGCAAATATCTTGTTTGAGTTATTTGCTCATATTTGTGTAAATATTTGTGTGTGTGTGTGAGTGTGTGTGTAATCTTTTGCCCATCTCTTTTGTCAGGAACCATTAAATTCCGTGCCCAGAGAGATGTTGTAAATCAGCTACTATAAAATTAGGGTATGCTAGAAACTCATAATTAAATGTATAAAATTCTTTTACAAGACCAGACAATAGTTCTACATTTTATGTTATATTAAAAACTGAGGAAACATCATTTGTGAAATCTAATAAGGCAGAACATTATTATGTTCATATTGAAAGTCTGACTAATCTGAATGGATTAACGGTGCCTTGTGGAATATCTTGTATTAGTTGACTAATTCTCGTCCTCATTATTAATGTTCTGAGGCAACTGTAACACCTACAAGTAAATATCTATTCAAAATAATTTCAGAAACATTGTTTAATCATCACAGACAGAATATTGTTTGCTGTGTTAATGCAGATTAAATAGCATAAATTTACTTTTATCTCCCTTAAAAAAAGAATTTGAAAAGCAAATTAGTGAATGGCAGAGCTGTCACCCTTGATAAAGATGTTTCACATCTTTGGAGAGCTTAAACATGATACACTGAAGGGTGTTCACTGTCCCTTATGAGCACTAAGTGGTTTGTAAGATAAAAGAGAGAAACCAGAAGTGAGAAGGTTTCTATTACAAACCTAGTCATATCATGTAAAGGTATGGCATGGATTATACCCCACTGCCACCCTTTCCCCTCCCCCTCATCTGCCAGAACTTCAACTGTCCTCTATGACATACAACTGAGCAGGAGACATAGAATCACATTTTTCACAGGGATTCGAAATGTCTTTGTGGTCATGGTCTAGCAGTAATAGAAACCATATGCTGTGGGTCAGGAGGTAAGCTATCTTGAAACAGAAGGACCCATCCCTTGGCCTGATGACCTTGGGAAAGGTTAGTCATTTCAATGCATTTTTCCTTGAAGTGATGTGGGGATTGTTTGGGCTACTTTTTCCTCTATGTCACCCTAAGTTGTGAGGGGGGTAACCACCTATCATCCATAAAGAGGATAGTGTCAGTGATAAGCAAATTGTTAATGGCAGTAGCAATAAAATTCTCTTCCAGGGCACCTGTTAAATGATTTGTTGTAGATTGATTTGCATTTCCCTTTGTGATTTTAAACTCCTTTCGGCTTCCTAATACTTTAAAACAGGAGTCTGATGGAATGAGAGATAGCATGTAAGAATTTGATTTAGCTGAGTACTTTGTAGACATTCGAAAACCAGCTTGCGTCTTAAGTTACATTGCCTCTGGAATGCCAGCATGTAAGACAAAGCAATATGATCTTGTAATGGCTGTCGGCCCATCTCCAGTTGACACACACATGTGAATTATATGGATTGGGTCACTTGAGGTTTCCCACTTCCCATAAAATAATGTTTATCATGGCCTGATGGGACTCAGAATTGGTCCCTAAGTAATTTTTGCTCTAGTCTCTTGAAGTGATCTGTGAGCATGTCCCCAGAATTGACAGTGACTTAGAGGCCTTGGCTGTTTAAAATGCTGCTGGTGGGCAGTCATCAGAGGGCCAGTATTTCGGTACAATCCATAGTGAAAGGAGGAGAACTGTTTTTTGTTTGTTTGTTTTATGTGGGTTTTTGGTTTTTTGTGGGTTTTTTGTATTAGAAAAGTTTTTCTTCCACTGCTGAGTTTTGATTATAGCTATAAACAATTTTCTAAAATTGTGATAAGGGTTTATCAGAAATTTTCAATATCCAATTGATGAATCTCCAAACTACCACACATCCGGTGTTCTCTGTTTCCTCAGATTGAAGGGGATAGTGAAAATGGTGAAAATGTTTCTTCCCTCCCCATTTCTTCTCAGGAATATCTGTTACTCATCCCTCTACCTGCTTCTGGAAGGCTCATGATTTGAGGAAAATGGGATATAAAATGTCTCTTAGAATCTCCATTTCAAACTAGCTTCCTGAAATGGTCAAATGACCAAGCTTTATACTTAACTCCCTACCATTTTTTTTTTTTTTTCTGGAGGTTTCCTCTCTGTGTACTTATTTGTGTCCAGGGAGACTGGGGAGGCCTGTAGTCAGTTCTCTTATCAGGCAGAACTACATACGTTAAAACTAAAAGAAAGAAAGGAAGATTGAGTTAAACTGGCCCTAAAAATATTGATGTTCCATCACTGGAAAGGTTGACAGGTTCTTTCAAAGGAAGGTCATTTTGGAAGCTTAAGAAACCTTTTTCACTTAACTCTGGTTTTTGCTCTTATGTAAGAGCTCATCACAGGTTTTCCCATACTATTTTATCATGATTCTGATAGATTTCAGAATGAAGAATGGAACGCAGCTTAAAAAGTGCAAGGCTCGTGCGACGACACTGCACTTTGAAATAAGCCAGGGTGATTTGTCTTCATCAGTTGTTCCGTAGTGGTGTTTCACTTCTTTTACTGCATGAAATAAAATCTTGTGATATTATTTCAAAAAATTCACTTGTAAATTTTAGGCCAAAACCATGAATGACTCTAAATGTTTTCAAAAATATTTAACAAATATTAGTTTAATTTTTTTTTCTCTACTGTTTATACTCTGAATATTTTCCTTTGACCAATATTAGAAATATTTCCATTGAAATCTCCATACATCAAAACAACAGTGGAAACAGAGAATTGGTTATAGCTAAATGACCAATTTTCTATAGGATAACTTTATCGCACAGATAATGAAGAAATTATATAGGCATTCCTTTGAGACCTCCTCTAACAATCAAACCAGAGGTTTTGATTGAGAAATTCCCTTATTAATGTAGATTGAGTGAATGAACTAATTTCTTTGTAATGTTTTCTAATGGTAACTTTCCACTGATGTGAGGGCAAAGGGAAACCCCTACCATCTTCACTGTCATGAAAAAAAACAAAGAAATTATGGGTCTTTGAAATATTTCCCCTAGCTTTCAATACCAAGCTTAAAGTATTGGAGATCACCTGACATTTACCTTTCCAGTAGAAGTTTAAAAAAAAAGGCAGCCCTTGCCACATATAATATATTTGAGTGACAGTATAATACAGCTTTCTCAGGTGATCAGATAGAAGTGTCTTGATGTTCTATTGAATTTCGGCTCTACCATTCCTCATCAAAGCAGTTACTGTAATACAATGTAATAAATGAAAGTTGAAGTGGAATGATTATAAGTAAACTTGAATTTTGTCTTATTACCTGCCACTTATAGTAAAACACCATGAAAGAAATTTCATCTTCTAGGCAATCAAGAAATATTCTATGAGCTCGGTATTACTTACACCAAGGTTGATTTTAAGACTTTCCCTTTGGGTGGAATTTTTTTTTTTAACATCTTTATTGGAGAATAATTGGTTTACAATGTTGTGTTAGTTTCTGCTATATAACAAAGTGAATCAGCTATATGTATACATATATCCCCTGGGTGGAGTTTTACAGAATAGAAATGATGTCATTTTTCCCCCAAGACATTAACACATTCTATTAGTTTTCTTTTGATAAGTACCTTTCTTATAACCTCCGCAAAGCAGGAATCATGAGCTCTGGGCATTTCACTGAAACACTCGCATTTAGAAGTATCTTCTTAAAATTGAGACCTGTCTTTGTTTTTTTCTTTTCAATTTGGTGGTATTCTTTTTTGTTCTGTTTACAGTACACCTGTTGTTATTCTTTTTTAAAATTAATTAAACTATGTTGTTATTCTTTGTAATACTTTACTACGAAGGCAGATATAGTAGCTTTAAAGATGGCGTTGACAGATTTTTAGAATCAGACCAGATATTTGTGTGCAATTAAAGTAGAAAATGACACCCTACAATTCTTGAGACATTTTGGAAACACTCTGGCTCTCCAAATTTATCTTTTTCTATCTCCAGAATTATTTTGTTTTTGGATTAATTATTTCTCTCAGAAACAAGAAATCATTATCACTTGAAATGTTATCTATAATATGCTAACATCTCTTTAGTGAAGCAGGAGTTCAACATCCAACCAGAGCAGATGATGAGAGGAGATGAACTCCAGGAGCATCTCCAGGAGATATGTCTGCAGCCAAATTTGGGCTGCATTGCCTGTCTTCATGGGAGGACACCTGTGTGGTTGTTTCCTGTCAAATTCAACGGCCAGAGTGTGTGTCCCCACCTCTCTCCATTTGTACCATCAACACGTAAATCCAGGCCTTTATCATTTTATACCATGACTGTCAATGTGGCCTTCTCTCTGGCTTCTGGTCTACCAGTCTTAGGTCCCCTTCTACCATCCCAACTCTGATCCCCTTGCTAAATTTTCCTAAAACAACCATCTGATCATCTCATATCATGTTCTAAACTTTCCTTGTTTTTTTACTGCCTACAGAATATAAAAATCGAAGCTCGTTGCCTTATGGTTGGGAGAGAAAGCAATTGCCTAACTTATTGGCCTCTAAAGGAAATATTAGAACTTCTCTTTAAATTTATTTTTCTCATCCTTCTAAATTTGTATGTCTGTGTATATTTCATAACATATATAATTTACCAATGTATTAGTACATAGATATAATTGATGAATAGATATACATATATTAGGGTATGCTCAAAATACATTTTACTAAAAGAATACACGCACACACACACACAAATTGTAGATCATTGATGTAACTTCTTTCTTTCCTTTCTCCTTTTCCACAATTTGGGCAAGGCAGGTGTATTAAATCTGCCCTGTTGGTAGACCCAGAACTAATCTAGACACACTCTTTAAGTCTGCTACAGGTGTTTAGATTTGCTTAGCATTTCCTTTAGACAAAGGCAATTGGTAAATACGGTCTAGCCATGTTTCACCTCTTTTCTTTCTGACTCTTTTTGTTCTCTTCGGAATATTTCAAAGGGGCTACCAGTCAGGTTCTTCTGTTTAGCCTGGGCTGGCTCTTATTTGCTTATTCTCGTTAACTCCTTTACTGGACTCTTTATGCATATTCTGGTCTGTACGTATTCTCTCCCATTCTCCCTGGTAGTTGTCTTTCTGTCAGTCGTAACCTATAGCACTATGTTTCGATGCTTTCAGCCGCACGCCGTCTTCAAACCTCAGGCACTCCATGATTATGTAGGGCTACAGGTACTACCAAGGCCACCACTGCCACATCACCAAGCTATCCTGCCCCCGGGCATTCACTTTACCTCTTATACTTCCTCCACTGCATGGAGACCTCAGTGCTAATTCTGAGACCATCCTAGCTTTCTTCTTCATGGTTCACTCACTTTGATTATGAGTTGTTCTGGCACTGGGAGCTAAAAATGACACTCCTGCCATGGTCTGAGGCTCTCGATATTCCATACTCTCTTCGTGGTAGTGTAATGTATTTTTCTCCCAAATCTCAGTTGTCTGGGAGGCGAAGGTCTGGCTCAGAAAGGTTGATTGAAGGACAGCTCCTTAGGGCTCTGACTGCCCTGACTGGATCCTGTTTCCATTTTTCTTTTTTTTTCCACTTTAGTCTAAATTTATATACATCCAGACAAAAGGGATACACCTTTTTCTCAAGAAGAGAAGTATAAACAGACATTCCCAGGCAAACCGGTCCTTATGATTACTGTGTTTAAAGTCAGCCCAAGACAACTAACTGTCAAAAGGAACAGTAGAATATTCCTTCTGGAATATCAACAGAAGAAGAAGGGACTTCCGAAGCTCCCAATGCACTCCCCATGAATGATATCTGCATTCAAGTTCTGCGTGTTCTGGCTATGTCTGCCTCCTTAAACTTATCTTCTATCTTCTCTCTCTAGTATTTCGGTCATTTTGAACTATTCTCCATTCCTAGACAGAGCCTACCTCTCTGCCTTTGTCCCTGGCCTAAAAAGCCTCCCCAGCCACCACCTACCTGTTGAAATCCTATCCATTCTTGCATACCTAGCTCACATAATAGTAACGATCATCAAACAGCCTCTGCTAACCATCTTCACCAAAAGTAAACTCTTTCTCATCAGATGCCCTGTGACATTTATTTTGTGGCATTCTTATGATAGCCTTATTGCTTCCTGACTTGATGGTTATTCTTGTATAGTTTTAAAAAAATTATTTCTATAATACCTATCCTGCTAGTTCGTAAGTTCTTTGAGGACAGGTTCTATGTCATATTCTTTGTATATTCTTGACTGCCTAGTTATAATGATATTAATATATAGGAGGCACATTTGTATTTCTAGAGGGGATTATATGACTGAATGAAATGTTTCTTCTGATGGAATTTTTTAACCTAACACTGCTGAGAATTTTCCTGTCAGCAAAGAGACAGTAGTGTATCATTCTGACATTCCTTTGAGGCACATGTTTATTCAGTGTCCACCCTCTTACAAGAAGATATTTAATAAAAAAAGAAAATCGGTAGCTTGATTATATGCTTAGCCAAGAAATTTATTTTGCAGTTCTAAGGAAAATCTCCAGCAAACTCAATTACTCTCCCAGCAATGCACTTCAAAGGAGAGACGAATGCATTTCTTGTACAGAATTCTTGGATATGTTTGATCATTAGTCAGGGCAAGTAGTTTGACTTGAGGCTATTTACTCAGCAGGAATAAAAATTACAGCATTGCTTCAACCAAGAGGAGTGTCCCATCCCTTCCCCAAGCAGAATTTAATTTGATCTGTCAGAGAAGTAATAGAGGTTTGCTATTGAAATGAGTCACAATCAGTAAGATTTGGTTGACTTTTGGGCTATTAAGTGCTCCTTCCCCTCAAATGGCCTTTTTCAGGAATAATAATAACAGAGACACTTGTCACCTAGTAATTGACTGAGAACCTGAGAATTTCACAGCAATGGTTATTACTGAAACAGTTTTTGTTTTTCTCAGTCTAAGCCTTGCTCTTAGACTTGTGTTTTTTGTTTTTGTTTTTTCTCTTAATACATGTAAGTGGTCTATGGCTGATATTTATTTCAACTAGGAAGTGCCACAAAATATTTTTGATGTAGTCAAAATATAATGTAATACCATTAGACTTCTAATTACAAATATACAAAAGTTTTGTGGATAAAATCAATTTATGAAAAAAATGGCTTTACATGTTAACTTTTTAAAAAAACTAAGTACCTATTGTCTTAGTGTATATACTTTACACTTTCTTGGAAAAAAGAAATTGCACATCACCTTTCAACATGTAATTTTTCAGCATTTAAATTTTTAATTAAATTTAATTTCAGTTTATAAGGTGTTTATTACCATTTGGCACATTCTTCAGATAAAATAATTAACAACGATAATTAAAACTTTCCATGCTTGATTTTCTTATCTCATTTTTTAGGAAAATAATGCTTTAAATTTATAGAAAATAAAGAAACTGGTATATAATCACAGATGCATTAGACAATATCTATCTATAATTTTTCACCATGCACAATGCTGAAAGCAAAATTATTTTTTAATTTTTAGACAAAAGAAATATACAAAGAAAGCACTGGTGAATCATTTGTTATTGGTTACTTTTAAAAAAAGAGTAAAACTACTTCTGTAACATTAATTTTAAAAAGTTAATTCCCATGTTCTAATGGGAGTGTAATGAGTTTTCCTCACAGGGAACGCTAATGAGTTTATGAACGTGCTGCCATATTTATGGTAGAGGCTATGCAAATTTGATTCATGTTTATTTATGCATGCATTACATTTGGGAATATATTTAGGGACCATAAGGTTGCTGGAGAATTTGTTACAGGAAAGAAAACTTATGAATAGGACTTCTTATCCCAGGAGTGGAATTAAGGTAAAATTAACCGAGAATTGAAGTTATCTTTGATCATGATTTTTTATTCCGTTTTTGTTCACTTTGAGGAAGTGTTGCCTGCTTTTTTTGATGTTCAGCAGAGCAGTACAATGCAATATACAGAAGCATAATGTTGAATTTTCATAATAATGCTTGTGATGCAAATGAAGCACACTTCAAAAAGCAGGTTGATTAGCATTTCTTGGTAAGATGACAGTCCCCTCTTTTTTAAAATTTCTGTTCATTAGTTTTATCGGTAGATTACATATCCAGATTTAAAATTTGAAGTGCATACTTTTTGCTTATAATTATAATGTGAATTTAAATAGTTTTAGATTGTGCGTTTAAAACAATTCTTCTGCCACTGAATTACACTCTGAATTAATGAGCTGTTTGCCACCTCAGAGCCCTTTGCTTTGAAATTCAGTCCAGTTTAAAGTGAGCTCCAACCATTTCAGGCCCGCATCTCACAAAAGGTGGCGGAATTAATGACCTCCAGGGGCTCCGTGGCTCTCTGAGGGGCATGTATCACTAAATTCTATTCTCAGGAAACGTTATTCTTACACAGGAAGATAGGGAGTTGAATGTGGAGAAACGGTATTTAAACAAATGATTTGACAATTGCTGATGAGGAGTGGTCTTATACCCCACTAGGCATATATGAGACAAGGGCTTTTGCCTTTTCTAACTGAAGCAAAATTAAAATTCATGTATATTTTAATAAGGCTACTACTGATGTTAAAACAATGCTTCTTTAAGGTTTATTACCTAACTCTTTGTTTTCATTTCACTTAATGGACTTTCTAGGGCTTGGACAAAGAACTTACACACGCTTCCACCCATATATTCTAGCCTATTTATAAAACTATCTTTCTCCGTAGCTACTGTATAGGAATGACTAACATTTTTCTCCTCTTAGAACGTCTCAAGGCATCTTCATAGTCTGTGTAATGGAGAGAGTAAAAATGCGAGAAAAAGTTGTCCATTTATCTTCAGAGTAGAATTTCTTGGTAAGCTGACAATCCCCTCTTTTGAAATTCATGCTTAGTAATTCTATGAGTAGATTACATAGCAAGAGTTTCAGACTGAGGCAATCAAACTCTTTACCTCTGGGGAGAATTATCTACCTAAAGTTGTCCCACTTAATCTGGACAGCCTGGGCTAGGGATGGCAAATTCATGGTAATCCTGTAAATATTTCTTCTTCTCAGGCAGACATCACTCATCCATCACAGCCTTTTTCTTCATGGAACCAACACTCTGCACTAAGACACAGCCTCAGAATTCTTCTCAACAGTATGATCCAGGCAGCCTCTACCTGTTGACCAGAGTTGACAGGTGAAATAAACATATTTGCCACTCTGGCCTGGTCAGCCCTCTTTGCCACAGTTAGGTGCTGTGACCACTTGGACAGACCTACAAAATCCTAGCCTATCTTCAGCTTCCAATTACACAGATGTTAAGGTGGGATGATATTGCCATCTTTGAGTTGATGAAATACGGTATTCTCTTTATTCGTCCTGATGCCCTTTTTACTTGGATTCAACCTTTTCCTGCCTTTTCCTTCCTGGCTGATCATCCTTGGCATCTACATTTCATTCCTCCAACTTTATTCAGGGCTTACTCCTGACCTCACCATTGTTTTACCACTAGAGTGTGAAAATATTTTCTAACGGATAAATTGTCATCTTCAATTAAAGATGTGTTGATGTTGCAACTCTAACTTTGGCATGCCACAGGTGTTATGGAGCAAATTGTGCACCCACCAGGCATTGTTTGATGTCCTTGCTCAAGCCCTCTCTTGACAGGTAGTAACACTCATATCTAAAAGCAAGGGAGGATGACAGCAGCCAGAAGTCCCATTGCCCATAAAAATAGGCTCCTGACCCCTACTCTGGCGTTTGTGTTTCATCATAGCAAATCTGGATGCAAGAAAATCACAGAAAAGGGATATTTTCTTAATCCTGGAGAGATCTATTACTTTAAGACCCCCAACCCAAGTTCTGCTAAAGATTATGTATGCTTCTATGTTGGATTCTCAAAATTTAGGTTTTTTACAGATCACAGTGACTAAATGAAATATCACTAATATGGTAAAAAGGACATGGGAAAGAGAGCCATAGTTTAAAAATACAGAGACTTTCTAGACATCTAAGATATTACAATTCTGTTTGCAATTCATTACATGAGAAAAGAGCCCAAAGATGGGAAAGTGAACATCTCATGCCTGCAGTACATGGATGATTTGAAGCTCTGTGACAATTCTAAAACCCAGCCTAATATAGTATGAAACATTCTGAAGAATGCTATTGAAGATATGCAAATAGAGTTTGGAATGGAAAAATGCAAATCATTTGGACTGGCACAGGGCCAATTTATCTATTCACTCTCAGCGAATATCAGAACTTCACAGGTTTAACTCGCAGGGAAATATACACATGTAGACTTCCTTCAGGTGAGGAAAGATTCAGCGTGCAGCCAGCATTAAATATTTGAGTTTTGTTTGCCACTGTTGTATCAGGTGTGTGTTAACTGGAGTGTTTAATTTCCACCCTAATGTCATTTTAGGAGCTATTTAGTTCTCTTCTTGATGGAGACATGAGGTAATCCAGGGCACCACATGCTGATAGGCAGGTTTTAGAATATCCTGGTTTAGATGCAGCTGGAACCTGTAAATAATTCCAAATACTGAAGAGATTACTATACACAGCATAGCATGTTTTAGTTGGAATTAGGTCTATGTACCTATACATAAACTCGTGATATTGGAAAATGAGGTCTCATATTAATTTACAAAAAGCTTTCTGTCTAGGAAAAGAAGTGGTGGTGTCTTTGGGAGCAACACAAAGAACTAAGCTGTCATTGAGACAAAGAATTAAAAAGGACAGCTCATTTTATTTATGATTTTTGTTAAGCCTATGCAGGTGACTTTTTTAGTTTTGGGACTTGGACATTTTGATTTCATTCTCCCTGGAGAGCCACCTAAACTGGAGGCTGGACACCAAATTACAAATTTACCTTCCCCTTGAATTTGTAGCCCCTAGGGAGATGGAATTAGTTTAGTTGCTAATGAATTTTGGTCCCCAGCACAGAATAATTACAATGGAATATAAGGACAGTTTGAAGAGCATCAGGGGGATTTTACCAAATTCTATTTACTCTTCCCTCATCCCATTTACAGGTCAGCTTATTAAAGTTGTGACTTCTTGGTAGATGGTTTCCATGGAGGGACACAATTTCATCTTTGGATAAACTATTCTAGGGTTAATTTGAGTCAACAAACATTAATTTGTGTTTCACATGTGAAATATGATGCTGTCATAGGAGTTATAGGGGTACTAAGATGAATGTGAAAATCTGCTTGCCCTTCACTAAGATGGCTTGAGGGTCATGTATGCAAAGATGTGCACAGTTAAAAGGTAAAATGTAGTAAGTGTTATCATGGAGGCATAGAGTAGTCAGCTTTGGAGACAAAGAGATATGTAGGGATGAAAAAGACATCAAGAGCCATTTTGATTTGGGAGCTCACTGTGACTGTAGGGAAAACAGCTTCATTAGAGTTGTGGTGAGGCAGAAATTGCAATGGGAGGGGAAAAAATTGCAATGGGCACAGGAAGGAGTAAAAGGTAAAAACAGACGTAAAAGTGCATCACTCTTTCAAGTAGTTTGGTAGAAGATGGGAAGGGGGACCTATAGCTTTGTCACCTTTGCACATTTGCAAGCCCATGTAGCATCCGCCTCTGGGAGAGCCTATGGCAACATTAGATATGGGAGCATGCCCTGGAGATGGCTCTGTAGCACACCTCACACTCTGTAGCTGCCAGCTAGAGATCACAGTTCAGTACTGTGTCACAGGACCCCTGCACTCCCGTGTGTCCACCTGGTCTGGGGCACAAGACTAGGGGAAGCAATGGGAAATAATACTTGTCCACCTGGAGGCAAAGTTTGTGAAGAGATTTGCTTTCACTGCTTAGTATTAATAATGCCCTTGGTTGGGAAGCCACCCGTGTCCTCACGTGGGCCAAGTTTAATTCTATTCTGTTCTATTCAACAAACTTATCCCTAGGTACTCTGTGTGAGGCCCTGCTTTAGCTCAAGGTCTACAACATGGATAAAAGAGGCTCCTGCCCTCAAGAAACTCAATCTCTCTGGGGAAGCAAGAAACAAAAGTAGCATTCCATTATAGTCTGATGAATGTAGGTACAGTGGAGGAATGAATGACAGGTTGTGAGGGTCCAGATGACAGGCACTTAGTCCAACCTGGGGCATCTCAGACACTTCTAGAGAGGACTCCTTGGACCGAGTCTTGAAAGATGGGTAAGAATTATCCAGGTAGCTGAGGAAAAAAAACCTAAAGAAATACTTAGGAGTATGAACCGAAGTGTGTGGTTAGTTAACCACGTGAGGGTATGGCTCACGTGGGAGTGCTGCGAGCTGTGAGATGTGCCTAGAGAGGGAGGTGGGGCCTGGCCCTGGAAGGACTAACATGTCACATCCAGATTCCTGGGTCTTAGTGTATAGATAATGGTGGGGTATGGTTACTATAGTGATTTAAGCAGGAAGTGGCTTGAATGTTTTAGTCTTTTACAGAGATTATTCCGACTGAAGTAAGTATGTGTGTATGTGTGCGTGTGTGTGTAAGGATGAGCTGGGCAGAGACCATTTGGAATATAAAGCGACAGACCAAGTAAGAAATCATGGCCTGAATGAGGCCAGAGGAAGTGAGATTGGAGAGGACAGGTAAAACTGTTTTTCAGTGACCGAATGCTCTGGTAGAGAGTTGGGGGCTTAGGTGCCTCCGGAATTCTGGCCACGTTGACTAGAAGTGCTTTTGTGGCTCAGTGAGAACCATCTGCTTGTCTAAATGATGATCCTCATAGACATTTTAAAAATAGGGTGGAGTTTGGAGGCAGAAGATGTAGCTATATAGAGTCAAAGCAAGGAGGGGGAAAAAAACATGGAGGAAAGCAATAAAGAGAAATGGAGAGGGCATGCTATTATTTGCTGTCTCGACCCATGTCTTAGCTCACCTTCAGTTTTCCAGCAATACTTTTTCTCTATTTTTAAATTTTTCATTACTAGATACCTTAAAAAATGAGCATAGGATATTGATGGAGTTACCATGGTTTGCGAGTGTCTGAGAAGCGAGTTCTAGGAGCACTGTGTTGGTGGCCAATTGTGTGCTTATAAGATTTTATCAGACATCCATAAGGAACAATGTAAGCCAATAATTTTTTGGGGGTGCTGAAGTGGAAGAAATGACAAGGGTTAAATAAGCAATGAGAAAAATGTAAAAGGAACCAGTAAGCACCACTATAGTTAAATGGACCCCACATACTTACCCCTCAGAGTGTATTTCAGTTGGTTCTGGGTGTGTTGTGTCTGTTGCACCAGGTGGCCAGTTTGCTCATTTGGTTGGAATCCTGGAGTAATGAGGTCAGAATTAGGGGCTTAATATTCCTGCAGGCCACTGGTTTTAACCTAGTCCGTGACCCCAGAAGGACACTTTAAACCTCATCATCATCCTAACTTTTATCTTTGGGTGCAGGGGGGTACCAAGCAGAACGTATAGATGGCTTTCCAGCACATCTGTCTTCACCAGCAGAAAGCTGTGCTCAGATAAGCAGGATTACTTTTTACATGAAAAGAGCAGGCTGTTCCATAATTAGAAAAATTAGAAATTGCTGTGAGAAAGGCAATAATTGGTTGCTATTGAATACCCATTCTTGAATTTGGTTTGCAAGAAATGGGGATCTGGGAGCCTTGTTAATTGTACGGCCTGCGATGAGAGTTTTTATATCACTGTATTGGTGTACTTAACTGATGACACACAGAACACTGGTAGTTGATAGACCTAGACTTAACACATGAAATGTCTTACTCAGTGTGACTGGATTGACTGCCTACTTTTATTTTAGGACATTTTGTGTTTAATGATTTGTGCTACATCTTGGGGGTGATCCTCTCTCTTGATGCAGTGGAGATGAAATAGATTATATTTTACACTACCAGTGTTATGTTTAAAAAACCTGTTTGTTACTCAAATATAAACATCTGTATCTAATTAAGGGATGAATTCAGGTTTTGTGGGGACTGAAACTTACATGACATTTGGGGTGAGCCCTCTTTGAGAGAAAGAAAACATAAAATCTGTTATGAAGTGATTATTTAAACTCATTTTTTCCTTTAAGTTGATGAAATTTTAAAAAAAATTATTAATAGCTGAGAAAAGATTCCCTTGTTTCATAAGTCTTTTTTTTTTAGGTTATTTTTATTTTTATTTATTTTTAATTTTATAATTTAATTTTATTTATTTTTTTAAACAGCAGGTTCTTATCTTTTTTTTAATAAAACACTTTATTGAGATAATATATCACACAATTCTCCCATTTAAAGTACACAATTCAATGGTTTTTAGTATATTCACAGACTTGTGCAACCAACACCAGAACCAATTTTAGAACATCTTCATCAACACAAGAGATAATCCCGCCCCCCCATAAGCAGTCATTCCTCACTCCTGTCACCCCAATCCCTGGTCACCACTGCTCTGCTTTCTGTCTCCATGGATTTACCTCTTTGGGTCATTTCATAGAAATGGAATCATTCAATATGTGGCCTGTCGTGTCTGGCTTCTTTCAATGAGACCATGCTTTCAAGGTTCAGCCATGCTGTAGTGTGTGTCAGTATTTCATTCCTTTTTTTTTTTTTTTTAGTATTAGTTGTTTTTTTGTTTGTTTGTTTGTTTGTACTGCAGGTTCTTATCAGTCATCAATTTTATACACATCAGTGTATGCATGTCAAACCCAATCGCCCAATTCAGCACACCACCATCCCCACCCCACCACGGTTTTCCCCCCTTGGTGTCCATACGTTTGTTCTCTACATCTGTGTCTCAACTTCTGCCCTGCAAACCGGTTCATCTGTACCATTTTTCTAGGTTTCACATATATGCGTTAATATATGATATTTGTTTTTCTCTTTCTGACTTACTTCACTCTGTATGACAGTCTCTAGATCCATTCACATCTCTACAAATGACCCAATTTCGTTCCTTTTTATGGCTGAGTAATATTCCATTGTATATATGTACCACTTCTTCTTTATCCATTCGTCTGTCAATGGGCATTTAGGTTGCTTCTGTGACCTGGCTATTGTAAATAGTGCTGCAATGAACGTTGAGGTGCATGTGTCGTTTTGAATTATGGTTTTCTCTGGGTATATGCCCAGTAGTGGGATTGCTGGGTCATATGGTAATTCTATTTTTAGTTTTTTAAGGAACCTCCATACTGTTCTCCATAGTGACTGTATCAATTTACATTCCCACCAACAGTGCAAGAGGGTTCCCTTTTCTCCACATCCTCTCCAGCATTTGTTGTTTGTAGATTTTCTGATGATGCCCATTCTAACTGGTGTGAGGTGATACCTCATTGTAGTTTTGATTTGCATTTCTCTAATAATTAGTGATGTTGAGCAGCTTTTCATGTGCTTCTTGGCCATCTGTATGTCTTC
This sequence comes from Balaenoptera musculus, assembly GCF_009873245.2. Lineage (NCBI taxonomy): Eukaryota > Metazoa > Chordata > Mammalia > Artiodactyla > Balaenopteridae > Balaenoptera > Balaenoptera musculus. The sequence goes on from NC_045799.1 coordinate 41,359,061, forward strand.
TTTGGAGAGATGTCTATTTAGGTCTTCTGCCCATTTTTTGATTGGGTTGTTTGTTTTTTTAATATTGAGCTGCATGAGCTGTTTATATATTTTGGAGATTAATCCTTTGTCCATTGATTCATTTGCAAATATTTTCTCCCATTCTGAGGGTTGTCTTTTTGTCTTGTTTATAGTTTCCTTTGCTGTGCAAAAGCTTTTAAGTTTCATTAGGTCCCATTTGTTTATTTTTGTTTTTATTTCCATTACTCTAGGAGGTGGATCAAAAAAGATCTTGCTATGATTTATGTCAAAGAGTGTTCTGCCTCTGTTTTCCTCTACAAGTTTTATAGTGTCCAGTGTTACATTTAGGTCTTTAATCTATTTTGAGTTTATTTTTGTGTATGGTGTTAGGGATGTTCTAACTTCATTCTTTTACATGTAGCTGTCCAGTTTTCCCAGCACCACTTATTGAAGACACTGTCTTTTCTCCATTGTATATGCTTGCCTCCTCTGTCATAAATGAGTTGACCATAGGTGAGTGGGTTTATCTCTGGGCTTTCTATCTTGTTCCATTGATCTATATTTCTGTTTTTGTGCCAGTACCATATTGTCTAGATTACTGTAGCTTTTTAGTATAGACTGAAGTCAGGGAGTCTGATTCCTCCAGCTCCGTTTTTTGCCCTCAAGACCGCTGTGGCTATTAAGTGTGGTCTTTGGTGTCTCCCTACAAATTTTAAGATTTTTTGTTCTAGTTCTATAAAAAATGCCATTGGTAATTTGATAGGGATTGCATTGAATCTGTAGATTGCTTTGGGTAGTGTAGTCATTTTCACAATATTGATTCTTCCAATCCAAGAACATGGTATATCTCTCCATCTGTTGGTATCATCTTTAATTTCCTTCATCAGTGTCTTAAAGTTTTCTGCATACAGGTCTTTTGTCTCCCCAGGTAGGTTTATTCCTAGGTATTTTATTCTTTTTGTTGCAATGGTAAATGGAAGTGTTTCCTTCATTTCTCTTTCAGATTTTTCATCATTAGTGTACAGGAATGCAAGAGATTTCTGTGCATTAATTTTGTATCCTGCAACTTTACCAAATTCATTGATTAGCTCTAGTAGTTTTCTGGTAGCATCTTTAGGATTCTCTGTGTATAGTATCATGTCATCTGCAAACAGTGACAGTTTTACTTCTTCTTTTCCAATTTGTATTCCTTCTCTTTCTTTTTCTCCTCTGATTGCCATGGCTGGGACTTCCAAAACTATGTTGAATAATAGTGGTGAGAGTGGACATCCTTGTCTTGCTCCTGACCTTAGAGGAAATGCTTTCAGTTTTTCACCATTGAGAATGATGTTTGCTGTAGGTTTGTCATATATGACCTTTATTATGTTGAGGTAGGTTCCCTCTATGCCCAGTTTCTGGAGAGTTTTTATCATAAATTGGTGTTGAATTTTCTCAAAAGCTTTTTCTGCATCTATTGAGATGATCATATGGTTTTTGTTCTTCAATTTGTTATTGTGGTGTATCACATTGATTGATTTGCATACATTGAAGAAAGCTTGCATCCCTGGGATAAACCCCACCTGATCATGGTGTATGATCCTTTTAATGTGTTGTTGGATTCTGTTTGCTAGTATTTTGTTAAGGATTTCTGCATCTATATTCATCAGTGATATTGGTCTGTAATTTTCTTTTTTTGTAGTATCTTTGTCTGGTTTTGGTATCAGGGCGATGGCCTCATAGAGTGAGTTTGGGAGGGTTCCTTCCTCTGCAATTTTTTGGAAGAGTTTGAGAAAGGTGGCTGTTAGTTCTTCTCTAGATGTTTGATAGAATTCACCTGTGAAGCCATCTGGTCCTGGACTTTTGTTATTGGAAGATGTTTTATCACAGTCTTAATTTCATTACTTGTGATTGGTCTGTTCATATTTTCTATTTCTTCCTGGTTCAGACTTGTAAGGTTATACCTTTCTAAGAATTTGTCCATTTCTTCCAGGTTGTCCATTTTATTGGCATAGGGTTGCTTGTAGTAGTCTCTTAGGATGCTTTTTATTTTTATGGTGTCTGTTGTAACTTCTCCGTTTTCATTTCTAATTTTATTGATTTGAGTCCTCTCCCTCTTTTTCTTGATGAGTCTGGCTAATGGTTTATCAATTTTGTTTATCTTCTCAAAGAACCAGCTTTTAGTTTTATTGATCTTTGCTATTGTTTTCTTTGTTTCTATTTCATTTATTTCTGTTCTGATCTTTATGATTTCTTTCCTTCTGCTAACTTTGGGTTTCGTTTGTTCTTCTTCCTCTAGTTCCTTTAGGTGTAAGGTTAGATTGTTTATTTGAGATTTTTCTTGTTTCTTGTGGTAGGCTTTTATAGATATAAACTTCCCTCTTAGAACTGCTTTTGCCGCATCCCATAGGTTTCGGATTGCCATGTTTTCATTGTCATTTGTCTCTAGGTATTTTTTGATTTCCTCTTTGATTTCTTCAGTGATCTCTTGGTTATTTAGTAACGTATTGTTTAGCCTCCATGTGTTTGTGTTTTTATGGTTTTTTCCCTGTAATTGATTTCTAATCTCATAGCGTTGTGGTCAGAAAAGATGCTTGATATGATTTCAATTTTCTTAAATTCACTGAGGCTTGATTTGTGACCCAAGATGTGATCTATCCTGGAGAATGTTCCATGCGCAGTTGAGAAGAAAGTGTAATGTGCTGTTTTTGGATGCAATGTCCTATAAATATCAATTAAATCTATCTGGTCTATTGTGTCATTTAAAGCTTCTGTTTCCTTATTTATTTTCATTTTGGATGATCTGTCCATTGGTGTAAGTGAGGTGTTAAAGTCCCCCACTATTGTTGTGTTACTGTCAATTTCCTCTTTTATAGCTATTAGCTGTTGCCTTATGTATTGAGGTGCTCCTAGGTTGGGTGCATATATATTTATAATTGTTATATCTTCTTCTTGGATAGATCTCCTGATCATTATGTAGTGTCCTTCTTTGTCTCTTGTAATAGTCTTTATTTTAAAGTCTATTTTGTCTCATATGAGAATTCCTATTCCAGCTTTCTTTTGATTTCCATTTGCATAGAATATCTTTTTCCATCCCCTCAATTTCAGTCTGAATGTGTCCCTAGGTCTGAAGTGGGTCTCTTGTAGACAGCATATAAATGGGTCTTGTTTTTGTATCCATTCAGCAAGCCTGTGTCTTTTGGTTGGAGCATTTAATCCAGTCACATTTAAGGTAATTATCAATATGTATGTTCCTATTATCTTTTTCTTAATTGTTTTGGGTTTGTTTTTGTAGGTCCTTTTCTTCTTGTGTTTCCCACTTAGAGAAGTTCCTTTAGCATTTGTTGTAGAGCTGGTTTGGTGGTGCTGAATTCTCTTAGCTTTTGCTTGTCTGTAAAGCTTTTGATTTTTCCATGGAATCTGAATGAGATCCTTGCTGGGTAGAGTAATCTTGGTTGTAGTTTCTTCCCTTTCATCACTTTAAGTATATCATGCCACTCCCTTCTGGCTTGTAGAGTTTCTGCTGAGAAATCAGCTGTTAACCTTATGGGAGTTCCCTTGTATGTTCTTTGTCTTTTTTCCCCTGCTGCTTTCAATAATTTTTCTTTGTTTTTAATTTTTGCCAATTTGATTACTATGTGTCTCGGCGTGTTTCTCCTTGGGTTTATCCTGTATGGGACTTGCTGCGCTTCCTAGACTTGGGTGGTTATTTCCTTTCCCATGTTAGGGAAGTTTTCGACTATAATCTGTTCAAATATTTTCTCGGGTCCTTTCTCTCTCTCTTCTCCTTCTGGGACCCCTATAATGCAAATGTTGTTGCGTTTAATGTTGTCCCAGAGGTGTCTTAGGCTGTCTTCATTTCTTTTCATTCTTTTTTCTTTTTTCTGTTCTGCAACAGTGAATTCCACCATTCTGTCTTCCAGGTCACTTATCCCTTCTTCTGCTGTTGATTCCTTCTAGTGTAGTTTTCATTTCAGTTATTGTATTGTTCATCTCTGTTTGTTTGTTCTTTAATTCTTCTAGATCTTTGTTGAAGATTTCTTGCATCTTCTTGATCTTTGCCTCCATTCTTTTTCCAAGGTACTGGATCATCTTCACTGTCATTTTTCTGAATTCTTTTTCTGGAAGGTTGCCTATCTCCACTTCATTTAGTTGTTTTTCTGGAGTTTTATCTTGTTCCTTCATCTGGTATATAGCCCTCTGCCTTTTCATCTTGTTTGTCTTTCTTTGAATGTGGTTTTCGTTCCACAGGCTGCAGGATTGTAGTTCTTCTTGCTTCTGCTCTCTGCCCTTTGGTGGATGAGGCTATCTAAGAGGCTTGTGGAAGGTTCCTGATGGGAGGGACTGGTGGTGCGTAGAGCTTGCTGTTGCTTTGGTGGACAGATCTCAGTAAAACTTTAATCTGCTTGGCTGCTGATGGGTGTGGCTGGGTCCCCTCCCTGTTGGTTGTTTGGCCTGAGGTGACCCAACACTGGATCCTACCCGGGCTCTTTGGTGGGGCTAATGGCGGACTCTGGGAGGGCTCATGCCAAGGAATACTTCCCAGAACTTCTGCTGCCAGTGTCCTTGTCCTCGCGGTGAGACAGAGCCACCCCCCGCCTCTGCAGGAGACCCTCCAATACTAGCAGGTAGGTCTGGTTCAGTCTCTATGGGGTCTCTGCTCCTTCCCCTGGGTCCTGATGCACACACTACTTTGTGTGTGCCCTCCAAGAGTGGAGTCTCTGTTTCCCCCAGTCCTGTCGAAATCCTGCAGTCAAATCCCGCTAGCCTTCAAAGTCTGATCCTCTAGGAATTCCTCCTCCCGTTGCCGGACCCCCAAGTTGGGAAACCTGACGTGGGGCTCAGAACCCTCACTCCAGTGGGTAGACTTCTGTGGTATAAGTGTTCTCCAGTTTGTGAGTCACCCAGCAGTTATGGGGTTTGATTTTATTGTGATTTTTCCCCTCCTACCGTCTCATTGTGGCTTCTCCTCTGTCTTTGGATGTGGGGTATTTTTTTGGTGAGTTCCAGTGTCTTCCTGTCAATGATTGTTCAGCATTTAGTTGTGATTCCAGTTTTCTCGCAAGAGGGAGTGAGAGCATGCCCTTTTCCTCTGCCATCTTGAACCAATCTCCACCTTGGCTTGTTGATAGTAATTTAAGTCAGGCCTTTCTTTACATTGTATTTTTCTTATTATATCCCACATCATTTGTACAGTATTATAAATTCTTTTCCTTTAACTCTTGTTCCCTTTTATTTTTCTTTTCCTTTGTGCTTAGTCTAGTTTTCAGTTGCTCATAGGGGGCCACGTGCAGAGACCTTGCACCCAGCACTTCAGACCAGAGTTCTAGTGCACAAACAGCTGCGCCAACACCTCAGCTCTGAGGGACACAGTGCAGAAGCTCCACGAATGACACTGCAAGTCAGGATGGCGGCGGCAAGCCATGTGCAGAGTCTCTGCACCTGGCACTGTGATCTGAAGCCACCTCATAAGTCTTTATCAGTAACGTCATGTACATTGTTAGAACTGTCGTCAAATTTGGGAAAACTTCTTCAGGCCTCTTTTACGATGAGCTGCAAGATCTTAGGGCAGAGACTAATCTTAAATACTTTTGGAATTGATTATTCTCAGTAGCTAGCTTGTTACCATAACTGTTTCTTATTTTTGCTAATTTAAAAAATATATATGACCATGTGAGCACATTGCTAGGACCCCATCCAAGGCCTTCCAAGGGACTAGTGCAAATGAGGGCTCTTAAAGCTTAAGCTCCATTGTAAATTCATCTCGGATCTAATAGCATTATAATTTTCACGGAATCTTTCCCAACAGCATTGTATTCAATAGTCTAATGAGGCAGCATAACCCTTGACACTTAGATACAATGAGTCAGTTGAGGAAGAAGTCAGATTTTGAGTGATCCTTATGAGTTTTTTCAGTAAAGCACAGCTCAATTCTTATCTCTTGGTTTGACTGGCAGACAATGGCTTCTTTTAAGGTTGTTATGTTAATATCTTTTTATCTATTACAGGATTTAATTTATCCTTGATAGCTTGTAAAGAGACTAAATTCTCATGTAAGAGCATGAAAATATTTTTAAAGATGTTATCTTTTATGGTATGTCCTTTATAGTCCACTGACTGTATTAGTTGTGGGCATATAAAATATCAAGTCATTTTGCAGATAATATATAAATAAAACATACAGTGTGTCCAAGCCATCACCTTGTACAGAGCATCTTTAACATTTTAAAATGCTATTTCTAAACTTTGAAATGAAACATGTTACTTAAGAAAGATTTCAGAATAGATACATAGATCCCACTGCACTCTATATGGTTTTCTGTTAAATGTACCAAGATCTGCATTAAGCATACTGAGTTTCATTAAAGATGCTTGGGCTTCCCCCCTTTTCTGTGCCTCTTACTCCTTCTGTGTATACAAACCCAGCAACCTAATCAAGTCGCCTTTGATCAAATTTAATTTGGATTTTTCCCTAGTAATGCTGTCTGGTGGCAGATAAATAGAATTTAATTAAAATAAATATCCACAAGATTCAATCGAGCTTAATTATCTGATTTGACTTGGTAAAATTTGCCAGAAAGTCTAGACGTTATAAGATATACCTATACTTGACTTGGATAAAAGTTTACTAAAACAGAGCCCAGCATTTAGAAAAGGGAGAGGAGAAAAGAAATCCAGTTGTAAAAGCTATTTATACGTTTAGGTAGAATTCTAAATATGTGAAACATGTGCTGTTGAATTTGTACCCACAGTAAAAATTGGGTTGTTTCTTGTTTTTCTGTTCTATTACAACTGTAAAATGAAAGTGTGAAAAGCTAGGCAATCCACTTATTAAGTAGCAATTTAGATTGACAAGCTACTTTCTCAAATTTGATTTCTGGTTCACTTGACTAATGCTTCTCAGACTTTAAAGTGGACATGAATAATACAGAGATTTTGTGAAAATATAGATTCTGATTCAGTGAGTCCCAGTGATGCCCACACTGTTGGTCTGAGGTCCACACTTTGCGTAGCAAGGCCCCAGACAGTGAAGTGACAAGAGTTGATATGGGACAGTTGCCACCACTGTCACCACGATAATTGTACTGATAATGATATTTAAATAACACTACCTCTCAATTGTGGAGTGGTGTTAGATTATTTCCATTATCTCAGTTTGGTCTTCACATTATATAATGCCATGTGCTTTAGCTCAGCTTGATTGTCACTGTTTGTAAAGTTAGTTACATAAGAATATTTATATGAGTCTTTACCACTCCAGGCCAGTGTGAGCAGCAAAGTGTAGACAGATTTCTCTTTCAGAATGTGTTCTCCAAACCTCTTCACTTTCTCACTGAGGATTCATTCAACTGAGCATCTCCTTTGCTCATCCTGATATTTTCTGAGTCAGTCCCGTGAACCATTGTCCTTAGTCTGTGTCTTTATTCTGCAAGGCTGGTCATCTCATTGTCCTCCACACAGGCTAGTTTCATTCCTGATTCCAAATTCTGCACATGTAGTCCCTTGACTAAGAATGCTCATGTTTATATCTCCTGTCCTTCACGAAGTCTCCCTGAAAGCTCCCCCTGCACGCACAGGCTCTGAGTGGCCTGCTCACTTATCATCTGACAGAGCTGAGCAGGGTGAAGCCACTCGATAGCTGTCTGTTGGAATTGCATTGATGTATTCACGGAGCCGTTCTTTAGCTTCCTTATGTGCTACATTTTAAAGGAACCCAACATTGGTGCTCATTAACTCACAAAGGTATTTCTTTTAGACAATGGATCACGGAAATCTCTGTAGTTGAATTTGCTGAGATATGACAGTGGAACACTGCCTTAGCACACGCATGCTCGGATATACCACAAGTTCTAAATAAAACTCTGCATTAAAAGCCACAAAGTTAGTAGGTAATGAATGTGTAAAGTGAAAGTTTTGATTTAGAGAAAAGGAGGCAGTTAGACAATTAAATACTAATTTCAAGGAATTTTCACATAAGGTCAATAAAATTAAATATTAATAACTAACAGTTAGTACCTCTGTGGAGTTACTTAGTCTATAGGGAAATGTTCTATAGAATAGCCTCACGTGGAGGATATTTGTTAAAAAAGTCATATGATACATTTTTATTTTTTTTACCTGTTACGTAGAGATTTAGCACATGCAACAAGGTGACAGATATGCCCAAAGGATACTGCTGAGAAAAGTGGTTAAACCAAAGCAGGAGTCTGAGTGAAGTTCTGAACAAGGGTGAGACCAGGTGGCAGTTACACGATGGGCCATTTGCCAGCAGAAATTCTTGGATTGTTATTTTCTCTGATCGCCACGCTGGAGGGGGTTCTGGAGATGATGCAAAAGTCTAAAAACTTCCTGTGGGACTTCGTAGTAAGGAAAAAAAAAATGGAAAAAATGCAATCTGCATCCAGATTATGTGCTTGATTATGTAGAAAGATGGGTAAACCTTGGATCTTGGAATGTCACAGGCAGGGGATCTGAGATCCAATAAATTCCCTCCTTGACATCCAACCTGTAGGATTTTATTTTCTAACTACCCAGAGCACTTAGTGTCAGTGCGTGTTCACTATATTGATGTGCCTGCCTGTCTGGGTGAAATCGTTGTGGTTGGGAGGCACAGTGGTCCTCCAGACAGGGGGTTGCAACATAGCACTTGCTCTGGGGACGGTGCTTGCTCTGGGGACAGGGCTGGGTGGAAATCCCACTCACTATTCCACTCAATAGCAGTGTGACCTTAAACATGTTTCCAAACTCATCTGAGCCTTGGTTTATCTGTAAAATGGTGATAATAATAGTGCCCACCTCAAAGGTTTTATGAAAATTAAATGAGTAAAATGAAAGTTTTGATTTAGAGGAAAGAAGGCAGTTAGACAATTAAGTACTAATTTAAAGGAATATTCGGTAAGTCCAAGAGACTAAATAATAACTAACAATGAGCACTTCTACGTAGCACTATTTAAAAGGGCCTCAGTGCCTAACAAATTGTAAGCACTCTATAAATATTAACTGTCATCCTCATCCTCATCATGATTACTGTTGTGGATATAAGAAAAAGACAAGGGCTGCATCTGTAGAAATCATTTGACTTCTGTAAAGTGCTTATGTAAACAGTACCTGTGTCTGTGTGTGCTCAATAAATGCTAGTTGTTACTGTTAGAATTGCTATTATTTTTCTAGCGCTCACTCTCAGCTGACCTCTGGAGTATCCATCACAGTGAATATTGCAGAGAATGCATGCAGTAAATACTTGTACAATTAATTTTATATTTTAAGGCAACTATTAACTATTAACCCACTGGAGTGGTAATTTTCTGAGCGATTTTTCTTTGCTAAACCATTGATAACTTTATTTCTGCTGTTGAGACTTTTTTCATGGCCAAGAGTTTTTCTTCCATCTTTCCATTTGGAAAATGCCAGTGTCTTCTATTTTTCTAATGCACAGACTCAACTGCCCATTACTTGGTAGTTAGGTCTCTAAATATCATCTATGAGGCTGATCTACTTTAAACCTTAGATAACAGCCTCACATTTACAATAAAAGTCATCCTCAGTTTTCTAAAGTACTAAATAGGAGGAAATTTAGTAGAATGTTAAATCAGGAAAAGGTTCCTTGGAGGTGACTCTGTCCAACATCCTCCTTTTATTGACAAGGAGATATGACTTGTCCATCATCACCCAGCAGGTCAGAGACAAACCCAGGACAACAGTCCTACAGACCATACACTAAAATGTATGTTGCATAAATGTGCACGTCCGCATGCCCGTTAATTTCAGATGGTTGAAGAATACAAATTAAAGCTACTTAAGGCTCCTGAGAAAATGTAGTGGGAAGAGAAGTGATAGAACCCTAAAAAAAAATCTCACATATTGGCTGATGGCCTCCTAAATTGTACAGATTACTGGGCCATTTCTGAATATGCCCTCGGACAGTTAAAAAGGACCTCTCTTTAATCCTTGTCAAATGCAGGACCTGGTGTGTCATAAGTGCTTTCAACTTTTAGAGAGAAAGAACAAAAATTCATGCAAAAGAATTTATATAAGAGAGACTGAATCAGTGCTTTTTTTTTTTTTTTTTTTTTTTTTGATAAGCCACATTCTCCCTGGGATAATTCTACCCTCACTCCTCATCCCCTCGTATGGAGCAGGGTGGGAGGATTAGCAAGACACCGGTGCCTCATATATGGTGAGAGTGAGAGCTCTTTCCAAGCCTGAGTGCAGAAAGCAATGCTGAGCCTCCCTGCCTGTCACCCTGTTGGGACCCTGCTCTCTGTGATCTGGGGCCACTCTGTGTCTCTGTTTGCCTAATTGTGACTTGTGCCTTTGCCCTCTGGTTCTCACTGGCCCCTTTGATGCTTTCCAGCAAGTCTTCTCGAAGCAGCAGGACAGAGTGGGAAGGTAAGCAATCATTTCACATGAAAAGAGGGCAGCAAAATCCAGGTGGGGCTTCCTGCGGAGATGCTCCCTTCCAAGGCTGTGACCACCCAGCCTAAGCAAACACTGTGACTAGTGCCAGCAAATGGCAGTTACAGCCTGCAGCATCTCACTCCACCTTCTAAAATAAGTTTAACTTGACTATTTTTTTTTTTTAATCTTTTCCCTAGGTGTCTCCTTGGGATATCTAAGGGTTGAATTAGATTGTCTCCATCTCTAAGTATATGTCCATGCTAGAGGTTTTAGGTTTAGTTTTTGTTTTATTTGCTTCTCATGCTTATCAGTTCACCAGTTCACTATTTCTTTTTTCTTATGCAACTAAAGAACTTAACAAAGGGTTATGGTAGGAAATATGGTTTCTCTCAGGTGCTTTAAAGAAAGATACTTTAATTAAAGGAGTAGTCACTGAAATGTGGGCAGGTTGAGGAAACCGACACAAGATGTTGAGTCACTCAGAGACTAGCGATCGGTGGGAACTGTTCCTAACCCCCTCAGCCTAAAGGGGGTCAAGGGAAAGAGTGTTACTGGAACCGAGTGACAGCTAGAGCCGTGAAGGACAGGGCACCCAGCAGAGCTGTTGTCCTAGAACTGTGGTTCTCAATCTTGTCTCCTTATTGGAATCACCAGGGGAAATTTAAACATACTAGCACCTGGGTCCCAGCCTCAGAGATTCTGATTTCATTGATCTTTCATTGATCTTTGGTGTGGGTATCAGGATTTTTAAAGCTGTTCAAGTAATTGTAATGTACAGCCAAGTTAGAGAAACACAGTCATAGAGGGACCCAGCCACTGACTGAGGTACAGCGCCAGAGCTGTGTGAACAGGGAAGAAATACCTGGTCTCTCTCCTCCCACCCTCTGACATCCAGCTGATGCCTCCAGTCAGAAGCCAGACAGCAAGGTAGGTCAGGGGATGCAGTCAGCCTGGTTCAGCCTTCTGTAGCCCACGTGGTAGGGAAAGATGTAGAATAACCAGCTCAGAGCTTACAAGGAAACCCAACAGACAGCCTCTGCCTCTTCCCCCCAAAGAAATTAGAAATGACAAATTCACACTTTCCCTAATAAGGTGGGCTCACTCATGCTGTTTTGGTATTGAGCTGGGCATCCTTCTGGTGTAAAGGCCTTCTAAAGGGCTAACTCCATCTGGTACCTCTTTCAGTGTTCCTCTGGATATTAGTGACTCTCCTGCTGCTGGCCAAGCAGGACTCTAAGGTCTATTGGGATGCAGATATGCATATCTGCACATTTTGCTATTGCAACCCCAAGTGCTGGTGGGAGCCATGAAGTGCAGAGTTCCAAAGTGAAATGAGACATCAGAGATATCTTTTGGGGGGAAGATGAGACCAGAGCAATGAGTCCCACCTGGGTTGGTCCTTGCCATCTGTGTGACAGGTGGCCCAGTCCTTCCTCGTGGGTACAGAATTGTAGGAGAAGGTGGCAGGAGGGAGGGAGGGATTTTGGGTAATTAGCTTCACGTTTCCTTGTGAGAACCAAACCTGGACTTAAATAACAGTACACAAATACTTTCTCACAAGTACTGGATCAGGTACATGCCATTCTCCCTCCTTTCCTAGGGAAGATGGGCAGTGACTACATGTTTAGGTTCAACCGTGGATGAAGCCACACCCTATTCCTGATAAGCACAAAATATTCACTGGCCACTCTCTCCAAGGGTTGGCTTCAAATGAGACATCAGTGAAGCAGAAGTAAACTGCCCACAGCTTCTTTACCAGTTTCTTCTGCCTTAAGCCTCACATTACACTGGACTCCTTAGGAAGAAAAACAGGATCCCTGATGGGCAGCAGTGTGCTTGTCCTAACTGGTGCCAGTGCACATATCTGTGGGCTCATTACACAAGCTGTGCTTACACCTGGGGGCATATTTCACATTGTGGGTGCCCTGTACTTCTGATTTCCTCCCAAATCATACTGACAAAGGCCACTTAACAATGTCTTTATAAACTTCAAGGGGGTGCAGAAGGATTAAAGTAATGATTTTTACAGGTGTTGTGAAGGTGACTATTTTATACCAAATGCTTCTTGCTGAAAATTTTAACTTTAACATATGCCATTGCAAATACAATTGACCAGTTATAACAATGTAAAAGCATATTAAACATGAGGTGAGAGGCTAGGGGTGGGAGTAGATATTCCTGGAAAAACATCAATTAGGTAAACATAAATTTCCAGATTGAGAAGAAGAAAAAAGACAGGTCTAGCTTAATATTGTGCTGGCCAAAAAGTTCGTTCTGGGTTTTCCATACGATGTTAAAAACCTGAACGAACTTTTTGGCCAACCCAGTATAACGTTTATAACATTTATGGAGCACTTAACATTTGTCAGACACTATTGCTAAAAGCTTTACATCCATTTTATTCTCACAACAACCCTATCAAATAGGAACTATTGTTATCCCCATATTGGATGAAAAAAACAGAGCTCCAAGAGTTTAAGAAACTTGCCCAAGGTTGTGTAACTAGAAAGTGGAGAGCCAGGATTCAGACCCTGGTTCATCTGCCTTCAAACCCCAAGCTCATTTTTCTACTGGTAAACTCAACTGAGTCATTGGTTTAAAGTGCCATTTACCATATTCTCCCCCAGGAATCTGTATTTTTAACAAGTTCCTAAGTGATTTTTATGGTCAGGAGAGGTTGGGCCATAGTACACTGTTACTCTGTTTCTTGAGTATATGTGATTTCTTTCCTTTTTCTTAGGCTTCCATTTTCCAAAATATGAATGAGAATACTCTTTTTTGGGTGTTCTACCAAAAATTTTTTTTAAGTTTTATTGTCAGATGTCTCATAAATACTAAATATGATGCCAGTTTCTTGGTGATTAAGACGTGATTGTTAGTATATCAAAGAAGCAAAAACACTTTTTCCAAATAACAGAGAACCTTTTTTTAAAATAACATCCACATGTGGGCATTCAGTGTACCCTTTAGGGAAGGCAGTCCTGGATACATGCACTCACAAACCCTATGATACTTTTATATGGATTTATTGAACAGTTATTTCTTTTTATACTGTAAAACTTTAATTTTAAGATTTTAATGTTTTTACATTTTGAACATATATGGCAATTCTATCTAATGCTAGACTCTTAAGCTTTACTCTCTGTAACAAGATGTTAGAAAGTTCTAGATAACTACTACGGTGTAAACAGACTACTCTTCCCTAGAGAGAGGTAATGGGTGTTGAACCCTGGGACCCTGTCTTTAGAATAAAAAGACTGAGCTAAACACTGGAGAACGTGTCAGCTGGAGCAATTGCAATGCTACAAAAGATACCTGGGAAAACAGTGGTTCTGAAGGTCCTCTTCTAATGGATATTTGGATATAAAATCCCAGTTTGCTTTTCAAAAATAGTATGTTGAGGTTTCTAGACCTGTGCTACCAAGATTGATTTAAGTCTTACAATTTCCCTAAGAGAATGTTAGGACTAGGACACAAGGACTTTATCACAAGGACTAAATCACACACTTTATCACACACTAAATCACAAGGACTTTAGGGTATACAGGAGTTAACCGATGCTTTTGGTTGATGTTGAATTTCATGGTGACTCCAGAGTCACATAATGAGAGAGGTTTTGACCTTGACAAATCCCTTCATATAGATCTAGGCATAAATGATGGTCCTGGGCCTGTTGGATGGGCACCCATTCTTATCCTCTCCTGTAATGTTCTGTATCACCGGGGAGCAGCACCCTGCAGGCTGCGTTCCCCAGCCTCCCATGTCTGACTGCCACCTGGGTTTGGTCGGTGGAAGGCATTGTCACGAGATTAGAGGACTGCGGGAAGGAGGAGCCGGGGGTTGAGTTCCCCTTTGCTCTGTGCCATGGCGACCTCTCTGTCCTATCTCCTGCCAGAGAAACCTGCTGGAGTGACAACTTCCTCCGTGGTCCTGGGCTCTGGCGTCACTACCTCTCCTCTGTGTCCTTTATTGTTTCCTGCTTTTGGCAATCCCTAGGTTGCCTTGGTGTTTCTTATTTGGCTTTTTAGCTTTCCTGTCACCTTTGAAACAAATTCCCTGAATTAAATTGCCTTCACTTGAGTTACTCATTGGTTTGTGTGCTCTTGGTTGGACCCAGACAAAGTTTCCATTTAAATATCAAGTTTGCTGGAGTTAGTTCTTCTAGTGGAAAAATGGGCACAGTCAACTCCACAAGTTGCCGGATTTTCAGAATTTATTGTTTCCACAAATACTTGTTTCAAATCTTGTCTTTTAATGCCATTCATTATTTAAAATTTAATTACTACTAATAATACTGCAGTCATTAATAAATGAGACTTTATACATATTATATAGCAAATTTAACCAAGTTGGAGGTGATTAACACATTACCCTGTGCTCAGTTCAGCTCTTTTTTCATGCTCGCCTGAAAAAGAGCTTCTTTTGCCAACTCTATTTAATTGAAGATTATCTTGTGATGATAAAGCAAGCCCAGGTCTAGCCTAGATTTATATGGCATTGCTTTTTCTTAAAACTCTAAGTGATTTGTAGCAAGTTCTCAAAAGTATGTGCTTACAACTTTCATTTCTAAGGATCTGGAAAACAGCCATAATTCTTTTCTTTTAAATTTCAATCCTTCTTAGGGTTTGTATAGAGGTCAAGTCCCAAAAATAACTCCATGATGTCTGGTTCTTCTTTGATGTAGTTTGATTAATCTTTGTACAGAATTCCTGGCAAATAATAGGCACAAAATAACTATATATCAAATGCATGAATGAATGAACACAGGAACTCTTCAAAATATTTCTCTCTCATATCCATAGATATTATTAGCTATTTTTAAATGGACTCACAATTAACGAGGAAAAGCTTAAGTTATCTTTCTACAAGGTGGATTTAGCTGGACGCGTCTTGGTTTGAAATGCAAGCAACCAACTGCATACCGTAGGAGCCATCAGAGCAGAATTCAGATGCTGACAGAAAAGATTAATGAACCACCTTTCCTTAATTGATAGCATCCGAAGTGTACTCCCCTCAGCCTTTTGTCTGTCAGTTGGCAGGGGATCCAGCAGGTAGACACACTTCATTGCTTGCTGAAATTAAAGAACAGGTAATTTAATCTTCTCATTGCTTTAGACCATGATTTTTTAAAGTTGCATTTGAAACAACAGAACAATTTCTGGGTGAGTAGGTCTTCTTGGTGATTCATAATTTAGTAGATGACATGTTCAAATTTATTAAATTGACCTGAGCATAAAATCGTCCAAGAGAACAACAATTAATCTGTAACACTGTAGATGTATTCTTTTAATAACAATACAATCCCCACTAGTATTATATATTTGGCTATTTTTTAAAGATGGTAGGTAAAGAGTGAGCTTTTCAGTATTTGTGATGTACACTTGTATGAGTAACAATTCTGGTTTCCTGAATGTGGGTAGGAAGGCGTACCTAAATGTTTATCTAGAGAGTAAGCAATTTTTCACATAGAATATATGTTGGATAGATACGAATTTGCTTTAGTTTACGGTATTAATGCAACCTTGTCAAGAACAAATCTGAAAAGTAGTTAAATCAAAGATGTTTGATTTTAAAGAATAAATGTAGCATCTCTCAAACTATATTATCTTTGTCTAAGAATATTTTTTTCTCCTGACTGTAATTTCAGGGCTCTGTGATGTGGAAACTGTCAATGTATATAATTGAGAGCAATCTGACTTTGATTATTGTGTGTGTTCTTGAAAGATGGTGTTTAGGTGGCCCCACTGGATACTTTTCTAAGCTCCATTCTACTCATAAATAAATACTGACTGAGGCACAATTTTGATCGCTGCCTTGTAAATAGTTGGAATGAGGATGCGATATTATCTTCTTATGGAGGGGCCCCCTTTTTATCTGGGTCTGTTACATAGAAGATATACTCACTGTAGGTTTTAAGTCTTGATTCTGGAAATGTAGGTGCTTGTAAACTGATACTTCTGTTTCTGGCTAAGGAACTGAAAATACGCCAGATGACATTCTCTGTGAAGTGCAAATGATGTTTCAGTTGAATCTTTTCTTCTAGTACATTTGGAAAGTGAGTTTTATGCCTGTGGAAGAACCTGGATTCTAATAAATGGGATTCTTAGCCACAGGAAAGTTGTTATAGGTGGCGAGGTTCCTATTTCTGCTTGGATCTCTATTCAACAGATTACCTCACAGCTTAACCCTGAACCAGCCTACTATCTTCATCTTTCATGTTGATTTCTTCCATCTATTCTTTTCCCATTACTTCCAGAGGTGACTCCATTTTTAGGAAATATTGTATATTCTGGATGTCTCCAAGTCCTTTCAGATTTTGAGGCCAACATTTTCCTTTCTAGCCAAATAAAATGGCTTAAGCCTCCACTCGGTACATTTTGGGAGGTCCAGTGCTGTACTTAACATTTCCAATGTGTCCAAAAAGCCTGATGTTGTGGTGGCACATTTCACTCCAAATCCCTGCTCATGGGCTCATCTCTCATGGCTGCTGGCCATTTTCTGCCTTGTCTTGGCCATCAGTGCTTTAAGACACCACTAACTAAGGCCACTCACAGTTGATTTTTCCTTAAAGTTAGGCCATGGAAAGAAAGGTAGTAGCAGTGGAGAGGGAGATAGAGTGCAGGATCTGGTTGCTGTAATCGAAACATAGAACAACACATTCAACTTAAATGTAAACAGCACTGTTCCCAGAAATGCATTAGCCATTCTCTGCCCCAAGGACATTTTCAATGACATATCTTAGGTCCCCCAACTCTGCCATGTTGAGAGGGTCCATCTCTCTCCCCTATCTCTTATTCCAGAGTTCCAGTGTCATATCGTGAGCTACTACAATAACCAAATCCTTACTATTTTATTATGCAGAAGACTTGAAATCTCAAACCCTACTCCAGCCTATGGTCTGGGACCCAAGTTGGCATATCCAGGGGAAAAAAACATCATTAAGGTGTTTTCCCAAATGCAAGGGTCTCCACTCTTACACATACAAAGATCCATCAGAAAATTCAAAATTTCTGTGTTTTCTTTTAAACATATCATTGATCACATTCTTAAAGTTCCTCCACTGCTTGGCATAGTAAACACCACGGCTACAAGGCAGTATGCTGCAGGTGTAGAGATGTCAGGGATAGATACAGGACTGTGCTTTATGTATTGCCCCATTGAACTGTAGATGCAAAGAGATGAGGGCGCCTGGATTTCTTTGCATATGTCTCCCTGGATTCTTGCTCAAATACTATCATTGATACAGAACCAGCTGTGTAATTTGCAGGGCCCAGTGCAAAATGAAAATGTGGGCCCCTTGTTCAAAAGTTATCCAGAACTTCAAGAAGGCAACAGAAGAGCCTTAAAGCATGTGTGGGCCCTTCTAAGCACAGAGTCCTGAGCTGCACAGGTCACACCCCCAAGAAGCCTGTCCTGTATTGATGGTTGTTGTTGACAGTAAGATTTTAATAATAAGGAATTTGTGTAGTCTAAGGTCCATTTACTGTCAGCTTTGGAGGGGATATGTGTTAGGGCTGGGAAAATACCTTGAATGGCAATAACCAAGGATCAGTTGCCTTGAGAAGTAGAGATTACATTGTATCCCTCAGAGTTTCATTAGAGAAACAGGAACCCTTCTGGGTGTTTTGAGCTGGAAGGGATTTCATACATCAAATTAGGTGTTTCTAAAACTATTGGAAGGGTTGGAAAATCAAAGCTTAGGGAAAGGGACCATTAGCTTTCAGAGACTCCAGAAGGTGTATGTAGGAACTCCCACAAAATCGCTAGTGACAGCCAAGCTGCTTGCAACACTATGGAGAATGATTTTCACCAAAGCGGTGCCTGCCTATCACTGCAGAGGGGCAATGGGCTGAGTCAACCTGTCTTCTTCTTTCTGTATGTTGTATCTTCTTATTGATGAAATTTTAAATGGTAATTTAAAATGGTACAAAGCCGTTCCAGGGGATCTGACTGCTACAGCCGGTATAGAAAGCAAACTCTTTCTCAACAAGAGAGAACATTTGAAGAAATTGGATTCTGCATCATTGCTAAAGTAGTATCTGACATTTATATAAGTTTCTAAAATATAGAGAGCATCCATTATTAAATACTGGACGCTATGTAATAAATGCTAGCATCTCAGTAACTAATACAATAGAATTTTATGTCTGGTTCACATCAGACTAAATAGCAGTTATTAACTAAATAGCAGTTAGGGAGGTGGTGTAACTGTGACATGCAGCCATTCAGGAACCGAGCTTGATGGAAGCTCTGCTCTCTTCAACACATGGCTTCCAGAGTCGTGGGCATTGACATCTAGCTGGCAGAAAGGGGAAGAGAGAGAATGCAGTATTTCATGACAGGTTTTTATGGGCCAGGCCTGAGAGTACACTTAACACTTTCTCTCACAATCCATTAACCAGATCTTAGTCACATGGCCACTCCTAACTGCAGAGGATGCTGGGAAAACTAGCTGTGTGCTCAGGAGGAAAAGGAAATAGGTAAGGCATTTAGATGGATGAGAAATAGCTAGACAGTTCATTTCACATGATGTGTAATAGGGACCCAGGTTCCCTGTCCACCATTTCAGCAACCAGAGTCATCACTCACAAGGGGAAAATGGCTAGTGATGTATGTAGTTTTGGGTGCATTACTAAGCCTCTTTTTTTCTCAGTTTCTACATCTGTAAAATGGGCATAATAAGTGCATCTCATTGAATTGGTGTAAGGATTTCATGGGATAGTACAAGTAAAGTGGCTTAATGTAGTGCCTGGCAATTAACAAACACTCCATGAATATTAGCTATTATTATTGTCACTATGATTTTAAGAAAGAGTATCGTATCTGGAAACAAGTTAATATGTAAAATGTGCTCAGCACATGCATGGCACATAGTAAAAGCTTAGTAAATATGTTATCATTATCTTAAATTACTGAGTCACCCTGGTGTTATACTTAAATTTATTATGTCCTTCCACTCATAAGAACCCCTCTGATTTCTTTATTTTCTCTTTTCAGATTAATTTTTGGAATATGATCTGTATGTGACTGTAGTCACATGGGTCAATCAGATTCACTTTTGCTAGATCTAGTCTGATCTTTGGTGATCTGTATAGGCCTTTATAAATTGCTTCTTATTTGTTTATTGAAAATTGAAAATAAAATCGAGTACTTTATATTAAAATGATGGGATTTGAAATGGAAAGTGCCATAAATGCATTATCAATATGTAAAGAAAGTGATTGTGTTCTATTAATTTATTCAGGAAAGTATAGTAAGCGTCGATTGATGTTGTTGCTTTAATTGATAAGAACTATTTTAAATATGTGTGCAATTGATTCAACTCTAATTTGTTTAGAAACTTCTGGATTTGAAAACAATCTGTTAAATGTAAAGGCGATTATTAGGCTGGATAGCAATATTACCTTGAGCTCACCTGTCACTGATTGGGTGGATACGTTTCTACACATCTTTACAAACATACCTAGAACTGTAATTTTGCAAAGGCCATTCAGAAAAGAGAATCACTGTGCAAGGTAAAATAGTAGAGAATAGTCTAGGCATGGTGCTTTTGGCTTGCCTCACAGCTAAATGTGTATAAGCATTGCTATTTGACATTCCTTCATTTGAAGAGGGGGAGAAAGAGTACATCTTTAAACTCTACAAATATTGCTTGGTCCTTATGGCATTTGTAGTCAAAGGCAGGATTTGAGACATTGCATAAGATTAATCAGCAATGCTACATCATTGAAAGACTGAATTGGTCACGTCAAAGCATCACTGCGTGGGGCACATTCATATGTTTTTCTTTTTGTGAGGGAGTCTCCGCCCTCTCTTGTGTATGTTGTTTGATGTCAGATGCCTTTAAAGAAAAGCTACAAGCATTATTAGTTGTTTGGTGAGAAATAATAAATGCTATGTAGAGAAACATTATGAGATAAAGACAGACTCAGGATTGCGGACCACTAGCATACACCATGAACCCGTATAGTTTGCCTACATTTATTAAAATAAATGATCAAAGCACTTAAAATTGTCAAAAGAACATTTTCAGTTATACCTCATAATTTGTTTGACTAATGCTTTTATTTTTTAAACAGTTGTTTGGCCAAAGTGAAAATACCATGTATCCTTGTTATTAACCAGCATAATTTTAATTTGGTTTTCAAGGCCCTCCATGGGTTAAACTCAACCTGCCCTTCTAGACTCAAATTCTATTCTTTCATTCCGAAAGCTCCCTCTAGACTGGGCTGCTTTTGTTACGTAGTCCATGCTTTCTCACCTCCAACTCTTTGCCCTAATACCTATTCTCCTACTTGGAGAACCCTTTATGTTCACCATATCCTACCTTCATCAAATGACCCCTCATATATACTTTTATATGCTTCAGCCAGATGTTATCTTTCTCTCTGATTTTCACATGGCACTCTTCTGTGGATTTCCTCTTACTTAACAGCTCTGTTGTACTGAGCTCCATATTTTTTATCTTTATTCACATGCAATGCATGCCATAAAACCTTGCACACAGTCAATTCCCAGCAAATAGGTATTGAATAAGTCAATAAATGCATGAATGCTATCATTCTGCATTTACTAATAAACCATTCTGATTAATGTTTAATTTTACAGAAAAATATGTTACTCGTTAACTATATTTAACATATATTACCTGTATACTTAGTGAATATGACCTTTGAGCTAACATAAGGAAAAATATTCTTCCAAGATAATATTAACTTGACTTATCTTTTAGAATGTTCAGATTGGTTCACTCACATTGACATTAACCAGTTCTGAAATTCAGACATAGCATGTGCACATATAGATTTGACATTTGAGGGCAACTTACTTTTTTCCAATTAAATAATGGAAGAGAAAAATAATGACTCAGAGGAGAACAGAGAGGCTATCGGGGTGAAATACTATAATAATGTAGCTAAACCTGACTGAGAAAAGGTGAGAAATAAGCCTGCTTTGTTAGTCCTTTCATGGAGCAATGACTCAGCACTGTTAGTGAACACGATGAGTTTACATTATTCTTTCATCACAGACTGTTGGGTTAATTGTGGTATATACAGAGTATAGTGGATTCAGAAGACGATTGGTTATTGTGCTTTTCTATTTTTTTTAAAGCAAGTTAGTGCCTTAAAAGCGCACAGAATCCTGGATTCTTGTGAAATCTGATGATGAAAAACAAACTGAAAATAATTTTAAATATATGTGGGTCTGCAAATAGACAGAGGTTCTTGAAAGTCATTTTTAATTTCCTTCAAAGCCTGAGAGTCTGTGTATGTGTCTCGTAAGTGAGTTTTAAAAAAATCTTAGTGGGAACTCAATTTGTGAAAATCCAACCACTGTCTCTTTTTGGCCTCTGGAGAGAGGAGCATACATTGTATTTTTGTTTGGAATGACAAATACACAAACTATGTGTCGACTGGTGGGAAGCAGGCCGAAGGATTTCTGCAGACTGTAGCATGCCCAACTCTGACTTGAGAAACAGGATCAGTTTTCTTTCAGTGTTGTGACCAGATCTGGGAAAGAGAATTTGTATCATGAAGGAGCGATATCGCATCATATCGAGTGATATGATGATCATGTCGTCATCATAAGAAGAAAATCTATGTCTTACCACAGCCCCAGGTTGTGGGTGGAGGGATGTGGAAGCCGAGCTGGTGGCATCACTGCCAAGGCAGCCTTGGATTACCTCATCTGCTACAAAATTATTTTCACCTTCTGCTGTTTTTCCTGTGATAATTCAAAGAACTGTGTTTGTTTTCCCATTTTTCACATCGTCAACTTCCACGGACACAGGAGTGGAGCAGAGTTAAAGCCAGGATTAGAGCGATCACTGAACACTGATTTGAATGTAAAAATCTATGGCCATTTGAAAGGGAAACTTTCAAGGGCCCATGTAATAAATCCCTGGGGAATTTGAAAGCGATGAGCTCTACCTAATCGCATCTGACATAACTAAAACACATGGACCTCTGCGAAGAGGGTGAGGGCAGGTCGCTGAAACCCTCTGCTCAGCATTATTGAAGGTTCAGAATAGTTCATGCATTCCGTTAATCTAAAGCTACGTGGTTAAAGCATCTCTTTGCCTCCTTCATCCTGCCTCCAATGGGCAACGATGAGAAGCCACAATTACTAAGTTTTATTTTCAGAGATTTTTATAGACAAACTGAAAAGAACTGGTGGAACCATCCAACCGATGCCTTGAAACGCCTGGCATTGTATTGTATCTGAACTTGGCCTCAGAAAACAAATGCAACTCCTACCACAACGGGGATGAGTTTCCTGGGCCAGAGTGGTCTCCCGTTGCTGGGAGCTACCGCCGCCCAGCGTGGGCAGCTGTAATCACAATGCCCCTGTCCCTGCCTGGGTGGTCCTGGAGGCCTGGAAATCTGTGTGACTCCTCAGGACCTTTGTCACAAGCCTACGTAATGTCTGTGTGTGAGTTCTTGCAAGTAAATCCCCCAGCTAGGGCCTAGGTCACCTGCCCTGGGCAGGGAAGGGGTGCAACACACATTGCCTCTAATGATTCTTTATAAGGAATAAAAGGCTATTACAATGGAAAGGAAAATATTAACCCGTGCTAGGCCCTTGTCGGTAGAATCTGCTCCTACTCTCCTCCTGCTGGAATTGTAGAGCCATTGCCTTTGGAACCAGTCAGCCTGGATGCTTTTATAAATCCCCTTCTTCTCATGGGCAAGGCCAGACTAGCTATCAAGCTCTGGAACTCTAAGCTCTGAGCTGTGAGCCCTACCATCTCTTGAGCTTCAAGCTTAGGGACTCTGCTAGAACAAGCCTTGGTCTTTAGGTTTAAGAAACAAAAGTAAAAGCTGGTGAATCTTCTCACCGACAAAGCACTTAACCTCTCTGCGCCTCAGTCTCCTCATTTATAAAATAAGACTCACTGTTCTTATCTCAAGGTTTATTGCTGGGAATTGAATGAGGTAAGCCATAAATTTCCTAGCCCGGCACCCCACGCACAGCCTCTTTGGGAACAGGCAGGGGTAGCTCTCACGCTGTTCTGTTTGGGAAATGAGGCAACGAGAAGTCAGAGCATATTTTTACTCAGTTTCTGTGCTGACAGGCTTTGGAATTGCCTCAAGCTTGTCCACACTCTGGAGTGATGTTATTAGCACACTGGCCTGCATCTTGAGTTTGAGAGCTGTGGGACATTCTTCAGGAGTACTAGCTGAGACCTACCTGCCCCCCTTCTCCTGCAGCCAGGGCCCTGTACGTCTAAGTCAATGAAGTGAATGAGGGAAGCTCCTAGGAATTCTGTTCCAGTTCAGGTCCCCATTGCTTAGGTTTGCCTCTTCCCTGGCCAATACCTCCTTCTGTATTCTAAGGAGTCGAACTTACATTTGAATAGTGCTTATACGTGCCATGCTTTACACGTGTTAGCTCATTTAATCCTCCGAACAGTCCTAAAAGGTAGGCACTCTTAGTATCTCTATTCCTAGAGGAGGAAATTGAGGCACAGAAAGATTAAGTGGTTTGTCCAAAGCCCTAGAAGGCGCCATCGTTTCTAAGTGGCAAGGTGAGGATTCAAGCTGAGGCAGGCTTGCTCCTTCGTGAGCCCACCAACTGAGAGATGATGCCATGCTGCCAGGCTTATGTCTCACTTCTGGCTTGTTACTGACTTTCCAGACCTTAGCCAGTCATTAACATATGGCGGGCACTCTGTTAAATACTTAATGAGTGAATACATGAGTGAGTGATGCTTTCATAACTGTCCCAGACCATGTTGTCTCATCAAAACCTTTTTTTTTTTTTTACTTTTTATCTTCTGGTGTTTGGAATTTTCACTTCCTTATTTTACTAGGTTATCTTTGTCTTTATAAGTGTCATCTTTTTTTTTTTTTTTAACATCTTTATTGGAGTATAGTTGCTTTACAATGGTGTGTTAGTTTCTGCTGTAAAACAAAGCGAATCAGCTATACATATACATACATCCCCATATCTCCTTCCTCTTGCGTCTCCCTCCCACCCTCCCTATCCCACTCCTCTAGGTGGACACAGAGCACCGAGCTGATCTCCCAATAGGTGTCATCTTTCAACCATTATTTTGAAAGATGATTTCCTGAAGGGAAGAACCATGTTTTATGGCTGTTATATAACCTCCACAAGAATAGCTGAATAGATGGGAAGCCTCCGCATAGCACAGGGAGATCAGCTCGGTGCTTTGTGACCAGCTAGAGGAGTGGGATAGGGAGGGTTGGGGGGAGACGCAAGAGGGAGAGGATATGGGGATATATGTATATGTATAGCTGATTCACTTTGTTATAAAGCAGCAACTAACACAACAATGTAAAGCAATTATACTCCAATAAAGATGTTAAAAAAAAAAGAATAGCTGAATAATCAACTTATGACACATGTGAACCTCTAAAATAACTTTCTAAATAGATTGGAAACTTGGGGTGTTGACAGGCATAAGATTTACTCCCCTTCACAATCCATCCCTTTTCTTTGCTCCCTCCCACAGAATGCTATTTGGTTGAATAGTTTAAAGATTAAAAGACAATATGGCAAACATTTAAAGTTAAAACAGATCAATAAAATCACCCTAAAAAACCAGAAAGGCATTCAGACTCTTAAATAGAACAGATCAAAGTATTAGGGCAATAATTCTGTCTCTAAGATTTCAGGTCACTAAAGGAAACATGTTGGATTGCATTAGCTCCATTTTCTTAAGAAAAAAATAGCATTTAAAATTCCTCTCTGAAGATAAAATTGCTCTTGGAGCTATATTCAAGTTAGAATCAATTATGTAGACCTTATGTAATAGACGTAGGAAATAATACCATCAACTACAGAATTATAGAAGACACCAACATGCCCTCTTTAGTAGGTCATAAAAATGGTGAGAATGGCCACATTTTTCTGAGGAGGTATTTGGAATTTGCCTTCGCCAAACAGCGGCCACATCATATTCTGAGTCATGGTTAATGATGGCAGTACTGCTTCTTTTTCCTTTGAACCACTTACCTATTCATTGACTAACATGTTTTAAATACCACAGAGGAGTTAGACTCTCTATTGTGTCTTTGGGTGGAAAAATGTACAGCAACCCATTTCCTAAAAAGACTGTAATTACATTTAAGAAATGCTAGTAATTAACAGCCTGAATGAATAAGTCTAAGTTCGTTTCATGAAAAACCAAGAGACATACCTAACCTTTCTTAAGCTCCAGGGCACGTATATAAGTTGAACATTATGTCTGCAATGAGGGTGTGTTTTCTTCCTTTTCAATGAGGAGGGTAATTAGGATGATAATAGAAATGATACTTGAGTTTATAGAGCCCTTGGCTGAGGTTTACTGAGGTGGTTTCTGGCTCTGTGGTAAGCATGTCGGACTGATGTCAGAGTTTAGAAGGCACCGAGTTTTTCATGCCTTTTTCCCTCTGGGCTTCCTCTTCCTCTAATAAGACTGGTTTAATCCCATCCACATTCCAGCTCTAAATCCCAGTGCTTAAAAATGAACTGTCTGTATCTGACTAACTTAAAAAAAAAAAAAGAAGAAGTAGCTCAAATGAAAGCTCTCCTTTCCCATCTGGTTGCATCTGTCACATACATGTACTGGCCCCTGACATGAAGCTCTGATATTGATCTGGAGCCTTATCGATCTCCAAATTAATATAGGGACGGTGCCCACCGATAACTTAGACAGTTCCAGAGGTGCTCACTTAATCTTCTTTTGTTCACTCACACAATGAAAAGAATGTCTGTACCAGAATAACTATTAAAGGGTTCCAATACGCCCTGCCCCAAGCTGAACTTTGCAATCTGATGAAATATTTTTTAAGCAAGCTTCTGGTTTCGTTATATTAATTTGAGATTGGATTTCCTCCAGTGGTTCAAACGAAATGATAGTGTGATCTTGAAGTATTTAATATACTCCATTTCCTCCCTGGTTAATTTGGATCGGAATTAACTCCTTCCAAGTTCATCCCAAAGTACTAGTGTACCCCATACTATCAGGCACTCTACTTTCCTGCGACATTCCACCAAGTAGGAATACTTGAGGGACCGAGATTGCTTAACCCTGTCTGGTTGCCTTCAGATAAATCATGACAATTTCTCTTCTCATTGTCTCTCTCTCTGTGATTATTTATGGCTGTGTAACAAAGCACCCGGAAAGTTATTAGCTTAAGACAATATCAATTATTTTTTTTGCTCATGAATTTATAACTTGGGCAGGGCTCCTCAGGAAAAGCTTGCCTCTGTTCCACACGGTGTCAGCTGGTGCGGCTCAGCGGGGCCGGAGGACATTTGACATTTGGTGTCAGCTCCAAATGTCTCGCTAGCACATCTGACCGGTTGGTGCGGGTGTGGCCTGGCAGTTCATCTGGGTTACCATCTGGGAACTTGGTTCCTTAGATCCAAGACACCAGGTCGGGAAGCTGCCAGTTTCTTCCAGTCTGGTACAGCGTCATTTCTGTCACATCTGGTTGGCCAAAGACATCACAGATTCTTCCCAGAGTCAAGGGGAGGTGACATAGAACCCTACTTGTCAAAGAATTTGGCCATCTTTCTACTACCACACTCTGATTGATACCAGTTACCCAAGCCAGAAACTTAGACATCACCTTTGACCCTTTCTTCCCTTTCACTTATCCTCCTCTCCATGATTCACCCTAGAAATACACATACAGTTAACCCTTGAACAGCATGGGCTTGAACTGCATGGAATTTTTTCAATAAATACGTACGACAGTACTACACGACCTGCAGTTGGTTGAATCCACGGATGTGGAACCAAGTATACAGTACCATGTATATGAGGACCATCTGTAAAGTTATACTCAGATCTTGAACTGCATGGAGGGTCCGTGCCCGTAAACCCCTGTGTTGTTCAAGGGTCAATTGTATTATTTATTACATATACTTTATAGTGGTATCATTAATCTTACATTAGTTATATCATGTATGTATCAATTACCAAGTCCTTCTAATTGGCTCTGGAATCTTTCCACTTCTCTTGAGTGCCATCACCCCTTCTCTGGTACACACAGCATCCCTCACCTTCCTCCTGACTGGTCTCCCTGCCTCCTCCTTGCTCCTGTCCAATCCAGTCACGATGACTTTGTTTTTAATCACAGATAACATCACTCTGCTGATTAAAATTCCTCAGACATCCTCCATTGCTCTTAGGGTAAAGTGAAAACGTGTTTGCATGGCTCACAAGGCCCTGCCTCGTCTGCCTTCTGCCTCCTTCTCCAGACCTACCTCTCCATCTCTTGCTAACCCTTTGGCATTCAGGCTTCAGTTTTGACAAAGTCTTGATGTTCTTTGAATGCTTTTGCTTCCTCTTACCTCCGAGACTTTGTTCAGGCTGGCCTCTTTCTTTAAAATGCTCTTTTTCTGCCCCACTTCTTTCTCACTGTCCCCCATTACCACTGCCAGGATAATTCAGCTTCGTGCTTCAGATTTCAACTTAGTTTTCAATTAGTCACTTCCTCAGGAAAGTATTTCGTAGCACTCCATTCATTTATTCATTCACAGAATATTTATTGAGTGCCTACGATGTGCCAGGCATTTTTCTTGACCCTGGGGATACTACAGTGAGCGAAATAAACAAAAGACCCTTCTGTCATGGAACTTACACTTCTAGTGGAAAAGTCAGGCAATAAACAGGAAAATACATAGTAGCAATAAGTACTAAGCAGAAAAAAATGAAGCAGGATGCAGAATATAAAAGCTTGGTGTTTAGGGATGTTGAAGTTTAGGCACAGTGGCCAGGGAAGGCCTCACTGAGAAGGCGTCATTTGAGTTGGGACTTACATGAAGTGAGGGGGGCTAGTTATGAGGCTGTCTGGAAGAAGAATATTTCAGACAGAAGAAGCAGCAAGTGCAAAGGCCCTGAGGTAGGCATGCACTTCTGTGTTTAAGGAATGGCAGGGGGCCAGAATGGCTGGAGTGAACCAGTGGGGGGCAGAAACAAGGATGAGGTCAGAGAGATGGTCAGGGCCCAGACCACAGAAAGCCTTGTAGGTCCCTGTAAGGACATGGGCTTTCACTCTAAGTAAAGTGAGAGTCATTGGGAGGTTTGAGAAGAAGAGGAACATGCTCTGACTTATGTTTTAAAGGGATCATCTCCCTACCCCGAATGCTGGATAGGGCCTCTTCCCACATTACCCAACTCTTCCATCATACACCTTTTTACCTGGGCTATAACTTGTCCGTATCCTTTACTAGTGCCTAGGTTCTGTGAGGAGAGGTACTGTGTCCAACTGGTTAATGTTTGATTCCCACCACCCAATCCAGTGCCTGGAAATCATAGGTTCTCTAAACATGTCTGATGTCATTGAAATAAGGAATAAATGAATGCCAGCCCTGGTGCTATTTTTAACTTGTAGTTCTCAGATTGGTAGTATTAAACCCCAGTTTATAAATGAGGAAATGAGGTAAGGGTAGGAAGTTATAAAGAGAGAGAAGGAAAAGAAAGAAATGAAATTACTCAGAGCAATCATGGCAGCTTTCTTTAAGCTCAGAAACCCAGGTTCTCATTTCTACCTTAAGGTCTCCAGTAGAGAATTTTATTGGTCCATTTGTCAGATCTAGAGATGTCCATTCACTTTTCTGAAAAGATAGTCACAGTGGATGCTTTTTTGACTTTTGGCAGGGGAGGGGAGGTCCTTCAGTTTGGGGACTATTAGGAAGATAACAAGGCAAAGTGGCCAGGACACTAGCATGTTACAAAAATTCATTTCCCACCTTAAGGTCTGTGTACATATACATGTGCATATGTGGTTTTTGGTGTCTACTGTGTGCCTAGCACTAGGGATGGAGAGGTCTTTGCCCTCAACTGACTCATAAGGGTCACACAATTACAGAACAGTTAAGTGAGTATTATAGTGGCAAAAGAAATATCTGTTCTAGGAAATAAATAGAACAGAAAAAATGGGTGGAATGGTAGATGAGCTAATACTGATCAGACAGTTAGCATTTCTTGAATACCAGCAGGAACAACTGCATACTCACCAGAATGACATCTTCCTTGTTTTGTTTCATGAGTACGATCAGAGAGGACTACCGTCTTGAGCATCACCATTTGACTTGTCTCATGAAGTCACAGAATATTCAAACTGCAAAAAAACAAAACGGGGAAAAGGCCTGCTTTTAGCTCTTTTATTTAAAATGTAAAGAAAATGAGGCCCAAAGAGACTGAGTCTTGCCAAAAATCATGCATAGGAAGAACAAAGAGGAAAACCAGGCCTCCGAGCCTTGGACCAGTCAAATGGCAATGTTTTGTTACCTAAATCAGAAAGAGAGCAAGTCTCCTCCACAGGAGTACTTTGGGGTTAGTTAGTGGGTGGTCTCTTTACCCATAAGCCCCTGCTTCTCTTTTTTGCTAGTTTCTTCTCACTGACTTAGTCTAGACATGCTCTTGTCAGGCTTGGAGTCTGAGTGCGCTGTGACGGCTTCCTCTTCTCAGCTGCGCCTCCCCATTCACTGCACTGCAGCCTGGTAAAGTCTTCTGTAGGGTCAGCCTCACCACCACAAGCTGAGTCTGCCATGGCCTCCCCTCTTTTTTCTCCTGATGCTCCAAGCTGCCGAGGGACAGGAAATGGAGTTGCTGAGTTTCGAGGTCTCCTGGGCTTGTCTGTACCACAGGGAGACTGGCGTGCCACTTCAGGTCCAGGAAGGAAAAGAGAGTTCCAATCAGATACACATGCCTCTCTGAGTCTCCAGTTAGTTCCAGAACCATCATTTGCTTATTGAAATTTTACCATTGCTACACGTAGCCTGACCCAGACAGCAAGAGCCAGTGATGTCCCTCTGTTGTAACTATATGGCGAGAGGAACATGCAACCAAATTAATAAAATTAATTTCAAGCACACACCCTGAATTGGAGAAGCATTTGCACAATTACACGGTGTCAGCACAAGTCACTTATCCTGAATGGTTTTATTGTTGTGACCCTGATTTGGAAATCACCATGCCTGCTCTGCATGGTAAACTTGAACCATGTTTTGCCCTGAAGTTTTAAGGAACTGTAATTTAAAACATCTATAACAAAACAATCTATGAGTAAATGAGATCTCCCTAAATTAGATACCTCTTTCAGCAGCACAATGAGTAATTCTTTCCAATATGGTAACATTGAGGGGCTCTGGGAGTCTCTTTATTAAATAATAATCCTTCCTCATATAGGATTTTGCATGACTCTTGGGAAAAAAGTTATTTACCTACTTAATCACGAACAAAAGGGCACTGCTTCTCTACTTTTGATATCATTACTGCTGCATGAGTTTGCATGTGTAAACTGTGATGGCTTTATATCATTTCGTACTGTGGACATTTTTCCACATACAGCACTATGAATAAGAACAAGTTCTGGGGAATTTCATGATTTATAACTCAGACTTAAAAGCACAGACCAGCCTCTTCCATCTCATGTTGTTGTGTTCCTCACTATACTCTATTTGTTTTTTATACATGTTTATTCAGTGTCTGCTATGTGCCAAGGACTGCTATGGGAACAGGGGATGGATACATCAGTGAAAAAAAACAGGAGAGGATCCCTGACCTTACAAAGATGATATTTTAGCAAGAGGATAGGGAGAGCTATACAACACACAATCACCATGAATATATAAACAATTTAGATTATATAGCATGCTTGAAACTAATGAAAGCTATGAACAGAGGAAAAAATAGAACAGATTAAGGAGCGAGTGGGTGGACTCCAGTATTAAATAAGAAATAGAGGCTCAGAAGAGGTCTCGCTGAGGAGGAGAGATTTGAGCAAAGACTTGAAGGAGATAAAGGAGTGAACCAAGCAGATAATCTGGGGAAGGATCATTTCAGACATAGGAATCAGCTGGAGCAGGCAAGGAACTCCCTGGAGATCATTGTGGATAAGGTCAAGGGAACAAAGTGAAGATGAGTTCAGTGAGATAAGGTGGCTATTTAGGGTCAGAGCAGGAGGTTTCAGCAGACTATATAGGGCCTTGTCAGCCATCGTAGGATATCTGAGTTTAACTCCAGGTGAAATGGGAGCCATTGCAGTTGTTTGAGCAAAGGAGTAGCATGATTTAATTTAAGTT
This sequence comes from Balaenoptera musculus, assembly GCF_009873245.2. Taxonomy (NCBI): domain Eukaryota; kingdom Metazoa; phylum Chordata; class Mammalia; order Artiodactyla; family Balaenopteridae; genus Balaenoptera; species Balaenoptera musculus. The sequence goes on from NC_045799.1 coordinate 41,390,480, forward strand.
TCTAAAAGATTAGTCTGGCTAATCTTTGTAGCCAGACTCATCTGTGTGGGGTGATGCTTGGCATGGCGAGGGTGGAAGCAGGATGCTGCTGGAGTCATACAGGTGCGATGTGTGATTGGCTCAGTCAAGATGGCAGGTGAAGTGGCAAAAGGAGTTCAGGTTTTATACGTATTTTGAAGGTAGAACCAACAGAAATAAGTTAAGATGGCTCCAAGAGATTTGGTCTGAGCATCTGGAAGGATGGAGCTGCTATCAGTTGATATGGAAATGGCCATAGGAAGAGCAGGTTTTCAAGTTTGGGTCAGGAATTCATGTGTAGTCAAGTTTAAGAAGACTATTAAACATCCAGCTACAGGCTATATAAAAGTCAGGCTACATAAGTCAAGAAATAGGTCTGGGCAAAAGGCAGAATTTGAGAATTGTTGGCGAGTAGGTGGTATTTAAAGTCTTGAGGACAGACGACACCAAGAGGGGGTGAATATAGACAGAAGAGCACATGGAGGTCTAAGCCATTAAGAGGTCACCATTAAGAGGCCAGGGAGAAGTTCAGGAACTACATAAAGAGGCTAAGAAAAAATGACCAGTGATGCAGTAAGAAAACCAAGGAAGGGCAGTGTCTTGGTGAAGAAAGTATTTTGAGGAGGGAGTGATCACGGTATGAAATTCTGTTGTGGGATAAAGTAAGCTGAAGATTGAGAATGGCCACTAGATTTAGCAATATGGAGGTCATGGGTGGATTGCTGGCAGGAGTTTGAGTGGTGTGATGGAGATAAAATCCTGATTGGACAGAGAGGGATTTTTCTCTTTTCTTTCCCCACCTCCATTCCTTTCTTCCTTCTTCCCTTCCCTTCCCTCCTCTCCCTCCCTTCCTCCCTCCCTTTCTTGTTTCCCTTCTTTCTTTCTTATTTCCCTCTTTTTTGTCTTTTTCCTGCCAGCAAAGTGAGCTAAAACTCCAAACTCAGATATTTGTTGACAGTACAATTTTAGTGAATCCCTTTGGGAATTTTGCTTTTAAACTCTTGGAAGATTTTCACATATTTGATTTGTTCCTAACATTCCAAAAATGGCATGAATTTTAATTATCCTCAGATTTCATGTGTGAACAAAACAGCCAAGGGTACAGATAAGCATTTTAGAAAATCATTATATTATTTTAGGCCATTTCATTATATTTTCATACACTGGGTATGGAGAAAAAAAGTATCAATAACTTGTTTTATTACATTTTGGCAACTTAATATAAATCACATGTTCTTCTCAGGGTTTAACTTGTCTGTTATATGTATATAGCTTCCCTAACAAGATAATAAACTCTTTGAAGACAACAACAATATAAAGATATTCTTTATAATATCTTTAGTAACTGGCCTTGTCTTGCACATAATAGGTATACAATTTACATATGTTGGTTTAATATTCTGTATTCTTTCTGCCTGATCCTATTTTCTTATACATAAGCCTCACTCAGTTATAGATGGACGTAATAGAAAACAATCAGAGAACAGTGCTTATACTGCTAGAAGCTCTAGCCTTAAAAGACTTTACAGTCTTGTTAGGGAGAGAATACAGATATATGTGACAAGTTCAAAAGCAAAAAACAAACAGTATACAGCAACAATAAAAGATAAGCAAGTGATTTGTGACCAAATGCAACCTATAGATAATACATGTTTAAAGGGTTGAAACTCACAGGGTTCTGTGCTGGTAAAAAAAAACATACAGGCATACCTTGGAGATATTGTGGGTTAGGTTCCAGACCAATGCAATAAAGCAAATATCAAAATAAAGTGTGCCACATGAACTTTTTGTTTCCCAGTGCATATAAAAGTATGTTTATACTATACTGTAGTCTTTTAAGTATACGATAACATTATGTCTTAAAAAAATGTGCATACCTTAATTAAAAAACAGTTTATTGCTCAAATTGTTAACCATCACCTGAGCCTTCAGCAAATCATAACCTTTTTGCAGTGGTAACATCACCATAACAAATGCAGTAATAATGAAAAAGTTTGAAATATTGTAAGAAATACCAGAATGAAAAACAGAGACTCACAGTGAGCAAATGCTATTGGAAAAATGGTGCTGATTGACTTGTTTGTCACAGGGTTGCCACAAACCTTCAATTTGTTAAAAAACAAAACAAAACAAAACCACATCTGTGAAGTGCAATAAAATGCCTGTACTGAGGAAGTTATTCTTTTTTTTTTTTTAATTTATTCATTTTTGTCTGTGTTGGGTTCTCGTTCCTGCGCACGGGCTTTCTCTAGTTGTGGCGAACAGGGGCTACTCTTTGTTGCAGCGTGTGGGCTTCTAATTGCGGTGGCTTCTCTTGTTGTGGAGCACGGGCTCTAGGCATGCGGGCTTCAGTAGTTGTGGTTCGCGGGCTCTAGAGCGCAGGCTCAGTAGTTGTGGTGCTTGGGCTTAGTTGCTCCGCGGCATGTGGGATCTTCCCGGACTAGGGCTCGAACCCGTGTCCCCTGCATTGGCCGGTGGATTCTTAACCACTGCGCCACCAGGAAAGCCCCTGAGGAAGATATTCTTAAAATAGCCTCCTGCCCTTCTTCCTCTACCAATAATAAAACAAATACATGTTTATAGAAAAATCAGATAATATTATGTTACAAGCATTTTCTCTTTTCCTATACACTTATTTTAAATACCATTTCCAATTGATGCAGAGTATTCTATTGTGTGAATGTACCATAATCAATTTAACTCTTCCCATGGATTAAATGCTTCAGTTGTTGTTTTCTCTTTTCCAGTATACGCTAAATTAAGGTGAAGAGCCTTGTAGCCATGTCTTTGTGTATGTTTGATTGTTCTTTTCTTTTTTCTTTTTTTTTTTGTTTTTTGATCACCTTCACTCATTTATAATTATTTCTCCATATTACGTTTCTAGATTTGGAATTACAGTTTCAAAGACATTGACATACATAGAGATTTTTTTTTAATGGTGGTGAAAAAAACCATAGCATAAAATTTACCTTTTTAACCATTTTTAAGTGTACAGTTCAGTAGTTTTAAGTATATTTACATTGTTGTATAACAGGTGTTTTAAACATTTTTTCATCTTGCAAAATTGAAACTCTAAACAACTTTCATTTTCCCCATCCCCCCAGCCCCTGGCAACCACAATTCTACTTTCTGTTTCTATGAATTTAACTACTTTAGATACCTCATATGGGTAGAATCATACAGAATTTGTCTTTTTGTGACTGGCTTACTCCCTTGCATAATATCCTCAAGATTCATCCACGTTGTGGCATGTATGAGAATTTCCCTCTTCTTTTAAGTTTGAATAATATTCCACTGTATGTATGCACCATGTTTTCTTTATCCATTCATCCATCCATGAGCACTTGGGTTGCTTCCACCTCTTGGCTATTGTGAATAATGCTACAGTAAACCTGGCTGTGAAAATATCTCTACAAGATCCTGCTTTCAATTCTTATTCTTATATACCTATAAGTAGTGGAATTTCTGGATTATATGATCATTCTGTTTTTTAACTTTTTTGAGGAACTTCCATACTGTTTTCCATAGCAACTATACCATTTCACATTCCCATCAACAATGCACGAGAGTTCCAATTTCTCCATATCCTCACCAACACTTGCTTTCTCTTTTTTGTTAGTGGCCATCCTAAGGGTAGTGACATACATAGAACTTTTTAAAACTCTTATTTTTTTCAGAATATTTGCTTATGAAATTAGCACATCTTATTGGCCTTTAATATTATATATTTTTGTTTTGACTTTGCTTATTTGATAAGATAAAGTTATAGTTATAAATTATAGGTGAAAATAACAAGTTCTACTTCTTTGGTTATTAATAAGATGTAATTTTTTTGTCCAGGCCTACTGGCAGTTACATTTTTTTTGTTGTGAATTATAAGGTTATAACCTAAAAAACATTTTTCTATCAAGTTTCCTGTACCCAATTTATAATATTTATGAGTGATTAACATATAAAATATGTTTTTATCTCATTGACTTAGTCAGCTCAGGCTACTGTAACAAAATACCATAGACTGGGTGGCTTAAACACCAGACATTTATTTCTCACAGTTCTGATGACTGGGAAGTCCAAGATCTAGATGCTCGCAGTTTTGGTTCCTGATAAGTTATTTCTTCCTGGCTGGCTTGCAGACAGCTGCCTTCTTGCTGTGTCCTCACATAGTAGCTGGGAGAAAAAGAGAGCTCTGGTCTCTTTCTCTTCCTATAAGGACACTAATCCCATTATGGGGGCTCACACTCATGACCTTATCTAAATCCAGTACCTCCAAAAAGCCCCACCTCCAAATACCTTCCCATTGGGGGTTAGGGCTTCAACATATGGGAGGACATATTCAGTCCATAACACATATTTCTTATAATTATTCTCAGATTATCATATGTATTTTAATTTTACTAATGGTGATTTTTGCCTCTATTTTACTGATAGAGTTAAACCTAAGACTATTTTAATTCACATTTACATCTATTTTATCTGAAGAAAATGCATTATTATGTAATAGTTAAACATTCATTTTTTTTCTCCTATGTCAATATTTTTATCAGTCCTAGTGCAGATGGAATTTATTAATGATTGGATTTAATATTTTCCCTAAAGAGTGTATTTTTTATTTGAAAAAATATTAAAATATATTCAATAGTAATCGATATCATAGCAAAAACATGAACTCGTTAACAAAGTTTAGTTTATATTAACATTTTGCCATATTAATTTCAGATCTCATGTGTATGTGATATTACTGATAAAGTTTGTCTCTTTGTACACAGGCAGAAACCCATTCCCCTCTCTCTGCATAGGTATCTGCCATCAAGAATTGGCATGTAATTTCTTATCCATATTTTAATGCTTTCATTTTATATGTGCTTGTATACTGTGTGTATATATAAATATATACACACATATATACCTATATATCTATATACTTGTATATATACCTATACATATTTATGTAGAGATAGTCATAGATATATTTTTTTAGAATGTTTAGGTTAATATAAATAGTATTCTATTATATCTCTCTGTAACTTGTTTATCCCTCAAAATTTGTTTTTGAGATGTATCCATACTAACATGTATAAATCCACATCATCTGTTCAAGTTACTGAATAGTATAATGATGTATGAATATACAGCTATATGTTTATCCAGTCTCCTATTGATTGTCATAAGTTGTTCCAAGTTTTTTCTTTCTATTGTGAATAATTGTGCTATGCACTGCTATATTTAAAAAGGATAACCAGCAAGGACCTACTGTACAGAGAACGCTGCTCAATGTTATGTGGCAGCCTGGATGGGAGGGGAGTCTGGGGGAGAATGGATACATGCATACGTATGACTGAGTCCCTTTGCTGTGCACCTGAAACTGTCACAACATTGTTAATCGGCCATACTCCAATATAAAATAAAAAGTTAAAAAAAAAATGATATGAAGGCTTTTATAAGGCACTTAGTTCTAGAAGTTGGTAGATTGTAAAAAAAAAAAAAAAGAATTGTGCTATGAATATAATACATGTCTCCTCGTGCACGTATGAGAATTTCTCTAGGAGATCTACACCTAATTATGGAATTCCTGAATTGTATGTAATGCACATTTTCATTTTTCTTTGAAAGGATCAAATGGCTCTCCAAAGTGGCTTTAAGAAAATTAACTAATGTCTCTAGACCTCAGTTACTTTGTTTGGATAATATGGGAAATACTTTACCAGATTGTCCTGAGGATTAAATGTGCCAATGGAACATTGTGTCTATAAAAGCACCTAAAAAAGTCTAAAAAAGTAAAGAACAAGCACCCATTAATTGATGATTGTATTATCTAAGTCCCCTTCTGCTCTAACGTTTGTCACTGATTGCTTTTGAGCAAGAGACTGATAGTCTCAAAGGGGTGTTTAAGGATGCAATGGGTATTTGTTGTTTTGTGAGTGTGTGACCAACATTCAGCCTCTTTCCATCTGAGGACCATTCCCCGTGGAATGTAACATTGTTGGGACACACCTCCCTGTTTGCCATCATGGATTAGGTGGCACACATCTGAACCAGGGTGATGGCAAAGTAAAGGGACGATAATAGGTGGATGTGAGGAATTTAAAAGTATGCTGTTAGATACCTGGTAACTGATTACTTGCAATTGGATATGGGGTGCTAGAGGATGGCAAGAGTTTAGATAAAATTAACAAGTTTAAGAAACTTGGGAGTATAAGATTCTATGAACAGAAAATAGGATGGTAGAGTTGAAAGTGGCTTGGGAGAAAGATGAGTCAGGTTTTAGGCAAGGTGATTTGAAGGAGACACCCAGTTGGTGTTGAAGAGTAGCCAGCTGGAGCTCAGGAAAGTGGAAGGAGTTGGAACTAGATTTGAGAATATTCTGTGTGAGCATTATTTAAAGCCAGAAGTCCAGAAACCAGAAAGGTTTCCTGCAATTAAGTTTACTGAATTATAGGGCCTGAATTATTGCCTCGCTGTGTAGCTCCAGATCGGGGGGCTAAGAGTTCTGGCAGTTGTGTGAGTGTGTCTGGAAGGGATGGTAGAGAGTGCAAGCATAGGGGGTGGGGATAAGCTTATTCTTCACACACACCTGCTAATTTTCATGCAAATGACATGCAATAAACATCCATCCAGCAATGATGGAGGAAAAGAGAATACAGGGGCAGGTTGCTTTGGTGCACTAAGGACCAGGGAGGTCATGGAGCTGAACAGAAATAAATAAACATGTGTGCAACTAAGGCACACTGATTTCTGGGTAGTGTTTACCTATGGAGGAGAGATGGGGGCGGGGGTGGGTTTTACCAGAATCTTCACGAGGGTCAGGAAATTTAGGGTAAAAACCTTGGAAGATAAAGGAGGGAAGTTTAAAATACTTTGAAATGTTATTTCAATTCCAAATAAATTTAACCTTGGATCTCACTATTTACCTTACATCTTTCTCTTTAACACAAGAAATTGAAAATGACTTAAGTCAATTAGACCAATAACATTTGGAAAGAAGAAGAACATGTTTGCTATTAATCTTTTAAAAAGGGGTATTTGTTTTTAATTAAGTTAGTCCTATCATTGCCTTTTTTTAAATGAATGTAGAATTTCTTCTTCCTAAAATTCTAAATCTGCTCTGTTCAGCAGCTTAGTTACAGTTCTGAAGGTTCATGGATTTCTCCCCCGTTTATTAATTTATTAGCTCCAGTTCATGAACTTAGACCTTTTCTCTTCAATAGCTTGTTTTGGAGCGACTTATTCTGATACTCTCATCACCTGAGGGACTGAAGCCTCAGAAAACTTTCCTTATATGGATTCGGGAGATGAGTTTCCACAGAAAAAAAACTGACATCAAACATTGATCTGCTTGCGTAAAGTGATTCAACCAGTTACATGGCATTTGGTGCTTCTTGTAAATTGATGCAAACGTCATTAAAGAAAATGACAGATGGCATATGGCTGCAGGCAAAATGCCAATCCACATGATGAATCCTATAGTGTTCGAGCCTAGGATAAACAATGTTTTTAATCACCTTGAAAAAAAATCTGTCACATTGATTTCTCTACAGTAACTAGGTAATTATAATTGTGTAGCTAGTTCCTTATTAGCTTAAAAAATAATAAAAATAAAAGGTGGCAACAGATAGACATTTGATTTGGGTTTATATTGCAAGACGGATGGCCTCACAAGATTTTATGACCTTATGCTGCCATGCTAAGGTCTTCACCTGCATGAGGTTACAGTAGGTTGACCACAGAGCCCAGGTTTGTGTGTTTTTAAGTTATTTGGTATATTACTTTGAGAATTGGAAGAGGTGCCAAAACTGATTATGAGATTTTTCTTTGATTGACAAGATGAGCAAGTCTGTGTGAGGCAGATGCATCTCTATGGATGGACTGCAGACAGGTGTCAATCACAACCAGGAGGTGTTGCATTCCTTTTGAAGGTGGGCATCTAACAAATTTGAATTTTAAGGGAATAATTACAGTCCTGTCAAATTCTGAGGTTCACTACATGATACATTTTTTTTTTAAAGTTAAAAAACAATTCCATCAGTTTTTATAATAATGTTCTTTTCTGGTTAATTTTATGTGCAGAACATGGTCCTATAAATATATATATTTTAATGGTCCCCAAATAAAGGTCACATATATAAGAAATAAAAATGATTTCTAATTATAGAAAGTAGAACTAGATACTAGTTTCAGCACATGGAATTTGTATAGTTAAGTTTAGTTAGTGATTCATATCAGGCTTCTTTTCAAGCTCCAGAAATGTCCTCTGGCTAATTTAAATGGAAGAATGTAGAAGGATATTCACTGATTGGGCAGAAATGCAGGAGAACTAAGCAGAAATCTGGGTTCCCGCACAGGGTAGTACAACACATACCTTACTTCAAGCCATAGTCTGTCTGGGTAGGGCACTCCACTGCTGGCTCCACCTCCAGTGGGCACTTGCTTTTGGCTGCACTGGGATTTCAACACTTCCAACGATAACTTCTCAGCTGTCCTTGCACCTTTCCATCATTCTCCAGAACATCAAAGTTCTAAGTAGGAACCTTTAATTGGCTGTGTTTAGACAATGTGCCATTTCTCTGGTTGCCTGGTCCACTGGCTTTTCTTAATGAGAGTGAAGCCTCTCTTCTACCAGAGCCTATATGGTGGGGGATCTCTTCCAATTAGGAAGGGAGTTCTATTACTGGACATCCAAAGAACAAAGAACAGACAGGAAGCAGCAGAGGTGCATGACAATGAAAATCCTCCTTTTAATCATGACATTTTCCCCTAGTTTATTTTTGTTTGCTTTTGATAACCATAAACATATGAAGCAAACAATCCTCATTAATATTCTTAACCCCAACACTTGGTTATCGATGTGACCTTTTATTCCAGAAGTTTTCCTGCTATAACAAAGGTACAGCTACTGTTCCTTGAACTGCACACCAGACTCCCCCTTGTGCACACGTCTGATATTTTCAAGTTTAAGAGAAGGCAGACATTTGCCTTATGTCTCAACCCCTATGTTTAAATCAAAGTCATTTCCTTCTACTTATTTTGCCATGATTTTCACAATGAATAAATATTTACTGAAGACGTCTGCATTCGTTTGCCAGGGCTGCCATAACAGAGTACCACAGACTAAGTAGTTAAACAACAGAAATTTATTGTTTCACACACCTGGAGGCTAGAAGTCTGAGATCAAGATTTTGGCAGGGTTGGTTCCTTCTGAGGGCTCGGAGGAAGAATCTGTTCCATGCCTCTCTCCTAGCTTCTGGTGGGTTGCTGGCAATACTTGGCATTCCTTGGCTTGTAGAAGCATAATCCGGGTCATTGCCTTCATCTTCACATGGTGTTCTCCCTGGGTACACATCTGTGTCCAAATCTCTCTTTTATAAGGACACCAGTCATATTGGATTAGGACACATCCTAATGACTTCTCTTAATTTGATTACCTCTGCAATGACCATATCTCCAAACTAGGTCATATTCTGAGGTACCAGGAGTTAGGAGTCTGACATATCTTTTTGGGGACATAATTCAGCCTATAACATATTCTTAAATGGCTGCCTCTTCAATGTGAGGGATTTGAAATATTGAGTCCTTTCTGGAGTTAAAACAGCAACAACAACAACAAAAAACAAACAAACTTTAAAACCAAGGAATATATAACTGGACAGACTTGGTTGACCTTTGAGGATTATACACATACCTAAATTTCAGGGTTGAAATTGACAAAATGGTTTCTTTGAGGAAACTTGAGGAATTACTAGATACCCCTTATAAGGTTGAAGAAATTCCTTTCTATTTCCAGTCTGTTGAGCGTTTTTGTCATACAAGGGTGCTGGATTTTGTCAGATACTTTTCCTATATCTATTGAGATGACTATGTGGGTTTTGTTTTTTACTCTATTAATATGGTGTACTACATTGATTGATTTTCATACGTTAGGCCAACCTTGAATTCCTGGGGTAAAATCCCACTTGGTCACAGTTATAATTCTCTTTATAAGCTGCTGGATTTGATTTGCTGGTAAATTGTTGAAGATTTTTGCATTTAGTGGGAGGGGCGCCAGGGGAAGTGACGTGAGGCGGAAGTGAGGCCTGGGGCCTGGTTTAGTTCGCTCTTCTTTTTCTAGTTTCTTTCAGATCTTCTTTATGGATGTTCTCTGAAGTACTAGAAAACACACCAATTCTGATTTTTTTTGTTTCTTTTCCAGTATTGTATTAATTATCAGTCCCTAAGGCAGATTTAATGGAGACTGTTCATTTTAAATGAGTAACTTAGATCTCCAGAAAGAAAACATTTCACTGCATATATACATGTAGCCAAAAGGACATCTTTATAAACAAGAACACTTAGATTCCAAATGTATTTTTTATATTCTTTCAGATTTCCTTCCAAGGTCTCTGATGGAAGGTGGTATTATTTGGTGTAAAATGTTTTAATTTTATATTAGATGCATTAAATGCTGCTGCACTTTCAAAAGTACTTAAGTTAGTATCAGCATTACATAATGTATTTGAGCTTTTTTCAAAAAATATTCTTTGCCTGTAAATGGAGCTCCTGTAATCCTTTAAGGCAAAACAGTTGTTTTTATTTTCCAAAGAACCGGTAAAAGGAAACTCCATAACATTCTTCATCTTTCCCTTAAATAATCTAGTTCTGTTCACTAAAACATAGAATTAAAAACAAACAAACCTACCAAATACTCTTTTAAAAGCAGACAGTATTCTAAGGCACTGAAATTAATACAACAGCAACAGCAACACAAAAATTTGATGTGAAACTCTTGAACAAGCTTTATAATAAATTCTGATAGGTTAAGACCTATTATTTGTAATTTCATGAAGATTTTTTTCAAAGACTCTATAGCCTGAGTATTGGAAATTATCTAAATGTTTTTGTCGTAAGAATTTATACCACACCACAATAGATGGTGCATTTAAAATAGCCTTTGTATTTTTAAACAATTATTAAGCCATCCAAGGAAAATCAATATCATGATTAATTTAGAAGACTGAAATACATCAAAACCAAAACCAGAATCTACACCTGGTGTGGTTTCTCTAGCCTCATTTGCCTTGAGACATGGAAATGGATATGTTGAAATTTTAAGGTTCTTTATGACTATAGGAGTGTGTGTATATCAGGTTTGGTTGCCCTTTGCTTCATTTAACTGTTGCAGAAAGTGGAAAAGTTCCTCTCCGAAATGTAATGGGAAGTAGGAAATGTAATTTTAAAGTGTATGTCAAAACTTTCACACAAAATGGGTGTAAAATCTGTACACTGAAACTCATTCTAAACAGTCAATAGTAGGGAGATATGTTTCTGAAAAGAGGATTTGAGAGCCATCTGCAATACATGGACCAACTATCACTTTAGAAGCTAAAGTTTTCTAATTTAATGGAAATATCAAAGAGCCTTTTGGGTAAAAAGAATCAAGTCTTTGTAATGTAAAATATTAACCTATAATTTAATCATTTTAGGGATAGAATTTTTTAAATGAAAATTTCCTAAAGCAGCCATAATTGTACTTACTTGCTTACTTTAATTTTTGGAATTTGTGGTCAGTAAATTTTTAAGTAGAGAGGAGCTCCCTTTTACCTTTCATTTATTCTAGGTAATATCTGCAAGGCATACTTGGCAGGAAGGCAGCAGAGAATAGGTCAGTCACTTTGTTCCTTCCCTTGCTGATGCAAAAGGGAGAATATTTCACAGTGAAGTAAGAGTTGGCATCAGAGAAGCCATGTTCTATGTTCTTTTTAAATAGTCTTCCTGTGGCCTTCTTTTAGAAAACTAACCTTTGCCCTCCCCATACCACAAGGGTGAAGAAGCGACCTTTTCCAGAGTACTCAAAGTTAAGTTAGTCCTGTAAGTCAGTCTGGGGGGGAAGTGAGCGTGTTTGTGGTCAGTGTGGTCAAAGACCCAGTGGCAAGGCAGGGTAGTCAGGACATGCTGAGAATGATTGAAAAACTAGGGACTTGGCCGCCGTGAGGCCACAGTAGTGACTTTAAGAGAAGTATGTGCTTTAAAACCTGACTAAAAACAAAGTTGAACCTTGAGTGCAAAGTCTGGGAGGGATTCAAGGAACACCATGAGCTCAACATGAGGGAAACTGAACACAGAACATAAATGGAAGTTCAAAGGCTGAAGAGGAAAGAGAAGCACGAAAGGTAAACACAGAGGGTGTTGTGTAGAAAATAACAGAAGCAATAAAATAAGGAAAGACTAGAGGTCACTTTTTTGCTCTTCTGTCATCAAAACTCATATAGTAAAAGAAGTGTACTGTAAGTAAGGGAGGGGAGGTTTCCTACATGATTTATTTGAAGACGATGGACTCAGACAACAGATGAACATATCAAAGACCAGGAAAAAGGCTGACATGATACAGTTAACCTTGCTGGATTGCAGAATTCTTACCAGCTCCTAATGAGGATAGACTGGCAGTAACATAGAATGATGCTTGCAATTAATTGAAATACATACTTAAATTTGTTTATAGTTCATCAGTATATAATTTGGTAGTATAATTTCTAAATTTAAAAATTCTATTTAGATAATATTAGGACTAAAAATTCCCGAACCTGGGAGCACTTAAGTCTGTTGAGAGGTTGCTATGTGTTTTAGGATAATATTAGATGCTGTGACCAATAGCCCTCAGATTTCATCAGCTTACCGTAATAGAGGTTTATGAGTTGCTCATATCACAGTCCAAAGTGGGTGGGTGTTCCTGGTCAACAGGATTTGGGGGCAGAGCCGCTGCACATAGTCTTCTAGAAATCCAGGCTGATAGAGGCTTTCTCGCCGTCAGTGTGCAGCTTCTATGCTTGCTCTTAGCATTGATATTCATCTGGAAGAAGGGGTAAAAGCATGATGGAGTGTACATGCAAGTTTTTATGATTTTTTTCTCATTCTCTTGGTCAGAATAATACAATCACAGGGCTACTAAGCTGCAAGGCAAACTGGGAAATGTCCAACTGAGTACCCAGAAAGAAAGGAAATAGAGATTTTGGTGAATAACAAGAAGTCTCTGTCTGTTGTGGGCAGTCACTGAACTCATGTGAGGGACTGTGAAACCATCTCTATCTCTACCAAAGACCCTTGAACGTACTACTAGGTTCTGGGTGGGCTCCTGAATGGGTTACAAAGTTGGCTCTTGAATGAGGTTCAGTGTGCATTTTGTAGACCTGGCAACAATGAAATGTTGTTGGATGGAGTCAAATTTTGCTAAGGTATAGATTTCTTCTACATTTTACTTGTATTCTAATCTCTGGTTTATGTGACTCATTCATATAACAATAGGAAATGGCAGTGTGTATCTGATCATATAATTGGCATTATTCACTGATTTTATCCTTCTAAAATAATTTTTATGAGAGAACTAAAAATGAGGCATTGCTTTGACAAGTGACTGTGCCGAATTAGAATATTATGTTCAGGATATACTTAGAATATATATGAGTCTGCGTGCACATAAAAGTGTGTATATCCATGTACATACACATGGAAATTGGTAGGTATAGACTAATATGCACAGTATATACTGTGTGCCAGTACATATAACTAAAGAAAGTTCTGTGGAGTTGAAGTCTACAGAAGAAGAGCTGAACTCATAATTTGTTTGCTGTTTCATGGGCTTTGGAAGCATCTATTTTCAAATTTTGGTAATAACATTTAATATCTGGATGACCCTTCGGCAAATCGCTCAACTCCCTGGTTAATTTCTGTGTACAGTAGGAATAATAATAGTTATTAATTAAACTGGGTGGTTGTAAATAATAAAATGAGGTTAGTAAAGAATTTAGCATTGGATCTGACACATAGTGTTCAATAGTATGCATAAATTATGTATATTTATGCTTAGTATGATTCCCCCCTAACACACTCAAAAATAAATGCAGATAGACACCAAAAAAGATAAGAAATGTGCTGGCTGCTCAGACTGAACAGATTCATTCATTTATTCATTCCTTGAGTAAACACGTTAGACCCTTAATATCTACAAGCTCTGAGCTATATGGTGAGCACAAAAATTACTAAGGCAGCTTCAGCGTTGTTAAAGTGTTTACCACCTGATTATGAGAACCCTGACAGTCATAATACAAGGTGACATTTGTACAGGAGAAACCACAGGGTGATATATGATTTTAAAATAAGGAAAACCATTTCTTGGAAGGGAGAAAATTCAAGAAAAGGTTTTGGACCTTTAAAACTCCCTGGCTCTTAAAACCAGAATTTCAAGAAGTGGATAGAGGGAAGAGAGGCATTCCATTCAGAAAGAAGAAGACAGGCAGGAAAAAGCATAGGATATATTCAGGCAAAATTGAGAAATAAGAGGAGTACTGTGAGGTCAAATTGGTAAGTCAAGGTATCGATGCCATTTTAAAGTGTTGGACTTTATTCTGTAAGTAAGGAATAAGAAGATCAAAGGTGAGAAAGGGCAAGAATTTTGAGCAGCAGGATGACAGCTATGACCTTGAATATTTTACTTGACCTTTCCGCCATCCATTTTTCTCCCCCAGACAGCAAATGAATTGAACCAGGATTCCTCTGGCCCTAATACTCTAGGAGCCTTCTCTGAATATTATATCCTCTGGACTCACTGTTGTTCTACATCTGTTGGAACATCCCTGTTCTCTTTGTTGGACCCATCCCAATGCTATTTACCTGGGCTCTGCCCAATACTGTTGTCACAGCCTTCAGACTTTGGGTTTTGCCTCTCTGCCAGTCTCCCATTCGTCCCTTGTGATGGGGACATGAGCTATATCTCATTCATTCACAGAGGCATCCTGTCGGCCCAGATGCCCAGATCCTAACTCATTCTGTGGGTTATATCTAGATTCTTTCTTGGGCTTCTTCCAATCCTCACATCACTTCCTCCTCCCCTATATTGCACTTTACCCATATTATTATTTCTCTCCTTAGTTTTTCATTGTGTTTTTCTTTTCACCTGATACTTCCACTATTCTAAAAGAATGGAAGTGAAAATATCATCAAAGAGAAACAAGTAAGCAAGAATTACTGATGAAAAGTGATGCCTTTATAAGAATAAAATAGTTTGCCACCATATATAAAATATAATTGGGGGGGGTGGAAATGCCCTTTTTTCCTTGTTAGATTTGTAAGGATAGTTATGTCTGCATTTTGCTTGAGCCAGCAGTAGCAATGACCTATTTTTTATATAACATTTACTAATAGCTTGCTTCTCTTTTGGTGAATGAGTAAAAAAATTACTATTATCAACCAGTCTACTATGAAAATTAAATTTTTAACTTAGAATAAATAAATATATAATATGCCAAAATATCATTCAATAATCCTTTTTTTTTTTTTTGAAATTAACATCAGGACCCTATTACTAAAAAACAAGGTATTTTCTATTATTGTCACCAAGTGTACTATATTCTTTCTTTCATAAGTACTCTCAGGACTTAAAATAAAACTGCCTCTTTAATCCATAGTATTCTGTAAGCTTTCAGCCCTGGTTCCTTATCATAGGTTGCAGTATTTGTTAATTAATTCAGTGAACATTTTTGGGGTACTGTGGAGGGAAATAGATAAAGGTTCAGACTCTGCCACTGAGAACTCCATGGAAAAGTAGGCTGATGCATAAACACATAGTTATGTGCAATGTGTAAGTGCAAGGATAGAGCTGGGTTCATGGTCCAGGAAGGAGTCTACCTATGTCGTTCTGGGGGGCTTCATTGAGAAGGTAGTTCACAAACTAGGTCTTGACTTTGCTGGGTCAGAAAATGGAAAAAGAATAACTGAGATATAGAGAATTATAAAATACAAAGACAAAGAAGCAAGATAGGAAATGGTGCAAAATTAAATATGGCTTGAGAATGGGTCTGAGGTGATGTGTAATGAGAGAAGAAATGGGAGCGATTGGCAGGTACTCGGGTGATAAATGGTTTTTCATATATCCAAAAAAAACAAACCAAAAAACAAACAAACCAAGAGTTTGGATCTTGACTGTTGATTTCCAGTGATTTACTGTTTGTCTGACTTTGGTTTTGCTTTTTATTCATTAGTTTAGGGGGCACTGTCCCCGTTAGGAATCTGCTGTGAGAAAACTCAAGGCCTTCTCCAAAGAGAAACATGCACACATAGTCATTTTTGCATATAAGCACATCCATGAACTTGGACCCCAAGCTACAAACCACTGGTTAAAGGTCGCTAGAAATGGTTGCATTATTGAGCAGGGGAGCGATATGGTCAAAAGTATGTCTTCAGTGAGTGAACACTTGCAGGAATGTGGAGAATGTGTTGGAAGCGATGAGACTTGTGTTAGGGAAAGTAAGGATCAATTGCAGTGTTTCAGCCAAGAGATGAAGGTCTGCAGAATGGTGACAGCAAATATTTGTTTTTAATTTGGCTCCTGCTTTGTATGTGTCAGTCTGTCTGTTGAGGAGAACACTCCAAGAGTTAAGTGGGTGAATGACGGTGTTATTTACTGAAGTGGTGATTTCAGATGTAAGTGCAGCTTCTTGAGGAAAGATGAGGAATTCAGTGGGAATGAGGAATTTAAAGTGCCTGTAGGTTAGGCCACTGCAGATATGAACCAGCAGGTCAAAAGAGAAATCAGAGCTGAAGATATAGGTTGATCGATAGATCAATTGATCGATCAATATATAGATAGATAGATAGATATTCTGGATGATTACATAGAGGTGGTAGATTTAATACTGTGAGGGGATGAGATCTCATCAGCAAAAGAGCATGCGTTAAGGAGAGCTGGAGGTGTCAGGCTGGAGACTTGGTAGGGCTTGTTCCCTGTTGAGAGGATTTCAGCCTTAACTGTCTTGTTCACTGATGGTCCCTGTTGGAACCAGGCTGGTGAACGCTTAAGCCACTGAGAGAAGAGGATTTCTCTCTAACAGTGAGAGTCTGCCCAGGTCTTTGAATCTGGTTAAGTAAAAGAAAGGAGAAGATGGTAAATTTTAAGGAACACTTTGATGGATGTTGGTAGGTCACAAACTTGACATTCATAAAGTTAATAGGCCTATCTTCTGTTTCAAGCTGCCTGAGACTGGGAAAAATTATTACCTGGATTATAAGTCTGACTCTGACTCTGGTTAACACTTGTCTCTTACCCTTCTGAGCATACATTTCTCCATCTGTAAAATGGGAGTAGACATACCTACATCAAAGACATAAGCAGAGGGAAAGAGACAACCTGTGTAAAACACCTGCCATAATTCCTGTGCATAGGAGCTGCTTAGTAAGTAACTTGGCCTGGAAACGCCTTCATCTGTCTCTTTCCTTTAGTTTTCAAAGACGCTTTCCAGTTCTAACTAGTCAATAAATGAGCCACTCTGATTATCAAACCTGCCATTGCTTTTACCTATTTGAAAAAACAGGAATTTGAAAACCTTTGTTTAAGAACTACATTTTGTGTTTAGCTTTTTTTTTTTTCTTCCTCAATGACTTGTGGCTGTGGGATGGAACTTAAAATTGTATGCCTTTTCTGAGTGTCTACTACAGTGACAGCTCAAATGTAGCTTCTTGGACACATATTATTTTCTTGAGAACCTCTGGAATTCTAGCCAGATCATGCTAATGAGAATCACTTAGCCTCATCAAAGTCCCATTGATCTCTTCTCTGTATTTCCAGATATTAAATGAAAATTTATTTGGCGTATGTTCGAACTGGAAGGTGGGGACCTCAGAGATCATTTAATTTAAACCCTTCATTTTATGGGCCAAAACGATTCATTTTAAGTTTGTTGTGCTCAAGAACTGATGATCACATTTTCTCCTCTAATATTATAGTTGAAAAAATCTCAGCCATGTACTTCTCACTTACATATTCCTATAGAAACTAGATTGTAGGGAGAATTGGCAACTTGAGTTGGAGAAGGGAGATTGGGGAGCTGAATTACAGTGTGTTATATAGTACTTCAGCCCCTCGGGGGAGCTGTAATTAACGTGTGCAAGGAAAACACTTCAAGGAGACTAATTTAAAGAACATACTGAAACAATTTTCCCCTAGCTTTCCAAAATAAATTAAAAAAAAAGAGAAATCACCATCAGGCTTTGAGGAAGCATGAAGAATTACAGCAGAAAGGAAATTTATTGAGAGACCAAGAAGGGGCTGGTAATAATAGTTGGTTAGAATGTAAAGCCTCTTTTAAATTTAGGCTTCCTCTACCATTTGTCAGAGCCCCATGGTCCCTGATCCATTCATTAAACACTTCACATGCATGTCACTCTAATTATGGGTCAGAGTTTGGTTACGGCCCACTGCTCTTGATTTGCATCTAGGTAACTCAGTTCTTTACACCAGTTGATATCCCACTGGCCTTTCCTTCTTTCCCTCCCCCTTACCCTTCTTTAATCCTAAGCTTGTTAGGTGGCTCCAGAGTTTAGAATGCCTTGTGATTACATGTCACTTGATGTGAATGCTGTGAATTCCCTAGAGCAAAGTCTTCCCAACTTTTTGTCTACAACCCATAATAAGAAATTCATTTTAGATCCAACCTGGTACACAAATGCATATGCAATTGAAAATTAAAGTTTCATGAAAAAAATACTATGTGTGATAAGCTCTGAAACTTGCACTTCTCTTCAACTCTGTTTCACTTACAGTCATCCTTCAGTGTCTGAGGGGGATTGGTTCCAGGACCCCCGTTGTTGCCAAAATTCACGAATGCTCAAGTCCTTTATGAATGGTATAATATGTACATATAACCTACACACATCCTCCTGTATACTTTAAATCATCCTTAGATTACTTATAATACATTATACAATGCAAATGCTATGTAAATAGTTGCTGACATGCAGCAAATTCAAGTTTTGCTTTTTGGAATTTTCTGAAAATTTTTTTCCTAATATTTTCAATGTGGTTGACTCCACGGATGCCAGGACCTACAGATATGGAGGGCTGACTGTATTTTTTTTTTAAATGCAGGCCAAGATTAATTCAAGACCTTTTCTTCCTCAGTCTCAATCACAATGAGTGTGCTTCACAAGGTGAAGTCTTCAGACTGTATACAGCAAATCACTTGAGATGTCTGGTCCCCAACTTTACCCCAGATCTACTAAATCAGAGTCTATCGTGGCAAGTTCCACAGTTTAACCAATTCTCTGGTATGATTTTTAAGTTCAAAAACCATCTCCAGACCTTAATATTTTAACGTCATCTACTCACTGGAAGGTATCTTGTTTGACAGTTGATTTTAGTACTTTTTGGCATTGCTCTCCATAGCTGGAGCAAAGGCTCTGATCTCTGAATTCCCCCTACTTGCTGAACTAGGAGAATTATAGGTCAGTTCAAAAGTTACCAGAAACCTTGAACATCTAATAAGAATAATATGGCAGGTTCTATTCTAAGTGCATTATATGAATTAAACCTCACAGCAATGTTTTGTGTGCTGTATTTGTCACTGAAATTCTTAGGTTATTCCATTAACCCACTGTTTGTTGTAGGAAGACAAATTAGAGGGTAATTTGGTCCCAGCCCATACTGTGCACCCCACCCTTGGCTCTGGTGACTTGATAATCACTTCCTCCTCTGCCTTACGGAGGCGGGGGTGGGGAGTAGCAGCGATCTGCTCTTGTTTTCTCTGACTTTGACTCATTTTCTCCTGTTGGACTACCATCACTTCTATCCCGAGTCACCAACTTAATTCATAATTTGCAAGCCTACACTTTCAAGACAATATAATTCGAATCCTTTAAGCAGCAAACTCAACACATAGTGATTATGATACCATATAACAAACGCTATTACAGGTGATTAAGTTCATTAGATACAAATAGTCAAAGAATTCTGACCAATGCACAGTAGAAAGGGATAATTTAAAGTATAAGTTTAGAGCTAGTTGGCCTTCAAAAGCCATTACTAAGGAAACTTTGGCAAGTTTCCTATTGGGCCATGCCGGTCAGTCTTCAAGGAAACTTCTAGTATTTCCCACCCCCAGCACATGCCAATGTAAGGGAGACGGATAGGGAAGAAGTGAATTCCAAAGGATAACTTCATAGTATATGCCATTGAAGCTAAGTTGTGACTGTTGGACAATTAGAGAAGTAGAGGGACAGAGGGATCAACATATATGAAGGCCGAAAGGCATGAACGACCATGGTGTCTTCACGAGCTAGTACTGGGCGAAGGGAGAAATAATGCAAGATGAGACCAGGAGAGACTGAATCAAGTTGAGTGGTTATTTACAAGCTTATACATTCAGGTTTCTTTCCCTCTCACCTCTACACACAGTTGTTTATGGAAGAGACCTGCCAGGATCTCTCAGTGGGGGCTCCATCCATGCCCCCAAGTAAAGAAACATGCCTGAGACATCCTCCGGCTCCTCAGGTGTCTCGGGCCTTGCGCTTGGCTCCTGCACATACAACAGCAAGAGGCGTTTGGCAGGATGGGAGCCCAAATCCTCCCTCTTTTCTGTAGCCCAGTTCAGTTAGGAGATAAAGATGAAAGTGAGGGTTGGAGGGTTGTGTCAGCTGTGAGAGCAAAGACAGTGTGTGTATGTCTGTGTGTATATGTACATGCAAATGTGCATGCACGTAAGTCTATCTTGTGTGTATCTGACAGAATGATCCATGTTTAAGCCAAGAGACTAATATAGAAATTAGATGCCAAAGCTGTAAAGTAATTTATTTTTTTCTTCTTGCTATTCTTCCCCTGCCATGGTTTGTCCTAATCCTGTGAAACATCAGGCGTTGAGTTACTATGGCTATTATAATGCTTAAGGAAATACCACTTATATGTGAACCATAGTTTATCCCTAAGAAGTATACAGTATCCCTAGTTATATGTTATTTTTAACTTTTTCTTAACATATAAAAATTTCCATTTGAGAGACTATCCCTCAGTGGTCTGCCCCACCACCACCCTCTATCAGACTCTTTAATTCATAGTGTGTTTCTTCATATTTACTTGGAATATCTGTAATGTAACCTTATCATATTGAATCCTGGTAGAATACTTCAGAGTTTGTATCATGGACCATCCTGGGGAAGAATCAACCAGTGGCCAACGCTTAAGGACAAACTTGTTCTCAGGCCTCCTTGGGCCGTAGTTCCAGGCAGCTGTTAAGTGGTACTAAAATTTTTTTTTTTTTTTTGGTCTGGCTGCAAATACCTTATACTCTAAGCAATTTGCAGCCTTCCTCACATAAGAAATGTTTCTGAAAGGAAATTCCCCAACCCGGCTCTTCTGGGCATCCTCGCTTCAGCTCCGAAGCACTCACTCTTTGTGTGCTGCCAAACACAGAAGAGCTGTAGTATTTTCAGTTCCCTTCCTCAGTGGAAACATGCCAGGAATTTGCTGTTATAACTGATTTCAATTTTAGAGTGTTCTCCCTGTCACAGACTTGAGGAGAGCATCAGGAAGGTACATATTATTCAAGATTGCTCTGTTATGCAATAGGGAAGTAAACCACTCACAGTCTGTGTCAAGGCGAGCCTCCCTCACAATGTTTAGTGTGTGGTGGTGCCATGTATTTAAGCCTATTTAGACCAATGTTTGCAAAATTCAAAACTTGGAATAGAACTCCAGATTGTGGTGGCCAAAGAAACTTACCTTGCTGTGAGCAAATTGGATAAAGAGCTCTGGGGAGAAGGAAAATGAAGCCCCATTGGAATGAAGAAAGACTTTGCCCTGAAAAAAACATTCTCCTACGGTGTGATTCTCCTAACAAACCACAAAAACGCAATTAGAGATCCATCCACACGTTTCAGTATTTGAAGAGCTTCAGACTACCTGGAGATCTGACAGCTATAGAAATTTCATTTTTATAAGAATTTATCTATAAAAGAAAAAGGGCATTTACTTTCTGTAAATCTATATATTTGTTTTTAAAAAATACAGCTTCTCTTCAAGTTTTGCTGGCATAAGCTTCCAACTCATCTACGCTGTCAGACTCATCCAAAAATTAATTCTCCTAATGTATGCCATATTTCATGTTGTATTGGTTGCTTTTGCACATTCGGAAGAAAACGGGAAAGATAATATTTTTTTCTTTTCAAATTTAATTTGTCTCTACATGTGATAGAGAACTATAGGGATAGTATGCTCTCAGAAGACCCAATATAAAATGGCAATAGATATGATTCATTTTTTTTTAAATCCTATTTTATGTAATATGGGCAGTAAGGCACACGTGATTGGATTATAGTATTACGTTTGTAAGTCTCTTTCTCTGCTTACTTTATAACCATAAAGAAATGAGGCTATGTGTTTTTACATTAAGTCTTATTGCAAACACGTGTGCATGTTTGTGTGCAATTTGTAAATTTAGCTTTAGGAAGGTATAACAATAAAGTAGAATTGAATTTGGCTTCAGCCGTTAAAATTTTTAACATGTAAGTAAAGTACATATGTGGAAACATAAGACATGTCTATGAAATCAGAACAGACTCTAATGGCATTTCTGGTATCTTGAAAAGATTGCCACCAAGTGAAGCTTAATGTGTCAAAACGGCAACTCCAAATAAGAGAAATGTGAGAAGAAGAAGTTCAAGGCACAGAAACTATTTGGGGTGGTTGATTTGAATGTCTTCCAAAACCTTCGAAAAGCATTAAGCTCAAGCTCAACCCTTTATCTTTGACAAATACCACACCGTGTATCTGCTTGTTATTCCGTAGTCCTGTAGCTCCTGTCAGCTTGTTAAATGGAACTCTAGTCTGAGTCGGGAGGTGATAATGTGGCGATATCTGGGCTCTGCTGCTCGGCAGCAAGCAGCTCGGCTGTGCCGATTTTGTAAGGCCACCCGGTGCCCAGGGTAACCACTGGCAGCTGGGCCCATGGAAGACAGGCTGTACCAACAGATTGGAAATGTTCTCTTCAGATCTGTAGATTGGAACTTGAGCTTTACTTTGAAAAGTTTTATGGCCAACAGCACGGATCACAAAATAAATTACTAAACCAATTGCTTTGGGAGCTTCCAAGCCGTGGTATTAAGGTGGCTGAGAGTCATGATTCTTGATGAAACACAAAGGAGCAGCTTCAGAAATTTTGTCCATCAGAGGGAGGCTGGGCAAACCACAAAGTATATAACAGTCTGCAGATCTATGGTAAATAGGACTTATTTATAAGCAGTAAGTGAGGTATAAAGCATTTCATTTCAGGAAAGAAAAAAAGAGAGCTGTGCTTTTTCAAATCCTGTGCGTCTTTCAAATTAATCGGAGGGAAAGGGTACTTTATTTAATGGAATTGCTTATTCCCACAGAGAAATACTTGTAGTGGAAATGCAAAATATAGTTTCTTTTCTCTGACACCTGAAGGCAGCGCCCTGGAATGAAGGGATATTATTTCCAGATGGGTCAGAGTTCCTCTCTCTCTTTTAGTTGGCAAGGTGAACTGAGCAATCGGAACTCTCCTTTTCCAGGACCCCTAGAACAACAAGTCCTTATCAAATTAACGGTGTTTATACCCCAAAGCCTCTGAAACTCTAAAGGACCCTTAGGTGGGAGAATGAGGGAGGGGGCTTGAAGGGATGGGAAACTCATAGGTTAAAAACATGAACTTCGGAGAGAGACAGACCTGAGTTCAAAATGGGGTTCTATCAATTACTAAGAGTGTGACCCTAGCAAGTTACTTGGACTTGTAGACCTCTGCTTACTCTTTGGAAAACAGAAATGACCATAACTAACTCAGGGGATTGTTGGAAACATATAAAA
The DNA here is from genome assembly GCF_009873245.2 of Balaenoptera musculus. Taxonomy (NCBI): domain Eukaryota; kingdom Metazoa; phylum Chordata; class Mammalia; order Artiodactyla; family Balaenopteridae; genus Balaenoptera; species Balaenoptera musculus. Next base: position 41,414,106 of record NC_045799.1, read on the forward strand.
CAAGATAAATTTAAGGGTAAAGTGTACTCATGTCTGCAACTTTGAAAGAGATAAAAATAAAACAGATAGATATATAGATGGAAGTTGATATGTCATGAAACAAATACAGTGAAATGTTAACAATTTGTAAATATAGATGGTGAATATATGAGTGTTTACTCTAGAATTCTTTCAACTTTTCTCTGTGTTTGAAAACATTGTAATTAGGCAGAAGAGATTTAAAAGGGCAAGTCTTTTCAATGTAAGTACAATTCTTGTACCCACTACTTCTAGTTACAGCCCAAATGTAGTCATGTGGCCATACGGAAGGAACCTCAGGGGAGACTGGAAAAATGCCTTTTTCATGGATCACTGTGAACCCAGCTAAGAGTTAGAGATTCTGTTTCTAAAACAGAAGGGAAGGAGAGATAGTGGGGAAAATTAAGAGACTCAGTCAGTCATACACACTGAGCTATTTCTTGGCACATGCTAAGTGCTAAATAACAAATGGTGGCTGTGACCATTAAGAGAGGAAAGGAAATAGCAGCATTATTTACATTTGCCAAGACATGGAAGCAATCTAAGTGTGCATCAACAGGTGAATGGATAAAGAAGATGCGGCACATATACACAGCGGAATATTACTCAGCCATAAAAAAAGAATGAAAGTTTGCCATTTACAGCAACATGGATGGACTTGGAGGGCATTTTGCTAAGTGAGACAAGTCAGACAAAGACAAATACTGTATGATATCACTTATACGTGGAATCTAAAAAAATACAACAAACTAATGAATATAACAAAAAAGAAGCAGACTCAGATATAGTGGTTACCAGTGGGGAGGGGGAAGAGAGGAGGGGAAATACAGGGGTACGGGATTAGAGGTACAAATTATTAGGTATAAAGTAAGCTACAAGGATATATTATACAACACAGGGTATATAGCAAACATTTTAAATGGAGTATAACCTTTGAAAATTGTGAATCTTTATGTTGTATACCTGAAACTTATAAATTATTGCAAATCAACTATACCTCAATTTAAAAAAAAAAAGGAAAGAAGGGGTGGCCTGCCGCTTCCCCACCTCAGGGTGGGGTGGTCTCCCCTGTCTCCTCAGCCTTCCCTGAGGGCCCAGTGGCCTTATTTCTTCCATCGTGTTCAGCTTGCTTTGCATTTCTGTGGCAGCGTGTCACTCCACCCTCCATCGTGTATCCTTGATTCTCTCCAGGACCCCTCTCTGTGGAGCCTGGGGTTAGCTTTTGTAGGACTTGGGGGTCTCTATTCTTCCATGTATTTAAGCTCAAAAATGCTTCCTTATGGCAGAATTTTCTTAAAAGTCTCCAGTGTTGTTAACTCTTTGAAACCACTGCTGCCTGAAGACAACTGATTGTTCCACGATGGGTCCCAGATGAGGGAGCTGTGCCGGCCTCCTTGGTGGGCCTTCCCTGTGAGGCAGCACAGGGGGACCCTCTGATCCAGCACAGGCTCAGCCTTTGGTTACTATCCAGAGAACCCTCTCCACCTGCTGAGGAAGGGGGCCAGGAACCCTGAGGAAGACCAAAACCTGGAGAATGGACAGAGGAAAAGGATCCTCCGCAACACACCACCAAAACCACAAAACTGGGAACGGGCAACTCATGACGGAGGAGACAAACCAAGAGGGGGCTGCATCTAGAAAGCCAAAGAAAATTCATTCCGGAAAGGCTGGTCAATGACATTTAATGCTGCCCAGCAGCCAAGGAAGATAAGGGCTGAGCACTGTTTTTTGGTCATCGGTGATTTTAACAAAGAGCTGTTCTAGGGGAGCACTGAGGATAAAAGTCAAACTTCGGTGGGAGAAGATGTCAGAGAGGCAAGAGGAAGATAGTGACTGTGAAGGGATTCAGCAGCAAAAGGGAGGAGGGGGTGGTCATCGCAGAGGTAATGCGGGGCGTTGTGGGATTTATATGATAAGAGAGACTTGAGTGTGAGCAAGTGCTGATGAGAAGGAACCAGGAAGAGGTAGGAATTAACTACATAGAGGAGAGAGGGAGGTTCCTTAGAAGGTAAGAGGAGGTAGAATCCACACAGCCAGAGGAGGGGGTGGCCTGGGGTGGGCACACCTCTCTTACCTTGTGCCGGGAGGGCTGGGTAGGCCACAGTTGGGCTGCAGTTCAGCCAGCAGAGGAAAACTGTCACCTCCCCTTATTCAGCTAATGCATTTTCCTAAAGTCAGTCTGCAATCACATCGCATTAGCTCTTTCTGTGACAAGGTTGTTTTTTTCTGGAGTTGATTAGCAAAACAGCACATACTTTCTTATAAGAGCCCCTGCTAAACAGTATCTTCTCTATCCCACACATATGCCTTTCTGAAACCAACTTCAGGTTCTAACATTTCTTTCCATTAAATGTCATTCTATTAGATTTAGATCATGTTTCCAATTTGTCAAGATCTTTTTATATTTTAATCGAACTCACAACATACCGTTGATGTTATTTCAGCCTTGTGTCACCCACACATTAAAATATCAGCCGTATATCTTCATCCAAAGCACTGTCTTTAGCTTTATTTTATTTCCATTCCATCAATCACCCTGCCCCCCGTTCACTCATAGAGACTTGGGCAAAGAAGAATTATACTGAATACTTTGATGATAACTGATAAAGCGTTTTGTCCTGAGGGGTCCTCCCAAATTGGATTAAGTGGATTCATTAGTGGTTTGTGGTGTTTATGTTTTAGGGACACAAGGATGTGAAAACTCTCACTCTCTCTGTGTTCATTCTCACAAATAGATGGATACTGTCACTTTTCAAGGCTTGCCCATCTGGAATGCATCACAAACACATTGCTGGGAAAGTAAAAGTTCCAGAAAGAGCCTCATTTTTCCCTGGAACTGTGAAATTGAGTGGTCTCGTTTCTTCCATGGTGTAAATTCACAGGAGTGTGATCTAAGCTACATTTTTAACCATTTGGGATGGCTTATGATTGAATAATGCTTCCTTCCAGACACATTTTCCCTTTATTTATCACTTACTTTTCTAATTTCAGCAACAGCAATTGCTGATTATGGAAATGGCTCCAATTGTTCAACCTCCCATAACCACATTTAGTCACCAAAAGCAATTTATCTGCTCCTTTCAAAAGCTGTTAAACAAACAAGCAATTTATTCCAGCCTTCTTGCAAGTAACCAAGGAATACAGGCACCTTCTCTTTGCTCCTTGCCTTGCTTCAGAACCATGAGTGCCTCTTTCTGACTTGAATCAAAATCTGCTTGTTCCTAACCGCTGCCTTTGCAATCAGTTATTTGACTCAGTGGGCTTAATTCGAAGCAGGCACTCACATTCTTTAGACGATTTGTCAGTCTTCCAGGGAATCAAGGAGAACAACAAAAACAAACGAACACTGGCCCTAAATTAAACCAGCTAGGGAGGAAGAAACTTCAATGAATGACGAACAAAATTTAAAAAAAGAAAAAAAAAAAGTCAGGAGAAATAAATAGAAAATATTCCAAGGTCCCACCTGCCCTGGCCCCATGGGCCCCTCCTTTATCTTCCTTTCCTAGAGGAAATCAAAGCCTCTCCCAAGAGCGATTATTCTAGTCGGTTCCAGATCTCCACAGAGCCTGCTGGATCACCCTCCTCGCACCGGCCCCAGCAGGTGAGTGCACCTGAGACGGCTGCCGGCAGACATTTCTGGTGATTTCTCTGCATCTCAAACTGCCAGCATCCCTGCAGAAATCTCTTGTCTTTGCTGAAATAAGGGAGAAAAATGAACTCCCTTTTGAGTTAACCCCAGCTTGGCTCCTCACAGCAACCACAGGCCCTGGGACAGAGGAGTTGGCAGCCTTCCTTGAAAAGCAAATAGTTTTTCTTCTCCATGACCTACTCAACTTTCTCTTGCTCCAGGCTTAAAAATTCAGGTCCAGTCTCTAATTTAACTTGCCTTGTGTGAATAACCAGGGCATAGATCAAGGCTCAACAAGATAATAGTGGGTTAGTGTAAATCGTTATAAATGCGCTGCAAATCGAAAACAGTGGTGTTCCCTGGTAAGTCTGACTTTAGCTAATGCTTCCTAAACAGCAGTAGGCTGGAGAGTTTTTTTTCTGAATATCCTTTAACCAGATATGTTTAGAAGTTTATTATTTATTTTTATTTTATTAAAAACTTTCTCAGGTTTGAAGTGTGATCTCTCAGCTCTCTCATCTCTCTCATTTAGTTATTGTGTTTTTTTTTTTAACTCATTGAAGATGGAACTTTTTCAAGGTATTCACAGATTTAGAATTCAGATGTGTGTGATTTATGTAAAATATGCAAGTGAATATTTATCCAGAGTTACAGTCTAGTATAGGCCTTAAGTATGATGTAAGAGTTCTATGCAGTGTAGGTGGTGTCGAGTATATTTAATATTCCTACCATTTCCTCTAATTCTTGAACTTCCTCTAGGATGAAGTTGTAGTGTAATGAATGCAATTCATAAAAAATAGAGGGGTTACATATAACCAGAAAATGGGGGGATTGCTTTGTTCTTTTATGGCAGGATATTTTATATGGGCTCCACCACCCTTATACCTTAGGATAGTCACTAGTTCTTTTGTGTTTTTTCCCTTCATTTTAAATCTATTTAAAAATAATAAACTTTCAATAAACCTCATCTCTTTAAAAGTCCCTGAGAGCAAAAACCCCATGTTGTGCCCCACCCCCTTTGTGAGCAATAAACATGAAATGGGGGACACAATTTTTCCACAACTTTTGAAGAATATAGCCAATCATCCCTTTAAATGATAACTTTTATATGATACATAGTGTTTTTTGTTTTTTTAATACTGATGAAGCAATTCTATATGGTGACCTGATTTCCTAGTCTGTTTGATCTGTGGTACGTATTGGGTGTTTAAGGAGTGTATTGGCATTAGAGGCAAGGCAGTTATTTCTATGACATTTTAAAAGTCCACTTCTGTATTACATATTCCAATCTAGTGAAAATTAGATTTACTCTATTTAGATTTGGCATCCAACAGTTGTTGGCCATGGCATGTGATGTAATTTTAAGCTGCTCATGTACGTTTAGAAGGAGATTGATTTACAGCAGTCTTTGCCTGAGACAAGCACAATTTAAACTAATTCCTATTGATTCAGAAACATTTAAGATTGGTTTTGAAAATTCTTAAGCATAGAAACCTTTGGATACATTTGAGCCTTTATACTAAGCATTATTGTCATGTATATAAAAGCATGAAACTGTTAATGCTTACAGTTCTTTCCCTGGCATCTTTGTTAGTCACTGCATACCTAAAGTCTAATTCCTGCTCCAGATGCTGTGATGTCTGCCCAGCTGTTCCGAATATATGCTATTTGCAAATGGCAACATAAACAGCATATCCAGAATATTGTACAGGCTGGGACTTAGCCATTAAGGCTAAGGTATATTTAGTGTCAGGGATAATCTTGGTAAATTGTAACCCAGATGGAGTTGAGGGATTGGCAACAGGTATAGCAAAGTGCCTCTTAAAACAGCCAAATGAAGAAATTATTTATTCCAGTGTTTCCACATTAGCATATACTGTATACTACAAATTGAATTCCCTGTGAGTGTACGATCACTGTGTGCAGTTTATAGGGGTGTCTAATATTGCACATGAATTAGTTAAGCAGACCAAATCACATCAGATTCTTTAACCAAGTCTTTTAGCACATGGCATAGTTCTGATTGTTCTGTGATTTCAGAGTAGCCTTGTCAGAACTGCTCAACCTGGAGTTTGGAAGTGCTGGGTTCCAGGTTCTAGAATGTCTATGACTACACTATGACTCTCAGTTAGGAGACTCTCTCCACCTAATCCTGTACTATTCCTGGCCTCTCAATTCAGAGTATTGAAGATGCCTGCATTTTAACTGTCTCTGTGCTTTGCCAAAAACAAAACAAACAAAAAAAGGATCCTTTATACATGGTCTAGGACTATTTGTTCTTCAACTTTTCCCCAATACCTGTTAACTCTCTTTACATGTATAGTTTGTCCTTCCTCCCTCCTTCCCTCCTTCCCTCCTTCCCTCCCTCCCTCCTTCCCTCCCTCTCTCCTTTCTCTTTTTTCATTTCTTTCTTTCTCTCTTCCTTCCTCCCTCCCTCCCTCCCTCCCTCCCTCCCTCTCTCTTTCTTTCTTCTGCCTGGGTATTCTTTTTTTTTTAAATTAGTTATGTATTTTCTGCATATTAGTGTATATACGTCAATCCCAATCTCCCAATTCATCCCACCACTACCCCCCACCCCCACTTTCCCCCCTTGGTGTCCATACGTTTGTTCTCTACATCTGTGTCTCTATTTCTGCCTTGCAAACTGGTTCATCTGTACCATTTTTCTAGGTTCCACATATATGCGTTAATATACGATATTTGTTTTTCTCTTTCTGACTTACTTCACTCTGTATGACAGTCTCTAGGTCCATCCACATCTCTACAAATGACCCAATTTTGTTCCTTTTTATGGCTGAGTAATATTCCATTGTATATATGTACCACAACTTCTTTATCCATTCGTTTGTCGATGGGCATTTAGGTTGCTTCTGTGACCTGGCAATTGTAAATAGCGCTACAGTGAACATAGGGGTGCATGTGTCTTTTTGAATTATGGTTTTCTCTGGGTATATGCCCAGTAATGGGATTGCTGTGTCATATGGTAATTCTATTTGTAGTTTTTTAAGGAACCTCCATACTGTTCTCCATAGTGACTGTATCAATTTACATTCCCACCAACAGTGCAAGAGGGTTCCCTTTTCTCCACATCCTCTCCAGTATTTGTTGTTTGTAGATTTTCTGATGATGCCCATTCTAACTGGTGTGAGGTGATACCTCATTGTAGTTTTGATTTGCATTTCTCTAATAATTAGTGATGTTGTGCCTCTTCGCCATCTGCATGTCTTCTTTGGAGAAATGTCTATTTAGGTCTTCTGCCCATTTTTGGATTGGGTTGTTTGTTTTTTTAATATTGAGCTGCATGGGCTGTTTATATATTTTGGAGATTAATCCTTTGTTGATTCATTTGCAAATATTTTCTCCCATTCTGAGGGTTGTCTTTTCATCTTGTTTATAGTTTCCTTTGCTTTGCAAAAGTGTTTAAGTTTCATTAGGTCCCATTAGTTTATTTTTGTTTTTATTTCTATTACTCTAGGAGGTGGGTCAGAAAAGATCTTGCTTCGATTTATGTCAAAGAGCATTCTTCCTATGTTTTGCTTTACGAGTTTTACAGTGTCCGGTCTTACATTTAGGTCTTTAATCCATTTTGAGTTTATTTTCGTGTATGGTGTTAGGGAGTGTTCTAATTTCATTCTTTTACATGTAGCTGTCCAGTTTTCCCAGCACCACTTATTGAAGAGACTGTCTCTTCTCCATTGTATATCCTTGCCTCCTTTGTCATAGACTAGTTGACCATAGGTGCGTGGGTTTATCTCTGGGCTTTCTATCCTGTTCCATTGATCTGTATTTCTATTTTTGTGCCAGTACCATATCGTCTTGATTACTGTAGCTTTGTAGTATAGTCTGAAGTCAGAGAGTCTGATTCCTCCAGCTCCGTTTTTTTCCCTCAGGTTTGCTTTGGCTATTCGGGGTCTTTTGTGTCTCCATACAAATTTTAAGATTTTTTGTTCTAGTTCTATAATGCCTGGGTATTCTTAAGGTGACTAGGTAGAGAAAAATGCATAACTTATTAGACATCTCTAACACATGCACATTTAAGTAGGACTTGAATATGCAAGTCAAATAATATTCTAGAACTTAGTAAATCAGTTTTTATAGTCCAGATTATTTTATCATTACATCTAGAAAACAGTGGTGTCTGCACTTATATACCCTGGATACTGTTAAAATATGCCGCTGGACAGAAATTTGATTCATTAACTTTTGGGGATCTTGACCTTTTAAGTTGATCTTTGTCCATTAAATCTAGAGCTTCCTTGAAGCCCCAGACAATACAATGGTATCCAGCAGGGAAATGATAAATGGTCATAAATAGTGACTAGAACTGATTTTTATTAGCTTGAATGGTACCAGACTAAGAAAATTATCCATCTGGGTCAGGTAATCCGTCTTTCTGGAAAATCACTAAACTACATTCCTAATAACACAGATAATTTCCTTTTATTGAATAATTTCCTCAGCCAGTAAAGAATATAAAAGCCTGGGGGTATTTTGAGCATATGGTTTAGGGACATCATTCTAAACCATGAACTATCAACAGAATTTCAATACAATCTAAGTAAAATAATTTGCTTCCTAAGTGTTACAAGTATAAGCAGGACATTTCTCTAAGGGAGCAGGGTATTTCTACAAAAGCTTTTGCTTTTGAGTGAAAGGTCAGAGCTGGAGATTAAAAAGCTTTTCTTTGTCCTTGTCTTATAGCCCTGATGCATCCATCAGTTGTCAGTTGCCAACTGTCAATTCTCTCTTGACACAGTTGATTTCTCCTCCCACATGAAACAATTTCCTCACTTGGATTCCTCCTACCTCGCTGACTGTTCTTTTCCATCTCTTTTGCTGGTTCTCACTTGTATCACTGCCCCTTTAATATTGAAGAGCTCTGTGGTTAAATCCTTGAATTCTTACCTATCAACATTCATTCTTGGTGATCTCAGCTAACCTAGGGCTTTATATGCTAATAAATCATAAATTTATATTTCATTTCAGACCTTTCCTCTGAATTACAGACTTGTACATTCAACTGCCTACTCAGTATTGCCACTTGAATCTGTAATAAGCATCTGAAATGTATCATCTCCAAAATGGAATTTCTTGTTTAGTACTATGCTGACCCTCCAAAATATACCCATACATACCTTCTCCCACTTTTTCTCTTCTCAGTCCTTGGCAATCCCATTCTTTCATAGTTCAGGCTAAAATCTTTACCTTCTTTCTCTTAACTTCTATGTTCAATTTCTCAGAAAATCTTGTTGGTTCTACCTTCAAAATGTACGCAATATCTGATCATTTCTCACATCACTTTATTAACTCTACTCTGGTCCAGTCATCTTGATCATCACCATCTCTCACTTGGTTTACTGCTCTATTCTCCTAATCTTTTCCTCGCTTCAGACCTTGTCTCCTGTAGATTATTCTCAACATTGCAGTTGGAGTGATTCTTTGAAAAATGTAAGTCAGATCATGTCCCTCCTCTTCTTCAAACCCTCTGTTGACTCCTCAATCTCATTCAAGTCCTTACAAAGTCCACAAGGCCCTACCTCATCTCCTGCTGTTTTCCTCCCACCCACTCCACCCCAGCTTCACAAATCTTCCTCTCCCATCACCTGGAAATCTCTTTCTTTCCTTCCCCCACTTCCTTCAGGTTTCTACCTAAAATTCAGCTTTGTGAGTATAGTCTTCCATAGCCTCCCTACCTAAAATAGCAACAATTGGTCATTCCATAGTTCTCTCCTTTTCCTATTTGTCTTTATATCTTATTGCCATTAGACATACCAGGCATATTGCTCAATTTGTTTATTGTCTGTCTCTCCCACTGGAAGGTGTGCTTTATGAGTACAGGGATTTTGTCTGTCACGTTCAGTACTGTATCCTCTAGAATATAGCAGGCTGTCAATAAATATTATTTAAGTGAATGAATAAATTGCCATGGCAAATGATGTTCTCCTGAAGGTTTACATGATAACCTAAGCCAACAGTTCCTTTTCTATTGATTCCTTTGTTCCCCCCCCCCCATTTCATTTGGAGATATGAATTATGGAAAATATGGCAGGAAATAAATAATCTGAAGAGTCTGAGCCAAGGAGGAGGGAGCTGATGTTCTCAGGCAGAGTTAACTCTGGAGAGGCAACTGCTTCCAATTTGCTATAGAATACCTTAAATTTCTCCAGAATGTGACATTAACTCAGAGCTGTCCAGGAGGTAGGAGTATCTGAGAATTATCTTTAACTCTGAGATGAGCAAACAGTGTGGTTTTTTTTTTTTTTCTCTTGCATACTTACTCCAGAGGTCTATCTTGTCGAAACATCTAAGATGGGTGATTGCCTGGGCCTCCAGGACCATTCTGAATTACAGGCCATCTGCCTCAGGATTTCTCAGACTGGGGGAGAAAGAGGAGAATCTCCATAAAAGTAGAAAATGATTCGTCTTATATTTCTCTGCATTTTTTCATCAATGCCCAGTCTGGAAAGAGATTATGACTGTTGGTCATTAAAAAAAAAAAAAGTTCTAACTTATGAGCAATCCTTTCTGAGTCTTTTAGGTCATATATATTGTATACCATGATGAGCTGATTTTCCTTATAGATTGTGTCTCTTTTCAACTGCTGTAAAAGTGTTTTAAATTAGATCAAGGCTATTTTTAGTTTTCATAAAATTGGTTTATAATTAAAATCATGTTTTTTTTTAAACTTAAGCATATAATATAAAACCATAAAAATACTACTAGATGGAAGCAGAGTTAAATATCACACATATAGGAAGTCTAAGCAGTTTCAAAGGAATGAGAATGATGTGATTATGAGCTAGGGAAGGGCAGATGAGAGCATTTATCTAAGATCCTTTGTGGACACAGACTCATTACCCTTCTATATGTAGTTGTTAGCACTTCAGTCTGAATCAGAACCCTCTGGGGTAGGGAACAGGGAGACTCAAGCAAATACACTCTTGGTGCTGGCTCTTTATCCTCCTTCAACAGACACTAGCACCTAGACTGAAATCGGAGCCTAATCTCTGATCTGAAGACACACAGATGAAAGCAAAAACGCTACTGTGTTTTCTGTCACCCATTCTGTTTTCTGCTTGTCCCAAGTTACTGTCATTAAAACAGATATGAAAAACATCAGGAAGGCTGAAAGGAAAACTACCAATCTAATAAACACCATCAGCCTGGAATATGCTTTATATTCCCAAATGCCTTGCCTCCTCAGACTCTGATATTTAAAGGTTGGGTTAAATAGCTCTCCTTCTGAATATAATGTGTTGGCACATTTTTTTTTTCTTATTCACTTCTCCTCATGAGGCAGGTGGTTGGAACTAGGTAGTACTGGTCTTTTATTGCCATCTTTAGAGAAAATCTGTTTCCATATCCTGTATTCACCAGAGGATAAGCTCTTCTGGGTTTTTCCTTTTGCCCTTTTGATATATGGGAGTTAACAGTTCTGGTTGAATTTATGCCCATTTCCAAATGCTTTCTTTATACTTTTTAGTCTTCTGTAATATAATATTGTGGTGCTATTGGGATAATAAATCCAGGAAAAAGAAAACTCACCTTACTTACTTACTGCCCCAGATTGATCTTAGCTTCAGAAGATTAGCCTCACATAGGGCTTACACATAATGATTACTTTATCCACTGTGCCTGATCACCAGAATGCTGTTCTACAATGAAAAATTTGGGGAAATTTCTGATGGCACAACTTAATCATCAAAGTGCCAGTGTTTAAAAGGCCATTACATGTTTCTGTCTCTGTCCATTGGTTCTGCATGCGTCATCATCTTTACAAAGGAAAATGACATTTCCCCTGTTGGAAGTTGGCAACATACACATAGAAGGCTTAACTTGTATGGTTCTTTGCACATGAGACTTTTGAGCTATTATATTCCCCAGAAACCCTGGTCATTCAGAGATTTGTGATTCGTAGTATGGAACGTGCTTTGCCAATCTTCCTTTTGCACACAGTGTGACAACATTCTCTGCTGTGTTCACATGACCTTTTACATTTACTGTACAGCAGTATTTGCATTTGATTATTTGACCATGTATCTTAAATTATATCCTGTGAACAAGATGTCTTGGTGTACCTCATTGGAGGAGATGCAAAGGGAGAGATACAGGACAGGATTTATACACTGTCTGATTCACAGGGATTTATGAAACATGTTCCTGACGGCTCTGGTGAGTCTAATGGAAATGACTTTGGAGACAGACCGTTCTGGGCTCCAGTCTTATCTCTGTGGTATACTATGAATTTGGACAAGTTATTTGGCTTCTTACAAATAAAACAACGTATCTGAATCAGTAAGGCACCAGGACAAGTAGCCACTTGGTGGTGTTAGTTTTCTTTTTCCCATCTTTCTGGTTCCCATCTTCACAATTCTTCCTCAATTTTGAGTTTTCTATAGGTAGTACTAGGGTGTCTTTCACTATTTTTATTAATTGAGAAGTTTTTGAAGTGTATTTTTTTAAAGGAAGCAGTATGTTTGAATGCTCATGCAGCCCCCAAAAAATATATGAAAAAGACAAACCTAGTATTGTCATGCCAGAGAGATTACTTGAATTAATAAGAGTCGAATATCACAGGAGGTTGAAATTAGAGCCAACCCAAACTGCTGGATGCAATTTCAACTCTTCCAATTGACGTGAATATTTTTCTTCCCGAGGAGGGGAAAAAAGCTGTAGCTTGCTGTATCTTGTGTTTGTCATTTTTATGTGGGCTGGAAAAGGGAGGAAAAAAAAAAAAAAAGACAAAGGCAATGGCTAATTATAAGAGTTTACTTGAAACATTCTGAATGCTTCAAGAAATAAAATTAACTAACTTCACAGTTTTACCAGATTGGTGATAATTATATTGGGCTTTTTGTGATTCCAGTGAATATGAGTTTTAATAAAATACCTACTTTTATTGTCAGTTCACTCTTTGCATTATTGTGGGAGAAAAGCTCCTAGTGTTCAAATTCTTTGATATTCATCAACTCATATGTATTATATATTATTTGAAAAAGAAAATTCACCTTATATATTTGTACATATAAATATATATAGTACTTATATATTATATAGAGATATATAAAATAGTTTCAGTAGAATCTTGCCTTTTCTACCCATTTAAGATATACTTCTCAAGATATACTGTGGGTGGATCTTAAGGTAAGAGATTGTCTTCTGAAGTAAAGTAAAAGGAAAAAAAAAAGTTATTACAGCTGGTCCTGCCAGAGGATAGAGCTTTAAGAAGCAGAGAAAAGGAAGACCACAGCATAGACCATATGTCATCAGCATACTTGGTTGCCTACTACAGAATCCATTCTGTATAGTTCAAGCTGAGAATAATACAGCCAAGGATGACATAACTTGAAAAATGTTCAGCTACAACACGGAGTGTCTGAGCAGAACCACCACTGCTGCTACGACCCACATCTTGACACATATTACATTAAGGTTTAGGTACTCTGACACAGCTCCTTAACTAAATACTCTGCCACCATGCTTTCTTAAAGAGCCGTCCTTTCATGCAGCTGATACACTACGTTGTTTACTTTCATCTTCAAGGTTCACACAGTTGAATCTTCTTGGGGGATCCATATTACATGCCAGCCCTAAGACAACATGAGAAGTATGGTTTTTAGCTCCTTATCTTCTGTAATATAGCTGTGAAAGTAAGCTGGAAAGTAAGTGGAAAGGTGGCTGATTAAACCACTTGTCCTTATCTGCCACTGATGGGATTGGACTGAAAGGTATTACAGGTGTTGCAATTATCTGTACATCTGACTATTGTGCATTACTCTTTTAAAAATGTAAGCACACCCAGACAGAAGTGAGACTTCCTGAGTCAGCGATCTGTAAGGACCAAAGTTGCTTACTTGGTTTTCCCTACTCCTTGTCTTGGACATTAGAGTTTTTACTAAAATAAACAGGTAGGACTCATCTAGTCCAAAGATCCAAGTGTAGCCATATCTTTTGTAAGGTATTTTGTAATGCAGAACTTTATAAAGGTAATAAAAGCATTGGTTAGGAATGAGCGAGCCTTTCCTTTGGAATAAGAACTACGTACATTGTATTTCATATTAATTTAACTGTAAATATACAAAACAGACTTCAGTGGGTGTACCATGGGTTCAGATATTAAAGTCTAGTTCTATTTCCTTAAGGAATGCCTGAAGGAATATTTCCATTTTGTTCTGTTCTAGACTCAACCTTGTCCAAGTTCTGTAAATCTGTCTGTAAACCTTGGCTATTTTTACACTACATTGGCCCATGTTAGAAGGTCACTTTCTTTTTCCGGAAGCTCTATTACTATTTGCAGAAAATAATTGCTTTTTTCTTATGCACTTGATCAGAATTCTCTTTGAGGTACCCAGGTTTTATGTAATCAACTCTGCAAAATGCTGGGGATCAACTTTACTTGTTAACCCAGGGATGACTAGACAGTACTGTTGCCCCCAGACCCCTTTAATCTGAGTCCATTCTTATGATGCCCCGCATTTTCTGTGTTGGCATCCATGGTACCCAAAAGAAAAATTGGATTTCCTAGGTTGAGCAGAAAGATGGACGTTATGCTAAATTCTGGGTAGACACATTTATGCATTGTCTTGCCCACAGGCTACAAGAGCTCAGGGGTGTTGCTATGTCACCATTTTATGCCACCATCCCATCAGATCCAGAAGTAGTTGGGCTGCATGACAATGTAGGTGCAGAATGAGCATTCTGTCCTCGCAGGCCTACAGCCTTGCCAAGTAACCAAACCCTAAGAAACCCTGGTAAGTCACCTACCAAAATGTTTCTATTCATTTGTAAACAAACTTGTGAAGCATAAAAACAAAAATATAAAAAAAAAGGTTTTAGAGATATAGATAATCGTTAGTTAGGATTTAGAATTTACTAAGAATAAAATCTTTAAAATGTAGTGAATTGAAAGATATTTTTAGTCCTGGAAGGTATCTAAGAGTCACCTAATCCAACTTTGCAGAAACCAAAGCAAGGAATAGTTAAGTGATTTGCCCAAGATCACATAGCTAGTTAGTATCAAAGCCGAGATTAAAATTCAGGTCTCCTGCCAGCCTGGCTGGGAATGTTTTAAAGGTGCTTAAAGCCAAAGCATGGGCGCTAAGTCCCCACCATCCTATATGAGTCATGTGCATGCATGATGCCACCTGCCAGAAGGGGCAACGCTCTGAAGGATGTTGTCTGTATGAAACAACCATGGAAAAATCCACATATAATATGGGCCACATTCTCAAGCCCCTCTTCTCAAACTCACTGAAGGCTCTCCATTTTGTGACAAAACTGGATTTGAAGTATGTGTAATAAATGACACTGACATTATTTTCACATCTAAAAATACCTTAAGAGCACTCTTCCTGTTTTAAAAAAATAGCTTTCCATTAGCTTCAGCCAGCCACATTAATTGCTTACACTTCAAGCATGATTTTGTTTGGTTTGCTTTGCTACCCGATCCTCTTAGGGGGAAAGTAAGGGAGGTTCATGAAGGGGTTTAAAATGAGAGAAATTAATTGTTGAATTTTTATACTTATCAGTAAGTGCTTTATATATATATATGTTTGTATGTATGTAAGTATGTTTGTATGTAAGTGAAAATATGTTTGTATGTAAGTGAAAATAATTGTAGTCATTACATTCCTGGTTTTCACAAACTTTGTTGGCAACATAGAATCATTTTCCATCAGTGTATAAAAAGCCATCTCTGAGTTTTTAAGTGTTTACTTGAATAGGGGAAAAAAAAGAGTAGGGATTAGCAACGTTCGTATTAGCTGTGGGGTTCTGAGCTTGGATTCTAGCTTTTAGCTATCCAGGTTCAACTCCAGATCTTCCATTTCTAAGCTGCGAGATCCTAGGCAAGTTACTTACCTTCTCTTTAGCTCAGTGTTTTCATATGTAAGACGAGGATGTGAATAGAACCTAGCTTTTAACAGTGTTGGGAGATGGAGCTGATGTTTGTCAAGTACCTGCCATGGGCCTTGCTCAGAGCTAGTGCCCCATATTAGTATTCAGCATTTCTAGTTTCTGTTCATATTGTTTTTTTATTCACTCAAAAAGTATTTATGGAGCACTTACCACATCCCAGGCACTGTTCTAGGCACTGGAGTCACAGAAATGACAGATGAAGTCTCTATTCTTACAGAATTCTGAACATTTTCTAATACACAATAAAAATCCAGAGGCAACCAGAAAATGTATACACACAGAGAAAATATGATTTTCTCTAAGAAACTTTGTGATAAGTTTGGGGAGACACACTGTAAAAAGTTTTAAGTGAACTTCAAATAATTTTTTAAAAATAAATATAAATGAGTAAATACATTCCACATAGCTTCCAATTATTTATTAAATGTTCCCAATTAACACTATCAAAGAACTGAGAAAATGGTTAATAATCTAGGGTCTTACCTGGTAGGATAAGTTCCCAGAACTGGTGCTGCCCCTGATTCTGGGAAGGAGAGGACCAGGCGTTGGCACAGCTCTTATATGCTGTTCCTCATTCCTTGAGGGAAGGGAGTTGCTGGAAGTTCTTGTCAGGGGCTCTGTAGATATCACCCACAGCTAAGAATTTTTCATTTAGAACCACTGTTCCAGCGAATGGAAGTGAGCTGGAAGAACAGCCATGACACCGACTCTCAGCTAAGCAGGAGTCATGCCTTGGGCACAGGTAGACTGGAAAACCTAACCATTCACATTACTTGGCTCTCTTTACTCTTTCTCTCCAGTAAATACAACTCCTTCCTTCCCTTTTGATGCATCAACACAAAAACCTTTTGAAAGTCATCCATCTTTCTTCTTTAAACATGGATGTCTGTACCAACACCTCCATTCTGTATCTTTCTCGACTTAGAATGGGATTACAGCCCATTAAATCCATCATAAATTGAAAATATCTTAAGCTGAAAATGCATTTAATACACCTTATCTACGGAATATCAGAGTTTATCTCAGACCCCCCTTAAATGCACTCAGAACACTTACACTAGCTGACAGTGGGCAAAATCATCTAACACAAAGCCTATTTTATAATAAAGAGTGGAGTATCTCATGTAATTTATTGAGTACTGTGCTGAAAGTGGAAAACAGAATGGTTGTCAGTGTACCTGTTATTCACCCTCGGGATCGAGTGGCTGACTGGGAGCCGTGGCTCGCTGCCACTGCCCAGAATCACGAGGGAGGATCACATCACATATGACTAAACCAGGAAAAGATCAAAATTCAAAATTTGAAGCATGGTTTCTATTGGATGCATATAGCCTTCGTACCGTCACAAAGTTGAAAAATAGTTAAGTCCAAACATCATAAGTCAGGGACTGTTTGTGTTCTTCAATTCCAAATGACCTCGAAGGATCATTTAGAGTTGAAGATTAAATGACAGAGAGAATGATAATGAAAGAGGGAAAACGATATAACTATAATTTTAGCTACATTAAAATATGATGCCGATTATACAAACATAATTGTTGGGATTTTTAAATTAATATTAATAGATTAGAATGAGTAGTTTTCAGAGAGAAATTTTCTTTTGACATGACTGCATTTTTTTTTTTTTCCTTTAATGAGCATTGTCACAGTTGTCAACATCAGGCTTCATGGCTTTTGAAACCTTAAACTTTAATACAATTCTTTATCCATGCTGGAAATTACTATCCTTTTGGATAGATTTGAAGTCTCATTCAGGTTTCTTACAATCATGTAAGCAGAGAGCGCACTATCATGATCTGTGGCAACATGGATGGGGCTGTGTGGATCATTAAAATGCTAGCAGTGTCTCTTTCAAACTGCATTCTCTACATTTTAGCCCAGAAACAAAATATTAGAATTTTTAACCTCTAAAATATTTTTAAAGTTTCAATTGTTGTAAGTGGTTCAGTGTCTCAAACTTTTATTTTAATGTCATAATCTATAATTTAATGGCCCTTTGTAGACAAAACTAATTTCTGCAGAAAATATTTAGCCATTTAAAAATACCTGGCTATTTATAGAAAAAAAATAACATAAGCCACTTTTCTTTGTGGAAGATGCTGGTTTTCTCTGAAATTTGCACAATGGGGATGAGAATTTTTATTTTATTTATTTAAAACATATGTATAGAATATTTATTTTGTGCTAAGAACTGTTTTAAGTGCTTTATAGGTGGTAACTCATTCAATCCTCATAACCTATTAGAGAGATGGTATTATTATTATTATTATTATTATTATTTCCACTTTATAGTTAAGGAAACAGCTCAGGAACTCAGAGAGGTGACATAACTTGTCTAAGGTTGTGCCACTCATAAGTAGCAGAGCCAGGAGTTAATCCAGCCCAGAGTCCGTGCTCATAGCCACTATGTACTGCTGCCCCTTGCAGCATGTTGTAGTGTTACCAAGGCAGGTGAGCTCAGAAATGTACCCATCTGACCAGCCATCTGACTGCCCTTCTGGCCCCTCCAGGATGTCAAAGTTCCCTATGGACCTAAACCTCTGATGAGACCGGATGTGTACACCCATGGGACTAACACCTGATTCTAGATACATATTGAGACAATATAAAAGGGCTGAATTCTCATTAGCTTTTTTAAAAGCAGCAACTAAGCCATAACCCTATCTACTTTCAACCTGTCTTCCCATTAGATTAGGTATCTGTATCAATCATAGTATCAACAAAAAACAAATGACTCATTCAAATTAGGAAAACTTGAAATGTTTAATGAAGGGACTCTCTGGAGGGAGAGAATCATGTAGAGGGCTTGTGACCTTCAGCTGAAGACAGACCTCCAACAGAGAGGGCTCAGGGAATGAAAGCCCAGACCTTACTCTCCTCTCTTCCTCCAGTCTCCTGAGGGGACTCCCTGTTGGCTGACCAGAAGCCAGAGGGCAAGGGAAGTCATTGCTGTGGTCCACGTAGGTCAGCCTCCAGGCTTGGTGCAGGGTGATTATAAGAGGTCAAACTGAGTGGGTCAAATGTAAGATATTTGGTGCAGTCTTACCAATCCTGTACTTTACACACACACATACATACATATATACACAAACCTTCAGGGCAGGATTTCCTATTATTTCACTGGAAATTTCAATCCTGTATTTATCTCAACTTCATCAGTACCTTAGAGAGATTCTGAGAATACGAAACTTCAGCATCACATGTATCTTGTCTTTTTTGGCACATTCTTCAAGTCTGTTAAGGTCCTCTTGAATTCCAGTTTGGTCATCCAGCACATTGAAACCCAGTAGCTGCCTCTCAGAACCTCTTGGAAAGATTTCTAGTATACTGATTTTTCAGGCCTGCCCCAGAGATTCAGTCAATCTCAGATGAGGTCCAGGAATGCATACGTGTTTTTTTGTTGTTTTTGATTCCCTAGGCGACCCTAATGTAGCCAGTTGAAACACAGGCATCTGGGATCCCTTGATACGACAGCCTCAACACAAAGTATGTGACATTCCACTAGACACTTTTATAGTTTTCCCAGAAATTCAAGGATTTTCCACAATAGCTAGATGTGGGTGTGTGGAGTGGAAAATTAGAATTGCCTGGGGATCTTTTCCTAGCCTCATTATCTCACCCCCGTCTGCCAAGCTGTCCTTTCGAATCCTCTCCCTACCACCGTTGAACTGCTATCATTGAAGGGATCATGCTGAATTCCTCCAGGCTTCCAGAGAAGAAAAAGTGCTAAGACCCCTGAATTCATCAGCAATATTCTTTATATTATTGGTTGACTTGTTTTGCATTAACTTTACTATTTACATTTCTCTGTGTTGTGCTACAAAATTATCTGAGTAGACTTTGTAAATATTATACTGAACCTAGATCACATTCACCAAACCCACCCACCCACCCATCCATCCACCTATTCATCCTTCCTTTCTTTCGTCCACACATACTAATTGTTCTAGGAGCCAGACCCTGTTCTAGGCCTTAGGGATACCATAGTGAGCAAGACAGTTGAGGTCCCTGCCCTCTTGAGCTTACATGCTAGTGGGGGAAACAAACATTCAATAAGTAAATTCATCAGTAAAAAACATTTTGAATATGGATATGTGCTATGAAGGACATAAATGGAGGGATGCGATGGGCTGTAACAGATGGGTGAAGTAGGGACCATTTCAGAGAAAGCCTCTCAAAGGATGACACAAGAGTTAAAAACTGAAGGTCAAGAGGAAGCCAGCCTTGCATAGATCTGGGGGTTGAGCATTCCAAGCTGGGGGAACATCAAGTGCAAATGCCCTGAGACAGGAAAGACACTTTAGTCTTTAAACAAGACATGAGACCATTTCTGCATGACTTGTCCTTGTCAATTCTGTGCTGACCAGTGAAGAAATACCCTTGTCTATTCTATGTCTCATAAACCACCTCTTCAAATACCTCCTGAAAAATATTACACACGCTTTTAGCCAGTCCATCTTTACTAGTGCCTGTAGTAGAGTAGAATAAAACAAACACATAAAAACTGCTGGTCATAAGCCTTGACAGTAAATATTGGTACCTCCTTCCTCCAGGGGCTGCTGATCCAAGTTATGTGGGTCCAGAAGCTTCTACAATTTCAAGGGCCCCCTTCAAGAAAAATAACACAACATTGCAAATAAAAAATTGCTAGGGCCTCACCCATGCAAGTGAAGGGCCCAGAAGCTTAAGACTAATTGGCTTCATGGTAGATCCATGTCTGCCTGGCCCTTTTCTGCTGTCAAGGGAGTGAATCAGATCACAGAGAGAGCCCTGGGGAAGAGGCCTTGCAGGTCCCAGGGCTGTGAAGGCCACTGTTGCCCACAAGCAGTGAGGAAGCCTGCCCCTCCTGCCAATAGCCAGGGCACCCTGACGACGTGGTTAAATCAGAGCAAGTGTTCCTCTCCCTCTCCTCACCAGCTGTCTTGGAGAACAGGGTCCCCTGTTTTAGGGTCTCCTGCCCCCAACTTAGTCTGAGGAAATAAACCAAAGAAAAAGATGTAGCCTGCCACTTAGTGGTTTATGAGGAAGCTACCAAAGGAAGCTTTAAGGAAGTAAAGGAAGATAGGCTAAGTAAATAAATATCAAACAATACAAAGTAGGAAGTGCTTAGTGCTGAAAAAAGGCAGACGGAGAAGGGGGTGGATAAGGACGGAGCTAGTGGAGAGATCTGGGTAGGAGGGTATATTGGTGCACTTAGAGGAGGAGGACTAGGATATGGGGGGTGGGGGGGTTAGAGACCTAGTAAGGGCTGGGAGGGGGGTGGAAGTAGTGGGTGAAGGCAGCCGGATGATGGTAGGAGGTGGGTGTGCAGGTGGAGGGGAAGAGCTGGTGGGGGGTGGTTTAGTTGTAGGGCAAAATAGGGATTCATTTGGGCCTCTGAAAAGCAATTCTTCCTGCCTTGTATGAAGTGCTTCATTTCGTAATTAGTTCTGATTCTCAAAAGAAAGTTCTTGTGAATAAAGAAGACTCAGACCTCTTACATTATCAAAACAGAGACTTATCGTCGTTACAGTCAGAAGCTCTGCCCTGATTCTGGCCCGGTTTGAGGTAAGGAAACCATTGGTTTTGACATTTGGCTTCCAGGCAGTAATAATGAGCTTTTTTTTTTTTTTTTAAATAGTCCTTTTTTTTTTTTTAATTTATTTATTATTTATTTATTATTATTATTTTTTTTTGGCTGTGTTGGGTCTTCGTTTCTGTGCGAGGGCCCTCTCCAGTTGCGGCAAGCGGGGGCCACTCTTCATCGCAATGCGCAGGCCTCTCAGTATCGCAGCCTCTCCTGTTGCAGAGCACAGGCTCCAGACGCGCAGGCTCAGTAGTTGTGGCTCACGGGCTCTAGAGCACAGGCTCAGTAGTTGTGGCTCACGGGCCCAGTTGCTCCGCAGCATGTGGGATCTTCCCAGACCAGGGCTCGAACCCGTGTCCCCTGCATTGGCAGGCAGATTCTCAACCACTGTGCCACCAGGGAAGCCCAATAATGAGCTTTTTAATTAGCATCACCGTCCTGGTTTTCTGTGGGCCCTCCAACAATGCACAGCTTTTTCTTACTCTTGGAGGTCACTTATTACCTTTCACTAAATATCTGGTATCAATCTTTGTCGTGCTTTTAGAATCCTATATATTAAATGTCATATGACTTACAATGGCTTGTTTTAAATATCCAATTGTTAAGACTTAATATATACAGTGCAGTTCTGAAACAGAGAAGAAGAGTTGTCTTTTTTTCTTTGGGGGGTGGGGGTAAGATGTTTGATGTGCTCTGAGAGTATGACCTTTAGGAAACTGAAACCAAACAGAATTTGTGGTCAGGGAGAGATTTCTTTTCGAAAATACTCTTCCTCTCATGATGTGTTGCAAATCAAATGGCTTCAGAGCCATTGTGTGATCAGCACCGAGGACAGTCTCAGATGTTACTGTTGAATGGCACAGGCGAGCCTGAGATCATCCTGAGCCCCTGAATGTCATTTTTAAAAAAGGCTTAGTTGTATACCCACGTGTGACTTTTGACTGGATGTTATGTTTAGATTTACGTGTATGAGCCTCGATTTTTCAAAAGAACAGAAAACTATTTTGTTTCTGAAGGTTCAAACTTTTGGTTGTATGTTTGCACAGTGCCTTATATCCGGACTACTTTAATAGGTGAAATCATTTGCAAAGAAGGACAGCCATTTCCTTGCCAGGGCACAGTCCAGTATGGGGGTTTTCTAAATGCTAATTAATTCCAACCTCAACTATTTCACCTGCTCTTTCAAAGGCTGGCAGCTTGTATTCATCACCTGAATGACAGCTGTTTCTAACCTCTTTTCCCTGAAAAGAAATAAAGAAATTAAATAAACCTTTTGCATGCTAATCAGTGACATTCTGAAGTGACAGTTGAAAAGTGCTCCAGTATGTGTAAGGCAGGCTTGAATTGAAAGATTTTGTCTACATCAACCAAGTGTTGAATTTTGACTTGATACTTGTGAGGTGTAGCGGGAGAGGGTGGCAGGCAACTGATGAGACAGTATTATCACAAGTGAGGATGTGGATAAGATGAATCATTGAAACAAACTTTATGTATATTAAATGTCTACACTGAAGCAATTTGAACAATATACATTTTTATGCAAGTTGTGTAGGCTTTGCCAAAGCAACTTAATACAGAATTTTTTTCTCTTTTTATCCTTTGGATTTTTATCCAAGTCAATATGCAGGTAGACACAGCAAGTGCTTTATAAGTTGTTTTTCCTTTTGAGTTTAGTCACTCTATTTAATTGTCTCATAATAATGGCTGATACATATTGTTCCCCAGTCACAGAGCTGTCTTTTGTCAAAATGGAGTTTGTTTTCTACTATAATTTCAATGTCTACTTTTTTATAATCATGACTGGGGTTAAGAGCATTTG
The DNA here is from genome assembly GCF_009873245.2 of Balaenoptera musculus. Lineage (NCBI taxonomy): Eukaryota > Metazoa > Chordata > Mammalia > Artiodactyla > Balaenopteridae > Balaenoptera > Balaenoptera musculus. The sequence continues at coordinate 41,437,053 of NC_045799.1, forward strand.
ACTGATTTCCCCCTAAACAAAGTAATTGCTGTATGAGAAATATCTTCTCATATAATAAACATGCTCCTTGTGCAGTTTTGTTTTTGTTTTTTTAATTAATTTATTGATTGATTGATTGATTGATTTTTGGCTGTGTTGGGTCTTCTTTGCCGTGAGCGAGCTTTCTCTAGTGGCAGCGAGCGGGGGCTACTCTTCGTTGCAATGCACGGACTTCTCCTTGCGGTGGCTTCTCTTGTTGTGGAGCATGGGCTCTAGGCGCGTGGGCTTCAGTAGTTGTGGCACACAGGCTCAGTCGTTGTGGCTCGCGGGCTCTAGAGCGCAGGCTCAGTAGTTGTGGTGCACAGGCTTAGTTGCTCTGGGGCATGTGGGGTCTTCCCGGACCAGTGCTCAAACCCATGTCCCCTGCATTGGCAGGCGGATTCTTAACCACTGAGCCACAGGGAAGTCTCCCGGTGCAGTTTTGAACAGGATTATTTACCTTCATGAAGGACCAACATCTAGATTTTAATAGTGGATTACGTTCCTTGATTTGTTTAAAGGCACCTGCCACTGTTACCTTCCGCCTGTTCCTGACTTTCTGTAAGGCCCCAGGTAGTATTGTTCAACTGCAAGTTCTATATATCTCAGAGTATATGTACTGCATTAATTTAAATACAAAAAGTTATGTTCTTTTTTTCTTGATGTTTTAGTGTTATTATAATTAGTAATTTACTGTCATATGGCAAAATTAACTTCTGTTGGTACGCAGTTCTGTGAATTAACACATATATAGCTTTGTGTTATCACAATTAGAATATAGAACAGTTTTATCATCCCCTGAAGCATCCTTGTATGCTATTCCTTTATAGTCAATTGCTCCTCTCACCCCGGCAACCACTGAGAAGGTATTTTCTTGGTATTAAAATATGAAAAAGAAGATGAAGATGAAGAAGAAGAAGAGGAGTAGGAGGGGGAAGAGAGGGAGGGGAGTAGGAAAAAGGAAACTTATGGCTGCAACCCAGTGACATGTTCATTGAAATCTTATTGGAGACTTTATGCATGTGCCAGGTAAGATTGTCTGTTGAAAACTTGACATCACTCCCACTTTCCTGGATCAAGAAACACATACCCCAGGATCCTCTTTCCTTTATGGTTGGGATTCCAGATTGCCAGTGAGAACTGGTGTGGGAACTGGGAGGCAAAAGACGAGCAGCCGGATGTGTGGGCAGACGTGGGATTCCTGGTGGCTTTGTGGCTTGAGGACCACTCACGTCACCGCTGCAGATGGTGACCACTGGTGGAATATTTCCAGAGACTTTGCAGAACGGCCTCCCCATAAGCCTTTGAGAACCACCACTTTGGTGACTCAGGAAGAGGTCTCCAGGTCACCTCCTTGTCCTCTGACTGCAGCTTCCCAGAACTTCCGTGTGACTTTCCTGACCTTTATCCTCTCCAGTTGCCCATCATTTGTGTAAACCCTAATTCTTATATTAAACCCACTGTTCCTGGAATATCTTCAGGTGGCTTGTATTCAGGCCCAAATCCAGACTAATAAACTATACTTTAAAGAGCAATTTTGTATTTGTGGCCAGCCTTTAAAACCTGGGAGATTTCTCTTTGAGGTCCTAATTGCCATTTTTTCTTTGAAAAAAATCAGAAAATCAGGAAACACTGGACCAGCATTCTTGTCCAAAGACAATCACCTGGAACTGAGTAATAGCTGACCCCTTTAGAAAAGATATGATCCTCCATTTCACCACCCAGCCCACCTCACTCATTATATCATCTTCCTGGACTTGGCAACCTTTGCATTTGTGCCCCTCCCTCTCTGAGTAATATCACCTTAGTCTAAGAAACAGAATTTAATACAATAAATATATTAGTCTTACCAATTACAAAGCTGTTTCCTAGGAACTCCTCAGTATCTGGAGATATGCAAGATGAACCCAATGTCTTCAAAGAGTTTTGGGGCAAAAACTGAAGGGCATGCAAATAAGCACAGGACTTTCATATCATAACAGAGCATGTGGAATGATCCTTTTGTAAAACAAAAAAATAGGCTCACTAGCTCACTATTTAGGTGTTTTTAAATTATCCAAATAGATTTTTCAGATTGCTTTATATGGCAGTTTCATTTGTTATTAATGCTCTAATTCTATTGATAAATTTTATCTGCATTTCATTAGGAATTTCATAAAATGTAAACTTAATGAATGTTCTGGAATAAATGCAAATTAATTTTTTTCAAGTAAGTATTTATTTGTTTAGATTTTTTTTTGTTAATCATTGTCCTTTTTTTTAACATATATGTATATATATATTTAAATACATATATATATGCATTTCTTTATAAAAGGTTATATGTCACAAAAAATTGAGCTTAAATATTTTCCCCCAGATATTGCTCAGAATAAATGCAAATATCATTATTAGGTTAATTAATCCTACATGAAAATAAATCCACACTTAGAGTTGCTTAATTAGAGTGTTAACCTGCTCTCTTTTAAATTTATTTTTTTATTTTACTTTTCCTCTGCTTGATGTTTCACAAATATGATAGTATATAATTTTCGAAGCAGGTTTTTTACTTTATGTTGAGGTGTTTTTCAATATGTTAAAGTAAAAATATGGTAATAAGCCATTGATCACTGTAAGGTCAGTATCTGTTGAATTTCGTTGTGTCTTGTTTTCCTCCAGATTAAAGTAGACCTTGTTTTATCAGTGTAGAGAAAAGAATGTAGGTGCTTCATAGTGGGCAGATAATAGCACACTCCAAATAGTAATTCATAGAAACTCCTTTTTAAAAAAAATTTTTTTTTTTTTTTTAATAATTCACTGTATTTGGTCTGATCTCTTTTTGGAGGGGAGGTAAGAGATCCAAATTTATGTTCTCCCACAGTTGCTGTTATAATTATGGGCAATGTGTACTTTGTGATACGTAGGTACGTGTGTATATAAATATATATATATTTTTTCTATTTTTTGGTGGAGACAAAGAAGACATTTATTTGGGCAACTCAAAAACTTGTGCAAGTTTGATCCTTTCCAGATGGCCATATATCTGGCCGCCAGATCCTTGGCTCAGCCCCTTCCCTGTCTCCTAAATATCTCTTTGTGCTTTTCTGTGAGTAAAGCACATCTTGGAGTTTGTGGGAGTTCCCTGTTAAGGCAGCTCCCAGTTTCACAGAGCAAGCTGGGGAATAACTTCTGTTGCCTTGCAGAAAAGGTTCACATAATTCAAAAAATGTACCTATTTAAAAAATGCATTTTGCCTTACAAGGATGTATCTTCCTTTGCTATAGAGGCAGAGAAGCAGAGTGAAGAGATTAGACATTGAGAAAGCCAGCACAGCTCAATTTCTGGCTCTGTCATTGACTGGCTGTGTGTCCTTGGTGTGCTCTGCAAACTCCCCGAGCCTCGGTTTACTTTCCATACATGGGACCACCAGCAGTACCTACCTCACAAGGCTGGTGTAAATCGTAAGTGCAGTGATTCACGTGAGGGGCGGAGTAGCACTGTGCTTGATTCATAACAAGGGCAGCAAGCAGTGACTAATAGTGATAACATATATCGGTGCGAGGGCGTTGGTACTAAGGCAGTGGTTCTCAAATTTGAATGTGCATCAGAATCACCCAGAGGGCTTATTAAAGCCCAGATCTCTGGGCCCCACCTGCAGGATTCTGATTCAGTAGGTCTGGGTGGGGCACCAGAATTTGCATTTCTAGCAAGTTCTCAGGTAATGCTAATGCTGCTGGCCCTGGGACCACACTTTGAGAACCGATGAACCAGGCGTTCATACTCCAGACTACTCCTCTTGGGTAGTTTGGTCAAGGGTCAGAAGAAGGCTTAGCTCCTTCAGCCTTCGGGCAACGTTTTTAAAACCACGACCCCCTTGGCTCAGTGCTGACCCAGTATCTATTTATCAAGGTGCCACAAAATAGGAATCCCTGTCTTGACTCACAGCTCTCTCAGATATTTACACCCACATATACGGCGTTCTACACCTCATCAACACTTCCTCTCTTGGTTTACACATCCTGAACCTTCAAGGAGCCGCTCACTGGCTTACCCCAGAGCAGCTGTCACTCCAGGAGCTCAGCATGGGACTGTCACCAGGCTGCCTCAATCTCAGTCTCGCTTCCCTTCGGCACAGAGCCAATGTCACCACCCCTGTGCCCACACCGCCGCCGATCGCAGTCGCGTTGGTGCAGATTTCATTGTGCCCTGACTACTTTGCAAGAGAGAATCTTTCCCTTGGATTCTGTCAGAGGAGTGTTGGCATGTGCGAAGCAGACAGTGCACAGATACTTGAAGGGAGTGGGGAGTGGCTGTGAACCAAACGTTTTCATCCCCTCGCACTTAATTGAAACGCTTGCCTTGCCTTGGTGGCACACTATTCCAATCAACCTCTTAACTAGCGGTGGACCCTTCTCGAACACCATTTGCTTATTTTGGCTTCAAATGTGGGTGACATCTATTGCTCGTTATTTGTGACAGGCCTTTGCTAAGTGCTGTACATACAACATCTCCTTTCATCTTTCCAGTGAGTCTGTGGCCTGGGAAACAGGGTGGCAAAGGCATTCACGTGACAACAACTGAAACTGTTCCCAGGCGCTCTGATGGAAATATCGACCCCCCTCTGACCTCTTGCCGATGCCCTCCGTGGGCTAAATCTGTGGTGCTGCCTGCAGAATCAGCCTCCCTGGGCCTAGAGGAGGGTAGAGAATCCATCAGGATGCAGGCAGAGGGCAAATAACTAGTTCCTAGGGGAAAATTTAAGAAGCTAAGGCTTTGCAGTATTAAGGACCTTGCCCGAGGTAGAACTTTTACCAAGTAACAGAACTGGGACTTGAACCCAGGACCGTTTGACTCAAGTTATAGTCATGTCAGTGGGGCATACCTTCCTTTTAGGAGTCTGAAAAACAGGTTGACATTATTACAAAACAAATTATGTGTATAATCAGTGTTATTCTTTCAAGTATATGAGTAGATGGGATCCTCCAGGTGAAAGTGTTCTCTCCTCTATTCTGAGATACCCTAAAATGGAAGGGTCAGTAGTCACTTATTTGTGAAAAATATGCACATTTTTCCCTCTGATAGACACTTGGTGCTGAGTGCAACTATCAGAATTATGCCTTAGTGATTTGGCTTTTCTCTGCCCCTGGGCATACATTTAACCAAGACCAAAGAGTTCACTTTAGTTCCAGAAAGATTTTTTTTTTCTCTCTGTAGAATCAAAACTCAAGTGTGGGTGCCTAAAAAGGGAATTGACTTTTCAAAAATAAAAACTTTATACACATCTGAGCTTGAAATTTTTAACTCCAGTTTAAGTTCAGCATAGAAAGAATACATGATCATTTAGTGGAAGAAATTCATCCTTAAAATAAGGTTATTACCTTGCTCTCACAGAGCACCCACTTTCTGAAGAATTCCTTCTCCCTTTCAAAGGCAGAGTTTTATTATTGAGTTTCCTGTAAATGTTCAAATGTGACTTACGGGTCAAAAAATCACAGTTTAAGTGTATTGGATGGATTTTCAGAAATAATTTATAAAATAATTTTAGGTCACTGCTTATTTCAACTGAAGCATCCACCTAACAGTGAATAAAAAGTATTGCTGATGCTTGGGTAAGCTGACTGCCTGGTGAGCTAGGCTTCTTTTAAAGAATATTCTCTCACCCATGGTAGCAGACATGACTGGTTCATTTATTCATTAATTTTTTTCTTCTCTCTCTATGTATAATTGAGTGCCTATTATGTGACAAACATGACGCCTTAAACATGCTTATATGTTAATTTTACACTTGGGCAAAAGACTGCTGTGGTAGGTATGATTGTTGAGAGTGCCTGTCATGTGCCCAGCACTTAATACATAACCCTCCAAGCTTCTCCACGACCCTATTATGTTCTTACAATAATTTCCACTTTACCCTTGTTCAGCTGAAGCTCAGAGAAATTGAGCAACTTGGTGAAGGTCACAGAGTTAGTACATGGTACAGTTGTTATTTCGACTCAAGTACATATGAAGACAAGTACTCTGCTACCATATTTGTACCTATTGTCCCTTCTTGAGCATCTGTGAGGTTGTCACCTCAGCTGAACTCTTGGCAGTCGGAGACATACTGGATCCTGATGTCTCGACTTCTGAAAAATCTAATTATTGAAAACTTGGGACCGGACTGAAGTAAGAGTCGGGATCATATTAGGGTAGAAGGCTCTTGAGACTTGGACCATAGCAAGGTTGGGTTCTTTCGTTCCATGCTACTCGAATGGCCCATGCTGTGTTTTCCAGAATTCACACTGTCTGCAGACACTGGATGCTCGTTAGGGACCCCCTTACACTCCCTCTGGTCCAGGGGAGATGATTCTTCTACCAGTCTCCTCTATTATGGGACATGGCCATCTTACCTGGGCCTAAGGGAATGACTCGATCAGAATCCCAGGATTCAGAAGAGAGAACTGAATCCACGGTTTCATGGGACTTTGGCAGGGCTTAAACACTAGGATTCTGGAATCTTTGAACAAAGTAAGGATGACCCCTCTAAAGCCAGGGATCTGGTCCCATTAATGAACCAGCAAGCCCAGTAAGAGCTGGGGACATACATAGGCAGGACCACAGTAGGTATACTTTGACAGCCATGATTTTGTTAGGTTCATTGTTTCAGAGGGTGACGCAAGGATCTCTGGGGAATAAGGCCCTTGTTCTAAGCTTACTCCCCTGACTACCTCTGGACTTCAGAGTCTCCACTAAAGGGAGTGTCTGGAATTTGGAGAGAGGTAGCTTCTGTTATTCCTAGAGATATTTCCTGGGCCTCAGGGCAACTGGAGGCCTGTTTTATGGATAATGTTTTAGTGGCCAGGAGAATCTGCTCTTTCAGGCTATGGTCCTCAAACTTGGAAGTCATGGAAAGGCTAAGGACGACTTATTGGTTTACTGGGTCTGGCTTTTTATGCCAGGTCACCAGGCAACTGCTTAAATTTAGTGTATCTTCCTCCAGTATCAAGCTTGTACATAGAGAACCAATGTAACCCAACAATCATCAGATTTCTTTATGTATCAGTGGTAGTCAGTTGGGGCATGAGTCTTGAGCATGTAGATTACAGGGGTGGAGTGTTTGAGCCTTGACTTACTGCAGTGGTCTGTGGAATTCATGAATGGACCAGCTCTGGACTCATGGCTGCTGTCTAGGAGGTTTCAGAGCAGGTATCAGATCCCTGTACATAAAGGAATTGAAGTTCAGGAGCAAAATATCCAGTCCTTATAGAGCTGGGGTATCAAGTAGATAACTCTCCATGGGTGTGGAAGCAGGAACCCTGTTATGGGTAAATCAAGTCCACAGCTAGACTTGCGCTTTGCTCAAAAATGGTGACTAGGTTTCATCTCAGGCACCTCCTTGATCAATCCGTAATGGCTGCTTGGAGCACTGTGAGGAAAAAGATTCTGAGGCTCTGCCTCAGCTCAGTGAGGAAGGATGTCATGCTTGATTCATAATGTCTGTCATCTGCTTGAGGTAAGCGAGGAGCGTGGCACATGTGCTGCACGTTTGTCATTCCTGATTGGCTTTTGGAGCTACTGCTGTAGGGCTCTGAGGGTGGCTTCGGTCCCCACACTGGGCAAGACAAACCCAAACGGTGAGTAAAGTCACCCAAGCAGCCCACTTCTCCAGCACAGCTGTTTAGAACTATTCCCATATTTTCCAAGTTCATGAAATCATGACAATCCTCTGTGCTCAGAAGATAACCTCTTTGGCTTTCCTGAAAGGAAGGAAGACACTGGACAAAAGTTCCCCTGCTTTCCTGGCACCATCACTCAATGTCTCTTATCTTCCTCCATCTTTCCTCTTGTGTGTTTGTTTTTTTTTTTTTTTTTTTCCGTGACAGAGGATGAAGCATCCTCCCTCCATTTTAGAACTGGCTTCTCATCCTTTTTTTCCAGGCCCATTACTCATAACTTAAAAGAAAATAGCTGATGTAGAGAAATAAGGTTTGATTGGAAATGGATTCCCGATCTCAGAGGCCCCTCCCACACCATCCTGCCCTCCCCTAGGTCTGGGCATGATTTTCACAAATTACTATTTTTCTTGGTTTCAAATTAATTTCGCTCTGTCATCAAGCTATGAGATTGCAGTCCCAATGCTAACTAACTGGGCATGGAATTTGCATAATTTTGTAAAATACAAGCAAAGGGAAGTGGAAATTTAGCTTCCTGGTTCCCACCATTTGCTGAGTATGTCTCACATTGGTCTGATTTTGTTTGATTACCTGAGTTGAGGTTCATGGTCAAATATAATGAAAGGAAATGTAATGTTGCCATCCAGTAGTTCAAAAGAAATGTAATTCATGTCTGTTATTAAAATTGTGTTCTGGTATATTTGAAGTGCTAAGATCTATGCTCAGAAACAGGTCTTGAATATTATAATATTTCCAGTTTATTTGAAGTTGAGATTTTGGATTGTGGTTATGTTTTCTGAATTTGCTCTCTTCCTAAATTGACCTTATGCAGAAAACAGATTATTAGTATTTAAGTAGTTAATCCCAGCACTGTCTTCCTTCAAAGGCAAACCATGTGTCTCATTAGTTAACTCAGAACATTAGTATCAATTACAAAGTTTTCTTGCTTACTTGTACAATCTTTGTTAGCTGAGTTTTATAGTATTTGCTAGATCTTTCTGTACCATGTATCATCAGAGAGAACATGTTTTTTCATATCATGTATGTATATATTTGTTTTTATACTGTGCTTGTGCGCTTAAAAGTGATTTTTTATGTAAGTCTTTACAAACAGGGAATTGTGAGATTTGGTATCTAAAATCCTCCTCCTGTTTGAAGGAATGTGAATTTCTGCTAAAAAAGAAATAAATAAGTGTACTTGTTGCATATTTCTTTAAGATAGAGGGAGAAGGAAGTAGTTCTGTCAGTTGGTTTCTTTAAATTAGACTTGGAGAGACTGGCAGCAAGAAAGAAAAGAGCCAAAAATCACTTCTTTTTTCAAGAAAGGAGGGAGAAATTGAAAATGCCTTTTACAAGGGAAAGGCACAGTATGGGGCAGTTGGTGACAAAATTTTAATGAAAAGCAAGCTTATTTATTGAAATCTAATAAATAATAGACCAGAAAAAGAAGGCTTAGCCATTTTATTTTTAAATGAGATGGTGAAACAGATAAATTGGACCTCTGAGTCAAGAATTTATTGGGTTCATTGGTCGGTTTTAGGACAGCTTTGACCTTGCTATAAAGTGTGAAGGGTCTTTATCTCCTATAAAGTTATGCCCTTAAAGAGTAAGCTGTATTCATTCCTTAATAAAGTTATAAAGGAGAAAGAGAAAGTGCTCTGACCCATCAGATGTGCAGTTCTCACACAGAATGCTCTCAAGAAAATAGCTTTAAAGGCTAGAACCTAGGGAGTTCTGAGGCCAGCATCCTCCTTTGATTTCTAAAGGAACAATTGTTATTTCTGGTTTTCCAAATTGCAAATTAGGGGGCTAGAAAAGTATTTGATGTTAGTTCACTGAACTCTCTTGTCAGCCAAGCCATAAACAGAATTAATTGCCTACCATGAATCCAGCACCAGAATGGAGAATTGGTAGAAACAGCCCTTAGTCTCAGTATTTATGAGAAGAGTGAGTGTCCATTTAGAAGGCGTAATACCCTCACTTCTTTAATTTGATGGTTTACCCATTTGGTTTCTAATTCTTAGAGGGAAAGATGTACAAATGCTTAAGTTCTCAGGATTCTAATGCAAGAATTGGGTTTTTGGTTTTCTTTTTCTGTGTTGTTCCATATCAAAAGTTAAGTATAGAATGGTGTAAAAACAAGCTTAGTATGATATTGATGCATAAAAACAAGCTTTTTGAATTGAGTCAGTACCTGGAGCAGCTTATAAACTATTCTTCATAATCACTTTGGTCTGCATTTGCGTAGCGGTTGTTTGATTTTTTTTTTTTTTTTTTTTTTTTTTTGGTGTAAATGCTAAACCTGGCCATCTTTGGACCTCAAATTGAGCTTGAAAGGTACAAGGTGCATCGAAATGCCACATTTGTTGGATCTACTTATCGACCTTTGGGAAACTAAGGTGGTAAAATGGAAAAAAGCTGGGGTTTATAGTCAGCTGGGTGAACTTAAACATTAAAAAAAAAAAAATTCCTGTGCCTCAGTTTCCTAATCTGTAAAATGGAGGTGAAATTATATATAGTAGTGATTGTTACCATCAGCTCTGTCCCTTTCCTCCTTACCATGATTTTTTTTTTTTTTTTTTTTGGCCACGCATTGAGGCATGCAGGATCTTAGTTAGTTGTAGTTCCCCGACCAAGGATTGAATCCATGGTTAAGCTCAGAGTTTTAACCACTGGACCACCAGGGAAGTCCCCCTCACCATGTTTGATATACCAGGGTCTACACACTTAGTGCCCCCTCCCCGCAAGATTAGTTTTATCATGTATTGTGATGTAGATGCTATTAGATGTGTATTTATGGTACATCCAGGGTGCAAGGCATGCTTTTTTTTTTCCTCAAGCCTGTGTAGCCCAAGAGGCCATTTCAGAAGTGTGTGGATCCTACCTCCTCTGTGCCAACGTTCCCCCTTCTCCCTCTACTGCCCTGAAATTTCACCATTTAGAGTGTGTTACTTTTTGTCTTGCAGAGTTTCTAACCCTGAGATTCCCAATTGCAATGCATCATGATTTCTCTTAAATTTTTATCAATGCCTGAACTTGGGGCTCAGAGGGGCCCCAGGACGTGCGACTAGATTCTCAGAGCTGAAGGAAAGAGGAGGAGGAGGAACAAGAAGTGGTCTGGGGCGGATGAAAGATGGCACTCTTAGGGAAATAGACCCACAGTCACTAATTTCACAGAGTTACCCGGAAATTTCATGATATGGTTGATGCTAGAATTTTTTTTTTCAATTGTTTTTTCTGAAAAGAAAGAATTCTTATGGTTTAAATTAAGTACGACTTTCATCTGGTAATTCATGTGAGGTTTTTATTGATTTAGACTCTGTCTCATTTTTATCTAGCCCTGAAATTAAAAACCTGGGCTAACCTTTACTTGTACAAATTAGTGTGTGGCTTAAGGAGGAAGGGGGCAAAACCTCGCTTACTTGCCCTGTAACCTAGTGCTTACCTTGAGGCTTATTTAATGTGGCAGGCGGTGGCAAACCACCGCTTAGGACATCTCTTGCAGTGTTCTCTCTCCACTCAATGACAAATGCTTCTGACACACGGAAACCTGGTTCTGTTCTAAAACAGGAAGAAAAAGTGAATATAATTCAGATATGGGGTAATAAAAATGGCTTCTGTAAACATGTCAGATAAATTAGACCTCTAAGGAGGGACCATGTTACAAGTGGCAAAGGTAAAATAGAACGGGAATTTTTTTCCCTGGAATTTCGTTGTTGTTAATTGTCAGAGGAGATGAATACCCTTGGAAGCAGTCCTAGTGCCATGGCACCGTGTGCTGTTGCTTTTCACTACTTTTAATGGGTAGTACTAATTGAAAAACTATCTGGGAAATTTAATCAGGGGTGACACTAGTTAGTTGTGACTGAGAACACATTAATTGTAGATTGTGGGTCGGATAAAGGGCTAGGCTTTTCTACCTCTCAAGTCTTAGTTAAATTCACGAATTAGTTGTTTTTAAATCATAAAATTTTAGTGTAATTCAACTGTTAGATGGCAAGGGTAACTTCGCGTCTAACATGGGGGCAGTTGGGAATTCTAGCACCGTGTGGTCAGGCAGTTGGCATGCTCGCCTAAGGCATCGTCAATCAGCAGTGAAATTAGGTGAGACTCATCACATGCACACACAGTTATGTAACAGCGTTGCTCAGACTATAGCCAGTCACATGTCACCTTCAGGATTTTTGCCACCTGCACTATTATTTGCTTAATCTTTTTCTCTAAGCTAATTGAATCCTTTCTTTGCTTTTACTTATCTTTGACATAAGCAATAATACCCGTGAATTCAGAGGTTTGATGGTAAGCTCTATTTTTATATTATGCATTTAAAATACATAATCATTGCAATTAAAAAGAAAAAACTTTAACTTTTAAAAATTTATGAAATACCATGTACCACTTGAAAATGCCCCACATTTTGGGATAGACTTATGTGATCTATACATGCACTGTTCATTTTTATAACTGCATAGTTCTGTTTTTTTATAGTTTCAGAATCATTGATTTCCCGCCCCCCCCTTGGTTGAAATTGGAAATGCATTTGTGTGTATAAAATATTGAAAGGGAGACGAAAATAAAACACGCATTTCATATAATGACCTCTTGGTCTATTCTGGAATTATAATAGCAGATACTAATTAGAGCAGGTACCCTTTGGGACACTGATGGCAGAGGCTTCCTGTGGCAAAACAATGAGAGGCAAAGCTGGGAGCAGAAGAAACTTTCCAGCCCAGGCCCATTGCAGGCTGGCATAGACGGTGAAACAGCAAGTCTGGGCGATTGGCAGGGGCTGCTGGCTGTGGATAGCTTGGGGACTGAGTCTGCGCTCAGCAGGGAGAAGTACAGGCTCTGATAGCGATGTCTGTCCCAGGATGGAGAGTGACAGGGGGATGGGGTAGGCCAGGCATTTTCCATCCCTTCACTGGGCCACAGCACCACCATGGTGGAGCTCCAGCTATGCTTTTGAAATGCAAATTTTTTCTTTTTGTTGTTGGACCATTGGACCTGTCATCTACTCGACATCTCCATCTTTGTTAGTTTTGAAGTCAGTCATGTGTGATTTTATTGCAATATATATCTCATTATCAGTGATCATCCTATTTTTAATTGATTCTTCCTTTGCTTTCCTGTGATCACACTCTGACGTTCTGACATTCACTTTTGTCTCCTGCTCGTCTTTCCAAAGCTTATCCAGCCTTCTAAACTGAATTCTACGAAATTGTTTTGGAACTAACTAGACCTCTCTGTGTTCTCTCTTATTGAACGTGAAGTTGGATTTAGTCATTTACTTTCACATGTTGCTAATAGGTGTATGTGTCATCTGTTGTATTTCCAAATTCCCAGCAGGCCCGGAACAGAGGATGCAAAGGATGTATGTGATTTAAATGTGTGATTTTATACACATGATACCAGAAATATAATGAGATGATTTATAAATAAAGAGAAATATCTTTTAAGAGTGGGAGGTTCTTGGCATTGGTTCAGGACAGCTTCTGGAGAGGTCCAGATTTTTAGACATACGAATAAGGAAGGAATGTGGGACTTTCTGTTTTTTTTTTTTTCCTCCTTCCTCTTCAGATTCCTTCTTTCTGTCCTGCTTCCTGAGGTGGGTGAGAAGACAAAGGATTGAACTGCTAGATTCTACTCTAGTCTAAATTGGGAAACCAAGATTTGCATTTTTAAAACAAGTCCTGGCACTCCCATCCAGGCTTAATCCTGTACATGGGCCACGGCTGTTTTCTTTGGCATTACATCCACCATTAGAGCTTCTGGAAAACCTGCTGATTAACCACATTTTTCTCTTGCATATTTCCCATGTCCAGACCTTATCCCTCAAGTATCCCAAAGCAGTATGCAACCTACCCCCAGTCAAAAATCTCAAAGTTGCCTAGTAGGCTGTTTCTCCTAAGTTTTCCATGCTCATTCTAAACAGCAGTGGTTCTAACCTGTATCAGAATTACCTCTAGCGTTTGTTAAAGCACAGATAGCTGGGCCCCACTCTCAGGTTTCAGATTAGGTAGGCCTGGGGTGGGACCTGAGAATTTGCATGTCTAACTAGTTCCCAGGTTGTTGATGCTACTGGTCTGGAACCGATACCTTAGAACCATTGCACAGTATTTCCCTTTCCCCTCATTTCAAGCCTCACCGAACTGAGGCTGAATTTATGTGGGTGTTGGTCTAGTCGTCTTCCAAGTGATCTTCGTTTCTCCAGATACTTGCCTGAAACATGTCCCAAAGCTCCACAGGTGGAAAGTACATGAGACATTTCGGCAGTGATTCTTCTGGACTCCTTCATTGCTTCCCCCACTCCTGCCAGCTCCTCCTCCTCATCCCAGCCCTCCTCCCACCCAGCACACCAAACAACCAACCACCTGAGACCTAGCACGCACACAACCTAGAAGAAAAGAGGCCTAAATGCCTTGAATGTTGGTGCTGTCAAGATGTCCAACTCCAGGGGCCTCTTTCAAAAAGATAGGATACAAATCCTCTACAAATAGGATGGAGCCTTTAAGTTCATGTCTGGCCTCTCTAAGGCCACAACTCCTAGAACATCCATTTGTGATAACTGACTTACCACAAGAGGTAGCCTTAGGCCTAGACCAGTCTAGACAACCCCGCCTTCAGTGAGAAGGACTCAGAAAACACTGTCTCATTTGGTTACTCAATGGGAAACCTTCCTGGTCCCACCCAGGGCAGTGCCTCCTGTCAGAAATTCCTTCCCAAAGAGAATAAGAGCAAGGGAATCCAAGAAGGGAGCAGAAGACCAGGGGTCAACCCAAGCTTTCGTCACAACTCCTGATTCAGTTTAAATCAGCCACCTTGATTTACACATCAGCAATGTCTAATTCCTTCCACAGCCCTCTGGGTGTTCTGCACACCACACCCACCACTGGGAAACTTTCTGGTCTCCTCAACCAGTTCCCATCCTTCATTATTCAGGGCATGTTGAAATGACAGTCGTGCAATCTACCACTCCCGTGAATGTTTTATTATATCACTGGGTGAGAAAGTGGCAGATTTTTTTCCCTGGAAGGTTCCCACATCATCGTGCTCACAGACTTCCCAGGGGAAGGTGTCTGTGCTCTGTCTCTTGCTCTTAAATGTAATGACTTAGCGTTTTGGGCTAGATTCCCTTGCCTGGTCAGCTTTGATAGCGTTTACGTGCCAGAACTAATAATGACAAATAGGGGGTTTTGTTTTTGTTTTTGTTTTTTTGCATTTTCTTTTCTAATATGGAGGATTCACATACTGCAATCCATCTGCCATATTGTGTGTCCTTTTCACAGACACTTTTATGAGAAAGGTGAATTCTTAGCCCACCTTTCACTATGACCCTTAAAAAGTCCTCTCATTATCTCCCCTTTGCTAAAGAATTCAAGGGGAAAACGGACTTCTGGTTTCTCATTATTTCTAGGGGTAGGATTCCACACAGAATCTAGAAAGGCATCTTATAGGTGAGGCTTTCTGTCGCGTTAGGGGAGCCTCCTTCTGTGATACCGCCCACACGTGATGCGTGACTTTTAGTGACTTCTTTTCATCAATTAATACAGACTGAAGACTAGAACTTGGGGCTCTGGCAAAGGTGAACAACCTATAAAACATGTCTCTCCACTCCCGTTTTTGCCTGCTCCTGTCCTTTTCTGAGAGGATGGTATGGAACAGTGCTAGTCTGACTAAAGACTGAGTGCGATTTCGTACTAATAACACCTGGCATCTTTGTGTGCTAAGGCTAAATTAAGTACTCAGTGAATACAGAATCGATATGGTTTTCACCATAATGCAGCTTCATCTACACTCGTTATATAGAGAGAGAACTCTGTGCTTGTGACAACGTGGCTGTGTGGGTACGTGTGCAGCCTTTCACAAAACATTCTTTGCTTTGGTCACTTTGCTGATTTTAGGTAATGGCAGCATTTCTGATATATTCTGTCTGGTTATTAACATGGATACTGAGAATATTAGAGGTGAAATAGCCCTTAAGGATCACTCGTCCAAAGATCTCATCTTATAGATTGAAGAAATTGAGAACCAGAGTGATTATTTTGAGGAATTGTAGGATGTGCCCTGTGAATTTGGTCAGAATCAAAGCTGGAGCTCACGGATTATATACTCAATCCAGGGCAGTTTCTACCACATTGCATTGATCCTCAAATAATGGACAAATTATTCAAATACAGGAACACTTGGAGACAATTGGCTGTGTAATTTTACAAAATTCTAAGTTACTAATTTTAAATGATCCTAAGATACACTTTTTTCCCCAGATTTTTAAAATGCTATGTTTTGAATTAATTTTAGATTTACAGAAAAGTTGCAAAAATAATTCCAAGAGGTTTTTTTTATATAACATCTTTTTCACTCCACTTCCTCTAATGATAATACCTTAGAAAACCATAGGACAATTATCCACAACAAGAATTTTACATTAGCAAAATATCATAAACTGAACTTGAGACCTTGTTCAAATTTTGACAGTTTTCCCACTAACTTTCTTTTTTTTTTTCTGTTCCAGGATCCTGTCCTAGAATCTTACTTTGCATTTATGTGTTATTTCTTGTTAGTGTCTGTAGCCATTTCTGAGTCTCTGCTTGTCTTTTATGACCTTGATGCTCTTGAAGAGTACTGGTCAGTTATTTTGTACAATGTCTCTCAATTTGGCTTTGTCTGGTGCTTTCTTATGGTTGGAGTAAGGTTACAAAAAGCTCTGGAATCAGAACACATCTTGTAGTTTATGTTATGTCTTAATTTAATGAGCAGTAATTTTTTTTCTTAGTGATACATAAAATAATGGTACATCTTATGATATGCGATGCTTTAGAATCAGTGAAATGCAGTGTGTGTATCAACATCAATATCTATCTATTCAAAGTCTCTTTCTTCTGCTTTCAGTTCAGTGCCATAATTCCTTTGAGATAAGAGTTGAATACGTATTTTTTTTAAAGTAAAATCCTGATAAAGAGTAGGAGAAAATAAGTACTACAGGTGGACAGTTATTCAAGTAATCAAGAAAGTATCATGATTAAAATCACATGCAGGGGCAAGGGGGTGGGCACAGAATCCAATTCTACACAACTTTTTTTTACTTTGAGTGACAAATAGGAATGGTTATTTAGAATCTCTCTCCATACGATATTGTGAGATTTCAAGAAGTTCTGCAATACTTTCTGAGTAACTGAAGCTCCACGTGGTAGGAGGGAAAAGTTACACTACAGCAGATCCGTGGAAATACCAAGCAAACACAAATCTAAGAGAAGGACGCCTCCTCCTCCCATTTTCTTCTTCCTCCTCATCTTCTTTTGCTTCCTTTTCTTTCTTCTCTTCCCGCCTCTCTTCTCCCTCTTGTCATTCACCTCCTCCTCTTCTTTTTTTTTTTTCCTTTCTACTACCAGCTCTTCTTTCTCCATCTCTCCTTCCTCCTCAGTGTCTTTCTCCTCCTCCTTCACTTCCTCCTTCTCCCTCCCTCCTCACCGGCGCTCCTCTTCCTACTTGCTTCCTTTTTCCTTCTCCCTATATCGTCATCTACTAAGGGAATGTTCCATAATATAATCCCCAAACCATAAAATTGCTAAAACTGAAATCTGGGAGAGAGAACTCTGAGGGCACTCAGGAAGCTTCCTTACCCAAATCATTTAACATCTTACCTAATTGCAGACCGTACTGTGGAGAAAGCATATTAGGAAGATAATAGCATGCGGATCCAATGTATCTTTTCCATCTTAAATGTATAGGGTAGTGTAGGGCTCAATCACCATGATGTCTTAAGCTGGTGTTAAATCAGAAATAGAATGGAAAACCTGTACCACCCCTATTTTCCCCCTAAGGTACAAGCTCAGAGCACAGTGCAGTGGGCATCTGGCCTTGTGGTACGTGAGGCTGAGGTGGGCAGGTAGAGATCACTGAGTAGTCCTACATCAGCGTTCAAGGTGCACTTCGAGGGTAAGCGTCAGCTCAGGAAATCTGAGTGCTTGCGGAGGCTCAGAGTTCTGCAGTCTTTCCTACAGCTGTCAGAAGTGCTCCTGCCCTGCCCTTCTTCATGCCTCCTCCCAATAATTCTGTTATTCAGGGGAAGGAGACCTGGCAGAGTGAAATGACTTAGTATTTCATTAGGCAACGGGATACTTGGGTTTCGACTCGGGCTGCTCGGACTGCCACAGTCCTGGCTTCTGTGGCAACCCAGAGGCACAGGAAACCTGAGATTTAAAGTTGTGAGTTCAGTATCGACATGAAAAATGCCACTCGTGTTGTGCTGAAACAGGCATGCTGATTATGTAACAGCTTCCAACACATTCCCTGCTGGTGGTGGGTTTTGATTGACATTCTATGGGCCTTATTACTCTTGAAAATAACACTAAAAATGCCATGACAAGCTCAAGATGGAAATATGAATACATGATCCTCTCCCTGCTGAACTAGGAAATGGCTTTTCAGAATTCTTCCTGGAAGAAGGTGGAAAAAAAAAAATCACATGGATTCATAATGATAAGTCTTCTTTTGTTCCCTGAAGGGGAAAGATCCCCTAATTTTAGAGCAATTTGACATAGCCTGGATTCAAGGACTTTTCTTTGGGCTTTTTACAACTTACAAACAAATGCCGACTTTTGAATTAGAGAATGAATTGCACAAGACATAGATGGTTTGATAAATACTGTCTTTACAGCAGTGATTTAGAGTTTATTTGGTAACTCCTTGGTAGAGGGTGTTCATCATTGTAACAATATAGGGATGGAAATGCAGTAGAAATGCAAATCCCATGAATGAACTTAGGTGATTTTTTTTCTTCTATATAAAACAAAGTTTCAAAATGAAATGAAGCTTCAAAAATGTCAATGAAATATAAATGATGTGTTGCATTTGTTTTAATTGAATTGTTGGCTCTCCCTGAATACTTTGGAATAGCAAACACTCTGAATTAGAATTTCCGTCTTTCCAATTTCCTTCTGATTTTATATAACTAAAATATACATATTAGACTTTATTCATGCCAGCCGGTGCCCCTGGATTCTGAATGATAACTATCTGCTTTGTTATATAAGTAATAGTAATAATAGCAATGGCCATGGAAATAATTCCATTTATTGATTTTTGAGTTCTTATTTTTTAACTGTTAAACCCAAGTAGTTTGGCTTCCATAAGCAGTCAACTATGCTTTAGTGTTACTTTCTAAAGTCATGCTCAACTCAAAATGGGCAGGCAGCATGTTTCCTGTCATTTTTCTCCCAAGTTGAGTGCCTTATGCCCTCTGAAGAGGTGAACACACATTCAAGCAAGTATGGGAAGAAAGGCACAGAATGAAAAAAAAAAAAATCTTTGTGAAACACTTCAAATGAAAGATGTTATGAATTTTTTTTTTTTAAGTAGTGGCGGGTATGGAGTTAGAAATCATAGTACAATTGAGGAAGAAAGGTCATTTTTCTGGAAGCACATGTTCGGTGTTGGCAAAGCTTAAGTTGTTTTTGACGAAACTGTTTTCACGTAGAAATTACTATAAATGGGCAGCAGATGTTTGCTTTTAAGGAGCCTGCTTTTGATTGGCCAGCCAGATGAGGATGCACGTGGTGACTGTTACAAAGCAGCTGGTGTCAATTTAAGAGAATGATGTTCTACCCTCTTCTGCCTTGACCAGTCTGAGAGCAGCAACATCCATATTTAAAGTTATATATTTACCATTCATATATATATATACATATACACTAAGAACTTGATTACAGAGGTGATAAATTTTATCTAGTATAAAACTGTGCATACCCAGCATTTTAAAAAGTCTCCTTTTGCTTCATTATTATAAAGTAACTGGAGGCATGGCTAGGAGATGGAAAATAGGTTGTTTTTTTTTTTTTTTTCATTTTTCACTATTAACACTTTGAGAAAACTAACTTGAGTTATTATTCATGGGGTAAGCAATGATGAGACAAAAATCCTAAAGATATTTCTCTTTTGGATAACTGATTTTTAAATTCCATAAACAATAGAGTTGCTGTTGGTGGAATTATTTTAAATGCTGCCTTATTAAGCTGGATTATATCTTTCCTTGTCTTCTTTATTTTAATTTTAATTGAGTTATGTCACACTGTACAATGCACTCATCTTAATCTATATGAACTTGTGTAACCACCTCCAATTAAGACAGAATATATCCAGTATCCCAGAGTGTTCCTTCATCACCCTTCTCATTTCATCTCCTCCCATACAAGTCAAACTTTATTCTGAACTCTTTCACCATCCACTGGTTTTGCCTTTTCTTGAACTTCATATAAATGCACTCATTCAGTGTTCTCTTGTGCATCTGGATTATTTTGCTCATTTTTAATTCATTCATGTCATTGCATATCGAAGCAGTTCATTTTTTAGATCAATGTGTAGTATTCTGTTTTATGTATATGCCGATATTTATCCATTCTTCTGTTGATGAGTATTTGAGTTTTCCCCATTCACAATTCAGCTATTGTAAATAAAACTTCTAAGAACATTCTTGAAGCTCTCTTCTGGTGAGCAATTGCATTCACTTGTCCTGGGTATACATCAGGAATTGAACTGTTGGGTCATTGGGTAGGCATACACTTAGAATTTTGAGCCTTCTGGTGGGAGTGTATTGGTATCTCACTGGGGTTTTAATTTGGATTTCCTTGAGAAGAATGATATTGAATACTTTTTCATATGCTTATCAGTCATTCAGATCTCCTCTTTTTGTGGATGTTTCTTCAAGTCATTTGTTTGCTTTTCTTTTTTCTTTTGCTTACTTTTAAATCAGGTTGCGTCCCCCCCCCACCCAATGATGCGATAGCTCTCTTATACTTTGGATATGAGTCCAGTGTCAAGATTCAGACTGTGAATATCATCTCCCAGTCTGTGTCTTGCCTTTTAACTCTCTTAACGTGAATGTTTGATGAACAGAAATTCTTTATAAATTGGACTTCAATAAAATTATTTTTTCTTATATAATTAGTGATTATTGTATCTGTTTTTTTAAAAAAATAACTTTTGCCTATCCCATTTCTTGTTTCCTTAATTATCCAAATTTCTTCTAAGCTAGTGCTTTTTGAGTTCTGTGTGAGAAGTCTTTGCCTATTTTATCTATCTTCTTAAACAAAATATTTCGAAAAAAACAGTGTTCCTATGACTTAGAGTTCTCATTATAAATAGTATTTACTACTGTCCAACAAATGTTATAGTATCTACCCTACAGAATTGTCACAATGATTAGGATGAGATGTATGAACATTCTTAGTAAATATAAGCTGTTGCCTGATTGTTTAAACTGTTGTACCATGACACTTCCTGGTCTTATTAAGGGTTTAGGACTGTTACTTTTCTGCTTGGTGGCCTTTGTCACCTGTAAATTTTAAGTCATTTTATATAAGTCCTGGGCAGGTTAGATGTTTACCATATATTATAATGGCAATCATAAGGTATTCATGTGTATAAAATCTTTAAATTATGTCATAGGCCAAAGAACATATTAACTGATAATAATGCTTATTTTTGAATAACACTTAAAATTTCTCTTTTAAAGCATTTCTCACGTCTTTTTGACACGCTGACCCAGTGAAGTAAAATAAAGTAAATGATACTCCCTTTAATTGTACGTACAATCATTCAGCTACTATGGCTGCATACACTAAAGTTCTCAGCCAAGTTGTTTTTCAATTTGTTTTCCAGTTTGTTGGATTGATACACGTGTTAGACTAACAGTTTTCAGTCCTAGTTCTTTATTAGCATCATCTGCAAGCTTGTATAAACTAAAGATGTTCAGCTACCAACCAAGGGAATTCTCTAAATTACTTGAGCGTCCAAACATCAGTGTGCTGTAAAAGCCCCCAAAAGGATTCTAATGTGCAACCAGGACTGTGGTTCTCCTATTGTCTTAGTGCAGTGCGCTCAAGCTTGAGCATGTTGTAGAGCCAGAAGGGCTTGGGAACACATAGATTTCCCCTCAGCTTCACTCCAAGGGTTTCTAAGTCATTAAGTCTAGATGGCATTTAAGAATTTGCATTTCTAGAAGCTTCTCAGCTGTTGCTGATGCTGCCGGTTGGAGACTCCAGCTTGAGGACCACTGGCTCAGAGAATCATTGCCACTCCTGCCAGCTGGTCAACCTGCTGACCACCCTCATCCTCTGCCTTCTCAGGTCTGCTACTTGTAGCCCTGGTGTTCAAATTCTGCTTCGTTTTTCACTGTACTAAACTGTATTTACTTTCTCACTTGCTCAGAGACAGCTTTAGGATTGACTATGTATTACTTGAACTCTTTTCAAAAGAACTAAGTGTCTCCTTCAATGTGAGCTGTGAAATGACTTTTGTTAGTAGGTATGTGATGTCAAAGAGTGAAAGAATCTAAAGAGTGGAATTTGAGAATGAAACCTAGAAGCAAATAGAGATCACCTTAAAGCTATTTATTCAGCTGGAAAATCAGGTTACAAAATTATAACACACATCTCCAGTTTAAAAAAGTAGTAATAATCTCTACAGAAAAGAATCTCGTCCACAAACACCAAGGTATTGATAGTAGTAGTATCAGGGTTTGGGGAGTTATCAATGATTTGATGGCCTTCTTTTTGTTATTTATATGTTCTAGTTATTTTTTCACAACAAACTTTTATAATAAAAATTAAAACAATTTAAAAGTTTAATATAAAAAAGAAGCATTCATTCAGCAGAGATTTCATGAAACTACCCTAACCTCCAACCATGCCAACCATAGAAGGAGTCTCAGAAGGAAAATAAGACATTTTATAAACACAGAAGCTTATAGCCCTGTTGAGCAGACAGGAACCCTTGTTTATATTTTCACAAAATTTAGCAAGATGTTGAGTCTCCTTGTACTAGTAAGAAAAATATATAAAGACATTAGTGATCATTGACTGTGGGGAACAGTTTCTTAGGATGTTAGTGCCTTTGATTTTTTTTTTTTTTTTTTTTTTCCTAAAGAAAACTTGAAAGGATTTGGCCTGGTAAAAGCTGCTTTTAACTCGAATCTATACCTTTTGTTTTTGAAGTCTTAAAGAGTTTTAGTCATTTATATTAGATTCAGCTGGATAAGGATCAGTTTCTTTCAATTTAGGAGATAGGCCCTCCAAAAATGAAATGATACTTTATTCACTGGAAGCATTGAAATGTTTTAAACATAAATGAATTATGGCTAAGTTAATAACCATGAAGGCTTAGATCTCCAGGAGGTAGCAGGAGACTCTTTATAAATTAAAATCACAATTTGGTTGACATGCAACACATGTCCACCTCCTCCTCCGTCGTCATCATCATCATCATCATCATCATCATCATCATCAATAATGTCATTATCGCTGGCACAATAGATAGTATATAAGGTTATTAGATTTTGAAGTTAGCCTATAAGGCAAAAGCCATGGTGAGTCAAAATTAATCTTAAAAACCCTCTGGGAGGCACTGTTTGGAGACCTACAGTTCTTCAACCCTGGCAGGGCCAGTTTTTCCTCCAGTGGAAGGGAGGCTGTTTCTTCAGTTGAGGCCCAGATAAAGTGACTGAGTTGTATTCATAGCCACATTGCATGAGAAACCAGTGTGTTTAAACACTCTTCCATCACTCTCAATATAGTATGAGATGCTCGCAGTATGAAAGGCACATGGGAACTAAGTACCCTTGGAACAGTTAATCCAGATCTCCCAGCCCAAGCAAATTGAGTGGCAGACTCCAACTGGCATTAATAGGCAAAATGGAGTAAAATCCCTAAATTACTTTCCTATCTTTCTTTCTATTACTCTTTCTCTCTTTGTTCCAAATATCTATGACTATCTAATAAACCACCCCAGAACGTAGGGCCTTAAAATAATTTGTCATCATATCTCACAGTTCTGTGGGTTTCCTGGGCTGAGCAGGACCTTTCCCAAACCCAGGGTCTCTCATGAAATTGCAGTTAACAGCTGCTGAGGCTGGGGTCATCTGAAGGCTCGACTGAGCTGTATGTGTAAGATGGTATTTTCACTCCCATTTCTGGGATGGCTGGAACAATCTCTCCACACAGCCTCTTCACATGACTAAATTGGGCTTCCTCACAGAATGGCAGTCCCAGGGGAACAGGACTTCTTGTGTGGCCTCTAGTTTTGCCCATAGTGAACATTCCAAGGGGCAGGAAGCAGAAACTGCCAGGCAAGCTAAGGGCTGCAGGTGGAACTGTCATTGTGTCCTGTCTACTGAATTCTACCTGTCAAAGCAGTCACAGGGCCCACGTAGATTCAAGAGGGTGGAGAAATTTTCTTCTCCTCTTGAGTGAGGTCACATTGCAGGAGAGCACAGGGGCTGGAAAATGTCATTGTGCCATCTTTGGAAAATAGAGTCTGCCACCCCTTCCCTCCCTCATTCCTCCTCCTTTCCCCAACTCTTCCCTTTTCTCTCCTCCCCAAGCACAGGGTTGAATCTGTGGAAGGTAAATGTACAGGATTTAGCACCACTGTAACACTTTCTAGTGTATTTAGTGTTTTACATATATTTCACATACTCAACAAATCTTTATTTACATGGTGCTTAAGTTCTAATGCCTGGAAATAGAATGGAATTCTTTTGTTTAATCATCCAATATATCCTGTAAGGAATTTGAGGTAACTTAGTAATTATAATTTCAAAATAATCGAGCATATGCTATTGAAATATTCTCTGGAATTCTACTTCAATTCCAGGGTATAGAGCAGAAGAGTTTGGATTCATTTAGGAGGGGTGCTTACAATTCCCGTCTTATTCTCTGAGCACATGAAGAGAATTCTAGAGTCGTGGATGCTTCACCAGTTTGAATGGATTCACCTTGACATAGCTGATTAGGGAAGAAATTACTACTGGTTGTCACTCAGGTGTGCTTCATTAAGTGGTGTGCCATCTAGAACTTCAGCAGCTAAAAACGCGGCTGTCCTTTTATTCCATGAAGCAAGTTGATATGGAACTGCTAGAATAATTAAGCAATAAGGTTTTATACACTATTTGCAGTTACCAAAGCTGTTTTACGTACATTTCTTTGTTATTCATCCCCACATCCTAGTGAACGATGTTATTTTTATCCCCATTATACAGTTGAAGAAATGAGGCTCAGAAATTCATCCAAAATCATACACTTAAAGGGCATGTGTTTTTGTCAGCACTCTAAAGTTCTATTATGTCACATTGATACATAAAACAAATACCCTCAGGATTAGCTAGAGTACTTAAGAAGTCAGTATTTACTTTTTATGAAGTGGCAGAGGAAGGGCTTTGCTTTGCTGTCTTTCGGTTTAGACAGTGATCACTTGATTATGGAAATTCTGCTGGAAGAGAAATCAGGGAAAGTTTTCGGAGAGAGACTATTCAGGAACAGTATGAGTTAACTCTGAGTCAATTTGATGCCAGTGTGTATTTTCCTAGCACTTAGAATGTTCTTGTAGTTTTTGCTGCAAAAGAATATGCTCTACTTTCTTATTTAAAAAAATAAATAAAAAGACATAACTCTGAAAGGCCATGAAATCAGCACAAGAATTGTGAAAATTTGTTATCCTCACCAACCATAAACGAAGGGCAGAAAACTCATGTTTCAATTAACAAATACTTATTGTGTATGGGAGACTATCAAGAACTCTGCGAGTAACATATATGGGAAAGCACAGTTCTGCCCTAAAAGAACTTAATTTTAGTCAAAATAAAAGATAGTCGTACAGTTAAAATAGAACAGTGAAAGTGGCAGTTACTTATGTGAGGTAAGATGAAATAGAATGAGATTTCCAAAAAGAGAGAGTTCACATCTGGCTACCAGAGAATCATGGAAGCTTGCATGGGGTTATGGTATTGGCATTGGAAGGTGGAGAAAATAGAGAAGAAATTGGATACCTGAAATTACAAATTGGAAGAAATTGGAAATTGTTATCGCAATAAGAAATGATAGATTGAGCTAGGGCACCAACCAGTGGGAAAGGGTCAAGGGAAACTTGAAATAAGAAATATGTGGAAGTAACTTTTATGGAGATTAACAATTGATTGGATATAGTGGACAAGAGAGTAGGGGCTGGTAAAATTTTGGATCTGGGTAACAGATGATGGATAAAGAGTGTATCGCAGCAGAAAAGATATGACCACCTCAGAATCAGATAATTCAAGAAGGGTATATTTATAAGAGCCATTTCCAAATGTTTGAGCATGGGAGCTATAAGGGACAATGCAGTATCTGGGCCTTAACAGTTCATTTTACACTACTGCTAAACTTGAAGGGACAAGGGGAGAAAAAAAAAAACCTAAACCTAGAAGGAAAGAGTTGTGTAGACACAGCCATAATACAGTAAGTGAATTCTACTTGGGGAAAATGCACAGCCCAAGGCAACCTTCTAGGAAAGAAGAAAAGAGAATAAATACCTTGACCTCACTCTCCTTCCTCCCTGCAACCTCTATCACTAAAGCCAACTGGAAACCCAAGGGCAAGGGGGCCCTGTTGATATGGTCCTTAGCATCAGCTTCCTGGGAGACAGAGCTGGTTAGGGAAGAGAAGGGATTAGATCAGAGTGGGCGAACAGATGGAGATATGGGAAGGCTTGCGGATTGTGTGAACTGTGGAACTGAGCCTGGGGTGGGTCTAGAAGACTTGTGTGCCCAACGGTGCACACACACAGACATACACACAGACACACACACAGACACTATGACAGCCAAAGCCAGATCTTCGGAGAATGGATTTATTTAGAGCAGTTTCTTGGCACTATTGACATTTTGGGCCAAGTAATTCTGTGTTGTTGGGGATTGTCCTGTACATTGTAGGATGTTTATTTAGTAGCATCTCTGGCCTCTACACACTGGATGCCAGTAGTTTTTCACACCACCCCAAGTTGTGACAATGAAGAATGTCTGCAGACATTGCCAGATGTCCCCTGGTGGTGGGTGGGGAGAGGGGGAGGTGCAAAATCACCCTCAGTGAGAACCACCAATTTAGTGGCTGGAAAAAAGAAGGTGGTCCAGAGGAAGGGAGGCTGAGAACCAGCAGTCTGAGAGAAAAAATGGACCCTGAGGGAAGGCACTGTCCTGAGGGTCTGATAGAGAGAGATCAGGTGGGTGTGGTCCACAGTGTACATGCAATAGAAAATTCCACATGGGGACTAGATTCAGCTGAGAGGCAGAAAGGAATGTGACAGATTGTTAACAGGCTGAGATGGGCAGGTGGTGCAGGGGGGCAGCCAGCGTGGATCTAATTTGGCAGCAGAGAGAAGGAGAGAAGGAGAATGGTGGTTTTGGCAAGTGCGTTTATGATTTGCTTCAGGATGGAGAGACTTGAACATATTGGTTGGATGAAGGGAGGAAGCCCAGTGAAAGGAGGGACCTCAGAGATAACAGTGAAACTAACACGTTCTAAGCGAATACGCTGGGCTTCACGTGTGCTGAGTCATCTGATACTCACAACAAGTCCTGGAGGTTGTCAGGGTGGGCACCTTACGATCCCCATTAGCAGGTGAGGAAACCGAGGCACAGAGTGTCTACTTACAACCCCAGGTCACACAGCTAGTAAGTGGCAAAGCAATTATTTGTACCTGTGATGAAAAGGAGAGAAAATACTTCATGGGCATAAAAGAGATGTATGCCAAACACTTAGAAATAAGGAGGGAGGGAGATATTAAGGAAAATCATGTACATATTTGATGTATAACAGGAGGGGAATTATGGTTGCTAGCTTCAAATGGAATTAAGTCTCAAGAAGGTAGTGTTCGAGGCCCTGTGCGACGCTGAGGAAGGCAGAGGCCGGGACAGATTCAGAGCAGATACTTTAGAGAGTATTCCCAGAGAGCTGGCTCCTACTTCAGAGTGTTAAGAGCATGGCCATTCCAGTTTTCTGCCCACAGATGCTTCTCTGATCATTCCAGAGAATTCAGGGCCGCTGTGCAGCTCTTTTTCTCACTATCGTGTATATTTGTTTCCTGTTGCTGCTGTCACAAATTACCACAGATTCAGTGTCTTAAAACAACACAGATTTACTCTCTTCCAGCTCTGGAGGTAGAAGTCCAAAGTCAGCTTAACTGGGCTAAAGGCAAGCTGCTGGGAGGGTGAGGTCCTTCCAGAGACTCTGAGGAGAAAATCTGTTTCCTTGTGTTTTTCAGCTTCTAGTGGAGCCTGTATTCCTTGGCTTGTGGCCGATTCCTCCATCTGCAAAGCACGTCACTCCAACCTCTGCTTCCGTACATGTTATCACATTGCTTTTGCTCTGACTCTGACTATTCCTGGATCCCTCTCACAAGGAACATGTGATTTGATTACACTAGGCCCTCCTGGATAATCCAGGATAATCTCCTCATCTCAAGGTCCTTAACTTAATCACTTCTGCAAAGTCCCTTTTGTCATATAAGGTGACATTCACAGGTCCTAAGGATTAGGATGTGAACATATCTGGGGGCTATTTTCAGTCTATTACAGTTGGTTTCTAGATTATATTCTAAATGGATGGAAAAGTGTAAGCCTGGGTATTAAGGACATAGCATCTATTGCTTGGGTTCAAATCCTAGTTCTGCCACTTTCCAGCCCTGTGATCCTGAGTCAGTTATTTAAACATCTCTGTGCTTCTGCTTCCTCATCTGAAAAATGGGGATGATAGCACCCTCATGCATTGTTTTGGGATTAAGTCAGTGCATGTACAGCGTGTCAAATATAATGCCTGACCCTAGCTGAGTATTCAGCAAGTATAATCCATTATTATTCTCAATTATTTCATGCAAACACATTTTTATTAAAGTGTTTTAATTAGAAGAGTGCTGTCCATTTGATGAGTCCATTAGATTAAGCTGTTTCTCTAAAAGCAATGGCTGTATGCTCAAAAGATGCTACTTCCTAGCTGAAATTACAAGGGAATGGAAAAATAGGGTGTGTGTCAATATAGTTCCCCTGGGTGGACATAGATATTTACCTTCAAATTAGTCCTTGGCCAGAATTGGCATTTTTTACAGTCCAGAAAAAAAATCTGCTACATTTTTCTCTTAAGAAAAAATAATAATGATAATAGCCTTCCCTACCCTAGGGCAAAGTGCAAACAGAACTTTGGACAAGTCTTTGCCAGACAGAGCATATCAGGTCGATCTCTTTTTAAGGCCTCACATGAGAAACAATGACCACAGCATCAACTTACCTTTTTCACTTTATTCTTTTGACCTCTGATACTTCATGATCTTTGTAGGTGCATGTTGTTAGGTAATATGTAAAAGAAAGAGTTTTGAAATTAAAGAAAAAAACAAAAAAAACTCCAACACACAACACACACAGACACACACAATGAGTGTCTGGGGTAATCTGAAGGCCAAACTGGGCAAACTGGAGCCGTTGGTTACCCTGGATGTAACCTTGGGCAAATCCCATATCCTCTGTACCTCAGTTTCCTCAGCTGGAAATTGGTGCTATCATACCCATCTTATTGGATATTGTGAAAATCAAAGGAGATGATGGGTATAACAGTGCTTGCCTGTTCCTAGCACGTTGTAAACAACAATGTGTAAGAACAGCGCTGATGATCATAGCAGGAGTAAAAAGGAGGAAGAGAAGAAATCATTATAAGAGCAAAACTGGAAGGTCTAATCTAGGCAGAAAGTAAGAAAACACAAGAAAATGACAAATCGTGTGGTTTGGAGTATGGCTAATAGCTAACTATGTATTCTGTTGAATTTGTTTTATAATAGCACCAGTGTAATAATATTTGAGGAAGAAAACACCACTGGAAATTGCTTTCTTTTAAATGGAACAAGCCTCCAAAGCCCATCCCTCCCTGTGTTCATATTTAAGTCTCAAGTTCTTCCTTAAAACAGGAGGTAAACTGACATGAAGCTGGGATTCCATGTGCTGATGAAATCAACAAAAACAAATGAGCTGTACCTAGCACCCATGGACTTGATTTTTTTCCTCCAGCTGCCATCACTGTAGAGACGAACCTAAGAACAATTGTTTAAGGGAGGGGGTTTACATGCCAGCATACTTGATTCTGTTGAGATTTTTCCATGTCTCTCAGAAACGAAAGCGAGAGGAAAACATGTGTAATATCTATCCATTCAGTGCTAAATTATTCTGCATTACGAGATAAGTATTTTGAAATTTCTATTGAAGTGGCCTCAAGGGTCCCCATCACAGAAGTAGACTCTTTTTTTCTTAAGTTGGCTAATTCACCGGATATTTACAGTGTTATCAGAAACCACTAAGGACTCACAAACCATTACTTCTACAGGCAATGGCCAGTGTAATTAAATCTTTTAACCTTGCTAGCTTTCCCACTTTGCCATTATCAGTCACTGGGCTTAGCATATAATTGTTGGTCATTAGCCACCATCTAGTTGTGTGACCTTGAAAAGGTCATTTAAAGTCTCTCGACTTTAAATTTTTCCCCATAAAAGGAGGAAGGAAACACGATGATCCCCAGGGTCCATTTCACCTCCAAACCCAACACCAAGGTTCTATGATGGTTTAAACATCTGGTTAACCTTTGAGAATAAATGAGAAGAGAACAAGTATGCAGCTCTGCCAACAATTTCTTTTCTCTCCATGGTTGCATAAAAAACTTCCCAAGTTGCCTCTGGATTGCAAAGGATGGCATTGCTATTATTTTATTTAAATGAACACAGGATTACAGGAAACTTTGTAAAAATTTTATTTCTAACTATTCTTTAGGGATCGGTCTAGACTAGAGTGTGCATTTGGGCAAATACTGGATTCCAGTGAGCTATATACTTTAACTGTGTGTTGAAATATAAGTTGGCATAAAAGAACCAACAAAAAAATCATTACAGTATTACTATTGGTCGATAGTAAGAGGAAAGAAATATTCTCTGAAAATGAACAATAATGTCTTGTTAACAGATTTTTTTAAAAGACACAGTTTCAATTGTTTATTCAAAGAAGCCTACCTCCCAATGCTTTGAGCTTCATGGAAAAAGAAATGGCTTTTTGATAAGTTATGTGAATTGTATTTTGACATAAATGTCAATGTTTGATCAGGAGTTTTTTTCACAAATGCCAATCTGGGAGGGCAGCTAGTTCCATGAGTCCTTTTGCTTAATGAAGAAGCTTAAGTAGTCATTTTTATCTTTTGTTCTCATGCTGGATATCCTTCAAAGTGAAGCTACTCATTCTGTTAAAGCAGAAAAATATGAACTTCGGAACTAGACAAAACAGTGTTCAGTTTTGCCTTTGTCTCTAAATTAACTCAGTGGTGTTGATATGTTCTCAAAACCCTCAGAGCCTCACTTCTCCATCTGTAAAATGGGAATAATAATACCTTCTTTTCAGGCCTATTGTGTGGATGAGGTAACACATCTAATGTGCAAGTTGACTCCTGGCACATGGTAATAACATTTATTGAGTGCTTACCATATGCCAGGTACCTTTCTAAGCACTTTATATATATCACCTTATTTAATCCTCCCAGCAACCCTATTAGGTGGGCGCAATCATTATTTTCATTTTATAAATGAAGAAACAGAGGCAAAGAGAGCTTACATAATTGGCCAAGGTTAAATAACTGCTAAGCATTAGGACCAGGATTCAAGTTCTCATGGTCTTTTCCTCTAGGGACCGTATTTGTGACACTACACTACAGTACCTCAGTAGATACTCAGGATGTGGTTGCTGTTTTTACTGACTGTGATAGTGTACATAAAGCACTGAGTTAAAGCATAGAGCCTGGCTGGGAATCCAAATGTCTTCCTTGTTCTCTCTCTTACTCACCCAGGACAATCAAGCCTTCAGTGAGTCATGTGTATTCTACCTTCTAATCCCTACCCTTTGTCTGTTTCATTTTGTCTCCATTGTTCCAGGCTAGGGCAGAGGCCTCCTAGCAAGTGTTCTCAGCCCCTTGGTCTCCTCTCCCCTCTCCTGCAGGGTGTAGCCAGAGAAGTGCATGTGTGTTTGTGACTCCCACCTAACTTCAACATTTAGGGCAGCTTCCCATTTTTCATGGCTCTTAGAGAAAAGGCAAGGGTCCCCACCTTGTTCTGCCAGGTCCTGCTCTGAGGTGAGCCAGCCTAGGTCTCCAGCCTCTTCCTTCACCTCCTGCCCCAGCCACATCCCTGGAAACATGAATGCTCATCCTTTTGTCCTCTCCCTCAGCCTAGGTAATGTCTGCTTTTTCTTCATCTTTGTCCAAACATCACTCCTTTGGAGAAGCCTTACTATAATTCTAATCATATGTATATGTATGTACGTGTACATGTGTATATATGTATGTGTGTTTCAAACAAAAAAGACGGTCCTCAAATAATGGTAGATAGTAGAGATATTGTGGTGACAGCAATGCAACCCTTCTTGGAATGATGAGACTTTTGAAATGTAGGGTTCATGTAAGTCACTGGAATGAACCAGTGCTTCTGACTTGTGGAAGCTGGCCTGGTCGCTAAGGCATAGTCCACGGTCCCAGCCTCCATTCAGGGGGATCCCCTCCAGCTATTAAAGATAGATCCTGGGCAAAAGTCAGCTGCTGCTTAAAAGGGCTGGAAACTCAAATATCTATCCAAGTACAATAGAGCTCTCCTCTTAAAGGCTGTGTGATTGGTTTGTTTTCTTCCCTCTTAGGGAACTTGATTTTGATGACCCCACCCCTTTGAGTTTTAGAACTGCTTTAGAGGGTAATTTTAATCCAATTTCACTTGTATTGTTCACTCCAGAATTTGGAGCGGAGGAGAGTACAATTGTTCTTTTAAGATAGGCCCCGGGATGGCCTTGAGCAAAAAATAATAGTATAATAATTAGTAGTAAAAGGGTCTAGGTTTTTTTGTTTGTTTGGTTTATTTTTTGTTTGTTTGTTTGTTTACTGAATCTCAGATTTTACTTCCCTTTGGCTGTTAGGCAAAGCTAAGAACATCTCCAATAATAAAGATTTGCTTAGTTACTTCTGTGCCTTGGAAGTTCTCCTTTCACTTTATTTTTTTTCCTTTTTTTAGTGACTTGTAATCAGCTGCTACTTTAGTTTAATGAGAAAAAGGACAGGTTACATGACATCAAGATGAAAGAAACTGCTAGATGGCCATGGTGGGGAAGTTGTTCAGGTGGAGTATAATAAATAATAAGTAATTAGTACAGGTCTGATGTATCTAAAAACTGTAGGGAAGAGGGAAGGAAATTTTGCAGTGGAGACAAATAGCTGCAATTTGAGAATGAGTCCAAAAACTGAGTAAGAAGCCCTGAAGTAAGAAATGTGTGGACACTGAGTTGGAGACGGGGTTTGGGGGGCATCCAGTCTGAGAATTATGAATATAGTGAAGGAGCAAAATCATTTTCTTTGTTTGTAGCCCACTCACCATGGTCCACTCCTCCCCTCCAAGCCTTTTGGTTTAATGATCAGATTGTGTCAATACCAAAGGCCAGATAAGAGTAAAAAAGAAATGTCAGTTCAGGATTCTGCTATCCTTTCATTGTCTCTGGGAGTTAGCAAGTCATCTTTAAAATGGGACATTTTAACTTATCTAACATGGCCATTCTGAGGTAACTATGGAAAAATATTGTGAATCACTGCACTCTTGAAAAGGGTGGAAAGAATCAAAGATATTCCAGACCCGGGAGAGTTTTCTTAGGAACTCACACCATCATCATTTTAAATGTCTCCAAAGACAGTCACGCATCATCCGGCTTCAGCTGACATGTGACCCCTCACTCAATTGCATTTTGAGCTCCCGACTTAGATAATTCAGTAACATTTTCACCTCAGGATGCCAAAGCAAACACTGGTCCTGAACTTTGCCTCTTGAACTACATTTTTCTCCGTGATGCTCTTTGGAATTCCCTACAGATGTTCTCAATACTGGCATGTAGAGGAAGGAAGTTCACCCTGACTCATAACTCTCTGTTGTTTCCAGTGGGTGATCATTTGTCTCCTCTGTCCATCTGCCTCCCTTTGTCTCGATCAGTGAGGTGTGTATAGGAAGCTCTGCATGCACTTGACAAGCCTTTCAGGTCACAACAGAGGGGACTGCTTAGCAGGGCCACTCAGAGAAGGCTCACCTTCCAAAAGAAACGTGTCGAGGCTCAGTTGTTGGCAAGATGGATTAACAAGTGCTTTCCGTTGATGGAATGGCTCTCTGGTGATCTAATGAGTGTAGTTGGAAATTTTAGCTTTTTCTGGCTGATAAATGATTATGATCCTTTCTAATCTAAGAAATGCCAAGTATTAAAAACCTTGTAGTAAAGCATGTGGGAGTGATCATTCCTTATGGCCTTTGATTTTTGTCTGAAGGTTGAAAATAACCTTTGGATTTTATCTCGACAAGGAAGTTGTCCTCGATGGAGACAGACTTCATATTTGGCATAGAGACAGCTGCTGGGCTATTCCTAGGCCATTGAAGACATGGCAGCTGGCCCAGTCTGAATGGCTGCGCTCTCCTGGTTGCTTGTTTAAACAAAGGTCAAGCGAAAATTCTCTTTCTCCGTCTTCAGTTCAGGAAGGAATAAGGGAGTGACTACAATGTTATCTTCAAATGAGAATTTCCGTTTTCCTTAGGCATCTCTTTATGGCCCTAATTAAAGTTAATGAATGACCAAGTGTGGGACAAGGGTTGAGTGCAATATAGCTCACCTGGGGTTCCCCCGTGGCTGCACATTTTTATGGGAAATGACCTTCAGTTCCCGCGGATCCATTGTTAGGCAATCTCTTAATTATAGACTTTATCTTTCCAAAACATCCAAATCACATGTTAGCCAAATAACTTAGATTCCTTTCTAAGTGCTGGAGCTCTTCAGTCAAGTTAGCCAAAGAGGCTAAAGTTTAGGTAAATAAAAGAACTCACAAACGATTCTTTACCTTAGGTGTTTATGAAAAGGCTCTGAGAAACCTTTAAAAACAGCAAACACATTGAAGAAAAATTCTTATTCTGAGACCCAAAACATAAACATAAATCGGCTAAAACTAGAGGTGCTCTGACGGGGGGGAGGGAGGGGTTTGGGGATGGGGGAGGAGCCGGGGGGAACCTCGGGGCTCGCCTTGGCAAAGTTGCCTCTGCCATATGTTCCAGACTCACTTCCCTCCCCATCACCTCCTCAGAATCTCAGGAGACCACAGAACCAAATCCTCGTTCAAAGGCAGAAATTTTTCATGGCCTGCAAATATGTAAAATACGCTTTGGAACCAAGTTCTTCTAAGGACCCTATGGTGCTTTTAGATAGTATGGTATAATAGATGCTGACCTGAGTCCTTGACACATTTACCCAGAACTCCTGCATAAGGACGAGAGGTGGTATTCTTAACCTCAAGCAGTTAAATATTTCAGTTCTCTTGAACTGCCATTTCCAAAGAGTTTGGGAATTGCCTATGGCCTATTCAAAAGCCATAAGAAAAAAAAAAGTTAGTTTCATTTTCTTTTACAGTCCCCCCTCATTTTTCATCCCTAGGAGTAGCAGTATTTCTAGCTGTTAAAAGCAAGTACTTTTGAGTCTCAAATCTAACACTTGATTTGAGGCAATTTGTCTAACCTCCTAGGGCCTCAGCTCTCTCATTTCTAGAATCGGATGATGATTAAACCTGCTTCACAAAGCTGCTCTGAGGATAAAAGGTAAAGAGCTTAATCCAGTCCTTGGCAACTAGCACATCAAAATGTGCTACCTACTCTTCTAACAGCGTTGTTGCTGTCATTGTGATTAAGCCACGTGTCCACGTACTTTTTTTCACTAGACTTGTCTCTGACTTCTTCTAGACTGTTTGGAAAAATGAAATGTATCTGCAATGTGCCATTCTTTGTATCACTATCCCAGAGGTTTTGAAGAATAAGTTACAGGGTCTGTAGGCATTTCCAAACATGTGTGGAACAGAGAAGATCCCGTTGACTGTATTCCAGCTTCTGAAGCAGATGATGGTGTAAAATATGTTATAAAAGAACAGAAAATTAGTTTACTCTGTAGACACACTTCATGGTTTTTATACAATTTCCTAGTTTCACTAACCTGCCAAATATGTATTGAATATGTACTCTATGCATGATAAGTGCTGGATTCTCCATGAGATCCTATTTTGTGTAAGTCTTCAGGACACTCTTAATAAGGTTCATTGATGGTCAGGACTTAAGACGTAAGGTAAAATCTCACAAGCAGAAGTTTCAGAAATCAGTTCATGGCTAGTCTGAATTCAGGGAGAAGGAAACCTTCAGAATGAAGCTCTGGAACTGGGAGAGATGAAGAATTACCTCCCCAGCTTGTTTTCAGGGAGTGGCTCCTCTGTCCTCTGTGTTTCGAAATGGGAGGGTCAAAGTTAATGTAGACGATCTTGATGAATATTTTCCGAAAGTTAGATTTTACAAATATGAAGCACGCCCGCCCCCCTGAATTTATGGGGAACAGGCAAGGCAGCCAAAGTTTTGCCAGAGGAGAGGTTTAAATTCTCCAGAGGGATGATTTTGACTCTTACCAATTGTCCTCGTGAAACTTAGAGGAAGGAAGGGTTTCTTCAGAAGCTCCTGCAGGAGTCTGTGTCTTTGAGTTGCATTGATGCCTCATGTCATGCTTGTCTCTGAAAATATAATTTATTTCACTGCAGACTGAAAACTGAAGATCTGGCATATCTGAGTGGTCTATCAGTAGGGATTTACACAGACCATTCTCTGCACAGGAGCTTTTAAAGGTCACAAGTCCAACATCAACTCTGGCTTGAAAACTATCTAACAAAACTCATTTTCAAATAGAATTTCCCCTGGTGGGAAGCTGATGAAATGCAAGGGATTATATGTGAGTTTTATTTTTAAAAGTTTATTTAAAACATGTCTGTCCAGAATTCTTGAGGACATTTAAAAGTACTGTTTAATATTTAAATTATTTAGTCTAAATAATTCTGTACTTTTCACATGGGAGTCTGTATTTATAGAAATTAATAAAAACTTCAGATTAGAAGAAGAAACAGATAAGTTTATATTAAAATAAAAATCACACACAGGTGAATTCATCAATAAGCATCTGTGAATATGTAGTATGTACGAAGTAGTGTCAAGATATATGTGGATATGTGTGTGTGTGTCAGTTATAGCTTTTTAAGAAGTATTTCACCATATAGTGACATACAAAATTTAGTCTTTTTGGAACAATCCCAATTATTTCCCAAATCCCATTATTACATATGGATGAAGGAATCATATGTAATGCCATATGATGAAATAATCGGCAGATCAACCTGGTAATATTTTAAGAACAGAGAAATATTCTAAGTGAAGGAGACTCATTTTGATGTTGTTTTGTATCTTATTAATAATTTGATTTTTAAAATTTAATAATTAAAATATTCAATAAATATTTAAAGATAAAATATTATTAAATAAATTTTAAAATTTTTAATTAAAATATTTTAGTTAATAATTTTAAAAAATCTCTGGGGCTCTTGATGTGCCGTGGTTGCAGCTGTAACCATTCTGGTGCAAAATCAGTAATCTAAAATGATCCTCGGGTTGGGTCACTTTTGATAAACAGCTGCGCATTGGGTGAAGCAGAAAGTTACACTGATCATTTGCACAGAATCCACCAGTTGGCCTGGGGTTTCACTTTAAGCCATAAATCCTAAACTTCAGAGATGAGCCAGCTTACCTATGTCAATGAAAGGATATCGAAATGTGATCACCCTGAGAGTTAATAGGTGGGAAATAAATAATAGATAATGTTGAATGTAGACCTTTAGAAAGGATGTGGCTGGAGTAGTGCTCCAAAGGGAGAGACACAGTTTGACTGAGTTAAGAAGCTAAGGGTTGGTATTTTAGAAGTTGCAGATTTGCCAGCCTGCTTCGTTTGGATACCTTTGGAGACAAGATCTACCAGGATCTGGGATCTTTGCTTAGAAAACCCCACATAAGGACCTTGTTTCTGCAAAGGCCAAGAGAACTGAGAACTTTGTTCCTTAACCTTAGTATGTAGAGTAGTTTTGATACTCAGAACTCTAATTAGCAGCTTTCAGCTGAAGGGAGACCCCATCAAAGATATTAATAGAGAAAGGGTGCCACCTATTACTCACATGCTTTGATCTGGGACCCCCTTAGATCACAGCGAGGGCGTGGGGTAAGGGGGTGTGGCAACATACCTGTCTTTTGAGACTGCCCTGAATTCTTTTTTTTTTTTTAATTTATTTATTTTATTTATTTATTTTTGGCTGCATTGCGTCTTCATTGCTGCGCACGGGCTTTCTCTAGTTGTGGCAAGCGGGGGCTACTCTTTGTTGTGGTGCACGGGCTTCTCATTGTGGTGGCTTCTCTTGTTGCGGATCGTGAGCTCTAGCCATGCGGGCTTCAGTAGTTGTGGCTTGCAGGCTCTAGAGCGCAGGCTTAGTAGTTGTGGCGCATGGGCTTAGTTTCTCCATGGCATGTGGGATCTTCCCGGACCAGGGCTCGAACCCGTGTCTTCTTCATTGGCAGGCGGATTCTTAACCACTGTGCCACCAGAGAAGCCCCTGCCCTGAATTCTTGATTGGGCACTCAAAAGAAAGTTCCAAGTGGTCATAGAAGTAGAAGCTGGGTAAAATGAAAACGAATAAAAGCAGCCGAGACTTTAAAGCCAGGAAGAGAGATTAAGAAGGGGGCAGGATTCTGTATCTTTCTTTAAGACTGTCCTTTTTTTTCCTGCATTTATTTAGTTTCCATGTGAAATTCTTAGGCCTTTGTAAAGGAGCTTCTTGCCATGTACACAGGTGACTGGGCCTGCTGCTGCTCTCGGTGGCCTCTTGAGGAAGGGAAATGACTTCAGACACCTTCCGCCTTCCCCAATCCTTCGTAAACCTTAAATATGTCAATACAAACATCAAGTGAAAAAGAAAAATTTCGCCAGATTCTTGGTCACTGCCTGTACATGGACAGAAGTCCATTACACTGGGAGTCACTGATACCATTAACAACAACTTTGCATCATTTCTTAAAAAACTGACTACACATCGAGCACAGACATCCCAGTTCTTGGGTAAACTCCAACTCAATGTTGCAGTAAGGAGAGTCCTCAACCTCAGCACTGAATACACTTAAGCCTTAATTTTTGTCAGACTTCCTTGAAAGACAGACCTTAGGGATTTATTGTGTGTACTTTGCAAAGAAGCAAACTGCAGCTTAAAAAGACATAATGCTCCTGAAGTCTCTTAGCTCGAAAGAGAGGACTAGGATAAGTACCTAGTCACCTTATTTCCAGACTTCAGTTTAATTTATTAAGGTATTAATGGTGCATTGCCTATTTCAAGAAGGGATTTGATGCAGATTGCAAATCAAGTTCTCTTTCAAAATAGATCTGACTTCTTTGTGGGAAGATGAACCTGTAAATGGTAAGGACAAAGTAAGGTGAAGAGTTTTAGTTGACAATGGAACAGAGCCTGGGCTTGTCGGGGCTTAGACTGGAATTGGACTCGGTTATCCTATTTACACCAGCTTAATTAATGCTTCAAGTCTACAGCTACACAGTGACTAAAAATGTCGGGAATATTTGGATCAAAATGGTTACAGCTGTGAACGATCATTCATTCATTCATCCATTCATCCTACAGACATTTCTTGTGTTCCTACTACTAGGTGTCAGGAACTTTGACCCTGAATGTACTCCTATGTACAAAGCATTCATGATCTTTGGCATACTGTGGAGGTGGGGGTGATAGAGACAGGTGTTAACACATCCATGAACAAATTATGGTAAGAACTGCATTAAATATGGCAGCCAATTAATTTTTTTTTTTCATCTAGAACTTATTTGAGGCTATGCAGTAGAGAAAATCACTCACTTATTCCCGGTAAATGGCTTTAGAATCACTTTTGTGACGTGAAATCTCTTCTTAAAGTACAAACTTCCCATCTGCAACATTCTTTACAGCAAACTTATACCATTGTGTCAGAACTGGTTTAATGATCTTGCTTACAATATAAATAAAACACAGTTCTCTATCTGTAGAATTTAGATTTTGTAATGCATCTGTCTAGAAGCTAGTTAAAATGCACATTTCCAATTAGAAGTAAGCAGACGTGGTTATCTAGCACAAGAATTCAGATGCATTATTATTATTAGTATTATTAGTATTGCTATTAGTAGTAGTATTTGCAGGTGGTTCAAATTACCATCACTACTTTATTATCATTGATAAGGTACTAATGCAGTAGGTTGACATAGGGATTGACTAGTTCAGGGGTCCCCAACCCCTGGGCCACACAGCAGGAGTTGAGCAGTGGGTGAGCGAGTAAAGCTTCATCAGCCACTCCCCATCGCTCCCCATCGCTTGCATTACCGACTGAATCATCCCCCCTCCCCACCTCCATCCATGGAAAAATTGTCTTCCACGAAACCGGTCCCTCGTGCCAAAAAGGCTGGGGACCGCTGGACTAGTTGATTGTTGCAATATATAATTAATCTGAAGTAATATGATACATTTTCCCTGACTCCATACAGCCTTTAAGATGTAAGAGGATT
This sequence comes from Balaenoptera musculus, assembly GCF_009873245.2. Classification (NCBI taxonomy): domain Eukaryota; kingdom Metazoa; phylum Chordata; class Mammalia; order Artiodactyla; family Balaenopteridae; genus Balaenoptera; species Balaenoptera musculus. The sequence continues at coordinate 41,477,025 of NC_045799.1, forward strand.
TAAGCAAATTCTTTTGTTCCACCATTTCCAGAGATTAGATGTGGAAAAGATTTTAAAAAGACAAAATCATTTGATAATCCTTTCATAAGAAAGCTATGATATCCTTAATACCACATATGCTATAAAACAGAATTGTGAATTTTTAGGCATGACTCTAGTTTATGATTTCAAAAGCCAAATGTAGATACTTAAATATTTATAAATAATGGTTCACATGCATGCTTGCAAGTTACAAGAAATTTTTTTAAAATGTTAAGAACTGGGAAATTGTGGTTATTTTCTTTGAATTTTTTCAAAAATTGGATTTAAAAAGCCTTTCTGCCTGCAATGTTTTAGAGATATCACTGCTTGAAAGCAAGAATCTGTAATAAAAGCAAATGACAATAGCTTTCTAGGCTCTAATCCTGTGTTCCCACTAAAAATATCTTTGGGGTGGGCATGACATTAACCATTTTATCTTACAAATACAGTAGAATATTTAATGATCTTCCATTGTATTCTGGAAAATAGACTGTTCTCTCTCTCTCCCTCCTCTCCCACTCTTCCCTCCTTTGCCCTTTCTGGTACTTTGCCAGAACTGTCTGCTTCTTTCCTGGAGTCTGGTAATTGAAGGTAATTTTTTAGAAGATGGTTTCAATTATCTAAAGCCAGTGGAATGTTTAACTGCCCCTTGCTATTGGTGAGCTTGTTTACATTGGGGTTTCAGATGAATTTAGATTACATGCAGCCAGATGTTATCTGCTATGGTAGCTTTAAAAAAAAAATGTATGAGGGAGGGACTTTATACCATATCTAGGTCAACTGACCTCACATTTCATAGAAGTATGCCATTCTGAGTAAACTTTTAGGGTAAACTTTTAATCATAACTATGAGAATGTATGTCCTGTTTGCACTACAGAAGATCTCATTTTCCATGTGTCTTTACAATATGTGATACTGACCCAAAGAACCTGTGTCCTGCAAAAACATTTGCCACCTATCTAGTTGGAGATAATACAATTATAAACTAAAAGTTCATTCATGTTCATATTGTGCCTAAACTTCACAGATTTACTGTCATGCTTCCAGATAATAGAAAATAGATGTTGTGATATTTAATAAGAAAAAAAAAAAAACTGAAGCAATAAAAGTCATCTGTGAGTCAACAACTAAATCTCTAGTCTGTAGACAATTGCAGACTTATTTCCTTAACTGACAGCTTAAGCGAAGGCTTAGTAAGATATACTATTTGTACAGGTTGAACTTTAAAAGTTGGAAAGAAAAACTGAATACATACATTTTAACTTAGAAAACAGATGAATTAAGGTGGATTTAATCTCTCTGAAAGAATTATTTGCTTTGTCAAAGGATCCAGAATACACTTAAGAAGTTTAAAAATAAAACAAGTTGGCTTTCAGTGTGAATAAAATACAATTTCAACTTCAGAGTTAAATTGCATGTAAATTTAAAAAGATACTTTTTTTTTGGTTGAATCTTCAAGAAGGCATCAGGTATGATTGTCTTCACTATAGGTAGGGAGAGGCCATCCAAAAATTGTTTTAGGAAATAAGATAAATATGCATACAAATACATACATACATGCTTACATGCATATATATGTATACATACACATATATAATATATACCCACGTGCATACATATATACATACATATATATAATATTCTTTTTTTCTTCACATTTAGCTATGTAGAACTTAGCATACTACCTGAACATAGTTGGCACTCAATTAAATTAGTAAAAGAACAAATGAAAGGTTCTAGGACTTTCTGCAAGTAGAAGAAGGGATGCCTGATAGGAGCTGGGCCTGATAGGGATGTAGCCAGTGTCAAAACCATGGTCAGGGAGGAAAGAGTGGGTTAAGGCAGGAAAAACATTCTTGACTTCTCTTCCCACCACCTGTTCTTGTAGGGCCTCTTGTTGCACTCACCTAACAAGAAGTCCAATGGCAAGGGTCCCAGTTGAAACAGTAGGTAGGGGGTCAACCTCCACAGGCAAAAAGGAGGGCAGAGAAGAGTGGAAATGGATATGGAAGAACACACACGCACAAAAAATAGCCCATGGGTATTTTCTGTCGGCTCTACCCTGAGATTTAAACCTGATGAAAAAATGCCATTGACAGTTATTTTACCACTATTACAGATGTCTTTCTAGGTGATGAATCTAATTAGTAATCCAAGCACTGTTTCTTTATGACTCAGACTTAGTTATCCTTTTTTTTTTTCCAAAGGAGAAATCTGATTATTAACCAAATATTAAATGAATATAAAAACTGCACCATAATATTTATTTTTTCAATATAAACTGTGTATATGGCCTCTTAATAGCCAACTATACACACAAAACACATTTGAAAATCAGTGTTAAGTTGCAGAATAATTTGAGAAATAAAATATAAAACATTAGCTATCATTTTTGTTTGGATTTTACCCATCCTATGGATTCATATTTACAAATAAAACTTGAAGAGAGATAAGAGAAGATTAATTATTTGATAAAGTATAAGAGGAATTAGAGTTCTTAAGACAATTTCATGAACAAGAATATAGATAAAAGATAAATAGAAAAAAAATGTGTTGAGTCTAAAATAACCATGTGTAAAACTCATTCAATTTCAAAAGATTAAATTCATCCAGGTGTAATGCTTAAAAAAATTCTTATGGAGTATATTCTCTGACAGTGGAATTAACCTAGATATTAATAACAAAATGTTAAATTAGAAATGTCTAAGTGGTTAGAAATTAAGGCATACTCTAAATAATTTATGGAATTAAACTATCTTAATGCATATTAGAAAATATTTTGAAATGAATGATAATGAAAATATTACATATCAAAACTTGTGGGATGCAGCTAAAGAAGTGCTCAGAGGGAAGTTTATAGCATTAAAGGCATGTATTAGGAAATACGGAAGGCTGAAAATCAGTGATATAAGTATTCAGCTCAAGAAGCAAAAGTACAAGAAAGGTAATAATAAAGATAAGAAAAGAAATTGATGTGATAGAAAACAAACACATGATAGAGAGCTTCAAAACAGGGAAAAGCTTGTTCTTTAAAAGATTAATAATATTTTAAGCTCAATACAATTGATGCAGAAAGAGAGGGCAAGAGAGCACATTTTACCAGTATCAGATATCATTACTGATATTATAAAAAAATTAACAAAAACAGGATATTATGAATATCTATATGCTAATATATTTGAACATCTTTTTAAAAGTTCACATTTCCTTTTGACTTAAAATATCTAAACCCTCACAAATTTTTTAAAAATAAATTTAAATAATTTAAAACCTCCCCACAAAGAAAACACCTAGATATTTTTACTGGTGAAATTTTTCAGTCATTCAAGTAGGAAATTTATTTTGTTGTATAAAATCTTTCAAAGAATAAAGAATACGGAGAAGGGAATATCTGTAAACTTATTTTATGAGGTCAGCATCAATTTGATGGCAAAACCTGACAAGAAGTTTATAAGAAAGGTAAACTGTAGGCCAATATCTTATGTGAACAAAAATATTATCAAATAGGATTCAGAAAATATAAAAAGGATAGTGTATTAAAACTAAGTTGGGATTATTCTTAGATTAATTCCTAGAAATTATTCATTCACAAATGAATCTGTATAACTAACCAGTTAACAAAATAAAGATCAAAGTATGATTGTCTCAAAAGATGCGGAAACAAGAATTTCCACTATAATCACTTCTATTCAACATTTTGCTACCTGTCCTAGCTGTGCAATAAGGGAAGAAAAATAACTACAATGGATAAAGATTAGAAGGGAAAAAATTAAAAAATATATTATTCACAAATGGCATGATTATGTTTTAGAAAATACTTAAGAATATTCATATGAACTCAGAATTAATATATGAATTCAGCAATGTTTCTGAAGTCAGTATATAGAAACAAACAGTATTTCTATATATTATCAATGAAAGCAGGTAGAAAGTCTCAACAGCAGTCTAAAGTGGGTGTTTGGGAAAGAGAAGGGCCCAGAACACGGAGTACTACAGCTGTCGGTGAGTAAATGTTCATTTGATAAGCTACCAGATCACCTTTAAAAGTGCTTTTGTCTAAGGGCAGTTCACTCAAAACTCAGTTTCTCAAGGATTGAGTGTACAGGCCTTCAATTTCCTCCTTCTTCTTAAGAGCCCCTGTCTGAGGGATAAGAGAAGCATAGCACAGCACTCTGCTCTGTCATATTTGTTGTTTGCTATTGGCTAGAGATAACTTCTATCCAGGTTTCCTCTAAAATGTTTAGGGTCAAATTGTCAAATCCAGGATCAAACTGTAGGTGTTTCACTGCATTTTAAGAACTATTTAAATTATACTATTACTCTTGTTAGTTTGGCATTGGCTTGTAGTATATTGCAACATGCTTTGTTTATTTTCAGTTTGACTACAATAATTTGGAAACAAAAGTTTAAGAATCTAAAATTTGTTTTCTAGTGGGATATATTTTTTGAAGAGCGATGGTGGTGTCTAGGATATGTTACCTTTTTCGCTGGTTTTCATATTATTATGATCAATGACCATATCGTTATCAACCAATATTTACTCCCTTTCTGGTGCATACATAGCCTGATATTAGACACAGGATGGGAAGAAGTAGCTAGATTTAATGTAGATGCAAACTCAAACGCCCGTGGGGACCTGGGAGATAATCTAACTGAGCAAAATGAAAGGAAAACAATAAAGTACCGTTATAAATGGAACCTGAGAATTTGCCTCAGTGTCCTGAGACAGTAGGGAGTGGTATTGAACTGGAACCTTCTCAATGAGACAGGCTCCACTCAGCTCCAGCTGATTATAGCCATGTGGGAATTTGGGCCCACTGCTGCTGTCAAATCTTGATTTTTTCAAGAGAAACCTTAAATGCCTCCCTTTAAAACAATAACAACATGAAGTTTGTTATTGAAATTTCCAATTTCAAAACCAGTCCAATTAGAAATTAACAAACCCACACTCTATTGGTATCACATGGGCCAAACAGAATGCTTCTAAGAGCTATTTTTGGTGTGAACCTGTGGACCTTAGCCTTCCACTGTAGTCAGGGGAAATAGAACACACCATTTATATAAAAAGGATATGAAACAATACTGAATACCACGTGCATTCATTCTTTACTCATGCGTACAAATAGTATTTATTGAGAAACTTCTACATGCCCATGTGAGTTCCTAAGGTTCCAAAAATGAACAAACATGTTTTCTATTGTCAAGCAGCCTCTGGTCTGAGAGAAGAAATAAATAATTAGATCGGTCATTAAACAAATCTAATAGCAATAGAGACCATTTGTATAGTAGAATTTCAGAGATAGAGGCTTTGCTGGCATTTTTCTTAAGGCCACAGGAAATAATTGGGAAATAATTAGCCTCTTTTGTTATTGTATAAATATGTCCCATCTTACTTTAACCAAATTCCGAGAAGCAAAAACAAGTGTAAAATTACCTCACAATTGACTTCTAAAGGAAGTACTGTCGTGGAAGTGTGAGATTGCCTGAGGATCTCTTATTAACTACTAGTTTCAACACCCTTTTAAAACATATCTTTAATTACACTAAGTAAGCAGAGTTATTTCTTCTAAATGGGTAAACTATCAGCTAGCTAGCTATTTATCTACACACACACACACATATTTATCCACATAGTATTTTATTTCTTTTGCCACTAAAGACAAGCTTAGCTTAGCTGCAAGTTAAATAAGAGTGACAGCCACTTGTTTTTCCACCTGTAGACTCTGATGCAGCTACAAAGAAGGCACGTAAGTGAATAAACTGTCTTCAACTCTAGAACTCTTTGGTTGTGATAAAAATGGAAACTATATGCTCTGGGAATTCTGAAAGGATTACTATTCAAACTATTTACTCTTAAATATGCTTTATTCATCAACAGAGGCAGTAAAGGTCCTAATGCTCCATTTCTGTGAATATCCTTATAAGCATTCCCTCTGGTATACAACATTTTGTAGACGTGGAGGAAGGAGTGTTTGATTCCTATGTATTTTTAAAACTTCCCTTCAGGCAGTTTCCTTCAAAGTTATAATATTGTGAGAAAAAAGGAGGAAGTTAAGCACTGCTCTTTGGAAGTTATTTTGTCTTTCTGGGTGGAGGAACAATGTATTCATTTGTGATAAAAATCTAGATATGAATGACGTCATGAAGTATCGGTTAAACTACTGAGATGGGAAGCGCCAAAGACCTCTTGGTGGCTTTGCTAAATAAAACAGCCACCTTCAAACATAAAATCAATTGTTGAACAGCTTCTGTCAAAAGCAAACCCTTCAGTATCCAGTATCGTATAGCGGGTGTTATTGACAATATAGAAGAGACAGGAATTTCTTATAACTGTGGTTGGCTTTAAGGAATACAATTTTTAGCATGTCTTTCATCATTGTAGTAATATGGTAATGATTAAATTCACCTGCAAAAGCTCAGGGTGTCTGTTTCACGGGAACATTCAAGTGTCTTGTGTACAGACTTGTTCAAGTGGGAGTTGGTGAATGCAAGAACAGTGAATGCCAGCTTATCTCACATGGCCAAGGAATGGTATGTTCTACTTAACTGAATATTCTTGTTTTTGGAGAGCTCTCGTACATACCATACATTTCAGTTTTCATAGAGTACATTTTTGTTGGCATTAAAACTGCACTCACATGGCTTATAGCTTGTTTTGATGCAGTTGTGCAAGTTATTCTCCTTTATCCCCTGTGCTGTGGTTCTATCTTCAGGTACTTTTCCAGCTTTGGCCAGAATTCACTCATGGACTTCTGTTGAAGGTCTTATATTATGGAACCATCCTAGCTCCCAGAAAGACCCAGAATTTGTTCTTTGCCTCAGTCAAACAACCCTATCCATCAAGCGTCCATTCTGTCAGGGCAGTTCTGGGTGACTGGCTAGTTCCTTGTTGGACCAATTTGAGCTAGTGTTTTGGTTGATAATCGTGTAGTCTGTTGACCTTTCCTGAATAATATTTGATTTAAAGTGTGTGATTTTGCCTCTTAAGACTTGACTAGAATAAGTAATTTGGAATCATACAATTACCCAACCTTTTGTAATGCAGAGACCTGATACATCATCCCTAGCCTAAGTTGTTTATTTCTATAAAGACAATGGTTGCATTTACTCAGTGCCTACTTTTATTCTGGGCACTCTACTAAGTGCTTTATACAAGTTGTCTCCCTTCCTCACTAAAAACACACAAATACTGCTGTACACCTGAAACTAACACAACCCTGTAAATCAGCGATACTTCAATTTAAAGAAAATAATTAATTAAAAATTTTAAAAATAAAAAATAAAATGGCATTGATAACAATAAAAAAACATACAAATAAAACAAAACAAATAAACAACGCTAAGATGGGTTCAGTGGAAGCTTTGGAAATTATCATCCTCTAACAGAGTTGAGAGAATGAGCATGCCTCTTATTCCCTGTGTGAAATGTCTGTACCATTTTCGCTGCATGTTGCTCTTGGACTGGTTGACTACTCTTTAGAAAGGGTGGGTACTCACTCCCACCAATAGAAATGTGCAATTATTTGGAGTCAGTTTGCTTTCAAACCTGTTTATGACAATTGAAATTGAGTACTTTGATTTAACATTACATGAACAAAAAGAGAGTTATTGTTTCTACTAAAATAGAGTCTAAAGCTCTACAAAATTTTGATAAAACCAGTCGCTTTAAAAAATTTTGTCAAAGTAAGTGTGGGTAAGACACCTGTAGAAGATTAGGGGAAATCAAAAGAACCTAGGAGAATTTTCTACTCAGATTGCTTTATTATACATTATATGCTTGTTCAACTTTAGGGAGACTAGATATCATAATACATTATGAGTGAATCACTTTTTGATTCCCACTTTAACTTTGTCCATTAACAAACAAAATTATTGTCACACATTTTAGGAGGGGTTTTAATGCTTTATTTTTTTTTCCCATTGTTGGGATAAGTTGATATTAAAGCTCAGTGAGGCTGTGCTTAACACTTCATACCTAATAAGTGAAAGAATCACAACTCTTCTATAAAACCCATATTTGATTTACCACTCTCTTCTGTTTTTCCATTTCCTTTCAACAGTGTAACCATTAGGTTTTTGTCGCCTGATAGATTTTTGTCAGTAGATTTTTTTCTAATGGCCAATTAGAAAAGCTGTGGCTTAAAACCTGATGCCCAGGCCAGTGCATTTCCCACTCGTTCCCTCTAATCCAAATAGGAGAGAACTGTGGAAATTTGGGCTCTCATAATGGGGAGTGTGAGTAATTGTTTTGGGGGCAGGAACCAGCTCACCCTCCCTAGAAAAGAGAGAACTTCTGCCCTGCTTCCTTCTCACCTGCACTGGGTCTGATCCCTGCACCTCCAGATCATTGTATGGTAATCAGTTTATTCAGTCACACAACAAGCATTTACTGAGCTATTATGTGCCAGACACTGTGACAGGCACATGGAAACCAGCAGAGAGTGAAACAGAGACCAACTTCCTGTCCTCACGGAGCTTATGTCCTGGTGGGGTAGAGAAAAAACAAACAAATTTAATGTTGGTGATAAATGGTATGAAAAATTATACAGCAGGCTGTGGGCAGCAGTAATAAAAAAAAAAAAAAGTTCGATATGGAAGACTTTCCCACCCCTAAATTAGAGAGGCATGATGGAAGTAAAATCCACTTGGTAAGTGTGTGTCGGGGGAGGCGAATCCAGTGAAGTAGTTTAATTCCTACTCAATAGCTATTAAATGACTTAATCTTTACTTTTTGTAAAAGGAGAGTATCTTAGGAGTGCGTTTTTCATTTCCTAGGGCTGTTGTAACAAAGTCCCACAAACTGCATGGCTTAGAACAGCAGAGTTTGATTGTCTCAGAGTCCTGGAGGCCAGACGTCTGAAATCAGAATGTCAGCAGGGCTGCGCTCCCTCTCGTAGAGGAATCCTTTCTTGCCTGGTCCTTGCTTCTGGCGGTTTGCTGGCAGGCTTTGGTGTTCCTTGGCTTGTAGATGCGTCCCTCCAATCCCTGGTCTTCACGTGACATTCTCCCTGTGTGCCTGTCCCTGTCTGTGTCTAATTTTCTCCTTTTTATAAGGACAGCAGTCATATTGGATTAGGACTGACCCAAATGGCCCCATTCTAACTTCATCTATAAAGACCCCGTCTCCAAATAAGGTCACATTCTGAGGTATTGGGGATTAGGACTTCAACATATCAAGTTTTGAAACAGTGTGTTACAGACCTGGCATTTCTCTAGTGAGACAGATGTGCCTGCAGATAACTATGTAATTAGGCAGAAACAATTAAGTACTAATGGTTCTTTGGTGCTAAAAAGGACCACTTCTCTCCTTACATAATGGGGAAAGTCCATGCGAACCACAGGGATTCAGACTTAGTAAAATGCACTTAAAGTGGGTGGATAAAATGACTGAAGTCAGCTTGTTTATTATTTATTTATTTATTTTATAAACTGTGCTCACTGTCACCTAGTTAAGGTAACTATATCATAGCTTAGTTTAAAAGTGTTCAGGCACTTTACATCACAATTGGATGGATCTTCTTTCCCCTTCATTTTGCCTTTTCTGTTTGGTGGAGGAGTTGGAAAGCTTAAAAGTCTGACCATGCCAGAAAACATAGCACTTATGTGTAATTGGCTGTCTCCACTCAGGGAAACAGGAGACCCTGTGGGATTCAGCAGGGTGGACTTTGAGGAAACAATGACCTTATATGAGGCAGCTGGATCCTTGCTGCAAGGGCTGGATGCACAGCTCCAGCATAAGAGGAGGTGCTTTGTGTCCTGGTCCATTCATTATGGATGCTGATCTGGACCACTAGGGACAGCCCAGGTCAGGCTTATCTTGGGTCTCCAGACACTCTACCAAGATCACAAGTTTAATAAAACTATGCCCTCTAATTTGATCCTTCCCTGAAGAAGCTTACAACATATAGGATTCTCTGCAAAAATCTGTCATCATGACATTATATAAGATTTATACAACCCTGCTAAGGATTGCTGTGGGATTTCGGAAGTTCCTCAGGTGCTTTCTGGCCCTGCTGATCAATTTTTCACACTAATGATGGGACAGGAGAAGGGAAACCATCATCACCCCAGGTGTGTGCCTTCTCACACTTGTTGTTCTGGACTCGGATGAGAGAGGTCTGATTATGGGAATTATTCATAATTACTCTGAATTTCTATAGAGAACACTTTTTGTCCTTCTTAGCAAAACTGTAGCATGAGACTAAATATCCCTCTTGGGTTTTTATTATTATCAAGTCACAGTTTTTTTCTTGATTTTAGGAAACTTAAACATCTTGAAATGGAAGATAAACTAAACTCCCTCCCACTTAAAAAAATTTTTTTTTTTTACATTTTTTTTTTCCACCCTTTGAGCCACAGGGATCTCTCCCCACTCTCATTACTTTTTTTTACACTGAATAAAGTGTTTCAGCTTAGTTATGGGTTGTTTCCTGAAACTTTATCTTGTGACTTCCGACCAAATTTCAATTTAGAAGCAAGTGTTTTTATTCTTTCTTCTTTTCCCAATATATATAACGTGTCTAGTTCTAGTGTTATTGGCAAGATTATGTTTCCTCTGTTTTTTTAACCTCAGCTTCTAAAAAACGGCTCACATGATGCTTTTGCTCTAAGATTGGAGAGTTCAAACATTTATAAATCCCAAACCAACATGTTCCTCGACAGAAATTCACCACACTGTCGAAGGGCATGTCATAATGATAGCCAGAAATGGCAGGGGCAAAAGTAAAAAGAAGAAGAAAAAATGTTTTTGAAGTGTGAACTTTGTAAGACTTACAAGACTAAATAAATAGCATTACCCATCTTCCCTACTTTAAGTAGAACCTTATTTTAGAAAATCAGCATCAGCCTAAGAGCGTAGGGCACCACGCCACCGTTTAGATAGTTACACATTATTTCAAGACCTTACTTAAAACGTCAGCTAAGCCACTTTTATGTCTTCTGCTGGAGTAGAAGCACACAGCAGGAGAAAGCACCTAAGTAGTTTTGCATTATTCTTTACTTGAAAAATAAATTATAGTCTCAAGTTGTTACAGCACTAATCGGTGCTCCTAAAACAAATGCACAGGGTAGGTCATTTAATTTTATGGTTATAGGTAAATGCAACCAGATGACAACAAATGACTTAAATAGCGATTAGCATTAAGTCTACTCATGTCTACCCTAGATTGGGGGACAGAACATTCCTTCTATTTATTCTTTGTTTGGGTATTTCTTAAAACCACGTTTATTCCTATTAGTCCATGGAATATCCATTAATTTACTTCTATATGCCCATTGCTTTTTTATTTTTAGCCTAACAACACAAAGAAAACAAAAATGTAAGTAATAAAACAATAATAACAATTACGCTACAAAGTGAATTAGCCTACAGTGCTTTTTTTTTTTTTTTTTTTAATAGGCATCAGTGAATCTGTTGCTGTATCTGCCAAAGTCTTGCTTCTATCAGGAGCTCCCAGAAAAGTTTCACCTAACAGCATGATGTGTTGAAATGCCTATTTTAGATTTCTTTCTCTCATGGGTTTCCTCTAAAGTCACTGAGTGAACCTGGCTTCAATGTACTTATTTTGGAGTGACATCCTTAAGCTGTGCTAAGGACCACAGCTACCACGTATAAAGCTAGAAAGAAGCAATGCCGTTTGATGCTAGTGACAGCTAATTCCTCATGAGGGTGGGCAGAGTGGTGTGTGTGGCTTGTTCAAAGACCTCCTGACTCCTCTGCCCCCTTTGAGTTGACACCATTTTCTGATCTGAGACAGTGTGTCACTTGGGGTCAGTGGTTTTGCCATTCAGTGAAGTCCTGCAGTGCATTTCCTAGGTGATGGGAGGAAGGAAGGGAGAGATAAAGAGAGGGAGAAGGAGGAAGAGGTGGAAGAAATGAGAGAGAGAGAGCGCACACGCATCTTTTTTACGAATTGTTGACTATGCCTTTTTAATTAGTATTTTAGAGCCTTAAAACTTCCCATATCAATAGATAAAACTTTCCTATATTATCCAATCTGTGTGTATTGTGTGCTTATACCTGGAAGGCACAGTGTCGGGCAGTGAACACAGGACTCTGTTTCCCCAAGTTCTTCTTGCCATTTTCCTTGGCCACCGTCTTATCAAAGCACTTGGGGAAAGGTGTGGCTGTAATCTTTAGGGAGGGTGCAGACATTTTTACTCATTGAGTCAGTACTTGAGACTTAGTCCTTCATAGAAGAAACTCTCTTTGTGTTAACATCACATGGAATTCTCCTTGGAAGTCCACCTCTCACCATCGTCAGCCATGTAGTCTGTGTTGAATTGACCATCCTCAGCGGCAGGGGAAGGCCTGATGTGTTTGAGTGTGTTATCATCACTTCCCATCCCCTTGGACATGGTGTTGGGCTCAGTCTGGGTCATGTGTTTTTAACAAGGGAACCTCAGGGCTTTCCATGGCCTTGCCAGGCTGTGGTCTCTACCTCTGGTTATGAAGGAAGAAACATAGAGCTACATGCTGGTGGCAGTCATATGATGACTCAAAGGACACCAACAATAGCATAAAGCAGATAAAGTATAAGGCAGAGAGAAGAGATGGAGAAATAGGGTCTTTTGGCAATCCTACCCATCCTACCTCTGTATATTTCAGTTATGTGACTAGTAAATTCCTTTTATTATTTGTCATTCTGAGTTGGGTTTTTCTTACTTGCTACCCAAATGAACCCCACAGATCCACAATGACTTGATTAAATTTCAAAATATTTTGTCATTAAATTTTTAACGGAAGGTGGGAACTAGAAAGGAAACATCCACTATGGCAAACTGTCTTGGAACAGTGAAAGTTTGACACTAACAATAATAATAATAAAAAGGTAAGACCACTGAAGTCTTTTGTTGAATCAGCAGACTGTCTCCTTTCTCTGAACTGAAGAACAGTGGTCCTACACCCTCGGCTGTTTGTTTTAATTTAAAGTGTGTCTGTGAGTAAATGAACATCCAAGCCCCGAGCTACAGTAAACAGCTCATTCAAGCAAATTACCGAGAACAAATAAAACACCTCTGATAGAATTTTGGGGGCCAAGCATGAAAATAATAGGGTGCTTGGGAAGCCACAGAACAGCCAGTAGTTCTAATAGCATTGGGAGCTGGTAGAGAGGAGCCAACCTTTTTAATTTCATGCAGCCAGCGCTGAAGTCTCTTTACCCCATTGATTTTTCTTTTCCCTTCTGAATAGGAAAGCAGAGTTAGCTCTGTCATATTGAAGCAGTTGGTAGTGGGCCCTGCCAGGCGTGGAGAAGATAAAAGCCACCACCTGCCTTGCCTCCGCTCCCCCAGCCCCACTGCCCGGTCTCCAGTTGTCTGCACAGCTGCCGCAGCCGGTCATTGTTCCCTTCCGCAGCCGCCGTGGGAGCTCAGCCGCCCCAGCCTCACAAGCACAATTGCAGTTTGAATGAAGCTCCTGGGTGGGTTTCCTCTGCACCTTGGCCATGACCTCTGGCAAGGCTGTTGCCTGTGAGTCCCAGCAGACACGGTTTCCATGCCTGCCGTATACTTGGGCCTGGGAGGAGCACACACCCAGTACTGCAGAGAGGCAGAGGCATTGGAGAAAAGACAAAAGAGGAAAAAAGTATTTATGATCATATTGAGGGGGCAGGAGTTGCTTTTTTGGCTTCTCGGTGTCCATTCACCCTACTCTTGGAAGGGAGCCCCCTTTCCTACTGGGAATATGTCCCCTGGGCCTGGCCAAGGGGAGCGTAGCATCCTTCCTGCAACTGTGTTTGGGTCAGAAGTAGGCACGTGACTTAACTCAGGTCCAGAAGAGGCCTTGAGATTCAGTCCACAGTCCTAGTTTTGAGAAATGGAGGAGTTGGTGCTCTATTCCCTGCCAGATTCTAAACCTAGAGTATATGGAGGCTTGAGGGTGCTGGCATCTCTGTCTGTATATCATGGCTACAATAATACTGCATAACAAATCATAGCCAAACCCAGTAGATTAAACCAACAGGCATTTACTTCTTAATCATGGGCCAGTGGGTTGGCTGTGCCTTGGCTGGGCTATATAAGACTGGACTCCGCGCTCTAGATTACAGGTTAGGTTCAAATCCGCTAGTACTGGGTCTCATTAGCCTTGGACTAAAAGCTACTGAATGATAGTCTGGTGAAGGATAGATGCTCAGAAGGGAAGCCTAGCCTTGCAGGCACTTTTTCAGCCTTTGCTGGTATAATGTCCAGCGGTATGTCATTAGCCAGAACAAGTTGCATCGCTAAGCCTAAAGTCAAGGGAGGAGAAAGTACACTCCAAACACCACAAAACCAAGGCAAGGGCACAGATGTATTATTCCTTTAGAGGATGGAGTGAAGAAATCGAGAGTAGTCATCCAGTCTCCCTGACCACCTTACTAGCACGCGGAATATGACAGCAGTCGTTGCACATAGTGGGAGGCAGGAGCTGAGGGACAGAGAGAAATGGAGGCCTCGTGACATAGTTTGAGATCCGAATCCATCTGTATCCCAACAGACTTGACTCTTGGACCATTTACTCACGTGATTCCTTTAGGTTTAAGATAGTTCCGATTGGTTTTCTGTCACTTGCAAGCAAAAGAGACCTAACTTTTACAACCTTTATAGATACTATCTTAGTATTTCCAGTAATCCAGCAGTGTCAGTATTGCTATCTCATTTCACAGATTAGGAAACTGAGCTGGGGAGATTTCAGCTGAATTGTTCTGATCCAACAATGTGGATCAGTGGCTCTTACTGAGCCAAAGGGAGTCAGAGCAGGAATTTCATCCCAGGTCAGTCTAGCTCCAAAGTCGGTCTTCTGTCCACAGAAGAAGTAAAACACTAAAGCAGATAGATACATTTATGTATGTATCTATCTATTTATAGATACATTTATACATACATTTATGCAATGTTCAGGGAAAGAGTTGGCACAATAGGCTGGTTAGAGAGGAAAATTCTTAGAGAGGAATGATTGGAGATAAGATGAGAAGGGCAGTTTGGGGCCGATAGGTCCTGCTTCATCCACGTGGTGGGTGCTGCGATGAGCACCCCCTTTAGGAGTAAAGGACGAGTTCCCCTGCTGCCGCACGGGAGCCGGCAGACAGTCTGCAGCTGTCAGCCCCCTTCTGGAAGTGCCTCAGCCGAAGAGAGAGCCGCCTTGCCCAGAGTCATGGCACCTTCCTGGGGTGGCCCATATCTAATGACTGATTGAAGTAGGGGCGTAAAGACCTGACCTTTTCACCTCAACTCAGGACAGCTCTGAAAGGTCAACCCATCTTCAGAGCTCCCGAGACATCCCCTGAGGCTGCACTGCAGCTGTCTCTACCAGGTCTTGCTTCCACCCCTTCCCTTCTACAGATGTAGATCCCCAGAACCCTCCCTAATAGAGCTCCCTCATGCCAGTCTCCTTTCGGTTGGGGGAGCAACTTACAACCCCAAGCTAAGTATCAAGGGTGTGTATTTTTTCCTAGAGGTGGATGTGAGTGATTGAAGGGAAGAACCACTTACTGAGCAGAGGGACGATAGTGACCTACAGGTGACGCGACCTATCATGTTCCTCCTGACTCTAGCTCTGAAGCTGAGCACAGGTGGAAACTCAGACTACAACCCTGTCCTTTTCAGCCACACAGCATTCAGTGTGCAGCTTGACTATGCAAAAATTGACCAATTGTTTTGATTTTATGCAGGCACAATCCGAATGTCATAGTTTTCTTATGAACATCAACTACTTTTTGATGGTGCTTGACATTAAAACCATCATCTAGTCTTTGTTTTCCTTCTGGTTGTCTGATGTGAGGCATCTTTTAAAGAAAGTTTACAATAGTTACCTTTATAATGGCATAACTCTTACCAAGTTTAAAATTAAAATGTTATCACAAGTGGCATTTCCCACTCCATTTCAAATGCAGAGCACTGAAAGAATTCTCAGGAAATTAATATTGCCTTTAAAGCCTTGCTTTTATAAGGCTGAGAAGGAAATTGCAGCACACTAACATTTATCCATATATCAAGATTTTTTTATAGTTTATAAAATATTTGCCAACATTTTCCCCATGTGAATTCTATTATAAACAGTGATTAAAAACACACATCGTGTGCACTATATGTTGGAGATGCTTTTACTAACTTGAAGTCAGAGTAAATGCTCACCAGGGCTCAAATTTAATAGCAGGTTGAAAGGATGCCCTTAAAATCACGGCAGTGGCCTTGTAGTCAACCTGTGGTTTGCATGTTGCTTTCTTACTATCTGTCTAAAATAATAATTAAACTCTAAACAGGCAATCCTCCAATTAAACAATTATGAGAGTAAGTATGTGTATAAAAATTAAACATACATTCCATATTGCTCCTGTAGGATCATTTTATGTAAATCTAAGCTATATCAATACCTGTTATATAATCCTTTGCAGATTTACCAACCCAAAAGCCTAATTCTAACATAAGGCATAATTTCATGTTTTTGATAAAGTATATAAAGTATACATAGCCCCAAAACTTCTCTGATGAGATTCTACTTTATACAAATCCAATATTCATTGTGCTCTATTATAATAATTTTGTGTAATTCTTTTTCAGTTTAAGAGAAAAACCAATTCCTATTCATTTCTAAGTCCCAGTATATAGTACCATATGGCATGTTGAGATGCTCCTTGAATCTTTTTAGAATAAGGACGTCCCACAAATCTCTGTGCAATTTTAAGCTTTAATAATTTCAGAAATATAAATACTACAAACTTTATATATTATATGAATGTGTAATTATGCAAACTTCTTTTATATTAATTTAGTTTTTGAATTTTAATATCAATTTTTTAATTTTTCTTTCTTCTATTTGTTTCACTCAACATTTGGCTTCTTCAGAGGAACTGAAGCCAAAAATTTAAATTATGAGTTCATTATTCAGGAGTCACAAAACTATATAAATGTAAAGAAAATTTATCAAATTGAACTTTCAAATTATATTTTTACAAGTTTGCACCTTATACTTTTGAGGTTATTGTTGCTTAATACTGCACTAAGACTTTTTGGTATCCCAAAGTCTAGTTGTTAATTGTCTTTCTCTATTTTTCATTTTCTAACTTTTTTGTTTGTTTTTAGTAGAGCACATATTAGACACTTTTCCCAATGATTAAAAGCATGTAAACTGTGATCTCATTGCTGGTTTACGTTCCATACACTCTAATTGCGAAAGTCATTGTATTTAATGACAAATTTAACCCTCAATACTTGGAAAAAAGTAGGGTGGGTTAAGACTGCCAAAGGGACATGACACAATTGTTTTTTGCTACATAGCCTCAAGGTTTTGAAACAAAGATCCAGAAACTGACGTGCATGAAAACAGGTCAGCCCTCATTGAACTAGTTCTGCACTATTGATAAAATTCTTGTTAGGAGTATGGCAGGAAGTAAAATAAAATGCTTGTAGGAAACCGTGTGCATTAGCAGCAAGATGGTTATTTGAGCATATAGTTCTCCTTTTGGGTGTCCTTGAATAGGCCAATATTGGGTTGAAGGGAGCCAAGATCAGAAACCAGACACAAAGGGCTCTAAGCATAAGGTTTGGAAAATGGAAGCTCCTTGGAATCATATTCTTCTTGGCAGAAACAAACTTTGACTCACCCTTTTCATTTTTCCGCTCGAAGTACATTGAATTCCCTGCCTCGTCCAAGGTGTGGATCTTTCTGTAGAAACCTCAGAGATGAAGTCTTTTCTTTACATTCCCAGGGATTAAAGGAAGGTCATAGACTCTTGTTCCTGGAGAACAAGGACAGTTCACTTCCTGGGTCTTAAAAAAAAAAAAAAATCTTTCTACTTGAATACTTCCTGTGGATATCTAGAGTATTATAGCAGTCATGAAAATAAAATCACATGTTATTAATAGCCCTGAAAATTGGAAATCTGATACTGCCTTGAACCAACTAACTGTTGTCAGAATGAGAATGCACTTTATTTACAAATAAATGTTTGTGGAATACTCATTTTCTGGGCTCTGTTCTGTTAGGTCATTACCCACCCCCCCATTCCAGTTGTCATGAGGCCCACAAGCTTAACTAGTAATTGACTCCTGTAGCAATAGGAGTGGATAGAAGGAAAGAATGGAGGGAAGGAGGGCTGGGGAGTGCCATTTCTCAGTCTTTATTATCTTTCAGAGTCCTTTCTTCATTACTGCAAGTGTTCTGGGCTTCAGACTAGCTTTCCTTTCCTTTTCTGAGCTGCTACAATCCATCCCTCACTGGGTTTGCTCTTCTATAAGTCAGGAGTCACCATGGCACTATCTTTCCAGTTCTCCTTTCTGCCTCTGAACAACAGACAGGCACACACACATACACATGTGCATGTACTTTCATGGATGGAAGGAAGGCAACATTTAATGTCTGTTAGGATGTAAGGTGTTACAACTACACAAAGTTATGAGTTTCTAGTATGTGTGATAAGAACCTTATATCATTCAGTCATTGAAACAAGTCCTTTTACCAAATAAAAAACAAAAACAAAAAAAAAGCAAATTGCAAACTTTGAAATGCAAAGAGGATAAGGAATTTTCCAGAGTCAGAAAGCTGGCAAGGGGACAGGTTTGTCTGACTTCAAAGCCCTTTCCCACTACACCCTGCTGACCACCATGGGAAACAAAGAGATGGTAAACAAAAATAAATGGGGACTTCCCTAGTTACCAAAGCCTGGAAAGTTCAGATGGTACCACTTACTGTCCCTCTTTCCAGATTCTCTTTCTTGGTCAGCAGACAGCTTTCCTTTTTTAATATCTGAGGGTGGGCTTTTTTAAAACTCTTTTCATTCCTTAGTATCCCAGATCATATTAACTGTGTCTTCGAAAATGTAAAGATACACTTAGATGAGGGAAATTTATTTAAAAGAAATAAATGAGAGAGAGAGAGGAAGAAAAAAAATTAATTTGAACGTTCTAGACATTTGAATGTTCTTGAACAGGATCAGCAGACATTTTCTGTAAACGTTCAGAGAATAAATATTTTAGGTTTTGTGGGCCAAGATGCAAACTTGAAGACATTATATTGGTATTTATATAGCAAGAGAGAAAAACACATTTTCACAAAATTTTTATTGATGAAATTCAAAATGTAATAATAAATGAATATAATTTTTTAAAATGTTAATTACAAAATAAGAAGAAAGTTCATTCTCTAATGAGAAGGATGGGATTATTTGGGGACAAGTAACATTTTACTTAATTGTAGTTCAAAGATAGTGTTTTCTTAATCATTAACCTGATTGCAAATATTCATTGATAAAAAAACATTTAGGAATGGCTCATAGGCCATACAGAAACAGATGGCAAGCTAGATTTGACCTGCAAGCTGTAGTTTGCTGACCCCTGCTCTAGAATCACATATGGACATTTACATCTTATGGAATCTAGGAGAAACTCACTACTGTGTTCTCTCAGTGCCCCAAGTCCTCACCTGAAAGGTCATCTTAAGGAAGGACTTACCAAAATTTCATCTGGATACATAGGGCAAAGGAGTATAGATAAGTAGTTTGAGCTCTAAAAGAGAAGAGAGTTTGGAAGTTAGGTCCCAGTGACTACAACTTTGAAATTTCTTTAAGATCCATTTGAAAAATTCATATAAAATTTCAAAATCATTCCATATTATGATCATATTTCTTTTCGGCATCCCATGTGTTAAATAAAACCAAAGTCAAAAGAAATTGCACCATTTTTATCCTGTATCCCTGTAGTTGAGTAACCTAGTTTGGAAAGCCTGGCATTGCCTCATTTCCCACACACTTGATCTCTGTATTAGTCAAGGTAATTATTGCTACCTGCTATAACAAACAATTCCAAAATCTCAGTTTTTCACAGAAGAAAAAGTTTATTTCTTGCTCACTTCACAGCACTATGTAGGTTGGGAGGCTCCTCTGGGGCAGCCCTCCTTCTGGGGGTGAGTCAGGTGTCCAGGTTCCTTCCACCATGTAGCTCCATCTTGGAATCCTTTACTTTTAACTATGTGGAGAATGAGGGTGAGATTGAATACAAGATTTTTGAGGAGAATTTTAGAGGCCAGATCTAGGTGGCCCATCCCTGGACTGAATTTTGTCCAGAATTCAGTCACATTGTCCCAATCTCACTGCAAGGAAGGTTTAGAATTGTAGTCTAGCTAAATGTCTAGGGATAAAATATCATTATATTGCTACTTCCCCTCTCAAACCAAATAAACCTGTATATTTGGCTTTTCCTAGGCTCTATTGACTTTGAGGCTCTGCTATCTCTATAGTGAGACTCACCAGCACAGTACTGGACACATATATATGTCGACTGACAGTTTCTCACATCCCCCACTTAATATCTCCATTAGAGGATAAGCGTCTAGAACAAATCCACTGCTATCCAAAATATGGAAAGAACTCTGACAACTCAACAGTGAGAAAACAAACAACACAATTAAAAAGTGGGCAAAGATCTGAACAGATACTTCACCAAAGAAGATACACAGATGGCAAACAAGCATATGAAAAGATGCTTGAGCATCGTATGTCATTAGGGAGTCACAAATTAAAACAACAGTGGGGTACCATTACATACCTATGAAAATGGCTAAAATCCGAAACACTGACAACAACAAATGCTGGCAAGGATGTGGAGCAACAGAAACTCTCATTCATTGCTGCGGGCAATGCAAAGTTGCACAGCCACTTCGGAAGACAGTTTGCAGCCTTTTTTTACAAAGCTAAAATCATATTACCATGCAATCCTGCAGTCACATTCCTAAGTATTTACATAAATTAGTTGAAAACTCACGTCCATACAAAACCTACACACAAATGTTTATTGCAGCTTTATTCATAATTAACAATTGGAGGCAATGTCTTTCAATAGGTGAATAGATAAGCAAACTGTGGTATATCCATGCAATGGAAGCTTATTCAGCAGTAAAAGAAATGAGCTACCAATTCATGAGACGACGTGGAGGAACCTTAATTGCATATTGCCTAGTGAAACAGTCCACTCTGAAAATGCTATATAGTGCCTGATTTCAACTGCCTGACATTCTAGAAAAGGAAAAATTACAGAGAGAGTAATAAAGATCAGGGGTTGCCAGGGATTAGGCAGAGGAGAGGTTAGATAGGTGGGGTACAGGACATTTTTAGGGCAACACATTATTCTGTATGATACTGTCCAGGTGGATATATGCATTTGGCAAAACTCGTAAAACTATACAACACAAAGAGTGGACCCTAATGTAAACTATGGACTTTAGTTTAATAGTAACATGTCAACGTCGGTTCTTTAATTGTAACAAATGTACTACACTAATACAAGATGTTAATAATAAGAGAAACTGGGCCAGGGAATGCAGTGGGAAGAGGGAGTATGAAAACTCTGTTTACTTTCTGCTCAATTTTTCTGTGACCCAAAAACTGCTCTAAAAAATAAAGTCTAGTACAGCCAAGATTTTATAATAACTATAAATGGAGTATGACCTTTAAAAATTGTGAATCACTATATTGTACACCCATAACTTATACAATTGTATAGCAACTATACTTTACAAAAAAGTCTATTAATTAAAGAAAAAAATACAAAGGTCCCCAAATCTGCTACTTTATATGAAACCAAGCAAAGTTATCAGGAATAACTATTGCATTATATGATCCTAAATTATTCCAATAGCGTTTTTGTGGTGTTTATCACTGAAGAATTATGTTGAATACGGACAGCCTTAGTAATTATGAGACCATTATTAATATGTGGTGCTATATACAACACTGGTTTTATCTCTGTGTTACAAAAACATGACAAACATTTTAGCTAATCAACCTATAATTGCAGGGTTCCTACTAATGTAGGCAACTGCACATTAAATATCAATTCACAGTCTGAAGTATTCAGGATCTAACAGCAGAAAAAAGCTGCATTTCCAGGCTTTCTTTTCATTGTTTCCAATATTTTTTGACGTTTTTATTGGTGGTAGACTATTACCTTGTATCATTAAAGTTGGATGGGACTTATTTTATGGAATTTTACTTTAGAGAGGATATTTGAAGCAGAATATTCTATACGCTTTATGAATATGTTTTGTATTCATGTGATAGTCTCATTCACACTTGATCTTTAAATCAGACATCCACAGCACAGTTTCAGAGCATTCTTTTTTTTTGTTGTTTTTTTTAATTTACTTTATTATGGCTGTGTTGGGTCTTCGTTTCTGCGCGAGGGCTTTCTCTAGTTGCGGCAAGCGGGGGCCACTCTTCATCGCGGTGCACGGGCCTCTCACCATCGTGGCCTCTCTTGTTGCGGAGCACAGGCTCCAGACGCGCAGGCTCAGCAATTGTGGCTCACGGGCCCAGCTGCTCTGCCCCACGTGGGATCTTCCCAGACCAGGGCTCGAACCCGCGTCCCCTGCATTAGCAGGCAGACTCTCAACCACTGCGCCACCAGGGAAGCCCCAGTTTCAGAGCATTCTTGCAGACACTGGTGATATCTTCTAAAAGAGATAAGACAGCTCGGTTGTCCATAATGACAAGAAAGCAGCAATTAATCGGTCACTTTTATGAGGTCCCTGGAGGATGTGTACTGACTACATGCCCAGGTCTGGCTTTTGTGCCCTCATGTATCTTCAGGACTTAGGATACTGTCATTTGCTGAAGGTGGCACAGAGTGTTAAGAAGGTAGCTCTAGAAGGAAAAGCTTTGAGCTGGAATCCCAAGAAATCCTCTGAACCACTGTAATTGGAAATAGAAGTTCATTCAACTTATATTTTCAGTTACAACTTATACTGAGTTCTCAATGGATATTTCCATCTCTGGGAAATTGGCGAAGGCTTACTCAAGGCCATCATTCACAGAGCCCCCCAGGAAGAAAGGCTAGGTTGTAATCCAGCCACCACTCTTGGCGCATGGGTGCGTCTGCCCAGCGAAGGCGTCCTTTCCTCATTACATAAAATCAGTGCAGGACAGGCTAGTCGCCCTCCTTGTTCATGCCCTGGAGGAGCACATGGGTGATCACTTCTCACAGTTTTCAAGTGGGATCAAGTGGGGATAATTGTACCACCACCTTCTAAGGGCTATTGTGAGGATGGGCTGATTTAACATATGAGTGTTCAATAAGTGTAATTCATGACTATTGGCACATCCTAGAATCACAAATATTAAAGAAGCATGTAAACTGCCTTACACTGTGCCTGGCACCTTGTAGGCCCTTAGTGGTGGGGACTTTTATTGCAGATAAATTTTAATTAAATTTATATCTCCCACCTATTTTGTCACAGAACTATGTTTAGAAGGACTATGTTTAATACCAAAGAGATTTGTTGAAATCCACCCTATTCTAGATATTTTAATAATAATAATAACTATTATTAACAATATATTAATAACTATTAATAATTACAACTAATAATATGTTAATAGCTATTAGTATATTATTAATAGTTACAATTATTAATAATAGTTATTATTATTATTCATCACTTAATCCTTAAAATTTTTCTTCGAGGCTACTATTGTATACCCACATTCAAATGAGAAAACTGACAGGCTTTAATACTGTGAATCTTAACAAGTAGGAGGAAGAGGAGAAAATAGGAAGAAAAAGGGGTAGAAGAATAAGGAAAAAATTTTTTGGAATTTTTAATTAATTAATTAACTAATTAATTAATTTTGGCTGCATTGGGTCTTCGTTGCTGCATGTGGGCTTTCTCTAGTTGCGGCAAGAGGGGCTACTCTTCGTTGCGGTGCTCAGGCTTCTCACTGCGGTGGCTTCTCTTGTTGCAGAGCACGGGCTTTAGGTGCGCGGGCTTCAGTAGTTGTGTCTCGTGGGCTCTAGAGTGCAGGCTCAGTAGTTGTTGCACATGGGTTTAGTTGCTCCATGGCATGTGGGATCTTCCTGGACCAGGGATTGAACCCGTGTCCCCTGAATTGGCAGGCGGATTCTTAACCACTGCGCCACCAGGGAAGTCCCAGAATAAGGAAATTTTGATTTCCTCAAAATGTAAGGATTTCTAACTATTCTCTTATCATAGATTCCCACACCAATCTAACATTATGTTACTGGAGCCATCTTTATTTGGGTCCTAATCAGAATTTTACTTAAGGATAATTGTGTTTCTTTGTAAATGATGGAATAACAATTTTTGCTGTTTTCTCCTCTTCAACGGGCATGATTAGACTTATGGACATACTCAACTCAGGATCCTCTTAATCCATGGCTCATTTGCCTCCATTTTCAATGTCCTTCTGAGTATTTATTTACGTATTTATTTTATTATTTTTTTTTAAAATATACCCAGGGAACTCTGCCAGTTGCTGCAGGAGCTTTGGAGGTATCGGTAAAAGAAAATGATCTAGCACAGTTGCATGGAGCCCAGCCAGTATGCGGAAGGTGCCAACATGAGTTCAGAGCCAAGCTCATCAGCTTGCTTTAGCACTCAGTTTGGAAACAGCCTGCCTAGATAGGCTGATATCTAAGTGGAAAGCAGGCTCAGAGTAAAGTGCAGCCTGGAGAGCTAGCGAGAATGTTCTCCCGCAAGCTCATCTTTACATGATAATAACAAAACTTAATTAAAAATCACTGATATTTTCTCCATTTGTTTCCTCGGTAGAAAACTCAAATACCAGACTGTCTGGTTCAAAATTGAACACCTGGCAACCCTAATGATTTGGTTTGCACAGTGATTTATGTTGTTTGGCAGATTCAGAAATGTGGAGACAGCAAGGGTCGGGGTGGAAAGAGCCCAGAAAGATTCAGGAGAAAGCAACCTTTTCTTTCATTTTTATGTTTTTAATTGCGTTGAAAAATATTTCACAGGAAAAGGAAATATTTTCACCTCTTATTCCATTTTATTATAGGCCTGTTCATCTCCTTTTCTTATCGTATTTCTACTTCTTGCCTTAAATGCTAATTTCCATACTTTTAACTCTGCCCTTTTATAGTCCCTGATCCCTGTTGTATTTGATTTTGGTGTTCTTGACTTAGGGCTCTGTCCTAACTCCGAAATATAGCCCCTGTGGTTCATTCACTGGGGTCATTTAAGAGCATGTGATCTGGGGCCAGATGACTCTAATTTAATCACAGCCGTGCCACTTCTCGGTTGTGTAGAAAAGAAAACCTGTTTTTGCCTTAATTTACTCAGACATAAAATGGGTGATGATAATGTCTATTTTTTTTTTAAATTTTGTTTTGAGGAGAAATAGGTCCATTTTCATTCTTGTGGGTTCCGGTGCAAGTATACACATGGAGGCCTGCATATTCTATCTAAACATTTCAGAATTATAAATTACCCTAACAAGCTGTTGAATAAACTATATTCTGTCCACCTACCTTGACAAAGATACCTTCAAAATCTAGAGGTCTGGTTTAAATTTAGAATTCTCAGGATCCTTAGAGTTCCTTGTTGGAGGATGGTATCTGGGGAGAGCTGGCCCTCACCGCTCAGCCTCAACGCCTCTTTCCTGAGCCCAGCTCTTTTTCACAGTGCAAGGACCTCCCAGTCCCTGCACCCAAGCTACATCCACAGCTCCATCAAAAGGCAGGCCAGGTACAAGAGGGAGGGTATATATGTATACACATAGCTGATTCATTTCATTGTAAAGCAGAAAGTAACACAACATTGTAAAGCAATTATACGCCAATAAAAAAGAAAAAAAAGGCAGGCCAGAGCCACTCCTGGGGCCTTGAGGTATACACACTAGGGGTTGGGCTGCCCTTGGAGGGAAGACCTATGGAAGGTATCTGGGAAGGCCCTGGAAGTAGATTCAAAGCTGGTTTCACAGGGAATTCTGGACACCTGAGAACTCAGAGTGTGGTCCTGGGGCTGGATATGGGCAGATGGAAGTCAGCCTGCGGGCAGATTGGCCCACTGACCACGATTTGCTGGGAGCCAAGGGGTCTCAGAGAGACTCAAATCCATGTGTCAACCTGAACTATCCAGAGTCACTGTCAGAGCTGCTCACATTTGCTGGATAACTGGTCAATTTTTGGTCGTCTCTCCATCTGGAAGTACACATTTTAAAGGTGTACCTTCAATAGCTACTTTAGAAAACAGTTTGGTGGTCCCTCACAAAGTTAAACATAGAATTGCTTTATGATCAGTTTCACTCCCAGGTATATCCTCCCCAAAGAATCAAAGGCAGGGACTCCAACAGATACTTGTACACCGATGTTCACAGCAGCATTATTCAAAATAACCAAAAGGTGGAAACAATCCAAATGTCCATCGACAGATGAATGGATAAACAAAGTGTGGCATGTATATACAATGGAATATTCAGCCTTAAATAGGAATGAAATTCTGATATGTGTGAAACATGGATGAACCTTGAAAATATTATGCTAAACGAAATGTCAGACACAAAAGGACAAATATTGTATGATTTCTCGTATATGAGGTACCTGGAAAAGCAAATTCAAAGAGACAGAAAGTAGAATAGAGGTTACCAGGGGCTGAGGGAAGAGAGGGATGGGAAGTTATTGGTTAGTGGCTACAGAGTTTCCATTTGGGATGATGAAAATGTTCTGGAAATAGATAGTGGTGATGGTTGTTGTACAAGGATGCGAATGTATTGAATGCCACTGAATTGAACAGTTAAAAATGGTTAAAATGATACAATTTATATTATGTATATTTTGCCACACTAAAAAATTATGCCTTTACACAAAAACAGGTTTTCCCTCATGCCAAGGATAGGGAATGAAAACTCATCTCTTGCTCTCTGTTCCCCTGATGAGCTTTCAGCCGCTCTGCACTTTCTCATTCTCTTCCCTTCAGTTGGACCAGGTCACATCGTGTGGAGAGAAAAGAACACTGGGAAAAAGTGTAATTCTGCAGAGTCCACGGTCCTGCCAACTCTTCTTCCTCATGCCACTTTCCTAGCATATTCTTTGTTCGTTTTATCCACCTGTGGTGCCGTTATTTGCTCTTTCTCTTCATACACTTGAGGCGACCTTGGAAATTGGTTCCAGTACATAAGCTGAGATGAGGTGGTCTTCACGTGTAATGGGGATGGCAGTGGTTTGTGCTTCTGATAAAATAACTTGAGATAAGCAAAACACATCCACTGTAACCCTCTGACTTGCGAAATCTGTAGCTCAAGATCATCATTCATCATTTTTGTCTTCCCAGACACTAATGGAAATTAAAATAAACAAACTTGTCCGCATTAGGAGAAAGGATCCTCTATAGGGACACATTTCACATAAATTGCAATACGAATAAAATCTCCCCCGTGTTTTTAAATGGGTCATCCATTAAGGGTTCAACAGATGCAAGGGAGTATTGCAGTTAAAAGGTGAATAGGCTGTTGTTTAACCAACATTTCATTAATGAATGAGGGTTCAAATGGCAAATGATAGTCTAACAACATCATTTTATATTTGTGAAGATTAAACAAGACTCATGTTTCCACTGTTTGGAAGTTCGCAAACTAAATCTGGCACAAAATGTACAGGAAGATAAACTCAAGAGGAAAGGAGCCTGTCACAGTGATTGATGGAGCTGGTTTTCACCCAACAGTGTTTGAAAATGTAGATATCCTTAAATAAATGATGCTGCATGAGCCTTGCCAGCCTAGGGAATTAAGAAGGCATTATTACACTTTGCAGAAGCAATAGAGCTCTGCTACCAAATGTGATGGTTGTAATTTTATATACTTTCCGTAAGACCTCACAATACACATGCTCTGTAAGGGTGTGAGTGGTAGCATCTTTAGTAATGGGGCTCCCGGGGTATTACAAGGCGAGGTGCCTCGTTCTCCGTGCTGGGTTCCTGGAGGTGTAGACGGCCAAATCAGCAGGATCACTTTCTGGAACACTTCAGGAATCTACCCACACAGCTCTGCTTTTCTCCCTTGGCCCCCTCAGCTTATGTAGGGCTCCGAAGAGGGACTTAACCTACCCTGGATACAGTTGGGGTGATTTAAATGATAAAATACCAAATTTGGAGGTGACATTAGCAAGACATAAACGTATTCTCAAATGGATGTTAAATTGTGAAACGTTTTTTGGTCAGAATCAGCAAGTTACAGCATTTGTTTTGTTTGTCTGTGTATATTTTGAGGTTTAAAAAAAAATGAATACGCACATCCACAGGCACATAGTTAATGGAAACATGATATTTTATAACCTGCTTTTTTCACCCGAC
Source organism: Balaenoptera musculus (assembly GCF_009873245.2). Taxonomy (NCBI): domain Eukaryota; kingdom Metazoa; phylum Chordata; class Mammalia; order Artiodactyla; family Balaenopteridae; genus Balaenoptera; species Balaenoptera musculus. Next base: position 41,505,122 of record NC_045799.1, read on the forward strand.
GGAAATTAGTAATACCTTTTGATGTTAACAAAATCTGTTTGTGATGTATTTAGCAGTTGCAAAGAAAGCTCTGCTGTGAAACTGCTTCAATTCACTGTTGGCCATTTAAGCCGGTCCTCCCACTCATATACCTAGTGCTGTGGAGACCGATCATGGGAGCCAGATTTTGTTGTATACGCCTAATTGTTTAATTAAGGCAATGTCTTGAAGTAGAATTGCTGGCTTAATGTTTCAATAAAATTTTATGTCTTTTGATATGCAGTCACACTCATATCAGCAGGATCCAAGAAGCCCATTTTCTTGTTCTTGCTACCGCTGAATATTGTCATTTAAACAAGTAAAACTGGTATCAGTTTGTCAGCAAAAACTGACATCACATGATTATTTTTGTAGTTCAACTCTTTAGGATGATACTTAGGCCACGACTGTCATATGTGAATTTTTTTGTGTGTTTTTTTGTTCAGTGTGTTGGGGACAGAATCTAAAGGAGAAGACAATAAAGGAAGGGGTTTTCCTCTTTTGGTCACTTTCTCCTTCCTTGATACTACCCTATGCCTTTATTTTTAACTGTTTTAATTTTAACTTTTTTTTTTGGAGCTATACTTGATGACAACCTAGGCTGCAAATTTTGACCTTACCGTGTATTAATCATCTGATCATCTGTTAATTAGTTTACTCATCCATAAAATGGGAGTGGTAATCCCTATAGCACAAGGTTATCAAGAGTAGTAAAATCGATAATGCATGTAAAGTGCTTAGAATATTTGTCACCTAGCTGGTAACATAAAGACAAAAGAGATAATCTTATGTTGCACACACACACCACCCCCCACCCCCGCCAATCATTTACTGATTCTTTGGTGAGATTGGAAATAGAAATATTAAGACTTCAAACCACATTTATATCTCTGGATAATTTTCACCTCAAACTAGGTTATGAGTATGATTGACATATCTTTCCAACCATTTCAAGAAAAGAATATGTAGCAAAATCTTATTTATAAAACCATAAATGAATCTTCTGGTTGTAAATGAGGTTTCATTTACAACCTAGGGATAGCTTCCAACTTATTCATCAAGGAATTCTTTCCAAAAGTTCTTTGAGGCTAATGGTGCATTTCTCTTGCATTCTATTTCTGATCTCTGTTATTCATTGTGGCCAAGGAAATTGTAAAATATAGAATAAGCCTATTAGGAGCTCCATGAGTGTGAATGGCCAGAGGCCACTTGTCCATGTCTGTGACTCTACTGTGCCTGAAGTGAAGAGCAAACCCCAGCAGTTCCAGAATATGTTTCATTTGTTATTTACGATCTGTGTTCAATGTAGTGGAACCAACACATAGCTCAAAAGGACAAGCTCAGGCTTGGCCAATCTGGAGACCAGGTGATGGTCCCTGGTTGGCTGCTCTGAAGACACCTTTTGATGCAGCTTGGGTTGAGGAAGACAAGAGATGTACCGATACTTTCTTGTGTGAGTGAATCAGGTTTGGCAATGGCCGGGAAACATGATGATGTGGAGTAGAGCTCCATTCATGACCACCTGTGTGTGGGATTCGATCACACAAACATGCAGGCAAAGAGAGCCAAGTCTTAATTAATTAATTAGGCCAACAAATACTTGAGGACCTAGTCAAGGTAGGCCACCTGACAAACCACACTGCCAGAGATCAGAGGAAGGAGAGGAGAGTCGGGGAGAAGAACGTGCCAGACGTCTGAGCAGAAAGCCACCCTAGGGCTTGCTCAGGGTAAAAGAGAGGACAGCACAGAATGAGGAATTAACTGGAGACAATGAATATTTCCATCTGGCACCCTGTATCAGGCATACTTCTATGGTCACCTTTTTTTCCAAATCTAGGAGTAATTTTTGTTTCAATATAAGAATGACATTATCTGAATCCAGTTGTTGTAAAGTTCTGGATGTCCTCAAAGGTTTTGGAGAGTTAGATGCCTCAGAGTCTTTGCTAATACTATTCAGTGGCATTTATTATCCTAATGTTTATATAGGGGTCTTCTTGGATGTGAAGCATTGTTCGTATATTGGTGGGGGGGGTGACTCTGTTTGCTGGGAACCATGCCAAGGGGTGGTTCTCTCATTGTTTACGAGTGCCCTGATGCAGCTCTCCACAACAGTACATTTGGCCAGGTCCATTTCTTCCCTCTACTCCCCCAACTTTGCTTACATCAGTGACAATAGCTTTTATATCATAGTGGCAATGGTTTAATCTGTTACCCTGTCATCATTCCCCACCCAGTATCCCAATGTTGTAGCCTTTAGCCAGGGATTTTGAAGGACTGTATTTCTGCTGGTGGGTTTGCACTGAAGTGGGGTATTCAAGTGACCAATTAGGACAAAGGTAAAGGTGTGTCTATAGGGGGCCCTTATCTCAAGTTACATCCCCCACCATAGGTTGCTGCTTCCTCGACCTTTTCAGGGTGGCAAACCCCCATGTATAATTTTCCTCTGTGCGTTTAAAATAGTGTTTCCCTGACCCCATAAGAGCATTGACCAGCAGGTGTTTTATCTTCTTTCTTGCTGAGCAACCTCTTAGCTATGTTCAGTGTTTTTTGGGCTGAACTGTTCATTGTGGCAATTTTTAATATTTGTAATGTACTTAAGTAACACTGGAGGCTTGGCTTTTAACTCTGTCATCCACTTATGAAGTTCAGGTCTTGAGGTGAACTGTGTGTTTATGGCTGTTACTCAGCTCCTTGAGTAAAGACCAAGTCTGCCAAGAATGTTAATGATTGATTGAAGTAGATGAAATGTTTCAGTTTTTACTCTTTTGGAATTCATTCTTTGGTGGAAAATTTGCAATTCATCGATTTACTGGTATGGCTTGTCATATGCATTCTTGACACTATTATTTTTATATTTGAGCTTTGGTGTTGATTCACTTCAGATGAATTGTGTGGTTTTAAAAATTGGAATCTGAGAGTTGGTGATCTCCATTTGAGGAAGAAAAAGCCAAGAAATGGGAGCTTTCTTTAATTCTGTGTATGCTAGAGCAGAAGGACATGAAGCAAATTTTTGTTAATAACACCGTTCCCAGTGATTGGAGAGCATCTCTTGGCCAAGAATAATTTCCTTCCGCATAATATTCTCATCTGCTTAATATTGAGCAGAATTCCCAGTGCCCACTTTTGGCTGCATTTCCAACATCAGACAAACACCTACGTTTAGATTTTTTTTAAAGTATAACACTTCTACGTTTTGCACGATTTTCGTTTTCTTTTTTTTTTTTTTTTTTTTTTTACCCTTCTTGCCATTGAGTACTTAATTTCCTTATCACTGCTTCTTTGAGTTTTAATATCAAAATGTTACATTTCATTGTTAAATACCACACAATGTTATAATTTTACATGGAGATCTTTTAGTTCCCTAGACTGAAACAGACCTTAAAAGATAGAAAAACATGTGTTACGGAGCCATATCACGCATGCTTATCAGGATTCCAAGATGCTGGAGAGCTTGAAGCAATTCAGGGATAAGAGGGTTAGTGGGAGGAGTTCAGAAAAGTTTGGAGACCCAAATCATGAGTAATAAACACATGGTTCCTGGTCTTAGTCTCCACTGGTGAAAGAAAAATAAAAAAATAAGGACGTGTTCTGCTTCCTTGGGGTATAAATTACTCCATGACAAATAGAAAGTGAAAGTAGGTTATTTTCATAACCTATCTTCCAGAGAATTTGCTGACTGTTGAAAAAGAAGGAACATGCAGAAGAAATGTATAAATTCCAACAGTTTCGAAAGTACCCAACAAAAGCAGGAAAATGACTAACCTCATTCTGTAAAAAGTAAAACTGAATTTGTTTGAAAGAATCAGTTATACAAAAACAATAGTATTTTCTTACTGATGGACTGCTCATTCATTTCCAGTATGCCCCCACCTGACCATCTATAGCATCATCCGACAACGGAATGGGACCTTAGTGTTCAGCTAGGGCCTGACCCCTGACCCTGACATTTTATGACCAGAGTACTGGGGCCAAGCAGGGAAGAAGCATCTCATTCTAGGTCCCACAGTGAATCATGGCCCCTCCGGAGCCAGAGTCTGAATCATCTAGTGTAGTCATCTTTCACCCACAAACCTCTGCCACAGGATTGTGGATGAACCAGGAAGATCCCTGTCTCAGCACCTGAAATCCCATCAGTAGAAGCTCAGCAAGGCAATAGTTATATAGAAGAGAAGCAGGAGGTCCTAGCGATCAACTCTGCTTACATCCCTCCAACAGAACGGTACAACTGGTTGACCGGAAGCCCAGATTATGCCTTGACAATTTAAAACCAGAACTTTCCGAAGGGACTTAGGAAATAGAGATGAGTGGTGACTGCTTTATTTTTCCAGAGTACCATTTCTTTTAGGGTTCTGATTCTGTGGACATGGCACAATAATTTAAACTCAATTGTCTGGGCATTTCTTTTCCCGTTCCTGGTTTCTATCACATTCCTGGAAGCTGGTGTTGAGCCAGGGGATGGGTAGAGGGAGGACTGGCCTGTTCTTTGGTCCTAAGTCAACCTTGTATTTCTCATTCCATTTTGCACGGCCCCTCAGGTCTAGCAAATCTCTCTGCTGCTTTGTTGCCTTGTTTAGGGCCCAGCCAGCCTCTAGGACTCCATCTGCCCAGGATCAGGGTGTGGACTGAGTTTGGCCCACAGACATGTTTTATTGAGCCCACAAAGTTTTAAGAATCTGGAAGTTTGACTTAGTTAATCTAGTTTTCTGGTGTCTCTTGAAAAATTAGAAATGCGTTGACTCAGTGTCTGCATTCTTGCACGCATCTCCCCGTGCAGCTGGCTGGTGCTGTCCCTCATTGGACAGGACATGGGCTCTCCAGCTCTGCAATATACCCTCCCTGGTATATTGCACTCAGGCCCCTCCATCCACTTGAGTTTCCTCACCTTGTCTCAAGGCTGCACACGCACATTCTCTTTCTGGGGCTTGTCTCTTCCTGAGTAGCTCCTTTTGGAAGACTGTCTCAGGCCTCTCTACTCCTGGGTCTATAAATCTTCCTTCACTTATCACCTCTTTTTTCTGTTTTTTCCACCAGCCAAAAAAAGTTCTGTGGTATGGGGATGGTGGAGGGGATCTCTGTTTCCTCCACTCTGCTTCTCTGGAACACTTTGTCTGTATGCCTGATTCTGGCCAAGGCATTTTGACTATGCTCTAAGTCTTAGTGCCCCAGGACTGTATGCTTTTGAAATTCACAATCCCATAATCAAGATTATCCCTGTTTTCTGTGCTAACAGGCACTTGTCCTGAGTCAGTGAGGACATCTCTGCTAGGTGTCCTCCATTTGCCCCCGAAGCCACACTTCACCTCCTTCCTGTTCTCTCTTCCCATGGAGATGATCTCTGTGGACCATCTCAATGGGCTTCCCTTCCTTCCTCCTTCCTACTGGGTTTGGCCATTGGGTAGTAGCACCACCGGGAAGTCTGAGAAAGGGAGGAGAGTAAAGGTGAGGTGTTATTTTTTGTTTCTATCCCCACATCTGGTAACTGCTCCTTCTCTTTGTGCTTTCTGGCTTGTGGATAGTGACAGTGACATGCCTTCTAGCCCGCGGGGATGGCACTAGCCCCAGTTCCTGCTAAACCCTTCCCACACCTTCGTAAATTGTCTCTCTACCAACCGCTTTCAAATGACTCATTTGAAAGTGCCATCTGTTTCCTGTTGGGACTCTAACGGGTGTAACATCCCATGCAATTGTTTATCCATAGGCATAGTCAATAATATTTATGCATATTTTAAGTTTCATCTAAAAATAAATCAGTGTTAAAATGCAGCATCTGAACCATGAAGCAATGTAAGAATTTTCTACAAAACAGAGTCATTTATGGCTCAAAACAGTCCACAGTAACTGAGTTGACGCTTTTAAACTCCTCCATCACAATCTTTGAACACCCAAAGAATCCCTCAGTGCACCCATTTCTAAGAGAACCTAATAATATTTAAGCCGACATAGAACAGAGAAAAACACAGGGGTTATTTAAAGTTTCCAACAATTGAGGAAGTTCTATCAGTAACAAGTTTATCATGGCCTTCACCGTGCCCTGGGTGCATGCTAGCAGGTGACTGAAGACCTTAGAGTACACAGCTCAGCTCCGTTCAATTTTTAATGTTCTAACAAAGTCTGAGGTTAGGGTCTCAGCCTGGGAATCCCAAGCACCCCATAAAACAGGGCACCTTCCCACCTCTGTAAGAGTGCCCTGACCTTGTCTGTCCTTTTCTCCCCTTAAGTTCCCTCAGCTGTGACAGTGGGAAGTGTCATCTATGCTAGAGGCCTTTGTGGAAAATGAGAAGTGAAGGGTCTGCTGGCACATACTGGATACCTACGGCACAAAGGGTGTTTACAGGCATTTCTACGTGTTGCTCAGAACACATTAGGCCCAGCATGTCAGATGAAGCTATTGTGACACCTGGCTTTCTTCCTTGGTTTGCTTCTTAAATACATTCCCCAATCATGCTCTGATTGATACTTTCAGAAATCACATATGTGCAGGTGTTCATACATACAGAATATGTGGCTCTATCCAGGCACAGAAAGATCACCATGACCCACAGATTTGTTTTTTACCAAACTGCTTCAAACCAGTTGGTTCATTCTGATGTTCACCTGGTTGATTTCTCTCCAGACCAGTGTTTTGTTTTGTTTTTTTCTTGCTGAAAACACAGCACAATTTTGGAGTGTCTACCAAAATAGCTACGAAAAATGATCTTGTTAGAACTGAAGGAACTTCATTATTTTGAAGTGCTTTTTGGAAAAATATTCTAAAACATGAAAAATGGCCCTCAGCACAGGAGAGCAAAATTTCTGAGAGTTCTGTGCTCCTGTCTGTTCTGTGGCGTCTCTTCTTTCATTAGCTCTGCCCCTCCTCATCCAAATGTGTGTGTAGCAGCACATTTTTTAAAAACTTTTATCTCTCCCCCCAAGTTTATTGAGATATTACTGACATATAACATTGAATTTGATACATATGTGTATAGTGAAATGATCACCACAATATTTTTATAATTGTTGTATCCTATTGATGAATTGATTCTTTTGTATAATGACCATGTTTGTCTCTTGTTGCCGTTTTTGGCTTGAAGTCTGTTTTGTCTGAAATAACTATAGTTGCCCCATAGCAGCACATTTCGTGTCCTGTCCTCAGTGCCCTTTCTTCTGGAAATTATCTTTACTCTCAAGGCTTCAACTGCTCACTTAAATGAATCATACATTTAAACACCTTCCCCTTTATCTCTTCTGTTTCATATGGTTTTAATCTTTCAGGCCTTCTCAGACTCCCAGAATGAGGTCAGATAATGCTACATAAAACAGAGATTAAAAATGCCCATACAAAAAATTCAAATGAGATGATTTGTAGTGAGAGACAACCTATTTATGAGTAATTTTAAAACCTATCTCTGAACCTTCCCCCATGGATGACTTCTAAGGCTGTAATTCTGACCTCATGCTCTCTCTTTGAGCACAAGTTCTATAAAAAAGACAGTCCCGAAAAACCATTCCAGGCCCTTCACCATCTCAGGTTCAACATGACCAAGATCAAACTCGAGACTTACTCCAGCCAGCAGGGAAAAACAAAAACTCTTTAGATTGTCTATTTCTGTCTGTGATATGCTGAGTCCCAGTAAACAAGTGTTATGTCTGTGTGTGCGCACACGCACACATGCTCATATGTGCGGGGAAGGGAATTAGTCCTTTTTGTATTGATCTCTGCACTTCTCTCTCTGACTGTCCACATCCACTGTTTCCAAATCCTGGATTCTTCCTTTGAAATGACACTTAATGTCATGCTTCTCCCATCCAGTTTTTTTGGTTTGTTTGTTTTTTGTTTGGTTTGGTCTTTTTTCTTGTTATCCCAGGCCACAGTCCACTCACTCTAGATTATCATAATACACGCCAAGCTGGTCTACCTATCTCCTTTCCCAACCTGGATTGTACAATAAATTACTCAATTTCAGGTCTCATATCTCATAACTTTCTCATCTTGCCATTTGCTTCCTTTCTGAAAACGATTTTATTAATCTCAACTTTTGGTCCTGCTATTCGTAAAATTTTGTCGACTATACTTCACTTACTTACATCTGATTAACAGCTGCTCTGCCATTCCTAAAGGAGAACATCTTTCTGTATGTCTCTTTGATAACTCACTGCTTTCAATGTTGCCCTTGGCTGAAAAGCACATTGTTTATCAGTGTGTTTTATTCATGATTATCTGGCAGCCCAAGCATGATATTTAATGTAATTGATGTCTCCTATTTACTAATGGATGTTACATCATCATTATTCAGAAAATTTGCTACTGAAATTGACATCTGATTAAGGATACGTGATTGAGGTTAAGAGCCTGTGAATGTTTGGAGATACTTGTTTATAGTATGTACTGTGCAGTGTGGTAAGCTATCTACAGGCTGCGTCTGGCTTTCTCTTCGGTTTATATTCTGTACTTGATGTGGCTAAGTGGCCATTGAGATGCTCAACTTCAGGGTTTCTTCTCACTGACTGAAGGACAAAGCTTATTTGCTACAATAATCTGATGAAATGTAAGTGAGTAAAAAAAAAAAAAAAGCTGGACAGGACACTTTCATAGAGTTATATAAGGTAAATGAGTATGATACACACACACACACACACACACATTCTCTAAGTATTTTAACTTATTTGTAACAGGGTAGTTTTAAGTGAAAGTGTTATTCTAAATATGAGTCACTCAGAGATTCATGTAGTTATATTGATTTATTATGAGAGACCTGGAGTTAGAGACATGGGGCTATCAGTCATTTGGTTTACCATTTATTCTCTCCCTCAACCCCCGTCTCCAATTCTGGGTGCTATATGGCGATTTACTGGAGCTCTTGTGATTGGATAAAGTACATGATCAGTTTTGGCCAATGAATTGTGAGTAAAAGTTGCCAAGGCTTTCATGGCAATGCAAGATGTGTCCTTTGCTGTGATGACCAGCAGTGATCTAGACACTGGCTGCTCTATCAGACTGGTGTGATTCTGGCTTTACATTTCCCTGGCTCTATGACCTTATGTACATTGATGAATCCTTTTTTTTTTTTTCCAGTTATCTGAAAAATAATAGTGTATTATCGAAGTGCCTACCTCATAGGGTTATTATAAAGACCAGATTAGAAAATAATGTATTTGAAAATGGTATATGAACAAAGTGATACACATATATATAAGATATTATTTTTAAATGGTATTCATTTTGGGAACTTAAAACTGTTCTTGATTTTAAAGGTAATTTATGCTGATGGTAAACCTAAACAGGAAAGAAGGGTGAACAGGTTAGCAAAACTCTTTCAGCCTAACACTTCCCCATCACCCACATTCCCAATCCCAGAGGTATCTACTGTTAAAAGTTCCTTATGAATAAGCAGAAAAGCATATTTTTATGCGTAATGTTTTTCAACTTTTTTGTCACTTAATATATTTTGAACATGTTCTTCATTTTTCTTTTTAATGGTTTCATAATACTCTGCTGGATAAATGAACCATGCTTTATATAATTTGTGAATCAAGATTTTGTTTTCTTTAAAAAAAATGAATACCCCTTACCACTTAACACAATTTCAACTATCTTTTAAAAATGTACAGACGAAAGAGAATGTTACAGGGACTGATATCATAGCATATGCTGCTGTCTTTATGGAGCAAAGTAAAAATGAAATAATAGTAATATTTATGACCTGGGATGGCAAACACTAATGCCTGTAGAGACCAGGGAGATAAATTAATAAAATCAGAGATGTGGGCTCAGGAAAGACATTAGGAGGAGGGAGAAGGAGAGAGAGGGAAGGAAGGAGGGAGAGGGAGAAGGAGAGAAAAGAGAAGAGACAGTTGTTGCCACCAGGAAAGCACGTGCCTTTCTAAAGGCAGCAACTGAGCTGAACTGAAATCCACTGTTCTCACCACCAATTCCATCCCAGCATGGGAAAATATGATTTTTCAAGAGAATTAAGAAACCACGATACTTATATGTGTGCTTTTGATTTTTAAAGCTAGAAACAAAATCAGAAACTTTATTTTTAATGCACAAGCCAAATTAAATTTTTGGGGGAGCAACTGGATATAGTCAAGGGATAGTTGGTCACCTCCTGAGATAAAGAGTATAATAGATGCACAGAGTTTGAACATACCTTACAGAACATAACTATATGATATGACCTTTTCTACATGATACAAACAAGGGTGTTTCATACCATGGAAGCCTTCTTGCCTCTAAGTATGTTTTTTAAACCCACACAACCAACCAACCACAGAAATCCTTAAAGAATACTCTTAGTGTAGTTTTATTTCTACCTCTGCCCTGTGCTCTAGAGCACTGAGAATCATATGCAAGGAGCTTTTAATGCCTCTCTTTGACCTGCCATTTACCCCTGCTTCCAAATCAGGATCAAAATGCATGTTAACTTGGAGGCAACTTGACTTCTGTCTGGTGCTGACTAAAAAGCACCCTTAATATAGCATAGCACATTGGTTTAAAAGCAAATGTTTTATTAAAGTATTTTGAATATCACACAATTTGTTTCTGTATTTTTCTCTTAATTGATTAGTAGTTCAATGTCAGTTTTGATCAATTCAATCATTGCACACTTTGAAAAACAGTGAATTGATGGCTCTGCACAGTGTTTTGAAGCCTAGGTTGCTTAGGCTTCAAAACTAAATCATGGATCTAATCATGTATCTCAGAGGAAGGGGAGGCATTTGAAGGTGAAAACAAATTCATCCATCTTGTAAGGTGGAATGCATACTTATTTATAAATTATAATAAAGACAACTCTTTATTGACTCAAAGTGTGGTCAAGATTTGGAAGTTATTCCTTTATGAGGTGATTCCATTATGGAATGTAAAATTATGGTTGAACAAAGTTTTTGTTCCATTTGGTTCAGATGCTGAGAAAACTCTTCACTTTTTGATACGTCTGAATGTCTCCTTTCCAGGCTTGGTCATTTTTAGAAGTTTAATAATAATTGAAACCTGATTTTAAAAACCTGCCAAGAGGACCCACATTTCTGTCTGATTTAACTAATGTTACTATTAGATTTAATCTGTTTAGTTGGGGAAAAATTAGTTTGTGACTGCAAATGGCTGTCTGCATTAATAATGTCCAAGTGAACAGAGTAATTTTTAGAACTTTTTTTGGTATCAGTTATTCTTTGCTTGGTTATATTTTTCGCCATCTGTTTCAGAACCAAAAGGATGATATGTTTGTATATATATATGTGTATATATACGTGCGCGTGCACACACACACACACACACAGACACACTTGCTTACTGTTTGGTTTGTTTTGGAATCAATCAAGGAATAACTCAGTGAAAACTAAATCATGGTTATAGGACAGAATTTAAATATTTTAAATACTTAAAATGTAAAGTAAATGACAATGCTGAAAGAGATTTTGAAGTGGAACATGCAACTGATGCAACAGCAAAGAGGGTTATATATATATGTGTGTGTGTGTGTGTGTGTGTGTGTGTGTAAAAAATTGAAATGCATAATCATCACAGAGAAGAAGAGAAATAATAATATAACTTTCAAATATCAAGAGAAACAGGTAAGGCTAAGATAGGGATGGTAAAAATGAGTTTTCTTTTTTTTTCGTTTTTTAATGGGAGACAAGAATTAGAAAACTAAGTTCATCATAGAGGGTTATGTGGTTACTTGAAGAACCTCAAACAGGAACCATTGAAGGTGGTTGCCTCTGGGGAAGGAAATGGAATAGATAACAGGGTGTCTGAGTAGGAGACTTCTGTGTTTCATCTTATACCCTAACATACCTTTTATTTTTTTAACGTGTGTTTGCACCAGCATGATACAGTACTATCAATAATAATAAATTACAAACCCATAACCAAGCTTTAAAAATAATGCAATCTAGTTGTATTGACATAAATTTCCCCCACATAATAAGGTGTATGTGCGTGTAGTGTGTCAATCTGATTCTGTCCATTTTATTTCAGGGATATGGCCTACTTTCTGCATACTTTTAGATAATAATGACAGGAAAAGCAAGTGTAAAGTAAACGTTTTTCTTTGGTTATAAGGTTCTGAATCCCATCACTAGAGGGGCTCTTCCCCTCTCTGTGGTCATCAGAATAATTCAGAAATCAGGCATATTCTGGCTTATTATGGTCAAATGAGCTGGCCGGGCTGCACCTCAAGGATTGGCCAGTTTCTCAGAGGCCATGTGTGACCTTCTACTCAGGACGCCTCTCCCGCAGGTAACTACTAATCCTTGCCCATCGTGAAACCAACCATATTCCAGTATATATGTTTGCATACATTACACTGTGCGACATTCAGCTAGGCCATGACATTCCATAGTGAGGGCAAGTTTACTTGGAAATTAGGAAGTAGGTGTCTGGATGCGACTAAGACAGCTGTATGTCCATTAACTGCCATTCTCTGCTCATCTTATCAGCTCCCCTCTCTTCCTATGGTCTTGCAACCTAAAAGCTGATGAACAGCAGGACTCAAGGGACAGAATGGACAAAATCAGAATCAGAATGCTCTTTTTTTTTTTTTTCTTTTTCTTTGGTCTCTCACTGCCCCTAAAGTTTTCTTCAGTGTGATTGTTCTTCCCCTGCCCTTAGATGAAAACTTGATTTCTCCCATGACTTTTCTGCTGACTCTTAGATAATAAAATATCCTAGCAACACTCGACAGGACAATCACAGTGCCAGTTCAGAATTTACAATATCAAGTCATGTATCTCAAAACCCCAAATTGGGTTTAAAGTTTACTCTTCTTTCTTTCACTCCATCTGGGGGCTGCTACGGTTGAAGAAGGGCACAGTCTTTCTATTTTCTTTTTATGCCTATCATTCCATCTCCTTCAGTAGCTTGAAAACTGAAATTTGTGATTTTACCAGAGGGAGGAGGGAAGGTTTGGGGGGTTAAGGAGTGTAGAAAAGTTTTTCCCTGACAGCTGGCTTTAGCCTTTTAGGGTTTCTTCAGAGACCCCACAACTGTCGATATGTCCCTCAAAGTTCTTTTCACCTGGGTGGTTGTATTCAATTTTAATAGACATTTATTTCTTTGTGAATAGGACTACCAGATAAAATATAGGAGTCCCAATTAAATTTGAATATCAGATAAATAATGAAAAAGTTTTTAGCATAAGTATACCCCAAATATTATACGAGACATACTTAAACTAAAATAAATTATACATTTTTAGGTGAAATTCAAATTTAACTGGGCATCCTGTATTTCTGTTTGCTAACTGTGGCAACTCTAAGGTGGAAGGGCATTTTTAAGGTTGTCTGCTCTTTTGGGCCAACCAAATCTGTATATTTTATTGTGCTATGTCCTAGTACCAGGGTAATATTTTTTGTCCATGTCAAACACCTTGTCACAAATATAACCTCCCAAAAGGCCTTCATGGGCCAACTGGATATAGGTTGTAAATTTATTTTATTTTATTTTTTTATGTAACTATCTGTCCGCAAACATGACTCAAACATTAAACATTTACTACATTAAAAAAAAAAAATTGTACTAGTACCTGCATGTGATAAAGTTTTTTAAGCCAACTAGAGCATAAACTCATAACAAGCAGTGGATGTAAAGAAATAACCTTTTCTGCATCTTAGTCAGTATCTAGAAACACAATTTTTAGATAGTAGATGATCTATGAACATTTGGTGAGTGACTCATGTGGTTATCTGTGGTCCCATTATCTAATGATTTTTCCCAAATTTAAATTCTAATATTGCTAATCTGTCACCACTATATGTCTACAGTATTAGAATTACAAACGCAATAAAAAGAATCCTGAAAGTACATCATGATTAAGTGGATTCCAGCAATTAATGTATTTTGAGATGGGCTATCAATATTTAATAACAGTGATTATTAGTGCAAACCATTGTTTCCATTGCAAAGGTAGTAGAATTTTGTTTTTGGGGGGACCTTTAAAGAGGCAGCTCTACCTTGGAATGGAATAGTTTATCCCCTCTTTCTATTCTTATCGGGCTCATTCTGAGCAAAGTCCGTTCCAATCAGTTTGACTCATTATTCCTTACAAGATTGAACACTGAGTATTTTTACTTAACAGATAGGAGCTTCATGTGACTTCTCAGGGTCACACAGAAAATTTGTAACAGAATAGAATTTCTTAAGAGAAACACTTTTAAAGCTCTTTGCCTCTAGCCCCACTTTCTTGGCTGGCCAATTTCATGTAGCCAAGAAGGAAAAATGAATGCTAGCTAAGTCATTTATTTTCAATGAATTAAAATAAAGGCTCCCTAAAGCCTGTGGTGTGTCGCTCTAAGTTAGAAAAAGAAGATAAACTAGAAATATTAAAACTTCCTCCTATCTGTTATAGACTAGAGGCAAATATAAATATGACTGCTCCCATCTCCCCCAGCAAGAGGGCAAAATATTCTAGTAAAAATATGTGAAGAAAAAGATGAGTCCATGCATATCCAAAATGCCTTGTGATATTCATTTTACATCCTCGTGAAGGAAGTAGCTAGCATTGCTCTCCTTAATCAATTACAGGAAACCTGAGTACTGTGTGTAATGTGGTCAAGCTGGAACTACATTTCCCAGAATCCCCTTCCCTGGACAATTCTGATTGTCTAAAAGAGGCATTTAGATGGTAGAAGTGATGCAGCGGCTATTGCTCTCTGAACGTTGTCATCGTCAGCTGTGGTGACAGTCACAGAGACGTCGCCAAGGCCTTGCCTGGCCTCGCTCTCATCTCCTCTGTATCTTGCTCGTCTTTCTACCCGCTTCCCCTGCTGACCAAGCATGGCCTGAGGCCCACCTCCAGAGGCCTGACTGCAGGCCCGCAGAGGCAGCAGCTAGGCTGGAGTGAGCGTCCCTTTCCCCAGGCTTCCTGCTCAGCCCTCTTCCAGTGGTGGGGCCTGCCTGGCTTCTCAGACTGACTGTGTGGTGACTTCCCCCACCCCCACCCCGGTGCCTTCATTTCTCCAGCTTCTCCCCCAACTGTAGAAGTTCTGATAACGATAAACCATCCCTTACCCCAGAACTTCATGTGCTAAAGGGCAGAGCGTTCCCGAAGCCCAGCCCAGCTGACATCCAAGCTCCCTTTTAGAACCAGCCCACCTTCAAAGTGGCTCACCGCCTGCTGCAAGAGCCCACGTGCCCTCGCTGCAGGTAAACTTGAGAAGTTGATGTGTTTACCTTTGAACAGAACGACCAGGTATACGGGAGCAGTGTGCCTGTGAGTACTGGGAACTTCTTGGGAACCAGCATCTCATCTGAGAGGGAAGTCCATACACAATGAAGCCAGCTCGCAAAGCTTGGCCTCATTAAAATCCAGTGATTTTAGCTTGTGTGGGGCTGTAGCTGCTAAAATTGAGTAGCAGGCACCCTGTATGGGTGAAAGCTCAGAGAATTTAATCCAATAAAAGTCAAAATGGTATGAAATCGCTGATGGAGGTGGGGCAGAATGTCTTTACAGCGTGTAGTTTAAAAGGCCCTGATGCTTGCGATGCCGTAGACTTGAGTGTCTGGATTATTTCCTTCTTTGGGCCGCTAGAATCAGCTATGAAGACAGCCCCTGTTTCTCAACGCTCAGGATGCTGTCAGCGCCTGCCCACGCCCTTGGCACTCACCTGGAAAATCTGCTTCCGAGAATAGCTGTGACTCTGCCTGAAGGCTTCTATCTGGCAATGGGAGCCTGTCGCCCACACACCAGCAAGACCCAAATGCTGGAGAGTAAATGCTCAGGAGACCTCACTCCATGACGACCAGGAGTCCTTGCCCCTCCACTGGGATAGCGCTGACATGTGTATCCTCCGCTGTCCCGAGAGCTCCCCAGGGGGACTGCACTGGAGTTGCCCACGGTGGCCCTGTGCTTGGTGACACACCCTGTACTGGCTGCTTCCCCTCGCCTGTGTCACTCCCTCACTCCCGTCCTGGTGTTTCCTGGGATCACCCTCCAAACAGATCAGTCGCACGTGTGCTTCTGAGGGATGAAAAATAAGGCCTTTTCCATGGCTCTTAGCCTGGTACGGCTCTTTCTGCCTATTTGGTTTTGTTGAGGATTTGTGGTCCCAGAGAGTTTTATGAGACCCAGAGGAAGGTTGGAGGAGCCGACCTGTCATTCTGAGCCCTGTGAGAGGGGCTTCAGCAGGACTCCTTGGGGAGCTTGGCATGTGCTCCTGCAGGAAGGAGATGCAGCAGGCAGTGACTGCCTCCTATTGGTCAAGGACAGGTACTGCGGTCTTGGGGTTTTGCCCAGCATCCCATGGGTAACTTGATAGCATACCTTGTATTGGCTGACAAAGAATGTGAGAACATTCACGGTGGAATAGATGTTGGCCTTTTGCATGAGAGAGAAGCTGTGCATGTGTCCCCTTAGATCCTGAAAATAGGAGCACTTAAAAGGGTACATGGCCTCAGCAGAAAGAAACTAGAGCCAATAGTTGGATTTCTAGGTGTTGAGAAGTAAGATTACTGAATTTAGCAAATACAAATAAAGAATACCCAGTTAAGTTAACATTTTATCTAAACAACAACTATTTTTTTTTAGTGTAAGTATACACCACACACTATTTAGGATACACTTATGCAAAAAAAAAGTTATTCATGGTTTAGCTGAAATTCAAATTTAACTGGGCATCTTGTGTTTTATCTGGCACCCCTCCTTCCACCCTAACCCCCAGTTCCTAACAGGACTAGAAGTAAAGTAATTGTGAAAATGAAGTACTTGGTGTGATACTGGTGAAACAATTCTCGGAGTAGAAGGTGAAGGCTTTGTTATGCTCCCACCCTGAGCTAAAAAGATAATGAAAACTTAATGTGTAACCTTACTAATTAGGTTTTCCTTTTAACTAATGAATCCATTCAATACATACTGATTGAGTGCTCACTGTGTGTCAAGCACAGTTCTCAGTACTGGGCGGGCAGCAGTGAACCACGCAGACCAAGTTCTTGACCTAACAGAGCTTTGATTCTAGTGATGTACGTACTTGGCACACAAAATAGAACTTGGGGCTAAGGGGGCTCATGAATTTTTGAAGCAGCTGATTCCTGCCTCAGGTCTCGCGGGTCTTGCCTTCCTGCCCTGTAATATCTAATGCTCCCCTGGGACACTGTCAGGAGGAAAATCTTGAGTATCACCACCACTGCTTCAACTCACCAAGATCTGTTTACAGATGGTATTCGAGTGAGGAGTCCTTGGCTAGAGCTGGTGATAAAGATTTTTCATGTCATACTCCATTTCCAAAGGGAGTTGAAGCAACATGACTCCTGCAGTTTTATCTGTTTCGTTTGTGCATTCATTTGCTTCATTCAGTCAAAAAGGAGAGATGAATAAGGCACAATGGTTGGTGGTCGCCCACAGCTAGTAGGGCCATGGCTGTGGATATGGTGGAGTAAAGGAAGTACAAGGTCCTCAATGTGAGAGGCCATCAGTTCTGAGAACTTCAAATTGTAATATCAGCAAATATGATGCTGTTAAAAATAAATAAATACATAAATAAATAAGGAGAAATAGGAAATACTTCACCTCCCTCTTCTAGAGTTTAATTACAGTTTTTCTTCCTCCTTACTTCCCTAAACCTTTCTTCCACCCTCTGTGAGACACACAAGATGAAAATATAGATAGTGAACTGCAACTGTATGTAGACAGAACATATAATAAAGAGTGCTGCCCATCAGGAAAGAATAGATCGGGTTTAATATGACAAGTTGGGGAAGTCAGGGTCTCCACTGTGGCTGATTGTCTATTTTTAACTTGACTCTCATATTTTAAGTGAAGTACCTTTGAGGACAGTATTATATTTTCAGTGTTTCATTCTAAAAGAAAATGTTTTAGGGCAGTTTGTATACACATTCAAATAAATCTACATCACAAAGTAGATGCCTGCTTTAATCTGAGGAATGCATATGAGTGTGTGTGTGTGTGTGTGTGTGTGTGTGTGTGTGTGTCTAGCTGTCCCTCAATGTTGATCTCACACAAAATGCTACCTGAACAGGATGACAATTTGATGTTTTCTTTCTTACGCTAACGATTCACCTTTGCTCTGCCCCTCACCCCCAGCAGTGATAATATTCAGTTATTCCTGAAGGGAAAATACATTAAGTGCTGTATTGTATACAGAGTAGGAGAAATCACATCTCTCTCTAACTGGTTGAAGCTGCTCCATAATCTATGATCCATAACCATGATTCCATTTCTAAAATTTTACTGCTAGAAATAATGTTAGTAGTCCCCAAATGGTCATTATATTTCAAATTTCATTTTGCTTATAGGTGAGGAAACTGAGACTCATAGATGCTAAAGCTCTTTATCTAAGTTTGCTGGTTAGTAACAATCTTCCAGGCCAGTGTTTGAGTCACTAGGACCTGCTGCCTCTTTTTTAGAGAATGGGTGTGCCTATTATCAGCAGCCTAACCGGAAACACACAGGAGGGGACCCACCAGAGCTGACACCCTGGTACCTTCTTCAAAGTAGGAGGTGAGACAGTGACCTATTCCTCTAGTTCTCTCCAGAAGGATGGGTGCTGATAATGTTTGGGTGTGATTTTGGAGGCAAAGCAAGGAGCTATGGGACCACCCCAGAACTGCCATGTCCATAGGAACCTTGATGATTTGCTCAAATGCAAATTATTTTCTATAATTCATAATCACTGAGTCTACTGACTAGGAATTTTAATGAGGTACATAAGCCCTACAAGTTAGGATCTAAGTCTACTGTGTTTGCTTTTCAAACCTTTTCCATTGAAGTTCTTATAATGCAGTCTTCCAGTAAATTCTAATTGGGTTTCATTCTTTCGTTGACTATGCTGATCACTCAGTTAAGTCACTTCCCATTTTTCACTCGCACTGGCAACAGCCATTTCCTAAGCTTTTTACTGTTTGCTGGTTTTGAATAATAGTTATTCCATACACACCACCTCACTCTCCCCCACACCTCAGACAAATGCAAAACTCCATTTAAAGATATGCAGATGAGTTCTTTTCTTATCAAGGCTGCTGTTTCCACAAGATGCAAAGACTTATAGATTCCACCACATTCCGCAAAACAGCACACGTGGCCTGAGTGTCACATGCACTTATTTCTAAGTTTTATAATTATTCAAGAGAGTTGTTGTGGCATAACTACTCTGAATTAAGCCTGAGTGATGCTGGCATGTCAGAACAAGTGTGAGGACAGACTTTAACAGCCAAGTAGCACATCCAGTCTTAAATTGCATAAAATGAACTGTGCACTATACGAACAGCCATGCGTGCTACTTTATACTGTAGTTCAAAGTTGATGGTAAATGGAAATTAAAAAAAAAAAAGATTGCTCTATTTTTCTCAGTATTTCTGTGCATGATGACAAGTCTTAACAATATCTTGGAGGGTTGTTATTTGAGTTTAGGCTGAATCATGCAATTCCCATTGTCTCAGCATGACTGGACCACCTATTCAGATTTCATAATGTGAAAATAATGCAATATCTGCATTCATTCCTTTGGCAGCCAGCGAGGGGGTGTGATTGCACTGTTTTCTCAATTGAGAAGTATCATTACTTTTGTCTTTATTTACTTACATGAGGGTGATTTTCTTGTGTGGTATTATTTTAGGGAAATTAATATATGATTTTATTTTCTCTCATTTAAGCTCATAACATATGGCTACATGCCCAACAAGTATTCCATAAAAGTTGCTAAAAATCTGCTTTTAAATGAATTTTATTTGATAGTTGTATTATATTATAAAATAAGAGATATATTCCAGAGGAAAAACGTTTTAAGTAATACATGTGTATTAGTCAGCCACTGCTGCATAATAAGCCATCACAAAAATTTTATTGGTATAAAACAATAAGCACTATTTCTCACTTAGACACTTGTTATTCAGTTGAAGTGGTCCTGCTTCAGGCTTGAGGGTTGAGTTTGATCTGTTCCACATTCTGGGGCCCAGGCTGCAGTCAGTAGCTACCCAGGGCAGGATCTTTTCATATCAGAGGTTAGAAACTTCCAGAGGGAAACATGAAAACAAGAGATGCCTCTTAAGACCTAGGCTTGGAACTGGCACAATATCATTTCTACCCACATTCTATGGACCGCATCAGGTTACCTGACAAAGACCAACAACAGTGACACTAGGAAGAATGCCTTTCCTGTAACCACACCATCAGCTTTAAAAATACAGTAAACTGTAGAGTCTTTTATTTAAATCTAAGTTTAAAATTCATGAAATTTTACTTAAAATAATACTCATGCTATACTATATAGACAAATTTCAGAACAAAAGATATAGAAATGGAATGAAAGTAACAAGTTTGGCAGACTGTTGTCCATTTTATCCTTTTTCATATTTTATTTCATATTTTATCTTCTGAGTTAGAAACAAGCTCCAATAGTGCAGAGGAAGTTAACTCAGAATTTCATCAGGAAGCAGTGCAACTTTTTAAATACTTTATTAAATGGAAAGTTGCTTAAATTGTTAAATTTAAAAATTATATTGATATTTTAATATTTCAAAGACAAAGTTATTGAAATATAATTTTATGGCTTAATTACTGGCTTAAATGTAGAAGAATTTTAGAAAAAAAACTTTTGAAATCCATTATTAAAAATTCTTTTAGATGACTGTGATTTGCAAGCTTTGCATGAACACTGTATACACATTTCTATATGGGCCTATTGATTTTTGAATTTATTGATGGTGATGAAGACTGGATGGGGGTAAGTGATGGTTATATGTGAGAAATATTTATTAATCCACTCCCCACAAAATGGTTCTTTTAATATGTGTTTTACCTATTGAGAAAACTCAGTCTCAAAAAACACTCAAAAAAACACAGGGACTTAACAGTTACCAAGGAATGGACGCAGCTCGTATTCTTTCTTTCTTTTTTATTAGAGTATAATTGCTTTATAATGTTGTGTTAGTTTCTGCTGTACAACAAAGTGAATCGGCTATATGTATACATATATCCCCATATCCCCTCCCTCTTGAGCCTCCCTCCCACCCTCCCTATCCCACCCCTCTAGGTCGTCACAAAGCATAGAGCTGATCTCCCTGTGCTATGCGGCAGCTTACCATTAGCTATCTGTTTTACATTTGGTGGTGTATATTTGTCAATGCTACTCTCTCACTTCGTCCCACCTTCCCCACCCCCCCATGTCCTCAAGTCCGTTCTCTACATCTGTGTCTTTATTCCTGCCCTGCCACTAGGTTCATCAGTATCATTTTTTTTAGATTCCATATATATGCATTAGCATACAGTATTTGTTTTTCTTTTTCTGACTTAATTCACTCTGTATGACAGACTCTAGGTCCATCCACCTCACTACAAATAACTCAATTTTGTTTCTTTTTCTGGCTGAGTAATATTCCATTGTATATATGTGCCACATCTTCATCCATTCATCTGTCGATGGACATTTAGGTTGCTTCCATGTCCTGGCTATTGTAAATAGTGCTGCAATGAACATTGTGGTACATGTCTCTTTTTGAATTATGGTTTCTCAGGGTATATGCCCAGTAGTACGATTGCTGGGTCATTTGGGAGTTCTATTTTTAGTTTTTTAAGGAACCTCCATACTGTTCTCCATAGTGGCTGTACCAATTTACATTCCCACCAACAGTGCAAAAGGGTTCCCTTTTCTCCTCACCCTCTCCAGCATTTATTGTTTGTAGATTTTTTGATGATAGCCATTCTGACCGGTGTGAGGTGGTACCTCATTGTGATTTTGATTTGCATTTCTCTAATTAGTGATGTTAAGCATCTTTTCATGTGCCTCTTGGCCATCTGTATGTCTTCTTTGGTGAAATGTCTATTTAGGTCTTCCACCCATTTTTTAATTGGGTTGGTTTTTTTTTTGATATTGAGCTGCATGAGCTGCTTGTATATTTTGGAGATTAATCCTTTGTCAGTTGCTTTGTTTGCAAATATTTTCTCCCATTCTGAGGGTTGTCTTTTTGTCTTTTTTATGGTTTCCTTTGCTGTGCAAAAGCTTTTAAGTTTCATTAGGTCCCATTTAGGAACTCTATTGTGTTGCTACTTTTGTTCTTCAGGTACTATTTTTTTTTTTTTAATTAAAAAGGTTAAATTTTGACAGTATATCTTCTCTTTCAAAACAGTCTGGATATATATTTCTCTGCCATTCAGTAGATACTAGCTTATAATTTCCTTCACTCTCCTGATAATATAATGCAGTTCTTTCATAGTCTTCTTGAAGATTGCACATGGTCATTGAATAATTGTTATTTAGTTAACTGCTAAAATATATCCCATGCCTACTTGTGATTGACTTCAATATATACATTGTCTATAGCTTTTAATGCACTCTCAACAGTAACTGTTGGTAATGACTTTAAACTATTGATGTGTGCAGAACAAGTGTAGACATGCAGTGTAAATAAAGGGATGGGGAAATCTCCCCACTTTTCACTGGCATACGCATGGATTTTTTTTTTTTAAGAAAACAGCATTTTATTAAGCTTATGAATAGCAAGAAGTAATGATAAGCAAGCAACCAACTTGTTGTTAAGTAATACAACTTGTAAAACTATCATGGCCGAGAATACTGTTCTTGGAAAATGGCATTGGCCCCATTTTGAAACATCTTATGAATCCTAAAGAGAATAAGAAATGTGAGCCCCCACTAGACAATGGAATTTAAATGCAACAATTGTGGGAGTTTTGTACAGTTGTTGATGGATTACCCGCAGCTGACATGCTTCTGCTTGATCAGAAGATAAAAAGAATGAAAACCCTTTAGACCATTTGTATGCTTTTAATGAGCTGGAATTCAAGAAGACATCTGATTCCACTAAATCAGCCAGGAGTTTCCAAAAAGCAGATGGCATTTTAAGCCAAAAGGTAGTCCTTTGAAGGATCTTGAGACATGTAAATTATCTGAATGTATCTTGCCCTCATCTGTGATTTCCTGGAGGCTAAGCACTGTCAGAATCATGCCCTTCCTTCCTAGCACAGTGCCTGGAACACAGTAGGTGCTCAATAAATGTCTGAAGAGAGAAGAAAATCTTGGAATGCTATTTGAAACTTTATAGAAAATACTTGCCTGAGTACTTTATTCTCAGTACTCTTCCCAGTTATTGCTGGTAGTGTTGCTTTTCGCAGATTCTATTTATATTGTATTTATTTTAAACAAACCTATGTTTTTAGAGATTAAGATAAAAATGTTGCCTCATAGAAAACCAGTGAAACAGTGTTATAAATTAAAATCAACACCTTAGAAAGAAAAATAAGTAAGTTTTAGGGTTTGTTATTCTAAAGTAATTTCTAAAGTAAATTGTGTGTTTCAAGCTTTAAATTCTAAAATTCCTAATGTCACTTTTTAGGCACCATTAAACATGCTGTGGTTGGCTACTTTGCTGTAACAGATTTTTGTTACATTTGGTTTCATTTCTTCTGTTATGATTCTCTTTCCACTTACTTGTTACTAGAAGTTGTCTTCTGTTTTTGTTTTTGGTTTTGTTTTTGTCTTTCAATTTTGGAGGGGGGAAATGTATTTTGTAAGTCAGAAGAAAATAATGTAAGCTTCCTCGAAAAGCATGATTTTAAAACAAAGTAAATAAATTTTCCCCTTCAAAATGATGTTTCTTAAATTATTAACAGAATAACATCTCAACATCTTTCTCTCTCTCTCTCTCTCTCTCTCTCTGTATATATATATATACACACACACACACACACACATATATTACATATGTATATATGGAATGTAATGAGTCTTTTTTTTTTATAAATTTATTGATTGATTGATTGATTTTTGGGTGTGTTGGGTCTTCGTTTCTGTGCGAGGGCTTTCTCCAGTTGCGGCGAGCGGGGGCCACTCTTCACCGCGGTGCACGGGCCTCTCACTATCGTGGCCTCTCTTGTTGCGGAGCACAGGCTCCAGACGCGCAGGCTCAGTAGTTGTGGCTCACGGGCCTAATTGCTCCGCGGCATGTGGGATCTTCCCAGACCAGGGCTCGAACCCGTGTCCCCTGCATTGGCAGGCAGATTCCCAACCACTGCGCCACCAGGGAAGCCCTGTAATGAGTCTTTTGAAGAATAATTTTATGTGTTGTTAAAGAGACTAAGGGTACTCAATTTTTCTATAATTATTCATTTATTAGCAAATAACCATAGACATGGCTATTTTAATAGTTCATTGGAAGAAAGTCTGTGGTATCTTTCATAAAGCCCAGGATCAGCCTAATTTTTAAATATGATTTGTGTTGGAGTGGTCACTGTATGGTTAATACATTTAAAGACAGATGAGTGATCTACATAGTGAGTGTCTATCACTAATGATGGCAAAGATAGGAATATTTCACCTATGGGTGATCCCAATTAATAAAACTCTTTGTAGCAATTCTTATGGGTAGGAACATTGTTTTTCTGACTCCAGTTTAGCATCTTGGCCTTCTTCCTCAAGTGTGAGTTTATGGAGGAATGTTTTCTTTAAGGAAGAATATGGCTTAGGTTGTTGTCCTGGTATTTCTTTCCTTCTTTCCATCAACTGATTCCTCAGCCTGGCAGCTTTTAGCAAGCTTCCTGGTTTGAACTTGGCCATCCTACTCCATAGTCTGGAGTCTAAGAAATATATATATGTTGCTTTACCTGGATGTTTTATTCAGAATCAAGCATTTATGTTTTCAGTGTAAATTCTCCCCCTTCCACTTCTGTAAAAAAATAAGTCAAACAGTAAACCTCATGAAGGAGAAGTGATAATAAAGATAAACTTAAAGCTATCTATATTTAAGGACTCTTACAAGACTATGAATGTCTTCGACTACTACCAAAGTTATTAGTTAAAAGAAAATTTAAATTTACCTGAGAAAACCATAGTTCAAAAAGAGACGTGTACCACAATGTTCATTGCAGCACTATTTACAATAGCCAGGACATGGAAGCAACCTAAATGTCCACTGACAGATGAATGGATAAAGAAGATGTGGCACATACATACAATGGAATATTACTCAGCCATAAAAAGAAATGAAATTGAGTTATTTTGTAGTGAGGTGGATGGACCTAGAGTCTGTCATACAGAGTGAAGTAAGTCAGAAAGAGAAAAACAAATACCATATGCTAACGCATATGTATGGAATCTAAAAAAAAAAAAAATGGTACTGATGAACCTGGTTGCAGGGCAGATATACAGAGGTAAACATAGAGAATGGACTTGATGACATGGGATGGGAGGACGAAGCTGGGGCGAAGTGAGAGTAGCATTGACATGTATATACTACCGAATGTAAAATAGTTGGCTGGTGGGAAGCAGCAGCATAGCACAGGGAGATCAGCTCTGTGCTTTGTGATGACCTAGAGGGGTGGGATAGGGAGGATGGGAGGGAGGCTCAAAAGGGAGGGGATATGGAGACATGTGTATGTATATGGTTGATTTGCTTTGTTGTGCAACAGAAACTAACACGGTATTGTGAAGCAACTATACTCCAATAAAGATCTATTAAAAAAACAAAATGATGCTTTATCTCAACCATTTCCACTGCTAGAAACACACACTCCTAAAACTTTATGATCTGCTGAATATAAATTAAGGTAATCTTTTAAAACAAGAAACTGTATCAACTTACTGTAAACCCAAAGACTTGCATAATTATTTCAGTTTTTTAATCCTCTCAACACACACACACATACACACACATGGGTACCACAACATTTCTTCTCAGTAGCTTGACTGTAACCTTGAGAAAATGTTTTAGAGAAGGCCTTCAGGATGGTGCAAGAAAAGGAAAAAATAAACCTAGTTCTCGTTGTTTTTAATCAATAGCAACACTCTATCTTATGCTTAAGTTTCTTATGCTCTGAAGTACAGCTCTAGCTGTTCATTCAATGTGACTGAAGTGAGGGTCTTTGCAAAGTTCTTCACATAAAGATGTTTTCAAGGGAAATAATACTTTGAGGAGTAATTTGATTCATAAAATAGACTACCAAAAAAAAAAAAGAAGTAGTTTCTTTTTTCTAAGAGTTAATGTTTAGATCCCTTGTTAAAGAGATGCTTGTTGTATAAATTTGCTTCCTGCCCAGTTCAATTTCATAGGGGAAAAAAAAAAAAAAGAAAGAGAAACGTGCTTATAGAGTTTGATGCAGAAAACATTACCAGGATAATTATAACAAATGTCATGCCCAGAGTTTGTAGTCCATTGAAATGCCATTTGTGTCTTTGTTTTGCCATGAAAATACAGTGAATCACCAAAATCCAATGTATTCTAGTGACTGAAGTTCATTTCAGTTTTACTTATTTATTGACAGTAGGGATTCACATGGAGTGTTAGGTGTTGCAAGCAGCACAAACATAGGCAACATCTTTCTTTAAGGATCTTACCAAGTAGCACAAGAAAAGAGATGTGGATACATGGAAAGGTAAATGACAATAGTATATTTAATAAGTCAGTAGAATTTGAGTTGATCCTTGATGATCGTGAGGAGGTGGGAGAATTTCTTTAAAATACGGAACAAAAAGATAAGATCAACTGATGGGTAGATAGAGGATGTATGTGTTTGAAATTGTTCATAACAAAATGATGAAAAAAGTTTAGAGTTTACAGGGAGAGAGTAGGAAACTACTGATGGGCATGTAATTTCCATGCAGATGTAATGAAAGATAAAGCATGAAGAGTAAGTTCTGTGAATACTGGTCCTTCATTAGTTCTCTCCCTGAATGATTAGGGGACTGAAGGCGCATGATATTAGAGAGTAAATTATAATTGTGCATCCATCAGAAAATAACAGAATTTCCAACTCAAATTGGTTTAAATATAAGCCATGTTATGTACAGGACAGGAAAACCAAAGGTAGGACCAATTTCAGGGTTGATTAATTCGGTTTCTCAAAAATTCTCTCAGAGGCTCAAGTTCTTGCTCTGCTGTCTATGGCAGAGGTTGAGTCCCTCTCCACTCACAGGATGGCTGCCTGCAGTCTTGTCCTTGTTCTTTGTGAAAAATGACCACCTTCACTTCCCCAGTTACCCTGAGTAAACTACTCCATATATCTTTTTGTCCTGAATTGACTGGCCTGCTCAGTTCTGAGTGCAGCTCTGCCAGGAGGGGTGAGTGGGTGGAGGCCCAGGATTGGCTTAGATTCGTCACGAGAGGTGGAGTAGCTCCGAGGGCACAACACAGGGTCCACTGCAGGGTCGTGAAGAGACAAAGAGATGCTCTGGAAAAGTAAAGAGTGGAGAAGGCATTTCTTGTCAAAAGCATAGTGCTGTGACCACCCGGTACTTTTAGGAAAATTTCGTGGGCAGAATATGTGTTTATAAAAGAGAGCTATTTTTTTTTTTTTTTTTTTTTTTTTTTAAAGGAGCCATTGTTGTTTTTTTTTATAGCTACTTTATTTATTTATTTATTTATTTTTGGCTGTGTTGGGTCTTTGGTTCGTGCGAGGGCTTTCTCCAGTTGCGGCAAGCGGGGGCCACTCTTCATCGCGGTGCGGGGACCGCTCTTCATCGCGGTGCGCGGGCCTTTCACTATCGCGGCCCCTCCCGTTGCGGGGCACAGGCTCCAGACGCGCAGGCTCAGTAGTTGTGGCTCACGGGCCCAGCTACTCCGTGGCATGTGGGATCTTCCCAGACCAGGGCTCGAACCCGTGTCCCCTGCATTAGCAGGCAGATTCTCAACCACTGCGCCACCAGGGAAGCCCAAGAGAGCTATCTTTACGAAATGATTTTTCCCATTATTGTAAAAACGATACATGTTCAATATAAAAACTGTAAAAAAGGCAGGACTTCCCTGGTGGCTCAGTTGTTAAGAATCTGCCTGCCAATGCAGGGACACGGGTTTGAGCCCTGGTCCGGGAAGATCCCACATGCTGCGGAGCAGCTAAGCCCATGAGCCACAACTACTGAGCCTGCGCTCTAGAGCCCACGAGCCACAACTACTGAGCCCGCATGCCGCAACTACTGAAGCCCGCATGCCTACAGCCTGTGCTCCGCAACGAGAAACCACCACAATGAGAAGCCTGCTCACCACAACAAAGAGTAGCCCCCGCTCGCCGCAACTAGAGAAAGCCGCGTGCAGCAACAAAGACCCAGTGCAGCCATAAATAAATAAATAAATAAATAAATAAATAAATAAATAAATAAATTTATTTTTTTAAAAACTATAAAAAGGCTACAGAATATAACAATCATTTATAATCTTACCACTTGGAAATAATCAAGGTTGCTATTTGGACATTTCCTTCAAACTTTTATTCTGTGTGTGTGTGTGTGTGTGTGTATGCACATACGTGTTATACACTTGTTATGGTACTAACTGTACAATTTTGTGTGCCATTTGCCTTTCTTAACATTATTTCATTAACATTTCCCAACGTCATTAAGATTTCTTCATAAATTTTGTTTTTAACAGCTGCTTAAGATTCTGTTACATGAGAGGCTGCATAAGATTCTACCATGTGAAAGTACAAATTTATGTAAATATTCCTATACTATAAAATGTTTAAATTACATCAATTTTTGCTTTGTTCTAACACTGTGACAAATGTCTTTATAGTAAATTGTCATCTGAATCTCTGGTTATTTCTTTGGAAAAGATTTTTTGTTACTATCATTAAGTCAAATTATATGAATACTTTTATTCTCAGTACATATTCTCATATTAAGCTTGCCCCAGTTTACACCTCTACTCCTGTGGTTTTTCCATGGGTTCTAAGTATTGCTGAAATTATTCTAATTATTATTGATATTTAGCAACTAAGTTTGACCGTAGTAACATGTGACCTCACTTTTCAGCTCCAAGAGATAGAGCTGCAAACATGTTTTCCATCACTGAGGATCCTTCATCACGATCTTGCTGCATTCCTTCCTTCTTCTTTAGTGTTTTATTTAAAAAGTAGAGGTGGGATATTTACTTGTTATGTTTGTGTTTATTACTTTCTAAACTACTCCTTTTTATTTCTTGGTCTAATAGCTACACAGACTTTAAGGTTCAAGCACATGAACCTTCATACATAGTCTCCACAGAGGATAAGCAATGAATGAATTAATGAAAGAACAAATGAATGAATGAATGAAATAGAATGGAATGAAAATGCAGTATTGGGTAGCTCAGGATAAAATTTGCTGTGACCTTATTAAGTCCATAAAATTTGCAAATTACTTCATAAAAGTGCTTTATAGGTTTTGGCATTTTAACGATGTTTACAGTGTTTCAGAAGAGACAAAGATTCTAGTCTTGTGACAGCTTGCCAGAACAGGGAGAAACTGTGCACCCAATTATGCTATTAAGTTATTAAAGGTAGTAAGAAATTTACACAAAATAGACCTTGGATTGTTTTAAACTCTGTACTGTTGAAAAGGTTAACAAAGGACAAATCACATCCTTTAACTTCTTTTTCATTTTAAATTCACCTTTATTTCCCACTTGTCCACATTATTGTCTTGTTAAGTAAACAAGAATTATGAATTTTCTTTACCAGTTAATAGCATAAGCTTAATGTCCACAGGTAAGGTCTTATGATTAAAGTTCACGACACTGGGGGGAAAATAATCAGTATATCCAAGTGCATGGGAGTTGGGGAAAAAGTTGTTTCATTTCTGGAACCATCATTTTTGTCCTAGGATCTAATATGGTAGGAGATAATATATGTGAAAGCTTCTTGAAAGTATTAAAGCACTATATAAATGTAAAGGATTAGTATTAGTAGTGTGGTAAATCATTTTCCTGAAGGTTGGTATAGGCCATTTATATTTTTTAAGTAGATGAATAGAAGAAAAATATGTTTTACTCCAAGAATGGCTGATTTCTTCCCCTAGAGTGGCTGAAACACTTTTCCTGGTTTGATTTGATTAATCCCTACGTCATCCTGGTGAGGGAGATTAGAGGCTCACATTGCATTTTTATGGGTCTTGCCTACATTAAACTTCAGATATATAGATGTCATTTCTCACAAGTGTGGCTGACTAGTCTTTCTCTTAATTATTCCTTTTATCACTGAATTTCAGATAGACACACAAGAGAGACCCTAGCAGAGACCCCACTGCAGAAGCAGTTCTTGTTACTGCATTTGGAAGTGCTGATGGGGCCTGTGAAGACTTTCCCGAGGCTCTGAGGGGGTTGGAGGCAGGGGAGTTCTCAGAAAACTCAGTGAGGGGGAAGGGCACCTGGAAAACTGGCTACCCAAATTTTTCCTCTCCAATTTTCACTGAGTGTTTCTATGCTTTGGTTTTATGTAAGAAAACTAATTATGGAGTATTCCAGCACTCTCCATAAAAGGTGAACTTGGGGAGTTTATCAGGTCCTAGGGAATTGTAAGAAAAGGATCAGTCCAAGAGTTGGAGCAGAAAAGAGTCAGGGGACTTGGAGTCTGCCAGCTGGTAAAAAATTAAAGTGGCTGAAAAGTCCTGGAAAATAATAGAAGCTATCTTGCAGTTCTGGCTTGTGTATTGAGCTTCCGCTCCTTGTGATGTCTGCAGATCTTTACTTGGCTTTCCAAGGGACCGTTTCTTCTAAGCATCCAAGGGGCATCACTAGTTTTCCTCCCAGTATCTCACAGAGAGGGGGACCAGAGGGTAGGTAGTGTTATTTCAATATCAGGCACATACAGAAACTCAGACGTAGAAACATTGCTCAGGAAGAAAGAAGTGATAGTAGTATGATACAAGCTGCTATTTCATTGTTTGGTCTGTAAAATTTTTTAATTAGTCAAATGATATTTGAGATATATATTAAAAAAATCTACCTTAAAAAAAAGCCAGTGTTTTCCAGGCTATACATGTTTTCCCTTAAATGTTTCAGTCATTATTAGGATCCTTTGGGACCAACTGTGGTCTCTCGGGTCACCGGTTTGTAACTCCTCTGCACTCCCTTCCCTTTCTGGCTGAGTCAGGCCTGGTTGTACCGAGGGATCTGCTCCCCTTGCAGCCTTCACAACTGGGTCTATTTTTTCCTCCCACATACCATGTACCACAGGCCTTGGAGGAAAGGAAGGTGACCTCCTTGCTCCTAAAAACCACTTTTAGACCATACTTCCTCCTCTTCTGAAACAAAAAGTCAGCTCTTTTGAAACAGACATTCATATGTCCTCACATTCTACCATCTAAAGTTAATTATTTTCCTCCTGATTACTCATTCTCAGCTATAAGAAATTTTGGCAGATTTTTTTGGTTTGTTTTGTTTTGCTTTGCTTTTTTTCCTTTTTTCCACAACTGCTATCTTAATTCTTGGTGGCTTCAATAAGAATTGAAGGTTCTTGGCTGGCCCCTCCATCGCCTGAGCCTCTGAGTTCCTTGACCCTCTCTCCTTCAGTTATCTTCTGCTCCACCCATCCTCAGCTGCTCACTGCGTGCTAACACTCCCCTCGATGTTACCATTGCAATGACCACACCAGCTCTGTAATACCCATTTCAAGCCCCTCATCTCTGACTACTGCTCCTTGTCTTTGCAATTCATTTCTTGAATCCAACAAGCTGTTAACCCCACATGGATCTCTACACTTGAGCCCGCCACTTCTCACCATTCATCCTCCTCTTCGTGTTCTCACTTCTCCAGCATGGAGCTCACAGGCCATCTTGATGGTCTCTCCAGAGTACATACCCTCAACTCCCTTGACTCCCTCGATCAAAATCACCTAGGAAAAAACCCACTACTGATTAAGTCCTACTTCCTGCCTACTCTCCATCTGTTCCCAGGCAGCTGAACATGACTGGGGAAAAGCACACAACCACTCTGTCTGGTCTCAAGTGGGCCCTCAGCCTGCTGGAGAGTCTCTCCACATTTCTCCAGTTAAGTCACTCCCCCGTCACCAAGACAACCACTTTACACCTTCTTCAAACATTAAACTCAACCCCAATTGACTTATTCTCAGCTGTTCCCTGAGAAAACAGAAGCCATCACAAGAGAACTTCATCTTCAGACTGCTAAACCTACCCACATCTTCACCCATACCCTCTCCCTGGATCCCCGGCCCTCTCTCACTGAGTGAGTTTGCTTCTCCCTCATCCATTTTGTCTTTTCTCCTGACTCTAGTATCTCCCATCTTTAAAACAAAACAAAACAAACAAAAGAAGATCCTTTAAGCCCATGGCCCCCTTCAACTACTGCCCCAAGCCTTTAGAGCAAAATTTCTCAAAAGACCTATCTCTATTATCGCTATACTTCCTCACAACCATTTTTTCTCAAACTCACTAGTTCACTGCAAAACACACTTGTTAAGGTCACTGATGAGTTCCATCTTCCGAAATCTAATGGTCAGTCCCCTGACCTTCTCTTAGTACACATTGCAGCAGCATTTGACATGCTGGTCACTTTCCTTGTTGAAACAACCTGTTCCTTGTCCTTGGGCATCTTTCACTATTACTTTTTTCTTACCTTGCTTACCAGTTATTCTTATCCTGTTTTGCTGGTTTCTCTTCAACATTAGAGTTCTCTAGGGTTAGGTTCTAGGCCCTTTTACTTCTCTGTCTCTAATTACTCCCTGAGTGATGTTAACCAGGCCCATAGCTCTAAATATGATTTATGTTCTCAAGAATTCAGCCCCTACCTCTGTCCCATGTTCCATACTCATGCATACAACTATTTATTTAGTATCTCTGCTTGGAAATCTAATAAGCATTATAAACATAACATGTCCAAAAAAAGCTATGAATTTGACCCAAAACTCACCATTTCCCACATTCTCATCTTAAAAATTGGCACTCGCGTGAACCTGATTGCTCAGGGGAAAAAACAAATGACCAAAAAAACCACCTTAGATTTATTCTTGAGCCCTGTTCTCTCTCTCTCTCTCTCTCTTTCCCTTCCTCCTTCCATCTCTTCCCTCTCTTTTTCTCTACATCTACTCCATCAGCAAATCTTGCTGACTTTACCTTCAAATATATCCCTTTTTAACTGTTTATTGTCTATCTTTTCCACTAGTATGTAAGCTCCCTGAGAGAAAGAATTTTGTATTATTTGCTGCTGTTTCTTCAAAAACACTTAGAACAGAAATTGACAAATTATGACCCACTGGCCAAATCCAGCTCTTTACTAAATACTTTTTACATTTTTAAATGGTGAGAAACACCTTTTTTAGTAAAATTTTGTGACACATGGAAACTATATGAAATTTGAATGTCAGTGTCCATAAAGTTTTATTGGAACGCAGCCATGCCCATTCATTTACATTTTGTCTATAGCTATTTTCTCATTACAGCATCTGATTTGAGTAGCTGTGGCAAAGAGTCTTATGGCCCACAAAACTGAAAATATTTACTATCTGGTCATTAACAGGAAACATTTGCTGACCTCTGCCCTAGGCTAACATTCTCTCACTGCAGCCAAGGCCTGAATTTATTTTTCCTATTAGTTCTAATAAAAATCTCAGAACTGAGTTTTATTGCCCTGAATCACATGACTATTCCTAGACTACCCACTGAACAATGGATTGGACCACAATTAATTGGATGGTCTTGGGTCACATGCCCATTTCTGAAGCTGGGGAATGGGGAAGGCTTAGCTCCTTCTGAACCATATGAACTGAATATGGAAGGGATGCTATAACCACAAAAAAGGTGAAGTTGACTTCTACATGGATCCTCTTTTTTAAAGATGGCATATCCCTGACCCTGTGGTTTAGTCCTCCTGTGAATTACAGCTTTCTGTTGAGAAGTCACGCTCAGTTTACTGGAATGTAATTCCTGATACCTCAGACCATCTGGGTCTTCGATAGGATCTGTGCTTTTTAAAAATCCATGGACTTCAAACATATATAATTATTGTCTTTTGAAGCCAGTTGTGCTGGGGTGGGACATAGTCCAGAAAGTATAGAAAGAAATGTCCTGTCTGGGGCAGTGTCCTCTGAGAAGTTCCACGGTTACTGTGGAGCCACCTCACAGACGTCCTGGGCAAAAGCCAGGCTGCTGGAACCACTTGCACACCCAGCCTCCTTGGCAATGACAGAGTAAGGTCCTTTGGGTCCAGCTCCCTTACCTCATTGTGAGGATTATGGACCACCCAGCCGGAGTGGGAGGTTATCCGCTGCCAGACCTTCCTAATTTACCAGGCAAACCATGGCCTTTCAAGATACCAAAATTTATGGAGAAGCAGGGAGAACTGATTTATGACCAAACTGTGCCTGTATCTTCCTTCAACAAAGGGATGCCATTGATAATCACTTAAAAAAAAAAAACAATAAAAAACCCCACTTTCATATGGTCACTAGTAATTCTTCTAACTCAAGTAACTTCTTAGTTTCCCATCCTTGAAGTCCTGGAGAAATCCTTGAGTCAGTGAAAGGTTTTTACATCATAATGTCAAACTGTAGGTGTTTTTCAGAGCCAAGCTGAAGATAGAGCTGATTTTGGAAATCATGGCAACATGTCTGCAGCACAGAAGCGGTTATTTCCCTATTGATTAATTTGAGAACTGGACTTCAACAGTCACGTGATTCACTCTTTACACATTAGCAAAGACATTCTGAGCTGCTCTTTGCTAGCATTTTCTCCTTTGAGCAACAGTACTTTATTCACAATTCTGACATTCCTTTTCTGTTCATATCCTCTCACGGAGAACTCTCCTTGGTAGAGCACATTTTTCTATAATAGAAATGATATTTTTTGTGTGACTAATAAAAGCTGACTGCCAAAGGGTGACAAATAAGCTTTTGTAGTTAGAAAACTGTTAACCAAAGCTGCAAAAGCATGTTATTCCTGATGTCCCTTCCAATTGTGGCATAATCTGGAAGCTTTGTTCACCCTCAGATCTCACATTATTTGCATTTTCTGGAGTGAAGTCTAGTTCACATAGAGCCTCCAGTGGCCTGTGAATATGTTCTCATTTAAAAAACAAAATGCCATCAATTAAAAACTATCTCTTTTTTAAAATGGCCTTCAGTTCAACCCACACACTTTCTTGTGAGTTTCTGACCAATGTCACAAACAGTGGTCATATAGAGTGAATGCCCCTTAAGCGGGCATGCCCCTTAAGTAACTGTGCTCTGGCAAACACTGATGAGTTTAAGGACTAGGTCTTTGGGCATTTGTTCAAAAAGACTTGGTCTACAATAGACTTCATTCTCGTTGCACTCTTCCATGATGCCTAGTGTTATAAAAAAAAAAAAAGTGTTCTCTCTCTCTCTCCCCCTACACACACACACACAATTTTATGGAAGAAAGGAAGATTAACACTTTTGGGGAACTGGGTATCTTTACCCCCAACTAAGGAAGAAAAAATAAGAAGAAACGGTAGCTACCTTCAGCAATGTGGAGATGTGTTATACAAAAAAAGGACAGCAGGCAAATAGACTTGCTCAGAGGTAGATGAATTGGAACCAGGGCACAAAAATTACAACGAAGCTGGCCGATTTTGGCTCAGTTCCACAACTAACTTTCTCAAGCACACCTAGTCAACAGTGAAGTGAACTGCTTTCAGGAGTTAGTAAAATTCTTGTCTTTTCAAGGCCTTACAAGCAGAGATACTCTCGGCCATCTGCTAGAGATACTGTTGCAGAGATTCTTGGACTGTGTACCAGGCCAAAATGTTGTTAAATGAGGAACGGGGTGGGTGGGTTGAAGGGGTCCCTTGCTCCCTTTGAGCACATTCTCCACGCGGAAGCTTTGTCTACATTGTTTTTAACAACATGCTGATATGATTGTTAAAACTCTAATAAAAATGAGTAGAGGAAGCAGATGGAAATCAAGACTCTGAAACATACAGACAAAGCAATGAAAGAGTGGCTCCAATTTTAGTGGTCAAGTTATCATAAACCAATGGTTCAAGGCTCTCACCTCTCCCACTAGGTTCCTCTGATACTGGACGCATCTTTGCCTCTGCTAGAAGGCTCTTCTAGAAATCCAAGATCTCTTTCAACTCCAAAACCCCCAGATATAAGTCAGAGTTAATTCAGGGAAGCAAAACCACCATGAGTATTATGGAATAAGGAACTGATGATGAGACTAAGGTCTTACAAAATTGTGGGAAAGTCTGGGAAATAAAGTCTGAAAGAGAAAGTTGGAGGATCCAAGAAAAGTCACTAACCAGCCCTCCTGAAGCAGTGGTATAGGTGGACACATTAGGGTTTTCAAGGGAACTAGAGGCAGCTGGGCCTGTCCAGCTGCCAGAGTGGGACTGCAAAGGGGAGCTCGTATTTATGGGGGGCTATTGCCTCTGTGTTGAGGGTTAGACCTAGAGTCACTGTTGGTTTGGGCTACTGCAGGGAGGAAGAGCTGTAAACAACAGAAGAGAGTGAGTATCGGGTGGAATCTGCTGACACTTCTGTGTTTGTCTTTTAGCCCCCTCACTGTGATGACTTTCCGAGAGAAATGGCAGCCACTTTACATCCGCCCGCCAAGCCTCGCGGGTCTCTGGGTTGGCCAGCTCTCACCCAGGATCATACAAAGAACGGGATTCTGTGAAATGTAGGTCCAGTTTAGCCAAGCTGACACATACCCTACTTTCTTCTTTAACTAAAAGCAACCACTCTATATTTTCTCCTTTAACTCAAGGGCTACTCAACAGTGCCACTAATTTTCAGCAAATTTAATTCAGCCTAAAAGTAAATCATACTTTTCCCTTAGAAGGTTACCTATTTTCCACAACTTGCCTCTGGCAAGTCTGCCTTTTAGCAACTGGCAGTTTGTACTCTTGTCTTCTTTCTTTTCCTTTGTCTTTTAATAGGAATTATAATCGGTTTTTTATTCCTCTATGTCAGTAAGGAAGTATTCTTCACTGAATTTTCTTAGAAAATTTTAAACTGGCCTAGAAAACGTAGGTATTTGGTATTAGAGCCACAGCAAGTGGCAAAATAAAATGCCATCTTTAATAAGGGCACCTGTGTTAGGCAATGGTTTTTCTGGTGTTTCTGTTAAGGGAAGTCATACGTCATGAGTAGCTAAAGGAAGAGCACCACTGTATATTTATAGGAGTCAGAGAAGCAGAAACTACTAAATGTATTCCATATTTGTCCTTTGATTGTTCAAGCATAGACCACAGATTTATGGAATCACACATGTTCTTTCTTCTGAGTTTCTCCATCTGAGTCTCAATCTGAAATGGAATTGTAAATGCAAAGGCAATTAAGTTCAAATCAGTGAATTATGGCTTTGCTTGTCATTCCACAAGTGCTTTGATTGGGTTTGACCTTACACGTCTTTTTAAAGGGATAGAGTTTGCCCATTTTCCTTCTCTTTTACAAGTCCCGCTAGCAACCGGAGTATTTGAATATACATTTAAAAATCTTAGAAATTTCTATTCATTTTAAATATAGATTATAATGAGAATGTTTTGAGTATGAGAATGAGAAATTAAAATGGTTTAATTATTTCTCAAGTGTTTGAGAGAAATAATTTATTTCTCCATTAGGAGAAAGAATTCATGAGGTACTTTTAAGTAGATGTGAAGATTGAGGAGGCACGCTGAAATATTCCAAAATAGCTCATAGATCCACGGAAGACATGGGAGATTGTTTTATTATTTCAAGTCGTTTGTCTCTCCCTTCCTTGTGAAAGGACTGTACCTCCCCACCCATTGCCATATGACTTGCTATGCTACCATATAAATACCCTACAAACAGCCTTAGCCACATGACTTGCTTTGGCCAATGGAATATGAATGACCATAATAAATATTGCAACCAGGTAGAAGGTTTATGAAGCATCACAAGTTTTCCATTTGCCGCTCACTCTTCCTCTTAGCCATGACATCATCATGCCCATTCTGATGGCTTCTCTTTAGGCTTGGGTTCTAGAAAATACATAGAGCAGAACCGCAGCTGACTCACAACATATAACTAGCGTGAGCCATATTTCTTTGGTTTTGTTTTTGTTTTTTTGCAAGCCACTGAAATTTGGAACCTGTTTGTTACCACAGGAAAAGCTAAGTACTCTGGAAGATGGAAAGAAACTATACCAAACTGCTAACAATGGCTATTTCTGCAGTATTGAAATTATAGGTTACAATGCCTTTTTCCCCTTTTTTTGTGTGTTTTCCATGTTATCTGTATCATATATCATTTTATAATCAGAAAAAAAGGAAGTTTTGTTTTTTTCTTTTAAACATTCTTTTGGTTCTTCTTTAACATCAGACATTTGAATTAAATTGGAAACAAATTTAATTTTGGCCAAGGGTGTTTGCCACGTTCAGGGCAAACTTGGAATGCTGTATTTAAAAAATTGTCATCCTTCAAACTCATCTGCATATGCAATGCAATCCCTATCAAAATCTTGCTGACTTTGCAGAAGTTGACAAACCGATCCTAAAATTTAGATGGAAATTCAAATGACTCAGAATAGTCTTAAAATAATCTTAAAATAAAAAAAGGAACAAAGTTGAAGGACTCACACTTCCTGATCTCAAACTTACAGTAATCAAGACTGTGTGGTATTAGCATAATGATAGAAATATAGATCAGTGGAATAGAATTGAGTCTGGACCATAAACCCTCACATTTATGGTCAGTTGTTTTTCAACAAGAGCGCCAAAACAATTCAAAGAAGAAAGAACAACCTTTTCAATAAATGGTTCTAGGACAACTGGATAGCCACAGCAAAAGGATGGAGGTGGACACCTATCTCACACCAAAATGGATTAAAGATTTAAATACGAGAAAAGCCATAAAACTAGACTAGAAGAAAATAAAGGAGTAAATTGACTTTGGTTTAAGGCAATGTTTTCTTAGGTATGACAAAAAAAGCACAATCAACAAA
The DNA here is from genome assembly GCF_009873245.2 of Balaenoptera musculus. Lineage (NCBI taxonomy): Eukaryota > Metazoa > Chordata > Mammalia > Artiodactyla > Balaenopteridae > Balaenoptera > Balaenoptera musculus. Next base: position 41,543,714 of record NC_045799.1, read on the forward strand.
ATTAAAAAAAAAAAAAAAGATAAATTGAATTTCATCAAAATTAAAAACTTTTCTATGCCAAAGGACATGAAACCACATTTAAGGTATTTCCTTACCTTTTTTTTTTTTCTTTTGGTAGCAGATTTTAGTAATGCTGAAAATAGGACCTTGCATTTAGTTCATCTTCTATTTATTCGTTCAACAAATATTTCTAGAGTGCTCACTATGTACCAGGCACTTCGGGAGATGCTGAGACTACAATAGTGGGCCCAACAGACTTGGCTCTGACTTAAGGGAACTTATATTTGGGGAGGCAGACATTCATCAAAAACCCATAGAAAGTGAACAAACAAGTTGTGAGTGTCCTAAAGGGGACAAGGAGGACAGGATGCGAGTATATAAAATGGAGAACTGATAGGTCTTTAGGAAATTAGATATCCATTAAAGGGACTGTCACAGTAGTGATGTATCACTTAGTGGATTTATACATATTTTCCTTTAATAAAACTGAGATAAATGCATGAATCAATGACCTTTAACGTATCTTTCCCCTGGCAACTTCTTATGTATCCTATGGATTACAGACACCCGAATTATGGCCTGTTCGTTTGCTGTTGGGAATGTAATGTTCTTATTAATTGGTTCTTCTGGTCTACGTGGATCACTGATTTTCAGTGGTTTAGCGTATTGCAAAATTCACACAACTAATATGATTCCAAACAAATTCCTGTGTACTGAGTTTGAAATATATTCAAAGCATCGTACTGGATCTTGCAGAATTCAGAGATGAATCACAAACTGAAACAGAAACTCAGGGAAGGGGAGGAGGGGGAAGCAAAGGGGGCCAGTCCCAGCAATACCTGGCCTAACAAATCCCCCAGGTGATTCTGATGCTAAAGTGTGAGAACCACTGGTTTAGGAGATTAAGAATAAGGAAATTATCGAAGCTAATTTACTGTTAGGCAGATTATGGTAAATTGCCTAAAACAGCTACAAAGTACTGTCTATAATGGCTAATTTGCTAATTATAACTAGTTTAATTTTGTTTGGGATAAAATCCCTACCCATCTCTCTTTATAATTCTCAGAAAGTTGGGAAGAAGGAGGAATATCAGAATCCCCTGAGGGACTTTGTCAAATCACCTGAGTCTCTTTCTATCCTGGTCCCAAGGCCCTGTTGAGAAACAATTTTAGAGGGAAACAATGGATAAACTTAAATATTCAGAATGTTAATTTGATTATATTATGTTTCGATATCAACTAAACCAGTTATACTGATTTTGATTCAGACTTCTGCCTACATTTTAGCTTGTTCATTAAAATCTGAATGCTCCCATGAGTGTTTCATGGGAGCATGATATTATATTTGTTTGTTTACAACAAACAAATGTAATATCTTGTAGAGCATAGAGGAGGTGAAATCAAGGTAAAGAGATGAAGTCAGTTTTTACTTCTGACTCCTACATACTAGTTGTATAACTTTGGGCAAGTTACTTAACACTTTTGATAAGCCTCAATTTCTTCATCCATAATATTTAATATTCTCAGCCTACTTCACAGGCTATTGAGAGGATTAATGGAAATAATTTTGTTGATGATATATAACACATATTAGGCTCTTTAAAGCTGGCAATGATGGGACTTCCCTTTCTTTCCTAGAGATATCGTTCTCCTGGATTCCTGACTTATCAGTAGATATCAATAATGTAGAAGATATTTCTAAAGAATTTTTAAATCTTTGGTGGTGTAATTGTAGGAAAAAAATCTATTATCTATCTTTCTATCTGTCATCTATCTATCAGTGAAATGCAGGCAGGCATTTCTGTATTGAGAATGTATATCTATTGGGTCTCCATTCAATTAACAGAATTAAATTAATATTGACAGGTTTATAGACGTCTCAAATAAGCAAGAAAATATTGACCAAGAAAAAAAAAAATGGCTCATGAGAGACAGCAGATTGGCTTACCAAATATTAAAACTTTTTTCAAAGCTACTCTAATCTAAAGACCATGGTATCAACATAGCAGTGCCCAAATTAGTGGAATAACAGAGAATTCAGAAATAAACTCAAGTTTACATGGAAATATAGCATGTAATGAAAGACATTTCAATTAATTCAAACAAGAATATTTTATTTAATAAATAGAGCTGACAAAATCAGCAATTCATTTGAAAGATAGCATGTAAATAGATTAAATATCTAAATGTAAAACATAAACAAGTAAAACATAAAAGCAAAAATTTGAATATTTGTATAATTCTTGGGGCAGAGGAGGACTTCTTAAGAAAGACAGTCTATAAATAAAAGGATAAACCATATTTGACTATTTAAAAATTAAAAATTGTAAAGCAAAATATAGCATAAACAAAATTAAAAGACAAGTAATAAGATGGGAAAAGTATTTGTTACATATTTGACAAAGAGTTAGTCCTTAGTGCAGAAAAAGTTATTCAAATTTATATTTAAAAAATCAGCAGAAAAATGAGCAAAGGATTTTGTCTAGATAATACACAGAATAATAAATCCAAAATGGCCAAAAAAAAAAAGAACAATATGCTCGACTTCTAGTAGTCAGGCAAATGCAAATAAAGATAATAATGAAATTATATTTTATCCATAAATTGGGAACAATAAAAATATTAATTTCATCCCATGATGGGTAGAATGTGGAGGTAGAGAAAGGAACATTGTCATGCATTTTTTTAAGGGAATATGAACTGTTTCAAAAATGGGCAAAGCAATCAAATAATATTAATAAAATTAAACTGTGCAAGTACCCATTAAGACAGTGCTCACATTTTGGAGAATTTATCCCACAAAATCAGGTTGTAATACATAAGAATAAATGTGCAAGGACGCTTCTTTTGGTATCATCTATAATGGCATTAATCTGGAAATAATCTAAGCATCCTTCAATAATAGAATGACTGAATCAATTATGGCCCATCCATTCTATGGACTATGATAAAGCTTTTCGAAGCAGTGCTTTAAATTAGTATATGCTGAATTAGAAGTCTAGCCACTTAAAGGCAGGCTACATTATTGAGAAATGTGAGGATATCAATTCATATTGGAAAAAAAAATTAAACCCTGGATATGTGTATATATGTATCTATAAATCCCTGAACAAGGAGGAAAAGTGTGAGAAGATACACATAAGACAATGAACATAGCTTATGTTGGGAGCCTGGCCCTGGAGGAGGGTTGATGGGAGATATTTAGTTTTTTCATTAAACATCTCTGAATTGTTTCACATGTCATAATAAGCATGTAATAACTTTGTAACTTAAAAATATAATAAAAACAGAAGTCAGATTGTGTACAATCCTGAATTTACATGCAGTAGCACAGGTCTGGAAGAACTCATGCCAAATTGCTAATTTTGGAATCTCTTAGAAGAGAGGTATTAGGGAAGGAAGGAAAGGAGAGCTTTAGCTTTGTCTAGTACATATTTCTGTCTTTATTAATATGTATATTTTTTACAATGAATGCTAATTCATGTATTACTCATGTGAGTTAAAAATAAATACATAGCTTTAACTGTTTATACTCATGCAATATAGTAGGCTCATTTTTTTTTCTCCAATTGGTAGTCAACATTGATTGGCACATACATAAACAAGCATGATAGTTCTAACTGGTTGAGGAGGATAATCATGTATTAGCTTAAGATCCAATGCCTTGCAGAGATATGTCATTCTATGAAAGTATTGACTTGTAGTGGTGCCAACTAGGAAATATAAGGTGTAATCCACAGATTATTGTGAAATTCAGCTATCATCTCTTACTGCTCCTCTAAACCTTTACTCTAATTAAGGATCATTTAGAGTTTTTAGCTAAAAGAATGGGTGAAAGGGTGTCTTTATCTCCACTTAGACAGGGGAAAGGTTTTAAAGTGGAAAATGAGCAATTGATGATTGTCTTGCCAAGTGTAATTAAGAAAATTTAACAGCACTGATTGTACTAAGTTCTGGAAGTAAAATCTACCAGAGGCTGAGATATGGCTTCTGTGTAGGTAATGTCATAAGATTAGCATGTCAAGTCTTTTATCTGATTCTAATTCTTGGAATAAACTATAACTCTCACATATAGAATAATATATGTTATGTCTGTGGCCCAAAGCAAAGAGGTCTCCCTTTGTCTTCCTCCCTCCTACGTTATCTGGGACCTTGGTGTCAACTCTTTCACCCCTACCTGCTCTGCCCCTGAGACCTGCCATGTTGAAGGGTCTCCCTTCTCAGCAGCTCACTAACTTCTTTTACTGCACGGTTTACTAATAACAATTTCTTATTTTTTCAAGGGCAATGCTAGGCCTAGAAAAGCTTCAAAAGCTCAGAGAGGGACCCTTAGTGGGTAAATTTCACAGACATTATGAGAGAGAAGAAGTATCTGGGTTGTGAGAAGTTTTTGCCTTCAGGGATTTAGGACTTTTCCTGCAAACATGAGCCACAGATAGTTGAAAAATTATGTAGCCATACAAAATAGCAGTGCAAGCCACGTATGATAGAGGCACTCAGGATCAACTATCAGGGGAGTGGTTTAGACAGAGTGTGCTGAGATTTTTAAAGAGGATAAATCACCATGATTCAGTCTGTTGAACTGGTGGCGAAAACTAGGAGATGACATTTATGTATAAATTCTCTAAGATATACATTGACTTGATACACTAGTACATGCTATATACATATTATATCACTTTAGATAGGCAAATTGCCTGCGTGCACAGATACGTATGAAAAGCAGGAATGAATTGTTCAGTGGTGATAGTGATAGATTTGGTGTTAAGAGTGCTAATTAGCTTCTGTCTGCTACACACTGGAAACAAACTACCCTTGTATTCATGACACTATTGTTGATATGGTTTATCTTTCTCAAAGGTGATTATCATTTTGTTGAATATTCAAAGGACCAGCCCAATACACTGAAATATGTTTTGCCCGGAGCCCTATTTTTTCCTCTACTTCCTGAACTCCTTGCAAAAAACAAAAGATACACTCAAATCTAACTCCTTATAATTGGCCTATTTATGAGGCATATAAATGTGGCACACACATATTTACTTATAACTATAATTGTAGAAGTTAAATCCCTCTGGAGAAAGAAGAGAGGTAGAATTAAATGCATAGATGGGACTAAAAGAGCTGTTCAAAGTTTAGTGATGAGTGGGCATGTTCAGGAGAGAAATGGAGCACTCTTGGAAAGTTAGAAAAATAGATCAGTCTCTGAGGGTCTAGAAGAAACGTTGAAGCTGACTATGCATGAGAGTAAGCAGTGGAATAAAGTGAGTTTTGGAGACAGAAGTATCCTTGGAAGCCAGAAATGCAAAGCCTAGGGAAGTAGATCAAGATTGTCAGGAGATGCTTTTTATACCTCACCCATACCCCTTTGGACCTTAACATTGTCATATGAGTGGCTAACTTTGACACGCCATCCTGTCCTTTTCTTGGCCTAAGAGCTTTCTTTCTCTGACCAATGGAGTCTGCTTAGAGCTAGCATAGCAGTACAGAAAGAGAATTTGCAAGCATTGACTCTCCCTCCCCACCTCCTGCCCCCCAAGTACAGCATCCTTTCAAGCAGTGGGGTATAAATGCCCCAACTCCCTCCCTCCTTGGGTGAAATAACAGTAAATCCCAGAGACTTAGCTTAATGGCATCTCTGGGGCCCCAATGTGTTAAGCTTGAAGTAACAGTACTAAGGCTTGCTCACACACCTGCATGGCTTGCTTTCCTTTCTTTTCTATTTTTTTAAATTTTTATTTTATATTGGAATATAGTTGATTAACAATGTTATGTTAGTTTCAGGTGCATGGCAAAGTGATTCAGTTATACACATAAATGTATCTACTCTTTTTCAAGTTCTTTTCCCATTTAGGTTATTACAGAATATTGAGCAGAGTTCCCTGTGCTATACAGTAGGTCCTTGTTGGTTATCTCTTTTAAATATAGCAGTGTGTACATGTCAATCCCAAACTCCCAATCTATCCCTCCCCCACACCCTTCACCCCTGATAACCATAAGTTCATTCTCTAAGTCTGTGAGTCTTTTTCTCTTTTGCCTTCCTTTCCCAGCTGCACTTTACAATGCCCCTCTAGTGTCATCTGGGACCCCCTCTCCCAAAACCTAGCTGCACTTGAATCTTTGCCCCAAATATTACTCTGGGGAATCCAAACTAGGATTGGAATTTGTATACAAACTGAATGGCCAAAAATTTGACAAATAGAATCAAGCCAAAAAAAAGTAAAAATAAATAAAAGATATGATCAGACTAAGGAGAGTTGAGATATCAATAAATGAAAAGATTATTTTCTCTCCCTTAACTAAATCTCTCTCTGAAAAAAAAAAGAATTTAGGAAACATTGTTATATACTGATTTTCTGGGTTAGTACTTTGTGAAGGAAAGAGAAACATAATGGGCATGTTTAAAAGTAAGTTTTTTAAAACTGTAATGCTTTAAGCCATAACATATTGTTTGCTGTAATAATGGGAACCCACGTCACTAAGCGATGCATTGCCTGTTTCATGATAGTAGGTGCTTTCCTACTCCAGTAGTTCTTTTTGGAATTAGGTGGTCTTTTCCAAAGAATGCTTGTGTTATGTGTTGAAATAATGAAAAAGCTGCTGAAACACAATATGTGTTTTTTAATCTAGTAATAAAGAAAGTAATATGGCTGAATAATGCCTGGCTAGATTAGCTTTGACACTGTATTTGCTTTGTGTCCAACTTTATCTGGCAATGCATTATTCACTAGTACTATACACAGTTCTTTATTAAGTCTTAATCAAATGCATTTTATCATAAGTGTCAATTCAACGCTTTCCTGTTGTATTTATATATTCTTAAATACTGAATTCTTTGTAACAAATGATAAATGCTCAGGCTGGAAAAGCATATCATGTTTCTGGGGCTTGGGAATGAGGTCACTGTGTAGGCACAGGCTGGTTTTACATCTACATTAAAGTCATCTGCAAACAGATGATTATATTGCCCTTTCTTTTCTCCTCTTAATAAACCAAAATGTGACAATGTTTATTTAATTTTTTCTTCATCAATGTGAAGCAGTCATGCTTTGGTCATCCATTGAGGGCATTTTAATAGATTTGTAGGGCACATAAACAGACTAAAACTTTTGATATAGATTTTTATTTAATAGATTTTTGGACTAAATTTTCAAATGTGACTATGAGCTCAAATGAAGTAGGTTAAACATAAAGATTTATGTACAAACTGACAAGGGATTGAAAATAGCTACACACATTTTCAAGTATAATTCATTAATAATGAGCTGTGTATTTTGTAAATACGACTGGCTCTTAGAAAGCTTCTTAGGTTTCCTTGATTTTCTAGGAAAGAAAATGCATACAAAATATACTATTAAACTGTGTTAAGATCTTAGGCTTACTGTTCTGATAATATTGGACAAATTTAATTTTTTAAATATTGCCAAAATCCAACTTCACATTGCTTGATAGTCTGGTTCTTTTATCAAAACAGCACTTGTGGATTTATAGGACTTCTTGTATTTGGAGAGAAAAATACCAGTATTATAATCCTAAAATATCAGTTTGGAGAAATCTATTTATCCTACCAATATATATATCTTTAAAACTAAAGAAGTTCATAATTTGGGATTAAAAAAAATACCACATTAAAAGAGGTCCAAGGCTTTAAATGAACATTACATGAATTTGGACTGCTGTCTCTCCGAGTAAGTGAAAGGGGAGATGGGGGGAGATGCAGTGTTAATGACATTAGTCCCTACATGCTAACATGGCATTAGCCCCGAGTAAGTATCACTAGTTGCATAGTTTTATCTACAGAAGTAATACTTAGACAACTAAATATTATAATTAGTGCTTACATGTAAAATACTAAGAATAAATTAGAGGCTTCTTTAGCATAATTCACCCCACACTGGCATATAAATGACACTCGAATAATTATGTGTAAGAACAGAACCAAAACAAAAATTCCAAAAATCTCCCGAAATAACCCCCCCCCCAAAATTATTGATTTTGTTTATTTGTAATTTTATTTTAGAAAGCAATGGTTTGTGAACACCATTTGTGAAATGGTGTATCTGGAAACATTAAAATTTAGAAGGTTCAGGAATCCTAGAGTCTTCGATGCAGAGTGGATTCAGAGGCCCTGACTGTGTTTAACAATATCTCTGGGAAACTATTAACGATTGGTGGCTATGGGTTTTTTCATTCTCCTCTTAAGAAAACTTCCACATTTCAATTTGTGTTATCCTTCTTTCTCGCTTCTTTTCCTCAGTGAATAATTATTCTCACTTTGTTATTGCAGTGGGTTTTCTTGTTTGTTTGCTTTTTCCCTTTTATTGTTTTATTTTTTGGCCTGTCTTGTCCCAAACAACGTCTCAACTTGTAGCTAAGATTTAAATCAGTTAAGAGAAGATTACAGTAACTTTTTAGATTTGTCTTGATGAGTTAATAAATGTTTCAGCTTTTAAGGTCAGTACTTATTAAGTAGAAAAAGCTGCTTCAGTAATTTGGGGGAATGCAGGATTAAGTAAATGTAAACAGTTTTCTTTATTAGAGAAATTCTCAGAACATTTAATATTCTAATATGAGTTGTGAGCTTCTGCGAGGGGGATTTAGATAGAATGTTTTTCCACCTCATCTACCCACAGAAAGCCCTTGGTGTGGTGGTTGGAAGCAATAGCAAACATTTACAGTATTTAGTATGTGTCAGATGCTGTTCTAAGTGCTTTACCTTATGAGGAGAAAACAAATCTTCTTTCCAGATGCAGAAGATGCAGAAATTGAGGCACAGAGGCTCAGTGTCTTGCTCTCCTGTCAACAGCCAGCAAGGAACAGGGGTAGGGATCTGAACTAAGCGGCTTATCACTGCAGCACGCACTTATTTATTAGTGTCCATTAATGGGTTTGCCTACTGGCCAAGCTAATCTGTTGAGCGTTTAGTTAGTTGATATCATGTAGGTCAAATGAATTTACATTAATTCTTCATGCAGTCATAGCCATACCAAATAAATCATTTCCTCTGTACTTTAACCTTCAGCTGAAGTGTCAGTCAGATCCTGTGCTGTCCTTGAGCTCTCTTGTTTTTCTTCTTTGTCCAAATAACTTTAATGAACACAGAGCTGTATCAATTATAATAATAATACCTTGACATATTTATGACTTATACTGCATACCTTTTTAATACAGAAAAATTATTCTTAACATGATATTTTTCTTACCAAGTAATTAATCAGTGATATTGATGGGCCACTAATTATGAGCACATATTTCTAGTAAGAGTCTCAGGGTAAAAGAGTCAATCAAGTTAGAAAAATAATGCATTAAGAGGAGACAAAGGTTTTCCTTAAAATGATTTTTACACTTAAAAATGTCAGGCCAATTTTTAGTCTGTGTCAAATTTTTAGATTGAAGTTAAGTGTTAACCATTTAAAAAACAAATTTGAATCTCATATATGTATATATATATATATATTTGTATATATATATACACACATACATATTAACTTTAACCACATGACTATTTTATTTTGGAGGTAGTTTTGTTTTTGTTTTGTTTGTGTTCTTGATGTTGGCTAAATTTAAATTGTTTGGACAAAAAACCAAAAGATTGGATAAAGGCCATCTTTCTTAGGTTTTATTTTTGTTCTCTATGTTGCTTTTTTTAACACTCTTTTCTTTGTTTTTTAAAACAAAAAACAAAATTAAAAACACAAAAACGTTATTAAGATGCTATTTACAAGCATTAAGCATGTCCCTGTGTAAGGTTATTGATATTGGTATTTATGGGATTAATGTAGGGATGTTGTAGATCTGATGATAGATCTACAGCAGGAAGGATCATGGATGTGGAAAGGAGAGATCGTGGTGAAGGTCCAGTTCTTCTGCTGAGTTTGTGTGTGACCCTAAGCAAGTCACTAAGGTCTCTGGATCTCAGTTTATTCATCTGTAAAATGGGACCATGGGATTTGATCCCTGTTGTATCTTTTCCCACTATTCTCCTGTAAGTCAGTTTAGAAACTTCCTTGAATAGATCTTTGCTGTTTAACATGTGCTTATCATGCTTACAACGGAGATTTCCAGCTTCTTTGTAGAAGTTTATTTCATTCTCTGGACAACACCATGCTGTGTGTGGGTGTCTGCATCAGAAAGAGAAAGTGAGATTAAAATAGATTTAGAAAACAATCAGAATTGTGAGACTTCAGCAGAGAAATTTCTAATATCACAAAAATCCTCAGCCAATATATCGAGTCTGGGATTAACCAACAAATGAGTGTCTTTTCTACCAGGCAGACACATTTCTAAAGAATTAACTCTCTTTATGTGAGTATACAGTAATGGAACTATAAATCTAAATACAATTAAAGTTCTGAAAAAATGGAAAGACAATAAGTCACTCATAACAGTTTGCCAGCGGCAGCCGCTCTCAGATCGCTTTCCCCCCACGTGCTAGAGTCTGATTTGATTTCCAGCTTTCAACCCCTCCTCGAGGTGCAATCATCAGTTCTCTTGTGGTGTATTATAGGATCCTGGGGATATTAAGGAGTAGAGAACGTGGCTGTATTCCCTTTTCCAAATGGGTTTTGCTATGTACAGTTCATAAATGACCAGTAAGAATTTACTGTTCAGGTTTACTTTTCCCTTGGGATCCTGTAATTATTTTTAAATATTAGCCATAAATTCCTCACTATTTCCTTAAAGTATTCAGTTGCTTTTGTGAGACTCAATTTGTATGCCAAGAATCACTTTGATACTTGTCTTGGAGACTGTAGACCAAACATATATCAACATGGGAAAACAATATGAAACATTTGGCTTTGGGCATGGCCCAAAATGTGGTATCCTGAATTGTCATATTTTTTTCTGTATGTCATAAAGTATGAATAATAATAGGAAAAGATGAGTATCTTCCCACAAAATGTAATGGTTATATTAACATCTGTCAGCTATTTTGTGAGAATATTGCCAAAATATAACATTTATCTTGGCATTTAGTTCCATTTTGCTTTTTGTGAGTGTCTTCTGTTTTATTGCCATTAACATAGCATAACAGATGTCTTTCAGATGTGACAAATCAATTATTTCCAAAATGTCCCAGTAGTTATTAGGGCAGATTAATGCAAGGTGCTATAAGAGTAATGTCCAAATAAAATGTCATAATTGAACACTTCACCACAGGAGTAAGATTGAGTTGATCTTGGTACCTTTGTGAGAGAAAAGGGGGAAAAATCGACATATTCAACAAAAGTAAAATATACAGGGTTGTGTTTTGTTGAAAGATCAGGCAGGTGCTTTGGTGATATTGTTTTCAGTGCAATGATCAAGCTGCCATGATAAGTTAGAGCAAGACTGAAACTGTTTACACTTGACTTCTGTCTACAGATGTGTAGCTGGTTTCTAATGAGGATCAATGCAAGATAAGCTTGGGAAGGGACATTTCAATACCAAGAGGTCTCTGTGGGGGAATATCAATTATGAAAACTCGGGTGTTACCTTTTGGACTTTGGCATTTGGCAAGTTCATAGCAAATCATTATGAAACATTATTTATGTTCTAGAATTTTGAGTTCCAGGGCCTTAAAATACTTGAGAAAGTGTTGACAAATACATTTAAATACTGTCAAGTAATGGTACCAGTATGTCCCTGGGACCTAGGCATGGAGAGGAGTGGGTCTGGTTTCATGGGCATGAGACCTATACAGTCAGTGGGACCCCATGCTTAGAAGGAACCCACATTACATGCTTGCTTTGATGCTGTGGTCCCACCATTTTGAAATTTTTAATAATTTTTGAAAGGGGTCCTGCATTTTCATTTCATGATAGTTCCCACAAATCTGGGGGCTCCTCAGCGGAGTTGTAAAGGAAGGACAGGACTCCATGATGATTCCAAGTCTTCTCACCTGAATTTGGGAGGTGACTCTTTAACTGCTTTCCTCCTAACAGTGTTCCTTTATTTCTATCTCTCTCGCTCTACCGCCATCTTTATTCTGATTTGGAAGACAGATCCTCTGCAATGTTAAATCGTCTGTAAAGGCTCAAAGTGTCCTCCATGTTTGACTTCAGGTTGCTCTAGAAATGACTAGACTCTATGTTGTTGGACGTCTATGCCATGACTCACCTTCTTCCCTAGTTATTCACTCTTTCAGCTCTGACACTGTGCTGGGAACCAGGCTTCATGCTGTGGGCAGAGTGGTGAATAAAGAGACTTGGCTTCTGTTGTCCTAATCTTAACAGTTTAGAAGGGTAGACAGACAAGCCAAGAGATGGTGGTAGCAAAAGCCCACAGGAACACAGAGGAGGAACACCTAAGGAAGTGATGTCTAAACAGAGACCTAAGTGTGGATAGATATTTTTCATGTGGCGGGGGGGGGGGGGGGGGGAAGCAGAGAGTGTTCTAGAATGAAGGAACAGCATGAACCAAAGCCTGGAAGTGAAAGGCTGCCATCTTCAGGAGAATTTCTCCCGTGGAAAATTACACTGACTCTGTCCAAAGTAGGTATCAGACAGAGATTCTTTTCAGTTAGTGCTAGGTCTTTGGAAGGTAATGATTTTGACTGAGAGGCCACCACAGAAGGGCCTGCCCCTCTACTTTGACCAGATTTTTAATCACAGAGTCTATGTAACGTATGTCTGAACCAGACCAGGTTTTAATATGTGATTCCATGGACACCTTGAAGATTGCAGTTTAGTGCTTAGAAGCCATAAAAGTTGTTGACTAGAGGGAAAAGGTTATATAAATTGCTAATCAAAATTAAATACTGTTATGGACTAAATGTTTGTGTCCCTGCCCCCAAATTCATATATTGAAGCCCTAACCCCCAGTATGATGGTATCTGGAGGTTGGGCCTTTGGGAGGTAATTAGGTTTAGGTGAAGTGCAAGGTGGGGCCCCCATGATGGAATTAGTGTCCTTATGCGAAAAGGAAGAGAGAGAGTTATCTCTGTCCACGTGCACACATGAAGGAAATGCTGTGTGAGCACACAGCTGTAGGAAGGCAGATATGCACAAGCCTGGCAGAAGGCCCGTACCAAAAATCGTATCTGCCTGCACCTTGATCTTGGATTTCCCAGCCTTCAAAACTGTGAGAAATAAGTGTCTGTTATTTAAGTTCTCAGGCTGGTATATCAAGAAGAAGACGAATGCATATATCATTGTATAATAATGTCCTAAGAAGTCTCCAACATTCTGCTCAGGAAGACCCAGAACTTCACCTTGACCACATGGTGTACGAGAAACAGGAGGGAAATCCCTGTACAATGGAGCACATCACATAAGCCAAGTAGTACAGGTGGCCAACCCAGAATACCATGCAAACAGAAAGTGATCATTGTAGCTGCCACCCCTCATCCAGCAGATGGCTTCCCAAGAGTTTATCAGAAGGAGAAGAGAGAAGTAGGTAGTTGACTGTGTTTTTTTGTAGCTTTACTTTGTAGATGGGTGAGCATTACAAATATTACAACTGAAACCTTCCAGGGAGTTCATCTGCCTGAAACTTTCTGTAGATCAGAGCCCTGTGAAAGCAGATGCTAACTCATTAGCTGGGATGGTGTGAATTCTAGAATTATTTTTGACATATCTGTTCCCGCTTAAAATATAGAGAAGGAAACCACGGAATAGAAACCGATTTTCCCTTAGGCCTCTAACAATGCTATTTGGTTTTATATTTTGAGACGGGGAAAAAAAAAATGTGAAGAAAAAGAACCATAGAAAAAGATTCTCCACAGGCGAGCAGGGGAAAAAGTGACCTATTACCTTGCTTTGCCCATAAAACTTTTTTCTTTTCCCTTTTAAAATGTGAGAGTTTGATGTCTGTGATACCGCTATTACTTTTTCCTTTGTAAATGAACTGATGGAAAGAACATATCATCTCATAGTAATCTTTCACGTGTGCACACAGTAGTTGGTTGATAAAAAATGAATTCAAAAATATGCACAAAGAGATGGTGAAATGGATGTATCTAATCTTTTTGTGCTCTATTTTTATCACCTCATGTAGTCTGCACACATGCAGACTAAGATATTTTTGTTCTGATTGTGGAAGTAAGGCATTTCACATATTGAAATGATTCCATTGCCTCTCTGAACCTAGACAGTGACCTTACAAAGGTTAGCTTAATTCATTTGCAGAGCCTTCCATTTTTGATTTATTTGAATCCAGAGAAGTCAACATGTTATGGTAGAATGCAAAAATCCCTTTCCTCTCCATTTTTAATGTGATACAGTATGAAAAATATAGATTACATGATTATTACTTATTGGATAGGCCAGCACAGACAACTCAGGTGTTTGTTTTTAAAAAACAAATAAGTATTCTGGAGTAATTGATGACAACGAGACATTTAGCTATTTATGTACCCAGCACCAGTGAAGAACCCCCAACTCTCTGGATTTTTAAATGTAAGTCCATTTAGTCCCATTCATATTTAAGAGTATTTCAGAATATGAGTGGTAGACTCTGGCTTCTAGCTTTGATTGGCATAATTTGTAACCTTCAAAAATATAGATTTTATAAAAGATCTATTCAACACTATATTATTTAAGATATTGATTATTTAATGTGAGGTTTATCACTCTTGTTTTCCTGCTAAAATCACTTCATTTATTCATTTATTTTCTCATTTAATCAACTTGTATTTACTAACTGCTGAATCTGTTAGGATGTTTCCCTACGAATAATGAAGGGTCCCATCCAAAGTGGCTAAACAATAAAGGTCATAAACAAAAAGAAAAAGCCTGGATCATAAAGGAAAATGTATAAATTTAACTATAATTAGATTAAAAACTTCTGTGAATCAAAAAATACCATAAAAAAGTTAAGCCATGGGAGGACCTTCAAGATGGTGGAGGAGTAAGATGTGGAGATCACCTTCCTTCCCACAAATACATCAAAAATACATCTACAGGAATTTCCCTGGTGGCGCAGTGGTTAAAAATCTGCATGCCAATGCAGGGGACACGGATTCAGTCTCTTGCCCAGGAAGATCCCATATTCCACAGAGCAACTAAGCCGGTGTGCCACAACTGCTGAGCCTGTGTGCCACAACTACTAAAGCCCCTGTGCCTAGAGCCTGTGCTCCACAACAAGAGAAGTCACTGCAATGAGAAGCCCACGCACCACAATGAAGAGTGGCCCCTGCTTGCTGCAACTAGAGAAAGCCCACACGCAGCAACAAAGACCCAACGCAGCCAAAGATAAATAAATAAAATAAATAAATTAAAAAAAAAAAAACTACATGTGGAACAACCCCTACAGAACACCCACTGAACACTGGCAGAAGACCTCAGACTTCCCAAAAGGCAAGAAACTCCCCACGTACCTGGGTAGGGCAAAAGAAAAAAGAAAAAACAGACAAAAGAATAGGGATGGGACCTGCATCTCTGGGAGGCAGCTGTGAAGGAGGAAAAGTTTCCACACACTAAGAAGCCCCTTCACTGGCGGAGACGGGGGGTGGAAGCTTTGGAACCATGGAGGAGAGCACAGCAACAGGGGTGCAGAGGGCAAAGCGGAGAGATCCCACACAGAGGATCAGTGCTGACCAGCACTCACCAGCCTGAGAAGCTTGTCTGCTCACCTGCTGGGACAGGTGGGAGCTGGGAGCTGAGGCTTGGGCTTCAGAGGTCAGACCCCAGGGAGAGGACTGGGGATGGCTGCATGAACACAGCCTGCAGGGGGCTAGTGCACCACAGCTAGCCAGGAGGGAGTCCGAGAAAAACTCTGGGCCTGCCTAAGAGGCAAGAGACCATTGTTTCGGGGTGCATGAGGAGAGGAGATTCAGAGCTCCGCCTAAAGGAGCTTCAGAGACGGGCGAGCCGCGGCTATCAGCGCGGACACCAGAGACTGGCCTGAAGTGCTAATGCTGCTGCTACAGCCACCAAGAAGCCTGTGTGCAAGCACAGGTCACTCTCCACACCTCCCCTCCCGGGAACCTGTGCAGCCCGCCACTGCCAGGGTCCCGTGATCCAGGGACAACTTCCCTGGGAGAACACATGGCGCACCTCAGGCTGTTGCAATGTCACGCCAGCCTCTGCCATTTCAGGCTCACCCCGCATTCTGTACCCCTCCCTCCCCCCAGTCTGAGTGAGCCAGAGCCCCCTAATCAGCCGCTCTTTTAACCCCATCCTGTCTGGGTGAAGAACAGATGCCAGAGGGCAGCCTGCATGCAGAGGCATGGCCAAATGCAAAGCTGAACCCCAGGAGCTGTGAGAACAAAGAATAGAAAGGGAAATTTCTACATGGAGCCTCAGGAGCAGTGGATTGAATCTCCACAAGCAGCTTGATGTGCCTGCATCTGTGGAATACCTGAGCAGACAACAAATCATCCCAAAATTGAGGCAGTGGACTTTGGGAGCAACTGTAGACTTGGTGTTTGCTGTATGCGACTGACTAGTTTCTGATTTATATATTTATCTTAGTTTTTAGCCCTGGTTATCATTGGTGGATTTGTTTATTGGTTTGGTTGCTCTCTTCTTTTATTTTTAATTAATTTCTTATTTTTGATTTTAATAATACTTTTTTAATTTTAAATAACTTTATTTTATTTTTTCTTTCTTTCTTTTTTTTTCTCCCTTTTCTTCTGAGCTCTGTGGCTGACAGGGTCTTGGTGCTCTGTCTGGGTGTCAGGCCTGAGCCTCAGAGGTGGGAGAGGACATTGGACCACCAGAGACCTCCTTTCCCAACGTAATATCAATCGGCAAGATCTCCATCTCAATGCTAAGGCCCAGCTCCACTCAACGACCAGCAAGCCCCAGTGCTGGACACCCCATGCCAAACAACTAGCAAGATAGGAACATAACCCCACCCATTAGCAGAGAGGCTGCCTAAAATCATAAGTTCACAGACACCCCAAAACACACCACCAGACATGGTCCTGCCCACCAGAAAGGTAAGATCCAGCCTCATCCACCAGAACACAGGCACCATTCCCCTCCACCAGGAAGCCTACAAAACCCACTGAACCAACCTAACCCACTGGAGGTAGACACTAAAAACAACAGGAGCTAGAAACCTGCAGCCTGCAAAAAGGAGACCCCAAACACAGTAAGTTAAGCAAAATGAGAAGACAAAGAAATATGTAGCAGATGAAGGAGCAAGGTAAAAACCCACCAGACTGAACAAATGAAGAGGAAATAAGCAGTCTACCTGAAAAAGAATTCAGAGTAATGACAGTAAAAATGATCCAAAATCTTGGAAATAGAATGGAGAAAATACAAGAAATGTTTAACAATGACCTAGAAGAACTAAAGAGCAAACAAACAATGATGAACAACACAATAAATGAAATTAAAAATTCTCTAGAAGGGAACAACAGCAGAATAACAGAGGCAGAAGAACGGATAAGTGACCTGGAAGATAAAATAGTGGAAATAACTACCACAGAGCAGAATAAAGAAAAAAGAATGAAAAATACTGAGGACAGCCTCATAGACCTCTGGGACAACATTAAAAGCACCAACATTCAAATTATAGGGGTCCCAGGAGAGGAAGGGAAAAAGAAAGGGACTGAGAAAATATTTGAAGAGATTATAGTTGAAAACTTCCCTAATATGGGAAAGGAAATAGTCAATCAAGTCCAGGAAGCGCAGACAGCCCCATATAGGATATATCAAGAGGAAACACATGAAACACATATTAATCAAACTATCAAAAATTAAATACCAAGAAAAAATATTAAAAGCATCAAGGGAAAAGCAACAAATAACATACAAGGGAATCCCCATAAGGTTAACAGCTGATCTTTCAGCGCAAACTCTGCAATCCAGAAGGGATTGACAAGACATATTTAAAATGATGAAAGGGAAAAACCTACAACCAAGATTACTGTACCAGCAAGGATCTCATTCAGATTCGACAGAGAAATTAAAACCTTTACAGACAAGCAAAAGCTAAGAGAATTCAGCACCAGCAAACCAGCTTTACAACAAATGCTAAAGGAACTTCTCTAGGCAGGAAACACAAGAGAAGGAAAAGACCTACAAAAACAAACCCAAAACAATTAAGAAAATGGTATAGTAACATACATATTGATAATTACCTTAAATGTAAATAGATTAAATGCTCCCACCAAAAGACATAGACTGGCTGAAGGGATACAAAAACAAGACCCATGTATATGCTGTCTACAAGAGACCCACTTCAGACCAAGGGACACATACAGACTGAAAGTGAGGGGATGGACAAAGATATTCCATGCAAATAGAAATCAAAAGAAAGCTGGAGTAGCAATTCTCATATCAGACAAAATAGACTTTAAAATAAAGACTATTACAAGAGACACAGAAGGACACTACATAATGATCAAGGGATCAATCCAAGAAGATATAACAGTTGTAAATATTTATGCACTCAACATAGGAGCACCTCAATTCATAAGGCAAATGCTAAGAGCCATAAAAGGAGAAATTGACAGTAACACAGTTGCAGTAGGGGACTTAAACAACCCCACTTTCACCAATGGAGAGATCAACCAAAATGAAAATAAATAAGGAAATACAAGCTTTAAATGACACATTAAATAAGATGGACTTAATTGATATTTATAGGACATTCCATCCAAAACCAACAGAATACACTTTCTTCTCAACTGCTCATGGAACATTCTCCAGGATAGATCATATCTTGGGTCACAAATCAAGCCTTGGTAAATTTAAGAACATTGAAATTGTATCAAGTATCTTTTCCTACCACGATGCTATGAGACTAGATATCATTTACAGGAAAAAAACTGTAATAAATACAAACACATGGAGGCTGAAAAATACAGTACTAAATAACCAAGAGATCACTGAAGAAATCTAAGAGGAAATCAGAAAATACCCAGAATCAAATGACAATGAAAACAAGACAACCCAAAACCTATGAGATGCAGCAAAACAGTTCTAAGAGGGAAGTTTATAGCAATACAGTCCTACCTCAAGAAACAAGAAACATCTCAAATAAACAACCTAACCTTACACCTAAAGCAATTAGAGGAAGTAGAACAAAAAACCCCCAAATTTATCAGAAGGAAAGAAATCCTAACTATCAGATCAGAAATAAATGAAAAAGAAATTAAGGAAATGATAGCAAAGATCAATAAAACTAAGAAGCTGGTTCTTTGAGAAGATAAACAAAATTGATAAACCATTAACCAGACTCATCAAGAAAAAAAGGGAGAAGACTCAAATCAACAGAATTAGAAATGAAAAAGGAGAAGTAACAAGTGACACTGCAGAAATACAAAGGATCATGAGAGATTACTACAAGCAACTATATGCCAATAAAATGGACAACCTGGAAGAAATGGACAAATTCTTAGAAAAGCACCACCTTCCGAGACTGAACCAGGAAGAAATAGAAAATATAAACAGACCAATCACAAGCACTGAAATTCAAATTGTGATTTAAAATCTTCTAACAAAAGCCCAGGACCACATGGCTTCACAGGTGAATTCTATCAAACATTTAGAGAAGAGCTAACACCTATCCTTCTCAAACTCTTCAAAAATATAGCAGAGGGAGGAACACTCCCAAACTCATTCTATGAGGCACTATCACACTACTAACAAAACCAGACAAAGATGCCACAAAACAAGAAAACTACAGGACAATATCACTGATGAACATAGATGTGAATATCCTCAACAAAATACTCCAAACAGATTCCAGCAGCACATTAAGAAGATCATACACCATGATCAAGTGGGGTTTATCCCAGGAATGCAAGGATTTTTTAATATATGCAAATCAATCAGTGTGATACACCATATTAACAAATTAAAGGATAATAACCATATGATCATCTCAATAGATGCAGAAAAAGCTTTTGACAAAATTCAGCACCCATTTATGATAAAAACTCTCCAGAAAGTAGGCATAGAGGGAACTTACCTCAACATAATAAAGGCCATATATGGCAAACCCACAGCCAACATTGTTCTCAATGGTGAAAAACTGAAATCGTTTTCACTAAGATCAGGAACAAGACAACATTGCCCACTCTCACCACTATTATTCAACATAGTTTTGGAAGTTTTAGCCGCAGCAATCAGAGATGAAAAAGAAATAAAAGGAATCCAAATCAGAAAAGAAGTAAAACTGTCACTGTTTTCAGGTGACATGATACTATACATAGAGAATCCTAAAGATGCTACCAGAAAACTAGTAGAGCTAATCAATGAATCTGGTAAAGTAGCAGGATACAAAATTAATGCACAGAAATCTCTTGCATTCCTATACACTAATGATCAAAAATCTGAAAGAGAAATTAAGGAAACACTCCCATTTACTATTGCAACAAAAAGAATAAAACACCTAGGAATAAACTTACCTCAGGAGACAAAAGACCTTTATGCAGAAAACTATAAGACACTGATGAAAAAAATTAAAGATGATACAAACAGATGGAGAGATATACCACATTCTTGGATTAGGAGAATCAACATTGTGAAACGACTATACTACCCAAAGCAATGTACAGATTCAGTGCAATCCCTATCAACCTACCAATGGCATTTTTCACAGAAGTAGAAGAAAAATTTCACAATTTGTATGGAAACACAAAAGACCCCAAATAGCCAAAGCAATCTTGAGAAAGAAAACGGAGCTAGAGGATTCAGGCTCCTTGATTTCAGACTATACTGCAAAGCTACAGTAATCAAGACAGTATGGTACTGGCACAAAAACAGAAATATAGTTCAATGGAACAGGATAAAAAGCCCAGAGATAAACCCATGCACATATGGTCACATTATCTTTGATAAAGGAGGCAAGAATACACAATGGACGGGGCTTCCCTGGTGGCGCAGTGGTTGAGAGTCTGCCTGCCAATGCAGGGGACACGGGTTCGAGCCCTGGTCTGGGAAGATCCCACGTGCCGCGGAGCGACTAGGCCCGTGAGCCACAACTACTGAGCCTGTGCGTCTGGAGCCTGTGCTCCGCAACAAGAGAGGCCGCGATAATGAGAGGCCCGCGCACTGCGATGAAGAGTGGCCCCCGCTTGCCGCAACTAGAGAAAGCCCTCGCACAGAAACGAAGACCCAACACAGCCATAAATAAATAAATAAATAAATAAATAAATAAATAAAGTCAGCTACTTAGAATCTTTAAAAAAAAAAAAAAAAAAAGACTACACAATGGAGAAAAGACAGCCTCCTCAAAAACTGGTTCTGGGAAAACAGGACAGCTACATGTAAAAGAATGAAATTAGAACACTCCCTAACACCATACACAAAAATAAACTCAAAATGTATTAAAGACCTAAACGTTAAGTCCAGACACTATAAAACTCTTAGAGGAAAACATAGGCAGAACACTCTATGACATAAATCACAGCAAGATCCTTTTTGACCCACCTCCTAGAGAAATGGAAATAAAAACAAAAATAAACAAATGGGACCTAATGAAACTTCAAAGCTTTTGCACAGCAAAGGAAACCATAAACAAGACGAAAAGACAGACCTCAGAATGGGAGAAAATATTTGCAAATGAAGCAAGTGACAAAGGATTAATCTCCAAAATTTGCAAGCAGCTTATGCAGCTCAATATCAAAAAAACAGACAACCCAATCCAAAAATGGGCAGAAGACCTAAATAGACATTTCTCCAAAGAAGATATACAGATTGCCAACAAACACATGAAAGAATGCTCAACATCACTAATCATTAGAGAAATGCAAATGAAAAGTACAATGAGGTATCACCTCACACCAGTCAGAATGGCCATCATCAAAGAATTTACAAACAATAAATGCTGGAGAGGGTGTGGAGAAAGGGGACCCCTCTTGCACTGTTGGTGGGAATGTAAATTGATACAGCCACTATGGAGAACAGTATGGAGGTTCCTTAAAAAACTAAAAATAGAACTACCATATGACCCAGCAATCCCACTACTGGGCATATACCCTGAGAAAACCATAATTCAAAAAGAGTCATGTACCACAATGTTCATTGTAGCTCTATTTACAATAGCCAGGACATGGAAGCAACCTAAGTGTCCATCGACAGATGAATGGATAAAGAAGATGTGGCGCATATATACAATGGAATATTACTCAGGCATAAAAAGAAATGAAATTGAGTTATTGGTAGTGAGGTGGATGGACCTAGAGTCTGTCGTACAGAGTGAAGTAAGTCAGAAAGAGAAAAACAAATACTGTATGCTAACAAATATGTATGGAATCTAAAAAAAAAGAAAAGGTTCTGAAGAACCTAGGAGCAGGACAGGAATAAAGATGCAGATGTAGAGAATGAACTTGTGGACATGGCGAGGGGGAAGGGTAAGCTGGGATGAAGTGAGAGAGTGGCATTGGCATATGTACACTACCAAATGTAAAATAGATAACTAGTGGGAAGCAGCCACATAGCACAGGGAGATCAGCTCAGTGCTTGTGACCACCTAGAGGTGTGGGATAGGGAGGGTGGGAGGGAGACGCAAGAGGGAGGGGATATGGATATATATGTATACGTATAGCTGATTCACTTTGTTATACGGTAGAAACTAAGAACAATGTAAAGCAATTATACTCCAATAAAGATGTTAAAAAAATAAAAAAGTAATGGGAAAGGTGAAGACATAAAAAAAAAAAAGAAAGTTAAGCCATGGATATGTAGAAGATATTTGCTATTCATGAGCAGGCATTAATAATGTTCTGAATATACAAAGAACAAATTGAAAAAATCAATTAAAAAGACAAACAACAGAAAAATAGAGGAGGAATACAAATAGGCAAATAATATAAGAAAAATCCTAACAGCCCACAAATACAGGAAGAAATGTTCAAACTTGTTAGTAAGCAGAAAGGGTAGATTAAAAGCAAAATGAGATATCATTTCACATAAAACCTGACTGTACAAAATATTGGCAAGGATGTGAACAAAGAGGGATTCTCATACCCTTGGAGGGGGTTTAATTAGCACAAACTTTTAAGAGAAATAATTTGATAACATGTAGTAAATTTGATGATATACTAATTCTTTAAGTGAACAATTACATTCCTGGATATATATGCTGATCTTACAACTTTAGGGCCTGATATATTAATCAGTTGTGAAATCAATAGACTCGAAATGGATAGAAAGGATCAGAGTACAGCACATGTATTAAGAAGAAGCTATAAAAAGTTTAAAATACACAAAAGAACATTATATTTTATTTAAGTATAGACACATATGTACTAAAATAAATATTCATGCATGAGAATAATAAACACAAAATGTAGGGTAGAGTGAAAGACAGAAAAGGGATTGAGAAGGACTACACAGACCTCCTTTAATATTTCGTTTCAGGAAAAAAAAAAATGGTTTTCTCATGTAACAAGAAGTCTAGAGGCTCAACAACCTCATGAAAGACCCTAGTTTGTTCCTTCTCTTCATTCTGCTGGTCTCAGCATGTTTTCTTTATGGTCACATGTTGGCTACTGATAATCCAGGTATCACGTGTATACTTGCCAAGTCCAGGGGTAGAAGAAGAAGGACCATTTCTTCCATGTGTGGGTCTTTTTAAAAAAGTGAGCTCTGTCTTAGAAGCACCCCACCCCCAACCCCCAGCAGATTGACCAGACTTAGGAAACACGCCTGTCCTTACACCAGACACTAACAAGCTCAGTGAGACCAATATGACTGGTTATTTCCACTCAGGATTATCCAGGTGGAAGGAGGGGAGGCCACTGAACAAAATTAAGTTCTACCAGTAAGAAGGAGAAGATACTGTTGGACTAGTAGTGTTGACTACAAATATATATGTCCTAGGGACACAGAGATGAATATGACAGGTTCCTCAGGGAGTTCTAGTGGAGTTGAAATTCTAGTGGAGAAGACTGATAATAAAGTGCAAATTAATAAGATAATTTCAGGTAGAGGTAACTCCATGGAGAAGAGAAAACATTGGGGTTTGTGGGAAAACAATTAGAGGGTGACCTGGAAGACCTCTCTGATGAGGTGACATTTGAGCCAAGACCTGAATTACATGAAGAAACCACCCATGAGCAGATCTGAAGAAAGAGAAGGCAGGGAGAGAGAACAGATGTGCTGGTGCAGGAGTGAACTTGCTGTGTTAGAGGAAAAGAGAGAGTCTGCTGTACCCGGAGGAAGAGAGAGAGAGGGGGCAGGCAGGAGGTGAAGTGAAGGCCATGCAGGAGCCAGACCAGGTAAGTAGTCTTTGAGGCCAGGCAAGGACTTTGCATAGTTTGTAAAGGGTAATGTGAAGCCACAGGAAGTTTATCATCAGGATTGTGATGTGATCTGATTCGTGGTTTTAAAAGATGGCTGTTACAAAAGCCCAGGCAGGTGGTGACGATGAGTTGGACCAGGGTTGGGGCATTGGAGATGGGGAGAAATGGGCCTGCCCACGTGAAGACAATGAAGGAGAAGCAAAACGGTAAAGAAGGCAATACGGAGGAGCCAAGCTGAGCCCAGGGAAGGGCTATAACTAGGCATTGCTTTGATAAGATGGCTCTTGGGACCAGAGCTGAAACCTAGAAAGAGACACTATCAATCTATGAGGAGAGCCTTCTAAAAAGACACAGTGCGATGCTAGGACGACTTCTTTGCGTTTCTGGAGTTTAGCAAGGCTGTGTCAGCACGTCGATGCCTTGGCAGACGTCCACAGACAGCAGAGTGGTCTCTGTTCAGTGTTCAGAATCCAACATTCCAGGTCATGCTTCCAGCTGTGAGGTGGGAAGTGCTTTAATGTATACTTGGTCAGCATGGTCTTCCAGAAACTCAGAAACAAATTAGGGACAGAGCCATTGAAGACTACAAAGAGATGGAAAGGAGTTTGAAACAAAGATCCTAGAAAACTACTGTATTTGAATAAGCAAGTGTTTGAGGATTCAGGAGGTAATTTGGATGGCTTGAGCTCATTCCTGCTTCTCCTGGTTCACTAGAATAGTTTAGGCATCTTCTGGACCTCCCTGGTCACATGCCCATGTTGCCTCCTGGGGGCGCTTTTCTAACTTGCACGGCGGGGCGTTTTATTTTCCTGCTAATATGCTCTAATCGCCTCTAATAGCAGCCTCCATCTTAAATATGGGATTTAGACTATTAACTTTATATGGTATATTTAAAAAGTAATTCCAACAAATAGATATTAACCATTAAAATAACTTCTTCCTTAGTAAACAGATCCATTTGAAACTGCATTTTAATTTCTATGTCTAAAAATGAAAGTGCACAGTTTTGTTTTATTTTTAAAAAACCCCCCAAGAGAGGCATGTGTACTATCCTTTTCCTTCTTTATCCATAAATTTTTACCAATATTATATCTATTGATCTGAATGCAGAGTACTGGTAAAAGTAAGATGAATTGTCAAAGTAAACTGGAGAAGGCATGCAACATATATGTATTTTATATGTAAATTTTTTTGTAGTAAGTGATGGGAACACAACTAAAACTAGAAAGGAGCTTTACTTGTACATAACTGGAAGATCTGGGTGCAGCTGGATACAGAGATTCAATTGATATATCCAGGGCATGGTTTTTCTCTCCAACAGAGCTTCCCTTCCTCTTCTTGGCTCCTTTTGTAAATGGTTATCCCTGCATGATGGCAAGATGGCGATAGCAACACTAGCTTTATGGTCTCTCAGGTGTTCAACAGTTGGGGAAAAATCTCATGGCCTATCCTTGCCGCTGGTTGTATCCATTCCTGGAACAACCTCTGCATCAAGGGGAGTAAAGTGCCCTGATTTGGTCACATTCCCTCCACCTCTTGAAGAATGGTATGAATCCACTCTATCCAAATATATGGTCTAAGAGGAGGGCAAAGCTGGTTTCCCAGTAGGAAATTGGTGTGCTGATACCAAAACAAATGGGGAATGCATGTTGGGGAACCACGGAACATATTTGCTCATTGCCCTGTTTCAGGCCCTAACAGTGAGAGGCAGGGATGCTGCCGTGTTGGATCTCTAATAATTTGTCAAGAAAAGCTACCCAGCACTGCACCTTATTTTTCTCTAAGATAACAAATTATTCAGCGAGATACTCAGTTGTTTGCTTCTGAACTTCTAGCACTAAAGGAAGTCCCAGATTCAAAGAAGGAAGAGAGGGTTTCCCTATGCTGTGCCAGGTGCTTGATATATACCATCTCATCAACTACTTATGAATATTTAATTATTAGTCCTATTTTTCAAATGAGGAAGAAGCCTCGGGTTAAGGAACTTATTTAAGTTCATATAACAAAAGTGCTGCAGCTCATGTTTGAGCCAGAATCTTTCTGAGTGTAAAGCAGCATGCCTCTGCCCTAGCCAAATATAACTCATCCATTAACTTGTTCACTGGGTGAAGCAATTGGCTTTATTTCTTTCCCTTTGAACATTTTAATTTTGTGGCATTTACTTTAAGATGTAGACTTTGTATATGTTATAACGTAGTAAATCTTAACACTTTTTAAGATCCTCAGCAAGAAAATTGTCAGTTTTTCTGTAAGCTTTCATTCCCTAAATATGTAGTGAATGCCTATTACAGGTAAGGGCACAAGACCAATGTGATAGGAGCTGGCTACACCATTCTGAGATGGTTTTATAATAGAAAGAGTCCTCCGCTTTCCTGGCTCATCAGTCAATCCAACCTTGAATCCTCAGAAGAAACGATGAGTGGTGGAATTCAGCAAGGCTGAAAACCTCCCCCTTGAGATCTCCTTCTCAAGATCCAGTTCTAGCCTGTAACATCCTGGTAGCTGCAGCCATCACACCAGATTGTGGTTCTTGAGCTTACGTTGTTGATATGTCTTCCAGGTTGTGCCATCCTCGTGCGGAGCCATCTTGGTTCACGCCCATTTGCATCTCCAGCATGCACCGTGCTCCAGATGCATATTAGGTGCTCAGTGACTATTTCTTGAATTAAGTGTTCTATTAGTGATTGGCCATAAATAGATGTATTTTTTTAGGTTTGTCTTTATCTTTTAAATTAATTAATTAATTATTTATTGAAGTATAGTTGATTTACAATGTTGTG
This sequence comes from Balaenoptera musculus, assembly GCF_009873245.2. NCBI lineage: Eukaryota > Metazoa > Chordata > Mammalia > Artiodactyla > Balaenopteridae > Balaenoptera > Balaenoptera musculus. The sequence continues at coordinate 41,570,620 of NC_045799.1, forward strand.
TTAGTTTCAGGTATACAGCAAAGTGATTCAGTTATACATATACATATATATATATATATATATATATGTATGTATATATATATATATATATATATATAATTTTTCAGGTTCTTTTCAATTTTAGGTTATTCCAAGATATTTTAGTATATTTCCCTGTGCTGCACAGTAAGTCCTTGTTGGTTATCTATTTTATATACAATAGTGTATATATGTTAATCCCAAACTCCTAATTTATCCCTCCCCCCCATCACCTTTCCCCTTTGGCAACCATAAGTTTGTTTTCTAGTCTGTGAGTCTCTTTCTGTTTTGTAGATAAGTTCATTTGTATCACTTGTTTTAGATTCCACGTATAAGCAATATCATAATGATATTTGTCTTTCTCTGTCTGGCTTACTTCACTTGGTATGATAATCTCTAGGTCCATCCATAGTGCTCCAAATGGCGTTATTTCATTCTTTGCTATAGCTGAGTAATATTCCATTGTATAAATATACCACATCTTCTTTATCCACTTTTCTGTCAATGGACATTTAGGTTGCTTCCATGTCTTGGCTATTGTAAATAACACTGCAGTGAACAGTGGGGTGCATGTATTTTTTCGAATGATGGTTTTCTCCAGATATATGCCCAGGAGTGGGATTGCTGGATCATATGGTAGCTCTATTTTTAGTTTTTTTTTAAGGAATCTTCATGCTGTTCTCCATAGTGGCTGTACCAATTTACATTCCCACCAACAGTGTAGAAGGGTTCCCTTTTCTCCACACCCTCTCCAGCATTTATTGTCTGTAGACTTTTTGACAATGGCTAGTCTGACTGTTGTGTGGTGATACCTCATTGTACTTTTGATTTGCATTTCTCTAATAATTAGCAATGTTGAGCATCTTTTCATGTGCCTTTTTTTAGCCATAGATATTTAGTATAACAATACCACTAAACATTTAACCACTGAAATAATTTATATGAAATACATTTTTTTTAGAAAATATATTTACATTAAGTATCATATGATAGCTAAATATACATATTATGTACCACCTAATGCATGACTTATACATATGGAATATATGATTTCACACACTCATGCATTCTTTTAGGTACATGTATACATGTAGATTGTTCAGACTCATAACATTTAAGATTTTTCAGTTTTTGTTTTTAAACAAGTGTTATAGCCTAGACCTTTCCTGGGATTTGAATTCTCACATCAGCATTTTATGAAACCATAAACTATGAACAGTTTACCTTCTGACCTCTACCCTTTCTGACCTCCTCCCTGCTTTATGACATTAAAAACAAACACTTGTATGAAATGAATTATATTTCTGGGTCTATTTTTAGCAAGCCACAAAAAGATGTAATTCTGTTTTTCAAAAAGTAATTTAGTTCTAGAAAGTTGATCTGACATGTAGCCAATTGATAGTTGAAAAAAAAGACAACCACCATTTTTTGTCAAGATTTTTAATTTAGCTAAAAGTGAGTTTGCAAAAGAATATTGAAAAAACCTCAAGAGTTGTAAATCTTTAATTTCCATTGTCAAAACCTTGCAGTAATGCACAATTCTTTATGATTCATGATTTCCTAAACATGTAACATCCCCTTCTTGATTATCATTCCCTTCATTTTTTTTTTTTAGTATTCTAAGATTTCTCTCTATCTATACTTCTTTTTTTTTGTCATTGTTGTTTTTGTTTATTTACTTTTTAAAACATTTTTATTGGAGTATAATTGGTTTACATTGTTGTGTTAGTTGCTGCTGTATAAAAAACTGAATCAGCTATACATATACATACATATCCCCTCCCTCTTGTGTCTCCCTCCCACCCTCCCTATCCCACACCTCCAGGTGGTCACAAAGCACAGAGCTGATCTCCCTGTGCTATGCAGCTTCTCCCCACTAGCTATCTATTTTACATTTCGTAGTGTATATATGTCAATGCCACTCTCTCATTTCATCCCAGCTTACCCTTCTCCCTCCCCATGTCCTCAAGTCCATTCTCTGTCTGTGTCTTTATTCCTGCCCTGCCCCTAGGTTCTTCAGAACCATTTTTTTTTTTAGATTCCATATATATGTGTTAGCATACGGTATTTGTTTTTCTCTTTCTGACTTACTTCACTCTGTATGACAGACTCTAGGTCCATCCTTCTCACTACAAATAACTCAATTTTGTTTCTTTTTATGGCTGAGTAATACTCCATTGTATATATGTGCCACCTCTTCTTTATCCATTCATCTGTTGATGGACACTTAGGTTGCTTCCATGTCCTGGCTATTGTAAATGGTGCTGCAATGAACATTGGGGTGCATGTGTCTTTTGGAATTATGGTTTTCTCAGGGTATATGCCCAGTAGTGGGATTGCTGGGTCATATGGTAGTTCTATTTTTAGTTTTTTAAGGAACCTCCATACTGTTCTCCATAGTGGCTGTAACAATTTACATTCCCACCAACAGTGCAAGAGGGTTCCCTTTTCTCCACACCCTCTCCAGCATTTACTGTTTGTAGATTTTTTGATGATGGCCATTCTGACTGGTGTGAGGTGATACCTCATTGTGTTTTGATTTGCATTTCTCTAATGATTAGTGATGTTGAGCATCCATTCATGTGTTTGTTGGCAATCTGTATATCTTCTTTGGAGAAATGTCTATTTAGGTCTTCTGCCCATTTTTGGATTGGGTTGTTTGTTTTTTTGATATTGAGATGGATGAGCTGCTTGCATATTTTGGAGATTAACCCTTTGTCAGTTGCTTCATTTGCAAATATTTTCTCCCATTCTGAGGGTTGTCTTTTCATCTTGTTTATGGTTTTCTTTGCTGTGTAAAAGCTTTTAAGTTTCAATAGGTCCTGTTTGTATATTTTTGTTTTTATTTCCATTTCTCTAGGAGGTGAGTCAAAAGGGATCTTGCTGTGATGTATGTCAGAGTGTTCTGCCTATGTTTTCCTCTAAGAGTTTTACAGTATCCAGTCTTACTTACATTTAGGTCTCTAATCCATTTTGAATATATTTTTGTGTATGGTATTAGGGAGTGTTCTTATTTCATTCTTTTACCTATAGCTGTCCAGTTTTCCCAGCACCACTTATTGAAGAGGCTATCTTTTCTCCATTGTGTATTCTTGCTTCCTTTATCAAAGATTAGGTGGCCATATGTGTGTGGGTTTCTCTCTGGGCTTTCTATTCTGTTCCATTGGTCTATATTTCTGTATTTGTGCCAGTACCATGCTGTCTTGATTACTGTAGCTTTGTAGTATAGTCTGAAGTCCAGGAGCCTGATTCCTCCAGCTCCGTTTTTCTTTCTCAAGATTGCTTCAGCTATTTGGGGTCTTTTGTGTTTCCAAACAAATTGTGAAATTTTTGTTCTAGTTCTGTGAAAAATGCCATTGGTAGTTAAATAGGGATTGCATTGAATCTGTAGATTGCTTTGGGTAGTATAGTCATTTTCACAATGTTGATTCTCCCAATCCAAGAATGTGGTATATCTCTCCATCTGTTTGTATCATCTTTAATTTCTTTCATCAGTGTCTTCTAGTTTTCTGCATACAGGTCTTTTCTCTCCGTAGGTAGGTTTATTTGTAGGTATTTTATTCTTTTTCTTGCAATGGTAAATGGGAGTGTTTCCTTAATTTCTCTTTCAGATTTTCATCATTAGTGTATAGGAATGCAAGAGATTTCTGTGCATTAATTTTGTATCCTGCAACTTTACCAGATTCATTGATTAGCTCTAGTAGTTTTCTGGTAGCATCTTTAGGATTCTCTATGTATAGTATCATGTCATCTGCAAAGAGTGACAGTTTTGCTTTGTCTTTTCCGATTTGGATTCCTTTTATTTCTCTTTCGTCTCTGATTGCTGTGGCTAAAACTTCCAAAACTATGTTGAATAATAGTGGTGAGAGTGGGCAATCTTGTCTTGTTCCTGATCATAGTGGAAATGGTTTCAGCTTTTCACCATTGAGAACGATGTTGGCTGTGGGTTTGTCATATATGGCCTTTATTATGTTGAAGTAAGTTCCCTCTTTGCCTACTTTTGGAGCGTATTTATCATGAATGGGTGTTGAATTTTGTCAAAAGCTTTTTCTGCATCTCTTGACTTATCATATGGCTTTTATCCTTCAATTTGTTAATATGGTGTATCACGTTGGTTGATTTGTGTATATTGAAGAATCCCTCATTCCTGGGATAAAACCCCACTTGATCATGCTGTATGATCCTTTTAATGTGCTGCTGGATTCTGTTTGCTAGTCTTCTGTTGAGGATTTTTGCATCTGTGTTTATCAATGATATTGACCTGTAGTTTTCTTTTTTGTGACATCTTTGTCTGGGTTTGGTATCATTGTGATGGTCGCCTCCTAGAATGAGTTTGGGAGTGTTCCTCCCTCTGCTATATTTTGGAAGAGTTTGAGAAGGATAGGTGTGAGCTCTTCTCTAAGTGTTTGATAGAATTCGCCTGTGAAGCCATCTGGTCCTGGGGTTTTGTTTGTTGGAAGATTTTTAATCACAGTTTCAATTTCAATGCTTGTGATTGGTTTGTTTATATTTTCTATTTCTTCCTGGTTCAGAAGGTTGTGCTTTTCTAAGAATTTGTCCATTTCTTCCAGGTTGTCCATTTTATTGGCATATAGTTGCTTGTTGTAATCTCTCATGATCCTGTGTATTTCTGCAGAGTCAGTTGTTACTTCTTTTTCATTTCTAATTCTGTTGATTTGAGTCTTCTCCTTTTTTTTCTTGATGCGTCTAGCTAATGGTTTATCAATTTTGTTTATCTGATCAGAGAACCAGCTTTTAGTTTTATTGATCTTTGCTATTGTTTCCTTCATTCCTTTTTCATTTATTTCTGATCTGATGTTTATGATTTCATTCCTTCTGATAACTTTGTTCTTGTTTTTTTTTTTTTTGTTCTTCTTCCTCTAATTGCTTTAGGTATAAGGTTAAGTTGTTTATTTGAGATTTTTCTTGTTTCTTGAGGTAGTAGTGCATTGCTATAAACTTCCCTCTTAAACTGCTTTTGCTGCATCCCATAGGTTTTGGGCCATTGTGTTTTCATTGTCATTTGTTTCTAGGTGTCTTTTGATTTCCTCTTTGATTTCTTCAGTGATCTCTTGGTTATTTAGTAGCATATTTTTTAACCTCCATATATTTGTATTTTTTACAGTTTTTTTCCTGTAATTGATATCTAGTCTCATAGCATCTTGGTCGGAAAAGATACTAGATATGATTTCAATTTTCTTAAATTTACCAAGGCTTGATTTGTCACCCAAGATATGATCTATCCTGGAGAATGTTCCATGAGCACTTGAGAAGGAAGTGTATTCTGTTGGTTTTGGATGGAATGTACTATAAATATCAGTTAAGTCCATCTTGTTTAATGTGTCATTTAAAGCTTGTGTTTCCTTATTTATTTTCATTTTGATTGATCTGTCCATTGGTGAAAGTGTGGTGTTAAAGTCCCCTACTATGATTGTGTTACTGTTGATTTCCCCTTTTATGGCAGTTAGCATTTGCCTTATGAATTGAGGTGCTCCTATGTTGAGTGCATAAATATTTACAATTGTTTTATCTTCTTGGATTGATCCCCTGATCGTTATGTAGTGTCTTTCTTTGTCTCTTGTAATAGTCTTTATTTTAAAGTCTATTTTGTCTGATATGAGAATTGCTACTCCAGCTTTCTTTTGATTTCCATTTGCATGGAATATCTTTGTCCATCCCCTCACTTTCAGTCTGTATGTGTCCCTCGGTCTGAAGTGGGTCTCTTGTAGACAGCATATACATGGGTCTTGTTTTTGTATCCCTTCAGCCAGTCTATGTCTTTTGGTGGGAGCATTTAATCCATTTACATTTAAGGTAGTTATTGATATGTGTGTTCTTATTAACATTTTCTTAATTGTTTTGGATTTGTTTGTAGGTCTTTTCCTTCTCTTGTGTTTCCTGCCTAGAGAAGTTCCTTTAGCATTTGTTGTAAAGGTGGTTTGGTTGTGCTGAATTCTCTTAGCTTTTGCTTGTCTGTAAAGGTTTTAATTTCTCCATTGAATCTGAATGAGATCCTTGCTGGGTAGAGTAATCTTGGTTGTAGGTTTTTCCCCTTCATCACTTTAAATATGTCCTGCCACTCCCTTCTGGCTTGCAGAGTTTCTGCTGAAAGATCAGCTGATAACTTTATGGGGATTCCCTTGTATGTTACTTGTTGCTTTTTCCTTGCTGCTTTTAATATTTTTTCTTGGTATTTAATTTTTGATAGTTTGATTAATGTGTGGCATGTTTCTCCTTGGATATATCCTGTATGGGACTCTCTGCCCTTTCTGGACTTTACTGACTCTTTCCTTTACCATATCAGGGAAGTTTTCAACTATAATCTCTTCAAATATTTTCTCAGTCCCTTTCTTTTTCTCTTCTTCTTCTGGGACCCCTATAATTTGAATGTTGGTGCCTTTAATGTTTTCCCAGAGGTCTCTAAGACTGTCCTCAATTCTTTCCATTCTTTTTTCTTTATTCTGCTCTGTGGTAGTTATTTCCACTATTTTATCTTCCAGGTCACTTATCCGTTCTTCTGCCTCAGTTATTCTGCTATTGTTCCCTTCTAGAGAATTTTTAATATCATTTATTGTGTTGTTCATCACTGTTTGTTTGCTCTTTAATTCTTCTAGATCCTTGTTAAATGTTTCTTGTATTTTCTCCATTCTATTTCCAAGACTTTGCATCATCTTCACTACCATTACTCTGAATTCTTTTCCAGGTAGACTGCCTATTTCCTCTGCACTTGTTTGGTCTGGTGGGTTTTTACCTTGCTCCTTCATCTGCTGCATATTTCTCAGTTTGCTTAACATACTGTGTTTGGGGTCTCCTTTTCGCAGGCTGCAGGTTCGTATCTCCTGTTGTTTTTGGTATCTGCCCCCAGTAGTAAGGTTTGTTCAGTGGGTTGTGTAGGCTTCCTGGTGGAGGGGACTGGTGCCTGTGTTCTGGTGGATGAGGCTGGATCTTGTCTTTCTGGTGGGCAGGACCTCATCCGGTCGTGTGTTTTGGGAGTCTGTGAACTTATTATGATTTTAGGCACCCTCTCTGCTTATGGGTGGGGTTGTGCTCCTATCTTGCTAGTTGTTTGGCATGGGGTGTCCGGCACTGGAGCTTTCTGTTCGTTGAGTGGAGCTGGGCCTTTGTGTTGAGATGGAGATCTCTGGGAGAGCTCTCTCCGATTGATATTACATTGGGCAGTGAAGTCTCTTGTGGTCCAGTGTGCTAAACTCGGCTCTCCCACCTCAGAGACTCAGGCCTGACACCCTGCCAGAGCACCAAGACCCTGTCAGCCACACGGCTTTTGGGAAGTCTGAGGTCTTCCGCCAGCATTCAGTAGGTGTTCAGTAGGAGTTGTTCCACATGTAAATGTATTTTGGTTAAATTTGTGGGCAGGAAGGTGATCCCCACATCTTACTCCTCTGCCATCTTGACGGGCCTCCTCCTCCCTTCATTTTTTTTGAATGAGAATTGTGATTACGGCAGTGAGGCTAAACAGTGTATACTGTCCATCTGACTTAACGCTTTTGGAGGCTTTTCTTTCTGTTTCTGACTTATGACACTTTTACTCTACTAAAAGAGACAATTGTTACTTCCTATCCTATTTTTTACATCCTCTTTTCCATTTCCTGGTTTGATGAAACAACAGAATAAATTGCCTAACCTTGATTTTCCTACTATTTACAAGATAATTCTGTTTTTAATATGATGAGCGTGTGGTGGTTTACTGTTTGGAACAGCCAAAGACTTGCTAATGGGCAAATAGAGGCCAATAGACAATAAATAACTTAACTAAAGTTATGGAATTAATTGGTGTCCAGGTTCATCTTGCAGGATTTCAGAAACAGCAGTGAAGTAAGCAGGCATGTCCTGTGGACTCTTGAAAACAGCTTTTAAAATCAGCCATTTCCTGGAAAACAGTGGGGTGTATTTGTGACAACAGGGATGGAATTGAAGGGTATTACGTTTAGTGAAATAAGTCAGACAGAGAAAGACAAATACTGTATGATATCACCATATGTGGAATCTAAAAAATATAACAAACTAGTGAATATAACAAAAAATAGCAGACTCATAGATATAGAGAATAAACTAGTGGTTACCAGTGGGGAGAGGGGAAGGGGGAGGGGCTAAATAGGGGTAGGGGATTAAGAGGTACAAACTATTATATATAAAATAAGCTACAAAGATATATTGTACAATTCAGGGAATATAAACAATATTTTATAATAACTACAAATGGAGCATAACCTTTAAAAATTTTGCATCACTATATTACACACCTGTAGCTTATATAATATGGTACATCAACTGTAACTCAATAAAAAAATAGTAGTATAAGTGGTACACAGGTAAAACAGAACAAAACAAAAAGAGAACACAGGCTTTGGACTCAACCATTCTTGAGAGTGACTTTCTGCCGCCTTACCTCCTAGCTATGCGATGCTTGAGCAAGTTACCTGTTTCCTGTGCTCACTTGTGCCCATCTGAGAAGTGATGTGACATTATTGAGCTCTTAGAATTTAGGTAAAAATTTTATGTATTAATGCCTGGCTTATAGTAAGCAATGGCTCAAGGATGGCTACGGCTGTTTCTTGTTGTTATATTCTCTCATGCTTTGGCAAACACTGATAGAGTAAGAATAGCTGTATAGAATTTAATACCTTGGGAATCACAATGGTGAGTGTCACTTCTGAGTGTGTTATTTTTGGCCAGTTACAGATGTTTAAATACACTGTGCATTAGCTTCCCACCTGCCGCATTGCTGGCTGTTCATACAGGTGGCCTTGTTCTGTACCTGGTGATAGCTGCCCTGACCGTGCCTCGTTTTACTTCTTGTTTCCTTCTAGGTATTCCTAGAATCAACCACTTTTCCATTTTACTGCCATTTTCCTAGTTTAGAGCTTCATCATTTTTCACAGGTTCCATCATGCCATCTTATTGAGGCATATCCCTTCTTTTAGTATTGCCCCCTTAATTAATTGCTCTCTATTACCTGTGTTTGAACCAGAAAAAAAAATTGAATTTTGAAACATAATTTGAATTATGTAACCCACTAGGTAAAAACCTTTTGCAGCACCCAAATTCCCTCAGAAAAGAATGATAGTCCCACCATGATTTGGCCTTTTTTCTACCTTCTTCTCTGTGTCCTTCAAGATAGGCTGTGCAGAGGAGGAAACAGGGTCAGGGAGGTTAAATAATTAGCCTGAGGTTACACAGTGACCGAACCAGCGTCCCATCCCAGGCTTCTCTGCTTTAAGTCCAGGTCTGCACAGTGATTATATAGATGAGAGATCAGCAAACTACAGTCTGTGGGCCAAATTCATCCCACCACCTGTTTCTGCAAATAAAGTTTGATTGGCGTGCAGCCACCCCCTTTTATTTGCATCTTGTCTGTGGCTACTTTCATGATGCAACAGCAGAGTTAAGTAGTTGCATCAGATACCATCTGGGCCACAAAGTCTAAAATACTTACTGTCTGGCCCTTTACAGAAAAAGGTTGCTGGCTAGATCATACTGGGATTCAAAAAAGTGAAAATGATAGATTCCAGGATTTCCATACTGAGGAACGCTGTGATCTGAGTCTTCTGTCATTTGAATGAAGGTCAATGAAACGTTGCCTTAACAACTAAAAGACTTATTCAAGGACTGAGAACTGAATATACTAGGTGATTTTAATTACCTAGGCATGTATTGGGAAAACAGCTTGACAGGATATAGATTGTCCCATCAGTTATTTTTAAAGGGTTGCTGACAGCGCTTAATGTGGAAGAGGTAGGAAGTTAAAGAGATGGCAGCCTTCTCTCTGTGACTGTGCCCAAGGAAGAGCAGACAATTGCAAACAAAATGAGATATGTCGTTTGTGGGAGTCAGAGACTATGAAATAAATGGCAGAATTTGCGATGCTAAGGCAGGGGATTAGGAAAAGCAGCTGAACAAAGAATATGAATTTTAAGAAAGTAAACTTGAGTACAGAATGCTCCGAGCCTTTAATGACTGGATATTTGCATATATACATGCACAGTCACCTGCTGAATGCTCTCAGAAAGTTTGCCATTGACCTAGTTAGAGGGAAAAATTGGAATACCCAATCATTCAGAAAAAAAAATGACCAGCTGTTTAAGTTAAATATGCCAAAATTCCGAAAAGAACTCAGTGTGAATAGTATTTCTCACAAAGGCAAACTCTTGTTCTTTGAGAGGTGTTTTGCCTTTGGGGGACTGCAGAGCAGAGAGGCAAGAAGCACACGTTTTGAGAATGTGTTTGCTGAGAGCTGAAATAAGCCATGTTCAGAATGTGACAGGAACATGATGGTGATTAAGCCTTAGATTTGGATGTGATTCTCGTTCCAAATTGTAAAATGACATTCTAGTGGCCTGAGAAAATAAGTGCCGTTTCCATCTGCTATCATCTAATTGTCTTCCAGGGAATAATTTGTGTGCCCTGGGCTTATCTTGCTGATACCCTGATGCAGTGGTTTCCAAAGAGAGGCGAGCAAGGGCTTGTGATGATCTGTGTGTCCTTTCAGATAAAGAAAGGAACTAGAAGGATTGTTTCCTCCTTGGTTACTTCATTCATGATTTCATTAACTTTTGTCAAGGGCCTGCTGGGTGCCTTGCGCTGGTGCTGGGGACACCAAGTTGAAGAAAGACTTGTGCCGGGGAGAAGATGCACAAATTATTGCCAAACAATTTGATGAATCTGTTCTAATGCTTGAAGCAGCACCCAGGCCAGAAGCTGGTTAAGGGTTGAGCAAGGATGAAGCGGGGAAGCAATAAGAAGAGATTTAGAAATAGGGCAAAGGTACAAAATTTGTGTGAACAGATTCCATTGTCCTCAAAGGAAGTTGTTTTTGGATGGTGGGATGTTTCAGCCTATTTTGAGGAAAACCCAAAGGGACAGCAACACGGTGTCAACATTCCTGCCCTTCACGCAGAATATGCAACGGAAGAAAATACAAGCACGTAACACATGTGGCCTGACTCTCCCTTCTGTGAGGGGGCTATGTGTCTGAGTGCACAGGTGAGAGGCTTCCATCACCCCCTCCTGGGGGCTCTCCAGCAGTTTCCAGTTGGATTTGAGAGGAAAACTCACCTCCCTGATCCTGAGAGCCCTGCTGGCACCAATACTCAACTTTCATTGGCTTTCTCATTAGTGTTTATCATTTCTCTAATAACAGCCTCCATTTATTGAGTGCTTACTATGTGCAGGCACTGTGCTCAGCCCCTCTCCATCGCTCATTTAATCCTCCCAACAATCCTAGGAAGTATGTCATTTCACCCAGTTTTCAGAAGACAAGTTGAGTCCTAGAGTGTTAAACTAACTTTCCCAAGTCACTTGGCTGACTTAAGTTGGCCATATTCCAGATACTTTTTATATCTCTCTAGTGTGTCTTTTACTACTTTTCACAATTTGATAAAGGAGTTCTGTGTCTGAGCAACTGCTTGAGAACGACTTGTAATGGAAAAAACTTTTTTCTTTCTCTATTGGGAAAAACCTAATTCTTCTGTACTGTGTGTTTCTCCCCTGTGAGTGTCCTTTACTACTCACTTCTAGCACTTCTGGTCACCAAATGTGTGTGGGGTTTTCCCTAAGTAATTTTCTGTGATACCAGCTGGGTGTCCTACAGTGTAACTCAATTCTAACATTACTTGGAGATAGTGTCAGATCCCAGAGGTTAAGGGCGCAGTCCCACAAGGTGCCTCCCACCCCACCTCAGATGCCAATCCTAAGTAGCAGGTCTCTGGCTACTCATAACTTATGTCCAATTTGCCTACAAATTGGAAGTTCTCATGACCTCCTCCTCAGGTTTGATGATTGCTAGAGCATCTCACACAACTCAAGGAAATACGTTTACCAGTTTGGGAAAGGATATGATAAAGGATACAGATGAACAGCCAGATGAAGAGATACATATAGTGAAGTCTGGGAGGGTCCAGGTACACAGGAGCTTCTGTCCCCGTGGAGTCGGGGTGTGCAACCCCCCACCCCCACCCCATGTACATGTGCTTGCCCACCTGGAAGCTCTCCAAATCCCCTACTGTTGGGATTTTTATGGAGGCATGATCAATTAACAGCTCCCTTTCCAGCCCCTCTCCCCTCTCTGGAGAAGGGCAGGGAGGGCTGAAATTCCAAGCTTTCATTCATGGCTTTGTCTTTTGGGTGACCAGCCCCCAGCCTGAAGCCAGGAGCCCACCCAGAGTCACCTCATTGGAAAAAAAAGATACTCCTGGTGCTCTTATCACTTTGGGATTTTACAAGGATTTTAAGAGCTCTGTGTCAGGGACAGGGTCAAAAACAAATATTAGAAAAAGAGACACTCCCCGTGTTCTTATCACTTAGTAAATTACAAGCGTTTTAAAAGCTCAGTACCAGGGACCAGCAGCAAAGACTAGTGTGTGTATATATATATATATATTTTTTTTTTCCCCCCCTATTATCTCACACTACTGCAGAGTTAGACTGTTGGGATATTGGAGTACTAGAAGTGGAATCTAGTTCTGGGATGTATTTGATCCCTTCCAGGTCTGTCTGGGTTACAAAACAGTTTCCGTGTTCACTATGTACTTTACAAGAAGCCGTGGAAATTAAGTGGACATCACATGTAAATATCACTGCTTTCACCACAATTTTGTTTTAGAAAGGACAGCTTGTAAAATTTTAGTGTTCATAGGCTAGGGGCAGGCCATGTTTGGCAGGGAAAGGCCAGCCTTTGGAGAAAACCCCTGACTGGGAGATGCCCGGCTCAAGCAGTCTTTGAACTGTCAGATGCCAGTTGATGTTGGGGACCTCTGCTCAACCCCCTGCCTAATCCAAGCTCTTGGAAACTCAAAGTGACAGCTCCTTCCTTCATTAATATACATGCTCTATACTGAGCACAGATCAAAGAGAGAGGTTAAATCATAACCTAGAGTCCTCGGGGCCAGGATTCGACCACAGTGAAACTTGATACATAACCTGCCCTCCAAGGTTCTGTGGATGAACCTAGCACCAGTGTGGGATCTGGGCTCTGACCAAATGATATCATTTCATTGATGTTCTAGCATATCCATTGTTTCAGAGAGGCTGGTAGGATTTCTCTCCCCTTTGATTTGAAGAAGTGCATCTTCTTAGTCACTCTATAGTCAATGTTAAGAGGATTCAGAAGCATGAGTAGGCAATTGGTCTTAGACATAGTGTCAAGGGTCTTAGAGACCAAATTAGGCCACTGGATAGACCTGTTAGAAGTGGCTTAGATAATGAGGGGTGAGGAATCTAGATGAAGGTCAGGCCTCTGAAATGGGTGAGTCTTCTGGCTTAAATAATACACTTGAAAGTATAATAGGAATACTAGCAAAAATAAAATTTATCATTGAATAGAAATTTATTTGTTTCAAAGGACTTTCATTGAATATATATTTCTTGGTGCTAAGGCTGCAACGGTGAATTAAGTAGACAAAGTCCCTGATCTTCTGGGGCATACCATCTAGTGGGCTCTCTTATTTGATTGCCTTGAGGCCTTTTCCAGATTTCAGATTGTAGTTTCTAACTCATCCATGAGGAAGGTTGGTTGAGTTTCATGCTCATTTTACTGATGAGGAAGCAAAGCAGTGAGTTTATGGAACTAAGAAGTAGCAAAATCCACACCAGAACCAAGTATACTTGACCTCAAACTTTGTGCTCTTTAAAAATATATATATATATATATATATTATTGGGGTAAAATACATGTAACACAAAATTTATCATTTTAACCTTTTTAACAGTTCTATGGCATTAAGTACATTCACATTGTTTTGTAACCATCCCCACCATCCATGTCCAGAACTTTTCCCATCTTCCCAAACTGAAATTCTGTATGCATTAAAGAACAACTCCCTAGTCACACCTACCCTCTTCCCTCCAGCCCCTGGCAACCACCATTCTACTTTCTGGATCTATGAAATTGACCACTCTAGGGACCTCATATACCTGGAATCATAAGACAGTTGTTATTTTGTGACTAGATTATTTCATTTAGCATAATGGCCTCAATGTTCATCCATGTTGTAGCATGTGTCAGAATTTCCTTACTTTTTAAAGCTGAATAATACTCCATTGTATGTATATACCACATTTTGTTTTTCCATCCATCTGTTGATGGACACGTGAGCTATTTCCACCTTTTGGCTATTGCGAATAATGCTGCTATGAACATGAGTGTACAAATATCTATTCAAGTTCCTGCTTTCAATTCTTTTGGCTATAGACCCAGAAATGAAATTGCTGGATCATATGTTCATTCTATTTTTTAACTTTTTGAGGAACTGCCATACTGTTTTTCACAGTGGCTGCACCGTGTTTACATCAGTGCTTTTTTGACTGCATCAGAGTTGCCTTGGAATGATGAATGAGAGGAGAAAATAGCACTGATACTGTAGCAATGCCATATGCAGCTGATCTGATACTTGCCTTGTGTATCAGTTTAACCAACGTTTTTGTCATATGGTTTGCGATGTTTACAAATAGTAGGCTTCCTTTGCTCCTCAAAATCATGTTGAATGAAGGGACATGTTTAACTTTTCAGTACACTTGAAATATGATGAAATGTCGGTGTTTTTGAAGTGTCAAAACAAATGACATAATGTCAGCATTTAGAAGCTCAACTATTTGCAAAACGATTGCTTTTGTTTTCTGCCAGGCACTACTCAGCATGTTTAATGATGGGGTATGATAGCTGTGAATTGTGTGTCTGATCTGCCCCAGACTCAGAAAGCTTCCAGCACAAGTTGGCACTTGTTTGTCATTGCTTTATGTGTTTTGCTTGTCCCTGCCATGCAAAGAAAGGTTCCCTGAGAGTCGAGCTGAAAACTCGTGGATAGGTGCCAGTTGTGCAGTCTTGAGTTGTGTGTCTGTGTGAGTGTGTGCAGGTGTGTGTGTGGGGGATATCTCCCAAATGATCCCATTTGGAGACCCTTTCCCCCAATTTGGCAGACACACTGGGAGGTGACCCACAATGAGTCAGGCCCTTGAATAAACCCCTCTCCTTGAGTGCAGGCAGAACCTGTGACTTGCCAATGGAATATGGTGAAGGTGATGGGGTCTCACTCCCTTGATTAGGGCTACATTGTATAAGACTGCCTCTTAGTGAACTAGAGGAGAGAGTCTTCTGCTGGCCTCGAAGCTGCCGTGTTGTGACAGTGCCACATGGCAAGGAAGGGGCAGCCTCAGGAGATGAGAGTGGTCCTTGGTTGGCAGCCAGGAGGAGAGTAGGGACCACAGTCAGTCCCTCAACCCCAACAAATTGGATCCTGCCAACAGCTATGTGACCTTGGAAGAGACCTCCAAGCTCCAGAGAGGAACCCAGTCCAGTCGACACTCTGATGTAGAGTTGTGAGACCCTGAGGAAAGAACCCAGTTTCCTGACCCTTAGGAACTGGGACATGATAAACATGTTTTTCTAAGCCACTCTATTTGTGGCAATGTGTCACACAGCAAGAGGAAACCAATACAATCAGACACACTCTTAGCATTCTCTTTCCTTTCTCTGCTTGTCCCTTTTATGTGTATATTGGTTTCCTACGTTTTTCCTTCTTCTATGGATTCTGCCTGATGGTACCGCCAGTTAAGACGCCTGGTTCACCCCAGCCAAAAGGAAGGCACACGAACCAATGTAGGCCAATCTGATGTTTCTTCCTGGGAATCTGAATCTTGAAAAGAATGACAAAGAGGCTAGATGTGTTTAAAGCTTAATCATCCCAGCAGCTTTACCTTGAAATGCTCTTGCTACCAATTTTCCTGAAGATTCCCTACTTCCTGTTTTGCCAGTCTTGCTTCTTCAGCTTTCCACTAGATTCTTCAAAGAAATTTCTCTTCTGCTTAAAATGAGCTTGATTCTTTTCATTGCGGCCATAGAATTCATACAGCCCTGACATAACCTCCTCAAACATTCCTTTTTCTCTCTGGGTTGTATTCTGGTCTTCTTTCTAAAAGACCCTTCCCATCACTAATTGCTCCAGGTGATGTCCCCAAAGCATCCAGGGGTTAAGGATAATTCTTAATGAAATTGAAATGATAGGACTTCTTAATTTTAAGCAGGATTACACTTTTTGGTTGGGTCTCATAAAGAAGATACTTAGAAAGGATAAATCATCAGGATGTATGTATATTGTAGGCAGAAGTAAAAACATAACTTTTTTTTTTTTGATTTGGGGAAAAAAAACCAAAAAACAAGTACAGGATGGGTCTCAGCAGTGGGTTTTCTAATTTCTTAGAGAGAAGGGAAACAGCATTTGGTGGTGCAGGTTTTCTTGATCTTCAAAGTTGAGTGTGTAAAGATGTATTTCCTGGACTGATATATCAAAGACAAAGGAGGAATCTTAAAGGGAATGAGAGCTCCAGAATACAATTAAAAATAAGCACTGAAAAGTGGAGAGGATTGTAATTTGTCATTGGAATTGTGATTTTTTGACTCACTTCCCTGATACACAGATCTTCTCTCCTTCTCTCCTTACAAAGTCTATGTAAAAAGTGTTATTATGTTTCTCCCCTCTTGTATTGAGTCATGATATGTGAAAGTCAGATTATATTCTTTTTTAAAAAGTTATTTTATTTTATTTTATTTTTTGGCTGCGTTGGGTCTTCGTTGCTGCACGCAGGCTTTCTCTAGTTGCGGCAAGCGGGGGCTAGTTTTCGTTGCGGTGCGCAGGCTTCTCATTGCGGTGGGTTCTCTTTTTGCGGAGCATGGGCGCTAGGCATGTAGGCTTCAGTAGTTGTGGCTCGAGGGCTCTAGAACACAGGCTCAGTAGTTGTTGCGCACGGGCTTAGTTGCTCTGCGGCATGTGGGACCTTCCCAGACCAGGGCTCGAACCCATGTCCCCTGCATTGGCAGGTGGATTCTTAACCACTGCACCACCAGGGAAGCCCCAGATTATATTCTTTATGAAGAAGGATATAAAGAAGTTAAAATAAGACCATCAATGTTTTATTGCAATGTCCTTGACACCATGTCAACTATGGTAAAGCATTTTTTCTTAATTTAATTTGTTAAATTAGAACTGACAGATTTTTCACTGAAGTCATAAAATGACAATTTTAACACTGTCCTGACAGATTCTCTGCTTCTTGCCTTGTTGACATTTCAAAAAATATAAATAGCATTCAATACTGCTATAGTTGGGAACACATTTGAGATGGAGTTTGTGTATGTAAGAATGGATGAATCACGGTGACAAGAAAGATGTAAGGAAAACATAAAAAAGAACATCAACAGCTGAGGAGTAGATTTTATGAAACTTTGGTGGGTTTAGCCTTGCTCTGGGGCCAGTTTTAGCTGCATTATAAAGCACTCTATTGCCTATTTTCCTGTTACAAGAACATAGTTGAGGTTTTGTTTCAGGATTGCGAAAAGAAATAAGCTGATGTTTTTATAATATTTCCTTTGAAACATAAAACTGAACATGGGCGTTTACAAGATTTCTTTCACTTCCACACACATTCTAGGGTCGATTAAAATGAAATCAATCTTAGAACTCAGGAAATGTCAAGATTTCAAATGGGCAGTTCTTGACTTTGCTGTCAGACTGTTTCTTCTTGCAAAAACGAATTCTCTCTCCCATTTCATTTGCTCAACCTAGAGAATTGGTTGAATCTGAAGCATGTGTTCTGGATGCCATTCACCATGCCTCCCATCCGTGACCATCACCCCCACAGTGCTCATCTTCCAGCGTGTTTGGGGGTTGTCAGAAATTGTATAATCAGTTATGTGAAGAAGTAAAGTCATAATGAAGTACATTACATTTCAAATAGCCAAGGTATGTTGTCTGAGAACGACTGAAGAAGATCAGTGAAGCATGGTCCCCATTACCCAGGGTCTGTCTTTACTGGTGTGTCCCAAGATACAGACAAGGTCATTAGGGACTGGCCTTTGAGGCCTTGAGTGTTATCTTCATATCATGCATAATGACTGAAAAATGAAGGATCCAACAGGCAAATAATGTATTGCACACTTAAAATTTGTTAAGAGAATAGAGCTTATGTTGTGTTCTTGCCACAATAAAATAACAATTATAATTTTTTTAAAGAAGGATCTAGCAGTTGAGGAAATAGATCACATGTAATCTAGAAATGGCATTCAGTGTTTGAGCAGTACCTTGAATGTTCTCGATGGTTTGACACCATCTTCCCTGTGAATTGGTGTCACAGAGTGAATCCTCCTCACTCCACGTTAACTGGACGATGGTCTTTCATGCACAGAGATGAGAAGTTGTTGCTGTCTCGTTCTTTGTCCTTATTTAGCTCCAGAATCGAGACCCTTGGAATGAAACCTTGGTGAAGTATCAGTCAATGGCTTTTTTTCAAAGGACTCTGAAACTACTCCCAAAAGAATACATTTTAATTTTTGTGGTGATTTCAGTGAGGGATATTCCTACTCAAACTAGATCTCTCAGGAATTGACAGATACCGTTTTATGTTGCACCAAAAATGGAAGATATACTAATGTAAGGCTTAGCTGTCTTTCTAGAATCACCATCCAAACAACTGTTAATTTGAACCCAACTTCTTAAGCCAAGTGAGCTTGTGACTGGAACTATTACTGGGTGTACTTGGTTGGAAGCACTGAACCTTGATTATAGCCAGCGTTTCCTAAACTGAGGAGAATTCTTCCTGAAGCATGTAGCCTCAGTCCCAAAGGAAATTCCATCTGAAGTAAATCTCAACTCCCCTTCTCCTTTTATAGAGCAGTTTCACAGTCCTTGGACATTTGAATTCATTGTCTGAAGGGTTTAAGGTATAGAGTGAGTCAGTGGTGTCTGGGATGCATTTATGGTTTCTGAAGGAACTGTGTTGATCTTTTCTTCAAAACTGTGGGTGAAATATTCTATTTTAAAAATTAATTTCCTCTTTTGTTTACACCTATTTTACTGCTTTGTTAGAGATGCAGCCATTTTGGGAGAGAATTTGGCATCTCTTCTATCAAACAGGAGAGCTTAGTTTTTTTTTTTTTTTTTCTTTTTAGAGGACTAGGCACTGACATGATAGAACATCCACATTTTCATTCTGGGCGTGGAAAAGATGTAAAATAGATTTGGTGTGAAGTATGTGGTTATGTGTGTGTGTATCAAACTCCACCCTATGTGAAGGCCTCCAAGGTTTAAAATCCTCAGGAACTAGAGTAATTAATGTCTTCTGGTGCCTGTGAAAATCACAAGACCTAAGAGTATCTTACCCTTTGTACCATTTGGAAACCATTACTGGCCCACAGGGATTGACGCAGCGAGGAGTGGTCTCTTGCCAGCCTATTTTGCAAGTTTCACCTGAGTAGTTTCACTGCCCTCCACCCATCTCTCCTTTATCCCATACCATTTCCTTGGGTTAAAGGAGTTGGCAGCCTCTTCTGCTTTGTGCTTACCTTTTTCTTCCTATTTACAAAAACCCATCTTCCCCCAGCAGAAGGAGGATTGATGTAGTGTGTACATCTATATACACCTGGCTTTGCTGTTCTACAGAGGTGCAAACAGTGCCGTGGTCTTCAGACATAGGAGTGTCAGTAGACACAGTAGTGGGGATGACACAGCATCCCAAGGGACAAGAGATTTTATCCTTACTCCGATACAAGTACCTGTTTAGAAAGCACATTGTAGAGAAAATAAGAGGAAAAGAGATGAAAGATGAAAGCTTCCAGCCAATCATGTCCCACAGGGAAGCATCTTAAAACCCATCCTACCCATTTGAACAAGTGTACATAGCAGTACTTCAGAGAAAGAGTAAAAGCCCAGGAAAGAATGACATACTCTGGTACATCAGGCAAATGTTAAGACAATGTCATAGAGCATTTACTCAATATTTGGGAAACTAAAGTTTTGAAGCGCTTAGAGGCCAAGCATATGTTAATATATGCAAACTAATGGAAATTATCAGTGACCTGGAGGTTTCTCACAGGTTGATAATGTGGCCCTTGATGCTACAGAAGGTGACCATTGCTGGTATAGATTCTGACAATTACTAGGATTATATCATGACTTTATATTTAATGTGAATTTTATCTAGTTAGCAGTCTGAACAGTTGCTCTTTTGCCAACAGTATCGCTTGCACATATTAAGTAAACAAAAGTATTTATCACCCCTGGGATCAGTAAGTGCTAATAAAGTTGCTGCTGCTTGCATTTTAGATTTGTTTTGATGACAGACACATCCTGAATTAACTAAGAATGGTTTGCTTACTTTAGAGCTCAGCAGGAAAGGTAAAGATATGAGTGTTATTACACTTGCCACCAAATGAGTTCAAAGGATGGTGCATGGTATCTTTGTCATCAACATACTCTAACTGTCTAAGACTGAGTTTCTAAGGGCTGTGTGTATGCCTGCATACACACTGCTATTTCCTTTTGTAGGAGTTTTGATGTCACTTTTTGATAAAATTCATCTTGAAGGTTATTTCAGACTGCAGTGAGGAAAACCAACCAACCAGTGAACTAATACACAGAATCTGCTCCTACACTTTATATAATATTTTTCATGTGATTTTATTTAAAATCAGCACTCTTCATAGAGTTAGTTTGAATTATTTTGTGTGATGTACAAGATTATTAAGTTCCTCTTTTCAAATAGTACTCCCTTATTTAGTTAGTTCTCCGAATGGGCTGAAACATGATCAGCTTTTATCTATAAACAATTAATCTATGAATATATGAATTAAAAATAGATTTAATCCACCTCTCGACTTTTACCCCTTCATATTACCATCCTGTCTCTCATTCTGTGTTTTCCTTTCTGCTCCTTGCTGTTCATCTAGAAAACAATTTGTATTCACTGACATGCCACCCCCCCACCTTCGCTTCTTAAGTATTTTAAAATATTGTCTCTTCCTGAAATAGTAGAACGTAATTGGCTGATTGATGGCCTCCTCCAGTGAACTTTCTTCCGACCATGTCTTCCTTAAGTCTTATAACATTTAACAGTGTTGAGCACCCTATGTCACGTGACCTCTTCTACCACACTTGCTGTCAGCTGGCACCAACCATTAACACGTATGCCAGGAAGCACTGCCTGAAAGCCAGATCTGCTGACACTAACTGTTTTGTTTTCTTCCTGCTTCCTCCCCCTTGGCTTCCCTTGAGTTTCCTACATATTTTCTTCTGCTGTTTACCAATCCCACTGATGTAGGTATTCTACAAAGAAAATTAATAAGTACTGTTTAGAACTAAAACCAGTTGTATTTACATATGTGTGTATGTGTGTATATATATATATATATACACACACACACACACACACACACACATATATATATCCACTTCTATCTTTTGGAAAGGACATAATGCATGAAGTTCAGGGTAGGTTGTTTTCCCTCCCTCCCTCCCTCTCTCTCTCTCTCTCTCTCTCTCTCTCTCAAGACAGTGCCTTGTGTTTCACAGTTACAGCAGACAGTGTCTACTCTATATTTAGGCTACGTTTTCTTAAGTGTTTGGCATATATTGTCTCTTTCAATCCTTACCACAGCCTATTTGTTATTTGTCCCCACTTTACACCTGAAGATATTTTATGTGTTATCCTATTGAGAAAGGCTCCTTCTAGGTCACTTTGAAAGCCAAGATGAATTGAAAGCGTTCGGCATCACTCAAAAGACAAAAAGGAATGAGGGTTCAGAAGAGCGAAATTTCTCTAACTAGGATGATGACTTTAAAAACAATTATTTGATAATTAAGTTAGATTTTTGCTATATTAGGTTGAATGCCATCATTATTTTTTTATCCTAACAAAGAGGAAGAAATTAATATGTGGGAAGAAAAACTAACTAAAAATATACCCAATTTCTAATACTCCAAGCTACACATTTAAAAATTCTTTATACTGTCAGCTTCCCATTGTTTTTAAGGTGCCTTTCTAACAAGCTAATAATAGCTTAAAGTTTAATATTTTCTTCATGCTTCAAAAATAAAAGGAGAGGATTGGTTCAAGATGGTGGAATAGAAGGACATGCATTCACTCCCTCTTGCAAGAGCACCGGAATCATAACTAACTGCTGAACAATCATCAACAGGAAGACACTGGAACTCACCAAAAAAGATACCTCACATCCAAAGACAAAGGAGAAGCCATAATGAGATAGTAAGAGGGGTGCAATAACAATAAAATCAAACCCCATAACTGCTGGGTGGGTGACTCACAAACTGGAGAACAATTATACCACAGAAGTCCACCCACTGGAGTGAAGGTTCTGAGCCTGACTTCAGGCTTCCTAACCTAGGGGTCCAGCAACAGCAGGAGGAATTTCCAGAGAATCAGACTTTGAAGGCTAGTGGGATTTGACTGCAGGACTTTGACAGGACTGGAGGAAACAGAGACTCCACTCTTGGAGGGCACACACAAAGTAGTGTGCACATCAGGACCCAGGAGGAAGGAGCAGTGACCCCATAGGAGATTGAACCAGACCTACCTGCTAGTGGTGGAATGTCTCCTGCAGAGGTGGGTGGTGGCTGTGGCTCACCACAGGGACAGGTCACTGGAAGCAGAAGTTCTGGGAAGTACTCCTTGGCATGAGCCCTGCCAGAGTCCGCCATTATCCACACCAAAGAGCCTCTAGCCTCCAGTGCTGGGTCGCATCAGGCCAAACAACCAACAGGAAGGGAACTCAGCCCCATCCATCAGCAGACAAGTGGATTAAAGTCTTACTGAGCTCTGCCCACCAGAGCAACAGCCAGCTCTACCCACCACCAGTCCCTCCCATCAGGAACCTTGCACAAGCCTCTTAGGTAGCCTCATCCACCAGAGGGCAGACAGCAGAAGCAAAAAGAGCTACAATCCTGCAGCCTGTGGAACAAAAACTGCATTCACAGAAAGATAGACAAAATGAAAAGGCAGAGGACTATGTACCAGATGATGGAACAAGATAAAACCCCAGAAAACCAGTTAATGAAGTGGAGATAGACAACCTTCCAGAAAAAGAATTCAGAATAATGGTAGTGAAGATGATCCAGGCCTTAGAAAAAGAATGGAGGCAAAGATCGAGAAGATGCAAGAAATGTTTAACAAAGACCTAGAGGAATTAAAGAACAAACACCTAGAATAATTAAACAACAAACAAACAGAGATAATACAATAACCAAAATGAAAAATACACTAGAAGGAATCAATAGCAGAATAACTGAAGCAAAAGAACGGATAAGTGACCTGGAAGACAGAATGGTGGAATTCACTGCCATGGAACAGAATAAAGAAAAAAGAATGAAAGAAATGAAGACAGCCTAAGAGACCTCTGGGACAACATTAAACGCACCAACATTTGCATTATAGGGGTCCCAGAAGGAGGAGAGAGAAAGGACCCGAGAAAAAGTTTGAAGAGATTATAGTCGAAAACTTCCCTAACATGGGAAAGGAAATAGCCACCCAAGTCCAGGAAGCGCAGAGAGTCCCAGGCAGGATAAACCCAAGGGGAAACATGCTGAGACACATAGTCAAAAATTAAAGACAAAGAAAAATTATTAAAGCAACGAGGAAAAAATGACAACATACAAGGGAACTCCCATAAGGTTAACAGCTGATTCCTCAGCAGAAACTCTACAAGCCAGAAGGGAGTGGCACGATATATTTAAAGTGATGAAAGGGAAAAACCTACAACCAGGATTACTCTACCCAGCAAGGATCTCGTTCAGATTCGACAGAGAAATCAAAAGTTTTACGGACAAGCAGAAGCTAAGAGAATTCAGCATCACCAAACCAGCTCTACAACAAATGCTAAAGGAACTTCCATAAGTGGGAAACACAAGAGAAGAAAAGGACCTACAAAAACAAACCCAAAACAATTAAGAAAATGGGAATAGAAACATACATATCAATAATTACCTTAAATGTGAATGGATTAAATGCTCCAACCAAAACACACAGGCTCGCTGAATGGATACAAAAACAAGACCCATATATATGCTGTCTACAAGAGACCCACTTCAGACCTAGGGACACATACAGACTGAAAGTGAGGGGATGGAAAAAGATATTCCATGCAAATGGAAATCAAAAGAAAGCTGGAGTAGCAATTCTCATATCAGACAAAATAGACTTTAAAATAAAGACTATTACAAGAGACAAAGAAGGATGCTACATAATGATCAAGGGATCAATCCAAGAAGAAGATATAACAATTGTAAATGTTTATGCACCCAACATAGGAGCGCCTCAATACATAAGGCAGATGCTAACAGCAATAAAAGAGGAAATCAATAGTAGCACAAAAATAGTGGGGGACTTTAACACCTCACTTACACCAATGGACACATCATCCAGACAGAAAATTAATATGGAAACACAAGCTTTAAATGACACAATAGACCAGATAGATTTAATTGATATTTATAGGACATTCCATCTGAACACAGCAGATTACACTTTCTTCTCAAGTGCACATGGAAAATTCTCCAGGATAGATCACATCTTGGGTCACAAATCAAGCCTCGGTAAATTTAAGAAAATGGAAATCATATCAAGCATCTTTTCCGACCACAATGCAATGAGATTAGAAATCAATTACAGTGAAAAAAATGTAAAAAACACAAACACATGGAGGCTAAACAATACGTTACTAAATAACCCAAGAGATCACTGAAGAAGTCAAAGAGGAAATCAAAAAATATCTAGAGACAAATGACAAACATCTGAAAACACGACGATCCAAAACCTATGGGATGCAGCAAAAGCAGTTCTAAGAGGGAAGTTTATAGCAAACCAATCCTACCTCAAGAAACAAGAAAAATCTCAAATAAACAATCTAACCTTACACGTAAAGGAACTACAGAAAGAAGAGCAAACAAAACCCAGAGTTAGTAGAAGTAGTAGTCACAAGTAATGAAATTGAAACTGTGATTAAAAATCTTTCAACAGTGAAAAGTCCAGGACCAGATAGCTTTGCAGGTGAATTGTATCAAGCATTTAGAGAAGAGCTAACACCCATCCTTCTCAAACTCTTCCAAAAAATTGCAGAGGAAGGAACACTCCCAAACTCATTCTACAAGGCCACCATCACCCTGATACCAAAACCAGACAAAGATACAAAAAAAAAAAAAAAAATTACAGACCAATATTACTGATGAATATAGATGCCAAAATCCTCAACAAAATACTAGGAAACAGAATTCAACAACACATTAAAAGGGTCATACACCATGATCAAATGGGATCTATCCCAGGGCTGCAAGGATCCTTCAGTATATGCAAATCAATAAATGTGATACACCATATTAACAAATTGAAGAATAAAAACCATATGATCATCTCAATAGAGGTAGAAAAAGCTATTGACAAAATTCAACACCCATTTATGATAAAAACTCTCCAGAAAGTGGGCATAGAGGGAACTTACCTCAACATAATAAAGGCCATATACGACAAACCCACAGCAAACATCATTCTCAATGGTGAAAAACTGAAAACATTTCCTCTAAGATCAGGAACAAGGCAAGTATGTCTACTCTCGCCACTCTTATTCAACATAATTTTGGAAGTCCTAGACATGGCAATCAGAGAAGAAAAAGAAATAAAAGGAATACAGATTGGAAAAGAAGGAGTAAAACTGTCACTGTTTGCAGATGACATGATACTATACATAGAGAATCCTAAAGATGCCACCAGAAAACTACTAGAGCTAATCAGTGAATGTGGTAAAGTTGCAGGATACAAAATTAATGCACAGAAATCTCTTGTGTTGCTATATACTAACAAGGAAAGATCAGAAAGAGAAATTAAGGAAACAATCCCATTCACCATCACAACAAAAAGAATAAAATACCTAGGTATAAACCTGCGTAAGGAGGTAAAAGACCTGTACTCAGAAAACTATAAGACACTGATGAAAGAAATCAAAGATGACACAAACAGATGGAGAGATATACCACGTTCTTGGATTGGAAGAATCAATATTGTGAAAACGACTATACTACCCAAAGCAATCTACAGATTCAATGCAATCCCTATCAAATTACTAATGGCATTTTTTACAGAACTAGAACAAAAAATCTTAAAATTTAAATGGAGACACAAAAGACCCTGAAGAGCCAGAGCAATCTTGAGGGAAAAAAACAGAGCTGGAGGAATCAGACTCCCGGACTTCAGACTGTACTACAAAGCTACAGTAATCAAGACAATATGCTACTGGCACAAAAAGAGAAATATAAATCAGTGGAACAGGATAGAGAGCCCAGAGATAAACCCATGCACCTATGGTCAACTAATCTGTGACAAAGGAGACAAGGATATGCAATGGAGAAAAGACAGTCTCTTCAATAAGTGGTGCTGGGAAAACTGGACAGCTACATGTAAAAGAATGGAATTAGAACACTCCCTAACACCATACACAAAAATAAACTCCAAATGGATTCAAGACCTAAATGTAAGACCACATAAAACTCTTAGAAGAAAACATAGGAAGAACACTCTTTGACATAAATCACGGTGAGATCTTTTTTGACCCACCTCCTAGAGAAATGGAAATAAAAACAAGAATAAACAAATGGGACCCAATGAAACTTAAAAGGTTTTGCACAGCAAGGGGAACTATAAACAAGATGGAAAGACAACCCTCAGAATGGGAGAAAATATTTGCAAACGAATCAACAGACAAAGGATTAATCTCCAAAATATATAAACAGCTCATGCAGCTCAATATTATAAAAACAAACAACCCAATCAAAGAATGGGCAGAAGACCTAAACAGACATTTCTCCAAAGAAGACATGCAGATGTTGGGCCAAGAGGCACAACATCACTAATTATTAGAGAAATGCAAATCAAAACTACAATGAGGTATCACCTCTCACTGGTCAGAATGGCCATCATCAGAAAATCTACAAACAACAAATGCTGGAGAGGGTGTGGAGAAAAGGGAACCCTCTTGCACTGTTGGTGGGAATGTAAATGGATACAGCCATTATGGGGAACAGTACAAAGGTTCCTTAAAAATCTAAAAATAGAATTACCATATGACCCAGCAATCCCACTACTGGGCATATACCGAGAGAAAACCATAATTCAAAAAGACACATGCACCCCAATGTTCATTGCAGCACTATTTACAATAGCTGGGTCATGGAAGCAACCTAATTCCCATCGACAGACGAATGGATAAAGAAGATGTGGTACATATATACAATGCAATATTGCTCAGCCATAAATAGGAAAGAAATTGGGTCATTTATAGATACGTGGATGGACCTAGAGACTGTCATGCAGAGTGAAGTAAGTCAGAAAGAGAAAAACAAATATTGTATATTAACGCATATATGTGGAATCTAGAGAAATGGTACAGATGAACCGGTTTGCGGGGCAGAATTAGAGACACAGACGTAGGGAACAAACGTATGGACACCAAGGGGGGGAAAGCGGGGCTGGGGAAGGGCGGGTGGTGGTGGTGGGATGAATTGGGTGATAGGGATTCACATATATTCACTAATATGTATAAAATAGATAACTAATAAGAATCTGCTGTATAAAAATAAAATTAATTAAAAAATAGAAGGAAAAGAGAAAACTTAAGTCTCATAAAGTAGTTCTTTTTCCTCAAAGTAATCAGCTTCTTTGTGGCTCTGGCATTAAAATGTTTCAAAATGGTTATTGGTTCATGGACATTAGATTCTGTAATACAGTTCTCTGTATCTGGATGTATTGCTATTTGTTTGAAGACACATTTGGCCATTATCAGAGCCCTCCCTCGCAGTGAGGGATGAGCCAGGGTGAATAAAGCCAGTTGTTTTCTCTGCTGCATTACACGGAAAGTTATTCAGGTACATGCCCACTGAGGCAAATTTACCAAGCAGAAGTTTGTTGGCCTTGACATTTTGGACTATCTACTAGCACGAAAATTCAGCAGAGAGGTACTTCTACACTTGCTTACGAATTATTTGATTAAATAACATTGTAGGATAAATAGAGAATTTTGTTTTACTTTTTATTGAAAGCGTAATCCAAAGTCACCTGAAGGTTATGGTGTCAGTTGTATTCATTATTTTATTCAGGTTCTCTTTTTTTAGCAATGCGTTGCTTTGCACATGATGCATCTGTATGTGCCACTTGTCATTCCTTTGGCAGAAAGATGGATCCTTCTACCCAAACCCGAAAACTAACCAGGCGGGCACTCCTTGCCTCCAGAGGGTGAAAACCACAGTTTGCAGCTCTTAGTCTCTGAGCTGAAAAGCCACATTTGGGACGTATCTGCTGAGTAAATAACTAGGGTAAAAAAGTCTTTTACCTCTGCAGCCTGGACTGATACGATCCACCTGTTAACACTCTAACGTGTGGTTAGAAAGTTTTGTCGATGTTGAGTTTGTTTCTCTGAATAACCTAAGGTTGTGCTGCTCAGTAAGTTAGCCACATGTCACATACACGTCTTTAAATTAATTAAAAGGAAAAAAAATTTTAAATTTGATTTTTCAGTGGCCATAACCACATTATAAATGCTCCATGGTTTGCCTGTGATCTAATTTAGATCAGTGAGACTTGAGATGTTTTCTGGGGCTCCCACCTGAGGAAAATCTTCTTTCCTGCTGGTTAAGAAGCTATCGCTGGTGGGAACCGCTGGCAGCTGTGTTGGGGTCATGGGGAAAGCCAGCCTCGGGAAGAAGCAGCTTCTCCCTGCATTCTAACGACCAGTCTGCGGTGGTAATTCGCTGTGTGAGCTTCGCTTTCTGAGTCTCAGTTTTTCAAATCTGAAACATCAAATTCTTGGGGGGAAAAAAAGTATGGTAAGTTAGATATTTCCATGACTATATTTATTCTAGTGAGTGTTTAATGTGTTTGACTTATTTTTACTTATACACAAATTGCCATTATGTTTTCTTCTCTTTTCAGACTCAAATCCCTTTTTTGCTATTTCCTTCCCTCTTTTCTCATCCTTCATGCCACTAAAATAGCAATCATTTACTTGGTAGAACTGCATATAAGTGGCAGTGGAGGGTAAAAAAAAAAAAGCAAACCCAAAAAACAAACAAACAAAACTCTCCACTGGCAAAAGAATGGATAAATTTTATAACGTTGAAGTGTGTGATTTTGTACTATAGCAAAGTAAGTCATTACCAGATATGGCATAAAAAGATTTTATTTGAACTTTTAAGCCCTCACATTTAATTTCCTAGTTTTGAAAAAAAAAAAAAAAAAAAAACAAGGAGGCAAAGATAAAATGTAAAAGCTTTAAGGCAGGAATAGAAGTCATTGGGTTATCGGTTTATTAGAGTAGAAGTCCTTTATCTTCTATAAATGCATAAGGATTAAGAGAAACTATATGTTGCCACTAAAAGGGAAATAGGTGAACTGTAGACCTTATAAATTTACTTCTAAAAATAGGAAATTTCATTAATGACAAACTGAATATATCTCCCTACTTATCAGTACTACTTTATATAGTTACTTATAGGAAATTATCAGGGTATAACTCTTCGTATCTTTGTCTGCAAAGGTGAAAATTTGAATGTAAATTCACAGTATGTGTTTCTGTATTTTTTCCAGTGGTTCAGGAGATTACTCATTATTTAAATTGTGTCCTTCCCCAACTTTCGTTCTTGGCTTTTCACCTGCAATGGCTTTCTTTGTTTTAAGATAGCAAGCTTCTTTACAGGGGAGAAATATACTATTTATATTTTGAGTTCTTGTTTGTGAACTACATGAATGAGTATCAAATATAATGGCAATGGCAGTATCATTTGAAAAACACCAGTCCATTATCTTTTGTTATTCACCCCAATTTTTTAGAATTGTAGTAAGCTAATCATTGATTAGAGTATCATTCACAGTTGAGGAGGAAATTCTCTGAGTAAAGAGGAAATTATTTGGCTAAATCATGTGGTTTTCATCCTTTCACTGTGTATAGCTTATGTGAAGTATTTGTGATTTTTATTATAGAAAGTTTTAAAAAATCAAATAGTTGTGTTTCACTCTGTTGAATTTGATTCCTATATATTAAGCTCTCATTGGCTGCATAGAACTGCAGTAGATTCTTCTTTGGAAAACCTCTCATCTTCCTTTGGAACCAGTATCTATGAGTATGTTAAACAAATTAATTTCTAAATATTGTCTTTAAACTCTCTTCCCCCCACCTTCCCTAAATAACCCTAAGCAAGCAGAACGGTAGTCATTTACTAAGCTATCTCTGGACTAGGTCCCCTCTCCTCAAAGTAAGGGTAAAGATGATGACTTTGCACAACTAGTTGGGTAAATATGGGGAATCCATTCATTTATTTATTCATTCATTCAACCACCGCTTATCAAGCTCTTATAGTGAATCTGTCACCAACATGAAAACTTTGGAACACTTCACTGCTTCTATTGCCAGGAGAAAGGGAGGATGCATTAGTAATGTCATATTTCATGTATTTGACACCCTGAGTAGATCATTTTTACTATCCATTCCTCTACAAGGTAAAATTATTTTCTGTAGTAATCAGTAATAACAATCATTTTCTTGATTTGTTCTTTTTTTTATTGAGGTATAATTTACATACTATAAAACTTACCATTTTGAACTGTACAATTCAGTGTTTTGTGGTATAATCATATGTTACGTAGCCATCACTACTGTCAAATCACAGAACATTTCATCAACCCCCCAAATAAACCTCATACCCATTAGTAGACCTTCCCCATTCCCTTTCCCTTTGTCCTCTAGCAGTCCATTTGCTGTCTCTATAGATTTGCCTATTCTGAACATTTCAT
Organism: Balaenoptera musculus; assembly: GCF_009873245.2. Lineage (NCBI taxonomy): Eukaryota > Metazoa > Chordata > Mammalia > Artiodactyla > Balaenopteridae > Balaenoptera > Balaenoptera musculus. Next base: position 41,601,265 of record NC_045799.1, read on the forward strand.
ACAAATTAAATTAATATGTGGCCTTTTGTGTCTGGCTTCTTTCACTTAGCCTAATATTTTCAAGGTTCAGCCACGTTGTAGCAAGAATCGGTATTTCATTCCTTTTTATGGCTGAATAATATTCCATTATGTGGATATACCATATTTTCTTTATTGATTCATCAGTTGATGGAATGTGGATTGTTTCTACTTTTGGGGATATTATGAATAGCTCTGCTGTGAATATTTGTGTGTACAAGGTTTTGTATGAACACATGTTTTCAGTTCTTTTGAGTATATACCTAGGAATAGAATTGTTGGGTCATGTGGTAACTCTGTGTTTAACTTTTTGAGGAAATGTCAAACTGTTTTTCACAGTAACTGTACCATTTTACATTTGCACCAGCGCTGTGTGAGAATTCCAGTTTGTCCACACGCTTGTCAACACTTGTTATTTTCTGTTTTGCTTTTTGTTTTTTAAACAGAATTTATTTCTCTCAGTTCTTGAGGCTTGAAGTCCAAGATCAGGGTGCTAGCAAGGTAGGTTTATTCTGAGGAGTCTTGTCTTATAGTTCACTGTGTGCTCACATGACCTCTTTGTGTGCATGGAGAGAGAGAGAGAGAGAGAGAGAGAGAGAGCAAGCTCTTTGGGTCTCTTCCTTTTTTTTTTTTTAATATGTATAGATACACTTTTTAAATTGAGGAATAATTGACATATAACACTATGTTAGTTTCAGGTGTACAACATAATGATTTGATATATTGCAAAATTATTACCATAATGATGTAGTTAACATCCATCACCATACATAGTTACAATTTTTTTCTTTTTTTTTTCTTCTGATGAGAACTATTAAGATTTACTTTCTTGGCAACTATCAAATATGCAATACAATCATATGGTATTATTAACTATATAATCACCATGCTGTACATTATGTCCCCAGGACTTAATTATTTTATAACTGGAAGTTTGTGCCTTTTAATCCCTTTCACCCATTTCACTAACTTGCCATTCCCTGCCTCTGTCAGCCACCGATATGTTCTCTGCATCTGTGAACTCTTTCAAAGAGTCCACATGTAAGTAAAATTTATACAGTATTTATCTTTCTCTGTCTGATTCATTTTACTGAGCATAATGCCCTCAAAATCCATCTGCATTGTAAAAAATGGCAAGATTTTATTCTTTTTTTTGACTGAATAATATTCCATTGTGTATATATACCACATTTTCTTTCTTCATCCATTGATGGACATTTAGGTTGTTTCTGTGTCTTGGCTATTGTAAATAATGCTGCAGTGAACATGGGGGTGCATACATCATTTTGAATTAGTATTTTCATTTTCTTCAGATAAATATCCAGAAGTGGAATTCCTGGGTCATATGGTAGTTCTGTTTTTAATTTTTTTGTGGAACCTCCATACTATTTTCCATAGCGGCTATAAACAATTTACATTCCCACCAACAGAGCACAAGGGTTGTCTTTTTTCCATATTCTCATCAACATGTTATTTCTTGTCTTTTGATAATACCCATTATAACAGGTGTGAGGTGATATCTCATTGTGGTTTGATTTGCATTTCCCTGATGATTAGTGATTTGAGCATCTTTTCATTTACCTGTTGTCCATCTGTATATCTTTTTTGGAAAAGTATCTATTTATTAGATCCTCTGCACATTTTTAAATTGGGTTGTTTGACTTTTTGCTATTGTCTTGTATGAGGTCTTTTATGTATTTTGGATATTAATGCCTTATTAGCTATATGACTTGCAAATATTCTGTTGATGGTTTCCTTTGCTGTGCAGAAGATTTATAGTTTGCTGTAGTTCCACTTGTTTATTTTTACTTTTGTTTCCCTTGCCTTTGGGTATCATATCCAAAAAATCATCACCAAGACTGATGTCCTGGAGCTTACCACTTATGTTTTCTTCTAAGAGTTTTATGGTTTCAGGTCTTACATTCAAGTTGTTAATCCATTTTGAGTTATTTTTTTGTGTATGGTATAAGATAGTAGTCCAATTTTTTTCTTTTGTATGTGGCTGTCCAGTTTTCCCAACAATACTTATTGAAGAGACTGTCCTTTCCCCATTGTATATTCTTGGTTTCTTTGTTGGAAATTAATTGACCCTATATGGATGGGTTTATTTCTGAGCTCTCTATAGTGTTTCATTGGTCTATGTGTCTGTTTTGATTGATTTGATATCATACTGTTTTGATTACTATAATTTTATATGTTTTTTAAAAATTATAGCCATCCTAGTAGGTGTGACGTGGTTGATTTGTTCTATAATTTTGAAATAATGAACAACTTTCTAAAAATATTTAAATGTACAAATATGAAAATTCAGTAAAATATTTTATATATGAACCAAAATTTTTATTTTTTCCAAATTATTAAATCTTGCAGGTTATACTAGTTCACACTCTTTAATATTAAACACAAGTAAAAACCCCAAGAATTCAAATAGAATGACATAATTGAAGTAATTCAAGGTAACTCAAATCTATTTATTTGTCTTTGCCATCACATGTTATTATTATTTATTATGATTCTTCTGCCTAAAAGTAGAAATATGTAGTACCACACAGACAAAAACTGCCTGAAATAAACTTGAATGATTACAAAAAATTGTGAGCTTACTCTCAAAACAAATGCAGGTAGCTGAGTTCACATGTGTCTTGGGCTGGCTATTTAACTGGGACTTCTATGAATTATTTCTTTTAGATAAAAGGATAATTTTTTTTTTAAGTTTCTAAGTTGAATAACTGCTACAGTTTTTTAGAACTTAGATCAATAAAAGATTTTTGGGAAGAAGAATATTCTATTACAGACATTGTTTGGAATTATAGTACATGTTGATAGTAAAAAGCAGACCAAAATTTATTTGGTTTCATTATTGATTTTAAATTTTCTATATATAATACATTCCCTTTTTAGCTGCACCTAGGACAGATCACTCCTTGCCTTTGGATATATATTAGTTTTGAAACCTTTTTGGTTTCCAGAGTGTGTTTTTAATATTTTACACGGGAAACGTCTTAGCAATGAAGAACACTTTTCTGACTTAGTTCCCAATCAGAAAATAACTCTTCAGCCAAAGATGATAACCTGCCCTTTCACTGGAGTGCAGTAGAAGAAAGAGGTGATTGGTGTAGGGGAAATAGATGCTAAAGAGAAAACACTAAGCTTGCAAAGGTTACCTCAAGGTCAACCAAAGCTAGTCCCAGAGTAATGAGGAAAACATTGTGGAAAACATATTGTAAGAAGCTGCATAACAAATTACTCCCAAACTTAGTGCTTAAAACAACAATAAACATTTATTATCTCACACAGTTTTTAGCATTTGGGAATATGGGAGCATCTTAGCTGAGTAATTCTGACTCAGAGCCTCTCTCCTGAGATTGCAGTCAAGCTGTTGACTGGGGCAGCAGCCATCTGAATGCTGGATTGGGGCTGAAGGATCCACTTTCAAACTCACTCACATGGCTGCTGGCAGGGGGCTTTAGTTTTTTCCCTCATGAGCCTCTCCATAAGGCTACTCAGACATGGCAGCTGGCTTCCTCCTGAGTGAGTGATAAAAGGGAGGGAGAAAAAAAAAGAGAGAGAGGGCAGTAAGAGAGAGAACAATCAATATGGAAACCACCATATCTTTTATAACTTCTTCATCTCTGGTGACATACCATCATTTCTTGCCTTATTCTATTGGTTGCCCAGACCAACACAGGTACATTGTGGGAGGGCCACATAGAGATGAGAATACCAGGGAATGGGGACCATCAGGGGCATCTCAGAGGCCAGCTACCACAAACCTCCCTGAATTTACAGTAATTTATAAATTTAGATTTTTTATTAGGATCCATTGCTCATTCTAGAATTTTGCTCATTTCTATCTTCTTCTAATTTTCTCAGTGAAAACAGTAAACCATCCAGGTATTGTTTTACTCCAGTTAGATTAACTCTACCTAGATATCAGAGCCAACTACTTACCATATCTTTTAACTAGGATTGGGTACTTAATACTTAACCTTCCAACTTTTCTTTCAAAGATACTTTTAAAAAGAAGCAGGTGTTTTACTTGTAAGAATATGTGTATATTCTTAGAATAGAAAGAGTGGGAGCGATGGAGGAATAGAGTGATGTATTTTCATTTTTCTTAAGCTTTTTTTTTCAATATTTATTTTAAAGTCTTATTATCTGATGGCTGGTATTTTGGGGAATTGTTTCCCCCTATCAACAGAAAGTAGTCTTCTTTCTGAATTTCCATGATTTACAATGTTTGTGTTATCATTGAAAGAGTAAAGACTAAAACTTGTAATGTTTTCATTTCTTAAACGATTAAATTGTGTTTTATTATATATATCCTTTAGTATTTTCCCTGGATAGGTCCTTTCTTCTCATCACACAATCAAGAGACAACTTTATGGAGTATGAGAGATTATATTTTAATTCTCTGAGGTAGGATCAAGCTGCCTTCATCATATACTATAGTTGCCCCCTAAAGAAATTCTAGTTGTGATGGTTAATGGGCTCAGGTTACATGTAGGAATTATATGTTATAATTTGCTTTTGAAAGTAATTATTCTAAGACAATGTTATGTTTGAATTTGATTTTGAATGGTAATGATACATTTGAACCCTAGGATCATTTGAATTATATCCCATTTCCCTCTGTTAATTTAAATTCATGCATTCCTTTTCAGCTGTATTTCTTCAAACTGCACAGCTTTTGAAAGACGGTTATCCTACATCCGGGGGTTATGCTCTTTTCAACTATTTTTGTTTGCCATCTCATTGACAAAATCCTAATTTGAGAGAGATGATTACAAAATAAAATCACCATTTTTAACATAAATGATTTATTATCATTTTTACGCTTCTTTCTTGTCAGTTTAGGAAAAGTAGAGACTTTCTATCCTTTGGTTTTAGTATAATTTTCAAGTCAGTTTTTTCTCTCCTACTGTGTTTTAACAACAAGAAAGAAAGATGAAATCGTCAGAGTCAAAACTATGCATATATGTTTTCAGTAGGAAAAAATGGTTAGATGAACTGTTTTACTAATTTAACATAATTTATTTTAGAAAGTTTTTTAAAAAGCTGAAACCTATATTTAATATATGAACTGAAGAAAAGTGGAAATATGTAAAAATTAACTTCTTAGTATTATATTTATATTCCTTAGAAATATACTGCTTACTTATCTTGTTTTTTTGGAGACTTCTTTCAGCTCCTATGTAACTCTGGACACACTTCCACTAACAGAATGGTTTTGTTTTTCCTTCCCCCTCCTACCCACCTTAATAAGATACACAGATTTACGTGGCATGGCTCACATAACACAGAACAATTCCTGAAAACTTGTATTCAACTTTTCTATTTTAATTCAATAAAAAAGTCAATTTCTATTTTAAATACACTGAAGAACAGAATACTTAAATGAATCCTTAGGTAATTTTTCTTCTGTAATTATGATCTGATAACAAATTTAGATTTTCTGTATCAACTGTGTTTAGTCATTCCCAATTGTTTGTATTCAGAATGAATCTCCAAGGCAGGCTTTGCTGAGTGTCAAACCAGTGCTCCTCAGTATTACTGGTTACTATGTTTGCTTCTTCATTTTGTAACTTGGATTTATGGAAAACAGGCTCTTTTTGTCCAAAAGCCAAAATGGGCTTGGTGAGATTCAGCTTCTAGACCTAAAAGATTTATGGCTTTTTTGCCTCTGCCCTTCATAGCTGCTTTTGTCCCATTTCTATGGGTACCTGGATAATGGGGGTTACCCAGGAGGATAGAGTTCATAGAGAGAATTAGTTTCTGTTCTGTGAATAGGGGCGGAATGGAGTAGAGGGCAGAGATTCTTAGGACCCATCAGTTCTGCTCCCAATCCCATGCTTCTTAGTTACCCACCTCCAGTTTCAATTTAACTCCTGCTTTTCTATGACTATTTAAAAGATTCATTAAAATAAGTTATGCAAGATTCATATTGTACCTTTTAAAAATTTTATTGGCGTATAGTTGATTTACAGTGTTTTAGTTTCAGGTGTACAATAAAGTGATTCAGTTATATATGTACATATATTCATTCTTTTTCAGATTCTTTCCTCATATAGGTTATTACAGAATATTGAGTAGAGTTCCCTGTTCTATACAGTAGGTCCTTGTTGGTTATCTATTTTATATACAGTAGTGTGTGTATGTCACAGATTCTTGTATTTTAAAATAACCCTTCTAAAACATAAGTATATTAATGATAAGTTAATAACTGTGAACACAATCTTCTGGTTTTTCAGTGGCAAAGTGAAACTGAATCTCAAAATATTATTTTCCCTAAACCAATGGCATGAACATCATAAACAATTAAAAATCAACTCTTAAGGTCCATCCATCTATATATACATACATACACACCAAGGGGGAAAATACTCCAAACTTTTAATGAGAGGAAAAACTAGCGTTTGCCCGAGGAGGTAGACCTGGGTCCCAGAGTTGGGATGGTGCCTTTAGCAATCTGCCACGTACTCCTACACTGCTCTCCACATAAACCAAATAGAAGACATGAGTGAAATAAAGTCCTGAAAAATGCCCCCACCCCCCAACTGTAGAGAAGCTAATGGAGCAGCCCGGAGAGAGGGAATATGGAGATTTCCATGAGGGTGGCTGTCTTCTCACTCCCAGGAGAAAGTAATTGCTGGAGTTCTCTATCTTGGTGTCTCCCTCCTGGCATGAAAGTAGGGGATAAAAAGCAGAATGATCATAAACATTCAGAGCGAATTATCTTCAGCAATAAACAAGGTTTTAGCCAATCAGAAAACAAAAGAGAAAATAAATTGGACAAGGAGCAGGAATGAACTGGAAAGCGTATATGAGAACCCCTGGGTGATGTTGCCTTCAGGCTGTCTCTGGCCTCAATGCCTTATCTCCAATTGGCTGTTGGGAAGAGAAAAGCTAATTGGACTAAATTACCTCCTGAGGTACTCCTGATGGAAGTGGAAGGTCAGGGACCTTGGCCAAAGCACAGGAAGCTGTCTGAAGCCATAGGCATTGAATTGATTCCAGATAAAGTAGAACAGATCCTGGCATAAGAGAATTAACAAAACCAGAGAGGAGATAGCAAAGCCCCCAAACACTAACCAAGACTGCCCACAACCAAGACCAACCATCCTCCACACTCTACCCCTTGTCACCTGTCACAGATGTGAGCAGACATCACACTGTACTATCTAGAGGGAGTTGAATAAACCTCAGCTAAGGTGAGAAGGGATTTGTCCACATCATAATCGTACAAATAGAAGTTCTAGGCCAGCCTGCCCAAGTTTATTATGAGTAAGATGGCGATTGATTACCGGCATATTAAGAAAATAAAATTTAGGGAATAAATGAAGAAATAAATCTGAAGAAACAAAAACACATGTTTCAGGGAAAAAAGGTATAAATGAGTGCCACTAAAACACACTTTTCTTAAGTGAATACATTTCAAGCATAGTGATGGAATTTGGGGGGATTCAGGGAAAAATAACTGAGTCACACCACAAACTCACAAACAGAAACAAATTGCTTAATGATATACCATGGGGAAGCTGTGGTAAAAGAGTGAGGATAAGCATTGATATCATTGACGTATAGAAGAAAATTAAACAATTATGATAATAAGAATTATGGAAAGTAAATACTGTAACTTTTAATTGAGGTATTGACATATTGGTTTCAGGTGTAAAACATAATGATTTGAAATTTGTATATATTGCAAAATGATCACCACTGTAAGTCTAGTTAACATCCATCACCATAAGTAGTTACAAATTGTTTTATTGTAAATTTTCACAACATATAAAATGATTATCAAAACCAAATGTTGGGATATAGAGGACTGATGACAGAAATGTAAATTGCTCAACTCTATTTTTAGAAATTGAACGAGAAGTTTGTGTAGAATAGAATGACTAAAAACTAAAACTGTCAAATCCCTAGAGATGAAAACATACACACATCGCATAGTTTTTTAAAGACAATCCATATAGAAGTTTAAAAACAAAACAAGTATTACATTTAGAAAATATAACGAGAAGTTGATTATATTTGTTATATCAATGAATATAAATGAGGCAATACCTGTTAATGTGATGTAATATAAAAAAAAATAAAAAGCATTTGACTGTGGGAAATGCAAAGAAAATTTAACAGAAATCCAGTGATGGCAAGAAAAATTAATTCATTATGTCAGCCATTAAAAGATTATATAGACCAAAAAAAAAAAAAAAACAGAATTATAGTGTAAAACAGTCTGAATAAATATATAGAGAGAGGTAGATACCTAGATAGCTGGCTGGCTGGCTGGCTGGATGAAGGAACAAAGGATCAATATCACTAGAGAATAGATCTTTATTCCGATACCTGTGGGTCATATACAGAAATGGAGAATATATTAGACATCAAAGAAAACTTTAATATGGTCCCCAAAGTAAAATAATATCAAATACATCACAAATATAAAACCCAACCACCTTAAAAAACAGCCCCCAAAAAGACCCTCAAAAAATTCTTGGGTCACAGCAGAAATCAAAAGGAAATTTATAAAATATATAGGAAAAAACCATTTGACAGAATTCAACATCATTTTGCTACTAAAATGCACCTGGAAAAGGCACACTTGAGAATATTCACAACAATTTTGAAAAAGAAAATCAATGAGAGAGGAACTAACTTTACCAGATATTAAAATATTGATACATCACAATGTTGCAAAAATTAAAATAAATCTGTACTGGAGAAGAGTGAGGGAGAGGGGCCACAAATACAGCTGCATGTTTATAACATTTAACTCATGACAACAGTATCATTTTTATTTTTTTATTTTTATTTTTTTAAAGGTTTTAATTTTTTATTTATTTTTGGCTGCATTGCGTGTTCGTTGCGGTGGCTTCTCTTGTTGCAGAGCATGGGCTCTAGGCACGTGGGCTTCAGTAGTTGTGGCATGCGGGCTCAGTAGTTGTGGCACACGGGCTTAGTTGCTCTGCAACATGTGGGATCTTCCCGGACCAGGGCTCGAACCCGTGTCCCCTGCATTGGCAGGTGGATTCTTGTATACTGCGCCACCAGGGAAGTCCCAATAATATCATTTTTAAATAATTGAGAAAAAATATTATTCAGTAAATAGTGGGAAGCAACTGGTTAACTGTTGCAGAAAAAGGTAAAACTGGATTCCTATCTTACTTTTTACCTCAAAATAAATTCCAGATGAAAGAAAGTATTAAACATAAAAAAGAGCCTATAAAAATTTTTTTAAAGTATTGCTAAATGTATGTATAATCTTGGCAGAGAAACACTTTCTAAAAAGGGTATAACATCCAGAATTTATAAAGAAATGCTCAATAAACTTCACTACATAAAACATGTTAGAAAACAAAAAACTTGTGGGAGAAAACAGTATGAGAATGGACAAAATACAAATGACAGATTAGAGAAAAATATCCACATAAGTTAGATCAAGACAAATTTTTAAAAAGGATCTCACAGACAAAAATAACAAAAAATAGAAAAATGGACAAAGGATATGAACAGTAAATTTATAAATAATGAAAAATAAGTGGATGTTTAACACAAAAATAGTTCAACCTCATTCAGAAGGAAAGCCAAAATATATAAAAATACAAATTACAAAAAAGATCTAATTATTATACCCATATGATTGGCAAATGATTGAATTTGAACATCTCCAGAGTCAGTATATTGATAAAGAGCTCTCAGTTGTGAGGATATGAAATATGGTGACCTATCTTGGAAGTTTGAAGACAGGTAAATATTATCAATTTAAATGTGACCTGTTCTAGACCACCACAATAGAGCAAATATTGCAATAAAGTTTTTTTTTCCCAGTGAATATAAAAGATATGTTTATACACTGTACTGTAGTCTATTGTGTGCAATAGCATTATGTCTAAAAACAGTGTATGTATGTTAAAAATACTTTATTGTTAAAAAACACTAAAAATAAGAAAAGATTTGAAAAAGAATAGATACTTGTATAACTGAATCACTTTGCTGTATACCTGAAACTAACACAACATTGTTAATCAACTATACTCCAATATAAAATAAAAATTAAAAAACAAAACAAAACACTAACAATCATCTGAGCCTTCAGTGAGTGGTAGTCTTTTGCAGTAGTTACATCAGCGATCACTAATCACAGACCACCATAACAAGTGTAAGAATAATGAAAAACTTTAAAAATTGCAAGAATTACCAAAATGTAATGGAGACATGTAGTGAGCAAATGCTACTGGAAGACTTGCTTGAAGAAAGGTTGCAAAAGCCTTCAATTTGGGGGAAAAAAAAAGAAACACAGTATTTACACAATAAAACGAGGTATGCCTGTATAATTTTAAAGTCAAGTTATGGAAATGTTAAATACGTGAAAATGTGCACATTTGCATACATTAGTTATTACATTATTAAACGTTTTTCTCCGTTTTTCTAGAAGGAAACAGCAGGAAAAGTTAACAGTGCTTGCCTTTGGAGAAAGGGATGGGGTTGATTGAGGAAAATTTTCACTTTTTATTGTGTCCCTTTCTGTATTGTTTTCATTATCTAATCATTATGTATGAGATGAGGTTTTCTGAGCAGGAGATATTTTTAGCTTTCTTTCTTATTTTTCTTTCTCTTAAAAACCAAAATTAATCAATGTTGATGGTATCAATCAGTTAGTTGAATAATTCTGATAAGATCAACTGCAGCCTGTGTTTATATACTGTGGTGTGAGCTGAAAACTAGGAAATCAGTTTTAATATTTCTATAGAGAGTTGTTGCATATGCATGTGTACTTTTTTTTTTCTGGCTGTGTTGGGTCTTCGTTGCTGTGCACGGGCTTTCTCTAGTTGCGACTAGCGGGGGCTACTCTTCGTTGCGGTGCGTGGGCTTCTCATTGCAGTGGCTTCTCTTGTTGCGGACCATGGGCTCTAGGCGTGCAGGTTTCAGTAGTTGTGGCACACGGGTTCAGTAGTTGTAGTCTGCGGGCTCTAGAGCGCACGCTCAGTAGCTGTGGCACATGGGCTTAGTTGCTCCGCGGCATGTGGGATCTTCCCAGACCAGGGCTCGAACCCCTGTCCCCTGCATTGGCAAGCAGATTCTTAACCACTGCGCCGCTAGGGAAGCCCTGCATGTGTACTATCAATACACATAAGACTACTAAGTTCAGGCTGATTCTTTTTAAGTGTCTATTCTACTCCCACAAGAATTGAAATAGTTTCAATAAATTTTGTTTTATAAATATTTAACTTATGTTTGCTGAGGTTGAAAAAGGCAATATTCCACAAGGGTCCATTTTCTAAATGTAAGACATGAATGATTTTTTTCATAGTTACAGTATTTATGAAATGTTGAGAATTTATGCACGTGGAATGTCTCATAATGGACTATTATAGACTTAAGCTATTCTGTTTTCAGGTCTCCAGTGTGAAATTCCAGGAGTAGAAGCTATAGCAAATGAATATGCTGTGTTTCTTGTGCTATAGACTCCTTCATCTTTACGGAAGTGTTATTTGCTCAGCTAGATTGGTCTAAAAGATTTTTTTAAAGAATTAGCTAAATTTTTCTCTCAAACAACTCAACCTTCAAAAAGAATCTATGGCTCTTTTTTTTTTTTTGCTGTTGCAGCACAAACTGAAGGTGCTTATAAGCATGACATTTAATATGTTTATTTTATGTAGAGTACGTTATTAAAGTAGTGGCTGAATCACTTGATATGGTTTGCATAAAATCATATTGCAGTGATAAAAATTGGTGTCTTGGGAGCTGTGAATGAGTTGGAATGAATCATTTCTTAATAGAAAAGAGCTTTGTCTTCAGCTCCTGCCACACTTAAACTTCAGTTACCTGGATTATTTTCATTTGTTGATTTATTTGCATTTACTTAAGTCCTAGTGGTTGTTCAGTGGTTTGAGCAGAGGAGTATTGTGGGTATGTCTTTAACCTTAACCTAGTCATAGGAGGTGGCACGTATCAGAGTTTGTACTTTCAAAGCATCCCTAAAGCTTGATAATGTTCTAGTGATTCTTTTAGCAGCTATGACATGGAGGCTTAATGTCTCTGCTGTTTTGCAGTCTGACAGACTGAAACTTAGTGTTCCTGTTGGCCCCTCTGCATTTCATCTGCTCATCCAGGCTTATAAAAATGAAATAAAAAGTCCTTGTTCTTGCTCTCGCAGAAGCAATCGTAGATTTTATGAGGAAAACAATGAACATGTCACCCTGGATTTGACAGCAAGGAGGAGGAGGGAGTTCATAAATTGTCTTTTTGGGTGCCAACTGTTAGGCACCAGAATTGTTTATATTAGTGAAATCCTCTAGTTATAAGTTATGTAAATTGTGTCTTTTCCAAGACTGTGTTTTATGGTAGAAAGAGGGTTGGGGAGAGTGTATTAAATCTGAAATGGTCTCAGGCTTAAATACTGCAATGTGGTAGACAGTTAATCTTCAAAACAGATAGTGAACATACATAACTGCTTTATTACCATCAACATATGTCTCTCCATAATTATCCTGGCTTCTACCTTGGGATGAACTAAGGATGCAAGAGCTGTCTCAGCTCAGATAATTTTGTCTTTATTCTTTGTGTTCCAAATGGAAGGTATTAGGGAAAAAAGTCATGTGGATTTTCCCGACACTGGCGCTAGTGAAAACATGACTCTGAAATTAATCGTGCTGAGACCTAGGAGAGCAGGTGTGGGTAAGTCTGACGATACAGCTGTGTCAATATACCTTGGCGCATCTGAGACCGTTTGGGGAAATTCCTGAGGAGACACGCGGCACTGCACAGAGTCACTTCCAGTTATCTGGTGGTGACCCGTGCCAGTGACATCTAGAGACTGGGTTGCAGCTGACCTTCCAGTGGTCAGGGACTAACTCCTGAGAGATGGTGGTGCATTTTGCAAATAAAACAGGAGCCCCTTGAATGCTAAAAAGGAAAAACAGTTCCTAGGCTGTTCTCTCCATGGAGGAGGTGAGCTCAATTATTTATTCAGTAACTAAAAAGGATGGTTGTTGAGCAAAATATGCATGTGGGAATGAACACACTCATGTGTGCAAGAAATGTAACTAACTTCCTCTGTGTTTTATTCATGCAGTCCCTTATACCTAGGGAGAACATACATGCAGCTGTGTCCAGAACAGTCCAGAGTCATGGCTACTGTCGTAACCTAATGGTTATAGTGGCCTCTACTCCCTTCCCTCTCAACCGTGTCCTGGTCATGCTACCTGTACCCCACCATATCAACTTTTCCTCCAATCTGTTAAGGTAGAACAACCTTGATACTTCAGTGGGAAGAGCTGTGGGGCTCAAAGAAACAGAGAAAAACCCTACTTGTCAATGCTTTAGAATCTATTCACTTCACAATATTCAAAGATTTCCTTTGCTTATTTCTAGCTTTCAAAAGGGTGTGCATAATGCTATAATATGTATAACAGAGATGGAAACTGTTGACCAAGGAGGGGCAAGCTTATTCCTTGGATAATGTAGTGTTTTACTTGGAGGACTTGATTTATTTGGGGGAGCATCTTTAATTTTATGAGATCATTAGTTTACTTGTTATGCAAGAAATTAAACTCCTCTACCTATGCTAATACCAGTAAGTAGTAAAATACTTTCTATAAACATGATGTTCTCTGCTCAAAAGTGAGGCTGGGTTGGAAATAGCAGGTTGCAACATGGTCTGGGGAAGAAATGGGTAAGGTCAAAGAAGGTGAGGCAAGTTGCTAGAGAACAGGAATCTTATATGTGAAAGAATCAGGGAGTACATCCCTCTCTCCCTAAACTAATGTATGCTTCAACTGCTCTCGTTAATCATAAGTCAGTTTTGAAAGCCGAGTAATTGCCTACTTGGATCATATTTTGTAAACCAGGTTTCAGTCAAGTATTCACCATATTGACCAAATTTGGATCCATGTAAAGCATCAAGTTCACATCCATCCAGAGTCTATTTACATGCATGCATATGCACAACATTCATATATACAGGCAAGTGTGTGTGCATGAGTGTATGTAATGTGTGTGTATAATTATAGGTCTACCTGTGTAGAAGTATGGCCTTTGAGATCAGATGATCTGGCTCTATAACTGTCTGTCCCTCTCAGCGCACAGCTTACCTCCTCTCCTGCCCTAAGCTTGGGGCTGGGAAGAGACAGCTACACCTCCCTTTCTGATTCCAAGTGATCTCAGAAAGCATACCTGCTCTTTTCTTTCACATCTTTTGACTCACACCTTCCTAATGCCCGAGAGGTGACTTGGACATTTGGATTATTTTATTCTTTATTTCCTGCTTCTTTAGAATAAACCCACTTTTTGATACTTTCCCATTTTTTTCAATACTACCAGGGTGATTTTCTTAAAACACAGACCTAATACTTTCAGTTCCAGGTCTCAGAGACTTTTGACAGATCCTCACTGTGTAAAAAAAATGAATGCCTCATAGCAAAGGACCAATCTAATCCAACCCAGTCACAGTTCCTAGTCTTTCTTTTTGCATCATCTCTTCGAGTCAAAACAGACAATCTGTGCTTTTTAAGCCTTGTGCCTTTTTCATGCTGTACTTGCTTTCCCAGCTTCTTTCAGGTTCACCTGAAATGCATCCTTCCCTGTAGCCCTTGGTAATCGTCTTAGTCACTTTCTCCTTCCTGTGAGCATACTGGATGTTTATCATTTGGGTATAGACCTAGCCATAGTTTGTCTTGAATTATGACTAGCTGTGTCCATACCTGCAGTACCTGTTAATTATAAACTCCTAGAAGGTGGAAACATGTCTCTCCTAGCATCTTCTTATGCAACAGTTGGTAAACAGAAATGCTCAATAAATACATGTGAAATTAGGAAAAAAATTAATGCCAAGCCAAAAATAAAATTGCTAAAACTTTGAAAGGACTCTTTGTTGAGGATCAATGCCTTTGATGATGACAAATGTCTAGACACCAGTATCTCAAAATGAGGTCCAAAAATGACCAACCAGTTGTTCTGTCCATGGATTTAAGAGAAAAAAAAATAATTTAAGAGAAAAAAAATAATTTAAGAGAAAAATTATGTACATGTATTTCTTTTTCTTTAAATATTATTTATTTATTTAGGCTGTGTTGGGTGTTCGTTGCTGCACACGGGCTTTCTCTAGTTGCGGCGAGCGGGGGCTACTCTTCGTTGCAGTGCGCGGGCTTCTCATTGTGGTGGCTTCACTTGTTGTGGAACACGGGCTCTAGGTGCGTGGGCTTCAGTAGTTGTGGCACATGGGCTCAGTAGTTGTGGCTCGCGGGCTGTAGAGCACAGGCTCAGTAGTTGTGGCGCACGGGCTTAGTTGCTTTGCAGCATGTGGGATCTTCCCGGACCAGGGCTCAAACCCGTGTCCCCTGCTTTAGCAGGCGGATTCTTAACCACTGTGCCACCAGGGAAGCCCATGAACATGTATTAAAATTTCTTGGAAATGTTAAGTTTAAAGATGTTTTTCATAGGCATTGGTTCTTTTATTAAGTACCGTTGTGCTCTCCAAAGTTGTGGATACATTGCAAGACTGTATTGGTCATGTCATATCTGCCAGTGTTCAGGTAATGGTGTAGTTTTCCCCAAAATATATAATTTTCTCTAAGTTTCTTCTAATTATTTTTATTTCCCATTTTTATTGTTAGAATTTGGATGGATTTTATCCCTTGTTCACACACACATACACAAAACAGATCACCAGCTTAAAAACATTTTAGTAAAACATAAATGTTGAGATAAGAATAGTAACATAAATACTACAATTCAGAGTAATGTAAAAAAATGTACTACAATTCAGAGTAATGTAAAAAAATGTAAGTGGTGATCAGGACTCCAGTGCAGATGTAGAATATAATCTGTTGGTGTTGGGATAGTGTAATGATTTCATTCAACCAACCAATAAAGAAAAGTTTGTACAGGAAGTAAGATATTAATTATTTTTATTTTTTTTACCCCTAATATAATTATACTAAATATGTCACATATTCTGGGCAGAAACATGTTTATTCCAAAGACACCTAAATATCTGAAAGAAACACCAAACATTTGCCACTATTATTGATGAGGATTAATTTTAAACTGAGCTTCTCTTGTACAGTATAAAGAGTGAGCAAAGAAATTTGACGTGAAACTTAAGGCAACTATCATCATGACATTTAAATTATGAACAGAAGCATGCAAATGACAGCTTTGCTGTGACTGATATGAAAGAGTTTTTTTTAAAAATATCTTTTATCTGTATACAAATTTGTGTTTAATAGTTTTTAAATTTACCTAAAATGTAACATCTGCATTTCTATTGTTCATTAAGTAGATTTTCACGTGGTGAAAGTTTGAGCAAACATTGTTACTGATATTAAAGTGGTGACTATTTTTGAGAAATCTCAGACAATTTGTTTATAATAAATGCTTTCATACATAAAGTAGTGTAAAGCATGTTACAAATATGTATCACTTACATGTAATTAAATACAGAGAATATAACATGATTTAAAAACTAGCTGTTTACATTAACTGTTACCCTTTTAGCTTTTCATCTCATACAATTTTGATACATTTGGCAACTGTAAAATATAATTTTAGTTTGATTCATTAGCATATGCATGGTGTTCTTATGCTTTTAAAATTGATGTCTTTCATCTAAATAACATTTTCTGCTCTTTGTTTAATTTTTCCCTTGAGGTATTTATTTATTTATTTTCCTCTTTTCTCATGAAGAATGAAATGCTTTCATTATAATGGAGTATAGGATTTCCAAAAATCCTGGTAATTGTTGAGATCTTTGTACCATACAGAGTATAAGTGTTGACTGTTCTAATCCTTTTGTTTTATAACCCTCATTATAGTGCTGAAAATGGGAATCAGAGTCTAATTTTTTTTTTTTTATTTTGCTTTACTCCCTGGCATCGCATTTTTGCAGATGATAAGGAAATCAAATAAAATTACATATTACTTGAGTGATGTAAAGCTAATTTGATCATATTCTCCTTCTGAAAATGCAGAATCTATCAAAATCTGCACAATTAGAGCAGAGCATAATAGAGCGGGATCTCCTCAATTCTCTCCTGTTTTGTTGACTGAGACGCATCATAATCAAAGAAATAAGTCGCATCACGTGTTTTTATTTTATCATTATTGTTATTTTTTTACATTTTTATAGCCTCCTTTCCTGGCCTTCTCTTTGTATGACAAATTCATTTGCACATCTGACTTTTATTCATTCCTCTATTTAAAAAACAAACAAAAAGAAAAACAAAACTTTTTTCTTCCTTGGAGAGGAGAGAGGAAAGGAAAATCATTTATCTTTTATTTTGAAATCATAAAAGATCAAGATGAGACATCCTTTGACACCAATTTTATTAACACCTAGCTTTGAGAAGAAAAGCAAAAAGTGACAATAACCTATTCTTTAGAGTATAAATTTGTTTCTGGTTTTGTCATCATTGTTAATCATTCTGATTTGCAGCCTGACTGTTTCAATCACTGAGACCCAGTTTTAACATGATTAACATTTTTGTTCTGTTTGTGGATCAGTGCTGGTCCCCAATTTTCAAGAATAGGATAACCCTCAATTGGCCTTATAGAGATAAATCATATCTTAATGCCCTTGAAATCAGAGCATCCCCCCAGAGAACATGTTGTAAATCTGAGTGGAAGGAAGTTGAGGCTGTTGTTCCAAATGGTGGATTCAAGATGAACCAGATGACTTTATTTTAGAATTTTAATTCATGGTACCTTACCCTTCTTTTCAACTGGTACTGTCATCTTCAAATGACAGAGATTGAGTGTTAAATTGCTATTGCATAATTTCCTTCTCTCTCCTCTATATACTGGGTCTGATTGAAAGTTCAGATTTTTTTGAAGAGTATTTTACATAGGAGATATTGAAATATGGGAAACACATTATTTCAACATAAAAGAAAGTGAAAGTGTGTGTGTGTGTGTGTGTGCGCGTGTGTGTATAATATAGGTGTAGCATCTGATTTTTTTTTTTTCTCACCCAGGGCCTTTATTTTGTTACAAAGAACAAGTATTATCATTTCAATGGTTTCCCTCAATCCTTGATTCTTTCTAGCAGTCTCTCTTTATGTAACATTTTATCCCCTTTTACTCCTCCAAATTATTTTTATGCTATTTTATTTTTCATATTGCAAAGAGGCTAAAACAGTGTTCTGGAACCCAATCATTGCCTCTATTTGAGTAATCTGAAATGGGTCCACACTATGGCCCTTCCTATAAAAATTACTGTACCTGCCTAGATAAATAACTTGAGATATGAACTCACAAAGACATACTATACAACAAAGAGAATAATTGCATAGAGCAGTATGAACCTATTTCACAAGCATAATGTTGGATGAATGAAGCCAGATATCAAAAAGTAACCTAAAACTAGTAGAATCAATGTATGTGGCCACAAGTCAAGATTAAGGTGTATGGGGTGGGGAGAGGGGGGTGGCCTCTGGGGCCATGCCCTGTTTCTTTTCTTTCTTTTTTTTTTTTTTTTTTAAAGATTGATTGATTGCTATGTTGGGTCTTCATTTCTGTGCTAGGGCTTTCTCTAGTTGAGGCAAGCGGGGGCCACTCTTCATTGCGGTGCGCGGGCCTCTCACTATCATGGCCTCTCTTGTTGTGGAGCACAGGCTCCAGACGCGCAGGCTCAGTAGTTGTGGCTCATGGGCCTAGTTGCTCCGTGGCATGTGGGATCCTCCCAGAACAGGGCTCGAACCTGTGTCCCCTGCATTGGCAGGCAGATTCTCAACCACTGCGCCACCAGGGAAGCCCCCATGCCCTGTTTCTTTTCTTTTTTTTTTAATTGAAGTATAGTTGATTTATAATGTTTCAGGTATACAGAAAAATGATCCAATTATATATGTGTATCTTCTTTTTCAGCTTCTTTTCCATTATAGGTTATTAGAAGATATTGAATATAGTTCCCTGTGCTATATAGTAGGTCCTTGCTGTTTACTTATTTTATATATAGTAGTGTGTATCTGTTAATCCCAAATTCCCAATTCATCCCTCTCCACCCACTTTCCCCTTTGGTAACCCTAAATTTGTTTTCTGTGTCTGTGAGTCTATTTCTGTTTTGTAACTAAGTCCATTTGTATCATATTTTTAGATTCCACATATAAGTGATATCATATGATATTTGTCTTTCTCTGTCTGACTTACTTTACTTAGTATGATAATCTCTAAATCCAAATGTTTCTGCGAATGGCATTATTTCATTCTTTTTTATCCATGCCCTGTTTCTTGATCTGGTGCTGGTTACAAGAGTGTGTTCAGTTTGTGAAAATCTGTGTAGCTGTCTCCTTATTTGTACTTTTCTGTACTTCCATGAAAAGTTAAAAAGGATTCAGTTTTACAGTGAGCAACGTGATGGAACCCTTGTTGTTTGGGGGAACATTCTTCAAAGCCATTTTAGTCACAGATCCTCATTTTCACTGAGGCTCTATGGATGATCCCTCTCTTCACTCCAATTAATTTGCTTTCTCTTTGTGTCCTTACTTTTACATCTGGACATGAAGACCTGTATTTTCCCCTGCTGAGTTTAGCACTTTCTCCAACTGACATTTCTCTAGCACCAAGTAAATATCCTTAGAACATGAGGGAAAGCAATATGACCCCAAGAGTTGGACACCTCTTCCCCACAGCTCAGGGTCCTCATTCCTCACCTTCACTTCACTTCACTTGGAGTCATGAGTAGGAGCAGCCCTGGCAGGAGACTTGCCGCAGAATTGCCAGTGACTGATCTGTCACTCTGTGAGGTAGAGTAGCCTGCCTGGAGAGAGGCTGACAAGAGGCAAGAAAGTTAAACCAAGTCTCAAAATGAAACTCCTCTCCCTACTTTGTGCAAATGAGTTCCATGACATTGTTTTGCTCTGCAGATAGAGAAGGCTGTGGCACTCTCAAAAGCAAAGAGGCTTCTTAGACAGGAAAGAGTTTCCTGTTCTTAGAAATCTCAAAATGAATGGTTAGCTTAAGTGAGTCAAGATGGTGCTGTGGGGAAAAATGTGAGACCTGCAGCCAGACTTCTTGGGTTTGGGTAATAGCTGAAACCCAGGCTGAATAGTTTGAAGAATTCTAGTCTCTTCTTTCTTCAATTAAAAAGAAAATAAAGTAAGGAAAATAGCAGTAATAGGTAATAAGGATAATAACAGTATCCAGCTTGCTTGGGGTGATGGGGGACATATTAAATTCTCAAAAATGGTAACTATTAGTAGTAGTGTATAGACTAGAGTCCTATATTCACAGTAGGTAATCAATTTATATGTTGTTTGTCGATGAGTCTGACTATGTCAGCCTCCCACAGAAAATTCTTCCAAATTCCATCAGCTTTGGGATGCAGGCCAGTGTCACATGCAGGCTGCTATGACCTGACCCTGGCCTCCCCTCCAGCCTCCTCTCACATCACTTACTCCTGTCCCTTATACTCTAGCCGTGTCTACGGACTTAGAGCATCCCTAACGCAATGATTCTTCATGACTTTGCTTTGTTATCCCTCTGCCTGAACTGCCCTCTCTGCTCCCCTTTACCTGGGAAGCCTCTCTCTTTCTTTCTTTAGAAGTTATCTTCTTCAGGAACATATTAATGCTTCTTCTCACTGACCTCAGACTGAGTGAGGCATTCCTCCTCTGGGGTTCCACAGTGCCAGATAATACTCTTTGTCTATTACAAATATCTGCATTAAACCAGGAGCTTTAGGAAGAGTGGCTTCATCACTGTGGAATCTCCAATTCCCTCAAATAACTCTTGGTATTAATTTGTTGAATGAATTAATGCATGAAAAAATAAATGACAATAAAATTAGGCATACATGGTAATCTTCCTTAAAACTGCAATGTCCATATTAATATCCAGGATCTCAGTTTAAAAGATGAGAAATAGTTTAAAAAGATGCAACACCAAAGGCACAATACATGAAAGAAATAACTGATAAGCTGGATTTCATTAAAATTACAAACTTCTGCTTTGTGGAAGACAGTGTCAAGAGAATTAGAAGACATGCACAGACTGGGAAAAGATATTTGCAAAAGAAACATCTGATCAAAAACTGTTGTCCAATATATACAAAGAAGTCAAAACTTAACAGTAAGAAAACAAACTGATTAAAAAATAGGCAAGAGACCTTATCAGATACCTCACCAAAGAAGATATACAGATGGCAGATAAGGTAATGAAAAGGCGCTCTGCATCCTATTTTATCAGAGAAATGTAAACTAAAACAACAAGATATCACTACACACCTGTTAGAATGGCCAAAATCCAGGACACTGACAATACCAAATGCTAGTGAAGATGTGGAACAGTGGGAACTCTCGTTCATTGCTGTTGGAAATGGGAATGCAAAATATTACAGCCACTTTGGAAGACAGTTTGGCAATTTCTTAACAAAACTAAACGTATTCTTACCATGTGATCCAGCAATCACACTCCATGGTATTTACACAAAGGGGCTGAAAACTTATGTCTACACAAAAACTTACACATGGGTGTCTATAGCAGCTTTATTCATAATTGTCGAAACTTGGAAGCAACCAAGACGTCCTTCAGTGGGTGAGTGGTATATCAACACAATGAAATGTTATTCATTGCTAAAAAGAAATGAGCTATCGAGCCATGAAAAGACATGGAAGAACTTTAAATGCATATTACCAAGTGAAAGAAGATAATCTGAAAAGGCTACATAAGATTCCAGAGAAGAGGCCAAGGATCACAGGAAAATGAACAGCTTCCTGCTCTGCTACTTTCCCCCTTCTCTTGCCTTTCCCTTTAGCAGACCCTCAGTAAACCTAGTTTTGATACAAAAGCAATATTAGCTAAGTCATTTACACAACTATCTTTTTTCCCCTATCTTTCTCTGGCCCCTGGCAGGAGAATTAACTTTAAAAAGTAGAATAACACCAACACCCATCATTATGTCTGTGTCAGATTAACTTTACTCTGTTGTGAGTCTTCTGTGATTGCAGCGCTAAACTGGTCAAATACGTTCCAACTTCTCAGTCCACTACTTATGCTTCACCCATATTTAGTCAAAATTGTAAAAGGTCCTTGTGAACCTCTCACGTCTACGTGGTTAGCATGAAATGGTTCTTTAATTCTGCGTGTGTTTTGATTATTTGCTCTTGCTAATCCCTATAATAAACTCAATAGCCAGTGTTGAATAATAACCTACAGATTAGGGTCCTGATGTCTTCCTTTTGTTCTCTAATCCACTGTTCACCCTTTGACACCCTGTTCTGTGCCATGGAGACCTCTATTAACTACATTACCTGGGCTACTTCAGCCAATGGTGAGTACTGTCGGGAGATCTGAGCACAGGACAAGAAAGAGGTCAAGGTGTTCATTATTGCACCTGCAGACGCAGGTTAACAGTGACTCTATTTCTATACAGAAGCATCCCTCTCCCACAGCTAGCTTTCACTGCGTTCCAATAACCGCTTTCTCCCTTTGTCCCTCCAGGCTAGGGGTGGTAAAGGCTTCTTCCCATTGGCTCCCCAAGCCTCAGAGTTCTTTATTATCCCACCTTTGAAAATACCCCCTTCACTCCAATTACCACTTGGAGTGTGGCAACTCTCTCTGTCCCCCGACATCACCTCGCAATAGGAACACAATGTGCAATTCCAATTAAGACATGAATGCAAGATGTTTCATCACTTTATAATGAATCACACCATGCTCCCTTGGCAGTGACATCAAATAGAGGATGTTGTCCACCTTTGTGCAAATGGCTTCAAATTGATTTTGAAATGTGTGGCTATTAACTTGCAGGGTTTTTTTCTTTTACTTCCAAACTGACACCTCTTCTTCTTTGCTAAAAGTAATTCAAATTGTAAGACAATAATTATGATCATCATAATACCAATACTACTAGTAATAATAATAATAATAATAATAATAGTAACCGGCATTTATATAGCTTGGAACATGTTTATATAGCTTGGAACATGTATATAGCTTGGAACATATGTGTTTCCCATTTTATTCCTACAAAAACTTCATATGATAGTTACTGTTTTTCCCCTGATTTCACAGACGGGAAAATGGAGTTCCACAGAGACACTGTGTCCTCCTCATGAACCTCAAAATTTAGTAAAAGGCAGGAGAGATTCAAGTACAGATCTTTCAACTCTAGCAGAAGAAATGAGATGGTTAAAATAGAGATTAGAAAAAAAAAAAATAGAGATTAGGAGGTCAATGATATTACATTCAGTTTATATGTGTGTTAAGTTCATGTTAATAATCGTTCTTGGCTCTTGGTCAGCTGTTTGCAATGCAAATGGGAAATCTTGTACCGAGTTCCCGCAACACTAGTCATTTTTTAAAAAAAGACAGCTGCTGGTTTCTCTGTTAACCTGTGAATCTGTAATTTCTGAAATCCTTCAATAAGGTCATTAACTTGTTGAGTAGACTGCAAAATAGGCACTAATGGAATATAAAGTGATTCAAGAGTGTGGACTTCTCACTTATAGCATGACAAGGAGTTGTATATTGAATTCACATTTATCAGCAGGAAATCTGCAGAGGTTGACCATAGTTCGTCTTTTTTTTTCCCTTTTATCTTTCTTTCTTGATAGCCTAATGTATTTTTCTCCCTCAAATGCATAGGCCATTGTCTGCAGCACATTTTTGTTTTCTACCCACAAAATTAAAAAGAGAATTTTCTTTTCCTTTTTAATGTATGTATTTATAGAGACTAAACACAATGTTCAAGCAGTAATTATGACATAATTTGATTATGTTTGAAACCATTGAACACAATAGGAGTCTTTTCTAGAATCTCTGTTGCCTTTTCTCTTCTACTTTTTGCAAAACAAAAAGGATAAGGCCTTGGGAAAACATGTATCTTTTGTTATGTGATGAAATAATGGGAAAATCCCCTCTTCCCCTTTTTGCCCTCACTCTGGTTTCTTTGGCTTTCTTTCTCTCTGTTTGTATAGCCACAGTTTTATCAAAGTTATGACTCTGGAAATTTTATTGAAGTAAGAATTCAATCAAGAAGGCTCTTTAGGATCTTACATCTTGAGTTTTTAAAAATATGCAACTCCATGAGTTGATATAGAAGTTTAGTGATTGAAATATATCCTTTGACAGAGGATAAATTAAGGGTTATTTTGTAATTCATTTTTTTTTGAGGGCGCAAGAAGAAAAATAAACTGCTTTATCCTTGGGGAAGACAATCTCTTCTTCCACAAAGTCCAATTATATAAGGAGATAGACTGTTTGATTGATTGATTGATTGATTGGTATGGGAGAATGAATTATATTCCGGCCATGCAAGACAACCTGAGTGGTCCATTCCCCTGTCCTAAGGGAGTTTATGATCTAGTAGGGAAGTTATAACACATACACACACACACATACAACCAAAATATAACAATATGCAATATTAGTCTAATAAAGTACAAAGTACTGTTAGAGAGCAGAAGAGGAAGATACTAAATTCTAGGTGAGAGCACTGAGAAAGGTTGGATTCTAGGGCATTTGAATTGACTTTCCTGTACAGGAAAATATTGGGAGAGGAGAGGTACTTCACAACAATGATATACATTAGCAGAGGAGTATAGGTAGAACTGCTTATAATGTTTTCAGAGACTAATAATCCTGATGGCTTAATAGAAACAAAAGACGCATGAGAGAAACAAGCAAGAGATAGATTAGTAGAAAGATAGGTAGAGACCAAGGCATGGAGAGTCGCTGGATATCTGGTAAGGCTTGAACTGCCTTTTAGAGGCAAATGGAGTCCCTTAATGTTTGGGAGTGTGTATAGAATGGGGTGTCTGAAAAAAGATGGGAAGAAGGAGATAATAAGGAGACCCTTGCAATGGTCCAGGACAGCAGTAAGACGAAGAGCCCCCCAGGCTTGGGAACTGGCAGTAAAATGGAAGAGAGAGGACAAATGTGAGGGAAATGGCAGACTCTCTTAGTGATTTAGGAAGGGAGAAGCATTGTAGACAACAATTCCAAGGCTACATTTGTTAATGAGTCCATTGACATAAATGGATACAGCAGAACGTAATGGGTTTGGGGATGGGAGACTGATGAAATTAATGTCTATATGTTAGTCTATCCATATCTCTATTTCAACATCAATATAGGCACCAAGAGATTTGGATTTGTCTTCATTTATCCATGAGAGGTAGTAGATCATGGTGGTAAGACCTAATCATATGGGTTGGAATTCGTTTCACTAATAACTAACCACTTTCACTTCCTTTGCCTGAGTATCTTCAAATGTTAAAAGGAGACATTATAATAGCTATCTCATATAACTTGTGAAAATTAAATAAATAGATATATGTAAAGCGAGCCTGGCTGTAATAAGTGATGTAGAAATGTTAGCTGTTTCTATGTTTATAAATCTGTATCTCCCTTTAACAATCTATATAAACTTGGACCATAATGTTTTTAACTTCTTTGGGCATCAGTTTACCAATGGATAAACTAAATTTGCATTAGATAATCTCTAATATTTTTTTGTTCAACCACATTTACTCAACAAATAAGTATCAAATACCTATTATGTGCTAGACACTGAGTATACAGTGGAGAACAAAACAGACATGTGTACCGCTGCTCACTTGGGCCTTTTGATCTGGGTGGATGGGGACGGAGGAAAGGAAAACATATTTAAAATAATAAATGTACAATAAATACATAATTACTGTCTATTTTAGAAGGTAAGGAAATTGAGAGGAATCTATGAGAGAATATCAGGAAGGTACCACTTACAGGGGTGGGTGGAGGTAGGTGTTGGCAATCAGAGAAATCTTCTCTTTGGGGATATTTTACTTGAGTCAAGGGTGTGAGTAGGAGTTAATCAGGCCAAGATTGGGGTAAGATGGGAATTCCATTTTCTTTGTTTTAGAGAAGAAAAACTAATACTTTTATATAATAAATACACATTAAACATATGTAGATACCTATAGGCATGTATGTCATTACCCATTAGAACTTTTAATTTAAATTTCTTCACTCAGCATCAAAAATCCATTAGTCTTGAGCATTTGAATTAATCCCGTTTTTAGTATTATGAGACATTGAAAGTTTTTCTCTTTCAAAAAAGGCCTTGAGACAGGAATTGTGCCAAATGAGAGTTGAGGAAAAATATAGCTTTTCACGCCCCAGTTCTCCATTCCTATCACCCTTTATCCACCCATCCCAGAAAAACACAAAGTTAAGCAACAAAATTTTTTATGCAAATGAAACTTCAAAACAAGCCTAAGACTATCTCTTTTGACACTATTATAGAAATTCTAGAATCCTAACTGTCAAGAGAGCTGTGTTTAGCTGTGAAGGTTTATAAGTGGCCTGGCCAATGTCTTTTTTACCCCTAATTATTTAAAACACGTAAAATGGTGGCTCAAAAACGTCTTCCACCTGCCCTATCCACTCTTTCTTTTTTTTTTTTCAAGTTATGGCTCTACTATTTATTTATTTATTTATTTAGTTAGTTAGTTATTTAACATCTTTATTGGAGTATAATTGCTTTACAACGTTGTGTTAATTTCTGATGTATAACAATGTGAATCAGCTATATGTTTACATATATCCCCATATCCCCTCCCTCTTGCGCCTCCCTCCCACCCTCCCTATCCCACCCCTCTAAGTGGTCAATGTCACTGATGAACATAGATGCAAAAATCCTCAACAAAATACTAGCAAACAGAAGCCAACAGCACATTAAAAGGATCATACATCATGATCAGGAGGGGTTTATCCCAGGAATGCAAGGATTCTTCAATATACGCAAATCAATCAATGTGATACACCATATTAACAAATTGAAGGAGAAAAACCATATGATAATCTCAGTAGATGCAGAAAAAGCTTTCAACAAAATTCAACACTGAATTATGATAAAAACTCTCCAGAAAGTGGGCATAGAGGGAGCTACCTCAACATAATAAAAGCCATATATGACAAACCCACAGCCAACATTGTTCTCAATGGTGAAAAACTGAAACCATTTCCTCTAAGATCAGGAACAAGACAAGGTTGTCCACTCTCACCACTATTATTCAACATAGTTTTGGAAGTTTTAGCCACGGCAATCAGAGAAGAAAAAGAAATAAAAGGAATCCAAATCGGAAAAGAAGTAAAACTGTCATTGTTTGCAGATGACATGGTACTATACATAGAGAATCCTAAACATGCTACTAGAAAAATACTAAAGCTAATCAATGAATTTGGTGAAGTAGCAGGATACAAAATTAACGCACAGAAATCTCTTGCATTTCTACACACTAACGATGAAAAATCTGAAAGAGAAATTAAGGAAACACTCCCATTTACCATTGCAACAAAAAGAATAAAATACCTAGGAATAAACCTACCTAAGGAGACAAAAGACTTGTATGCAGAAAACTATAAGACACTGATGAAAGAAATTAAAGATGATACAAACAGATGGAGAGATATACCATGTTCTTGGATTGGAAGACTCAACATTGTGAAAATGACTATACCACTACCCACTCTTTCTGATGGAGGTGGTTGATCCCCGCCAGAAGATACATAATCAGTAACAGAAATAAGTGCTGGATATAGTTAATTATGTGGTTTTTAGCTTATCAAGTTATGTAAAGCAGCTGAGATGTTTTGAAGGATTACCAATGAAACGGTTGTAGGTTTATCCATTCCCAGTTGAGGCTACTATAGTTAGACTCAGCATTTATTGGGAGGATTCTGGAAGCTTAGTGGCCATCTTCTTATAGCTTTGGCTGTTCTCATGCCCTTCAGCAACTCCCCACTGCCCAGCACAGGAAGATATCATTGCTGTTGTTGTCTTTGGGGCCCAAGGACAGGCAATAGAAATGAACCAGAAAGGCTTTTAACTTTGAGTAATTATGGTGCTCAGATTAGCCATATATTTTGGTGGTTGTTTGGGATGGGAAACTCAGAATGTAACCTGACTCCAGTTTCTGAGAGCAGAGTTAAATATCCTGCCTAAACTTGCCTGCTGCTATAAGCAACTCTTCAGTAACCAATTATCTTTTCGTGCCCCCAAGCTGGAGATGTTGTGAAAGGGAGGTTTTCTGGCTCCGAAACAGTGGCCCTAAAATGGATGTTATGGAATCAGTTGTTTATTTCTTCTCTTTCTAAATCTTAATCATGGTAGGATAGTGGAAACTTTTTTTTTTAGGAATGAAGCATGAAAAAATTAGGAGTTTTATGAGTCCAATTGCATCAAATGTTCAGATTTGTGAAAGGGGTGCCAGTTAGCTTGCCAAACACTTCTAGGCCTGAAGCCTTTCTGGCTAGATCCTCGGAAGGCAATGGGGCATCTGATGAAATCATCTGGAAAAGGCAGTTTAAGACTAATGAGCCCATTAAAGACATCTTAAAACCACTCTGTTGCAGGATTGGGCAGGTTTTCAAGTTTGATTTATTTGGAGAATCTAATAGAGAGATACACATTTTCTAAAGAAATACTAGTCATATTTGTTATTTGACCCTATTATTCCGTAGGACCTCATTTAATGCCAAGCCTATGAATCATTTATTTACTCAAAAAATTAATGAGTTCCTACTCTTTGGTAGGCGTAAACAGGAAAAAATAGACATGATCCCATCCCCTGATACCCTCCCCATGTGCTTTTTGTTCAGTTAAAGGGGAAGAATCGATAGAACAACTTATTAAACCTGTTCTGCTCCTCTGATAGTATTTTTCTATGTGTCTTTGAAATTGGGTCCATATTTTACTGAATAAATAAATTGTTATTTATTACTTTCCTATCTGCAACAATTCTAGAAAAAATAATTGAATTATATATGCTTAATTCGACCTGGTGATATCTAGTCCCATGGGCCCAGAATCTATCTTTTAAAAATATTCTGACTGTCTTTGTCACTAAAGAGATACAAATGGTGCAGGAAGTCAACACACATGTGTATTGATGAGGGAGTGGTCTGTTTTAAAAAGCACATGTGCACACACATACACACACCCTGGTACATAGTTAAAGAAAGTGCAATAACGTGTAAGGAACAGAAGCTTTGATTAGACAGCTCTCCTTCAAATCCTGGTTTTGCCACCTCTTTGCCATATGAACTTGACATGCCAGTTCACCTGGGTCTAATTTTCTACACATATAACATGGAACGAATGATGCATCTTCATTGGGTTGTGGTAGGGACTAAATGCAGTCCATGTAAAAGTGGTTAGCACAGTTGACTGCACATAGTATGTGCTCAGGAAAAATATCAGTTATAGGTCTTTTGACAATGGTATCATCTGGACCTAAGTTAAATTATATTAAACACCACCCCTACACTCAGATTAAAAGGCAATATCTTCATGCATCCCCTCAAATCTTGGACTAAGAGTCATTTCAGAAGATTCCTTGCATATTTCCTCTTCTAAATGGGCTATTAGTAAACCTAAAAAGAAGCTGGAATAAGCATATGGCTTGGCATAGAAGAGAGTCCAGTAAATTACTATTTTCTCTTAAAACCACCATCTGGATATTGGTACAGCAGCATTATCTCACTCATTTACATTTACTTTTCCCAGTAGACGAGAGTATATTTAGTTAGAAGAAGAAAATCCATCGTTTTCTTTTAAAAATCCAGGTTAGAATGTTCATCTCTGGAACCTGTCAGCCACACTTAATTTTTATTTAGATGCTGAGATAAAGAGTTTCCTCATCAGTGTTCCAACAGAGCACAGAATTAATCTGTCAACATGCAGAAAAATCAAAGTCAAAATTAAAATATTTTATTAGATGGATCTCTCACTACAGATGGAATTTAATACTGAATATGGCTTGAAACAAATGTGTTTTTTAAGATGTTCAAAAGCTGAAAATATATTGATATAGGTCTTGTATGATATTCAAAAAATGGCTTAACAAGACTGATTAAAAACCATTTCGGGAATAAGTTAAAATACAGATTACTGTTGTAACAGAAGGAGGGACTAGATATTGTGAAGAGTCCCACAGCTTAAAAGTACCTATATGCTGGATAACGGCAGACTTTTAAATGAATTGCTGAGCTTGCAAGAAGGTCCCCAAATTGGAATTAGGAACAGAAACAGAAGTAGTAAGTACGAGCTGAGGCCCAGGATGACTTGAGGACGTTGTGAGGATTAATAGCCACTAGAGAAAGTGGGAGACCACACCTTGGTCCTGCACACGGGAATGTTTGGATCTGAGACTCTGTGTAAAGTTGGGCCCTCACAGGACTACCCACGCTAAGAGGATTGGCCAGGAATGAAGTCCACCTGTCAGAAAAGAGAGACACCCAAAAACCTGTATCCATCTCAACTCCAAATGGGAAATAAATGTGATATGGACACTCAGATTTTCTCCTGAGAATTTGTAATCATAAGTTGTACTTATGTGGGTCTGTGGTTCAAACCCTTAGCGTGAAAGTAAAAATGGTTCCAGTTTTGGAACTACCCACTGGCTCCTGACAGAAGCAGCTGTAAATGCTCCTGGAGGAATGCTTTCTTGAGGATTCCCACAGTGCAGCCTGATATAAGTTCCTGATATAAATTAGAACTTACTAATTGGGGGTGGGCGGAATCATAGATTGGCAAAACTAAAACCAGAAATACAAACAAACAAACAAAAAACCAAAAGGTTAGGCTCCCAAATGGTTTAAATTTTTAAATTGTCAGATGCAGACTGAGAAATACACATATTTATCATTTAAAAAATTAACAGTTTTCAAAAAAAACCCCCACAAAACTAACAACACACCAGGTAGATTTTTCAAAGAATAAAACAGAACTTCTTGAAATTAAAAATTGTATCTATATCTGTATCTATATATCTATATCTATCTATAAAATCATTGAAAATCTAAAAAAATAGATGAATTAAACTATACACTTGATGAAAGAATAACTTACTTGAAACATGTATTTGAAGAAATTACCATGTAGCATAGAAAGATAAGGATATGGAAAACATAGAGTAAAACAAAAAGATGTTTAAAATCAGGATACAGCAATAATA
The DNA here is from genome assembly GCF_009873245.2 of Balaenoptera musculus. NCBI lineage: Eukaryota > Metazoa > Chordata > Mammalia > Artiodactyla > Balaenopteridae > Balaenoptera > Balaenoptera musculus. The sequence goes on from NC_045799.1 coordinate 41,632,227, forward strand.
TCTAATATATGACTGATTGAGATTGTAAAATACATCAAAAATTTAAAAATAGGGAGAATCATTATCCAAAGAGATATGGCTAAGAATTTTTCAGAATTATTGAAAAGAGAGATCCTCAGATTCAGAAAGCATAATGTTCCCCAAGCAGGATAAAGAAAAAGAAATTAACTAGACCCTTCAACAAAGAGACAAACTTAACAGTAGCCAAAGAAAAAAGATGATGTACAAAGAAATGACTATCAAATTGACAGTATGTTTCTCAACTGAAGCCGACCGAGCTTCTCAAAAGTGTTTTGATAAAATAATTCTTTTTTAAATATTTATTTATTTGATTGTGCCGGGTCTTAGTGGTGGCAGGCACATATATTATATTCACAAGGAAGAGGAACCATTTAAAGCATAACAATATGATACATTTTGGCAATTTTAAGTTTTTCATAAACTGCATATTTAATATGGGTAACATGGGTATTTCAAAATTCCAGGATAAGAGTATTTCTAGAACCTTATATTTTATCTTAGGTTGAGGAAAGATGAAATACGTTGGCCTGTTCTGAATAACAGAAAGTTAGGGAAAGTGAGAAAACAATGGAACAAAGGAAGGAATTGGTAAAACTGAGATTTGTCTGCTTAAATAAAAAAAAAAAGATACAGTGAAAGAAAAAGGAGAAAAAATGTAAAGAAAGAACATATGATTGAAAAAGGTTTAGCTATCTCAGTTGTCACAATAAGTATAGAAAGACTAAAATCCTTAATTAAAATACAGAAATAATCAGTAGATTGGATGATTAGAAAAAAAATTCAGCAAAGTTATACACTATATACAAAATTAAATGATACAGAAATGCTAATCAAAAGAAAAGTATGACACTGTAACACAATCAAAATATAAATCAAAGCCTGATATGTATGACTGCAAGGAGAAATTTTAAAATCTATAATCTTAGTAAGAGATTTAGAAATAACATTCTCACTATTGAGAGGTATACCTAATAGAAAAAAATTAGAGTTGAATAATATAATCAACAAGCTTGTAATGTACATATGTGAAAACCTGATTATCAAAATTAGAGAATAATGTTTTCTAATATTCAGTGAACATTCATAACAGTTGACCATAATGTAGGCCAAGGGTTAACAAACTATGGTCTGTAGATCAAATCCAGCCCACGGCCTATTTGGGTAAGACCCTCAACTGAAGACCAGTTATTACATTTTTAATTGGTTGTAAAAAATTTAAAAAGAAAAGAAAAAAGAATATGTGACAGAGACCATATGTGGTCCGCAAAGCTTAAACTACTATCTGGCACTTTATAGAAAAAAATTAGCTGACCTATGTTCTAGGCCATAGGGAAAAGCCCAATAAATGACATATCAATCATCATTCAGTAAATGTTTATGGTGGTCTACTGCACACTGGGCCCTACTTTAGACACTGAGGCTATCACAGTAAATAAAAAACACTTGCATTCTAGTGAGGGAGATAGATAAGAAGTAAGATAAGTAAATAAAATATATAGTGTGTTTGATGGTGATCAGTGATAAGAAAAAATCAAACAGTGAAAATTACAATTACTGTTTTGGAAAATTAAATACTCAAAGTACATAATGTCTGGATCAAAGGAGAAATCATAATGAAAAAAAACATAGAACTGTATTTTTATTACATAATAAAATCAGTAAATATCAAAACACTTGAGATGCAATGGGAAATGTTAAGTTTTACATGCTATATTAGAGAAAATAAAGATTGACTATTAGTGATCTATAAGGCCGACTTAAGTTACAAAAATAATACCAGAATAAACACAAATGTACTAGAAGGGATAAAGAATGAAGAATAGAAATGAATGGAATTATAACAAAGTATAGAGAAAATTGTAGAGACCATAATTCTAAGAAAGACTATTTCTTTAGAAATATTAACAAAATAAACATTTGTTGAGAGTGATCAAGAAAAATACATTAGTAATGAATATTAAAATATTATACATTTAATAAGAACACAAAAACATTTCACATATAAAGGTAAAGAACAACTTTGTACCAGTAATTTGAAAACCTGGATACAAGGAAAAAGCCTAGAAAAATGTGACATCAATTGTGACTAAGATTGTTGTATCTATAAAATAAATTAATTCAGTAGTAATAAAATTTTTCCCAAATAAAACAACTCTCTACAATAGATTTACAGGTAATTTCTACCAAAATTTCAAAGATGATTCCAATATTGTTTTACAAAACCCTTCCAAGGTATTAAAAAACAGGTAGATTTCAAAACTATGTCAAGAGGTCAATATAACCTTCATGCCCAAACCCAACAAAGACAGTGCAAGAAATGAAAAGTACAAGAACCCAAGAATTAAAGTAATTGGCCCAATGTGAAAGCAATCCAAATATCCATCAACTGGTAAATGAAATGAAAAGGAACAAACTTGGAAACATGCTACAACATGGATGAACCTCAAGAATATTATGCTAAATGGAAAAAGCCAGATACAGAAGGCTACGTATCGCATGATTCCATTTATGCAAAGCATCCATACAAGGCAAATCCAAAGCAGAATAGTGGTTGCTTGAATGTGGCTGAGGGTGGGAACAGGAACTGACTGCAAAAGGACACAAAGGATCTGTTGGGGGTGATGGAAATGCTATTAAATCAGATTTGTTGCACAGCTCTGTAAATTTAACGAAAAATACTGAATGTTATGCTTAAATTAATTTCAAGGAGAAAAAGCATAAGATCATCTAAGTGAGGCAGGAAAAATCCTATGAAATGTAAAAACCTAGTCATAATTTTTTTTTTAATTTTCAAACAAATTAGAGATAAAAGAGTACTTCTTTAATTGGACTAAGGGTATTTGCTTACTCTTAAGTTACATTTATTATTGAAACATTAGAACCTATTCCATTAAAATCAGAAAAAGGGTGGGATGCCCAGTTCCATTCAACATTATATAAGAGCATAATTGCAAGAGGCAGAAATGAAAGTTTTAGGTATTGGAAATGGAGGGAGGGCTATAATTATCCTCTAATGAAATTATTGTCTATGTTTTTAAAAAAAAATCTTCATAAAAATTAGTGGAGGGCTTCCCTGGTGGCGCAGTGGTTGAGAATCTGCCTACCAATGCAGGGGACGCGGGTTCGAGCCCTGGTCTGGGAAGATCCCACATGCCGCGGAGCAGCTAGGCCCGTGAGCCACGACTACTGAGCCTGCGCGTCTGGAGCCTGTGCTCCGCAACAAGAGAGGCCGCGATAATGAGAGGCCCGCGCACCGCGATGAAGAGTGGCCCCCACTTGCCGCAACTAGAGAAAGCCCTCGCACAGAAACGAAGACCCAACACAGCCAAAAATAAAATAAATAAATAAATAAATAAATAATTAAAAAAAAAAAATGAGTGGAATTAATTTCCAGTAAGAAAGTTCAACAAAGTTGTTGGGTTAAAACATAACAATATATTGAATTTCTATACACTACCAAAAAAATACATAAAAAGACTTTAAAGAATACAAGAAGTATCTAAAAGCTACATTAAGTAAAGTAAGCTTTAAACAACTCCTGAAAATAACCAAAGCATCAGATTCTGTCAGGCAACTACTTCTCTTAACAGTATTCTTTTGACCATCACAGCTATATCTGTATTTGTGAAAATCCATAATCTTTGTTTAGTGTTTGTTAGTAAATGTTGAAATTTAAGGTAACCTTGTTTCCTGCAAAGTAGCATTGAGTGGGGTGGCCTGGTTCCAGAGAACATTTTATTCTTCCTCCCCCTCATTCTATTCAGCTATACATCCCAGAAGAGATCTGCAGGAAATCACGGAGTTAAGAGGTTCACATTTATCTTGAAAAACCTACCAGAAAAAAAATATACTTTTTAAAATAGGTCTTCAGAAGTCTCCTCTGTCCACATTATCTGACTATAATTGTATTATATTTTATGAAATTCTGTATCAAAGTTCAGAACAGACCCTTTAGGCATGAAATTATGCCCAACTCTTCATGGACTAAAAGTTCAAAGTGCAGAAAATAAGATGCATTCAGTTTCTTCTCATGACTCCATCAAACCAGGTCCTTCCATAAAAAACAAACAAACCCACAACAATAATAACAAAATACCAGTTCCAAAAACTTGGTGTTCTTTAAACCATCAACAGAGATGTTGAAGTAACAGGAATATAATGGGAAAAGAAGTTCACATCACAAATAGTAGATTGTAACCTTCTTGAGAATATCAGGACATCTTTATCTTTGTAGAAACCACAATATTTGGAAAAGTGAGTACTGGCAAAATGTATGTTAAATATGTAGAATTAGGTATAAAATATAGACTATTTTCCCCCCATTCCTCTTTCAACCACAGACCAAAATAAAACTGTGTTTCACTAAACCCATAATAAATATCATGACAATGTAAGGCAGTATTAAAAATCCATAATTCTTAGAGAAGCCAGCATGAACATGGGGCATAGAGAAGCAGTAATTATGCTGGCAGCAAAGTGCCTTGGTCAAGTCTGCAGTGACTGAGCAACACCATTCTAAATCAGCAACTTGTGGTGGAATGACCACTGGGCTAGATAGAGGTCAAGAGACTCTGGACAGTTCTGGTCCTGGACCTGACACTGACTAGCTGTGACCTTGGACAAGTCACTTCCCTTCCCTGGGCCTCCTTGTTTCAATACATATAAACTGAGGTTCTTCTGTGATCCTGTGATGCTGCTTAAGAAGGACAAACTTCCGTGTTTGATGACACAGTCAGCTAAAGGCCTCTTTCTCTCTCTATGCATGTGTGTGTGTGTGTGTGTGTGTGTGTGTGTTGACACGTATTATTTCCATGACTTAAAAACTCAGGAAGATGGAATTGAAAGCAGGGACTTGAACAGATATCTGTATACAGTATTCACAGCAGAATTATTCACAATGGTCAAAAGGTGGAAATAACTGAGGTGTCTGGCAACAGATAAGTGGATAAACAAAGTGTGAAATACACATACAATGGAATATTATTGGGCCATAAAACAGAATGTAATTCTGACACAAGCTACGACATGCATGAACCTTGAAAGCCTTAGGCTTAGTGAAATAAGCCAGAGACAGATGGACAAATATTTTGATTCCACTTATATGAGGTACCTAGAATAGTCAAATTCATAGAGACAAGGTAGAATAGTGGTTACCGGAGGCTTGGGGGAGACCAGAATGGGGAGTTACTGTTTATGGGTACGGAGTTTCAGTTTGGGAAGATGAAAAAAGTTCTGGAGATGGATAATGGTGATCATTGCACAACGATGTGAATATATTTAATGCCACAATTTAGAAATGGTTAAAATGGCAAATTTTATGTTATGTATATTTCACCATAATTTTAAAAAAACTCAGGAATATAGAGCAAAATTATCTTCTGTTTTATGCTAAGACTACATTGTATGCATTGTATTTCTGTTTCCCCAACTTCTCTAAGAATAAAAAATCTTTGGCATAACATCATATAGAGGGAGAGAGAAAGGAGTGGAGAACCATTTCTTGAGCTACTTGAAAGAAAGTAGAGAACTTTTCAGTAAAGTGAAAATAAGCTGGCTATTTTCTTTTTGTTTGTTTGTTTTTGCTTTTGTATTTTATTTTTCCTGGCCCCGGGAATGTGAGTTCATTGATACATCGTGTTCTTTGCTAAGAGGCCAACATTTTCCTTGAGGGAAATACCAGCCACTCTGAGTATGCAAGACATTAATGTCATAGAGAGTTGAAGGTGTTAACATACCTCTGTGATGGTCCACTTACTCCAGAGGGATTTCAGCAAGAAAACTGTCTAGTTTTACCTAAGGGAAAAAATGAGTTTCCTTTATGCAATGACGGCTGATCTAGTTTTAGTTGTATGTCAGGTTAAAGCAGATCTATTCTTTTACTCTCATGTACTGTTAGCAGAATTATAAGATACATTATTGATAATAGACACAAAATACCTGAAAGCTTTTTTATCAGGTTCGAGCACTTCTTTTAGAGAAAGTTCTGTCCCCTTATCCAAGAACATGGGTGCCTCAATAATAATTTTGTCATTTATTAGCGCCTTTCTCATGTTTTCTCTCTTGGCTTTGCTCTCACTCTATTTCAGTTAGGTTACTTATACCCATCAACATCATAATCTTCTTTGCTGAAATACTGGGATTAAGATCTATCTACCTTTCTCTTAGTTTTATGCTTTCTCTGCCTAAATAAAGCAATATGCAGAATGCAGCCATGTTGCTTTATAAAGCAATTGGTATTAAGAGCGGTTGATGTTACCAGACTTACAGTTAAGATTTATCCTTGTAATTTATCTAAAATTCAAATTATCCTCCAAGTTAGCTTACTAATTTGTAACCTAGTCAGTTTTTCATATAAGTAATTTTTGAAATTGAAGATAAAGCTGAATTTCCTCTCAGGACAATAAAGCATGTGTTATTCAGGGTTCAACCATGAAAGCAAAACCTCATGAGTATTACGCAATAAGGGATTTATTATAGGCTTACGAAGTCATGCGATTGTTGGAGAAGCTGGAAAAGTAGAGATCAAAAGACAGAGTAGGGAGATCAAAGGGAAGTCACAACTGAGGCTCCAAATCCCTGGAGCTGATGGACAGATTGGAGTATACAGGGACAAATGGGAATTCAGGTAGGACCAGCTTCTGGAGAGGAACTTCGGAGAGGAACTGGTGCCTCTGCATCTGTTGGTGGGCCTGGTGGACCTGTTGGTAAGCAGGGCTGGCAGAGGGGAAAAGGAGCTGATCATAGAGCATGGAGAGCACGGACAGGACATGCTGGCCGCTCACCACCTCTAGCCATGACCACGGCAACCCGAAGAGGGCAGTGGCCACCATGTCGGTTCACCTTCGAAGCTCCCACAGACTCCTCTTGTGGTCAATGCCGACTAGAACCATGAGGGAAGGGGATTCTGGGAAACACAATCCAGCATAGCCGTATTGACACAGTACAAGCCCCAAAGAGCACTTGTTTTTAGTTGTCACAAGGCAAGATATTTAAGAGTTAGCAAAGGCTTTTCAGCCTCCCCAGAGAAAAAGCTGATGCAGAGTTGACAAAACACCAAGTCTCCCTGGAGTAACACTGAGCTGAACACCTCACTGCCCCAACTTAGAGGGAGAGCGGAAAGGCTTGGTTAAGCCCCAGCCAGTTGGCCTGGGTGGAACACTTACTCGGTAGGGCGGGACCACGTGAGATGCCAGAGGCTCTAAGCTGGACCCTGAGATGACAGCAGGGTGAGGAGGAGGGCCAAGGAAAGCCCCAGGGACCTGGGGTGGAGGAGGACCCTTAGTATGTCCCTCTCACACCACTTGAGTCTGAGGTTTGTTTTCAGGGGCAGCACCTGGGCTCTGGCCTGATGCTTTATCCTCATCTCTCCACACCCTTCCTCCGTCACTTTCCCTCCGTCTCTTCCTCTTTATCTCTCCTCCTCCGTTACCTCCTTTCATCTTTCCCCCTTTGTCTCTCTCCCTCCACACTTTCCTTCCATCATGCCCTCTATTTATTTTGACCTTCTGTGACCTTCTGTTAAGATTCAGTAAGCTCTGTGCAGCATTAGGATCTTCACAAACTGCTTCCTGACCTTAAAAAAAACCCACCTCCTGCTTTCTTCAACTCCTACCCCCTACTTAGTTTCTCTGTCTCTGTCTCTCTCTCTCTCAAGACTAACTCCTCCTACCTCAGGTCTCAGCTAAAAGTTACCTCTCCAGAGACTTTCTCTGAAACCTCCTTAATGAAATATGTATTTCTCTTTGTATCCCGTTATTATTATTCTCCATCGCTGCATTTTCTCATGTCCCTCATGGCGCTACCACCATTTAACATTATATAATATATTTTTTGTGACTTGCTTATCCTACACACGGAACTGTAAGCTCCCTGAGGACTGGGCCATGTCCCTTTGTTCACCAGTGTATCCCCAGCAGCTAGCACAGTACCTGGCACATACATGGAAGGTGCTTGTTAAATGCTTCCTGAGTGAATAAATGAATGAATGAATAAGAAATAGACGAATGGGCTTCCCTGGTGATGCAGTGGTTGAGAATCTGCCTGCCAATGCAGGGGACACGGGTTCAAGCCCTGGTCTGGGAAGATCCCACATGCCGCGGAGCAACTAGGCCCGTGAGTCACAACTACTGAGCCTGCGCATCTGGAGCCTGTGCTCCGCAACAAGAGAGGCCGCGATAGTGAGAGGCCTGCGCACCGCGATGAAGAGTGGCCCCCGCTCGCCGCAACTAGAGAAAGCCCTGGCACAGAAACGAAGACCCAACACAGCCATAAATAAATAAATAAATTAATTAATTAAAAAAAAATAGACGAATGAATGAATAAGAAATAGACGAATTAATGCAGGCAGATTTTAAAGTTCTTTAGCAAGGTGATCTTATTTAAGTCCTTTTGACTTAAAAGTGAATTTTCTAAAATACCTAACCCCTTTTGATTTTTGAGATTAATTGTAGTAGACAAGGAAGCATTCATGAGATAGGGCAAAACTTCTACGGGACAGATACTGATAGAGTTATCAGGGATCCCCAAATGAATACAACAGTGGAGGGAGAGGCAATACAGGAAAACCTGTAAATCCTGTAGCCTCATTCAAGAACTACAATGGAAAAGAATAGAATCTGGTGTGGGTCAGTTAAAGAAGTTCAGAAGTCTGAGGACAGGGCAAAAAAAATTGGGGAAGGAATACTGAGATTTAATGATGGAGGAGATCCAAGTCACCATTATAAAACTGATAAATCTTGACATAGGGCTTCTCTTAAAAGGATTTGAACATTGTCTACTTATAATTATAGGCAATTTATTAGCAATCTGCTAATATGGCCCTTACCAAAATGCAAATTAAAATTAATTGGGGAAGCATTGAAGTGTATATGTTTTAAGCCAATTTACTATTATATTTACTAATCCATAACAGAAAGTAAGAAAATACTTGAAACATGTTATGCGTGTTATAAATAAGTTAGCCTTCATATTTCAGTGACATGAAAAGCATTCAGAATGAACAGAAACTTTAAAAAAATCTTTGTCAAAAATACATATATAAACTGAAGAATCTTTTATGTGTGTGTGTGAATCTTTTTTATCTTATTTTTTGAGAGACTTCAAAAATTTGCAAAATTTAAACAATAATAAATCTATAAAAATTAGGTTAATCTTAGACACAAAGAAACCATCAATTAGCATATAACTTGAATTCATTTTGTGCATTTATTTCAAATAGTCTGTTACTGGTTTTGATTATAGTTTCTTGAAAATATTTCTTTTGTCTTTTCCTTGAATGAAGAAGTGAGAACTTACTTGGAACATGTTTGCTATGTTGACCTATGTGGTTAAAGAGAAGCTGTCTAAAATGGTCCTCTATTTCAGCCCAATGGAGTACATTCAGTGTAAGATCAAAGTGAAAGAATTTTTTTTTGTCTGTTTCTAATCGGGAGGGGGCACTTTCCTTACCCACTTTGGCAAGTCCATAGAATGTCTTATTGTAGAGAAAGAGGCCTCTATCTCCGAATGCCAATGCAAAGAACATCACATTACTCTCGTCCAATGCAGCATAGAAAATCCATTCCATTAAGGAGAATGCTGGAAACTGGCTGAATTTCAAGCTGTGTTTTAATTCAACTTTTTGGCATATGGCATTAAGAGGAAGTCAAGGGTCATAGCGCGATAATTGGGTATAAGTACAGTCAGTGCAGTCGGCCTCAGCTTCAGTCATGCAGAACCAATTTTTAGCTTGATAATATCACGGTTGCATATTTTTAATTGAAACACTCATAAGGAGTCCTAACATAATCTTAGTATTACTCATTTTTTTTCTCCTCATAAACTCAAGGTACTGGTTAATGGTGTTCAATGAAACGTTGCATCGTTGACTTTATATTTTTTACCTACATGTCCTCTGAAGCATAAAGTTCAGAATGAAAAATGTTTTGTCCCTTGATTTAAAAGTATCTATATTCTCTAAGCTTCTAATCAGTAGCAGAAGCTTATTTTATAAATCTAATCCTGAGCGCAACATAACTTATCACTGAAAATTTCCTTCATTGCTAAAACAACATATATACACAAATCTTTTAGGTCATATTTTTTCTAACGCTTGCTCTGCATTTAAATGGTGTAATATTGGACTATGTAGATTATTATATAAAGTAAAATATTTTTAACTTTGTTATACTCAAGTTCAGTGTCTCATTTGAAACAGTATAACATCCTTGAATATATGGTTCCTTCATATCTGTTCTGCTTTCTTCCATTTGTAACAAAATATTATTTGTAGCCTTTATAATTTAGAAGAATTTTAAATTAAGATGAGAATACAGCACAGATTTTTTAAAAAGTAAAACATATGGACATAAAAGGCAGTCATTGGAAACTTTTGAGATGAATATAGGAACCATGGATAATCATTCTGCTGTAGAGGTTTCTTGTATAATTCTACTACTTAAAATATTTAATTTCTGAATTCTAAAAGTCAGACTTAGTCATATAGACTTGGCTATCAGAAAATTTATGAAACCTAAAATCATTGTGAGCCGGCCATTTAGGGATAGGAGAGAAAATTCAAGAAAAAATGTTACAGTAATTTATGATAGGAGTTTTCATTGTTTTGTTTTTCATACCATTTTAGTGGGGGGTTGGGGCACTAGACTGTTCTAGAAGGCTGAATTCATAGTGGTCCAAGCAGACTTCTTGCCTCTCTCCCTGCCTTTTGGGGATGGAGAGGAGAGGAGAGGAGAGGGGAAGGTAAACGTTGTCAGTGTGTATGCATTTGTCTTAAACCTCTGCACCCTGATTTCTCCAAATTGAAAAACATAAATCTGCTCGTCTGTGGTAATGCATGTCACAGCAGCTGCTGAAAACTTATCTTTGACTCATTCATCCCCATTGAATCTAAATTTATTTTAGATTATATCTTGACAGGAAATTTGAGACTGAATTCGGCATTTTCTCGTTTTCACAGGCATCTGCCTCACTGTACGCTGAGGGTTTCACTAATGAATGTGACATTTGCTGGTAAATAAATAAATAAATCCACCTCTACAATCTATTTCCTTGTTCTAGAAAGACAGATTGAACAGAACCAGCAGTGCAAGGAAACATTTTATTTTTCCTCCTCTTGCTTGGTCCTACCTCCACAACTCAGTGACTTTTGACAAAGAAAATGAAAACAAAAGCTATCCTGGAGTAAATCGAGGTTGTGGGTATTATTTAAGAATATAGAAACTAAAGATAGAACTGGGTCTTCTACAGTTTGCTCACCCTGGTAGCCTATCATAACCTGATATAGTGAGGTAGGTAAGCATGCATTTTCCCTGAAGTGAACCCCAAGTAAAAGCAGGAAGCTTTGGTTTACATTTTGCATCAGGGTTGTGGGATTCCTAATGTGGGTACAGTAGTCAGGACTCAAGCTACTGCAAATCTCAGAACATAATTCCATTTAGTAGAAGAAAAATGTCAGAGTCAGTGTACTGCCTCAGGTAACTTGACAACCCAAGCAGTGACTGTGACTTCAGGCAAGGCTGCATCCAGGCATTACATGATGTCATCAGGTCTCCAATTCTTTCTCTCCTTCCTTGTCTTGATATTGTGTTCCTTTATAGGGACTGTCTTAAACAGGTGCTTCTCACCTGGCAGCAAAGATGTCCTTACCAGTCTAGCCTAAAGTGACCTTAGTGATGGCTGCCCTTCTGTAAATGCTTCCTGTGAGCTTGACATTCTTCTATGCACTTTATGGGCATTCTCTCCTTTAATCCTCACAATTATTCAACGAGTTTTGTCATTTTTTCCAAAGTCACAAACTCATAAGGAATAGAGCTGGATCTGACTAGCCAATTTGGCTCTGGCACCCATGCATATAACCCCAGTTCTAAGTTGCTACTTAGTGCTTGAGATCTCAGGAGGAGAAAGATGCTTTCTCTCTTCTAACATCCATAACGATCCTGAAAATGGGCTCTGGTGGTCCTGCTTGAGTCCCTGCCCACCCTGCACCAATTTCTGTGTCCAGGTGTAGCCAACTTATGTCCTGCAAAGCCCCCATGGCAGAGTAAGCGGGACCACATTATATTCAGCCAAAACAGTGGGGGAGGGGCAGATTCAATTGGGGAAATGTACATGGCAGAGTAAAAAGTTACAAATGACTACTACAGTTGTCCAAGCTGTTAATATGCTAGAAAATTCCCTGGCATTGCAACATTGGATATTGAAAGCAGCTCATTTGTGTAAGTCTGCTGTCTATGGCTTTCCATGCCTTGTAGTGCTATGTAGTAACCAAGTCTGGTGGCCCTGCCACCTGCTGGGCAAGGGCAAACTGAGCAGGTGAAGAAGAGAATGATAGAGAAGGCAGGATTAAGTATGGTAATTTAGTAGGCGACCTGGCTTGTCTCTGCACAGGTCGTATTTGATCAGCTGTTCACACCACCTCTGACTCCATCTTGCCCTGATCCTCCCCAAAGCATCCTAACTGTTCTGTCTTTAAACTGTTCAATAATATCAAAAGGCAAGAAAAGCTAGGTGTTATCAAGTAAGAATGACCTTGGCAGTGTGGAGCAACACTCACTAGCATCACTTGGAACAGACTGGAATTCATAGGTAGAAGGGTAAACAAGTATCAAGGCTCCCCATCCTCTCAGCATCCAGTGGACAGGTACGCTTGAACCTGGCCCAGTTGGGTGCACCACAGGCTGTTCTTAGAGAAAACCCATGTCTCTTTTTGTGGGGTGAGATGAGTGCCAGTGGCAACTTTGAATGTTGGGTTCTTGATTAGTGAGATTTACCCAGGATAAACATATATAAAAACTTATCAAACTGTATACTTAATTTTTTTCACTTTACACTATGCTTTTGGTACCTTAGTTTGTTGTTTGTTTGTTTGTTTGTTTGTTTGTTTTCATTGACAAATATAAAGCAATTCTACCTGTGCAGAGACAAGCCAGATTGTCTAATAAATTATCATAGAGACTCCCTGGGTTTCCTAGTAACAAGCTACCTGTAACCAATGGCCCTCCCTCCCTCTAGGAGGAAGGTCTGCACCTGAACCCAATATTCAAAAAATGCCAGATGCTAGCAGCTGGCACTCCCAGACTATTTTTGCACCCAACCCCAAACTGTTTTTACCGTGCTTACAAGACTGCTCTCATCTCATCCCACGAAAAAGGACATGGCCCCTTGCTAAGAACAGCCTATGGTGCACCCAGTTGGGCCAGGCTCAAGCACACCTGTCCACAGGGTGCTGAGAGGATGGGGAGCCTTGAGTACGTGTTTACCCTTCTACCTGTGAATTCCAGTCTGCTCCAAGTGATGCTAGCAAGTGTTTGCTCCACACTGCCAAGGTCATTCTTACTAGACAACACTTGGGCTGTCTTGCATTTTGATCTTATTGGACAATTTAAAGATTATCAAATTGGATCTGGTTTGTGGAACCAACTAGAATGACTGTTGATTTCAAAGTATCTGAAAAAAATATATATATATATATTTGGCCACTCATGGCTAAATCCAATTGAATTAGAGATTTAGATGGGGTGTGGTCCAAGTTAGCTATGGTGCCCATGCATCCAGACAAATTATATCTGTGGAATGTAAATTTCTATCTGATAAATCAAGGATAAGTAGAAAATTGACATCATAATTCATAAGATTTTAGAATTTCAGAAATGAATTCCTCTTTTCGTGTATTACTACTACATTGCAGCTGTTTGCTTGGGAAGGACGTGCTTGATTGTGTCACCAGGACCTTGCAGATGTTGTCCCCTCTTCTGGAACACATTATTCCTATAACTGATTACTCTGCTTACCCAGCTTATCTCTCCTCCAGAAGCCTTGTCTCGTCTGGTCCTCAAGTCAGGTCTGAATATATGCCCTTCTTCGTCATACACCCAGTTGCACTGCTTTACAATCATCTACTTCTGTGTGTCTTCTGTACTAAATTGCAAGTATGTTCAGGGCATTGGCTCCACCCTTTGTGATTTTGTACTCCTCTCCATCCCACCCCCATCCACTGCCAAGGCTCCATGTTTGCCCGGTCCCCCTTTGGCCTGTACTCCCAGCAGGAGAAGGCTTTACACAGACCTTCCAAGAGTTCTGTCTATGGGAGGGGAGAAGGGACACAGGAATCATGGACATTCTGGGCAGCTTCTGCACACTGACACTCTGGAGAGACCTACAAGTTGGACTGATCACCCTGACAAATCAACTATACCAGGCACGCAAACACTCCAAGATCCCTGGCCACCCAAGCAGGGAGAGAACTGAGCCAGTGTTGCCTAAGTCCCCAGAGGGATGTCTTGCTTTTCTTCCATCTACCTATCAGCTTACTGTGTTTCCCTAAGGCTCAGCTGGGCAGAGTTGCCACCTATTCCACCCAGCCAGTAAGCATACTGGTGTCAACTGTTTCCACTGAGCGCAAAGCAACCTTTCCAATAAATCCAAACATGTTGGATTTTGTGATTATTGACAGATAGGGATGACTATTTATAAGATTTGTATGTGTTTCTGAGCATTTATTTAAAAATCTTTTTTTTATTCAAGTATAGTTGACTTAACAATATTACATTAGTTTCAGGTGTACAATATAGGGGTTCAATATGTTTGTAGATGATGTACCATACAAAGTTATTGTAACATTATTGACTATATTCCCTGTGCTGTATATTACACCACTGTGACATATTTGTTTTATAACTGGTAGTTTGTACCTTAATCCTCAAAAATTTTTCTACAAGAGTGCATACAAATGTTTATAAGAATTATGTGTGTATGTGAGTCTGTCCTTTTGAGAGCCCTGAAAGTCAACTTCCTAAAACATGTTAGTTATGAGCTATATCAAAAATATGATTATTTTGACCATCTTCACTCATTAGTCAAAAGGTACAAACTTCCAGTTATAAGAAAAATAAGTTCTGGGGAAGTAATATACAACATGGTGACTATAGTAATATTATTGTATCATTTATTTGGAAGTTGCTGAGAGTAGACCTTAAAACTTCTCACCACAAGAAAAAAAACTAACTCTGTGGGGTGATGGACGTTAACTAAACTTAATGCGGTGATCATTTTGCGATAGATAATATGTCAAATCATTGTGTTGTATACCTTAAACTTACGCAATTTTATATGTCATTTGTATTGCAATAAATCTGGAAAAACGAGTTTGATTATTAAACTTCTGTGAGGTATTTAAGAATTCTTAAATGTAAACGCTATATATGAATAAGTAAATAAGTTACATTAGTATTTTGTTAAAAAACTCATACGACCTGATTGAATGACATACTCTACTTGCTACATATAGTTGTTATTATCAATAAATCAACACCTTGAAATGGACAGCAACATAAAATTAATGTTGTAAACACAATTTTGTAATCTGAGTTTTTTTGTTTTGTTTTGTAAAAAATTTATTATTTATTTATTTATTTATTTTTGGCTGTGTTGGGTCTTCGTTTCTGTGCGAGGGCTTTCTCTAGTTGCGGCAAGTGGGGGCCACTCTTCATCGCGGTGCGCGGGCCTCTCACTATCGCAGCCTCTCTTGTTGTGGAGCACAGGCTCCAGACGCGCAGGCTCAGTAGTTGTGGCTCACGGGCCTAGTTGCTCCGCGGCATGTGGGATCTTCCCAGACCAGGGCTCGAACCCGTGTCCCCTGCATTGGCAGGCAGATTCTCAACCACTGCGCCACCAGGGAAGCCCTGAGTTTTTATTTTTTATTACATAAACATTTTCCATGTCGCTACATTGACTTTATATAATAATTACTTTATATGCAGTAGTTACATTAATTTGATAGAATATGTTAAACATTTTCTTATTGTATGTATGAACTGTTTTTAATGTTTGCAATTACATATAATATTGCAATGAATACCTTCTTCTTAATGATGCCTATTAATTGGTAGAATAAAATCCCGAGTGTCAAGCCCAGGGGGAGGACCATGTTTCTTACTCCAGATTGATCTTGCTATGGTACTTGTCCAAAGTACTGCACTTCTGCCAAAGGCCAACAGAAGCATCCTGGGGCAGCAGTTTCATCCTGTGGCTTAAACATTAAGCAATGGATATTGTAAAGTATTTTTCTTCCCTCTCACATTACTATGCTTGACAGCTTCTTTACAAATTTAAAGACTGGCCAGTTAGAACTTTTTTGTTGTTGTTTTTCAACAGCATGCTTGGATTACTATAGACAGTGCTCTTATTTTAGTACTTTCTAGAAGTGCTTTTTGATGTTGTAAATTTTTACATTCAAAGCTCTGTGAAACATTCCCCTTCTCATTACTTCATATTTTCAACTGTCTCACCATGTCCATTCCTTGGCTTTGCCTTTCTAGTGGCACCAGAATGATTCCTATAGCACAATAATTGGAGCTAAAAAATATGCTTCTTATTGGAAGTGGTAGGCCTCTGCATTTGCAGTTAATTATCCTTTGAAGAAGATTATTTTCCTCCCTTGAGGTGGTAATTTCCTAAATCCAGTGAATTCTCTGCTTAAGATAAATTTCCTTGTCTTGAGAGTCAATTCATTGCTATAAAAATAACTTATTTCCAAATAGGTGACCATAGCATGCCCCTGGAGTACAGGACTCTTCACATCTCCTCTGCCATAGAGTTGAATAGAATGAAAACCTTAAACCAGATTTGTACCTTAGCAAAAGCACAAATCCTAAAATGAAGTAGTCTAAACAAAATTTTGCATCTAATTTGTAACACTGCTGCTCTATTTTGCTTCACCTATCCTGTTTTCTTAAGCTGTCTTCCAATAGTACCAAAACTAACATTTCATTTAGCAGGGGATAGGAGAGTAGAGGGTGGGGAATGAAAAAATAAATGGGTTGTTTGGAGTGATGAAACTACCAGTAAGTGCAATGCTGACTCTAATTTCCAGTGTAACTTACTGTGGAAATGTGCCTTACATTTATAGTCTGGTTAGTTGTATATAGATTTGGTGGGAAAATGTGTAAAAATATGGGCCAGGAAACCAACAAAGCAAGGTCATAAGAACCTAATTGATTTTCCTGCAGCTGAAGACCCTGAATCCAGGTTTCTGTAATCTTGGCTCATTAGACCATAATGAGGGAAGAATAATTTGTATCAGTGAGCACAGAAATTTATCTTTCCTGGCACTTAGAGCAAAGTAGCATTATTTATAACTTAGAGGCATGCAGGTGTGTTCCCCTAGGCATCTCTTTCTATCAGTATTTGAGAAGACTTCCTGGTTTGCTTTGGGGAAGAGCTAGAGACAGATGGGGTTGTGTAGTATGGTTGATACTTTTACAAAATTCATTCAGACAGCATTTATTTATCCACTCATTCAGTTACTCAGAAACTGGCATGGGGAGATATAAATTAATGCTATATTTAGGAGGAATCAACTGTAAGGCTGTATCTTAAACATACCTATACTTTCACCTGTGTGACTTCTATTAACACATGCAGACAGGTCCCCACAGGAACAGGTACAAATTAAAATATTATCATGGGCTATGTGGTCAATGCATCATTTTTCCCAATTAGAAGCTTTCCTTGGTTTACTTTATTATAAAATCATAACTACTTTTGCACAAACTACTTTATCTGCTCCCATTCTCATTCCCCCTGCTATCTATAAAGATGTTTTGTTGCATTTGTTGTTGATTAGACCACATGGAAGGGTGGCCAGATCCCAAGTCTTCAGAATTATCTTATACCACTTGTAATAAGTGAAAGAAAACAAACAAACAAACAAAAAAAACTAGTGAATTTGGAACTTGTTTTCATTGGGACTCACAGTCATTCTACATTTTCATTCCTCAGCCATTGAAAATGGGATCTAATTTACCGTACTACATCCAGATAGTTTTTTTCTGAACTCCTGTTCGCCAATCCCCCCAAATTCCAGCATATACTCAAATAAAATTATGTTTTCTGAAAAAATTATCTTTTATGTAGAAATGATGAGGGCAGAGAGTCAAACTGTCTGGTCTCCATTGCAGTGGCTGAACTGGTCACATCGTCTTAGGCACAAAATAGTGATCATCATGCAGGGTAATAGGCTGCTGGTGTCCCCAGCCACACCCTGAATGATTTTATCTCACCACAGAATGTGAAGAAAGTGTATCTCTTTCTAGGGGGTTGATCTCTGGAACAAGATGAACATAACTAATCAAATAAACACACACTCACCACATGGGCCTACAACCTCAATCCTCAGTGACTTAAAGGAAGGGGCAAACTCAAACATCTGCCAGAACTACGCAGGTAACCTAAGCAGGTCGAGCGTGGGGCAGTAGGAAGCGGTGGGCATTGTAGAAAACTAGAGAACCCAGGCCCTATTTAAAGGGATCACATGCTATTCAGCCTGAATCATTCAGGACAGCTGATTTTTCAAAAGAAAACCTTCTTCCCCTTTAAAAAAATACTGGCAACCACAAATTCAACTTTTTATAAAACCGTGTGGACCAACAATGCCTGGGCCAAACAAAACATTCTAAGGAACGGATTTGGCCCATGAGCTTGCTACCTCTGCTTTATTATAGTCTAACTCTGAGAAGAAGCTAAGGGAACAGTTGTATCTTTAGGGGAAATATTGGGTTTGGTTCCCTTCTTCATGGATGCGTGGATCTAACTCATGTCATTTCCTCCGAAAGGAATGGCCTCCTTTGCCATCCTCCCCCTATTTTCACCTGTCAATACTGTCCCCAGCTGTATTCATCAGGATAGGCTAGCTGCTGTAACAAACCACCCCAGAATCTCAGTGACTTAGCACAACAGAGATGTGTTTCTCAAGCACACAAAAACCAGTGTGCGTGTTCCTAGTTCAGTGACTCTCCTGCAAGCTGTAAACTCTGGGATTTAGGTTTCTTCTAACATGTGATTTCACCGTCTCAAATCTTCCACTTCCAAACACGTGGACAGAAGATAGAGAATATGAAAGATCAAGCAGGATGTTTCATGGTCGGGCCTGAAAGTGACCTTCACAGCTTTCATCAGCATCGGCCAGCACTCACTCACCTAATCCCACCCAGGTGCGGACAGCTGCTGAAAAGGCAGTCTTCTTGATACCCCAGGAGGAAAGTATCACACCAGCTGTCAAGGGCCAGCTTAAAAACCAAACTGATCCATGAATAATTCCTGATATTACTAATTAGTAATAAGCTTGCCCATCCGCCCAATTAATATATGCTTATTTATTTATTTAATTAATTTTTATTTTTGGCTGCATTGGGTCTTCGTTGCTGCGTGCAGGCTTTCTCTAGTTGTGGCGAGCGGGGGCCACTCTTCATGGGTGCGTGAGCTTCTCACTGAGGTGGCTTCTCTTGTTGCGGAGCACGGGCTCTGGGCGTGCAGGTTTCAGTAGTTGTGGCTCACGGGCTCTAGAGTGCAGCCTCAGTAGTTGTGGCGTACAGGCTTAGTTGCTCTGTGGCATGTGGGATCTTCCCGGACCAGGGCTCGAACCGTGTCCCCTGCATTGGCAGGCGGATTCTTAACCACTGTGCCACCAGGGAAATCCCTTAATGTATGTTTAAAATGTACAGTCGCATAGTACACATTGGAGATACAATGAGAAGATGTCCTCCATAACTTTCAGGAGCTGATGCTTCAGTAGGGCAACAGATGTCCAAACAACTACATCTAATATGACGGGAGTTTTAATGGAATCCTAGATGCAGTGGGGGCAGAGTTGAAGCAATGTTTTTTCACCATGTGGAGCTTGACACTTGGTTAATTGTTTGCATGTCTTATCTTGTTACTGTACAACAAGGTCCTTGAGGACATAGATTATACCTTATTCATCTTTGTATCCCTCCTACTACCTACCATCTAGGGGGTACCCATAAACATTTGTCAAATTGATGAATGAATGAGTTTCTGATAAGAAGAATATAAACACAGACTCCTGATTCGAGAAGAAAGCATTAGTGTTCATCAGCTTTTAAGAGTTTAAGCTTTTGGTGCATGATAAAATATTATTCTTTTGAGTTCTTTTCTTTCTGTTTCCCCCAGATTTCTATGGTGACTCATTCTGTGATATCCAAATAGGTTATCTCTAAAGAATTCACGACATTTAGCCTTAAATTACAGTTTCCCGACTGTGTAACAAGTGTTGATTTCATTTAAGCAACACGCTATATCATTTATCTGGACTGAAGTGGATCAGATTAGGTTTCAAGTCAATTATGTCATATTCTTGGCCAGTATAGTCATTATTAGCTTAGGAATTGTTTAAAGGAAGTTAGTTTCAAATAGCTACTACCTATTATTAAATTTACTGTATAATTTATTTATAAATGTAATAATTTAGATGTCCTGATAATGAAGTTAAAATTTCCTAGGCTCTCCCTCCCTTTTATTACTGACCGTATTCAGTACAGGCAAAAGAAATCTCAGCTTCTAAACTATGGACCAGATGCCATTCTCATGTTTAGTTCAGAATCAACAATCTGTTGTTTGCTAAATGAGTCTTGTGCTAGCACCAATACCAGAAGGAAATGAGTATCCACCATTTATCATTAAGTTTCAAAGTGGTCATTCAACTTCTGCTGGAAATTTGGGGGAGAAAAAGTTTAGGAATGCGGTGTCATATATCACTCACTCAAAAGAAATGACGCCTTGTTTGCCAGCGTAGGGATGAAATTTGGAACCATTTATGTCAGCAAAAAACTGGGGTGTCTGTGCATTTTTGCAGATGGGTGGAAAGAGAACATAAACCAAGAACAATGGAGTCTTTGCCCAGAGACCTCCCTTTGTGCTGAGCATGAAGTGAAAGCACCTTTTTTTTTCTGGAGCCCCTGAAACTTTGTCTGTTTAGTCTGTGCCTTGGTGATATATTGCTTCACATTTTTTCAGGGGCTGCTTTGCGTGTATGACTCTCTACCTAAATTTGCAAGTTACTTGTACCGTTTGTTTTTTACCTCCCCCATAATAGTTGCTATATTAGGCAGACAGCAAACACTGACTAATGCCCACATTCTATACATCTGCATTTATGCTTTTACCGTTCAGTTAGCACCAGATTCCAGACAGCCTTGCTCTCCAATGATCTGAATGCTACTTTCCTCTTTTACTGAATATTTTAAAATCTCAGCATATGTGGGTCTCGTCTTACTAATTAAATTCTAGGCTTCACCCAGCAGCAACCATGCACTGTATTTCTCCTGGACTTAGCACAGTGGTAAGCAGACCAGCAGTGCTAAATAGGTATTTGGTGGTGGTGGTTTGGTCATTTGTTATACAATGCTGAATGTGTGAATGCTTTATCAGGGGGTGTTCATCTGGTAAATCTAGGGCAGGACTAGAAATCAAGTGTTCATGAAGTGGGATAGAAAGAAAACTGACATCTTTATTTTTCACTAACTTCTAGCTGAAATTTAGTATGTTCTTGAAGATGAATGTAGACCCCAACCCACAAAAATCACAGCAGTGCCTGCAACCTGGCCTCCCATGGAAATCACAGATATTTTCACATCACATCACATCACATGTGTTGCAGATATCTCAGAAATCTCATTTACATTCATCACTACTTCAAAATTATCTTAGTTACTATAACTTCAACTAGATTTTATTTTATTTGCTAATAATGATACATATATTAACATTTTACAAAATTTTTAAAAAATCTGTTTATATTTTTTCTAGAGGCATATTTTAATATACTTCGTTTCCTTTGTAATCCTATGTATTTTATTCGATTCACTTGAAAATATTACTATGAGAATGGTTCATAGCTTCTCCAGATTGCCAAAGAAGCTAGTAGTATGAATAAAGGTTGACCCCTGCTGTGGACCTAATGGACACATGGGCTAGTGTGAAGAGGCTGCTTTGGAGTCCAGCGGACTGGGTTTTGAGGCTTGCACTGTGTGACTTCAAGCAAATTACATTGCCTCTCTGTGCTGACATCATTTCTTTTCTAGCTGTGATGCTTGTAAACAAGCAGATTAAAACAGGCTTTATAGCAAAGGCAACAAACTCATAAAGCACTCGAACCCACAAAAACAGTAGAATGGGCTCACAGTATAAATCACTTTTTGAGTGGTTTAGATAAATCCTTGGCTGATAGATCTATTATGGATCAACTGTAATTTGACCAGGAGGAAAGAAAAAATGTGTGCACGCCCAACACTGGACAACGAGACAGTTCTTCTCACCCCAAACATGGTTATTTGGGACCATTTCAATGGACCCTGGAGCGTCTCACAGTGATAACAAGCAGCTTTTACATGGACATTCAGTCCAGTTAGGGAGGAAATTAGCCATATATTCTTCCAGCGCCTTTGATTAAATTCTGATGATGTTTCTGAAAAGGAACATTAAAAACTGACACCCCTGGAGACAGATGTGTGGTAATTATTATTGCAAATACTCAGCAATTTTATCATCACCATTAATTACATTTCTCCTTTAAGGGTTTATCATAATCTCTGAGCCTACTATTTGTTCATTTGTCTCATAATTATTCACGAGTAAGCAGTTTGTTCTGTGCTCTCAGAAATTGATTGTTCAGTGTTTGCTTCATTCTTTTATTATTATTGTATCACAAGGGAGATTGAAAAAAAGTTGGTTTTTTTTTTTTTCCTTTCCTTCTGGTTCTTCTAATATCCTTTTTTTTTTTTTCTTCTAATATCTTTAATTATCCTGGACTCCCACCCCATCCAGCCCATCCACACTAATATAATAGATGCTTTTAGAACCTTGGTGGAGTTCTTATAAAACTCAGCATCTCAATTTAGGAAAAGAAGATGGGGGCTTTAACTGGATACTTGGACACATTTTTGCATAAAGTCTTCCCTTTCTTACATAAACTATTCCAGTCTGATTTGACCTCAGCTCTCTAGGTTGGCTTATGCTTGAGAATGCAGATCTGACCCCTTGCTTCCCTAGGCATAAAATTAAAGGAAGGAGTGACCAGCAAGCAACTCGGTATCAAAGCTTATTCCACTCTCCCTGCTGGAAAGAAGTCAGTTTTTTAAAAAAAAATATATGGACCAAAATGGAAAACATCTATTTTGTGCTGAGATAATAATATAAAATATACTTAAAGATACGTGTTCAAATCCCTATATCTCCAAAGACTCACCTAGCGTGAGTTAACCCTAAAAAGGTGAACTCAGTTAATCCTAAAGGGTTAGCATATTAACCTTTTAGGGTTAACTGATTTTGACAGGGTTTAGATTTCAGTGTCTGGAAAAGAACCCTCAGTTTTATTGTGCTGGCAGCTTCCCATAAGCCAGACTACTCACTTTTTTGTGAAAGCCCATATTCTTCTCTTCGTACTTTTGGAAGATGTGCTTTTCTCATTGTAGGCCCAGGTCATAAGATGATGCCTTGACTGCATTGGAAAACATTTATTACTCTGTGAGGCTCAGGTGATGAAAATTCTGTGGTTGGTGTGTGATTCTTTAAATGAGCTGTCATTTATGACAGTGACTTTATTTATAAGACAGCGTTCCTAAGGGAATATGGGTTTTTTGACCTTGAGAGGCATGTAGCAAATCTGTTCGGCAATTTGTAAAATGTGTTTCCTCAAGTGGTAAGCCCTTATTCTAGCTCTTTTTGGAGCTATTCAGCCTTGTGCAGTAAACTAGAATGTAGCTAAAGTTACATACACTCCTAATGGACTTGAATTTCACTGTTTACTGGTAAATATCATAGACATCAGTGCTCTTTAGCAAACATTTCTAGCTTCCCACCTTTTAGCCATAATATCGCACTTTCCTACCACCTTTGAGGTTCAGCATGGTCACATGATATGATACGGCCGATTAAATGTGAGGAGAGGTGACGTATTAATACTTTAGTTCTGGGTGGAAGTGTTAAGAGCTAATGCAAGATTCACCATGTCCCCCTTCTTGATATGGTGACAGTGAAAAACCCTTCCCAGCTTGGAGCCTCCATCAGCCTCAGTCCCTGAGTGACTGTGATCAACGAGCCCTTTTGCTGACCTGTACTGAACATGTAGCATGAGAGAAAGATACACTTTTGTAGGAGTAAGCAAGCCACTGAGTGTGGATGTGGTCACGGCATAACCTACCCCATAGTGACTGATAGAGTAAAATTGTGTGTGGTGGGGGGGAGGTGGGGCATAGGTATGTATTCTTTTGAAATATTTTGCCTGTAACATCCGATTTTGGGAAGCAGTAGTCACTCTTCTGCCCTGTCTGTGGCAACAGTGGTCGTCCTTGCCTTCAGTTCTTTATTATAACAGCAGCGGCGGCCACGTGTCTTCATGTGGGAAATACCCAAGGACTTCGCCAGGACTTCGCCAGACTCCACTTTCTAGCCACGAACACATAACCCTGACCTCCAGGAAGTGTGTACAACTAAGAGCAGCTGCCTGCCCTCCATCTAGTTCTTTCCCCCAATAGTTAGGGAAGAATGTGTTCAGTCACCAAATATGTATTGAGTGCCCTGTGTGTCAGGCACTGTTCCAGGTGCTGATAACACACGTAGAGCAGAGAACAAATCAAATGACTTGGGCTCCTCCTAGACCAATTGGCGAAGTCCCTAGGGGTAGGACCCAAGCACTGTCATTTTTTAAAGCTCCTGAGGAGATTCTAAGGTACACTCAGAGGGGAGAAGTGCTGGCTTTTTGCTTTGGACTTTATCCTTAACTTGCCTGCGTTCGAGAATTGAGGCTGGGTGGGCAGAATTACTTGTTCTCCCCTTCCTGCTCTCCGGTCCTTTGTAGATTTTTGTATATTTACTCTTACAGAACTGGCCATATCTTATTGTAATCATTTCATAACACATCTGTCTCCCCTTTCAGACAGTTGTTTCACAAGGGCAGGAACCATGTTTTGTACACACACACACACACACACACACCTACATGTCACATATTTGCTACACCACATAGGAACACACACACACACACACATACATGTCACATATTTGCTACACCACATAGGACCACATGGGGAAGCACCAGAGTCAGTCAGGAGGCAGAAGTATATGTGTGTATGCAGGTATATGTGTGTATAACTTTATGTATGTGTATATATAATATATATGCATATATGTATGTATGTATATACAGAGAGAGAGAGAGGCTGAATGAATAAATTAATTTTCTGAGAAGAAATTGGAATTTGAAAAATCTAGTATGAAAAATTTCACTTATGGCTTTATTTGCCCTGGTTTTATTTGGTTAACTCAGTAGATTTTGTAACAACATTATAACTGCTATTATTGACTCTTTTCTAAAATAGGCTATTACCATCCCTAAGTATTTTTCAACTCATTTGAACTAGCATATCCTTCCTTCTGATACCTCCCTGTCTGCCCTTTGGTCAGGCTGGGATGTGAGGACTAATATATAAAGCAGAATATAAACATTTCCTGGTGTTCAAGAAAGAACTTAAATACTCACACCTTGAAGGGAAAATACAGGGTCCTCCCATCTGGTACATTAATCATGTGTGTGAATGAAAAAAATGGAGTTCAGGGGACCTGAGATCATTACAGGGGTATCTCACCAGGAAAAAATTTTTCCAACTCTAGAACCTCCTGGCCTGATCCTATTGAAGAAAGGGAGATAAATTACTCTCTTTTGAAGGTGCATTAACCTTAGGTTCATTTAATGAATTACCTCTCCCAGTGCACTAACAGATACCCTGGGGCCTGAGATGAAAAATGGCCTCTTTTCTCACTGAGAAGCTCAAATATGTACCACTTCCTTCTTTCTCTTTAACTTGTGTTGACTTTCATTTTTTTATCCTCTCATCATATATATTTAAAATCTAACTATAATACAATCTCAGTTTAAAAATAAAAATGGGAAATTTATTCCCTAACAAGGACAGTATGTGTTTCATATTTTAAGTGGATTTTCTTAACTTAATTTCTCTCTCATTTTTTCCTCTGGCATCTTTTATCGCAAGCTACTTACTATTTGTGATACTCCCAGATATCTGAAGGAGAAAAGGGGTGGTTAATAAAGAACTAGATTCTGTGAGGCTGTAAGGTAGGTAGTCGAGGAGCCAGCAGATGAGCTCAGTGGTCACCCCACATTCTTAGATACCCTTCGTAGAGGCTGTTGAATTGGATGCTGTTCCCTTTCTTCCTCTGTAGACATTCCTCTATAGCATCTTTTTTTCTGTGCATTCATTTAGCAAATATTTATAAGTAATAATCAGTCTTTATTTGGACTCTCCTGCAAGCAGAAACTGAAATAAGAATTTAGGAGTGTTTGAAAATGTAAGTTTTATTATTACTCAGGTATGTAAGGTCAGCAGATCATTGCCATTGAATAGGTAGTTCGTTACTCACATTCCCAAAAGGAGGAGGACACACCATGCCATGCAGGGCCATGCGGGGAAACACCAGGATTAGTCAGGAGACAGGAGCAAGGGAAAAGCATGGGCAAGAGCCTTTCTTGTGGTTTCTATGGGAAAGGCAAGACAAGGCAGGATAAGAAGGCTTATGGTTGTCCAGTTGGAAGAATTTTAGTGGGCTCTGGAGTATAAAGACTGTTTCTAGTTGTCTAGTATATGGCCCTGGAATGATTAGAAGAGAAGAGTATTGCTTCCTGGGGTGTAAGAGCCAGCTAGAGGAGGTGGTCCAGGGTATGGGCTCTGGACTTGTTGGTTCCCATATGGAAGGCACACTCCCAGGCAAGCCTTTTACTATCTCCTAAGAACTGACTAGCCCTGGGAGGGACAGTCTCCCCTTAGCAAGGCTCCAGATGCCAGAGCATCAAGATTACAGGAAATAAGAACATATAGTTAATTCAGAGTGCAAATAGTTTATTTGGGAAGCAATACCAGGAACACAAAATGAGGAAGCGAGGAGAGTGAGGCTGGGAAGGAAAGAAAGCTGTTGAAAACTGGGGCTCACTTCCAATGGAGATTCTCTGAGCAGCTGTGTAGAATGCACCTCAGAATTGTCCCAACAAAGAACACAAGGCAGAAATATTTATTCACCAACTCACAGCCCCCAGTGGTTGAGGATTGCCTCTAGGGACATTCACATCTGTCCATTTCTGGGACAAGCTTGCACACCCAGGCTGAGTATGTGTCCACAATTTCAGAGACAGTCCTGAGACAGAAAAGCTGAGGGCCCTAACGGGTGGACCACAGATTGCCGTTCTTTTCTAGTTGGCTTCACATTCTAAATTATATAGTGAGAATGATGTAGGCCTTTAATAGATCCATGGAATAGAAAAGATGGGCAGCGTGAGGCTCCTGTGCCCCAACCAGCACCAGTCCTACCTGGCATGGCCACACACCTGGGCTTCAAGCTGAGAAGCCTCCAGGGCCAGCTGTCCTGCTAATAACCGGGAATCCCATTATCACCGAGCCATAAACTGAATTATTAGTGACGTACATCCTGGATTATTCTGTCCGCTTCTCACTCCGTACATCCAGGCCCTGACAGTTAATTATGTTGTCCCACAGTAGATCAAGTTTTACAACAGCAACAAAAGATTAAAACTGTTGTATATTGGGGACATTTAGAGGATAAACAGCAGAGGGATCTAGGAGGGAACTGTAGTCATCTGTGTGGCCATTTGGGAGAAAACCATTCAAGAGCTATGAATATTTAAAAACCTTTTAGATTTTTATAGTTTGCTACGCTCCTAACAAACTGGTTTCTAACTCCACAGTGAATTTTTGGTGTCAAAACACAATGCTAAGCTGTCTTAGAGTCTTTATTAACAGGGACAGAATTGTCATCTCCTGTGCTCTGCGACTGGCCTGGTTGAAAGCCAGTGTAGTGGAAGCCGCAGATGAGAGTTTTCAGCTGTGCATAACGCTCAGCCCACTGGGCACCAGCGAACTCTGCGTCGGCCTCTTTGTTCTGTTACCTCCCATTTTCTTTCTCTTCTCTCCCCTCTTTCTTCTTTCTCTTTACTTTTCCCTCTGTATTGTCAATTTACAGTTTCCCACGTCCACAGAAATATGTATTAAGAGTATCTCCTTAATTGTAGTCCTTCCAAAATCTTTGCAAAATTAACTTGGCTGATAGAATCATAATTGTTTCTGCCCAAGAAGTTCTTTCTTTTTTCTTTTTAAAAAAATTTTATTGAAATATAGTTGATTTACAATGTTGTGTTAGTTTCAGGTGTATGTGTATGTATATATATATCCCCCTTTCCCCTTTGGTGACCGTAAGTTTGTTTTCTATGTCTGTGAATCTATTTCTGTTCTGTAAATAAGTATCATTCTTTCAGATTCCACACATAAGCAACATCATATATTTGTCTTTCTCTGTCTGACTTACTTCACGTAGTATGATAATCTCTAGGTCCATCCATGTTGCTACAAATGGTGTTATTTCATTCTTTTTTATAGCTGAGTAATTTTCCATTGTATATCTACATCACATCTTTTTGCCCGAACTGTACTATTCTATGAAGATGGGCTTCAGAGAAAAGAGTGGAAGCTGATAAACAATGGATAGAAATGGGAGATGGACGGTCAGTAAATGACCTGCCACCATGCACATTGACTCCCCCATCCTCTCATCTCCCAACCCTGTCACTACTCCATTCCTTTATCCCACAGCCCTCCCTTGGTGAGTCCCAAAGAACAAGTTGGAAAATCTTCCATCCAATGCCTGTAGTGAAGTCGGTGTCATTTAGTAGCAAAGTCACTGGAACAGCAATCAGAAGACTGTGCTAAATCTCTCCAAGCTTCAATTGAGGAAAACAAACAAAAAAAGAAAACAAAACAAAATGAAAACAAAACAAAAAAACATTTACATCATGAGATGTAAGAATCCACAGGATAATAGAGGGGAAATAATTTTGTCAACCATAAAGTATTAAACGAATCAAAGAGTTTATTAGTGACGTTACTGAGGACCCTCATTACAAGATTTCATGTGTTCTCTAATTTGATACTTGTGTGATATTATTTTTAACTTTTTTCACTGTAAAATAATTTCAGACTTAAAAAGTTGTAAAAATAGTATGAAGATTTCCAGCACACTCTTCACCAGTTTCCAACTTCTGTCGCTATCGTGGTTATTTTTTTTAGTCGTTCCATCATTTATCAAGCATATTTTGTATTATTCATTTCTGAATTGAGAGTAACTTGCAGACTTGGTGCCCTTTACCCATAAATATTGTAGTGTACATTTCCTATTACATAATCACAGTACCATAAAATTAACATTGGAAATTAATAATGATGGAAGACTTTTATCTAGCCTGTAGATCTTATAAAAGTGTTAACTAATTATTCCACTAATTTCCTTTACAGTAATAGAAAAAAAACCCAAAACACCTCTGGTCCAGGCTCCAGTCCAGGATTACTGTTTGTGTTTAGGTCTCATGTCCCTCCAGCCTCCTTCAAGCTATAGCCATTCCCCAGCCTTTCTTTGTCTTTCACGATCTTGACATTGTTCCAAGTACAGGTCAATTATTTTGTAGGATGTCTCTAAATTTGGACTTCTGTGATGTTAAAGAATAATTTTCAGAAGGCTAAAAATATGACATACACGTATAACATAAACATATATCAAAAATTTTATTTAACTTATTAATTAATGAGAAAATTAGTCAATTGTTAAATCAGTCTAGAGACCATTTGAGGAGCTTGGTATATATGGCAATCTCACAAGAGATGTTAGAGGAAGATTTCTGGGTTAGATACAAAACTGATGAATGTCTTCTAGAGCTATCTTTGGGGTTATCCATTTCATTGAAGAGAAATAATTTGTATCTCTATGGACAATATTCTATGGGTTAAGTTTTGCATCCAAGAGTTGTAAAATAGTTCCGTCAGTAGTCATGCCCAGCACTGCACTGAAAGAACACTCTTTCACCTATTTCCAAGTTTGGGATACGTTTTCTAATAATGGATTTTACATTGTCTTTTATTGCTGGCCAGGACTGTTCAGAAGGAAAACAGTGACGAGGGTACAATGCGAACTCAGAATCGATGCACTAGCCCCATAGGCCCCTCTCCTTCTGCCCCAAGGTACCCCAGTCCTGTCCATACTGGTCTGACATCATCTCAGAAGGTTTAGGAGATCAGAGGCTTAGGCCTTACCAGGAATATACTTGTAACATTTTGAGGAATCTGGTAAAGACTAAGTATGAAGGCTTTAGCATTTGAGGCCTTCAGGACTCAGTATCCAAACAGCATATATTTAGGAAACCCAGCAGGCCGGCAGGACTGCTGTTCAGGCCCCTCACAAAGGTGGGTGTTTTGTTCAGTCTCACCAATCCCTCCCTAATTTCCATTATTTCTCATTTCTGGTTTGGCTCTCCTTTGCGTGCTTTGGTCGACTTCCCTGTTCTTATTGCTTGAATAGTCTTTTTTTTTAGAAGATACTTTTGCACTATTTTCCTCATTTAGCTTGCCAGTTATCCTTGAAGGGTTTTGTTTTTTTTGTTTTTTTTGTTTTTTTTTTGCCTAAAGTTTGGTTTTTGAAAATAAGACCCCAAAGAAGGAAATTGATTTTCTATATTAGACACCAAAAGAGTACTATTCAATATTATTTATGATAAGAAACTCTTTATGCTCATGTAATTTCATGATTTTACACATTTTTAAACTTTGAACTCTATTATTTGGACCTTAACTATATTGCATCTCATTACTTTGTTGCTATTAGGAGATAATGGAATATTTTAAATATATATTATAGTTTTGGTGTATTGAGAGAGGCAAGCCTTATTTACTTTAAGGGCATAGGACCAGGACTATTCACAAGACAACGCATTCTTCTCCTAAAACCAAGTTTTATGGAACATAGATCAGTTCCTCTAAGTTAGTGTTCTTTTAAATACCCCTAAATTCCTATCTAGCCAACATGATATCTTTTTGAAATTTATTTTTTTCTGTGATTATTTTTGAAATTTCTAATTTCAAAATTTAAGGTAATTCTTCTTAATTATCAAATTATAAACTTTGCAGACAATTCAGTTCCAGGTGAATACATTTATTAGAAGACACAGAAGCAAAACGCAAAAATTAGCCATAAACTCACCGCCCAGGGATAATTATTGCTAACATTTTATCATTTAGAATTTTCTTTTACTTTTTTCTATTTATTTATGTTTCTATACTAGAGACTATAGTATATACAGTCGAGTGTCTTCATGTTTTCAATAAAGCACTATATCATCAGTATTCTGTATAGTTAAACTTTCTCGTAGTTACTATTTAAGGGTGGTATAGTATTCTTTTGGGCTAATGTACTGTAAGTCATTTAGCTATTCCCTTATTGTTGGCAGTGTATTGTTTTCTTCCAATTTATAGACTCTCACAAGTATAGGAATCTGTTGAGCACCAGTGTCTGTGATGGTGCCTGTTTCATTACCCTCCGACTGGGTCTGAGTTTCCTAGTGCTCAGTCTTTTCTAATTTTCTTTTTTTTTTCTGTTTTGACTTCATTAAATAGTGGTTTGGTTGAGTATGTTTTCAACTGTTAATTAACATCTGTACTTCATTTTTTCTGTACATCATCCATGTCCTTTTAGACAGTGGCAACTGGATTGATGTAGCTTTAATCTGCACTGTGTGTGGGTATCTATGTGTGACTCCAGGCAGTTGCTTTAACCTCCTCTTTAAGTTTCAGTTTCCTCATGTGTAAAATAAGGATAATAATAAACACCTCATAGCGTTGTTGTGAGGATTCAATGAGAAAATACACACATAATACTTAGCACAATGCCAGGCACATGCTATTCATTAAATGACTTTGCTATAATTGTTACCACTGTTGTAATTATCATTTTATCAATATCTGTTGGGGATAGGACTTTTCTTTTGATTTACATGAGTTTTTTATGTTGATTAAATCTATTAATCCTTTTTTATATTTAATTGTAAAAATATTTTCTGGTTTGCTGGTTATTGCTGTTTTATTTATTTATGTATTTATTTATTTATTTAGGATTTACTCTTTAAGTAACTTCCAAATATACCAGACAGCAGTGTTAACTATGGTTATAATGTTGTACATTACACCCCCAGGACTTATTTATCTTATAACTAGAAGTCTGTACCTTTTGACTACCTTCATCCAATTTCCCCATCTCCCTGCCTCTGGTAACCACAAATCTGATCTCTTTTTCTATGACTTTGTCTTTTTTTTTTTTTTTTTTTAGATTCCGAATATAAGTAAAATCATACAGTATCCACCTTTCTCTGTGTGACATATTTCCCTTAGGATAATGCCCTCAGTGTTTATCCATGTTGTTGCAAATGGCAGGATTTCCATTTTTATGGCCAAATAGAATTCCTGTGTGTGTGTGTGTGTGTGTGTGTGTGTGTGTGTGTGTCACATTTTCTCTATTCATTCATCTGTTGGTGGACACTTAGGTTTTTCTGTGTCTTGACTGTTGGAAATAATGCTGCAGTAAACATGAGAGTGTAGCTGTCTCTTCGACATAGTGATTTCATTTCCTTTGAATATATACCCAGAAGTGGAATTGCTGGCTCATATGGTAGTTCTATTTTTAATTTTTTGAGGAGCCTCAAATACTGTTTTCCATAGTAGCTGTACCAATTTACAATTCTACCAACAGTGCATAATGGTTCCCTTTTCTCCACATTCACACCAGCATTTGTTATCTCTTGTCTTTTTCATCTTGGCCATTCTAACAAATGTGAGGTGATCTCTCATAATGGTTTTGATTTTCATTTCCCTGATGGTTAGTAATGTTGAGCATCTTCTCACCTGTTGGCTATCTGTATGTCTTCTTTGGAAAAACGTCTATTCAGATGCATTTTATACTTTTTAATCCATTTTTTCTTTTTGCTATTGAGTTGTAAGACTTCTTCATGTATTTTGGATATTAACTCATTAACAGACAAATGATTTGCAAATATTTTTCCCATTCCATAGATAGCCTTTTCATTTTGTTGATGGTGATTGCTATTTTAATGTTTGTTAAATTTTTTAAATTATGCTTCTGCGTTTTGCAAAATAAAAACAAAACAATTGCTATAGCACTTATCAGAAAAGGAGGCAACTATAGCCCCTTGAATACCTGTCACCATCTGATCATTACCATCATTAATATCAAGGGGCAGAAATGTAAAGGACCATGCAACACCTACTTTGCGATAGTGAACTAGAAAGTCAAGTAGGAACTTCCCTGGTGGTCCAGTGGTTAAGAATCAACCTTCCAGAAAAAGACCTACAATAACAAACCAAAAACAATTAAGAAAATGTTAATAAGAACACACATATCAATAACTACCTTAAATGTAAATGGATTAAATGCTCCCACCAAAAGACATAGACTGGCTGAATGGATACAAAAACAAGACCCATATATATGCTGTCTACAGGAGACCCACTTCAGACCTAGGGACACATACAGACTGAAAGTGAGGGGATGGAAAAAGATATTCCATTTAAATGGAAATCAAAAGGAGGCTGGAATAGCAATTCTCATATCAGACAAAATAGACTTCAAAATAAAGACTATTACAAGAGACACAGAAGGACACTACATAATGATCAAGGGATCAATCCAAGAAGAAGATATAACAATTGTAAATATTTATGCACCCAACATAGGAGCACCTCAGGACATAAGGCAAATGCTAGCAGCCATAAAAGGGGAAATCGACAATAACACAATCATATTAGGAGACTTTAACCCCCCACTTTCACCAATGGACAGATCATCCAAAATGAAAATAAATAAGGAAATACAAGCTTTAAATGATACATTAAACAAGATGGACTTAATTGATATTTATAGGACATTCTGTCCAAAAACAACAGAGTACACTTTCTTCTCAAGTGCTCATGGAACATTCTCCAGGATAGATCGTATCTTGGGTCACAAATCAAGCCTTGGTAAATTTAAGAAAATTGAAATCATATTAAGTATCTTTTCCGACCACAATTCTATGAGACTAGATATCAATTACAGGAAAAAAATCTGTAAAAAATACAAACACATGGAGGCCAAACAACACACTACTTAATAACCAAGAGATCACTGAAGAAATCAAAGAGGAAATCAAAAAATACCTAGAAACAAATGACAAGGAAAACACAATGACCCAAAACCTATGGGATGCAGCAAAACCGGTTCTAAGAGGGAAGTTTACAGCAATACAATCCTACCTCAAGAAACAAGAAACATCTCAAATAAACAACCTAACCTTACACCTAAAGCAATTACAGAAAGAAGAACAACAAAACCCCAAAGTTAGCAGAAGGAAAGAAATCATAAAGATCAGATCAGAAATAAATGAAGAAGGAATGAAGGAAACAATAGCAAAGATCAATGAAACTAAAAGCTGGTTCTTTGAGAAGATAAACAAAATTGATAAGCCATTAGCCAGACTCATCAAGAAAAAAAGGGAGAAGACTCAAATCAATAGAACTCGAAATGAAAATGGAGAAGTAACAACTGACACTGCAAAATACAAAGAATCATGAGAGATTATTACAAGCAACTATATGCCAATAAAATGGAAAACCTGGAAGAAATGGACAAAGTCTTAGAAAAGCACAACCTCCCAAGACTGAACCAGGAAGAAATAGAAAATATAAACAGACCAATCACAAGCACTGAAATTGAGACTGTGATTAAAAATCTTCCAACAAACAAAAGCCCAGGACCAGATGGCTTCACAGGTGAATTCTATCAAACATTTAGAGAAGAGCTTACACCTATCCTTCTCAAACTCTTCCAAAATAGAGCAAAGGGAGGAACACTCCCAAACTCATTCTACGAGGCCACCATCACCCTGATACCAAAACCAGACAAAGATGTCACAAAGAAAACTACAGGCCAATATCACTGATGAACACAGATGCAAAAATCCTCAACAGAATACTAGCGAACAGAATCCAACAGCACATTAAAAGGATCATACACCATGATCAAGAGGGGTTTATCCCAGGAATGCAAGGATTCTTCAATATACACAAACCAATCAATGTGATACACCATATTAACAAATTGAAGGATAAAAACCATATGGTCATCTCAACAGATGCAGAAAAAGCTTTTGACAAAATTCAACACCCATTTATGATAAAAATCCTCCAGAAAGTAGGCATAGAGGGAACTTACCTCAACATAATAAAGGCCATATATGACAAACCCACAGCCAACATTGTTCTCAATGGTGAAAAACTGAAATCATTTCCACTAAGATTAGGAACAAGACAAGGTTGCCCACTCTCACCACTATTATTCAATGTAGTTTTGGGAGCTTTAGCCACAGCAATCAGAGAAGAAAAAGAAATAAAAGGAATCAAAATCAGAAAAGAAGAAGTAAAGCTGTAACTGTTTGCAGATGACATGATACTATACATAAAGAATCCTAAAGATGCCACCAGAAAACTACTAGAGCTAATCAATGAATTTGGTAAAGAAGTAGGATACAAAATTAATACACAGAAATCTCTTGCATTCCTATACACTAATGATGAAAAATCTGAAAGAGAAATTAAGGAAACACTCCAATTTACCATTGCAACAAAAAGAATAAAATACCTAGGAATAAACCTATCTAAGGAAACAAAAGACCTGTATGCAGAAAACTCTAAGACACTGATGAAAGAAATTAAAGGTGATACAAACAGATGGAGAGATATACCACGTTCTTGCATTCGAAGAATCAACAGTGTGAAAATGACTATACTACCCAAAGCAATCTACAGATTCAATGCAATTCCTATCAAACTACCAATGTCATTTTTCAGAGAACTAGAACAAAAAATTTCACAATTTGTATGGAAACACAAAAGACCCTGAATAGTCAAAGCAATCTTGAGAAAGAAAAACGGAGCTGGAGAAATCAGGCTCCCTGATTTCAGAGTATACTACAAAGCTACAGTAATCAAGACAATATGGTACTGGCACAAAAACAGAAATATAGATCAATGCAACAGGATAGAAAGCCCAGAGATAAACCCACGCACATATGATCACCCTGTCTTTAATAAAGGAGGCAAAAATATACAATGGAGAAAAGATAGCCTCTTCAATAAGTGGTGCTGGGAAAACTGGACAGCTACATGGAAAAGAAGGAAGTTAGGACACTCCCTAACACCATACACAAAAATAAACTGACCTAAATGTAAGGCCAGACACTATAAAGCTCTTAGAGGGAAACATAGGCAGAACACTCTATGACATACATCACAGCAAGATCCTTTTTGACCCACCTCGTAGAGAAATGGAAATAAAAACAAAAATAAACAAATGGGACCTAATGAAACTTAAAAGCTTTTGCACAGCAAAGGAAAACATAAACAAGATGAAAAGACTTCCCTCAGAATAGGAGAAAATATTTGCAAATGAAGCAAGTGACAAAGGATTAATCTCCAAAATTTACAAGCAGCTCATGCAGCTCAATATCAAAAAAACAAACAACCCAATCCAAAAAGGGCAGAAGACCTAAATAGACGTTTCTCCAAAGAAGATATACAGATTGCCAACAAACACTTGAAAGAATGCTCAACATCACTAATCATTAGAGAAATGCAAATCAAAACTACAGTGAGGTATCACCTCACACCAGTCAGAATGGCCATCATCAAAAAATCTAGAAACAATAAATGCTGGAGAGGGTGTGGAGAAAAGGGAACCCTCTTGCACTGTTGGTGGGAATGTAAATTGTTACAGCCACTATGGAGAACAGTATGGAGGTCCCTTAAAAAAGTAAAAATAGAACTACCATATGACCCAGCAATCCCACTACTGGGCATATACCCTGAGAAAACCATAATTCAAAAAGAGTCATGTACCACAATGTTCATTGCAGCTCTATTTACAATAGCCAGGACACGGAAGCAGCCTAAGTGTCCATCGACAGATGAATGGATAAAGAAGATGTGGCACATATATACAATGGAATATTACTCAGCCATAAAAAGAAATGAAATTGAGTTATTTGTAGTGAGGTGGATGGACCTAGAGTCTGTCATACAGAGTGAATTAAGTCAGAAAGAGAAAAACAAATTCTGTATGCTAACACATATATATGGAATCTAAAAAAAAAAAAAAAAAGTTTATGAAGAACCTAGGAGCAGGACAGGAATAAAGACGCAGAAGTTGAGAATGGACTTGAGGTCACGGGGAGGGGGAAGGGTAAGCTGGGACGAAGTGAGAGAGTGGCATGGACTTATATATACTACCAAATGTATGATAGATAGCTAATGGGAAGCAGCCGCAGAGCACAGGGAGATCAGCTCGGTGCTTTGTGACCACCTAGAGGGGTGGGATACGGAGGGTGGGAGGGAGACGCAAGAGGGAGGAGATATGGGGATATATGTATATGTATAGCTGATTCACTTTGTTATAAAGCAGAAACTAACACACCGTTGTAAAGCAATTATAGTCTAATAAAGATGTTTAAAAAAAAAAAAAAAGAATCCGCCTTCCAATGCAGGGGACGCGGGTTTGATCCCTGGTCAGGTAACTAAGATCCCACATGCCACCGGGCAGCTAAGCCCACGCGCTGCAGCTAGTGAGCCCTTGCACTCTAGAGCCCACGTGCCACAACTAGAGAGAGCTCTGCCCGCCGCAACAAAAGATCCCACACGCTGCAACAAAGATCCCATGTGCCGCAACTAAGACCCGACGTGGCCAAATAAATTTATAAATATTTTTATAAAAAAAAGAAAGTCAAGTAGAAAAATACAGTTCTGGAAACATGACCTATAATGATGTCAAATCATATTGTAGTTGTTTTCAAATCTAGAACAGTAAAACATCTATTAGAATAAATCACTTTTTTAAAAAAAAAGGGAGGTTGTTTTTTCTTTGTTTTTGTTTTTCCCTTATCAAAAACCTGCCTCCAACTTTATCCTAGCGTTTGAAATGTGGCCTTCATAGTTTCAGCTAAGGCTCTGTATCACTAGCATACTGGATGTAAGTCTGCTGGTTTTGGAGGAAAAACAGTAAAAATGTTACATTGTTTCAGATGGCCTTTCTTTTGTTTTTTACTCTGGGGTTCAACAGTGACTGATTTAAATACTGAAACTTCACATGCTATTTTGATGACTGTATATTCAGTCACTTTTTTGTGGTCAAATTGCCATACTCTTATTTTTCCATCTGGTTTTCTTTGCACTGCCTGACCTTTTCACCCAATTAACACATTTTTTTTTTTTTTTTTTTTTTTTGTGGTGGGGTAAAGGTTTAAAGATCAAAACATTGTTAGTAGCAGACTGTAAGGTTTGCTGGAACTTTTAAAAGACTCTGTCTCATTCACCAATATGATCCTATCATGTTTAAATTTTTGAATGGCTAAACAAAATGTGCCATTCTCCGGAAGTAGATTTAGAATATGTGTAATTTGCTTTGTACGGTGGGCATATGACTTAGCCTGTGTAACATAATACTAGGTGAAACCATATTAACTAAGTAAGGAGGTCAGTAGGAACCCTAGGTTTGTGCATGTGTTAGCACGCGTTACAGTTTATTTGAATTTTACGTGCTAAAACATTATAAAACAGCACAACCCTGTTGTGTAGTTCAGAGAATAAATTGATGAGCGTTCACTGTATGCAACTGAAGAAGTATTTATTCAGTGCAGCACTTTGTCAAACTTGAATGTTTATATGAATCCCCTGGAGACCTCATTAAAACGAAAATTCTGATTCAGTTGTTGTGGTACGACCTGAGATTCTGCATTTCTTACCAGCTCTCAGAAGATACCACTGCAGCTGGTCCACGGACCACACTTGGAGTAGCAAGGGGTTAGAAACAAATTATCTATCGGGAATGCAGTAAAGAATTCACTAGAGAGCTCGTGAAGCAGATTCCTGGCCCTACTCCCAGAGATTTCTGATTTAACAGGTTTAGGGTGGGGCCTCAAGATTCCGTTCCCCTAACAAGCGTCTACGTGAAGCTGATACTGCTGAACTTCTGATGGCAGTTTGAGTAGCTC
This sequence comes from Balaenoptera musculus, assembly GCF_009873245.2. Classification (NCBI taxonomy): domain Eukaryota; kingdom Metazoa; phylum Chordata; class Mammalia; order Artiodactyla; family Balaenopteridae; genus Balaenoptera; species Balaenoptera musculus. Next base: position 41,671,036 of record NC_045799.1, read on the forward strand.
TGTTTTAGGACTCCCTGCATCTCTGACATAAAGTAAAAGTTAGTTGTAGTGGGTTGGAACATGGCTTGGTGGAGAGTCTCTGAGACTGTCTAGAAGGGAACTAGGTTCTCTGGCCTAAGCCTCCCCTATCGGTCTCACTTTCCCTACCTGTAAAATGGAACTAATGATTGCTTCCCCACCGGCCCCGTATATCTAGTATACAAAGCAGAAGGAACCCTTTTAATCTGACACATACACTTTAATTCTTTGGGCTGTGTCACCCCTAACATTTGGAGGACCCAGGACAAGCGCACAAATGGAGACCTCACGACATAGGGGTCAACATTTAAAAGTTGTACGTCAAGCCGAAAAAACATGACACAATGTATGAATTGTTTATTATTGGAATGTGTTCTGAAGCTGCCACGTGCAACTGTCACACATGCAACACAAATTCATGAACACCACAATTGGATACATGAAGAGAATTGGAATGGATACTTGTTTCTCCTAGGAAACAGCAATTCATTTTTTGAGAGTCTATTGCACTCATGCTAGTTTACAGGAATATTTTGAGAAGTTAATTATTTTTCCCTTACCTAAACACTTCTACTGCTAAATCCCCCTTCCACTCCAAGATGATGTCGATCTCTGTGGTCAGGGGTTGCACGGTCCACACCCCTTCATGATATTCAAATCCAGCCTTCGTTTATTTTGAGATACATGATAAGCAATGTGGAGAATCCTTTCCCTGAGGTCTTAGCAATGTTAATTATGAGATCAGATGTTGAGGATGATGCATCACACTCTACCAGTGCTAAATGCAGGATCCGAAGTGACAAACGTAAATTGTCATGTGTGTTTATGATGTGTGGGTACCTCTGAAGCACAGGATCCATGGAAGGGGCCCCTCTTGCCTGGATCTAGGATAGAATTGAAGTGACTCTCACTCAAAGATCATTCAATGCACCTGATATTGGAGAGGGATGTTTGAAGGGCCAAACTAACAATTTATTTTTCTAGGTGCTCTAAAATATAACCATATAAAAATTAGATTATGCTGAAGTCATATCATTTTAGCTACGTGGAGGAAAACTTGTGCCAAATCAAGACATAATCATATGCTCTCTGCTTCTTTGAAAACAATATAATGTCTCTATTCTGAATATTTCTGTATCACCTACATGATTACTATTTAAGGCATCCACTGTGCCATACAGTATCCCTCATATGAGAGTTAAACAAGGTAGTCTTCCTTAAATTCACTACTAGGTTAAGAGAAAAGGAGATGGTCTCTTCAGACAAACTTGTGTATTTCTTGTTTTAGCTGCCTGGAAGCTCAGCACCAAATTTAATATTCACCTGCAATACTTGACCCAGCCCAAGGTCTATAGACATCACTATTTCTTTTCTTCAGATGCCTTTGTTTTCATTATACTTTAAAGTTCATCTATTTTTTAATGCAATGTAAAATCATCAGTTAACTCAGGACAAAGCAGCAGCATATAAATGATTGAAAGAAAGAAGCAAATACTTGAGTGACCTACCTTGCAGAATTTCTAAAATGCAAATGGAAAAATATTGTACATGGTAGAATTTTGTAAATTATAAAACTTCCTATAATTTAAAGGTAGTATGTTATTTTATATACCTCATGGCCCAAGATAACTGCTAGAGTTCCAGCCATCATCAAGTTTGTGTATATCAGTGCATAAAGAAAAAAGAAATGCAGAAGACCAAAATGATGCCATTCTAATCCTGCGGTTTTTCCAGAGGTCCTTCACAACACTTGGCCACATGACCACATCTATTGGCACAGACTGCTGGGAAATGTAATATTTTATTCCTGGTAGCAACAAACTTAACTAAATATTAAGTTCTTATTGTTGAAAAGGAAGATGAGCAAGGAGGTAGAGGTGGAGAATTTTAATTGCTGCCACATTTTTTTTATTGAAGTGTGGAACTTTTAAACTTTTTGCTATAGTAATAACATTAATTTTTAAAATTATCACGAAAATTTAAAATATCAGGTACCCCCTGGGGTTGATCTTTATTCAGATACTTTCTACAATTTAAACATTCACATCTTACATCTCAAATTAGGATAATTTTAAACCATAAAGTAAATAAAATTTTTTACTAGGATGCAGATAACAACTTCCAGAATAGTTCAAGTACAATTTGGCTTTGTTTGCGAATTGAATCAATGATTTATTTTCATAAATATTGATTTTGTTTCCTGGTTGTTTTATGAACTGCGTGGGGAAGACTGTTGTACTCAGTCTTAATTTTGTTTCCGTGTATTCACAGAGTGCAGCAGTGATGTGGAGATTTCCCCAACTATTTGTATTTTAGACTGGCTTTTCACTGGTAAATTGGGCATGAGAAATATGTTATTAAATTGACCTCATTGCAAAGTGGCATTTGACATTTTCTATTTATAAACACGGTACCTTTTACCCAATATCCAGGAAATTTTTGATGAAAATGAATTTCCATTGACTTATGTGTTAAATGCCAAAGCCTATTATTTATGTCCGAGTTGTACTAAACTAAGATAATTTCATCTTCTTTCCCAAGGTCAAGTGCATTAAAAGAGAATGTGCATTATGAATAAACATTATTAAAAAACAAACAGCCATTATATAGTGGCTTTTCATAATTAACAAATAAAATGTAAGATGACTAAGCATAATTTTTACTCACTGAACTTTTAAAAATTCCATATTGAATTAATAATCCCACTTCTTCTAAAGATATATACCTTATTTGCTACATGAAGATAGCAATTAATAGATATTTATTGATTCTGATGTGGGTTATGGATGAGTGAATATGTGTGTCTATGTGTGTGTGTAAATAGTATGAAACACTGTGGTTCAGGAAAGTCAAAATTGGAAATGGATTTGATGTCTGGTTTATCAATCAACCATGATATCGATAATCCACTTCCTGCTTATTCTGTCCTAAACAGTAGGTTCACTTTGTTAAGGGTAATTTCATGGCGGGGGGGAGTACTGGAAATTTCCATCATCCAAGTTCCTCACCATGATCAGCAAACATCTATCACTGATGTTTTTAACTCCTCAACTGGTTTTCACAATTTGTTGTCCTGTAAAGTAATAAATGGCCCAAATTTTCTACACACTAATTAAAATTCCATTTCTCATGAATTCCTTAATTGAGTGCAAGTCATTATGTGCTTTGTTGATTCTTAAGTGCAAAGATAATTGCAATGGGCAGCATGAAAAGGGTTTGATTATTGCCTGTCGACTCTTGTGAATTCTAATAGGTCTAATTGCATAGCATCAATTCATCATCTCAGCATCACTTCTTTTTATTATTAGCTCTTCGAATTGTAATGTGCTCATAAAGAAGTGTTGTAGTATATCAGAGCTGACATGGTACCTGGCCTATTGTAATTTTCAGCCCTTACCTTGTACAACTCTTGAAATTAAAAGTTTATTATGGATTGCCCTTTTTCTGAAACTAATTTTAAAATGCTCCCATACGATGAAATGAATACTATCCAAGAATCTGCATATGAATTTGCCTTTGTAATACTACCATTAAATGACTGCCAAGACCTTTTTTGCTCAGATTGTTCCTATAAATTCAGAACATAATGTGTTAGTTGGAAAACATTTATTAGGCTTTTTAATGGGAATTCCTGGTGGCATTTCTCAGGGAGTTTCTATACTATAGTGGCTGTTTTAAAGGCTCTGGAAAGAGGGAGATTTCACTCAATATTGATGTGGAATCTTGCGGAAGCCCAATTATATGTATAAAGGACCACCAGCAATTGAGATGCTGAACACCCTATCATATGCACTAGAGAACAGAACAGCCCTAGTGTAGAGAAGGAATGTAAACCTTTAATCACTCTGCAGATAAACTAATGTTCCATATGTGTGAGAGAGCATACCTAATATTAATGGCTGCAAATTTGCGGACTCAGACCCTGTGTCAAGCACTGTACTTTCATTGTTATTTCTATTAATCTCAAGGGTCCTTATGAATAAAGTATTAATATGACAATTTTACAGATGAGGCTCAAAATTTCACTCAAGATCACCAGATGGTATATGGCAAAGCTGGAATTTAAACACCAAGACAGAGACTGCCATAGCTTGTATATGATTTTCGACATACATTATGGCATAATTGAGGTGGGTGAAAACCAATCAGAATGGGTGACAGTGAACTTTGGAAGATGGACTCTATCCTATTCTCAAGTCTGACTCCAAGGCAACCCCAAAGTTAAATCAAATGTAGAACCTCAGGTACTTCCACTTCCTTTAGGATGATGTAGTCAGAAGTGATTATAACCCATGTTAGGGAATGAGTCAGTTTCATGTTATCACTTTCTGGAAAATAAGCCAATTGAACAAAAAATGTCTCAGTTATTTACTGCTGTGCAACAAATCATCCCAAAACTAGGTGGGGTAAGTCAACAACTACTTTATTAGGCGTGCAGATCTTGTGTGACAGTAATTCAAATGGCCTGTCTCTGCTCCGTATCGTGTGGGTCCTTATTGGGGAAAATGTGAATGACTGGGGGCTGGAATCACCTGGCGGCTTCTTCACCCACGTGTCTAGTGACTGGGATGGGACGGCTTACAGAATGGGCTCTGCTGGGACCGTCCACCAGAGTGTCTGCACATACGGTTTTGGCTTCTCACAGCATGGCATTGAGTTCCTAGAGGGGGCATTCAGTTACCAAATATTGCAAGAGACCAAGGCCGTTCTGTCAGGCTTCTTCTCACCTTTCCTTGGAAGTCCCATAGCATCACTTCAACACACTTTATTGGTGATAAGCAAGTCACTACAGCCATCTGAGGTTCATTGGGAGGGGATTTATGCTCCGATGAAGGAGTGGCAAGGCAAGGTCACACTGCAGAAGAACACATAGGATGGCAGATATTATTGTAGACGTATTTGGATAATATAGCCTGCCGCAGGGAATGAGTCAACTTTGTGTTATTTCTTGCTGGGCAGTAAAGCAATTTGGAGGAAAACAGTACCCCGGTGGGTATAAATTATTTTCTTAAACATCCCTCTGAAAACTACTTTAATAAGGAGATACCTCTTTGCTTCACCTGTGTATGTGCCTGATGAAAAGCAAGAATAAAAATTATTTTTCTAAAGCAAATGTTTAGTTCTTTTAAAAAGACTCTTCAAATTTTATGGTTTAGATATAAATATTTTATTAAGTACATGGGTTCATTTCCAAATATGAAGAATTAGAAGAGCAAATGTTTATCCTACATTTGCTGTACCCTGTGAAACGTGGAATATCACCTATATGAACAAGGAAATAAATGTTAAGTCACAAATATCCATTGCTTACATTCTGCTTTGAAAATCATAGATGGAGCAGTGACATAAATGGAACTTGTGCTTGTTATATTACCATACTCTTTTCTTTTAATTGAGATAAAATATACATAGAGTGAAATGCAAAGACCTTAAGTATATAATTTGGTGAGTTTTGACAATGTATACACACCAATTAAGATGTAAAGGGGCTTCCCTGGTGGCGCAGTGGTTGAGAATCTGCCTGCCAATGCAGGGGAAACGGGTTTGAGCCCTGGTCTGGGAACATCCTACATGCCGCGGAGCAACTAGGCCCGTGAGCCACAACTACTGAGCCTGCGCGTCTGGAGCTTGTGCTCTGCAGCAAGAGATGCTGCGATAGTGAGAGGCCCGCGCACCGCGATGAAGACTGGCCCCCGCTTGCCACAACTAGAGAAAGCTTTCTCACAGAAGCGAAGACCTAACACAGCCATAAATAAATAAATAAATAAATTTTTAAAAAATATATGGAAAATATTCCCCTCACACCAGAAACTCCTCATGCCTAATACAGTGAGTCCCCATCTCTCAAAGGCAAACACTGTTCTGACTTCTTTCATGATGTATTAATTTTATCTGTTCTGTTTTTTAAAAATTAATTATTTATTTTTGGCTATGTTGGGTCTTTGTTGCTGCACGCAGGCTTTCTCTAGTTGCGGCGAGTGGAGGCTACTCTTGGTTGTGGTGCACGGTCTTCTCATCGCTGTGGCTTCTCTTTGTTGCGGAGCATGGGCTCTAGGCGCACAGGCTTCAGTAGTTGTGGCATGCAGTCTCAGTCGTTGTGGCTTGCGGACTCTAGAGCACAGGCTCAGTAGTTGTGGCGCACGGGCTTAGTTGCTCTGCGGCATGTGGGCTCTTCCTGGACCAGGGCTCGAACCCGTGTCCCCTGCAGTGGCAGGTGGATTCTTAACCACTGAGCCACCAGGGAAGTCCAATTTTGCCTGTTCGTAATATAAATGGAACCACATAGAGTATATATGTAATCTTTTGTGTCAGCTTGATCTCGGGTGGCCTCGGCCTGCAGCGGCTTGAAGCACGATTTTGGTTCCCCAGCCAGAGACTGAAGCCAGGCCACAGCAGTGAGAGGGCTGAATCCTAGCCACTAGACCTGTGGGCAGTGACAAGGCTCTGGCCCGTCGGCTTCGTAGAAATGAATTCCCACAAAGAGGCGGAAAGTAGTGAAACAAAGTGTTTATTAAGAGGAAGAAGAGAATGTATGAGTAGGCTCACACGGGTGGCCTCAGAGAGAGTCAATCCCTCGTGGTAGTTTGAATCACTTATATGCGGCATTTTTCCAGGTTTCCTTTGGCCAATCGTCTTGCTTTGCCTGGCTCTGAGTTCGCATTTGGTTTATCTCAGGGTCCTCCACTGTGTGCGTTCATGTCTCTTAGCCAAGATGGATTCTAGCCAAGAGGCCTATGGGTAGGTTGCCATCATCTACTGTGGGGTGGCGCCCCCTCACTTTTTGGCCCCTGAGGAGCCTTTCTACACATGTATAGTCGGGAAGGTCTCCTTGACCTTGAGGATGAGAAATATGTGGTCTCTTTATCTCTTATCTGGGCGGGGCTCAGCTCCTCTCTCACTCCTGCTATTTTGGAGTATCTGTCCACAGGGGACAGACTCCAGCGGCTCAGCCTGAGGCCCATCTATCTCCTGCCTCAAAATTTCTTTTGTTTAGTATGAAGTCTGTCACATCCATCCATGTTGCCACATGTAACAATAGTTTATTTGTCATTAGTTCAGGCACAGTTTACTTATCCATTCTTCCATATTTTTGCTCTCTCTTTTATTCTTTCTCCTTTCCTTATGCTCTAAAATTTCTTCCTTTATTATTTCCTCTGTCTCAAGAACTTCCTTTAGTCATTCTTGTAGGTTGGGTCTGGTCTGCTGGTGACAAATTCTCTTAGTTTACCTTTGCCTTAGGATGATTTATTTCCTCCTTCATTCCTGAAGGATAATTTTGCTAGAAATAGGATTCTATGTTTGATTGTTCTTTTCTTTCATCACTTCCTTCTGGCCTCCATGATTTCTGAGGAGAAACCCATAGTCATTTAAATTGTTTTTCTCCTATGTAGACAAGGTTTTGTTTCTGTCTTGTTGCTTTCAAGATTGTTTCTTTGTCTTTAGTTTTCAGAAGTTTGATTATGCTGTGTCTTCACATGAATTTTTTTGAGTTTATCTGGTTTGGAATTTACTAAACTTCTTGATCCTTTGGTTATATATTTTACCAAATTTGGAAAATTTTCAGCCATTATTTTTTGAATACTTTTTAAACCCCATCTTCTTTCTATTCTCCCTCTGAGATGCCAATGATACAAATGTTAGATCTTTTCTAATATTCCCACAGGTCCCTCAGGCTCTGTTCATTTTTTAAGTGTTTTCTCTCTGTTGTTTAGACTAATTTCTATTGTTCTGTCTTCAAGTTCATTGACTCTTTCCATTGTCCTCTCCATTATGCTACTGAGCCCAGTCACTGAGTTATTTATTTCACCTATTGTATTTTCCAGTTCTAAAGTTTCCATCTGGTTCTTCTTTATATCTTCTACTCTTTGCTGAGAGTTTCTATGTATTCATTTGTTTCAAGCATGTTCATCATTGTTTATTGAAGTAATTTTATGATGGTTGTTTTAAAATCTTAGTTGTGTACCTCTAACATCTGTTTTCTCTGTGTTGAGTCTGTTGATTATCTCTTCTAATTCAAGTTGAGATTTTCCTCGTTATTGGTATAATGAGTGATTTTGCATTGTATCCTTTATGGTATGAGACTCTGGATCTTATTTAAACCTTTTGTCTTAGGAGACCTCCTCTGATACCCCAACAGGGAAGGGATGTGCTGCCTCATTACTGCCAGGTGGAGGTGAAAGTCCAGGTTCCCTTCTCAGCCTCCTTTGACACCCCAGGGAGGGAGACGTGCCTTGTTTCTGCTGGATAGAGTTGGGATTTCAGGCTGGGAAAAGGAGGATTGCCTTGTTACTGCTCCTCAGTTATCCTCCACTGACACAGCAGTGGCAGGGGTGGGGCGGGGGGTGCTGCAGAATTATAGTAAAAGTTCCAGCTTTCCTCTAACACCACTCCAGGGCAAGTGAGGGTGGAAGCCCAGTATCTCCACATGATTTATACTGACATTATGTGGGGAGGGTTTTTGTTATCAGCATTCAGGGATGAAAGTCCTGACTTCCTACTCACCAACCTCTGATACCACTTGGATGGGGAGTACCTCATGATAACTAGGCAGGGGTGGAAATCAAGGCTCCTCAGTTGGCCTTTGCTGACAGGGGGCGGGATGGAGCCATGGTTTTGTCTGGAGTAGGACAGTTATTGTCTTTCCATCTTATTAGGTTGGCCTTTCCTGGTTTTCTGGCTAGAAAAAGCAGGCCATTCTTGGGGCTTTTTTTGGTCTCCTCTTGTTGGCACTTCCGGGTTCCTGGCTCCTCCAGCACCCAATCCAGGATATATGAAGCAAAAAGAAAACCCAGTGAATTCACCACCATGTCAGTCCTTAAGTCCCAATGCCTGCCTTTTTCTCGCCACCTTTCAGAGTCTTCTTATATTTGTTTCATGTACAACTTCCAAGGTTTTAAGCTACACTTAACAGGAGGAACAGGGAGAAGTCCATCTGTTCAATCTTCATCCAGAACAGGATCATCTTTGCTTTTTTATGCATGTTTTCAGCACTAGGTCTTGGTGAATACCAAAGGTATGGAAAGATTAAAATAGCCTTAGATTTAGAGCAGTAGTTGCCACATGGTGAGAATTCAATGAAGAATAGCTATTATTTTCTTTGTATAATCTCAGTGTCTCTGAAAGTCCAATCTTCTCTTTTCATAGGACAGGCTATGCCCAGATTTGGAGGAAAGATGGGGAGGGAGATGTATCCAAACCCCTCACCTCACCAGTGAGTGCAGGAATCTTCACAACATTTTTTTTCTGGCTGCACTGGGTCTTCGTTGCAACGTGTGGGCTCTTTGTGGCTGGCTTCTCTCTAGTTGTGGCACAAGGGCTTCTGTAGTTGTGGCGTGCAGGCTCCAGAGCACATGGGCTCAGTAGTTGCGGCATGCAGGCTTCTCTCTAATTGCGATGCATGGGTTTAGTTGCCTTGCGGCATGTGGGATCTTAGTTCCCCAACCAGGGACCAAACCCATGTCCCCTGAATTGGGAGGCAGATTCTTAACCACTGGACCACCAGGGAAGTCCCCACAACATTTCTTAAGACACATAATGGAGTTATCTATTCTGTTCTGTCCATGAGGCTGACTGAACATGCATATGTATAAATGCACCTAAAAACCTCTGACTTCTGCCTATTGACGAAGGCAAACAAAGCTAGGGCCAAAACATACAGACTCTGAAAATCTTGCTAGAAGGATATGGGAAGGATTCTTCTTCAGTTCCTAAGAAGATGGTAACTTTTGCCTACAAGTGTTTGAAGTTAAGTCTTCTCATGGAAAGATGGTTCTTCATAGAGTTTATTTGTGAAACAAAACATTATACTTTGTATGGCATCTTTGTAATTCTGGTGAAGGCCCTGTGATTGGATAACATGACCACATCTAAAGACTTCAGATCTGATGGAGAACAGAATGTTTGTGATACCAAGCAGAGTTTATCTCTCTCTGCTTATTATTTATGACCTTCACGTACATTTTATGTGCTTGGACAATTGACTAGTTTGCAATGAAATATTCAGGCAAGTTTTTTGAAAAATGGAAGTGGCTCTCAGGCCTTAGATTCATGGGCAGTTCTGAGTGGCAAGTAGTTCTCCTAATCTATGTTTTAATAGTTGTTGGTAGGCGATGAAGTCATAGAGGGTCTGTCCTATGGGATACTAATCGTAAAGTTCAACCTGAGCCTTCCCAGTTGCACAATAAGTACCCCCATAGACAGATGTCATGGGGTGACAAACTCCATTTTCCAAGTCTTATTTTAGTGTGTTGCTTTTCATGATTTTGCATATTCTGGACACAGTCAATATTAATTAATTAGCCATTTCAGGTATTCAGACAGCAATTTACCAAATATGTATTAACTACCCCATGCCTGAATTTCCTGGCATGTTCCAAAACCATTTCTTTCTTTCTTTCTTTTTCTTAAGTGTATAATTCGGTGATTTTGGTATATTTACAGAGTTGCACAACCATCACCACCACTATTTAATTTCAGAATATTTTCATCACCTTAAAAAGAAACCCTATACTCCTTAGTAGTTACTGTTCACCCACCACCCAACCCTCCTCGGCAGCTTGGACATTTCCTATAAATGGGATTATACAATGCCTGGCCTACTGTGACTGGCTTCTTTCACTTAGCGTAATGTCTTCAAGATTCATCCATGTTATAACAGGTATCGGTACTTCATTCCTTTTTATGGCTGAATAGTATTTCGTTCTTTAGGTATACATTTGGTTATTCATTCATTAATTGATAACATTTAGGTTGTTTCCACTTAGGGGCTATTATAAATAATACTGCTATGAATATTTGTGTATGAGTTTTTACATGGACGTATGTTTTCAGTTGTTTTGGGTAGATACCTAGGAGTGGAGTGACTGGGTCATATGGTAACTCTATATCTAACATTTTGAGGAACTGTCTGCTTTCCAAAGTGACATCTACATTCCCACCACCAACGTATGATGATTCTCATTTGTCCCCATACTCACTAACACTTGTTATTGTCTGGCTTGATTATAGCCATCCTAGTGGGTGTGAAGTTGTATGTCATTATGGTTTTGATTTGCATTTCCTTAATGACTAAGGATGGTAAGCATCTTTTCATGTACTTATTGGCCATTTATATATCTTCTTTCCAGCCATTTTTTTTTTTCATCTCTGAAGAATTTATTCTTAAGAAATGCATGGAATCTCATGAGATAAATGGGAATTTACATATATTTCACATAAGTTTTTCTTTTTTTTTTAAATTGGGGTATAGTTGTTTTACAATGTTGTGTTAGTTTCTACTGTACAGTGGAGTTCCCCGTGCTATACAGCAGGTTCTCATTAGTTATCTATTTTATACATATTAGTGTATATATGTCAATCCCAATCTCCCAATTCATCCCACCCACCCCCTTGGTGTCCATATGTTTGTTCTCTACGTCTGCATCTCTATTTCTGCCTTGCAAACAGGTTCATCTGTACCATTTTTCTGGATTCCACATATATGCTTTAATATATGATATTTGTTTTTCTCTTTCTGACTTACTTCACTCTGTAGAACAGTCTCTATCCAACCATTTCTTAATCCCTTCATTGACCCCTCCTTGAATCAAATCAAAATCAAATTACTTACTTAACTGAACTTTTCTTCTTCAATTTGGCCTGCTTGTCCTTTGGCTTAACTCAGAAGTATGCTTTCTTTAAACACTGTTCTCAGTTACTGTGCACACACCCTGATCTTCTTATAATTTAAATAATTTCAATCTATGCCTTAATTAATGTTATTAATGTTCTGTTGACATTTAATCCAGAATGAGCTCTTTGTACTACAGTATTTGTCCAAAATGTTCTTATCTTTGTAGCTCTTTGCTATAATTTATGAGAACTAGAGCTGAGATTGGACAAGTTTTGCTTTTATATTATCTACATGCAAACATTCAAAGCTATATATTGTCATTAGTGTGTGTAACACGTGAGCATGGCAGGTCAGGAGAGGCCATACAGGTCAACAGAACATGGTTATTAACACAATATATAAACCAAAGATTATAGCTGGAGGTGCAGTTGGTATGTAAATCCATTTGGCAAAAATCAAGGTCAGACCCTTGGGTGCCAAGTCAAAACTGAAGTAGCAGATCATGGGTAGAATTTTTGTAAGAGAGCTACAGGTTGCCACTATTGGTTTAGACTACTAACTGGTTCCTAGACCAATGTGGTTCCTAGACCAGCAGGACCAGGATCATCTGGAAACTTGTTAGAAATGCAAATTCTTTGTTCCCACCTCCACCTCATCCCAGACCTACTGAATCAGAAACTCTGGGAGTAGGACCCAGCAACCTGGGTTGTAACAATCCCTCCAGATGATTCTGATGTACTGTCAAGTTTGAGAACCACTGCCCCAGATATCTTAGGAGGTGCAAAAGGAGAAGGTGGTTTGTTGACATAGCAAGAGTTTAGGATTAAGTGAGGACACCCAACAAGGGCATGCCTGTAGCCAAAAGCAGTATCTACAGGGAGGTCTTCCTGCCAAAGAACTGCCTTCAGAGGTCTCCTATTTTCAGTCAAGGGTTCTAACATAGAGTTCACCCTGGGTAGGAAAATTCATGGTAAGCGAAACCCATAAAAGTGAAGGTAAACCAAAGCCTTGGCATAGGAGGGACTGTATGTCCAGGGTGTGGGCTCCTCTGGTTCTAAGCCTTATTCCTTGAGTGAAGGCATTCATACAAGTTGGCAGGAGCATGTCATAAAGAATAATGAGGAAGATATCAGTAAAAGTTTGTGGTTTGTGAGAGGCCATATACCTCTGATGAGCCCATAGAGCTTTCACGGGAACGATATGATAAAGCCAGATTTATCAGAAGCTACAAATACCATCAGCCATGTCCTGGGAAGGAAGTTGCTCTTTCCAGCACAAGAACAGTCCAAGGGAAATTTTCTCTTTCAACAACAGGAAAAACCTTTTATTTCTCCTTTAACCTTGTGTGTTTACTCCAGCTCCCAGGCCAAGACCATATACGGCCTCATTCTTCTCTGGCTGTGTCCAGGACAGTGGTGACTTGAGCCATTTAGAGGAATGCCATCATTTGCTTCCAGCACGTGCAGGCTTTGGCCTTTCACAAGCTTCTAGAACCTAAGTGAGGGCTCTGAGGGAATCCCAGGGATTCCTACCTCATGCATAGATTCTTAGGCCCAGAGTATACATTTGGAAAGGGGCCAAAGTTGTCTTCATGAAATTCTATAAATTGGTTGCATCTGTGTGTTCTTTATGACTTTTTCTCCATTTAATAAGAACATTAAACGGCAAAAAATAACAAAAGATATTTGGTTCAATCCTATGGAAACTTTTGTACTATTTCATCAATAAAATTGTCAATGATAATTCCATTAGAAAGGTTAATTTTGTTGTGCTTTATTATACAGCAGTGTCTTGCAGTCCATTTACTGTAGTAGAGAGAACTAAGACATTAGTCTTTCAGAATGAAATAAGCAGTAAAATTGTTAAAACCCTATCAGAACATGTTATTGATGTTGTCTTCTGTGTTTTCAAAATGCTGCACTGCAAGGATGCTTTAGAAAATAATTCAGCTGCTTGATACGTTTCTGCTTTAAATGTCTCTGGACAGCTAAGTGTGTAACAAGGCATATAGATCTACTAGTGAAGATAAAAATAAATATCGCTTTTAGTTTAAGTAGTTTAAATCGGATTTGTAATTAATGCATAATAATTAGATATCTAAAAACAACTCTTCAAATTTGAACTATTCTCTTCTGGAAAACATGTAATCCATTTTTATTTAAAGTGTATAATATTTATTAAAAATGGGGTCTAAAATAGGCCTGGTTTAGAATGTTGTCATCAGTTCTAAAAGAAGCACTATGAAATAGCTAGAATGATGTGGATGGATATGTTTTGAGTCAGGAAAACACCGAATATATTCCTTTTTTTCTCTTTATTTTTTCCTGTGTGTTTGTGTGTGTGTGTATTTGCAATTTGGAAGCATATGCTGTTTTATCATGTTGGGAAAATAAAATCATACCTTTTAACATTAAAAAAAAAACTGTGAAGATCTTAGCAATTTCTATAATCCTTTTGTTAGCTGCATGAGAAATACATTCCTTGTTAAAATGTCTATTTATATAATTCAGTCATCAATTACAACATTACAAATACTTTTCTTTCTTATTAGAGATGCACTGACAAGGGATTAATTATTTGCATTATAAATAACAATGTGATGAAAATGCATATAATTTGTATGGGTCTCTAGAAGTATCAAGAAAAAAAGTGTGAAGGTGTATGTTAAGTGAATTCAGATCCACTGAGAGATAGCTATAACAGAGTATTAGCCTGGACAACAAAAGGATTTATATCCAGTAAAAAAGCTGTTAGAGAAAAGAATTATATTCAATACATGTAGAAGTTAGAAAAAGATGTTCTAACAAGAGAGGGAGAAATAAAAATTCCAGGAAGTTAAAACAAGAACAGAAATTTCAAATGAAGGGATGCATAATGGAAAGGAAACAGCTGAAAACTTACTGATGCAAAGAATAAGTCAAGGAAATAGTCTAGAATGTGCAGCAGATAAAATATTATATTTAAGAGAAAGTAAAAACAATTGAGATTTACTCCCAGACATATACAACCCATCTATTAAGACTTCTAGAATGAATGGAGAAAAGGAAAGAGTAGTAATAACTTCATAACTAAAAGGGAAAAATGAATTCCTGTCCTAAAAGAACCTAGACAGAATTAAGAATTCCAAGTATAAATTGGAAGTTCCTAAAACTTCTGGAGAGGAAAAGAAATCCAGCTCAACTTACGGAGGTGTAAAAATCAAACTAGCTTTTTCTCGTGGTAGAAGGAAATGAAGCAAAATCGTCAAAATTCTGAGAGAAAAATTAATTTGAACCTAGAGTCATATATGCTGGAAAACTAACATTCAGAAATGAGAATGAACTAAAAGCTTTTGAAAATCCAGTGAATTAGAAAATTCTCAGCTACAGACCATCTCTGAAAGAATTACCCAAATATTTGAGGAAAAAAAAAGAAAAAAAAGGAGTTTAAGAGAGAGAAAACCAGGGATCCAAGAAATAGTAGAAGCAAAGAAGCCAGTAAAATATAAATTCTGACATAATCAGTTTCTATGAATAGTTATGAATTTTGAGAGTGTAGTGATGAAATACTGATTAAATATGAAAGAGCTTATTGTTATCCTATTTACGCACACTGTGAATACAATTAACTACAAGTACGAACGATAATCAATCAAGTTAGAGTTCACCGACTACATGCCAGGTACTGTGCTTGATGCTTTCACGTATAATGGCTAATTTATTCCCCATTATGAACTTGAAAAATAAATATTATTCTGTTTTTACAGAAAGGAAAGGAAAGGTAAAATTACTTTTCCCAGTAAAAACTTGTGGGTAAACTTCCCACAAGTTTACCCAGTTCGTGAGTGGGATTTTCCACTGGGATGCGAAGACTTGTTTTCTTGCTCTTTCCTGATATCATTCTTTTTGTTTTATCTTTTCTTTTTTTTTTTTTAACATCTTTATTGGAGTATAATTGCTTTACAATGGTGTGTTAGTTTCTGCTTTATGACAAAGTGAATCAGCTATACATATACATACATCCCCATATCTCCTCCCTTTTGCGTCTCCCTCCCACCCTCCCTATCCCACCCCTCTAGGTGGTCACAAAACACTGAGCTGATCTCCCTGTGCTATGCAGCTGCTTCCCACTAGCTATCTATTTTACATTTGGTAGTGTATATAAGTCCATGCCACTCTCTCACTTCGTCTCAGCTTACCCTTCCCCCTCCTCATGTTCTCAAGTCCATTCTCTACATCTGCATCTTTATTCCTGTCCTGCCCCTAGGTTCTTCAGAACCATTTTTTTTTTTTCGATTCCATATATATGTGTTAGCATACAGTATTTGTTTTTCTCTTTCTGACTTACTTCACTATGTATGACAAACTCTATGTCCATCCACCTCACTACAAATAACTCAATTTCGTTTCTTTTTATGGCTGAGTAATAGTCCCCTGATATCATTCTATCTGATTATAATTACACATTCTAGTGACCATCTTTAGACACTTCTCTATAATATAAAATATTTTCCTACTCATAATAAACTACCCATTTTTTTACTCTGCCTGTTTCTCTCATCATATTATCATATCACTCAAGCATGACCCCATTTCCAAATAAAAATTGGAATTTTTATTCATTGGCCTACATGTTAGTATATTACTAGAGAATCAATCACCAGGTGTTATTTATTTATTTACATGTATTTCTTTCTTTTAAAATCTGGTATTCATTGCTTCATTATCAAAGCTTCCAGGCAAACATTCCATTGTTAGCATCAGAATTACTATGGAAAGATCTCTTGGTTTTCTTTGAATGGTTTTACATTAATGGTTTCCACTAAATAATCTTGCAGAGGCACATGTTACCTCTTTGAATCTTAGCCTCACAATGAATCATGTTTGAAAGGCTCAGTGATATTTTGTCTTCCCGAGTGATTCTATGTCAGACCCAAATAGGCAAGGAAGAAGGAAAAAAAAAGTATCTTGATACAGGAAAGTTAGTTACCTTCAACTGTACAAGTTTTGTTTGTTTGTCTTGCTAATTCTTCTCTTATTTTTGTCCCCTTTCTGCATTTTATTTTTATGTTAAGGATAGATTTTTAGAAGACTTGGCAAGCACTACAGTAAGTTGGGCCTCAATTACTATATATTCTGATTTCCCCATTTCTGTCGTCCCCTCAGTCACCCAGAGTGGAGTTACTTTGGATGAATTTTGACTCTTCCCTTTCTTTTCTCCCACCCACCTTGAAACCATCATCAAAATTGGCCAGAACCTTTAAGTTTCTTGAATTATCTGTGTCCTTTCTCATTCCTGCCAACCTAGTTTAATGTTAGCTGGTCTCCTTCCCTTTAGTAGCTTCCAACTCATTCTATGAAGAAGGAAGCACAAGGAAGGAAACCGTTGTCATGATTTCTCTTGGGAATGCATGATCCTGAAGGATCCGTCTTTGCTTTATCCTGTGATGTCTGGTAGAATTCTTGTTTAAAAAGCTGTGCCTGCCATTTTCTTCTCTACTAGAATCAACTGATCTGGTAGCAGTCATCTTAGACTTTCTTCCTTGAGTCCTAGTTACTAGGACTGGATATTTATATTTAGGGGATATTTATATTTAGTTACTAGATCTGGACTAGTCTTAAATAAGCAAACTGCTTATTTAAGAAGAGCATCTCTCTTCTCAAGCAGTTGGCGAGTAGAAATGATCTGATCACTGTCTCACAGAAGTGGAAAGAGAAATTAAGTTCTAAAGATTGAGAATCTTTATATCCAAAAGACAAAAATTGCATTTCTGTTAAGATTACTCTTTTAAAATCCCTTAACTCATACAAAAGTTGAAACAGAGAAATACCATTTCTTAACAAGACCAGTACGTCTGGTTTTCCCTATAGAGTTGAAAGAGATCACTGTTTCTTCAAACCTGAGAACCAGATGAAGTAGTTAATGGTGCCAATTTTCCATTAGAAGTGGGGATATTTATTTTTAGTTACTAGATCTGCACAGAAAGAAGCTCTAGTGTAGCAATTCTCAAAGCGTGATTTAGGGATACCTCTTTCAGGGGATTTGTGAGGTCAGTACCATGTTCATAATAATATTCAGAGATTATTTGCATTTTTCACTTTCTTTCTCTCTTGAGTGTTCAGTGTAGTTTTCCAGAGGTTACATGACATGTGATAGCATCATTTTCCTGATAGTTAATTGTATATGTGCTTTTGTTTTATTGTGTGATAGATATGACCCACCAAAACAAAAGCTCTCACAGGTCCTCAGTTGTTTTTGAGTGTAAAGAGGTTCCAAAACCAAAAAGTTTGAAAACAGCTTCTATTTTGCACAAAGAGCCAATCATGTCTGAGAGGTAGGTGGGAATGCAGTCTGATCTCTTGGAGTCCAGCAATGTAAGTTCATGTTCATGCTAGCGCAAACACTCATTGTGGAAATGTTTAGTGAAATAGTCCTTATTATTTAAATGTTTTGTCATTCTCACTCCTCCTAACCCCTTGTTCATATTGTTGAATTTGTATAAGTGAACTCATGAAAAATGCAACTTCACAGTATAGAAATTTCCATGTATTCTTTCTTTTAGAATCAATGTTAATCTAATTCTTAAAATGTTCTGTCCTTCTCAGTTGTCTTTTCTAAGTACAAGTGTTCTTCTAGAAAATTAGGTGTAGATCCTTGTGAGGATGTTTATACCATGAAAGTGCAACCCAAAAGAGTACAGGTGTAAATGTATGGAGTAGCTGTAGTCCAGTGGTGTCTTATGAATGTACTGGTCTCAGGGAGAAATTAAACCTGGTTTATTTTGATGGAGAGGTGGGTTCATTATACCCAAATGTCACTTTTTAAAGAAATGCAAAAAGTGATCCCATTAATTTTTTGAGAAGACATGTAGAGAATCTGCAATTTTCCATTTTGTGATTTGAGAGCCAAAACCAATCTCTAGAACAAAGCCAATTTATTCTAAAATGAACCATGTGCAGATGAGGGAAGTGACACATTTTTAAAATGCATTTAATTATCTCTTGCAGAAAAAGGCAAAGGAGTCACTGCACACTTTTTTTTTTTTTCTGTTGGAAGTCTTGGGAAAGAATCTTACAGCTTTTACTAAAAAGTGTGATGGTATTAGAATTGTGTGTGTGTGTGTGTGTGTTTTTCTTTTTTTAATTGTAGTGCATTTATTAGGAAATCTTTGATCAGGCTTTGCTGAGTCTTTCTGTGAAGAAACAGATTCTTAGTTCTATAAAAATTTATGTTGAATGATCTGAACCAGTCAAACTACATTCCATTGCTTGCTCAGTCTAGTCTGTCCATTTCACCTCATTGTTTTCTATAATCCAGCTTATCATCTCTGATTAGATTGATTATATCAGGCCAACTTTTACTGAATCACTCACAAATTCACTAATTATCTATTAGGCAATTGTTCCCATAGAGTTCTTGGCTTTGCAGGATACTCAGACATAGATTGGTCATGTTTTCTGCTGTGGAAGCATAGTCTCTACATGAAGACAGGAAACACAGAATAACATCACAGAGTTAGAAGGAATCTCGATGCATACATAGTCATATTGATTGCCTCTGATGACAGGAAATTCCCTGCCTCCTCAGGCAGAATGCTGTGTTACTGGAGAGCTCTGACTGATGGAATCTTCTTAGTTGTGTGTACAGAAATGTTCATGTTAAAAGTCATGTAAATGGTCAAGCGGAAGTGTTATTGGAGACCAGAAGAGGAGAACTGAGTTCAGTTTAGTTCATGTAATGGGGTTCATAGATCATATCTTCAAGGAAGGTCAATTCTTTTTGAGTTTCATGGGATGGAAGGATTTTGAGAGGCAAGGATGGAGGGGTTCTCTTGACACTAGGAAAGGCCTGTAGTCAGATAAAACACAAGACCTGTTTGGTGTGAGTGAACAGAGCAATTACCTTATGTACCTGGCACTTAGTGGATTTATTTATTTAAAAAGGGAGAGAATTAATGACTAAGTGAATGATTGCAAAAAAGCTTTTCTAGTCCATACTTGTGGTGGCAAGGGAGCTCTAAAGGAAGGTTGTTGACAAACAAGCACACTGACCCCTCTGCACTTCAGTCCCAGCCTAGATTGCACATTTGTAGAGTTACCCTGCGGAGGGGACTGACGTTCATTTATTTTTACTCACTACATAGAATTTTTAAAGCCTACTTTCCCCTTGTGTCCTCATAAAGTACTGGTTTTGCATCTCTCTGAAAAGGCTGCCAATTGCCATCCATCCCTTGAACCAGAACAAAGATCTTATTATTATTTTCCTTGAAAAAGTCATATTGTCTATCTGGACCTCCACCTCCTCTCACCCCTGCTATTGAAGTATTAAAAATGCCATGTATTTGACTCACTTCCTTCTAGGATGTGTTCTCTTTTGGTTCATTCTAAAATGATGGTGAAATGCTGGAATTTTGCAGAAAATTCAGCTTCCCACAGTCTCTCTGAGACCCCTCTCTGTTGGAAATAACACTATTGTAATGCAGATGCCCCCAATACCCTGTGGAATCTCCAAGATTCTATAAATGGCTGACCACAGGATATCCCTTTTATACAAATTTCAATCTATATTATTGCAAATAGACCCTTATGTGTACGTGTCCAGTTGAAATAAGACACAGTCTCATCAATAGGACTGACCTAAAATAAACCTTTGGCAGAAGAGGTAGAGCTAGTAAAAAATTTAAAATGAGCTTTGCCCCTTCCTTCTTTCTTTCTTTTTTTTTTTTAATACGGAGGATAACATTTTGGTAGAAATTGCTCAAGTATTATTTTAAAACTTGACCCTCACAACTTAAGCTTAAAACTTCACAACTTTGAAGTCAATGAAACATGAAACATATTGTCAGCACAAGATGCCCGGAACATGGCAACACTGTCACATTTTAATGTAAAAATGGGATTCAAACCTCAAACTGAGCTGGGTGTACTCCTTCGAGCTTTGACAGTGCATTCAGTGTGCCTTTATCAGCTGTAAAATGCAAATGGTGTTTAGCTACTGTGTATTTAATCTTAGACATAGACATAGACGTAGACATTTTATTTAGGGAACCACAGCACCAAGGAGGCTAAGAGAGGTGAACTAGGGTGAACTAGAAGCCCTTTATAACCAAGAACCCTGGAGGGAAAACTAACAAAACAGGCTCAACTCACAGACTCAAAGGAAAATGCACTAGAAAATAACATTGTTAAGGGCTGGTTTATCCCAAACTCATGCACAAAGCTGTATGACTAGTCTTTCTAAACATGGAAAGAAATCAAACATGCAGCTGAAGAAATGTATGAGAGAATAGCCCAAATTTAGAAACATGCTGCAGCTGAAATACAATCTAACTGATGTCTGCTGTAGATTGAAAAGGAACATCTTATGGACAATTGAGTGTTTCTTGAAATATAATAAAAACAAGCTCTGAAAATGTGTATCTGAAAACATTGACCTATATGGAGAAAAAAGACAGCATTTACTTTGTAATTCTATCAGGTGGTAATTCAATTTCCCGTTAACTGAACTTCAAGTATTCTGTTTCAGGTTGCAGATTGGTGGTGCTTATCATATAAATTGGCCAGTAAGATTTGCAAATAATACTTTTAGTGCTTGGTTTTGTGGTTGTAGCTCTAGAAAAGAAAATCAATTTAATTCCGTGCATTGGTTTTTCTCCTTAAAATTCATGCAATTTGAATATGATTGACAGGGCACAACATCATTATGCAGTCTGTTAGATGGACCGATTATGCTTATGAATACAAGAGTGGAGTGAATGAAAGCAACGTGTAATTGATTCTACTCCTGGTCTGACTCTTCATTAACAGTTTGAATGTAGCACAGTTGCTTCTCAGATGGAAAACGATGAGAGCAACCTATATGTATTCCCTCAGTTGTTTTAAAGTTCATTATGCTAACATTTTTTCGCAGAATGTTTTTGCTGCATTTGTTTTATCACGCGGAAGTCCGATCGAATCTTAGTAAATGATTCTCCTGCTTTCAATATTTATTTGGCATTCCAATTGCACATTTTTCAATTTACACATTTGGAAATGAAAGCATGCTCCCTCCGGCACCCCCTTCAAAGACAACCTTCCGTCCTACACTCCTTTTCTATAGACTTCAGACTAATTTCCCAGGATAGAACGAGGTGGGGGGAGCATAAGGTGGTGGTTATAGCTTCAAAACAAAAGAGCTGATTTATAGGCTGATTGATTTCAGAAATAGATGAACAAAATCAGGCTCGATTTGTCTTGCCACACTCTAGTCAGATAAAGTACGAAACGACCTGCCATCCCATTTTGCATACCTCTTCCAGGGCTTGCATTTGAGATGTTGATTAAATGTATAGACCACATTGCTGTTTTCTTGGCTTTCCTCAGTTGTGTAAGAAAGGGCTTCAAGTGCATGAAGGCTGCCCTTCCTTTCTGGAATGTGGAGCTGGACACCTCCGGGAAACAACCTGATTTTCATTGCTCACAGTGAGATACGATGCTGATTCTGTAACAGCCATCCCTGCCCTTTCCTTTGCCTACAAGTTCCTGCCAGACTTTAAGACAGAAGAAACAACAAAATTAGTGCTGGGCCAGGCAGTTCTGTCTAGGAGCTACAAGCGTACTGTGATCTCCAAGTTAGATTGTATTTACAATTGATAAGCATATTAATTTCATATTCAGTCTTTCTCTAGCTGTGATTTTTTAATTAAATCAGCAGTTGACTTATTAAGATAATAGGTCTGAGAACTTCATACTGGAAATAGATTTCTTTCTTCTGATGAGAACTTTTAAGATCTACTCTTTTAGCAGCTTTCAAATATACAATATAGTATTAGAAACTATAGTCACCATAAAGTGCATTATATTCCCAGGACTTATTTATCTTATAACTGAAAGTTTGTACCTTTTGACCTCCTTCATCCGTTCACGCATCCCCTCCTGCCCCCAGCCTCTGGCAACCATCGATCTGTTCTCTGTATCTATGAGTTTGCTGGGTTTTTGTTTTTGTTTTTTTTCTTTTTGGATTCTACATGTAAGTGAGATCATACAGTATTTGTCTTCCTCTCTCTGACTTATGTCACTTAGCATAATGCCCTCAAGTCCCATCCATATTATCACAAGTGGCAGAATTTCCTTCACTTTTATGGCTGAATAATATTCCACTGTTTATATGTATAAAACCCATTTTTTCTATCCATTCATCCATCAATGGACACTTAGGTTATATCCATATCTTGGCTGTTGTAAATAATGCTGCAGTGAACAGGGGGGTGCAGATATCTATTTGAGATGTTTTTCTTTCCTTTGAATAAACACCCAGAAGTGTAATTGTTGAATCATATGGTAGTTCTATTTTTAATTTTTTGAAGAACCTCCATACTGTTTTCATGAATGACTGCATGGAAATAATCATATCAGTTTTTCCTATGATATCTTATTTATCTACCACAACACTTGGTATTTGATAAACATGCTAACCCCCAAAAAGCCCCAGGTGTCTGGGGAATCCTTCATTGTGCCCGTTTTAAAACATGTCCACAGATGCTTTGCTACTTCTCCCATCAAGAGGTGAAGTCTGTATGATTCCACTTGAAATGGGTGGAATTTTGTGACAGTTGCAACCAATCAGGGTACAGTGGTGGTAACACTGTGTCGCTCCCAAGTGTGGGATAGAAAGGATAACACAGCTTCCACCTCTGGCGCACTTGGTCTTGGAGCCCTGAGCTGTCATGTGAGCAAGCTGACTGTTCTGAGGCTTCCATAAGGAAACCCAAACTGGCCCCCATGGAAAGTCCCTGAGACCACAGCAAGAGGGAGAGATGTCTGGCTAGCCGGCCCTTAGCTGCTGGAACCCACACTATTCCACTGCCAGCCACTACCCAACTACAACCATATGAGAGGCTCCATGCCAGACCCCCTAGTTGAGCCATTTCAGAATTGTTGATCCAGAAAAGCCATAAAAAATAATAAAGCGTTGTTGTTGTCTTAAGTTATCATGTTTTGGGATAATTTCTTGCACAGCAATAGCCAATCAGAATTTGCATGTATACAAAGTATGAGGCTAAAGTAATGGAATTCATGATAAGCATGACAAACTTTATATATACAAATGTATGCCATTTCCTTCAATAAGTAACCACACTGGGAAAAGTTTATTCATAATCATATTGTCTCTGTGATAGTGTGTCTCCCCACATTGATCTGTGACTTTGGGCATAATTCTTTCTCCTATGGATCCATTGAGCAAGGGAAAATAGATTAAATTTTCTCCACTGTCCTTTTCATCTCTAAAAATTCTTGACCATTGTACAAAATTCTTTGGTAACTGAGATACCTGAGAAATATGTTCCTGTCCTACATTTTCACTGTAAGGTATCTAGGACTCAGTTTGCATATTAAAATTATAGTAAAACTTTAAATATAGATATAAGCCATATAGGTAAAAAATGCATTTTTCCTACCATTTAAACCCTACTTTTATCTGAAAATAATTGTTTTATATAAAGAGATTATTGAGAGTAGCAAAATAAAAGAAAAATATACCTAGTGGAGTTATTATTTTAAATTCCTTGAAATTATGTAAATATTTTAAAGTGTATTTTCTTATTTATAGTGATATAAGATCATCTTTAGAAAGCACATTAACAGTCTTTATATGTTGTAGGAATATGGAAGATGGAATTCAGGAACTTGGTTTAACCATATGATCTTTGTTTTAATACTGAATTTAATTTTTGTATAGGTAACACATTCACATAATTTGAACATCAAAAATATTAGTAAACAGTGAAAAGTCTTCTTCCCATATTTGGCCCTATCCTTGTAGTTTTCATAGGTTAACCACTGCTGTTAATTACTTGTTTATCCTCCCAGAGATATTTTATGCATATATTAACTAAAACAAATATGCATTCTTTTCTACACCGGTGGAGGTATTTTTACACTAATGGTACCATGCTTAACATTTCTGCATCTCTTTTCTTCCCTCTCTCCCTCCCGCCCTCCCGCCCTCCCTCCCTCCCTTCCTTCCTCCCTTCCTTCCTTCCTCCCTTCCTTTCTTCCTTCCTTCTTCCCTCCCTCCCTCCTTTCCTTCCCTCCTTCCTTCCTTCCTTCTCTCTCTTTCTCTCTCTCTATTTCTTTGTTTCTTTCTTTTTCTTCCATAGTAATATATCCTGAATATCTTTCCATATTCGTACAAAAATACCTTCATTGTCCTTTTTACAGAAACATAATGTTTCATTGTATAAATGTACAATTATTTCGCTAGTTCCCTATTGATGGACATTTAGGTTGTCTCCAAGCATATCATCCACAGAATACATTCCTAGAAATAGAATTATTATACCAAAAGGAGTCTACATTTGTAATTTGGAAAGATATGGTTAAACCACTCTCTCTGGGAATGGTGCCAGTTTGCATTTCATTGTATAAGCATGTTGGAGAAAATTGAACCATGACTGATGTTCATTTGTCTGGAAAATAGTGAATTAGACTACTCAGAACCTATAGCTTAATTCTTGATAGACATGTAGAAGAGGGATTGCATTTGAGAGCTGCAAAGAATATTAGAGGCCATCTTATTCAACTCCTTCTTTTAGGTTTTAAGACCAAAGCCCAAAGAGAAGAATGACTTGCCCAAGGTCAACAGCTGGTTAGTGACAGATCTGGGACTTCTGACAATTATAATCAGATCTTAGGGCTTGCAGTCTAGCACTCTTTCCACACCAGAGGAAAGATGGTAACTGCCATTCCTGCCTGTGTGCTCAGGATGCCTGGGATGCCGCTGCTGCTGATAATTAGCATTTCTTGAGTGTCTGCTTGTACCAGGCATCAGATGAAACACTACTGTTTACATTATCTTATTTATACCATGGAATCCACCAATTCATGTGCAAGATAATTCCGTAAATTGAATGCATGTATCTCGTGTATCTCACATGCATATGTCCACTCTGAAGATTGTATTGTGTTTAATAAAATGTAAATTAATACAAAACATCATTGAAGTTTTAATAGCTGTTTTTCTCTAACTTGTTCTCCATCAGTGGATTTTGAAACTACTACTGTGAAGGGGTAGACCATAAGACTTTTGATATGAAAAAGAGGATCCTTATACTCAAAAAGCTTGAGAGCCACTTAACAGTGTTTAAAGTCCTTTTAACTGCCCAGACATCATTCTGTACTCCATCTGTCTCCATTACAAGGTTAAATGTTAATGATGCCACAAGCACAGAAGAGACCACAGAGATCATCTAAGCAGCTGATTCATTTTGTGGATGTGGAAACCAAGGCAGGGACCAATGAAAGGATGGCTTCATCTGGATTACTCCACTAGTCAGGGCTGGAGCTGGAATCAGAAGGCAGGCCTCCTGACTGAATTTTATAACAGGAAAAGGGGAAACTCCTTGGTGTGAAAGAGTCACCCATAAGTACTATAAACAATTAAAATAATGAAGAAAATTTCCTTTCGAGCCTTACGTTGATTCACCTCCAGGTTTGTGGATCTGAGAGGTCGTGATATTGGTCGATAATAACACTTGATCTTGGATGCTGTAAATTTAATACAGAGCATAACCAACAGAGATCAATATTTTGATGTTGAGGATGCTCTTTTATTGGCTGTTTGTCCTCAGACTTAAATTAAATGGAGAACTGAAGAAATGCAAGGAATAATTTTTCAAAAATTCCATGTAAGTTTTGTGGAGAAAGATGGCTAAGGGAGAAAGCAAAGGAAACATTTATTTATTATGTCATTATTTCCTGCCCTTACGGACTTCTCTCTCTCTCTCTTTTCTTCCCATTAATGCCCCTAAGCCCTGTGTTCACTTGGCAAAAGTAGACACATCTTTATGACCTGGATAAGAGGCATTTATTCTTGACCTTCTCCATCCACAAAATAAGGAAACCAAGGTCATATCCTGTTGCTCTTTTCTATGGTATTTGATGGACAGAGGCAATGGGAATGAGGTTTAAGAAAACAAATAAAACAAAAAAAAAACCAAAAAACATAGATTTCACCTTCAACAATGGCAAGGGGTCAGGGGGGGGTGCCAAAATTGCCCTGGAATAACAGGGCACAGGTTAATTTGTGGAAACTTAGGCCCATGAGGGACTCTGCAAACCTTAGGTTTAGTCAAATGTATTTTGGAAACAGAGCATTCTGTGTTCATCACCCCCCTCCCTTGTGGAGACTCACGATTCACTGTAGTATCCTAAGTGTCCAGAGGAACCCTACACTAAGGTAACTGATTGACTTAATCTCACCTGGTGATCCCCAAGTTTAATTGACCTTTAAACCCATATCTTACTGAACCTGCTTTGGGAAATACTGTTGCAATTCTTATTTGTTATTACAAAAGAAATATTTGTGTGTGTGTGTCTGTGCGGTTTTGTTTTGTTTTTTTTTTTGCTAAATGCAACCTAATCTCCCTTTATCCTCTCATTCTATTAATATGTCGTAGTGGTTCTCACTTAAGGCCAGTTTTGTCTGTGAAATAACATCTGCATAAACTCACTAATGAGGTTTCTGCCTATCTTGATCACAAGATATCATCTTCAACATTATCTGACAAGGGTTTAAATACTGCTTAAAGTCGTTAAAAGTTGAAATCAACATTTGGGGATTTTCTCAACATTAAATAATACTCTCGGCATTTAGCAGACAATTAACAAAGATCTTTCTCTTAGTAATTTATTTTCTGCTATTTAAATTTCATATACAATTTAAAACTATTCCATAGTCACATTTTGGTAAAACATTCTTATTCTCTTGTTACTGTTTTTGAAATTAAGTGGTACTGATTAGCCAAAGCAAGTCATTTATTTTCATTATAATATTCTAATGACCGAATTTCTTTTTTGATCAAAGTTGATTAGTTATTGTTACTCACATCATTTAAATGAGTTTATAATCCAGATTAACAGATGAGACTGAGAAGCAGGAGTTACAAGGCATTTTCAAGTAATTTGGATTAAAATTTGGTTTATTTCTTGCAACCTTTATTGACTTAAAATGAGGACAGTTCTATTTAATTAAGTTCCTAAACTTAAATGTTTATGTATACCACAATGGCTGGTTTTATATGCCAAAACAAAAATTTTAATTTTGTGTTTTAAATATAAATAGAGGATGAAAAGTACAGATTGATTTTTGAAAGTTTTAATATAGTGAAAAATAGAAGTTAAGTAATTATTAGGAACCATTATCCCCAGCATACCTCACATGTGTGAGGACCAGTAGACTGCATTGTCAATTGGTAGGGATGTTTAAAAATTATTCCTTTTATAACGCATATATGTGGAATCTAGAAAAATGGTACAGATGAACTGGTTTGTAAGGCAGAAATAGAGACACAGATGTAGAGAACAAACGTATGGACACCAAGGGGGGAAAGCGGGGGGCTGGGGTGGTGTGATGAACTGGGAGATTGGAATTGACATGTATACACTAATATGTATAAAATAGATTACTAATAAGAACCTGCTGTATTAAAAAATAAATTAAATTAAAAAATAACCCTTTTAGTGTTATTACTGATTATTATAAATTCTTTTCACATATTTCCAGAAACTTGCCCTTCTTTATTGTGTACAATGCCTGATACTATTGTCTTATTTACAAGTAAAGTGATGTGTAGCATTGGTACTTCCTTCCCACGTCAGTTCAGAATGTTCATTTTGTAGGCAACTATTTCTCAGTTTATTTCCCACTGAGGATTTGTCTTCTGCCAGCGTGCCAATTATTCACACCTTATATTATAATCTGTTATGCTTGGATCTGGCCAGTAGTGATGGAACAATTTACTGGTAGGGGATTCCTTTTCACAATTATCACCTTCCTGGAAAATTGCCTACTTTAAAAAGCTGTGCTATCTAAAATCTTTTACCAGAGAAGCATTTGCATCATCAGTATTTCTTAGCTTGCTTGTCTCCAAGCTCCAACACAAATACCTAAAATAAATAAAGCACCAGTTATGTGAAAAGTGAAAAATATCTTGCTTATCCTATTTTTCCTTCCTTTTGCATTTACAGATGTCATCCATACCGTAGGACCAATAGCCAGAGGCCATATTAATGGTTCCCACAAGGAAGACCTTGCAAATTGCTATAAATCATCTCTGAAACTGGTGAAAGAAAATAACATCCGATCAGTTGTAAGTACTTTTGTGCTTCTTATTTCTTATTCTTTTTCAGCCTTTATATACTGGAAAATCAATCTTGTCCAAAATGAGGGTAGAATATCATTTCTATAATTCTAAAAGCTAAGTTTAACGACCTTAGTACGTGATGTAGTCTATCAGTTATCGTGACTCCACTCGTTTGTATGCCCTAAATATTTGCTTCATTGTTTTAGAATTTAAAAGTATAGAGTCCCAGAACTGGAACCATCACATCTAATTTATCTTCTCCCTGTTGCCATTATCTTTTGAAGAAAATGTTTGTGAGTGTGTGTGTGTGTGTGTGTGTGTGTGTGTGTGTGTGTGTATGTGTTTTAACTTGAAAGATGTTATTCTTTTAGATTGATTTTGGTCTTCCTAAACTAATACTCTGTAGTTGGGTATGCCACATCCCTTAGTTTTATCAATTTAGATGGGAGAGTTCAGAAAATGTGGATCTAATCTATTTCCTTAGCAGTAGGCTGAGATGAAAGGGGGTCTCCTCTAGCTGGATTTGGAGGTATTTATTCACCTGCTTTTCTTTTGCAACATGCCCTACATTTATTACATCTCAATTACACCAGTAAAATAAAACTATGAGAAAAATGAGAGTGTAAATACGCAATCGTAAGTTAATTTGGGCAGAATCCCTTGGGTTTTTCAGATAGATGTTCACCTTGCTGAAATCATGGAACAGGAAGATAGTTAATCACTTGACTTCTTAGCACGCTGAATGGGTCAGCATTGCTTGCGAGTTCACAGAAGTGGTGGTTTTATTATTTGCATGAAGGAGCATTGAGAGTCAGGCACATTTAGATAACTCTGGGTGGTTGCTGTACTTTTCATGCATGATTATAATTATGAAGTGCCTTTTCCAATGTGAGTTTGCTTAAAATAAGACAACTGTTTTTCAAGCCGATTATACTGCCTTTTACATCTTTGCCTACTTGTTGACAGGGGTAGATATTTCGTTTCACTCTTTGATTTTTAAACAATTTCTCTTTGCAAATGAATCAATAAGTTAGACACTATTTTGTCTTAGAGGAGAAAGCTGAAGTTCAAAGAGGGAGCAAAGTAAGCTACTAAACCAGTTGACACATTTTGTTCTCTAAAGGAAAATAAGAAAAATCAAAACAGATGTGCACATTCTGGGAATAATTAAAATTTTGTCAATATAGCTTATTGATTAAAAGAGGCAAATGGGGCTGAAGTGCTAAGAAAAATGGATATGTATAGAAGTTTCCAACTTGGGAAATATGGACCTTGAGACCTGAAGAGAATTTGCTAACAAATTCACTGGCATCTCTAATGATTTTCTTGAAGTCTATAAAAAGTAAGAAGAGACTAGCCCATTAGAAACAGTGTAAAAACATCACCCATCCTTTTAACAGAAAAAATAAACATCCCTGACTATGATGACCTTAAAATAATCACATCTGCTGTTACTGTACTTGCTACCATGAGGTAAAGAGTGGAAGAATTATCGACTAAGTTAAATTTACTTTTATCAGATGCCCTACAATGTGATACTCTAGTCATCCTGAGATTGGAATTAGGTCTATTCTATGTTACCATGTTTGATGATGACTTTGAGGGGTTAATTACATGTTACTTGGATAAAATTAGCATGTGGTGGCACTAAACTGAAGTCATTGCAATATTAGTAAATAAAAATGGAGATGGAAAATATCTGCAAAATATGAAGGAAAATGTCCAGCTAAATTAATCACCACGTTCTTATGTGGTTGACTGGAGTTGCCATTGAATATCTGGTCTCATATTCTTAAAAAAAAATCTGCCTTCCTTGCTTCTTTCTTTCTTTTCTTTTTTTTTTTTATTGAACAATATTGATTTACAATGTTGTATTGAATATAGTTCCCTGTGCTATACAGTAGGACCTTGTTGTTTATCTTGTTTATATACAGTGGTGTATATCTGCTAATCTCAAGCTCCTAATATATCCCGCCCCTTTGGTAACCATAAGTTTGTTTTCTGTGTCTGTGAGTCTGTTTCTGTTTTACAAATAAGTTCATTTGTATCATTTTTTTATGCTCCACATGTAAGTGATATCACATGGTATTTGTCTTTCTCTATCTGACTTACTTCACTTACTATGATAATCTCTAGGTCCATCCATGTTGCTGCAAATGGCATTGTTTCATTCTTTTTATGGCTTTCCATTTTGTATATGTACCACATCTTCTTTATCCATTCATCTGTTGATGGACCTTTAGGTTGCTTCCATGTCTTGGCTATTGTAAATAGTGCTGCTATGAACACTGCGGTGTGTGTATATTTTCAAATTATAGTTTTCTGCAGCTATATGTCCAGGAGTGGGATTGCTGGATCATATGGTAACTCTATTTTTAAAGGAACCTTCATACTGTTCCCCATGGTGGCTGTCTTTCTTTCATTTCTTGCAGGAGGAAATGGGGCTTTCTACTTTATATGGAATGTCATGTTCTTGACCAACATTAAAAAAAAATAATGATGCTAATGTCATCAAATCCTTGTCATATGGGGGGAAATGGAAAATTCTTAGAAATGTTATCATGACTGGATACATCTTTTATTGTACAGGCTTCCACTTTATAGACATTACTGTAGATGGGGAGAGATGTCTGATATCAAAATCCTGGTTAGCAAGATGGAAAATAAAGTTAACTTGAGCTCATTTATATGCATGTCAAAGAAAATTTCTCATAAACCCTTTTATCAGATCAGCTTAGTGTGACCATGGAAAAGTCATGTCAGTATTTTGTAGCCCCAGTTTCCATATACAAAGAATCAGTAAATTATTACTGTCTAAATCATGAGGCTATTATGGGGATCAGTTGAAATAATGGATGTAAAATAACTGGAAACTGTATTCTCTATAAAAGTATTTGATAATATTACTTCAAGTGTAAGATATTTTCACAGTTTATGATTTGGCAAATTTAGGAGATTGAGATCATTCTTGCTTTGATATTCTGAAACCCAGACCTCTAGACATTGTCATATCATTTCTTGATGTTTTTATATAGAAATAAATTATCATGAAGTACCCAGTTAGTATATTTGTAAAGGAAAATCTCAATTTTTTCTTCCTCCTATGTAGGGAAAAATCTCATTCTTCCCTAATGTGTGTTCCTTCCCTGTTAGTCTCCTTTACTACTCACACAGAATGGTTCACTCATGACATTTCTGGTCACCAAATGTGTGGAGGTTTTTCCCACACTAAGCAACTCTCTGCAACCCCACCTAGGTGTCCTATAATTTAACTCGGCTCTGACACTGTGTACCTGGAGATAGTGTCAGACCCCATAGATTCAGGGCTCAGTGCCACAAGACTGCCACCCGTCCCCCGCCCTTCACACACACCATTAAGATGCCAGTTGCAAGCTCAGGTTGTCACCTATGCTTCTGACCTACTAGCTATAGATTGGAAGGTCCAACGACCCTCTGCTTGGGTTCAGTTAATTTGCTAGAGCAGGTCACAGAACTCGGGGAAACACTTACATACATTTACCAGTTTATCAAAGGATGTGATAAAGGATTCAGATGAACAGCCAGATGAAGGGATACATAGGACGAGGTCTGGGTGGGTCCGGAGCACAGGAGCTTCTGTCCCCGTGGAGTTGGGGTGGGTTTTTATCCTCCTGGTGTGGATGTGTGCACCCACTGGAAGCTCTCCAAACCCCAAACTATTGGGGTATTACGGAGACTTACTCACATAGGCATGATCAATCATTAACTCCATTTCCAGCCCCTCTCCCTTGTCTGGAAGATGAGGGATGGGAATGAAAATTCCAGGCTTCTAATCATGTCTCAAGTCATCCAGAAGCCCACTCAGAGTCAATTCATTTGGACAAAAGATTCTTCTAGTGCTCTTATCACTTAGAAATTTACAAGAGTTTTAGGAGCCCTGTGTCAGGCACGGGATCAAAGACAAATACTGAAAAAAAGATGCTCCCAGTGTTCTTATCACTTCAGAAATTACAAAGGTTTCAGGAGCTCTGTGCCAGTAACTAGGGACAGAAACCAACATATATTTTCTATTATCTCATACTACTGTGTTTAGGCAATTAAAACTATTAATGTTGCTAATAACAATTAATATCATCTTATTCATAATCATTAATAATATCATTGTTAATATTACCAACTCATGTGTGTATTGACAGCATAGAACATGCCACAAACCTTTATTGCTCAGTAGATGCACTGAATTGAATTATACTAATCTTGTCACCACATGCAGCTGTCTTAAATTTGTAGTCTAATTTTTAACTTAAAAAAGTACTCTTACGTTATCATGTTTTCTTCCACTATGTGTTGTTTTACAATAAAGCTACAAAAATAAATAAGGAGTAACTAGCTAAGATGGGGTAGCAGATGTGTAACCAAGTGGCTATAAGGCAGTGTGGTAAATGCCATAAAGGGAATGTATTACTCTACTGGTCTGGATCAGCTAGGCTGTGCTACACCTACAGATAACCTCAAAATCTTAGTGGCCTACATTCAGAGACCCTGGCTTATAGGCATCACATTGTCTCTGGGCTCTGCTATTTGGAGCTGACAACCTCCTCAGCCATGGAACTTTGCAAAATCATGCATAAACCTTTTACTGTCTCAGATTAGAAGTGACAACACATAATTTCCGCTTCCATTTAATTGCCCAGAACTATTCACATAGTCCTGCCTACCTGCAAGTGGGCCAGGGAAATGTCTGTGAATAAGTGAAATATTTGATGGTACCACTTTTCTGCCGAAATGAAGCCAAAGGCTTTGGTATCACAGCAGAGGGGTCAGAGATGTCTGCTTTACTCTAATTTCTCTGAAGGAATATATTCTTCAAAATTTTGCTGGTGGTAAACCAAATAATATGATCATATATTTATTTAATCAATAATAAGACCTACTGTGTTCCAAGACATTTTTAGATATCTCCTAAGACCTAGAGGATAGAATGTTTACCTTCAAGTATATTTTTTATCTCAATCTCCTGACCATCCAGACAAATAAATAGACCAGATCATCATGTCCATTGTATGATTTGAAAGTACTCTCTTGTTCTCTCATCACTTTTAAATATCTGACCATGGAAGCCTGAAATTCTGTAATTAATGAGTAATTTATGATGGTCAGGAGTTGTTCTTTCTCTGCAGTTTTCCTTTAAAATGCAAATACTCAGGAGGTCAGCAGATGATTAATTTCCTAATACCTTAATTTGAAGAAATTTATCAAATTACTTTTCACTTTGGCAGGATAAATTAGAGGATAATAAAAGTACCAGGCACCTCAGCCTGAGGGAGAATTGGAAGGGAGGTTGGGAGAAACAGGAAACAAAGTGGGTTACAAAGAAATTTCACTGACCTTCCAGTTGTGCTAAAAGGAGATACTTTTTAAATAGAGAAGAAGGAAAAGTGAGTCACATAATTATCTAGAAATAAGGTAGTTATTTGGTTACTAGATGTGACATTTGTGGATACAATATTTTGCTATGAAAAAATAATATTCCTTTTATTAATTTAGAAGAGAAAATTTCCTTAAATTTTTCTCCTGTATCCATTCTTTTTGGTAACTTTTTTCAATATGTACTCGCCTGTTTGCTTTAGGTTGTAAAAGAATAAAAATAAATTAATCAATAAATCTAATGGTTCATTTTACAGTGGCAGCTCTCTTCTATGAAATATTAATTAGCACAGCTTTATTAATACCAAGGATGTTTAAATTTAGGGTTTTAATCATGCAATCTTACCATAGAGAGTTTCAGGTGAAAAATCTGACCAATCTTTCATGCGTCCTAGATGTGGTTTGTGCAAGTATCTTATTCTGTCCAACTTACTTCAAACATTGATTCAGTTATTTTCCTCCAACCATGAGTTCCCCTTGGGCAAAATTCAAATATATGCAAATTTACTTTGGTATACATTCTTGACAGCCTTGAGAATGTTGATTCCAGTATAAGCAAAAAGCGTAAGTCACCATGTAGGGGATAATTAGAAATAGAATGAACTGGAAATGGGCATAGGAAAAAAAATGAAAGAAAAGTCAAGGAAGGTGCAGATTTTCTCAGTAAAACCTTGGAAAAGATAAAGGTAGATGTCAAAATATAGATCCAGATCTTAGAACCACAGTATTCTAATGCATGTAACTTGAGAAATGAATAATCAGTTGCTCATGAAGTCGAGCAACTGAATGATTTTGATTTCTAGGACAATGTTATGTCCTGAGAAAATGAAAAGGGTGTTGTGGCACTGGAGGAGGACTGAACATATACAGACTATCCTTTTGAATGTATATTAGCTAAAATATGCAAATGGAAATTGTTTATATTTGTGAAACCTCAGGGGCAGAGGTAGGGTTGAAGGCAGGAAGGAAAAATTTCTATGGAGAAAGGGCTGGTAAATAGAGGTTAATAATACTGTATCCATTATCACTAGATGCTGATGTAGAGTTATTAAAATAGCATAGGTATTATCTTATATGTCATGCTGCTTTTATCGTTTTTTGTTTAAGTGAACATAGAAATATATTATAAGGATTTTTATGTTATTCTTGACCTCTATTTCTCTGTCTCTTTTTTTTTTTTTTTACAATGTGATCTAAAATTTCTCAATGTCAAATTCTTTTACCACCAGGTTCAATTTTAGGAACCTAATCCATGCTGTTCAAAGTGATCTCTTCTCTCAGCATCAGTTAAAAGGCATAAATTCATGTTTGTCAGTGATATTAAGTATTCAAGAAAACTCCTTTTAACTGACAAAATATAGTGTACCCAGTTTGACATTCTTTGAGTGAAAACATGCAATAAAAAATAGATGTTCTTATTAAAATGATTAAGATGTGAATATAAACCAGATTTTACGTAGGTTAAAAAATGATTTTCCCACGAAGTATAAGTGATAATTGATACATGAATTTGGTAGTTTTCTGTGATTATGGGCAGACTAAAAGATAGTTGTTTGTTTGAATGGTGTATACCACTGTGGTTTCCGTATGAGTGTGACGCTAGATGATTTATGGAATGAAAACAATTGTAAATCTTCACTGGTAGGAAACATCCAATGCCCATAGAGGTGCCTCAAAGCTAGATGATGTTCCCTCCATGAGTCATAAGTTCTGAGAAGTAATACTTTCCAATGGAAGAGATGCTGGACCTACAGTACCTCTAGGCACTGTGGCAATAAGCAATTTTGGAATTCTGCATTTAATTGTTTCACTGTAGTGTAGGTTTTCATTTTAAAACATTGTCAAGTGAATCTTATTTTCTTATACAAGTTCCCTTCTGAGAGGGTTGCCATGGCAATGAGTTCTCAGCCTGAAATTCTTAAATGCTGGTTTTATTTCATTATCTGAGTTTCCATTACAGGCCACATCAATCAATGCAGTCCTTTCTACAAGAAGACTTCTGCAGCCTTAAAAAGCTGACCCTTTAATTTGCTACCTCTGCTCCTCCGACTAACTTGATATCACAGTTTTCCCAGCCCACTCTTCATCTCCAAGTACCCTCTTCTGCAGAGCCGTCAGTTTGATCTTCTCTTCCCATTTTTGTAGGCAACATCTAGTCTTGGATTTCATTTCTCTCATTTGAAAATGATGTTGCTAAGTCTCTGTGTCTTTCCTAGCTGGGGTTCTCACAGCTGTGTGACTAATGGTACTATTCATAAATAACAAGAACGAAAGCATCTTTACATTTGTGCTTCACTTTACAGTTTACAGCAGTGTGTTTCTATACATCACCTTGTTTGTTATTCAGATTCTCTAGCTAGCTCCCTGTGTTTCTTTGATTTTGCCAAGGAGTGGGGAAAAGGCTAAATGAATACTTTTCCTTCCTCTTTCTTCCCTACATTCACCTTTTATGAGATCTCCTAATTGGGCGGAGGGGTACGAAATAGGTAATAATACTCTCATCAGGTTATTATTGCTGGGAATGACAAGTGACCAAGGATGGACAGAAGAGATGAGGAGGAAGGAAAGCATGGAATGATGGTAAATTCACAGATCATGCTTGGGAAACTTATACTTCTAAACTCATATTTTCACATATGGCACAATTTGTGTCTTCCAATGGCCACATCAGAGAGAGGATTTGAGTTAGAAGAAATCAGTCATTTAGCCATGAAATATAGTAATAAGAATAGCTAGTAATTTTTCACTTTGTGACAGGCACTGTATTTCACTCATTTAATCTCAGAGCAATCCTGAGACTGTGGTTTCTTCCACTTTACAGATGGGGAATGTGAACCATAAGGACAATAAGTAAATTGCCTAAGGTCTCACCTCTAAGAAAAAATGGAGGTGAGATTTAAACTGAAGAAGTCTAAATCCAGTGGCTTTACCCACTGTGCTGTTCCTTTTTCCTTTTCTCTGCTGTTTTACATCTCTCGCTCTCTTTTTTTTTTTTTTTTTTTTTGGTCTAAATGGTTCTCAATAGTACTACCTTGTAGGGAGCATTTTGTGAGGGTAGTTTTGCGCAATCACAATTGGGGGGTACAAGTTCAAGGATGCTGCAACGTGTGGGCTGACCAGGCACACGTTGAGATAATGTTTTGCCAGACAGTCATGTAAGTAAAAACCTATTTATAAACAATAGTGTACATAAAAACAGTCTTTTTGCTCTTAATATAT
This sequence comes from Balaenoptera musculus, assembly GCF_009873245.2. Taxonomy (NCBI): domain Eukaryota; kingdom Metazoa; phylum Chordata; class Mammalia; order Artiodactyla; family Balaenopteridae; genus Balaenoptera; species Balaenoptera musculus. The sequence goes on from NC_045799.1 coordinate 41,708,391, forward strand.
TCCTGAACGACCATGAAAGTTAAGGGAAGTTTGCACTTAGTTTGCTCAGAATTTTCCAAGAGTGCCTGAGAAAATCAGCCAATCGTGATGACCGTGCCATTTACGGTAGTTGGCAAAGCATCCCACCAGTTTGATTCTGCGTTTACAGATGTTCTGTTGAGGCTGATTCTAGGTAGGGAAGCAACTAGTTGACTACTTCATCATGTGCTACTTTATTCATTATGTGTGGCATTAGGCACACCTAATCATACCTGAGCCTCTACACGTTGAAAAACAGAATTTTACTATGTCACTTTCCTTTTATATCTATTTCATATTGCACTCATGGCACGATGTTGATTTTGAAAATTGATGTATTTTCTTGATCCGGGTTCCCCCCCGGAAGCAGACCCTGAGAGAAAGATTTGCGTACAAATACTTCATTTAGGAGAAAAACAGGAAGCACTGGCAGAGAGCAGGAAATGAGAAAGCGAAGGGAAGGCAACCAAAAGTCACATGTTCAAGCAAGTTTCCTCTGTGCGCAGCTGAGGTTCCTTCCTGCTGGGGGGCTCCAGGAGACCCAGTAGAACATGCCTAGGAGTTGTCCCATCTGAGGGATGAGGAGAACTGGGCTATTTATCTTCCACTTCCACCTCTGGTTGGCTGAGGACTGCTCCTGGGACATTAACTCCCCCCTCACTTCTTGCATGCTTCTTGACCAGACTGGGAGAAAGCCCTGAGCCAGAGTCACAGGAAGGGTGTTTGCTGGAGGATGCTGTGGGTGGGCATGTACTGGGACGATGAATTCTTGGAAGATGTGAGTGGGGCACTGATACCCTCTGCCTCCTGCATGTGGGTAAGTTATACTACTTGTAGATGTCACCTCAGCAGAGTCAAGAGGGCTTTACAGAATATTTATTATAAAAAGGGCATGTTGGGTCTGATTGAATTGAGAACTGTTGGCTTAAGTTAAACTGAGTTTCTGATAGAACAGTTTGCTAGACACGAGTTGTCTAAAGATTTTTATTCTTGAACTCAGCCATCCAAATTTTCTGCTTCTTTAAGTATAGTGTGATATAAATGTCATAAAGATGGTGATTAATGAGACTAGTGTCACATTCTATGGAATGCATGGAGTTATGAAAGTGAGTGTAATGCTTAGATAGTGGAGAAATAGTATCACAATATTATGTCACCTTGGTTAATTTTTTTCTCAACATTTCATAATAATAAACTTTGATTCATTATGCAAACTCCAAAAGAGTTGGCCACCTAAGGTTGGCTGTATGTAAAATCATTCATCAATTAGGAGACTTATACTGGCAGAGAGCAATTTGATTAGCAGGTTACCTTTGATTTTATTCCAATATAAGGAGTCTTTCAAATTATCTTCCTTAAAAATTTTAGAAAATACATTATCTTATATTTTCTTCAAGAGTCTTACAATATGATCAGTTCTTTCTGTAAGAGTGTTTGAAACATTTTGCTTCATCTCATCTAATGTTGAAAGAATTATTTTTAGTCATTTGTACATTCTGCAGATGTACATCTACTAGCAAAAACCAAGGAAAATATATTTAAAGTGAAAGTATAAAATAATTTTGCTGGATTTGTCAACTTGATTATTTTTAGTTCTTTTATCAGACTAGGGAACATTCCCAGGAAAATCATTACTGGTTTCTACAACAGTGTCTTTCAGAGGAAATACTAGCCCAGGACACTGTCAAAGAAAGTATATTACAGTGATATTTGTATGGAAACTGTAAACAGATTTGCAATGCAAGCTTTCGTCTTGAGTGTTTTATTTTTCCCTGACCTGAGCAGCAGTTATTAGATCACTGTATCATGAGGAAATAGTCAATTCAAAACACGGACCACAGAATTTGGTTTGAACAACGGGGCAATTTTGGCATATATCTAGAGGGTTAATAGTCTAGAGCAAAGGCAATGGCTTTAAACTGTGCATTTTTTCTTGCAAATGTTCAGATACAGTTTTTATAGAAGAGCAATTTCAATGAATGGAATCTAAGCTATTCTTAAGCTGTTGAACTGAGACACTAAAAGAGCAAAACAAATAAAACCAATAAAATTTTTAAAATAAAAATAAATCTGTCTGTATCAAGAAAGCTCTCTAGACTCGTTTATGTACAATTCAGTAGAGTTGCAAAGAGGATTTATTTATTTATTTTTAATGGAAGCATCGTGGTTTATTCAGTCAAGGGGAAAGAAACTAGGGGAAAGAGAGGGGATAGTTTAACATATTTGGGCTGGGTGACAAAGAGTGGAAGAACCACTTATATTACTCCTGGTCGCACAGTGTTTCCATGCCTTCTCTCTCTGCCATCTCAGCCTTTTCTATTACAGTGTGGGTATGAAGACCAGAGTTGAGGTATGAGCAAGGGAACACGGCAGATGGTATCTGGGGCCAACAACACACACCTGCTCTATGATAAAGACACAGGGGCAAGAGTGCCTGGCTAGTAGCTCATCAATTAGGTGATGAACAGCATCTGTATTTCTAAGTCAAAGCAGATGTAGGGCCAAATGAGACCATGATGGATATCATGAATAAGAAGTCACTTTAGAGCTCACATTGCTGTCACCCTAGAGGTGGCCCTTATCTCTTTGTATTTAGAGATAACACTTTTGTTTGTTTCATACATTTTATCATGGATCATACCTTAGAGGTTATTAACTTATAAATGTATTTGACATTCTATGAATCCTACCTATATCTCAAAATCTACCTTCTTAGTTTTTATCATTACTCAACACGTGAGTTTCATACATCCCATTTGTTTTTCTACTGTAGAAGAATTGAATATTCTCAAATAATACAATAAATACATTACACTTTTTGGATTAAAAGAGATGACATATGAATATTGTAATGGGGATGGATGGGTATGTGGGTATTTATTACAGCCATCCCTCTATATCCTCAAGGGATTGGTTCCAGGACCCCCACAGATACCAAAATTCAAGGATGCTCCAGTCCCTTATATAAAATGAGTACTGTCAGCCCACCATGTCCACCCTCCATGTCTGTGGGTTCTGCACCCACAGACATGGACGGCCGACTGTGCACTGTTTTCTCTATATTTTGTGCATGTTTGAAATTTTCCATAATAAAACAAACTTGAATGTTTAAAAATATAAAAGGCAGTGATAAATATTAGTATGTACATCCAAGGATTTTCATGAAGCTAAAATAAAACAATACTTATGAAGTGCTTAGGAGACTGCATAGTAAGGTTTATTAATGGTAGTTTATCCACCATATATGTATTGAGCAACTAACAAGTTCCAGTCACTGTTCCAAGTTCTTGGGATATGTTGGCCCTTGTGGAGCTTACATTCTACTGGTAGTAATTTTCACTATTATTATTAGATGGTTTCACAACATTTCTAGATGCTGTGACTTTTATTGTTATTGTATTCCTGGGAAATTATCTCACCATCATTGTATTTTTTACTTTATTTTTGTGATTCCTGAATCTTTGAGAAGCTAGGAAGGTGAGAGAGCGGAGTATAGATGCAGCAAATGGCAATTCTATGAAATGGTAATAGCATAGCTCTCAGCTAGTACACATTTATAAAGATACATGGTTATGTGACTAGTCCGTAAAGAAGAAGGCACAAGAGCTATTTCTGAAGATCAGATTTTATTGGGCATCTGATAATTGATCAGAAAGCTGTCTGGAGGAACATTTGAAGCAAACTACTACAGAAGGTCTTCAAAACAATGAAAGTCCAGAAATAACTTTTCAAACATTTGATATTTTTTTTATGCAAAAGTTAGATGTTAAGGGCATTTCCCTACTAAAAAGGAATAGCGAGAATCCATACTAAATGCTTTCACTTTCTTGGGATGTTTGGATACCCTGGGGAGATGGGGTTCTCATATGAGAGTGTGGCCAGCAGTATGAGTAAAGAATAAGTGCCATGTTCGACAACTTAAAGTAGAACCATTTCTCCATCAGGTCCATGCTTAATGCAAGAAGCTAAGCTATGGATGGACCTAGAGACTGTCATACAGATTGAAGTAAGTCAGAAAGAGAAAAACAAATACCATATGCTAACACATGTATGGAATCTAAAAAAAAAATCTAAAAAAATCTAAAAAAAGCTCTAAATCTAAAAAAAAAAAAGGTTCTGAAGAACCTAGGGACAGGACAGGAATAAAGACGCAGATGTAGAGAATGGACTTGAGAACACGGGGAGGGGGAAGGGTAAGCTGGGATGAAGTGAGAGAGTGACGTGGACATATATACACTACCAGATGTAAAATAGATAGCTAGTGGGAAGCAGCCGCATAGCACAGGGAGATCAGCTCGGTGCTTTGTGTCCACCTAGAGGGCTGGGATAGGGTGGGTGGGAGGGAGACACATGAGGGGAGAAATATGGGGATATATGTATACGTATAGCTGATTCACTTTGTTATACAGCAGCAACTAACACAACATTGTAAAGCAATTATACTCCAATAAAGATGTTAAAAAAAAAAAGCTAAGCTATATTATTTTTACCATCAACAGAACTGTAGTTAGATCCCTCAAGACATGTACTAAACGTTAAGGAAAAATATTAACTTTATAGTGGAGAAAACCAGCAGATACCACCTTAAGCAGATTAACCACCAGTAATAAGACATATCAAAATCATGAGCCTCTTGATGTGATAGAATAAGAAGGGTACTTCATCATTGCTGTGGTATTTTTGCCAAAAAGGTATGACCTCAGTCCAAATATGAGAAACCATCAGGCAAACATCAGGTCAATATCGGTGTATCTTAAATTATCCATATATATGCAGTAGGACCAGCTTGTACTGGCTTGTAAGAACTGATACAATTTCATGAATTTTGTAAGCCAATTGTTAAAACATAGCTTGTATTAAAAATGAAATTATACAAAAATTAAATTATATATATCTTGACACTCATCACTTCCTAATTAGTTTATTACATTTTACTCTTATGTATGCTCTTGGGTTTATTTATATCTATGATAACTGAATGGTAGAAATGCTCTGTGCTGGTGACTACTGTACATCTCTTCCTACTTCCATGTTCAGTGACATCACATAGGTAGCTTTAAATTGGCCATGGTGAGAGTATTTACACCACAGAAATCAACAAATGCTGTAAATCAGGGCTTGGTTTATTGTTTTGCTGATTGTCTTGACTTAAGGAAATGATGAAAAATGTTAATAAAGCAGATTAAATGTGTTGTGTCCATAGCTGTTATATTGTGAAAGCCACAAGAAATTGCAGAAATATTCCTCCAGTATTTGAAAGCTATTATTCTATTCAGCAAAGAGGCTGCTCACTTATTAACAAATGAGTGAAATTCTGATATATGTCTTTGTTATTTTGTTTTTGTCTTATTTGTTAATGTAAATGAAAATATCAACCAGCATTGATATTGGAACTACACTCATTTGTTAACTGCTACAGTAATATGGTTATGTGTGTATTTTAATACTACATGTAGTATATATATGTACACTGTATATTATATATATTATATGTGTTTATATATAAAATTCTGTGTATATAGCATATATAGTATGTATATATATACATATATATAGTATATACATATATGTTTTTTACAGAGTCATAGATTGCTAAAAATTATTTTAAAGATTTCAAGTGCTCCCAACTTTAGAAACAAAGTTTCACGGATAACGCCTTTAAAGGTTCTAAACATAGTAAATGTATTTCAAAATAAAAACTATGCTGAAGAGTGAAAAAAATACAAGGAAGCCCAATAATACCCTGTTTTTCCCCCAGTAATAACTATTTTTTTCTCTGTCAATTGAGCTCTCAAAAAGCAGACTGTTTCACACAGATGCACTAATAGCAAGTGCACAAGTTCTGCTGCCCCTGCTTTGCAACATGTGCTTCACACATGTTTCTCTGCCCACAGGCTGATGCAGAACTAAGGGTATAGGCAGAGAGGACAATGAGATGGCCTCTCAAACCTCACAGAAATGACCACAACTGCTTGTAGATCAGTTACATTATTTTAAAAGGAGTGTGAATCTACATGCCTCACAGTCTAACACACATGAGCCTAGCAGAGCACTGCAAACTACATGCAAGTGTGCGAGCTAAATCTGAATTTAACTTCCTCTTGCAAAAGGCGAAGAAATGGCTCTGCACTGTTTGCATAAACTAAGGGTTCCTCGTTATGCCTTTCAGGGAAGAGTAACTGCTCTGTGAATATTTTCTGCTCCCAATTTTATAAAAACTTGCTTACCTGATTACCTATAATCGCCACTATTCCAATCATATATATTCGTGGGTATTTGTGGGTCAAAGTCGGAGACAGAAAGGCTAGCTCATCTCCAATGTCATACAGTATTTATCCTCTGGAGTAAAACTTATCTCTTTCCTTCTATTTTCTACTGGTTTAGCATCTATGATTTATCTTATTCATGCTATAAACATTAGAACAAAGATGCATTAGCAATATTAAGGTGGTCTTATTACTGCTTATTTAACAGCAACACAAAGGCAGCATCTGGTAATTCTATAGTAAGTGGTGGTTTTTGTATCTGGCAAGCCGGGATACTGAAGGAGGGTTTTCGGTTGGATCTTAAGGCATGGAAGGCTCCGAGGTGTGGAGTGTTTGTTGGTTCGATACCTCACTGATGCCCAGATTGATCTGACTTACATGGCTGAATAGGCAGACACTTCCTCCCCTTCGTACCACTTCATGTGCATCCTTCCAAAAGTTAGCGTTTCTGGGCAAAAAAGCATAACATTCCTAGAGAAAGGAGTTTTGACAGTTTTCCTTTCCTAAAAAATCTAAATAAATCTGAGGTTCTGATTTTACTTTCGTTATTAAGAATTGTAACTACCTCAACTGCAGTATAACATATTTTAAAAATTACGGGTAATTAGAAACCTTCTTTCTTTTAAACAGTGGTGAAGAAAACTCTGCCAACATTTCTTTGTGTGTTACTAAAAAATCTAATGCATCAGGCAAGAGATACAGAGTAAGCACACACTTGCCAATATTTCCAATTAGCACACATTTGAATACGATAAGCCATTAGTTAGGAGAATTATTTCAAATTCAAGCTCAGCAGAGCTCTCCGTAATATATACCTGTGACATTATCACCAAAATATAACATCATAGACTTGCTGTTAATAACTCAGAGATGTGTTCTGTTCACTGTGATAGTGTTAATGTGAAACATGGGGAATAAGCATCTGAAATGGACAATTCCATATTTATTGCATGCCTTCATTTATTTTCCACATTTTACTGTTTTGATTTTAATAAAACGGGGAAAACTTTCTCACAATGCAGTCTTAACTGCCTTCTTGTGAAGTTGACTTCTTCCAGACTAGAAATTTTCATTCGGTGTGAGGATTCTGACATATTGCATCAACACCCTTCTTCTGCTTTAAACAAGAAAATATATTTAGTCCATTTCCTATGACAAGTGAAGGGATGCTGTTATGGTGCTCAGAATGTATTTATATTATTTATGTTAGAAAAATAAATTTCAGGGACTAATTTAGGGGCCAGACACTGTCGATTTTATTGTTCTGTTCACACAACCTGTATGACAGCATCTCCTATTTTGACAATTTTGGCTTAAATAATAATCAAATGAAGGTCCACACTTCAAGTATGTATTTTTATAAGGACCTATACTATAGAGAAAATTTAAAAATACTGTGCTTTGGGACCATTTAAGAAGTTTGAAGACTTGGATACTTCAGCTTTAGGCAATCTGTGCCTCCTTCTAAAATAATCCTGATCTGATGGCATGAGTGAAATGTCCAGATCTTGGGGACCACAGGCTAAAATCACATTGTAAATCAATCTGAAGAACTACAAAGACGTACTTTTAATGCTAACAAATCATCTTCTCTCATCATCAAAGTTATTACTGTAATTTATGTTCAGCTTTTTTGAAAGCTTCTCATTGGTATTCTGTTGAGTACATCGTTAAACCAGTAACATAATGAATGGGGTGCACATACGTGGATGTGAATGTGCGTGTAGTGTGCACACACACGTGTGTGTACGTGCATGTTGTAAAATTCACATCACTCCCTGAGTTATCACACCTGAGTTTTTTTAAGAACATCACTCTATGCCTTTATAACATCTTAATGTTTATATGGTTTCAAAATGACTTTGTGGTATCACAGGAAGAAAGCTGGCCTAAGAATTTGAAAACTAATATTTGAGTCCTGGCTTTTCTAATTAATTGCTGTGTAGTCCCATCCTTCTTTATCTGTGAAGCGGGGAATAATAAAATCTGCCTTTTTTTAATCATATCAATGGAAAATAATAAGTGTTAGTGAGGACGTGGAGAAATTGGAAACCTCATACATTGCAGTGGGAATGTAAAATGGTACATTTGACGTGGAAAACAGTCTGGCAGTTCCCAGAAGTTAAACATAGAGTTGCTATATGACCCAGCCATTCCACTCCTGGCTATCTACCCAAGAACGTTGGAAACGTACGTCCACATAAAAACCTGTACACTAATGTTCATAGTGACATTATTTAAATAGCCCCAAAGTGGAAACAACCCAAATGCCCATCAGTTAATGAATGGATAAACAATTATGGTCCATCAATACAATGGAATATTATTCAACAATAGAACGAATGAAATACTGTTACAGACTGTGACATGGCTGAACCTTGAAAACGCTGTGCTAAATGAAAGAAGCCAGTCAGAAAAGGCCACGTCTTGTGATTCCATTTATATGAAATGTCCAGAACAGGCAAATCCATAGAGACGGAAAGAAGATTAATGGCTGCCAGGGGTTGGGCATAGAGGATGAGGGAGGAATGAGAAGTAACTTCTAATGGGCATGGAGCTTCCTTTTGGAGTGATGAAAATGTTCTGGAATTAGATGATGATGATTCTTGCACAACTCTGTGAAAATGATTTAAAAAAAAAAACTGAATTGCATACTTTAAAATGGTGAATTTTATGGTATAGGAATAAAAAAGTAATTAAAAAAAACAAAACCCTGCCCTGCCTATATCAGAGGATTGTTGTAAGAACCAAATAAAACTGGAAAATGCTATGGAATCTAAGTCACATACAGGAATCCACTGCATAGAGAAGGACACAGCCCTCAGGGTTTGTAACTGGAAAAAGAAGGTTTGCATGAAAATCATCTTTACGTCCCATCATGGGCAGAGTCACAGAGACAGTTAATGCCACTCAGGACGCTCACTGTGAAGAGCTTTATGGAAGAGTTATAAACTCACAAAAAAGAATCTATTTTAAAGAATGGAAAGCACAGAAGAGATGTAGAGAAATGGAGCTTTTTGCTGGAATCTGCCACTATCTACTTTACATGTTAGTACCAGTTGTATAATAACTGCCCTACTGGGCTGAAAAACCCTGATGGGCAGAAGCTTCATTTGGTTCTTCTCCATTTCTTTGTACCCCTGGTCACAGTGCCCTGCCTGCGTGACTGCTCACCTGATACCAGAAGAGCTTTGTTGAGACTTAAAAAAAACAAAACAACAACAACAACAAAAACAATATTCTCTTTGGAACCTTTGTAGCAAAGTCTACAGCTACTGAATGGGCTGCAAGCACCACCCTCTAAGGGTTTCACATGCTGTCGCTTGCTTGTTTAAATGAGGAAAGATGTGAGCTCACCCTAGGGCTCCAGGCAGAGCCAGAATTGAGGTCAGTTCATTCCTCTAGGCCACCATGGTGTGTCTTCTCCAAACTCGCCCTCAGGGCTGCTTTCTGCAACTTCCCAGGTGTGATTATCACACAGTCTTCCCTGACCTTTTTGCCCTTATCTAACTTGAGCTCACTGCAGTACTTGCCACCAGGACCATTCCTTTAGGACTCTTGCCTTTCTTAGCTTCCAGAACAACTCTCTCCTCTCTTCTCTTCCTTCCTACTTGGCTGTTCCTTCTTAGGAGTCTTTGTGACCACCTCTCTGGCTTAAGCCCTCTGTGGCTTTACTAATTCACCCTCTGCTCTTCATAGACAGCAGTATGTCTTTCCTTACCTGCATCAGTCAAACCCTAACACTTTGCTGGTGACGGGGCTTCAGTTACTGCTTACATGTCCCTGATTCCCAAATCACAATTCCAGCTAAGACCTTTCTCCTCATCTCCATAACCAAATATCCAACTACGAAAGGAAAATTCCGTTGCATGTCTCACAGCCCACTCAGTCTCACTGTGTCTAGGATAAGCTTCTTGAACTTCTCTAGCCAGTGCCTTTGTGTCACTGACATGAGCCCTGAGATGCAGCCAGAAATCCAGGAACCGTTCTAGATTTTTCTCTCCTTCTCTTCTCTCCTTCCAGTGAGTCATCGATTGCAGCATGTTTGATCTCCCTAATGTCTCTCATATCTTTCTGTCTTAGATTGTGTTCTCTCTAAAGCAGACTCTGAGACAAGTATCTGGGTTCAAGGAATTTATTGGGGAGTTTATATTTCCCAGGAAGCTTCACCATGAGGGAGCAGGGAAATGAGATGGGAAGCAAGAAAACCTATAAAGGGTGTGTCAATAAGCAGTCTAGTTGTGGAATCTCTGAGAAACCATGTAGAACCCACCAATGACAAGGAAGAATTGTCCCACCAATGACAAGGAAGCTGGGGTATTTATCTACCAAACCTGCCACCCCTTCTTGTTTGAGGTTGCCTCTTTAGGGGGAGAAAATTACCCTTCTGAGTTCTTGGCTGAGACCCCTGTAATAAAAAACATATTAACAAGAGAAAAATAAACAAAAGTTTATTAACACATATACTCCATATATACATGGGAATTACCCAGAGAGTGACTCAAAGAAGTGGCTTTGAATTGAAGCATAAGTACCATCTTAATAGAGGAAGAAGTGGGTGTACGTATGTCTCTTAGGGGAGAGTAAACGATTTGAGGGAAAGATTAACAGACCTTAGAAGACTAGGTACGAGATATAATAGTTTGTGACAGAGTTTGTCTGCCAGTGGTGTCAATTTCAGGTCTTGTCCTGTGATAAGGGTCAATCCTCACTGGTTGATGACACTCCCAGGGAGGGGATCGATGACACTTGAGTTTCTTTGGAGGATCTCTCTTTAGGCAGATAAGGAATGTCAGAGAAAGGCTCTCCCTGCATTTGCTGTTTTTAAAGTGCAGACAACTCCAAACAATCAATATACCAAAGTGACGTATTTTGGGCTGGCGTGCCCTGAGCTCCTATCATCTTATTTTGGGGTGGCATATTCTGCTACCCTTTACCCCTCGCACAGTGAGTACCTCCTGTAGCCAGAGACCACCCTCAGACAGAGACTCAGAAGCCATCAGAGTGGATGGAAATGATCTTCAGAGGACGTCTGGGAGAGCCAGGGGCAGGGAGGCAGCCGAGAGCCTGTGCTGCCCTCTCCACGCTGCTCCATCCCAGCTGCCACTTCCCATCACTTCTCAGCTGAACCACTGAGCTGTCTCCTTGAAGTTTTAATTTTTTTTAAGTTTTACTTTAGATTTTTACATATCCTGCCGGAGTCATCTTTAATGCACACACACACACGCACACACACACACCCGACCATTGCATACCTCCCTTCCCTTTAATTAGAAACCCTTAAGAGTCCCCATAGTTTCTGGGATGAAACCCAATTCCCTTAGCCTGTGCTTCCTAAACTATAGGCAAGTTTGATGCCCCAGGCACCCAGGACAGCATAGAAAACTCACAGGGGTGGGGCAGGATACTTTAAAATTTGCAAAGAAATACAGATAATCAACATCTATTGGACACCATGTAGACTATTAGGTTCAAGATAATGTACAGTTTCAAAATTATGCAACATTCCTTTCTATGATGTCATGTTACTCCCAAGCTGGGTTTTTGTTTCTGTTTTTTTTTTTTTAAGTAAATTTTATTTTTAAAATTTTTAAAATTTAAAAAAAATTTTTTGAAATATAGTTGATTTACAATGTTGTGTTAGCTTCAGGTGTATGTAGAAAACCAACTTATGGTTACCAAGCTGGGTTTTTGACTATTATTGTGATTTAAAAGGAAACACTGAGTGAAAAATCATGTGGAAAGGAAATGTGGGTGGCAGAGTCCAAACCAGTTCCAAAGTTTACGGACTTGCGCTGTACCAACAGGAGCCCCATTCCATTAGCAAACAATTATGGTTATTTAAGAGTGAAATCAAAGTATTATGTTTCCTCTCACTTTATGTGTATTACTTTTTCAAATGGCTACTGAGTTGTTAGTACACAAATATTTACATTGTTTGCACCCAGCTATTGAAGAAAGGAAACCCTTAGGCATTTCTTTTTGCCTAAGGGAAGCATGAAGAAATGACTGAAACACTAAGGGTGCTGTGAGCTGAAACATTTGGGAACCCCTACCTTAGGCTTTTCTCATAAGGCTCTTGCCAACCTCTTACTCATCTACCCCTACTTCATATTCAAATTTTTCACACCATAGAAGGTCTGAGAAGGTCATCAGGCCTCTATGCCATAGCATGAACTCTTCCTTCTACCAAGATTACCTTTCTTAGTCCCCCACCTGCTTCAACTAGCCCTCCACAACTCAGCTTCAGGAACACTTCGGCTAGGACAAGAGTCCCCTGACTGGTGCTTTTTGCCCCAGGCAGGATTTAGATGCCCATGTGTCCCCATAGCATCCTATGCACAGAATGTGGGGCACCATTTGTGCTGTCTCCCACAAGTGATTCCCTTGTCTGTCTGCCACACTAGTCCATGATTTCAGTGAGCTCCATTGGCATTGACTTTTTGTTTACTCTGATCTTCATGGTGTTTTTATTGGGATCATGTTAATTTAATTTATGGTTGATTATCATGAATGTCTAACATGGTATTATAGTTTCTCCCAAAACAGTAAGTTAATGAATCAAAGGATGAAGGTAAATGTAAGAATGAATGTAAGAATATAAGAATGAACCTTTACTCTTTTCCTTCTTGTTTAATATTTTAAACATTTTATGTCATGGTGCCTTTGCATATGCCACAGGACTTTTGCATATGCCATCCTCTCTGTCTTGAAAGATCTTCCCTCCCGCTTCACCTGGGTTATCTACCCTCTTCATCTAGTCATCCTCCTCAGGGACAAGTTTTACATTTATCTTTGTATGATTATTTGAATTTTGTTTCTTCTTCCCTGGACCACAAGCTCCATGAGGGTAGGGACAGGGTCTGTCTCACTCACCACTGACATCCATTATTGGGCATATTGCCTGACACATAGCAAGCAGTCAGTAAATGTAGAATGAGTGTGGGATGAATAAATGAATGATTAATCTATGAAAGCTTCGTTTGTAAGTATCAAGACCTGATGATTATTTTAAAGAGACTGTGAGAAACAATTTTTCCCACAGAAAGTGAGAAAATTTCCTACTTTGTGAGAACTGAAGGCATTTAGGTAAGGGAGGGCAGGGATTGGAATTTTAATTTTTGGTTGGAAAGAAATCAGGAACTATTTTAGGTTTCTGAAATAAGGAGTAAGGGTCAAAACAGGGCTGAGTACAATATCCAGAGTTATGTTTACTTAACCACCTCAAAATAGATTCCCCTGCCATTTAAAAGCTGCCATGTTTTCATTTACTGGAAATTGACAAAGTTAGATCAACGATAATGCCATGTCTTTGTTCATTCCTTGGTTAGAAAACCTCAGACTTAAACGTTTCCTAGTGCGAACTCTCACTGAATATACATGAAGTGCATTGTTTTACAACATGCTGTTCAGTGAAATGGTAGCACACTTGGCACTACTGAGCATTTTAGGATGAGAAGGGAGAAAACAACAACAAGAAAGAACATAAAACAAATTGTGTCTTCTGTAGCCCTTAATGAAGGTCTTTGGAGTAAAATGGAATGTCAACACCAACTTTAGAGGAGACGTTCTTTGCAAAGGTTGGGAAAAGTTGGATTTGCACATAGTTTCCTTATTCTCAGTGATATTTTAAACATTTCATCCTTTTCCCTCCCTTCCTCCTATCTTGTTTTCTTTTTTACCATCTTTATTTCCAAGTGACTATTTAAAAAAAAAAAAAGGTAGTGCTAATCTGCTATTTTTTTCAATTTAATAGATTGATTCTTAGGTATCAAGATACTACTCTAAATTTTTAAATTAAGAACGTTACAGGTAACAACCTAAAAAATACCACTACCCAGTACACAGTTAATTAAATGTCTCTGAATTGTTACTGTTTGAGGTTGATAAGCCCCAAGTATGAATTCTTCAGCTCAAAGCAGGAAGTGATATTAAGAAGACAGTAGAAAGGAAAAATAATTAGCTAGTCTTTTGTAAGAGGTTGCATTAATGGTGTCTGTGCAGCCCTGACTAACTTTGTCAATTCAGTCTCTTATTTCAAGATTCAGTCATTTGAGGTATTATGTAGATTTCTATATTATGTAGATTTCAGGCACCATGTAAACAAAGGACTAATGTAAAGATTATTTTATTATATATATTTCTGTGAATTAGTTTTAAGCAGTTATACTAGGCTTCTGTTTTATGTCTATGGGCATTTTGAAAAATGAAATTACATATATACTGCTAATCTAAAACCTCATCTTGAAGTTTGCTACAAATCAGAGTGTTTGAGATCACCTAGAAGGAACGTCTAGTTCAGTCCTGAGACAGTCAGGATTGCCTGGGTCATGGTTAGGTGACTTCCAGCATGTCGGTGGATTACAGCCACACGTGTTTAGTTCTCACCCAGTCTGCGTGTTCATCATGGGTGGCTGCAGCTACCCTGAAACCTCACCTTCCCTCCGGGACCTGGCTGACGTGGTTGCCTCTCACTAGAACAATGCCTGTCACCACAGCAGAAGTGAAAGAGAGAAGACAGTTCTAAAAGCATCTGCACATCACTTACCCTCACGTTTCATTAACTAGAACCAGTCATATGGCCCTACCTACGTTTACTAGGACAGGGAAACAAGGAAGTATGATCTTTCCTCAGGGAAAAGGTACCAAATATTTGTGAAAAGTCTACCACTCACTCCTTCGTTTTTTGGACATGCAAACATCACTGGAACAATTAAGGAACTTGCCCAGGATCACTGGTAGAGCTGAGATTGGATCCAGATCGCTGTTTCCCCTTCCTCCCAATGCTCTTGCATGTGAACTTGTAGACGTGTACAATGGCTACAGGCCATTGTAGCCAGAGTCACAGAGAAGGATGCTATCTGGAGAGGCCGGCTGCTCCCCAGGGCCTGTCTCACACATGGTGTCACTTTGACATGGTCAACACATTTTCTCTCTGGATCTGTGGGTCCAACATTTGCTCTTGTTAAGGTATCTTGTCCCAGTCAGGAATCAGTCATGGTAGCAGAGCCATTATACATTTTGGTGTAAGGGATTTATATAGGAATTAGAACTTAAACCATCTGGGAGGATCTGGGAAAATGAAGGTCCCCGAGGGAACCTGAAGGCTCAGAGGAGTCACAAACCAGTTACTCTGATAAACCAAGCATGTCCGGTCACCAGAATAGGATGGTGAAGATGTTTGTAGGAATCCCATGGGAAGCTGGGCTTCTATGTGACGGTCACCCCTGTAGGACCACCATTAAGCATCTGTGGTTGTCCTGGGGCCACGATGGGTCAACTGGCTCAGGAACTGATGGAGAGTGACAGCAACCTGCAACTTATGGGCCCCTCTGTGCTAGTTTGTAACTGCATCTCACCATTACAACCTTCAGATTGTCCTGGCTACTACTTCACCTCTGCCTTTCAAACCTAACTTGTAAACAGCACAGGGCAAGGATTCTAGAAACATAGTTACAGCTTAACCAAGCAGACGTAGACAACCTCTCACACATTCCCAGTTTGCAGAGGCCTAGTCAGACCCATGCTAACCCAGTGTATTAGTTTCCTCCTGCTGCTGTGACTAATTACTACAAACTTTGCGGCTTACAACCACATGAATTTATTACCTTACATATCTGGAGTTCTGAAGTTTAAAATGGGTCTAACTAGGCTATAATCAAAGTGTTGGCAGGGCTTAGAGTTCCTTCTGGGAGCTCTAGAGGAGAATCTGTCTGTTGCCTTTTCCGGCTTCTAAAGGCCTCATCACTCTAACTTCTGCTTCTATCCTCACGTTTCCTTCTCTCAATCTAACTTTCCTGCCTCCGTCTTTTCCGTTAGGACCTTTGTGATTGCGTTAGACCCACCCGAATAATCTAGGATAATCTTACTGTCTCCCAATCATTGACTTAATCACATCAGCAAAGCCCTTTTTGCCATGTAAGGTGACATATTCACAGGTTCTGGGGGCTGGACATGAATGTCTTTGGGAGGCTGGTATTCTGCCAACTGCACTGTCACAAGATCCTGATGGTCTGTAGCAGAGCTTGGCCAAATAATAGCCTGTGGGTCAAGTCTGGCCCATTGCCTGTTTGTATAAATAAAGTTTTCTTGGAAAACAGCCATGCCCATTTGTTCATGTATTGTTTTTGGCTACTTTTGCACAATGATAGCAAAACTGAGACTGCAAGCTCAGTTCCTTGAGACTTGAGACTACAAGCCTAAGATATTTACTATCTGATCTTTCGTAGTGAAAGTTTCTTGACCCCTGGTCTGTAGGCCAGAAGATTGATTTGTTGATTTATAATAAGACACTTGGCTATACAGCAGCTCCAGCAACTTTAGGTTTGTGAGATAATATTATTTCACAATGTCTAATCTGTGTGCAAAGCTAAATTATGGTAAGGTTAACTACAATGCAAGAAAGCGCTTCCAACTATTTGTAAGCCAGCAAACACTCACATGAGTCGTGAGCATGGAGGTTACCGCCTGAGCTGTAACCGCGGATGTCCCCGGGGCTGGACACTCGTGACCATGGGTGAGGCCATCCCTTCCCCTAGGACAACACTGTAGAATTCTGTACAAAACTGATGCAGTCTTACACTCTAGATTCCTTTTGCATGCTGAAGGTTGCAATCTTTATTCCCACAGAGTAAAAAAAAAAAAATTGCTGAGGCTATAGCCACACGCTATTCACCGTAATTAGAATTTGATTACTACCTCAAATTCCTTAGCTGCCCAGGCAAAGGCTATAGCTTAGTTTGGATTGTTTTGTTTTATCAAGGGCTGATTTCATTTATTTTAGGTTCGTTTTATGTGATTTTATTCGCAAAGGTAATCTTATCTTCAAATTTTATTGATCACTCTATCCTCCATCCTGTACCATCCACAGATAAATTTTCCTTGATATGACTTACAGGACTCTAACAGTATTCTTTTTTCAATCATACTCCCATTCCGTTAGTTCCAACATGGGGGGAATGCTTTTTTTAAAAATGTTTCTTCCACGTGCAAGGAAACAAGATAATTAACGCAAACATCAATGTACAGTTTTAACCTGGTTATATGGTTTATCTCTCCGTGCCTTGTGAGGCAAAAGAATGGGATTTTGCCAGGTTAAGAGGTAATTGATTTAAGTTTTTCCTTCAGTTCAAAAAAGTGGTAAACAGTACAGAGTCCATTAACTATCTCCAGGACTTTTCATCATAAAGAAAAATCAAGATGCGTCAGGTAGAATCATTAATAACTTGATGGATATTCAAATGCAATGTGATTTCTTGAAACTTTCATTGTCTCCAGTTTTGACTTCATTCATTGCTTAGCAGCACGATTGGGACGAGTGGGACTGTGGAGCAAACTGCCTGGATTTGAGTCTCAGCTCTCCATTTGCTGACTGTGTCACTGCAGCAAGTGATTTCATATCCTGAGCCTCATTCTTCTCATCTGTAGACCAGGGAAATTAATAGATTTTACCACAAGTAGAATCGCAGTAGTTAAATTAGTTCATACATGTCAAATACTTATGATAGTACCTGCTAATATATGTATTAATAAGTTTCTTGGGACTTCCCTGGTGGCTCAGTGGTTAAGAATCCTGTCAATGAAGGGGACACGGGTTCAAGCCCTGGTCCAGGAAGATCCCACATGCCACGGAGCAACTAAGCACCTGTGCCACAACTACTGAGCCTGCGCTCTAGAGCCTGCGAGCCACAGTTACTGAAGCCCGCGCGCCTAGAGCCCGTGCTCCGCAACAAGAGAAGCCACTGCAATGAGAACCCTGTGCACCGCAACGAAGAGTAGCCCCCGCTCACCGCAACTAGAGAAAGCCCGCACACAGCAACGAAGACCCAATGCAGCCAAAAATAAATAAATAAAAATAAATAAATTTATTTGAAAAAAATAAGTTTCTTCATCATCAACTAACAAGGTGCTAAGTACTCTACATTGTAATCATCGCAATAGCTCTGTGAGGTTGGTATTTTTTTTAAAATTATAGTTGACATACAATATTATATTAGTTTTGGGTGTATAACATTGTTAATCTATATTTGTATATATGATGAATTGATCACCACTGTAAGTCTAGTTAGTAAACATGTCACCATACAAAGTTATTACAATATTATTACAATATTATTGACTATATTCATTGTATCCCTGTGACTTAATTATTTTACAACTGAAAATTTGTAGCTCTTAATCCCCTTCACCTATTTTGCCCAACGCTACACTGCCCACCCCTCTGGTGACTACCAATTTGTTCTCTGTATCTATGAGTCTGCTGCAGTTTTGTTATATTTGTTCATTTTGTTTTTTAGATTCCACATATAAGTGAAATCATACAATATTTGAATTTCTCTTTCTGCCTTGTTTCACTTAGCATAATACCCTCTAGGTCCACCCATGTCAGAAGTGGCAAGATATCATTTTGTATGACTGAGTAGTATTCCACTGTGTGTGTATGTGTACGTGTATATGTATGTGTATGTATGTGTGTGTGTATGTATATATATATATGTATACACACGTATATATGTGTGTGTGTGTGTGTGTGTGTGTGTGTATATATATATATATATATATATACCACATCTTCTTTACCCATTTATCAATCAATGGACACTTAGGTTGCTTCCATATGTTAGATGTTGTAAACAGTGCTACAATGAACACGGGAGTGGATATATCTTTTCAAATTAGTGTTTCTCTTTTCTTTGTATAAATACCCAGAAGTGGCATTGATGGATCTTATGGTAGTTCTATTTTTTGATTTTTTAGAAACCTTACTGTTTTGCATTGGGCCTGCATCAATATACATTCCCACCAATGACACACAAGGGTTCCCTTTTCTCCACGTCCTCATCAACACTTGTTATTTGTTGTCATTTTGATGATAACATTTTGATGACAGACATGAATGGTATCTCACTTTGGTTTTGATTCACATTTTCCTGATGATTAGTGATATTGAACTTCTTTTCATGTGTCTGTTGGCCATCTGTACATCTTCTTTGGAAAAATGTCTATTCAGGGCCTTTGTCCATTTTTTAATCAGATTGCTTTTTTTTAATGTTGAGTTGCATGAGTTCTTTATATATTTTGGATATTAACTTCTCATCAGATATATCATTTGCATTCAGTAGATTGCCTTTTGTTTTGTTGATTGTTTCCTTGACTGTGCAGAATCTTTTTAGTTTGATGTAGTCCCTCCTAGCACATAAAGTATCTGCTAAAAAATCAGCAGATTGGGGGTTCTCATGTATGTAACTAGTTGGTTTTTTTTGTTTCTTGCTGCTTCTAAGATTCTCTCTTTAACTTTTGACATTTTAATCACAGTATGTCTTGGTGTGGGTCTCTTGGATTCACCTTGTTTGGGACTTTTTGTGTTCCTGGACTTGGATGTCTGTTTCTTTCACCAGGTTAGGGAAGTTTTCAGCCATTATTTCCTCAAATAGTTTTTCTGTCCCTTTCTCTCTCTCCCCCCTCCTTCTGGAAACCCTATAATGTGAATGTTAGTTCACTTGATGTTGTCTCAGAGATCCTTTAAACTATCCTCATTTTTTAAATTCTTTTTTTTAATCCTCATTTTCTAAATCTGGTTGGGTGATTTCCACTACCCTGTCTTCCGGGTTGCTGATCCATTATTCTGCATCCTGCATCCTCTCATCTACCGTTGATTTTCTCTAGTATATTTCCCATTTCAGTTATTGCATTCTTCAGTTCTGATTTGTTCTCTTTTATATTTTTCCTATCTCTTTGTTGAAGTTCTCACGGAGTTTTTCCCTTCTTCTCCTGAGTTTGGTGAACATATTTATGACTATTATTTTGAAAACCTTTCTGGTAAATTGCTTATCTCCATTTCATTTAATTCTTAAATTATCTTATTTTATCTTTTTCTTGTTTAGCAGGTGTCTCTTTGTCTACTCTTTTTGCCTAATTCTCTGTGTTTGTTTCTATGTGTTAAGTATATCAGCTACATCACCTGGTCTTGGAAAAGTAGCCTTATGTAGAAGGTGTCCTGTGGGGCTCAGTGGCATGATTCCCCACTGGTCACCAGAGCCAGGTGCTCCACAGGTGTCCCCTGTTTGGGCTGCAAGCACCCTTCTGTTGTGGTTGGGCCATGATTGCTGCAAATACACTGGTGGGCAGGGATGGCCCATGACCCGTCTACCTGTGTGGCTTGGCTGTAACTGCTCCAGATGCCCTGATGGGCGGGGATGGTCCCCAGCCAAGGTGACTGAGAGATATGCCCATGACTGCTATGAGTGTGCTGATATGAGGGGCTGGCCCCCTGGAATGGGAGCTGCTACAGAAGAGTGCCGATACCAGCCAGGGCCATCCACTGAATGGGGTGGGGCAGGAGCCACTTTGGAGGGGCCAGCTGGGGAAGGTGGGTTGTGTGAGGTGAGCCCTCAGGGGAACACAGTGTTAGCTAGGTTGATATAGAAATGGTACCCACCAGTGCCAGGCGAGCTAGGTGGAAGGAGAGTGAAAAAAAAAAAAATGGAGTTTGCTACCACTTCCATCCATGCAGAAAGTCCCACTAAACATCTGTCCCTCTTGCACATGCCCTAAAATTAGTCAATGAATCTCCTTCTCATTTTTCAAGCTGCTGCCTCTGCACAGCGACTTGGAGGGAGTGAGTTTCTGCACAAGCTCTTCAAGAACAGAGCCTCAGTTTCCCACAGCCTGCCATCCCTCCCGGATGTAAGCCCTGCTGGTTTTCAAAGCCAGACATTAAGGGAACTTGTCTTCCCAGTGCAGGTTCCCCAGGCTGGGGAGCCCAAGGTGGGGCTTGGACCCCTTACTCCTCAGCGGAGAACTCTACGGTGGTCATCTCCCACTTTTGTGGGTTGCTGTACCAGGGTGTGGGATCTGACTAGACTGTGTGTCTGTCCCTCCCACCCATCTCATTATGGCCTTTTCTCTGTATCCTTAGTTGTAGAAAATATGTTCTGCTGGTCTTCAAGTTATTCTCAGAGATAGTTGTTTTATTCGTAGTTGTAGTTTTGGTGTATCAGTGGGAGGAGGTGTGCTCAGGATCTTCCTATTTTGCCATCTTGTTCCAGACCTCTCTCTCTTTTTTCTTTTTCAACAGACAAAGAAATTGAGGGTCAGAACAGTTAACTAACTTGCTGAGGGTTGCATGTCTAGAAAATTGTAAAGCTAAAGATAGAATTCTGTTCTGTCTGGTTACAAAGACTGTGGACTTAACTCGCCAACTGTAAAACATGAATTCTTTGAATTGCACCTTGAATTTAGGGCCAAGGTACAGCATTCCTTTGCAATTCAGAAGCTGGTATTTGATTGAACACAGTATGGTGGTACCTCAGCTGACTGGAGCTCCTGAGAATACATCACCTGGACAGTCGAGCCAAAACCTAGACTTGACAAAACTTTTAGAATATTATTTGATATTTGGGTACATGCCAAAACTTTAAAAATATTATTTAATTTTGGTAGAACTCTCTGTAAAATATATTATACATTTCTCTGTCTTCTTATACAGATTATATTGAAGATGATTTAAGATTATATTAATGACTCAATCATTTATCACTATGAACTTCATTTTTATTCTGTCTTCTAATGTAGGTACATTATGAAAGTGTACTGAAATAAAGAGGACTATTGTTGACATGGACTGTTATGTATTTTTAAGTTCCTGTGCTTGGTTTGTAAAGTTTTAGATGTTTCCTGTCACAGTGGTTGCTACTTCTCCTTATCAGTGTACCTGTTTGGACTGTCAGTCTTCCAAAAATCCACCAGAAATATCTATTGATCAAGCACAGCTGGGTTTATTAAACCTATTGAAAGATGAGAGACCATAACCTTGATAGTCTTGGTAGTGCTTCAAATGAGGAAATTCAGGGAGATTATGTATAGTGTACGGTATGAACTGGGTGATTTTAAGATGGGTCTTACAAGGCAGGGAAGTGGCTGTGGTTTTGCAGAGGTTAATGCATAATAGCTTTGGACTGGTGGTCACAGTGAGGGGACAGATCTAAAGCAAGCCTTGATGATCAGTCTGTTGGTATTAATAAGCAGGCTATTTCAGTTGGTTCATGGTTACGTTTTACAAGAACATGTTATTTCCTGGAGTAAGAAGTTAAGTTATTTTTGCCTGGCTCCAATATTAAAATAAGCAAGTATATTTGATTTCAGAATTGCATAGTACAAGGACAAGAAAGTATATTGGTTTGCTTTCTCGCTTGCCTTTATGATTTGGCATTTCTATATGCTATGGAATGGGAAACATGATAACTGGAATTGAGAGTCGACAGTCACTAAAAGTTAAGTGGGAGCCTGAGAAACTGACTTGTGCACGCATGTTTTGTGTTTAGGCAGAAACCACTTTTTTTTTGCTTAATTCCTTGTTGGCTTCTTAATGTCATGGAAGCAACATTGTTGACTCGCTGATCATTCGCTAGGCATCCGTTACTTGATTGCAAATGATGGGTTGGTCAATTTTAGTAGAAAGTGAATCAAAGAGCTTTTTAGGCCTCAAAGTAGTACTAGTTGTTTTTTTCTCCTTTATTAATATTTTACTTGTATTATTATATTGAGTTTTTCACAGCCCTTAATAACCTTCTCTTTTGAATTTGAAAATTTATAAAGTAATGCTGCTTGGATGCAACGTTTTTGCTTTTGTTTTTTTGGGGTTTTTTTTAACCATGAACTTTAGAATGTCTGGGGATTTTATCCATACTTTTGGAAAAGTTCTTCTGGAGTACTTGAGCTATACTATTGAAGTAAATAGTCTGAGACATTGGAATTTGGAATGGAATGCATGGGAGATAAAGTTATTGAGCAAGTATGAAGTATATAATTAATATCTAAAATAAAATGTGTATAGTTTTACATCTGCAGTCTAGTGATTGGAGAATAGTAAAAAAGATCAAAGGTCCTAATTGTATAGTAGCAAACTGGGAAAAAAATGAATTTGATCCATTATTTAAAACTTCTGGCTGTTTATAGTAACTTAAACCAATTGAATAATAAAATACTTGTTCTGGCTGGCAAAAATCCTTTCTAAGAATTATGTATGGTAAGAGGATATGAGAAACTGATCAAACAAGGGTTTTGAAGCCTCATTAACCATGGAATTTTTAGTGACGCGACATGGATATTGTAGACTTGGATTTATTTTGAAATGACAGAAATTTCCTAACAATATTTGAAACCTATTTTGGTTACTGCTGTCGATGTTTGCTTTTCTTGTCTTTACCTTTTTTTCAATCTCATATTCAGTACTATAATTTATTGGCCTCTGGCCCAGGGAGGTGGGGAACAAGCCTTCAGCAGCTTTTTACACTAAAAAGTAAGTTCAAGTTTTATTATTGAATTAACAGCTTTCATGTAGGGAGAATTTGTGGAAACCATACTGTAGATGACAATGTGGTCTCTTTTCTTTCTTTTAGTTAATTTTCCTAGTCTCGATTAGAATGTAGATATTTTATATATATCTAATTATATATCTAAATTTACACTTAATAAAAAGTACATATATATGTGTGTATATATATGTATATGTATTTTATTAAATATAGGGGATAAAAGAAAACCTGCCTGCACTGCACATCTGAATATTTCTTAGGATGTACATTTATGTGAAATACCAGGTGAGACAGGTTATGATTCATTTTATGTCATATAACATGAGTTAAAATAAAGTCTATTTAGTAACACAGATGCCAAAGTAAGGAAAGACAAATATAAGCCTCTGGGACCAAATGTAGGTGACTCTGCTCCAGTGGTTTATGAGTGTGGTCATGATATTGAATTCAACAATGCACAAACAGCATTTATTGAGAACCTACCTATTAAGTGCCAGGAGCCCAGGCTGGGTACTGCAGATCTCGAAATAAATGGCTTTGGTTCTGAACATTTCACAGTACGTTGTCCCTTGCTATCCAAGGGGGACTGGTTTCAGTACCCCCCACAGATAACAAAATCCACCAATACTCACATCCCTTACATAAAATGCCATATAACCTACACACATTCTTCCATATACTTTAAATCATATCTAGATTACTTATAATACCTAATACAATGTAAATGCCATGTAAGTAGTTGTAAATACAAGGTAAATATTATACAAATATTTGCCTGCACATGTCAAATTTAAGTTTTGTTCATTGGAACTTTATGTAATTTTTTTTCGAATATTTTTGATCCACGATTGGTAGAATCTGCAGATGCAGAACCCTTGGGATGGAGGGTCAACTGTATAACTGAAAAGTAAAGCCAGTTGATTAAGCAATATAAGTAATAAAAGTATGTAAATAAAATTGATTCTGCCAAAGTATAATATTCAAACTGTTAAAACTATGATTTCCACATAAATATTAAAGTGTCAAAGATTTTGTTCACCTCATCAGTTAATGAGAGAACCAGCAAGATGATAGAACCAATTCAAAGAGCATTCGTGGAGCTAGATATTTATAGGCAACTTAATAAAGGGATATTAAGATAAGATTGCTAGGTTAGATACAAAAGTAGTTAATTTCCTACAGAGCAATAAAGCATAATTTTTAGAATTATCATTTTTCCCAGATATACATTGTGTCTCTCCTGAATAAAAATCTACAAATTAGTGTGTAACCTCACTATGTTTGCGATCTTTTCACAATAGTAATCAGTGAGTTGAGCAAAACACATTCTCCTAGATGATTCTTCAGTGAGTCTTTGCCCCTGTGTGGCCTTGTGCTGCCCATCTTTTGCCTTATTTTTTAAGTCTTGCATATTTTTTTATTAATAAAAAAATTCGGGCACAATAGAATGTGGGAGAGAGGAAGACCAGTGGGATTCCAAGTCAAGGAAAGTTAAGGAGAGAAAAACATCTGAGATAAACCTTCTATAAACGAGGAGAAAATGTCCAGTAAGACAAAGTCTTTGGGGAGGAGGGGGTTGGAGGGGCAGTGACAGGTAAAAGGAAGGGAGAAATAGGTGAACTCTAAGTGCCATTTCTTGAGCAGTTTTATATTTACTTGTGGGACAGATGAATCACTGTGACCAAGGGCCAATGTATGAGAGATCTTTACTTGATACTTTATTGTATTTGTTGTGGTGGTGGTTTTTAAAAAGTCAGAAAATCAAATCATCTGTGTACTGGCATGAAGTCATACATTAGTTGTTTTTAAAGTCATAAATTCATATGTCAGTGACTTAAAACTCTTTTAGAAAGAAATGCCCAGGATAATGAAAGCAGAAGATAGAGATCGGGATCTACCCAGACACTAAAACTGAGCAGAGCCTCTAATTATTAGCCACACCCCTGAAATTCCCTTCTTTACTCCAGGAGCTTTTTCTCTCCCCGTTTTCTTTTGTTCTCTTCCATTCCTTTCCTCTCTTACCCCAGACATGAAATGTAATCTGGGAGCCATCACCATCTACCATCTCACTGGCTGAGCAAGGTGAATCTGAAAGAAGCATCATCTACAACTTTCCTTCTTAGGTTGCAGGCAGAGAAGGGAAAGCACCAGGATGGAGCAAAATGGAATGGAATCTCTCTTGAAACGCTTTTTTGTCTAAACGATTTCTGCTGTTAAAAAATATATTGTTTACTTGGCTTCACATTTCTCTCTGATATCAATTTTCTTTTTACAAAACAAGTCACATCCAGAAATGTTTGTTAATTTAAAATCTCTTTTATAGCTGAGCTTTCCCAGTGGGTAATAAACTATGGGCCACGGGGTTATTCAATCTTTTTTAGTATTATTTCCAAGGTAGTGGTAAAATAATGACCACACCTCAATCTCTTGGCCTTGCTGTATGAGCTGCCGTGGTTAGAAATTTCCAGGCTCAGTTTAATGCAGCAGCAAAACAGGGGAGCTCTAAATACAAAATAAATGAGGTGTTGCTCTAGTAATCCATTTATATACAGCATTTATTTTAGCCTTTTTTTTTTTTTTTGACTGTTGACAATTGATCATTAGATTTATAGTATTTAGCATTGATTTTGGAGAAAGCCAGTTTGGTTTTCCATATCAAAGCTGTCCAATATTTCACTTTTCATGTGGTCCTTTAGGATTAATTAGAGAACAATTTCAAAAGGGCCACTCCAGGATTTAATCTATTAATAATATTTGTTTAATCCCCCCAAACTATGAATGCTTATTTTATTCATTTCTAATTGGGCAATTTCATATTTTACCAACAAGTACAATTAATTAGTAGGTTAAAACAAATTGCTTTGCTTTGACTGAGGATCTGAATCCTTTCAATAAAGAAACCCAGATTTTTTTGTATCTTGGGGAAACACACACACACACACACGCACACACACACACACACACACACACAGAATCTTTCCTGAACAATTTTTCTTTTAAGGTGACTTAAGCATCTTGGGTCTTTTTAGATGAATAGCAGGATTTGGGCTTTTGAAAGAAAGTCTATATGCTGAATGAAAAGGCTTCTATTTACAGGGACCAATTAGCTATAATTAGCATGCGAGTTTTAATGATACTGTATGGTGAAGCTGATTATGCCTGTGGGACTGAGGATGCAAGTCACTTCTATTGTTTATTGTATGCAAATCTAGCCACTCAGCTTTAATTAGATGTTGAAATCCAGAACAAATATCAACAATTGCTTGAGTATTAATGAGCAGCGTGAACTGCCCATCATGACTTTTTAAATGGCAGAGGCTTATAAGCAATAGATTTGGCTCCCACAAAATGAACAGGCCTCTGAGAGCCCATACTTTGCACAACAAAGTCAAGGTTAGGCCAATCTGGCTGACAGAATTTCTGCTTCTTCCTGTTTCCTCTGATAGCGCCTTTTTGCTTTGCGAATATTAATGGAAGGTGGCTCTTGTAATGAAAAGGAAGTTCAAAATAAAACGTAGTATTTTAAGAAAAGCCAGATTGTGGACTGTTTTCAATCAGATATTTGATGGTTTATAAGCTGGTGGGATTCTAAAAGGTCAGTTAGTAGAGTTCCTTCCAATTATTAACATGTTATAGTTTATATACTGTAAATGAAAATCACTCTGTGAATTAACAGTCAGATTGCGATGTTCTTCGGCAACAGCAGAACCTGGGAAAATTGTAAAGTGAATGTAGTTGATCTCTTCCGTCGCTGAAGAATTGCAGGGAAGAGGTGGAAAACAGTGGCCATCCAATCACCCTGCCCTCCTCTGGTTCCCTGGTCCCAGTTTTCTCATCATGCTTTAGTTTGCCTGTCCTAAGGAGGACATAGTAAAAACACATTCACACTAAACGGGGAGCGACTTGCTTCCATTCACTTTTCCAGGACCAGTTGTATCTGAAAATGGGACCCAGAGAAGGTAAATGCATTACCTGAAAGAAGAGATGCTAACTTCCAGCCATCCGATGAGGAAATTTTGAGATGTCTTCCCTGTGCCCCTCAAATCCAGCCACATATTGACCCGTCCCACTCCACCTAAACCATAAGCCATCCTTTCTTGGCAATCTTCCTTCTATCAAGATGTTTAGATAAGGATGTTATCATGTGACTCAGTTTTTCTATGTAATTTTAGCTGCATGTAGAAATAAAGTTGCTTCTTAATAGCAGATCTGAAGAGGGACAAATCACAAGCAGGTTCCAGTTAAATTTGTAGTTCCTGTATATATGCCAACGGCACTGTACCACTGTACTCTCTTCTCTTCCTCCCTCCCTCCTCTCTCTCTCTCTCTCTTGCTTTCTTTCCTTTTTTTTTTTCTTCTACTTTTTCTGAACCTTCTCTCACTGGAAAGAAAAAAAAAAAGGCTATAAGCATTCACACAGACATCGATCTGTTTTGAATTACCTTGGTATGTTAACAAGGAGAAAACAAGTGACTAGCTACCATTGTTCCAAAGGTTGATTTCTGATTTCTCTAACTTCTGTTGTGTCTGGATTTCTCTCTCCATTTTTCAAAGAATGACCCTCAATAGCTTAATAAATCAGCTAATAAAATGTTTTAGCATCTGCTAACACTCCCTGAGTGTGTCACATGCTTGTTCAAAGGCTTTGTAAGGAAGCACAATGGAGGGAAACCACAGGCCATTGTGAAAAGCGACACTATCAGGTTTCAAAATACTGCGGAACCTACATCTTCACCTTAAGACTTTGCTTGTAAATATTTACATTGTTTGCCCAGATGGTGGCAGAACTGGAAAATGTGGGTAACTTTTTTTTTTTAACATCTCTTAATAAACTAAAAAAAAAAAAAAAAAAAAAAATTCATAAGCTGGAATTGCGCACTGTCACAAAAACATTGTGTTGATTTGAAAAGTTTTGTTGCTATTGAAATGTTCCTTTATCACAGCAAGAGGAAGTGAAAAGATACAAGTTTCTTCAGGTTCTGGGGACGGTATATTTTCATAGTGCCGTTCACCTAAATAAACCTGAGGCCTTGGTAGCTTCCAAAATATTTCAATTCCAGGCAATGAACTTCCATTGAATACTTACCATGTGCCATATGTTGTGCTGATGATTAAAGAGCCTCTCCTGTGTAATCAGGCAGATAAAGATTATACAGTTAGAGGAGCGAGGATGACACTCTTGCTGACTACCGTAAGCAGGTTTTGGCCAGAGTCCCCAATGGCATCCTCACCACCCAGGTGGGGAAAGGCAGTGTCAAGATGCCTTCTCCTCTCACCTGGAGAGCTTCAGTTACCTCCTACCTGTGCTCCCTGCCTCTGTTTCCCTTCCTCTCCAGCCCATCCTCAGAACCATAAATTTTCCACGTCTCAATTCCATGCCACTTGCTTCTTGTTTTAACGGATCCCCAATGGATCCCTTAGACGAATCCACGGTCCTCTGTACCAAGCCTCAAATCCTGAAGATGGTTTTCAAGGCTGGCCATAATCTGGCTGTCTCTTGGTCACCTCAAAGACCCTGTCACCCACCACGCTTGTTCGCATCCCCAACTTTTTGGCTCACCCGCACAGAACTACTCACGGTTACACAAATGGGATATCTGGGTCTGCCTCTGTGCTGTTCTCTATGGAAGAAAATCAACCACTAGCAAGAGCACCGTTAGTGTGAGCCTCTGTTTTATTCTAGGGTAGCAGGGCATGAGAAGGCTGGGCAGAGATTCTAACTGGAGAAGCAGGGTGGAGTGTTTATAGCTTTAGCAGGAAGAGGGAGGGGTTGTTTTGGGGATTAGCAGCCATTGTTTGAACAATTTGAATTTTATTAGGAGAGGTGGAGAGAGACAGGTAGGGGCTAAAGGCATATGCTAGAGACAATGGCAAAGAAGAGATAGTAGTGGGAGCAAGGCCATGCGAGGGCCTCAGTGGAAATCTCTCTATCCTTCAGGGTCCCTCACATGTCTGTGTGCAGAACTGTCCTTCTATTCCTCTCCCCTCTGCGTCCCCACCCCTACCAGGCGAACTCCTCATAACCGTGGTTCAGAGGTTACCTCAACTCAGAAGCTCTCCCATGCCTCCTGGGAACTCGACCCCTTCCCCCCCAACCTCCAGAGACCCCAAAGTTCTGTGCTCAAATCTGGAAGAGACTTTATCTCAGAGCATTGTAATTTGCTGTTTGTTTTTCTGACTGCTGCAGCAGATTGCTCAGTTTCTGGAGGTCAGGGACAGCACTTTGGCTACCTTTGTGTCCACAGAGCCTGGCATGATGCCTGGCACAAAATAGGATCTCAAAACTTTTGTCCAGGGTATGTAGTGAACATGGAACAGTGTCAGACATTCACTTATGAGCATCCCACCTCTGACCTAACTCCCGGGGGAGGCCACTATCCTCTCCCTCTGTCTGCCCCCTCCCATGAACAGATTTCTAGGCTTTTCTCCTTTGGACTTGGAAACTGGGCAGAACAAACAAACAAAAATCAGAAGGTGGGAGGTGAGTGTGGGAAGTTAGTGAGAGAGGATAGAGAAAGAGATGGGGAGAGGCTGAGATGTGAAGATAGAGGAGGGAGAGTTTTAGATTTGTTTCATTTGATGTGTTCTGTTTGAGAAGGAGGTATCCAAGAGCAGTGTAGGATTTCAGAAAACTGGTAGAAAACAGAAGAAATGGAGTACAAGATGATTATTGAGACTTCTGATATTGGTGGTATCTTTCAAGAAACACCTTTGAAAGATTAAAATTCTTCCAAATTAAAGTTGTATTTAAATATAAATTGGGAATCCTCTTTCCTCTTCCTTCTCTCTTTCTATCCTCCCTCCCTCTCTCCCTCCCTCCCTTCCTTCCTTCCCTCCTGTTTGAACTGTTTCTCTGCATGAGTATAGGGATCAGACTATGAGAATCTAGAAATCTTAAGGGTTATGATTGAGGGAATGAATTAACTATTGAAAAAGTAAATGAATGAGTGACCATGTTTCCCTCAGGGTCATGGCCAAGATAGCAGCCGGAATCTCCACCCATGAACTCCCCAGAAAAAATGCCTTCCCTCCAGACCTTGGGAAACAGGAAGCATCAGACCATAATAGAACTGATTTTTTTCTTTCTGCTCATTGTCTCCTCAGAAGAGGAATGCCTTCTGAATTATCTCCCTTAAAACTCCAGAACCACAAGATTTCCATCAGCCTCCTCTGAATGGAGGAGGGTGGTAAAATTGTCAACAGCATTCATTTGCAAATCCTCTTGACTGAATATGCGGTTCAGATGGGAGCTTCTTATATATGTTAAATTATTTTTGTCAGATTATAAATCACTGCTTTCACAGTTCTCCACAGGACATAGATAACAATGTTCACTATTGAACCTTCCCACAGAGCACGTCCATGATTCTTCCTCATGCAGAGGGTCTGACTACACAGGCTAGCCAAGCCAACATGTCTCCATTTACCTTTCTCTTCCTGTGCTTGGACAAGGCTTTCCCTTGGGGTCTGACCCTGTCTCATCCTCTCCCAGACTTCCATTCACGCATTCTTTAGCTGCCACCCCCCCACCTCCTCCCCCATCCACCCATCTCCCTGTGGCTGCCTGTGGCTGGTTGAGATCCATGTATTGTTTCTAACTGAAAAGTAAACAGATAAGTACATTTTAAGGTGAAATGGCTAACTAATGATAAATATTGTCTGGCTCTAAAGGTAATTTTTTGGAATAAAGTTATAGTCAAGATTGGAAAATCACGGTTGATGTATATCAAAAAGGAGCAGGAGAATGGTTCAAGATGGCAGGATATGGGGACGTGCACTCCCTCTTATGAGAGCACTGGAATCATGACTAACTGATAACAATCATCGACAGGAAGACACTGGAACTCACCAAAAAAGATACCCCACAACCAAAGACAAAGGAGAAGCCACAGTGAGATGGTAGGAGGGGCACAATCACAATAAAATCAAATCCCATAACTGCTGGGTGGGTGACTCACAAACTGGAGAACACTTATACCACAGAGGTCCACCCACTGGAGTGAAGGTTCTGAGCCCCACATCAGGCTTCCCAACCTGGAGGTCCAACAATGGGAGAGGTATGCCCAGAGAATCAGACTTTGAAGGCTAGTGGGATTTGATTGCAGGACTTCAAAGGGACTGGGGGAAAAAGAGACTCCACTCTTGGAGGGCACACACAAAGTAGTGTGCACATCAGGACCCAGTGGGAAGGAGCAGTGACCCCATAGGAGACTGAACCAGACCTACCTCCTTGTGCTGGAGGGTCTCCTGCAGAGGCGGGGGGCGGTTGTGGCTCACCGCAGGGACAAGGACACTGGCAGCAGAAGTTCTGGGAAGTATTCCTTGGCATAAGCCCTCCCGGAGTCCGTCACTAGCCCCAGAAAAGAGCCTGTAGCCTCCAGTGCTGGTTCGCCTCAGGCCAAAACAACCAACAGGGAGGGAAGTCAGCCCCACCCATCAGCAGAAAGCAGATTAAAGTTTTACTGAGCTCTGCCCACCAGGGCAACACCCAGCTCTACCCACCACCAGTCCCTCCCATCAGGAAGCTTGCACAAACCTCTTAGATAGCCTCATCCATCACAGGGCAGACATCAGAAGCAAGAAGAACTACAATCCTGCAGCCTGTGGAAGAAAAACCACATTCAAAGAAAGACAGACAAGATGAAAAGGCAGACGGCTATATACCAGATGAAGGAACAAGATAAAACCCCAGAAAAACAACTAAATGAAGTGGAGATAGGCAACCTTCCAGAAAAAGAATTCAGAATAATGATAGTGAAGATGATCCAGGACCTCAAATAAGAATGGAGGCAAAGATCGAGAAGATGCAAGAAATGTTTACCAAAGACCTAGAAGAATTAAAGAACAAACAAACAGAGATGAACAATACAATAACTGAAATGAAAACTACACTAGAAGGAATCAATAGCAGAATAACTGAGGCAGAAGAACGGATAAGTGACCTGGAAGACAGAATGGTGGAATTCACTGCTGCGGAACAGACTAAAGAAAAAAGAATGAAAAGAAATGAAGACAGCCTAAGAGACCTCTGGGACAACATTAAATGCAACAACATTCGCATTATAGGGGTCCCAGAAGGAGAAGAGAGAGAGAAAGGACCAGAGAAAATATTTGAAGAGATTATAGTTGAAAACTTCCCTAACATGGGAAAGGAAATAGCCACCTAAGTCCAGGAAGCACAGAGAGTCCCATACAGGATAAACCCAAGGAGAAACATGCCAAGACACATAGTAATCAAATTGGCAAAAATTAAAGACAAAGAAAAATTATTGAAAGCAGCAAGGGAAAAATGACAAATAACATACAAGGGAACTCCCATAAGGTTAACAGCTGATTTCTCAGCAGAAACTCTACAAGCCAGAAGGGAGTGGCATGATATACTTAAAGTGATGAAAGGGAAGAAGCTACAACCAAGATTACTCTACCTGGCAAGCATCTCATTTAGATTTGATGGAGAAATCAAAAGCTTTACAGACAAGCAAAAGCTAAGAGAATTGAGCACCACCAAACCAGCTCTACAACAAATGCTAAAGGAACTTCTCTAAGTGGGAAACACAAGAGAAGAAAAGGACCTACAAAAACAAACCCAAAACAATTAAGAAAATGGTCATAGGAACATACATATCGTAATTACCTTAAACGTGAATGGATTAAATGCTCCAACCAAAAGACACAGGCTTGCTGAACGGATACAAAAACAAGACCAGCTATATGCTGTCTACAAGAGACCACTTCAGACCTAGGGACACATACGGACTGAAAGTGAGGGGACGGAAAAAGGTATTCCATGCAAATGGAAATCAAAAGAAGCTGGAGTAGCTATACTCATATCAGATAAAATAGACTTTAAAATAAACAATGTTACAAGAGACGAGGAAGGACACTACATAATGATCAAGGGATCAATCCAAGAAGAAGATATAACAATTATAAATATATATGCAGCCAACATAGGAGCACCTCAATACATAAGGCAACTGCTAACAGCTATAAAAGAGGAAATTGACAGTAACACAATAATAGTGGGGGACTTTAACACCTCACTTACACCAATGGACAGATCATCCAAAATGAAAATAAATAAGGAAACAGAAACTTTAAATGACACAATAGACCAGATAGATTTAATTGATATATATAGGACATTCCATCCAAAAACAGCAGATTACACGTTCTTCTCAAGTGTGCACGGAACATTCTCCAGGATAGATCACATCGTGGGTCACAAATCAAGCCTCAGTAAATTTAAGAAAATTGAAATCATATCAAGCATCTTTTCTGACCACAACGCTATGAGATTAGAAATGAATTACAGGGAAAAAAACGTAAAAAAAAACAAACACATGGAGGCTAAACAATACATTACTAAATAACCAAGAGATCACTGAAGAAATCAAAGAGGAAATCAAAAAATACCTAGAGACAAATGACAATGAAACACAACGCTCCAAAACCTATGGAATGCAGCAAAAGCAGTTCTAAGAGGGAAGTTTATAGCAGTACAATCCTACCTCAAGAAACAGGAAAAACCTCAAATAAACAATCTAATCTTACACCAAAGGAACTGGAGAAAGAAGAACAAACAAAACCCAAAATTAGTAGAAGGAAAGAAATCATAAAGATCAGAGCAGAAATAAGTGAAATACAAACAAAGAAAACAATAGCAATGATCAATAAAACTAAAAGTTGGTTCTTTGAGAAGATAAACAAAATTGATGAACCATTAGCCAGATTCATCAAGAAAAAGAGGGTGAGGACTCAAATCAGTATAATTAAAAATGAAAAAGGAGAAGTTACAACAGACACTGCAGAAATACAAAGCATCCTAAGAGACTACTACAAGCAACTCTATGCTAATAAAATGGACAACCTGGAAGAAATGGAGAAATTCTTGGAAAGATTTAACCTTCCAAGACTGAACCAGGAAGAAATAGAAAATATGAACAGAGTGATCACAAGTAATGAAATTGAAACTATGGTTAAAAATCTTCCAACAAACAAAAGTCCAGGACCAGATGGCTTCACAGGTGAATTCTATCAAATATTTTGAGAAGAGCTAACACTCATCCTTCTCAAACTCTTCCAAAAAAATTGCAGAGGAAGGAACACTCCCAAACTCATTCTACAAGGCCACCATCACCCTCATACCAAAACCAAAGATACTACAAAAAAAGAGAATTACAGACCAATATCACTGATGAACATAGATGCAGAAATCCTCAACAAAATACTAGCAAACAGAATCCAACAACACATTAAAAGGATCCTACACCATGATCAAGTGGGATTTACCCCAGGGATGCAAGGATTCTTCAGTACACGCAAATCAATCAATGTGATACACCATATTAACAAATTGAAGAATAAAAACCATATGATCATCTCAATAGATGTAGAAAAAGGTTTTGACATAATTTCAATACCTATCTATGATAAAAACTCTCCAGAAAGTGGACATAGAGGGAACCTACCTCAGTATAATAAAGCCCATGTATGAAAAACCCACAGCAAACATCATTCTCAATGGTTAAAAACTGAAAGAATTTCCTCTAAGATCAGGAACAAGACAAGGATGTCCACTCTTGCCACTCTTATTCAACATAATTTTGAAAGTGTTAGCCGTGGCGATCAGAGAAGAAAAAAAGAAATAAAAGGAATACATATTGGAAAAGAAGAAGTAAAACTGTCACTGTTTGCAGATGACATGATACTATACATAGATAATCCTAAAGATGCCACCAGAAAACTACTAGAGCTAATCAATGAATTTGGTAAAGTTGCAGGATACAAAATTAATGCACAGAAATCTCTTGTGTTCCTATACACTAACAACGAAAGATCAGAAAGAGAAACTAAGGAAACAATCAGATTCACCATTGCCACAAAAAGAATTAAATACCTAGGAATAAACCTACCTAAGGAGGTAAAAGACTTGTACTCAGAAAACTATCAGACACTGATGAAAGGAATCAAAGATGACCCAGACAGATGGAGAGGTATACCATGTTCTTGGATTGGAAGAATCAATATTGTGAAAATGACTACACTACCCAAAGCAATCTACAGATTCAATGCAATTGCTATCAAATTACCAATGGATTTTTAACAGAACTGTAACAAAAAATCTTAAAATTGTATGGAGACACAAAAGACCCCGAAGAGCCAAAGCAATCTTGAGGGAAAAAATTGGAGCTGGAGGAATCAGACTCCTTGACTTCAGACTTTACTACAAAGCTACAGTAATCAAGACAATATGGTACTAGCACAAAAACAGAAATATAGATCAATGCAACAGGATAGAAAGCCCGGAGATTAACCTACGCACCTATGGTCAACTAATCTATGACAGAGGAGGCAAAGATATACAATGGAGAAAAGACAGTCTCTTCAATAAGTGGTGCTGCAAAAACTGGATAGCTATATGTAACATAATGAAATTAGAACACTCCTTAAAACCATACACAAAAATAAAATCAAAATGGATTAGAGACCTAAATATAAGACCGGACACTGTAAAACTCTTAGAGGAAAACATAGGTAGAACACTCTGACATAAATCACAGCAAGGTCTTCTTTGACCCACCTCCTAGAATAATGGAAATAAAAACAAAAATAAACAAATGGAACCTAATGAAACTTAAAAGCTTTGCACAGCAAAGGAAACTATAAACAAGACGAAAGGACAACCCTCAGAATGAAGATATTTGCAAATGAATCAACAAAGGATTAATCTCCAAAAATATATAAACAGCCCATGCAGCTCAATATTAAAAAAACAAACAACCCAAGCAAAGAATGGCAGAAGACCTAAACAGATATTTCTCCAAGAAGACATGCAGATGGCTAAGAGGCACAACATCACTAATTATTAGAGAAGTGAAAATCAAAACTACAGTGAGTTTTCACCTCACACCAGTCAGAATGGTCATCAGCAGAAAATCTACAAACAACAAATGCTGGAGAGGGTGTGGAGAAAAGGGAACCCTCTTGCACTGTTGGTGGGAATGTAAATTGATACGGCCATTATGGAGAACAGTATGGAGGTTCCTTAAAAAACTAAAAATAGAATTACCATATGACCCAGCAATCCCACTACTGGGCATATACCCAGAGAAAACCATAATTCAAAAAGACACATGCACCCCAATGTTCTTTGCAGCACTGTTTACAATAGCCAGGTCATGGAAACAACATAAATGTCCATCAGGAGAGCAATGGATAAAGAAGTTGTGGTATATATATACAATGGAATATTACTCAGCCATAAAAAGGAATGAAACTGGTCATTTTGTAGAGACGTAGATGAACCTAGAGGCTGTCATACAGAGTGAAGTGTGTCAGAAAGAGAAAAAACAAGTACTGCATGCTAACGCATATATGTGGAATCTAGAAAATGGTGCAGATGAATCGGTTTGCAAGGCAGAAATAGAGACACAGATGTAGAGAACAACGTATGGACACCAAAGGGGGGAAAGGGGGGGGGGCAGGGCGGTGGTGGTGGGACGAATTGGGAGATTGGGATTGACATATATGCACTTATATGTATAAAATAAATAACTAATAATCTGCTGTATTTAAAAAAAATGAAATTCAAAAAAATTAAAATTAAATTACAGAAAAGGAAAAAAGAAATAAGATTGGATAATCATTAGAATGATTATCTGTTCTGCAATTGTCCCCAGAGGAGATTTGTCATAGGCTCTGGGGCCACCTTCCTGTCCTTTAGGATTTGCTGTAGCAGCTGTCGCTATAATACTGAGGACTTTGATGCAACTTTGTCAATCTTGGGCAGCCAGACCCCAGAGAGATTTGTAAGGAAAACAGTTCATACTTTGCACACACCTGCCTTCTCAACCCCTATTGTTTTCAGTGGGTGCCCCTGAAACTCCCTTCCCCTTCACTTTTCCACTCTCTGCCCGGCTAACAAGGCTTCTGTTTACACCTTTAATTAATTAACTACTTCAGTGTTTATTTGGCACCTACTAGCCAAATAATAACACCTTAAGCTGTGATCTCATTTAAGAGAATTTGCACTTATTAAAAGACTCTGAAAAACTTAAATGCTTTTAAGTCCCCAAAAAAGTAAATTTCCAATGGTTGGCAACCTACCTGGTTGGGAGACACAAACGTAGACTATGAAATAGGAGATGTCAGCAAGCAGAGCCCACAGGCAGATTTCCCCTGAAGTTAATAAAGCTTCAGCTTCAGGGCCTACACTTGGACAGACCAGTTTTTATAAATGCATCTTCTTTTTGGTAAAAAGGACTTCAAAATTGTATAAACCTCAGGCCCCACAAAATCTGGAACCCAAATGACCCCCACCCCCCCCCCAAAAAAATCCCCAAAGGTTTATGAGGGTAAAAGCCATGTTTACCCTGTTTACCAGTTTCTAAAACATCACTGGCACATTGTAGGAGCTCAAGAAAAATGTTCTGGATGTTGAATAAATGCATAATACATGTAAAGTGCCTAATTCTTTTCCTGGCGTATAGTATGGGCTCAATACATATTTGCTGAAAGAATGATTACTTTGATGAGTGAATAAATTCGTGAATGAATGGGAAAGTTAGGGGCAGCCTAAATCTCTGTGGAGAAAGATGCCCTTTCTGTCATAACCTCCCCCATTCATCTCACGGGCAGCAAGGCTGGCCTCCCCACCCCAAGACCAGTTAGCCGAACATGCGTGAGCACATCCAGAAATAGTTTCAGAACACAAACTGCCTTTTCCCCCAAGACACCATGTGGTCAACTGTGGTTAATAAACAGACTCTTGTTAACAAGAGGTACAGTTATGTGGAAACACTATACCTCCATCTATGAAATGCTAGATTTTCAAATTAGAGACTTGGGATTTGTTCCCAGTCCGCCTACCCCTACATTTGTAATAAAGCCACTGCCTCACACAGAATTATATTCTTAGGGAAAAATGAAAAACATGTTTGAAGAACTCAACCCTTATTACACCATTTTTCCATAACAGTAACCATGAAACAGTTATGTATTTAACCCCTGTAGTCTTTAAGCCTGCTAAAATATGTAATTAGTTAATTAGGAAATTAATTATGTGCTAAAAAGGGAAAATTTGAGAAGTGTCTATGGGTGTATAAAACTGTGTTTAAAGTAAACTTCTATTTTGAGGCTTTAGTGCTGTCCCAGTGTAATTAGCATTTCATGATTCTTTGTATTCATTAAATTTTTTTCACAAAAATATTGGAAAGTTTCCCAGAGTTCTACCCTTCCCACCTCCTGGTGTATATCAAACAGAATATTTTGGACTTATCTAGTCAAATCAGAGTTGGAATTGTTTTTTGTAAGAGAGTGGTTCCTTGGAAGTCATTCAGAAGCTAAGTGTAGGGAAAATTATTTTGATGTATAGGGTCAATGTTTCTCTGTCATAAGTCAGTGATAAGTAAACTGGTTCTCAGGAATTTCTTTTTTTGATACTTATAACAATCAATTTGTGAAGCATTTAGCATAGACAAAAAGGTGTCTCTGTTAAGACCAAGACCAAGACCAAGTCCAAGACCACTGGTAAGAGGCTGCTCCTTTGTTCCTCTTCAGCACTGTGCTGAAGATGTACTGTTTACATTCACTATGTAAACGGTGGGAACTCATGGTCCTGAAGGCACAGAATGAACAGACACTTTCTGAATGCAGTATGCACGTCGGAAAGAAGGCACTGATCATTTTCAGATCATAGGTCAATTATCGTTTCCAATTTGGGGAGTAAAATAATCTGTATCAGTTACTTCCAAATATAACTACATTTCATATTGACTAGTGTTTGCAGTTGCCAATCCATCTTCCCATCCAATGCCCCTTTCCTGTGATTCCCAGTATCCCTTCTTCTAGTTGGTCTGGACCTGTCATGGTACTTCTGTTGGGAAGTTTTTGCATTTGTTCATGCTGTTCCCTTGACCTTGAAAGGAAATCCACTATTTCCTGAGATCCTAAAAATTAAACTTTTCTACCCAAACTAACACCTTCCCTACAATGAATTGCCAAGAAAATGAAAGCCAACAAAGAAGGTGAGATTTTGACTTTTTAAGAGAACTGCTGACTAGGCATAAAAGAAAAAGCAATTTTGTCTGAAGGCCTAAAGATGGAGGGGGCAGTCTGGGTAGCTAAGTGATTGATTTCTCCACTGTCACTTAGAGCATCCGGATACAATTGTTGGCTCTGACAATTGAGTGCTGTGTTTGCAGGAACATAGGGTATAGTGGATGGTGGGAGAATTCAGGTCTTGGAGTCGTCTTGACAAAAGAGTACAATAGTGAACAATTTATGTAATACTCTGAGCTTTGGTTTCTTTATCTATGAA
Organism: Balaenoptera musculus; assembly: GCF_009873245.2. Lineage (NCBI taxonomy): Eukaryota > Metazoa > Chordata > Mammalia > Artiodactyla > Balaenopteridae > Balaenoptera > Balaenoptera musculus. Next base: position 41,748,311 of record NC_045799.1, read on the forward strand.
GTGAGAATACTAATATCTACCTAGCCAGGCTGTAAGGATTGAAGACAATGTATGCCAAGCACTTGTCACAGTGGTTGGTTAGCATATAAGCACTAAATAAACAGTAGCTATTGTTATCATGATGACTGCAAGTCAAGGTCTTTACCCTTCTATTAAGGGTGAAGTGAACTAAGGCAGTTCTAAGGACTTCATAAAGCAGTGTTGCCTCATGACTGGTACGAAGCAGGAGGCATGAGGAAAGGTGGTTATCATCTCAGGAATTTCACGTGGATGGGGGAAGCACGTGACAGTTGATATTGTATCCTTTGTTTGGAAACAGGTAAGACTGGAAACACAGCCATCAGGATAATTTGTAGTAGGCTGAGAGTCCGTTGCAAATAAAGTTTCACTTTTTTGATGAAAGAGTCCGTTCTGACTGAGTCTGCATTTTGAACCCATCACAGTTAGATGCCAGTAGATTGATGGTCGGCTGCACTGTGGCTGTGTGTCCTTCATATCCGCAGACACACAGAACCAGTCTTGGGACATAACAGACCCTGTGCTTTTGCAAAGTGATTTTTGGTCTTTCCTCTAGTCCCTACTCTAGATACAGTGTTGTTGTCGGGTGTGCTCTGTTTCTCACTTCACGTCTGCTTCTCTTTCCCACTCATGTTGAACTGATGTAGGGGGTGTGTTAACAACGGGACAGTTATTTCTTGTCCTTTGATATGAAGGACCCATATGTTCTAACTCTTCCCACACTTCTCTGAAGTTTTGACTCAAGCAAGAATGAGTGGGATCCATTTGTTCATTCATTCATTCATTCACTATTGAACACCATGTATTAGGTGCTGTCCTATGTGCTGAGATAAAGTGATGAGCAAAGCAGACATAGTTCCTGGCTTCAATAAGCTCATTCTGTCCTGAGAAAGATGAACAGTAATCAAATAATCCAAGAACTAAAAATGTTTCATTGCAAATTGAAATTTGTATAAACTTTGATTACTTTTTGATTATAAAAGTAAAAACCATACTTACCTGGCAGGGGAGATACCATGATCACGAAGGTGGTTTTCCCAGGGCGAGGCTTATCCATTGCACTCCGGATGTGCTGACCCCTGCGATTTCCCCGAATGTGGGAAACTCGACTGCATGATTTGTGGTAGTGGAGGACTGCGGTCGTGCTTTCCCCTGATAAAAAGATTAAAAAAAAAAAAAAAAGTAAAGCCTCATTATAAAGAATTTAGAAAATAAAGTAGCACAGATGGTCCTGCCTTACGATGGTTTGACTTATGATTTTGGGCTTTATAGTGGTGTGAAAGCTGTATGCATTCAGTAGAAACTGGGCCTTGAATTTTGAAATTTGATCTTTTCCTGGGCTAGCGACATGTGGTGTGATCCCCTCTTCTGATGCTGGGCAGCTCCCAGTCAGCCAGGCAATCACGAGTGTGAACAGCCCATACACTTAGAACCATTCTGGATCCAAACAACCATTCTGTTTTTCACTTTCAGTACAGTACTCAATACATTATGTGAGATAGTCAACACTATTATAAAATAGGCTGTGTATTAGATGATTTTGCCCAACTGTTGGCTAAGGTAAGCATTATAAGCATGCTTAAGTTAGGCTGAGCTAAGTTGTGATGTTTGGTTGTTTAGGTGTAGTAGATGCATTTTTTGACTTACAATATTTTCAAATTCTGATGGGTTTATCAGGACATTACTCCATCATAAGCTGAGGAAGATCTGTAATCATTTTTAAATTTTTTTAATTTTTAATTATTTTTTTGGCTGTGTTGGGTCTTCGTTGCTGCACACAGGCTTTCTCTAGTTGCAGCAAGCAGGGGCTACTCTTTGTTGTGGTGTGCGGGCTTCTCATTGGTGGCTTCTCTTGTTGCAGAGCACAGGCTCTAGGTGCGTGGGCTCAGTAGTTGTGCCTCACGGGCTCTAGAGCGCAGGCTCAGTAGTTGTGGTGCATGGGCTTAGTTGCTCCACAGCATGTGGGATCTTCCCAGACCAGGGATTGAACCTGTGTCCCCTGCATTGGCAGGTGGATTCTTAACTGCTGAGCCACCTGGGAAGTCCCTGTAATCACTTTTAATGATGTAGTAGCACTGAAGTATTTTATCAAAGTTCATTAGTTTCATAAAACTAATTCAGATTTTTATGACTTTGAAATCTTGCCAACCTTGCCTCATTCATTCAACAAATACTGGTGGCATCTCTTCTATGCCAGGTGCTGTGTGGTGCCATAAAAGGTGAAGTGCAAAGTCCTTGCCCTCGAGGCTGGTGAGTTGTGCTTGTGTCCTAGATTTAAGTATCAAGAAAAACTGTATTATCCTAATGATGACCCTAAAATTTGTCAGGATTCTTGCACTGGATTAAGTGAGATTAAATGAGATAAAACCTATAAAGTTCTTAGTGCAGGGTCTCACACATAGTAAGTGCTCAATAGATGTTATTGCACTTTTCATTATCATCTTCATAAATACCATCATCATTATTAATTATTGCTTGTAAATAGAATTATTTCTAAACTGCTCCAATATAAGAATGTTCTCAGGAAATTCAAATGAAGAATTCCCAGCAAGAGTGTTACTACGCTTTACTTTTTCTCATCGATTTCTCACTACCTTGTTCACGTTACTAAATTTGAAAAATGCCACTGTGTTGTGTTCTTAGAGATTGATTTGCATTGTTGATTGATGTGTAATAATCGGACAATGAATTGCGCTTTGGCTCTGAAATGTGTATTCTTTGAAATCAGGCTAAAGCCCTAACCTCCCAGTCTGAGGAATGGCTGAAAATCCATTTTAACAGTCGTGGCATCTACAGACAGGAGCCAGGCTCAGCAGCCGAGCTTTCTTGTCAATCCCAGGTGTTTCTCCGAGATGCTTCTCCAAAGGTCATATGGGTAATTGTAAAGGAGGCAATGACGGTTCAAAATGCCATGGCCTTTCTGTTCATATGTGTCTCCAAGGACTATTTAGAGGTTTTCTTCACTCTGCAGGAAGACTCAAATGTAAGCCATTATCTACAAAGAAGAAAATATATTTTAAAGTCTTTTATAGCTCTTGCCTTTAAGGAAGGAAGCTTCCACTGAGGACTTATTGCAGGTTTTAGGCAAAAAACTTAAACTCCTTTCATTAGCATTGAAGGAAATGGAACCCAGTCTAAGCACAGATACTGCCTTATTTTATTTTATTTGTTTTTAAATGCACTGCAAGTAGAGAAATGTAATGTAGCCAGAATTCCAGGAGAAAGCAGGGCACACTAGGCAACCATTTTACATTTAGGAAACATTTGCAAAACCCTGGGGCATACATAAAGCAAGGCCTGACGTGAGGACTCTTATAGTGAAAGTGTTTTGGAGTAAAATCATCAGGTTTAACTTGGCTCAGTTGTATGACTAACGAAGACCAATGAAATAACATGTGCTAAATGTTAAAATTCTATTGTGAAAGAAGCCCAGCCACCCTCATTTCTTTAGAAGGAAGTTGGAAAAGGAAGAGCTGGTTGGATTGGAAGGGGCTGGGATCAGAGAAATGATCAGTGTTCACAGAACACTACTCCCTCCCCCAAGAGTTGATAGCACATTTTCATATCACTGCTATGGCGCTGGAGGGAGCCGTAAGGGAGGTAACGAGGTAACGGACCTCCATGTGATGCCTGGGGGTCAGGTGTGCAGTGACCACTGGACTATTATTTCAGTAGCTCTTTAAGGACACCTGTTGTATACAGCACAGGAACCTCCATCTAATTTAAACCTTTTATCACAAATTACTACAATAATATCTATTCCCATTTATTAAGCACCTACTATGGCCAGACACATTTCCTATTTGTCTCTAACATTTACTAAGCTCTGAAAGAAAGGTGTTGTTTACTTCATTTTACAACAAGGAACTTGAGACTTGGAGAAGTTAAGCAAAGCGCCCAAAGACAAGGGACTACTCAAAAGCTAGGCTGGCCTCAGGGATCCTGATGAGGTCTTTTTACCCGTCATTCTTGCTATTGAATCCCGCTCACTTTTGCTATCTGTCAAGATGACAAACAGCCAGCTGTCCCCCTCAAGTCAGGACATATCCAGCCCTGAAGTTGGCTTAGGTGTGCCTTTTGGTGTTCCTAGAAGGAGGAGTCCTCTTCCTTTATCCTTTCCTTGTGACTGGTCCCTAGTCCGTTGCAGTTCCCTTCTGGGTGCCATGCGAGGGCCAAAATCTTTATCCTTCAAAACTCTATAACCCAGAACATAATATATATGTTGTTAGGCATCCCAAAGGCAGGGTTGGTTTTATAACTGTAACATCACTGCAGTATTTCAAAATAGCTTGCTAGCACTGGGACCCTGAGACCTTTTACTCTGTCATACATATGCATTTGTCACCATTCCCAGGCTTTTATTGGTACAGTTTATTTATTATTTTTCTCCCCAGGTGTACTTATTAAATACCATCCTGTTTATTTCTGCCTGTTCTCTCAGTTTGTAACTATAGAGTGACCTTGACAAATTAGAAAAGTGAGCAGAAACCCCACTGCTTCAGAGATGCCCATAATCTGGGATTTCTGCTCACTTTTCTAATTTGTCAATCAAATTCTGCATTTTAACAAAATTGAAATTAAAGTTTGAGAGACACTGGCCCAGATTATAGGAACATATTTAACAGATATTCAGCCTTTCTTCCTGCCCAGCAGAACTCTCTTCACCCATCTGCCACGTTGCTCAAGGATAAACTTCATTAGCCCACCTCCCATCAGGGAGATCTCATTTGTGTCATTGGCAAATGGATTGTGGGTGGCAAATGGGTCCAGTTCTTCCCAATGAGACATCAGAGAAATAGGCTGGGGACCTCAGGAAAAGGATTTCTTCCTTTTTATAATTATTCATATAGGACAACAGTTGCTTTTCTACCACTAGATATTATGGTGTCTTCTTATGGTGCCAGGAACTATGGCAGTCCTCTTGAAACTATTATGGGATGGATGTCAAGAACAAACCTAACTGGCTGAAGATGGCAGATAGAAACTATAGAAAGTCAAAGCCACCTCATCTCAGGACTCCTTGCTTTTTGAGTAAACACATTTTTCTTGGTGTTTAAGTTAGCTGTCTTGGGATGTTACTTGCAGCCAGAAGCATTCCCACTGATACCAATTATGTTCTTTTCTTGGTAATAAATGTGTTACAAGAGAGAGCATCAGCATGTTTGCTAAAGGCAAGATGAATTATACCAATCACTCAGTCCACTGAAAGACTATTAGTTTGATCAGATAAGAAACTTACAAATCAGACTCTAGGGCTCTTTTGATTCTTCAGACAAATTTCTGTCTTCTATTACTTCTTCTCCTGCACACCTTTTTCTCCCTGTTCTCACATACTATTTTTTCTATGTAATATCTTGAAATATGTACATGCTTTAATATTTTTGAGAATTATGTTTGACTCCTCCTGAAAATCCACCATAGAGAGTAGGTGAGAGAACAAAGAGAGTGAAGTTCAGAAGATAGTTTAGGAGTTGAGAGCAGAAAGGCCCAATAAATAGGTGTGCAATTACTTCTTAGTTTTCACTTAGCCTCTTGATCATTTTATGATGAGACTTACTTATCTTCCTTGTTTTTCAATGTTGGTCATTTTTAGACATAATTAGCATTTGTAGAAGTTTTCAAATAACTAGTAACGTTATTTCCTACAAAGCAAAAGTGGTTAATGTGATTTTTAGTTTACTTTTTATATTACTTAGATGATGTTCTGTTAATAAAAGCTGATGTATGATTTCTGGGAAGATTTGTAACCCCGCACCCCCCACAGCCAATCTCTGATCCTGTATTGATTAACGGCCTAACCTTAAATTTGGAATAATTTTAAGTCTACTTCTCCGGTTATAATGGGAATTGTCAAGGGTGAGATTTTTTTTCAGCCACCTGGGAAAAACAAAGAATGAGTTCAATAAGTTAAACTCTTTTTATAGATCAGTAAAGCCAACTAGGTCCTTCTGTTGGAGAAATACATATGAAAAAGAATGATAAAGATTATTTTAGGAGAGTGATTTCATCAAGATGGTAACATAGTTTGTTCCCAACTTCAGTCTCCCTCACAAGAAGACCAACTAGCAACTATCTATAGACAAGAGACCACTGTGAAAATCCTAGAACCCAGAGATGATGCTGAAGCATCCGCTCTGGACCACAGAGATGGAAAAGGACTGCATTAAAAGGGTAAGAGGAGTGGCTACACTCTGACTGCATAGCCCTTCCTCCAGGCTGGAACAGTACCATACAGAGCTACCCTCACCCCTGGGCCTAAGATTTCTCCAGTGGGAAAAAGAGCGCTCAAGGTGGACATCCAGCTCCCACAGCATTGTGGTATGTTTCCTGAGAAGCTCAATCAGATCTCACCTCTTGGGGATGATGGGGGAAATCTGTAGGGATCAACCTCTGGAGATCAGATAGAGCCTAGAGATGGAAAAGGGGAATAGGCTTACAGCAACCAGTGCTCAGATCTTAGTGGACTTGCAGTACTGATCAAACAGAGATCCCAGCCAGTGGTTCTGAACATCTACAAAGCCAGGCTGGTGGCCCCATCTGGCCAGGGAACTTGGTTGGCAGTTCTGTCTAATTTGGGTCCCTAGACAACAAGCTATACCAGTGATGGAGTCTGTTCTACAGCCTCTCCTGGGCAGAGAATCAAATTTGCAGCACTGTTCAAAGCTGAGTGTAGCTTTCAGTCCAAGCAGACCAGGAAGCCTGATCAGAGAACCTGGGAAGCTGTGGAGCCCATCATACAGTGCTGCTTGGGCAGGGAGCTAAGCCAGCAGCTCTGCCAACTGTTGAGAATAGCCTCTGGCCCCATATAACCAAGTAGCCTGAACAGTGACCCTGGGCAGGCTCGATCCTTGCTTACAGTACCACCCAGCTCTGGAGTCCTACCTATATCCCTGCTTCATAGCAGAGCCCAACCTAAGGCTCTGCCCAATTGCTGAACACAGCCTGCAGCCTTGTCCAGCCGACAAACGCAGTCAGTGACACCACCCAATTATGGAGCATAGTCTGTGCCCCCACCCAACAAGGGGACCTGAACAGCAAGTCTGCCTGACCACAGAGCACAGTGTCTAGTCCACCCAACTGTGGGTTACACCTAGGGGCCTCTCCCAACCAGAGAGCTCAGCCAGCGACCTTACCCAACAGCAGAGCACAGCCAGTGGTCTACCTGATTGTGAAGCTCAGGCTATGGTCCGACCTACACTGGGACACAGCCTGCAGACCCACTTAAACATGGAGGACAGCTAGTGACACCATCAGATCAGAAGAGATTGCAGAGCCCAGGCTGTAGCCCTGCCCAATCACAGAGTACAACCATTGGAATCACTCTTTTAGGGAACACAGCTTGCCACCTCACCTGACCACAAGTGATTGCAGAGCCCAGAGAGTGGCCCCACCTGACTGCAGAGCACAGCCAGCACCCCTGCCCAATCAGGGAGCCCACCCAGCAGTCCCACTTGACTGTGCCCATAGAACAGGCCCATTCTACTATGGAGCCCAGCCAGCGGCAACCCTCCTGACCTCAGAATACAGGCGGGGGTCCTTGCCAACTAGAGACCCCAATAGCAAGCCCTGCTTGCCCACAGACACTACCAGCTGAATTGTCCAGTACCCTCAATCTTAACAGACTGTAAAGGTCTTTGGATGCCAAAGTGAACCTGGAAGAGGAGACCACTTATTCAAACGCACAGTTTCCACTGCAAGGAATAAGGATCACAAAATCAGGTAAACATGACACAGCCAAAGGAAACTAATAAAGTTCCAATAACTGACTCTAAAGAAGAGATCTATGAATTGACAAAGGTTTCTGAATAATCCTCTTAAAGAAGGTCAGTGAACTACAAGAACATACAGACAAGTAAAAGAAATCAGGAGACTGGTGCATGAACAAAATGAGAAATTCAGTGAAGAAATAGAAACCATCAAAAAACTGACCAAACAAACAGAAATCCTACATCTGAAAAAGGCAATGATTGAACTGAAGAATTCAATAGAGAGCTTCAGGATCAGACTTGACCAAGCAGAAGAAAGAATCAATGAACTAGAAGATAGATCATTTAAATTATTCAGTTAGTGAAACAAAAAGAAAAAAGAGTGAATAAAGCCTACAGGACTTTTGGGACATCATCAACTCATAGAAACCAAGAACGGAATGGTGGTTACCAGGGTGGAGTGGGAGTGGGTGGGTGAAGGTGATCAAAGAGCACAAACTTCCAGTTATAAGATACATAAGTTCTGTGGATGTAATGTACAGTGTGGTGATTATAGTTAATAATATTGTACAGTATATGAAAATTGCTAAGGTAGTAAATTTTTTTTTTTTTTTAAAGAATCACTCAATTATCTATGAGTAACTGTGATTTTTTTTTTATTTATTTATTTTTATAGCTACTTTTATTTTTATTTATTTATTTATTTTTGGTTGTGCTGGGTCTTCGGTTCGTGCGAGGGCTTTCTCTAGTTGCGGCAAGTGGGGACACTCTTCATCGCGGTGCGGGGACCGCTCTTCATCGCGGTGCGCGGGCCTTTCACTATCGCGGCCCCTCCCGTTGCGGGGCACAGGCTCCAGACGCGCAGGCTCAGTAGTTGTGGCTCACGGGCCCAGCCGCTCCGTGGCATGTGGGATCTTCCCAGACCAGGGCTCGAACCCGTGTCCCCTGCATTAGCAGGCAGATTCTCAACCACTGCGCCACCAGGGAAGCCCTAAGGTAGTAAATTTTAAAAGTTCTCACCACGCAGACACACACATACACACACACACACACAAAGTGTAACTATGTGATTTTTTGGACTAACTAACCTTATTGTGCTAACCATTTCACAATGTATACAATGTATCAAATCATTATGTTGGACTCCTTAAGCTTACATTATATGTCAATCATATCTCAATACAGCTGAAAGAAAAGATTATTTTATTACTTTGTTTATCTGTATACAACCTAGTGATTTTTTAATATTTTATCGCAGACAATTCCAAGTATACACAAAAGTAGAAATAACAGAATAATAAACTCCCATGTATCCATCACATAACTTCAACAGTTATCATCTCACTGCCTAAATGATTACATATGTACCCTCTCCCATGTTTTCTTAACCTGTGGATTACATTAAAACAATTTTCAATATGCCATTTGATCTGTAAATATCTCCATATGTATTTCTAGCAGATAGGATACTTTAAAAACATAACCATAATACTTTTATCATATTACAAAAATTAATATTAACTTAATTTCCCTTGATATAATCCATTAGTCATTGTTCAATTTTTTCTAATTGTTTTGTACCTTTTTTTTTACACTGTTTAACTCAGTCTCTCTATCTCTATGTCTCTGTTGTTCATTGCTATTTACTTATTGAACAAACTGGGTTGTTTGTCCTGCAGAGTTCCTTTTATCTAGATTTTCTACCTAGATTTAGGGATTGCATATCTAGCTCCTCCATCTAGATTTAGATGATTACATCCCAGTTGTGTTATTTAATATGTTTCCTTGTTCATTGTATTTTCCTTAAATTAGTAGTTTTATAGCTAGAGGATTGATCAGACTATTTTAGATTAAAATAAAAAAATTATTCTTCAGAGAAAACCTCAGAGGCAAAGGTGTATTCTGTAAGGAGAATATATGAAGTCCATTCTTCTGTCTTTTTAAGATGTTTGCAGTCTTTGATGATGTTACCTTTCCCCCTCTGTATTTTGACATCCAAGGTGAAATTTTGTCTTTGGCTAAATAATCTGATTAGGTATTGTCAGAGTTTTGGATCCTTCATTTTGCTGAGAAAATGTTGCTGGTTTGCTTATGAAATTTATCTGTAGTTAGCCTAATAGTTTTTCTGACTGAATGAAACCCAGAAGTGAGTTGTTTTAACTCTCTGGAGTATTGATATGGCTGTATGTATCAATTTGTAGGTAGTGGCTAGAAAGTGGGTTAACAACTCCACCACTGGCTGTGTGACCTTGGGAAGCCCCATGACTTCCATGCCATTCATCATTTGTAAAATGGGTCTAACAGTGTGTTCTATCTATCTATCTACCTCACAAAGACTATTGCTCAATAAGTGACAGCTATTATGTTCATAATTTAAATTGTGATTTATTTTGATAATGATTAAATAATAATACAGTGTAGTCTGTCATATTTTATTGTTGATGGTATAGATTTTCCTGTATACATGTGGCTGGGAGAACATTTATCTAATCAGAAATTTTGGTTCATTTCTTTTATTTTTATGACTAATGTTAAGAAAATAGTTTAAAACTTTTAAATAGATAAAAGAAAGACTGCATGTTCTTTCAGTGTCATACTGGGGTATAATGTTATAGGCCCACCCAAAGATAATCTCTTTTTCTGTGCGCATATATTGGCTTGGCCAAAAAGTTCGTTCGGTTTTGAGTAAAAGTAAGAGACACATTTTTCATTTTCACAAAGAACTGTATTGAATAACATATTCATTAACCGAACAAACTTTTTGGCCAACCTAATACCTTCCTGGGTTTATTTTGTTTGTTTCTTTGAAACATTTTAAATCTTTAAAGGTAAATAATAGCTTGTAGAAAATTGAGGGTGGGTACAAATGATTTCTTGCCCATAAAAGTGCAAGTGAAGTTTATCTGGTAGACAATGATTACTCTTCAAAGTTTAGTGTTTAACTGTTAGCACAATAGCCAGTTTTCCATCTATCCTAGCAATCTAATTTCACAATTTTTCAGTGCCAATATATACTCAGGCTCTCAAATCATCTTTGAGAATTTACTACCAGCTTTACTACCATGCTGTTTCCCTCATTAATGAGCTAAATAAATCTTTGACCCACGTTTGCTTTATATTTGTATGAAAGCAATGTGTTTAACTATTTGAAAATTATATCTCGATACTACGTTCCAACTCAATGGTGAACTTTACTGGCCAGTTTGATATCTAATTATGGATCTAATTACACTGATGACATTCTCTCTAGTACTTATTATCTTACCTCATTAACCCATCAGCAGCTGGAACCTATATTGTTTTCAGTTATTTAGCCAAAGAACTAAACACCCTTGTTCATATCAAATAACGTTAAAGGTGATATCACTGGATTTCAATAAGGTCATACATTATGATGTTTGAATTTATGAATATACTCTGTTTGAAAGGCAAGGATTTCTTCATGAGAGTCAATTCTCCTTTGACTATTTTAAAGTGCTTCAGGGGTAAGTTTCTATTTTTTGGAACATTATCCATATATGTGACAATTCTAAATGTTTCATAAGAAAGTATCATAAATTCCTCTTTGCTGAATTATCCAAAGACTATTCTGTTATTTTCAGCCCAATTTCTATCCCATCTTTACCTCTTTCACCTGCATAAAGATGAAGGAGTCTTTCCTGCTTGGAAAAAATTTTCAGTTCAACTACCTTCTTAAATGTGGAAAGTGAAGGGAGTGGGGAAACAGATGGAGGCAAGGAATTCATGAGAGCTGAGGAAGGGGAGGAGGAGAATTTTTCCAAAGGTTTGTGAGGGTGGTATCAGGGGAACAGGCAGCAGGCACCCAGGCCCCTGACTCAAGAACATACCTTGACCCTGGGGTCAAACCATATTTATCAAATAATTTCGTGGTGATTCCATTCTATACCAAGTATTTCAAAGTACATTAGAAAAAGGTCCAACACATTCCTTATTTCTAATTGGGCCATTTCACATTTTTGCCAAGTGCAATTAATAAGCAAGTCAAGTCTAACTGGGGGTGAGGAGGAGTGTAGCAAATCAACAAAGGAATAAAGATAGGATATGTTTATACATCAGGTGGAGATGAGGGTTATGAAGATATAAAGCAGGCTGAGTAGACTGGAGAGAGAAGGGGGTGCGATTTTACAGAGGGAAATGAAGTAAGCCTGCTGTTAAGGAAATAGTGCATTCCATTCTAGAAACGTAGGTAAAGTTCTTTAGATTGAGTAGACCAAAACGAGGAGACATAACATTGAATAAAAGTTTCTTATTGCTGGATCCCTATGGCCCAGTGAATCTGCATCCTTCAGAAGCTGGTCCTGATATTAGACATTTTTTAATAGAATTATAGAATGCAGAAATATTTTTGAGGGTGAACATGGCTTGGAGATGCACATTAGAGAGGAGAGAATTACAGTGAGCCCTCCCTAAAAGCATTTTCTATTTAGCCAAAAGAGGAAGTTATATGACATTTCCCTAGTCAAGGTTTGTAACAGTTCCATGGAATTCTCCGGGAACTTGTTTGCTCATCAGGGAAATGAAATGTGAAGCAACTCTCCTTTATCAGTTTGAGCTCCTTTGTCAAGGGACGATTATTTTCCCGTAAATTCAGTTTAAAGGGAAGGAAACATAACTCACTTTCAAGGTCATCAAAAGGATAAGAAAAGTTAGATCCTATAAATCAAAGTTTAATATGCCAAACTAACTGGCAGTAAGAAAGAGAGAGAGAGAGAGAGAGCTATTTTCTCAATAAATATTGTATAGATGTGCTTTGTCAATTAACTTTTTTTTTTGTCTGTGAACAAAATGTAAATGTCATGGATAAATGATGGCTTTAATGATGTATTCCAGCGTTGTGCTCCATGTTACCATGGCTTCTTAACAAAGATGTTAAATCATTAGGGGTCATATTTCATGATAATTAACTGCAAATCTGGTAATATTACCACTTTTCATTGGCATGAAATGATGAGGGAGAACCACAAGGTTTATTGGAGGTACATGGCAAAGGACAGAGTGACTTAATGTATGTATATAAATCTTATGAAACTACCTATTGGACAGCATTTTATGATGGACATAAGTTCCCATTTACTCTCCACTAATGATAGACAGTGAGGGCTGCAGTAGAAGCAGAAAGCTGAGCTTGGACATCACCCAGGAGAATAGAAGGGGCTTTTGTTTTTTTTTTCCTCCTCTTATTCACTCTCTCTTGCAACAGGTAAACAGTTCCTCGTTCTTGCCTAAGTTTTGAACAATTAAAACATACTCTTATTAATTCTGTCTTATCAAATATGCTTTATTCTAAAATATGCAGTGCTGCTTTTATAGTTAAGGAGCTATTAGCATTTGCCATTTTAAACTACTGTTCTGTCTGTATTTCTTTGAACTCTGAAATGTCCAGCAAGCTCTTTCAAGATTCATTTTAGGGAAATGAAAGATAAGGAACATTTTGTGTTGTAAATATTTTCACCCCAACCTGCTCTGTTTCAATAGAGAGACAGTGGTTTGGGGTAGAAAGGACACTTTTTGTGGAGTTTGATGACCTGGTTTGATTTTTCTCTTTTGCTTATTAATTTTTATCATGATCACTGTATTAATCAAAACATTTTCTGTTGCAAGTGACTGTAATCCAATCCAAAGTAGTTTAAGAAAAAAGGACTGTGTAGGCTTATGTAAGAATGAGTTGTCCCAACAGGGCCACCTGTACCAATCTTACCATGTCTCAACTTTGCTTTTCTCAGTGCAGCTTAATTTTTAGGCAAGCTCTCTCTACATGGTGGGCAGAATGGCAGCTCCAGACTCTTTGATCTTGATAGCTGGAGATCCTAGAAGGCAGCAGAGACTGTTTCTGATACTTTTGACTAAAGGCCAAGAGAAGACTCTGATTGGTCCTGCTCAGGCCAGCTGCCCATTTTCAAACTAATCCCTGAAGGTAGGAAAAGAGAACCTTGTGCTTTGATGGGCCAGGCCTGAGTCTGCGCCTGCCTACCCCAGAGACCAATCACATGGTCTAAAGAGAATGAATATGAAATGGAAGAAGAGTAGTTCCTTGAAAAAGTAGATGTTGAGTAGTCAAGCCATGGATCTACCACTTGACCTCACCCATTTGTCATTCTTTTCCACTGACTTTGAAAATTAGACCCCACCTTTAGGCTCTATCAGGTACTATGCCAGTAGTGATTTAAAGTTGTTTTTTTTTTTGTTTTTTTTTTTTTAAAGAACATAGCTTCTAGGAATTTTAATTCTAGAGGGAAATAATTATATAAGAAAACACATGTAATAGAGTCGGATAAAGTAGTCAGTCAATGATCTCCCAAGTGAAGGCTCTTTTATGTTTGCTTGTTAGAATCAGGGAAGCCTTCAAAGAAACAGCGTAGAGCAGTGTTTGACTTCCACTCATTGAAAAGAGTGTGGAAGGAGCTGTGAGAACATGTTCACACAAGAGCTGGAGGGGTCCCCACTTCAATAGGGACAATCATAAAGAACAAGGGAAGTAGAGGGAGATGGAGCCGAACAGGAAATCGGAGGTAGATCTTGAAAAGCTCTTTACTATGTTAATCAAACGGGGTTTTGTCGTTTTTTCTTTCTGTCATATTGGGGTATTGATCTGAAGAATAATATATACCAAGTGTGTACACTAAGAAGTTCACTCCTGTGGATACATGGAAGATTGTGTGAAAGATTTTGAAACTAGAGGCAAGGTATGTAACCTGACAACAATAACAAGAATGCAGCTTCCCAGGGCTATTATGAGGATGAGATGAAATAATGCAAATATGAAAGGGTTTTGTAAACTTTAAAAGAGGGCAAGGTGTTATTTTAAAATATATGTAACGTGTTTTTAAATAATCTCTGTGGTTGCTTTTGATTCCATGAGGCTATCATTTTATACCCACAAGAAGTACCCGTGGGACAGAATAAATTAAACCGGAAGTTTTTACTGTCTACCTGAAATAAGCATTGTTTACCTTGGAATGTCAGTCTTTACAAGCCTCATTTTCAATGTTCTGGTTTTTCTTCCATTATGCAGGGTGTTGTGGGGAGAGGGGTGAGTAAAAGCCAGTTGAGTTTCTTATAAAATTGCACACTGCAGACTTGGGCGAGAATGGTTTTGTTTAAAGCTGATTCATTAGGATTTCATAAGTGACGCTATTGTATAGGTAAAATAGCTGTTTAGTGAGTTTCTTTATGAGACACTCAGGATTATGGATCCATAATTTGCATTCGTTGCAAACATTGTAACAACTTCCTTTGAGCCATTAAAATGAACGTATTGAAAGGCTGTTAAGGACGCCTCAAAACAGTGAAATAACAACAGGTTCATTTATTGGAGAAAGTACCAGCAAGATACAAGCCAGCGTTACAGATCCGGGTCTCTTCTGCTTCGTTGTCACATTTAACTTTTTCCAGCCCTGCTGTGCAGATGAGGAGACTGTGATTTGAGTAGGTTGGAGACTCTGAAATCATATTGCAATACACCCATCCAGCCAGCCGTCCATTCATCCACTCACTCATTTTAATTCCTAGGTGCTGGAGCAGATGCTAAAGAAAATAATATGCTATGCCTACAGAGTGTAACTGGAGAGACAGATACATAAGAGACATTTGCAATAAAATGAACAAGTGAAATGATAGGCTAAGTGCAGATTATTTTGGATGCTGTTGGGAAGACATGGCGGTAGGATGAAGAGGCAATTGCTGAGAAGAAAAGAAAAAGAAAGGACATTCCACGCAGCCAAATTAATAAGTGAGCGTTGTATTGCAAATTAAGTTGTGAATTCAGCTCCCTGGGAGTCACTAATGCTGGCAAATTCTATCAGGTAGCCATCTCCAGGATTTCTGATTTAAGGCAAATGAAGCTAAATGGTTGCTCCATAGTGTCCAACACGAAAAACCCATGTAAACCCAAGAGACATGAGAGGTGAAAAATAACAAGATGTTCCCAAAGATGGCATAACGGAATATCACCTGGTTGACCTTTGCTGTTGTCCTATGAGGGGTAAAGATATTATTCCTCATATGCCTAAATCACCTAGCACAACCCTGGCACACAGTAGGCCTCCAATAAACCACTGATGTTTTTCACTTATGGAATAGTGGCTTGGCACACAGTATTCAAAACTGGCAAAAAATAATTATTAATTGCACACCCAATAAAAAAATAATAATTGTATTCTCTTCCATCTCCTAACTCAATTTTACCCTGGGCCTATAAGACCTTAACAATATATATTCATTTAAGCAAATCAAAAAGAAATTCAAATTTACTGTAAAAAAATGTGTCAGACTCTGTTCTACAGGTACACAGGAAATAAAATATTATTATTAGTTTAAAGGCAATCATAACAGTTTCATGACCAAGAAAGGGAGGACATAGCACACCTATTATACATCAAAAGTTAATTTCTAATTTTTTGTGTTTATAAAATATAAATCACCTTTATTTCAAAAAATAATCACATAGTGGAACATCTGTGAATTAAACAGTATCAGTTGTACTACTACTACTAACAAATACACTATGATTCAAATAAAGCTACTTTTGTGTAATAAATAGCAAAGAGCATCACAGGAAGGTAAAAATAAATTCCCTGTGATCCCTGGATAAAGTACCTGGTCCCCTGAAACTAAACAGCTTTTCTCTTGATTTTTCTGCATATTTTAATTGGTACACTTCAGGTGAAAAATCCCAACTCTTATCTTCTCAAATTGTATGGCCTTAAACAAGCTAATTAATTTCTCTAATCTGTCAAATTGGGATGATATTAATACCCACCTCATCTAATTTTGAGAATAAAATGAGATATTATATAAAAGGCACAGCATCTGACCCCATGTGGAGAGGGTACTTAATAAATATTTGTCGCACTTATCCTCTCCTTTGTTTCATCATTCACATTAGCTTTTGCAATGTCTTTTGATTAATAAACAAAGTCAACCTTTTATCCTTGTGATTTGGAGTATGTGGCAATTCAAATGCAAAATAAAAGGAATGTGGCTCAGAGTCAAAACTCTGGCTGTAATTCCTTAAGAAAATAACTCTTTTATGACCTTAGGCAAATTATTTAACCCCAGTGCCCTTAGCTATATAATTAGTTATAGTTATAAAACACTATATCATTACTATGAAGTATATTACATAGAATAACTGATATAATGAGTGTTACTTAAAAATTTTATGCATGCCTTATATCAGTTTACATTGTTTCACTGTTTTTTTCTCTTGATTGAATGCTTTGATCCAACTGTATTTTGTTTTTTAGTTCCTATTTTTTACATTTCAGTGGGGTATTTTTCCCTTTTTTATGGATTTTAATTTTATAGGATCTTTAATGACAGGATTGGAAGGGAACTTACATATTATCTAATGGGCTGAGGATGCAGATGCCACCATTTTCTGCTCCCATAGTATGGTGAACATCAGTTGACTGTCTTCAGGGACTAGGGACTCACTGATTCCTGAGGCCGTGTGTTCCTGTTTTCAAGAAGTACTGCTATGAAATTCTTCCTCATATTAAACCAAGCTCTGGCATCTTTCTCAGCTATTTCTTGCTAAAATTTTACTGTTAAGGGTTACGTAGAATAAGTTGGTACTCTCACATGGCAGCCCTTCAGATATCTGAAAATGGGTAACATACATATCCCTGGTCTTTATTCATTCCTCGTATGCAATGCTTTAGGTGTTTTAGAAGCATGTTTTTATCCACAGATTTATAATTAGTACACTGCCACGTCTCAGAATGAATTAAGTTTTATAACATGTTGCCTTTCTTATCACTGTATATACCGTTTGAAGACAAAGTATTTCTACAGGGACCTTGCGTCCCATAAGATGCCAGCACTTTGGACACCTCCACTGAATTTGGAAAAATCCTAAAATCAAAAACAACTAACAACAACAAAAAATGCTGAACAGGTCAAAGCTTGCTTGGTCATGCCCAAGGTGGAAAAAGATCATCCTTATTGTGTCTGAAGCACATGAAATAGATATAACTCCTTCTTAATCAATGAGTATGATCATGTCTAGGATGGAGCCAGGAGAACAGGGACCAAGTTCCTAAAGGACATCTGTTGGCCCCAGGAAAAGAGGCAAACCTCCGATGCAAAGATTGCAACCTGGAGGCCAAACTTGGCCACAGATAGACATATTGTGTGGCTGACATAATGTTTAAAAAAAAAAAAGAAAATAAGGTTGCTTTTAAAAATCAGGAGATTCTATATAAAATCTAGATTTCCAGCTTCTCTTGAGAAGGCAACACAGGGCCGACATTCCCACTAGTCGAGAGGCGGATAATAAAGCTGATGGGAGGGGACATCTCCAGGTGGCCATGGTGCCCACCTGTCCTCATGTGTAGTGTACGAGGCACAATGCTTCCATTTTTACTGTCTGCTTGATTCTCGTGGGCACTTGATACCCAGTTATTTGGTGTCTCCAGGCCGTGCCTGCCTTTATTCTTCCTGCCACATCCTTCCCTCTTCTAAACTTCCCCCCCACCACCCCGCCCTGTTCTCTTTAATGCTTTATTCCACCCAACACAGCACACACATGCAGACTTTCTCAGATGTAATTCTTCAGGCAACACAGGGCTGCTTTGATGCTCAGATCTCCTCTCGCAGATGCTGAGGTTACTCACTGCCCCCTTTGCACCTCCAGTCTCGTGCTTTTCCAGCACGTTTTCCCATCACGTTGCCGGACCAAAGGTATTCTCATGTGGAACACACTCATTTCTAACAGTGCTCACGCTGGGCTGCAGTGAGGGTGCAGCTGTGTGCACTGGCTGAAACCTCTGCCCCCGCCTTCCCCTCACATGTGGAATCTGACACTCTTGGTCTTTAATCACAAAAAAAGCAGAAGCCATTTAAACGGTCTGCCTAGCCAGTAAACACATGAAAAAACACTTAAACTCTCATTAGTAGTCAGGGAAATGCAAATGAAAACAACAGGGAGAAGTTCCCCAGCCATCGGGCTGCTTATTACTCTTTATAACTTTTGAATGTCTAATACATTTCAAAACAACAAAATTTGGTAAAAGAAAATAAGAATCTTTCAGGCCTTTCCTTTCTTCCCGAGTGCACAGTCTGTTGAGATGGGTATGAGAAGGGGGATGTGTTGATAGGGACTTTGAAAAACAGGTGCTGGACCTGGTACCCAAAGATTAGATGGAGGGAAGTTTCTCTTTATAGAAGTGTTTCTTTAATGAGTGACAAAGCAATGATAGAATGAGGCAGTCACAATTTTGCAACCCTAATAACTTAAAGGATCTGGGCAACACTCATCCATGACTGCCAACATCTCACACACACACACACACACACACACACACACACACACACACACACACACAAAACCCCCTAGACCTTATGTGACTCTTCCATATTATTACTTATTATTACTTACAGAGTAGTTTAGCCACCCCCATTCCCCTAAAAATAAATGAACCTAAACTGAGTCAATCCTCTAGATATAACTACCCATTTACAGGAAATACAAAGAAGAGAGGAACATGTTAAATTACACTATGGGGCTAACGAAATTCATACTGGAAAATCACAGACCAAATGACCCAGCTTTTTCAACATATAAATTAGAGGAGGGAGGGAGGGAGAGAGAGAATGAGAGAGAGATAGAAAGAGAGGGGAGTGGGGTGGGAGAGAGAGAGAGAGAATCTATAGAAAATGAGACTTAAAAGACATCCCATCTGAATCAAATATAACAAAATATCATTAGTTCATTCTGCTTGACACTATAAAGATATTGCATAGAATTATTCCCCACACTTCTCTATTTGTTTAGTTTTCATAATTGTAATTACATTATGTTTCTTATAATCAAGAGCCAATAAGCATAAAAGACCTACCAACCACTTCCAATCAAAATTCAAATTTGGATATCATGTCATATACACATAAAATGTTTAAAAATATAAATTTTATGGTACAGTTTGAAATTTGAACCCTAACAAGGCATTTAATGATCATGAGGAATTATTGTTAATTATTTAAAGGTGTAGTAATAGTGCTCTACTTATGCCCCTCCCATACCCTTAAAAATAGAGTCTTTTTCATTTACAAACATGTATTTGGGATATATATCAGTGAGATAATATAATATCTGACATTTGGTTCAAAAAATACAGGCAAGAGGGAAAGGGGTAGAAGCGTAAATGAAATTTTGATTTTGTATGTATTGGAAATATTCCACGTTAAAAGTTGAAAAACCAACAAACGGAAGAGCAGATGCTGGATGGCCACGCCCCCTGACACAATCAGAGTAGGGGCAGTCCATAAGAATTCACCTGACTCACCACTGAACGCGGTCCCAAGGGACCCTCACACATGGGACATTTGGAGGGTGGGATCCTGGCCTAACAAGACTGTCAGTACCCAGCCTGGAAAGGAATGTGGTTGTTTCTGATCCCAAAGAAGAAAATCTCATTTATCTCTTTCTGCAGCGTTATCAGAAAATGCTATGCAGCACGTAAATGGCAACTCCATAAGTGGATGTTAATGAAATTTTAATGAATTCGAGGTGCTGCCATAGTATACCCCTGCAGAGCTCAGTTAAAAAAACAAAAGTGCTGCTTTTTTTTTTTTTTTAAAGTGCTGCTTTTGTGCTGAAAGCTTACAGATGGCAACAGCAGCTCTCAGACCAGAATGAAGGTAGCCTCAGTTGGGGGTGAAGATTTTTCTCAGCCTTGTAAAATTCTGACCTTGATTTTCCAGGACTCCTGGAGGCCCTGGGAGCCCCATGGTCAGACATCCTGGGGTTTCAAGGGCTGGACACCTTACACAGGAGGAGGGATTCATGAATTCTGCTCTCATCCTTGCTGCCTCTGGATATTGAGGGCTCCCTATGAATATCCAGGGATATTGGATATTTAATTGTTTATTGCAGATTGTTTCTTTTTGCCCTTCTAAGTAGTTTGTAAATTCTATCCCAGAGGGGGCCTGGGAGAGTTATTGCCTGTTGATACACTCACCCAATTAAATGCTGAGTGTTCTTCGCATATGGACTTTGGCTCTGGGCCCAGAAGACCTGAGTCAATTTCAGAATCCAGTTGTTACAGTGGGTTTGTATTTTTAGAGAAGAAAAAGGTGTGCATCCTAAGATCTAAAAGCTGCCTGCATTTACATTCCAACTTTCTTTGTAATTAAGCAGACCACAAAGATCAATACAGAATTTACTAGCATAGAGGAGCATACTGGAATGATTTGGTGAAAGAATTTTGCTGCACTGACAAAGCGAGGGCAGGGGAGGTGTTCACCAAACCATCTTTAACTGGCTGGATGTTTGTCATTTATTTTAGATTCCATTCTCTCTCTCTCCACTTCCCACCCCAGACCAACCTTGGACCACAACCCTTCCAGAATGTTAACGATGCCCCATGGCCTTGGAATGCACTTTCCACAAGAGAACAATTTCCCACTTTTACAATGCTAGAACAATCACGTGTATCGTTAGACACCCCTACATGACTTTGACTTTGTCAGAAGAGAGTAGTAATTCTCCATTGACAGCTCCCAGTGACTGAAAGTATAATCAGAGCCAATGCATTATTAATGGCTCTTCTTTTTAATGACTCAATCACAGTGTGAGATGCTGTTCAAACACTTTATTTTACATAATTTTTCCTCTTGGAGAAGTCTGCCCACAAATTAAGGAAATACCATAGCTGAATAAAACCAGAAATATTGTGTTGGATATTCTCCAAACAAATTGTCCTTCAAAGAGATTGCCAAAGTAAGCTCTGATCGCTTTTTCCTGACAGGTGGGGATCAGGTAAATGATAAACTTGGATCTGGTTATCTGAGAGCACAGATTGAGAGCTGGGCTTTGGAATCTGAGAGCCTTGATACATCTGGCAGATGTGATCTTGAGCAAGTCTTGAAAAAGCTCTAAGTCTCGGTTTCTTCCCCTCTGAAATGAAGCTAATGATGCCCTTGACACAGGCATTGTGTGAGGATTAAATGAGATAATGTATGGGAAGCGGGTTGTTGACTTCTTATTCTGGTTCCAAGCCCCCAGAGAGAAGACAAGGGCGAGGAGAGGAATCTTAGCAGCTGGTCACCCATACTGCTCTGAGCTCTTTGACAGGGTACCAGGACAGGGACGATTTGCCTTCTTTGTTTCCTTCCAACAAGTGAAACAAGCCAACATATAACTATGACTCTTGGCTAATTTATTAGATGCTGTCGGGATCCCACCCATATCCTCTTGGCCCACCAGCTTCACCTCCAAATCTCAGCACCTGCATCTCTTTGTCTGAGGGCTTTTCCTGCAAACTCTGCCCATGCACACTGCAGGTTGGACATGCCAGGGAATTAGAGGGCCCTGGGAGCAACTTACCAGTAAACGATGGAGGTGGCACATAAACAACCCAAGACCCAAACCCTGCAGGTGGGATAACTCTGAGGCCTGTCCTACCCCATCTCCCAGAGTTCTCCAGTGGGATCCAACCTCAGTTGCCCATCATGATAACTTACTGGTTAAGGTGCCTCAGCAGCCTTCCCTCATTTCCCTGCTTCCTTACTGCTCTTGCCTGGGATCACTTTTCAAATAAACGATTTGCCCCAGAATCTCTATCTCAATATCTGCTTCTGGAGAGACCCAAACTAAGACATATTATTATCTAAGACTGGCTTTGACCAGCAACAACTGGTACTGAGCTTGTAAGCATTTTTGGAAAATATAATCCAGCTGTAGTTAGTAGACCTAATTCATGTTTTTGCTACACATTTCAGATAGGCCATCAACTCTGGCAGAGAGGCTGATGGAGTTCTCTTAATGGAATGTTTTTCCCCATCTTTCAGGTGACTGTCTTACTTCTTCTCTTCTGAATGGTTGAACCTCCACCTGGGCCCTGGACTGTGCCCTCTTTTGCCTTCTCGGTGACTTCACTCCTAGAATTATTCACCTCCTTTATGAAAACATCAATGTCTACCCTTATTACAAGGTCATTCCTTTTGGGATATAAACAAAAACAAAAACAAAAACCCAGTGACTCCACAAAACCTTCCACCTCATTCCCTGTCTTTTTGTTCTTTCAAAACAAAACTGAAATCATTATCTCTACTATTATCTCCACTACTTCATCTCCCAGTCTCTCTTTGGCCTGCTCCAACCAAGATTTTGCCCTCTTGATTCTGCTGGAACCATTTTGATTAAGTAGCCAGTGACTATAGCTCACAAAGGCCAGGGATCACGTTTCCATTCTCGTCTTACTTGGTCTCCCAGCAGTTTGTACCATAGTTGACCACTTTCTCATGCAGGACATCACACTTTCTTTGTTTCCCTCCTGCCTCACTGGCTGCTCCTCCTTAGTTTCTTTTCCTGATTTTTTCTTCTCTTCTACCAGACCTCTGAATGTTGGAAAGCCTGCCTTTCCGTCTACACCTATTTCCTTGGTCATCTCTCCCACTGCATAGCTTTAAATCCCATCTCTGATATGTGCATCCTGTCTAGACTTCTCCCCTGAGCTCCAGGACTTATGTATCAAACTGCCTGCTCAGCATCTCCACTTGGCTCTTTAATAGGTATCTCAAATTTAAAATGGCAAAAAAAAACACATATATGGAATCTAAAAAAAAAAAAATGGTTCTGAAGAACCTAGGGGCAGGACAGGAATAAAGACACAGATGTAGAGAATGGACTTGAGGACACGGGGAGTGGGAAGGGTAAGCTGGGACGAAGTGAGAGAGTGGCATGAACAGATATACACTACCAAATGTAAAATAGCTAGCTAGTGGGAAGCAGCTTCATAGCACAGGGAGATCAGCTCGGTGCTTTGTGACCACCTAGAGGGGTGGGATAGGGAGGGTGGGAGGGAGACGCAAGAGGGAGGGGATATGGGGATATATGTATACGTATAGCTGATTCACTTTGTTATAAAGCAGAAACTAAAACACCATTGTAAAGCAATTATACTCCAATAAAGGTGTTTTAAAAAATAAGTAAATAAAATGGCAAAAAAAAGAGAGAAAGATACTTCTCGATGTCCTCCTACCATTCCTTCCGCATCTTAGTAAATTGTTCCATTATCTATTCAGGTGTTTAAGCCCAAAGCCTTAGTTCTTCTCTTTCCCTCATACTTTACACCAACTACATTAGTAAGTTCTTCTGTCTTTACCTGCAAAATTATCTCAAATTCAATCACGTGTCACCGTCTCCACAGATTTCAGCTTTGTCTTTCCCCAACCAGTCTGACCTACTCAGGTCATCATTTCCCGTCTCCACTGAATACATGTTTGTTGATTGATCAACAGAGCAGATAAGCGATTTAAATTTTGAGTTGGTGTGTGAACTAAATGTTGAGGGAAGGCATTATCATTTTGTTTACAGCTACATATTTGTGAGCAGTTCGTGCTCAACTATACACTGTATACAGTTCCTCCATCTCTTCTTTCTTCATATCAGTTCCCTTTGCTTGTGCTTCCTTTATCTTATTCTTATTTCCCCCCATTGAGTTTCCTCTGACCTAGATCGTGCCATTATAAATTACCTTTTATTTTTTTCCAAACTTGCTAGCTTTTTATTATTTTTAATTTTAATTAATTAATTAATTTTGGATTGCATCCTCCTCTCACATTTTGTCATGGGGAAATCAGGTGCTTTTTCAAGGATAAGTCATTAAAAAGTTGACAGTGAGAGCTGTCCTCATCCCATACCTAAATTAGAGTCTTGTGAAAGAAGAAATTCTCTATTCCAGGCAGGATCGTAACATTAACAGAGCTTTTGATTTCTCACGTGTCTGGCATTGAACTAGACCCTTTAGTGGTATAATGATAATATCAAACACAGTAACTTCAACAAGGTATGGGTTATTTTTTTTTTCTCTCTCTCAGGCAAAAGAAGGCTACAAAGAGACAATTCAGGATTGGCATGGTAGCTCCATGATGCTATTGATATTTCAGCCTTCCATTTTATCTGCTATCCTTTGCATGTGGTTTCCACTCTCTAGTTTGCCTTGTGGTCTTAAGATAGATGCCACAGCTCCAGCCATTATGTACAAATTCAGAGCAGGAAGAAGAGGGAAGATACATAAGTAATTTGCTGGCTGAATCACACCCACTTTTAGAGAACTTTCTTAAAAATACCCCAAAAACTTATTACCTACATCCCGCTGGACAGAATTTAGTTATATTGTAAACCTTACTGTACAGGAAACTGGAAAATGTAGTTTTCAAGCTTAGGACACTGTCACCCCCAATTAAGAGAGGAATCTATATAAAGAAGAGTGGAGAAAAGATATTGGATAGCCATACTATAATAATAATTATGATAATGAGGAATAAGTATTGAACACATTAAATGCCACGTAACCACCAAGCAGCCTCCAAAGGTGAGAGGAGGAATCCAAGAATTCCAGACACAGGTCAAGTTCATGTAGTTACATGGGAATGATAAAGACTGTGACTGCTGCTTGTCTGTGACTAACATTTAATAGATTACCTTTTAAAAATGTGAATTTTAGTTGGGGTCATGCCTGTGGGTTGTTGGGTACATTCTACATTCACTTTAAGGCTTTATTTTATGTATTAAAAGAGCATTTATGGAACTAACATGACGAAGAAGTACCTGGCTACCAGTTACTGAGTACCTCCTATATTCCTGGCATTTTACGTTTTATATCTTTCATATATGACCTCACTTAAACCTTGCACAATCCTGCAATGTATTATTATCCTCATTTTACTTATAAAGGAGCTGAGGTCCAGAGAAGTTAGGCAATTTCCCCCAGTTCACATAGCTATTAAATGGCAGGGATAAGAATTTGAACTCAAGTTTTTGACCCATTAATCTATATTCTGACCCCTAAACCCATCATATACCACCTACTGAAATAATCAGTGAGTCTATAGTTGTGATATTGCAAATAACTGAAAGTGATAAATTAAGAACCTAAAGCGTATGTTGACCTGGGTTTGTGGTTTTTTTTGTTTGTTTTGTTTTTTGTTTTTGTTTTTGTCTCTGTTTTCTAACACTGTTGCCTCTGAGGCTAGGGCAGGAAAATAATGTATAATAGCGTGTGTGTGTGTGTGTGTGTGTGTGTGTGTGTGTGTGTGTGTGTGTGTATGTGTGTGTGTAGACTGGTAAATCCATCCTAATTTATTTTCATCCTTTCTTCTGCTGTTTCTAACTCCCACTTTTGAAACTATCTCAAGAGTCATTATCTAGGGATGCAGCTGCTCACAGAACAAAATAGTCAGGGTCATTTAAAATCTCTTAGGCAGAGAGCATTTAAGTTTTCTTGTCTCTGGCTACCAGTAACAAATCTTCATTAAATCTTAAACACAGCATAAACAAAGCATGAACAGATTGTGAATGCTTCCTAATGCAACAATGAGAGATTACCACTTTGCAGATACTGTTAAATGTTGGAACAGATCGCAAGGAAGTGATTTTAAGGACCACAGTATTTTCATGTATTTGGCCTAAGTCAGATTTTCCTATAGGAATCGACATTGCCAAAAAAGTATGCATTTTAAGGCTGTCTGGACAAAGATTTATGCTTCTACAGCTGTCTTCATTATCACCTATGCAAGTCAATCAATACTGTCTTAACCCAGTCACATCCCTACTGATGTTTTATGTATATTTCGCACACCTACCTGTACGATAGATAGAAGGAAGTCATTGCAGAGGTAAGGCAAAGCACATGTATTAGGACTGAGTTTGAGATGCAGCCGTTTTATTGCTGAGCCCAGACCAAGACAGGTGTGGGAACGAACCTGGAGTCTGCTTCAGTGAGGGAGAAAACTTACCTAAAGAGAATCTAGTGCAAGGGTCAAGGCCACGTTCAACTGAAAAGAGAGGAAGGAAGCAGAGTCTAGTTTGTGTGTGTGTGTTTGTGTTACAGACCTTGGGTTATTTGAAGACAGCTGTTATGGCCTTTATAATATGATTCACTCACTCTTCGCATGGTCCATGATATCAATATCTCTCTTAAAATGTTGCCCCCCAAACTGAACATGATATATGGCTCAGCCAAAGCATGGTGACAATGGTGAAAACTATTGACTTTTTTTTTTTACTTAGAGAATTTAGCTTAAGTCTTGGCTGTGCATTTACTTAAAGCCTTCGATATTTGTCATTCATAGTTAGCCCTTGCAAAGGAGCTCATCATTTCTAAACAGCGATTCCCAAACTTGGCCATTCGCTGGAATCACCTGGGAAGTTTCAAAAATATTGTTTACTGTATCCCACTGCCAGAGACAATGATTTAGTTGGTTTAGAATGTGGCCTAGGTTTGGGGATTTTTAAAAGATCCCCAGGTGATTCCAAAGCGCAGCCAAGTTTGGGAACCACTGTTCTAACCCTTTCTGCCCAAAGTGTGGTCCATGCCATTGGCATCACTTGAGAGCTTATTAGAAATGCAGGTGCTTGGGCCACCTAGACCTTCTGAATTAGACTCTGCATTTTAACAAACCTGTTCCTGGTGCTTGAATTGACTTACTCTCTCCTCTCAGCTATCTAG
Organism: Balaenoptera musculus; assembly: GCF_009873245.2. Taxonomy (NCBI): domain Eukaryota; kingdom Metazoa; phylum Chordata; class Mammalia; order Artiodactyla; family Balaenopteridae; genus Balaenoptera; species Balaenoptera musculus. The sequence goes on from NC_045799.1 coordinate 41,775,513, forward strand.
TCCCTAGAGAGGCCACAGGATGGAGGCTGCTCTCGTGGAGGGAGGAAGTCATGTGCTGGTGAGCTTACCCTGCCTGTGGCAACACTAGGAGAAAGGAGAACGTGTTCCACTTAAGAACAACTTTCGAGGTGGGAGACCTAGCAAGATGGTAGCCAGCTGAGTCACTCCTTCCATTGGGAGGGAGGGCATGTAGTTTCCCCAAAGTGGTTTCCTGGAAGCTTTTTCTGTTTTAGGGGCTAAGGTGAAAATGCAGGGAGAGGCTGTGAGTCATGTCCCACCCTCCCCCCCCTTTTGCTTGACTAGGACAAGGGAACAGATATCTGGCGGGCCTGACAAAGGCTGCTGGTGAGAAGGCCGTGGAGGAGGAACTAGACTGGTGAAAAGGAGGCGTAAGACGGACAAGCGAGGCCTGAAGATAAGAGGTGCCCAGAATAAGAGGGGGCAGCTGCAAGAGCAGCCAGGGGTGGTCAACAACTCACTCTGTCCCCAGATGATGTTTGCTCCCCAGGGTCTTCCTTTACTCAGGGACTTGGGGTCCCTGACTTTCAGAAAGGTCACCACAGTTATGTAAGCATCTCGTCATTGGGTGAAGGTTAGTGGGGGTAGTGGTTGGCTTCATTGGATCAGTGGCTGCAATTTTTTTCCATTCAGGAATCTTGAAATGATATCTCTCAAAGGAGCGATTTGTCTTTCAGGGACATTAACAAAAGAGGGTCCAGGAGAGAGAGGGCCATAAGCAGCTCTTCAGCTTTCCACTGCCAACTGTTCTAGGACCTGGCCTTTTTCTCTTGCATCTGTCTTTCATCTTAACTTACAGATATGCTAAGTTGGTCTTAAACTCAAGAAGACAGAACAGTGCAAAAACATAAACAGCCACCAACATAAAACACAAACATACCAAACATAAGGAAACACAATCTTAGCTCTTCTTTCGCCTGCCAAACCCACAGTCTGCTCATTGCCCTGTTTTTTCTAGAGAATTGTCAGCAGTCATGGCACCAATTCCTCACCACACCCTTGCTCTTTTGCCTCCTGGAATTTGGCTCTTACCCAAGTGGTCAACTGCAATCTCTCATCCAAAGGGCACTTGTGGCCTCCTCATCGCCAAATCCAAAAGCCTTTTCTTAGCTTCAGCTCCTTTAGTTTCCAAGGTCATTTATTTGACATTGTTGAGTATATTTCCTTTTTTCCCTTCAAGTGGTCAAATATGACCCTGGGTGAATAAACTATACTCACACACACACACACGACATTTACACAGATATGTATTTTTTATTTTGCTTTGTAGAAATGGGATCATATTTTATAATCCTCTCTGCTTCTTGCCTTACTCACTTAACAGTTCACTGTGGAAATCCCTTCAAATGAGCTGGCATAGAACTAACTTATTCTTTTAAATATTATGAAAGTACCACAAAATTTTTAGCCATTCCCCTATTGATGGATATTCCAATTTGTTTTCAGACATTTTCCACTCTGGGATGGTGATTTCATTATTATGGGATAAATTCCCAGTTGGGGGATGGCTGGATCAAAAGACATGTGTATATTTAATTTATATTTAATGTGTACATTAATTTTAATAGAGATTGCCAGATGACTTTCCCAAAAGCTGTACCATTTCACATTTCCACCAGCAGTGTTTGAGTAGCCCTTTCCAGAAGCATTATAGCCTTCAAAAATGTTTTACAAATCTGTTGCATTTCCTCAACTACCATAGAAGTTGAGCATCTTTTCAAATGTTTATTAGCCATTTGGATGTGTTCTGTGAACCTGGCTATTTATATTCTTATTCCAGTTTCTTAACCTCCCTGAGCTTCAGCTGCTTCACAAGGTTATTATGAGGATTAAGTAAAATATTTATATGAAGGCTTTGCCCAAAGTCTGGCATGAGCAACACGCTTGATAAAACAGGAGCTGGTGTTCATTGTTTTGGATTCCTTTTTCCTTATTTAGTTGTTCTTCATCCTCATACCTTTAAAATGCATTGATAGCTATTTTCAAAAATTCTACTGTCAAATCCCTTTCTTTTTGACACTTTGTACTCTCTCTGTCAACAATCTCCATCACTTCCACAATTTCAACTTTACTAATGTCTACTCTGCTGAGAGAGCTGCATTTCTAATTCTGATTTATCTTTCAAGTTCAAAAGGAACAATTTCAATATCCTACTGGACCCTGTGCTCCCAGCCTCTCCTCCCCCGAAACAGGCAAAGCAACCTCCTAAGTGAAATTCATCATCTTCCCACCTCTGCTTCCTCTATCCCTAAGGGCACTGTTTCCTCCAAGACCTTGGGACTTGAAATCTCCAAGTCACCATGCTGCTTTGTCCTAGATGTTCATTTCAGTGGCAAAGCTCCATAAACGAAACCTCTATAATGACTCTTATATCCATCCCCTCTGTTCTCCTCCCACTATTTCTACTCTAGTTCACTACCTCAACAACAACTAAAATAGCTAACTAAGCAGTCCTTCTTCTGTCAACTTCTCACTTCTCCAGTGCATCTGTTACATGACAGACGAAATATTCTAAAACAGTAGCAGAATCATGTCACCCCCTTAAAAGCATTTACCAGTCTCTTTCACAGAAAAAGTTCACACTGGTCTTGGTGGGCACTGTCCCCATGCCTTCACGTACCCCACTTTTCCATCACACAAGTTTCCTTTCTCTCCACCAATATACCAGGCTTACGCACACTCAAGTGTTTTTGCTCTGCTGTCCTGAGAGCCTAGCTGCCTCTCATTTCTCCACCTGTTGAAATACTATTTCTTTTCCTCTATTGAGATCCTCCTCATTCACCCACCTAGCTTGAATCAACTACTGTAGCAGTTTCTTGCAGCATCTCCCAATTTAATTTTTCTGTAATAATAATTATTACAGTAGGTCATTGACATGGTTCTTCTTGCTCCATTAGATTCTAAGCTTCTTGAAGGGCAAAATCTGCTTCTTGTTTCCAATTACGTTTTCTTTCTTTGCTGTGTTTCCCCATCTCAATTTCTTATCTGGTACCTTATAAATGCTCCTTCCTTTTTAAAAGAATTTTTATTTTATAATAAATGTATGACTGAGGTTTGGGGTTGGGGACAAATGGAATGAAACTGGAGAAAGCTTTGCCAAGGACCAGTTGTCTTAGATTCCCATAGATGGCAATCAGCGACAATGGGACTGGTCCATCCCATGGGTACCTTCTGTTTGCTCGTGTACTATAGTATATGAACACATGTTGTACCAGTTGGCCAACATTTACAGTCAGAATATTTCTCATAAGCAACTGGCTTTTCTTGAAAGAAGGATCATTGGCAAGAGTAGATCTCTGTTCTTTGATGGCAAAGTTGATGGAGATGAGCAACTGCAGCCTCCTTTGGGCTGGCACAGGTTCTCATCCTTGCTTTCACCCTACCTGGGCACCCACACCCATGGACCCTGCAGGCATCTGATCCCATGATCACAGCACTAACTCATTGTGGGACCCTGGGCTAGTCAATTGACCCTTGGACCTCATGTTCTCATCTGTATAACGGGGGGTAAACCTGATTATTCTAAATCTTTTATTTACCAAAGTTTTCTTTTATTCATTTCTTCCCCATAGACCTCATGTTTAAAAAATTTCTCTGTGAAACAGTGCACCTATTGAACCTACCTATTTTTTTCCATTTATGCTATCTTCCTTTTCCATATTGAGTCATATTTTAACCTTTAGTTCATAATTATCTGGGTTATAATAATATTGTGAAATACCATAATTTTCTATCATGCTTGTTTTGCTAACTTTACATGCTTGTAAAGTTAAGAGAGCGTATGAATACTTAAGTAGTCTTTATTGCTATTGGTTGCTAAGTTTTGTTTAGTTCTCTCCTTTCTATTCCAGACTGTTACTGTGACAACCTGGTATGGGTCTCTGGGAACAATGGCTGGATCCACTAGCTAGTAGCTCTGGCAATTCCTGTGATATCACTGGGAGACAGTCAGAACTATTACAATGTCAGATTGATAGAATTATAGTGTATGTATTTAGGTATATAAATATATATTAAAATATATGTGTGTATATATATACTAAACATATATATGTACTAAAAATATATATGTATATGCATATATAGAGAGAGCAACAGACAGACAGAAGGAGGAACTTTTAGTAGCAAGGATTGCATGGATAATGCTTATTATTGAAACAACCAAATAAACAACTACAGACAGTGAGGCACAAGGTAGAACTTGAAAGTTTCCCACTCCCTTCCCAACCTCATTCCTTAATTGTTTTGAATATAATTGTCTAATTCCTTTTTCTTTCCATGTGCACATCTTTAAAAATTTCAAACATGCTATAAACTCTATTATTCTATTTGCTTCTTTTCCTCTTACTTCCCAATATGAGTTAGATATCCCTCCATTCCAGTACCTCATCTACCTCATTCTTCTTAATTGCTTCTTATCATTCCAATGAATGTGAATATCATAAAGTATTTAACTAGTTTCCTTCTGATTCTCTTTCTAGTTTAATGATCAGTTTCCTTGTTGGAGAAGAAGGTAAAACAATCATTGCATGACTGGGTTTCTGGCCAAAATGTTAACTAATCATAGGTATTCGAGAATTAACTTCATGTACATATGCAAAATCCTCTAGCAACTGAATTATTTTCTAGATCACTTTTCAGAAGTGAGAATCTGGACTTAATACCAGCTACCCATTTTAATCATAAAAATAGCAACTCACATGTTCTGAGCACTTACTATGTGCCAGGATCCATGCTAAGTATTTTACATAAGTTATTCACATTTTTAATCCTCCCAATAATCCTAAAGGCAGATACAGTTATTACATCCATTTTACAGAAATATAAGCAGAGTAATTTGCCCAAAGTCACATAAGTCTTAAAGGGGCAAAACTGGAATTTGAACACAGACAAACCCAAGCTGGAAACTATGTTCTTAAGTTTGATTGCTGAGGGGACAGGAGACCTCTCATAGGGTCTGCTTTCCTTCCCAACCCCCCATGTGTGTGGAGCTATAACAGGGGGGTGAGGGGGGAAGAATGAAGGATCTCTCCTGTGTCCTAGGCCAAGAGTGTCATCAGAACTAGGTTATTCCCAAAAAGAGGCTGGTGGGAGCAGCAAAGTCAAAGCTCATTTCTGTTACAACTTGGTAGCCCTGGAATGCTTTCAAATATGAGACGCTGTCTGCAGTTCTCTTGAGACCTAGTTTATGTTTATGCAGAAATAGACTGTAGCAGGGAAAGCCTCAGGTTCTTAAGATTTAGATTTGCCACGAACCAGCTGTGTGATCATGGTTTCCTTCATCAGAGAATGAGGCTTAGAACCCTTGGTCTCTGAGGGATATTTTTATTTTGAAATAATTTCAGACTTACAGAAAAATCTCAAAAATAGTACAAAGAATTTTCATTCCTATTTACCTTTCACACAGAATCCTCCATTGTTAAGATTTTACCATGTTTGTTCTGTTGTTCTCCATCCCGTCTACACACACACTCTCTCTCTCACACACACACATACACACACGCGCGTGGATTTGTTTTTAAAACATATCATTATTTTTATTTCTGAACTGTTAGGAGCAAGATATTGATATCATGCCTCTTTACCTTTAAATATTTGTGTATTTCCTGAAAATAAAGCCATTCTCTTATCTAACCATAATGCAATTATTAAAATTTGGATATTAATATTGATAACAGTACAATATTCTCATCTACACAACTTATTTGAATTTTACCAACTGTCCTACTAATGTCCTTTTTAATAAAATAATTGTATTTTTCTGGTCTAGTGTTCATCAAGATCATATATTACATTTCGTTGTCATTTATTTTTGGTCTCCTAAAATCTGGAACATTTCCTCAGTCTGTTTATCTTAAGTGAGTTTAACATCTTTTGAAGAGGACAAGCCAGTTATTTTGTGGAATATCCCTAAATTTGGTTTGTGTGATGTTTCCTCGTGGTTAGATTCAGGTTATGCATCTCTGCCAGGAATGTCGCGGAAGTGATGTTGTGTCCTTCTTGTGCCTCATGTTGGGAGGCACAGGATGTCTCATTACTGGTATTGGTTAAATTCAAGACCTGATAAAGGTGAGATCTGCCAGATTTCTCCCTTATAAATTTACTATTTTCCCTTTGTAATTAATGTGTGTCTTAATGCTATATCCCGTTTATCATCAAAGTTTTCACTCAGTAGTTTTAGTAACCATTGATGATTTTTATCTGAAATATTATTTATAAGTTGGTTGCTAGATACATACTGAGATTCTTGTTTTGTAACATTTGTTTACAAAGGCCTTATTAACAGTAATAAAAATTCATTACTGAGTGTGACTTCAGTACCAGGTGGGTGAGTTCATCATCCAAATTTGATCAGTCATATTTAACTTTGCAGATTGTAATTATTGATCACATTTACTACGGAGGTTAAGGGAAAGTATATAAGGAAAGATAATAGCTTTTAGCATACCGTTAAGTATTTTTTACCCCAGTTTTATGGAGCTATAGTTTCCATACAGCACTGTATGAGTTGAAGGTGTACAACATAATGATTTGACTTACATATATTGTAAAATGATTAACATAATAAATCTAGTTAACACCCATCATCTTATATAGATTAAAAACAAAAGAAAGAAAACATGTTTTTTTCCCTTGTGATAAGAACTCTTAGGGTCTATTCTTGTAACAACTTTCAAATATTTTTTCAAATATATCCAAGTGAGACTTTTTTTTTTCTGCGCCGGGTCTTCATTGTGGTGCACTGGTTCTTCTTCATTGCAGTGTGCGGGCTTCTCTAGTTGTGGCCCACAGGCTTCTCTAGGTGTGGCACACGTGCTCCAGAGCTCACAGGCTCAGTAGTTGTGGTGCTCGGGCTCTCTAGTTGTGGTGCGTGGGCTCTGTAGTTGTGGCACGTAGGCTCTGGAGCTTGCGGGCTCAGTAGTTGAGGCGTGCAGGCATGTGGGATCTTAGTTCCCCAACCAGGGATCAAACCCGTGTCCCCTACATTGGAAGGTGGATTCTTAACCACTGGACCACCAGGGAAGTCCCCTATCCAATTGAAACTTCTGCTTTGTGAAAGAAACTTCCAAATGTTAAAGATGAAGGTTATTTATGTGGGAATTTACACTCTTTTTATATTTAGGTCCACTTACTTGCCAAATATCAAACATTTAGGTTCAAGGAAGAAGGCCAACTTAATTTCATGATTGTTTTTAAGGGGACAAATAAAAGAAATATAGACATTTATCACTTAACCAGCTGCAAAATTGGCACTAAGGATTAACTTTCCATAGTGCATATAACCCGTTGCTTCTCCAGCCCAGGCTTCACTCATGGTCTCCACTTAGAGGGCTGGGCCCCCTCGCTGTGGTCCTCAGGAAAGCACTGAGTCATTTAGGTCAGAGAGGCTTGGATAGGCCTCCTTATGCTTTCTTGTTTCCTCAAAGCTTGGAAAGTTATAATCTAAACATATGTTCTTTAACTTATGAGCAATTTCACTTCCCTCTGAGGGTTTTGAGCCTGTCCTTTCTCTCCCCTAAAAAAACAATATGGTAACAGACATGCTCACTAAGATTGGTCCATTTCTCTGTACATTTAACTACATTAAAGATAAGGAATATCTTTGCTACCTTCCACCCAGATGGAAAACTGCAAGAAATACTCGTGTGTATGAGAATCTTCCCTTGCTGAGAGTATGGAGTTATTTTTTATACAGACTCCTATGCTCAACAATCAGCAGGAGTGAGTCTTACACAGCACATGTGAGGCCAACAAGAATGCAGAGAATAGTGAGGAGGATGGGATCCACTTCACTGATCCCTCCGCTTAGGTCCCATGTCTCCTAGGGAAAGGCTGCAGACATCTTTTCCTCCAATTCTCTTTATTCTCTTTTCCCTCTATCGGGGGAAAGGAAGAACTATATTGGGGAGGACATAATTATCTGCTGATTCCCAAACTAATCCTGGCATCCTCCCAAGTGACCAGAAGAAATTGCTCCTCCCATTTGCTTTTCTGAAGGATCTATAGATCTGGCAAAATACCACCATTTGACTTTCTGAGGGATCTATACATCTATAGATCTGGCAAAATACCACCACATGCCCTGTCTTCATCCAGTGTCCACAAGCACTAATGACTTTATCACTTCATTGACTTTTTAATGGATTGATGATTTAATTTAAGAAATATTTATTTGTGTTTACTTTGTGTCAAGAACCATGCTATGGACTGGGAATACAACAACAAATAAGACAGGAGAACTGCCACAGGAGGAAACAGACATGGGACAAGTAGAATATCATCTTTTACTGTGTATAGATACCATGGACCACAGGGGAAAGAACCAAGGATTATGTCTGCAGAATTAAGGGAAGGCTTCCAGGAGGGAGTGACACTTGTGCTGGGTATGGAAGAATGAGTAGGAGCTCATCAGAAAGAGAAGGAAATAGGGATATTAAGCAGAGGGAAACGCATGTAGGGGAGAAGCTTAGAGGTATGGAAAAGTATAGTGTATTCAGACAAAGGTTTAGAATCTGATGTGGCTCAAGCTTGTGCCATTTGGAGACTCCTCAAAGCAGCATGAATTGGTTGACAGAGCACAGGCTCAGAGGCCAAACTAACCTGGGTTTCAATCTCATTTCTATGTTTCACTAGGAAAGTATCATTGGTTAAATTATTTAATCTTTCTAAGACTCCATTATCTCATCTGTAAAATGGGGATGAAGTTTCCATCCATCAGCATTGTGAAGATTCAGTGGGAATGTGTACCAGGGGCCTGGCACAGAGCTCAGGAAAGGGTGACTTTTCACCAGGTTTTTTCCTACTTCCCTTACTAGGCAGAGAGGTAAGAATGGCAATTGGTAAAACTGGAAGTAGGGTTTGGGCTCAGTATTGAAGGTCTCAAATACTTTGCTCCAAAGTTTGGATTTCATGCTGTCTGATCAGCTTTCTTTAAACCAGCCAGACTTGCTGTGAGTGCCACATTGCACTCATTTGGTCTCATTCCAATCAAAATAAATCTTATTTCCTTGAGGGCTGCCAATCACAGCTGTGTACCTCTGGTATTTGAATAAAGTACTTTGCTTGAAGGCATGACTATAGTAAAAAAGAATGATGCAAATGAGAAAAAAATAATCTTCAGCAACAACTTCAGGAAGTGTTAACTAGCCTTCAGGAACTGAGGGGTGAGAAAATGGGTATTACCTCACATGCATGAATTCGGAGGACAAAACTGCATTGATAATTGAGTTAGGTCTTCAGTGATTACAGCATCTTGCAGAAACAAAAAGTTCCTCAGATAAGGCAAAGGTGAAATCCAGTCAACCAGAAAGAGCTTGGTAAATGGCCTTTGTGTTCTCAGACAACACAAAGAAATTCTCAGTCCAAACAGGAAGGTCAGCTGTCAGCAGCCCATTTTTCAGTATATCCCAAGAGAATCTACATGTAGTTTATGTGACCAAAGGCATTCAGGGGAAAAATTAGGATATTTCAATAAATAGTGGCCAGGAAACAATGGCCAGCATGGTTTCACTTTCCATGTGTTTTTATTGCCCAGTAAACCAAAGAGAAAAAGATATTTCCAAAATGCAAAGGGGATGATAATAAAATAGTGGGCCAACGATTTGGAAGAAAATTATGAAAAAGCCAGGTAGGAAACAAAATATTTTAAATGGTTTAGGATGTATGCTGAAAACTATGCAATACTGGTTAACCAATAGTATTAATTATGCAAAAAGGCACAATTTTAAGGATGTACCAGGTAGTGATGTTTAATAACAACAACAACAACAAAATTGCAAACAATGACAGGAAATGGTTGAACAAATTAATGTTCCTCATTTGGTGGAATTATATGCTGCTATTAAAAGTTATGTATTGGAAAACATATTTTGGTGACCAAGGATAGTATCATCAAAGTAATTTAAGTAAACTAAAATTAATGAAAGAAGTAAAGATAAGGTGACTACACATAAATGAAAAAAAAATTATAGAAAAAGTATAACAAATTAAAGAAAAGAAGACAAAGTAGGGGAAATATCTCTGCAATGCTTATGAAGAAGAGCTACAGGAATTTACCTTATAGACATACTCTCACATCTTCATAGCAACATATTCACATATACACTTTTGAGATAATTGGAAATTCAAACCATGAATATTTGGTGATATTTAGGAAGCTATTTGGTTTTAAATTTTAAAGTCCTCTTTTAGAGACATAATCAGAAATATTTATATATACAACTCACTATACCATATATAAAAATAAACTCAAAATGGTTTAAAGACCTAAATATAAGACATGATACCATAAAACTCCTAGAAAAGAACTTAGGCAAAATATTCTCTGACATAATTTGTAGCAGTATATTCTTAGATCAGTCTCCCAAGGCAAAATAAATAAAAAGCAAAAATAAACAAATGGGACCTAATTAAACTTAAAAGCTTTTGCACAACAAAGGAAACAATCAACAAAATGAAAAGACAACTCACTGATTGGGAGAAAATATTTGCAAATGATATAACGACAAGGGGTTAATATCCAAAATATGCAAACAGCTCATACAACTCAATATTGGAAAAACAAACAGCCTGACAGGTATATGAGCAGAAGACCTAAATAGACATTTTTCCAAAGAAGGCATACAGATGGTCAGTAGGCACATGAAAAGATACTCAACATCACTAAGTATTAGAGAAATGCAAATCAGAACCATGATGAAGTATCACCTCACACCTGTCAGAATGGCTATCATCAAAAAGTCTACAAATAATAAATGCGGAAGAGCATGTGGAGAAAAGGGAAGCCTCCTAGACTGTTGGTAAATTGGTGCAGCCACTATGGAAAACAGTATGGAGGTTCCTTAAAAAATGAAAAATAGAGCTACCATATGATCCAACAATCCCACTCCTGGGTATATATCTGGAAAAAATGAAAACTCTAATTTGAAAAGATCTGTGCACCCCAATGTTCATATTAGCACAGATTACAAAAGCCAAGACATAGAAACAACCCAAGTGCCCATTAACAGACAACTGGCTTAAGACGATGTAGTATATATATATATATATATATATATATATATACACACATACAATGGAATATTACTCATCCATAAAAAAGGATGAAATATTGCCATTTGCAGCAACATGGATGGACCTAGAGAATATTATACTTAGTGAAGTAAGTCAGACAGAGAAAGACAAATATTATATGATATCATATATATGCAGAATCTTAAAAATAATGCAAATGAATCTATACATAAAACTGAAACAGACTCACAGACATAGAAAACAAACTTATGGTTACCAAAGGGGAGGGGGAGGGAGGGATAAATTAGGAGTATGGGATGAACAGATACAAACCACTATGCATAAAATAGATTAGCAGCAAGGATTTACTGTATGGCATAGGGAATTTTATTCAGTCTCTTATAATAACCTATAATGGAAAATAATCTGAAAAAAAATATATATATATATAACTGAATCACTTAGATGTATACCTGAAACTAACACAATAGTATAAATCAACTATACTTCAATTAAAAAAAAAAAGAATATGATGCCTGGGATTTGTTTCAAAATAACCCAGTGTTTTAGGAGCTAGAGGAGAGACTAGATGGGAAGGGTCATGATTAAGATGAATTGATAATTGTTGAAGCTTTGTGATAGGTACACAGGAGTTTAGCATATGGTTTTCCCTATTTTTGTATGTGTTCAAAATGTCTCATAATTGTTTAAAGCAATGTACAGAAAAGTGTGCCTTGTATGCCTCTGTTTATTAAATTAAAAGACATATGTGTTTGTGTATATTCATTCATTTATGCTTGTGTGTGTAGAATAATATAAGGATAGAAGAAAGTAGGAGCATCATATATGCATATGCTTTATAAATACATACACATGTGTATATGAATATATATATGAGCATGTATCTTTATGGGTGTGTGTATATGTATATATATGTATTTATGTATATGTGTGTTTGTATTTATATAACTTTGACATCATTTTCTTATCAAGTGAGATCAGAAATAATTTTATACTATGCTTTTATAGTTCTTTTCTCATACTGTTCAGAACTTAATTTTCTGAAAAGACAGTCATATATTTTTAAACAAGTTTTCTTTGGGAAAAAATGGAGAATTTTTGCCTTTTAAAAATTGAAATGCAATAACTGAAGTGGATTTCTTATTTGAGTAATGTCTGGATTGTTGCCCTCCTGCTTTATGGGGTCTCTTCCAGTGCTCTCACCTTCTCTAGGGGCTTTCTTCTCACTTCTTCCAACGAAAGAGTCAAGGAATAAAATATGTTCAGCTGCTCACTATACTCCTGCCAACCACTACCTTGTCCACTGGGTGTTGTGGGGGGTGGGTGTTATAGAGGAGATCACTGAAGCGATGCATGTATGTTGGATCAACCACAATGGATCAAATTCCTGAATGTGGTCTTTTCCCCACTAATAATGCATTTTGGCAGACTAAGAAATACATTTTTAAAATCTATTTGCAATGCTGAATCAAGAAAAAGGCAACTTAAAAATGATAAAAGAGCTTCAAGCCATTTGTACTTGACCTTGCCTCACACCCCAATCTCCCCCAAGGTTAGCAGAATTCTTGAAGCCCCTGTTTCCAGTGAGGGACCCTGCTTCCTGATTCTGCAGGGAGAAAATGAAACCTTATTCCTCAAGAATTGTGCTTGTCTATTCAAACCTGTCTGGAACTCCTTGCAGAAGTGGTGCAAGGTGCTTGTCTTTGTTTTGCATAACTTAGAGCTCAGGATGATAAAGCAGTGGGCATTTCTCAAAACTTCATAAGACAAAGGAACAACCTGCAGCCACCTGGAGGAAAAAGATTACAGTTGACACAAACAATATGACACTGAAAGCCTGGGAGAAAAAGCTCAGAAAGAAGTTTCTATGGGAAATTAGGGCATTCAAAAGTACCTGTGTGTACTGAAGAAATTAGAAAGCCACATGCTTGCTCAGTGCTGGACACATGCTCAGAAGAGCCCTGAGAAGACACTGAGCTTTAACTTTTGTCTGTGCTATAGACTCCGTGCAAGCAGGGAGTAAAAGTAAGGCAGAGTTCTAAACAGCATGGCTAAATGTTGAAGGAGTGCCAGAGCCAGTGTCTCTAGGGGGTTTCAATGTCAGATTTAAGTAGGCATAAGAAAGAACCAGCAAACTTGAAGATAAATCAGTTGAAAGTATTCAACCTTATAGAAATAAAAATGGATAATAAGAGAATATTTAAACAATTGTACATCAACAATTTAGATAACTAAATAAATTGGACAAGTTCCTAGAAACACACAAATTAACAAAACTGACTCAAGAAGAAACAGAAAATCAGAACTGACCTATAACAAATAAGTAGATTGTATCAGTACTTAAACATCTCCCAACAAAGAAAAGTCTAAGCCCAGGTGGTTTCAATGGTAAATCTACCAAACATTTAAGGAAGAACTGACATCAAACCTTCTCAAACTCTTGTAAATAATAGAATAAGAGGGAACATTTCCAAGACTATTCTATGAATCCAGCTTACTCTGATACCAAAGCCAGACAAAGACACCACAAGAAAAGAAAATTACAGACCAATATCTGTTATGAATATAGATGCAGAAATTCTCAGTAAAATGTGAGTAAACCAAATCCAACAGTATACTAAAAGGACTATACACTGAGATCAAGTGGAATTTATGCCAAGAATGCAAGGGTCATTCAACATAAAAAAAATCAATAAAATATACCACCTTAATAGAACAAAGGAAATAAAAAAAAACCCATGATCATTTTTGTTGATGCAGAAAAAGCATTTGACACAATCCAACACCTTTCATGATAAAACCACTCCAAAAACTAAGAATTGAGGGAACTTTCTAATATGATAAAATACATCTATTAAAAAAACACAATTAACTCAATAGTCAATAGTGAAAAACTGAAATCTTTCCCTTGAAGATCAAGAAGAAGATAAGTATGCCTGCTTTCAACACTGCTTTCAACATTGCACTGGAAATTCTAGCCAGAGAATGTAGGCAAAAAATTAAATAAGAAGCATCTAAATAGGAAAGAAAGAAGTAAAACTATCTGTATTTGCTGTATATTGAAAATCCTAAAAATCTGCAAAAAAAAGAAAAATACTAGTATTAATAAACAAATTCAGCAAAGTTGCAGGGTACAAGATGAACACTAGAAATGAAAACCTGAAAAGAAAATTAAGAAAACAAAATTTCATATAAAATAGAAGCCAAAATAATAAAAATATCCAGGAATAAATTTAACCAAGAAGGTAAAAGACTTGTACGTTGAAAACTACAAAACATTGCTGAAAGTAATGAAAGAAGATGTAAGTAAATGGAAGGACATCTCAAGTCCATGAATTGGAAGATTTAATATTGTTAAGGTGGCAAAACTACCCAAAGCTAGCTAGAGATTCAGTGCAGTCCTTATGAAAATTCCATTTGCCCATTTTTTGCAGAAGTGGAAAAGCCAATCCTCAAATTCATAAGGAATTGCAAGGGACCCTTAATAGTCAAAACAATATTGAAAAAGAGCAAAGTTGGCATACTCACACTACTTGATTTCCAAACTTACTGCAAAGCTACAGTAAAAAAGGCAATGTGGTACTGGTGTAAACATAGACATATACCAATGGAATAGATTTAAGAGTCTAGAAATGAACCCAGACATCTAAGTCAACTAACTAATTGGCTTTTGACAAATGAGTGAAGACTATTCAATGGGGAAAGAACAGTGTCTTCAACATATGGTGCTGGGACAACTGAATATTCACGTGTAAAAGCTTGAAGTTGAACTCCCTACCTCACACCATATGCAAAAATTAACTCAAAATGAACCAAAACCTAAATATAAAGAACTAAAAACATAAAACTCTTAGAGAAAAAAAAGGGGTAAATCTTCACGATCTCAGATTTGGCAATGGTTTGTTACATAGGACATCAAAAGCATGAGCAACAACAGAAAATATAGATAAATTGGACTTCACTGAAGTTAAAATTTTTTTGCCTTAAAAGGCACTATCAAAAAAGTGGAAAGACAACATGTGGAATGGAAGAAAATATCAACATTTGCAAATCATATATCTGATGAGTCTATTATCCAGAATATATAAAGAACACTTACAATTCAACAACAAAAAGACAAAAACCCAATTTTTAAAAAATAGGTAAAGGATTTAAACAGACATTTCACTAAAGAAGACATGCAAATGGGCCCTGAGAACCTGAAAAATCGCTCAACATCCTTAGTCATTAGGGAAATATAAATCAAAATCACAATGATATACTACTTCATACCTACTAGTATGACTTTAATCAAAAAAAACCCTGAAAATAACAAGTGTTGGTAAGAAGGTGGAGAAATTGGAACCTTTGTAGTTTGCTGGTAGGAATGTAAAATGATGCAGCTGCTGTGGAAAACAGTTTGATAGTTCCCCAAAAAGTAAACAGAAAATCACCATATGACCCAGCATTTCCACTTCTAGACACATGCCCCCAAAAATGGACAATAGGTACTTAAACAAATATTTATACATTCATGTTCATCAAAACACTATTCACAATAGCCAAAAGATGGAAATAATCAAAGTGTACATCAGTGGATATATGGACAAACAAATTGTGGTATACAAAGGAGTATATTTCAGCCATAAAAAGGAATGAAATACTGATACATGGTACATTGTGGTTGAACCTCAAAAAAAATTGTGCTAAGTGAAAGAAGCCAGACACAATAGGTCACAATATTTTATAATTCCATTTTTATGAAATATCTAGAATATGTAAACCCTTAGAGACAGAAATCAGATTGTTTGTTGCCCAGGTCTGGAGGAAGGGTAAATGGGGAGTATTGCTTAATGTGTATGGAGTTCCTTTTGGGGTGATGAAAATGTTTTGGAACTAGATATATGCGTGGTGATTGCACAATATTTTTAATGTACTGACTGCCACTCGATTGTTCACTTTAAAATGGCTAATTTATGGGACTTCCCTGGCAGTGGTTAGGACTCGGCACTTTCACTGCCAAGGGCCCGGGTTCGATCCCTGGTTGGGGACCTAAGATCTTGCAAGCCACGCAGGACATGGCCAAAAAAAAAAAAAAAAAAAAGGCTAATTTGTGTTATGTGGATTTAATTTCAATTTAAAAACAAAATAAAACACATTTTTCTTATTTCATATACTAATGACTAGAGTACTTAGTGAGATGGAATAGATTTTAAAGTCTTACAGACTTGGGTTCAAATTCCTGGTTCATTTATTTTACCCATCTGATAAGTTAGGATAAAATTACCAGTACAACAAATTATTGTAGTTATTAAATTAGATAAACAAATGTTATCAGTGAAGCTAGCTTCAGTAGCAAACAAATCTCCAAATATATGTGGTTTATCACAATATACATTATTTCTCACAAATGCAACAGTCCTTTGTGTGTTCTTGAGTAGGGGATCATTATCCATGGTCATCAGGGACCCACTCTCTAGGCTTTTGTAGTTTCGTTTTCCATCAACAAACAAATGGATAAAGACATCGTAGATCACTTGTGGAAAATTTTAATGAAATGGTACTACATAGTGGAATGCATCCCTTTCCCCCAGATTCCATCAGCCATAACTCAATATCATGGCCATGCCTACCTGCAAAGAGGCTAAGAAATGTAGACTAGCTATGTGTGTCAGGAGGGGAAAAAAAATTTGGTGAGGACAAAGCCACTTGGAATAATGTATACCAATCCTCTACTTCAGTGTCTGATAAAAGTAGGCACTCAATAAATGTAAGCTCCCTTCTTTGAGGGTAAGAGAAAACCCATCACAGCTTCTGGATATGTGTCTCAAAATGCATGCCTGAGGAAAGACCATTAGTTGTGGTCCTGTGGCAAAGTCAGTGGATATGGCTGCCAATGAGACATTCAGCAGAATTCTTTCTGGGCTCTGTGCCTACTTGCTCTTTTCTTCTTTTGTGCTTTGGAACTTCCCTTGGCTTTGGTCCAGTTTAGTTTCCAGTGTCTAATTTGGGATTTGCCTTTCTTTTCTCTTTTTTTTTCTTTTCTGTTCTTTCTTTATTTTTGGCTGTGTTGGGTCTTCATTGCTGCACATGGGCTCTCTCTAGTTGCGGCGAGCGGGGGCTACTCTTCATTGCGGTGCACGGGCTTCTTATTGCTGCGGCCTCTCTTGCTGCGGAGCACAGGCTCCAGGTGCACTGGCCTCAGTAGTTGTGGCACGTGGGCTCAGCTGCTGTGGCTCGCGGGCTCCAGAGCGCAGGCTCAGCAGTTGTGGTGCATGGGCTTAGCTGCTCCACGGCATGTGGGATCCTCCCAGACCAGGGCTCGAATCCATGTCCCCCGCATCAGCAGGCGGATTCCAAACCACTGTGCCACCAGGGAAGTCCAGGATTGGCCTTTCTTAAACAGCTTGCTCACCTCCAGCTTCTATATGATGCAGCCCCTTGATTTTACCCTTTCAATAAACTGGTCCTTGTCCTTAAACTCCCCTTCACTGTTCTCTACCTTCCAGTCATATCTTGAAGACTTCCACTTGAACACATTAATTTATTATTATTATTTTTTTTTAATTTTTATTTATTTATTTATGGCTGTGTTGGGTCTTCATTTCTGTGCGAGGACTTTCTCTAGTTGCAGCAAGTGGGGCCACTCTTCATCGCGGTGCGCGGGCCTCTCACTATCGCGGCCTCTCTTGTTGCGGAGCACAGGCTCCAGACGCGCAGGCTCAGTAGTTGTGGCGCACGGGCTTAGTCGCTCCGCGGCATGTGGGATATTCCCAGACCAGGGCTCGAACCCGTGTCCCCTGCATTGGCAGGCAGACTCTCAACCACTGCGCCACCAGGGAAGCCCCAATTTATTCTTGATACGATTGTTAAAATTTCTGTCTCTTTCCACATCTTATAATTAGCTTAGCTGATTTTTAAAGAAATCCTCTAAGAATTATTTTTATGAAGGCCATCTGGTAAAACAAATTACTCTCCAAGGAATGTTAATCAGACTAATTGCTAATTAAATGTCTCCCTTGATTGTATCAGTTATAGATTGGAAAGTGTTTGTGATGTACATTAATTTTTGTGAAGACACTGAAAAACATTCTTTTTTTCCCCTTCAAGGGAATAAGTGAACCAGTTTGCATGTATGATGTATGTGTGTGGTGATATTAGAAGATGCACTTTTCCATTTTTCAAATGGATTGGTTGTTCTTAGATCAGGTCACTACACATGATCCTGGAACTTTTGAAGGCTGAAATTTATTCTAACCTATTGTTAATGTTTCAGCTTCATGTTCTTCAAATAGTTTTGTTGTTCATGGAGTTTGGGAAATATATTTTTTAATAAATAAAACAATTGCCAGTAGGTTCAAGTCAATCAAAGTTGGCAAATGGGTTTAATTTTATATGCCAATGGATTGATAGTAATTGCCTTGCGTATATTGTAAAGAAAGATTTGGAGGCTGGTAAAGGAGGGGACTATTTACCATGCACACGCTATGCCTTCCTTTTTATGACACTGAGTAATGGTTTACAGAAGTGAAACCATAAAGAATGAAAATCATTTTTGCTTGACAATGACGATGTGAATCCTAAAATAAGATTAAATTTATTAGAATCAGAAAAACTGTAGGGAAAACCCCAGTTTGTTACTGAAATCTCTTTGTCCCAAGGTAGTTAAGTAAAGAATGACTGAAAGCTAAAATCTACTCCCCCCAACTCCCAACTCCTCCTCCCACCAATTTAGCTTGAGTTAATTATTCATTCATGAAAATGAGTGAGCATTTTTAGTCACAGTAATTTAGGTTTTATGAATTACTTCTTCCTGTGGTTTTTAGTTACGGATTTTGCATAGAGTATGAATGACCTTTTTGAAAGCAATTGCAACCCATTCTCTCTAAATTTGTCTTTTCTTTAGTGGTGGATTGTTTGCAATTGTATAAAACCTCAGGGGTCTTCCTTTTTTATTTCGGATTCCCCTTTAACAACTGAAACATGAATAAGATCTCCATACTAGGAATATGACAGTGAATCTATAAAACTTATTTATAAGAAATGGAATTTGGTATCAAGGAAAAATATATATATATATTTTTTCTGAGGAGTCATGTCTGAATTCTAGTCCTGCTTCTCTGTCAGTGAACCCTAATTGTCATTCTGTGGTCCCCAATGACTTCAACTATAAAATAAGAGTTTAGGGCTCACTTTTCAACTAGAATAGTGCTGTATTTTGACATTGACATTTTGCCATTCTACTTGGGTAAATTGCCTAATTCACCTTTGTTACTCATTGAGCACAAGGGGGCAGTAATTGGCAGATTGCTCCATTTACAGTATTTCCTCTTGACGGTCAAATTCTCTGACAGCTTGGAACCTTTATTCTTGACTTTTCTGCCATCACTAACAGCTGGATTTGACAGGAGCATTGTCTTGCAGTAACATTCTACCCTTAAAAGTGAAGTCTATGATACTTCTAGGAGCAACGTATAGTATTCAACTTTTACAATGAAAAATACATGTAATTTACTTTATCAGTGTTGAAATAGTCAATACTTTGAGACTTTTTTGATTTTCTTTTCCCTGAAAACTTTATATTTTTTGTAAGGATTTTAAAAAATTATATATAAAAACCCATAAGCACTCTCAATCCAATGAGTCTAAAACTGAACTAATTTTGCCTTCACCAATTGCTGTTCCTTTGCAAATATTTCTTATCTCGGTAAATGATGCCATCATCCAGCCTCTGGCCCAAGCCATAAACTTCTGAATCATCACCCTTAGCCTTTCTTTTCCTACTTCCCTCCATCATTCTGCCTTTTATCTAATTGATTCCATAAATCTTGTTTATTCTACTCTCTATGTATTTTTATCATCTGTCCCTTCCTCTCCAATGGATGCTTTTATGACACTAGTTTATACTCGCATCTGGACCATTGCAGATGTCCCCAGATCGTATGCCCAATTTTGAATCTCACCATGCTCCTTCCTTTAACCTCACCCCCAGGCTACACCTGAACAGATACAGAGAAGACTGCAATATAGGCCTTGTACATCCAAATTCTGTGCTATTTCCATTTCATCCCTTTGCCTTTATTCTAAAAGCTGCCTAAATAGGATTTTAGAATGCTGTCTGTGTTCCGTATGCTTATGTTTCTTCTGCTCAATGTGATCCGAAACAAAATCTATACAAGGAATCATATCAATGCTCCAGGAAATAATTACCCCACTGGTTTTTATTTATTTATTTTTCAGCTTTATTGAGGTGTAATTGACAAATAAAGTTATCATTTATTTAAAATGTACAACATGATGATTTGATGTACATATACATTGTGAAAGAATTCCCACAACTGAGTTAATTACATCCATCACCTCACATGTTTACTTTTTTAAAATTTTTTGATGGGAACACTTAAGATCTACTCTCTTAGCAAATCTCAATTATACAATACAGTATTATCAGCTAGAGTCATGCTATTATAAATTAGATTCTAAGAACATACTCATAACTGAAAGTTTGTACCCTTTTACCAACCTCTCCTCTTTTCCCTAAGCCTCAAACCCCTGGCAATCGCCATTCTAGTCTCTGTTTCTATTAGTTTGATCTTTGTAAAAAATTAGATTCCACATATGAGTGATACTATGCAGTTTTGGTCTTTGACTGGCTTGTTTCACTTAACATAATGACCTCCAGATGCATCTATATTGCTATTTACATTCTCACTGGCAATGTACAAGTGTTCTCTTTACTTCACCTCCTTGCCTACATTTGGTTTTGTTTTGATTTACAGTTCCCTGATGAGCAATGATGTTGATCACATTTTCATGTATCTGTTGGTCATTTGAATGTTCTTTGGAAGTATGAAAACTGTCCTTAAATAATGATTTCTGCTCATGTGTAAAAAGGCATTCATAAAGCTTTCTTCCACAGGCAAATAGTTAGTCCTTGGACTTGTTGATAAAAATGTTGACCCTTTTGTGGTAGCAGCTGATGGAAAATAAGTGTATCCTAACAACCTGACAATAGAAGAAGTCTGAAGTGTGAGGTTAGGATAACATCAGATCTTTCATCCCGTTGGTCCTTGTTGTCAATAGCTCTGGTTGGCGAAGAATGTATCCACTTCTTCTTTTGGCCAGGGTTCTATATTTGCACCTTGCAAATCTGAACATTTGACCACAGTCAGTGACCTCTGAGGTATAAGAGAACATGTTCTCAGTAAAGAATATTTACAAAGTGAAAGCTGCAAAACCTTGTTATAGCTGTGGCTAGAAACACATGTGTGTGTGTCCGTGGCTTGTCCCATTGGGACCTCTCCACTTTATTAACTCATTCTTTTTTATTTTAAAGTGTGTCTTCTCATTTATGCTTCATTCTCATTTTTATTTGAGGTGATGGGGGGGGTAGGTTTTAAGGCAGCTCTGGGAAGGCAGGTGTTAAATTCTTTATTGGTCCTTGGTAACCACCATGGTAAAATATGCCAGTATTTAATGGATGACTTCAGTGCTATGGACAGACGTACCCCAGGAGAGAGGAGATGTGTGTTCCAGAATCTAATCAAGCCATGGCCTGCCTGAGTCCTAACTTATGTAGTGTAATCACTTGTATCATTCCTAGCATGTCCTTCATTAATCAGAGCTCATGCAGGCAACAAGGGAACAGGGGTTCCATTAGTGTGACATATGGTGGCCTTCCCCAAGTCTTGGATGTTTTGGAAGACGGTCTCAGGGTTTGTTCCAATCATACTAGAGCTGCTTAATGACTTAGATTTTAGTACACTTTTTTCCCAGGGAGTTAATATCCTCCCAATTTCCTCCTTAGTAATTGTATTTAGGTTCTTGATGTACCCTGTGATGTTTTCATATCCATCACATTCAGTTCCAGACTGCTGCTTGATTTGCTGCTTCATATTGGCTTCCTTATATCTGCCTCTAGAGAACAAATATGAAAGAGGAAGAAACTATCTTTTCTTAATTGTAAAAGTGATGAATGAGGTAAGCCATCAGGACCATTTTTCATATTTTCTAGAGAAGCTGAAAATACATTTAGATTTGTTTTCAGAGCAAAATGAGAAAGTTATTTTGGAAAAAAAAATGTTATAAGTTTGGTCACTTTGGAAATTTCTTCACAGATACTTATCTTGGTAACAGCATTTATCTTTGCTAGTCTCATATAACATTGTTGTTTCCTTTAAAATTGGACATTTTTATTAAGTCTAAATATCCTGGCTCTATACGTAGCCCCAGATGTTCGTAGATATATTTTAGCTTTATTTTTTTACCTTAATGGATAAACTGATACAAAGTACATTTTATTTATTTCACACAATTTTAATTTACATTATCTTAAATTTCTTACCTTATTATTGTACTTTCTTTTCTCCTTCCCCCTCCATATGTTCTTAAACATGCATTCCCTGGACCCATTTCTAAAAGTAAATAATATGGGATTCTTTGATCTTTCACGTCTCTCTCTTGGAAGAAAATTGTTGGGTTCCAGGACCTAAAATTCCACTCACAGTGGGGTTGGACAAGAATAGGGCTTTAAGAAGACAAGCAAGAGAAGACTGTGTATCTTGATGAAGAAGAACTTCTTTCATGTCTGCCCCAATCTCCAAGACCACGCATGTGCAGAGATAGCACAGGCAGCCAGAGAATTAAGACAAGAAGGCCCCCAGGGGCCCGTGGAGAGGCGGGGAATATTACACATTGCTGGGTGAGGCAAACTGGTTCAACAGTGACAACAATTATGTGACAACAATAACATCAATTTGACTGTAATGTGGTAGATGATTAGATTCTATTTTCTGCCCAACCCCTACTCTCAACTTGGAACAGGCTAACACTCTTTAAAATATATGTATTTTTGCATTTATACTATGTGTCAGGGACTTTTCTAGGTGCTCGGGACACATCAGTTAACAAAACAAAGTTATCACTGCCCTTGGGGAGTTTACAGACAGTAAATAGTAACCATAATAAATAACTAAATTACATAGTATATTAAAAGGTGATAAGTACAATATATTTTTTAAAAAGTGAAGGTAAGAAGGATCAGGGGGGCCAAATGGTTGGGGCTGGGGTTCAGGGTGGGGAGGAGAATTTACACTATTTAATAAGGTGGTTAGAATAGTCTTCTTTAAGAAGGCAATACTTCGATAAATTCTGGAAAGAAGTGAGGTAATTTGCCAAGTAGATACCATGGAGAAGAGCATTTCTGCAAGTAGGAACAGTAGCTACAAAGCTGTGTGTGAGCTGCTGCAGGACACGGTGAGCCAGAGAGAGAGAAAGAAAATAGGGGATGAGGTCCCAGGGGTAAGCCAGGATCTGATCCTGTAGGGCCATGCAATGACCTTGACTTTTACTCTGAGTGAAACAAAGCAGTGTCAGGATTTTGAGCAGAGGAGGTAGTGATTGAGAATAGGGAGAAGGAGGCAGGGGGGCTGATTAGGGCTTATTGCAGTGATCCAGGTAGCAGAGGATGGGGACACAGTTAGTGCCCCCATCTAGAGGGGAGATGAGGGAATATAAAGGAGGTGGTCAGGTCAATTGGGAAAACAGCAACCATTGTCTGTGGTATTATCCTGGATTAGAATGGAGAAGCAGGAGATTTCTGACATTACTGCTGTTGTTCTGGAATTCCCATTTAGGCACAGGACTTGGAATCATCCCCATTAAATCAGAGCAAACAAGCATGACCTGGTGGTCAAATCAGCCTAGACAGGGATAGATTGCATTACACAGCCTTACCTAGAATCCCATGCTGGCTGTCTGGGCTGGCTGGCCCTGGTCATTTCCTTAACCTTATATTGACAACCACATCATATGCAATTGAATTCTTTGGAATTCATGTTATGTTATGACATGGCTTTACTATTTGTATCAAGAACCATATAGAGGTTCTCATTTCTGACATAACCATTATACTTCTAGAAATTTGCTTAAAGGAAATTATTCAAAATGCAGGAAAAAATATGCCCAAAGATATTTACCAAGGTGTGGATATATATATATAAAATATAATATAATAGTGACAAATAGTGATAAATCAGAAACAATCTAAATATACATATACTGCAATGGAGAAATGTCTAAAATACTCTGGCATGTGTATAAGATAAAGTATTATTCACCATTGAAAGCAATTTTAATTATTGGAAAATTCTTATGAAGTAATGCAAATAAAAGTAGGATACAAAAATATAGAAAAAGTCTGGAAGGAAATGCAATAGATATTAATGGAGTCTGTATGATCATGTAAAATATTTTTCTTTATTTTTTTTATATTTACCCTACCTCTATCCCCCCGCCCCTGAAATTATTTTATAATGTTCCTTCTAGAAGGTACCATTAACGAAAAAGATTAGAGAGGGTCCTAATGTCAGGGCCAAGTTCAGGGTCCCCGTGGGCTTGTTGGGGGTGGAGATGGTGTGTCTGTAGTGATTTAGTGTGCTATTTGAAGTCTGGGTCTCCCTATGTGCCCCTGCGTGCTGCTTATCTGGCAGTTGAGTAGGACATACTTTCCCAAGTATTGGGTTGGCCAAAAAGTTTGTTCGGGTTTTTTCCATAAACCCAACGAACTTTTTGGCCAACCCAACAGTTCGGCCTGAAAGAAAGGCTCATATCGTTTGAAAAGATTATCATGGAAATGAATATGTGATCACTTAAAATAAAATCAGTGAACTCACAGGTACCTGAGAAATACACTTTTCCCTCTGAGAATCTCTCAATGGTCTGAGAGTCTATTTATGTCAATGGTTTTCAAAGCGGGCCTGTAAGCTTGTTAGAGGTTCAAACTCTTGGACTCCACTCCCAGAAATCTGTGTTTTAACAAGCCTTCCAAGTGATTCTTAGCCCTGCTTAAGTTTGATGAGCATTGTTCTATGTCAGGTACTCAGAAGTGTCTGGCTTTGTTACATTCTTGGCTCGGAGGCAGCCCAGGTTGCAGACAGCTGTTCCGTGGAAGCTGATGGAAAATGCAGAAGAGCTTCACCCCATCCCTGAGAGAAATATGTCCTGGTCATGGTGTACATTAGTGGTTGAGCATATGGCAGAGGGCTGCACAGAAGATAATAAGCAGCCCATTTTTATGGAAATGAAAAATATAGGACTATTTCGTATTTCAGATTATACCTCCAGTGAACCCAAACTGATGTTCCATGATCACAGCAAGGAAAAAAAAAAATGCCAACAAGATAACCTAACTCAGAAACCTGCAGTCTTGATAGGAGTGGGGAAGTCAATACAGTCTTCCTTTGGTATCCGCAGGGCATTGGTTCCAGGCTCCCCAGCGATACCAAAATTTGTGAATGCTCAAGTTTCTTATATAAAATGGCCCAGTGCACTGAATACCATCAGCCCTCCGTATCCTTACTTCGCACTTCTGACTAATGGATTAAAGTGGTAAAATTCATATGGAGCTGTTAAATCATCCTCTATGATACAGTTGAACCATTAGGTTTTATAAGCTCAGAAGGCACCCCAAGTTTATAGCCGAAAGATGAAATTACTCTTCTCAGCAAGCTACCTCCTGCACTGAAATAATTCCGTAGATTGGCCTGTGTGTCTTCTGCCCCTAGTTATCTCCTACCTGTGGCTTACATAAGAGCCCCTACATGTGCTACTGTCATTTTTCCTCTCTTTGAAAATAGGGGCAAAGTACTTCGGCTTTGATGCTTTGTAGGAACAGAGAATTGTGATGTGTCCTTAATATGAAAAATCAGGCAGGGTTGTTAATATTTAATTATCTAAACCAAATGCAATAACACATGGGAATGTGCTTATAAGTTTGGGATGAGGATTTGACTTTAGTCTTCCACAACTTTCCAAATGTATTTTAATTATTTTATAGAATTATGAATAACTGATGAAATCTACTTGCTAAAAAATTAAATGGATTTGTAATATAAAGAATTCTTTTTACACAAAATAATATTTGTTATAGATTTTATCTTCAATTTTTAAATGTCTGTTATCTGATGAAGATAGGCTTTATCATGAAGTCTACTTGGTTGAATTATTAATGAACCACATGCTGACTAAAGTTGATATGATTCTTTCATATATCAGAGTACAGTACTTATGCATTTATAATGTACATCAATTTTTTTTCCTAGAAAATATTATCCGTGTGAAAATTTATGATTTTAAAAGAAATAGTTAATTTCAAAGAGATGCCTTGGGAATTTTGTCTTAGGAAATTATAAAAGTAAAAGAAAATAACTTAGCTTCAGATGATTCATGCTCAGTCTTCAAAACATAAGCTCTAAGCCATGTAAAACCTCATTTGGTCCATTGCTCTAAATAGTATCAGATGGAACCATATTCCTAAAGATGGTCTTTCTTTCAAAACTTCTCTTATGCCATTTTCAGGAACTTATTAGATGAATACTCTTTTCCAAGCTTTCTGAGAGCATCAGTTTGCAAATACATATATTCATGCATATGTGCATGTATGCAAATATACATACATAGATACATACCTAACTTCTCTAGGGTCATTTTCAGACAGTAAAACAAATCAAATTTTCCTGTGCTCCTGACTCTCTATGTGATTTGTATAGGTGTCTTATTGCAGCAATAATAATTAAAAAGAAAATAGTGTTTTCAGGCCTGAACGGGCATCTCCCTAGTTCCCAGAGGAATCTTACTCCTCTATAATAGAAAAAAGCTTGAGATCATATTTAATAGGTAAAAGCAAGGACCTCAATCAACATGAGTTCAAAAACCTGAAGAAATGGGTTACGATTATACAGCAAATTGGAAAAGTTTGAACTGATTGAGTAGACTCCAGTGCTGTGGACATGGGAATCCCATTTTTGTCTGGGTAAAGCCAATATTTAAAATTTTCTTTTGTATGCAAAATAGGCAAAATTGCATTTGCTGATGAAATAATGCATTATTTAACATAGCTGAATAAATCCATTTAAATCACCAGGGAAGTGCACATAATAAAATAATGTTTGTGTTCCTTCAGCTTAATCAATTCTCAAGCTTCTATTTGTTCTAGATCTGTAATTCCATGCACTTGGGAAAAGGAAGCCTTTAAGCTCTAAAAATTCGGCACAAGTAAAATCTGTGCTAGGATACAAAACAGAGATTTGAATTTGGGCCTCACAGGCCAACATTAAAAATAAAATATATGCAGTGCATTCATGTGATTAATTTATAATTCATTTAGGTGAAAATGAGCCTTACATGTGGAATTCTTAATACAAATAGAGAGTATTCATATTTTACAAGGAAGGAGTATTTTCCTCCATTGATACGCTCCATGAGAGGATATCCAACAATGTTGATGATGGTGGTGGTGATGATGATGATTTATTGTGATCTTCTCCTGCTGTCAGCTTGTCAGCTTGTCAGCTTTCCCTTGTAGTTGCTTTGGTATATTTTCCTTCTATCAGTTTGTGTAAAGAAACCAGCCCTCTATGACCCTTGTATGATAGTGAGTGTCCTTTCCTATTTGGGATGTAAGCTAAAATCATAACCCTTTTTGCATAGGAATTCAGGTTACTAGTCCATGAAGTTAGAAAGGAGGTGAGGTTACTTATAGGAAGAGACAGGCCTTCAAAAAGGCAGTGGAAAACTCAGAAGGCTAGCTTTAGCCAAGAGGGAGAGGAAGCTTGAATTCTTCCTATGGGTCCCACTTCTCTTAGTCTTGGATCAGCAATGTCTGGTTAGAGGAAGATGAGCTTGTTGACTAGATGCTCTTTATGCCTGAACAATATGGCAGAACTTTTGGATAATTGGAAAAAACTTTTAAAGTTGTTTTCTTCTTTCAAGTAGGAATAAAAAGCTATTCACCTAGAGCAGTAGTTCCCAGAAAATGATCCTAAGACCAGCATCAATCTGGAACTTCTTAGAAAAGAAAATTTTCAGACCCCACCTCAGACAAACTGAATGACAAACTCCAGGGGTAGGGCCAGACAATTTGTGTTTTAATAAACCTCCAGATGATTCTAATACAAGTTCCAGTTTGAAAATCCTTGCCTCTTGTCTGCTCCCCCCTTCCAGCTAAAGAGCATTCAGACTTCTTCACTCATTTTCTTATCCTCCCTTCTCTTCCAAAGGGGACCATTTCCTTGACAGGCTCAACTTTTAGTCAGTTTAGACTTTTGTGATGCAGAATTGAGAGGGAGGTCAGAACTAGGAGAGGAATTTTCCCAGAGTTTGGAGATCAATGCTGGGAGAGGATTTGCATGTATAGGGGGAATAGACATATCACTGTAGAGTCTGAAGTTGTTTCCAGGTTTGAATCCCAGCTCTGCCACCTACAACATGCATGTAATTGGTCCACTTATTTGGCTTCTCCAGGACTCAGTTTTCTTATCTGTAAAATGGAAATAAAGCAGCAGTAATAACTTAAAGGGATATTGTGAGGATTCAGTTAGCTAATTTATATAAAGAATATGGAACAGTGTTCAGTATTCATTAGCTCTCATTGTTCTATGCAGTGCATTCTCTTCATGGTGTTCAAAAAAAGAAAAAACAATCAAAGAATATCAGTGATTCCAAAAATTACTTTTGGATTGCTAGATTCATTGCTTTGCTTTAAAAACATGCTTTTTGAGACTGGACCACATCGGTCACAGGTTTATGAGGGTTTTATAAAAATATATTGGTCTAATTAGAGCAATGTTAAAAGGCATTCACAATCCAAGGCAAAGGAAATGTCCTGTTGCTACAAAGCTATTGTGGATTCTCAGTTAAGTGATGATTCTTTCTCTGTTGCAAATCTCTGACAAGGTCTTCTCAAAACAGGCATGCTAGTTCTCTGTCCCCAGTTTCCTCATTAAATCCAAACTTCTTGCATTCTAGTGTGCAGGTCTTTTATTTTAAAGCTGGTTTCTTAAAGACATCAACTAGTTTTATATGTGTACAGTTTTTGAAACATGATTGCTTTAGCCCTTGATTGAATATCCAGTGGAGATGTCTATAATAACTCTAGAAATCTATTATTTCTATAATAACTCTCTAAGTTTTTTTTTTTTTCTTCTATCTTGTAAAGTTCTATTGGCCAATAAAGAGGTTATCTTGAATCACCAAAATAGACTTTTGTTTCTGATCTCCTCTGTGTATTATGGCAAAATAGTAAAAGATCATGTGGGGTAGTGGAAACAGCAAGATATTTGGAGCCAGAGACATGGTTCTGACTTGACCTCTGATTAGCTTCGATTCGGGAAAGTCACTTATCCTCTTGGATCAATTTTCTCACTTAGACCAGTTTTTCAACTGGGATTACAGTGCTTCTATAAGGGATGAGGAGGAGATCAAATGGAAGAATAGTGAATGCCGTTTTAAACGGCAAAGTACCATTCTAATGTTAGTTATTGAAAGCTGATTATAGTTGACATTCGTCGTGGGTTATTAGGAGCTGGGCACCATGAAAAGCCCTATGTACGCATATCTATATTTACTTACATGCAGGTATAAAGCATTACTGCGATATATTTAATGTTCAATTTATTAATTAGTAAATAAAGCTTAGAAAATGCAATTTTCTTAATCAATGTTCAAATCCTGATTAGAAACATTTTCAACTTCTGACTGCAAATAAGAGAAAAACTCTGCCTGAAACAATAAGGAAATGTATTGTCTCCTGTACCAAGAAGTCCAGAGCAACAGTGGATTCCAGTGTGTCTTTGGCCACCTTTCCTGAACAGCTTCACAGAAGGCTACCTGTGTTATAGATTTCTAAAGCTGGGAAGGACCTCAGTGGTCATAGAATCCAGAGCTATTATGGTGATGAAGGTCAGAATTGCACTGGTTCTCAGAACTAGCTTGTTGGATCACTGAGTATAAGATTGGGGATTCTGCTGTCTTCGTCCAATCCTTGATTGGAAAACGATGCTGGGCCCTGGCAGTGAAGTGACTAGACAGCCAGTGTCCAATGGGATGTTGTTCAGGAGTTTGTGCAGCACCTGCCTCTTCACAGCTGTGAGGTAGGACCAGTTGTTGCTCCTTCTTCCCTCTACAAAGAGATTGAGTCCTTCAAGGGCGCCTTTGTTGTTATTTTTCAACCCAAAGGGCAACATTCTATACACATGCTGTTCCCAGGTAATTCCAAGTTCTTTTTCTTACCACGAATCTGCATATCAGCAGATTTGTACCTCCATCCTAAAAACAGTCTTGTGTGTCTTTTTTGTCTAAGATACTAGTAGGCTTTCCATTTTGCTAGGGTGAGTTTTCTTTCTATTCCGGCTCCTTAGGGAAGGGACACATCTTATTGTTTTCTTTGAATTCTATGTTTTTAAATCAGTGTACCAAAAATGTGGCCCTACTGAGGCATGTGAATAATCAATACAGTGGTAATACAAAACCAGCTCACCAGACAATTTGCTAGGAGGAGATTTCTGGCTGTGGTCATGATAATACCAGATGCTCTGCAGCATGATTCTCTTAAAGAACGTCAATGGACAGCCTTCCCTCAAATGTTCCTTCTGTAGCAAAAAGAAAATATAAACAACATTTAGGAAGTTGAAATGAGGTTCTTGAGTCAGTCACCAGCACAAGTGTTTGTTAATGTGAAGCCAGGACAAACTGTGTGTAGAACAGGTCAGATCTTGGACATTGGTCCCCTCTGCTCACCATTTTTCCTGCCCAGCTAGTTTATCTGCCTTTCCTGGAAAATGCCTTGCACTTTCTGGCCTCCAGATCTTTGCTCACTGTGTTCCCCTCACTTAGGGTGCCTTCTTTGAGTAGCTCCACCTGTCTGAACTCCACCCTCTCCCCAAACCAGTTGAAAATGACCTCTTCTTCATATCTCTTCGGACATGTCCAGGCCAAAAAAGACCCCAGATCCAATTCCCTTTTTGCCCTTCTTGAACACTAATTGAACATTTTTCTCCATAAAATTAAACGAGACCTTGTTAATTTAAATGTTTAAATCTTGTCTCCGTACTTAGATTACAAGCAGTTTGAGGGCATAGGCCCCTGTCTTGTACGTTGTTGCTGTAATCTCCCCACACCCACTCCCGTGCCTCTGGATGAAGCACAGTGATGTGGAATCCTTAATAAACTTTTTTTTTGATTGATTGTATGATGAGAATCTGATAGTGCAGATATTTTAGAATAGGAAGATCATTTTGGTTTACCTAAGAGGAAATTACAAATTAGGACAAACCACGAGTTTTTAACCAAAGAAAAAAAATGATGTGAAGTTTATGTTTTGTTTGCTGTAAATATGTTTCCCTTTTAAGGCTTTTCACAAGGATTAGGTGGTCTTGTGTTACCTCTTTGGCCCTCTTCTGCCTTCCCCTCTCATCTCTTTCTGCATCACCCTCACATGGGGCAGGGAAATTTCGTTTTAATAGAGCGTCCTCTAGGCTGCCCTCTATCCCCTCAATGTGTTTATGTATTTTTCTTCTTTGAAGGCCTGGGAAGAGTTCAGCGACATTGCGGTAGTCATGCTTCTTCAACATTAAACCTTTACCTGTGTGCATTCTGCTTGGATCTGCCCAAACTCTGAGTCTCTGTTTGGTCCTACAGCATCAGCTGTCAGACGGGCACCTTGCTTCCAGTTTGGCCTTCGCTCTCTTGCACATTCAATTTCTCCTTTTTAACCTTAGCACTGCTGGCTTTCAAAAATTGATTTTCAACAGATCTTTTGATTTTGATAATCTCCCAACATATTGTGGGGGTGTGTGTGTGTGTGCACACGTACATGTGTAAAGGTGTGTGTGTGAGTGTGTGGGCTTGTTTTTTTTACCAAGGTAATTATTGAACTACCTTGAGAGAACTTAAGAAACTAAACAGAGCTATTTCCTTGAGTAAGGGGATTATGATTGAACACAACTCTGTTTTTCTCCATCCTTGTCTTTAATTTAGTTTCTTCCCTCGTTTCTTCTTTCTGAAACATCCATAACATTTTTGACCTGGAACTTTATTCCCTCAACTATCCCTATCAATATTGTAGTTTTGAATTCAGGAGGTCACAAAGCCATTAAATAATACTGAAGACCCTTCAGTGGCTTTGAAATACTTTAGAAAATATACTAAGAACTCTCTCTCACTCTCAGATTAGCGAAAAAAATCTATCCCAAGACCATTTATTTCTCCCTATCTGCTTCGCTCCTCTCTTTTCTGTACATGTAGACACAAAACCCAGTTAAGCCATAATATGGCAGTATAATTTTGATTCTACCCTTTATGACTTATAAAACATTGCTTAAAAATATCTTATATTGTATTTATTCAGTCAAATTTTCTCACCCAGCTTTTCTTTCAACCATGTTTTTCCTTTGTATGCCAATGTGTTTCTTTCCCAAATGGTCTAGCCAAATCTTTTGAGGTCTCCTGCTAGCTCTACCTCTGAAGCTTTCACTTCAAAGTACTCCACCCGCCATGGCTGAATCACCAACAGTCCTTTGTAAAAGGCCCAGGATTGTTTTTTGCTCCTTGGGTCTGGTTATCCATCAGGCCCAGAGGAGCTTATGAGAACTGGCAACCGAAGCACAAGGTGGTAATAACAACAACTGATGTTTATCAAAGACTTAATGTGTGCCAGGCACTTTTTTAAAGGACTTTGCTTGCATTATTTCATTTAATTCTCAGAATAACTCCATGAGATATTATCATACCCATTTTGCAGGCAAGGAAACTGAGGCATAGAGAGGTTAAGTTACTTGCCTGAAGTCTAAAAGACTTCTAAAAGGTACTAAAAGTTTTGCAGTGGAGACTGGATTATGAACACAGAAGATCAGCTTCCAAAATTTCAGTACTTAATTACTCTGCCAAATGGTGCATTATATTAGTACAAGTATGCCCCCCCCTCCTTTTTCAAACTCCGACTGTAAGCACAAGCATTATGGTTCATTTTAAAGTATGATTCTAGGATTGGGTTGTTCGTTTTTTTGATATTGAGCTGCATGAGCTGCTTGTACAGTATGGAGGTTCCTTAAAAAACTAAAGATAGAACTCCCATATGACCCAGCAATCCCACTACTGGGCATATACCCTGAGAAAACCGTAATTCAGAAAGAGTCATGTACCACAATGTTCATTGCAGCACTATTTACAGTAGCCAGGACATGGAAACAACCTAAGTGTCCATCAACAGATGAATGGATAAAGAAGATGTAGCACATATATACAATAGAATATTACTCATCCATAAAAAGAAACGAAATTGAGTTATTTGTAGTGAGGTGGATGGACCTAGAGTCTGTCATACAGAGTGAAATAAGTCAGAAAGAGAAAAACAAATACCGTATGCTAACACATATATATGGAATCTAAAAAAAAAACGGTTCTGAAGCACCTAGGGGCAGGACAGGAATAAAGATGCAGATGTAGAGAATGGACTTGAGGACATGGGGAGAGGGAAGGGTAAGCTGGGATGAAGTGAGAGAGTAGCATTGACATATATACACTACCAAATGTAAAATAGATAGCTAGTGGGAAGCAGCTGCATAGCACAGGGAAATCAGCTCGGTGCTTTGTGACCACCTAGAGGGGTGGGATAGGGAGGGTGGGAGGGAGATGCAAGAGGGAGGGGATATGGGGATATATGTATGCATATATCTGATTCACTTTGTTATACAGCAGCAACTAACCCAACATTGTAAAGCAATTATACTCCAATAAAGATGTTTAAAAAAAATAAAGTATGGTTCTAATTTTTCAGTTTATAAGCACGACATTCACTATTTAGATGATACACTTTGGAATGGTATATTCTGTATACTTGTGCATTTCATCCTGCAGTCACTGAAGCTTGTTAATATCAACCACTGGCTTTACCGGCTCTTGCAAATAAGCTCATTTAATCTATGATAGCTGGCCTCTAGCAAATATGTCATTAGTAGGAAAGATATTGCAGTAAGGAATATTCACTGTGTTTAGAAACTCAAAAGAGGTATTTCAAGTGTGTGTATGTATATATGTATACAGATGTATGTACAGATAGATACCTTTGAAAACCTTTTTCAGTTATTAAGTCACTTAGTATATAGTGGTAATGGAGTTTCATCTATCATAGGTGAGGTGTTGGGTTGTATGTATCCTGATGTTCAGCTTGTGTTTTTAAAATAGTTTGGCAGAGATTAAAGTATTGACAGATGGGTTGCAGCTTTGGCAATTTTCACTCTAAGAAATCAATTGACAAATCACCAAAGAGCACAATATATTACTCATTGGCTGGTAAGTCATGAGCCCCTGAGGCTGTAGCTCATCCTGGATGCTGGCTGCTGGCTGACCGTAGGGCAGATGGAAGAGCTGGCTGCTAAGTCGTTTCTAGCACTTGAAGCCCAGCATGATCGGGGATCCTGAGCACGGCTGGAAAAAATATTTCTCTAGTAACTTATGTTGTGCTTATCAGTGAATTTACGTAGCCCAAGAGAGAGCTATTTTGTTGAGATGACTTCTCAACAAGTCAAATTCATGTTTCCAGTCAATTTCTAATATTATGATTATAATTGGATGTTATTTGAACCAGTTTCTATTTGTGGAACACTTAGAAAAATTAATTGAAAACATTAATTTTCTGATCTAAAGATTATTGTTGTAGTTTTGCTGGCAAGGCTGATGGTAAAAGTGCAGCTACATATCATGCTCTTATTTGGCCTGATTTAATGATGCCCCTCCCCCAAAATTATGTCTTGTTATACCTCTCTTCCATTACAGTGTAGTTTTAATAATGCAGTGGTAAGTGGATTATTGACCAACATTTCCTTTGTCTTATAGCTACAGAGAAAAATAAGCTAGCATGGCCTCAATGGCTCCCATTGTCTTGGTAAAATAACCAGGATATAGGGTTTGCTTTTCTTTTTCCCATCTGTCAACTTTTCTTTTTACCTCTCCTTAGGGTAAACTTGACTCACATTGCTGCACTGAATTTTGATGAGTCTACAACAGTACTCTGCTTTAGTTTCCTGGCTTCAGAGCCCTGGGATAGATGAATTAGCAACAGAAGATTACTTGGTGAACAGGAGATCATGAAAACAGAAGCAAGTGTCCTGGAGCTCTTTCCTCCAGACCAACCCATCCTTGTCTCACAACAGACACAATTTTCTAGACTAGGCTTTTCACAGCCTTTCAATTCAGTATCTTTCTCCCCAGATCCGTGCTGAATGACAGGTACAAATCCTGTTTGACTACCCACCCTCCACACACATAATTTTTCCCTCCATGCTTACTATTCTCTTTCTGTTCACATGGTCTTTCTTCAAAATACAGTTTTTTAGATTTCCTTTTCATGAAGTTACAATCACGTTATACTCATATCTTGCAGAAAATATACCAAAATTATTTTTAGTAGAGAGTTGGAAAAGATACAAATCCTTTAATTACTAATTGACAGCATCAGGCTCCTTCTATAGATGACGAATCACTTAATTTTTTGAGCAGAGACCGCTTCTTTCATTCTACAATGATGCATGAAGGACCCTGCACTCCACTCATAGCACAAAGCACTTCCCGCAAAAATATCCCCACATCCACACTCAGATCATTTAGATTTTCTTTGGGACATAAAATAGGAAAGTATTAACAAGTAGTTTGCATTATTTTGATTATATGATTTGTTCTTTGGTAACTTTTAAGTTTTTAATATTACTTACTAAATATTTAAGCAAAGCCCTATTCATGTAGACACCATTGTCAATTCATGTTATATTAAATAGTAATTTTAAAAATCCATTAATTTATACCAGGGTAATATTATAGTATCTAGTAAATTACCTTAATATGATATGATTCTGCTGAGTCCAAGACTACCTCATGAGAAAATGTACTTAGGTGCAACCAAGGGAAGAATATAAGAAATCTCCAGAGAATTTTATATGCCTGGGCTTCACTATTGGTAATGCATTGCCCTGAAGCCATCTTCAAAGAACCTTTCTGTTTAATAATGGCTTCAATATCCATTAAGAAAAATGTTGGCAACAAATCTAGAAGATTAACTGAGGGCTTTTTCACTTTACAAAAACAGTTCTTAAATATACAAAAGCATACATCTCTAAAATGCTATATTTCAGCCTCCTCTATATTGATTGGTAGGTACTTCCAAGGGTGGGTGGGGACAAAGGGAAGGGGAAAAAGTATATAAATTTAAAATTAAGGCATTAAGAGTGATTGACAGTTTGATATGCCTCTAACCTAAATGTACATCAATTATATTATAATGTAAATCAATAGAAAAATGTCATATGATTTATAAAATGATGGTGAACATACAGCCTTTTCAAAATGGATTTTTCATGCAGATCTAAGTAAGTTGCACAGATAGAACGAGGCAAATGACCTCCAGAAATCAGAGCTGAGTTTCTTAATTTAGGGTTTGTAAAGTGTCTACAATATGGGGGGACTTTGTGACGTGGGAATGGAACCCCCTAAGGAGTAGGCAACATTCCTGTAGTAGGAAATTGAGTCCCAGGGAATCTATTAATGGAAATCAATGGATGTGTGGAATCCTTAAAATCATGGACAGAATTGTATGTGATGGGGACAAGCTAAGGAAATAGTTTAAGTATTTCTGTTTTTTTCTCCTTGTCTGAGGAGGGTCTTTTATTAACTTCTATTGGATAATAGCCAAGGATATTTGATTGTGTTACAAATAGCCGAGGACTAAATCACTTTAACATCGTGAAAACGATGTTAAAACGTGACATCAGACATTAAAGGGATGAAGGACATGGCAAGGAAAGAGTGGAGATAGGAAGGGGAGTTTCTGGAGGGCTGAACTTTATTGATGGTGAGGGAATAAACGTGACCTCATTTTGGAAATCCTCTCCATCACCCACCCACTTTGATGTAGCTGTATGAAGAGTAGAGGGCTCTTGCTTTAATACTGCTTTTTTCTCTTTGTGATTTCTACCACATCATTTAACATCTTTCTCTTGTTGTTTCTTCATCTGTGCCCCTGGTGTTTTGCTACTGACCTCCCTTGGAGGAATGTTGTAAGGCTTAAATCATTAATGATTATGAAGTGCTCTGGAAATAGAAAGGATTGCTTCAGTGCTAAGTCAGATGCACCAAGGAATTGCAGCATGCACGATACAAAGCAAAAGCCATGTTGTCAGAATTCCTTATGGAGCCACGGATCAGCCAGGCCTCCTACTCACATCACGGTGAATTAGGAACATGGACTCGAAAGCACATCTAATGCTGCTCGGCTTGTGCATGCTTCTGTTACAACATTATTTTGACATTTTGTGTGTTCATTTGTTGGACTACTTTAAACCCTTTTGTAACCAAAGGAAATCAAAGTGCCTACTACAAGCATTTTCTGAAGATGGTGTCAACCTGATTGAGGATGAAAAATTGATCTACTGGATAAAAATTTTGGAATAGCATGTTTATTTTACTTGTTTGGCCAGACATAAATAGGGCAATGATTCGGGAGAAGTTTTCATTAAAACACACTGTTTATGTAATACTTTGACAATCAGTGATATTCTCTCTCTCTCTTTCTCTTTCTCTAGATCTCTCTCTCTCTTTGTCAACTCTAACACTGGCTTACTTCCAAACTTTGGTATCACATATAAGAATACAGAGACCAATGGAAGTAAATAATCCATCTAGTCAGTGCTAGGATTAAGACTAGCACTAGTGCCAGGTATCTTGTCTCCTAGATCAGTACTTCAATGTATGTGAGTATTCTTTGATCATTTCTAAGAAGAATAAGTAACTTTAACAAACATTCATTCTTCCTAAAAGGACCAACTTTTCATTCAAAGACCCCAGGATAACAGTTATTCGTAAAGCTGACCAGCCATGCATTTAGGGTGTGAGGGAAATCCACTGTAACATCTGTCGTGTCACCAAACACCAAGATTGAGTTCTGTGGTCTACTTGGTTTGATGAGATATCCCCTCTTCCCTTCCAGTCTACATAACCCCTTCAAATATGACTTTAACAGATAGATCGAGGCAGGTACAGGAGTAACCACACTTCCAATCATTTTATTTTTAGCAATGTATAGAAAAATGTAGAAGTAGGATTGGGAGCAGCAGTCTAAATTAGCTCCTGAAGTTTTAGTTATCTAGGTTTGCATAGTTTAAATGAGCTTCTTCTAGACTGAATTATTCAGGTGATAGCAGAAATTTTCCATTATGTTCCAAATACAAATCCTGATGCAATGATGAATACCAATTATATTGATACCATATCAATATAATTCCCAACCCCTCTCTTTTTCCTTCTTCTCTCCAGCTTTTCTCCCACTTCAGAGACTCCTGCCTCTAATCTTTTAACTAGTTCTTGTCCTCTTCCCCTTGATACTCCTTAATCTATATGGTCTGTCAGATTGGATAAGCCAAAGTGAGAAGGTGTGGGTAGGACAGAGATGAGAAGAGGCAAAGCTCAGTCTTGTATGTACCGTTCTGGGTGATGGAGAGGGCCAGAAAAAGCTCTCCTACACTACAGGCGTGGGGACAAAGAAAGCACTACTTCTGTTAAAAGACATTAATAGAGCAATCAGGGGGTTGACTGCTCAGATGGAGAAGCAGCAGGGACCAATTTGTCCTAAGCTCTGAGTCTTAGTTCGTTTTGTGTAGAAACTTGTGGTGTGCGTTCTTCCAGAGAACATCAGCCTTGAAAACCAGACTCACAGAGGACTGATTTCTGAATCTGGGTGCCCATTTATTCAACTACAATATGGCCAATCTAGTTTTGCAGCCACAATGGCCCTATCTGTTTATTCACCCTTTCTTGGTGTTAATGGCACAAGATGTGGAATTAGTGACTAGAAGATTGGTGACCATAGAAAAAGGATTGGAATTTTTAGTGCGTTGTTTAATCTGACCTGCAATGGAGCCTAGAAAATCATTCCCATCCCTCCGTGATGATCCTGTTATAATTAACTGTACCACATTTGTCTGTTCATTCATTCGATATGTGTTTAGTGTGCTTCTTCAACGTGCCAGTCACTTTCCTAGGTTCTTTTATTTATCAGTGAGCACAGTAGGCAACGATCCTTGCCTTTAATTATCTATATCCTTCTGCACATACTTTAAGTCTTCTAGACTATTATTTCCATTAGCTCTAAGATCAGCATAGTTCAGTACTCATCTTTTAGTTGCATGAATGAATCAGGACTGACTCCTTTTGGCTAAATCCTTGTCCTTTGGCATTTCATTTCCAGGCTCTAGATCAGTTGCTGCCCAGCAGAACTTTGAGCGCTGGTGGAAATAGGCTCTGTGCTGTGTACTATGGTGGCCACTAGACACATGTGGTGTTGAGAACTTGGAATGTTGCTGGTACAACTAAGAAATTGAATTTTTAAATTTTATTCAACTTTAATTTAAATTTAAGTAACCACACATGGCTGGTGACCATTGCATTGGACAGTGCAGCTCTAGATGATCCGTAGCTCCCTATTGTCTCTGTAAGATTAGACACTGCTGCTCCTTTGGCAAGTTGCTGCTCAGGAAACGGTGCAATGGGCCATTTTGGATGTCCAGGGATCCAGAAACCCGACTGCTCACGTGTCAAGTGTCAACAAATAAGAAGGTGCATAGCCAGGCAGGGGGAGTTTGCTCTCTGGAAATGATGTCAACGGGTAGCCACCCATGGGCATGTTTGCCACTTAGAAGTTCTTCAAGATCTCCAAACAGGACAAGATGCCATTTGTGACCAGCGTTCATGAGGTCTGGGCTAAATAGAGATCTTTAAACACTGGGTTACATTTCCGGAACAGAATCCCTTTTCCTGGGAGGGCTATTGAGAAGGAGACAAGACTCTCGTCTTTGAGAAAATGTGACATGGGGCTGGATTTTGAGTTTAGGAAACCAAGGCAGCTACTATGGTGACCAGAATTGGAGTATCAGGAAAGAGGCAGATTTCCAAATAAAATAACTTGTTCTCAAAATCATACAGTGAACAGCAGCAAAGTTCACATGCTGTTGAGTCTAGTGAGCTGAACTAGCTCCTTTTATTTTTCTTGCGTGGATCTGGCTGGGCTGGGAGGTGGAGACCAGATTATTCCATCTGTTGTCAGGGAAGGAACTGGGGGAAGAGGCAGCAATATGTCCTCTTTGCTTTCTTAGAGATTCGGTGTGTCTCCTTGAGGGTATTTAGAAGAGAGGAATCATCTCTTAGAAAGGATTTCAATATAAATGCATTATAAATCCTGCCAAGGTAGCTTATATTAGCACTGGTTAATTCTCTCCATTTATGATAATCATCTTAAGCTTTAGTTCCATGACCAACCACAGTGAAGCCTAGCAGAGATGGAATACTGTGGGATAATGAGTTAGGAGAATCCACTAGGCATCCACAGCCTGAAATCTCTGGGACAGAGAACCAAACATTCAAAGCAAAAGGGGCAAAGCTGACTTGGGCAGCTGAGCACAGGGCCAGGTACTAGAGAGATAAGCAAGGGTTTAGGCTAAGAGAACCCTGAAAAATTCATTTCAGCTATTTGATCACTGCCTTGACAACTCTTTATTGGACCAGTTTTGGGCAAGGTGACTCTGTCCTGGGTCATTTTAAAGGTCTTTCAAAGCCACAGGTAATTTGGAACTTGCATCTCCCTACATAAATTATTTCTCAAAAATCACTTGGCTTAAATGGATTCTTGTTCTGACTCTGCCATTTATATAGTCTCATCGGTCAAGATATTTAACTTCCCTTAACTTGAGTAGCTTCACACATCAAAAGATTCAGTTAGAGTAAATGAGGTCCAAGGTATTATTTTTTTCTGGATAAAAACTGCCTATCTTGGCTTTTACTTGTTAGAGATGGAAATATAAACATTTTATACCTATTTTATCGGCTGGTGGATTATCACCTGGGTTGGTACAAGAAAGAAGGTATCAGAATCCTAGGGAAGTGACTATATTTTGATAAGCCATATTCAGGATTGTATAAAATTATATTGGGAAAAATTTAAATACAAACCATCTAATGAGTGCCTGATTACATTTTCTCATGGTACACATTGTCAGTCACTTCATTTTAAGTCGTGACTTAAAACTGTAACCCTTTCCTTCATGCACTGGCATTCTTTGCCTCTTTTTTCTCCCCAGTTCTGATCACTTCTAATATACTATAAAATTTACCTATTCATTTGTTTGTTGTCTTATCACTCTCCATTAAAATGCAATCTCTGTGCAGGAAGGGATTTTTGGTTTTTTTTCATCAGTTATCTTCTTACTTAAATTGCTTATGGCATACAGCATGCATTCAATAAATCTATGCTGAATGAATGAATGGATCTTATTGGCTGGTAGGGATACACAGAGTATAGACTCTAACACATGAGCCTTACAGGTAGTACTTTCTTTAGGAATTTATCGGGATTTTCTTGGGGAGTATGGCAAAGACTAATGAATGCTCACGCAGCCCGTTTCCTTTCCTTCCTTGGCATCCAGCTAGACCTCAGTTCCCATCCACCCATGTGTTAGATGACAATGTGTGATAGTGTCCTGGCCAATGAAATGTGGGTGGGAATTACATGCACGACTTCCAGATCTGGCTGTGACAACCTGCCTTCTTGCTCCTCCATGCTCTTTTCCTCTCCCAGCTGCCTTAAATGAAGCCGATCCCTAGGGCATCCTTCGACCTCTTTGTTGAAGGTGCCCAAGTGCACGAGAGGGAAAGTTCTGTGTCCCTGAGGAGAGCCACACAACTGGGGAACCCTACGCCCCTCCACCAAACACACAACTGGATTTTAATATTAGCATTGTAACAATATAGGAAGTAAGCATGTCTGTATTAAACCATTGAAATTTGGGGTTTGACCTGTTACAGCAGCAGTTAGTGTTTCCTTAACCATGAGCAAGAGATTTTTATATTTATTAAAAGAAGGACTCAAATTTTAGAAGGAGAAGAAACGTTGCTATAGAGTATGATTGTATTACAGAAACAATCTCAGCATTCCCATTACAGTCCAGTGTATCAATTTAAGAAAAGAATATCAACTTTAAAATACAAAATGAAAAAATATGCTTCTGCTTTTTCTAATCAGTTAACTGACATGTTTTCATTTTTAAAAAATGGATTAATCTCCTTCATGGGAGAGGAGCAGTAGGCTCTGGAGAATTTTAGCATACACCCAGATAATTTTTTTACTTGGCCTTTACATTTCTTTCAGAAACCACCCAGTGTGTTGTGTTTCAGAAACGTTTTAAATTAATTGAATGTTTGTGTCAACTCGTTCAATTCAATAGTGCCCCCATGAGAGAACCAAGAAACATAATCTTCTTTTTTCAGTTTATTTGCTCTAAGTACTTTTCTTTTTTTATTTATTTGCTGGAGTTTTTCATGTCTCTCATGTCTGGAGTTTAACTTGTGGGCCATATGTTGCTACCTAAGTAAACTGGCACATTGGTTTTTTTGTAGAGACATTCATCTTTTCCAATTTTTCTCTCCCATTAATTTTGGAATTTGTAGTTCAAGCAGTTTCTTTCTTGGATCAAGCATTAAAAAATATGGCTAAATAATGAGTCTTAATTTTAGTGGATGAAATGGTCAAAGTGGAAAAGCTTTCTAAGGATTTGTTTTTTTTTTGCTGGGGGTTTCTTTGAGGGGCCTCATCTTGGCTGGAACAAGACGTTATATGGTAATGTCCATTTCCTTTACAGCCCAACTGCCATCCTCCACCATCTTGAGATAAGTTTCCAATTGCCTATAGCTGAGAGTGAACTGGGGCTTCCTCTTCCATCAGCTTGAAGTGGGTGTATACTGTGCATTACATATACAATTTTCAGCCCTGGGTTTAAAAAGTATAGGCAAAGAAAAGTCTAATGAAACTGACTTTGGTTAACTTGGAGATTTGCTTAGCTGACAGAGTAAAGAAAAAGGATTCCTTTTGGCTGCCAGAAATATGGTACTCCTCACTTTCACCATCCATTTCTATATCATTATAGATTCAGATGCTGGTTTTCAGTAAGGCTGCAATGATCATAATGGGAAGATTGCTCCCTGTCACCCTGTAGGACCTCATTTAGACAGGTTGGTAGGGCTGGAAAGGCTCAGGTAAAAATAATGACTAAACATGTTTATATTTGACTTTTCTTTGTGATTTTTTTTTTTAAATCGCAGGTGTACTTCCATAAATAGAGTTAACTTTTAGTTCTTACCTGGATGTAGGTAAATGGGAGGAAGTGATGAGTGGAAGGGGAAAGCCAGCTTGATGTTAAATATTCCCATAACCTTTAATCACAAATGCAAATTAGTGTTTACTCAGATAAGAAATGGAAAATTCTTGATCTCATATAGGATCACATATCAGGATTTGAGTACTATGTAGATTGATCTGAATGTGTGTTCATCAAAATATTGTGAATTATCATTTTATTGTATATCATACCAGAAACCTTCATTTTAAATCCATGTGTACATGTGGACAGCATGCTAAAATAGTCTTAAATTGTGAGTCAAAAAATCAATATTTTAAGAATTTCTAAATAGTATTCATTGAAACAAGTTAAACTTAAAGCAGGTTCTTTATAACATGGAGAAATCAATGTGTACAATAGTTAAGATTGTTAATCTTTACATTTCTCCTTTGAACAACT
The DNA here is from genome assembly GCF_009873245.2 of Balaenoptera musculus. Classification (NCBI taxonomy): domain Eukaryota; kingdom Metazoa; phylum Chordata; class Mammalia; order Artiodactyla; family Balaenopteridae; genus Balaenoptera; species Balaenoptera musculus. Next base: position 41,818,991 of record NC_045799.1, read on the forward strand.
TAATTGGTAACAGTTTTTCTTTGCCCACCCACTCCAGGGATTGGCTTCCATGGATTTATAATAATAGTAACAGAAATCTCATCTTTTAATTAATGTATCATCTAGACTACTAAAAGGGATTTCACCTGTAAGTTTTGTGTATTTGCCTTTTTGTAAGCATTATTTTGGAAGGAGTTAACAGGAAAGATTTTTGCTGTTTTGAGTAAAGACAATTTAAAAAAAAATTTTGTCCCTGATTAATCCTAAGGATTCACTAGGCTCTCTGGCTATTCTCTTCCAAAGAAATGTGAGGTGGAAAGTACGGGGCGAGGATGACATTAAACTGGGATTAAGTGACTCTTTCACATCTACGCTATAACACAAGAGGGCACATTGACACCCCTGAATCTCTAAGACTGGGTTGTTGCCATAGGCTGGGCAGAAGAGAAGGGAAAGAACTAGTTTTGGAGACTGATAGAATGGAGTTTAAATCCCATTTTAGCATTTGCTAGCTACAGGGCTGTGGACAAATTATTTAACTTCTATGACCTTTATGTTATTTTATTTTTATGGTAGAAAATTTATTTATTTTACTGAATTGATGTGAGGATTGAATGAGATAATATGAAGAAAATGTTGATACAAATGTTGGCTTAATTTTATCATTAATTTCTATTTTTAAAATATATCATATTGTGTAGTAAAGAATGAACTTTGCCCCAGGAGAAGATCTGGCTTTTTCCTTTGGCTTCTGGGAGGTAATTCTTGTTGCTTGGGAGCCTTGGGCTGGCCAGTTAGTAACAACATGATTTGGGGTGCAGGGTGGCCACAACCATATAGTCTTGAGGTGGAACTGGGCACACCTCACAATTTTAGGATGGAACTGGCTGTGCCACATAGAACACCATGCAATTTAGTCAGTCATTATCCTAAGAGTAAATCCTATGAGTTCTCATCACAGGGAGATTTTTTTTTCTTAGTTATTTTCTTTCTTTTCTTTTTATAGTATCTATATGAGAAGATGAATGTTAGCTGAACCTACTTTGGTAATCATTTCACAGTGCATCTAAATCAAGCCATCATACTGTATGCCTTAAACGTATATAGTGATATATTTCTCAATTATTTCAACTCAATTATTTCTCAATATAACTGGAAAAAAAAGAGTTATTTAGCTAATATTCTACAGTTTGTAGTGCTGTTCCATTTCAATCCAACTGATTTGACACCACCTGGGCTACTGCAACACAATTCTCACATGAACCACCTGGAGTTGGTGTCAGACTCCACAAGTTAAAGGCTCAGGTCTCCACAAGACTCCCCTTACTTCAGATGTCATCCACACTTTGGCAGTCCCCAGGCCACCCTCACTTGTGACCAACTAGCTATAAATTCTGAGGTTCTCATGACCTACTCTGATTTGATAATTTGCTAGACTAATCATAGAACTCAGGTAAGTACCATATTAAGGATTACAGTTTTACTGTAAAGGATGCAGATCAGGAACAGCCAAATGAAGAGACACATGGGGCAAGGTCTGGGAGGGTGAGGGGTCATGGAGCTTCTGTGGCCTCTCCTCATAGAATCCAGGTGCGTGACCCTCCCAACACATTGAGGTGTACATCAACCAGGAAGCTCCATTGAGCCACAGTGCCAGAGTTTTTATTGGGGTTTCATTATGTAGGCATGCTTGATCAAATCATTGGCTACATGATGTGATTGAACTCAATCTCCAGACCCCCTTCCCTCCCCAGACTCCCTTCCCTCCCCAGAGGTCAGGCTGGCCCAAAGTTTCAACCCTCTAGTCATGTGGTTTGTCTTTCTGGTGACCAGTCTCCATCCTGAAGGTATCTAGGGGCCCATGAAGAGTCACTTCATTAGCATAACAAAGACACTCCCATCAGTAGGAAATTCTAAGGATTTTAAAGGCTCCATACCAGGAACTGGGGGACAATGACCAAATATATTCTTTATTACATATCAAGTATCTTTCAGGAGTTAGGACAATTCATCTTTTGTTCTTGAGAAATCATTACCACCCCCCCCCCACCACCACATAATGATTGATGACCCAATGGAAAGAACATTGGGTCTAACTTCATTCCAATCTCTTACGAACTCTGGTTTCAGTAACTAATAAGCAGTGTAATTCTCCCCAAGTCCCCTCACTCTTCTGGCTTCTGTTTCTTCTTCTCTAATGGCTCTTTAAATGACATAGAGGTTTCTTCTACTCCTAACCATCCATTGCTCTCTGGGTTTTCTTTTTTTTAGCATGGCTTATATAATAATTGGAGGCTATTTGTGATTTAGCTCAAAGCTCAGGAGTCATACTTTCTGGGTCCAAAGCCCATCTCTGCCGTTTTCTAGGTGTGTGATCTCTGGCCATTTACTTAACCTGTCTGTGCCTGAATTTTCTCATTTATAAAGTGGTGAGAATAGTAGTGTCTCCATTACGGTGTTGCTAAAAGAATAAGATGTGATAATGCAGGTAAAGACTTTAGCACTGATTTGGCAGAGATACAGTAAAGACTCAATAAATGTTCTCACAAGTAATTTATATTTTATAAAATTTTTACATGATTTTAAGTCAGTCCTCTCTGGAATAAAAATGAATGCATCAAGGATCAAGAGAACTTCGCTTGATTCTTGACAAGACTATCAGGCATGTTATCACTGACATACAATTTAAAAAATACATATATCCAGAATTTGGGGGAGGAAAGGGGTATTATAATTCATCCTGTAACAAAATACTTCTATTATAGGTTACCTAAATTGCTGTGAAGGAGAATGTTTTATGGATGTTTATACTGTCATGGAAGAATGACAGACACAATGAGTTCAGTGTATAACAAACTTATTGTATGTAGGTCAGGAGAGGATGACAGAGGTCTTAGAAAATCCTTTATATGAATGTAAGAACTGAGGTAGCAGTTATACAGTGATGAATACAAGATGAATGTGTATGCAAGTTCTTGACTATAAGATGAACCTGTATAACTAGTTAATGGAACTATCTCAGTAAGAGTTAGAAAGAGTGGATTTGCCTGAGAACAATTCTGGTGTTACCATATTCTAGCCCTGGGGCTTTGACCTCTGTAACAAGTTCTAAAAACAGCCAATGTGAAATACCACTACTTGACTGAATGAGAAGGGCTAAATTATATGCTGCCATCCTGCAGATGTCAGTCATTTCTATCTTTTTCTATTTGTTGGCCTACTTATTATAAATACAATTAAAAGTTTATCTTAAAATTTAATTTACTTTTTAATAAACCTAGAGGACAAGAATATGTCATGCTTAATAGGAATTTAATTTTTTACATTATTTTTGCTTTTTGAAATTTTGGCCTAAAATAAATCAGTGTTGCTATTATGTCATGTATACTAATTTTAACTTTCTTCTCTTGTGTCTATGAGACACAAACAACACTTATAGAAATAATCAATCATGAATATTAATATTACCAACATCCAGATAATTAATAATAATTCCTACATTGATTACATGTTTATCATATACACACGTTTATAAAGTTCATTATCTCTGTATTTTTATTTCCTCTTATCTACATTGTTTTTAGTATGTAATACATGGAACTCTTGGACAAATATATAAGTAAGTTTAAAAAGCCTAAATAATATTTTTCTGAAGTTGAGATAAGTTGATTTATCAAGGTAAAGATGATATCCACATTCTTACTCTTCACTCATTCTTTCATGCATTCATAAGCATGAAGTGATGATGGTGAGAAATTGACAAGGATATAGCATTTAGCAAGAGGGATAGGTCCTGTATCTGCATGGCTGTTATCAAAGACATCACATGTTGAAAAGTCATAAAGTATGAAGTGTTATGGGAGTTTGAAGAGAAAAAATATTTGGAGGGATTAAGTGATCAGAAAAGATACCTAGTATATTGTATGACTGATTAAATAAATGAGTTTTCCAGTGACACAGCTCTACAAGAATTCCAGCTGCTCCTGGACAACTGTGTGATCAACATTTGTAAAGTTTTAACAAATGGATATATTGTAAATATTTCTGAATTTAATGGCCAAATAAAGAAATTGCTTAACAATATATCATCATTTTATTCATCAAATAATGGTATATAGATAGATACAGATATAGTCTTCTGCAAGGGACATTAATTACTTAGAGGTCAATGACAATTTATTCCTCTTTAAAATATTATTCTATTGCTGTGGATTCAAAATAATTTCATATTAACGGCCTATTGAGGTGAAAGTTTTATTGGCTCTTCTTCAAGGAGAACAGTGACCTAATTTTTCACTTAGAAAGGCTATACCAAGTTGCTCTTAGAGTTTAATGGATTCAATCTTAGAGAATAGATAGCTAAGGAACTGTACCTATCTCCTATATTGGTTCCTTTATGATTTTCTTATTCATTCATTCCACAGTATGTGTATACTGATGATTTGATCTTATGAATCAACCTTCAACTGAGGAACCTCTTCACTCAGAATGGCAGATACTTGGGAAATATTTTCCATTTTCTTGGCCATCTAGGAGAACTCAGTTATATGAAATAATATTCTGGCAGCCACAAAACTATCTGCACCATCCAAAGTAGTCAACCTAAGGAACCTTTAAAAAAATGCTATCTAAATATTTCTCAGTCATATATAGGTTTCTTTTTTTCTTTCGTGTTCTCCAGATTTTGATGAGGAGTTTAGATCCACTTATAAAGTGTACAAAATACAATTGATTTTTGTATATTGATCTTGTATCTTGTGACACTGCTGAATTAATCCATCCTGGGAGGGTTTTTGTGGCTTTTTTTGCGACTCCTTGGGATTTTCTATGTGGACCATTATGTCATCTGCAAATAAGGACAGTTTCTTTTCTTCCTTTCTGATCTGCATAATCTTTATTTTATTCCCTTGATTTATTTCACAGTCCAGGAGTGGTAATAGTGGGCTTCCTTACCTTATTCCAAGTCTTAGGGGGAAAAGTCTGTCTTTTGACATGAAGTATGATGTTAGCTATGTTTTTGTTAGATGTATCTTATTAAGTTGAAGAAGTTCTCTTCTTTAGTTTTCTGAGAATTTTTATTGTGAATGATGTTGAATTCTGTTCAATGCTTTTTATGCATCAATTGATATGATTATGTGTTTCTAAAAAATCTGTAAATGTGGTGAATACACTGATTGGTTCAGAAGAACATTTTTAATGTTTATTCAATTTGTGATTAGAAATTAGTCATTCTTGCTCAATAAACAAACATTTCATCTGTGATCAACTAAACTGTTGAATGTGCATGAAAGGAAAAAAAAAGATAAAGCTATGGAATCTAATATAGTGTTAATATTAGAAATAAAGAAAGAAGAGACCCATAGGCATTCATGATAGTACACAGGTTAACTTAGTTTCTATTAAATATATTACTATATCCCTGGTATTTCTTTCTTTGTTTATTTTCTGCTACCACCTCTTTTTCTTTGTGAAGCTGGGTGTTCCATGAATTGAGAATGCCCATGGAGTCCAGATTCAGGAGACAAGTGGCCATCTGCTTATTTAGTGAGGACACATTTAATCATGTGCTGTAGAACCATTCTGTTAATAGAAGACCTAGGAGCCTCCAGTTTCAGCATTTTGTCTCTGACAGGGTAGAGCGAAGACAGTGTGAACATGAAGATGAAATAATATCACTGTGTAAACCTATGCATGGTGGAAAAAGAACATTTAAACTTTATAAGAAAAAGTTTCAGAAGACACAGGATAATATGTTGCTTTTATAGGACAATGCCATAAATTGGGGGCAGAAATGACCAATTGGGAGGGTTTTCTTGTACCATTAGCTTTGACCAAGTCAAGGAGATAAGATGGTGCCCATTGTGATTGATCAGGAAAACCCGCTGTATTGTGTATCATTTGGTGCATACTACATAAACTCCACTGCAAGCAAACATTGCCCATCCAGCCCTGACCTGTCCGACATGCTTAGATTGTATTGCTGCAAGAGGAAAAGAAAGAAATATGGATCCACAGATTCATTGGAGAACAATAGAAGCTCAAGTTTAGTGTAATATAAATAAATGCTATAGAGATGGAAGGCAAGATAGATTATAATTATTATCCAGTATTTTTATAACACTTTATATTTTGCAAATGGCTTCACAATCCAGTGTAATGAATCTGCAGGGGGCTGGTGGAGGGAAATGTTGCAGGTTGCAAGGAATAGCAGTTAACACATCCATTAACAGTGCTCCACGTACATTTTTATTGTCTGGATTGTTCACATGAACTCACCTCTCTTATTTCCTCTACAACATTTTTTTGGTAACTTTGGTAATTACTGATATAATTTTAATGGATATGTTTAAATTTCTTTGGTTTTGAATCTCCTGGTACAAGCCTGACTTTCTGTGAATATGTCACTGCCTAGTATACAAGCATGAGAACTGGGTTAAACTAAGAACTTTTTTATTCTTGATAAAACAATGACCAGCAAGGCCTTCATGACTGTGCTTATTATTTTTCTTTAAAAATGTCCAGGCTTTTTGAATTTTGCTGTCTCCTCCAAGCCACCTCCCTATTTAAATAAGCACGAATGCCACTGTACCAAGGTATGTTAGGGGCCTTATGTGTATTAGCCAACTGTCCAGTTGGGAGTGCCACTTTGAAGCTTCCTGCCCTATTGTTCCTGTAAATTCTCCTGTACTGTCAGCACAAGTGCCTTGTTTTGTTTTTAATATGGAAAGAACTGTCACTGTACCCAGGCATGTCCCCTCTGTTCTTCCCCGTGTAAAGATCCTTTAGCTCATTATGCATTCAGTGTTGGGGGAATGGTTGCTGGTGGTTCTGTTTCTCTTGTTTTTATTGATCATCCCTCCATCAGCCTGTATCAAAGTCTTAATTCTCATAGGAGTGGAATTCAAGAATTTCCAGAGATTTACTTAATAATGAATTAATGACTGAGTTATGAGTCATGTCCATGGTTTGTCAGATGTCTTCATCAGATCATTGCAAGTATGAGTACCTTCATGCCTTCCCTCCCTCTCTCATAGCTTAGAATGTGGATCAAGGACAGTGCTTGGTACATAGTAGGCCCTCAATGCGTGTGTGCTCACCAATGAACTGAGCTCCTCCAGGGATCCTTGTATGAACTGGAGGTTGCAAAAACATTACCTTTAAGTTTAAAACCTAGTGTGGGCAATGTGAAAGAAAAATTGCATGAACTGGGAAATGTGTTTGATCCAATTTGTTTCCTCTAAAATTCTAGTAGCTGTAGAATAGGGAAAAAAATGGAAGTCTCAAGTGAGTCTTAAGAGAAAAAGTTAAAAAATAACAAAGTTTAATCTGTTCACAGCTGTTTTACTAACAAAGGCAGAAAGAAATTCAACAGTGCATTTGTTGGAAAGAATCACATTTTACTCTGATTAAGAATATGCTGAGACTTGCTTTTTAGGGTAACTTTATAATTGTACCACACATCACTTTTTAAATAACTGGAAAATATGTTCTGTGCTTCTAAATTATACTTTGAGGGTCAGAAATTTAAGGCAGATGTTTTAAATCAAAGGCAGTGCTTTGTAGAGAATATACGTATATTTCTGAATATTGAAAAAATCTATGTAAAGATGTTATAATGAGAAAAGAAAAAAAAAAACTTGTGCCTTGTAGAGTAAGTAACAAACTCAGAGCCTCTCTATCTGAACTTCTGAGCCTTTTTAGTAAAAATATGAGGAGGAAAAGATTTTTTATAATAAGCAAGATCTCTGCTTTTATGCTTTTACTTACAATGAGGAGAGCTTTTATTTCATAAGAAAAATTACATTTCTTTCAAGAGAACAAATTGATCACACAAAATTTTAAACTGGTTGCAGTTAAAGAAAAACAAAGTTGTCTAAAGTTATATCCACTAAGAAAAACCCTGGAATGTATTTATCTTACCCTCAACTGGTTTTACAATGTAGAAAATAAGGGAAATGAATTGAAATGTCAACATCCAAAGGTGACTGTTAATTTCAACTGGACAAAAAAAAAAAAAACCTTTCTTGCTTTAAACTCAAGAAGAATCTACTCAAGTAAATAAGGATTTAAGGCCTTAAGGTGATATCCAACAGGTAGCCAAACATAGAGGCAGAAAAGAATGGAGGAGGATATCCTAAAAGTTTTAGTTGTCACTTTTGAATGTAAAATTCATCTTCTCCTGAACATTTTCCAGCTTGGACCAGCTTTTTGTGTCCAGTGAGCCCTCGTTTAAAATATGAAGAAAATTAAGTTATGGAAAATATCAATCACCTTTTATTCAGTATTTTTTCCACTAGCTTCTTACCTAACTATTCCAGAAACTTCTACCATGTTCTGATCCTAGTGCTGTTAATATCAACTGTCAGAAAATTAAAGTGACATATTTGGAGGAGAATGAATATATTGATAAGAACATTTAAAAATGTTCATATATTGTTAAAATAACATTGACACCGTTTTTAAAGAAAAAAATAAGAATCATCCATACTCTCAGTACTGTAATTCAACTCTTCTCCTTTCTCCTTCACCCTTCTTGTGCTATCTGAGCAGAGAAGTAATGTTGACATCTGCTCTTGCACATAGCATCCTTGTGTTGTCACACCCATCATAACTTTGGTGTTTAATCTTGAAACACTGTTTCATCAATTTAATATCCATAATCTATTAACTATTTCCCTGTCTGGAGACATGTAACTTGTTTAACTTTTTAAAAATATTGTAGAAAATTTTGGAAACGTTGTTTCTGCACATAAACTTTTTCTCCTTTTGAATTATTTCCTTGGAATAAATTTCCTCTGGGTGTCAAACCATATGCATATTATTTTTTCATGTTTACAATATTATTTTCTGTAGTAGTATCAATTTACAGTACTACTAGGTCTTCATTAACATAAGAGTTTCCCTTTAGAAAAACAGCTTTTCAAACACCATTTTATTAAGCCCAAGGAGCCAATAAACACTTCCAAGATCACTGCCAAAAAAAAAAAAAAAGAGTAAAGAAACCCAGGATCTTTTAAGTTAGTAAGACTTTTGAAACTCCTTATTCTACCTAAGGAAGCCCCTGAATATAAAATTTTGTAAATAGAAGGATTATTTAACGATGTATGTTTTGGACCTAAGGAATTTGACATTTCCTGATATTATCTATTTCTCACTTTGCCTTAATTCTTATGCATTAAAATAGTAAACTGTGTATATCAGAAATAACCTTAGTATTATCACTTGGTATAAGTTGCAATAAGAAGATAAATATCTTCATGAACTGTGTTCCATATTTTTTCCATTTTCAGAGGTCTGTTGGTTTTTTCTAAAATGTCATATTGGCGGTGAAGGGATCACTTTTGCCCTCGTTTGTTTCCAGAATAGTTTCGCAACCTAAAGTTTTCTTCTAGCTGGATGATGGCAAAACGTTATTTCTCAAAATATATTATAGGGAACACAAGTACCTTTGGATGAAATTTCCATAAAGAAAAGAAAAACATTCAGTAAAAGTATGAAATGGGTTCTTAACCTCAAAGCATCTCAAATGTGGTCTCTGGACTACCAACAAACACATCATCTGGAAACTTGTTAGAAATGTAAAATCTCAGTTCTACCCCAGACCTACTGAATCAGGAAACTCCAGAGGCAGAACTGGCAATCCACATTTTAACAAGCCCTTCAGGTGGTGATGCCAGTCACTAAAGTTTGAGAACCACTGCTTTAGCTTCTTCTTGGCAATTTATAATGTTATTACCTTATTAAAGTTTCTGAGAAGGGCTGGAGAGGAGAGAAAAAACACATACCACAGCACAGCAAAAATCTCTAAACCTTGTTTGCCCAAAATGTTGACCATGGTATACTTATGTTATGTTTCATCAAACACCACACTCCTATAGAAATACAGTGAGTCTCGGTTCAAATTGCAGTTGCTAGCTTCAACCTGAGTTGTCAATACACTTACACGTGTGCATTAGCGTGTGATGTTTTTCTTATGAGTAGACCATGAAGAAAACCATAGCCCTTTCTTAATCATAGCAGGATACTTTATTGCCTGTTGAGTTGATTCACCTCTGCTATCCCCCAGCACTTGCCTATAGTGTATATCTTAATATTAATATTAATATATCTGAGCATGTGTGTCTTGTGTGAAATGTATCATAATGGCTCCTGTGTTACCAAAACTGATAGGAAAGACTCTATTTGCAGTTGCTTACTATTAGAGATGATTGTGTATCTTGAGTAAGAAGTGAGTGATAATATTCAGTGAGTGAACAGATCCTAAGTAAAATAAATTCAGAGCCTTTGGACCAAATACTTATTATCTGACAAGGGGAAAAAAAGCCACATTACAAAATGAGAGTATAAAATTAATAAATAAAATAAAATAAAATAAATAAAAGGGAAAGTTGGAAATCATTATCTTTATGTATGCTGAAAAGTTACAAGATGAATCTTTTGCCTATTGTTTGTTGCCAGTTCAAAGGTTAATGGGAAAATACTGTTTTGATGGCAAACTTCTGATTATTTAATAATAGTGATCAAGCTTTATGCATTTTATTTAAACATCTATAGGCAACATCCTCTTTTAGTAGCTCTCTCTATACCTTTTGCAAAAAAAGGGAAAATGTTGTTTTATCTCAACAAGAAAGTCTTGATTTGTATATGTTTTATCTTTGCATGTCTCTTATCCTGTGAGTTTAAATTACAAAGGCATTCCATAGTTCAAATGAGCATGAAGTTGTTTGGTAAACTGAGATTATATAGCTACAGAACCCTTGGTAGATGGTATCTATAAATAGAGGTTCCTAACATGGAAGGTCTTCTGAACAATATAAATGGCGCTTTTTCAAAAAGAAGTGGAGAGGAGGAAAGCCTACAGCGTTGATTTAAAAGACTCTAATAAGAATTAGGTTCTGATAATTAGATCCCAGTAGACTGAGTTCAGACTTTCTTTTCCCTCAAACAAACAAAACATAGAGTGTAGGATGTCATTTCTGCAGGAATGAAAATAGAAATGGAATTTTAAATAAAGATTGTGAAGCAAAATGAGGCATTTTAATTCTTGCACCTGGAATCATTTCATAATGAAATGCAAATTAATTCTAAAAATCTCTGACCTCTGTTTTTGCTGATTACAGCCTAAAATCATTCATTTAATTTTTAGAAAAAGAGAAAATGCATGCCAAGATGGAACTATTTAGTACATCTACCTTGAATTTCATAATAAAGTTATATGATTGACTCCAGGGTTGAATGATTTCACATTTCTATTGTGAACAAAGATCAAAGACCAAGGATGGAATATTTGATATAAATTGGAAGTGAATCTACCACGATTATTTGAAATTGTTCATTGGCTTAAAATTGTACTTATCCTTCACCAGTGAGCTCTTATGGGTTGTTTACTTATTGTAGATTCTTTATTTCTAAATTTCCAAAAGAAGTAAAACTTGAACTTCCTTTTCAGCTTTGAAAAATATAAATCTGAGTTTCATTAAGTCGCATTTAAGAAAAAGACAGACTCTAGCTGGCAGTTTCACATAGATGTTTAAGTAAGAGTTTATGTTTTTGTGATGTAGAGTATATATGAGTTGATGGAGGGATGAAGGACTTTTAAATCTCCTGGAGTCTAGCCCAATTACATCTTGCTTTCTTTATCATGTTGACTAATGTTGTCATCAGTTTATCTAGCAGGGAAACAAAAACTGGAAAGTCATTAAAAATATGCACCACCAAAAAATTACTATATATTTAGATGAATAAATAGAATATTCATCGATATTCATAAAACAGTTGTATAAGATTGGGAGACTAGAATATAAATTTTGGATCTAATGAAAAGAAGTCTTCTTAATTATTTATACCCACACCTCCTTCTAAAAAGAATTTGAAGCTATTTGCAATAAGAAAATATTGACTTTATTTTTTTAACCTTGAATAGAGATGAAAAATTGGAACGTATGCAAAATGAAAAAAGCATAAGGCAGGGTGGTAACCCATAGACCTAATATATTATAATTTCTTCCACTGCAGGGGGCATGGGTTCTATCCCTGGTCAGGGAACTAATATCCCACATACCACACAGCATAGCCAAAAAAAAAAAAAATATATATATATATATATATATAATTTATATATATAAATAATTTATATATATATATAATATATACAATAATTTATGTAAAGTTAGACTCTGAAATCCTTGTGAATAAAAGCAAATAAAACCTCTATGTTGATATTGTCTTAATTTTTTTTTTTTAAACAGCAGTGATTTTTTTTAAAATTTTTATTTATTTATTTATTTATTTATTTATTTATTTATTTATTTATTTATGGCTGTGTTGGGACTTCGTTTCTGTGCGAGGGCTTTCTCTAGTCGCGGCAAGTGGGGGCCACTCTTCATCGCGGTGCGCGGGCCTCTCACTATCGCGGCCTCTCTTGTTGCGGAGCACAGGCTCCAGACGCACAGGCTCAGTAATTGTGGCTCAGGGGCCTAGTTGCTCCGCGGCATGTGGGATCTTCCCAGACCAGGGCTCGAACCCGTGTCCCCTGCATTGGCAGGCAGATTCTCAACCACTGCGCCTCCAGGGAAGCCCCTTGTCTTAATTTTTGACTGTAAATATAGTGAAAGTTTTGTTAAGTCTAAGAGTATACAGTATGAACACATTCAATAAATGTTTACTGATGGCTTTCATCCATAGGTCACCTGGTTCAGTCATCAATATCTGAGTCATCTTTTAAAAGTCTTTCAGTGTTTTCATTTTATTCTTAAATCATTCAGAACCAACCAACCAACCAACCAAAAACAAAACCTGGTACTTTATTTACTTCATTTTATTTCACTGCTCAGCTTGTTAATATTGGAAACCTGAGCAATAGCATGGTTTAGTGATTGACTGGCCTCCCCATCACAGCTTGCTTTTCAGTATAAGAAATTAGAATAACGGTTTTCAAATCTTGTTGCCTAGAGCAGCGGTCCCCAGCCTTTTTGGCACCAGGGACCAGTTTCATGGAAGACAGTTTTTCCTCAGGTGGGATTGGGGGTGGGGGGGCCGCGGTGCGGGGCATGGCTTAGGCGGTAATGCTAGCGATGGGGAGCAGTGGGGAGCGGCAGATGAAGCTTCCTCGTTCACCGCTCACCTCCTGCTGTGCGGCCCGGTTCCTAACAGGCCATGGACTGGTACCGGTCCGCAGCCCAGGAGTTGGGGACCCCTGACCTAGAGTCCTCTTAGAGGTTTCAGTAGCCATTTCCTAGGTAAGAAGGAGGACATTTTACCCAAACTACTTTACCCAGAACAACTTAGCTTTTCTTTTTTTTTTACAATGTTGGATTCTACTCAGCTTTGCTTTGAAACAAAGTTGTGCTGAAAGCAATTTGGTAACTGTGCTACTAGAGAAGGAATTTGTAGCTGATTCTGAGGGGTAGGTTTGTGCAACCTCTAACCAGGGGATCCTAACTCAGATTGATGATTTTCAGAATGTTTGCAATGTTTAGGATGGTTTTTAGAATGTTAGCAATCCCCTGAAATCCAAGGAAAATTTTATATGTTTTACTTGTAATGTATCTGGAGGGAAGACCAATAGTTTTCTTTGGTTCTTTTTGTATTATTATTACATTTCAGAAATGCACAAGGAATACAAAAGAAGCACCTAGAATTAATATTAATTAATTAATTTCTTAATAAAAGAAATAAAACATAAAAGAAAAAGTTGAAATCCCTCCTTTAAATCTTCCCAAACATATTCCCTTTGTTTTCTCCCCAAACGCATGTACTGTCTTTAATTTGGTGTCTTTGATTCCTATCTGTTTTCTTACACTTTTACTATATATGTAAAGATATTCATTAAAGTATATATTTATTGATATTCATTAAAGTATATATTGTATTAATTGTGTATTTTTGAAATTTTTCATAAATATTATATTCTGAATATCATTGATCATCTTTTTTCTCACATCACATTTTATTTTTGATTTCCATGTTGATACATATAGATTCTCGTTCATTCATTTTAATTGCCAGCTGCAATTCCGTATCATGAATATGTCACATTTAATCAATTAATTTAATCTCTATGGGAAAATATTAAAGTGCCTTCTATCCCTTCACTTTGACAGACAGCATGGCAGTTAACATCCTTGAACACATGTTCAAGGGTTAAACTAGGCTGGGTGTATAACTAGAAGTGTACTTAAGACTCATAGACTATGCATTACTTCAACTGTATTCATAAAAGCTAATGTATTATCCAAAGTGGCTGTGCTTATTTACATACTCGCTAGCATTGTATTAGGGCTCATGTTTTCTTGCATGCAACAATGGCATACTCAGACTGTTATTTCCAGCCAAATGAAATGGCATCTCATTGCTGCTTTAATAGGCAGTTCTCTGATTACCAGCAATATTAAGTATCTTCCCAATTTACTTACTATCCATTGGGTTTCTATTCTGTGAATTACCCTTAATGAACATTGCTCATTTTTTTCTTGTTGTAATATAGGAATTCTTTATATATCTGTTATATATCTTTTGCCAGTTGTGTGTGTTGCTAATTTTTTTTTCTCATACTAGAGCTGTTCTTTTAAGTTTTTCCTTGGAGAATTTAACATGTTTTAAATTTTATTGTCAAAAAATGTACAGAACCTTTTCTTGATAGCCTCTGCCATTCAGACCTTATTTTAAAAATCTTTCCCTATTACCATTTTATAAAACTATCCTATCAATTCTATAAATTCTTGTAAAAAAGTTAAAATTTTGGCACTTATATTTAGACCATTAATCCATCTGGCCTTCTTTGATAGGCCATATTTCTATAAATGTACAACTTTATTCCTATTACCACTTTTTGATACATTGATCTATCTCTGCTCCAGATTTAAACTGTCGCAATGACTCTTGCTTTATAATCTTGATAACTGGAAAGGCAAAGCCCCATATCTCTTATTTATTATCTTCCAAATTGATTTAACTATCCTTGACTTTTCCTCCTCCAGTTAAATTATAGGATAATTTGTTATTTTTAAATGAGTTTCTTTGGGGATTTTTATTGAGGTATCATTAAATTTATGTATTAGTTTGGTGAGAATTGATAAGTTTCTTGAGTCCTCTACTCCATGAACATTGTATACTTATGCATATTTTTACATTTTCCTTGGTAAATATTTGTATTTTTTTTAGGGTAGCTTTTAATATCTTTATCTTTTATATGTATGTGTTGTAAATTCATTTTAACATGTCTGAATTTGCTTTTATTTATCCTATTCTGGTGTATATGTTTTTTCTCCAAGATGGGTACTCATGTCTTTCTTCAGTTCTGGAAAATGCATAGTCATTATTGTTTTTCTTCCATTTTCTCTATTCTTTTATTTTTTCTGGGACTCCTGCAAGAATATATCTATATCTATACCTAGGTTTGACTATATTGTCAAATACACATAAAATCTTGCAAAAGTTCCAGAAAGAACATATATTCATATATATATATAGTTATATATGTGTGTGTATGTGTGGATGTATGAATATATCTGTATATCGTCTTTCATAGTTCCTGAAGCTTTTTCATATTTTCTAACTATACCATCATAGTTATAATAGTTATATAGTTATATGACATTATAGTTATATAGTTACCATTAAAGATATACTATTTATATCTTTATATAATTGCCTTCCACTTAAGATTCATTTGAAGTATGGATCACAGTTGTCCCTGGACCCAGCTTTCCCTGAGTCTATGCATTTTTCCTCTATACAGTTAGGTTTCAAGATTGTAGACATTTGATTTAATTTATCTTTGGAAATTCTACTCCCAAAAGAATAAAATACCACTATTCCTGAGCAAGAGGAATAGTTTCCTTCCAGTTTCATCCTGAATCTACCCACTCTCCCACCGTACATATACATAAACACATGTACATATTGTATTGCATTTATAACCATTAGAGATCCAAGTTAGAGAATTGGCCAGGATGTATATTAATGACTTTTACTGCTAGTAGTACAGAGCAAATTTTTTTAAAAGTCATACAGTTTGCCTTGAGGGGATTAGTTACCATGTAAAATATATGGCTTTGCCCCAGACAAGTACACAACAGAGGCCAAACAATTGTTCATGGATGAAGATGGATTCACAGCTTAAAAGAAGGGATTTTTTTTGTTCAGGAAATGAGCTGCCATTGGATCAACTTCCATTAGTTCCTGCCTCCACTTATGTACTCTTACATTTTGCAAAATATGCCACTCTTCTGTTATTCAAGTAAATGCTTCTACTGTCCATATAAATCATCCATCTTGGTGTCACTAAATTATCTAACTCAGAAAGTTTATCTATCAAGGGCTTCTCAGTTTATTGCTAATTTAAATCTGTTGGTCTACCCAGCAGCAGAACATTTTACAGACATAATAAAGTCATATGGATTATAGATAAACTCATGAGATACCTGGGACTTGAAACTGTCATCCCTATATGGTGCCAAATAATACACTGTTGATTTGGACCATCAAGGTGGAGAAAATTAAGCCTTGCCAATCCCAGCTAGTGTTTTAATTGAAAGAGCTCCAAGAAAGACTCAGGTGCTATACTTCTGTGGTAGTTTGGTAAGGCAGCTGCTAATTATGAATCGAGAATGATAACAACCTTGGGAAAAATCTCAGGATGCCAAGATTCACCCATTGCAGAACTAGAGTCTCAGCCAAATAGTAATTGGGAGGTTATTAAAAAGACTGACTACTAAAGTAGAGGTACCTGCACCAGATGACTCTCAGCTTATTCTGAACTTTGAGTTAACCAGAAATTGTTTAGAGTTATGTTTCTGGAGATTTTGTATTCAACTCTTCATTCCCGTAAAAGAAAAAAAAAATCAGGATTTAAAAAGAAGTTGACAAAACAAGGAAGAAATGGGGCAAGCTCTTATTCTATGCCTATTGCATATTGAATACTATGCTAGGCATTTTCATATTTTAGCTTATTTAATTTAATTCTCACAACCCTGTAAGGCTAGTGTTATCCCTGCTTTACAGACAATAAAGTTGTGTTTCAAAGGGGTAAGCAAATTTCTCAAGGTCACACAGCTAATACAGATGGTCTCCAACTTAGGATGGTTCCACTTAACGATTTTTCAACTTTATGACAGTGTGAAAGCTATATGCATTTAGTAGAAACCATACTTTGAATGTTGATCTTTTCCTAGGCTATCAACAAGTGGTACTGTACTCTCTCATGGTGCCAGGCAGTAGCAGCAAGCCATAGCTCCCAGTCAGCTGCACAATCATGAGGGCACACAACTGATACGTTTACAACATTCAGTACCCCAACAACCATTTTGTTTTTCACTTTCAGTACAGTACAGTGTTAATTAGTTACATGAGATATTCAACACTTTATTGTCAAACGGGCGGTGTGTTAGTTGATTTTGCCCAACCGTAGGCTAATGAAAGTGTTCTAAGCACATTTAAGGTAGGCAAGGCTAAGCTATGATGTTAGGTGTCTTAAATGCATTTTCAGTTTATGATATTTTCAACTTGCAATGGGTTTATCAGGACATATTCGCATTGTAAGTCAAGGAATATCTGCAACCATTCAAATCCAGTCTTTTTCCAAAGTCTGCTTACTTTCTTCTCCACCAACAGTAATAATGAATATTTGTGTCAACATATGTTCATCTTAATGCTGTCTCAATGCTCCTTTACTTTTTCTTTTTTTCCTTTACTTTTAAGTGTTATCTAGTTTATCTGAGAACTTTTTTGAGACCATGTATTTCATGTTTACAAGGTGATTCTGGCATGTCTGCCTGTCCTTGAGAACTTGTTGGTGGGTGTAAGAGATATGAAATGTTGTTAGTAATTGTTATTGATACTTATTTTAGGATTTCCCACTCTGGCTACTTTGAAGGTGATGGGATTACACAAGGATAGGAACACCAAGAGGTGAGGAATCACGGGGTCCAGCTAAAAGTCTGTCCAACCCAGTCCAGTTAGGGAAATCTGTGCTCAGCACAATGACTGCAGCACTTATGTGCATCACCTCTGGATAACATAGTAAAATTCTATAAAACCTGCAGATCATCAAAGAGAAAGCTGAGACAGATTTAGGACAAATGGGACTATAAAGCAGGGGTCCCCAACCCCCGGGCCGTGGACCGGTACCAGTCTGTGGCCTGTTAAGAACTGGGCCGCACAGGAGGAGGTGAGCGGCGGGGAGCGAGGGAACTTCGTCTGCTTCTCCCCATCGCTCGCATTACCACCTGAACCATCCCCCCTGTTCCCCCCCCGCAAATCCAGGGAAAAATTGTCTGCCATGAAACCAGCCCCTGGTGCCAAAAAGGTTGGGGACCGCTGCTATAAAGTACCATTCTATTTAATAGATAAGAAAATGCAGAATCAGAGTGACCTATCACTGTATTTACTGCTGGAAAATAAAAGTGAAGTACAGATTTCTCTGTACTCTGTTTTTTATTAATTAATTAATTAATTTATTTATTGGCTGCATAGTGTCTTAGTCGTGGCACATGGGATCTTTCGTTGCGGTGCGTGGGCTCCAGAGGGCATGGGCTCTGTAGTTGTGACATGCGTACTTAGTTGCCCCTCGGCATATGGGATCTTTGTTCCCCCCCAGGGATTGAACCTGCGTCCCCTGCATTGGAAGGCAGATTCTTAACCACTGGACCACCAGGGAAGTCCCTGTACTCTATTGTTTAATATCGAAAGTTATAGAGGATCCTTTTGGGTTTTGATAAAGGTGCCCCATCCCATATTAGATTACTCTACCAACAAGATTGTGAGAAAACACTTGTTAAACTACTAGAGTTGTCTAACATGCTACTACAGAATTACTTTTAGCCTGGAAATGAGAGACTAGAGAATTATAAAATTTGAAATCTAGATCAGACCTTTGAGATCACTTCTATTTTACAGAGGAAGAAACTGCGAAGTAGAAAAATAAATGAACTAGTTCAAGGCCAGACAGTTAGTTACCAATAAGACTAAGACTGAAAGTCAAAATATTTGACTTCTAGCTCAGTGATGTACCCACCATGTCAAGTCCTGTTTTCTGTAGTTTTGTAGTTCTTATTTCTAATGTTCATTTGCTTATGTGTATTGCATTTGAACAATATAAAAATCATCTTTATTAGAAAACAGTTATTTCTCTGGAGTCTTTTACTAACCATCGGTCTCCATAGAGATAATGAAAGCCAGAGGCCAAAACAAAACAAAACATTAAAAACAAAAAAAAAAAAACCCACAGCTTTTACTTTACTATTAGCTGCTTACCGCCAGATAAAATTGAAAAGTGAAATCTGAAAACCTTTAAACTCATGCCTTACTTTCATTATGAAGGAACTAGCACTTCTCATTATCTTCCAGCTCCCAAGTGCTCCCTGTGTGAATTCAAACATTTAATACATGTAAGAAACATCGCAAGAAATGCCCACAGTCTAATACATTTCCAGAATGGGAATATTTTCCCTAATACATTGTCCTCCTGGGTAAAGAAAGAAGCTCTGTTCTTGCTGGTCTGAAACTTTGAGAATAAAACAGTGATCTTCCTTGAATTGCTTCACAGACTTTGGGGTAAATATCTTTGCAGAGTGATTATAATTCCACATCTAGCCTCCTACAGGAAGGTCTATGGTGAACCACAAATATGGTATCAGTAGTCACTGAATACGGCAATGAGGACAGGAAGATTTGAATGGCAGGATTATAGAGGGGGAGGATAGATAGGTGGAGAACCATGAGAAGGCAGCTTTGGTAACCCAGGCAAGAGGAAATCATGCCATGCCAGACTGACAGTGGGGGAAGGAAAAAGAGGGAGCACATCCTAGAGATGCTTTAAAGGAAAAGTTGAGAAGACATATGACTGACAATGTATTGGAGCAAAGATACTGATAATTATAATGATGTATCTTGCATTTATAAGTTATATTATACATTAATTTGTGTTCAAGGAAGTCTATTATTGTATCACATATTAAATTATAACATAGTCTTCCTTTACTTTGAGAGGGTAATTTATTTCTTAAGAGGAGAAATAAACTATCATAGCATTAGTCCTTCTAAGTAAAAAGTTTATTTACCATCAAAATTAATGGCATGTGATCACCTCAACAGTTAACAGAGTATATGTGATCATTGATTTTTATATATTTGGAACTTTTATGCAAATAAAATCCAAACAGAAGAGTAAAAGCATAAGAAAATGAAAAAAAAAATTGCGAAGGATACGTGAGATTATTTCTACTATACACTGAGAAACTACCAGTGTCCTGAGAGGAGAACTCAGCACAACATGTACCAGTTATTAAACTGCAAAGATTACTGCATGGTGACTCTCATTTCATGGTTCTCAGCTGCCACTGATGTGTGGGAATTCTAAAGTGATCCTCATAACTGTGATGAAATTCCTTTAAGCCAAAGTATTTAAAGCCAAAATATTAAAGGAATAGATGTAGATGTAGATGCTGAATTCTCATAATCTGATTGGTTATATCAATGGCTATGACTTTATGTGAATGTGTTACAAATCGTACCATCATAAACTATACTCACATGGTATTTTATGTTTATAAATTACATCCAGCCTAACAGTTACATAGACTTTATTATGTGGATAGCATCTTCACATATCTTTCCACTGGTCTTCAAATGCTTATTAAATGAAACCATATGAAATTTCCAGTACTTGATCATTTTTGGTCTACAAAAATGAGAATTTCACATGGTTTCATCAAATATATGCCACTCTCAACTTGACATTTCCTCTTGGCATTGTCATTGCATCATCCAGCTTATCAAAATAAAGTCTTTATTGCTCCACTGAAACCTCTTCCAACCACAGGGATCCCCATTTGAACATCTGATTCATTCAGTTGCTCAAGCTTTAAAAACTTGGGCACTGTTCTCATTTTTTCCCTTTCCCTCACAATTTACATTAAATTCATCCGGAATTTCTTTCAGCTTTGCCTGGAATATATATGTCTAATTTGTCCACTCTTCTCTGTTTTCATTGTTAACACCCTAGTTTGTTATTATTATCTTTTGATTGAATTCATGCAAGAGAATCCAGCTAGTCACTCAGCTTTCCTCTCTTGCCTTCTTCTAATTCATTAAAAAAAATTTTTTTTAATTTAAAAATGTAAATCAGATTGTGTCACTCCCTTGTTTAAAACTCTCCAAGGACTTCCCGTGACATATAGCATAAAATCCAAACTACTTACAATGACTGCAAGGCTCTGTATACCCTGACCGAGCTAATCTTCCTGATTTCTTATCCTACCCTAGTACTCATCACACTCGAGATACATTGAAAACAGATTGAACATCCTCTCTTGGGACCTCTGCTCTTCCCTCTTTCCTGAAAAATTTCCCTCCATATCTTCACATACTCGGTCCCTTTTCGTCAGTCATGTCTCAGGTAGAATGGCATGTCTTTAGTAAGGTCTTCTCTGACAACATATCCTGAATCATCACCCCCATCTGCCATTCTTTATCATGTCACCATTTAAGAAACTCTGCAGAACACATCACTATCTGAGGTTTCTTATTCATTTCTTTCTATAGCAGGATGTGAGAATGAACTTTAATTGGGGAACACTCCTTTACAAAGTGAACAAGTTGCAAATACAGTTTCAAAGTAGGACTTGGGAATCAGGTGGGTGACTGTAAAAATTCCTTACCCATAAAATGAAAATTAAAGAATCACAAAAATGGAGATTAAGAGATGATCTGGGGAGAGTTTTTTTCTTAAGGTAGTCATTGGAGTGCTTTTATTAAAAATTAAATTATATAAACTTAAAATTAATAACTTATTAAAAACAGAGATAATATGCAAAACCCATCACTTCTTAATTGTTTATTTTTTTTGTTTTTAATCTATGTTCTTGAGGTCATTTAAGTCTATTATGTCTGTATGTTGGAAACTCGATATCTGTATATCTGTATCTCTCTCTATATAGCGGTATATATAAAAACTCTGTTTTTGGTGACATTACATTTATTGGTGGTTGAAATTAGCTATGATGGGAGTGTTTACATCAAGAAATTGGCAAACACTATACATAATTGTTTTCTTTATTGTTTGTGATAATTTTGACATAAAAAAGTAATCGAGTAAATGTTAATAATGCAGTCTAAACTTAAACGTGTGTCAGGTCTGTAGCTGTTTGTCTTAGTTCATTAAGGCTGTTGTTACAAAATATCACAGGCTCGGTAGATTCTGAACAACAGGCATTTATTGCTCATGGCTCTGGAGGATGGAAGTGTGAGATCAGGGTTCCAGCACGGTCAGGTGAAGACCTAATTCTGGGTGGCAGACTTCCCTTTGTATCCTCACTTGGCAGAAGGGGTCCTGGGGCTTTGTGGAGTCTCTTTCATAGGAGCACTAATCCCATTCATGAGGGCTTGCCCTTTGTGACTTAATCACTTCCCAAAGGCTCCACCTACCAATACCATCACTTTTGGGGTTAGAATTTCAGCATATAAATTTGGGGGCACACAAACATTCAGACCACAGCACTGTTACGTTATGAACTGTCACTTTCATATTACTCATTAATGTAAACGAAAATATCAACCAATGATCATGTTGCAATTATACTTGTTTATTGGTTGCAACTGTAGGCTGGTCACAGATAACAAAAGTTTGGCGTAAATTGATTGAATCATTCTGTGAGAATCAGTTGGCCATGTAGAATTTACAATAAATACTCTTGTGTTTTTTTATTATTCTGTAAATTGTGTGCTATGCCTCCTCTATATCAGTAAAATTCATAATAAACTTATATACAGGTATATATGCATACTTCTGATTTTTAGAGAGAGCTCTTTGTTAAACATTTACCAGCACAGCACTGTGCTAGACCCTCTATCTATCCCAGAGGAAGGCAGGTTATTTCTCTTTTTACCTAAAGTCAAGAGAGGGACACTTTCCTAAGACCACTGAGAGAGTGTAGACTATGACCCTCAGAGTTGGGAAAGGGAGGCTGTGAATTGGAGTCATACTCCTCTTGGAAAATCTAAAAGCTGAGAGATAGACTTGGCTGGCTGCTGTAAGAGGAGGAGTAAAGGAAGGTTGCTGTTAGAGACTCACCAGCATACCCAGTCATGATGGGGCAAAGTTGGACCATGGACCAGAGACGGGCCTCAATGAGTCAAATCAGGCACAGGATCAACTCAGATCTGGACGAGTAAAGTGAATTGCTATGAAGAAGCTAGGAATACCCTTGGTTTTCTTGAACCAAAGAAGGAGAATTCCAGGCGAGAAGTCTTCAACCAGGAACTGGGAATCTCTGAAGACCCCCTTAATACACCCAACAGAGAAGAAGGCAGCTCTGAACCCCTAGAAAATGAGAATATATTGCCAGTTTGTGGCAGTGCCAATCTTGTTAGAACATTGTTGCTCTGTTTCCTCATGTCTGTCACTAGGTTAGCAAGCTGAGGGACGAGGAAGACAAGTATAAATTGGGGAAAAGGAAACAAAGGACATCTATCTACTCCCCTTCCCCAGCAGCTGGCTTCTCACCCACAACAGGTCTGGCTGTGGTAAGGAAAACTTCTCCACTTTTAATCAGGTTCACATTTGATCATTACACGACACTGGATATCAAAGGAACAAAAAAAGACCCAACTCCCATCAAACTGAAGGACAGTGGGGTACAAATATATGACTGCCTTAGTAGTTCATCCCTAGAACTCATTCTTGTTGAATAAACCAGGTATATTTATTTAGTATATTTATTGTTTTCTCTCTAAATTGAAAGCTTTAAGAGAGCAGGGACCTGCTACATAGAGGGCACTCGGTAAATATCTGTTGCATGAATGAATGTACAAAGGGGTAAATGAGAGCTTATTGGTTCTTTTTTTTGGCATGTGGCAAAGCAGACTCAGAGAAGCTGTGTAGGTAAGTTGCTTGTAATATACATGTTCTTTTGTTAGAAAGAATAGAAAGGGTGAGAAAATTCAGTCCTGAATGATTAGAAGGAGGACAGAAGTGGGTGGACCTTAAGAAGGGGCCACTGTATGTGGGAAACTGATTCATATGGTTTTTGATCAGTGACATGGAGGAACAGCTGGTCTGTCCACACACACAGGCAAGGTGTGTAGTCAGTAGTTTGAATAGGAAACTATATTCTGGACGAGGGAGAGACAAATTGGCCAAGAGCAGAGATATTGTCAAGGGATTTGGAAAGTTCTCTGAATCTGAGGAAGGGAAAAGGAGGAACATGAATTCAGAGATATGCAGGGGCAGAGAAACCCTTAGATAAGGTAAAGCTTTATAAATGGCCTTCAGATTTTTATCTTCATTCACTACTCTCCCCCTACCCTTAAAAAAAAAGACAAAGCTAAAACTACATGAAATCTTTAGTCTAAAATGAAGAATTAGAAAGATCCAGAAAGTAGGAGCTTAGTTTCAGTGGGATGAAGAAAAAATAAATTTTAATAAACAAAAATCTGAACACAAGTTGTATGAAAAGAACTAGAATTTGACTCTACATATTTAGAAATATTCCCAACTATTTTCTAAGAAATTTCCACACATGATTAAGGATAGAATTGGTAAGAAATTTGTAGTTCCTGTTAGAGCGAGCCAATGTTGGCTAACATGACCTGCAATAAATCAGATGCTTTGTTTTCAGTCCATCCAGCAGCCCTGAGAAGAAGCTACTGCCTTTGCAGTTAAAGGACTCAGAGAGGTTAAAGCTCCCTGACTTCCCACAGTTAATAAGTGGAATTTGAAACACAGGTTGAACTAACCTAGTGCCCAGGTTCTTTTCACAGCAGCATTTGTTTCCCAGTAAGGGTTTCAACTTTATTTTGACATGATGTTTCTTTTGGAGTTAATGTTTTTAAGGGGCAAAATGGATGAGGCATATTCTGCTGGCTTTCATGAGCATCAACCAATTGGATTTCCTTGTCCTTATTATTTTTAGTCCTCTGTGTGCAGACTCACGACACTGATCTACAGGAAAGCTTGTGTTTTCTGTTATCACAATGCACTTCTGAGAAGTGAAATATGATATGTGTTCTCTTTTGAAAACAACTGATAAGTTTCAGGTTGACCAAAAGTGTTTTATTTTCTGAGTCACTTTCCTATTCATCATAAAAGGAGTTATAATAGTGTGTTGGTTTCAGTAATCCAGCTCCATTCCCTTTAGTGGATTTTCTTTTACTAATACTTCTCTACTTAAATTCTTATCTCAAGAAGTGGCCATTAATTAGCTCTGGGAGCAACTTAGTCATTTTTTTTTTTCTGGGAAATGGGAAATCTGGTAAATGATTTGTACTTCTGCTTTGTCAAAAGCATTTATTTTTCAAAACCGCATGGGGACATTTAATGGCAATCCATAAATTTCATGCATTCACTCACATTGGAATGGAGGCTTTGGGGACTGCATGCCCTTCTTAATGACATGTTGGCTTGGCCTCAGCAACATGGCTTCAACTCAGTTCTTAATGGACATTAATCCATAGTGTATAAACTTCAGGTAGCACAATTGGTTATTTGTATCTTTCTTTTTCTGGAAAATCCCAAGACAGATCCAAGAAGGGAGAAAATAGAAACTACGTAATAGTAGCTATAGCTTTGAGAAGAGTAGCTATGGCTTTCAGTTAAAAATATTTCCAATCAACTGTTTGAAACCTCTTAACATTGAGATCAAAGGATGCATCTTGCAAGCCTTTACATACCCCAAGGCACTAACTCTTTAGTTCACCCATTCATTCATTCAAAAACATTTATTGAACTCCTACTCATTGGTCAGACACTGTGCCAAATGCTGAGGCAGGACCCATACTTATGAAAATTGCATAGTTATATAGTATCTTCCAAAGCATTACTAATCAGCACATTTTTACAATTAAAATATGAAATGAAATGCTTGGGATCCACATGCATGTCTCTCTTGGAAGAGGTCATGTATGCTAGCACTAAAATTGACAGGACACCCATTCACCTAATTCTCACTCTTACTCGCATCTTGGCAAATAGGCAAGGGGTCCTCCCAAAACTGGGCTAGGGTATTCTTTGGTTTTAATTAAGCAAAGGAAGACTTCTCCCCTTAATTGGCCCTCTTACTTGACAAGTCCCTGTGAATCCGTGATATTTTGCAGGAAACCAACTGCTAAATCAGAGTAGAGGGGAGACAAAGAAAATATTGGTGCCACAGCTACAGAGACTATTCTGAAGGTTCTGTAATCAATAGAGCCTTGAGAGACACATTCAAGATAATTTCCAAATGTACACAGGGGGAGAACGTGGGAAGAGAAGGGGAGGTTTGGAGCTGAGATGGAGGACAGGGCAGGTGGTATCTATACTTGACAGATTCAAGTTCATGCTAACACTCTGAAGACAGAAAGAGAATCTGTCTTGAATAATTTTTGATTTAACAAGGTAGAACTTTGACCTCATAAAAGATGGAGGTCAGTGAGTTTCGGAATAAGATGACTACTCTTTGGACTCAAACTACGGAAAGCATTTTCCTGTAGAATATAATGTATCCATTTGTCTTTAGCAGGAAATAAATGAAATTATTTCAGAATTGTGTCCCTGAGAAGGCCTGAGGCGATCATATTTTCAGTGTATGGATACTGAGTGACATGATTGCATAATTCAGTGTGGTCTGGATTATTTGAGCAAACCGCGGGACATACTTGTCTGTTTATTTTCCTATGTTTTCTTGACATTAGCGTCTAAGGACTACCCCGAAACCTATCTTCACATCCTCTTGAGAATGTACATGGACTGACATAAATTATTAACTTCTCCCTGGACAGGTCCATTAATATTCTGTGAATTATTATAGCTTTATTTGTTTCCCATCGGTTATTCTTGGTCTCTTTCCATTACAGAGAAGTCTACTCTTACTTAAATTTATGTCTTACAGTGAAGGTGAGTTTAGCCAACTGCTCTTTGAATCTATTTAATCCTAAAATTATTTCTTTAGGAAAACTTTAATGTATCCTCAAGAGTCTCTTTTCCTGAAAATGTGAAAAAGAAACTTCCCTTAACTGAGCATAAAATAACAGTTCTTAGTCTTGAGTTGTTCCATAAATGACGGTCTGTTCTATAAGGTTACTAGGTCAGAGTAGTCAGAATCTTTGGTGGTTTTTACAGACTGATACTTGAGGGTCTGAAAGACTGCTTTGTTTCAGTCCCCCATTGACAAATATTAAGATGTTGAGATTCCAGAAGTGACTACCTAAAATGCAGGGAGATGACAGCTATTGGGATATGATCCGGAAGTGGCCGTAAAGTGATAAAATCATGTGTATTTTTCCTGTGCTGTCCCAGTAGAGGTGTTCTTAAGCAAAATAGATTACATGTCGTAGTTACTGGCAAAAGGAGTAGGCTTCAGCACCTTTGCCCTGAGCTATATTATGTTTGTAAGATCTTAAGCAATAGTTCAATGTACACCAATAATATATTAGCCCATTCTCTCCTGTATTATGTTCTGCTTCATATGGTTTTCAGAATTTTAAAGTTGGGAGGGATCTTAAAGATAATTTTGTACAAATCCCTCACTTTAAAGATGAAGAAAGTAAGATGCAGAGAGGGTAAGACCTGCCAAGGCCAAACCACTTATAGCAGTAAAACTTTTAAGAGTCTATTTGGGAAATTCCATTATGATTTCAATGGATGTCACTAAAAGTACTATTGAGATATTCAAAACCCCAGTGTCAGGGAGTGATCCTGAATTGCTGGGTCCAGGGCTGATGGAAATTCCACTGAAGCTGTAATAGCTTACCCAATAATTATAACTTCAACCCCCTTGAAATGCATTGCAGTCGTTGTCTGAAATGGTGAGAATATTAGTAGGAGAACATGTTCCTTCTGGAGGTGGGCCTAATACCCTATTCATTTTTACCCCCTTGGACAATAAAAGTGGTGCTTGAGGCCATATTGACCAAGTCATTGGAAAATCAATTGTTATTGAGTTAGAGCTGAACACAAAATTTTGAGAAGTGTTTAATTTATTCTTCATATCATCTATTCTTTTAATGTTCTTGTAATCTGTGATCCCTGGCTGACTTGTCTGTGATTCCTGACAGAAACCTTCCTTCTCAAATCCTTTTTTTTCCTTTTCCCCTGCTATCCTTCCAAATAAGAAAATCACTTAAAGGGAAAGAAAAACAAAAGCATTCAGCACAGTGAGATAGGAACAGTGCAGCCCACCTATTATCAGAGTAAAGCCTGTTTCCCTAACTAATCAAAATTCACAGTCAGTGTGAGGAAAACAAAGCCAAACCGGCAGAAATAATACAGTGTGACTTAGGAGAGACTTAGAATGCAGTCATAGCTCATAAAATGGTTATTCAGAAAGAAATCTGATGGCTGCAACGTGAGAAGTTAATGCGAGCTCAGAGCGGAAGCTTAGGTCGCTGGGTGCTCTTCTGTTTCTGAAAAGTTTGCCTGAAATCAGAGTCCATTTTCTTCCCCTTTCCCTCATTTCTCTGTCCTCCTGGCCTCTCTCCCTCACTATATTCCTTCCTTCTCCTTCTCTCTAGCTTCTACTGCTTCTTCCTTCCTTCCTCTCCTCCTCCCTTCTCCATCCCTCCCTCTTGCTCCCTCTTGCTCCCTCCTTCCCTTCTTTCTCCCTGCATCCCTCTCCTGTCTTCCTTCTCTTTCTCACTTCCTCCACTTCTCTCTCTCTTTCTCTCTCTCTCTCCATTCCACTTTCCTTCTCTCCATTCAAGCCCCCTTTCTCTCTTAACTCCATCTTTCCTCTCTTCTCTTCTTTTCCCCACTTCCCTCCACAAACATTTCCCCAAGCTCTTCCTTTGTTTTACCTTCCATACCAGGTCCTGGGACCACATATAGTGTCCTCGCACTCCAGACCCACAGGCAAGGGCGACAGACAAGTTATCAATACTCAGATAATGTGCGAAGTACAAAAACTCAGGCATGTTTTAAAGTGTTATTGGAGAAGAGATTTCTCTAAGCGAATCCAACCTGGGAAAATCTGGAAAGGCTTCTTGGAGGAGGAAAGACAGGGGAGGCTGAGGGGTCTGAGAGGAAGTTCTTACCCTGGGAAACAGTGTGTGCAAATGAGGGGATGGGAAGAGAGACAGAGAAGCAGAAGCAAACACAAAAAGGAGAAAAGAGGGACTAAAAAGGCACATTATTATCATTATTAAAACCCCCAAGGGACTGTCTCATGGCCAGAAATATTGTAGTAAATGAGCTCTTCCCCAGGGATCTGTGAGGAAATTGGCTTTTTCTTTTTTAAAAAATTAATTAGTTAATTTATAAAATTGAGGTATAATTGACATATAGCATTATATCCATTTCAGGTATACAACATAGTAATTCAATATTTGTATGTATTGCAAAATGATCAACACAAGTCTAGTTCCCATAATCGTCATACCAATTTTTTTCTCCCTTGTGATGAGGACTTTTAAGATCTACTCTCTTGACAACTTTCAAATATGCAGTACAGCATCATTAACTATAGTCACCATGCTGTCCGTTACATCTCCATGACTTAGATAATGGCTCTCTCTTGGTTAAGCCCATGAGTCTTCCCTATATTAAAAACATTTGATATTCAAAGTATTTAACAACATGCACCGACCTATCAGAATGGCCATAGGCTTGACATGCTGAAACAGGTCCTGGTCATAGAAGCCTCATTAGTTGCTTGATAAAGGGTAGTTATGAGCATTCCATGGGAGGGTCTTGGATTGGCCAGGACTATTTGATGGGAATTTAAGGAACTTGGGGAAGCAGCTACCACCACAGGAGTCTTTTAGTGTTTGAACTACCAGTATGTACACAAGCAGCCAAAGATAAGCCCAGTCTGCCCCTGAGGTCCAGGTCAATGTTCTAGCCCCACCCCATGATCTCTGGAGGCCTCCACAGGGGCTTAAGTCAGATCTATGAATCCTCCTCCCTTCCAGGAAGAGCATGATGAAGAAGCTAACCAGATCTCCCCCTCACTCACTGTAGCAAGAGTGACTGTTCCTACAGAGCCCCTTCCTCCTTCTCAGACATGATTCTCATGGAATCAACCAGGAGGCTGGAGCCTCACACGGTTAGATCATGTGCTGGTCCATGGTGGCACCACTCAGCCCCCAGGACTGAGGGAGGAGAGAAAGTAGATGACTGGGGGTATGTGTCTCCAGGACTCCCAAAGGTCACCAGGAGTAACTCTGGCAGGAAGCCGTGCTATTTATAGCCCTCCTTCCCTTCTCCTACCCCTCCTCTCTGCCTCGCCTACCCTGATTGGTCTCTCACCCTGCCACACTCTACCCCTTTCCAAGCTTCCTGAGGACAAATATTCCTGGTACTGTTTACTTCTGATTCATCCATTCATTCATTCAACAACTCTTTTGAGCACTGAATGAATTGATGAGTAGGTGAACTTTCCTCTGCCTCTACTCTAGCTGTGGAAACAAAAAGAATCCATATTGAAAGGAGAGAGAGATGGTCCTCAAAATCAAAGGAACAACTCTGAACTCATTTCCCCATGGCCATCGTAGTTGAGCCCCAAAGAATAGCAGTAGAGATGATTTAAAGTAAATGTAGGGGCTCTGGGAGTAGTAAGCCCTGTGCAGTTAGAACAAAATCCAGCAGCTTTACTGTGGCTAATCTCCATCACCTGGCCATCGTCTAGCTCTATGAACTCATCTCCTCCCACCCGCAACCATCTCTGTTATTCTAGCCGCGCTGGCCATATATCTGCTCCTTGTATTGTAGACATAAAATTTGCCACCCCAATATCTGTTTCTTTGGCAGGAGGATTAATTTAGTCTGATTATTTTTAAAAGAAGACTCAGGAAGTCTTTCTTCTTACCTCCTCCTTAGCTGCCTCAAGAATTTAGATAAAGGACCTATTCCTGGAATAGAGCTATCACCAGAGCCATCTGCCAAGAACACGGGCTAGCATGGTGCGAAAAACTAGGCAGGGCCTAGATATCAGAGTCTCTTCTATGTCCCATTGTCTCCGCCTGACCCAGAGATTTGCTTTTCCACCTCCATGTAAATTGCCTTCCTCCCCTTTGAAGTCGGAAACCAATACCCCTGACATCCTCTTTTGATTTTTAGCTGAAGATGGTACTTAGGGTGAGGGTTTAGGCCATTTTGGAGTGTTACTCAGTTCTCCTGTGTCTCTCCCATGTATACATGTTATTAAACTTTTGTTTAATTTTCTCCTGTTAATCTGTCTCATGTCAATTTAATTCTTAAACCAGCCAGAAGAACCTAGAAGGGTAGAGGAAAATGTCTTCCTCCCCGACAGTGATAATACACAGCCAACATACCTGCCATTGGGCTGTCCTTGCTATCGCTGTTCTTTCTGCTTAAAATACTGTTCTCTGGGACTGGCTCAGGGCCAGATCCTTTCACCATTCAGGTCCAGCTCAAATGTAAGCTTCTCAGTGAGATCTTCCTTGAACACCCTACCAAATATAGCCCCACTTTCCCCACCTGCCCAAGTTCACTTGTAACATTCCCCAGCTTTGTTTTTTCCTTAGCACTTATTACTATCTAAGATAATGTTACTGATTTATTGTTTCCTTGATTTTCTCTTGCTTTCTCTCACCACTAGGATCTAAATCTCTTGAGAACTGACACCTTGTAGGCTGTGTCCTTAGCATCTGGAATAGGGCTTGGCACATAGTAGGTGCTCACTAATTATTTGTTTAGTGAGTAAATGCATTAGTGGGTGTAGACAACACCAAACTCTCTAAGAATTAAGTGGGTATCTGTGGCCTGCCCTAGATTCCTATCCATCATTTACAAATTGATTTCTTTGGAAAAATACGTTCTAAGTTTCACCAAATGGCATTATAAAAAACTCTTTTGAAATATAACCCATTTAAAAATTTCAAAATTGCTATATTTAATAAAACAACCAAAAATGAATCATTTGGATAAACAAACATTTTGAAATATAACTACTCCTAATTGATTGATTGGTCATATAAATTCAACCTTTTGCAAAACAGATTTATTTAAATCAGGGAACTGAAAAAAATAGGAGGTCAGTAGCTGGAGCTGTGTATCACCACACTTCCTAATCCATGCTATTTTGTTGCTATATCGTTTATTTGGAAGATGGAGAAGGTACCAATGTCTGTAGGTCCAAATATCCTAAGGCAGTGCAGGTGTCCAACACCACTTCACTTCATCAAGCTGGTATAAGATATACAGGGAAATAATGTGAAAACCGGCTGAGGCACCTAAGAAAATAGCTAGAGGTAACTGGAGAATTTGATGGTAGATGTACTCTACTGCTAGTAAATAAAAGTGAGCTAACAAAAATGCTGGGCTGGACCAGCTGAAAGACTGCTACATGCTTACAGGTTTGAATGATCATTCTAACCTTTTTAAAGTGGGACTGAGGAATCGTGTTAGGCAGTTTGGTGCAAGCATTTGCTCGATTTTGTTCTATCTGTGCATTTGTTTTTATATGTGTTGCCTTTTAAAAAGTAAAACATTTTTTAAATTTAATTTTTATTAAAGTATAGTTGATTTACAATGTTGTGTTAGTTTCTGGTGTACAGCAAAGTGATTCAGAATATATATATTCTTTTCCATTGTGGTTTATTACAGAATATTGAATATAGTTCCCTGTGCTCTACAGTAGGACCTTGTTGTTATCCATTCTACATATAATAGTTTGCATCTGCTAATCCCAAACTCCCACTCCATCCCTCCTCCATCCCTGTCCCCCTTGGCAACCACAAGTCTGTTCTCTATATCTGTCAGTCTGTTTCTGTTTTGTAAATAAGTTCATTTGTGTCATATTTTAGATTCCACATATAAGTGATATCATATGGTATTTGTCTTTCTCTTTCTTACTTCATTTGGTATGATAATCTCTAGGTCCTTCCATGTTGCTGCAAATGGCATTATTTCATTCTTTTTTATGGCTGAGTAATATTCCATTATGTATAAATATACCACATCTTCTTTATCCATTCATCTGTCTATGGACACTTAGATTGCTTCCATGTTTTGGCTATTGTAAAGAGTGCTGCAGTGAACATTGGGGTGCATGTATCTTTTTGAATTATCATTTTCTCCAGATATATGCCCAGGAGTGGGATTGCTGGATCACATGTTTTTAGTTTTTTGTTTTTTGAGGAACCTCCATACTGTTTTCCACAATGGCTGCACCAATTTACATTCCCACTAACAGTGTAGGGGGTTTCCTAAAAACTAAAACATTTAATGGCAGTACAAACTGGAAGAGGAATAATCCTGGAGATATAAAGTTATGTGCTAGGATTTGATGATTTCGTTATGTCACAGCTGGGCTAGGACTTTTAGTTAGCATTTGTAAGCCCTGGCACAGGAGCTTGGAGCTGTGTAGAACATGGGCAAGCTCTGCAGTGGTGGGGCTGCCATTACCAAAGGAGGGCAGGTAACCCAGCCACAGCTGGAAAGGAGTTCAGGTCTTTAAATTTGTGAGGATTCATTTCTCCCAGCCATGGGAGTTACAGGGAAGTCTATGTCTTCCTTTAACCCCAAAATGCTCATTTCTTCTCTTTAATTTCTCTAATTTCTTTGCCTTTCTTCTTTACCTGTGTGAGCTCTTCTCAGAAACTATGCAGAATTGTGTGTGTATCTGTCCATTAAAAGTGAAAAGGCCTTCTAAGCATCCCAGAGATTTCAATTTAGGTCACCATTGAGGAGCTTCACTTTTACTTAGAAAATATACCTAAAGTAAGAAAAAAAAAATTAAGGCTCCATGTTAATCTCTGATGATAAACAAAAGAAGACAAAGCTTAGCGGTTATCGAGCTATCATCTAATGTCAGTCAGTCTCCAAACTTTGCTTTTAAGTCATTATCTCAGTATTTTGGGTTAGGATTTTTGTTTTTAATTTTAATTTTTTTTAATGTTCAATTTTTTAATACAATTTTTAAAGGTTACACTCCATTTACAGTTATTACAAAATATTGGCTATATTCTCTATGTTGTACAATGCATCCTTATAGCCTATCTTATACCTAATAGTTTATACCTCCCACTCCCCAACCCCTATATTTCCCCTCCCTGCCCCTCCTCACTGGTAACCACTAGTTTGTTTTCTATGTCTGTGTGTCTGCTTCTTTTTTGTTATATTCACTAGTTTGTTCTATTTTTTAGATTCCATGTATAAGTGATATCATACAGTATTTGTCTTTCTCTGTCTGACTTATTTCACTTAGCATAATGCCCTCCAAATCCATCCATATTGATGCAAATGGCAAAATTTCAAATTTAATTCTTTTTTTATTGCTGAGTAGTATTCAATTGTGTGTGTGTGTGTGTGTGTGTGTGTATACACACATAGCTTTATCCATTCATCTGTTGATGGACGCCTAGGTTGCTTTCATATCTTGGCTATTGTAAATAACGCTGCTATGAACATTGGGGTGCATGTATCTTTTCAAATTAGAGTTTTCATTTTTTCCAGATATATGCCCAGGAGTGGGATTGCTGGATCATATGGTCACTCTATTTTTAGTTTTTTAAAGGAAACTCCATATTGTTTTCCACAGTGGCTGCACCAATTTACATTCCCACCAACAGTGTACGAGGGTTCCCTTTTCTCCACATCCTTACCAACATTTGTTATTTGTGTTTTTTCTGATGATAGTGATTCTGACAGGTGTGAGGTGATATTTCATTGTGGTTTTGATTTGCATTTCCCTGGTGATTAGCAACATTGAGCATCTTTTCATGTGCCTGTTCGCCATCTGCATTTCCTCTTTGGAAAAATGTCTATTCAGTTCTGCCTATTTTTTAATCAGGTTTGTTTGATTTTTAAAAAAATTATTTATTTTACTTACTTTTATTTTTGGCTGTACTGTGTCTTTGTTGCTGCGCGCAGGCTTTCTCTAGTTGCAGCAAGTGGGGGCTACTCTTTGTTGCGGTGCATGGGCTACTCATTGCAGTGGCTTCTCTTTTTGTGGAGCAGGGGCTCTAGGTGCGCGGGCTTCAGTAGCTGTGGCACACGGGCTCAGTAGTTGTGGCTCGAGGGCTCTAGAGCACAGGCTAAGTAGTTGTGGCACATGGGCTTAGTTGCTCCACAGCATGTGGGATCTTCCCGGACCAGGGATCGAACCCGTGTCCCCTGCATTGGCAGGCAGATTCTTAACCACTGCACCACCAGCGAAGCCCCTGTTTGATTTTTTTGATGTTGAATTGTATGAGTTGTTTATATATGTGGGATATTAATCCTTTATTGTTCATATCATTTGCAAATATTTTCTCCCATTCAGTAGGTTGTCTTTTCATTTTGTCAGTGGTTTCCTTTGTTGTGCAAAAGCTTTTGCATTTAATTAGGTCCCATTTGTTTATTTTTGCTGTTATTTCTTTTACTTTAGGAGACAGATCCAAAAAAATATTGCTGTGATTAGCGTCAAAGAGTGTTCTGCCTATGTTTTCCTCTAGGAGTTTTATAACATCTGGTCTTACAATTAGGTCTTTAATTCATTTTGAGTCTATTTTTGTATATGGTGATATAGAATGCTCTAATTTCATTTTTTTTACACTTAGCTTTCCAAGGATTTTTTTGTTTGTTGTTTTAAGTGGGAAAAATATGGAATGAGGAGAGAGAGGTACTCCTAATAGGGTATTTAGTTAATTTTCTATACGATAAATGTCATTAGTGTTAAAGAGACCAGTTATTATAAACTTCAAAGCAGGTATAAGCAAGTATTTCTTATACTTACCATTCAAAGGAGATTTTGATAGTTGGAGGAATTACAGAAAAATATCTTTTTATGTTATATAAAAAAAAAAGTCCTGTTCTTGCCAGTGTGGCTTGGGTTCACTAATACCTAATTATCTACCATCATTGATTTTTATTATGATTGGTTTTCTAATGGGCGATATTAATATTCAGTGTTTCAATATTTGGCCACTAGTGTGAGGAAAAG
Source organism: Balaenoptera musculus (assembly GCF_009873245.2). Taxonomy (NCBI): domain Eukaryota; kingdom Metazoa; phylum Chordata; class Mammalia; order Artiodactyla; family Balaenopteridae; genus Balaenoptera; species Balaenoptera musculus. The sequence continues at coordinate 41,854,825 of NC_045799.1, forward strand.
CCAGTAATGTGACACTAGTATCATATTTAATGTGATTTATAATTTTAATTTTTAAGGTGGCTCTTGATCTTCCATATCTTTAATATCACATTTCAAGATTGTTAGACAATTTTTTTTCAATTACTTCTGTTTTTGCATAATTGGTATCCTTTTACCTCATCTCATCTCCCTTAGATGAGTAATAATGTGTCATTACGCATCTCCACCAATGGGGAAAACTGAAGATTCAGAGGTATTAAAGTGATTTACCTAATTTTTTGAAAGCTCTTAACTTCTGTTTGGAGTACTGGTGCTTTCCTTCCCCCTTCTCTCTATTTCTTCCTTCTTTTTGTTCTCTCTCTCTTTCTCTTGCCCCTACATCTCTTCTTCCTTTACTTTTCCCTTCCTCCCTCTTTTCCTTCTCCCCTCCATCTCTCCCTCCTTCCCTTTCTTTCTTTTCCTTCCCCTTCCTTCCTCCCTTCCTTCCTTCCTTTATTTTTTTTCTCTTTTAAAGAATAATATACTGTAAGAAAAGTTTTCTGCTGTTTTATAATAGGAAATTATACAGTATAAAGTTATGCTTTATATTCAAGGAAAATTCTAGGGCATGTCTTACCCCACTCTCAGTTCACGGTGCTGGTAAGGAGTGTGGAGAGGGAGAGATAAGAGGCGATGGCAGAGCAGCTGGAAAAGCACTGGGTGAGGAAGCCACATCCTCAGGCAGCTGGTCTCTTTCCTTGTCTGGAAGCCAGATTTCAGTCTAAGATTTCCTGTAACTTTCCCCTCTGTCTTTGTGGCAAAGGATGAATCCCATGATTCCTAAAGTTGACATGAAGTAAAAAGCAGCATGGTCTCTTGTCAGGAGATTAACGACAGTGCCATCCTGGGTGCTGTGGTACTGTGATAAGCCAAATCATCTTAGATTATTTCATGACACTGATTGGAATAAGTGTGATTGGGAGCGAACAGATGGTGACAAAGGGTTAACTCTACCCATCTAAAACCTAACTCAACATCTCTTTCTCCAATCTGACTCTCTCTCTAGACTTTTCCGTTTCTCTTAGCGGTTTCATTATTCTTCCTTCCCGTCATCTGGGCTCAAAATATTCAAGTTATCTTTGGCTCTTCCTTCTTTCCATCCCAAGTCAGTACATAAATTTTTCCTTTCTGTTTGAGAAATCTATCTTTTCCACTCAAAATCTGGGCCTTTGTCTGTCTTCCGCCAACCCAAACTCTTGAGGCTTTTTCTTTCCTATTGCCCTGTGTCTGGATTTTTCCGTTCAACTGCATTCCAAGTCCACTCTTAGTTTAATCAACTACCCTGATCAAATCAGCCTTTGCCCCAAATCCTTCAGTGCTTTTTATTAGGTGCAGAATAAACTATAAACCTCTTAGCCCAGAATGTAAGGTCTTCCACAATCACTCTTCATTTGTAAGTCCCTTCACACAGTCCTTGTTCTAACAAGGCAAGCCTGCCAGTACCTTCTTTCTCGACTACTCCCTCTCTGAGTAGTTGCTAAGAGGATTCTCTCTGTGAGCAATGCTTTCCTACCTCCCTTCCCCTTGCTCTGCCCCCTCCCCCTGCCACACACATACACTTGTGCACACACACCTGCCTATGACCCTCCCTCCATATTACTCTCTGAATCATAAGTTCCTGGTAAATGGTTTGATGGTGATGAAGATAAAGAGAAAGAATAGAATAAGTTCAAAGGGAAAATTTCTGGGGTGAGTTTCTAACCAAAAGACTCGTGGTTGGAAATGACATACTTGCCCTGTCGCCATTCACAAGAGATTCCTTAGATGATGCAAGAGGGAAGAACTTCTCTTCAGGTCACTTATTCTAACAGTGGAGTAAAAGCAACTGAAATATATTCTTGGCACAAAGAAATATTATGGAACTCTTTATGAAACAAACAGTTTCTCCTTTTAAGCTAAGAGCACATAGAGGAACAAGAAAGGAAGCCAATTTGGGTCTCTTTTCACATCAGCTGGGAGGCAAGGGCAGCAGCTTAGTCCTTGGATAAGACAGCATCCTTCTTCCATTGCTTACTTTTCAGGCTCTCGTAGACCTCCAAGAGTCCTGTGGCCTGCCAGCTTCCATCTCTTTCCCAGGAGTTGTGATATTTAGAGTGCTGGTCAACAGAAGGGCATGATTGATCCTGTTTTACATCTTAAATTCTTCCTATAGCACAGCCTGATTAAAACTTGACAATATTAAAAGCAGTTGGAGGAGCCAAATAAACCAGCCATCACTCAAGGTCTCCACATTTTTCCATCTAAGTTATTCAGAGGGACTGCCTTCACTCACTTTGGGGTGGCTTTAGGAGAACAAGACCTCAGGACAGAGCATCTTACATGCATGTTCGATTCTGCTACTTTGTTAGAGTTTCTGTCAAATCCCTAATGGCATCCTGATTACAGAGTCAACAGTGCCCCTGCTGGCAACACGGCTTCTTCCTTTCTTCCTTCCTTCCTTTCTCCCTCCCTCCTTCCCTCCCTCCCTCCCTTCCTTCCTTCCTTTCTTTCTTTCTTTTTTTCTTTCTTTATTCCTTCCTTCCTTCCTTCCTTCCTTCCTTCCTTCCTTCCTTCCTTCCTTCCTTCCTTCCTTCCTTCCTTCCTTCCTTCCTTCCTTCCTTCCTTCCTTCCTTTCTTTCTTCCCTTATTTGTTTTCTCTGGCTTGGAGTTAGAGAAACCTGCAAGTCCAAAGTCCACTGTAGGTTCAACTCAATGAGTATTTTGGAGCAAAGATGCCAGAGCCAAATCTCTTCAGGGTCATCGGGGTTGAGCAGAATAGATTTTACTAATACCCAAGTAAGGAACACTTACTCTGCAAAATGGTGCCTGTCCTCCAAGTGCGTCAAGGACACTAACGACCCTCTCACCCCCAACCCCGACCCCCGTCCTTTGGATGGGCAGTGCAGAAATGAGACAAGGTAACTAAAAGGTATTCTTTCTGCTGTGTGATTTGATTCCACGATAAAATCCTGGAGAAGACCTCATTTTATTTGTCCTTGACTAGTATGCTCACCACATTCCAACCCCTACTATATCCACCAAACAGAATGCTTTCAACTTTCAAGTAGGTTTCAAACATAAACAGAACACAGGCATGTGCTAAAGAGAATGCATTTGAATGTGGTCCATTATTTAGCAATTGCGAGCTTCCAATGCTTTTTATCTTTCTCTTTTCTGTTTTTGTCACTTTTTTTGGACCTAAAGCAAACATTAGTCATTCTTCTTGTCTTTTCGTTTTGTTTTTGGAAAATTTTTCTATTATTACATTTATCCATTCATTCATGTATTCATCATTTATTTAACACAAGAGTTGGCAGACTTTATCTATGTGAAGGGCCAGTTAGCAAAAAATAGCAAATATTTTAGGTGTTGCAGGTCTACAGTCTTTGTCACAACTACTCAGACCTGCTGTCAAGCATGAAAGCAGCCATAGATTGTACATAAACAAATGGACCTGGCTGAGTCAATAAAACTTTATTTACAACAAACAGGAAGTGGGCTGTTGTTAGCTGACCCCCAATGTAACACAGATTAGCTAGCTCCTGTGTTCTCATTACTGTACTGGGTTCTGGGGAACAGAGATGACTAGAACTTGGTTCTTGCCTCAGAGTTCTAACAACAGGTTAATATTTCTAGAAACAAGGCTGGCATTCAACCAAGTTACTTTTGGTGCCTGTCCATCCCTCTGCTGCCCTTTTCCCTGTCAGTGTCTCAGGCCTTGTGCTGCCCACCCTGAGGTGCCATCCAGAGTGTCCCGGTTTTACATACATTCTCTTCTATTTCTCCCCATCGCAACTTGCTGGCTCTTAGCACATTGACCTCACCTAGCCAGAGGACATAATAAAATAATGCACATTGAGGAGTGAACCACTGGCAATAGTTTAATGCGTTCATCCTTTAAGAGTACTTATATATGAAAAGAAGATTTTAAAATTCACAGATGTCTATTTCAAGTTGTAAAATACCTGGCAGAGGGCTGGGGGAGGGTCAGGTAGTTCATAATGCTACCTAAACCCCACAGCATCAGTGACCACAAATTTCTTTCTGTGGTAATGAAGATAAACAAAATACATTGAGTCAGTATCACAGTAGTCATTATTCTTAGTGCTTTTCAGGTAAGATCTACTTTGAGCTTCCTAATAACCCTATAAATCAAGTGCCCTTGTTGTTATGGCCATTTTACAGATGAGGAAACTGGAGTTAAGAGAGACTAGATAACTTTAAAAGTTACACAAGTCCTATGTAGCCCAGATTGTATTTGAACACAAGGATGTGCAGCCTTAATTCTGTAGCCATAAAGAAGCAAGCCTTCTCTAGGTCAGAGATGGCTGAGCTTCATAATAGGATCTTATAAGATGAAGGAAAGTTAGAGATTGTTTATTAGAATCTTATGCTTAAGAACAAGGAAACTGAGGCTCGGAGAAAGTTTTGAGTTTGATAAAATAGTTGCAGACTGCTAGAATTAAAATGCTGCTGTTCTTAGTGTTTAAACAAAATTATTTGTTTTTGTTAGGTTGTTTTGCATTTTACTACTGTATAGCTAGCGTCTTGACAAAATAGCAAAAAGAGAACATGAATTCATTAGATGATTTCTTCCTGCCGGCATCATTAGTAACATGTGCAACTTTGCTCTTTGAAGCATCCACTCATTATCAATCACGGGCCTGTTGGGGTCACCTCCTTGTCCCCCATCCACTGGGTGAGTGAGTCTTCGTGAAGCAAACCTGCCCACAGTGCTCTATTGAGTGGGAGAGCAGAACAGTGCACTCCTTCATTAAAAGCTTACTTCTAGAGCTCTGACCGCCACAGCAACAGTCAGCTCTACCCACCACCAGAGCCTCCCATCAAGCCTCTTAGATAGCCTCAACCACCAGAGGGCAGACAACAGAAGCAAGAAAAACTATAATCCTGCAGCCTATGGACCCAAAACCACAGTTACAGAAAGATAGAGAAGATGAAAAGGCAGAGGGCTATGTACCAGATGAAGGAACAAGAAAAAACCCCAGAAAAACAACTAAATGAAGTGGAGATAGGCAACCTTCCAGAAAAAGAATTCAGAATAATGATAGTGAAGATGATCCAGGACCTTGGAATAAGAATGGAGGCAAAGATTGAGAAGATGCAAGAAATGATTAACAAAGACCTAGAAGAATTAAAGAACAAACAAACAGAGATGACCAATACAATAACTGAAATGAAAACTACACTAGAAGGAATCAATAGCAGAATAACTGAGGCAGAAGAACGGATAAGTGACCTGGAAGACAGAATGGTGGAATTCACTGCTGCGGAACAGACTAAAGAAAAAAGAATGAAAAGAAATGAAGACAGCCTAAGAGACCTCTGGGACAACATTAAACGCAACAACATTCGCATTATAGGGGTCCCAGAAGGAGAAGAGAGAGAGAAAGGACCAGAGAAAATATTTGAAGAGATTATAGTCGAAAACTTCCCTAACATGGGAAAGGAAATAGCCACCCAAGTCCAGGAAGCGCAGAGAGTCCCATACAGAATAAACCCAAGGAGAAACACGCCGAGACACATAGTAATCAAAGTGGCAAAAATTAAAGACAAAGAAAAATTATTGAAAGCAGCAAGGGAAAAACAACAAATAACATACAAGGGAACTCCCATAAGGTTAACAGCTGATTTCTCAGCAGAAACTCTGCAAGCCAGAAGGGAGTGGCATGATATACTTAAAGTGATGAAAGGGAAGAACCTACAACCAAGATTACTCTACCCGGCAAGGATCTCATTTAGATTTGATGGAGAAATCAAAAGCTTTGCAGACAAGCAAAAGCTAAGAGAATTCAGCACCACCAAACCAGCTCTACAACAAATGCTAAAGGAACTTCTCTAAGTGGGAAACACAAGAGAAGAAAAGGACCTACAAAAACAAACCCAAAACAATTAAGAAAATGGGAAGAGGAACATACATATCGATAATTACCTTAAACGTGAATGGATTAAATGCCCCAACCAAAAGACATAGACTGGCTGAATGGATACAAAAACAAGACCCATATATATGCTGTCTACAAGAGACCCACTTTAGACCTAGGGACACATACAGACTGAAAGTGAGGGGATGGAAAAAGATATTCCATGCAAATGGAAATCAAAAGAAAGCTGGAGTAGCTATACTCATATCAGATAAAATAGACTTTAAAATAAAGAATGTTACAAGAGACAAGGAAGGACACTACATAATGATCAAGGGATCAATCCAAGAAGAAGATATAACAATTATAAATATATATGCACCCAACATAGGAGCACCTCAATACATAAGGCAACTGCTAACAGCTATAAAAGAGGAAATCGACAGTAACACAATAATAGTGGGGGACTTTAACACCTCACTTACACCAATGGACAGATCATCCAAAATGAAAATAAATAAGGAAACAGAAGCTTTAAATGACACAATAGACCAGATAGATTTAATTGATATATACAGGACATTCCATCCAAAAACAGCAGATTACACGTTCTTCTCAAGTGCGCACGGAACATTCTCCAGGATAGATCACATCTTGGGTCACAAATCAAGCCTCAGTAAATTTAAGAAAATTGAAATCATATCAAGCATCTTTTCTGACCACAACGCTATGAGATTAGAAATGAATTACAGGGAAAAAAACGTAAAAAGGACAAACACATGGAGGCTAAACAATACGTTACTAAATAACCAAGAGATCACTGAAGAAATCAAAGAGGAAATAAAAAAATACCTAGAGACAAATGACAATGAAAACACGACGACCCAAAACCTATGGGATGCAGCAAAAGTGGTTCTAAGAGGGAAGTTTATAGCTATACAAGCCTACCTAAAGAAACAAGAAAAATCTCAAGTAAACAATCTAACCTTACACCTAAAGAAACTAGAGAAAGAAGAACAAACAAAACCCAAAGTTAGCAGAAGGAAAGAAATCATAAAGATCAGAGCAGAAATAAATGAAATAGAAACAAAGAAAACAATAGCAAAGATCAATAAAAATAAAAGTTGGTTCTTTGAGAAGATAAACAAAATTGATAAGCCATTAGCCAGACTCATCAAGAAAAAGAGGGAGAGGACTCAAATCAATAAAATCAGAAATGAAAAAGGAGAAGTTACAACAGACACCGCAGAAATACAAAGCATCCTAAGAGACTACTACAAGCAACTTTATGCCAATAAAATGGACAACCTGGAAGAAATGGACAAATTCTTAGAAAGGTGTAACCTTCCCAGACTGAATCAGGAAGAAACAGAAAATATGAACAGACCAATCACAAGTAATGAAATTGAAACTGTGATTAAAAATCTTCCAACAAACAAAAGTCCAGGACCAGATGGCTTCACAGGTGAATTCTATCAAACATTTAGAGAAGAGCTAACACCCATCCTTCTCAAACTCTTCCAAAAAATTGCAGAGGAAGGAACACTCCCAAACTCATTCTATGAGGCCACCATCACCCTGATACCAAAACCAGACAAAGACACTACAAAAAAAGAAAATTACAGACCAATATCACTGATGAATATAGATGCAAAAATCCTCAACAAAATACTAGCAAACAGAATCCAGCAACACATTAAAAGGATCATACACCACGATCAAGTGGGATTTATCCCAGGGATGCAAGGATTCTTCAATATACGCAAATCAATCAATGTGATACACCATATTAACAAACTGAAGAATAAAAACCATATGATCATCTCAATAGATGCAGAAAAAGCTTTTGACAAAATTCAACACCCATTTATGATAAAAACTCTCCAGAAAGTGGGCATAGAGGGAACCTACCTCAACGTAATAAAGGCCATATGTGACAAACCCACAGCAAACATCATTCTCAATGGTTAAAAACTGAAAGCATTTCCTCTAAGATCAGGAACGAGACAAGGATGTCCACTCTCACCACTATTATTCAACATAGTTCTGGAAGTCCTAGCCACGGCAATCAGAGAAGAAAAAGAAATAAAAGGAATACAAATTGGAAAAGAAGAAGTAAAACTGTCACTGTTTGCAGATGACATGATACTATACATAGAGAATCCTAAAACTGCCACCAGAAAACTGCTAGAGCTAATTAATGAATATGGTAAAGTTGCAGGATACAAAATTAATGCACAGAAATCTCTTGCATTCCTATACACTAATGATGAAAAATCTGAAAGAGAAATTATGGAAACACTCCCATTTACCATTGCAACAAAAAGAATAAAATACCTAGGAATAAACCTACCTAGGGAGACGAAAGACCTGTATGCAGAAAACTATAAGACACTAATGAAAGAAATTAAAGATGATACCAACAGATGGAGAGATATACCATGTTCTTGGATTGGAAGAATCAACATTGTGAAAATGAGTATACTACCCAAAGCAATCTACAGATTCAATGCAATCCCTATCAAATTACCAATGGCATTTTTTACGGAGCTAGAACAAATCATCTTAAAATTTGTATGGAGACACAAAAGACCCCGAATAGCCAAAGCAGTCTTGAAGGAAAAAAATGGAGCTGGAGCAATCAGACTCCCTGACTTCAGACTATACTACAAAGCTACAGTAATCAAGACAATATGGTACTGGCACAAAAACAGAAACATAGATCAATGGAACAAGATAGAAAGCCCAGAGATTAACCCACGCACCTATGGTCAACTAATCTATGACAAAGGAGGCAAAGATATACAATGGAGAAAAGACAGTCTCTTCAATAAGTGGTGCTGGGAAAACTGGACAGCTACATGTAAAAGAATGAAATTAGAATACTCCCTAACACCATACACAAAAATAAACTCAAAATGGATTAGAGACCTAAATATAAGACTGGACACTATAAAACTCTTAGAGGAAAACATAGGAAGAACACTCTTTGACATAAATCACAGCAAGATCTTTTTTGATCCACCTCCTAGAGTAATGGAAATAAAAACAAAAATAAACAAATGGGACCTAATGAAACTTCAAAGCTTTTGCACAGCAAAGGAAACCATAAACAAGACGAAAAGACAACCCTCAGAATGGGAGAAAATATTTGCAAATGAATCAACGGACAAAGGATTAATCTCCAAAATATATAAACAGCTCATTCAGCTCAATATCAAAGAAACAAACACCCGAATCCAAAAATGGGCAGAAGACCTAAATAGACATTTCTCCAAAGAAGACATACAGACGGCCACGAAGCACATGAAAAGATGCTCAACATCACTAATTATTAGAGAAATGCAAATCAAAACTACAATGAGGTATCACCTCACTCCTGTTAGAATGGGCATCATCAGAAAATCTACATGCTGGAGAGGGTGTGGAGAAAAGGGAAACCTCCTGCACTGTTGGTGGGAATGTAAATTGATACAGCCACTATGGAGAACAATATGGAGGTTCCTTAAAAAACTAAAAATAGAATTACCATATGACCCAGCAATCCCATTGCTGGGCATATACCCAGAGAAAACCGTAATTCAAAAAGACACATGCACCCGAATGTTCAATGCAGCACTATTTACAATAGCCAGGTCATGGAAGCAACCTAAATGCCCATCAACAGACGAATGGATAAAGAAGTTGTGGTACATATATACAATGGAATATTACTCAGCCATAAAAAGGAACGAAATTGAGTCATTTGTTGAGACGTGGATGGATCTAGAGACTGTCATACAGAGTGAAGTAAGTCAGAAAGAGAAAAACAAATATCGTATATTAATGCATGTATGCGGAACCTAGAAAAATGGTACAGATGAGCCAGTTTGCAGGGCAGAAGTTGAGACACAGATGTAGAGAATGGACATATGGACACCAAGGGGGGAAAACTGCGGTGAGGTGGGGATGGTGGTGTGCTGAATTGGGCGATTGGGATTGACATGTATACACTGATGTGTATAAAACTGATGCCTAATAAGAACCTGCAGTATAAAAAAACAAACAAAACAACTAATACTAAACTTTCATTGGGTTATTTGTATGGAAATATGTTAATATAAATGTTTCAGACATTACATGAAATTTCTAAAAATCTTATATTTGTATTTGTATGGAAATATGTATGGAAATATGTTAATATAAATGTTTCAGACATTACATGAAATTTCTAAAAAAAAAAAAAAAAAAAAAAAAGCTTACTTCTACATACCAGGTCTGACTATACCTTCTCTCAGTTTCTCAGAGGGTAATTGAAAGCTCTGACAAAACGCAGTTAAGCCAAAAGATAGCTGACTATTTTCTAAGAATGTAAAGAATCTGACAGTCTACTTTCTGCTGTGAATCCCTGTGCATTAGAGCCACAACTGCTCAATTAAAGCAACCATCATTATGCTAAACTTAAGGTCGTATGACACATTCTCACATCTTATGTTTATTGTGGGTATAATTTTAGCCTCTTGTGTTTTCTATGGGTACATTATCATAATTTTAAAATCAAGGTGGATCTTAGAAGTAAAAGAAGATCTAAGTATCATATATTCTTGGGATATGGGAATCTGATTGTGTAAACTGTCATAAAGTTAATGGAAACTCACAGCCTCGATCTGCAATCATGTTAAGAGTTTATCCTCCCAGTGTCTTCTCATGAGGATTGGTTTACATAAAATCAGGATTAAACAGCAGAGATATTCTCACCAACTCCACTGCTGGCTTAATTTTCATTTACAAAAAAGAAATGTTGTACAGAGAGAAATTATCTCTACAATACATAAATTACATGTCAAATCCCTTCTATATATGTCAATTTAGTAAACTCAGAGCAGAGAAAATCCACAAGTTCTTGCTATAAGAAGTATACAGAGCATAGATACCTTTGGTTAACTGCCCGTATAGAGGGTCTGGTAACTCCTAGTGGTTCTAAACTGACAAGGCAACAAGGGGTCTGAATATTCTGGAAATGCAGAATGTGGTGGTAAAAACTGGGGGACTTTGAAGCTGACTCATGAAGGACAATAAGCAAATTGCTATTTATCCCTTACCCCCACCCAATTTTTGATTTACTGAGACTTTCCACTCCATCCCCTTCTAGATTTTTTGAGATTCTAAGGGAACCATTACTTTTTTTGTGTTGTTCAGCAAACGTACTGTCAACTCATATCATTCTCTTGATTTTTATAGAAGAAGAAATTGGGACTCAGGAAAGTTAAGTGCTCAGGTCTACATTGTTATTAAGTGGTGTAGCTGGAATGTGCACCTGGGTGTTCTCATTCTAACCCGGATACTCTGTCTACTGGATCAGGCTGCTCTCCATTTTGGGGGTTGGGGCACAGGTAGAGGTGAGAGGGTGGTGGTGGTGGTAGAGGAGGAGGAGGAGGATACTGTTCATCTCTCCTCACAGATGCTTCTAAGGATGTGAATAATGGGATTATGGTGCCAGGAGTAGGCTTATCTGTAAATACCAATTTTCTCACAATTCCAGAGTTAGGCTGTCCAGGACAGGTAGAGCTGCTCAACATCACTAAGAGAGATCTACGCAGCTTCTCTCTTTCTGCCCTGCCAGCTTTAAGGTGTTGGTTGTGACCTCATGAAGGCAGAATGGCTGCTGTAGCTCAGCTTATCACAATTGTGTTTAAGCATCCATATCTTTGCTTTTAATAGGAAACGCAGATGTTTACCAAGAGCTCCTAGCAGGATTCTGCTTCAACCTCTTTAGTTATAATTGCATCACATGGTCACTCCAGTGTTATGGGAGTGGTTATCTCTCCTGGGGCTGTGCACACTGCCATTCCCAAACAAACAGGTTTCTGTTAGGCAGAAGAAGAGGAAAATAGATATTGGATAGGCAATACACATTGTCTACAACAGTTACTGATAGGGTACTGTCAGCCTCCTTCTAAATACCCCAGTCCAGAAGTTTCATTGTCAACACTTACCCTAGTGATTTTGTTAAGCTTCAGGGAAATAAAACGTAGCGGCTCTTCAGAAGAAGGTGTTAGACCCTGATTTACTGCACGATACATCCCTTGCACTCCTGTAACGTTTTCCCAAAAAGAAAAATAAACCTTGCCCCCGAGGCCTCACTTTGTGAAGAGTATACCTAGCAGGGAATACTATTCTATCTATTCTGTTTTCTTGAGCATTTCCTGAACATCCCTCTTTAGTTATTTTATTATTTCTCTGGGACTTATATAATTTTAGAAGTCATTTCCTCCTATTCTTGTGTGTTATCTAGTCTTTAGCATAGCTAGATGTGAGCCATCCAAATGATGGAATTCTTCTTTCCTCTCTGGAAAGAATAAGTGTTTTAAATGAATGAAAGAGTATTCAAAATTTAAGTTGTTGTTTCTAAAATTAAGGATCAATACTTAAAGCCATTCCCCATTCAGGACCTTCATGACTATCTTTTCTTGCATTGAGAAATGAATATTTAAGGGTCATCCTATAATTGCATAAATACACTGAATTGAAGGCATTTTAGGAGACCCTTCCTAAGGAAGGCAGAAAAATCTGAATTGGGGCCTAACAACATTCTAGCTCTGTTCCAGGTGGCTCTTCTTCTGCTGTGAGAGGGGTCATTTTTCGTGTTCCCTTTGCCCTGGTGAACCAGCAATTGTGGAAGCCACCCACGCTGAGTGACCAGTGGAAATGACTGTAAACAACTCTGGAAGACCCAGGGTCACTGTCCTCCGAGAGAATTCACTATGAAAGAAACTGAGAAATTGAAAAGAAAGTGACTTTTCCTTCACTTAGTTTTTCTGCTAAAGGCTCAGAATAGTCCTGCATTTCCCCCTTGCATTTAAACAACAAACCTATTTACATAACCTAATAGAATATAAACCTATTTTCTGTAAATTGGTCTGTGTATTGTCTCAGGCTGAGCTAGGGCAGCAGGCTGCCCCCAGTTTATCTCCTGCTTATGTAACTGGGCACCGTTGGAAACCCTAAAACTCAGGAGATGCTTCTCATTTTTTTTTTTTTTTTTTTGCCTCAGGTTAAATATCTTTTATTTCTGACCTCATGGTTTAGTTGCTTCATCTTCCTGGAAGTCTCATCACACATTTTAATTTTTCTGAGAACTCATACCACTCTTTTGTGGTTGAACTATTTGTTGTGAGGCTGGGTCTAGTTCATTGTTCTATCCTCAAGGCCTAGTTATGTGTCTTTTATCCAATGGGAAGTCAGTACATATCTTTGGATTGAAATTGATCTTGTGAGGGAAGCTGGATCGGCAGGATTCGCTTCAGAACAAAAATAAGGAATGAGGAAGCTTCTGAGGGCAGTTAGCGGCTGAATGGGGAAAAGGATGAAAGTTCCTTTGTTCTGGGTTTTCTCTCCATTATTTTGAGATGCCGTCATACAGGTTGGCTTTGGTTATTTATTCTGTTCCATTCCAAGTAAAATAAAATGTTTGTGTTTGGAATTTTTCAGCATGCTCTGCCAAACACGGAAGTGACTCGGTTTAGCAAGAGTTAAAACTCTACTGGTCTGCCTCCAGATTTTACCGGGCAGCACTGGCCAACAGAATGCAGAGGTATTAATGGCAGGTCTCTCATTTGTGCCCCCTGAGAGAGGAAAGAGAAATAGCAACAGTGTGGTGCCGATGCTAAAGATCTCGGCATCCACTTGTCCTCTTTGTTTAACATGAAGCCAGTCACATGAGATTAGATTCACCACTGGTGACTTGGGTAACAGATCTGGAGGGCTTCTTAACCTCAGGGAAGAAGGAATCCAAGTCAAAGTTGACCAACCATCATTCACAGGGACTTTCATAGGAATTTCTTCATCAGTAAAATTTGACAACATGACCTCCAAAGTCAAGGCCCCTTACTCCAATGACATGGGGTATGATTGTTTGGTGGTTAAAGCCTGGAGCCAAAAAGTCTGGGTGCAATCTCAGACCCACCACTTACTAGCTAGATGATATTGGGCAAAGTACCTGACCTCTCCATTTTCCTCATCTGAAAAATGGGGATAATTGTAACTACTCCATAAGATTGTTATGAGGATTAAATTGGTTAATATTTGTAAAGCTTTTAGAATAGAACTAGGAATATAGGGTACATGCCTGTTAATAAATTATCGGCAAGAATAACCAAGGGCTTCGAGGCTGATTACAGATAACAACAGGGAAATTGTAGGCACAGGATCCACCAGGTAGAGTTGAGAGACAGACAGAGGTGACCCAGCTGACAGATGGAAACCTTGAGGGAATGTTCTCAAAGACAGATGGTTGAGATACAGACCAACAACTGGTCAGGGCCTCCTGCAAGCCTGGAAATAGCAAGGGCATTGTGAAGTCTCTGGATGCTAAGAGCTTTACATTTCCTAAATATAATGTATTCTTTTTGAGATGGTAAAATTTGCCTGTGTTCTGCTGGACATTTTCCAAGCTGTGCTTCCCTTCTGGACCTTTCATCACTTCACACTCCTTTGGGCATTTTCCAGGTTTTAGTAACCTCCCTTGACAAGAGAAATGTAGCTCAAGCTCTCAGCAGTGGTCCAAGCCTCACAGATGTTATGGGTCAAGGTGGATCAATTACATTTCCTAAGGTTCTCTTCACTGGGCCGTGGTACTAAGTGGATGGTACTGTAGATATCTATCCTTGGAAACTAGCTGGTTGAAGTTTCAATAAAATTAGAGGAAGATAAAAGATAAACTTGACTGTGTATATCCTTTCCATTTTATAAACTGCCTACATAGTAAGCTCACTGACTGGCAAGAATTAGACCCATAATAAATGCGGTGAAATTGCCCATTACTTGCATAATTGAAAACTATAAATATTTTAAATAATAAAGTTGTGAAAATTTCTCTATTAATGCTCTGAGAATGTCGTAAATCTGTAAAGACTAGCAGATCCATAGGGAGGGTTGAATATGAAATCTTTGCTTTCATATCTTTGAGATCAAATATTTTTCTGGGATGTTTCAAAAGGCTTCAAAATTGAAAAGCATGAATACGTAAATAGTCACGAGGAATGAAGGCCAGAAGAGTGAGTGCAGGGTAGTCCTTCTGGGAAGATGTATTTAGGAAATGGGGGAAGAACAAAGAAAAAAGAAATGCAAAAATAGAACTAATTTGATACTGCATGTATGTCCTTCTCCATTACTGTACATCTTCTTTACCCCCTCCCCCCAAAAGGGTATAATTTGATGTGATTGAGTAAGGCCTTTTGCTTTAATTAGGTATCTTAGTCTTTGAAAATTGAGAATAATCCCCAATGTGTATGAAAGGCATGAGATACTTAAATACTATGAGATAAATACAAGAGCACTATAAACTAATATCCCAAGGCAGGTCCTCTTAATAGATTTGTAATACTCCTACCTAGAGGTAAAAAGAGAAATAGTTTTTGTTCTAATATTTTTATAGTTCAATCTTTAATATTTTTGCATACCTAAATGTGTATGTGTGTGTCTGTATCATATAACTGTGGCAGAATCTGTTAGTTTTAGATGTAATATCCACTTTTACTTCTTTATTAATAATAAACCCAATTTTATTTGGGATGGCAATTTACCCAGCTATTAAAAAAAAAAAAATCCAAGCATGTTTCCCAGACTCATTTTCAGCTAGGTGTGATTGTCATGGTTCTGGGATATGCAATTGAAGTGGAAGTTTGCTGGAGATTTCTAGCAAATTTTTGTTTCTTGAAATGTGGAATGCCCCTCCTTCCTTTTCCCTTTCTTCTTGTTGTTTGGAACTCAGCAGTTGAGGCTGGAGGTGGAGACAATTAGGATGGAAGACCCGCCCTAAGGGTGGCAGACAAGAACAAGAACTATCCCAGGGCACTGATGAATTTGTGGAACCAACTTCACCTGGTATGAGAGAAAAATAAACTCATATTTGTTTAAGTCAATCATATTAGCTATTATAATAATACCTACAGAAGATCATATAGGTCAATAGAGCAAGAAAGGGAATAAGAACGATTCTCATTCATTCAATATGCACTCCCAGGACTTAGATGGGCATGTCTCGGATTTGATACTATTGGGTGGGCATAGCTATTTGGAAATTTCAAGGAGCTCCAACTCACACTACAGTAGAGTATTTTCATCTTCATAGTGCTTGAGAGTATGGTAGATACACTATAGAGAGCCCTGGTGTATTCATTTTTAGAATAATTCTATTTTTTTTTTTGGGTGGGAATATCTTGACAGAAATTTATTAATATTTTGATTTATATAAAAATACATTTAACTTATTTATTTGATTTGATCCTTCCTCAATATGTTTATTCAATATTTTATGTTATAGTTAAAGGGAATCTAATTGGCAAGATTATTTTTGATGCTGCTATGTAGATAAGAGGACACATTTTAAAGCAAATTGTAATTAATAAACCAATAGATGTTAAGTGTTTAAGATACTATACTAGGGAGCAGGATGTGTGTGACATTTACAGCAGGATCAGGCATGCAAGGTGCTATTTATTTTCTTACCTGCTCCAACCTCTGGGCCAAGAGGGGAAGTTGATCTCTTCTGGATATTTCAGAAAGCTACTATTCCACCTGTTTGTAAAAATTCTGTTCCTTTGATATTTATGTCATTGAGCTACCTTGTCTGCTATCTACCAACCTTCTACACACTCACCTCACTGACCAAAGGTGCGGCCTAGGATGTACAGTCTCCTCTCATCAGGCCTCGCTCTTCCTGGACGATTGGAATCTTTGTGCGTAACCCTCCTCAGCATCGTGTCTCATTTGCTGGATACCTTATCATTCCATCCATGAATACTTCCAAGTGTACCTCCCAAAGATGAAAACACTACTGAGAAACATGTTCATAGTACATGAACACAAACAGATATTCAGTCGTAGTTCACATGTTTTCAGTTGTCTCATTGGTTTTGTTTATTTGTTTTAAAAAGATCCAAATAAGGTCCATATGTTGCATGTAGTTGGTATGTCTTTTAAGTTATTCTTTCTCTCTCTCTCTCAAATTTTCAATGAGATATAAAATACACAGAGAGAAAAATACACTAATCTAAGGTTTACGACTCAATGAATTTTTGTAAAACTGCCATTCAGATCAAAATATAGAACATAGTCAACAACCCAGATTTCCTCATGTCCCCTCTTAACCTATATGTCTCCTGCCAGAGGTGACCATTATTCTATCTTAGATCTATCAGTCTCCTCTCCATTTCTCTCCTTCTGTCTCTTTCTCTTCCTTCCTTCCTTCCTTTGTTCTTGTAATTGTTTGTTGTGTAGAGTATCTCATAGTTGAGATTTTGCTAATGACATCATTAGTGTCATTTAACATGTTCTTCTGTCCCCTATGTTGCCTGTATCTGATATACATGGCTAAATGAGATCCAGAATACAGATGCATGCACCCACACATACGTAAATATACAGACATATTTGTGTATATATCTATGTATACATATATATATATACACACACACAAACACACGTACATACACATACACCATTAACTTATGAAGAATTGCAAAATGGTGATATTCTAATTCTATCATTCCTTCTTTATTTATTGTTTGCAGTCATCTATAAAGAAAAACTTCCCGTCATCAGCTATTAGGTTACTCAGAGTTACATCTCCAACAGGAAAGGCAAGAAAAATGCCTCATACTTTATTTACCAGTTTTCAAAGTAGTGAGTTCGTTCCTTAGTAATCTTCAAAAGTGACCAGTAATTTTACACTTAAATATCATTAAGAAAAATGCACATGGATTTAACACGTTTTGTGTGTTCCAATCCATTGCACATATTATCGTTATAAATACTACAATTGACCCATTGTTGGCCCAATAACAGCCTATTGAAATGGACTCTCGAGTCTCTTAAACATGATTCTAATAGTTTTTGATAGCCTCCTTGCTCTCTGGTGTGACAAGACGTTGCAGGCTTATCTTGTACACTTTCTGCCCCAGATCTGGAATCAGCCATTTCTCCAAGGAGAATAGAAAAAGTGATATTTTAGGATGAGAAATAAAGCCAATGATACAAATAATCCAGCAGCAAAACATAACAAAACAGAAACTGATGACATAGGAGACAGAGGGAAGAAATGCTGGCATGTCTCTGGTAAAAGGATTGGACTTTAGTGGGAGCACACAGCTACTCCTTCTATAATAATATGAGTGCATTAGTCAGGATTCTCCAGGGAATCAGAAGCAATAGGAATATATATATTATTATTATTATATATACATTATACACACACACACGGAGAGAAAGAGAGAGAGAGAAGGTTTTAAGGAATTGGCTCCTACCATTGTGGAAGGCTGCCAAGTCCATAATTCCAAAATCTGCAAGGCTAGTTAGCAGGTTGGAGACCCAGGAAAGAGCTAATGTTGCAGCTGGAATCCAAAAGTAGACTAAAGACAGAATTCTCTCTTCTTTGGAAGACCTTTGTTTTCTCTGAAGGCCTTCAATTGATTGGATGAAGCTCATCCACATTACAGAAGGTAATCTCCTTTACTCCAAGTCTACTGTTAAAAACATTAATGCCATCTAAAAAACACCTTCACAGCATCATACGAACTAGTGTTTGACCACACATCTGGGTATCGTGGCCCAGTCAAATTGACACATAAGTTTAATTGTCCAGAGAAGTAAAAGTGCAGCTGCTGGAAGGCAGATCGACGTGATGGAGGGCCTGTAGGTTTCTTTATATCTCTACTCAGCTGTCACCTCCTGACTCTATCTCACCCCCTATCCTACTTATATCTCCATCATCCTCACCGGGGCTACCACCATCTCTCATCTGGAAGACAGTGCAGACCCCATAATGTTCTCCCTGCATGCATATTGCTCGCCCTACTGCTGCAGACAAAGACATGATTTTTTTCACATACAAAACTGATTGCATTATAACCTGCTCAAAATTTAAATGTTTTTCTATAGTATTATATAAACTTAGACTTCTCAGCATGATCTTTTTGACTCTTCAATACCCGGTTCCTACCAACCTCTGCAATTTCATCTGTCCATGTCCACTGGAGACGCTCACCAGTTTTTGATCCCTTGAATGTGCCATTCTGCCCCCATCGTGACACCTCTGCACCTTTGCATGCTGTACCCTCTGCCTGGGTTGTTCTCCCTGCCCTTCTTTACCTCAGCATCTCCTCTTCTTCTTAGCTGAGCTCTCATCTCAGGTCAACTCTCCTCACTGCATCTCTGACTCTGCCCAACCCCACCACCCCCATCGTACTCTCAGGCATCCATCACCTCTCCTTCAGGGCACTCACCACAACTGCAGTCCTGCACTTATTTATGGAACCCTTCCATTAATATCCCTCTTCCTCCTGTAGCAGCTCCATGTGGGCAAGGATGTCAAAACCCCACACCTTATCACAGTGCCTGACACACAGAAGATGCTCAAAAGAAGTTTATTATGTGATTGAATTTACGAGGCGTGAATATCAGGCTTATTTTTTAGTTTCCAATATTAAATATTCATTAGAACGTACTAACATGATAAGTGGCACAGATAATAAATATTATGAGTTCAGAAGACAGAGAAAGTCTACCGCGAGTTATTGAAAATCTGGCAGAGGAAGGACCTAAGATGCACCACACAAGATGAGTGGTGTTTGGAGGTGGCACGGTGTCATGGTTAAGGGCAAAGATGCTGAAGTTTGACATTTGAATCCCAGCAGGACCACTTAGTGTCTGCATAACCTTGGAAAAGTGCTTTATTGTCTCTGAGCTTCAGTCCCTTTATCTGTAAAAAAAAAAAAAAAAAAAGTGGGAATAACATTAATGCTAGTTCAGACTTACTGAACACTTACTATGAACCCGAGAGTCTCAGAGCAGTGTGTGGATTATCCCATTGAAGTCCACACCCCTGAGATGGATGTTCTTCTTATTCCTATTTTAGTGATGAGAAAATAGAAAGTCAGAAATTTGAAATGACTTGCTCAAGGTCACATGTCATCATGGTACCAACTCATGAGTGAGGGTTAAATGGGAAAATGTAGAGGTCATAGCACCATGCTTGGCACATACAGAGTACTCACTAAAGTATTATTATCTTCATCTCTACTGATAAAGTGGAAAGGAAACTGCCTGGCAGCAGGGCAAAGGCCTGGAGATATTGGAGCATAACATGGACCCCAGCAAAATGGTTCAGGCCCATCTTTCCCCTTAAGAGAGCATGAGAAAGGGTAGAGGGCAGAGCTGGCTGGAAAAGATGGCAGGGAAGGCCTCTGAAGTGCTTTACAAACACTGCTACTCAGGTAGGGGATAGCTATGTTCGGCACCCAATTGCTTTGTTCACTGCCTTACTCTGTACAACAAATAGCAAGGTGCTCCTTGGGTACCACGATGCTGCTGTTTGCCCACAGCTTACAGGCATTTCCCTCTTCCTAGTCAATAAGGGTCAGGGATAGATTTTTTTAAATGTTTTTAATTGAAGTATTGAAGTATAGTTGATTTATAATATTGTGTTAGTTTCTTCTTCCTTTTTCCATTTCACAGAACAATGTGCAGACTCAGTGTTTGTAAAGACCCTTATGAACAAGGCATCTGGGTGGCTGTAATCTTGCCAAAAAGAACAACATGGCGCAACCATTGTTCACGTTTCTTTTCTACTATTGAACATCTTTCATTGATAGCTGGCTTTGTGGTTGTTTGGATCTCCTTAGACTTAGGAAAAGTGTTTTTTTCCCCACCACCAGATTTATGAAAAGTGATTACCTAACATTTTTTATACTGTATTCCACTTGATTAATTGGTGTTTGCCCCCCAAAACTTCTTAGTAAAATACATTTGGAATTTACTAGTTTAAGTGGGTTTATATATATTTTTTCAGCATACTCAGCCTTTAATATCTATTTTGACAGTATTCACAAGCTTATTTGAAAACTAAACTCTTTTCTTTTCTTTTCATAAGGAATCATGTGGGGGCTTGTTTAAATGCAGATGCCTGGGCTCCAGACCCAGAGATTTTGGCATCATACTCTGGGGAGGGACACAAGAATCTGCCTGTTAAATCAACCCTCAAGGTGATTCTGATGTATTGTTTATTAACCATGTTGGAAAACACTGACTGGGACAAAGTACCACTTAGGAAGTAGACTGAAGGAGCAAAGAGGAATCATGGGTGGTAGTCTTTAGGAACAAATACATTTTCTTTCTTAGAAGTTGAAAAAAGAAGGGTGTGTCTTTTTTTTTTCCTCAAAAGAGACCAACTGAAAGGCCATCTGTGAAAACTCCATAGCTAACATCATTCTTAACCGTGAAAGACTGAATAATTTCCCCCCAGGATCAGGAGAAAGACAAGGATATCCATGCTCACCACTTCTGTTCAACATGGTAAAGGAAATTCTAGCTAGGGCAATTAGGTAAGAAAAAGAAATAAAGGGCTTTCAGATTGGAAAGGAAAAATACAAACGTAGTCTACTTGCATATGATATGTTTTATATATGGAAAATCCTAAAAAATCTGCCAAAAAGAAAACAATGGAAACCAAAAAACTATTAGAGCTAATAAATGAATTCAGCAAAGTTTCATGATGCAAGATCAGTATACAAAAATCAGTTATTTCTACACACTATCAATAAACAATCTGAAAATGGGATCAAGAAAACAAGGCCAATTATAACAGCATCAAAAATAATAAATATTTATAAATAAACTTACCAAGGAAGTGTAAGACTTTTGCACTAAAAACTACAAAACATTATTAAGATTTTTGTTTTCCATGGTAGTATTTATTAGTAAAATATAAATAGAAACCATTATTGAAGGCAGTGGTACTATATTGAGAAAAGGAGGAATTTAATTGTGATGCTGAGAAGATATTGTATTAGTATTTGATATTTCTCCTTGAACTTGCCAGCCACTCTTTTAAACTAAGAGATGTTTAATTTTGGCATTTAATTTGAGAAACTTAAAATCTAAGTGTAAATGTGTTACCTTTTACTTTTAAGAAACCTTTCATCTCACTGTACTCTCCTTGACTTGCTTCCCTTAGCTCTGACTATGATGGCACCCCTTGTTGTCTAGGTTGAAAACTTTCTTATGTTGTTAGATCTCAGTAGTTTCAGCTGTGAAGGGCCAGGAAAGGTGGGGTCTAGGAAATACTCGAAAACTTTCTGCATAATTCATACATGACTTTTTAAATTATTTTTTATTTTCTTGAATTTTTGAATTTTATTTATTTTTTATACAGCAGGCTCTTATTAGTTACCTATTTTATACATATTAGTGTATATATGTCAATCTCAATCTCCTAATTCATCCCACTACCACCACCATCTCCCTGCCGCCCGCTTTCCCCCCTTGGTGTCCATACGTTTGTTCTCTACATCTCTGTCTCTATTTCTGCACTCCAAACTGGTTCATCTGTACCATTTTTCTAGGTTCCACATATATACATTAATGTACGATATTTCTTTTGCTCTTTCTGACTTACTTCACTCTGTATGACAGTCTCTAGATCCATCCACGTCTCTACAAATGACCCACTTTCGTTCATTTTTATGGCTGAGTAATATTCCATTGTATATATGTACCACATCTTCTTTATCCATTCGTCTGTCGATGGGCATTTAGGTTGCTACCATGACCTGGCTATTGTAAATAATGTGGCAATGAACATTGGGGTGCCTGTGTCTTTTTGAATTATGGTTTTCTCTGGGTATATGCCCAGTAGTGGGATTGCTGGGTCATATGGTAATTCTATTTTTAGATTTTTAGGGAACCACCACACTGTTCTCCATAGTGGCTGTATCAATTTACATTTCCACCAACAGTGCAAGAGGGTTCCCTTTTCTCCACACCCTCTCCAGCATTTGTTGTTTGTAGATTTTCTGATGATGCCCATTCTAACTGGTATGAAGTGATACCTCATTGTAGTTTTGATTTGCATTTCTCTAATAAGTGATGTTGAGCATCTTTTCATGTGCTTCTTGGCCATCTGTATGTCTTCTTTGGAGAAATGTCTGTTTAGGTCTTCTGCCCATTTTTGGATTGGGTTGTTTGTTTTTTGAATATTGAGCTGCATGAGCTGTTTATATATTTTGGAGATTAATCCCTTGTCCATTGATTCGTTGGCAAATATTTCCTCCCATTCTGAGGATTCTCTTTCCGTCTTGTTTCCTTTGCTGTGCAAAAGCTTTTAAGTTTCATTAGTCCCATTTGTTTATTTTTGTTTTTATTTCCATTGCTCTAGGAGGTGGATCAAAAAAGATCTTGCTGTGATTTATGTCAAAGAGTGTTCTGCCTATGTTTTCCTCTAAGAGTTTTATAGTGTCCCGTCTTACATTTAGCTCTCTAATCCATTTTGAGTTTATTTTTGTATATGGTGTTAGGGAGTGTTCTAATTTCATTCTTTTACATGTAGCTGTCCAGTTTTCCCAGCACCACTTATTCAAGAGACTGTCTTTTCTCTATTGTATATCCTTGCCTCCTTTGTCATAGATTAATTGACCATAGATGCGTGGGTTTATCTCTGGGCTTTCTGTCCTGTTCCATTGATCTATATTTCTGTTTTTGTGCAAGTACATGTTGTCTTGATTACTGTAGCTTTGCAATATAGTCTGAAGTCAAGGAGTCTGATTCCTCCAGCTTCGTTTTTTTCCCTCAGGATTGCTTTGGCTATTCAGGGTCTTTTGTGTCTCCATACAAATTTTAAGATTTTTTGTTCTAGTTCTGTGAAAAATGCCACTGGTAATTTGATAGGGATTGCATTGAATCTGTAGATTGCTTTGGCTAGTATAGTCATTTTCACAATATTGATTATTCTAATCCAAGAACATGGTATATCTCTCCATCTGTTTGTATCATCTTTAATTTCTTTCAGCAGTGTCTTCTAGTTTTCTGCATACAGGTCTTTTGTCTCCCTAGGTAGGTTGATTCCTAGGTATTTTATTCTTTTTGTTGCAATGGTAAATGGGAGTGTTTCCTTAATTTCTCTTTCAGATTTTTCATCATTAGTGTATAGGAATGCAAGAGATTTCTGTGCATTAATTTTGTATCCTGCTACTTCACCAGATTCATTGGTTAGCTCTAGTAGTTTTCTGGTGGCATCTTTAGGATTCTCTATGTATAGTATGATGTCATCTGCAAACAGTGACAGTTTTACTTCTTCTTTTCCAATTTGTATTCCTGTTATTTCTTTTTCTTCTCTGATTGCTGTGGCTAGGACTTCCAAGACTATGTTGAATAGTAGTGGTGAGAGTGGACATCCTTGTCTTGTTCCTGATCTTAGAGGAAATGCTTTCAGTTTTTCACCATTGAGAATGATGTTTGCTGTGGGTTTGTCATATATGGCCTTTATTATCTTGAGGTAGATCCCCTCTATGCCCACTTTCTGGAGAGTTTTTATCATAAATGGGTGTTGAATTTTGTCAAAAGCTTTTTCTGCATCTATTGAGATGATCATATGGTTTTTATCCTTCAGTTTGTTAATATGGTGTATCACATTGATTGATTTGCATATATTGAAGAATCCTTGCATCCCTGGGATAAATCCCACTTGATCATGGTGTATGATCCTTTTAATGTGCTTTTGGATTCTGTTTGCTAGTATTTTGTTGAGGATTTTTGCATCTATATTCAACAGTGATATTGCTCTGTAATTTTCTTTTTTTGTAGTATCTTTGTCTGGTTTTGGTATCAGGGTGATGGTGGCCTCACAGAATGAGTTTGGGAGTGTTCCTTCCTCTGCAATTTTTTGGAAGAGTTTGAAGAGGATGGGTGTTAGCTCTTCTCTAAATGTTTGATAGAATTCACCTGTGAAGGTATCTTGTTCTGGACTTTTTGTTTGTTTGAAGATTTTTAATTACTGTTTCAATTTCAGTGTTTGTGATTGGTATGTTCATATTTTCTATTTCTTCCTGGTTCAGTCTTGGAAGGTTATACCTTTCTAAGAATTTGTCCATTTCTTCCAGGTTGTCCATTTTACTGGCATAGAGTTACTTGTAGTAGTCTCTTAAGATGCTTTGTATTTCTGCGGTGTCTGTTGTAACTTCTTTTTCATTTTTAATTTTATTGATTCGAGTCCTCTCCTTCTTTTTCTTGATGAGTTTGGCTAAAGGTTTATCAATTTTGTTTATCTCCTCAAAGAACCAGCTTTTAGTTTTATTGATCTTTGCTATTGTTTTCTTTGTTTCTGTTTCATTTATTTCTGCTCTGATCTTTATGATTTCTTTCCTTCTACTAACTTTGGGTTTTGTTTGTTCTTCTTTCTTTAATTCCTTTAGGTGTAATGTTAGATTGTTTATTTGAGATTTTTCTTGTTTCTTGAGGTAGGCTTCTATTGCTATAAACTTCCCTCTTAGAACTGCTTATGCTGCATCCCATAGGTTTTGGATCATCGTGTTTTCATTATCATTTGTCTCTAGGTATTTTTTAATTTCCTCTTTGATTTCTTCAGTGATCTCTTGGTTATTTAGTAACGTATTGTTTACCCTCCATGTGTTTCTGTTTTTTACTTTTTTTTCCCTGTAATTGATTTCTAATCTCATAGAGTTGTGGTCAGAAAAGATGCTTGATATGATTTCAACTTTCTTAAATTTACTGAGACTTGATTTGTGACCCAAGATGTGATCTATCCTGGAGAATGTTCCATGCGCACTTGAGAAGAAAGTGTAATCTGCTGTTTTTGGATGGAATGTCCTATAAATATCAATTAAATCTATCTGGTCTATTGTGTCATTTAAAGCTTGTGTTTCCTTATTAATTTTCTGTTTGGGTGATCTGTCCATTGGTGTAAGTGAGGTGTTAAAGTCCCCCACTATTATTGTGTTACTGTCAATTTCCTCTCTTATAGCTGTTAGCAGTTGCCTTATGTATTGAGGTGCTCCTATGTTGGGTGCATATATATTTATAATTGTTATATCTTCTTCTTGGATTGATCCCTTGATCATTATGTAGTGTCCTTCCTTGTCTCTTGTAACATTCTTTATTTTAAAGTCTATTTTTTCTGATATGAGCATTGCTCCTTCAGCTTTCTTTTGATTTCCATTTGCATGGAATATCTTTTTCCATCCCCTCAGTTTCAGTCTGTATGTGTCCCTAGGTCTAAAGTGGGGCTCTTGTAGACAGCATATATATGGATCTTGTTTTTGTATCCATCCAGCGAGCCTGTGCCTTTTGGTTGGAGCATGTAATCCATTCACGTTTAAGGTAATTATTGATATTTATGTTCCTCTTCCCATTTTCTTAATTGTTATGGGTTTGTTTTTGCACGTCCTTTTCTTCTCTTGTGTTTCCCACTTAGAGAAGCTCCTTTAGCATTTGTTGTAGAGCTGGTTTGGTGGTGCTGAATTCTCTTAGCTTTTGCTTGTCTGTAAAGCTTTTGATTTCTCCATCGAATCCAAATGAGATCCTTGCTAGCCAGAGTAATCCTGGTTGTAGTTTCCTCCCTTTCATCACTTTAAATATATTGTGCCAATCCCTTCTGGTTTGTAGAGTTTCTGCTGAGAAAACAGCTGTTAACCTTATGGGAGTTCCCTTTTATGTTGTCATTTTTCCCTTGTTGCTTTTAATAATTTTTCTTTGTCTTTAATATTTGTCAGTTTGATTACTATGTGTCTCGGCGTGTTTCTCCTTGGGTTTATCCTGGTTGGGACTCTCTGCACTTCCTGGACTTGTGTGGCTATTTCCTTTCCCATGTTAGGGAAGTTTTCGACTATAATCTCTTCAAATATTTCCTTGAGTCCTTTCTCTCTCTCTTCTCCTTCTGGGACCCCTATAATGTGAATGTTGTTGCGTTTAATGTTGTCCCAAAGGTCTCTTAGGCTGTCTTCATTTCTTTTCATTCTATTTTCTTTATTCTCTTCCACAGCAGTGAATTCCACCATTCTGTCTTCCAGGTCACTTATCCGTTCTTCTGCCTCAGTTTTTCTGCTATTTATTCCTTCTAGTGTCTTTTTCATACCAGTTAATGTATTGTTCATCTCTGTTTGTTTGTTCTTTAATTCTTCTAGCTGTTTGTTCTTTCATTCATCTAGGTCTTTGTTAAACATTTCTTGCATCTTCTCAATCTTTGCCTCTATTCTTTTCCGAGGTCCTGGATCATCTTCACTATCATTATTCTTAATTCTTTTTCTGCAAGGTTGCCTATCTCCACTTCATTTAGTTGTTTTTCTGGGGTTTTATCTTGTTCCTTCATCTGGTGCAAAATCCTCTGCCTTTTCATTTTCTCTATCTTTCTGTGAATGTGGTTTTCCTTCCACAGGCTGCAGAATTGTAGTTCTTGCTTCTGCTTTCTGCCCTCTGGTGGATCAACATTATTAAGATTAATTAAAGAAGACTTAATAAATGGAACGACATCCCATGTTCATTGATCAAAAGACCTAATATTGTTAAGATGACAGTACTCCCCAAAGTGATTTACAGATTCAATGTTATCAGTATCAAAATTCCAACTGCCTTTTTTTTTTAGAGATGGAAAAGCTATTCCTAAAATTCATATAGAATACCAAGATAACTCAAGTAGCCAAAACAATCTTTTCAAAAAGAAGGATAAAGTTGGAGGGTTCAGACTTCCCAATTTTAATATTTACTGCAAAGTTACAGTAATCAAGTCAGTGCAGTACTGGCATAAGGATATATATAGATAAAGAGAATACAATTGAGAATCCAGAAAAGCACATATATGTGTGTGGTCAATTAATTTTTCACAAAGGTGCAAGACAATTCAATGGAGAAAGAATAGCCTTTTCAACAAAAGGTGCTGGGGCAAATGAATATCCACATGCAAAAGAATGAATTTGGACCCCTGCCTCACACCCTATACAAACAAAAAAGCCCCAAATAGATTTGAGACTTAACTATAAGAGCTAAAACTATAAAACACTTAAAAGGAAACATGGGTATGAATCTTGTGATGTTGGATTAGAACAGAGTTTCTTAAATATAACACCAAAAGCACAAGCAACAAAATAAACAATAAAGCAATTGGACTTCATTAAAATTGCAAATTTTTATGCATCCAAGGACAATGTCAAGAAATTAAAAAACAACTCATAGACTGGGATAAAATATTAGCAATTCATAAAACTGATAAGGGTTCTAGTATCCATTCCTCCAATTCAACAACAAAAAGACAAACCACCCAATTTTTAAAAAATGGGCAAATGACTTCAATAAACATTTATTCAGTGATACACAAATGGCCACTAAGAACATGAAAAGATGCTTAGCGTCATTAGGAAAATGCAAATCAAAACCAAAATGAGATACAACTTCACACCTAGTAGGATATCTGTAATCAAAATAGCATACAATAAGTGTTGGGGAGGATGTGGGAAAATTGGAACTTTTGTACATTACTGGTGGGATAAGAAAATGATGCAGACTGCTATGGAAAATAGTGTGGAAGTTCCCTAAAAAGTTAAACACAGAGTTACCATATAACTCAGCAATTCTAATCCTACATTTAACAGAAATCATTGAAGACAGGTATTCACACAAAAACTTGTACATGGATGCCATAGCACCATTATTCATAATAGCTAAAAAGTGAAAACAACCTAAATGTCTACCACCTGATGAACAGATAGAAACAAAATGTGGTATATTCATACAATGGGATATTGTTCCATTCTGATGGAATATTATTATCATAAAAATGAATGAAGTACTGATTCATGGTACAGTGTGGTTCAACCAGAAAAATAGTATGCTAAGTTTAGGAATCCAAATACAAAAGATCATATATTGTATGACTGCATTTACATTAATTGTCCAGAATAGGCAAATCCAAAGACAGAACATAAGTCAGGCACAAGACGAGAGGAGGATGGGGGGTGACTGCTAATGAATAGCAGGGCTTTTTTGAGTGATGAAAGTGTTATGGAATAGATAGTGGTGATGCTTATAACAAGTTTGTGAATATACTAACAACCACTAAATTGCACACTTTAAAATTGGTGAATTTTATGATATGTTAATTTTATCTCAATAAAATTTAAGAAGAGACTGATTGAGCCAGTTACGATGCTAAGTTCAGAAAAGGCAGAAACAAATATGGTCTTGTCTCAGCCCTCAAACACCTCATATGGCACAAAGGAGACTTACAATCGAAGCAGCCCATCCGTGTGGAGCAGCCTCCAGCGGCGACAGGAAGATACTCCCAAATGAGATTCTGCTTAGGATAAGAGCAAAAACCCCTAATTAAGTCTTTCTGCCCTCATCGTGTGCCATGCTTCTCTTGGAGTCTGAGCTCCAGCCCATTCTAGCTCCTGTTACCTTCCCCAGTGCAGGGCCTTTGCACATACATTCCCTTCCCTAGGAATGCTGTTCCCTTACACTTCTGATCTAGTTAATTCCTCCTCACCTTACAGATCTTAGCTCCCATGTCATGGCCTCAGGGAAACCTTTCCACCCTGACCTTCATAATCAGGTCAAATTGCCAACTGCACACTCTCGTCTTACATTTTTCCTTCCCGCAAACTTTTACACTTGCACTTTCACACCAGTGTACTTCCTTCATTTAATTATCTTTTCCTGTCAGATTTTGAAGTTGTTGAGAGTAGGGGTCTGCATGCTTTTGCTCACCCAAATAAGGTCAGCGCTTCTCAGTGTCTGGTACAGTGAGGTCTCAACGAGTCCATGATGATAAGCTCAATGAATGAACACAAAGAGTGGCCTATGGTCTACCCAAGAGAATCTGAGTTCTGAAAGGAGAGGTTAGTGCCCTCCAGCCTTGAGAGGTCTAATCACTGCTGCACCCTTCTTCCCTTAAGTTGCCAGCATTTGGTCATCTTATCCTCATGGGACCTGGTGAGGTGGTTTGATGTTACAGTTATCATTTACATTCGAATCACCTGCAATGTAATGCGAGGATAAGATGACTAAATGATGGCAAAGCTCAGCGCAGGTGGCCAGCATTGTTTTATTGGGCTGTTAGGTCATGTCCAATCTGCTCATTCAAATACTTCATCATCTACTGCTACCAGGTCTATAAATGTCAAATAGTAACAACCCTTGACCTCCTGGCTCCAAGCTAAGAATGCTTCCAAACGAGTCTCACTGATCTTCTTTCATAAGAGAATCTTTAATATGGATTAATCATATTATATGGATATATTTGTTCTTTTTATTAGAGACCTTGGGGAATGTCTTTTACTGGTGAAGTGTTGTCTTGCAGAGTAATAAGATCAAACTGGGTTTTATTCTTTAATGAAAAGAAGTTGAAAAGTTTTGCTTAAAATATTTTTTTAAATGCCTTCAACTTGGTCAGAAAGTGCAAGCCTGTTTCATTTTGCACTTATCCAAATTTTACTAGTCTTGGCAACTGAACTAAAAAAATGAGCCTCATACCTAATGGAACATTTGTAGAGAAGACAAACAAATTGTCCAGAATAAACAAGGCCAGCATTTATTTTTAATCGATAGCGGCTGAGCACGGGGAGATGGCTTTAGCTCAAGGCACAGATCAAACTCATTAAGTATCCTGGGCCTCCTATAAATCATGAGATGTGTCGAATCTCGAATTAAACCAAACAAGACAATGGGTTGCGATTCTTGCCTCCCACCAAGCATAAGCCAGGTTGGCAGAGAGACCCTTAGAGGGGATTGAGCAAAGCTGTTTTTCCCCGTAGTAACTCCTGAGTCTACAGAGTTGTCAGCATAGGTGATTTGCCTGTTCACAGGCCAAGGACTAGAGCCAAATGGCCTACGCATGCGTCCTGGCTGCTGCACTTCCCGGCCACGCCTGGCAGATGCTGTCAGTGCCTTGCCCTTGCCACTCAGCCTACCAGAGATGTTACAACCCGGTTTCTGTACTGTTCAAGGCGGCCTGCAGCTCAGGCCTGGGGAGTTCTCTGGCTGAGAGGGTGTGTTTGGCTCAAGTGCAGGCAGGCCAGAAGTTCAGAGAGTTAGCCCGTCAGGATGGGAGCTAGTCAGGGAAATACCCTCTCCCAATCACCGCTCAGTGGAAAACTCCAAGTTGTGTTCTATGCACTTCCTCAGAGCGCCCCCTGCAGGAAAGAGTGCCAGTTGCCCTGACTAGTAACCCCTTCATTCATGTACATGCGCTGCTTTCCTCTCTCCCTTGTCTGAGGCATCGGTCTACCTCACGGTACTTCTGAAATCATCTCCCAGATAAAACACTTTTTCCAAAATCCTAGTTTCAGTGTCTGCTTTTGCGGGAACCCGCTGAGACACTATGCAGCTGTGGGCTTTTTACGCTTGGGACAGCATGAAGGAGGTCAGAGGTGGCTCTAGAGGCAGACTAGCCTGGTGGTAAAGAGGGCGTCCTCTGCTAACGGATAAACAGCAGGGTCCTGCTGTAGAGCACAGGGAACTATATTCAATATCCCGTTACAAACCATAATGAAAAAGAATATGATAAAGAATATATATACGTGTGTGTGTAGGTGTGTATAACTGAATCACTTTGCTGTACAGAAGAAATTAACACAACATTGCAAGTCAACTATACTTCAATTAAACTTTAAAAAATTTTAAAAACAAAAAGTAGCATATAGATACCTTAAAAAAAAAATAAAAGAGGGCATCCTTTAGAGGCAGAGCGCCTTGTCCGTCCTAGCTTGTCCAGTCACTGGCTGTGCGATCTTACATGAGACACCGAACCTCAGTTTTCTCACTCATGAAATGGGGTCAATAACAAAAATAGTACCTACCTTATAGACTTGTGGTGAAAATTGAGTAATCCATGCAGCACTTTTGGAATACTGCAGAGCACGTGGTAAGTGCTCAAGGATGGTTAGCTGTGCTTATTAGAGTCACAGAACATCAGACGAGAAAAGAAGTTTACATATTAGCCGGTGTGACTTCCTCATTTTCCATGAGGCCCAGAGAAACATGAAGTGGTTTCCTCAAGGTCTCCCAGCTAATTAGCGACAGCGAGATCCAAAGATCTCTCAGCCCAGTGTCTGATACCCCAAAATCCAGCTTCGGAACAGTCATACCTCCAAATATTCCATTAAGACATGGGACCCAGTGTGGCCATTTAAATTTGCTGAATTAAAAACAAACAAACACCAGAGAAAACAAACAACAAAAATACTCCTAGGCAGTGCAAGGCAGGAAATATGTAGGAATTATAGAAGATTTCAAGAATCTCATGAATTTGAAACTAGAAGTTTATTTTAAGGGAATTAAAAAAAACAACCCTGCAATGCCATAGGCAGAATGTCTTCGTGGAGAATGTAGGATTTAGACACAAATGCCCTCTTCTGCAGAGTTTATGACAAACCTCAGCTTAACCTCCCAGTCTGGGCAGATGACAGGTCTGGCTGTGCAGTTGAAGTCCTCAGAGTATTTGATGGCATTTATCTGATTATAGCTCACAGCCTTGGTGGTATTTGCTAGATTTTTGTACAAGACCTAATAAAATACATGTTTCTATAACAGTTCTTGGCTTTTTAAGTCTCTCTTTGTTATTCACTGCTTTAGGCAAGCCGCATCTTCTCATCTTACTTTTGACATTAAAACCATGAAGGGGCAAAGCACGAGAACATACCAGAAGTGAATTGGAGTAAAGACCTCACTAAACGAAAGCTCTCCCTCCTGTATAGCCACTGAGATCAGTGGAATAAAACCACATTAAAGATGACCTCTGGCCCTTCCCCTCCAGAGACGACATCTTTCAGCGGCAGTGAGCGTGCCTCCGTATAAATACACAAAACATTACAGGGAGGAGAGAGCTCTGTGGTGCCAAGACTTGTAAATATTTGTCTGAGAGTCGTGTTTCTATTATCTTTGAGGACGAAGGAAATCTGAGAGAATTTCTTCAAAGGTGAAGCAAGTTGGTTTGTGAAAATGATGTCATTTTATCTATTCTGCTTCAGGGAAATTTCTTTGGTCTCACAGTAAATACTCACCACCAGATCAACAGGTCAGGGAATTTTTATTTCTTCAATTCTAACTACATATCTTGCACACCACTCATTTTGCCAGTAAGGAATTATCTCTGATATCTCCTTTGCTTGTTAACTGTCCCAATATTAATACATTTGGCCTCGTTTCTTCTCTACCTTTCCTTACCTACAACTGATAAAGCTGTAACAGAATCAATTTATTATTATTATTATTATTATTATCATTATTTTAAAGCTTCCATGGAAACCAGTTCTGGTGTGGGATATAGATCAACTTTGTACAAATGGACAATCTTTGAGCCTTTGTGCAATAATACAACCTCTACTCAGGACCAAATGATGCATGATACCCATACATGATTTTTCTGGTTAATTACCATGATTAAGCATCAAGCTTCCCTAAGATCTCACTTGTGTACTTCCTTGCCTTTATTTTCTGTATGTTAAGTTGCAGGGAAGGTTTTCATTTTGCAATTCATTTTTCCTCTTGAATGGTGATTATATGCAGTTCCAGGAGCCACAAGGCTGCAGTTTGTAATTCTTCCAAGCAGCAGAACAAGGGTGTGGCAATAGAATGCGGAAATAGCAATAAAAGGAAAGGGCTATTTGTTCATGTCTCTGGGAGGATAAAGATGGCTTATTTAAAACGTGTACTTAATATGGGCACAGATTGCATGGAGTACGTACATCTCAGAATTGTCCCACCTGATACCTGTCACCTTCCTTTCTTCACCCATCCTGGCCAGAGAGTCACAGGGGCTTGCGATGAGAAGGCACTGTTATGCAAGGGAACAGTGAACTTTAAGGTGCCATGGGTAGAGCATCAGCGTAATTTGCTACACACCAAACTACATATAGTGATAACTGGTTGAGCTAAGGAAACAAATCAGGGTGCAACCTTGGAACTTGGGATTATTAAGTTGGCTGTTAATATCTGGCCCCCATGTTTTGTCTTGGTCTGGGTCTGTTCTTCTTTTTCCTCATTATTTTCTTTAAAAAAAATGCATTCTTCTTTTCTTTTAATTTCTCAGAAAGATTGAAAATAGGTAAATAAAAAATAATTGGGAAATAGTAAAGATACTTGTAAACAAGAGAAAATTCTTAACCAACAGACATGAATAAATGTAATGGAAGAAAATTTTCATCCAGACCACAGCCTCCCCCTAAATAGAACTGTTGAATATCTCTAGCTTTCTAGTTCTTACTGCCATCAAATGGATCTTGATAAGGAGAAATATACTGTATGGTAGCATTAATTTTTGAGCTGATAGTATATTTTGTAACTAGATTGAAAAGGAAAAAAATCATGTCTCCCCTGCATTAACGAGTTACTGTTCTTGGGTGTATTTGGGGAACACCAGCTGTTTGGGGATCTCCTGCCTGCTCCTGAGTCAGACCCTCCAGCACCCACTCCACCTTTGTTTCTGTGTTTCTGCCCGCAACCTTTAGCTTCATCAACAATTGTTATGTCCATTTGTCAAATATTACTGGCCTCAGGTAGAGGCAAAAAATAGAACGAAGGGAACATTTCTACTGATAACTCGCATCCATGTCAAACTCTATGTTACAATGCGGGCACTTCTCAGGCTGAATTCTGTCACACGTACAAACGTCCATTAGCAAGCAGTCACAAAAATAGTCATCTAGTCTAAAAAAGGTCATTCTGAGCAGCCAGTCCTGAAGGTAGATGAGGCCATGGACTCGTCCATTCAGTGTGTGATTGTAACATCGGGCAGAGCTGTGGACCTTGGCGTGTCTCTCAAGCTCCTAGGTGGTTGACCTTGCCAGATTCTCATGCATGTCTCATACAAAGGTGATGGTGCCCATACAATTTCTCTGGCCAACTACATATCTTGAACACCTCTCATTTTACCAATAGAGAATTACTTCTAATGTCTCCATTGCTTGTTAACTAACCCTCTACTGTTCAATATTGATAGTTGATATGGTTGATGTAGCCATCTGTGGAGGGTGAATACCTGATTAGGGTACTTAACTAATTGCCTCCAGGGTATATATTTACACACACGCGTGCACACACACATAGACCAAATCACAACCTGGACAAGATTCCAAAACAGAAACTCTTTAGAAATCATGATTTGCCTTTCTTGGAAAAATATTTCATCAATTTGAAATTTCCTGTGGTTGTTAGTCTGAAGTTTTAGTAAAGAGAATCTTAATATTCTTCATATATAGTATTGCTTCTTTTACTTTGTTAAATGGCTTACTTTAAAAATTTGACAGAACTGATTTTGTCTGATAATGAAAACAAAATTCAGATTTTGATAATCTTGTTCCACATCCCCCCATCTCATCCCCCTTCTCAGGTAAATTTTGAGAAACTACATCTTGCTATGGATGTTTTATTAAACTTTCTTGAAAGTATAGGATAAAACTATGATCACATGAGTTTGAATAAATATTATAGAAAAATCCAATTTCCTCATACATCACAATGACATTTAGTCTAGTAAGTTCGTATTAGAACTGTCCCCAAATTACTTAGCTAGTGTTTCACACTATATCTAAAAATTGTGATGATTTTGTGCTTTGACTACAATTGAATTTTTTGACCCCAGACATATGGAACTGTGAGAAAAATATGGCCGAATGGGAAACACCAATGTTTATCACAAGCTCCTCCTTCATTTTCCAACCCTTAAAGCACACCTACTACTTGCTGAAATGGAATCCCAGTCCACAAGAGGACGGGTCCAGAAGGGCTAATCCTGGATGCTGCACAGCATCATGGGAGTGGTGTTGGAAGTGTCTACGCTAGCTGCTGCTGTGGGTATTCTTGTGCCTCTTGATACACCTTTGGCTGCATGTAGGTTCTCAGCACCTCTGAACACTCTCCTCCCTGCCTCCTCCATTGTTCCTAATGCTAGCTATCTAGTGGTTGACAAAGAATGCCTGAAAAGTTCAGTTGCTAAATCAGTGGTAATTAGTTTCTCATTATGTTCCCAAGGGTGCAACTGCTGTTGGAAAAAGAGCTGTAAATATTATTAGTTGTTGCTACCAGTTGGAGCCTCAGAACGACCTATAATTTTATTTGTGTTAATGAGACAATTGACCTGTGGAGAAGAGGTTAAGCAAGTTTGAGGGGATTTTAAAAAAACTGAAATAAGGGGAGAAAAGATCAAGAAGGGAAGAAAATTCAGCCCACTTAATAGAGTTAATTAATACCCTGTATGTATTGCCTTTTGACCACGCCATGTCTTGTCAATCAGTCAAAATGTAGTAACTAAAACATCAAAGCATATGGGCTAAGTGAACAAAGCATCAGCACAGTGTAGGTTAAAGAAAACCTTTGTCTAAAATCATTTCCATTTGATTGATTTATCCAGATACCTTCACCAATTTTCTGAAGTTGTGGGGTTTTTGTAGACCCAGACTCTGTTTTCCAACTGGAAATTGACAGCTGTCTGAGATCTTAGCACAGACACTATGCCATTTAAATTATTGAGAAACCTCAGAGTAAAATTTCAGGCCTCTTAAAGCCAGAAAATGGCCCCAGTGAGATCACCTCCTGATCAGTCCATTCTTCTGGGAAGCTTAGGAATTATTATATCTAATGACTTTGCCAGTGGTTCTGGCCTGTGTAATTAAGATCCAAATATAACTCTATGTTCATTCTATAACTAAATTTCTTATCTGGACAAATGACCCATTTGTAAAAGCTCATAAAATATCATAAAATTACATACTTAAAAACCTCCCTAATAAAATGTACCCAAAGATGTTCACATCTGAATTCCTAATAATTTTCCAAAAATATCCCTTACCACAAGTGACTAGAAAATACTGTATATTATCATTCAAGAGGAGAAAAATAGAATAAAGATCCATAACTATAAACAAGTACCTTTCCTCAATTTCATTTAGTGACCATATTTGCATTTTTCTTCTATCATTTCAGTTCCCGAATGTGACAGCAGAGTCACCATCAGATCAACATAATCTTGCAAGCTTGTGCATTCACTGCAGAAAACAAAATGTCATGACATTTCCTATAGGAATATAATTTTTTTTTTGCAAGTTTTGCTCCACATAAAAAATGAATGAAAATGAGGGTCAAGATTCCAGACACTTTGGAATTCTGAATGGAAAGACTAGAGTGACTGGACTAAGGAAAATGCACCATAACTAAAGAAAAGAGACTATTGTCTTTCCTTCCCCTTCCTAACTTTTCTGAAGCTATTGATTAGGAGCTCCAGTCCTGTGAGAGTGGTCCCACATGCCTTGTTAAGGATGCCTCCACTGTACCGAATCCAAACAAGGAAAGAGTGGAGGCAGAGGTAGTAGAAGAGGAGGAAATGGCACAAGAAGGAACATTTACATGTGATTGGGGAGGATTATTAAATATTGGGGTGAGAGTTCAGAGAAGCTTTAGTGGAGCATTTTTAAAATTATAAATTA
This sequence comes from Balaenoptera musculus, assembly GCF_009873245.2. NCBI lineage: Eukaryota > Metazoa > Chordata > Mammalia > Artiodactyla > Balaenopteridae > Balaenoptera > Balaenoptera musculus. Next base: position 41,891,942 of record NC_045799.1, read on the forward strand.
ACTCGGGGCTTATGTTTCAATCTAAAGGCAAGACATGAGAATTCATATGTCATGGGTATTTTTCTTAGTCCTTAATCATCCATGCCTTCTAATTTTGACCAAGTTCTTAGAACTTTCTCAGATCCCTAAATCATAGTCTTTAGAGCAGAAATAGTCTCAGAAATCATTCCACAGGGCATTCTTCCCAACCCAAGAAAATATCCACTTGCAATTTTGACAAGAAGGGACACCTCAACTTCTGTCTTAGTGGGAAAAAAAGCACCTGACATACTACGTGACTTCCTCCTCATCAGGTAGCATATTCACAGCTACTACATATGTACACACATGTGGTTCACATCAGCAAATGAGCTGAAATCAAGCAGTCACTTATAATAGTAATTGGAGATATCACTGAGAAGCTGGATGAAGCCTTACCTGAAGCTACACATATCACTGAAATTTTTAAATTATAAAAGATTATAATTTTTTTTTTTTCATTTTGAGTGCTACTTGGAGTTAAGTTTCCTGTCATTTGCACCATAATGGCTTTTACAGATATAGAGGTAAAATGAGAAGAGGGATCAGTGTGAAAGTTCAGTGAGTAATGGTCTGAACTCTTGCTACTCAGACGGTAGTCCCAAGATCAGCAGCATAGGTATCTTCTGGGAGCTGTTAAAATGCAGAAGCTAAGACCTCAACCCAGACCTACTGAATCAGAATCTGCATTTTAAAAAAAAGTTCCCCCAGTGATCTGTCTACACAGTAATGTCTCAGGACTATTCTAGTCCAAATTGTAATACTTTGACTATGGGTCTAAAATATAGAAGTGACATGGACAGATAGAAACAAAATAGTCCCACCAGGAAATAACTGAGACTCTAATGTTGACATGTGAGAAGAAGGACAAATGTATTTATCAGGATTAGAGGAGTTGGGTGTTTGAACAGAGCAATTTTGTGGGAAAGTACAAGGGTTGGGGGAGGAGCATGGGCCTCATCATCTGACCTCTTCCTGATTTATTACTAACTTCTGTGTAGCTTTGGAAGATCTGCCACTTCAGGTACCCATGTATTAAGTGGGAACAGTGATTTCCTCCCTGTTTTCCTCAGGTTTCAGTTCATGCAGTGTTATCTTGAAAAGTAGCACTTGAAATGGTATTATTGTCTAGTTACTTGCTACTGTCAATATACACAGACCAGCAATATTATCATCACCTGTGAGACTGTTAGAAATGCATAATCTCAGCCTGCCCCAGATCTACTGAATCCAGATTTTCATTTTAGCAAGATGTGCAGGTGGGATGAATTGGGAGATTGGGATTGACATATATACACTACTATGTATAAAATATATAACTAATGAGAACCTACTGTATAGCACTGGGAACTCTACTTAATGCTCTGTGGTGACCTAAATGGGAAGGAAATCCAGAAAAAGAGGGGACATATGTATACATATAGCTGATTCACTTAGCTGTACAGCAGAAACTAACACAACATTGTAAAGCAACTATGCTGCAATAAAAATTTAAAAAGAACAAAAAAAGATGTTCAGGTGAGCAGATACACATTGACATTTGAGGAGCACCGGTCCATGTACTTTCTGAGCCAGTGAACTCCCCATCCTAGGAGAAGTTCAGGTGGAGCCTGGGTGAGCCTATCAGAGATGATGGAGAGAGGAGCAATGCATGGGCTAGTGGGAACAGATAACTACCAGGAACAGTAGCACCTTTGAGATATCTGTGCTTCTAGCAGAACACTGAAAACCAGTACAGAAGTGTGAAGTGTGCCAAAAAGGTATCATTTATAGTTTCTGCAATTAGACATGAGCTAGAGATCACATGACGAAATGTTGGTTGAGACAGGAATGCATTTCATAGGGTGAAGGAATCTTGGACAGCTCTTTGTAACTCGGGGGAAATAAATCTCTAGTGCAGAATCATTGGCTTCTTACTATGTCCTCAAAAACATTCCTCAGTGACATCTGTTACTAATGAAACTGGTTTTTTTTTTCCATGTTGAGGATGTGTCCCACTTTCAACAAATCCCTCCCAAAAGAAACTGTAACATGGAGGGAGAGGAAAAACCGTGGGCAGAAATTCTTTCACACACTCGAAAGGAGTATAGCTCTTGGCTGCAATAAGTTCTGAGACAGAGTTACAACCTGTTATGGATGGTTTATATTTTGTTTGTCCTTAAGAAAGATGCAGTTATAACACTGTGGTTAAAAATCAAGTCCTTTACTTTGTGAAATCAAACTTTCAATGAAGTCAAAGTCTACCAGAGCTAGTGGTAGCTGAATCAAGCTACTACCCCTAAATCAAGAATTATCCCATCCATCCTTTCATCTATCTATCCTTCCATCTTGCCATCCTCATCCCATCCATCCATCCATGCATGCATCTATCCATCTATACCTGTGTGACTTCCTCATTGCCTCTCTAACAGTCATGATGACTTAGTGCATACACTAAGTCAACTCCCTGAGAGTAGAACAAAATTTAATCTAAACTATTTTTTAGTAACTCACAGGTGTGTCACATTCTGCAAAACTTGGTTTGTTCATCTCCCAGTACAGGAGCCAACACTGACCCTCCACGTATATGGTGAAAGGCCAGCTGCCTGCTTCCTTCCTTGTGGTTCTGGGATGATTCTGGTTGGATGAATGCAGTGATCACTGGGAAATGTGTACAAATAACTCACCTCCTGGGGCCTGAGCTGTCAGACATCTCCTTGCAGACTGGCTGCTCCTCGTCTTGTTATTTTTGCTCATTTCCATAATAGAATTTGGTTGATAAAAGTCTTCACAGTGATCGACGGTCCACAAAGCACAGCCATTTTCAGGCCATGAGTAACAATTCTTGAAATTGGGAAATATGACTACAGTCAATTTCCTTTTCCTTTTCCTTTCTTGCTTTCCTTTCCTTTAGTCATTCCTACAGGGTGTGTCCTTTAGACACCTCTTTCTTAGTCATTATCCCGTAATTAATTCCCTTGTTAAATATAAAGTGTGCATTAGGCTTGACTAATGTCTTCCTTTGTGACTAAGGAAAGAAGAATGTATTACCTTTACATATTGACTCAAGCTGCATAATCATCATTATTTTTACTTAAAGTCCTCATTCTTTACAAACCACGCTGTAGACCCCAAGCAACTGTCAAGAGAGTCTCACCTAACTCCCATAAATACGAAAGGGAGTCAGATGTTTGCACAATTAATTGAGTGTAAAAGTGCCCATATTCATGTGGAAAACCATCTCTTTTTCTATGTGGTGATTTCAAGTTCACACCATGAAATTATGGAGGGGTTGAAGTGGAATTGCCCAATTTGTGAAGAGAACATGCTGACATTTTAAGAGATGGAACAGAGCTGTCAAAAAAATCTACAGGCAGGAAATCTGCATATGTGTTGGTAATCTAGCAATCTGCTCTCTGTCTAATAATATGGTCTGTGACAGATTAGTAAGCACAGAAAAGCAAGGACCTCAGCACATCCCAGGGGAGCGAGTCTGTGTTGGATACGAGGAGGAAGCAGCCTGGGCTACAGTTGTCTGGTGCAACGGTGGGAAAAAAGGCATTGGTTAGAACAGAATAACACAGTGGTTCTCAAAGTGTCCTAATTTTCAGTTACACTGTGGCACTGATCTTCAGTGTGATGGCAGATTTAATACTGTTGAGATCTGGTAGCTAGTGCCTAGAAGGGTTTTCATACTGTGTTGATGTCGAAAACGAATTCTCATCTCTAACCAGTCCTTCCTCAAGGACCGGGGATGTTCAAGGCGGATTCTTCTCTCATAACCTCCCCCTTCTCCGTTGACCTTACTTACTCTGTTCTGCAGTGGAAAGTGCTTAGAATTTTGAGTCAAAAGATCAGGGCTTCTGTCTGAGCTTTTCCTCTTAGTCACTGTGCGACTTTGGGGAGCTTTCTCACTCCATCGGGTGATGATAATAATATTGCTTCCCCTCAGGCTTCTGTGTTGTTATGAAAGACAGCAAAGCCCATGTAAAAACAACCGGGGAGCTTTAGAATTTATTAGACGGTATCTTTATTTCTATGTATTTGCTTAAGCCACAAGAGGAGGAGAACCTGATAGCTGAAGATACTGGACACCCTGGTATCCTTTTCCATGGTCTTTTGGTAAATATTGTTGACTGTGTATTATCTCTCTCCCTTCTCACAGCTGTTCAGTTTGTTAACAGATCATTAGGGAGTCTTGGAAGAAGAGTGGAGACACAGGTTGGCTGAGAAATGGTTGAGTTACTATATCCGCTGTGCCCAATCCATGCATAGACTCTTAGAAAATATCACCTCACCACCCAAGTGTGTCAAGGCTTTGGGCTGCTCCTCTATGAGACCATCTGTGTTTCTTGTTTTGTGGTTGTTTGTTGGTAATGGATTTTCTTAAATGTTTCCTTTGGAAGTCACATCTTCAACTTTCTAATTAAGAAAAACATGGAGATGCAACTTATTATTAAGGAAGCCAAGGATTGACTCAAAGCCAAGAGTAGATAATAACCCCTACTTGGGTTTGTTTAACAGAAGTTTACATGGTACACATTCTTTATGGGGCCTTGCCCTAGGCATGGAAGACAGAAAGTCCCAGGACCACTGTCCCCTCCCTGCATGGTCACTCTCTGAATCCCCTCTGGTTGTCTGTCCCTGGCAGCCGCTCCTTGGTTTCGAGCCAGGTCTCTGTTGTTCAAGTTACTCATGATCTTAAGGATGCTCTTTCTTCCCTCTTGCTTCTTTACAAGGATTCACCTGCTTTTACTTCTCCCTCTTACCAAGACTGACCAGAAGTGACCATGGGCTCTGTTTCCTCTGAGATTCTCCCAAAATCACCTGTCAGGTTTATTTCACTTTAGAAGTTCTACTGCAGCCACATCAAGCTTACTAACAATAGCAAATACCTGCCTTGGTTCCCCAAAAGCAGCCTCTGGGATGAGGATTTGGGGGAAAGGGATTTGTTAGGACAATCCCAGGAAAAAAAAACAGGTGAGATGTGAAGACTGAGACCGGAAGGGAAGGGTGGATGTCAGGCTGTGTCCCAGGTGACTGCAAAGTCCCAGGGCAATGCTTCTCAGATGCAGGTCACACCTCAGCTTTGTCCCCTCCAGGGCAGAGATGCAGGAGTGTCCATTACCCTCCACACCCCACCCATCAGACATTGATTGGTTAAGGGCTGCCCTGGAGGCGTTTGATTTGCAGACTCCCGGAGCTCTGAGTGCATTGGCAAAGCGGGCTGGGCAGCCCGAGGGCATCCCCTCGGCTGTGCTGTCACACAGCAGTGACAGCTGCAGTGTGTGGGGCTTGCCTTTGGCAGGGTTGGTAAAGGACAGGACAGAGATGGTGTCCCAGCCACGCTGAGGAAAGCTCCAGGGACCCTAAGTCCTCCAGAGCTCCACCTACAGCCGTGCGCTCTTTCCGGCGGGGCTCTGGTCCCTCAGTCCTATGTATATAGGGCACCTTCTTGTCATTCTGGCCCCCTCTTCAGCCAGGCAGGCCCCTCTGTGCAGAAACAGTCAGGCCTCGTGATGGCTGTGAGCTTTGGGCCTTTCAGTCTCAAGTGGGTAATTTACTTCTCAGGGGATCTGAGATGATTGACTGTTATCTCAACTTCCCCAGCTCTACCCAGGAAAAGGTCACCTAAGGGCATCCCCTCACACCCCTCACCTCTCGGTGCCAGGGGTGCAAAATGAGCCTAGTACATGTACTTAATTATGAAGAAGATGTGGGAGCAGATAATTCCAAAATTAGAGGTGATTAGGGTTATGGAAAAAAAACATCATTTTAGGAATATTTTGTTTCAGTAGGAGCTTCCATATTGCACAACTAGTTTGCTATTCATATGAGAAGCGTTTTTGTTTGTTTTCCTTTTTTTAAACTTCTGTTTCTTCCCTTTGCTTCTACGTAAAGGGAGTTTACAGATGTCGACATTTTGGAACAGAATGAACATTCTTTGGGGTTCATTGGATTTATGGGGACTTGCTCTCATTTTCACATATGTAGAGTCTCCAGTAAAACATTCCTACCAGTCACTCGAGAAAGCTTGGGCAAAAGGCAAGTATTTTCCCTTTGCTGATTCTGACATTCTGCATCCTAATAAATTCATGGTGGAGGTAATCCAGCTGTCTTCTTGGAAAATATAAAGTTTAGAAGAGGACTCTGGCTCTTCATGGCTGTGTAATAGTTTGTTTTATACTGCATGGAGTTGTAGTTATAAACACGAAAGCAGCTGGCAATAACTGACTTTATGACAGCTATTTCCAAGGTATAATGAAGAAAACAAAAACAAAGTTATTGCTATAATTATGGTGCCTGGGTGAACCTGCCCCCTGCACTCCAAACACTACTCTGACCGTTTCCACATGATCTCATTCACAGGCTCCTTTAAATGACCTTGGCCTTCAGGTTATTTAGCTTTGGGGTTGGGAGTGCACTGATAGTATTTGCATTTTCCAGTGCAATTTGTTAAAGAGACAGCATCCTTTTGCTCTATTCACCCATGTAATGGGAAAAAAAAAGTTGGAATTATTGACTCTTCTCTAACTGTTGGAGAGATTTTACATTGAAAAAATATTTTGGAGAGAGCAGTTTGTCAGTACAGTCAGCCCTCTGTACTCATGCACTCCTGATCTACAGATTCAACCAAGAGCAGATCAAAAATATTTTTTAAAAAAATTCCAGAAAGTTCCAAAAAAGCAAAACTTGACTTTGTTATGGACCGACGACTATTTACATAGCAATTTACATTGTATTTACAACTATTTACATCACATTTACATTGTATTAGGTATTATAAGTAATCTAGAGATGATTTAAAGTGTATGAGAAGGTGTGCATAGGATATATGCAAATACTACACCATTTTATGCAAATGACTTGAGCATTCGTGGATTTGCGTATTTGAGGAGGGTCCTGGAAGGACTGTATTTTCAAAATTTTAAACTTTTCCTTTAACTCAATGGTTAAACAAGTTAATTTTTATCAAGGAATATATCCTACCGGAATATATTAGGTACACAAAGGCATAGTCAAGAATGCTTATGGCAGGGTTATTGTAGTAGTATTTACAAACAACCCACATGTTTATCATGTTAAGTAAACATAGTGTCCATGCCTAGAATAGTATGTAGACATTAGATCATCATACACTGATATTGAAAGTTCTCCAAGATCTAGTGCATGAAAAAAGCTAGTCTCAGAAGATACAACACAACATATGTTCCAATTTGTGTAGAAAAAAAAAAAATCTAACTATGTTTGTATGGCCATATAACTCAATTATTAATTCATTCTTCCATTCAACAGATATTTATTGAGTGTCAGGCCCCATTCTAGATGCAGTTGATACAACAATAAGTAAAACAAAGGTCTTCCTGGGTTCTGCCTGCCAGTGGGGGGTTGAGGTTGAGGAAGCAATGAACAATCAAGCACTTGTGTGTCAGGTGGTATATAGGAGTCAATCCAGCAGCCTAAGGGAAGAGAGAGGAATTTAACTCGAGGCCAGAAAGAACCTCACTGAGGAGGTGACATCTGATCAGGGATCTCAAAGGAAGTATGCCCGACAGAGGGGACAGCTAGGCCAAAGGCCCCGAAGCAGGACTGTGCTTTCTGTGTTTGAAGAACCAAAGGAGACCAGCATGGCTGGAACTCTGTGAGCAAGGGGACAAGTGGAAGGAAAGGAGGGTGGAGAAGAAGCCAGGAGCCAAATCATGGGGACATTGGAGGCCACGCTCTCCTGACTTCACATTTTATTAAAATGTGATGTGAAGGGACTAAAGCTTTGAGATCAGGAAAAAGACACAATCTCAGGCTTTAAAATGTAAATGTATGGAGTGGTGTGATGCTTCCGGTGCTATTGGTCGTGATGGCCCAAGAGGAAGGTTTTCTAGTTAAATCCAAGAAGGAGAGGGTGGGGCTGTAGGAGAAAGTTCTCACTGCTGTCTGCCTACGCCTGCCTTCTTTAAGCCTTTTGAGAATTATTTATAAGTTCTTTGTATAATTCACAAGTATTAAAGGTAAAAAATCAATAATTCCTTACCCAAAATAAAGCAATATCTTAGCATTCCGTTCTGTGACCTTGAGGAAGTTCACTTTCTTAGCTTTCTCTCCTCCATGTTTATGAAGAGGGGGGAATAGGTTCTTTATCACAGGATTGTTCATGAGAATGAATCAGACTCTATGCAGAGAGCTTTTAACCCGTGCTCGGCACATTGGAGCAGAGTGGTCGCCCTTATCTGTGGGGGACACATTCCAAGACCGCCGTGGATTCCTGAAATGTGGATAGTACTGAACCCTATGTATACTATGTTTTTTCCTGTATGTACATACCTATGATAAAGTGTAATTTATAAATTAGGTACAGTAAGAGATTAACAACAATAAAGAGTAATAAAATAGAACAATTATAACAATATACTGTAATAAAAGTTATATGAATATAGTCTCTCTCTCTCTCTCAAAATATCTTGTACAAATGTAATACCTTTTCCATGTTCACTAAGCACTTATCACACACCATGGCTCTAACTTTTGCTGTTTGATGTGCGACAGCAAAACTAACACGGATTTATTTTTCCTTCTTCACAGTTTTGTGATAGAAGATTCGTTCTTACCCTAATCTTAGCAACCTCAGCACACAATTGTTTTTTTCTTTCCTTATTGACTCGAGAGCTTTCACCTTTTCACTAAGGGAAGCACTGCTCCTCCTTGGCCTATCTGAATTGTCAGCATCACTACTTCTGTGTTTTGTGGGTAAAATAAGCTTTACTTGAACACAAGCACCGTAATACGGCTTTACTATGACAGCCTAGCTGATAAACTGAGGTGGTTTACTAAGTGACTGACGGGTGGGATACATGGATGATTCACGTCCCAGGCAGGATGGAGTGAGATGACGCTAGATTTCATCACGCTACTCAGAATGGAGCACGATTTAAAATTTGTGAATTGTTTATTTCTGGAATTTTCCATTTAATATTTTTAGACTGCAGTTGACCATGGGTAACTGAAACTGAGGAAAGCAAAAACACAGATAAGGGAGGGGACTACCATAATTCAAGAATGACAGCTATTGTTGTTGCTAGGCTACCACCTCCCATGTCAAAACACCATGAGGAATTCGGGATGCTGTAAAATTGCCTGGCTCTTCATCACCTTTATCCTGAGCTGTAGAGAAGCATAAGAGGCTGTTTCATAGCTTTATAGAATGTAATAGCTGAATAATCCAACTGGTCCAACTCTGCTTCTTTTATAATTGGAGAAACTGAGGCCCTAAGGGGCTATACTGTTGGCTTTTCAATTTATAGCTAATAAGTGACCCTGGTCTCTTGGCTTCCAATGCAAATCTCTATTTACTGCATCAGTGTTTCCCTAACTTTAAGCATTCATGTTCCATCTTCTAATATGATAATTATCTAGTATTTAATTGAATCGTTAACTACTTTTATTTTCAAAGGAAACTTTATAGCCTCACCCAAGGTGGAAAACCAGTATTCCTTGTTATAATACATTAGAATAACTTATAGTTTTAGCATATTTATATTGTTGCTATTGCCACAGTAATGCTGTGTAACAAACAATTCCAAAACTTAGTGATATACAATGGTAAACATGTCTTCCTTGCTCACAAGCCTGTGGGTTGGTCAGAGCACAGCTGATCTAGGCTGGGTTAAGTTGACCTGTTCTACTTGTCCCCAGACTCTCTGGACCAGCAGCTACATGAAGCATGTTCTTCTCATGATTCCCCTCCAAAGGCAGGATTGCAAATGTTCAAACCTAAGTGTCGTGTTTACTATTTTCCCAGTGACCAAACCAAGTTGTATGCTCAAATCCATCATCAGTGAGACAAGGAAAAAACATCATCCCCTGGTGGAGGAAAGGCAAAATCAATACCAAAGTGTATAGATAGAAGGGGAGATGAAGACTTGAGACAAATAATGGAGTATATAGAAGCAATATGGTCGATATTACCTTGAAATGGGTAATGACTATTTGTTTGCTACCCCAAAATACCTTGCATACACCTAGACTTAGGCATGTCACAGTTTGAGAAATACCCAAGTATGCTTAATCCTGGATAAGAGGACTTTGGTACAACCTACTAGGCTGATAATCAAACATCTAAAGACAAAGAATGGTACCCTGAATTTCACTGATGCACATTTTCTCGTATTCCATCATCTTTGAAAGTAGGATGCCTCTTACAGCCTGGGATGTTTTACAGTCAAGCATAGTTGTGGTAAGATTTCACTGCCTGTACAGGTGCGTGCTTGACTGTCATCCCCGAGGCATTGCCTGGACAGCTGCAACCACTTAACTTTCAGCCACCCAACCGGTTAGGGGCCATTTAAGGAGAAGGTGTGTGTCTTCGATATTGTCTGGTTCCTTCTTTGTTAGCAACAAAGAAGGAACAAGCTTCAAAACTTTCAGAGAGGGTGTTACAGGCTTGGAAGAAGAGTTCAGGGTCAACAGTGGAGCACTCGTGAAGGACTGAATCAACACCATTCTTGAGAGCACAAGGATAAAACTGTGGAAAACTCATATCTAGGATTCTGTTTTGAAAAGTAATTCAGAAGTACTGGACTCTTAACATGAGGAAGTTTAAGAAATTGTAACCAATTTACCTCCTTTTTATCTATGCTCTAGAACAAGCTGTGCCTTAAGAAATGATTTAAATAAATCCAAAGTAACAATTTCAATACTTATAGAATAAAAATCCTAAGTGATAAGAAAACTGTAGTTTCACTTACAGAGCTTCCTCTTACTTAGTGGTACACAAAGTACAACAACGTAATGGCGTTTCTTACAATGGACAGCTTCCTCAATTCAGTGAACCGTGATATATAATTAAAAACACTTAAATGAAAGGTGTATCAGGTAGCATGCTTTTGCTTGTAAATAATGGAGAATCTTAAACTGACTAAGCAATATGGAAGTGTCGACTCAGCAATCGAAAGATTCTAGAGGTTGGGAGCACTTTACAGTTAATTTACACCAACAGCCAGTGATGCCAGAATGCACCATCTCTCCATCCTTGTGGCTAAGAGAGGTGTGGCTACTCATCTTCATCAATCATCACCTTCCTGTGGAGCTGAGGGTGGAGTCAGCCCTACTTTGATCACAAGGCTGCTGTATAAGTAGTGGGTGGACGGTAATGACCGTGGATAAGAAGGAGAGGAAGAAATTCCCACTTTGCAGGAATGCAGGAATCAAGGGTCAAGGAAAAGCAAGTGATGGTTATGATGTTGGCTTAGGGTTCATTGCCTTGGTTTTGAGGCACTGTTAGGGTCAAAACAAAGGTTGAGGAGTATTTCTTTCCTTGCCCTCAAGTTACTGAGACAGAAATGGGAGAAGTGGAAACAGATATTCAAGAGGATGGGAAGTATAGTCTACAGCCTGAAGGATTTAAGTGTTCCTACAAATGTGCTTGAAACCAACATGCTGGGCTAAGGAAGTATTTTCTAGGTGGCGGCCCAATCTATAATTTCACAAAAGAAAATTCCTCTCTCACTCTCCAAGTCAAACGATTATTTTTCTTTCCCCCAAGAGAGAAGTGCATGATGATTTGGAAAACAAACAAACAGAACTGGCTAAAAGTCAAGTGCTATAAAGTTTCTGGTGGCTGTAGGGTCAGCCCTCGTTAGCATGGAGATGTCTTGCTCCTGGAGCTTGCGGGAAGGGCAGTTTGGAGCCTTACAAATTCGACTGATGATGTCATTCCCCAAGTGCTACAGGCGACTGCAGAGTTCTATGCACTTAAAACAAACCAGGCTAATCGGCCTGGGTTTTGGTACAATCTATCATTCTTCCACAGGAGAGGATTTTTGTGGGAGGTGGTTATGTTAAATATAACTTTGAAGTAAAGAAATCCCATGCTACTCAATGCTGGTGGCCCTGTCAGAAATTTATTATGGCAAAGAACACAGACTCTGTGCTGTAAAATCCCTTAGTTGAACTCACTTGCTCTCTCTTTCTTTCTCAATCTCTCTCTCTCAAGTAATAAGAAGTGATTAATACTGAGATTTAGTCTGGATGAATTATATGCAAAGTTGTTTTACATACAATGAGTTTTTACCATGATATTGCAATCCCATCTCTGCTTTTTCATTGCCTTTTTGTTTGAATTAATGCAATAATATTACCAAGGGCATCCTCCATTACACAGCTGTTTGCCTTCACATTCAAGGCGACAGTGTCATTTTCAGATGAAGCTATTTGTCCTTGTTAAAACAGGCAAGGCAATTGGTACATTCAGACTCAATTATTAAGTTGCATGATTGATTCCAAGTTAGAGCTGGGAGCTGAGGCAAATGAAAGTTGCCATTAGCTGTTCAGTGTGCTCTCTCTTCTTCTAGATCTGACGGGAGAACGACTCATAATTCTGGGCCTGAGAGGGAAGCAAAGGGGAGTGAACCCAGATCAGTTCCCCAGGAGGCAGACTCTTGAGATGGAGTTTAGGGTACAGGATGTTTACTGAGCTGTGCTCTGGGGATCAACACCTGGAGAAGACAGGGGATAGAAGTGGGAGGGGGCAGAGGGAAAGATGAACTGCCGTGTGGCTCAGTGATGGCCTTGCTCACCCTGTTGGGAGCTCTGGGGCTGCAGGGCCCTTCAGTGCTGCACTGATTTGAGCCAAGATGACCAAGCCCTTTATACTCTGCATTGATTATGGGAAGGGGCATGACCCCAGTGAGGTGGGTCTTTGCATCTGACACAGACCCTGAAAAGGTTAACAGTTGAAGGCTGTCTGCTGACAGCACTGCTGGGGTCTAGGCACTAGATTCTGGGGCAGTAGTCCTCAGCCAGGGGTGATTTTGCCCCCTAGGGGACATTTGACAATGTCTGGAAATGTTTTTGATTGTCCAGACTGGGGGTCCTGCTCCTAGCAAGTGGATAGAGTGCAGGAATGCTGCTAAACATCTCACCATGCACGAGGCAGCCCCCAGCAGTAATCATCTGGTCCCAAATATCGACAGTGCCAAGGTCAGGAAGCCTTGCTCTAGGGCAACAGATCCCCCCCGCCCCGAAGCAGAGCCTGGTGGGCATCACAGTGGCCACCACAAGAATCAACATTAATTGAGATATTGTTACTTGTCAGCCACAATGCTCTGTGTTCCTTATTCCTCCTCATCCTCCCGCAAACCCCTTAGGGGAGCCTTAGAGTTTCCATCTACTGAAGAGGATTCTCAGAGCAGTTAAGTAAACTCCTCAACATCATGAACGGGAAGGACCCCCAGGTGGGATTTCAAGCAGACTGGCTCGTGGAAAACATTCTAGTATCTTCTAGTTTCCGCTTGATGGCTCGATGCAGGCGTTCTCAAACTTTTCTCTTTGTCTACCCGGAGCACAAGATAGATGATGTTTACGTGTTCAGTTTGCTTCCATGGAATTCCTGGGGCACCAGCTATAAACTCACCTCTTTCTACCTCATTTAAAAGGCACAATGAAACATGAGTGAGCATGGCACAAATTACAGGGATGACTCTGAATCCTCTCTAATTTGTATTTCTGAGCAGGCCATTCCTGAACTTCTGGCCCTTACTATTAGTAAGCATGCAGTTGATTTCCACAGGCAGAGTGCAGCCTGTGGATAATCTTGGTGAATGCCTGTAAAAAGACTACAATATTTTCAGAAGAATTTGCTCCATACTATCTCTTCATGTTTCTGTGTCATTGGCTGGATTGAGTTATTCAAGAACATTCTTCAGAACTTATTGGCACCTCAAGAATGTAAGGAATCAAATAATTAACTCGTTAATTCATTTAAAAAATAGCCCCTACTCCATTCCAGAAACTGTCCTATTTTCTCAATAGAAACAGTAGCATTTACTAGTGAAGGAACAGAAAAAAAAATCTATCATTTCACAGACGTATAGGTAAGCTTAACAGAGTCAATTATTACTCTGTCTAAAACAAAAACAAGTATATTGTGACTTTTTAAATAGAACATCCAAGTAAAGGGAATAAACATATATTCTATAAAAATGTTAAGGAAAATAAAATGTAGTACACATTTAACCCAAAGAAATAAATAAAAAAGGCTTAAATATTTCATTATAGTTGAGTCCAATCATAATGTTAGTTATTACAGTCAATAGCAGCTGCAGTTTTTTGAATTTCTAGTACAGTATCAGTCCTTTTTAAAAAAATTCTGTCATTAATTCCCACAGCATACTTCTATATGGTAAATGTTATCTGCATTTTCCATGGGAAAATCCAAAGATGAAAACAACTTGATCAAATTTATACAAAGGTACATTGGCAGAGGACATCGTCATGCTCAGATCCCTTTCTATTGTTAGAAAGCTCAATTTTGACTTAACTCTATTTACATTTGTTCATTCACTCTTTTCATCAAATTCTTTAAATATTGTTAAGTAATATACAGTGTCTTAGTCAATTTGGGCTGCTATAACAAATTGCTGGGTGGCTTAAACAACAAACATTCATTTCTCATGGTTGAGAGGTCAAAGATCAAGGTGCCAGCAGATCTGGTGTTTGGTGAGGGCACACTTCCTGGTTTTCAGATGGCTGTCTTCTCATTGTACTTCACTTAGTGGACAACAGAGCGTGCTAGCTATCTTCCTCTTCTAAGAATTCTAATCCCATCATGGGGGCTCAACCCTCATGACCTAATTAACTCCCAAACATCTCACCTCCAAATACCATCACATTAGAGTTTCAGCAGATACGTTTGGGTGGACACAAATATTCAATCCATAGCATATGGTATAAGCAGTGGTTTACCAGCAAATGTTTAAAGAGTGACTTTTAAAAAAATTAGTATGCATGTCTGTAAGTTTATTTTTAAATTTTACCGATACAAAGAATGTATAGCACACAACTTAAATATAAGAATAGACTATATAATACCCTCTATTAGAAATTCTATATAGCCAGTTGATTCTTACAGAATCCTTTTGTTAAATTTTATCAAAATGTTGTATCCATAGCCAACCTCTGGTTTCAATTGACCCACATGTATAGTGCACCATGAACATTGATTGATATTTTCAGATTTTACGTCACCAACATGATGTCACTTAACACAGAGCTGGGGCAGGATGCCCAGTAGCATACTGGTATGTAGTATTTCCACCAGACATGTATGATAGACATAGTCATCTTAAAAGCAGAGGTCATAGTAGAATGTGGCACAAGGAAACGATGATGACTATTTGTTTTAGATATGACTTAGCTCATTGAA
This sequence comes from Balaenoptera musculus, assembly GCF_009873245.2. NCBI lineage: Eukaryota > Metazoa > Chordata > Mammalia > Artiodactyla > Balaenopteridae > Balaenoptera > Balaenoptera musculus. The sequence continues at coordinate 41,907,135 of NC_045799.1, forward strand.
GGTTTATGTGATTTAATTTCTTAATAATTGTTTAACAGTTGGTTTCCAAGATTCCTGGAAATTTAACCGTTGGTTCTTGTGAGCTGGCATAATTGCTGGTAAAGAAAATTTTTCAGTTAATCAAATATGCCATTTCCACGATGTCTCCTATTCCAACTGAGTGGGGTTCAGAGCTCAGAGTATGTGAGTAGAGGGCATCCCATTATCAAGCAAAACAGATGTTGAAATAGATGATGTCGGGTGTGAGCAGAATCGTGCCTTTAAAATTTATTGTTATTTTTGTGGTTTATTCACAGGCATTTCCCTGCATCTCAACAGGCATTTATGGTAAGTGATTTATCTTTTGGTAATGTTTATATTTCTTTATTTTGTTGTTAAAATCAAGGTTAACAGGAAAAATAAGAGGTTCTCTGATGGATATAGTTTGCTGTGATTTAAAGAGACTCAAAATGCAGGTCAAATCCCATTGAGGAATCTCGAGAGGCTATTTGGATATTTTGTGTGTTGTTGAATTTAGTTGTATTGCATACCATGTGCAATGATTAGATGCACTGTGGCTTAACGTCTTTTGTTAGGTAAAAATTTTGCTCTAGTAGGATCTGACCTCTAATAGTATTTTCTTTAATAAAGTCAGGTTTTTCTGTTAGATGAATCATAATGCATATAAAACCTAACATTACCATTATTTTGTTGAGAATTACAAAATAATAGAAGTGTTAAAATGCACACACGTACATGTCCGTATATTTAAATTAAAAAAAAATATGTGACAATAAAAACAAATACTTTTAATAAGATGCAAATTTTTTTTTCTGGTATTGATAGATTGTTTTAAGTAGTGGCTGCTTCACTTACAGATGGAAGCAAAATGTTTTTATCATTACTTGTTTTCACTAGACTAAAGCTCTCTAAATATTCTTCTACCTACAATGACATATCCCTATGCTTTTTATCTCAGGCCATTAATAAATCTGTTTTACACATTCAGCTAAAACAGAGTTTGTCATTTTAGGGTTTTCTGATCAAGCAAAATAGATTACGATATTTCTGAGCTCAAACTTCTCACATGGAGACTCTTAACTGAAAAATAAAATATGTACAAATGTAAAAAATTATTTAAGTTCATCGCTATAGGGGCAGGATAGCTAAAGTGATATCAAAGATAGGAGACTTATTTCCTCTTAATATGGTATTTTTTTTGAAGGTTTTGGTGAGAATAAAGTGGAAAATGGAGGCCTGAATCAAATTAAATGGGGAAAGATTTGGCGACATTATTTAAAAATTTAAGGCATGCTTTTTTTCTCTCTGGATTCCACTACAGCCTGTCTTTGTAGAAACACATTGGACACTGGGCTGGTGGGCTAAGCTGGACCATCTGCACCATTATCCCCATCATGGCCACTCTTTCTGCCTCACAGATACCCAGTTATAACTCTTACTTATATATTTGCTTAAAGGAAGTATTACATGCAAAGTTTTACTTGGTCAAGCGCCCAAATCTTCATTTCACCTTGTCTAAAAGCAAATCAGACTCCACCACAGAAATGGTTCTGATTTTTGAAAATGTTCTCTTATGACAATCTTGATTTTCCTTGACAAAAAAACGAGCAAAAACCCAGCTTCCAAAAACAGTCCTATGTCGTATTGTTGATGTCCATTGTGTCTCTGAGAATCTTATGGTAATGTACAAAGACTTTCAGAAGCTGAATTTAACACGATGCATTAAGAAAGGGGGAAATGGCAGGAAAAGGAAATAGAAAAGTAAAGGAAGATGAGGAGGGAACACTAAAATGAAAGGCTGAAGAGAGCATAGTAAAAACTAAATCAAAACTAAAGTGGCCCTTGGTTAATTTCAATCCCTGAAGGGCAGGGATTCCTCCTTAGAGTAACATGGCTCAGTGTATAATAACCAGGTCAGTACAGCATTGTGTTGGGTGGGAGGGGAATACTGAAGACTGTTGAGAAAGGCACTGATAGGGAGTCATGTCACTGGCTTGGAGGGCTTCCACCACATGAGCTCAGTCAGTTTTCACAATGCTAGGTCAAAGAATATAGTTTTCAAGTCCTGGCTACTCATCTCTTTTCCCCTCTAGTTTCTGAGCAAATTTCAAAGTGAGGCTGATACCTGCAAAGTCAGGTGCCATGTTGTCTTTGGTTAGACGCACCTGTGCTTGAGACCTAGAATTATTTTTAGCTCCATGAGATCTTTAATAATGTTTAGATTACTCCAGGTCTCTTTCTGAACTATTTAGCATTTTGTAACTTGAATATTATGCCATATGTCCCTTGTGAAACTATAGCTTTCTGATCAGCCCTTGATTCTCTCCTAAGTACTCATATTTTATGGGTCAGTTGTTTTCTTGCTCTTATTCAGAACTTAGTTCTGCCTCCTCTATTATCTAGATCAATTTTACTTTTATCTTTACTTATTGGTATTTGAAAGAATACTTTATTTGAAGAAAGTGGTCCACAGCTAAAAAGAAAAAAAAGAGTTAAAAGCAGACAAATAAAACTCCCAACACTTTGCAAGTCATGCTTGGTGGATTATGAGCAAATATTCAGAACAGTCTCCTGGTTCCAGGCCTTGCCTTCTTATTCCATATTCTAAACCTTACTACATGAATTTTTCTAAACTAACACTTGGTGCATGTTTTGCATCTGCTCAGGGGCCTTTGATCATATTCTGTTACTTGTAGACTCTTTCTAGACTGAACAATAGGCAATTTATGTATCTCCCTAAACCAGCGCTTTCAAGATTTGTGAAGAGGGGGGGAAAAAATCTCTTCTTGAGGATGTGAGTTGCTGTGCCAAGAATTTTATATGTACCTTTGCCTTTGCATCTTTAAAAGGGGGAATTTACTTTGGAGTATTTCCTGGGGTTATTTGTCCATAGAAATTATTCTTCTCTCAAACTTTCTCAGGACTAGTGTTTTCTCCAGAATATAGTTTGAGAAATTTCTTGACATCCACCCATCATGGACACATTTTCTCTTACACACAAATGAGTTGATGAGTCTCAGAACCTGGCATGTGCCTTCCCAGGTCCAATTCTGTGCCCCTTCCTTATAACACACCCACAAGCACCAAACTCACACACACCATCACCACCACTATTCTCTACCCCAATCCCCAAACAAAAACACACCACACACACTTATATAGGTTGAAGCTTGATCTCTGAGAAGTCTTCCTTGAATATGCCAAATCTTGACAGTCATTATATCATTTGAACTCTTTCAGCATTTGTAATCTGGACAATTAACAACTGCCTCTTCATATTGTTCCATAGATTTTTTTTTGTTTAATATATCCTGTGTTCATAGCCAATCTGGAGCTTTTTTCATGAGCAGGGATTCACTTGTGCATATTCTATGCACACCCACCGTCTAGCATTGTGTCTCCCTGAGAAGCTCAGGAAATAATTGCTGTTTGGTGACAACAATAATGATTATAACCCCAATTGTTGCCTAACTGATGATACAAGAAGCAGAATTGTTGATTGGCAAAATAACAGGCAGAGAAAGCTTCCTGGTTGGTATTTTCTTAATGGGCAAACATCTCTATTTTAGGAAAAACAAATGTGCTTCTAAAACACATTCTCAAACTAGGAATGATATCTGTAAGCATGGCAGTGTCCACCTTCACAAGGGGAAATGAAAACTCAAGAACTTGTTCAGTTAGAAAACCAAGGTATCTGTATGTCTTCTTTGGGTAGATGTATAACTGATTCACTTTACGGTACATCTGAAACTAACACAACATTGTAAATCAACTATACTCCAATAAAGTTTTCTTAAAAAAGAAAACCAAGATAAATACAGCACTCTACTTCACTTAAACAAAACAAAACAAAACAAAACGCTTTGTTATTTATCATGGCCCATGGGATGACGGTCTCTCAGGGGGATACCTGTTTCTCTGAGGCCCTATCCCGACTTTTCCCGACATGTCCTAGTCCCAGCCCCCTCCCCATCTGCTGTAATTTCTCAGATACCTGTTTGCTTTGGATTGACCTTCACTTTTAGATTTATGTTCCCAAAACTCAATGTAACTCTAATTCTTCTATCAGAACAAAAATTTTGACTATGGTAGAACCATCTTTGGAAGGGGTTTGAGTTATTTAATTGCCAAGATGATCTCATACCAGGGCAATGTCAACAGTAAGCATTTCCATTTTGTGGAAGCATCACCATACTCAAAGCATGTCTGGAAGGATCCGGGCACACCAGTATTTTGGGGACAATGGAGACCACGGCGGAAACCAATTCCTCTCCCAGCCTCTCCTTAATTCTAACCTTTTGGAGACAAAACCATCTGTACCTTTTTGCAGAACACAGACTGAAAAATATCTACCATGTGACTCAGCCCGATTTAAGGGAGAAATACAATGGGAGCAGGCCCTGCCTGCTTTGAAGTTTCCCTGGACGAGGAGCCAGAATTTTCCACTCTGATTTTCAGGCACCGCTGTTGCTGCCCCAATGTAATGTTTCCAGGATGGTTCCACAGGGCACCAGACCGCCTGCTTACACTCAGGTTGAAAAGCCACATTGGTAAAATACCAAAGCAAGGCCTGTGTTACTTTTGGAAAAATAGATCCAGATGAGGCTTACAGGGGCTTTAAACTCCCAGATCCCAGTTAAAGGTTTGATTTGGCCACTAAACCGGTCTCAGAGGGATAGATTTGAACTTCCCTGATGAACATTTCAGATCTTGCATGTGCCTTCTGCCCTTTGAGCCCAACTTGGATACTCTGGTGCTAATAAGTTTAACACAAGAGGCTAGACATGATCCATAGTAATGGAATTTTTACTGAGAAGTGAACAGCAAAAATAATTTTCGTCTATTTTATGAGAGTCAATATAGTTAACAGAAATGAAGTCCAGGTGGAAAAGTGTATCCCTTGAGTAATTGAGAAAATATTCTTTCTGGAGAAAAAAAAAAACAAAAAAACTTGAATCTTCCTTTCCAGGTACAAGATGGTGTTTTTAGAGAGGAAAGAATTTCAGACATTGAGTTATTGGCTGGAAATCTGTGGGAAAAATTTAAGTGCAACATAACTTAGTGAAAGCAGCTCCCATATTTATTCATTAGATTTCTGTTATCAACGTGGAAGGCCTGTTTCTATCAAATCACCCTGTCTCCCTCTGCTTTCCATGAAATGCTGCCAGAACACAACTCTCTAATTGAATCCTCTCTCATTTGCATTCAAGTTTGCTCTTCTGCTTCTAACTGGTAAAAAATAGGAGATCTACGTGATGTTTAGTTTACCTTATATATACTTGGCAAATATTTTTATCACTACATATGTTTAAATTCACAGACATGACTTGGAAAAAAACCAGAGCGTTCTCCAACGGCAATGCTAAGGGCATGCCCTCTGTCAGGTTTAAATGCTGACAGGTTTCAGAGGGTGTGACAACCATGGCTGTGCAATTCTGGGCTTGCTGGAAGAGTTATCTTATGTAATGCATTTGGAAACCAGAGCAAAATTGACAAAAATGTGTGCCCCTCCTTTTCATCCCCCTGAAAGCTCCCCTCCTCCCTCTGGCTTTCTTCTCTTCCCTTTGATATTTCCATTTGCTTTGAAAACTTCCTTTCAGGTGGTCTAATGATGACTCTTTTTTCTCTCATAAATTCCCTTCTATGACATCCTGTGTTTTTTGTCCTGGGAACATTATTCCCACTGTAGGAAGTGTTATTGTTCTTGGCAATCCTTGAGTTAATTGCTGGCCCTCAAAGGGAAGTAACATTAGAATCAGCGTACCTTACTTCCCTTTGGGAAAATGCAGTGCTGGGGACAAACCCATCTTAATTCTATCACATTTGAATAATATTTTATGAACTGATCCTTATGAAGCACTGGAGAAAGAGTTTAACAGACAATGAAATTATAGCTATTGTTTCTAATCCTCTGAGTACTTATCATTTGAATAGACAGTTCTAGCAAATTCAGTCACACATGTACACATTTATACATTCATCCCACAAAATGCGGTACAAACTCCCCTTTTACTCTCTCTAAACTACATGAGTCTTTAATAATAAAAATGCATCAAACTAAGAAACCAAAAGTACTACCTTTGCACTGGAAGAGAGTTTCAAGCATCTAGCAACAAAATATGCTAGTTCAGCTTACATAAAAATGACAGTGAGACCCATGGGCAGGATTCCCCCAGGGGATCTGCCAAAAGAAATGAAAATCCTGGAAACCTAGCTTTCTGGTACTGCAGAAACCAGTGTCATTCTCCTTGGTGTTCTGTTCAAATTGAACAATTTTAGGACTTAATTAAAAGATTAAGTGTTTCAAAAAGTAATAAAGATTACAACTTTATTACTGTTTCTGAGGTCTGAATGTCCACCTCTTTGCAACTGTGTGAAGGTAAAAATTGGTCTTAGGACTAGAATGCAGAAATGAATTCCAAGTCACCCCATCCTCAGAAGCTGCCATATATTATTATGTTACATTTTAAAAATGGCTTTTCTTATAGAAAAAGTATCAAAACAGTAAGTCTTTTAAGGAAATAGGAAAACCACTTCAGTAAATTACAAAGCCTATCCATTTAATAGGAAGCCTGGGAATATCTTTCAGCCATGTTGAAAAATGGGAGCACTAATAAAATGCTCTCCCTAAAGAACTTCCTAAGAATGGACCACACTTTCCATTTGATCAATGGAATAATTTCCATGCACTTGCTCATTTTTCTCATCCAGTCTTGAATGACACTCCTTTTTATTTGCTCCTTATACATACTTGTATCTAAAGGGTGACTTTAAATAAACATAACTCAGCTCTCTTTAGAAAGGAATTCAAAAATAATTCTGAAAGCTCTTAGAGAAATCAAATATGTTTAGCTCTTTAGGACAATGATTTTCATGTCAAATCCTTTTTAGTCAATGATTCTATTTTTAAGAAAACATCTTGAAATGCATTTGAAAGAGACCATATTAGTTAGGGTAAAGCTAAGCTGCTGTAACAAAGAGCCTCCAAAATAGAGTGGCTCAGTGTATATAGATGTTGATTTCTTTCTATGCAAATAGTTCCAAAGTGAGCATTCTGCTTGGGGAGGATTTGTTCCACTCTATCATTCAAGGCAACATTAATCTGCGGTGGTGTTAAGTAGTCGTTCTGCCTTTCATAAGGCATTGTTCTCATATGGTTACCTTTCTCGTTTCTAATGAAAGAAACACGTAGGATGGGCACACATCCTATCTGATGGTCCCTGGACTCAAGGTAACATTTATTACTTTCATCTCCCTTTCATTGGAGGGAAATTGGTCTCATGACCAACCTAACTACAAAGGAGATTGGAAATTTAGTGTGCCTTGTATTCCGCGTGTCTGACTACGATTCTTTTATGTAGCAAGAAGAGGGCATTGAATTATGATGGCCTTCTAGATATCATTGCTCAAGGGGGAAAGAAAATCAAATTAAATCAAACAGGTCACTCATAGGTAATTTAATTCTGGAGCAGTTTGATTCTACACAGAATCGGTAAATATTTTTGAAAAATGATAGTCTGTATTTGGCAAGAATAGTTGGGGATTTTTATAGTATCTACTTTATTAAAATGTCTTTATAATCCTGAATCCTGAACAATTTGAAAGTATGGAATTCTTAAGGCATCAGTACAGTGACCTATTATTAGTTGTCAGCCAGTATATTTAGACATTTAGATCTTACGTCAATTGTGTTTACATTATTTGTACTATACTTCTTGCAAAATTTGCAGACACATCAGTGGAAACTAAAATCAATATATTGAGAATGAATAAATAATTGTATCATTTGTTACATTTCTAACTCTTGTCCATTTCCATAGAAATCCTTGGAGGAATCAATTATAGTTTGTTTCTGTAACACCTTAAGCTTCTGATGCTATATCCTTCTATAAACATATCAGAGATCCTGAGCAGATATAGATCAACATCCTGTGTACCAAAAAACCCTAGGGAAATGTGAGTTTAGAGAAGAGTCTGATCATAGTAGGGTGGAAATAGAACCGAAAGACAGATGTTGAGAGAGGAAGAGAGACAGAGAGACAGAAAGATAGAGACAGAGAGAATGATAACATGAATATGAATCTAAGCCTCCTGAACAGTCAAAGGGAGTTTCCTTAGAATCTTTAGAACTGAAGAAAATAGTTTTTTACACCTTGTCTCTCTTTTCAGCCATGGTCAACAGGGAGAGTTTCCCACAAGTGTTTGAAAATTGAATTGAAATTAATAAAATCAACATGAAATTTCCTCACCTCTATTTGTTGCCCTGAATTTATTTCACAATGTTTTAAATGAATTTAGGTTCACCTAAACATTCCCAGATCTTTCTAAGCAGCTAAATTTTTTATAAAACTTATTTTCTCTTTACTCAAGACTTTTATTCTGTTGAGACTTAGCTTATGAAACTGGGCTCTAAGTTCTGTCCTACCACACCTGGATGTAGAGTAGTTCTAATAAATATTTGTTTAATTAACAACTACAAAATAAGTAGGTCCTCAACAAAATATTAGCAATCAAATCCAAAAGTGTATAAAAAGAATTAGATGCCATGATAAGTGGGACTTATCCAAGGTATGCAAGCCTGGTTAGACATTCAAAAGTCAATTAAGGTTATCTGTCACATCACCAGACTATGGAAGAAAAACCATGTAATTATCAATGAATTCAGAAAAAGCATTTGACAAGATCCAACAGCCATTTATGATAAAAATTCTTAGTAAACTAGGACTAGTAGATAACTTCCACAACTTGGCAAAGACTATCTACAAAAAACCTATAGCTAATGTCATACTTAATGGTGAGAAACTCAAAACTTTCTCAGTAAGATCAGGTACAAGTCAAGGATATTCCCTCTCATCCCTTCTTTCCAACATCATACTGTAAGTCTTTGCTAAGAAGAGGAAATAAAAGGCATACAGATTGGGAAGGAATACATAAAACTGTCTTTATTTGGAGACCACATGATTGTCTTTGTAGAAAATCAAAAAGAATTGACAAAAAAATTATCCTGGAACTAATAAGCCGTTATAGCAAGGTTGTAGGATAAAGGTTAGTATAAAAAAGTCCATTTTTATAAATAAATAAATGGAGAGATATCCCATGTTCATGGACAGGAAAACTCAATATTGTCAAGGCATAATTCTTCCCAAATTAATGTATAGATTCAATGTAATCCCAGTTTAAATCCCAGAAAGTTATTTTATGGATATTTACAAACTGATTCTAAATCTTATATGGAGAGGCAAAAGACCTAGACTAGTGAACACAATATTGAAGGAAAAGAGCAAAGTTGGAGGACTGACAGTACCCAACTTCAAGAATTATTATAAAGCTATAGTAATCAAGACAGTGTGGTATTGGTGAAAAAAATAGACAAATAACTCAATAGAATAGAGACCCCAGAGATAGACACATGTAAATATAGTCAACTGATCTTTGTTAAAGGGGTAAGAGTAATACAATGACACAAAGATAGTCTCTTCAATAAATGGTGCTGGAACAACTGGACATCCACATGCAACAAAAAATCCAGACACAGACCTTACACCCTTCCCAAAAATTAACTCAAAATGGATCATAGACCTAAATGTAAATTGCAAAACTATAAAACTCCTAGAAGACAATGTAGATGAAAACGTAGATAACCTTGAGTATGATGATGCTTTTTTAAGATACTACACCAAAGATACGATCCAGAAAGAAAATTTTGATAATTTGGACTTCATTAAAATTGAAAACTTATGCTCTGTGAATGACAATATCAAGAAAATTAGAAGACAAGCCACAGACTGGGAGAAAATATTTCCAGAAGATGAATTTTATAATGAAATGTTATGAGTAATATACAAAGAATTTTGAAAACTCAACAATAAAAAATGAACAACCCAATGAAAAAATAGGTCAAAAACCTTAACAGACACTTCATAAAAGAAGATACACAGATGAAAAATAAACATATGAAAAGATGTTCTGCATCATATGTCATCAGGGAATTGCAAATTAAAATAACAATGAAATACCACCACACACCTATTATAATGTCCAAAATCCGGAACACTGACAATGTCAAATGCTGGTGAGGATGTGCAGCAACAGAAACTCTCATTCATTACTGGTGGGAATGCAAAACGGTACAGCCACTTTGGAAGACAGTTTTCTAGTTTCTTACAAAGCTAAATATAGTCTTAACATGTGATCCAGCAATTGTGCTCCTTGGTATTTTCCCAAAGGTGATGAAAATTTCTGTCCACACTAAAATATGAACACAGATGTTTATAGCAGCTTTGTTCATAATTGCCAAAATTTGGATGCAATCAAGATGTCTTTCAGTCAGTTAATGGGTAAATAAACTGTGGTATATCAAGACAGTGGAATATTATTCACTGTTAAAAAGAAATGAGCAATCAAGCCATGAAAAGACATGGAAGAACCTTAAATTCATATTACTAAGTGAAGAAGCCAGTCTGAAATGGCTACATACTGTATGATTCCAACTATAAGACTTTCTGGAAAAGGAAAAAACTACAGATACCAAAAAAAGATCAGTGTTTGCCAGGGTTTGGGTTGGGGGAGAGATGAATAGGCAGAGCACAGAGGATTTTTAAGGCAGTGAAAATACTCTGGATGATTTTATAATGATCCATATATGTCATTACATTTTTGTCCAAACCTGTAGAATGTACAATGTGAAGATTGAATCCTAAGGTAAACTATGGACTTTGAGTGATTATGATATGTCAGTGTAAGTTCATCTCTGTAACAAATGTACCACTCTAGTGCTTGATGTTGATAATGGGGGAGGCTCCGCATGGGTGGGGGTAGGTAGGGGTATATGAGAAATCTCTGTACCTTACTCTCAGTTTTGTTGTAAACCTAAAACTTCTCTTGAAAAACAGTGTCATAGATGAATGAATGAATGAATGAATGAATGGTAGGGAAATCCAATGGTAGGAAAGGCTCTAGAGACCAGACTCTGGATTCAGTAATCATTGAGATCTATCACACCCTCGTTTCTATGTTCTTACTTATTGAAAGGAATGATTTCACTTAGATTTTAAGAGGATAACGGAAGAGTCAGTTAATAATAACCGAGCCCAATCTTTTATACGCAGTTAATTTTTCAGCATTTCTATTAAAATATAATTCACATAATATAAAACCCTTCCTTTTAAAATGATTTTAGTAGATTCACAGAGCTGTGTAACCATCATCATAATCTAATTTTAGTAAATGTTCATCATCCCCCAAAGAAACCCCATATTAGATGTTACTCCTCAACCCCTCTTCCCCAGCTTTAGGCAAATAATAATCTACTCTTGGTATCTATAGATTTGCCTGTTCTGGATATATTTCAAGTAAATGGAAATCATAAAATATGTGGTCTTTTATGACTAGCCTCTTTCACTTAGCATAATATTTTCAGAGTCCATCCATGTTGTAACATGCATCAGTAATTTATTCCTTTTTCTTAATATTCTGTTATATGGATGTACTCCATTTTGTTTATCCATTTATCAGTTCATGGATATACTTATTCATTACTACTTTTTTATCTATTATGAATAATGCTTATATACAGTTAATTTAGGTATAATTATATATCTAAATGTACAAATTAGAACTGATACAATGGTGTTCTCTAGTTATTTTTTTTTAATTTTTGATTTTATTGAATAAAAGATTTTTAAAATTCTATAGTGCTTTACAATTTTCAAAAGTTTCACACACATGATTTCATATAATCCCATAATGACTCCCTTTTTTCTCCCTACCCCTATATAGTCCCTACTCTCTTTCCTCTCCCCACTGGTAATGACTAGTTTTCTCTATATATGTGAGTCTGCTTCTTTTCTGTTTTATTCACTAGTTTTTTTGTATATTTTTAGATTCTACATATAAGTGATATTGTACCGAATTTGTCTTTCTCTGTCTGACTTATTTCACTTAGCGAATGCCCTCCAAGTCCATTCATGTTGCTGCAAATGCCAAAATTTTATTATTTTTATGGCCAGGTAGTATTCCATCGTATATATACGCCACATCTTCTTTATCTATTCATCTGTTGATGGACACTTAGGTTGCTTCCATACCTTGGCAATTGTAAATAATGCTGTGAACATTGGGGTGCATGTATCTTTTCAAATTAGTGTTTTTGTTATTTTCAGATATATACTCAGGAGTGGAATTGCTGGGTCATCTGGTAGTTCTATTTTTAGTTTTTTGAGAAACTTCCATACTGTTTTCCACAGTGGCTGCACCAATTTATATTCCTACCAACAGTGTACGAGGGTTCCCTTTTCTCCATGTCCTCGCCAACATTTATTTGTGTTTGATGATAGCCAGTCTGACAGGTGTGAGGTGATATCTCATTGTGGTTTTGATTTGCATTTCTCTGATGATTATTTATGTTGAGCATCTTTTCATGTGCCTGTTGGCCATCTGCTTTTTCTCTTTGGGAAAATGGCTGTTTATATATGTTGAATATTAACCCCATATCAGTAATATAATTTGCAAATGTTTTCTCCCATTCAGTAGGTTGTCTTTTTGTTTTGTAAATGGTTTCCTTTGCTGTGCAGAAGCTTTTGCGTTTAGTTAGGTCCCATTTGTTTATTTTTGCTTTTGTTTCCTTTGCTTTAGGAGATGGATCCAAAAAAAAATATTGCTGTGATTTATGTCAAAGAGTGTTCTACCTATGTTTTCCTTTAGTATTATAGTACCTGGTATTACATTTAGGTCTTTAATCCATTGTGAGTTTATTTTTTATCATCTAGTTAATTTTTAATCATCCTGAAACACTTCCATTCTTTGGTTGCCTACTTTCTCTCAAGCCCCTTCAAAGGCTACCTTTGCTTCATGATTCTGGTGTCCTGCCTGCCTAGATGGTAATGTAGGTTTCTTGTAACATGGTCTTGTAGCATGGTGTGTGATCAGTCTTTGAGTATCACTGCCTTGGAGTTCCCTTAGAGTAACAAGGAATATGGAGTAGGAGGGCATGTATCAAAGTGGCTATGGGCCTGGGTTTCAGGATCACATAGATCTAGGTTCAAATTCTGAGTCTGTGTATCATTAGTTGTGTGTCCTCAGGCAAGTTACTCTCTCTGGGCCTTAGTAACTTCAATTGTCAAATGGTGATAACAATGCCTGTAACATGGGGTTGTTGTAAGGTTAAATTAGATAATACATTAAAATTCTTATCATGGTATCAGATATATAAACATTTACCAATTATTATTACTTTTACTGTTAATAGTAATTTCATTATTGTTATCATTCTTACTTTCCCACTGGAGTCTGAGTTCCTCAGGGATAGGAGCTTTGAGTGTTCTATTCACTTCTATCACCTAGATTGTAGAAGAGTGTCTACACTATTGAACAAGTAATTTACTTTTTTACTAATTGAATGTATTTTCTAAGTAATTTATTAAGGATTTACTTAGGTTCTGAATGACACCAGCCATCAGTCTTATCATCAGAACCACCCACTTTCTATTGGCTTCCTTATGCTGCTTCTCTGAAGGCCAGTTGTCGCCTCTCAGCCCCCTCTGAGGTGGTCCTATGGTTGAGCCTTGTGAGTTTAGCCATATGGAAATGACACCTGTTGGTAATATCATGGCAGGCTTTCTATATCACGCTTAGCCATAACCACTGTAGCCTACTGATTAAAAAATAAGTCAACTTGCTTCATCAATTCTAAGCTCACAACAGTTTATCTAAACCCTAAGAATGAAAACATTTCGTTTTGTCTGTATATAAATAAAAACTTTCAGTGATAAGAGAGGCAAAATAATTACAGTTATTTGTGGTCTCGAAAGTGAAGTTCCACGTTGTAAGATGGGATATTCTGATGGACAAAACCAAATCATGGTTCTGTAAGACAGCGTTCTAATGCTTCCTTCCTAGGAAACCTTGAGGAGTAGATAACAGTTATCCTGCCACTTGGCTTGAAGAGGGAAAAGGCCCAATCAATGCTTGCTTTGTGTTGCCAAAAGTACCCCCAAATTTTGCACATTTTAAAAAAATTTCTGAGACCATAGGCTCTTGGGGTTGGAAGTCATTTTGTAAATCATACTTGTCTTAGCTCCTTATTTTTCTGGATGGGAAAAATGAGACCCAGGGTTATTGAGTGACTTGCCTTGCCATACACAACTAGTTCATATGAAAACTGATATCAGATGCCCATTCCACCAACAAGGCAGAGAAGCAAGGGTAAGGTTTGGGAATTAGGAGGATATAAGATTACAGTCCCAGATGATCCATTCACTAATCTCTTCTTTGATGTTCAGTTCAAATCTTCCTCGTACATTAGGTGGGAATAAAATTGATATATACCTGCTGCTATTAGAAGAAAAGAAAAAAGTTGAACTGAGGCTTTTTTAGAACTAAGTCCCAAGGACATCCCTATAAAGGTCATGACGTCCATACTTCCTCTAGGACCCTATTCCCACCCCTGCCTCTTCTACCCAAGCTTCTTTTTCTAGCCAAATCCTTTTAATAGGGATCACCCTACCCCAGGCCATTGGATTCATTGTCAGTAACTCATAAAGACTCAGTTAATATAGAAAGTACCTGCACATTCATCTCTTTTTGTATCATATCAGTGCTTCTTCCACTATATCATCAAAGCCCCTTTAAAGATAAAGTTTGATACATCTATATCCTTGAGGTCCCAGGGCTTAGCCTATGCAAGTGAGGAATTATTTTTTTAGCTGAAATATCACATTGTATTCTAAAGCATAAATATAATCTATCTATTTAAACAAAAACTCTACGTTACTTACCTGTTAAGTAATTTTATAGCCCTCTTCCAATAAATCTTCTTGTAAAATTAACCCTCAGGAGGGTACCCATCCTGTGGTTTATGGTTCCTATGGTACACTGCCAATGCTCCAGTTTAAAAGCCAGGCATTCAACCAACCTTACAAACGCCAGCCCTTGCATATAATTACAGGAACCTGTGAAAGTTATCACCAGCAGCTCAGGAGCTCCAAGCTTCCACAAATTCTGAATCTCTTAGCAAGCTGGAAAGATCTGCTGGCACTGCCATGGGGAAAGGTTAGCATCCTAAATTATTGCCTCTCAATTTTTTTCAACTTTGCAAATATTTTAATCCCTTCATCCATAGTGAAAAAGAAAGAGAAGTGCACGGAGTGCTGTTTTCCCATGTTGCATATAGAAGGAAATGAGGACTCATCAGCTTTTTTCATCCTTCATAAAACAATGAAAATATGCCTCATTACTAGAATAAAATAGGCATATGAATCAAGGGTCTGAGAAATGTAAAAATACTTGACTTGAAATGCTTTTTTTAAAAAATTTATTTATTTATTCATTTATTTTTGGCTGTGTTGGGTCTTCGTTTCCGTGCGAGGACTCTCTCCAGCTGCGGCAAGCAGGGGCCACTCTTCATCGCGGTGCGCGGGCCTCTCACTATCACGGCCTCTCTTGTTGCGGAGCACAGGCTCCAGACGCGCAGGCTCAGCAGTTGTGGCTCACAGGCCCAGCTGCTCCGCGGCATGTGGGATCTTCCCAGACCAGGGCTCGAACCCGTGTCGCCTGCATTGACAGGCAGACTCTCAACCACTGCGCCACCAGGGAAGCCCCTGAAATGCTTTTTTAAGGTATCTGCACATGTTAAAGGCATATTGGGGACCTAAGAGTAGCGTGTGTGTGTGTGTGTGTGTGTGTGTGTGTGTGTGTGTGTTCATGCAGACATGTGGGTGTATAGGAGGTATCCTAGTCTAGTCTTTCTCCCAGCAGACCTCACTCCAAACTACCTGTCCAGCCATGGGGTGAGGTAAGAAGTAGAAAATATGGTGACCATGAGGAATTGGTGAAGCAGAAGAGTGACAAGATGATACAGAAATGCCAAGAAGCTGGGGCAAGTGTGCTGGCAATTTCATGGCAGGACAGCCATTCCCAGGCAGAAGGAGACTGGCTAGAGGATTACCTGGAACGTGTAGACCAGTTTGTGCTTGAGAACATCCTTTGCTTTCCTGTTGTTTACACTCAATGTTCTTTGCTGCCATCCCTTTAACTACTGACTGCTTCCACTTCACTCCTTCATTCTCACTTGAGACAATGCAATGCCCATCTTAAATGGGGCCATAGTGTTAGAGCTGTTTCAAGTGGGAAGGTAAGTGGGAAGATGGGGGTTTTCCTAATTATTTTTCCTACCAGGCTCCCCCCTCCCAGAACCAGGGCAACCTTGATCACTTTCCCAGCCTCCATAGTACTTCCTACAACAGGTCCATCACAATCTTTTTACAGCTTTCCTTCCAAGACAGAAGTCCAGTGCCCAATGAAACTTCCATGCTGAAGAAACTGCTCTTGACCTTTTATAGCCCAGTGTATTTTTTTTTGTCTCTCATGGCAGTGATCCTCAGGAAACCCAGGAAACTTTATGCTTACTCAAAGCATTAGAAAAAAGGAGTAAACTATTAGAGAATGGACTTGAGAACATAGGGAGGGGAAGGGGAAGCTGGGACAAAGTGAGAGAGTGGCATGTACACATATACACTACCAAATGTAAAACCGATAGCTAGTGGGAAGCAGCTGCATAGCACAGGGAGATCAGCTCAGTGCTTTGTGACCACCTGGAGGGGTGGGATAGGGAAGGTGGGAGGGAGGGAGACACAAGAGGGAAGAGACATGGGGATATATGTATATGTATAGCTGATACACTTTGTTATAAAGCAGAAACTAACACACCATTGTAAAGCAATTATACTCCAATAAAGAAGTTTAAAAAAAAAAGCATCATTAAGGACACCATTAAATACAACCACTTGGCTTTTTTGTTTAAAAAAAAAAGAAAAAAGGGGTAAGAATATTGAAACTGTTGTGCATTCTACAGTGGAGTGAGGTAGGAAAGAACCTACTGGGGAAGTGATGGATGGTGAGAGATGGTGGCTCTGTCCTTCACGGCATTCAAAGAAAACAAAGGAGTTGATTAGAGTTTGGTCTAGGACTGTGTGAAACTCAAGGATATTTACAGGACACTATAGACCAAAGGGACTTAAAAGGCATATAGAGGACTTTCTGTCCAACAGCTGCAGAATACTCATTCTTCTCAAGTGCACATAGAACATTTTCTAGAATAGGTCATATGTAATACCAAGTCTCAAAAAATTCAAGAAGATAGGAACTATAACAAGTATTTTTTCTGACCACAATGGAATGAAACTAGAAATTGATAACAGGAGGAAAGCTGGATATTTTACAAATACATGGAAATTAAACTGCACTCTCATGAATAACCAAGAAGAAATTAAAAGGAAAAAAAAGAAAGAATATCTTGAGACAAATGAAAATGGAAAGACAACATACCACAATTTGAAGGATGCAGCAAAAGCACATTGAAATGGGAAGTTTTTTAGCAATAAATGCATATGTAAAGGTTAGAGAAAGATCTTAAATAAACAACCTAACTTTACACCTCTAAGAACTAAAAAGAACAAAGCAAGCCCAGAGTTAGCAGAAGAAGGGAAATAATAAAGATTAGAGCAGACAAAAATGAAATAAAGAGTAGAGAAACAATAGAAAATATTAGCAAAACCAAGAGTCAGTTCTTTGAAAAGATAAAACAAGATTGGCAAACTTTGAGCTAGACTAACCAAGAAGAAAAGAGGACCCCAAATAAATAAAATTACAAATGAAAGAGGAGATATTACAACTGATACCACAGAAATACAAAGGATCATGAAACTAGTATGAAAAACTGTACATCAACAATTACAACATAGAAGAAATGGATAAACTCTTAGAAACACACTATCTACCAAAACTAAATTGTGAAGAAATAAAAAAACGAGTGTGGAGATTGAATCAGCAATCAAAAACCTCTCAACACAGAAAGACCCTCAACCAGATGGTTTCACTAGTGAATTCTACCAAACATTTAAAGAATGAACTTCAGTCCTTCTCAAAGTCTTCCAAAAAATTGAAGAGGAGGGAACACTTCCAAACTCATTTTAGAGACCAGCATTACCCTGATACCAAAGCCAGATAAGGATGCTATAAGAAAAGAAAAATACAGGCCAATTTCCCTGATGAATGGAAGAAAATTCCCTGACGAATGCAAAAACTCTCAACAAAATACTAGCAAACTGAATTAAAAGCACATTAAAAAGATCATATAACATGATCAAGTGAGATTCATCCCTAGGATGCAGGGATGGTTCAACATTTGCAAATCAGTAAATGTGATACATCACATTAATTGAAGGAAATATAAAAATAACATAATCATCTCAGTTGATGCAGAAAAAGAATTTGACAAAATTCAATATTCATTCATGATAAAACCCAACAAATAGGGTAGAGAAGGAACATACTTCAACATAATAAAGGCCATATATGATAAGCCCACAAATGTCTTACTCAGCAGTGACATTATGAAAAGTTTTCCTCTAAGATCAGGAACAAGACAAGGGTGCCCACTCTCATGACTCATATTCAACATCATACTGGAAGTCCTAGCCAGAGAAATCAGGCAAGAAAAAGAATTAAAAGGCATCCAAATTGGAAAGGAAGAAGTGAAATTGTCCATTTACAGATGACATAATCTTATATATAGAAAATCCTAAGGACTACACCAAACAAACAAACCAAAACAAAAAACAAAAACAAAACTGTTATAGCTAACAAATGGATTTAGTAAAGTTGCAGGATACAGTATCACTATACAAAAATCAGTTGTGTTTCTGTACACTAACAACAAATTATCTGAAAAAGAAATTAAAAAAACAATCCCATTTACAATAACATCAAAAACATAAACTTTATACTTAGGAATAAATCTAACCAAGGAGGTGAAATGTCTGTACACTGAATACTCTAAGACATTCTTCAAAGAAATTGAAGAAGGCACAAATAAATGGAAAGACATTCTGTGTTCACTGATTGGAAGGATTAATATTACTAAAATGTTCATAATACCCCAAATAATCTGTGGATTCAGTGCAATCCTTAACAAGATGCCAGTGACATTTTTTACAGCAAAAGAAAAAAATACTAAAATTTGTATGGAACCATAGAAGGTTCTGAATAGTCAAAGAAATCTTGAGAAAGAAAACAAAGCTGGGATTGTCACACCTCCTGATTTCAAACTATATTGCAAAGCTATAGTAATCAAAACAGTATGACACTGGCATGAGCACACACACATAGAAATAGCCACAGGTACTTTAAGAGGTGCTCAATATCATTAATCATCAGGGAAACACAAATCAAAACCACAATGAAATTCATCTCACACTTGTTCAAATGGCTATTACCAAAAAGACAAAAAATAACAAGTGTTGGTGAGAATGTAGAGAAAAGGGAACCCTTGCACACTGTTGGTGGGAATGGAAATTGGTGCAGCCACTAAGGAAAACAGTATGGAGGCTCCTCAAAACATTAAGAACTACAGTAAGATCCAGTAATTACACTTCTGGGTATATACCTGAAGGAAATGAAATTACTATCTCAAAGAAATATAAGCACCTCTGTGTTCATTGAGACTTTATTTACAATAGCCGAACATGGAAACAATCTAAGTGTCCACATCTAAGTGGACAGATCGATATTTGAGCAGATAAAGAAAATTTAGATTTATAATGGAATGTTATTCAGTCATAAAAAGAAGAAGATCCTGCCATTTCCTTCAGCATGGGTAAATCTTGAGGGTATTATGCTAAGTAAAATAAGTCAAACAGAGGAAGACTATCTGATCTCACTTATTTGTGGAATCTAATATAACAAACTTATTGAAACAGAAAACAGATTAGTTTTTGCCAGGGGAAGAGCTTGATGGGTTAGGGAAATGGGTGAACGTGGCCAAAGGGTACAAATTTCCAGTTATACTATGAATAAGTTCTGGGGATGTAATAACAACATGGCAATTATAGTTAACAATGCTATATTGTATACTTAAAAGTTCTCACCATACACATGCACAGTTGTAACTATGTGAGGTGATGGATGTGTTAATTAGCCTTATTGTGGTAATCATTTTGCAATACATATATATATATGTATATAAAATCACTCTATTGTATACCTTAAACTTACAAAGTGTTACATGTCAATTATATCTCAATAAAGCTGGAAATGAAAAAAGCCCAAGGATTTTCCTTAATAAGAAGCCGTGACCTCTTCCTTCCTCCAGTTCCGAGCCCTAGAACCCTTATGTTCCTATTTCCCTACCTCCAACACTTTTCCTTGGAATACCCTGCTATAAGATTGGAACTAACCATTAGTGATGTAGAGGTACAGAGTTACCATTCCGACTGCTTAGGAGGTGGAAGGTGGGAGAGATTCCCGTAGTAGAGATGTGTTTCTGGGAACCCAATCCAGAACTCTAAGCACATTTTCTTAGGATGAAGACAAAACTATCAACATGGTCTTGGAGCCCTCACCTGGCCTCATTTGGTGCCTGGCTTTGCCTGCATCTCTGTGCCCAGCCCCATTGGCCGCCTTTCAGTCCTTCCCGACAGCCTCTGCTCCGCTGTTTGTGCCCTGGGTCTGGAGAACTCCTACCTCCCTGGCTTCAGTGAGTTAACCACCCAAGCATGGTCTCTGGAGGGATGCCTTCCCTGACCTCCCTGATCGGATCAAACCTTCTTATTACAGCACTCGTAGCACCATGTGTCTCTCTTTCACAACACTCATTTGCACAACACTGCAGCTTACGTTTACTGGGGTTTTATTTTATCAGTGTTAGTATCTGGTTTTGCTCACGCCTAAGTCCTCAGCTCCCAGCACAGAGTCTGATGAATGTTCAAGAGTAAATTCCTGTTAAATGAATGTACACATTTTCCTATTAAAAAGATGCTCTATGCTCTATATTTGTTATAAATCAAATCATTTTGGGTCTTGTCCAGACAACAGAATTAAAATGTATAGTATTTTCTCTTTGAGAATATGAATTATATGTTCCAAAAAAATCAAACAGGAAACAACAGGTTTTGAACACAGACAACATAATAAGTTAGAGTCTTTATATTTCATTCTAGGAATTTTTTTCGTCTTTTCTTATAGTACATGCGAATAAGTCTTTTTCTTTTATTATAAAGAGCCAGGATTTGGTGTTTACGTTGACCTTCTTGCAGTTATCCTAGGGTAATGTTCCTGACAATGGTCATCTTTCCTCTTAGAGGACCATCCCTAAGACTGTTGGATGACTCAGAGTAGATAAGAAAAGTGCCTAGTGACAGATCACTGTACCTCAGGATTTGTCTATCAAGCCAGTCATTAGATGCACTTATTCATTTTTTCCTCCCCACTTCCAAACCTAGCAATTCACTAGTGTTTAGACTCTGAGTTACCAGCGGGCAGCCCTGACCCCTTAATGTCTAGTATGGAACATAGTGAATGAATACCCATGACACTGAAATGAATCACACAGATCCCCACTTTGCTTTGGCTAATAACTGATGAGAGGGCCATGATCACCACACCAGACTTTAAAGGACTAGTGAAAAATATATATAATACCTATGCAGTGTTAGGTGCAGTGTTAGGTATTATTACCTAATAATACCTAGTGCCATATCAGTGTTCAGATATGAACACTGATATGGCACTAATGTTACCAAAGAGAATAAGAGATTGAGGGACATTTTTTAAAGGTGTGCTTTTATCATTAAAATAATGTATGCATATGGCAAAAAGACAATAAAGCAGTATAAAAGGTCATAAAGTTTTAAAAAATCTCTTCCCACCTGAAACTGCCAGTATCACTCTTGAGAGGCAACCATTGTTGAATTTCTTGTGCATTTTCAAAAAATATATTCACTGAATATATAAGCCTATAAATGTAACCAAATTTATGTCTTTTTTCTTCATGGTTTCCAACTTAGGAAGGCCTTCCCACTTCAAGATTATTTTTAGAAGTTCTCCCAGATTTTCTTCTGGTGAGCTGGTCACATTTTCAACAAACATATGTATGTTAAACCATTTATTTACATATATGTTTGTGTACATACATAAATATCATACATATATACACATATACATATGCATATATATTATATACAGTATATTTATACATGCATATTTACTGTATAGCATATGCATATGCACTATATATCATATATGTATGCATACACATATACATATGTGTATAAACAAATGCATATATCTATATGCATATACATATACTAAAGCTCTTATATGCTTAAGGTACTGAATGAGAAGTAGTATATATTTTAAAGCATAATTACATGTTTGTACCCATATATGTGTACTGGTTTAAAGAAAAATGTGAATTTTTTCTTTAAAAAAGGATTTTGGGGATATACATAACTTTAAACGAGCATCTAATTAATTATTGCCCATTTCTTTCACAAATAATCCGTAGCTTTTAAATTTCTTTAGAATCCATAATTGCAAGGCAGTACTTTTCTATTATTACTTATTGTTTATAAGTATACCTCATAGGTATTATATATTTTCGCTATGTGTGTGTATATATCTGTTTATATATATACACGTATATGTTATATATAATAGAAAATATATCACCTATTCTGTGTGTGTGTGCTCTTGTGTATAGATATGAGAGAATGTGATATGTGTGCATCTGTATCTCAAACAATTTTAATATAGCTGCTAGGAAAATTTTAGGATAAGATGTTCTTTGTTAATCTTCTTGTTATTGAATAATTGCGTCCATTTTTCACCTGTTCTTTACAAGATAATGACAATGAGATTTTTCCACTAAAGCAAGACCTATTTTACCTACTCCTGCCCCCACAAATGAGCAAGTCATGTAATTTGAGAATAAATTAATAGTGCAGCCCTTCACAAGTTGTAGCTCAGGTATTTCTGAGGTACAATGAGATTTCTTAGAATTATAAGTGTCGATGTCAGTTTGGCAGTGATTTTCTACAAGTGCAAAATGTGATTGTGTCCATTTCATTCACCATCTGAAAGCAAATCTGATTATGAGACACATAGGGCTTGACAGCTAAAGACATTTCCTCATTTATTGACCTCTTCCTTTGGGACAATTTTAAAATTGCAAAAGCTCATCTCTTCCACGAGGGTGTAAGTAACAAGTTATTTTGTGATAGTTATCAATGTGCAATTGCATATTGTCTTTTGGAAATAAGAGGAAAAAATGATGGCATGCCTGCCATTTGCCCACCATCAGCATGTTTTAAACATCTCAGAGGGAGTCAGAGATACACTCCCCTTTGGGCTTTTTCAGTGTGAAGTATGGAATGAACTCTTTCACACCTTTCATTTGTGCTGTTAAGACTGAAATCAGAGGTACAAAGCATTTTAAATCGACAGAATAAAAAGCAAACCTCAGACTGGCTTTCCCTCCTATGGCGCTTGCCAAGAAGGCCAGGACAAACGTCAGCAAGTAAATACAAAAATGAGTCACCTTGACCCCTTCCTCATCTTTAAAACTCAGTTGAGAATGGGTTCCTTCCCACTCAGGCTAAATCCACTGTGCTCTAGGGCTGTCTGCCCTGCAGAAAGGCCCTCGTCTGCCAAGCAGTCAGAGAAGACCAGCTTTAATTGGCAATCCATTTCTCCATTTCCATTGTACAGCCATCCCTGACAAATTACTCACAATCAAATGTTGGCAGCAGCAAGGGGCACCCTATGTGGCAGGGAAGAAAAATGAGGCCTCACACTGGTCTGACAGCCGAATCTTTCAACTCACCGCATTAGACTGAAGGAGGGGACACTGCGGTTTGCCTGTCACTGCCACCCATAAACAAACTGCTCTGTGCAGCTCGGAGCTTGGCTGCTGTGATCAGGGCTTCCTCAGGGCCCGCCAGTGACCTGACCAATCCGAGCTGTAGAGAATGGGGAAGAGTTTCATCCTGCTGAGGAAGAGGCGTTGGGCAGTGGCATAGGAGATTGCTGAGGACAGCCTGGCCCATCGGACCCCTGGAGAGGGATGCTATGTCTGACCGTTTGGAAGTTGGTGGAGGTCCATTGTAGCCTCCAAATGAGAGTGTCCATCGGCCTGTGCTTGCTGCTTGTCTATGGTCTGTCATTCATCAGCTGCGTAGTGTGGTATCTAGCCCTTTCCACTCGTTAGAATTCACTTACTGGGCAACTTTCTCTACTCAACATTTAACCATCAAACTGAAGATACCTTTAAAAATGTTCTTCATATATATGCCCGGTCCCTGTAAAAAATTTCATAAGCTTTACCCATAGGAAATCTTCTCAGGCCGTCACTCAGGACCTAATCACTCTTATTTTAGATGTAATTCTAACAAATGTTTTCTTGGACTCTAGCAATTTAAAGATGGCAGGAAGATCCTAAGAGGAAAATGCTGACAGTACAAAGTGGCATAATAGTGAAGGATAACAAACAAAAAGCCAACTTTCTCTCCCTGCCTTGCCAGTATAGCCAAGAGAAAATCATATTTTGAAATGCTTATTCTTTGTAAAAGACAGCCAAGCTATGTGATAGAATGTTCATGATGTTATCCATCCTAAGTTTGAGTCTGTATTCTCTCATGTCTCCTCTGTAATGCTGAAGACGTTCAAATTGAACCAAGCAAGAATAATAATGTCACCTCTTTTCTCATCAAGTTTACCTTTGCTTTTTATAACCGTGGGCAGTGGCATTCACAGCTATGACTGTGGCTTTCACAAAAATAGGGGCCGGGGTCTTATGGGTAGATAGTGGAAGGTTTTAATTCCTAGGAAAAGCGATCACTGTTCAGACTATAAGATTGTATAGCATCATTTTCTCTAAATTTTCCATTTCACCTCTCCCAGACTATAAATAAAGCATAATTAAAATGTGGGGTTTCATAACTTTTTAAAGCCAGGTGTAAAACCTTTTCATCTCTAGTACTAACTCAAAATAACACATTTTTTCCCTATATATTTAGGACTAGAGATTCTATTTATTAACTAGAGTTAATAAAAAAAGAATGGAGATTTTCTGAGGTCCAAATTTTAGCAAAGAAGTTCCCAGCACCAACCCGAGGGTGTCAGTGACTTGTCCAAAGTCACATAGAATCCAGACCATGAACACAGCATCTGTTTGGTCTTTCCTCAGAGGCACTCAATTTGAAATTTTCCTGATGATTAGCTTCTCTTTGGCAGAAAAAAAAAAAAACACATCTGAAAGGATGTACATCAGTTGCTATTTCTCTCTTACTCTCTCTCTGAGAAAGATATATAACCATTTCCTAAACCTATTCCAGCAACCTGAAAATTCCAGTACTCATTGAATCATGGCTCATTAGTTGAATCACTCCCCTCCCCTCCACCCACCCCTCTCACCTCTTGTTCAAATGAAATTTTACCAGGAAGTGCAATTAATTTAGCCACTCCAAACATTGTTATTTGCTCTGTGCCTAAAAAATGTTTATATCATGTTGGATATTACAATTTAGATGAAAATGTTTATACACCAACTGAATTGAAGTATACCTTTAAGTTAATAGTATTGGCTACTATCTCTTGGATACCTATAATTGTGCCTGACATATTATGTGCCACTTCTAATCCTCACAACAATCTTGATAGATCAGTACAGTTATCCCCATTATACAGATGAGAGATCTGAGACTCTGAGAGGTTAGGTAACTAACTTAGAAAAGGTCAGAGGTGAGATAAAAACTCAGCCTTATTCTTCAGCGGTGCACATGAATGCAATCCTTAGTTCTCCATGTTAAAGGGCAGTGCTCAGAGAAACATCCTTCTGTTCTAAAAAGGGCCATGGTTTAGGATGCAGTATCTATGATTATACAATGTATAATGCACCTTCATCAAAGTCAGAAAGAGAAAAAGAAATATCATATATTAACGCATATATGTGGAACCTAGAAAAATCGTAGAGATGAACCGGTTTGCAGGGCAGAATTTGAGACACAGATGTAGAGAACAAACGTATGGACACCAAGGGGGGAAAGCGGTGGGGGGGTGTTGGTGGTGGTGTGATGAATTGGGAGATTGGGATTGACGTGTATACACTGATGCGTATAAAATGGATAACTAATAAGGACCTGCTATATAAAAAAAATTAAATAAAATTCAAAAATGCAAAAAAAAAAAAAAAAAAGTCCTCAAGTCTGTCCAGCAAGCATTTGGTCTGAAGAATCCAAATTCTCCTTTCCTTGTTATATTACAGCCTCTCTAGTTATCTCATCGGCTGAGGGGCTTGAAGACCCAAGGTTGGGAAATCCATATGCAACTCTGACAGTTGTTCTGGAATCTGGATATTAGACCTGCAGCTATTGACTATTCTAATATTGACCTGTATCTTCTGCGTAATCTCAGCTTTATGCACCAGGTCATTACTCTGCTTAGACAATGAATATTGGGAAGACGTGTCCCTAGCCAATTGTCAATACCGGCTGTATGCTTTAGATGAGGCTTTCAGTTGACACACAGTTATGACCAAAGACTTTTAATCATTTTTGTGTGTTTTAATTATCAGATGTTTGTTCAGTTGTATCTTTAATAAGAACCGAACAGTATTAGGTTAATAGTTTTTAAAGCATTAGAGCATTCTTAGCTGCAGGTTGTAAGCCTCTTGCCACAGTTTTCAAGTTACCTAAATTACTCTCTTTCTTCCTTACATACTGCCCTAACACTGCCCTCTCCATCCTTTCTCCCTAACAAATGTTATCTCCTTTTCCTTCAACACACAATGTGCACACACACACACACACACACACATATTTATTATGTCACTGTTAGTTGCAGGGCAACAACATTTTTCTAAATGTTTCTAAGTTAGGAAAATCCATGAGTTGTTATGAAGATCTTCTCTCTCCTTTTAAGTCTTATTTATCCATCAGACATGATGGTGTGTGTATGTATTTATATACATACTAAGTATATTTGTACATATATACACAAGCACAGATATATATGTATGTATGTAGTTATATACACATATGCATATATATATTTTTCATATATATTTTTAAGATTTCCCTTTTCCATTTCATGGGAAGCAGCCCAACATTTCAAACCAAGGTTCCAGTACTACAAAGAAATGCTTTGAGCTATGGAGTTGACCTGTCATGGAAAAGAATTGATTATTAACAGCGTTGGTGGCTACTTCCTGAGCACGTACCTTGGGCCTTCTGCCTGGTAGTGGATCAGTTGTTCTATGTATATTAATCCATTTCATGCCCAAAACAATCTGTGGGATAAGTGCTGTTACTCTTATCGATGAGGAAACTCAGAACACCTAAGCTACTGGTTCAAGGTTATGCAGAGACCACCGATGTCAAAACAGTAACTAAACCCAGGGATCCTAGCTTCAGATTGCCCTCACTTAACCAACAGCAAGAATTCCAACCTTATAGTGTTTAGGGGCTTTCTTCCTCTGCATTTTCGTAGACCCTCAGCTTTCTGGTAGTAGAGGAATATTTCACCAGTCACCAATGGGCCCATTTAATAGAAAAACAGTAGAATACTCAGCACTTCTTTCAAACCAGCAATTATGTGGATAATGAATGTACATATTGGTCCCCCTTCTGTCATCTGATTTAATGAAAATTCTAGTTGGTGGCAGCTTGTCCAGTGATTCTGGAGACTGATTAATAAGTTGTCACTGTTTTATTGGGTATAGCTAATCAGGGGCAGGAATAAAAGTATCTTTAGCATCTGAGCAACCCAGAACATTCAACAAGTGATAAATGAAGCCATCAAAGCCCTTCAGATGTGTGATTTATGTACATACCCTTGGGTGACTGCACTTACTATAAAACGCACAAAGCCATCCTTACCCAAAATACTGATGAGTTTATATTTAAAAATTCTGCTTGTGAAATATCATATAGCTTTGAGCAAATAACTGTCAGGCCTATCAAAAGCTTTTCATAAAGGTCAGCCTATGAAATTATAGTTGTGAAATGTGATGCACATTTTGAAGAATAAATTAACTACTTAAGCTTGTACCACAGATTCACTTTCATTATCAGGTTTTCATTCTATTGTAGCCTCTGCTCAGTTTTCCAAGGTGGGTTACAACCTTCTAGATGCCTCTGCCCTCTCATTTCAGCTTATTTTTGAAGATGGGAGTTGACTGACATTTTCGCCAGTCAGACAGGCTCCCTTCTTAAATCTGTAAACTAAAAATGAGCTTCCTGCTTTGTGAAATCTCTCTTTTATGAGATTAATAAAGACCTAGACAGGCCTGAGGGATAGCTCTGTGACCTCATCAGGTTCTGTGCAGCAGGGAGTTTCTACAAAAATGTGATTTTAACCATTCCCTTTTGGGGAAGGACGTGTGTTAAGTGATCATTGTGGTGTCTGACAGTAATTGCCGGGCAACTGGAATCCTAGAGGCAAATACTGGGAATCACAGAACTGTTTGGGCATCTGAGACAGAAAGCAATCTTCTTGAACGACCCAATCCAACTCTCCTGACATCACTCGTGCTCTACCTCTTCCTAAAATGTGTCTCCTGCTTCTGCACTTCTGGGGCTTTGCTTACACAGTTTCTGCCCTGGGAGCACCTTTCTCTAGACACTGCCTCTTCCACGAACGTGGTTAGATAGCTCTTCTGCTGACCATCTTCCCCAGGAATGCGTCTTTCCTTTGTATCCCTACTGTGGTTTGCTGTTTGGGGACACAAATATGACTGCCCTCATCACTTTTGGTCATGATCAGTTATTGGTGGTTACAAATCACATTCTATAACTGAGTACAAGCTCCTCGAGGTCAGGTATGTGGTTTTTGCATCTGGTAGGTAAACTCAGGTTGGCCTGAAGTGAATCTTTAGGCAAGGACGCTGATTCTTACCACCAAGTTCAGCTAACTTTCATGGAGCCTAGAAGCAGCCCCAGAGGAAGATCTGATACTGGTCTCTCCTTCTGCCATTTTCCCTAATGCAGTGGTTTTCAATCATGGCTGCCTTTTGGAATCACCTGGGAAGCTAACTAAATAAATTAGAAAAATACCAATGCCTGTGTCCTATCCCTGGAAATTCTGATGTCATTGGTCTTGGGTGTGACCTGGGCATCAGGATTTATTTAGTCTCCTGGGGGGTTCTAATGTTTAGCCAGGGCTGAAATCCAGTGAGCTGGTGGAAGTGAAGTTTGCTTACCCTTTCACAGGTGTCATAGTTTTATTTCAGCTTGGTTTTTACAGTGGGCAACTGACCTCATATCACTTCACTTTGTCTGATCTTGGGCAGACAGGCTGGCACCTGTGAAGACTGGAGTTGTGGAAGGGGAATGAAATTCATTTTTTTATTTCTTTAAAAAGACATCTGACTTTTGAACATCCTCTGGGCTAGATATAAGGATTAATTAAAATGATTATGATTGTCTTGTATTTACTGTATACAGTAGAGCCTGAAATTCTAGTCCTCAAATTAATTTTTCTATTTCTTTTGATGTTATTAGAGGATTTAGAATTTGACAAGGATTTCTGGTCTTGACTATTCTGCGTCTGAGATGTTTCTATTTTGAGAAGCTAAAACTGTGTAATGATAGATATGGCAAGTCCATGAAACCTTTTGTTGTCCAACTTGACGGTACCAATTTGACCATTATCTCCTTATTCCTTCTGGCAGCTATGTGTATAATCAGGTGCAATCTTGCAATGCTACAAATTTGTTTCATGGAATTGAGTCCCATGAGACAGAATAACTGAAATATTTCAGGTGGAAATACAAATCACCTGGATTTGCCTGTTTGGAGAATAAGCAGTCCCATTCACTTTTTCTTTTTTTTTTTTGGCTATGTTGGGTCTTTGTTGCTGCACATGGGCTTTCTCTAGTTGTGGCAGGCAGGGGCTACTCTTCATTGCAGTGCACGGGTTTCTCATTGCGGTGGCTTCTCTTGTTGTGGAGCACGGGCTCTAGGCACGTGGGCTTTAGTAGTTGCAGCACGCGGGCTCAATAGTTGCGGCACACAGGCCCTAGGGCATGCGGGCTTCAGTAGTTGTGGCTCGCAGACTCTAGAGCGCAGGCTCAGTAGTTGTGGTGCACGGGCTTAGTTGCTCTGGGGCATGTGGGATCTTCCCAGACCAGGACTCGAACCCATGTCCCCTGCATTGGTAGGTGGATTCTTAACCACTGAGCCACCAGGGAAGTCCCCATTCACTTCTTTGAAATGCAGTTTTATCTTTGCTTTACTCTGGTACTATCCATGATGACCACA
This sequence comes from Balaenoptera musculus, assembly GCF_009873245.2. Classification (NCBI taxonomy): domain Eukaryota; kingdom Metazoa; phylum Chordata; class Mammalia; order Artiodactyla; family Balaenopteridae; genus Balaenoptera; species Balaenoptera musculus. The sequence goes on from NC_045799.1 coordinate 41,937,224, forward strand.
GCCAGAATATGACTTGACTTTCTTAAAGATGAGGGAAGAATATGTTACCAAACTCTTCTGTCTTTGGTTGTTGAAATCTCTTGTGGCTCTTTCCCTGTTGTATGGCTAATGCTCTGAGTTATTTGGCCATTTGAAGACATGCTTTAGTCACAACTAATAAGTTTCATATCCCTGGGAGGTGCCTGATGTCCTGTGATGATTCAGGCCTTTGAAGTTGCTTAGACTGGGATTTACATCCTATCTCTTGCTCTAATTATTTTATCTCTATGAGCTATGGTTTCCCCTCCTCTGTAAAATGGAGATAATATAATTTAACCTAACGGAGCTGCTTTGCACACTAAGTGAAAAAACATGCATAAGTGCTCAGTGCCACATCTGATTCACAGAGAACCCTTCCATAATAACGAATAGATATTATTTAGTTCTGTTTTCTAAACTCTATTCTCGAGTTACAGTTTTCCAATTATTTCCACTAGTAAAAGAAAATTTGGGCTATAATTGCTGAATCCTTCCACACAGGGCTTGGTTTCAAACTGTTCTGAGCATTTCCAAAGACATTTTGGATAATAAAGAATCCACATGTTTTCAGAAACCATTCTCTTGTAGATCAAGGATGACCACACCATTCAGATAAATCATATGAGAACTCATAAAAAGGAAATGTACTCTGCCCTCTTTTTTAAAGAAAGTTCCCAGTAATAATTAGACCTTAACCTCATTTTTATGGTCAAACTCAGGAAGATGTTTGCATACTCTAGGGAAGGTAACTTGACTTTCATGAAGCTGCTTCAGTATAAACCAGAAGTCATTATCAGTGATGAAAATGTCGGTCTAGAACTGAGATATATCCTAGGTGAGCATACCTGTTAAAGACAATGTTCTTACATAGTGTTTAGCACTGAATCAGGGAACGATACTAAGCGTATAAACACTAAATTCTTCAGGAGAGATAAAGGGGATGAGTTGTGAAAAAAAATTGTGTCATTTACTCAATAGATGTCCACTAAATAAATGCTACACATGATTGACATTGATAATATTCATTTAGTTCTTTCAGAGTTCAACAAGTATTTCCTGAGTGCCCACCTCATTATGTACAAGGGATTCTTCCGGACTTGGCCAATCTGGGCCAGGATGAAGGAGGGTAGCTTTGGGCCCGTGAGGAGAAGTGCCTCATCACCAGCTCCTGGCCCTTCCATTTCGGCCCCTCAGTGCTGTGCGCTGTGTGAGCATCAGAGTCCTAAGTCCTTTGGTAGAGGTTCCAGGTCTTCTTGCCATAATCTCGAAGGGCAAGTGAAAGTTCCAGCTTACAGCCAAATCTAGATGTTCCAGGAGGTTCCTGGAGCTGCCAGGGCCTCCTCGACTGGAAGGATGGAGGAAGAAATAGTATCTGTAGGCAATTTGTAGATCTGAAGAAAACAAAGAAGAATCATTTCTTGAGGGTACAGCCTCTCAAAACACATGGCTAATATTTAGAGCTGGGAAGCTTGACTTCATTGTTTTCAGTGATGAAAATTTGTAGAGAGAGAATAAACTCTCTTATCTGCAATGTATTTTTCATTACTATCTTCACATTATCACTGCTATCACTGCCCGAATCTCTCATATCTACTGTGCAGCCCTCCTGCTCACCCCATTTCAGTGTTGAATTATTATGGGTGCTCGTTTGAAGGAAGGTTAAAGCAGAAGAGGGGGGCTAGATGCTCTGTGCTGCATATATTCAACATCTGAAGCTGCTTCTTAACACCTGCCGTATAAATGGGAGCCTTCCCCCACACCTCCACCTCACTATCTTTTTATGGAAGTTTCCTTGATCTTTCCAATAATGCTAAATTCTCGCCATCCTGATCATTATCTAATAGTTACCTATGACACTTTCAGTCTTGATTCTCTAATCTTAACTGAAGGATTACAGCTGCCTGCCGAGTTTCCAAAATCTATGTAAGAAGCTAGCAAGGGGAACAGGAAGTGGAGTATGAAGTGAGTTAGGGCTTCAGATCTCAGGTGACCTAGTCACTTCTTGATCTTTTTCTAGACAGTCTCCCTCTCCTGGGAGCCTATAGATAGTGAGATTCTTACCTGATTATTAGGATACAAAGATGATCCCTGTGATTGATATTTGTGTTTCAGTTTCTCAGTATTTCACCTTCTTATTTCTTCAAATAAGACATAGCAATACTCTAAATTTTATTTTTGAGGCCACACCTCTACCCTCAATTTAAATAGTTCTCATGGGTTTCCATCTGCAGCCACAAAGTTGTAACTTAGAACTGGCCATAATGACTCATCTAAATAGGCATGTAACAGGGTCTGGTAAATAGATTGATTCTACTCTTCTGGCTACAGAAATTGTTGTAGACATGGGCACATGATCATTGATTCCATTAGAGTAGTTTGGGGAAGTTACTAGAAAGAGACTCCGCTACTGAAATTGAACCTGTGAGAATGGAGACTTGTAGTTGCCTGTGGGCATTCTACTATCATTTGAACCCAAGACTGATGGCAACATAGATGAAAGAAGATCCCAGAGATGGAGACAGCTTAGGTCCAGGTTATATCACATGGGTACCTGGATCAAGCTATTCCTGAAGTGAGATAACTCTTGAAATTTTGCATTATGTGAGTATATATATATATATATATCCTTGTTTGTTCAAGCAAGTTTGAGTTGGTTTATTTATCACTTGCAACCTAAATTATCCCAAATGCTGTAAAATTACCACCCAAAGAACTTTTATGTGTGTATATATATATTTTTCCAATTGTGAGGAAGGCATCCCACAGTGTTAAAATAAAAACAAAACCAAAATCTTTTGGCTTATGTCTGATGTTCAATATAATCATTCCCTTTCCATTATGAAGATCCATTTATCAGGGAAGTGTTTGTAGTCATTAATTGTTTGCTCTAAATGTTTCATTATTAAAAACCTACTCTGTGTTTCATAATTCCAAAATTAAAAGCCCCAACTTCTAGATTTTTACCTACTTTCTAAAACAAGTCCACAATTGCTGAGAGCAGGTCACTAGATACAGCATCATTTCTTATTCCACGGCTCCCTTTAATTAATGTTCTAAAGTGGTCTCAATGCATGAAAACGTTCCCCTCACTGAGTAAAGGTTCGTAAATGCATCTATGTATAGTTGGGAACTTAATGCGAGTTCAAATGTGGCATTTGAACTCAGTGGAAAAATAATAATTTATTTAATGAATTAAGTTGATGTAACTGTAATAAATCATGAGGAGTAAGTCTATCCCATACCAAAGCAGAAAAACAAAGTACACATGGATTGGTAACCTACATTTTAAAAAAGAAAATAATTACATTAAATTTTAAGACTTGTATAATTATGTGGGTGAGAAGATTTTGGATGGACATTAGATTTGACTAAAATATGTTAAATTGGAAAAAGACAGCATCCTTGGCCATCAGAGTGTTAAAATCCTAATATGTAAAGAAGTCTCAGGAAAAAAATGTAAACAACCTTATAGAAAAATGGACAAAAGACATAAATAGTCATAAAAGAGGAAATATAAATAACCAGTAAGCATATGAAAGGATATCCAGTTGTCAGGAAAACAAAAATCAAAATTTTCCATGCATTTGACTGGCAAAAGAAAGAAAAAAAAAAGATTGATAACAACTAGTGCTGGTGAAAGTATGGAGAAACTAGTACTTCATATAATGCAGATGGGAATGTGAATTTTGATCACCTATTTTTGGAAAGTAATCTAACTCTAGCTTTTAAAATTTAAAATTTGCATATCCCTTTGAATCAGTAACCCCACTTTGGGGAATCTTTCTTACAGAAATAGAAACATTAATATTTAAGAATACATATATGTGGATTTCCATTGCAACTTTGTTAGTAGTGGTAAACATCTAGAAACAATCTGAATTCCTGAGTAGCAATATGATTTCATAAATTATGGGGCACACATAATATGGGTTTTTATGAAAGAGATAAAATAATGAGTCATAGCCATACATATTTATATGGAAGGATGTCCATTATATATTTACAAGTTTAACTTGAAACAAACACAAAGAGAAGACTGTGAAAAACACATATAGAACTGTAATCATCGATTGTATAGGGGAGTAAAATTGAAGATCAGTAACTATTTTTTCCCTTTATTGACTTTAGAATTATTTGACTTGCAACCTCGATAAAAAAAAACAAATTCTTTGAAGGAGAATTTTCCTTCCTATGCATGTATTTTCTCTTTCTCAAAGCTATTGTGTAAATTGAGCACAGAGGTTTCACTCAAGCCCATAACAAAAAACAAACACTTCCCTTTCTGACTATTTTACTTGTTCTTTATTTCTGTAAATCAAAGATGCAAAACAAAGCAATACCTCTGTTATCAATCTTAACCACTGTACGCATTTTCTTTTTGTTCTCTTGCCTCCGTTTTGAAAATGTTCAGGTTCTTAATAGTCTATGACATTCTCCTGTGTGCACACATGCGCTGCTCTGGCCACGCTGGAGTATCTGGAAGTACCAGTCCCGTGGTAAGAGCTCACTGTCACCACTTTCCAGGACTGAGTCTACAGTTTATTGATCATATGTACTCGGGCACATCATTAATGTCTCTGAGTCTCAGTTTCCTCAGCTTTAAAATGGGGTGCACTATTCTACTACTGTGCGTACCTCAAAATCAGAAGGAGATAGTGATGTTGAAAGTCATGCAAATATTACAGGGTAGCTTGCATTACTTCTTCCTGTATGATTCATTTTGTATTTTGCCTCTCCTTTACTCAAAAAATGCTTTCAATTCAACACACTGGTTGTGAGTCTGCATACCGTGCTACTGAGATCAAGAAGAAGAAGAAGAAGAAGAAAAAAAATATATACATGTGAAAAAGTCATGAACCCTGCCATTAAGGAGGGTTATCTGGTTATGAAAATATATCTCCCCTCATGGAATGTAAGGTGCACATTTCTTCACCTCGTCGCGCTTCTGACATGACCAAGTCCTACAGGAGATGGTGTCTGACGATAGCATCTAATGTTTGCTTTTGGCCAGGGGGCAGTGTGACACGGTCGTCACTATGCATCTGGGCAGTGTTGGAAATGGCATTCCTACTTCTAAGCTGCAAGGGTGCTATGCTGTAAATGCCTTCGTGGAAAATAGTCTCTTGTCCCAAATGAAAAATGCAGTTTTCAATATTGCCCAGCTGGGTTGGTATTAGGAATATGGAACCAAATCTGACGAAATGGGCTCTTTTTCAATTTTGCTTCTGCGACGGACCGGCCATTTGGGTGGATGCTTCTTTGTTCTCAGTCTGGAGGGCCTAACACCTTAGCAGCATGTGCAAGGAAGGCAACAGGGCAGGAGGAGGGTGCAGGGCACACATCCTGTCAGTGTTTGTGCTTCTTCCCGTTTGTTTCCTGTGTTTCCTGCTCCTGTTGACACGCCCACAGGGCCCTTCCCCCTGGCCGTGGCAGTTGTTTCCAGCTTCCACCCTCTGGCACCCTGGAACCAGGTCCTCGCTTCTCCTGAGAAACAGCAGCACCAGCGGGCAGCACCCTGTAGGGGGCGCACAATTTTACCTCTGCTGTCTTAGGGTTTTTCCGCGGGGCCTGGGAATTAAACTGATACAAGACATATTAACAGGAGAAAAGCATCAAATTTATGTAAGTTTTGTGTGTCATGGGAACCCTCCCTCATAAGGTAATAAAGGCCCAGAGAAGTGGCAAAACCTAAATACTTTTACACCAGGTTGAACAAAGAGGGGCAAGTATGGGAAAGTAATGGAAATATACACGGAGGTTAAAGGAAGATAAGAATTATTTTAACAGCGTCTGCTTGGATGGAATTCTCTCAGCGCTGACTCCCTGTCAGAGAATGTTTCTTTTCTCCCCGTAGAGGGAGGGCATCTTTCACAAGGGAGTATTTATTTCCCGTTTTCAGGAAGAAAAGGGGAGATTAGAATGCTCTGCTGCCTCTGATTTTCTTTTTCTTTTGGTTGGTTGGTTGTTTTTGGTTTTTTTTTATGTGCCTCTAGCTCCAAATAATCCTTATGGCAAAGTGGCACATTTGGGGGTGGCATATTCTGCCATCCTTCAGTGCCCTCCTCAGAGATCTGGATTCCCGAAACTTGAGGACCTCCTTCAAGGTCCTGAGCCTCCAGTACCAAGTGAGCAGTGCCCGTTCCTCAAGGTCTGGGTTTCCGCCCTGCAGGGGACACTCCTCCAAGCCTCTAAGTTCCAGTGATCAAAACTAGTTCCCTCAAGTCCATGGGGAGGGGGAAGGGTAAGAGGTGACAAAGTGAGAGAGTGACATGGACATATATACACTACCAAACGTAAAATAGATAGCTAGTGAGAAGCAGCTGCATAGCACAGGGAGATCAGCTCGGTGCTTTGTGACCACCTAGAGGGGTGGGATAGGGAGGGTGGGAGGGAGGGAGATGCAAGAGGGAAAAGATATGGGGACATATGTATATGTATAACTGATTCACTTTGTTATAAAGCAGAAACTAACACACCATTGTAAAGCAATTATACTCCAATAAAGATGTTAAAAAAAAAAACTAGTTCCCTTTGTCCACTAGACCTTTGAGTGGTAGTTGCTTCCTGCTTTGCATGTGTTACCTTTTAATCTTTCAAAACCTGTTTGACCAATCCCTGTGAATACATTCTGTTACAATAACCGTGATAGTTTCTGTTTGCCTTTCTTTTTTTTTTTTAAATGGTGTCCCTATCCCACCCCTCTAGGTGGTCACAAAGCACCGAGCTGATCTCCCTGTGCTATGCGGCTGCTTCCCACTAGCTATCTATTTTACATTTGGTAGTGTATATATGTCCATGCCTCTCTCTCACTTTGTCACAGCTTACCCTTCCCCCTCCCCATATCCTCAAGTCCATTCTCTAGTAGGTCTGTGTCTTTATTCCCGTCTTGCCACTAGGTTCTTCATGACCTTTTTCCCCCCTTAGATTCCATATATATGTGTTAGCATACTGTATTTATTTTTCTCTTTCTGACTTACTTCACTCTGTATGACAGACTGTAACTCCATCCACCTCACTACAAATAACTCCATTTCATTTCTTTTTATGGCTGAGTAATATTCCATTGTATATATGTGCCACATCTTCTTTATCCATTCATCCGATGATGGCCTTTCTTGACCCTGAGGGACAGAGCACTGCACTCCCATTTCTATCAAATCACCACAGCCTCTTGCATATGCTTGATGATCTTGCATATGCTTGGTGATCTTGCATATGCTTGGTGATCTTTTCTACTAAATCAATGATTTTCAAAGTGAGTTCTGCATGGCCCAGAGTAAACCACCTAAGTGTGATGGAGAATTGAGGCTAGATGCAGAGAAGATGGGCAAGGAAGCCTCACTCTTCTTCACCACGAATAATTTTAATTTTTTCCATATTGTATTTTTGCATAAGATTCATGTTAAAAGGATTCCAGGGATGTTCTTCTTACGATATAGATTTACATTAGAAGAATGCGATAAGGCATCACTGTCTAGCCATTTGATTGAAGTTGTCTCTTTCTACCCTTGCCAGAAATAAATTCTCTCTGTTCTGTCAATAATTTTTGTATTTTTCTTAACACATTCACTATTTTTACTTAATACTAGGGTTATATGTTGCACTTTTCTTCTCTCCTAGACTGTCCTCTGTAGGAAGACAAATTACAGCATTTTATCATTAATGAGCATGGAACCAGGGCTTAGAAGTCCTTAGGCTGAGTCCTTACAGTATTATACACATTTGCTGGATTATTGTAAGCAAGTTATTAAACCCTCCTTTGGCTTGTTGCTTTATTTTAATACAAGGATAACAAGACCTACCTTACATAAATTGTACGATCATTTGAAGCTTAAGTGAAATACTGCTTATTTTTATTATTAGTTTTGCATACCTCCCCCCACTGTATACAATACAGCCCAGTGCTTCTACCAGCCCTCAGTAAATGCCTATTGAATAACATGAACTGGTCTACTTACTATTGCTGTCTCACAAACCATCGTGAAACTTGGTGGCTTAAAACTGCAATCTCGGGGTTTTCCCTGAATTACTATATATTTTTGTTTATGCATTGAAGGTATAAATGAACCCTTTTCTGTGTAAAAAACAACCAAACTGTAGACTTCTTTGGGTAAACTTGCTGTGTAAAAATAAGATTTTTTTTTTTAGTTCTAGAACTAAATTAACCCAATTTACATCTTTTATTGAACATACTAACAACTGCTGGCATTTTTTTCCCTTTAAATCTATGAACAAATCAAAATCACAGACCCTACCCAAATTATGTTGGAATCCTGCTAGGTGAAAATGATATGTCTGTAAGAACTACATGAAATATAGTTTCCAGATGGAGTTCCCTTCTTGCCAATTTTGGGACTATCCCAAAACATTTCCTCTTAGAAACCATCTAGGTGAAGTGAAAATTTACTCTTGGAAAATTATTGGAGAGAATGCTTGTGAAATGTGAAGTATGACTTTTGTATGGACATTGTCCATGTTCACAGATATTTTATGAATGCCTTTGGGGTATATAATAACAACGCCAAGTTATTACTAGCTTTGCTTTTTTTCAGAAAAATAGAGATCACCAAAAATTAAGTGTGCCTAATGAAAATATTTCAGAATGAAGTTTTTACTGTAGGGCAGTTGCAAATAATCTATAATCAGAAGTGATGAGAACCCCTTACATTTGTATAGCATATGTACTTTTCAAGGCATGTCATGACCTCTTGTTTCTATAATTCTTTAAAAAAATCTTTCTAATATAGTAAAGGAAACTGCTATTACTATGATATCTGGATAAAGAAGCAAATAGATATTACAGCTGTGCCATTTTAAATACACTAGTGGTAGTTAGGTTTCTTGATGCTTTGGTTTACTTGTTGGTTTGGAAGCTACTTGACTTTTGTTCCACCTCAAGTTTGCTAAAGAGGAGAACAATATTTACTGACTGAATAGAGTTGTAATTTGTAATATATTTGTGTCATAGTTTTGTTTTTGTCTGCCTTGAGGGTGCTATAACTACAACTTTTGGCAGATTTCACAGGGTAAACATCGGTGCTCCATGCCAAGGACAACCAAGAACCAGTGGTTCCCAAATTTATCCAATAAGAGGGGTTTTTTTGGTAACATCAAAATAAAGGTCACAGGTCTCTATTCTATAGTAGTAAAAAAGTAGCTATGACTTCTGTAATGTTTTACAAAGTATTTGTATTTTGTTAACTGAAATTAATACATACACTTGTAAAGTAGTAACATATACATGTATGAAGTGTGCTAGTAGTGCTAAAGGCCAGTCTTGATACACATTTGGATTCATAAAACTCTTTGAATAACCCCAAAGTTCCCTAGGAGCTCGTGACTAATGGGTCACGAAGCTCAGGGATGGACAGTCTGAGCTACATCTCATATGTCAGTACCAGTGGAGAGGAATGGCTGTCTGAAGGGCTGTGTGGAAAAGGACTGAAAGTCCAAGTGTGGGCTCAGAGAAAAAGAGTACTGTTGTTGATTGGTGATGTCTGCCAGAGAAGGAGGAGAGACTAGGTGTGGAGAAGCCACATATTTGCCATACTTGACTTAGACTGTGTGGACCACTTGATTCAGCTCACGCCAGGAAAGGATGGTGGAGATAGCCACTAATACAGAGATCTAACAAAGGCTTAAACTAAGAACTCAACTTTAAGAATTCATTTAAAACTGCTCTAAAAACAGAGTCTATTTTACAAAATACATTTAAGAAAAAGTTAAGTTTACTGGATATTTCATCACAAACTTACCCTGCTATTAAGCACCCTGTTCTTCCTCCCTCCACTTGAGAAAATCCTCTGTTTTCTCCAAGCCTAATTGAATATCGAAGTCCCTTCTCTTATTTTAGACATTTGATGGGGGACCTCTGCTACCTACCAATGGGTGCTCACTGGTTGAGGCAGCCATTCCCACATGGCTTGTTGGTGCTTGGTTTATTCTGACTGGCTCTTCTTCTCTTGAAAGATAAGTCACTCACTGAGACCATTTATTCAAAAGTGGGAGTGGATGAGAACATGGAGAAAAGTATGTGGTAGACAGCTTTACTCCATCTACCCAATACTCCTATTTATAGAAATGAATTTCTCTAATTATAAGTCACTTACCATATGAACTATCCAAGCTTCTTCTTTACTGATTTTTGAAATATCTTTCCAGAAAAAAATAAACTCCAATGGTATGTTTAATTTGTATGTTAACCATTCCTGGAATCTTCCAATTTCTTCTAAAACACTTCTGCCTTTGCTTTATTCTCTGAGCATGTTCGAACAAATTACAATAACCACATACTTTAAAAAATTGTTTTAGTGTGGTTTCCTCCAGATTCTGAACTCATCATAAATGCCCTGTTTTTCTAAAAAAAAAAAAAAAAGCACACTCTCTCTCTGTCTCTTATGTACCTATTCAGCTACTAATTATTTCAAAAATCCATCTTCAGATATCACCTCCTTGGCCAACCCTGAAAATTGATTGCTCTGCCTCCGGGCCAGCTTTGTTGTTACCTTCATTACTGTTCTTCTTGAAAAGTATATTTTTCACTTGGGCTGGTTGAGGGCAGGTACATGTCTTAGGCATCATTGTATCTCGAATGCCTCACTGTGAATGGCTCGTGGTAAATGCCCCATAAGTGCTGGTTCGAACTGACATACCTATGAGCCACCGTCTCCCTGTGGAGAGAGACCAGATCGATTCTTTGACTCCCTTTCTACAGTCAGCTTCTTCCCTACTGAAAGCTAGTTTGCATTTTTTTTCTTCTCTCGGTACTCTCTTTTTCCATTTTTCTGAAAGTACATCACTATTTTTTACTCTATATAGCAAGAATCATAAATAACTGAAGTGAGTGAGAGTTGCCTCAGTGAATGAGATTTCTTTATTAGGTATAAAGTGTAAATCCTGTTAAATTTTTAAAAATACATCATATTTTAAGAATTGTTTTTGACTTTTAACATGAAAATAAGACATATTAAAATATGCCCGTGAAGTGTAGGCAGGCGGGGTGGGAGTGGTGTTTTGGCCATATTTCTGTCTGTGTTAAGAGCTTTCAGATGACCTGACTTCATTGAGGTTCTGGCTGGGCTCCCAGACAAGAGCTTGGCAGTCCTGGGACAGATTTCCCAGAAGAGGCAGAATTTTCTCTGATAACTTTAAGAACAGATGGATACACATTCCTCTGGGCTGCTTGAGAGGCGACCCTACTCAGGGCTGTCTGTGGTCCACCAGCAGGCAGGATAGTGTCTCAGATTCTTCTCTGGGCTGGTGAGACATGAGAAAACAGGACACACCTGCAGTTTGGGAAGGAGGGATGGACACGGGGCTGATCCTTACCTAGAGTACGCGGTCATTTCATCAATACTAAAGACCTTGCATGAAGATATATCCTCCACATCCAACCGAACCCATGTGTATGCCCCTATGCCCACCTTACCTTCAGTGGTTTCTCTTATTTTGCACCCTATGAAGGTGCTTTTGATGGCCACTCTTTTATTTATTCCATCCAGAAATATTTACCAAGTCCATACTATTTGTCAGATGCTGTCCTAGATACCATGGACACAATGACACAGCTCTCAGGTTTTACTCTAGTGGGGAGAGATGGAGGTCAATAAGTATGTGACATAATTTCATTAAGTTTCATTTACTCTAAAGGAAATAAAACAGAATTATGTGATAGATTAAGTCACTTACAATACGATTTATCCAACCTTCTTCTTTACTAATTTTTGAATAGTGACTTTGAGGGGATAAGGATGGTGAGGAGGGGCTACTTTAAATTTGATCCAAGACTTGATTGGTCAGGTAGAGTGAAGATCTGGGCATTCTACACAGGTCTTTGTCTTTACGTGTTTATTCTCTCATTCATTCATTCATTCAGTAGCCATGAATGCTTTCATCTACTTAAGCTCATTACCTGGCATTATTATGATACACTGACTAGGCAGCCTCCCAAATTAGTTTAGCCATGGGATTATTTGCATTTATTCAAGTTAATTAATTAATTCCTTCATTCATTCATTCGAGTACTGTGTTGGCAATTTTACCTGGAGACAGCCATTGGTATGGGGCAAAGGTTGGTAAAAATATACAGGATGTGTAATTCACCTAGGATCTTACAAGTCAACTCTGGCGTATTTATGAACTGGATCAGCACCTAATAAAATGTCCAAAGTTTTAAGCCCCTCAAAATGTGATTTGACCCAAGGACATATAATTGGCACCAATATGTTCATCATTCTTTGTTATCCCTTCCCCTCTCTACTACTTCTAAGTCAAGAATTTCAAGATAAATTTTTCTTTGGTATGCCTACTATGCAAACCTTAAAAGCAAGAGCCTGGAAAAATACTAAGACAAATGAGGTTGTTTTATAAATATAAAATGAATTTTATTTACTTTAAAGTCATTGTCTGATATTTGATAGTCTATAAGCAGCCCTCCCAAGTTATTTTATTCCTGATAATGAGTATATTTCATGGCTAGAGTAGACAAGCTCTTGTAGACTCTGAGATCTCCCCAAACCCTATAAAAACTGAAATTAAATGTTTACTTCTGAAGAGGAGCACTTCTTAGAGGCCCAGCAAGTCTTTACAGATGCAGTGATAATTGGCAGCTATTTACTGAACGTGTCCTGGGTGCCAAGTACAAAGTCAGGCTCTGCAGCAGGTGCAGCCCCTGCCTCTCCTCTCCACGCTCATCATGTCCATGCAGCCAGCTGGACATCCACCCACCAGAACCTGAGTCTCTCTCTGAAAGCATCCTCTGACTTCCGGAACCTGCTCTGCTGAAGACCAGGGCAGGTCAGAATGTCAAGGAATCAACATCGCCACACACACACCAGCCACGTGCAGTCCATGAGTGCTGGGATGTGGTGGATAAATACCCCACTTCTTTTGCTCCTCAGACACGATAACTCTGAAGTGTATGTTCTACACCATTTCCCAAAGTTCCCCAGTGGGATTGTGCCCCAAATGCCCACAGTGGTAACTGGTTTGATAACCACCCTTTGTTAATAGTCTCCTCTTCCATCGCTCACTTCCCACTTTCCTAACCGTGTTTCTGGGATTGTCCTCCACATATATTACTGCCTTGTCTCAAGGTCTGCTTCTGGGGGAGGCAAGCCAAGACAGGTGCATAGCATACATGATCTCAGTTCATCTTTACTGCCTCTCCAAGGGAAATGTTATTATCCCCATTTTACAGATGAAGAAACTGGGGTTCAGAGAGGTTAATTAGCTTGCTCTCTTATTACAAATCCCCTTCCTTTTCTAGTTATTGAGAAGGGACTGGCAAGGTATGGTCTTTTAAGAATGTGCAGCCATGTGGTTAATGAATTTTGCAGCAGAATAGTAAATCAAATATTTATTGATTCGAACTGCTGTAGTCATGGTCAAAAATGCAGGAGGTGGAATTCTGTTCATTCGTTCTACAAATATTTATTTTCTCCTGCTAAGTACCAGGCACTCTGCTCCTTCCTGAGTGAACAGTGGCAAATGAGAAGCTATCCTCTGAGAACACCTGAATGCAGACTGATTTGTGGAAAATTCTTGCGGTGGTATTAGAGCCTCCTGTGATGCCAAGATCTTAGGCTACTATTCAAGAAATGTTCAGAAATGGCACACTGATTTCCACGCATCTACTCAGATGCCAATTAGTTGGCTTTATGTCAACCGTTTTTCTGTTTTTTTTTTTTTTAACTTTTGGATCAACCTTTTTATTTTATGTTTTCCTTTCACTTGAGTCTAAATGCCTTTTGTGGTTCATGAATATTTCTGCCACTGCATTGAGTTTGAATAAGGGACAATGACCAAATTCTAAATACAATTGCAGGGTCCACATCAACTTAAAAATTGGATACAGGACCCTCTTAGAAAGTGCCTGGGCTGAGGAAGTATTGAAGATGTTAACAGAATATTTTCCCCATACTTTGATTCAATTAAAAGGAGAGAGAGAGAAGCTCTTGCTTTAAATCAGTGGGAAGAAATTGGTGTTTAGCCTTGCTGGCATCTTAACTACAAATGAGACCAATATCCTTGTGTCGTTCCGTTCTGAGTGCTCTGATGATTTCACGGTTGACTAGTGTTTTGTACCTTGTTTCAAATTACTTAGGATGTATTATGGAATAATCTATGAAAGCAGTTGGGCTCTAAAAAGACAGCCTGTAAACAATGGAAGAAGCTCAGGTTATGCAGTCACAGATCAGGGAGACCGCAAAAGTCACCTGATAATGAGGGGCCATCGTTGTTCAAAATGGTGAATTCCACAAACTTGGCCTCCTCATCTTTTTTACCTGTCCCCTGCTTTTCTTGCATTCCTGTTCTCTGGGAACATCTGCTGTGTAAAAGGCCATGGTGCTTTGCTCTCAGTTATCCACGTCCGTCTTCCTCTCTGTCAACCATCTCAACTTCCATGCCAGTAGTGGAATAAAACATTATCCCTTTGGGGATCATTTCCATTTTTTTTAGAAATGATGAAGGATGGAAGGGTATTTAAGACCCAAAGGCTGAACCTCTAATAGTGGAATTTCAGGTACTTTGAAAGGCCTCCAAAGGTAAGAGAGGTCCTTTTGAACCACATTCCTAGCTAGAATTCATTTCATTTTCACAGAGCTCTCTAGAATATAGAAGCATATTCAGGGACTAAAGAAATGAATTCTAAAGCCAGTTGTTTACAACTGTTGATTGACGACTATGTATTTAATTTAACACTGGCATACGTGCTGTGAGAGAGAAAAAAAGAACAAAAAGGAAGACACAGTCCTGACCCTAAAAGGGATCACTGCTGGCTGGAAGACACGTATAATATGCATGAGAAAAGAATTTATGGTAAAGTCTGTTAGTTGACATAGTCAGGACTGAGTGGAGGAGGTGGGAGCTGGAGTTGATCTGAGACGAGGGGTAGAATCCTCATCAGCACCCTCAGGAAGGAAGATGCTGGAACAGGACAGGGAAAGGCGTGGGAGGTGGATGCAAGAGGGCAAGAGTGGAGGCCTGGGATGCAGTTGAAGTGAAAGCGCTCACAGGGGAGTCGTGAAATACAAGTGGAAAGCAAGAGAGAAGCGAGGCTGTGGAGAACCACGAAGAAGATGATGAGCTTGTGGTCATGGGAGGTGGGACCCCAGTGTGTGTTCTTGGCGGGGGGGGCGGTGGGGGTGGTGCCTGACAGCAGCGTACAGACAGGTCGTCTGAATTCTTTTAGTCTGAGATTAAGCCCATCATCTTGTTTTCCTTTTCATTTCCTTTTCTTTTTCTTTCATTAATGGCAGCACCATTATCCAAAGGTTTAAGTCTGCAGTAGCTTATCACCATTTCTTTTCCCCTGTTCCCACATGTAATTAGTTGCCAACGATTTTCAAGTCATCTTTTCCCATAGCTATTGGATATTTCCCTCTTTTCCCCCTCCTGCCATCACCCAAGTTTATTCTATTCCCAATTATTCCAATATCTTCTTTTATTAATTTGCTTCTTACCTTATGCCCCAATCTTCTTTCCCATAACTAGACTTTCTACAGTGAAGTCCAGTTTTGGTCCCCTGTGCCTTTGTTCACATCACCTCTGCAGAACCTTGCTCCTCATTTCTTATTTAAAACCCATTATTCTCTGAGGTTTATCGTAAATATACTTCTTCCAGAAAGTTTCCTTGATCCTACTTTCTCTGCCTTTCATTCCCAAACTGGAAAAGATTTTTGTCCCTATGCGGTTGCTTCCCACTAGCTGTCTATTTTACGTTTGGTAGTGTATGTATGTCCATGCCAACCGCATAGCACAGGGAGATCAGCTCGGTGCTTTGTGACCACCTAGAGGGGTGGGATAGGGAGGGTGGGAGGGAGGGAGATGCAAGAGGGAAGAGATATGGGAACATATGTATATGTATAACTGATTCACTTTGTTATAAAGCAGAAACTAACACACCATTGTAAAGCAATTATACTCCAATAAAGATGTTAAAAAAATAAAAATAAAAATAATAAAAATTAAAAAAAAAAGATTTTTGTCCCTAAAGTCCTAAAACATCTTCTCAGAGGTCTTATTATCTTACCCACAGTAGAAAAGAATAGCAAGAATGTAGCCTTTCAAGTCCAGTCTGCCTAGATTGACCCAGCTCTATTCTCACCAGCTGTGTGGTCTTAAGTTTGTTACTCAATGTCTCTGAACTTCATCTTATTCATCAAAATAACGAGAATAATAAGACCTGGCCTTCAACTGTATTGGGAGGATTGCAAACAGTGTATGACACAGCCCCTGATATTATGTTTGTCTTGGAGTTGCTATTCAGTAGCTATCTGTAGAATGAAAAGTTCTCTCCAGGTAGAATATGAGATGCTAGAGGGTACAAACCATGGCATAGATAGGCATTCAGAAAATGTTTGCACAGTGAAAGGGCTGGAATTATAGGAGGCAAAAGTCCACCACCAATTTCCTCCATCGGTTTTATAATCTGTCCACCAGGAGCCAGAGAAGGCTAAAATTAGACTGGGTGAAAGTCTGACTCATTTATCATCTATCAGGGAGTGACTTTTGCTTGAAGACATCCCCTGAACACAGTAGAAACCAGCATTCTAAAATTGCATTTCAACTGCTTATAGTGACCACAGACATCCTTGGTCCTATTTTCTGAGTTGGGCATTACATTTACTGGTTTCCAAGCTTGAGGGAATTCTGCCTGTGCGTGCATTTTCAAAAATAATAGCTAGTGGTTGTGCTACAGTGACTTTGTCAATTCCCTCAGCTTTCAAACTCTACTGACATGAACACATCCAGCTTTTAAAGGTCCCCTGAGTTACCTCCTTTCTCCACTTCAGTTTGCTTTCCTTTCATAAGTGATGCCCACTTGGGGTTATTGATTAGATTTGCTTTTTTTGTTGTTTTTTTAAGTAGCACATTCCCCAAAGGTTAAAATGGTCAGTTTTCTATCAGTTAACGGAAGCAAAATTATCTTGTGATCTTTTCTTTTGGTTTCTACAACAGAAATGTGTCTGCACGTTACAGAGTGTGGCTTTGGAGTTCAGAGTGCCTAGATCTCTATCCTGGCTCAAGCATCTATTGGCTCTGTGAATTCAGGCAAATGTATGCCCTTGTGAACCTCAGTTTACTCCTGTCTAAAATGGGTATAAGAATTAAACCTATCTCATCTGAAAGTGGGAGAACTTAAATGAAATGAGGCAATTAAGAGCTCTTAACATGGTGAATTGCATATAGTAGAGCTCAATATGTATTAGCTATTAATATTAACATTTCATCATAAATTTTTTTATAACTAACAAGTTCATTTTATACTTTTAGCTTTCCAAATTGTGTGTTTATTCCTTCTAGGTTTGTTGTTTACTGGTTTATTTTACATTGATTTGTTTTCATTATTCTTTAGGGTAAAAATCTCACTTAATGAGTCAGGCTTGATGTTGTTCTGACTACCCTCCCTGCCCACTCTTGATATCTGGGTTGGGGTACCATGGGCAAGAGGGACTAGAATGGAAAACATCCCTCAGTCTTCTCTACAATGGAGGTGTTCTCCCAAAATTTACTTCACAGGTTCCCAGCTTTTTTCTTTTCCCTGCTTCAGCTTGCCTGACATATTCCCATCAATCTCAGTAACTGACTGCTTTTCATGGGGGTACAGATTTAAACAAACAAACAGAGAAAAACTCCTCTCTGAGTTCTAGGACAACTACCATCCTACACACTGACTTGGTACAAGAGACAGCCCTTTCTGAACAGAGGCAATCCCATAGCTGTAAGGCTTGGCAGTTGAGGTGCTTTGGGGTAAGAAAAAGTAGTCTCTTCTCAGGAGTGGTGGATGGTGGGGAGGTTGTCACCCTTGAACCTGAGCACAGGCTTTGGCAGCTGACCCAGGCTGCATTTCATCCTTATCTACATCTTGACTCAGCAGTCTTGCATGGCAACCACCGTTGTACCAGGAGACAGCGGTAACCTCGCGCTCATTCTCACCAGTAACACGCCGCCCTCACCCCCAGGTCCCCAGCCATCCTTTTCTCGCTTTTACTGGGAGGTGGATCTCCAAGAACTTTTGAAAGTCATGCAGGTGAAACTTCTTCTGCTGGCATTAATGCTACGGTAAGCTTTCTTTTGCAGGGGAGTGAAGCATGGGGACCAATTCTTTTCCAAGAGAATGGCATGAGAGTGCTTGGGAAATCTGCATTCTGATGAGAGAAAATTTAATGCCGCCTATGTAGGGGGGGGGGGGGGAAACAAACCCTGCATTTCTCAGCATTTACTGCCATAAATATGTTCCCTCAGCAAACCTCTCCACCCCGCCTCAGCTGCACCCAGCAGCCATTCATCACGCAGTGGAAGGGACCCTGGCTGGCTGTCACCCGCACGCCAAGGGGAAGTCCCTGCCCTGCAAGTACCGGCAGGTGCTGTGACTTGTAAAGAGTCCGGGGAGGGGTCCTCATCCATGTCACCCTTGGAGATTAGCTCCGGGTGAGTGCTGGAGGGCTGCTGGTGAACCCACTGAGGATTCTTGTGGAAGAAAACCTTCAGCTGCACAGCTCCTAACCAGCCTGACTTTCACTTCTAGCTTTTCAGGCTCTGCACACCCTCTAAAATCATATAAGAGAGAAGAAAATGCTCTTTACTGCCTTCTGTAAGGGAAACAGGTTGCAAAAAAAAAAAAAAAAAAAAAGCACAGGAAAACAAAAGATGAGGAGAGGACGAGAGTGTTACCTGTTTTCTCCTATTAAGTTTATGTTGCTCTGTCTTGAGACTCAAGCAAAGTGTTTGTGACCAAATACATCTTCTATAGAATTGCAATAAAGGGATGCTGTATCTAGATTTTGGACTGACTTAGCACTTCACAATGCTATGTTTTGTGGAATCCAAAATTCTATCAATTATAAGATGTCCCTGCAGTTTTAGAAACATTCAACTACGATGTAATGTCTTATTACCCCTTAAAATTTGTATTTTATACTTATCAAGAGTACTTCATATTTATATTAGACACAGACTTATATCAGTCTTTTGCACACACAAAAAGAAAATGAAAATAAGTGAGTGAAAATATTCCTCAGCCTCTTCACAAAGTCTGAATTTTCCGAATCTCTGTGTTGTGCAGTCTTCAATAGCCGTGTTGTTTTCCCCCATAGTCGCATCCTCTGTGATGTCAAAATGTGGGTGGTGTAGCCTTTCTGTAAAAAAATAAAGGGCAGTATTGTTTTCAAGTTTTGAAACTGTGTTCTTGTTTCGCTTCCCCAGTGAGTCTATAAACTTCTTGAACATAGTATAGTGGTCACATCCTTATTTCGGTAATCGCCCTCAGCTAGGAGGGTCGTGTTTGGCTGTGTTTGGTCCCCAGTACATAATTCAGTTGGATTGCTGCTTCCCATTTCAGTAGCAGAGAAGGAAAATTAGCAAGATCTGCCTGCAAAATATTTCTCCAGTCTTGGAGTCCTGCAGATAAAATTGTATGTCTTCAGGTATTAGAAAAATCTGGGTCATATGCCACCACTTGGGAACTTGAGAGAGTTTCGATAAGTGCTTCATTTCAGGATGGTGGTATGTCCCTCCTTCATTGGTGAAAAACTGGCTCTGATACAGGTATTTTAAGAAGAAAGGAAGGGGACTTCCCTGGTGGCACAGTGGTTAAGAATCCGCCTGCCAATGCAGGGGACAGGTGTTCGAGCCCTGGTCTAGGAAGATCCCACGTGCCGCGGAGCAGCTAAGCCCGTGCGCCACAACTACTGACCCTGCACTCTAGAGCCTGCGAGCCACAACTACGGAGCCTGCATGCCACAGCTACTGAAGCCTGTGCGCCTAGAGCCTGTGCTCTGCAACAAAGAGAAGCCACCGCGAAAAGTCCGTGCACCGCAACAAAAAGTAGCCCCTGCTCGCTGCAGCCGCAGCAATGAAAACCCAATGCAGCCATAAAGAAATAAAGAAGAAAGGAAGGGAAATCGCAAATTACTCATTAGACTATGAACAATGTTCTCATTCTTTGAAGTTTAATTTAAATCCTTCCTTCTCTATGGCACTTTCTGGAATTCAAATTAGACTGATTGAACCCTACCTGAATTTTTGCAGTACCTTAGTTCCTTTTGTTTATTTATCAGATTCTGCCTTCGGATACCTCATGTTATATTTAAAATAACCTGATGGGCATGAGTGAGTCTTCTAATTTGAGATAAGGATTTGGATGAAAGAAATTTGAGAAGTAGTCCCACAAACACCGGTTGGTGAACAGAAAAGTGAGACAGGAGAGGGGAAAAGCCAGAAACGGATACATTAATGAATGGCTTACTGGTGTGGGCAAGTGGGGCTCATTTTTATTGGAGACTGTGGTAGGCTCAATTACGACCCTACAAAGAGGTCTGCATCCCAGTACCCAGAAACTTTACATATATTACCTTACATGGCAAAGTGGACTTCACAGATACTGATTAAGTTAAACACATTGCGAAGGCAAAGTATTCTGGATTATTCAGGTGAGGCCAATAGAATTACAATGGTCCTTATAAGAAGAAGACAGAAGGGTCATAGAGAAGGTAAAGTGACAACAGAAGCAGAGGAAGGGAAGGACAATGTCACAGTGATATGAGCAACAGGTCAGGAGCCAAGGGATGCAGACAGCCACTGGAAGCTGGAGAAAGTGAGAAAATGGAATCGTCCTGGAGCCTCCAGAAGGAATGCAATCCTGCCAACCCCTGATTTTAGCAAAGTGAAATTTATGTTGGACTTCTGACCTCAAGAACTGTAAGATAATAAATTTGTATTGCTTTAAGTCACTAAGTTCACGGTAATTTGTTACAGCAGCAGTAGGAAACCAATACAGAGATTTCTGGGAAACCATATGGACCATGTTTCATAATTGTGCCACTGAGGGTCAAGGAAACCAGGGGATTTGTCCACTGACTCCCATCACTCATCAGGTAAGAACTGTCCGCAGGGGCATTAACTTTCCATTACGTCTGACTTGTTCAAGGTAAAGACCTCCTGCCTTCTCCAGGGGCCAGAGAAAGCCTCAGTCAGAGAGACACTGGTGCATGAAATAGGAAGTCATGGGCTTGTCCACGACTGTCCACCAAAGATGCAGGTGATAAGTAGGGAAGGCCAAGAAAATGTGAATAGAACACCAGCATTACCTGCCACCGTGCTTAAGTACATGTGTGTGGGTGTGCTTGTAGGTGTGTGAGTCTTGTTTCTCTTTATCAAGTGCTTTGAAGCTAGAAATTCTCTCCCATTCACCAGAGGCCCCAGCCCAGTGCTTGACATCTAGGAAAAACTTCCTGACAAACTGGGTGACAGAGTGTGACAACTTGTGAATGTCACAGTAAATAAGGAAGTTGGCTATTTTACAGCGATGTTTTCTCTAATTCCCAAATTAAGACTGCAGGGAAGGAAAAGTTGCTATTTCTTGAAAAGAGATTCAAGAGGTTTTGTAGATCCCAGGCCGTTTGGGTGCTTGGTGGCGGTCAATCACAAATGCAATTGTCGCTAGGCAAAATGGCCTTCTCCTGGTGCATGATCCATCTGCAATCTAAGACTCCCTCGTCAAGGTCAGCAGATAAATCAGTACAAGAAAGAGAAGAGCATGGCAGGTGGTGCTGATGTCAGACAGCCATTTCATGTGTCTGGCAGAAAATTGAGCATATTGGTAAAGTACTAAAGGCTTCCTTCATGAAAAATCAGATTAACTCTCACAAATCCTTCTTGACACCTGAGAGGCAGTTTTCTCTTGACAAGGGCTTGGAGAGGACAATGTGATGAATGCGGTGTGGCTTTGCTAGGTACTTAACTGGACCTGGTTTTGGGGGGCACTTGTTAAACACCAGATACCCTTTGCCCCTGGCTTTTTTTTTTTTTTTTTTTTTAAAGCAATGAACTTTAGCAAGTGCTGCACTGCTGTTTGCAGATGTGTTGTGTGTTCTCTCTTTACTTTCTGCTCTGCCAGGTACATTAGCCTCCAGAACATATTTAAAATGTAGGCTGAGTGCCTCTTCTTTAAGAGAAGCCTGGAAAATGGTCTTCATTTTCCGCACCGGCTGCTACTCCTGATTTGAACATGCCAGACAAAAGTTTGATGCCCTTGAATGGTATTTGACTAAATTCATTGACACTCACTGACTGTTAAAATCGCCCTGGGTTATTGGAAGAGCTATACATATGTATATATAAAATATATAAACACATATGCACATAAACACAGAGATGTTTTAAAGGCCACTCTGTACTTAAAATATTTGAAAATAATAACCAGTAAATGTAATACATGATATTAAAATAAATTGATCTTTTCAAAGACTTATCAGGATCTGAACGAGTTACGTGTGGAAGAGAACGTGATTAAGTCCTGATGGATCCATAGTTTTGCTAATTATGTAAAGGCCCTGATTGCCACAGGCCTCAAGAGAATCTGTGCACTGCAGACTGTGAATATCAGCTTGTGAGTTATAAGCTTGTGGAACAAGTAAGGTTGCGGTCCCGACACTTTGGACTCACTCTCTGAGAAAGCAGCTTGCCACCTAACTGAGCAACAAGCCCCCTCCCCTAAGACTGGGCACATGTTGGCATGAGCCGGATTCACCAGTTCCCACCTGTCTACTTGAGTTCCTGGACCCGTGGCTCGTAACCAAAGTCACATTTGACCGATTCCGGCTGCTGTGCCGTTTCTGCGTGCCGCCCTATCTTTGGGGCTATGTCTGTAGTAACTGACACTTTAGAAGTGATAACCTAATGAGTTAACTTTGGTGAAGGTTGTGTTTTATAACAGCGCAATCCCCTTGTTTCTTGGTTATTCTGTTTCCCCCCTCCTCCCCTTGCCCTCCCTTCTCTGTCCTGCTCTGTGCAAGGCCACCCCAGTGTCCCTGCTGCCTAGACTCTGGGTTTGGCTGATAGGGGAGGGGAGAGTTGGGGTAACTGCAGGATGGGAAGGTGGGAGGAAGTGCTTGGGCTATTTCTCAGCCGTCCCCACCTCCCCACTCTCACTCCCCTAACTCCCTACCCTCCTATCCTCCCCCCCACCCCACTTTGGCCATGGCTGTGCCCCTCCGTGACTGTGGTTCACTGGGAAGCCTCCCCTTTGCAGCTCCAGCTCTCTTTCGCTGGACTGTGGTAACACTATTTCCACCCCTTGGCCCGAGGGTGCCCCAGTGTCTCTTGCTTGTCTTTCCACGCCGCCACGTCTCTATAAGTGGTCCCTTCATCAAATATCTGTATTTAAACCGTCTGAGTATACTGTGTTTCCTGCCAGGATGCTGACAGTTACACTCTGCTTTCCCTAACCATAGCGTTCTTTGAAAGTAAGGAAAATATGTATTTAATATTTAATTATAAAATGCTCACGTTGACACACTGCAGTGTTGTAGTTCTCATTTGGCAAGCGTGCCACTGCATACTTTATTTGTGAGAGAAACCAAAATAGAAGGTGCCGTCTTACATAACATTACGGTTTGGGCTCAAGGGTGCATGTCATTCTGCACCTGCAGAGAGAAGGTCTGTGTCTACAGGAGCTGACCAGGTTGGCATCTGAATACTTTGGTTGCAGTATCTACTGCTCTGGAAGTGGCTGAAAGACTCATGTGTTAAACCCGAGGCAGAGGCTGGCCAAGGTCCTTTTTGTCTGGGTAATAAAAACTAAGATGAAGTCTTAGCACAATGTGTTTATATTCTGGTATATATGGCCTGTATGGTATATATATATGTAATATTTATATAAAATATATGTTATATTTATATATATACACCCACATACTAGAGAGAGAGAATCTGAGCTACGAAGCCTATGAATAGTGCTGCTTGGGCTCGGTGTTAACTAAAAGCATCACGTTGCATAAATACTGTGATTCCAGAAAGCAAGCCAGAGATAGCCTATGCTCAGGTTCTTGTTGGATAGCTCAGGTTATAGGAAACAAACACCTTTAGAAACCTCATATTTCCTAGGCAGCATACAAATGAATGCAGTTGAATTTGAGTATAAACAAGTTACACAGTTGCGGAAGGAATTGACTGGGATGCAGGGAGAAGGTGACCAGGCAGAAATAAATTCTGAGACAGGGCTGGCTTCTGCCCTTGAGGAGAAGTAAATTAAAACAGTCATATAATAGTGGCCCCAAAACCATTGTGACATCTTGAATTTCTTCTTTCTTTTTTTCTCTAGCAGTCACTTTATGGGATGCCTCCTTTGATTATTTTAAAATAATTTTCTCCACAATGATTTAGCCTTAAAAAAAAAGGCATCCCAATAGGAATAGAAGGGCTTTGTGCGTGTGTGTGTGGGGGGGGTGATTTATGAATCATTATCATTATTTTTTGGTGGCGGGGAGGGGGAAGAGGTGAGCAAAGGATGAATTGTCACACCTGCGTATGACCTCCCATGCTCTCATTTTCTTCTTTAATTCAGCCCATATGGATTATTCCACCATCGTCTTTTCTTTTTCCTTAAAACTGCCGCTGCCCGTTTCACCCTAGGCTTTCTCTCTCTCACTGAGTCTAGCTGAGGAGAGGGCTGTGGTCTCCGTGGTTCCCTATTTCCTTCTTATCCCTAAAGAGCAACCCACAGGTTCTTTAAATTTTATGGTTTGCTACTAATCCTTGGGATATAATCACAATTCGGCATAGAGGGGCATTGTGAAGCTTAAGAAATATGTCAAGATTGCAGTTGTCCTGGTTCTTGATTTGTTGTTTCTAAGCCTGCAGAGGAGAAAATTACGAACATGTTGGGCTGCTTCACTCCGCTCCCCCAGGGCAGGGGTCACTTGCCTCCTCCTTCTACCTGCCCACCACCTTGGGCAGACTCCGCCTCCTCCTCCATCGCCAGCCTGGCTCCCCCACTGGTCTTTCTCGCCTTCTCTGCTCCCCACCTTCCCATCTACCAAGGGGGAATTCTTACTCTCTTCATCTTCATTTTCTTCCTTCTCTCTCTTTTTTTTTTTACAAAATATATTTATCGTGAAGGTGATTATCACCCTCACCTGTGCTGCAGACAGATCAGAAAACTAGGAGTCTCCTTCTCAAACTTCACTCGTCCACTTGCTTTACGTGAGCGCTGGTCACTAGTAAGAGCAGTCAGTCTGGGCACCTGTGCCCCGTTTTGGGCACTCGAACCATTTAGAAGGAATTTCTTCATGGCTTCTTCTGAATCAGGAAGGAAGATTTGAATAAATGCATATCCCTGTGTAACCAACTCCCCAGTCAAGATAGAACATTTCTATCCCCCTGGAAAGTTCTATCATGACCCCTTTCAGTCAAGCCAAGCCCCCATTAAACAACCATTATTCTGATTTCTATCTAAACAGCTTAGTTTTGCCTGTTCTTGAACTTCATGTAAATGGAATCTTGCCCGTATGTACACTTTGTGTCTGGCTTCTTTCATTCAAAGTACTGTCTGTGAGATTCGTCCATATTGTATGTATCAAGTCCATTCTACATTTTTTATGGAAATGCAGTATTTATTATATGTCAGAGGTGTGCCCGAGTATCATTTTGACATGAAATTCACTGGGCAGTACTAAAGGGAATTCCTAATGACCATGAAAAGTGCTTTGTAACCTCAACGTGTTACTAAAGCCACTACTGACATTATTACACAAAGAAGAGTTTTGCGTCTGATAAACATTCCTTAGTAATTACCAGGCCTCTGTGCTTGAGAGAGTTGGAATTTTATGTGCTTGCTGTCACACAGGAATTGCTTTAATATCATTTCCTAAAATGAGCTTCTGAATTTAGGATTCCAAAAGAACACTGAAGTCACTGGTGGGTAAACTGTCATTTAGAAAATATGCTAAAAATAGCAGCTGGAAATGCTCATCTGTCATAGCTGAGAGCTGTTTATTTTATGTTATTTTACTTTACATTATTTTTTTTTTAAATTTTATTTTATTTTTAATAGACTATTTTTTTAGAGAAGTTTTAGATTCATGACAAAACTGAGCAGAAAATACCAAGATTTCCTGTATACCACCTGTCCCCACATGCAGCCTCCACCACAGTCCCACAGCAGAGTGGTACATTATTTATAATCAATGAACCTACACTGACACATCGTTATCACCCAAAGTCTATAGTTTATATTCGGGTTCACTCTTGGTGCTGTACTTTCTATAGGTTTGGCCAAAAGTATGACATATATCTATAATTATAGTATCATAAAGAATACTGCCTTTGCCCTAAAAAATCTTCTATGCTACACCAGTTCATCACTTCCTCCCCACTAACCCCTGGCAACCTCTGATCCTTTTATTGTGTCTATAGTTTTGTCTCTTCCAGTTTGAATTATACAGTGTATAGTCTTTTCAGATTGGCTTCTTTTACTTAGTAATACGTATTTAAGTTTCCTCTGTGTCTTTTCACATCTTGATAGCTCATTTCTTTTTATCACTGACTAATATTCCATTGTCTGGATGTACCACAGTTTGTTTATTCCCTCACCTACTAAAGGACATTTTGGTTGCTTTCAGTTTAGGCAATTCTGAATGAAGCAATTATGAATAATCAGTGTACAGGTTTTTGTGTGGACATCTTTACATAAATTCTAAGGAGCACAATTGCTGGAGCATATGGTAAAAGTATGTTTAGTTTTGTAAGAAACTGCCAAAGTGTCTTCCAAAGTAGCTGTACCATTTTTCATTCCCATCAGTAATGAATGAGAGTTCCTGTTGTTCCACATCCTCACCAGCATTTGGTGTTGTCAATGTTCCAGATTTTGGCCATTCTAATAGCTGTGTAGTGGTATCTCTTTATTGTTTTAATTTGCAGTTCTCTGATAACATATGATGCAGAACATCTTTTCATAAGCTTATTTGCCATCTGTGTATTTTCTTTGGTGAGGTATCTGATCAGATCTTTTGCCCATTTTTAAATCAAGTTGTTCATTCTCTTATTGCTGAGTTTTAAGAGTTCTTTGTTTATTTTTGGATAACAGTCCTTTATCAGATATGTCTTTTGCAAATATTTTCTCCCTGCCTGGCTTGTCTTTCATTCACTTGACAATGTCTTTCACAGAGCAGAAGTTTTAAATTTTTTTAAAATTTATTTTATTTATTTTTTAATTTATTTTTGGCTGCGTTGGGTCTTCATTGCTGCGCGTGGGCTTTCTCTAGTTGCAGTGAGCGGGGGCTACTCTTCGTTGCAGTGCCCGGGCTTCTCATTGCAGTGGCTTCTCCTTGTGGAGCACAGGCTCTAGGTGTGCAGGCTTCAGCAGTTGTGGCTCACGAGCTCTAGAGCACAGGCTCAGTAGTTGTGGCACATGGGCTTGGTTGCTCTGCGGCATGTGGGATCTTCCCAGACCAGGGCTCAAACCCATGACCCCTGCATTGGCAGGCGGATTCTTAACCACTGTGCCACCAGGGAAGTCCCAGAAGTTTTAATTTTAATGATGGCCAGCTTATCAGTTGAGTCTCTGATGTTGTATCTAAAAGTCATCACCATACAAATGGTTTCTAGATTCTCTCCTATGCTATCTCCTAATATATATATATATATATATATATATATATATATACACACACATTGATATAGATAGATACATATATATAATTGAATACATTGTTGCTATTTTTAAAAATCTGTTAAATCAATTAAGAATAAGAATGATAAAAGTTTTTATTTTATCTTCACTTATTCCTTCTCTAATGCTCTTCCTTTCTTCAGGTAGATTTGTGACTGACTTATACTGTTTTCCTCCCCTCTGAAGAACTTCTTTTCTTGCAAGGCAGGTCTACCAGAAACAATTTCCCTCAATTTTTGTGTCTGAGAAAGTCTTTATGGCTCCTTCACTTTTGAAGGATAATTTTTCAGGGTTCAGAATTCTAGGTTGGTGGTTTTGTTTTCTCAACACTT
Source organism: Balaenoptera musculus (assembly GCF_009873245.2). Taxonomy (NCBI): domain Eukaryota; kingdom Metazoa; phylum Chordata; class Mammalia; order Artiodactyla; family Balaenopteridae; genus Balaenoptera; species Balaenoptera musculus. The sequence continues at coordinate 41,965,028 of NC_045799.1, forward strand.
TAAATATTTTACTCCCCTCTCTTGCTTGCATGGTTTCTGAGACATTGGCTGTAATTCTTATCTTTGATCCCCTATATGTAAGGTACATTTTTCCCTCTGGCTTCTTTCAAGATTTTTTAATTTATCTTGGATTTTCTATAGTTCAAATACAATATGCCTAGGTGTAGAATATTTTTCTGTTTCTTCCTCTCTTTCTTTTCCTTCTGGTATTCCATTATACACATGTTATACTCTTTGTAGTTGCCCCACACTTCTTGAATATTCTTCTCTGGTTTTTTTTAGTCTTTTTCTCTTTGTTTTCCCATCTTTTTTAAAGTTTGTATTAACTTCCAAAGCTTCTATACCCTCAAGGTCAGAGATTTTCTTCATCTGTGTCTACTCTACTAATGAGCCCATCAAAGGCATTCTTCATTTCTGTTACAATATTTTTGAGCTCTAGAATTTTTTTTTTCTGATTCTTTCTTAGAATTTCCATCTCTCAGCTTATAATGTGCATCTGTTCTTGTATGCTATGTACTTGATCCATTAGAATCCTTAGCATATTAATCATTCCAACATCTTTACCATATCTGAGTTTGGTTCTGATGCTTGCTCTGTCTCCTCAAACTGTGCTTTATTGTTTTCCTCTTAGTATGCCTTGTAAGTTGTCTTTGATAGCTGGACATGATGTATGATGTACTGGGCAAATGGGACTCCAGTAAATAGACCTTTAATAAGGTGGAGGTGAGGTGGTGGGGAGAGGGAGCATTCTATAGTCCTGTGATTAGGTCTCAGTCTTTTTTGAGCCTGGGCTTCTGAACTGTGAATATCACAAGTGCTTCTTAGTTCTCCCTTTTCCCCCTCAGGTGGATAAGATAACTAGAGTGGCTGGAGTTGGGTATTTCCCTTCCCCCATGTGGATGCCTAGAGCTGGCTGAAGTAGAATATTGCCCTTCCCCCAGGGAGGTTAGGCTCTAAATAAACCTCAGCAGGTTAGGCTCTGGTAAAGTAGTTTCTCCTGAAGGCAGGCCTTGTTAAGAACAGAGTGGCATATTTCAGAGAAGCTCCTTTCCCCCTCCCCTGCAGGTAGCACAAGGGAATTTTTCTCTGCATTCACTGTGAGAACTTGGTGAGGTAAAATTTACAAAAGTGTGTGGGGCCACCCTGAGACTAGCCCCCCACCCCACCCCATGGAATTTTTAACTTTCAGGCGTGAAAATTAATAAAGGAAACATCAATTAAAATTGGAGCTGGGAAGGCCTGTAGGGCGAGTTCTTACACCCCACCAGTCATTGTCAATTATCCCAAATAGAAGAGACTACCTTGCGTCTCCAACAGGAAGGTGCCTCTACTTTACCCCCATCAAGAGGAAGGATGATGTTCTTCTCGCCCAGCAACAAGCCCAGCCAATGGAAAACTCTGTAGCTCAGCCAATGAGAAGACACCACCACCCTGAACTCTTACTTTCCTCCAATGAACTTTCATTTAGAAGAGTCCTGCCCATATTCCCCTTTTCTCCATAAAAGCAAGCTCGCCTGCTTTGTTTTCTGGGTTTGCCTGTGGTCTGCCAGAGCTTGTTTTGTGAACTGCAGCTCCTCTGACTATTCCTGAGTTAGCTCATCGAGCTAGTTAGATGACAGTTATCTTTTCTTGAAGTTGGCACAGAATTGTCTGCTCCAAGCTCCAACAATTCCTCAATTACAGTTTAGATTTTCCTACCGTGGTGCTGGCTCCTGTGGAGGTTTCTGCTTAGGAGTTTCTGCTCTGGTAAGTTGTGATTCTCTGTATTCACCTGTTTCTCCAAGTTAAAGGGATAGTGGTTTGCTCTGTGACCTCACTTCTCTGATGAATCTAAGATTTTTAAATTTTTTTCAGTTTGTTCAGCCTTTTACTTGTCAGAAGGGGGTGATGAATTCCAAATGCCCTTACGTGCCAGAATGCCATTCTACTTTTCAAGAAAAAATTGTCAGGTGTTACATAAGTGAAATACTGTGTGACCAGTATTTATATTTATTTATAAAGTAGATATTTATATCTATATTTCTATCAGGAATACTTTGGAGTCTACACAAAAGTTCCAACTTCCTAAAGAGATCCATCAAAATAAATCTTTAACATGTATGTTTAAGTGGATATCATTACCACTAAAAGCACATCCTAGACTTCTGGCCCTGGCAGGTTTTCATGGCACGTTACAACTTCATGCTATCCTGTGTTTGCTTACTACGTACAGCCCCAGCAGGAGAACAAATTGATTTTTGATGAGAAATATACCCTTCTAGGATTTCATTACTTGACCACAAACTTGGTCTAGAGCTCATGGTTTGTGAAATATTGTCATTCATTATTAAGATGCACAATGACAAGCATTGTGGGAAATTTGCATTTGAAAATGCAGTTGTCCTGCTTTACAGTTCTGTGGCTTTATTGGTCTCTTACATTATTCTATCATCCCTCAAACGCCTACTATCCCCCAAATGCCTCACTATGGTTTAGAGGAAAGAGCCAGGTTCTTTCTGTCTGAGGGAAATGGTACATGCATCATATCCAATTACATCCCTCTAGGCATTTTGAGGAGCAGTATCGTGTATTTGGGTAAAACTTAGAAATCTAAAAACCAGTGAAGGGGATGTTCTAGATAGAATTGTTTAAAAAAAATCATATATGCAACGGATCAGTCCATTGTTCGGGCCACTCCAAATTCCTTGTAGATTCTTTAAAGAAACGTGTTCCTATTACTAGAAATCCATAGTGGTGTGATTTAGGGGAATCTAATTAGTAAGATTCTTTTGGAGGTTCATAAGTATATTTTAGACTACAGCAAGTATGGTACAGTTCTTTCAGAGGTTTAGCTGTAGGTCAATTTTGTGAATACCTGTTTCTCTTACCAAAAATTGTGTTTTCAAGTGTCAGGAAGGGATTCCTGGAAAAAAATAGGCAATGTAAATCTACTCCCAAGTTCTTGGGGGAAATGGTGAGACTGCACTCGATCTTGAAAATTGAATGCACCTTCGATTGTGGCCGCTGCCCTGTGGCAGATTGAAGAGTTTAGAGCTCCCAGCTGGGTCTCCAGACCTCCTGTGCTGACTGGCATTCTCCTACCTTTAGGCTTTCTTACATCCTTCAGCTTTCTCACATCTTTAAAGTACATATAGGGAAAGGGGCTGAAACTAGAAAACCTGTGATGAACAAGAGGCACGTGACTTACACAACTTAATCTTCACAATAAGAGTAGCCTTATCCCTACGTTGCAGGTGTGGACACTGAGGAACAGAAACACTCTGTGCTCACACAGATGGCAATTTACAGGGGGAGATGCAGAGTCTGGTAGGTCTGACTCCAAGACCTCTTCTCTTTCCCTTGTTCCAGGGTTTCTCTTAAACCAGTTCCCATGCCTCTTTGAATCCTTGAACTAGTATGCAGACTTTATGATGTAGGTAATAGTTTTACCCTGGACAAACAGCCAACAGGTGAAACCACTTTCTGAAGATTGCAAAGACCTAGTTAAGAATACAAACGACTCCTGGGTGCTGTGCAGCCTCAGTGGGATTTCAGAAGCAGCTTATGTTCCCTCACTAACAGCTCTAGCTCAGTGTATCAGTCAGATTTTTCTGCATTACAGACAACCCCCCGAAACCCAATGGCTGACAGCAAATAGCATTTATTCTCTGGTTCATGGTTCTGAGGGCTGACTGTGGTTTAACTGATGGAGGCCAGGCTTGGTCTGGCCATGCTGGATTCCAGGCTTCTACTGGGGCCCAGTCTTTTCCACCTGTCTCATTTCAGGTGCCAGTTTGAAAGGGTGGGGCCTACGTGGGGGCATTCTCTTTATGCCAGCAAGAGCTTTTAAAGCCTCATTTCTGCTCACATCCTATTGGCCAAAGCAAGTCACAAGGCCAAACTTGACATCATTCGGGCAGAGAAATACACTCCACCCATGGGGACAGGCTCTGCAAAGCCAGATGGCAAAGGGTCTAGCAAAGAAGAGTGTAGAACTGGGGACGCTGATCCAATCCAGCACACTCAGAAACTCAAGTATCACAGACACAGCGGTCTAATGGTGGTATTACTGCTCACATCAGACTTGAAGCTTTGCCCTCTGTCTCAACATGGAAATTTTCAGAACTTTTCACTTGGTATCTTTTGGACTGTCTTTGAAAATGACCTTCAGTGTGAGGTCCTCTACTGGACTTTAATTATATCAAATAATGTATTTTTGATCACAAAAATCACATCAAATGTTTTCTTTTTAGTTACAGTTTTAGGCCCTAAGATTGTACTAATCTCTGCCTCACTCAGCAAAGGAGTGGCTGCCAATGTAAATGCTATAAAACCGTAGAGAAGAGTTTCCACCAACTGGTCCACCCCTATATAGGAAAACTCCACATGCTAGCATTGAGACACTAACTAGTTCAGACAGACCTCAGATTATCAACGGTTGCAACCAGTGTCTCTCTCGGCATTCAGACATGAGAGGAGAGATTGTCCACACTGAGTTTTCCTCATCCTGGAGTTGGTCACTGAGAAGCCTTTCAGAGGAATTCCTGGAATGATGGCAGTTTACACAGGCCTTCAGGGAATTCAACCAGTCATTGATGAGTAAAAGCCAGTAATCAGGACCTTTGGGGACTAACTCCTCTTCTTCCATATTTGGTGATCGGAGTTCACACTGCTGGGGGCTGTGATGACAGTCTTCAGCGTGGCTCCTTCAGGAGAATCTTGCACCTGACTGTGCAGGTGGGGGCATAAAAGCAGCTTCTGGGGACATAAGTAGTTTCATGCCTGCGAGTCAGTGACAGCAAAGCTTAGAGACCCTGTGTGCTGATGTGTTCCTGAAAGAAGTCCTCTGCTCTGCCTGCTTGAGGGTGACAGAAGCCCAAGAGGTGTTTATCAGACCTAAAGCCAAGGGGACCTAGTTTTCATTCTCCTCAGCCGGGCCTTTAGGTTGTACCAAGGTCACATGTGTAGGGGGTTTGGCCAGTAGGCTTCAGAGAGAGGCACAGAATTAATTCATTTCCTGCCCTCCAGTGCAAGGGCTGATTTTTTCCTAGGCCTCAGGTGGCGTAAAATCACTGCAGGATGCGAGGGAGCCTCACAGGACACTGGATATGTCCCGTGTTCCTATTGTTAACACACCATCTTATTGGGCACCTATTTTGCTTTGAGCACTGAAGGTGGAAAAATGAATAAGATAAGGGTTCTGCCTCATGGAACTGCTATTCCAATGGGGTAGATGCGTGGTGACCAAGCACGTGGGACAGAGATCATTTCAGATTGTGACAAGGGCAATGGAAGTGCTCTGCAAGCCAAAACGAGGAGTTTGGACTTTGGTCGTAAGTGTGGAGGAAGTCACTAGGGGCTCCTGGTATGGACATGAGATCATCACTGGCCACCAGGTCCATGCCCCATAGATGCCACCAGTTCAAAAAGTAGAAACTGCATTTTCATCTCTCGGTTGATCCCAGTATAAATCTTTTCTACTCAAATGTGATGTCCTCAATGAACTCCCTCGATTAGCCCTGTAGGAAAAATGTTCTTTTAAAAAATTTTACAGAAATTCTTTTCCAGGTGATTCTGTGAGATCTTTCATCTCCTTTCTCAAGAGACTTATTCAGGGGTAGTAGGAACAGCTTGCATAGAGTAGAATTTGTTTCACGAGCCATTTCTCAGGTCATTATTATAATTCCTTAGGCAGAAGGTGATTTTGAAAACACCCTTAGACACTGGTGCTCGTAAGTTTGAGAAGCTGATGAAGCTTGCATAGATGGTAAGCTTGTGTCTCATAAAAACGCAGCTCATTCAGACCTGCTTTGCAGAGCAAAGACAGCTTGAAAGGAAAACTTCATGTTTCACAATTTTTTTAAAGAGGTGAAAGCAACAGTAATTCAAGTCTGGGTCTGAATATAGTAGAATTTACGGAGTATCACTTGTTATGGCACACAATGTCAAGGGAAATGGAAGAGTGGGTGTGAGGAGATTAAAATAAGTATAGAATTTTCCTTTGTTATGACCAATCCTATAGGTCCTGATAGGAAAATCAGTGCTCAGTTGAATAAAATAAAGGGTAAGGCGCCATTGGGAAAGGCATAATGTCACAGAAGTTCTGTTGTGAGCCGGTGAGCTTCAAATGTACAGGTTCTAATTGTGTCTGGAATGATGGTACCTACATGTTGAGGAATAATTGCATCATCAGAGCCATCAGCTTTACTGTGGCCCTCCTTGAGCCCCACTCATGCTCTGCAATGAAGACATTAAATGCTAGACTGAGTGCTGCCATGTGAGAAAGAGGGCAGAACATCAGTGGCCCCTGGTCTATGGGGTGTGGTCCTCACAGGAAGCTCTGTACTTGGGCATCAAGCTTTCTGACCACAGGGGCCTCCAGTTTGATTTCCTTTCTTTGGAATTTGAAACAGTGTTGCATTGGGACTGGAGTCTCTGAAGGAGAGGGGTTGTGGTAATGTCCATCCACTCTGCGGAGATGTGACGAGAAACAGAATGCCAGGCTCTGGGCTAGAGTGTGGATGGATGGAGGGAAGTCAGTAGACCCAGGCTTTGGCGCTGGCCCTGCCCTTGCTTGAGTTCCCTTACAATCATTTTTTTTGCTTCTATAAAATGAAAGGTTACATACATCTGGAAGGGAGTTTCGAGGATTTGGGCTATTTTAGGTGGAAGCCAAAGTTGGCAGGGCTCCTAAGAATAGCCTAGGCTCGCACCCCATGCCCATCCATAGCCATAGGCAGTATCATTGCTTCCTCTTCAAGTAGATGCTGGTCCAGATCACATCACATTAGTGAGTGATAATAAGTTCATTAAAGGTAGTACAACACAGACTATACTTTGCATACCTCTTGCCAGTATTTAATATTAATTCAAATTAATCATCCTTGACCAACCCCTCCCTCAATACACTAAGTCACTGTGCATTAGAAGCCAACTCATCTTCATTCTTCTCCTTTTTCTCTTCTTTGGGTTGTTGTGAAGATTACTTAGTGTTTACATGCATTTTGTTTAGTGACTTCTACATAATAATTGTTCAATAAATGTTAACAACAGCAGCAACAATTTACTATTTTTCAAGATTTCTGTCTAATGTGGCAGCTTTTCATGCCAATGTGAGCCTAGCTCTATGACCTCTACAACCCCACAAAGTAAAATATGATTGTGCTTTCATGCTGATGACTAGCAAGCTCCCCAACTCTTTCCCCCACGTCATTAAGTAACTTATAAAATATTCTCTACTGTGCATGTGCCAGAGGTGACAACTAGAAAGGTTTAGAGAAAGAGTGCTATCCAGATAAGACGTGGCACCCCTTTTTCTCAAGTTCATGACTGGGTGTTGATGGCTGTCATAGTTTGGGTTTCCCCAAAAGCAGATTCAGAGGTCAGGGTTTGGGGGCAAGTAGTTAATTTGGGAGGTCATTTCAGGAAAGGGAGTGGGGAAAGAGAGACAAGGAAAGGAAGCCAACAGAGTGCATTGCTGAGCATTGTTGCTGCGGACCACTGGAGCATCGACCCACTGGGCAACTTGCAGCCTGCACCTCAGCCTTCCTGGGGGCACATGAGCTGGGACATGTACCCACCATCTCACTAATCATGGGTTAAAGGATGCTCGCGGTGGCCTTGATTCCCTGACACCTTGGACCTACTCCACAGGTGGGCAGTGAGAACCCACAGTAAAAAGGCAGCAGGTGCCAGAGGTTGTTAAGTTGAGCCAGGATGCAAGGATGGCACGCGTGCCACAGGGACATATGTAGGGCATGGTCAGCGTCTGCTACAGCGATCCAGCTTATTAATATGCCATATTGTGTACATATACGCATATAACAAAGCCTGCCCTTTCAAACAACAGCTAAGACCCCACCATCTTGAAGACGGGCTGCGAAAGCCTCGCTCTTGCCTGCTGTGTGCCCTTTTGCTCTCCTGAGGGAAGCCAGCGGCACCCTCTTTAACATTCTGCTGCCATGCTCACTGCAGTAACAGAGGCCAGTGTCACTCTTATTACTTCACCTGTTTTATCTCTTGTGAAACTCAGCCTTTAGCCAGAATCGTCTGAGTGGCTGCTCTGGCAATTGCTTAACAGTGAGCCTCCTTTAGCTCATTTCTCTTAAGTAATTTGATGCCATCATACCATCAGAATTGCTTTTATGGGTTGGAAGGAGGCCTGGGGGAGGGGATTGATGGGAAGCTGTTTTGAGATTTAAAAAAATAAATAAATTCATTGCCCTCTACTTCTCCGTGCCCACCACACTCTCCATCTGCGTCCCTCTCCCTCTCTTTCCCATGTGGGACAGGCGTGTGTGTGTTCGGGGAGGTTGGTGAGGAATGTTCTGAGCAAAACATAACTCATCTCACATTTCATCTCCTTTTACCCGGGCTTGTAAAGTGTATTGTTTCATGTCCATTTGGTCCCCACACCAGGACTTGTGTGCTAAGATAGAAAAAGATTGTGGTTATTCTCTCTGAAATATCAAGCAAAGTGTAATTTTACATTGACCGTCCATGTTGACAATCCCAGTTCAACTGATGTTAACATTTCAATAAACCCAGTGATACGTGATCCCCCTCATTTAGGGCAGAGATTTTCATCAATGCTGAAAATCCCATGTTTAATAATTGCATGATATTTTTATTTTACTTGAGTTTGTGTGTAAATAGAAAAAATAAAATCAGCAGCATGCTTTCCTCATTAAAGACTTGATGGGGAGGGAGGGCTTAAAAGTGGACATGAATTTAGTGTGCAGAGTTCCAGAGAGTTTTATTTGTTTAACTGTTGCTTCTTATTTCTGGATATTTATAGCCATTCCGCCTCAAGTTGGTGCTTATAGTCACCCTGAGGGCTGGTGGGTATGGCAACCACTTTCTAAATAATATGCAATGGACATGGGGATTTATGATTCCATACAATTGTTAGTATTTTATCACAGCCTTGGGCTAAGTGCCCTGCTGGGTAGGGTTGAGAGTACGGACTAAACCCCCTTTGAGGTGAAGGACACTACAGAAGAAATTGTGCAGCTAAAAATAAAATGATTCAGTACATAAACAATAGTTTTTACATTTGTGAGCTTTGCTTGGACATTGATCTCCCAGATTACTTTCTTCTTACAACTGCTAGCATCCCTTTCCAGCCCAGTTTCCAGGAGGTGAGTCCTGGAAACTGGGCTGGAAAGGGATGCTAGGGGAAAATTCAAGAAACAGAGGCCCTGGGTCGACTGTAAATGGTAGATGGGCTTAATGTTTTAAAGCATGGATTAATTGTACCTGGTATCCTGTCAGTTTGAGTTAAAAATTTTTTTGTGTGCTAAGAACTTCTCAGAAATAATTGATTTAAGGTATTACCATATGCCTCTGTATGCTTTAGCAATCTGTAGCTGCAAGCAGACCCTCATTCTAAGTTTAAAACAAAAGTTGATCATTGCTTCTTCCTCCAAAAAGGGCTGTTTTACTAACAGTAAGTTATATCTATATTTATTTCAGTAGACTATGCTAGATTTTCAATAGAAAATGTTTGAGTTTTGTAACAAGGGAACAATGTTTGTTTCTGCATAGGAGCCTATAGACAAAGTTAAAGATATTGGGGAATTATCAACAAGAGCAAAATGAAAAAAAAATGAAAGCTAGCGAGGAAAACCGTCTAGGACAAGGTCAAAACCAGATTCACTCTCACTGTGTTGAAAACATTCCGGGTTTTCCCCAATTCCAACACATAGTACAGTGGCCGAGTAGAACCTTCAGTGAGTCTTCATTGCTGTATCTTTCTGCAACTTGATGAAAAGAGAAATATCGGGTAATAACTGAGTAAGAAAAAATGTCTAAAGTGGTGTTTGATGTACCATGGATGAAAAGCATTGCAAACTCAACTTGCTGTTTCAATTTTTCCCCTCTTTTGTTTTGTCCCCCCTTCTCCCTCTTTTGTTTTGATGTTCTGTTGACAGAATTTGTCCCCTCATGGTTTAAGTACTCACTGCTTTGTAGAGAGAAAACAGTTGGGTCATAAAACGTGTCTGAGCTTCTAGCTATAAAACATATTGATTAGCCTAAAGCTATCCTTAATGGCTTTAAATGTGGTTAAGAAAATATAATTAAGTATATATCCTGACATGTTAACTAACTAGAAAGATAAATACATTATTTTAAACTTTCTTACGTTTCTGTTGGGAGTGTACATCGCTACAGCTGCTTTGGAAAACTGGCAGAATCTGCCAGAGTTAAACATCTGGATAACCTCTGGGCCCATAGCCCCAACTCCTGGGTGTACTGTCAACAGAAACAAGTGCTTGTGTTCACCAAGTGGCATGTATGAGAATGTTCATGGCAGCTTTATTCACAATAGCCCCAAACTGGAAGTAACCCAATTGTCCATCAACACTAGAATGGGTAAATTGTGGAATATTCGTTCATGCAATGGAATACAACACTACAATGAAAAAGAATGAGCTTCTGCTCCATGTGTGGATATAGCATGGATATATGGATACATGGATAAATCAGGCAGGCACAATATTGAACAAAATATAGACAGTGCACATGGTCCATGTATATGAAGTGGAAAGACAGACAAAGCTAATCTATGATAATAGCGGAGGGAATAGCAGTTCCTTCAGGGGATAGATATTGACCTGGGGCAAGGTAGCTTTCTGGGGTGTTGGAAATGTTTTATATCTTGATTTGGGAATGGTTATATATATACATATGTGTGTGTATGTAAAAATTTAGCAAGCAATTTAAATACAGAAGTGAATTTTAAAAATTCTTGTATAAGTTGTGTAAGTCAGCTTCACCATTTACAACAAAAGTTAATTTTAATCATCTATCCTAATGAATGAGGAACTAAGCAGATTTGGAGTGACAGAAGCAGATTCTACACACACCTGGGCGCACACATGCACACACACAAACTCTGCACGCTTGGCCCTGAATTATTAATGGCTGGTTCGGCCTCATTGACCCTCATACTTGGAAGAGATTTTGTATGTCATCTAATTCAGTGATTCATCTGAAGCTTGTCTGCAACCTTCCCTCTGGGTGGCCATTCTGCTTTTGTGAACAAAAGTCCCCTGGTGACCAGAATATGGTCGAGACCTTCTGAGGCAGGCCTTACTGTCATCAGGAGACCATCCCTGGGCAAAAATCTGCCCTTGTCTTTTCACTGGCCTTGCTCGTAACCCTTGGGGTCTTGCAGTTAAGTGGACAAAGGATCATGCTGTTGCTGTTTACCCTGAATATCATACTTTACATTGTATACATATGATGCTGAAAAGCAAGTATGTTTTCAGGGATATTTATCTTGATTTTTACCTCCCCTTTTAATTAATCACAGCACATCTTCCCACCAGGAGTTGTGTTTTCTCAAATGCATCTTCTCAATAGTTTTCCCTCCAGGATGAAATAGGATAATGTGGATACGTCATTCTGCTTGGACATCTCAGGATCCCTTGGCCCTCCCCATACTCTAGGGCTAAACACCCTTGTCTTCCCAGTAATTAGCCTTTCCTGCTGTCCATACAAAGGCTCACGAGTCCACAGTCCATTCATTCAACACATATTTATTCATCATCTTCTATGTGCCGGCAATGTTCTAGGGATACAGTGATAAGTAAAAATAGGTGTGGCATCTGTCTCCTTAGGGCTTTCGCTCTATGAGGAATTATTAATCAAACATTTACATAAATCAATGTCAAATTGCAACTGTGGTGTGTGCTGTGAGGAAAAGGTACGTGGTGTTACGAAAGCATAAGATGGGTAGTCATCCGTATCAGAGGAGCATTCCCTGGTGGAGTGTTGGCTGAGCAGAGGGCAAATGTTCAAATAAGCTGGGGAAGAGAGGAGAGAAATATTGCAGGAAGAGGAAACAGCACGAGCAAGGCCTTATGGTAGGAAGGTGAAAAGGAACATGCCACAATTCATAGGACAGAGAGAAGGCCAGTGTGGCTGGAATGAAAAAGCGAAGAGTAAGACAGCATGAGAGAGAAGAGTCAGACCCCTTGGGGGAGAGATGTTAGCCTTAATTTGGGGAGTGGTTTGAGGACAGAGCAGACTTCAAATGCTCATAAAGGACGTTCCTTGGAAAGTAGCTGAACAAACTAAAGAGAACAGGTTTTTAAAATTTATTTATTTATTTATTTATTAATTTATTTTTGGCTGTGTTGGGTCTTCGTTTCTGTGCGAGGGCTTTCTCTAGTTGCGGCAAGCGGGGGCCACTCTTCATCGCAGTGCGCAGGCCCCTCACTATCGCGGCCTCTCTTGTTGCGGAGCACAGGCTCCAGATGCGCAGGCTCAGTAATTGTGGCTCACGGGCCTAGTTGCTCCGTGACATGTGGGATCTTCCCAGACCAGGGCTCGAACCCGTGTCCCCTGCATTGGCAGGCAGATTCTCAACCACTGCACCACCAGGGAAGCCCCCAAGAGAACAGGTTTTAAGAGAGTAGCTTTGGAATAGAAATATTACATCCAGGTCCAGGGTGTGGTCTGGGGAGGAGGGAAGGTGGGAGTTGTTGTCAAAAACGACCAGGTCAGGGAACTGGCAGGCCAGGTGCTGGGTGGGTCATCTTCCTGGATGCTGAAACCGCCCAAGGTTATAGCAGTCCTTGAGCTAGAGCTGAAAACTATAACTCAGTGCCAGAGGTTTGGATGAATGTGGGAAAGTGACCAAGAGGTCGCACATAATTGAGAAGAGACCACAGTTGCCATGGTTCTGAGAGAACTTTTATAATTTCTCTGTGGGGAATTACTCCTTCTAAAGGTTAATGCGGATGGCCATTGCAACGGAGAGTGATTATGGTTTTATTAGCTTTATACAGCCCTGTAATTTTACTATTTAAATACTTCTTAAACATATCAAAAAGTTGGAGAAGATTGCCATGGGAAGAGAGTAACTAGGGAAAGCTAAGACACAAATCTAGAAAGGCCCCCGGGGTATATAATGCCAAGCTAAGGTGCTAAAGTTTACTCTGTAGGAGCTGGAGAGTTGGCCGAGACTGCCATTATTTTGTGTAAGGTGGTGGGAACTATACTTCAGGAAGAATCACCTGGAAGTGGTGTGCTGGATAGATGGGAGAAGACCGAAGAGCACGGTTACAAGTCACCTGCTGTTGTCGGGCTGAGAGCTGATCCGACCTCAGACAAGATCAGTGGGAAAAGAAGGAAAGAACAGGGCGGTGTAAGATCCTTCAGAGGGATGCTGTCTGTAGGACCCAGTTACCAGCAGGGGAAGCAGCCAGATACTGCAGTGACTGGGGAAGAGGTAAAGCCAGAACCAGAAAGTCAGGAAGGATTCCTTTTGTGGAGGAATACGCATTGCACTTCTGGTTCTGGAGCCTGTCAAGGGGAGGCATCTGGGTGATTACAAATGTTGGTGTTAAACTCCGGGAAAAGGGGGACTGAAAAGCCTCCTCTGGGTAACCCCTAACCACACATGCCCATCCTGGCTGCCTTCTTTTTTCTTTGCAGCGCACAGGGACTCCTGCTTTCTCCCCCTCTACTTTCCCTCACCTTTTCCATCAATTCCTTGCTGCTCACAGCTTGCTTCTGAGGACAATGTGTCCTCAGCTTCCCATGTATAGTTCCCTCCCCCAGACATTCTATCTTTTTCTAGAAAGCTTCCCTCAGTGCTCTTCATCTTCGTCCCCACATCCCTGAATGCCCTGTCCTGCTGTGTTGTGGTTGCCTCTTATTTCCTCCCCCCAGACTTTGGGCTTTAAAGACAGGGACTCATTAAAAGTGTGTCTGTCTATCTGTCTATACATACATATACATATGTGTATATGTATATATACATACTCTTTTCTAGTTAAATGATAATTTGTTTAATGAATTAGCTAATTAACAGGTTTTTCTAACTTTAAGAGTTTTACATTTTGAAGCCTTAATTTAAGGAAGGGATGAAACAAATGCAAAACAAACCCATAATCCCAAATGTCATAGATGAATTCGCAAATTTGAGAACTTTGAGAAATTTGAGAACTTATGCACATTTTTCATATGACAGCGGTTCTCTCTCTCATATGACAGGAGTGTTCTCTCTCTCATATGACAGGAGTTCTATTTGCCTTCCAGTAAAACTGGGTCTTTTAAATCTCAGATCTCCCCATTTCAACAACACCTCTCTCTTTCTTCGTCTGCATGAACAATGTCACGGGAGCCTCCCTGATAAGATCATGTCCTCATGGACATATTGGCAGATGATATTTGTAGCATCAGCTCAGGCATCTGAGTTTAGGATGTTGGGAATGGCAGACATTTAATGGATGCTCCTAGAAAAAGGAGCCAGGGGAGGTCAAATAGGTAGGAGGAGACACAGAAGAAGGCAGTGTTGAAAAATCTAGGAGGAGAATCTGCAAATCTCTAGAGACAAAGTAGATTAGTAGTTGACAGGGGCTGGGGGGAGGGGAGATTGGGAAATGACTGTTAATGGGTACGGAGTTTCTTTTCCGGACAGTGAAAATATTCTGGAATTAGTGGTGGTGATCGCACAAATTTGTGGACATATTAAAAACCACTGAATTGTACACTTTAAAACAATTTAAAAATCTTTTTTAAAAAGTTCAGGAGGGAAGACGTATTGAAATACGTCTTTTGAAAAACTATTTTTCTATTGAAAAACTAGTTAAACACATTTAATACCAAAGAAGATGAAGAGTGATTGAAAGGTTATGGGCCTTCTTGATTAGGAAGCCAGTAGTGAGCTTGAAGAGAGTAGTTTCAACAGAACAGTCACTCCCATCTCTTCTTCTTTCTGCCCCATAAATAAGTAACGTACAAGGTTATTCTTTCACATATTTTTATCTCTGTTGGCAGAATGTCTGACGATTCTGCAAGTTCTCGAATGTGCTTGGTTTATATACGCTAAAGGATGAATTTTAGAAACTCTGGTTATGTGTGCTCATGTTCACCGATGTATTATAACTGCATCATTCTTCCTGCCCTTCTAAAACCAAACCTGTACTACAAAATCAGGTCATTTCATATTGTCTTCATGTGAAACCTCATTTCCAATGTCTCTAAATGGAACAGGCATTACCTTCCTTGAATTCGCACAATAGCTTTCAGTGGTATGGCTATGTGACAGGTTGTTCGCTGTGTCTTGTGCCAGCTCACTGATGGAGTGCTGCTGACCTCGTGACCCTGGTTCAGCCACATGTAGTCTCTGACCCATGTTTACTTGATTTGTAAACTGAGGGTCATAAACATTAATCTGACACCTCACATGAGAAAAGTATATGAAAACGTTGTGAAAGGTATTAAGCAACCGTAAATACATTTTAATAGACATCGTACAACTGAAGAGACAGTTAGTCCTTTATCGCCTTTTAGCTCTAGACGGGCATAGGACCAGCCCCCTTAATGCCTTGTATATAGGATCACAGGCTTCATATACTGTGATGCGCAGTGTAGAGTGTATACGTTACCGAGGTCTCCCTTGCTCAGTACTAATTGGTTGAAATGAATACTCTTTAAATGAGAAAAAGCCAGTATCACACCATGATTGACTTCTCTATTGCCTTTGCCTTTTTAAAAAATTTGTTTTATTCTGTTCTTCACTTAGGTTTTCCAAACGAGCCTGCTGCAATCATTGCCCTCAGCACCATTAAAGAATGGCTGGCCAAGAATCAGCACCAGGTAGGAGAAAAACACAGTCAGTGAGCATACAAGATGCTGGAATTCGATTCTCAGTTTCGAAAAGGCAGATACATCTATTCCATAAATATCAAGTTGACCTAGTCATTGAGCCAAAGCTAGCTGATGCTGCTTCATTTGGGTTACATGGGTGATTGAGTATTTTCCTGTAATTAATTGACTGAAGGGATTATGTTGATCGGTTTCAGTGGTGAAGATGGGCAAAATGATCAGATTCATTTAGCCATGATCTCATTTTTATGTCTTTAGATAATATGGATTTGTGTGTAAAGGAGAGAACAGGGTGGATTTCCTTAAGATGAAGAATTCAGGGATCATCTGGTGCTATTTTCCTTAAAGAGTTAAGTTATCTTTGTTGACAGGGGATTCCTGGTGTTTGGTAATTTTTTCAGTAATCTAAGATCTCTTTATTTATAACTAATCACTTCTATAAAGTGACTTCTGAGTGTGCTATTGGATAATTGATAGGTAAATCGTCATGATGAGGATTTTTATGAAACTAAAGGCTTCCATCAAAGTGTTCATCATGCCTCCGATCTGCTTATTTAATTGGAGCTTTGGGATATATGTAGTGATGAACAGGAGACTTACTCAAGTAAACAAGGCAGTTCAATAAGTAGAGATGCTATGGAAGCTTAAATTTCAGAGGTTTAGCAATTAACATGTTATTACAGCAAATAGGTTTCACACAACACACAATGTTGTGCGTTTTTCTGCCGATTTTGGTTTTCTCCTCATATACTCACATGAGTGCTGTAAAGAATTTTGTTCCATTTATGATGGCCCATGAATATAGCTTTCTCCTCGGTAGGAGATGGATTATTTGGAAATGTTTGGATATGGAAAGAGACTATGGGAGTTTCCTAATGAGAGATAACTCTTGGTGCTCTTGTGTGTTTAAAGAAACAGCAACATCATTTTTGCTAATTACTGTAATTTCAACATTTTTAAAAGAGACACGAACATTGTTAATTTCAAGTAGAAGTAAAGACCGCACGGCTAAACGTACTTTGGTGCTTGCTGTTTCTTTTCCTCTTACTTTAAAAGGTATACATGTGACAACTTCAATTTAGAGAATAACTTTAGTAACCTCTAAGATGCAGAAAAAAATAAATAAAATAGCCAGTTTACAAAACATTTCTTTGACATGTATTATTTTATTTTCACAACAATCTTACAGAACGTCTAGGATAGGTATTGCTATCATTATCCTCATCTAGAATCAAAAGGTTAAATGACAAGCTCAAGACTTTGGAGTCTCAGAGCCAAGAGTCTGACCCGCCTCTCCTTGGAATGCCCCTGAGGCCAGGGAGAGATGTTCAGTCCCTTTGAAAACGGGTAATCTTCAATATATCTCTTGGTCATAGTATAGGCTCCTGGACCATCTGCTTGGCAAAAATGTAGTGTTTCAAAGTTAAAAACTAACAAGTGAGCTGGTATATTGGTATAAATTTATCATTTCCATTAAAATAATTATCCGAGGATATTTCCCACTGTTGGAAGTTCCCATGTGCCATCTTGGCATGTGATGGGAGTACACATAACTACACAAAACATCAAGGAGTTGATGACGAAGATCAAATGTGTTGGTCACATTTACAGCTCATTGACAAATTCGACTGATGGACTGTCTCTAAACCATTCAGAAAGTTATTTTTCCTAGATATTTGTTAACTTAGTGTTTCCTACTTAATGTTTTTTTACTCTGATCTCCTTACTAGCCTACTGTGTCTTTGAGTCCTTTCTTTTGCTTTCATATTCTTTTCTTGCTCATGTCTTCATTTCATTGTAGAAAATCTAGATAATTCGGATTGAGAAACACAACTTAGTTATTGCCATTGCAACTTTAAACATAGCCTGTGCTAATTCTCTTTTCAATGCACATTGGCTAAATGAATTTGAACAAGTCAGGTTTTGCCTGATAACTGAATTATAAGTGGTAGGACATAGATAAAAGCTATACAAATGGACTATCCAGCAATATGTTGTTGTATTTTTTGCTCTCTTAACAAACAAACTAGGTTAAGGACTTATTCAGTTGTCTCTTCATTGCAGTATGCTTTTGGCATCTTGATGGTTTAAGCTATGTATTCATTAATTCACTCATTTGATGAAAATTTATTAAATCCCACGAAGCCTCAGACACTTTTCTAATACTAGGGACAGAACAGTGAAAAACAAAATCTTTTCCTTAGGATGTTATAGTCTGGGAAAAGAGAAATATAAATGAAACAAATAAATAAAATAGCTCAGAGTACAAAGTAAAACAAGGTAATTGAATAGTGAGTTATTGGGGGATGTGGTTTTAGAGAATGTAGAGATTGCTCTGAGGACATAATCCTGGAACAAAGCTTTGGACAATGGGAAGGAGCAAGCCAAGGCACACAAAAGTCTTGAGGAAGGACATTCCACACAGAAGGAAGACAAGAGGCAACCCTGAGGGGAGAATGAGTTTATTGTTTGCAAGAGGGTAAGAGAGAGAGTGTGGATGGAGCACAGGGATGAAAGAATAGCAGGAGACAAATTTGGACAAATGGTCAGCGGTCAGATCATAGAGTGTTGTGGTTTCATGGAGAGACTGATTTTTTTATTCTCAGTCTTTTGATGGGAAATCATTGAGGGTTTGGGGCACGGAGTAGCATGATCAGATTCACCTTTAAAATGACCAAATTCTGGTTGCTGCTTGGAGAATGAACTTAAAAGATGTCAGAGTAGAAAAGGGAAGACTAATTAAGGGGCTCCTACAGTAAATCAGGCAAGGGACCAGTGTTCTTGGGAATACAGTGATGGTGGTAAAGGAGGCAACAACATCAGGTTTAGAAAATATTTTCTCTGAGCAATAGTTGATTTGATTCTATCTCATTACACAAATCACACATTACCGTAGCAAGAGAGTCCTGACTGGGGCATTTGTGCCCAGTGGACGGGACTGGGAAAAACATGTTCTGTTCATCCAGCATCTACTTGTTTCATTTGCCCAAAGTCTGAGCTGTGTGCATGCTGTTGTCACCACATATTTAAGGGGACTCGGGGACTTGAGGGAGCCCAGCTGAACAAATAGTACAGTTGGCTCTGACTGCATTGGTGCTAACGGAAGAGATGGAGCAGAGCTTTAATTTAAAAAAAAAAAAAAAAAAAAGAAGGAAGGAGAATCCTCAAGAAGATATTATTATTAGGGCACTCAGTGACCTTCCAGAACTAAAAAAATATAACGACTTCTGGTTGAAAAATTGAAAAACAAAAGAGAATATTCACTACTGAGAATTGAATTATTGCTCTGTGAAGACCGGAGAGATGAATTAAACACAGAACAGAAATTCAAAGAAATGGCAATCATGACTGCAGAGATAAGGTATGAGGCAGAGAGACCCAGGGATCAGACGTGAGGTGGGGCGAGCAATGGAGATTACCCACTGGCATTTTGGGCTAAATTAAGAATTAAGAATGCGTGAGTTCAGAAAATCAGGAGAAAAGAATATCAGAGTTGGCTATAAAAAAAAAAAAAATTGACATCATGTGGCATGATAACATTTCCCAAAGCTCCCATTTTTCTCAGGCAGAAACTTTACTAAAGAGACAAGTGAGCAAAACAAGGGGTCGTTATGGAAACGAGCAGCGGCAATGCGGCACTGACTCCTACTTCGGGGTGGGTGCTCTGCGTTATCCGCAGTTTCATGCATTCCTCATTTGTCGTGCTGTCTAAAAATACCGTTCCTTGTGAAGTAGTGATTTCTTCACTCCACAGTTCTGAGGCACCCCTTTCCTATCAGGAAGTTGGCCTAAGCGGCGTTTCTACAGTGCCCGTTCTGCTGATCTAAAAGCCACAAATAGCTTGATACTGGGAGCTGTTTGCCCATTATGGAGGTCATGTTCAGTGATTTCAAATACCCCAAGGGGGCAACCATCCCACAGCTCAGAGCGCTTGTGGTTAAGGCTTCCAGGAAGTCACCTTAGGGGGTAAGGCATCTAAGATGAAGATTCCAAGCCGGAAGATCAGTGGGTTTCCCGGGCACTCTGAAACATGGAAACCCTAAGGTATTGTACTAATCAGGCCTCAGTTATAGTGTGACACAAACCTGGAACCCCCACCCCTCTGCCAGTGATAAAGCAGCCGGCAGATGGGCAGAAGCATAGCATTCTGGGAGCTCTAATTAAAGCTGTGGCCGTGGGCAGCCATGGTTCAGAGGGGAGGTCATGGTTCACCTGAGACCAGGCCCCAGCTGCATCTCTGCAGATCTTTGAGGATGTCATTTTCCAGAAACCTTCCCATTCATTGACTTCATGGGAATTCCCTAATCTCCCCTCTCCTGCCCACAGACCCCTCCTCCCCAAGCCGACCCCCTGTTCTGGGGTGGGAACAATTCAATGGAGGAACCTCTGGTTTATCTTTGAAGGCCCTCTGTGGGCACCTGGCTTGACTTGGGGATCACCGGCAGGGAGGAACCCCAGCTCTGCATTTTCAAAACCAAAATCAGTTTTCTTCCGTGTAGGAGGAAGGTCGAAGTTTCTTCTCATTGCATGCAGATTTTGGACCTTTGCCTAGCATAGAGTACTTTTTAACTGTGCTTTTAGCACAAACAGATTGTTGTTAAAAATGTTAAATCTCATCTACTTGTCATTTAAATTGTTTACTCTGTGCCTTCCAAGGGAAACACGACCCTTGTGGTATTGCTGTTTGTCACTTTGGGTAGTGTGCCTACAGATGTGGCAGTGAGACGCTGAGATGCTGGATGTATGTGGCAGTGTGGCACCGAGACAGATGCCCAGCTCTGCACCTTGTTGTGAGCCCGGGTCCCAGACTTTATTACCCAGTGTGGTCTAGGCCCCAAGGTCAACTGATGGCAGCCAGAGAACAGAGCTAGTTTTGGGCTCATGGTTGGTGTGCTTTAGAAGTTAAGATCCTGGTTTCTGGCTTCACTGTCTTCCTCCCCTGCCTTCCAACATTCAGACACACAATCCGCAAAGTATGGAAAAGGGTGAATGCATTCCTGTCCCCCAGAACCCGGAATTGGGAATCCACTGAAGACAGGCACATTCAGGCTCCTAAAAGTTTCATCCGCTGCTCTCGTGCTAACTTGACAAGATCAGGGTCACAGCCACTTGCTTCCTCACCACAGATCACAGAGGAACCGTTGCACTTTAGCTTCTGACGCCAAGACTATTTTATTCCCCTTCTTGGCAGAGGTTTTTGAACATATGCAGTGTTAAAAATTGTTTGTCACTTTTATTTCAGAATCATATTATGGATCACCAAAAAAAACCCCAAAAAACAGTGTGAGGCCTGCCTTATGTCACTGACGCAGAACACCTTAGGATCTGTGTGTTTCTTAACTGGGGGGCTTAAATGAAACATGAAATGATGCTTACATTTCTGATGGGAAAATTATATACTTCACACCAAGTTTCAAGTCCTGTGGACGATTGTTTACAGAAATGCAAAACAAGCACCATCCTTCAATTCTGCAGAAGACGGTGGTGTGGTTCACATTCAGAAATCTGGAAGGAGCAGATGAGGTGCCCCGTGTTCTCCTTGGGGGGTGTCTTCTTATGTCTAGAAGCATCGTTTGAATATCTGTGCTGGCCTTAGTTTCTGGAACAGTTTAAGTTTAAGATATGTGTGTAGAGAAAAATAAATTCCATCTTAAAATCTTCACATTCTGTGCAGGAATGTGGTTATGGTACTAATACCCATCAACCTAATATGCTGCTGTAAAAATGTATCCTTTGACTAAGCCCAAGGCTGGTCTTCAGGTGGAACCCATGATGCTTATTGCCTATGACATAATGGAAGAAAAGTATTCCCAGACTTTGCGCGTGTGCCCTGTTCCTTTTGCTCTTCAAGAACCCTCATGACTTGCAAACTGTTTGTTTTCTCTCTCCCTCCATCTTCTTTCTTCCCTCCCTCCCCCCCTCCCTCTTCTCTTTCCCCCTCTTTCACACACACACGCCTTCAGTCACACACTCACCCACCCACCCACCCACTCACTCACTCACTCACTCACTCACTCACTCATACACATAATACTTTTCCGTTCTCAGGTTGTCTTTGTTGAGGTTTGTGACAGTTACATTGGTGGTCAGATGTGAGTTTTGGCTCTTCATCTTGTGATTCTAAATACCCATTGTCAGAATAAAAGCCATGCCCCAAGGTAGCTTCTGCCTTTCTTGGTGGGAGACAGTGTTCAAGCACCAGGTGTCACCATAGACTGCCCACCTGAGAGCTTGCCAGTGGGCAAATCCAGTTGCCTCTCCATCCCCCCGCTGCTTTAGCATCTATTCCCAACAGGCACGCCTGAGTTTTGCAGCCAGAAATTAGAGCCTCTTGCTGTTGTTTCCGGGTTTCATAATCCTGTTCCCATCAGTAAGAATCACAAGAGATGGAATAATATAAATTGTGCTGCTTTAGTTAGTGACCCCCTGCCAGTTAGCCAGTGTGCCTAGGGTAGGGAGGGCTTTACTCAGACACTTCCAGGCATTGAGGTAAGGATGCCCAAGCACCCTTTTCCCTAATCTAACTCTACATGGAGAACTCTTTTAAAGTCTAATGATCTTTTTTCTCCTAGCAGGGTATGTCTCTATAATCAAGGCCCCAGGGTGCTCTACTGACATCAACCTACAGTCCCAGGTAGTTTAGGGGTTGATTTCTGTGCTGACATATAAATAGCACATGTCCTCCTCTGCCAGCCGTCCTTAACCCAGCGCAGTGTCCGTTATGCCCCCGTTACTTTTAAATAAATAGAATGGAGTGTAGAGGAAACCTGAAAATATACTCTGTCTTGGGTAGGGAGGATTATATTAAAATAGGATTACATTTAAATAGGGGAACTCATATACATATATACCGCCACTAAGTCTGGGGTTTCTAGGAAGAGTTCTAGGAGATGTAAAGTAGGGATGTGTAGTAGCTAAAGAAGGGAAACCAGTGTTTTCCAGCTCTGATGTGTCCCATGACTTGTGTTTGGGACACATACTATTCATATTTCTACAACATCTTCCCAAAACTTTCTTCAAGGTAGGTATGTTTATCTTTAATTTTATAGATGTGGCAGTTAAGGTTCAAGGGAAAGGAAATTCCTAAGATCAACTAGTTGGGCACTTTGGTGTTCTACTCTAACGCTGCTTCTGTGCCCAGTGGCAATTATTTAAAAATAACCAAACTTAGTTACTCAAAGTATTGTACATCTGTGAGCATGGGACCCAAAATTGGCTGATGAGAGTCTTCTCCTGGGACTTTTTTTGCAAACTGGAGTTGGAAAGGGAAAATTAGGGCCCACTTTGGTGGTGGAGCAGGGCCATAGGAGCTGCCAGTGGCCATGTTCCCTGCCATCATTTTTTGGGGGGCGGGGATATCTACTTTAGGAGGATATTTTGCTGAAGGTGTCACTGATTATTGGGGAGCTTGCATAGTCAACAAGCTCATTTTGCTGTCTTGAGTGAAGAATCAAAACTGAGGCAAAGTGTTGGTTCTTTTAGCAAAACAGAATAACCACCTATTCTTAGTATTAATATCTCAAGCTAATAATTCTCAACTAGAGAACAGGAAAGGTTGAGAATAATCTAGAAGTTTGTCCCCCCAAACTGCATGTTTTAAGTAGGTTATCCTGCCCCTTTCACAGAACTCCTCTTTTGTGGAACCACTGCTTTCAATGGAATTGCTCCAGGTCTTTCAAACATGTTGGGTTGGGAAAAAAATATTTAGGGTCACTGTTCTCAATAGCAAAGTGAGTAAGAGCTCTTTTAAAAATGCAGGCTTTCAATACTTACTTTCACGCAGGGGGCAAATCATAAGCTTGTTTATCTTCTGATGGCTGTATCTTCCTCTGTATTGTAACCTTGTGGTAAAGAAACATGTGAGTTTTAATGGAAGCCAGTACTGGGTAGAAACCAAGAATAAGTAGCACGAGACAGGTGAAGTAGAGATTCTCTACAATTAATATTTAAGTGAACAGTTCTTAAAAACGGAGGAAGAGGTTTGCTCAGATGACAAAAGCAGAATGTTCCTAGAATTGGGATTTGTGTTTTTGAAAGAAGATGGGTCTCTTTGCAAAATATGGATTGGAGGTCCACGAGACTATAGGACAACTTCCAAGCCTGCAGGATTGTATCAAGGAGGCCACCCATGTAACTGTAGCTCCTCACCTCCTTCATGGAGCCAAAATGAGACTTATGGCCACTGGAAGTTGGGTGGCAGGAGGTAGGGTGCAGTTCACTACTGGCTACTATTATCCCAAAGAGGGAGGTTGGTATAAAAATTAGAACATTGAATTAAAAGTCAGAAAATTTGGGTTCTAGTCAGATTAATTTACTCTCTTGTATAACCGTGGACAGTTAAGTCCATCTCTTGGTGTTCCTCGTCTATAAAATAGGGAATGTGGGCCATGTCTCTTCCAGCTCCAGAACCATCGCCACTGGTGTTGTCTTCTGGAGCAGTCCCACTGATTTAGCCACAGTCATGTCTTTGCCCAGGTCATCATGGCACAGTCAGACCAACAGAAAGCTTTGTCCTCCCTGATTCTCCAGGCGATGCCCCAAAGATCAAGCGTCATTTACATTTGCTGTCAGATGCCTTTAAGATGATCCTTAACTTCCAGATGGGTGTATCTTTAGAGTCGGTATCAACAACCTTGACCCACTTAGTGTAGGAGAAGAGGCTGCCATGTTGCTTTTCTCTAAATGATCTGGATTATATGGTGGTTTCAAAGTAGACAACATTTAAAACTCCTTATGAAATTAAATCTGCTGATTATCCAAATGATGTGACATTTTTATAAATAGAGAATAAACTTCTGAGCATGTGGTTGGAGCTACATCTGACACAGGGATAAAAATGACACTGAGAGGTCCTGCTGAAGGACATTCTACAGCCATTTTTGTAAGCTGAAAGCATGTGCCTTCCTTCTTGCTGGGCAGGGGGGAAAAACAACCCTTTGCCTTGCTCTCCACTTGAATTGAATAGGACTCATGTGCTGCCCTGATTGAATGGGAAATCAGCAATCCTGCCACTGTCATCTAGCTCAACTCAGGAAAGAACAAGAAAAATACTTTCTCATTCCGGTGGAGTTAAACGATTTGCCTGTGAGAGGCAATCTTAGCCAGATCTCTGCTTTAGATGGAAGCTGTGGCCAGATCTGTAGCCATCTCATTGCTTCTCCTAACACATTTGGACATAGGGGTGGCCTCTATGGAAACCGTACCTCCTTTGATGGTGACACTCCTATTCAATACGGTAAGAAACATGAATAGGTCTGGCAAAGCCATCATTTCTCCAATCTCCTGGCTCCTCATCAAGAAACATACTAGAAAAAAATTCATGAGAGTGGACCTATGGACATACAAATCAGTTTAATCAGGGACAAAAGCTAAATTGGAGGAGGTAGATTGTGAGCCTAGCGATAGACTTGCTAACATGCCCCCTCTCAATCAGATCAAGTTCTCCTTATTTCTATTCGTGGCCTCCTTAGAAGTCCCATCACATGGAAACTTGAGGGTAGAGAAGAAAGCTGTAGGGTCTTCAGTCTACACCAGGGAGCCTCCACCTTTTAGTGAGGAGACTATTAATTTGCATGAAGCAGGGAATAGAAGGATATTGGAGGATTTATGATTTCCTAAACTTGTGGTGAATCCAAGTTGCTAAAGCCTGGTCAGAATGAAGTGCTCACATCTGTAATCCTGAGTTTGAAGACCTTAGGCAGGGAAGGTTGATCCTGACCTACTGATCTTAGACTTGGTTCTGCAGCAAGGGTTGCAACCACCTGGCATGTAACCTGCTGGGCACCAGGGCAAGTGATGTCCTATGGTGAGGAGGTGCTGCCTATGTGCACTCTCTTAAAAAAAAAAAAAAAAAAAGAAATAAGAAGAGAGATTTTAAATGATGAGATTTTATTTTCATTTTTACAGTAAACCTTGGCATGAGATAAGAAATATGAATTCACTGTTCTTCCAGTTGGTCCAGATTCTCCTATATTTCTTAGCTTCTTTCTGCATCAGTGTAATGCTAGTACATGAAGACTTTTTGTTGTTGTTGCTTCTCTGACATTGCTCCTAAATATTAGCCGAAAACTTCATCTCTTGCTCAGTGGGGACTTTAAAAGCTCCAGCAATCTCTCCTAAATCTGGAGGAAAAACGGGCTTTGTTGAACATATTGAGAGATGTGTCAGTTTCTAACATAGGGCCTTCCTAAAGAAATTGAAAGAATAATTTTGCCCATGTGAATTTTTCACTTTATGTGCTGACTTTAGAGCCTGAACAAGGCATAAGAATAACTCAACTGCATTTATTTTTCAACATAATTGTTGGCTGTTTCTAGCCAATAGATCTTCCCTTAGTCTGGGCTGTTTTTCCTGCCTGGTTATACACTGAAGAGATCCCCTAATGACCCAGGCATTGCTGAGCTTGTCGGTAAGACACTGACCTGGGAATAAGGAGATTGCAGGAGATGCTATAACCACTCTAGGACTGTTCTTCATCTGTAAAATAAGGTGAAAATTATCTAAGAAAATGATTAAATCATCTGATTTAATACCAACACCGTAGTCTAAATCTACTGTATTGCCATATCTGGGAGGATAGCAGCCTATATTTTAAAACATTTCTCCAGCTAGTGGTTGAGAATGATTAGACCAGTTACTCTCAAAGATCTTTTCCAGCTAGAAATACTAAGGTGCAAGCTCATATTTATTCTCCTCAAGGTGGGAAAGGATCTGCTGAGAACTGAGAGTAAGTCCCCCTCTAAACCAGCATGCAACCGACCTTCTAACAAGGGATTAGGAGCCTTGGTGGGGCTGTATTGTCTAGAAAGTACCAGAGTGGCCACCATAGCCTTTTCACTGATGAGCACTTGTTTTTTTCCATCCTATAATCCCCTTTGACATGGGTTGACAAATAAACAGTATTGATCATGTCTACATATAACATGTAACCACCACTCACATTACATATTCATGGGATTTGCTAGCCAGCTTTCTGTGGCACCCTACACGTAGTAGGGGCCTTTTTCTCTCTTTCAGAAAGCATTTTAATATATTTCCAAAATCTTGTTTATAATAATCGTGGTCTCTGGATATGTGCTCGTATGCCTCCATGCATGAGATATATTTAATAAGTTAGTAAAAGTCATCAATGTATAGAACCGAATCATTATTTGAGTAACTATTATATTCAGATGGCAGTTCTGTCTCTTGGATCTTGTATAATTATATTGGTTCCTGAAAAACCTTTGGAGAATAAAGCGCTCAGTCACATGAAGCAAATTAGTTCTCCTTGGGCGTGAGGCCACCATTTAGCAGGGCTACAAGAGAAGATTTTCTGATTGGTACAGTGTTGTCCCTCATGGGAGCCTGTTTACACCACCCACCTGTGGATTGGCCCCCGGACATGCAGATACGTGTCACCCACAGTGTTTCCAGAATCTCCTGCCACTGACAAAATTAACTCTCTTTAAGGAATTAGAAAATAAACCATTGTACTAAAATTCATTGCTGAAAAAGTAACCATCTTAATATCTTCTGCTGCCCAGAATTCTACTCTGAAAACAATTAGAGCATGATGGGCTGTGTGTTTGACAGGCCAAATTGAGCTATAAATGACCTGGGTGTGCTTCAGTTAAGCACAGGGCAACTTAGGAATGTATTAAGTTGAGTAATCATCTCATATGTTTTCCCCCTGGGTTCAGTGACATCTACAAAGTTCATTTTTCTAAGAAGTTTTTCTCTTTACGAATTTAAACTCCAGGGAAATAGGATCCATATGTTCCTGATTCATTTGCACTAACTCATCAAAATATTCTTTTCCTTATAAGTTATTGGATGTCTGCAGAGGATTTTGACTGTTTTTTATAAGTTCTTTTAAGCCTTTCTGTCTAGAGGCAGGAATTGGCCATTTGCCAGCATCGAGTGAACCCCCCAAATAGTCATGTTCTGTGCAGGAGGCAAAGGAAGAAGAAAATTCATCCCTTGCTTCTAAGTACAGTTGAATAATGATTTTCCTTAGAGGGTAGGGATAAATGGATGCTCTGGAATGTATTAGTAGATTTACTAAATGCGTAATTTAAAAAATTCCATGAGGTGGTTGCAGCAGGAATGGGATTTACATCGTCCCCTTTACCAGTTACCTGTGAAACTCTTTAGAGCAGTTGGTTTACCCAGTAACACGGAGCCTTGACCTAAGTGAAGCGTGAAACGTCTTCAGTGTGCAATCAGAGGTTATTTACGTGTGTGTGTGTGTGTAACAGAGATTGATTGATTTAGTCTAACAGTATTTCATACTGCATTTTGTACTTCTCTATGTTGAGGTCAACAGATCTACTTTTGAGGCTCAGAAGTAACATGCCATACTACTCCATTACAAATAAGTGAACTCTTTGGTCTACCAATGATAGCTAAGGATAAGTGGATTTCAAAAACAAATCAACTTGAGCTTGATTCTTCACTAACTATATATTTTTTTCATATATATATTTAATGTCACACATGTTGAGTAATTGAGTGCTTCCTTTGTGTAAGCACCTTACTTGAACAATCTCATTTAATTAACACAGCAAACCTATGTGGTCGTCATTGTAATCCTTCTATCTTACGGGTGAGAAAACTGAGATTTAGAAATACTAAGTAAAATTTCAAAGACCACACAGCAAATAAACGGCAGAGTTGGAATTCTAACTCAGGATTCCAAGTTCATAACCACGATCATCAAAAGCATCATTTTGTTTCTTGATGATGATAGTAGATTACTATTTCAGAGATCTCTTCTGAATGCTTACAAATCTACAGTCTAATTTGGATTTCTTCTGCCATGGTACCTACCACACTGTTGCTTATATGATTTATGTAGAATTGCTTGTTAATTTTTTTCTAAAACAAAGATAGCAGGTCCTCAGTTTGGCCATCTTTTATTTTCTTGCCCCCAGCACAGTGCCAGACCCATACACAGTCCAGGTTGGATGAAAGCATTAAGAGTTAACAAATGGGGCTTTTATTAGCCAGCCGACAGCTCTCATAGCCTCCTGAGCTTTCATGTGATTAGCGCTAAAGCCGAACTGCCATGCTGGGGCAACATTTCTGAGCCACAGACATTGCCATTAATTCATTAGCCAAATCTGATCAAATGATAAACAAGATCAGGAATTTTTTTTTTCCCAATCTGACTATATTTTATTTTATTTTTTTAACATTTTTATTGGAGTATAATTGCTTTACAATGGTGTGTTAGTTTCTGCTTTATAACAAAGTGAATCAGCTATACATATACATATATCCCCATATCTCTTCCCTCTTGTGTGTCCCTCCCTCCCACCCTCCCTATCCCACCACTCTAGGTGGTCACAAAGCACTGAGCTGATCTCCCTGTGCTATGCAGCTGCTTCCCACTAGCTATCGATTTTACGTTTGGTAGTGTATATATGTCCATGCCACTCTCTCACTTAATCCAAGCTTACCCTTCCCCTCCCTGTATCCTCAAGTCCATTCTCTAGTAGGTCTGCGTCTTTATTCCCATCTTGCCCCTAGGTTTTTTTTTTTTTTTTTGCCCCTAGGTTTTTCATGACCATTTTTCTTTTTTCTTTAGATTCCATATATATGTGTTAGCGTACAGTATTTGTTTTTCTCTTTCTGACTTACTTCACTCTGTCTGACAGACTCTAGGTCCATCCACCTCACTACAAATAACTCAATTTCGTTTCTTTTTATGGCTGAGTAATATTCCATTGTATATATGTGCCACATCTTCTTTATCCATTCATCTGATGATGGACACTTAGGTTGCTTCCATGCCCTGGCTATTGTAAATAGAGCTGCAATGAACATTGTGGTACATGACTCTTTTTGAATTCTGGTTTTCTCAGGGTATATGCCCAGTAGTGGGATTGCTGGGTCGTATGGTAGTTCTATTTTTAGTTTTTTTAAGGAACCTCCATACTGTTCTCCATAGTGGCTGTATCAATTTACATTCCCACCAACAGTGCAAGAGGGTTCCCTTTTCTCCACACCCTCTCCAGCATTTATTGTTTGTAGATTTTTTGATGATGGCCATTCTGACTGGTGTGAGGTAATACCTCATTGTGTTTTGATTTGCATTTCTCTAATGATTAATGATGTTGAGCATCCTTTCCTGTGTTTGTTGGCAATCTGTATATCTTCTTTGGAGAAACGTCTATTTAGGTCTTCTGCCCATTTTTGGATTGGGTTGTTTGTTTTTTTGATATTGAGCTGCATGCAAGCTCAGGAAATTTTTAAATCTCCCTGAGGGTAGATAGGTCCTGACAGTGGCTCCAATTTCTGAGGGATTCCCCCCTGTCTTTATTTAGAGGACATGCTTCTTGAGATGATAGATTCCTTTACTTACGTCTGTCATGTCTGCTCAGATACTGCACCTTTGGGGAAGTTTTTCCCTCACTCCCCCATGCAACCTTAGGAAAACTTACAAGTATCAGGGCTTTGACTGTAACTGTGGATTTACCTGTTAGCTTTCCCACTGACTTGAGGACAGGGACTCAAGGTGTAATTTCACAGATGAGCCTTTTGTGTGTGGGGGTGTGTGTGTGTCTGTGTGTGGAATCGAGGGAGCCTGGCAAATAGAAAGCCTTGATAAACACACATTGACTGAATGACTATTTTACATTGTTTCTTACGATGACAGAGCTGAGTGTGCGTGAACCCGGCACATCTGTCTCATACAGACCTTTTTTTCCATGTCAGATAGTGAGCATGCTCAGTAGGTTTTTCTCTCTCTTTCAGGTATATTCCAAATTAAGAGTCTAGTTTTGATCCCTGTGACTACCCCCAGGTGAGCTGGAAACCAGCTCTCCTGTGCACAGCCCCAGCCAGGTCCCAGATGTGGCCCATCCAAGGATGGCTGACAGTGCATTGGGATTAGACAGCTTTGGGCTATTGTCTAAAAATGGGAAGTTATTCAAGGAACAAGCTGGAGAAATTCAGTACACCTGGAAGCTCATCCTCTTTCCTGAGCCCTTGACCTGTTGAGCTGTAGCTGGTGAGCACAGAGCTTAACTCCTTTGTCTACCTGGACTTCTATTGCCCTGCAGAGGCTCCTATGATTTTAAATACCAGGGCACCTTGGTCTTTAGGCAACCACATTATCTTTTTTTCAATCAATCTACTTTTAAATTATTTTTTAAAAATCTACCTGATGTCAGTGTTTCCATTCCCAGTTGTGAAGTCTGATATTATTTTTAAAACGTTGTGTATTTCCACCTATAACCCCTTTCAGAAAGGAAAATATGTTCTTCAGAAAAACATTGGCAGTATAGATTCATGTGTAATTCTTTCAAAAGCAGCGTAGTCTTCATTAATTTATTTAGCAAATCCTCAATAGCTGGTATGTTCCATGCTGGGTGCACTGTTTGTACACAGGTGGCTGATATATAGCTCTTGTCCTTACTATCTGATGGAAGAGACCACACAGACAGTTGTCCCATGATAATGAGGTGAGTGCCAGGGCAGATGGTGCCCAGAGCGTTGCAGGGCGCTGGGCAGAGAAGAGTCAAGGAAGATTCTGGGGCTTCCTGACTTCAGTGGACGAGAGGTTGGAGCCTACATGTTCCTCCCAGGGCTTTCATTCCCCTGGGAGTAAAATCCAAATGCCTCCCTTGCCACATGCCCTTGGTCCACGGACTCTTAAGAGGTCTCAGGGAGTTCGTGAACTTCGGGGAAAAAATACGATGATTTTTATTAACTTCTAACTGTAACTTAGCACTTCCTTCCTTCTTGACCGTAACCACAAATCACAGTGGATTCAGCATGTCCTGTGACTTTGTCATCAATAGAAATCAGATTTCATATCACATTACAGTTGTGGAGATCTCAATCCACTACTTACACTCCTTGTGACTTCAAATCATCACTACATCTTCCTTAAATGTGTTAATGGAGAAGCACACATTTGGCCATAGCACACACTATTTCTAGGGTGTTGTTGTCTCCATAAAATTGTTTCCTTTGTAATCTTTTATATTTTTATTTAAAATCTATATTCTAAGAAGGATCTATAGGCTCCAGTCTACTGCTAAATGGCTCCATGACACCAAGGAAAAGTCTCTGTGGTCCTACCTGTACTCTTTTTCCCTTGCTGGCTGCCCCGCAGCCTCACTGGCTTTCTCTTTGAATCCACCCAACCAGGCTCATGCCTTAGGCCACTACCATGCAGGTGCAGAGCTGACAAACAGCCTGAATGGACGAGAGTTTATTGGAAACGAACTGACAGAGATGTAGGCAGTGTCCGTTGGCCTCCCTGCCCTGCTGTGACTCATAAGCAGGGATAAGCGCGACTCTTTTTGAAGAGCAAAAAATACAATTTGTAGAATTCATTGACAGACAATGTGCTAAAAGTGCTAAAGGCACAGGTTGCTTAGCTATATCTTGTTGCCTAACCCTGCTGCCTGGTTCACCCAGTAAAGATGAGCAGTCATTATTTGCATAATGTGCCCAGGTACAAACTACCGAAAGTCTGGAAATTAATGCAGCCGGCGACATTCTTTTCAAAGGCACCCACAATCAAACGAGACTCCTGAGAGAACTTGTATCACACCATTTCGGGTGCCCAAAGAGCATGCTTTATGAGGGGGAAAAAAAGATAATGGGTTCATTACTGCCAGAATGCAGTGTCTTGACACACAGTTTGCGATGCCTGAATCTGACATTTAATAGCTGAGATGATAGTGACTAAATACTTCTCGAGGTCAAATTCATGCAGAGTTCCTGAAAAGGTGAGAAACGGCTGAGATCTGTAATGACAAAGCTAATGAGAAGATTGATGCCATGGTGGTGGCAACAGGACGAGCATCCAAAATAGCTTGTGAATGATTTATCCCCATGATGGCAGAGCCAATTGACGACAGCAGAGTGCTAATTAATACCAACCACTGGGAAAATACCATCAATTGCTTTGGCTCTGTGTTGGCAATTTCAAACTCTTAAGCAGAGGCCAAATTATTTTCCAATAATTCTTCTTTCTGGAACTAAATGTTATGTGCTCCCATCCTTTTTCTCTTTTTCCTCAATCTCCAGCCGGTTTGATTTGAAACCCAAAAGGAGAGAAGGAAAGAAGAAAGTGGAGAAGGGACTGGAGGCAAGAGGAAGAAGGAAAGTTGACCGGAACAGAGGGAAGGGAAGAAAGACACCCCCGCCCCATGTTCTAGTCACTTTACATGGGAAAGGCTCACTTCTGTTCCTTCCCAGTTTGTGACTAATTATGATAATATAATAACTACCATTTATTAAGAACCTGACACAGGCTTGACATTTTAAGTGCTTTACATAGAATGACTTAGCATTTTTTATTTACTATGTGCCAGACATTGTCCTAAGTATGAAACCTCACTACCACTCTTTCAGGGTGTGGGGACTATTCCCCTGTTTTTTATAAATAAGGAAACTGAGGCAGATAGAAAGTTAGTCTCACTTGGAATTTGCTCTCTTGTTTGAATGAGCATGAGAATTTCCTTAAACCAATTTCATGTGAAAGCAGTTTATAAGAGTTATAGTTTGCTAAGAAATACAATGAACACAATTTAAGGGAAAATGTTAAGTAAATAAACATTGTATTGAAATTAACCCTTAGCTCTAGTTATGAAAGAGAAAGGAATGGAGACTCACTCCTCAAATGAGTGAAATGCCAGGTGACTTGGTTTGAAAACAAGTTAAAATGGGCTGGAAGGATTAAGTATCCCATACTCAGAGAAGCTTGATCATCTTCTGTCCTTTTTCTGGCTGGTACTAGGTTGGAGAGGGATGTCCTTGGAGGCAGGGATTAAAGACTGTGTGGGCTCAGAGTAGAAAGGAGTTCAGTCTCCAAAATAGTTCCATTATCGGAAACACCTATCGCTGATTGCCAAGAGCCAACCTGCAGAGGCTTTTGAGGCCAAGTCCAGGAGAAGCCTGGAACTGTGTAAAATGCAGAGCAGCCTCTTCTATTGGAGTTAGGGGAAGTGATGGGTCAGAAAGAAACATGTCAGTCAATTCCAGCAAATGAAATAAGACCAGGAAAAAACCTACCGTAGTATTAATAGAATGATTAGTGCTCTACGAGGTGAATATTTCTTTAAACATCTTGTTGGCTAGGAATGACCTATTTGTCAGTTAACATAGATTACATTTTGTGGTATAAAGAACTTTTATGAGTAAACCCCAAATGGGGTAGGGAGTAAATAAAGTTCTATATTTTGTGAAATGTTTAGTTTGGGGGACATATCCATAGGATGTAGGCATGGCTTGGAGACCTTTTGCAACACATTGGAATGACCCTTTCTGGAGTGTACCAAAGTGCCGATGAGCCACAGTTAATATAACAATAACTGCATGAACAGGGGTACTCATCCCCTTTTGTCTTGTTTGGTACCCAGACTGATAATAGTAACAACACCTAGCATGACACTGCACACCAGGGCAATAAACAGGAGTATCTTCCCTGTTGTTAAGATTTAAGGTGACCCTGGAGTGTCAAGATTCCCCTCCAATAACAAAGACCTGCAGCTTCCATGACAGTTGAGACTGTGCAAAGATCAGCAGATTCAAAAGAACTGAAAAGTCCCATTGGGCCCAGGGCATCCACGTCTCTCTATGGCACCACTGGAGATCATGCAAACACCTCCTGCCCTGTATACCTTAAAAAGACTAAACACATGTGTTTGGAAAAGCAAGTTAGGGTTTATAGATAGTCTCAGAGTTCCTTCTTTTTAGTTTCTCAAGCAGAATACACCGGCCTGGGTCTTAACAACATCCTCATGCCGGTCTTCCCACTAGTTCTTGGTGATGGGTTTGGAAGACTTGCCACGGGCCAAACATGGATCTCACCAGAGTTCATCATGTGGAACCCCAGCTTCAGCCAGCCTTTGTTTCTTTTCCTCATCAGATACATTTAATAGCAAGCAGATAGATGTTTAAACCACAGGGAAAGGACAGCAAGAACAAATATATAATTAGACATGTTTTCTGGCTGTGGGTTTTCTCTTGGGTGACTCGCCCTAATTGTGTCAGCAGCTTCTTCAGCAGAGAACTGGGCTGAATTTGATCCACGGACTTGAAGCTCAAGGTGAGAAATCGTGCCTCTACACAAACAATGATAAGTACAGTTAAGAGCAGGTGGTTTTCTTTTCAGTCTGCTTTCCTGTTTCTCAGTGAGCGTGGCAGGTATTTCCATTAATAATAAAGACATTCTGGAGATGGAGAATTAGGAACTGGTTGACTGTAGTTAATTGGCATTTTACTGTATTCCCATAAATTCTGCCTGGGATTGCTGTGAGTAGATTTAAAGCTGCTGGGAAGAAATAAACTATACAGCCCTTTACAATGAAGTTGTTTTTAAGCTTGAAACTTTTGTGTTTTAGTGACTTGGGAGCTGGATAAGTATTAATTTGATGATTTTTTTATTTTGGAGAATGCTAAAGTAATGGGCATGGTAGGGTTTTCTGGTGGATTTCCATAAACTGCCATTGAAGCTAGGGGACAGAGTACATTTGAAGTTGTATAAAAAGGAAAATGAGAGTATGACACGAATTCACCTCCTGCCACCTCTTGGGTAGTCCATCCACCTCCTTACATCCTCAAACCAAAATTATTGATGATAAAAACCCAATATTAGACATAATTAGATATGCTAATTGCAGGATTTTTAAGAAACTAACAAAGCTAAAAATAAACAGCCTTCTCATCATATAAATAGTGATAACAATGATTAAATGGAGATTGTCTTTGGAGTGCAGTCTACGCTGAATTTTAAGTGACGGTTGAGGGAGCCAAGTGGATTCCTAGACAGCTCATGAGTGAGGTTTCTTTGGCCATGGCTTTGGACCAGAGACCCTTCAGTGGGAAAAAGAACACCAGAATGGGGTCAGAAGGGTCACTAACTGGAGACCTTTGGCAAGTTGCTGAAGATCTCTGGGTATTAGTTCTTCCATCTTTGAAGGGAGGAAGACAATATATAACTGACAAGGTGGATGAGAGTATTATGGAAGTCAGGACTCGGGGGACGTAAGTGGAGTGCCGTTGACACACAATTTAAGGAGGCAGCTCTCAGGTGCCAGCTCTGCAGTTGTATGACTGAGCGTGAGCGCCTCCTTAAACTCTGCACACCGGATGCCTCCCTCACCTCACCTCACCTTAGTCCCAGCACTTAGTACACAGAAAGCCCTACCACACTGCCTTGATCACACTGAGGCTCAAAAACTGTTTTTCTCATTTTTGATCCTGTCTGCCTCATAGGTGTCTTTGGAGCAGTACGTAAGAGGAAGTACGTGAATGTGCTCATGAAGTGCTATATAAACGTTAGTTGTGCTGGGACTTCCCTGGCGGTCCAGTGGTTAAAACTCTGTGCTTCCACTGCAGTGGGCGCGGGTTCGATCTCTGGCCAGGGAACTAAGATCCCGCAAGCCACGTGGCGTGGCCTAAATAAATAAATAAAATTACCAACCTTAAAAAAAAAAAACGGTTAGTTGTGCTAAATCAGGATTGGAGTTACTAGTTACATTGCTATTATCATTAGCAAAGATGTGTGTAGGTATGTATGTATGTATACAATAGATATTATAGTTGGTGAAGATTTTAAATGATCTAATGTGTATTCATTAGCATGTTGAAGGTAATTCTTTAAGCTAGAATTGAAATGATTTGTGAGTACAAGTTGAGGATGTACTCAGTGGGGAATGGTGTTCTCTTGCCTTGTTTAATTTGACTACCAGCCCAGCAACATGAGGATACAATCACTTTATACCAGAAAATGGATGAGGTTGGAAAAAACATCGGGACTGAACATTGTTCTGGACTTAGAGGTAACCAGCATTACCTCCAAGTGAATGGTAACTGGCGTTCACTGCCTGATGGATGGAGGGGGAATTTGGATAGTTGCAATGTAACTTAGGGAAGATGGGTGAGCCGATGACTGACAGGACTGGCATTCTTACCACCCGAACATCGATTCATTTGGGTGAGAGCCGTAATAAAAATCAATCATCTATGGTGATCTCTGGGTTGGCCTTAAGCACCCTTAAAGAACTTCGTAACTTCATATGAGTTAAAAGCTAAATTTATTCAGAGCAAAGAAAGATTTTTGCTGAGGGAAGGATGTTGCCAAGTGTTTCATCACATGAGTGGTGACAAATAATTTGGGTCGAGTTCAAGCACAATGTACTTTTCGAAAGTAAATCTGCAAAGAAAAGCTGAGTTTTTAGTCATCTTAGTTTTAGAAATTTTACCTCTTACTCTGAAGTTGCAGTCAAGTTCAGTCAGACAGAGGGCTGGTTTGGGTACACTTGGCTGTGGTCTTCCTTTGTGTGTGGCATTTGTGTCTGTGTCTCAGAACTCAGCCAAGGCTGTGCTGCGGTCATTATCACATCAGAGAAATAGGGAGATTTTGATGAGTCACTAATAACTGGTTTCTTGGGACTGTTCATTTCACATATACAAGAAAACTCAGATTTCTGCTGTGGTTTAGAATCGATTGGAGAGTGAAAAGCTGCCCACGGGTCTGTATTACACTGTGGAGAAGGTTTACTTCATCTTTTCCCATGGAGAGGTGGTTTCTGTAACTGGAATAATAGTAGCTAACAGGTACTGAGCACTAATGATGCACTAGGCCCTATTCCAGGTTCTTTAGGTCCCAACAGTTTACAGATCTAGAAACTACGGCACAGTTAAGAAACATGGTCACCCTAGTAAATGCGCCTTCTGTATACTCTGAAACCACCAACCTTGGCTTACGCTCGTACTGATACGATAACTTTTTGAAATCCTCTGTATGTGTGCACATGCATGTTTGCTTTTGAAGAACAGTGAAGAGATTCTACCTTGAATAGAAGGCATTTGTATTGAGGTCTATCCTGTCTTTGTTGAGTATTCAAAGTGAGGACAGCAGAGGTAAAATAATAGCCAGGCTTGCCAGTGTCTGAGCGTAGATGCTTCTGCCTGGGAAAGATGTCTAGACCAGGTCTCTCAAACCCCAGACCTTCCAGGGACCAAGGCAGGCCTCACGAGTGAGGGAAGCAGGCCAAGCAGTGTCTCCACTGAACTTCAAGCATCCCTTTGCTGTAGGTCCAGATACTCGCTGCCATGAAGGATTAGCCGAGATGGCCTCATTGTCTAATTTTTCTGAAGAAAACAGACATTGAGAATTTTTTTTTTAAATCCAATTTTCAAATACTGAAAACTAATTTAAAAACTTTAAAAAATATACTGCAAATCAACCCAAATATGTCTATGGGCCAGATATGGCTCATGGGTGGTCATTTCTCAATATTATCTCTTCTGGATGAATGATGGGTCACCAACAAAAGGAGTTTGTTTCTCGTCCTTTCTTTAAGGAGGAAGGGCTTCCTATGGGAAACCATAGGGCAAGGAAATTGTCTAATAGAAAGGCTTATTTATTGTCCAGTGGCTACTTATAGTTCTGCATGCTTTCTACTTAAGATGGGTTATGTCTTTGCACAGTACAGCACGGTAGACTCTAGCTGCCTATGGCCATTTAAATTAAAATTAAAGCTGAAAGTTTGTTTTTTTTTTTAACATCTTTATTGGAGTATAATTGCTTTACAATGGTGTGTTAGTGTCTGCTTTATAACGAAGTGAATCAGCTATACATATACATATATCCCCATTTCTCCTCCCTCTTGCGTCTCCCTCCCACCCTCCCTATCCCACCCCTCTAGGTGGTCACAAAGCACCGAGCTGATCTCCCTGTGCTATGCAGCTGCTTCCCACTAGCTATCTATTTTACATTTGGTAGTGTACATATGTCCATGCCACTCTCTCACTTCGTCCCATAAAGCTGAAAGTTTAATTAATCGCTTTCACCAACCACATTTCAAGCACTCAATAACCACATGTGGCTAGTGGCTACCATATTAGACAGAACAGAATAAAATGTTTCCATCATTGCAGGAAGTTCTATTGAATTGTCTAGCTCTAGATTCTTAGACTCTGGCAGCCTAGGCTATGTTGTGACTAAGTGACGTAAGAGGACGCTCACATGATGACTTGAGTAAAACTGGATGGCCTGCTTTCTCAGAAATCTCTTTCCTGATATATTTGCCTCTGTGATTGGAATTTCCACCATAGGATTACTGGTTTGAATGGCAATACAATGATTTTTCCTGGGAAGGAGTGCTAGTCAGTGCCATCAAGTCACTGCAGTGATCTTTGCATTCAAGTCACCTGAGGATACTTTAAAAATCCAAGTATCTGGGCTCTACTTCATGTCTACTTTACCACTACTTCTAGGGAGTTGGACCAAGTCATGTCTAGTCATCAGGATATCCCTCAGTGATCCCGATGGAGACCTCTGGTTAAGCATCACTCCGTTAGCGTAAACCAAGTTTCCTACGCCATTCCAGTAAATGGGAATACTCAAAGGCCTGGGTCATAATCAAATGGTATCTTGGCTAACACCTGCCTTTATGTTGTTGGACTTCTGCATCACTAAATTCCTTGGTGGCCATTTATGCTGTTATCCTAGTAGAGCAAATTCCTGGAAATCTAAGAATATTGATCTATCTCAAGGGAAGGAGGGCATATTTTCAAGACTGACAGATCTTTCATTCACGCTTGTGAGCCAGCAGAAAGCCTGGTCACCTAACTCTTTGGAGATCCCCCAAAGTTAGCATGCTGTACCCTGAGACCACAGGTACTAGATTAGAAATAGCTATTAGTGTGGCACAGTTGGGAATGTGTTCATCTCTGACCATGGACCTCACTGTGGATTTCCCAGTCTCTCCCAGGAAACCACAGATCCTTTAAAAATGGGACACTTGGAGACCTGTTCGATTGCCCAGTGTTCCAGGATGCTGGGCTACTTTTGCATGGTTTGGGTATTGGGTGGTCTTGCTGGCGCTTTGCACAGAGGGAATTAGACATGGATTGGAATAAAGAGGCTCCAGATAAAGACACAGTAGGTGGGAGTCTACAGAGAGTGAGAGGGACCAGGCAGCAGTAAGCAGGAGGAACCTAGGGAGGAAAGTTGGTAAGTGTTCCTATGACCATCCTGTGGTTGGCTCTTAATGGCCTGGCCTGTGGCTCCAGAGAAGGTCATGTGCAGGCCCCATTGATGACCACATGATGACCAACAGCCCCTCTGAAGTCACATAAGTTTCCTCAAAGGCTACTCAAAGCAGTCCCACAACCTTATTCTATCAGTAGTTTTCACTTAACCTAGTGGCTCCCAAACTTTGTTGCACCCTGGAGAAACTTCCAGATGCTCAGGTTTTCATATAGCAACTAAATCAGAGTGTTTAGGGGTGGGAGCCAGGCATCAGTATTTGTAAAAGTCCTAGGTGATTCCAATGTTCGTCAAAGCTCGGGAGCCACTGATTTAACACCAAAAACATCACCAGAAAGTAACTGTTACTGGGACCCTTGGTTGTTGCTTAACAGTCCATGCCCTCTAATTCTAATTATTTTTACATCTATGACCACCAAGTGGGCTTTCTGTGCATGCAGGACAGAAGCTAAGTCTTTGTACTGTGTAGGAAAATTTAATGCTTCTCTGGATGTAGAATAGGTAGAACAGGTCTGTTTGAGTGACTAGTGTCCCTGAATCAGGAAAACTCCTGATTTTTTTTTTTTTTAATTATTTTTTTTACACCAGCAGGAGATTGGTTCAATAAATTTGAAATACTCACCTATAATGGAATACTATACAGTCATAAATATTATGTTTTCATAACATGGGAAAATATTCATAATAATGGGTATTACATTTTAAAATGTAATAAACCGATGTATTTTGTGTTTCTACAATATATGGGCCATCCAGAGGCCCTTGTGGAAATGGTGATTAACTTCTCTCAGCCTGAGTATTTCCATCTGTAAATGGTTGCAAGGATTCAAGGACATAATGTAGTGGTTCCCAAACATCTCATGCAGATGAAAATCTCTTGAAGAGGTTGTTTAACATATACAGGGTCTCCTCCTAGAGACCCTGATTCAGTAGGTAAAGGTAGAGCCTGGGATCAGTAGGTTCAACATGGTCCCCAAGTGACTCCAATGTGCTCAAAGGCTGAGAACAAATAACGTACACAAAGCATTCAGAATGATATAGGCGTTATTTCCTTTTCTGCCCTTCGATTCCTGTTAATATCCTTTCCATCTTGCTAGGGGTTAATTGTGCTCTGAGACAGAAATACCTAGTCATAGAGAGAATGTATAAAATAATTCCTCATCTCAGAAGCCTGTGGATTTGGCATCCAGAGCCATTCTTCAGCAGATGTCCTGTGCATTGCAGGGGTTGAATTATTTGCGTCCCATTTACTGATAAATTGCCTCACCCATGAGTACCTCAAAAAGTGGAGGAGGCTTGTCTCTTATGGACTGTACAAGTTCAATCATGGCCACACAACCTGATATTTCCCTATTCCTGTCTTGAATTCTGGCTTATTTCCTCATCCTCTGGCCCTTTCCTTGACTGTACTCACCAAAGTACCTTGAACTATGCCCTGACGTAGCATTAACTCCTGGAGTTGTGAGTACAACCCACTCACAACTCAGCGGATG
Organism: Balaenoptera musculus; assembly: GCF_009873245.2. Classification (NCBI taxonomy): domain Eukaryota; kingdom Metazoa; phylum Chordata; class Mammalia; order Artiodactyla; family Balaenopteridae; genus Balaenoptera; species Balaenoptera musculus. Next base: position 42,006,128 of record NC_045799.1, read on the forward strand.
CATCTAGTCTCAAATCTATTCCTGTATGGTTTTCTTCCTGGAACCAGACCAGACCCTGTAAGCATTTCTGATCAGCTGTTCCTCTATTGGCCCCAAACCACAGGACTAGAACCTGCCCCCTTGCTCTGCAGTGTCTGTCCGGGCACTTTCTGATGCTGACCATGTTGCAGCTGTGATTGCCTCAGTGGCTCCAGCTTGTTTGTGTTGCTTCAGTTTCTCCATTAATCCAAAAATGTCCCAGTGTTGGGCCATCTCTAGGAGCATTACTGTCTGCTCATGAAGATGAAGTGTTTGGTCACTGAGGGAGGAGGGAATTCCTGTTTCCTCTTGCATTTCTGCTTTAGGCCCTTCATCACAGTTACACTTTTATATTCGATTGGGAAGTAAATGCTTTCTCTCCACTAGAATCCAACTAAGAGCCACAAGGGCAGGGATGCCGATGTGCTTGCCATTTTATCTCTGGCATGTAGCAGAGTTCCTGGCACAGTGTGGGCAGCAAACTCTTTAGGCCCTAGGTATCATACATTTCTTTTTTTTTTTTTTTAAAGATTGATTGATTGATTGATTGATTGCTATGTTGGGTCTTCGTTTCTGTGCGAGGGCTTTCTCTAGTTGTGGCAAGCGGGGCCCACTCTTCATCGCGGTGCACGAGCCTCTCACTATCGCGGCCTCTCTTGTTGCGGAGCACAGGCTCCAGACGCGCAGGCTCAGTAGTTGTGGCTCACGGGCATAGTTGCTCCGTGGCATGTGGGATCCTCCCAGACCAGGGCTCGAACCCGTGTCCCCTGCATTGGCAGGCAGATTCTCAACCACTGCGCCACCAGGGAAGCCCCCATACATTTCTTTTATAACAGCATCCAGCACTGGCAAAACCCCATTCCCAACAACAAGAGAATGACATAACTCAAAGAATTTCCGTCATCTACAGGCTTGTGAGGTGTCACGGTGGGATTCAGACCCACACAGTCCCCGTTCCTTTCACAGGAGTGTACCCAAAGCAATCGAGTGTTGAACTGTCAACAAGAATGAGGTCAATCCAATTTATACGTTCTTATGCATCCAGCATTAAAGTGTTCTTATTACTGTCAACACTCACTAACCAGTGCAATTTCATGTGAAAACACTCTGGCAAAGTGTCAATGATATTCAACTCATATCAAAAGCAGTTTGGGTGTCCTAACTATCCTTTCATAGTTCTGATTTGTATCATGGCCATTTAACCTCTGTTTATATAAACCTAAATCTCCGTTGCTCATACAGAATCCAGACAGCTGGATATTATGTATAGGGTGGTCAGAAGCACTCAGAGGTCTCCACTAAGCATCTGGTAGCCATGGGTGAGCCTCACATCTCAACCTAAGAAGAATATTTGTGTTCATTGCAGCACTATTTACAATAGCCAGGTCATGGAAGCAACCTAAATGCCCATCAACAGACGAATGGATAAAGAAGTTGTTATGGCAGTGGCAGAAGGTTTTAATTACTGCCAGGAAACAAAGCTTAGCAGGAGAGGAGAGGCGGGGAAGTGACAGGGAAGCTACAGGGTACAACAGATTTGTGAACTCAGCCAAGCACAGTGGTAGCAGAGCCTAGATGCTACAGAGAAGACCTGTTTTAGACAATACTCATGTGTATGGGCAAAAAAACTCAAGGACTGTATTTGTGACTTAAGTGTATAACAGGTTATTTCAGTTTCTGTTCTGTGGAAAGTGTAAAGCATTCCAACAAAGGTTTTCAATGTGACTTTTTTTTTTTTTTGCACCCATGCTATTGATTGCTAAATGTAATAGTCTGATCATGATGCTGAATAAATGTGTCTTAAAAAAACAAACAAAAAAAGAAGTTGTGGTACATATATACAATGGAATATTACTCAGCCATAAAAAGGAACGAAATTGAGTCATTTGTTGAGACATGGATGGATCTAGAGACCGTCATACAGAGTGAAGTAAGTCAGAAAGAGAAAAACAAATATCGTATATTAACTCATGTATGTGGAACCTAGAAAAATGGTACAGATGAACTGGGTTGCAGGGCAGAAGTTGAGACACAGATGTAGCGAACAAACGTATGGACACCAAGGGGGAAAACTGCGGTGGGGTGGGGATGGTGGTATGCTGAATTGGGCGATTGGGATTGACATGTATAAAGTGATGTGTATAAAATTGATGACTGATTTAAAAAAAAAAAAAGAAGAAGAATATTTGTGGCAAGTTAATGAGTGATGCTGGGAATTAAAACAAGGGACTGATGAAAAAGAAAGGAATTTTCTTTAAATGTTCAAAAAGAGAAAATAGATTTTAAAAAAGGAGAATGTATGTCAGTCATATAAGCTCCACAAAGGCTAAGACTATGTTTTTGGGGGTCTGTCCTTAGAGCATCTGTCCTTCAGGGCAATCTAGTGAGATTTCTTTGATAAGCATATCAGATGCTGAAGTGGATACCCAAAAAAATTTGTATCCCTTAGTCCCTGACCATAAGCTAGACAAAAGAAATGCTAGTTGGAACAAAAGACATCTCATCTTGTGAAAGAATTAGATGACAATGACAAAATGGCATATAATGTGGCACCAACCATAAATAGCAGGGATGTAACATAAGTCCCCTAGAGATTTGGAGAATGAAGAGAATATTTTGGGCTAATTTGTTCAGGAAAGGCTTTATAGAGAAGGTGAGGAAAATTGACACAGTGAAAGATTTGAATAGGAGGGAGTAGAAGAGAGGCTGTTAAAGTTGGGGCGAGTGCTGGAGGGTGGTATGAGCAAAGAAGCAAGAATGATCATACATGTTTATAGAACAGTAATTATTCTGACTTTGCTGGTTTTTACTAAGCAAAGGTGAGTCGATAGCTTTAGACTAATTATATATGGAGATGCGTAAGTTGTATCTACCAGCTTGATTTAGTTAGGAAAAAAATACATAGAAATTGGTAAACCATATTGGAAACGTGGGGCTCTGCCTATGGTAGTTGATTTTTTCTTTTTCTTTCTTTTTTTTTTTTTTTTGCTTGATAAGGTTGGTTGTCCGGACTTTTAAAGAGGAATCCCCTCCTCCTCCCTTACAAGTGCATACACACGTCCCAAATCTCCATCAAAGAAAGTGACCTTCTCAGCAAAGAGGAGAGACTCTCTAGTAAAGACACATGAGCAACCCCCAAATAATCAAAATCACACAGGCCCAGTTCATTCATCTTCTGTCTGTTTTATAATTTTTCTAGCAAGTATCTTACCACATATTGGAAATCAGAAAGACGTGACCATCTGATTTTGCTAACTGTCGTGGTGGAAAAATGCCAAAATATTATGTAAAATAAAACCTTTAAATAAGGAGGAGAAAAGCTCACTATCTCTGTTTTCACTCCCCCCATCCCCACCCCTTGTCTGAGTTTGTAGCTTCAAGCTGTTAGGACTATAACAGCAATTACATGTGTTCTTCAGAGAAAATAGAATGAGCCCGCTAGATATCAGTAAATATTTCCAAGTGTTTTGGTTTCCATGTGTCTTAAGTGTGAATTTTTAAAGATTTTATTCAAGAAGAAAGCTTCTAATTCATTTTTCTACAATAATATTAGTAAGGCGTAATGTATTCAACTATCTGTTCTACTCAGGATTGTAATGCAATCATATGAAATAAACTCTCTGAAAGGAAATTTTATTTCACACAGCCTTGTAGAGCATCATTGTTGAATGTCTGATGGAGAAAATGAGTTACAAATAAAATGAGAGAAGGTTTATGTATTACTGTTTAATAGCCGGTGGGTTCAGTTAAATCCATTTTCACTTAAACCATCCAAAGTCAGATCCCGTCCCAGATTCCTGAGTTATTGCAGCTGTTTTTCGCCCCATATCATCTAAGCAGCACCACCCTGACCCTTCTGCCTGTGAACATTCAGTGACTGCCCATTGCCCTTCTGATCTGCTTCCTCAGTATATGGCTTCCAAGTGGTCTAAAGTCCATTATTACCAACATCCTCAGTTCTTCCCTGGAGTCCATTCAAATCCTTTAGCAAATATCTCTCCGGTGGTTTTCCAAGAGACAAAACCAGACACTTGATGTTCCACATGTATAAATCCAGGAAAGGGGTTTGAAAGCCAAGTGGCACAGCTGCTCTGGGAACCTCATGTATCAATATTTCATCTTCCTTTTCCCTCTCCCCCTAGTATCTTCAGTCTTTTTCTCCATTATCTCCATTGCTCTTGTCAACATTTGACCAAGTATATCTCTTAGTCATTTTGTTTGTTTGTTGCCTACCTAGTTTCACTGGAAAGTATTATGAGGACAAGGATTTTTGATGATTTAGTCCACTTCTTTATCTCCAGTAGCTAGAAAGTATCTGGCACACAGGAAGTGTTGAATAAATATTTGTGGAGTAAATAATGTAGAACACTAGTTCTCAACCAGGGAAGTTTGGCCCTCTGGGAGCATTTGGCACTCTCTGGAGACATTTTTGATTTTGGGGGCTGGGGGCATGGGTAGAGCTACTGGCATCCTGTAATGCAGACAGGATAGCCTCTCACAACAAAGAATGATCTGACCCCAAATGTCAATAGTGCTGAGGCTGAGAAACCCTGGTGTACAGAATCCTCCAGAGTTCTACCAGGAAGTTTGGCTCTCATCTCTCCTGTGGCCCCTCTGTCACATCTTCTGCCCTGACTTTTTCTGTCTCATCTCCTGTGTCTCTCTACACATTTTTGTTTGCTTTTTGTCATCCCAGAAGTTGAAACCTCTCATTTGTTCCCTTTCGTATTCCTTTCCTGCCATCTTAGTGTGGTTTCCTGAAGGAGGGGAGGCAAGTGCCTGGGCTCAGCTGCCATCTTGAACTTGAGACTCTATCATCCTTATCTTGTTTAAGTGTCATCTTTTTTGTGATGCCTTCAGTATGACTCCAGAGGATTTGCTATTCTCTCTTCTCTGAATTCTTAGAATCTTTACCAAAAGTTTTGACCATCAGGGTAATGTATTAGATAGGGTTGCTGCTTAACAAAGAGACCCTCAAATACTACAATTTAAAGAAGATGGAAGTTTATTTCTCTCCAGTGTAACAGGTCAAATTCAGTAGGATGGCTCTGCTCCGTGTGATTATCTGGATGTCCAGACTTCCTCCGTTTTGTTACTCTGTCATTCTCATAGCATTGTCCTCACCCAAAAGGGAGAAGATCTGGAAGTAGACATACATATCTGTTTTCCTGTTTGAGAGAAGGGGAGAGAGAGGCAGTCCTGTATAACATATTTTTAAAAATTGTGATGCATGATATGTATGTATAGTGTGTGTACACACATATGTGCACATGTGCCTCTGTGTGTAGTGTTAACAGGAGTCATTTCTGAAAGGTACGATTACAAGTGATTTTTAATTTTCATTATTTTGCTCTTGTATATTTTTCAATATTTTACATTGAATGTATATTTGTTTTTAGGCCACTTTAGACATTCTTAAAATCATTTGTTAAACACTATTAAATGGAAACTTATGTAAAGATCTGCCAAGGAGAGTAGACACTTACTAAATGGAAAATAGGTGGCATTTTTTTTAATTAGAAAGAACTCAACAACTATAAATACAAGACCCCCCCCAAAAAAAGAACACCGTGTTTGAGATTTTGAGTTGAAAAATTCATTATCTCTTAAGATATATCTTAAACTGTAATACTTATGTCTATATATCACCACCTTTGAAAAAATAAATCAAGCAAATCAGGTGTTTGACATGGTAGAGTCGAAACTTCTAGCATACTCATTTTCCCGCCTAATAACCAATGATTTTGACATTTAGCAAATGATAAGTTGAGAAGCTGGGAGAAGAAAAGCAAAACTACAATGGAAAGTGGATAAAACTGTAGAAGAGATGGCAGAGAAATAAGGGCAAGAACATGTATTCAGAGAGGTGTGAAGACTGGTAACAATTGTTTAAGTCAGCAGGTAGAAAAAATTAGAGGGAGAACATGGGAAATTTATCAGCACAGAAAGAAAGGGAGACAGTAAATAAAGCTTATATTTGAAGCCGAAGTAACTGGTGGTAAAGCTGATGTAACTAGACATGAAAAGTTTCATTCTTTACCTGTTGGTCACCATATTTTAGCCCTTTCTTGACCATGTGTAGAATTAGCTGGTGTTCCTCTACTTCCTTGGCAGATACGAAAGTAGAACCAAGGCTCTGGGTAGAGAAATGGGAGCTCATCCCAGGAGCACAGCTGAGATCATTTGATGAAGGGGACAGAAAGCTTTTGGCTAAATGTTAAGTGAGCACATCACAAATTAATTCTTAGACCCTGATACTGTAAAGATGGGATAGTTTTCAGGGGTTTCTTTATGTTTAATGCCATAATCTAAGATTATTGTAGCATAATTATAGAGTAACGTAAGTAATATATACATTTTTATAAGCTACATTTTCTTATTAAAATTTTATGAACATTTTTACTTTCATATACATGTAAAGATCTCTTTTTCATGGTTATATAATATTCCATTAAATGAACGTTTCAGTAAATATACTTCTGACAAGATTAGTCAGGATATAAATATGTATCCATCTGGGTATATATTTATTGGAGAAAAATTTATTTGGCACTTATTATAGGCTGAATGTTTGTGTTCCTCCCAAATCTGTATGTTGAAATTTCTACCCCTAATGTGACGGTTTTAGGAGCTGGGGCCTTTGGGAGGTAATTAGATCATGAGAGTGGAGTCCTCATGAATGGGTTTAGTGCCCTTATGAAAGGGACTCCAGAGAGCTCTCTTTCTGCCATGTGAAGACACAGCAAGAAGTCAGGAGTCTGCCACCTGGAATAGGGCCTCACTGGAATCCAGCCATGTTGCCACCCTGATCTCAGACTTCCAGCCTCCAGAACTGTGAGAAATAAATTTCTGTTGTTTATAAGCCATTCAGTCTGTGGTATATTTTTTACCGTAGCCTGAATGAACTAAGCAGTATTTGTTTTTGCTGTTCCCAAAAACTATTTTAAAGATTATATGGCTATTTATTCTTTTCTGTTTTTCACATTTTTCTCTTCTCCCCCAACTTGTTATGAAAATCTTCAAACATAGACATTGAAAGAAAAGAACAATGAACCTCCAAAATTCAACAGCTGTCATATCTTAAGAGAATAAAATCTTCTTTGTTGTATGAATATATAAATTGTTAAAATAAGGGACAAAACACCTAAAAAGCAATACAGTGCAACTTTTAATTTCTGCATTATATCATTGATATTGGTTTGAGACATTGTAATATCTTTGAAGAATCACAACAAAATCTAGATTGGAAAAATTACTGACTCACAGACCCAGATGTAATGAGTATCTAGCAAAAAGTTTCTTATGTTAGTACTTTCTCTCTTTTTTTTTCTCTTTCAAGTCTCCTTTATCTTTCTGTCTGCCACAAGTATAAAATTTAGCAAAATAATTATTTACCAAAGAATTATCCGTTTAAATGAGCATTGGTTGCATTCAAAAGATCAGTTAATTGCATTCAGTAATAAGGGAGAGTCTATCGTCTTTGTGGTTTGTTTGCCTTGTGTTACATGGAGTATACTTCATGAATACATAAATAAAATCCATGTGTCCTTTACAAATTACTAATTCATTCTATTCCTTGGAAGTAAATCACTGCCCCTGATATCCATTGAATATTGAATGCCTTTTTGTTCCCATAGACTTGAGTGAATTTAGTTCTGCATAGTAAAAACTTAGTAACTGTATTAAGTTGGTACTGATTTACCAGCAAGTGACATTTTAATTAAACATTTTAAAGTGGGCAGATCTAAGGTTGCCAGATAAAATATAGGATGCCCAGTTAAATTTGAATTTAAGTGTGTCCCATGTAGTATTTTGGACATACTTATATTAAAATAATTATTCGCTGTCCATTTGAAATTCAGATTTAACTGGACATCTTATATTTTTCTTTGCTAAATCTGGTGACCTTAGCAGAACATAACATGTAAGATGTTTAGTTATCTAGTTTTTTTGCTTGATTCTGTTTTTTTCATTTTAATTTTTGTCAGTCTCATGATTAAGAAAAATTATTTGCAAGTTTTAGTTACCTGTTTGATAAATTGAAAAAACAAACAAACTTGGCATCATTGCTGGGGAAGATAGCAAAGTGAGATTTTTAAAAATTATTCAACCATATACAATACTTTATTTTTTACCCATTGATTACAGTGTTTCTCCTATGTGCAAACTAACACATGCTCATTTAGAAAAACAAACATCAAAACAAGCAAAAAAAAAAATTTAAAAAGCGCATACCTATAAAACACAGAAAGCCACAAATGCACTACCTTATATTAAATTGATCACCTTCTGAATCAGCCTTTTTTGAGAAAACATTGGCCTGGATCTCGGGAAATCTTTCTTCTAGTCCTGGCTTTGTTCATATGAGCTCTGTGGTCTGGGCAAGTATCTGAACTCCTCAAAGGATTCCCTGTTCTCACATGTAAATTAAAGGGGGTTGAAAGATTGATATCTAAGAACATTTCCAGACTTGAGAGGTTATAGTAGCCCATGATTTCTCCTTCAAGTTCCTGGATAATAATTATGTATCCATAGTACTCATGAAACCTGTTGGTTACTTTTTGTTTACTTCTTTTGTAAACTGTGCTGTTTCTATGTCTTTATTCTTTATTGAAATGGAGTTAGTGTTCACCTTTTAATGGGGCTAGAATGATGTCATTCATGCAAAGCAAAAATTCAAAGTTAAATCCAAAGGAAATCTCTCACCAGTGTTCACATTAAGATTCTGGGTGTACCGTTTAAATGAAGTCAGCATTTCTCCCTGAGGATTTCGAGGCTCATTCTAAAAGTTTAATGCTAGACTAAAATGGTATTTTCCTTGGGAAGAACAGTTTCGGTGGCCCAATTGTAGATCAGTCTTTTTAAGAGAAATGCAGACGATAAAAGAAATGTACATAGATCATGATCATTTCAGGCAATAAAACAATTTTAAGTGAGACAGATGCTTTCTACTGTAATATATAAATATATATTTTAAGCCCCCCAAATTTTTCCCATTTCTCTTACTTGGGTAATCTAAGTGCAGTTTTGATAGTTATTTTTTTAAATTAATTAATTAATTAATTAAACTTTGGCTGCGTTGGGTATTCGTTGCTGTGCACGAGCTTTCTCTAGTTGCGGCGAGCAGGGGCTACTCTTCGTTGCGGTGCAAGGGCTTCTCATTGCGGTGGCTTTTCTTGTTGCGGAGGATGCACTCTAGGTACGCAGGCTTCAGTAGTTGTGGCATGAGGGCTTCAATAGTTGTGTTTTGCGGGCTCTAGAGCGCAGGCTCAGTAGTTGGGGAGCAGGGGTTTAGTTGCTCCTCAGCATGTGGGATCTTCCCAGACCAGGGCTCGAACCCATGTCCCCTGCATTGGCAGGCAGATTCTTAACCAGTGCGCCACCAGGGAAGTCCCGATAGTTATTTTTTTAAAAAGAAAGAAAAAGAAAAAGCTTAGAGATAATTCATTCTACTCTTTTTTGTTTTTTTCTTGAGAAGAAACTCAGTCCTAGTGCAGTTAGATGACTGACTCAAGGGAAACAAATTGGTAAGGGAAGAAAAGGGAGTGACAGGCACTCTGCAGATATAGCCCATGTGTTGTCATAGATACACTGTGGACTAGGCCAGCCCTGGACTTTCTGCAAAGAAGGGTATTGGAGGGCACACTGTGGCTGTGGGGTGGGGAAGGGAACTTGTCTGCAGTGCCTCAGGGGGAAGGATTGAGTCAGAGACTCGTCTGGAAGCTATATTTGCATTTTCACACTTACTTTCTACTTAGATTGTTAGGTGATGAGGCAGGAAGGATCTGATGGAAATTGTGGAGGGGCTAAATCTTTCCTAAACCACTTTTTGTCTCTGACACTTCCTATGAGGTGGGAGCTTTTTTTTTTTTTCTTCCAATTGTAAAGGTAACCCTGAGGGTAAAAAAGCATTTCATTGATTTGCCAAAGGTTACAGAGTAATGGTGGGCAGGATTCACACTCGGGTTCATGAAACAAAATCTCGATGGATTTTGCATTATACCATGCTGATGGAGTCAGCGTGACCTCATCAACTTTGAAAGACATGAGACGCTGACTTCAGGACAACATGGAACTGTGTTTGCTGCATGTGGATGCATTTATTTCTGAACACGGTAATTAAAATTAAATTTCTTTAAAATCCCTCTGAAAAATACATGGCTAAAATTATGCCTGCATGTGCACATTAGTTGGTAGAACATAAAACATGGTAAAGCCTATTACATGAAATAAACTAATGAGTTATTCATTTTAAAATACCCAGATTGACCCACTTCCATTGGTTGGGTTTAAAATAGCATGATGTTTGGTAGGGTTCAAACTTTTTCTCCTGAGAACACCTCTTCTATATAAATATATCCAGTTCTCCCTCCCTTTCAGGCTTCTTTCTTGCCTGTACAAACATTAATATATACCCATCTTTTCTTTTTTTAATAGAAATGTTTTGGGTTTTTTGTGTTTGTGTGTGTTTTTAAATAATCAAAGGAAGCCTTAAAAGGGTGTAATGGTAGGTGTGAAAGCTGATATATGTTTACCAGTTACAACCATTTTTATGACATAAAAATGTCATAACCAATGGTATAATTTTTAGTGAATAAATAGATTTGATGTCAGATCTAGCTACCAAAATAGTGTGTAGAGCAAACGCAGACACGGGAAATTCGTAACATCCTCGCTCCATTGCCAACTGGCTTGTGACCTTGGATATATCACTTATATTCTCTAAGGTGTGTTATGTCTCTGCTTTAATTGCCAAATCTAAATTCTACGGTTCTTTGGTTTTATAAAACCAGACAATTCCATGTCAATATTTTGAATAATCTATGTTTCTAGTAGTTCCTATGGACAATGTAAAGTGCCTTTACTCTTATACTAGTGGTTCTCAAGATGTGGTTTTGGAAGCTTGTTAGAAATGTAAATTCTCAGGCCCTGCCTCAGACTTGCTGAATCAGAAACTCTGGAGGCAGGGCCAGAAAACTGTTTTAACAAGCCCCTCCAAGTGATGGAGAATCACTGTTTTACCCTATTTAAAAGAAAAGGGTGGGGGCTTCCCTGATGGTGCAGTGGTTGAGAATCTGCCTGCCAGTGCAGGGGACACGGGTTCGAGCCCTGGTCTGGGAAGATCCCACATGCTGTGGAGCAACTAGGCCCGTGAGCCACAACTACTGAGCCTGCGCATCTGGAGCCTGTGCTCCACAACAAGAGAGGCCGCGATAGTGAGAGGCCCGCGCACCGTGATGAAGAGTGGCCCCCGCTTGCCGCAACTAGAGAAAGCCCTCGCACAGAAACGAAGACCCAACACAGCCAAAAATAAATACATAAATTAATTAATTAATTAAAAAAAAAAAAGAAAAGGGTGATTCCCAGATTTCTGGACTGAGACCCTCATAACTCAACCTCTGCTTAACTGCATCAATGAGGGACCCCTAAACAGAAGACAGTGAGACCAAGAGATGATCATGCAAGTGAACAAACAAGGCAGGTCCTACTTCTGCTTCCTGACAGGACACTTTCCAATCTGGGTCTCCTGCATCCGGGGTTTCCATCTCTCTGAATCTATTTTCTAAATGAATGTTCATCTAAGTATTTCACGTAAATTTGTAGTGAGTAATTATGGATGAGAAATAAATAGGAAACCAGAAAATAAGGAAAGTGTCCTTTTGAAAAAACCTATTGGCAAACATCTGACAATTTTTGTGGACAACACAGGTGTTCATCTCAAAAAGTAAGACATGCCTCCTGAAGAATAGGAGCTACTGGACAGAAATTGAAGCAGTAATTTGAGGCATCACAGTGAACACCAAAGGTCATGGTGTTTTATTTATTATTACAAGAACAATAAAACTGCAACAGGCAGCCGGGTCCATCTGCCATGTGACCCTTATCTCCCTCCTCAGCACTTCTGATTTCCAGAGGCTGGAGTCTAAGGCAGCCTCAGCAAGTGCACAGATTTATATATTTGCCCAAAACACAAGAGTTTTTGAGCTGACAGTTGTTGATAAAGATGTGTCATCCCTGGTTTTGTTTATACTGGAAGGTCTTTGAGCAGAGATGGTGAAATTCTCATCATCACTTCCACATGGGTTGTCGTCTTGGCACAAATGAAGGGTGGGGTGATCATTCCTCAACTCCTGAAACAAAGGAAGGTGGATTCCATTATTCCATGGGCCCTGGGCATTGAATGTCTTCAGAAACATTCAAGTAAGAAGGAAACTAAATGTTAAAAGGCCTCAGTGTTGATTAAAAAGTGAGATCAGAAACAAAGCTGGGGTGTTCTTGCATTTATCACGTGTATTAATTGTGCTGCTATCTTTGGTTTGCAAAATAGGTTATTACAAAGAGTGCAGTGACCATTTTGGCTTGCTGAAAATGCCCATGATTAATATGGATTAAGAAACAAAAGTGAAATCACCACACAATGAGTTACGCCCATCAAAAGATTTGTTGATGGGGTGAAACCTATCCTTTATTCACACTCTGACAACTCTTGAATAATTATTTCTAGAGCTGCTCCTGGGTTCATTTCCAGTGGTCCAGAGCTTTAATGCGATCCTGCCCATCCCAAGATATGCCTCTCTCCTCTTAGTATGTTTTAAAGGATTTGATAAAAAGGAAGCAGTGAAAGTGATCCTGTAACCCCTTGTTTATAATCCTTCAATGGATTCTTCTTGGCACGGTCAGCAAAGGATGCATAATGTCATTCCTGCTCGTCCCTGTGACCTCAACACACACTGTTCACCACTAGCTCTCTCAGTTCTGTACGCACTGTTCTCCTCTAAGATCCCCAAAGGCCCCAAGATTCTTTCTGCACGTGGCCTTCGCATGATTTGCTCACTCACCAGGAATAGTGCTTTCACTTGGCCTGGGACTCTGCTCATACTACTCTTACTCTGGGAAGCTCGGCCCTGTCTCCCAAGCTGATTCATGACCCTGGTCATATGCTTTCAAAGCATCTTATAGTTTTGCTTTAGCGTAATTAGGTGATTAATGCCTGTCTTTCAACATCAAGGCCATTATTTGCTCATCAGTGTATCCCTAGCACTTAGCAGACTGCCTGCCTCCCTCCCTTACCATGAAGAATAATAGACATCAAATGTTTTGAGCAGGGAATAATATGGTTGGCTACGTTTTAGAAGAATAACTCTCGTAGTCAATTTGGAGGTCAAATTGGAGAGTAGAACAATCAATAATTGGGATTTCCTATAGGGAACTATTATAGTTGTCTAGGAGAGAAAAAATAAACCTATCTGAGCTCTCCATTTTATCATTTACTCACTTGCCAACATTTATTGAATGCCAACAACGTGTACATGTCCAACACTATGCTGGGTACTGAGGCAATAATGGACTTTAAAAATTGGGAAATGGAAAGGAAGGAATGGATTCCCAAGGCACTCTAGAGGTAGAATCAATAGGACCCACTGAGCAATTTTTGTCATCGGAGAAGGAATTAAGGAGAAACAGAAGGTTTCCATTTCAGTGACTATATAGAGGAGGATTCTATTAACTCCACTTTAGGGCTTCAGGAAAAATAGTCAGGACAAAAGGTAGAGTGCTCAGTTTTGAACATGTTGAGTTAGAGATGCTTGTTCGATTTGCAGGAGAATGAATGGATACAGTGACAGTTTTTTGGAATGAAACTTCATTGTTCAGTGCAGAACATCTGGTGGATTGTGAATGTTCCCCTATAAAGATTGGGGAGATAGCACAGCTCACTTAAAAATAGAAAAGTATAGTTTTCTGAAACCGATGCTTTCTTCTTTGACCTTTAGAATGTGCATATTTTGAATGAGTGAATAAAAACAATAGATTTGTTTGCAGAGAAATGCAGAAGAAATCCATTTCATGGATAATATAGCTTAAATATGAAGAAAACAGAATGGTCATAAGTAGGAACATAAACAATTGAGTATTCTTATTGAGTGGCAACAGATTAAATTGATATTTGCTATTCTACTGCTTTTTTTGGCTAATTGTATGCCCTATAATATATATATTATATAAAACATTGATGTTTTATATATATACACACTTATATAATATAAATTATAAATTATGTATTTATGATTTATATTTTATAAAGTATAAATTATATAAAATACTTTTATTTTAAATACATAACAATAGTTTTCTATTTTTTAATCTTCTTTTGTTCTTAATATATAACTCTTGAATTTTTCCTTTTGAGGCAATACTTAGGAATGCATATAACCAACAAATGCAGTGATAAATATGTCTTTTGCAGCAAGCTTCAGAATCTCAAGAGATCTAGGAAAAGCATGAAACTCTAACCAGATAAATACATGGTATGTTGTATGAGCCAAATGCTTTCTCTAAAATGAGAAAGATTCATATCAGAGACAAAGAGGAGCATGTGGGGCTTAAGCTGACTGTAGAAGGACACAGGTGTGCAGCAAAACCACAAATGCACACAGAATTATCTAAGAACATCTTGCCTTGCCAACTCTTTAATATCACATGAAACTTGGGCCAAGTATTCAGCAATATTGAAACTTACCAACTCTGGTATTGCTTTTCTAGTGTCTATTCTAGAAATTGCATTTGTTTATCATTCAATAAATTGTTATTTCAATACTGGGGTAGAATTTAATAAACTCAGGTTTGACGGGAGATATTTTCACTGACTTGTTGGTTAAACTGAGGCATTTTTTTCCTGGTTGTCCAGCATATCGGTGGCTCACATTTTAACAAGATGAAATTCTGATTTTACACATTCACTCAATAAACACCTGTTTAAAAACTACTCCATGGTGAACACAGTGCTAGGCTTTAGGGAGGAGAGATAAAGTGATGATGAGAGAGTTATAGCTGAAAGGGATATTCCACCTGGAGGGAGTAGGGAAGAATATGTAAAAATAGAGGATGGCAGATAGCATGGGTGCTCATATGATGGCAAATAGCTCAGCAGGACTGGACGCAGGCCCTGCAATATTACTTAAACAGGGGGGAGTGGCATAATGGGCTGAATGATTAGTCAGGACCAATCATGACCAGCCTTGAATGCTAAGTTAAATACAAAGGATATGTATCCTGAAGTGCACAGGGATTTTCAGTAAAAGCCTGACATGATCAGATTTGCAATTTAGAAAGATGACACTGGCTGCAGTGTGGAGGATGGATTGGGAGGTAAGGCAAAGAATCAGAAGAGAAGGCAGGATGATCAAGTAAGAGACTCCTGTAGCAATTCAAATGAGAATAATGAGCACTTGAACCAAGGACAAGGCATTGGATGTGGAAAGGAAGGGAGCATGTAAAATAAATCTAAAATTTGATGATAGGGCTGGAGGATTAGGAAGAATCCCAGGGTAACTGGTTTGATGGGATGTATATCAGCTAGGGTTGCCATAACAAAGTATCACAAACTTGGTGGCTTAAACAACAGAAGTTTAATGTCTCATACTTCGGGATGCTCGAAGTTCCAAAATCAAGGTGTCATCAGGGTTCATTCCATCTGAGGGCTATAAGAAAGAATCTGATCCATCCTTCCTCCTGCTTCTGGTAGTTTGCTTACAGTCTTTGGTGTTCCTAGGTTTGCAGAGCATTACCCAGACTTCTGTCTTCATCTTCACGTGGCATTCTCATAGTGGGCATGTCTGTATCCAACTTTCCCCTTTTTATGAGGACACCAGACCTATTGGATTAGGGGCCCACCCCATTCTAGTATGACCTTACCTTAACTAATAACCTCTGCAATGACCCTTTTTCCTAATAAGGTCACATTTTGAGCTACTGCAGGTTAGGACTTGAACATGAGAATTGTTAGAGGACACACTGCAGTGCATAACAGGGTGCTACTTACGGAGACAGGAAATGCATGAAGACTGTCCAAGTTTCATTAGTAACACTGAGTTTGAGATACCAAGGTGATGTTCAAGTCGTGATTTTTTTAAACTGGATTTATGAGTCTGAATATAAAACCCAAAGCCTCTTAAAAAGAGAGGCTTTGGGTACACTGCCTGCTATAATCTCTTTCATTTCTCTTTATATAATATTTTTAAAGTATTTAAATTACATTGATAGAAGAGCAGAAATTTGGATATTAATTAGAAATTTGAAAAAAGGCAAGAGTCAAGTACATGAATACAGGAGCCCCTTCCCAGATGAATTTCAACAACTTGGCATTCATATGATGAGTTTTGATTAATGGGCAAGCAGCCCAAACTCAGTGGAAAGAGCTGAGTCTTGTGATTTCTTCAGAATATTTTGATTCCCTAGTATGACTGACACATATCCGTATGTCCCAAAGCAGCATCTTGTGTGATACTGAGGTTTTGCCTAACAGTTTTCTTCAGAAAGCTCAGAACATTTAGCCAAATCCTTAGTATATTATTCTTCAATAGATTTTCTGTTTGTAAGGAAAAAAAAACCTGAGAGAACATTTTTCACATTTATAACTCTTATTGCCCAACATGGTACCTCATACGTGGTGGATGCTGAATAAATCCAGTTGCCGAATGGCTATTGTGTACATGTTTGGGACACAGGCACTGAGAACAATCTCTGTAGTCCATATGTGCACGTCATATATAGACCTTCATATAATGCTCTCCCTTCTCCTCCATACCATGTGGGAACATGTTATGTTTGTTAAGAAGCCCAAGTGATATTAGAAATGAGCCTACCTTGGGCATCCAGTCTTCCAGCCACATGAGCACTGTTGTCACACAGGCGCATCAGGTAATTATTGGAAACCTCTGAGGTTGTGACCTGTATAATTCATGCAGATGAGGGCCTGCTCTGTACCTCTCAATGTGCCAGGCCTCTCAGGGTTATACAAAAGAAGAGTATCAGAGGGTGTCTTCTATGGAGAAAGTCAAAGCCAAGATTGTTGGAGTCAGACTGACTGTCTTCAAATCCCACTCAGCCAATTTCTGGCTGTGTGACCTTGAGCAAATTATGTGACCTTTGTAAGCCTCAGCTTCTTCTTTATAACATGAGGATTATAATAGTATGAACTTCCTAGGGTTATTGGGAGCTCAGTGGCTGTAAAGAGACTAGGCTTATAGAAAAGTACTTTAAATAGTAGGTATTATTGTCAAAATTATCATCGTTACACTAGAGATCTGAGAATCCTATGTACTCACATAGACCTCCTAAGAAACCACTTAAGAAAGTTGGACTGAGGAGGGGATGATGCTATGTTCTCCAGGGGTATTCAGAGTGGAGAGAGGGTAGTGTGGTGCTCGTACAATCTTTGTAGGAAGGGCCCTGAACGGAGGTAAGCCTTCAGTAGCCCTTCAAAGATGGATTGCTTAAAAAGGACTGGAAGGACAGAATACAAACGTACTGTCAGAACTCTACCATTTTAGGCACTTGACTGATTTTGACTTTTCTGAAATCTGTTCCTCAACACAATTCCGCAGAAGCACTGGTTCTCACAATATTTACTGTTGTAAGCTTCATCAAACAGCCAAGTGATTTCTTAAAAAAACAGGGGTCTTGACCTTTGCCTTTCCCATGGCTGGGAACTTAATCATTCTTTGGTGAATTATACCAACTCTGCTTGTGGGCCCAGGACTTGCCCATTCTCTTTGCATCGTAAATCTTCAAATCAGAGCAAATGACTCTTCTGAATCCACCCTGCTGGCAGAGGGTGAGGGTCTGGGAAATGCTGAAAAGCTCCTTTAGGGACTCGGCTGCCCGCCCCATGTCCCTGTTCTGCACCAAAATACGATAAATGTGGACATACCTAGATTTAGGATCGTTTGGTCTCTTAAGAGCCGACTGCAATTTTCACCCCTTTCCGTACCTTTTTAGAATCTATAAAATGATTTGTTGCTAAAATCCTTTGGGATTTTTTAATATGATTAGGGGAAGTTGGCCTAGGGGCCTATATTTGGTTTGAGTCGATTAAACCCAGGTTCAAATATATTAGTTGTAGATCCCTGAGCAAGTCACTTAGCCTTTCTGAGTGTGCATTTCCTCATCTGTTCAGTGGGGTTGGATAACAGGCCCAGCTTAGAAGGTTGTAGTGAATATTGAGGATATACTGAAAAGTGTTTGGCACATAATAGGCCCTCAGTAAGTTTAGCTCCTATTATTTTAATGGTATCGCAGGCAGACATTCGAGTTTTCAGTGTCACATATTGAAGGCTTATTCCTCTGCTGCCAGGAATGTCATGACTTTCAAGCCATGATAGCAGAATGATGGGACATCATACTACAGAGAATGGAAACTTAAAAATGGTTTCCATCCAGGCAGAGGCAAAGCCCCTTTTTAAAAATTGCTTAGGGCTTCCCTGGTAGCACAGTGGTTAAGAATCCGCCTGCCAATGCAGGAGACACAGGTTCGAGCCCTGGCCTGGGAAGATCCCACATGCCGCGGAGCAATTAAGCCCATGTGCCACAACTACTGAGCCTGTGCTCTAGAGCCTGTGAGCCACAACTACTGAAGCCCGCGTACCTAGAGCCCGTGCTCCGCAACAAGAGAAGCCACCGCAATGAGAAGCCCGCGCACCGCAATGAGAGAGTAACCCCCGCTCGCTGCAACTAGAGAAAGCCCGCGTGCAGCAACGAAGACCCAACACAGCCAAAAATAAATAAATAAATTTAAATAAATAAAAATTGCTTAGTTCTCTATCACCACAGTTTTAAGCAGTGGCTTAAAACAATAAGTCCCCCTCCTCCCACCAAAAAATAAATGGCTACAAACAGTAAGCACTGCTTTGGCACATTAATCTGCAGGACAGTAATTCTGGCTGAGTGCCTGTGCTGGTCTCAGCTGTGTTTGCTTACGTGTGTCCAGGTATCAGCTGGCTATTGGCTGATCTAGGTTAGGTGTGGCCAGGTCAGTGAGATGTCTTCTACCTCTTTCATCCTCCTCCTGGGACAAAAGGCCTGCTTGGGTACAACCTTCTCATGGTAATGGCAGAGGTGCAAGACTGAGCGGGTGCAGTGACCCAAATGCTTTGCGACTCTGGTTGCATTGCATCTGCTGGCATCTTACTGGCCAAATCAAGTCACATGGCTGAGCACAGAGTCAAGGGGCAGGGGAGGTGACCTCCTGACAGTAAGTGAGCACTGCAAAGTCCCATGGGGAGGGGTGTGGGAGAAGCAGTGTGGACACGATTGTGTCTGTCACAGCTCTGGAGTGACCCTTAGTCAAGAGGTCACTAATCTCACAGCATCTAGATTCCGGAGAATGCACTTTTTCCCTAATATGGATTCTTTAGTACCTGACTGCGCCATCAGTAATAGCACAGAAGAAAGGCTCAGTGAGTCTCATTATAGCCGCAGTCTGAGCTAAAAGAAATCACCCAGACTCTTGTCTCAAGATTATAGACTCTTTAGCCGGTAGCAAGAATTATTCCCAACTGTCTTGAATAGGTTCTCACTGATTTAACAGCTAGGATGGGGGAGGGTTGATTACAGTTTTCAATGTAGTCTCTGAATTATGCAGAGATGCATTTTTTAGAAGCCATCCAAGATTAGATTTCCTGACCTTGTCCTCATGTGGCAATAGAGTCAGACCTGTGTCCAAGGGCCTCAGGGTGAATTTGGTCATGAATATATCGATATGGTGCTGGAGGGCTTGACAAACTCTGGGTAGCCAAACAACCTCTTCTACTTCGCCAGCTCCTACGTGCATTCGAGCACTTCTTAATGTACCTTAGGACGGAACTCTGTTTCATTTGGTTGCTATTGATTGGGTTTTCTTTGTTATTATATTTAATTATTCTTAGGTAAAATAATAGATATATGTAGCTTAAAAAGTCAACCGTGACAGCTGGTTTTTAGAGGAAGCCTATCTTGCTCTTCCTGTTTGCCTCCCATCCCCCATGGTCCTTCAGGGAAATTCCTGAACACAATGAACAGTGGTGGGGTCACATTCTGGACTTATGTGCCCTCATTTTCATGCTGCATTCCTCAGAGAGACCTCAAGTCCTTTAGGAGCTAATAGAGTTTGGCTGTCATTTGAAAATGTTTTCCTTCTGTTTTCATTTAGAAGCTAATTTATACTCTGCTTTCAAGTAAGCTCGACTCCATTTCACATGTCTGATGTGTAGCACACAAGGCAATGAGTGGGATGGAAGGAGACAATTCAATCAAAGGATGTTTTCTCCATGGAGGAAATGAATATTATTTGTTCATCTTGCAATTCAGGATTCTGGGCAAATTATGATGTTTGGCACAGGCGCTGGCAACACAGAAAGACAAATAAATTGCATGGTGTGAGAACAGCCTTCTTAATATTAAGGTTTCCCTAAAACAGTGGGTATTGGCTGCAGGCAAAATATTAAGCTGCAAATCACTGGTTTGCAACTCCTTGATCATCAGTTGTAATCCCAAGAACATATTTAATTTCCTATTTAGTCCTAATTTCTCTTTGTTCGTTAATGATATTCCTCTGCACTCAAAATAAGCCATCTGCTGTCAGCAACCCACAGAGAACAGACACTGCACACTCAGTAATCTTGAAGAGGCTGTTACCCTGTGAGAATGAAACACGGGTCTCCTGGGAATCATGGAGTCACCTTTAAAAATCCCTAATTTTCCTTCTTTTTTTTTTCATTTTGGCCATATATATAGTACTGGACGTAAATGGTGTTTTGTTGTATTTTCTGAAACGTTTGTGACCAGAGGACAAAGCTCTGTACTCAAGGGATGGAGAGTTTACAGATCTGCTTGGAGATGCATTTTGCCATTTTTTTAAACCCTCAATTTTATAAATCCCTGGATTTACCATGCTTCAGGAAAAAACCTAACTGGCATTGCACACCAGAAATAGAGACAAGGCAGAATAATTCCTTCTACTTGAAGGCTGTGAGGTGGATGGACCGAGAATGGAAGAGGAGGCGCCATGGTGTGGGGAGTGAACAGAATATGACGTATTCAAATTTGCCCTGTCCCCATCCAGTCTTTGACCACACCCATCTTTTTCCTGTTTTTGAACAGCATTCCTAGTGGAAAGAAAGGCCTTTTTTTTGACCATGGACAGGCATAATAGTAGCTAATATATCTTGCACTTTAATTATGTGCCAGGGACTGTATAAGTGGTTACACATAGAAGTTTCAGTATTTTTGAAGTATTTTCTCAACAACCCTGGGAAGTTACCGATCATATTTGCATTGTAGAGATGAGAAAACACTCTCAGACTTCCATAGCTATTAAGTGTCAGAGTCTGGATGATAAGTTTTGCAGCTTGGTTTCAAGGGATTGCCACACTTAAGCTAAAATTGGGAATGGATTAACAATGAAGTTGTTTTATCCTGCACGCCTGCAGGAAACCTCCAAAGAATAAAGAAAAGAATTCAGATTCACTTAAAAGGAAGTGTTAGAAATATTGAAATGGACACACAAAGCACATCAAGGCAAAGGTGAGTGAGCTAGAGGAGCTTTTGATCTTCCCTTTGGCTCCCTCATGTTTTGAAATATAATTCCTTTTGAAGCCATTTCTTCAGTGGTTGCTGCACCTCAGCTTTGGATGACTTTTCTATCTCCCAGAGCAATTAAAAGGTAATATCACTATTTTACCATGTGAAGCTTGACATCTGATTTATATATCACTCAGCCTGAAGGCATATTTTTCATATTCACCTGGGTGCATGTCAAGAAGTGAATTGATCTCTTTTAGGATTCAAAAGGAATTCCCTTTTCCAAAGGAGATTCAGGTGAGTGAACAGAATTAATGTCCCTAATGCTCCCCATCTCCTTTAATTAGTGAGCCAGAGAGCTAACAATTATCTCACCTGTCAGCTATTTTGACAGCTTGCTGTTGAGTCAAAATCAAAGAAAGACCCTCTCCCCTCTTGCCCTCCCCCACCTCAAACCCTAGCAATTGATATCAAAGTCTCCACTACCAAAGGTCTCCTTAAATCCCGTTAGTGTGACCCTCATAATATTTCGGTTCCAGTTCCCTTGCACCAACGTCTCCGATCCTTCCTCCTTCCTTCAAGGATATTCTGATTAATAAATGTCACTACCCGGTGGAGGTTGCCTCATCTCACAAATTTCCACTGTCAAAATATTCTTAGCAGGACTAGACAGATGGAACCAATCCAGGGAGCAAAACAAATGCTACTGCAGCTTTTAGAGCATCCCAAATGTAACGGTACTAGCTGTTCTTATCTCATAGTATGCCCATGACCATCATTTTTTCCCCCCTAACAATCTGTCCATGATGACAAGTTCTATTCCATTTTCTTGATGAGGGACCATGTCTCTAAGCCATATGTTGTAACTGGAGGACTAGCTCAGTTGTAGCCTTTAGAGTTTTAAGTAAGTGGGACCGCTCCTCTCATATTACCTCCCATTGTCTTAGTCCTTTCCTCAGTCTGGTTCTGTATCCGAGTAATTACCCAGACTGAGAAAACCAAAGAACCCATGTAACGTGATTGCAAGTTTTTAGGACAGAATAAATCATCTAGTTGTTCTCCTCTGCCAAAGTTTTTGATTCCCATTTTCAGAGGATGATCTGTCTCCTGCCATGAGCTGACATGGTGCTACCAACTCTAGAGCAGAACTGAGAAGCTGGCCAAACAGATGGAGTTCTGTGTTGATACAGTGCAGTTTTTCTTGTGTAAATCTTCACTTCCTTATCATGCCCAATAAGCATTTTTCGTGTCAGAAACTGCCCTCTGCCCTGGTTTCACCCTATGTAGTGACTGTTTCTGAATGAACTGTGGCTTTAGCACAAGTCTCCTCAAAAAGATGTTTGCAACCCCAGTATAAAGGTTAAGGTTGGGAGTAGCCCTTACTGCGCTTGAATTCATCCAAATAGTTCTTCTTTCATTGCCATCTCTCTACATCCATCCATTTATTTATCCATCTGTCCATCCACCAATCCATTCATTCGCCATCCATCCATTCATCTGCCTGTCCAACTATCTGGTCATTTACTATTTTTTAATAGCTGGAGACAGTCTGGGAACTTAGCTTTGCCTCGTTACCTGATTATATGAAAGTAGTATAACTTTCATCTGTTCTAATTAACCCAGTAAATGCCTTCTTTTTTAGAGTTCTAATCAAAAATTAGAACTTTACCATTGAAGCATAGCTGTTTTAAAACATATCTCCAATTCTTTAACACTCCTTTCTTTTTTTATTGAAGTATAGTTGATTTGCAAGTCTCTGCTGTGCAGCAAAGTGACTCAGTTTTACACATATAGACATTCCTTTTTAATATTCTTTTCCATATGGTTTATCCCAGGAGATTGGATATAGTTCCCTGTGCTATACAGTAGGACCTTGTTTTTTATCCATTCTAAATGTAATAGTTTGCATCTAACAACCCCAAATTCCCAGTCCATCCCTCTCCTTCCCCCCTCCCTCCTCCCCCTTGGCAACCACAAGTCTGATCTCTATGTCTGTGAGTCTGTTTCTGTTTTGTAAATAGGTTCATTTGTGCCATATTTTAGATTCCGCATATAAGTGATATCATATGGTATTTCTTTCTGATTTACTTCACTTAGTATGATAATCTCTAGTTGCACCCATGTTACTGCAGATGGCATTATTTTGTTCTTTTCTATGGCTGAGTAGTACTCCATTGTATTTATGTACCACATCTTTATCCATTCATCTGTCAATAGACATCTAGGTTGTTTCTGTGTTTTGGCTATTTTAACACTCCTTTCTTTGAACACAGGAGTCTGTGTTCCCTACTCTTGAATCTGGACCAGCTTTAGTGATGTGCTTTTTTACTAAGAGAATTAAGCAGAAGTTGTGAAATTCCCAAGTTGTTACCACATTAGTTGTGAAATTTCCAAGCCAAGATCAGTAAAGGCCATGTATTTTCTACTTGGGTTCATGGATTTTTGTCGCTGGGGGAAGCCAGCTACCACGTAAGAAGTAGTACTACCTGGAACCACCATGTGGGAAGAGGACATACGTAGACACTCTGGCCAACAGTCCAGTTGAGCTCCCTGCCAACAACCAGCATCAACTGTCAGTCATAGGAGTGAGCCATCTTGGATATTCAGACTAGTCAAGCCTTAAGATGATTCCAACCCCAGCTACATCTAACTTTAGCCTCATGAGAAATCCCCAGCAAGAACTGCTCAGCCATGCCACTCCTGAATCCATTAACCAAAAATCTGTGATCATAATAAAATGGCTGGCTTAACTGCTAAGTTTTG
Organism: Balaenoptera musculus; assembly: GCF_009873245.2. Classification (NCBI taxonomy): domain Eukaryota; kingdom Metazoa; phylum Chordata; class Mammalia; order Artiodactyla; family Balaenopteridae; genus Balaenoptera; species Balaenoptera musculus. The sequence continues at coordinate 42,030,245 of NC_045799.1, forward strand.
GATTAATTCACTCTGCAGTAATGATAACTAAAATAAAACCAGTATTTAGCTAGTAAATTACTGAAGACATCAAAGGAAAAATTGATGATTTCATTTTTTAGAAAAGGACTAATTATTTTTCTAGTTTTCACCTTTCTGTTTTAAACTCTGTTTTTGTAAGCTTTGCTACTAGATAAAGATTGAGACAGAAATAGATCGAGAAAGTATGGCTGTCTGTCGATGTCTTTTCCCCATAGGATCGTATGATGTACACAAATATGGAGAGATCTTAGATGCATGAGTTTGGAAGCCAATAGGAAAAAAAAAATGATTTTAAGTCATCCATTTCAATTTATTTACTCCTAGGTAGGTTCACACTTACATATTGGATTGTGTACCACAGGTATGTCATCTCTTAAAGATTGGGTTCCTCAATGGATATCCTGTGTTTGGGTAGCATGATTCAGCATAGACTTAGGTTTTACTTTGAGGCCAAAGCCTCGTCTCCAGTGGGTAATAGGGAACACTGGCATTGCTGTCATAATTCTATAGATCTTCCTACAAGGAGCTCACTTTTCTTATGCCTGCTCCAGTCCCAGTCAACATGCCATAAAATCCAAGCAGCCTCCCTTGGAATCTTGCTAAATCATTCATTTAGCATGTGTGGCTGGTCTTTTCACAGTCAGGGAAGGTGTCAACTCAAACCAGGTATTGTCTGTGCACATGTCATATATGTGCATATCAATACATTTTTTTTCTTGCAGAACTTTTTGAGTATTAAGCATTAAGTTGGAGATGTTGATACTTCATTCACAAATACTTCAACATATATCTTCTAAGAAAAATGACTTTTTAAAAATGTAACCACAAGAGCATTATCACATTCAAGAAACTTGACACTAATACAATAATACATCCAACAGTCCATATTCAGATTTCTCTAGTTGCCACAATGATGTTTCTGTTTCGTTTTTGTTACTATAATACTCAGTGCATTGTGTTTTGCTGTCAAGTCTCTTCATCCTGCTGTCCCATCTTTTTGTGGGTGTGTTTGGTGAAATGGACATTTCTAAAGTGTCAAGACCCATTATTTTTAGAATGTTCCACAATTCGAATTTATCTTATTATTTCTTCATGATTAAATTCAGGTTATCAATTTTTGGTGAAAATATTTAGAGATGATCTTATTCCTTCCCAGTACATCACATCTGGAGGTACTTGTAATCCATTAGTCTCATAGTTTATGATGTAAAGGTCGTGTCCTTTCATATTTTTTCATTGTATGGGTATATTTTTCTTTTAGTAATTTCTAAGTAATCTGAGATGTGATACTTTGAGACCATGTAAATATTCCATTTTTTCATCCTATGGTTTCAGCATTTGCTGATGAATCTCACCTGAATCAGTTATTGTTTTGGTGATTGGTGACCTAATCCTATCAGAGATAAATCTCTCCAGTTTCCTGCTCAGGTAGGTTCAAAGAAGGGGAGGAGTCAGGCAACATGGGGCGGTAGGAAGCACAGATGGTTCAGCTGTTCCATGTTTAGACTACAACCAGTCTTCCTGTTATCAGCCCGGAGCTTTCCCCCTGCGCTCAGGGTCACTGGGTGTCTCCACCTCTCATCTTCTCCAGGGTTCTCAGGCACTTGTCTCTGGCTTATTAGTTACCTTCTCTGCAGGCTCTCATATTTCACTTGTTCCCTTTATTCTGTTACCCCTCATCATGTTTAAAAAAAAAACTTGGTCTTTAGTCACCTCACTTCCCATTCTCTTTTCCTGTGGGCTTTTATTTATCGTTATTATTTCACCATCACTTGCGTGGACTTTCAGAAGGGAGCGGAGAGGAAAACATGTACTTAAAGCCTCATGTTTTGTGTATTTTGGTGTTTTTAGTTTTGAGTTTCACAAATGCCTTAAATCTCCATTTGCATTGCATTGTTGCATGTGCAAGAATATTTCCTTCCTGTGTGATCACATTACTATTCCTTTTTTGTTTATGATGATTATATAAGCATTTATTACTTTCATATAAGAAGAACAATTTTCCTCAGTTTGTTTATATGCATATACAATTTTTTCTTCATGGAAATCTATAATTTTCTTTAAAAAAAAAAAAGCTATGTTTTATTAATTAATCAGACCTATGGTAGGTTTGGTAAGTATACGGAGAGGGAACATGTGTTTTCCTCCCACCGTAGTTTACTAGAAGTTCTCTTTCTTGGAAGACAGTTAAATAAATCAGCACTCCCTTGCCAAAAGTAGCATCTGGGCCTTTGGCATAATTCTCAGGTTGTTTTGTTGACAGCTTGTAAGCTTGTGTAGATGCTCACAGTCTTTCCTTAGCTTTCTAGACCACTCTGAAATGTGTGAATCTTTTCCTACCCGGGGTGCTTTAATGGCCACCTAACTGTGGATCTGCTCTTCAGGCAATTCCACTGTTTTGTAAATCTCTCATTATTCAGCAATAGTCTAATTTGCTATGAAGTGGATACTAGAAGTAAAAATGGGAGGCACTCCAGATTTTAGGTTTTTTTTTTTTTTTTTTCAAATGCACTATGTTAAAGTGTGCTTAGCAGGTGATACCTGCTCTGTGTGCCTTTAGCCGAGCTCTGAGTTTACCTGCAGCCCCACTGGATGGCTCCCATATATGCAGACAGCTTCCCATCTCACATGCCTCCATCTCTCTACTTGCTTTTCCAGGGAATTCTCCAGTGCCATGGGAATTTTCCTCAGTGCCAGTGAAGGGTAGCCTGGACATGACAAGAATTGTCATGCCTCCAAGGGCATCCCTTAACCAATAAGGGATAGAAATCAATGAATCAATACGGTGGCATCTCAGTCCTTCACTGGGATGGTTCTAGGAGTGTCCTATGCGCTTCCTCAGAAGGAATCTGAGCCCCAGTTACCCAGTCTGGTAACCGACTCATTAATACTCCTTTATTGGATTTTTACTTTCTATATCTCATTTCCTACTTTCTTGTATTTTCTACGATCACTTCTCAAATGAACGACATCCAAGTCTTTGTCTCAGAGTCTGCTTTGGGGAGAACTGTTCAGATTCAAAAAGTTCTAGAGCACTGTTATATCTTGTTGGAAATTGCTTTGAAAAGGTGTGTAAGAAATTATCCTGTTTTGATCTAACCGTATTATCCTTCTTTTAATAGGCAACTGGTGATTTTATGGTATAAATAAGGGTGAATTTATTTTTTTTTTAAATCTCTGGAATTTCTGCTATATGCCAGCCTTTCTGCTAGGGGCTGAGAACACAAGAGTAAGCAAAATAAACATAGCCTACCCTTCTCCATTATAGAGCTTAGACTGTAGTTGTGATATAGACAAATAAACATCCAATTATTATGCAGGTTGAGAGATGCTATGGTAGAAGAAGTCCCGTTACTGTAGGAATGCATGGGGTCAGAAAGGCTGCCTTTGTTTACCCCTGTCTCTCAACCTCTACCACAAAACCCGGAACACAATGGGTATTTCAGAAGTATTTATCAAGTAAAAAGAGGTATATTCAAGAATTAGTTATATTCAAAGAACAGGAAAAATAATGAATGTGACAAATGAACCAGATAAAAGAGAGAGATGGGTAGTCACCTTGAATGCTATGTTTAGGAGTGGGAAGTTTATCCTAAGAGTAACAGAAGACACTAAGTTTTAGGCATTGGAGGGACAGAATCAGTTGAGCAGTTTCACATGCCCCTTCTGCAGGCATTATGAAGAATGAATCAGAGCCAGCAAAGCAAGGATCAGAAAAATCAATTAGTGCTGTACTGTAATCCACATGCATGTTGATGAGGGCCCAAATCTGCTAGTGGCAGAGGGGTTGTGGACACATGGCTGGGCTGGAAAGAGATTTAGGAGATAAAATGGATCATCTTTGCACTTGTTGGATATGAGCAGTGGGGAGGGGAGACAGTACTGATAACGTGCAGGGTTCTGACCAGCACAGCTCTGTAAGTCAGGGACCACAGGAGGAGCAGTGAGTTTAAGGGTGAAGGTGAAGAGAAAAGAATTGACTCCAGGATGGTGCTGAAGGAAGAAAGTAATTTTCACCAAGGTTGTTGTATATAACACTTCCCTCTGCCCATCTAGGTCTAAAAGGGTTTTTTATTTCTGGAAAAAAAAAAAAAGATTGAAAATATGTCACTTATATATACCTAGATCATTTATAGCCTTGTAAATCTGAATGTATTTCAACTAAGATGGAAATTTAGTATAATACGTTAATTTTTCTATCAGATAAGTATCTTATTTTTAACTCAAGAACATGTAAATCATAGTAGTCCCATCTGGCAAAAAACAAACAAACAAAAAAACCAAACCTATATCATATTCATTTTCTTAAACAAAACATGATTATATAACTTGCATGCTTAGAATAGTTATTTGTTGGAATGGTTTAATGAAAATTGATTATAACTCTTTAGGTGCAGTTTATTATTCTGAAATTGCTTCTTTTGGAAATGGGAGGAAGGGTAAGAAGGTTAAATGGAGCTGAAGTAGCAAGCTGGGCCATTTAAAGAAGGCATGAGGTTTAAATTCTGAACGCTGAATAAACATGTCCTAAAAGACTGTTGTTTGGAAGGAAATGACTTGAGCTGTGTGGCCTTGGAGGGAATAAACAGCCACATGAATAATAATCTCATGAACCTTGTGAGAACCATGCTCACAGACATCTTATCTTTTATTCATTTCAAACTATACAAATCTTCAAGAAAAACCCTTGCTTCTTGTAGCATTGCCACTAAAATGCAGAAGCTACGTTTGTGCCCGTGGAATTTGAATTATTCTTGGTTTTATACAGTTAGGATATAGCCAATCTCTAAAGACAGGGAGTGTCCAGGGCTGTGAGTGTGTATATCCATGGAGAAAGGAGGAAGTGTGGGGAGGGGACCCTGGTGGGTGAGTGAGGAAGAAGGGAGAGATGGCAGAGGGTGGAAATTTACAAACCAAGAGCCTTTTGAATCCCCCTACACCAGCTGTAGCCCTAGTGCAGAGAAGCGCTCCTCTTCTCCCACATCTATTCCCAGATCAGAGCCCTGGCTAATTCCATCCACTCTCATCCCTCTTGTGGAATAGTAAGATGGAGGGGCATGAATGGGATTTGAAAATTGTCCCGCTTGTAGATTGCTATTTGAATAGACGTTTTCATTTGCATTTCTTCTTCTTGCAACTAGTTTATGGTTTTATCAATACAGTTTAATACACTTTTACAGCCATCCTTCCAGAACGATCTAGTAGTTTCCAGGAAAAAAAAAAAAGGCACATACTGTAACTGTTGATCATGGGGAGTGATGAATTGGTTCTGTCCTTTGCTAGTGCAAAACAGATCACTGAAATTCTAAAGGAGCCGATAAGAGGTTAACAGTTGGGACAATGAATTTTCAAATTCATACTCTGAGCTTATCCCACTTATCAAGAAAATTTGACATTAGAAATAACTGTAAATTAACTGCGATTGAAAGTGTGTGACATTTATAGCTTGGCATATTGTTCAAATGAAGAACACGTTTATTTGGTTTGAAGGTAGTTTACTCAGGATTCATTGCCCTGATCTTTATCTCTCTCAGGTCATAAATGGGGGTCCCTGGAACTCATCCATTCCTGGCTTATTCAAACCTGCTTCTGAACTGTGCCTGGCTCAGTGAAGCAGGGAGGCTTAGAGAAGGAAAATTAAAATGGGTCATATGCATCTGTGTCCTCTTTGAGGCATATCACAAAAACAGCCATTCTGGGAACATCGTAAACAGTTTTACCCATCTGTCTAGTTTAATCTATTTGGGGATTAAACCTTCTGGCTTCTTAGAATACAGGGTTGTGCTGGAGGCTCACTCACTCATGATACGTGTTTCCGGAATGCTGGTTACTCCAATATAAATGATGGATTGGGGGCACTGCATTTACTTAAAGAATCATGGATCTCTTGATTTATACTAGGACATCTGGCTTTTTTTTTTTTTTTTTTTTTTTCCCCCTGAAGGCTTTGCTTAAACTGAAGCTGTTTACTCAGAGATAAAATAACTTCTGAGCATTCATGGTGCCCGGTTATTTTTAACCAGTGATCTACTACCTACTTTCTAAAATATTTTTGGTTAGATGGCATGCATTATTTATAGTAATGGGGTTCTTCTTCAATGACAAAAACATTGGAAGAGACCTACTTGAACTGTAGTTTTTGTATATCACAATGTAGCTCACATGGCCGACTCTATGCTTATTGTTCATCTTTTACAATGTAATAAAAACATTTGGGACGTATTACCAAAAAGAATCAGTGTCCCTGTTTCTGTTCATGTGATTACAATTGTCTTATTGAGAACAAATGTTGGTATAAACTGAATACATTGTGGAGTTTCTGGTCAGTGGATCCTCATTCTGTTCTGACTTTTCTCTTGATTAGCAGTGATTGGTTTCAGCTGGGGAACTTGAATCCCGACCACACTGAGACTGATGCTTGTCAGGAGAAGGGGAAGGGCTCTTACCCTTAGAGTTTCCAACTTTATTTACAGTTAGGGATTTTTTATCATGTATTTCAATTTCTTCTATCTAAGGCTCATATCATCTTGGCATTCAAGCTTGACCATTGCAAGTAAGGCAAGCTCTGATCAATCATACAGGCATGAATGAATCCGTTAGACAATCAAAACTAGAGAGGAACAGGTAGCAACAAAATTCACGTGCAAATAATAGGTGCTGATTCATTCACTGTAATTTCACTTCAAGAGAAAAAATTGCAACATAATTTACTTCTCTGTATTTCTTCATTCAAAAATCACATTCGGCAAGGCACTATATTTCAAGTAGGCAAATTTTGAAACTCTTCAAAACAATTAATTCTGTTTTCCTTAGGTACCACTCTGCTTAGTAAAATTCAGCCTGATGCTATAAAGTGCAGGTTAGAACAACAAGATCCAATTTAGGATGCCCACTTCTCTTAAATCTTTTATTAGGTAGTAGTGTTAGAGCTGTTGATTCTATTAGTGAGCTATAGCATGAAGAAAAATAGCCGTGCCTCAGATATAGAGAGGGGGGAAAAAAAAAGATCATTCCATTTGGTTTTGAAACAACAAGAGGCAACAGCAAACAGAAAAACATAAGAAAAGCAAAGTAATCTAAGCTTGGTCTTTGGGTTTTCCCTGCCACATGACTTAGGAAGCTTGTCATTGGCCCTTCCAATGTCATCTTCCAACTAGAGCTTTAAAAATCTATGGTTGGGGCTTCCCTGGTGATGCAGTGGTTAAGAATCCGCCTGCCAATGCAGGGGACATGGGTTCGAGCCCTGGTCCGGGAAGATCCCACATGCTGCGGAGCAATTAAACCCTTGTGCCCCAACTACTGAGCCTGCGCTCTAGAGCCCGCAAGCCACAGCTACTGAGCCTGTGTGCCTAGAGCCCGTGCTCTGCAACAAGGGAAGCCACCACAGTGAGAAGCCCGCGCGCCGCATTGAAGACCCAGTGCAACCAAAAATAAATAAATAGATTTATTTAAAAAAATAAATCTGTAGTTGCCTGAGACCCTAGCAGCCAAGTCAGACAACCTAAGCAAAAGGGCCATGAGAAAATCTCGCCCTGGTTATGGTCAAACACGTTTACTATGGAGAGCGTTCTGAAGTGGTCTCAGATTTTACCCTTCCGAGCTCATGCTGGAATGCAGAGAGCACGGAAGAGGGAATTGGGCTTAATTTGGCACAGCTGTTAATTAGAGGATCCCCTGGTCTCTGAGCTATTTGTTTGGATTTTGTCTTACTGAGCTCCAGTGGATGACCCCTGTGGGACAGCCAGGGCCATTGTGCTGTTTATTCATCACCAGCCATGTCATATAGGAGCCGTCATCCCCTCCCTCACAAGTAACCATTCAGAAAACACTTTCAAATGGGATGGGCTCATACAGTCGTCCTTCAGTGTATGCCTGACTCCTACGTGCTAGGCATGATGCTAAGTTCTATTCAGACATCTCATGCGGTCTGTACCCAAATCTCTGTGTTGAGCATCATTAAGATCTAAACAGATGGGAAGAATCACAGGTTAGGTAAGATGCTCAAGGTTAGTCTACTACTATTATCAGCGGAAATTCATTAGCTCCTGATGCAAAGCCAGCAAGACTGTCATGGGCATCCTCTGCATTTTGGCTCCACAGAGCTAATGATCAATCAGTTCACCCCACCGAAGATGCCGGTGGGTCATTCCATTCTGATTACCCTGCTGACCTCTTGCCCGCTGTGCACGCCATGCTCCTCTGCCTCTGTCTCCTAACTACCACTGTGTGGACCCTGTCACCCCAGCCCCTTCCCTTCTGTACTGAAATTGTGAGGCATTTCTACCGTGTTCCACCCTGGCTGACAGAGAACAGTCACCAAAACACTTTCCAAAGATGTTGGAGTTCCCCTCACCCACATCTTGGTGAAGGAAGTTCTTTTGGCACCATTACAACACATGGTCATTTCACTCCACTGTGCTATTTTTTTTTCTTTTCCCTCATCTTTTGAGCTCCCCCTTGAATCTGGAAAGGGTATAAGAAATATGTTCCTGTGGCAACATATCTTTTCCCTATTGGCTGAGCTCAAGAAATTTTGGTTAGGGAAGCAAACTTCAGACAGTTTACTGTATTCTAACTCTGGGCTTGAAATTTCTTCCTACACAAATAATGTCACTGAAGATCTTACAGCATTATTTCTGTTTTGTTTTTCTTATGAAGAAACGGCTGGTTCAAGTGACCATCAAAAATCAAGATTTTGTTGAATTTTTGCAAACATTACAATAATTTCAGATGCTTTAGCTAAACCATTCAGTATTGCATGATACTAGGAACATTTATTTTGGTGTATTGCACAAGTATTCTCGGACTGACTCTATCACATGTAGAAAGGTAGGGGTAAGAGCTTAGAACTATTTGGTAGCAATAGTGAATAAAAACTGTTAAATAATGGTCCCAATTAAATCCACCTCTGGGATAAGATCACTAAATGCATCACACAAATGTTAACTGAGTAAAATAGACTTGATGTTACTTTTTAGTTAAAATGTTGAAAACTGCAATCTCATTTAAGATAAAAGTAGATTTTTTATTTGTGGAGAAACTATCCGCTCCATCTCTTCATCCACTTCTCACATTCTTGCCACCCCATAAGATGAGAACTTCCACCGACTCTTGGAAGAATTAGGACAAGAGCTGAATTGTCTCATTTTCTGGCTTCTCTCCCTGGAGGAAAATGACTAGTTTAATGGCAAAGAGTCTGACATCCCTGAGTCTGTGTTTCTTTGTGGAGTGAAATCAATGGGATACGGGTCACTGCTCATATGTGGTCACTCTTCTTGCACTCACAGTGCCTGCTAAGGGGTGAGGCAGATCCAATTTTCTATCAAGTTCTCTGCTTGAGTCTCTGTCCTGAAAACCCAGTTCTGAGCATCTGTGGGTCCTAAGGTATAAACAAGGAGTCCGTGGGTAGACAGACTTTTGACCTTAGGTCTAAGCTGCCTTTTCCAGTTCAGTATTCCCAATAAGAAAGCTAAGGTTCTAATCCCTGTGTATAATATATATATAAAATAATATAATATAATATTATATTATTGTATATTATATAATTTTTAAATTATAATCCCTATGTATAATATATCCCTTGCATATATTTTTCAGTTGATTCATGGCTTGGAAATTAGAGGGATGTAATACGTTATCATACTCAAACTCCAATAGCTTTAACTAATTTATCAAAATAAAGACACCATAGGCAAGTCACTTTCTGCCTCAAATTCAAGGCTTTTTGCTGAAGGAAATAATTGGCCATGGAAGTCTCCTCCAGTTTAAAAGACAACCAGGTTATGTCACCATTTATGCCTCTTCCCCTAGTTAGTGGTTGGCTGGATAACTGTGGAGGGGAGACTTGTGTGTGGAATTAAAATTAGGAGATCCAGTTTTGCCTCCTAGCTCTACCCTAGGAACTACCTAAAGAAAACTTTGGTGAATTCCTTAATCTCTCTGATCCTTAGGTCCCTCATCTGTAACCTAAGGAAAATAAGAATTATTTTATAAGACTTCTAGTACTTCAAGCAAGATTGAATAAATAAATGCATTGATTTCCAGATATCAGTATTTGATAGTATGATAATTATTCAAAAGAAGAAATATAATGCTAGTGCTCGATGCTGTTCTTATTAAAAAATGACCTGATCAGTCAAGACTGACTATGGTCTTTCTGGACATGTCAGTAGTTTGTTTTTGTTTGTTTTTATCATTCTTGGACAAGTAATTCTGCTTTAAATGAGTCCAGTTTATGTTTAAAACAAAAGGAGAACAGGTTGGATAGAGGGCAAAGAATAAACTAGATGATCAAAGTCAACTTTTTCCAAGATGGCTAGAACTAAAAGGCCACACATTCGCTGTTACTTAAATTATTTTCCAGAAAAAGAAAATGGAAGGATTCTAAGAGGCTGTGTCACAGTAAACGCTGTGTTCAGAGGCAGGGATTATACTGAGGGAATGCCAAGGCAGTGACTTCATTCAGGGTCCGTTTCCAGCACTTCCACCTCCTTTGTCCAAATATCCTTCTTCTTCAAAATGTTGGTAGATCTGGCTGACTCTAACAAGCATTTGATTGGAATAAGCGTGAGTTAAGCAATTAGCTTTGCTACTTTCCAACAACGTGTGAGAAGTGAACCAGAAAGATAAGAGAAAATCTTTTCTCCAGGATCGCTAGATTTGTTCAGCTTTTGGAGTTTTGCTAGCAAGTTGTAGTGAGGTCGTCATTGTGCCAGTTTAATACCTGAGTTTCCCACTGTGGGCTGAGTCTGGCCGGGTGGAGTGGTGACCTGCTTAGACCTTGTATTCTTCATGTTGCTCGCCAACACTGGATTAAATTAAATATTAGGTTGAATTCTGTCCATGTTACCTGACCTTGGTACGTTTTGGACCTCATCTGCCCCACATAATATATTGCCCGTTATCTGTCGTGAAGATCACACACATTTTTAAAATGAATGAATGAGCCAGTGAAGAAATGAGAAAGAGTAAAAATGTTTGGGTAGAATTTTAGACAGTGCCTTTGTCTTTTATTTTATGCTAAGTTATTTATCAGTAATTATCATTAGGAAACTGCACTCTGGCGAAAAGCTGCTGCTTTTTCTTCTGTAGTCATGTGAACTCTGGGGGATGCCGAGGGAATTAAAATAAGAACAGAGCGCACTACTGTGTTATCTGAGCTATGGCGAGATCTCTGCCGGACACCCCATGTTGAACAAGAGACTATTTAGTAGCTTCCAACAGTGACACGTGTACTTTTCCTGAAAGAAAAGTCTTGGCTGCTTTGTGTGCTAAGATTATGCTGAATCAGCATAAAAATCAGGCCTGACTTATTCCTGAAAGGTACCAGCCCCTCTCTGACCAATGGAAACGAGATGTGCCTAATGAAGCTTTGAGTATAGAAACTTTCTGCTGCGTATAGATAGACAACTTATTCTTGTAAAGAATTTAAAATTTAATTTTCATATTTTGATAATTATCTCTATTGTTACTATCTACTATCATCACGGCCCCACCCCATTCCCCATCATCCCCAGTTTGGGGTGTCTTTCTAGCTCTATCCATATTGAAGCAGCTGCATAAGGCTTTAACAGCTGTTCTTATCTCTGGTGGGATTTCAGACCCCTTTGTGATATGGGGCCTCCTGTGAGTATGCGATGTGGAAAATGAAACCCATGTGTGAACACACAGTTAATTAGTATGAAAAGTCCCATTTTCTACCACATTTCTTGCCAGCAGCTATGACTCTGAGCACTTAAACTTTCCAGGTCTCCTAATATTTTCTTACCTAGATCCAAGCATAGAGACTCCAAAGTATTCCTTTCTGTGATATTATATATGCATGACAAAAAGGGAATTAGTATTGGAAGGTATCGTATATGTGTGTGTATAGGCTTATTAGAGTTCATTGCCATTTGTTCTGGATGTAAAGGTGATTTATTTCTTTCTAAATGTTTGAAGTAGTAGCAACTTTTATGAGATCTTTAATCATTGAGATGTTATTTAAGGTAGGCCTTAATGAAGCACTGCTTAAAAAAATAGCTCCAGAGTAAGGCTGATGTGCAATCTGTATTTTATCTATATGATCTCTGATGGAAATTATCTCCATGGTAGAGATCAAAGTAAGATTTTTGAATTGTGTGGAATAAAATAAAATGAGTGAGCCAAATTTGGAGAAAGAGTCTTAAGAAGGAAGTTGGTGCATTAAGACGGAGCTAGCGAGAGTCAGTGACAGAGAACGACAGATAACATCCCACAGTGCATGTTATACTTGCGTTGAAAAGTACATAGTTTGAGCAGAATATGTAGTCATGGCGGGTGCAGGAAATCAGAGAAGAAAATCGGCAACTTCCCTTTTACTGCCAATGCTATGACTGGCCGGCAAGCAGGCTCTACAAATATCTGTGTGTGTAACTGTACACAAATGTTGATTCCTAGGTGAGGGTGGAGGGTTGATACCCCTAAACACAGTATCACTTGTGGACTGCGTGGTAGCAATGAGAATGAGAAAGACATACTTTGCATGTCTTGGTATCCACGTCAATCAGAGACGATGGAAAAAGCCTGAGAGATACTGGGCTGGCTTACTATGCAATCCTCCTCTCCTTCTTCTCAAAAGCTTCCCACTCAGAAGCTAGAAGATGCTTCATTTTCTCTGTCCAGGCTTACACCTTGTCCAGGCTGCTAATACCTGGTCCCATAGGGTCATGCCGCATATGTACTTTGCTCCATTGTGGGCTAGGAAAGCCTCTCTCTAAGTCTACATGCTTTTCATGCCTCGTTCATATTTCATATGCAGTTTGCAAGCGTTAGACATAATAAGAAGGAATACGTAGTGCCATCTTAAAAGGAAGACTATAAATTATCCTGACATTAAAACTATTAAGGAGTATATTTCACTTAAGTAGACAGCTGTGAAAATCTCTTTTTTCAAGTTTAAAAGAAAAACGCGTTTTCTTAGCAGGATAAACGGGTTAACAGAGTGTGGTAGGAATTGATCAAAGGAATAAAATAATACATTTTATTGCACACTTCTGCTAGTGCTTTGCAGGAAATACATGCCTATAAAAACCTTTTAAAAACGTAGTTTGAAAGACAGAGATAGAGCACATTGTTTGTCTTACTAACAGGGAAAATGAAATGATCAGTGAAAGCAGAGGTTTGGATGAAGGGCTCCCTAAACTGTTTTCCTTGCATATGATTCCATTTAATCAAGCCTGGAACAAAGGATGGCATTTTTCTTTCCTTTTTCTGTGTGTGTTATTTCATGTTATTAAATGAGATTTGAGTGAACTGAAGTAAATCAGCCAAAACCTAGCTTGGATTAGATCCCCTAAACTTCCTTATGCCCAGATTTTTCCAGATGGTTTCTCATGTCGCCAGTTTAATTATCAACAGTGTGTGACACGCTAGAAGAATATTTCTTAGACCAGTTCAGTCCTTGAAAATTAATACACTGTCAGTTGCCATCACCGTTACTGTGAAAGTGAGATAACTGGGGTAAGTATATTAAAATCCAGCCCCAAACCCAGCCTCACTTTCCGATAGTGCATTTACGAACCTTCACCACATTTTTGTTGCTATCTGTCTATGTAGCATACGTATGTAACATTGATACTCTTTTTGACGGCAATGCTGCAGGTCACTTGTTGGTTGTGTTGGGGAAAATTAAAAGAATTTTTGCATGATGAAAAAGATTACACTCATGTCTGTTTAAAAGTCTGCATTCCATTGCCTTCCCACTCTCATTTGCAAGTTGAACAAAATCTTTTTCATGCTCTTACCACTTTCCATCTTTTTTATCGTACCACTGACATTACTTGTAGTACATTTCGCAGCTGGGTTAAAGCATGTTAGCAGGCAATTCTAGGTACCTGTCCAACATGTGGAAACCAGAGCAGGGCTAACAACATGAGGAACTGCCTCACAAAGTGTTACTTGAGGTGAAAATAAAAGGGGTTCATGAAGCTGCTTTCCCCCTAACTTTTTAATTTTAATATAATTTCACTCTTTCAGAAAAGTCACAGGAATAGTGGTGAGAACTCTGGTAAACTTGAGGTGAAAATAAAATGGTTTCATGAAGCTGCTTTCCCCCTAACTTTTTAATTTTAATATAATTTCACTCTTTCAGAAAAGTCACAGGAATAGTGGTGAGAACTCTGGTAAACATTTACTAGAATATATGTGTGTGTGTGTGTGTGTGTTGTGTATATGGTATACATATATATATAGATATATACTATGTATATGTGTAATATATAAATATTTGAATATAATAAAATATATAACATAAGTAACATACACCTTATTTATATTTTTTCCCCTGAACAAGTTCACAGTAAGTTGTACACATAATGCCCGTTAACCTTTATGTATTAAATGCCCCTTAGTATTTCCAAAGTATAAGAATATTTTCTGATATAACTCCAAATAAACCATCACGTTAGGAAATTAGAATTGATATAATACTGTTGTCTAATCCACAGTTCATCTTCAAGTTTTGCTAGCTTTTCCACCAATGTACAGGACCCATTGCATTAATTGGCATGTTCAATTAGTCCTTAATCTGGAATATCATGAAGCTGCTTTTTAAAATGCAATGCAGTACATTAAAGATAATATGGAACAACTGTCACCAGGAGCTGTGCCAGGGCCCCCGGCATCACTGCTTGCCAGGGTCTGTTTGTAAACACTTCTGGTTTCTGGTAACTAAGCTGCATCCGACAATCTCTACAGAAAGCATTTCAAATGCAATGTTCATCTGAAAATAAATCCCTAGAGATCTCTGAGAGTTCTAAAGAGATAAACAGGCAAGCAATCTAAGTTACTTTTAGACTGAATACACAGATTTAATTATAAACGTGGATAAGGTCCCACAAACTTCATGGATATATGCTGATTACTTCCTAATAGAATGTCTTATGTAGATAATCGTTTGGAAAGTCTGAAGGGATAAGTGTGTGCATTCACCTGAGATAATTATTTTGGCAATTAAATAAAATACTAAACGGGGAGATACTTTCAAACTCTAAGATACTTTTGTGTCTAGTTTCTTGAGATAGAAGAAAGTAGAATTGTCAGCTGAGCAGTAAATCAGTCATGGGTATGGCTTGGTATTCTTTTTAATAGTGTCTGAGGCAAAAAGCTGGTGGCCTACTATATACCAAATCACACTATGTTGGAGTTAAGAATCAGAATATTAATCTTTTTCTTGCCATTGATTAGCCGTGAGCCCTCTCATCTGTAAAATAAAGTGATTTAGCACTACAGTACTATGAAAAATTTGGACATCTGCTTGAGGGCAGGGTAGAGGCAGGAAAGAAATATCATTAGTTTAATAGGTTATACTTCACCCCAGTTGGTTCTTATAATATAATCGGTAGGTATCCATTTACCCACTCATGAAAAGAAATACAATCCCAGTTTGAAGGTGATTTCACCCATGGTGACTGGGACATCCATGCTCGGGGAGTCCTTTTTTCCAGTCTCAACTCTGCTCTACCATTTTGTTTCTTTTCATGGAAAGAGAACACCTCTTGACATTCCCAGTAGTTTACCCTGTCATCATTTCTATCTTTTTGCTTAACCCAATAAAATACCCTTCAGTTAATCATCTGTGTGAATAAGCATCACTCTCCAGCTTATCTCAAAACCCTCAGCTCTTTATCTGTGTGTCTCCTCTAACACTCAAAGCAGTTTTCTTGCAACTGTCAAGTAATTTACCATAGCTACACTGTTTCTTTTCAGTTATCCAAATATCGGTATAGATAAAAATACTGTCTTCCTACACTTATCTGTTCAGCAAACAGAAGTGTGCCCTCTATCTCAAATTACTCTCATCGTGGAAAAAAATACAAATTCTGAAGCTAGCTAGGCCTTTTATTTATTTTTCAAGTTCTTTTGTTATTTTACTGAGCAGATGAATGACTGAAAGAAATACCTGTTCAATATTTTATCCTCTTTAAATAACTGGTGTGCTTTTCTTCAAAAAATTATTTAAATATACTTGACCTAGTTAAAAATACTGATTTCAATTCATAGTTAAAGTAAATATTTGGATTTTTTTCATGAATGGCAAAGCACAACGTATTTAAGGCTTTATTATTTTATGAGTTATATTAAAAAAGAGAGTTCTTTTTCATTCATGAAGAGAAGGAGTATTAGGTCATATAGTTGCAAAGTGAGAATAATCCACTCTGCTGGCCTGGGTATCTGAGCGTTCACGTAGGGCCAGTTTACTCCAGGAAGCTGGGCTGATGCCTCAGACGTAGCCTCTGTGTTGCCCAGCAAATGGCACACAGAAAGCGGCTCCCGACACCTGGGAATAACAGAGGATGCAAGTAACTCCCCTGAACACATTCGAGTTTGAGGCAGATTATCCATAGTATATACACCACTCTCTGGGATTAAATCAGGGACATTGCCCGTGAGCATTAACCCTTTCCTGGATACCTATGAATGATTTACTTCCGTGGTACATTTAAGGGATACTCGAGTGACAACCTAAAGGCCTTAATGTGGCTGCCAAAATTGCCTCGTAGTTTTTAAGTAGTGGAGAGTTATATCCTGGAGAGTCCACTTAAAATTGTGAATTCAAATACCTACAAGAGCCAGGTGGTAGCACGTGAGAGAGGTTTGCAGCAGGGACCAGAGGTAAAAGAAGGTCCGTTGCCCCTTTAAAGAAGCAGCCTCCTCTTCTGCTCCAGGTGATGGTTACCTGGTCAGAGTGTGGACTCCAAGTTATCACCTCTCCTCACCTTTCAGCAGAAGCTGAAAATTCAGATTTTTGTGTGAAATCTCCTGAATCTTAAATATTGAATTCAATTTTAAAGAACACTGTGCTGGCTAAGCTAGATATGCCTGTGGGTTACCCGTTGTTGAATTCTGAAGACGAATTTAGAAAGACATTATTGTGCTTGGGCCGGAGAATTTCCTGTTCACTGTAGTTGGACACGGGTCCCAAGACCTGGGGCTCTGGCTCTAAACTGCTGGAAAGGAAAAGGCCTGCATTTCCTGTGGATTTGTCCTTTTCCCACCCTTCCCTATCACGTCTCTATCGGGGCAAGCGTTGGCATGTCCCATTTAGATTTTTAGGAGAAGCTCATACCTTTCGTCCTTTGTGTTTCTTGCCCAGTAAAATGGAGATTTCTAAGGTTTAGGCTTTGGGGATAGAGGACACACCTTTATACAGCACATTGTTTTTTGTTCTGTGTTGCTGCATTAGTCAGTTTAGGCTAGGTTATGCTGCATAGCAAACTAGCACTGAATGTTCAGTGGCCCAACACGAGGAAGTGTTATCTGTTGCTCTAACTGTATGGTGCACAAGTGGATACCTTCAACGTGGTTACTCAGGGACCCACATTGACCAACAGTCTACTTCTTTGTGATGCTCTCATCTCAAAATATGGCTTCTAGGGACTCTGTAGAGGAGTCCAGTGACTGGGGTCACTTCAATTTTGTCTAGAAATGATACATATTACTTCTGCTTATGGCCCTTTGGCCAGAACTAGTCATGTGGTTCCAACTGAACTGCAGGGGAGGCTGGGGAATGTGAGGTAGTACATGAGATCTTGGCTGACCATTACTGTTTCTACCATAATGTAAGCAACTACAGGTGGCTTCATCCAAAACCCTTCATAGATGCCCAGGTCAGTCTCTGCAGCCATGACATGCAAGTTATCAGAATCTTCTAGCTGAATCTCATGAATAAAGGTTGGAACTTGGGAGCACAAGCATTTTAGAATCCAAAAAATGTCAAGGGTCCCCCTATCCAGGGCTGCTGTTCTTCTGTCACCATGTCATGATAGCATGGGAGGAAGGAGAAAAATATCTTACTGAAGGCTTTGACAGAACATGTCTTCCCCCAGGAATCCTCAGACACAGAGCTCAGGCCAAAAAAAATGTAGGGAAGGATGGCAAGTATCAATATCTTCCGATTAACTCCTCCCCTTAATGGTTCTATTCGTCAGTTCCACATTGGTCAATCAGAAGTATAAATGTCCTTTTAATGCTACCGAAGTTTGCACTTTGAAAGAGAGTTTTCACTAATCTGAGCGGAAAGTTCTCTAACATGCATGTTTTGGCAGATTTATATGTTTGGGGATCAATCTTGCTCGAAAAAAATGAGTAGAATGACTTCAACTCTCATGTATCTTCTGGTTATAAACAACTGAAAATCCAACCCAAACCAACTCAAGCAAGAAAAGGAATTGATTTTCTCTAACAATTGGTTAAATCCAGGGGAACGACTGGCTCCATTTATAGCTGGATTCACAACTCACACTATGCAGTTGGCACCCACACTTTCACTATTATGTTGTTATCCATGCTGGCTTTATTTTGAGCCACTACACATTGGCCCTTAGCGTTTCAGCCGATTCAAGACAGCAGCTCCAGCTTCAAAACTTCTCAGGTTCAAGTTTAGAAAAAAAGAAATAAGAGAATCCTTTTGGGCATTCTCAAAAATCCTAAGATATACTTTAATTGAACTGCTTAGGTCACATGCCCTGCACTGAACCTACCAGTATGGCTTGAGATGTGGTGATTGGTTTGTATCAAACCGAAAAGTAAAGGCTGTTACCAGAACAACGACAACAAAAGTATAATAAGGAGCCAATAATTATCCACTACTCCATATAAAGTAGGGAATAAAGATACTTACCGGGATATTTTAATCATTTAACCCTATTATAATTATAAATGTTGCTTATTTTAATAGACTTTAGAGCAGATTTATGTTCACAGCAAAACTGAGTAGGAGATAGAGATTTCTCATATACCCCCTCTGCCCTCATTCATACATAGCTTCCCCTATTATCAACACCACCCCCACCATAGTGATACATTTGTAACAACTGATGAACCTACAATGACACTTCATTATCAGCCAAAGTCCACGATTTACATTAGATTTCACTCTTGGTGTTTTACCTTCTATGGGTCTGGACAAATGTATAATGACATGTACCCACCATTACAGTATCATACAGAGTATTTTCATGGCCTAAAAATCCTTTGCTCTGCCTGTTCATCCCTCCCTCCCCACTAGGCAACCACTGATCTTTTTACTGTCTCCATAATTTTGCCTTTTCCACAATGTCATACAGTAATGGGTGGAATCATGCAGTACGTAGCCTGTTCAGACTGGCTTCTTTTCTTAGTAATATGCATTTAAGTTTTCTCCATGTCTTTTCATGGCTTGGTAGCTCGTTTCTTTTTAGTGCTGAATAATATGCCACTGTCTTGATATATCACAAAAACCATTCCTCTACTGAAGGACCTCTTGGTTGCTTCTAAGTTTTGGCAATCATGCATAGTGTTGCCGTACACGTCCATGTTTCTGTGTGGACATAAGTTTTCGGCACCCTTGAGTAAATACCAGAAAGCATAATTGCTTGCTTGTATGGTAAGTGTAAGTTTAGTTCTGTAAAAAAAAAAAAAAAAAAAAAAAATGTCGAACTGTCTTTTGGAGTGACTATGCCATTTTGCATTCCCACAATCAATGAATGGAAGTTCCTATTGCTCCATATCCTCACCAACATTTGGTGTTGTCAGAGTTCTGAATTTTGGCCATTCTAATAGGTGTGTAGTGGTATCTTATTTAAATCTGCATTTTTCTTATGACATATGATGTGAAGCATCTTCTCATATGCTTATTTGTCACCTGTGTATCTTTGATGAGATATCTGTTAAGGTCTTTGACCTATTTTTCAATTGGGTTGTTTGTTTTCTTATTGTTGAGTTTTAACTTCTTTGTATATTTTGGATAACAGTCCTTTATCAGATAGGTCTTTTGCAAATATATCCTCCCAGTCTGTGGCTTATCTTACTATTCTCTTGATAGTGCCTTTTGCAGAGCAGAACTTTGTAATTTTAATGAAGTCCAGTTTACCACTGCTTTCTTCCATGGATCATGCCATTGGTGTTCTAAAAAAGTCATTCTCAAACCCAAGGTCATCTAGATAGTCTCCTATGTGATTTTTTAGGAGTTTCACAGTTGTGCATTTTACATGTAGGTCTGCAATTCATTTTGAGTTCATTTCTGTGAAGGGTGTAAGGTCTGTGTCTCGATTCTTTTTTCTTTTTTTTGTATGTGGATGTCCAGTTGTTCCACCACCTTTTTTTTGAAAAGACTATCTTTTCTCTATTGTATGCCTTTCTCCTTTGTCAAAGATCAGTTGACTGTAGTTCTGTGGGTTTATTTCAGGGCTCTCTATTCTATTGCACCCTATTACATTTACATTTCTACCTATCATCATGATCTTTTCTTTTACCTGCTGACTTGGCATACTATATGCAGAACCTGGGTAGTTAAAATTATGCCAAAGGACTTTGATCTATAATTCTAGGTTGAATTAGTCAATACAGAAGTACTTTTTAACTGAAGCCACTATTTTATTTTTAACATGGTGCTGTTTGTACATCTGGCAGCCTGCAGATAGCTGGAAACAGTTTGAATGTCCTTGAAATGAAAAATAATCACATGGTTAAAATCTCTGGATTTCTCTTTAGATTTATCCAAGTCAAGAAGGTTGAGACAGAAATAATTATTTTCCAAATATCTTCCCCAAGCTTTGTTCCTTTTCTTTGGTTTGTCTCACAGGTGTATCTCCATAGACAGCTGTATTCCTTTTAAAAAGGTCCCCTAGTTTATTGGAAATTTAATATTGACTTTGCTGGAAAATATAACCTCCTAATTGTCTTGCAATCATCCAGTTTTCTCTTAGGAATAAACTTTATGATTAAAAACATTTAATTAAAAAAATGGAGCTTAGTGAGCTATTTAGATTCTATAAGATTCTAAATGGGGGAAAAATTAAACATTGATTATTGTGCTTCTTTATTTTTAACAGATTATAGAAGGCATTTGCTTGGGAGGTGTCCAAATGATAACGTATACTGAGCAACAGGGGCTAGATGACTTTAAAACATAATAAAATAAGGATGGGAAATGGGATTTTATTTAAACTTGCAAACATGTAGTGACTTAGTGTTTTCCAAAGTGTGTTCTTAGGACACTAATCTGCAAGGGTTACTTGGTCAGACAAGTGGAGAAAATACTGCATTCTCTATTCTCCTCTTGGGAATTAAAAATAGACATTGTAAGTTTTTTTGAAAAGTTCTGTAGTTAAGAAAATAATAATAGACCCTGTTCAACTCTAACATGCAATTTCTCAAACCTATTTTGACCATAGTATTATTTTTGCATGAACAGCTACTAACATCTTATAGAATCACAGGACAGACTTTGAAAAACATGTTAATTTCTTCACAGTGTTTTAAAAAAGGACGCATGTTGTATCCTGGTAAACATCCTTTCCACAATATTTAAGCTGTTTCCAGTTTAATCAATAGGAAAGGGAACTGTTTATGTACAGATATTCACTGAAAGTAAATACTC
Source organism: Balaenoptera musculus (assembly GCF_009873245.2). Taxonomy (NCBI): domain Eukaryota; kingdom Metazoa; phylum Chordata; class Mammalia; order Artiodactyla; family Balaenopteridae; genus Balaenoptera; species Balaenoptera musculus. The sequence continues at coordinate 42,051,645 of NC_045799.1, forward strand.
AGATTTCCCAGGTAAGAGGAAAGGATAAGTTTCCTGGAAGTGGCAGCATAAACACTTGCCAAGCCATTGCATAAATCAGCGTTCATTATTATAAATCATAAATCCATTAGCCATTGAGAGATAATTTCTTTTGTTTTATTCCCAAATTTGCAATGAAAACCTTACTTAATTCATTTAGTAACATACTCCTGTAAAGTAAAATTGTCTTTAAAATTAAACTTTTCTAACATGTAATTTTCACAGTTAATTCCTGCCAAAGCAGAATATGAAAAGAAAAACAAACTTCACTGACATTCATTGTAATCTATCTAGGGTTTATTCAGTGTGGTAGGAACTTCTGGTTAATTTAGCTAATTTCTCAGAAGAGCTGAATGTGGAAATTTTACCTTTCCTAAGTGGGTTTATTTGGTTTCTATATATACTAATAGACAATGATTTTGATATAGCTTTAAAGTATATTATTTTTATTACAATCTATGTGCTCTTAGTTTAAAAACAATTGCCTTTCTCATAAATGCATGGGAACACCACATAATTTTATATTTAAATCTGAAAAGTGATTCTGCTAAAGAAGCTTATTGGCAACTAGCTGAACTTGATGGAGTGTATGTTTTCAATCAGCAAACTATCAAAGCAACATGGAAAGTGTGAAGAAGGAAGATGTAGGCCCAAGAAGAAATCTTAATCTGAGGAACCCTGTAAATGCAAGAAAAACAATTTTAAACTACAGAAAATTCAAATCATAAATAAGGATAGTGTATCCATATTACATAATTTAAAAATACAGTTAATAATATTCTTATACCAATAAATGGAAAAGTACCAAAATCAAAACCACAAGGTCACTTTTCAAAATGCAGTTATTCAAAAGGAAAATAAACTCACTGTAATAATTTGGAAAAGCAAAACACTATGAAGCACAGATAGAAATACCCCACCATTCTACTGCCAAGACAACTACAGTATTTTGAAATATTTCATTCCAGTCTCTCATTTTTTTCACTAAGCTGTAGACTATGTATTTTGCCATGTCAGTTTAAAACAAAATGAACCTCATTTTTTAGTAGCAGCATGATATCCCCTCACATTGCCAAACCAGAATAGTATTTTTCTTAATTAAAATAAACTTTTATTGTTGTTTTGTATTTTTCCCCTGAGAATAAAAGCAGGCTCATTGTAGGAAGGGTTCGCAGCAACCCTTTGTTTTGAATACATGTGCGGATTTCAAGATTACTATGGTCTGTTAGGAATATTTCCTAGAACAGTCATCAAAAATTTTCCGGAATTTCCTTTCCTTAATTCTCTAATCAAGGCATAGAAAGAAAAAGACAGTCTAGGATGAGAAAGCCCAAGAATTCTCTTATAAGTAGTTGTTGTGTAGAATAGTAGCATTCCATGAGAAATGGTAAAGTCCAGCAAGATAAATGATTCCAATAAGGAAATTGTATGTGCAAAATAAACCTGAAATGTGTTAGAATGATTCGACCTAAGCCACACACCTGCTATGCTTTCGTCCCTACTTCATCAAGTAGCCCCCTTCTGAATGCCCGCTCCCAGGCACTCTTTTCTCCCCCACCCCTGTCCCTCTCCTGCCCTTAGGAAACTAGTCCACAGTGCATGTGTATATGCCTTGTCTATACTGTAACTGGAATCATGCCTTGACAACATTTTATTGACATGCAGTTGTGACAATTTCTTTCTCCCATCTGATTCTCAGAATAACTTTTAAAACATAAAGCCCTGGAAAGTCCATTTATGTTTCTCTTGAATCTCAACCAATCAAAAATACACAGCTAAGTGTGATTTTGTGTGTGACACACTTTTGATATTTATAAACCTTAGACATTGGTTCCACGTGAGGGAATAATAAGAATACTTTTTCTGCAAGTGCTTTGGCAATGCTATTCTAACCACTAATCTTTGGGCATAAATGACCAAAAAAAGTCATACACAGTTTCATAAAATTCAAAGCATTTGTAGGCACCAGGTAGTATCTACTTGGAGCTAATGCTGCATACTTGGCATTTCACAATGATTCCTTCAGCCTAAGAAACCATGCTGAATTCTAGTGAAACCACAAAGTGAGAAAAATGGCAGATCTTCATTCTTTTCATGATTTTAAGGACAACTCTGGAGTCATCTAGATTTTGGAATATGTTCCAACGATCTCTTTTTGTTTTCTCTCATCTTGAAAGGTAGAATCATACTTAGTTGGCTTTTTAATGAAAGTATATTTTAGATGAATTTGAAGATGTTGTTTCCCAATTTTTTATGAAGCTAGACAAGCTCTGAAGGCTATTTCCTTAGACTGAGTAGAAGAAACCGTAATGCACCATGAAAGAATAGGAGTGTCTTAGAAGGTTTTTAGCTCTGGCAATCCCCATAGAATCTTCTGGTTTAAATTTCTATCATTTCACCTTCAGGGTAGCCCAAACAATATAGGACTTTGACTTTATTGCATCAGTCCTAAGACATTTTTGTTTTTCCTCCAAAGAGTCTAACTATATATTCATTGTACTGAGCTATGGATTCAACCTATAAGGGGCCATTCTCAGTATGCTTGAAATATGAAAATGAAATGAATTTCATAACTGGAAAATCCAGTTATCAGGCATAAGCAAGTGTCTACATTTGTTTTAGATTCTTTTGCTAGTCACTCCATTTTCTTCTAATTTAACAAAGCTCATGTATGAAATTAGACCCAGCTGTTATTTATCACTGAGCTCCACCATCCTAAGGTATGAATTGTTCCTCTCCTATCTAGGGGTTTTCATTTAACTTCCTCTCTCTTCATACTTAGGCACCTAGAACATGTTTTTCAACTTCCTTGGATACAAGCTCAAAGTTCATTTTCCCGTTCCCTGTATTCATCTAGAAAAGATAGGTATCTGCTCTCCCTCAGTGGCCAGTCAAGACCGTGCTGCATTGGGGAACAAGGTATCAGTAGCATTTTGTTTTAAAACAGGTTTGTTTTTGTTTTTGTTTTTGTTTTCTCAAGCTTTGCTCATAAAACTCTTAAGGATTCACTTCCTTATTTTGAGGTTATGATTTATACTCGATCTGCTTTCAAAAGGCATTTGGAGCTGGCTCATAATACAAAGCACAGGGATATATAACAACATCATTAAAGCAGAACTAGAAAATTAGAAGTCATGCATGGAGAGAGGTAAAAATATACAAGCAGAATAAATCCTAGAGCTAAGCAGGTGATCTTCCCCAGATCCTTGTGACAACCCAGGCAGAAAGTTGAAGTGATGGATTACTTAATTCTCATTAGCTGGTGTGCAGAGGCAGAAAGAAGCACATTGGTTTATTGGGAGAGGTAATTTTGCCCTACACCTGAATTGTGAGAGGCATCTATAATATGGCTTTAAAAAACAGGAAAGATTTTGAAATGATTTTTTTTTAAGCATTTTATGGGAGCCTAGCATACACTGAGAAAAAAGCATAGATCATAAGTGTATAGTTAGATGAATTTTCACAAGCGAAGCACATCTGTGGAACCAGTACCCAGAGCAAAGACAGAATGTCTTAGCCTCCCAAAGACCTGTGGGTCCCCTTCTAGTTGGGACAACCCCCTCCCTCAAAATACCCACTGTGCCTTCTTCTCAGAACATAAGTTGGTTTTATCTTTTTAGTTTTAGTGTATTTTAACAACATTTCAATAATTTATCTACACTTTTAAACTAATAATTTTGTTCACTCATGGTTTCATCCATCCATTCATTCAGACCCATTTACAAAATCTTGAACGCTTGACGTACTCCTAACAACCATGAAGTTTAGAATGTTTTGGAGCTTTAAATTGCCTTTTTTTTTTTTTTTAATTTGCATGCACTAAAATCCACTTTTTTTTTTTTTTTGGTGCCTGATTACTTAAGTTTTGCCATAGGCATAGATTAATGTAACCACCCCCCTCAAGCTGGATTCCAAAGAATTTCATCACCCCAAAACTCTCTCCTCCTGCCCCTCTGTAGTAAATACTTCCCCCAGCCGTTCTGACAACTCCTGATGGAGCGTTACAATCTATAGTTTGAGTTTCAGGACAGTAATGTGGAAACTTTTCTCATTCTTTATTTCTCGGCTGCAGATTTTCCCTTTGCCCTTCTTCTATCTTTGCATCTCCATCATATTAAAGCCATTTCATCTTTTGATTGCAAAGGCCAGAGTCTGTCTGTCCATATTAAGAAAGACATTTTTCTGGTGGTCCAAAATTCCAGTGTTCTACCAGACTGACTCACCTTGTTTTCTGTACAGAAGGGTTTTTTTTTCTTCTCAGAGGTTGGGTACTTATGCTGCAGAACACAGAAATCTTCCACTGTGAATATAACATATCCCAGGATGGAGTGGAAAAGAAAAACTCAGAGCTGAATCAGGAACAACGGGCAGATGCACCCTGAAATAACCTTCTGAGTTTTTCAGGGTTCTAATTCTCTAAGAAAATGTTTATTTTCCAGCAATTTATCCACCCTCAATAATTTTCCCAAGTTATCTTTCAAATAAGGAGTTCTTTACCGCCTTGTAGTAACACTGGTAACAGTGAAAGAGGTGGTATTTTGGAAGAAAATTGATCAGCTTAAATTGTTTAATGCATAACAGTTGGCAGACTGTTCCTGTGATTTCAGTAGTATTGTGAATTTGACTTTTGAAGGGAAACACTAGTACATTCTGTATGTAAGAAAAGTGAGTCTCAGTTGCAAAATGTGCCTTATCAACAACTTTCTTTATCTTTTATTTAATGTGTTGTATTATAAATGCTAAATATATTCTGTAGAGAAAAGCACAACAATACAATCAAGGGAAAGAACATTGAAAACACTTGACCAACCCCCTGAAGCATCACTATTTTTCTTTTTAACTTTTTATAATGAAAAATTTCAAATGTATATAAAAGCAGAGAAAATAGTATAGGTCACCCAGTGCACCCATTGCCAGCTATAACAAGAATCAACACACACCCACTCTTAGTCCATTTCTACCCACAAATCCTGTCTCACACATGATTATTTTCAAGCAAATCCCACACATCATACGATTTCATCCAAAATTTTGTGTATGTACTTCTAAAAGATAATGCTTTTTAAAAACCATAATGCTATGATCACAGCTGAAAAGCATTAATAATTTTATATTATTAAATATTTTGCCAGTACAAATTCCCCAATTAACTTTTATTTGGTATCAATGGTTAGAAAAACAACCATGTGTAATATCTTATTGTACAGCCATTCTAACGACTACCTTCCTCTTTTGTCTGTGTGTGCTTATGTGTACCTATGTTTCCTTCCAGACTTCCACGCACACATAAACACATATGCTCATATTCATAAATTGGGATCCCCTGCAATACTTTTCTGTCACTAACATCTTCCTGTAACAGTACATTAAGTTTCCCTCCTTCTTTTTTCTTCATGGCTATTTAGAATTTCATAGGATGCCTCACTATTATTCATTTTATCATTTAATTGTTCATTATGGGCCATCCTGCATTGAATATAAGTATTTAAATTATTACTGAATATAAGTTCACATTATATTCACAAGTATATCAGCTACCTTTAGATGTTAACAACTACTTGATGAGCAAAGCAATAAACAACAGGATCTGTCTCTGGTGACTATATCTTATTTTTTGTTTTTAACATCTTTATTGGAGTATAATTGCTTTACAATGGTGTGTTGGTTTCTGCTTTATAACAAAGTGAATCAGCTATACATATACGTATATCCCCATATCTCCTCCCTCTTGCATCTCCCTCCCTCCCACCCTCCCTATCCCACCCCTCTAGGTGGTCACAAAGCACCGAGCTGATCTCCCGACTATTCAGCTGCTTCCCACTAGCTATCTATTTTACATCCGGCAGTGTATATATGTCCATGCCACTCTCTCACTTTGGTGAATATATCTTTAGGCAAGTGTGTTTTACTTTCAGTTAATCAAAGTAAAGATGCTTCAACCACATGCTGTAATCCTGTGTGTCACTTTAGAGTTTAGCTGACAGCAAGTTACATTGTCAGGAAAGTACCAACTGTTCAGATTAATACGTAGGGTCTGAGTTAGCATGCTAAGTGGGTGTATGATCTCAGTTAAATAAATAAGACACCAGATCCAATGACCGTGTTTCCTAAGCTCTCAGGTCCTGGTAGGTTTTGGTGATTCAAGAACATTTGGCCTTGTGTACCTTCGTTGAAAGCCTGCATGGGAAAGACTTGTACTTGGACGCCAGATAAACAAAGTATGAATCCTGGCTCCAACATTTACTGCTGGATGACTTAGTACATATTAATATCCCTGAGCTTGAAATTTCTTCAGCTGCTTCAAGGAGATAATAGTATTGCCTAATTATTAGGTGACGGTGGGGATTGAATGGGATAATGATGCAGTAGAGGGCTTTGCATAGTGCCTGACACGTGGTAAACCAAGAGCTCAATAAATTATAGCAGCTTCCAATCATAGTTAAAAGACCAAAGTAAATGCCAAACACCAAAGACTACACGGAGGGAGATCCCATTTCTGTACAGTACAACAGGAAAACGACTCTATGCCTTAGATGTCGAGATGGAGGTTATCTTCAGGAGGATAGTTACTAGAAGGGGGGACAAGGGACTTCCAGGGTGTTGATGTTCTTTTCCTTGACCTGTGCTGGTTACACAGTTGTGTTCAGTTTCAGAAATTCATTGAGCTGTACGTGTATGAATATGCACCTTTCTGTATGTACTTTATACTTCAGTGAAAAGTTAAGATTGCAAACAAAACTTTAAAGAACAACAACAACACAAAACATCAAACTTATTCCTGGCGATAAGATATCTGGCACATAGTACCATAGTTGGTTGATTGGTAGGTAGGTAGGTAGATAGAGAAGATAGATAGATATAATGCTGGTAGTTGTTTTCAATTTTAATTGTTGCTTTCCTGTTAAATTTTTGGAAACTTTAGTTAGAACAATGTTGATTCAAGTCACCTACCATGTATATTTGGATTTTTTAAAGGTTAAGGGCCTTTTTTTTATTGAAGTGGACTTGATTTACAATGTTGTGATAGTTTCAGGTGTACAGCCAAGTGATTCCATTTTATAGACGTATTCTTTTTCAGATTCTTTTCCCTTATAGGTTATTATAAAATATTGAGTGTAGTTCCCTGGGCTATACGGTATGTAGGTCCTTGTTGGTTATCTATTTCATTATATAGTACTGTGTATCTGTTAATCCCATACTCCTAATTTATCACTCCCCCTGCTTTCCTCTTTGGTAACCTTACATTTGTTTTCTATGTCTGTGGTTTAGTTAAACTCTTCTCCTTTATATATTTTTTTTTTTTTGATTTCTTAACTTTTTTTTTTTTTTTAAACATCTTTATTGAAGTATAATTGCCTTACAATAGTGTGTTCGCTTCTGCTTTATAACAAAGTGAATCAGTTATACATATACAATATGTTCCCATTTCTCTTCCCTCTTGCATCTCCCTCCCTCCCACCCTCCCCATCCCACCCCTCTAGGTGGTCACAAAGCACCGAGCTGATCTCCCTGTGCTATGCGGCTGCTTCCCACTAGCTATCTATTTTACATTTGGTAGTGTATATATGTCCATGACACTCTCTTACCCTGTCACATCTCACCCCACCCCCTCCCCATATCCTCAAGTCCATTCTCTAGTAGGTCTGTGTCTTTATTCCCGTCTTGCCACTAGGTTCTTCATGGCCTTTTTTTTTTTTTTCCTTAGATTCCGTATATATGTGTTAGCATACTGTATTTGTTTTTCTCTTTCTGACTTACTTCACTCTGTATGACAGACTCTAACTCCATCCACCTCATTACAAATACCTCCATTTCATTTCTTTTTATGGCTGAGTAATATTCCATTGTATATATGTGCCACATCTTCTTTATCCATTCATCTGTCGATGGACATTTAGGTTGCTTCCAGGTCCTGGCTATTGTAAATAGAGCTGCAATGAACATTGTGGTACATGACACTTTTTGACCTATGGTTTTCTCAGGGTATATGCCCAGTAGTGGGATTGCTGGGTCGTATGGTAGTTCTATTTGTAGTTTTTTAAGGAACCTCCGTACTGTTCTCCATAGTGGCTGTATCAATTTACATTCCCACCAACAGTGCAAGAGTGTTCCCTTTCCTCCACACCCTCTCCAGCATTTATTGTTTCTAGATTTTTTGATGATGGCCATTCTGACCGGTGTGAGATGATATCTCATTGTAGTTTTGATTTGCATTTCTCTAATGATTAATGATGTTGGGCATTCTTTCATGTGTCTGTAGGCCATCTGTATATCTTCTTTGGAGAAATGTCTATTTAGGTCTTCTGCCCATTTTTGGATTGGGTTGTTCGTTTTTTTGTTATTGAGCTGCATGAGCTGCTTGTAAATCTTGGAGATTAATCCTTTGTCAGTTGCTTCATTTGCAAATATTTTCTCCCATTCTGATGGTTGTCTTTTGGTCTTGTTTATGGTTTCCTTTGCTGTGCAAAAGCTTTTAAGTTTCATTAGGTCCCATTTGTTTATTTGTGTTCTTATTTCCATTTCTCTGGGAGCTGGGTCAAAAAGAATCTTGCTGTGATGTATGTCATAGAGTGTTCTGCCTATGTTTTCCTCTAAGAGTTTGATAGTGTCTGGCCTTACACTTAGGTAATCCATTTGGAGTTTATTTTTGTGCATGGTGTCAGGGAGTGTTCTAATTTCATACTTTTACATGTACCTGTCCAATTTTCCCAGCACCACTTATTGAAGAGGCTGTCTTTTCTCCACTGTATATGCTTGCCTCCTTTATCAAAGATAAGGTGACCATATGTGTGTGGGTTTATCTCTGGGCTTTCTATCCTGTTCCATTGATCTATATTTCTGTTTTTGTGCCAGTACCAAACTGTCTTGATTACTGAAGCTTTGTAATATAGTCTGAAGTCAGGGAGCCTGATTCCCCCAGCTCCATTTTTCGTTCTCAAGATTGCTTTGGCTATTCGGGGTCTTTTGTGTTTCCATACAAATTGTGAAATTTTTTGTTCTAGTTCTGTGAAAAATTCCTTTATATTTTTGAGAGAATTTTCCGTATTCAACTCAAGGGCAGATGCTTGCCTTCCTTGTTTCCTCTGGGTTTCCTTGGGGGAGCTGTTGCGGCATCAGCAGGCCTCATCTTATCTGCCTGGACCAGAGCCACGATGCTGTGGGCTTTGAAATGAGCTGTCGTGGGAAGCCTGGGGAGGGGTGGCCCAGCCAGTAGGCAGCGAAACCCATCAAGTTGTCCTGAAGAGTAATTCCCTTTTCCGAATCCCTCCAAGAAGTAGCAGTGAATTCATGACCGAGAGTTATCTCCTTTCTTCTGGTGGTGACCTTTCAAGTGCTCAGAAGTCCATTTGAAGTTTGAGAAAATAGACCCAAGGAATAGATATTGGGTTTAGTTGTTCTGAGACAATCACACTCACGTTGTCAAGCAGAATGAAGTGAGCTGGGCCCAGCGCTTTGTAGGGTGAAGCCTGCTGTTTGGTGCAGCTTGAGATGCCAAATTGAGGGGAGCCCTTGGGATCTGGGTATGGAATCTGCCCCGAGAAAAAATTTTCAGTTCTCACTGTTATTAGTCCTTTTGTTTCACGATCATATGTATGTAAGTATTTTAAAAGACTGAAAGGTAATATATTTGATCATCTTCCTCTTGAAGTCCAACGGACACAATCTAGTCAGATTTCATAAAAGTCACCTACCAGAGAGATTTTAACAACAAAAAGAAATAGTTTAAGCAGATGGGTCTTAACCAGTATTTTCTAATGTGAATACGGAAATGGAAAATGTAATTATAATGATGTTAGACCCTCTTTTTTGCTGTCACAGCACACAGCTGGAAATCGCTTATTATTAGTTTGCAAATCCTACAGGAAAATACAGAATTATTTTTAGTACTCAGCAAATTTATGGTGGTAATTATGGGTACTCACATCACTTCCGGAATGTGAGAGACCTATATCTTTCTTTTCCATACTGAGAAGATAATTTGTATCACTTGTGCACCCTCGAATATTGATTTTTGTCATCACTGGAAATCAAAAGTGCTTTTCTGGTAATGCCACGGGTGGCACTGGTTATTTTGCAGTGTAGATTGTTTGGAGGCTCTCTGGCTGTGGGTTTTGTTTTTTTTTTTCTTTTTAATCATGAAAATATATAAACGTTTGAAAAAAAGAATCACCTGATTTTCCCATCACCAAATCCCCCAACCTCCCAGCATCTGAATTCACACATTGTGCTGTCGTCCTTGGACAGCTGGGAGTAGGGCCCCTGGTTCTGTTAGAAGCCAAATCCTTCCCTTGTCCCCTGGGCCCCACCTGTTCTCATCCTTTACTCAAGAGCCTCAGTCTCACGGTCACACCCCATCTCCCTCGTGTCATCTGCCTCCATCAGTCCCCACACGTGCCTTAGCAGCTCTGATCTTGAAAACTAAAGCCCCCAGCGGCAAAAATCCTTACACAGGCAGCTACGTTAGTCGTCTGTACTTCTCACCCCCCCCGCCTTCTCTGCTCAGCTAACTCCATCGGGCCTCCAAATCCATCCATCTTTTTAGAAATGACACCTCCATCTACCATTTCTGCAGGCCAAAAACACTGGAGTCATTTTATAAACTCAGTCTTGGAAGTTTTCTCATCAACTCACACTCCAGAAGGTCTTTGTAATCCAACCCCTTTTCTCCACCTGGCTCCCAATCCCACCAGTACACGGACATCGTATCGTGGTCACCAGAACCTTCGGGCTAAATCTAAGGTCCATTATTTGGCCCTTTCCTATTTCACCGCCCTTGTTGAAATCTTCCTTTTTCTCTAGGCTTCTGTGACAGCACATCCTCCCGTTATTTTAATAAAAAAAAAAACTTAACAAAAAAGAATATGAACTAGGTAACTGAAAGGGGTATGTAGGATGATATAGCCTTATGTAAAGAACAGTAACTAGGTCACTGAACTGCATGAAAGGAGATCACCAAGGTGTTACGGAGGCCGTGACTGCCCACCTTGAGGGATGAGGCTGTAATAATTCCGATTTAGAAGCCGAGAGGAGGGGTCCAGTGGGGCTGAGACCCAGGCCTCAGAGGAGGGCATGCTGGCTGGTGCTGGAGTTGCTGAGCGGGATGCTATGAGCCTTGTTGTGTGAATGCTGGTAAAATGAAATAAACTGCTGCTGCTAAAAAAAAAAAAGGACTGCCCCCCCCTAGGATGAACAATGGAGACTGGGATGAAGCCAAAGGGAAAGCAAACCCCAAGCTCTTTCTGACTCTGCCTGCCTTGCGCCTTCCCTCTGGCGCCCTCTAGAGCCAGAGCCTAAAGGGGAGCTGCTGGCAAAGCAGGAAAGGTAGGTCTTAGCCCCACATTACAAAGCAGGGCAGGTGAGCAAGGGTCAGTTTGAAGATGAGACCAGTAGCTTGATAACTTACAACCTCCTCTGTCACTTGCTCCTTTTCATTCTCTGCTCCTGGCTCTGCATCGTCCGGCCAGTATTGAAATGTGGGAGTGTCCGGGGGGCTTCCAGCTGGACCCTCTCTCCTTGGGTCCTCTTCTCCAGCCCTCTGGCTTTCAGTCAGTGCATCTAAACACTGATGATCTCAGATTTATATCTACAGCCCTGACCTCTCCCCCAGGTCCAGAGCCAAGTAGCAAACTCCTAATGATGCATTTCCACATAGATAATTCACGGGCCTCAAACTTGACATGCTGAAAACAGTGCTTTTGATTCCCTGCCGGTCTCCAACCTGCCCCCCCTGCCACCCTCTCATTAAATGACACGTCCTGTATTTCCTCAGGCCAGAATCTCAGTCATTTTATAAACTCCACCTTTTAGTTATTCTTATAAACACAATCTTATAAATTATTCTTAGAAATGCTATTTCCAAATGATACTCATAAGCTAACCCCCTTTTATGATCTCCATGGCTGTAGTTATAACACGCATCACCTTTCTCTGGAACAGTGCAGGACTGGGGACGTGCCTCCCTGCTTCCTCACCTGTGACCCTGTAATCCACATGCCACAGAGTGTTCCTGGGACTTCAGGGTGGGCGGATCCCGTTGCTAGCCTGCTTAAAATCTTACAGTATAAAAACAATACGTGTGCAGTAGAAATTGTACTTTGAATTTTGAGCTTTTCCTGGGTTAGCGATATGTGAGATGATTCCCTCTCATAATGCTGGGCAGCAGCGACTCACAACTCCCATCAGCCACGGGATCACAAGGGTCCACAACAGACACACTTACAGCCATTCTGTTTCCAGACAACCATTCTGTTCTCCACTTTCAGTACAGTAATAAATTACGTGAGATTTTCAACACTTTATTATAAAATCGGCTGTGTGTTAGATGATTTTGCCCAACTAAGCTGATGTAAGTGTTCTGAGCATGTTTAAGGTAGGCTGGGCTGAGCTATGCTATTTGGTAGGTTAGGTGTATTAAATGCATTTTCTTTTTTTTAATATAAAGTTATTTATATTTTATTTATTTATTTTGGGCTGTGTTGGGTCTTCGTTGCTGCGCACGGGCTTTCTCTAGTTGCGGCGAGTGGGGGCTACCCTTCATTGCAGTGCGCAGGCTTCTCATTGCGGTGGCTTCTCTTGTCGTGGAGCACGGGCTCTAGGCACGCGAACTTCCGTAGTTGTGACACGCAGGCTCAGCAGTTGTGGCTCACGGGCTCTAGAGCTTAGGCTCAGTAGTTGTGGAGCACGGGCTTAGTTGCTCTGCAGCATGTGGGATCTTCCTAGACCAGGGCTCGAACACCTGTCCCCTGCATTGGCAGGCAGATTCTTAATCACTGTGCCACCAGGGAAGTCCCTTAAATTCATTTTCAACTTACGATATTTTCAATTTATAATGGGTTCATCAGGCCAAAACCCCATTGTAAGTCAAAGAGGATCTGTATTTAACGGTGGAATTAGAAGATTTCCAAAGTCCCTCTGGACCACTCAGTCTAGCTGCTAGAATCCTGCTTCTTATGTGTCTTTTGGAGGAAATTGCCATGCTGTAAGCTGAAGAATCCGCTCCCTCTCTGTTTATTTAGATAGTAGCCATTCTATCTTGCTGCCTTGTGGAAGGGGGTTGGGAGAGAAGACAGATTCTGCAAACCCCCAGACAGCACCAAGGTTTGCAAACTGCAGTTCACGTTTCTTCACCTCTTTACATCCTCGGGAGGAAGATCCGTTCTGACATTGTGTTTAGTACTAAACTGTTGTAATCGAGTTCTGTCAAGGTTGAGAGATGTTGGTTGCCCAGTTGCAAATATCTCCTGGAGTTCTGACCGCTGAAAATGGCCTCACCTCTTGCCTGACTTCCCTGCAAATCTTCGAAAATTCACCTTAGAAGCTACAGGGGCTGAACTGATGGAATGCTAAGGCAAAGATGTCATTTCTTGAAGAGAGAGGGGAAGAGAAAAGAAAAATGTGTGGTGTAGTCCATCAGTTCATCTCAGTCCTATTCAGAAAACCTCTCTAAATGTACGTGCCCTTCCAAGCACAGGAAGGCACCTCTGTCTTCAAGGAGCCATCTCCCCGCACCCCTATGCAACCGGAGTCCTGTGGTCCCTTTCCTTCTATTATCCATACAACTTCTTACCCCAGAAGCCCTCCTAACAAAAGACTACATAATGAAACATAAATAACAGAGAATGTACAGGAAGGATGTTTAATGGGCAGATTAAGTAGCAAGGCTCATGCTTCTCAAGTCTCCACTTAGATCAAGACTCTTAGTGTCATCACAAAACCCATCAGTGGAGAGAAACAGGAGAAGCAGCTCTGTTCCCTTTTCTGCAGAGTGGCTCTGGTTCCGGGGCTAGGAACCCATGGGTCTTGTAATCTCCCATCTAATCCCCCATGACTCTGGCTTTTGTGACAAAAAGCCTGTATACTTCTTTCCAGTGTCACATTCCTGAGCCTACAGGCTTCCTGGAAATCTCTGTCTCCAGGCCTCCATGCTTTGGGCAGGTTTTGATCATTTGTCTCCACCCTTGTGGAAGACGATTCCTCAGCTGCTCTGGCTTTTAAATGACCGATCATTTTACAGGTCAGGGTATTACCTTAAAGATTCTCTTGAACTACTCCAAAGATCTTACCCCATAAAGGTGTCCCTCTCAGTGCCCTGAAGCAACTTCAGATACTTGTTAAAAATTCAGTCTTTTGGATCTTACTGGGGGTCCTTCTAAATCAGAGTTTCTGGGGATGGAAATCAGGTATATATGTATTTTTAGAATGTCCAACAGTCTATACTTAAGCGAAACTGAACCTCTGGTCTATTGTGTAACTAATTGAAATAATAGAAAGAAAGCAAATTCTAGAGCTGGTTTTGCTAAAATTTGGCCTGCTTACCACTCAAGTTATTTGAGACATTATGGAATAGCTTTCAGAAAATAATTAGACATTAATTTCCATGTGTTTTAAAACAAAATAAAATGTAATATCAAACCAATGGCTTTACTGATATTAAAGTTGAGGATGAGGCTGAAGAAAAGTTACTGTTTAAAGAAAAAATTATAAGCAGATAAAGATAAAGGGAATCTGAATGGGTGAAAGGGTTCTGCTGCTTTGTTCAAATCCCCTTTCACCCGCTAGTTGCTTGAATCACATCAGACATGATTTTTCTTGTCCCACTTCCTTGTGCGGTGCACCCGTGGAAGGCAGGTTGTACCCATCCTGAGCACGGCTGCCACCTTCCTGTGCCCTCGCCTCCCCGCAGACAGGAGCAGTTTCCTGGCAGCGCCCCCCAGGAGCCATGAGGCTGGCAGTTGGTAAAATGTGACGTTATTGCCTTTGGTGTCTGCTTCCACTTTCCTCCTCAGCCCGGTTTTCCTCGTGCAGTACTTTTTCCCTGGAATGCCACCTCTCTCCCTAGATGTATTGCCCTGTCCCAGACTGTGAGTGTAGCATTTACAATCCTGTCGCTCAGCTGAAAAGAATAACAGTTTCTGTGGATTTCTTTACCAGAAGTGCTGTCTGGTGCCAGACCTTCCAAGATGGAGTTTGCTAATCCGATGGCATAACGATGCTGATACACCAGTTTAGAGGGCAGCTCTGTCACAGTCTGATTTCAGGTGACATGATGGAGACAGCAGGTGCTGTCCGTGTCCTGCCTGTGCCCCCCCGACCACTCCCTGTGTTCCAGCTGATGTCCAGCTGCCTCTGCCTGCATCCCTGTGCTTGTGGGCTCTTTCCCTCAACTGCAGGAAATCTCTCGGTGATGCAGTCTCTCCTTTATTTTAAAAAATTTTTTTAAACTTTTTATTTTAAATTGGAGTATAGTTGATTAACAATGTTGTGGTAGTTTCAGGTGTACAGCAAAGTGATTCAGTTATACATATACATGTATTTATTCTTTTTCAAATTCTTTTCCCATTTAGGATGTTACATAATATTGAGCAGAGTTCCCTGTGCTGTACAGTAGGTCCTTGTTGGTTATCTATTTTATTTTATTTATTATTTTTTTCTGTGTACATGTCAATTCCAAACTCCCTAACTATCCCTTCCCCCCATCCTTCCATCCTAGTAACCATAAGTTCGTTCTCTAGGTCTGTGGGTCTGTTTCTGTTCTGTAAATAAGTTCATTTGTATCATTTCTTTTTAGTTTCTGCATATAAGTGATATCATACGATATTTTCTTTCTCTGTCTGACTTACTTCACTCAGTATGACAACCTCTAGGTCCATCCATGTTGCTGCAACTGGCATTATTTCATCCTTTTTAATGGCTGAGTAATATTCCATTGTATATATGTACCATGTCTTCTTTAATCAAAGTGAGAACTTGTGATTGAGATTCCAATTCAGGTTAGAGGGGAGAGTCTCTTTCAGATTAGAGAAGGGAAGAGTTTGGGGCAGATGAAAGCTTTGTATATTTCCCTAGTTCCCCCCTTCAGCTGTGGCCCCATATGGTCATGTATTGAATGTCAGTGATGACTCTTTCCTGTCAGTAACCCTAGAAAGTCCTGGTTCATCATCTCTTTGACTTGTTAATCTGGCTGATCCAGGGAGTCCCAGATTTTAACTCACATCAGAATCCCCCAGAAGGACTGGTAAATCACAGATGACTGGGCCACTCCACCTCCCAGAGACTCTGATACAATAGGTTTGCAGTGGGGTCTTAGGATTTGCATTTCTCGTAAGTTCCCAGGTGGTGCCAATGCTGTTGGTCCAGGGACCTCGATGAGAACTGGTTGTGTAAGTATGCTTTCACCGTAACCTCTTGAAATATAGAGCCAGACGCTTGCCACTGAGATAAAATTAATTGATTTTTCTTCTAAAATCGTATGTATTGATTTTGATTATGTAATATATTTACATGGCTTAAAAGTTAAAGTCTATAAAACAATGGATGAATTCTTCCTTAGCATGATAAAATACACTGATCTCAACACAAAAGCCAGCTTTATGCTTAATGGGGAAACACTGGAAATATTTCCATGAAAGGAATAAAGCAAAGGTGTTAATTATGTCCACCATAATTTATCACTATTCTAGAGGTATTCTAGACATTATGGTATACCTAGAAAGCCCAAGAGAATCAAGTGAAAAAAGAAAAACTACTGTCTAATAAAAATTTTCACAAGCATGACTGTGCAATATTAAATGTGCAAATATCAGCTTATGTACATAAGCAATAAACAAGGAGAATATATAATGGAAACAGAAGTCCTATTTCAAAAAATATACACTATACTGAAAAATAAACTATCAATATATTTAAAACATTTACAAGATCTACATGAAAAGAAAAACTTTAAAATAGCCTAAGGATACAAAGAAGGGCTTGAACCAATGCAAGAAGATACAATGTTCTTGAGTGGAAAGACTTAACTTCATAAAAAACGTTAATTTTCTGTAAATAAGAAATAAATTCAACATGAATTTTTTTATATTCTTTAAAATACCAAGATGAATTTTTGACCTAAAGATGCTATTCTTAGGGTACACAAGGAAAAGTAAACCAAGCTTGGCTGGGAAAATTCTACAAGAGTAATGAGGAAGGACTTACATCAGTATACTGTAAAGCCATAAAATATACTGTAAAGCCATAATGATTTAAGCATTCTGGCAGTAGATCAAATATAGACACAGTAGAAAACCCACAAGTAACCTACAATACAGACAAATATGAATCATGTTATGAAGTTGACATTTTAGTTCTTGGTGAAAGGATGGAATAGATTTCTCCAACACAGAACCTGTGGTCGTTGTATTATTAATATCGTTACATCGGGCACTGCTTCAGATTCACCTATCTAGGTTTACTGAGAACTCACTACATACTAGACAGCGTCCTAGTCATTTCCACAGGCTTTAACTTGTTTAATCTTCACAAACATCCACGAGGCAAGAATTCTTTTCTCCATTTTAAAGCTTTAGAAAACAGAGGCCCAGAGATGTTAGGTATCTTGCTTACAGTTGCACAGCAATGAGGAGCACAGGTGGAATTCAAACCATCACCTTCTGACATCCTATCTGGGGCTCTTTCTGTACACCCAACTCCAAATCTCATTAAGCAATATTTTTGGCCATTTCTTTTCTAATATTTCCTACTCACTGTCTTCATTTCATTTGAGTCCTCATTTTCTAGGGTAGTCAACATGGGTTTCTAATTAACAACTTAAGTCATGAAATTGATTTTTAAAATATTTGTTTTATTTCTCAGTTTAGACCATCAGGATAGCAGAGGATTGATGGTCTGGGTGATCTAAGTTAGTTGCTAAGAGGTGTTGAGCCTAACCTTAATGGTATATTTTCACTAGACCTCATGCAGGAAGAAATACTGTTACCAGCTCAGGACATGGCATAGCCAGGTCTGAGCACATCGGGGGATACTGAGCACATTGTGTGAGCCTGGGGTCTCTCCTGGGGCCCCTCCCTCCCCTCCCCTCTCCTCTCCCCAACGAAGACTGGCTTTCCAGCTACTCAGGGTGCCTCAGAGAAGCCAAACGGCTCTTCAGTTTCTGAGCCTTCCAGGCTCTGCCGCCTATCCCACGACAGGGGAATAACAGGTTGGTTTCTGCCCTCCGTGACTCTAGGCCATCCATAGCTGACTTGGAGCTCAACCCCTGATTCTAAGGAAGGCCAGTAGGTTTTTGTTAAAACAAGCACAATCCACCTGTTGTGGAAATTCATGATTTACTAGTGATTTATGACTTCTATTTTTTCCTCTTTAACGAGGATGCAGCCCTTGTTTCATTAGGTTTATTATGTTTTTAATTACCTTAGGGACCTATTTGGTGCCTAATTATGTCTATGACAGGAAATTAAACTAAGCTTCTATTTGTCTGTAGGCACTGAGTAACCTTACTTTCCCCTCCTCCCTTTCTTTTGTTTTTTTTAAATGATAAGATGAATTGCAAATCTAGACCAAAAGGGTTTTGTGCAGCACTTTCAGACCAGCTACGAGTTAGAAAACATTTGATGAACATTGGAAAGGGCAGTCAATTTTTTTGTCAATTGAATGTGAATTGACTCATTATAGTTGTCATAGTGGGTACTCTGCCATCGTGGGCAAGTTTAAGGTCTCTCTAGTCTGACTTAGGATGTTTAAATCCTGATTGCTACTTAGTAGCTATGAAACTGCTTTGTGACTGAACCTTCCAATGCTTTAGCTTTCTCATCTGTAAGATGGGGATGACAGTAAGACTGCAGAGAGTGGCTGAGAGGTAAATGACACAGTGTGTATTAATACATATAAAGCACTTCAGTGCTTGATACGTAGTAACTGCTCAATAAATAATCACCATTATTACTAGGAGAGAGCCCAGATTTGTAGATATGGGTTATCGTTTTTATTTACAGCCAGCTGTTGTCTATTTCAGGTAAGAGATGAGCATTTCAAAAAGTTGCATGTTTCTGACTTACTGGGAAGCAGCCGCATAGAGCAGGGAGATCAGCTCAGTGCTTTGTGACCACCTAGAGGGGTGGGATAGGGAGGGTGGGAGGGAGACGCAAGAGGGAGGAGATATAGGGATGTATGTATAGGTATAGCTGATTCACTGTTATAAAGCAGAAACTGACACACCATTGTAAAGCAATTATACTCCAATAAAGATGTTAAAAAAAAAAAAGGTGGGAAAAAAAAAAAGTTGTATGTTTCTGCTGACTTTGAAAAACACAGAGGCAGAGCTGGCCCTTAGTCCAAAAACAGAAAAACCCGTACCACCCAGACTGATCATGTTTACCTCTGACTTCTCAGACTGGCCCAGGGATGCTAATTTAACACTCATAGTCAAGAAAGATTCTCTTTCCTCCCTTGTTTTACCTTCCATGGTCCAACTCTTGCCAAAGCTCCCAGTAATGAGTTCTACAGGTGGTATGATCCCCTCCCAGAAAATGGTGAAAGGGAGAGATTGAACTTAACAAAAGCTCCCCAATTCCCTTAAGCTTTATTTATTTTTCCATGGCAAAGCTGGAAACATTATTTAGAGCCCTTGTCTCAATTGTCTTTATTATTCAAAATCTCAGGAATTAGGGTATACAGGGATAACGGAAGAGTGTTG
Organism: Balaenoptera musculus; assembly: GCF_009873245.2. Taxonomy (NCBI): domain Eukaryota; kingdom Metazoa; phylum Chordata; class Mammalia; order Artiodactyla; family Balaenopteridae; genus Balaenoptera; species Balaenoptera musculus. Next base: position 42,071,134 of record NC_045799.1, read on the forward strand.
AAAAAATCCAGAGGATGCTTCCAGGCCTAGGTTCATTTTGCAAAACTTGCCTTTCTTGTCAGCCTTTGTCACATGGATTCGAGCTTTTACCAGTAAGACGCGAATATTAAATCGGTGCACTTCAATCTCTGTAGTTCAGAAGGAACCCTTGTGCCCCCTCCCCGCCGCCCGCGGGTAAATCTACAAATCTGAGTGACATCTCTGCAAGGAGGTAATACAGCAGCAGTGAGAGAGACACGCAAGCCACACATACCAGCCCAGGCCAGGATGATAATTGCAGTGCGGCCGTCCCCCGTAACCTAGGAGTAATTACTCTGACATTCTTTATCATCATGTGTTAGATGTGATATGAAGCAATTATCCAGCTGCTTTTTGGAATATTGATCCTTCGGTTGTCTTTGCACATTATCGTCATCTCACGCTGTGACCCTGCAGGACTTAATCCTGACACCTTGAGTCTCTCATGGCAGATTGATAAGGCGCTCTGGCTTAAGCTTCCCTTTCTTGGGATGAGACTCTAGCACTTACCCTTGTTATTAAGGAGAAGTACTGATAACGTGAGGTACTGCCATTTGCTTTTTCTGCTTGCAAAATCTGATTTGTATCTCGAATTCTCTAGTGGCCCGTCCCCTACCGCATATACTGGCACAATGGCATTTACTGCTAATTGTAAACTACCCTCATAACAAAGGCAGACATTATTGTTTTTCCCTGTAATTACTTGCAATAGTCCCTGTGTTCATAAGAGACACTCCTTGTAGCCCTATTTTAATAGTAATCTAAGGAATATGGAATAAGATTTATTAAGACCAGATGCCTCAGGACCAGGCTCACTCTGTAGGAGTAACGCCTGAGGGCATGGAGATTTCACCCTCCAAGAAGTGGTCTGTTTTCTTAAGTTGAAATTGGCATTGTGTCAGCATTTCACTTTCATCTGAATGGCTATTTCTCAGTTTCTTTATTGGTTGGTTTCTTTCATTTTTCTGAAAGCAGATTTTTTTTGTTGTTTTTTTTGGAGCATGGATCATCGTGCCCACATTTTAAACATTTCACATCAGCTTTCTGTACCACGCACAATAGGAGGCATCTGACATCTTTTAAAAGAGGCTGGAGGAAGCCACTTCCTGGTGCTGTGTGTGTCTGGCCCTCCTCTGCCCCCAGGTCTGAGGTCTGCGGTGAAGTATGGGGTGGTACAGCCCACAGAAGGAATGATGGCCAAACCGTGCTACAGCTGCAGCGTTGTGGTGACAATACACACGTCTGTCCGTGTGTTTGCATCTTCTGTGGCTGGCGCTGCCATCCTGGTGAAGAGATTTCAGGAAGGCAGTTTGTGACGGTGCCTAGGGCTTAGGAATGTGATGATGGGCTGTTCCCATCCATACACGCACGTAATGAGACCCCGCCACATTACTTCCTCTCTGTGAGTCATTCTGTCATTGTTCATGAAAGGAAGAGAACCATAAACTCCTTATGCAGCTGGAAGAAGAAGTGAATGAGTTTCTCGATATAAAACTCTTAGCAGAGGGTCTGTAAAAAGTAAGCTGTCTCAGGAAGACAAATACCGTAGGATATTACTAAAATGTGCAATCTAAAATATAAAACAGTGAATATACAAAAAAGAAACAGGCTCAAAAATGCAGAGAACAAGCTAGTGGTTACCAGTGGGGAGAGGGAAGGGGGAGGGGCAAAATAGCGGTAGGGGATTAAGAGGTTCAAACTACTATATAAAATAAATAAGCTACAAGGATATATTGTACAGCACAGGGAATATAGCCAATATTTTATAATAAGTATAAATGGAATATAACCTTTAAAAATTATGAAGCACTATGTTGTACACCTGAAACTTACATAGTATTATACATCAACTATACCTCAATCAAAAAAAAAAAAAAAAGAAAAATTTCATGGAAAAGGAAGTAATAAATGGCTTTTAAGTGAAAAGTAAAAGTAGGCTGCATCAGTAAGCATTACCTCCCTTACATTTGTCTCTTTGTCTGTCTTGATATAGAAGGTTGAGTGATTAAGACTCCTGATACCTTGACTGTTATCCTTGGTCTGTGAAAGGGACTTAGGGCTTAATTCATCATTCAATTCCATCTTATCCATAACCAACTCCTGTTCCCAACCCCCACACCCTCTCCATATGCAGACATTCTGTTATAATGACTTATTTTGATATATTCTTTGAAAATAGTTTTTGTGTTATCTTGTGAATATAACTTTAATTTACACAAATGTTTTTCTGCTAGATCTTATCCTTTTCTCTCTCTTTTTTGAAACTTTTGCTATGGTCTGAACATTTGTGTCTACCCAAGATTCGTATGTTGAAACCTAATCGTCAGTGTGATGGTATTTGGAGGTGGGGCCTTGAGGAGGTGATTAGGTCATGAGATCTCTGCCCTTGTGAATGGGATTAGTGCCCTTATAAAGAGGCCCCAGAGAGACCCCTCACACTCCCACCATGTGAGTTTACAGCTAGAAGGGACTGTTGACAAACCAGGAAGCAAGTCCTCACCAGACACCAAATCTGCCAGTACCTTTATCTTGGTCACAGCCTCCAGAACTGTGAGAAATTTCTATTGTTTATAAGCAACTCAGTCTATGACATTTTGTTATAGCAGCCCAAACGAAGTAAAACACCTTTCCTTTTCCTTTTATTCCCTTTTTTCTTTGTTTATTTTTCTCTGCTTAGCATGATATTTTAAAGTCCTACCCATGTTGCTAGGTGTAAATCTAGCCCATTGCTGCTCTCCCCTCCATGGAGTTCCATATGTGGATCTGACTCAGCCATTGACTGGCTCTAGCTCCCTGTCACCACAAACGACACAGCCCTTGCAGAGCTGTGTGAGGATCTAGAGGAACCTAGAAGCAGAACTGCTGGACTGACTTCCAGAATTGATGCACCAACCCTTCCTCCCATCAATAACATATGAACATTTCTATGGCCTCCACCCAACGTCTCCACTAATACTAGGCGTAACTCAGCTTTCCTGTTCCTGAGCATAAAGAAATAGTCCATTGCTATTTTAATTTCTGTTTCTGTATTACCAATGGGTTTGAGCATTAAACTACTATCCGTTGATGTTTTCATTATATCCTTTCTTGATCATTGACTTCTAATTTTGATACACTCAAATGAATTGATTTTTAAACTCTTAGTTTGTGCTTTTGAGTTTTCAAGACACCCTTCCTCACCTCTAGGTCATGAAGATGTTCTCATATATTTTCTTCTTCTAAATTTATAGTTTCATTTTCTCACTTTAGTTCTTTAATCCATCTGGAGTCCACCTCTATCTACAGATGGTATTAGGAAGTGATCCAGTTTATTTTTCTTTACATAGATGATAATATACTAAAAAGTCCTTCTTTTCCCCATTATGTTATGGTCACCTCTACTGATTTCTTGAAATTTTCTTTGTGATTCTTTCAAAACATTACTTTATCGTCTTTCTTGTTTCCAGTGTTGTTTAACAAGTCTGATATTAATCTGATTCTTTCTGCTCTATCCTCCATACCTCTTAGCTTTTCTTTTATATTTTCTCTCTATCCTTTTCTGAAGCAGTTCCTAAAGCAGCTTCCCAGATTACTAATTTATTTTCCTGATATTCCTCTGTTTATCCCATCCACTGTGTTCTTAATATCAGTTATTATGTTTTCTGTAGCTAGTATGTCCACTTGGGTTGCTTTATGACTTACTGTTCTTGCTTCAGATTGCTTATATTTTCCATATTTCCTTGCATTTATTTATTTGATTCTTTTTTGGTCTCTCATCTCAGTAATTAGGCTTCAAGTTGTATTTGCTATTCAATGTGTTATCTTTCTTTTCTTATGATTGTGCTCCTTCTTTATCTAGTCATTTTCATCTCTAAGATTCTGATGGGGAAGCAAAGATGGTTTCCTGAAAAGGAGCAGGAGAAACGTGAACGTAACAAAGTCACTGCATCATGGCCACACCAGCACCTTCCTCCTGGGATCCAGCAGCTCCCTGCCCCTACATGCATCCACCAGGACACACACATACCACTTCGCAACAGGCTTTAGTCTTCCCCAGATGGTTACACCTTTTAAATACTAGGGCCTTAGATCTATGCTTTCCTTTCATCTCTCTTATTCTTTCCGGGTTGATTTTGGGTGAAGAATCCAAAAGCCCATGTCCATTTGTCATATTGTCAGGATCTGTAAACGCTTTAATTTCTTCGTCTTTTCCCATCCCCATAGCCACCTCCTCTCCCCCTGGTAGTTGGTTCCCTTTTGGAACCTATACGCACATCACAGTGACACACTCAGAAGCCTTGGACGATTGGAGAGAAAAATAAACAGCTGCTACAATGTGTACAAACCCATGAACATAAACAAATTTCTCCTGTTTGGTCAAATTGTCATGAGACAGTGTTTCTTTGGGGAGGGATTATCAGAATTTGAAAAACTAAAATTGTAGCACTGGATTATGTTCAATGAAATCAGTCAGTCACAAAAGGACAAATGCTGTATGATTCCGCTTATATGAGGTACCTAGAGTAACCAAATTCATAGAGACAGAAAGTAGAACGGTGGTTGCCAGGAGCTGGGGGGAGGGAAAACGGGGAGTTGTTGTTTAATGGGTACAGAGTTTCAGTTTTACAAGATGATAAAGTTCTGGAGACCTGTTGTACAATGATGCGAGTATTCATAACACTACTGAACTGTACACTTAAAAATGGTTAAGAAGGTAAATTTTATGTTACATGTATTTTATCACAATTTAAAGAAATAGATCTTGCAATTAGTTGAGGAAATACATTTAAGAAACCTTATAAAAACTGAGCAGTGGAATAAACTTTCTAGAAAGTACTTCAGCAGTGTGTCAAGAGCCTTAAGACTGTCCATACCCTTTTTAGGTGTGTACTAAGGAAATAATCAGAAACGTGGTCAGGGAATTGTTTAATGCTGTTCACCACAGCATTATGTATGATATAAAAAAGGTAACTAAGAGTAAGCTCTTATTGCTCAACCAGAGGACTAGTGAAATGAAGGTTGGTATGTCCATAGGAAGGAAAACACAGCTTTTTAAAACTTGTTTTGAAATATACTTAATGATGTGAAGAATATTAAAATTCTGTTATATGGAAAAAGTAGGATACATAGCTGCAAACTGAATATGATTCCAATTCTTAAAAATAAAAGGGAAGGAAATACACTAAAATCTGTTGGTGGTGGGATTATCTGTAATGTGTGTGAAAGCGCTTTGTGAATTCTAACTTGGCCCACTAACATAGGCAGTGGTTACAAGCCACTCAGAGTGGAAGACTGGAGCTATACTAATGTAAATAACCTATTTTAGTAGTAAAATAAATCATATTCAACATGTAGTAAGCATTTATTTTCCTGAGCTATCTATGTGTATTACCTTACTCGTTCCTTCCAACCAAGCTGGGGGTAGGTACTGTTACTATTGCAATTCCTTGATGGGAAAAATGAAACCCAGAGCAGTCATACAACAGCTGGAAAACTGAGGAGCCGTGATGCATGGACCCAGAACTTGCTGGCATTAATCCCTACTAGTTAACCAACTCTGAAATAATCTGAATGAAAAAGAGCAAGAAAGGCTGGTCATGATTGCCTACATTTTGCCATCTTGTTGGGCTGTGGCTGGGCCAGCTCTGCAAAGGGCTAGCAAGCGATGCCCAGGGCCAGCTCCTCAGTGTCATTGACTGAGAGCAAAGGTCTCAACAGAGGTGGCTGATCAGAACGGCTTCCCTTGGTGGGTCCTGATGCTTTTGTTTTGCCGCCTCCACTGGGACCAGTCAACAATGAGGTAATGAAGGTAGAGCATTGCACATGTTAGCTGCTTAAAGTCAGGGCACTTGGCAAGCCTCCTTGAGAACGTACTCAGGGGTCCACGGGTGGTCCTTAGAAGCATATTGACTCACTGATGAAAATGTGCTGGACTTGGTCAACTTTTTCCATAACAAGGCATTTATAACACACATTATTTGGGAAATCCAGAACGCTCTTATAATTTAAATTATAAGTGCTCTTGAAAGCCATGACTGGAAATGACTCCCTTAGCCCTTCAGGCTCTTGCAGTGATTTGCAGTATACTTTCACAGAAGGGCTTTTAAGTGGTTGGGTTGATTATATGTGCATCCTACATCAGAAAGAGACCATGCATGACATAGGAGAATGTATGAGGCCAGAGCACTCCTGCTTACTAGAAATTTCAAGAACATGAAGCCTTTCTTGGGTCAAATAGCCCTAAACCCTTTCAGAACCCCAAAGCGTTCACTGGATTGAGGTCCTGCCTCAGTGCACACTCTGAATACGTGTGTTATCTTAATGGCAGTACACGTTTTCCCAGAGTAATAGGGTGTTAAAGTGTGGCTCTATCCCTCTCTCTTCCAGCTAAGACATAGGTCAGTGATGTCACATTCCATGGAGCTCACCCTGCAAAAAGTTCAAACAGGAAAGCTGTGATCACTTAGAGAACTCTTTAAACCCCTTCTTCATATTGTTAGTCTAAAAGGGTTGTAGAAAGTTGTTTTTGTTTTGAAAGCAAACTTTTCAAAGACAGGCACTGGTATATGGTGAATCCCATCCCCCAATACTGGGGGAAGTATTTGCCTCTCACCTCAAGCCTAGTGAGAAAAGCTTTAATAAGACTATTCCAAGAACTTCAAAAATATATATTTTTTGCAGTTGAGGATTATATTGGCTTGATTTTTCTTTTTTTATTTTTTTTTTGCATTTGGGGAATATATTGGCCCACCTAAATAATACAGGAGATTGGAAATGTTTTAGCAGCTTGTACTGTGGAGAAAAGAGAAGGTTGTTGCTCTGTTAGGGTTTGGTTTATTGGGAGCAAAGGATGCAAGAGTGGTACCCATGGACCAGAAATTGGAAAAAAAAAAAAACTTAAGTAGGATCATCTTGGGTTCTGTCCAATGGGGCTGCCCAGAAGCATAAGGAGACCTCGGCAGAGAGAATCTGAAGATACTGCCAGATTCCTGGGTCAACTGAGGGAGCAAGTTATGTACCAGAGGAAACACATCGCCTATAAAAAGGCCACCACAGGTGGGAAGTGTCCTATGATGGTGTGAGGTCAGAGGGTCTTCAAAGAATCCACAAAAATGCTCCATAAAAAATAGTTTGAAGATGAGCTGTGCTCAAGAGCACAAAGCTGTCTTTCTTGTTTCTCTGGCTTGTGCCTCCTTCCGTCTCTTTGACCTAAATAGCATCCGAACCTAAAGTTAACAGGAGGGCCGGGGTTGGGGTGGGGGGCATAAAGAGAGAAGGCTGCCCACGCCCATTTCCCCACCTGTAAAAAAGCACCAGCTGGCAAAAGAAAGAGGTTTTAACCTCAAATCACATTTGAAGTTTTGATTATTGTATAGGAATCAATACTCTAGATTTTAGGAAGCAGTACTATATCTGATGACTTAAAGTATCAAGACATTTTCTTTCCTGAGACATTTTATTTACTAGAGAAGGAAGAACATCCTTCTCTGAACAATTTTTTTTTTTTCAGAAGGTGGTGGGAAACAAAAATTAAGTTGCTTCGTGTTTCATCCCATGAGTTGTGTCTGTTTACTGTGGAGGTAACACACTCAGAAGCCCTGCAGATATCACCCTACCCAACTCCCACTTCAGGTCTCCTTCACAGGGTGGTAACTGCTCTCAGAGCACGCGGATAATTAGATATAGAAAGTGAGGTCCCAGGGTTCTAAAGAACAGTTACCTGGAACATATATTTTGCAAAGTGAACTGGGCATCTGGAGAGACCATCAGCTCAAAGCGAGCACCCTTCCTGTGCCATAGGACTAGACAAACTATTTTCCAGGCTCATCAGAAAGAAGGATGAGGGTGAACGTTTTTTATGATGGTTGCCAGAGCAACCCTGTCATCAAATAAAAATGCATGATACCCTGTATTTTTTATATAAATATGTTCTGAATATTGCATGGGACGGAGTCATACTAAAAAAAATATTCTTTGTTTATCTAAGATTCATATATATCTGGCTGTCCTGTATTTTAACTGTTGATCCTACGTGAGCCCTTTCCTCTGCTCCTGCATAGTTGGATTGCATTTATGTGTAGCCACTTTAAAAATGCCTAGAGATGAGGCCATATACGTCTGCAGTGATCTTAGTCTCCAAATCAAAGGTTGGCACACGTGGTTTGATGCCTGGTCTGGCGGTACACAAGAGCAGTTTAAATTGTTTAAACTAAAATCGTTCCTGAATATTCAGGCCTGTGATGGCTTTAACCTTGTCCCCCACCTGAAACAATGTTAAAACTGAAAGGACTGTTCTAAGGCAACTTTTCTGCTGAGCTGGAAATCTTCTCCAGGAGTGTGGTTACTTAACTCCTCTGAGTTTTCTGTCTCATCATCCACAAAGTGGAAATACCAGGTGATTGTAATGAGAACCAAATAAGCTAATGAAAGAAAATTGACATGCAATTCATGAAAGTCCTTACAGATGCCACTCTTCTTGGCAGTAGCATAAGAACCAATATGTCTAAATTTTAAAATTTCTCTGTTGGCATTCTATTTGCATAGAATTGCGTGACAATTACTTTTTAAAAGTAACATACAATTCAGGACACCTGATTCCCTCCTGAACTCGGGCTTAGCCAGGGATGTTGGAACCACAACAGATCCAAGAACTCCAGTTATCCAACTCAGATGCTTATCCATTGAAGGCTTTTCCAGAACCCCCCTCCAGACAGGCAGACCTTTTCAATGGCTCCATCTCTCCCTTTGGCTGCTAAGTCTGGGGTGATGCTCACGAACGGAGGAACAGCTCAGAGGGGAGAAAAATGAGAAACAGCTGATAAGGAAAAGCAGCAAATCAGACTCCATGTGCCGCCCTTGATGGCGCCTCCTTTCTGTCACATGGAAGATTTGCAGGTAGTTAAGGATCTAAGAATCGTTATTCCTGAAGCCTTGGACTTCATGTTTCTCAGGCCAGGGCAGGCTGGGCCACTGCAGCAAAGGCTGCTGTCCCTCTAGGGGACCCTCCTCCTGTACTCCGTCCCCCAAGTTCATCTTCACTGGCTTCAGCACTCAATCACATGTGCTTCTTGCAAGTTTCTGGTAGCCTGTTTTAACTTCCTCTTTGATTTATTAATTTTTGCTGTTGTTTTTATTGTTCCAGCCGGCAAGTCACAAGACAAGCACATTTGATCTTAATTTCACATTGCTCATTATCAGTTCTCCTTTAATCATTTTTTTCTGATCTTTATCAAAAAGTTACTTGTAAAACCCAGGGGAATAAAGCCCTTCATACCCACCCTCCTTCTCCTTCTTCCACTAGCTCTGTTAATGACAAAGCAGCAAGTGACTTCCCAGTGAGCTTTAGTCTAACCAAAGACAAAATAGTTGTGTGATGTCCAATATACTGAAAAATGTCTTTACAGAAAAACCTTTAGTTAAGAGCCTGGGGAGGAAGGTAAAGGCATTTTAAAAAATCAGAAGCTCAGAGGAGATAAATGGTGCTTGATGAGCTCTTGAGATGAATACCACGGGCTAATGCGAGCAATCATCAGTTTGTGGAGAATATGCTGATATCTGCAGAAAAAGTGCAGTGGCAGAGGAGAGCTTACAGATAAACACAGGAGCTCAAAAAATATTATTGCTGGAAAAAACCTTGACATTCTGACCATCTTTTATGGAACAGCTAGAAGGAAAATTCAGGGTTCAGTTTTCTGCAACTGACTATCCTTCCTGTAATAAATTCATTCGAAGTGTTATTTCAAGACTCCTCTCATTCAGCTCCATCACGTGGCACATCAGCCAAGCAGCCCCATGTTCATGTGACTATATAACCACACGATGACAGAAGCAATAAGAAATATACATTGATAATTTTTAAAAATTTGAATCAGGGATGAAATACATAAAGGTAACTCAATTCATAATCCAAGCTGTTTCTCTCTGTCCAACACTCTCATTAATAACACCTTCAGCCTCACTGGGTTTCCAGGTGCCAGCCCCCATCACTGGGAAAGAAGCCACTGGACTGTCCAATTGTACAGCACCAACCTTTTCACATCACTCAGGAGCTCTTCCATGGGTGTTTCTCGTAAAGCTCAAAAGTAGAAAGCTCTTCCCTTCTGCAGAAATCTCAAGCAGTAGGAAAAAAAAAAAATCTCCACTTAAATGTGTGCACCCATTCGCCCATTCCAAACGAAGTATGCTCAGCCAATAAACCTCAGTTGAAATGAGCAAAGAAAGTAAATTTAAGTTCACAGCTACATGCAAAAATGTTAATATATAATCACACTTTGTTCTTATGGAGTTGGTAATAGAAGGTACGATTAAATAGTTGTCTGCTGGATTTCAATACTATCCTATCCTGGGAGGAGAGTTGTTCAAGGCCTGATAATCCAGAGATGGGTGATGACTTAGCTGTCAGTTGATTGGCTCTGAGCCCTCCAGTTAGCAATAACAAGGCAACAAATATTATGACCCTCAAATTGGGCTTGTTCATCCTTTTCATTAAAGTAAAGCATGGTGGACCGCGTAAATTTGCTCACAGATGAGCCTGAACAGTTGGGGTTGTTCAGCCATCACTGAATCACTAAAGATATTGCAGTCGATGCAGGGAGACACCACCCAGATCCCCCACTTAAGAGAGTAGAACCCACACCTCCACGGTGCTGGGAGTGCTGTGGGGCAGAAAGCCTCAACTACCAGCCCCTCTGGGCACTGCCACAGCTGGAGGGAGGCCAAGGCTGTGCCCCCATTTTAGCTGGTGCACGTCCAGTGACCCAGCACCTTGGGGGAACAAAGGCCTGTCCCCCTTGGCTCCAACTCACACCCTCTGATAGGTCATGTTAGTTTCAGACTCCCTGTGGAGTTGTCTGCGACCTCCTGTGAGGCTCTATCACAGCTCGATTTCAATCTTCTGCCCAATTTTACTTCCCTCACTTCTCTTCTAGGAGTTTTGATCCCAAGAGCGCTGCCTCATTATCTCCCTGCCTGTAAGTCTTCATTTCAGAGTCAGCTTCCTGCGGAACCCAAACTGTGACAGCGCCCTCATTTTATTTTATACTGTTGGGTTGACACTTACAGACCTAGTGAGAGGTCTTTATTAGCCCGGGAACTACAAACAATATACCAAAATAATATGCTTCCCTTCCAAATTATCATGCAACTTTTTCATAGTTGCATCCAAAAAAACAGAAGAAACTTGAGGAGAGATTAGTGATCAATGATTTTGATAAGAGAAGAGGAATCTAGGATAAAATGCCCGTGTAATGAAGGCAAAAGTAGGAATGGTAGAGATGTAGATTATGTATAAAACAGTTGCTTCAACTACCTAATTATTATTGGGACTCTGCCACTTTACTTCCTGCAAGAGAGCCAGGTCTATTAACAGTCACCCTTTGGCAGTCCTTATAGATTATTTCTTTAAAAATATATACTAGAGAATTTAGCCAATGCCAGTTTCTTTAAAGAAAAAAAAAATTACACTGGTGTGGGTGTATGAAAGGAGAGACTTTATGTTGTCTTTTTCACCTATAGCTACTTCTAACTGAAAATAACTGCAAATAGGTCTAGCTCAAGATATGTGGTTATTGTATGTAGAGATCCTTTGCTTAGACTGAAACTCTCATTAATTTTCTTTGATTCATATCCAAAATATCAAATCAAGCTCTGGGGGAGGAAATCAACAAAACCAGCCACTATAAATTGCAATCTGGGTGGAGGAAAGTAGGAGTAGCCCTAGACCACTAAGTGGTTAAATATTGCACAAGAGATACAGGAGCCCTGAAATTTTTACCATTTTTGAAAACCAGTTTATCCAGTATTATAAGATAAATCAGTAAACTAGTTGGCATAAAAGGAAAATAGAAGAGAATTTCACCAACTTCCCTCTCAACTGAGTCATTGCAGCAGTAAAAATGAGTCTTCAGTAGATGTTCAACCTGCAGTCTCTTTAGAGAAACTTGAAGGTTTTCCTGGAAACACGGTGTCTTTAATTGTTTTTAAAATTGATTCAACAACATTTGCTCCTGGAATTGTACTTTGGAATAACTCACCACTACCTAGAATCAGTTTTTATCCTCTGTTCCTTTTTATCCCCCCACCTGGCATGTAACTCTTAACTCCAGTAGAGTTCAGATTTAGACAACAGCTTTTTGTGATATCCTGCTTATAGGTATCTTTCTGCATCCCACTGCTTCTACTAAAATTGGCAAGATGTGGCACATCAGATCCACTGTGGGAGTATACTTACCACATGGGCTTCTATTTAGGTATGGGAATGGGAAGGAAATGGCCAAAAACAGAGTATTGCCCAGAATTTTGGAGCAGTCTCAATACATAAGGGTAAGGATCCATCCAAGTGAGCTTACTTGGTTCCCTTCCTTCTTTTGTCTTTTGCCCTTTTCCTTCCATCTTTTCTCTTTCTGGTTTTTAACCCTGGCTATGCAACAAAATTACCAACTGAGTTTTTTGATTTGCCTTTTATTTTTGGAGAATGCATGTGCTCAAACACTGAAACAATTTCTGGGAATGGAACCTGAACAGTTTTATTGGTAAAATGCACCACGGGCAGTTCTGTAGCAGGTTTGAGAAGCACAGAACTCTCCCGTCCAGAAGGAAATTACCAATGGATAAGAGACAGGAGGGGACATGCCAAGTTGTGAGCCCAACCTCAATTGTCACCCACCTCTACTAAGTTGTACCACAGAATTCGTGCACCACCTCTGAGCCACTATCAACCTTTCTGGAATGTCTCAGGATAACATGGCTCCTCTGGGGCTTTAGCAGTGTAACAGAGGTCTTTACTTCTCTATGACAGAGCAAAGCCTTTACTCTAGGGTCTTTAACTCATTAAAACTGATAACTTAGATTTGCATATTTCTGTTAGAAATCTCAAAAAATCATGATGAAATAATTTCACATCACATTTTGCAAGTATCCACCCTTCTTGCATGTTAGCAGTTCATGTGACTTTTTAAGTCATGACCCTTTAGGGAATAGAACCATAAATTGATATACTGTGGAGGGAGTTTTACTAGTAAAAGGTGTTTGTTTTATTCCCAGATATTCCTTTAAGTGATTTTTCTCCTTAGACACTAAAAAGCAAATGTTGCATGATTTACCCCCCCGACGTGCTAGTATGCCTTTTCAGACCCTTCCCAGTTCTCTTAAATCTTTCCACTTTTTCTTTTTTCATCTGCTGGCGCGGCAACACACATATAGTGCATGACCAGGGCTCTTTCATTTCCTTTGTATCAGGAGAAAATGTGCCTGAATGGAAAGTCACTGAGCCCTTCTCTCTTTGAGCATTCTTGCCTCTGCTGTCTTGGGGCATCATTCTTTGTAATATAGATTTTTTCGTGTTTTCCCACAGTTGCCAGAGAAAGATGCAAAATGAAAAGGGAATATTGATTCTCTTTCTTCTGTGGGGCATAGACTATTTCAGAAGACTTCAGTCAGAAAAACGTGTGTGTGTGTGTGTGAGTGTGATGTTTCCTTAGGAATAAATCAACATTAGACAGACCCAGAAAGCAAAATCAAATGGAATAAATAAATAAAATACCAATTATTTGCTAGCTAATAACAAGAATACTGTATTATAAAAGCTCACATAAAATTTATACCTTTGAAAATACTAATTTGGAAAAATCTGGTAATAATTTGATTTTAATTTAAAACAATGGTTTTTTTATACTGACTTTTATGTATAAGAAAGAGATGTCTTAGAATTTCTCATTACATAGATGTTGTTGCCTAGAGCTTCCTGAAACTCACCTCCCATGATGTCCACTAAGAAGAACAATCCCCAGTTCTAATACCATGTCTGTCCTTGATGTTGTTCAAGGGATCTTGATTTCCTCTTTCTTAATTACAAGTAAATGACAATGCTTGCTGGTATCTCTTCTTGGATTCTCCACTGACAAGTCAATTTAACATGTCCCAAAGTGAACTGATAATCTCCCTTAATTTTGCTTTTTAAATATTTACTGACCTTGTTCCCTCTCCCTGTCCCTACTGTTAATGCCTTTGTTTGGATTCTTATGTTCTCGTATTGGTTATATTTCAACTGTTCTCATTTGGTTTCTCTGCCTCTAGGTTTGTACCCCTAAGATCTAGCTTTGTATGCCTATCTTTCTTTCAGTGGTGTGAGCTGTGGAGAAAATGCAAACCCACGCTGATACTTTTTCACTGAAAGATCTTCAATGTCTCACTATTGACTCTTTAGCAGAGCCCTCAGCTTCCTTTCTAGACTCATCCCTGATTCAGACTCTACACTTTTGGTTTCCCCCACACATCAGGCCTTTTCCTGCCTCCATTCCTATGTTGTTTCTGTCTCCACCTGGGATGCTTTTTTCTCCCGCCTTCAATGGGTTAGTTTGCCATCCATCTTTCAGGACTCAATACAGGTTTCAGCCTGCCTGTGGCCCTGGGCTTCCTTCTCCCCTGACCTCCCAAGGCCTCCTAAATATTTCTCTACATGGCATTTGCCACATTAAATTCATATGATATGTTTTGCATCCCACCCCACTAAGTTCTGGACTCCTTGAGAGCGGAACCGTCACTGTTTCATCTTAGTACCCCAAGTATCAAGTCACAAATATATGCTTAATCAAAACTTGAATGCAGAAGCCAGAAGGAACCTTACAGATTAACTAGTAGAAGGACTTCATTTCAATAATTGGAAACTGAGGCACAAATAACTGAAGTAACATGTCAGAGACTAAATGTCAATATTGCAGCTAAGCTGAAACTATGGCGTGTTGCCTTCTGACACATTTTGAGTTATATAATTTGGCCTATCCATGAGAAACATTGGTATAATTTGATCATATCGACTTTTCCCTAATTACATGTATTAGGGAAAACTGCAGGGATGTTCTCTTTTCTTTCCTGTTCACAATGACCCAACAGCTCAATATTTTCAAGCCTTTGACAATTTCCTTTTGCATATGCTCTGCCCTTGATTATACTCTACCGTAGTTTGTTTTGCAGTCTTATAAATCTCACACATTATGCCTACTAAACTATTTCTATAAGCCAACCTATCCACTATAATTCTACGTGATACATTAATTTGCATGGCATTGTAAATGTGTTTGCTGATTAAAATCAATACTCAGAGACTGAATCGGAGAACTAGCATGAGTGGAAAAAGCATTGTGTAATATGGTATTTGAGTATGACCTGACCATGGGTTGGCCCATCTTAACACGGCCACGTGTTTGTCCAGTACAAGTTAATCAGAGAGGAGGAAAGTGGAAATGCTGGTTACAGGGTGTGATGTTCTTTGGCCTTGTAAATACACAGCATATAAAGGTATATCTTGGTTCTATTATATGTGCATTACTGTCCCCCATTCAATCTTGCCACAGTTTCAATGCCCTCTTGTGATAACTTCCTAATTATTCTTCCTCATTCACTCCTGTGATTGATTAGAATATTCTTCCACTGTGTACTCCCTCCCTACCACCCCCATGAGAAGAGTGTATTTTCTGGCACATTAATCTTGCGCTTGGTAGTGAGACAGGATTTGGTCAACGGGATGTTAGCAGATGTAATGTAAACAGAAGCTTGAAATGGCTCAGCACTTGAGCCCCACCATTGCCATAGAAACACCTTACTCTGGGGTAGCTATTATCCCTCTCACCTTGGTCCTTGAGGAAGCACATGTGGAAAAAACCTGAGAGCAGTCTGTGCCAGGGAGCCAAGCCTAACTGGACCCACCGCTTGAAGCAGAGATTCCCAGACAAGCCCAACCCAGATGAACCAGTGACCAGGTGACCCTCACAGACAAGAGTAAACAATTGTTATTTTTTTAAGCCACTGACTTCTTTGGGGGTGGTTTGTTTTGCAGAAATAGCTGGCTGATACCACTCCTCCCTCCTAGGCTCCCGGATTTAAAAGTCTTAAAGCTTTTGCATCATTGACCCTACCGCTCTCCTTATGGTCCTCACCTCCTTCCCTTTCTCTGCTGTTTCAGGCTTTTTGAAATCCCATGTGATTCTAGATACCTTTGCTTGTGTTCATTTAAGTTGCTTTTCTTCAATTCTTGTTCCTCTCCTTTCCCCTTTACTTGATTTGCTGCTTCTTCCTGGAATATTTATTTTCAGGGTTTATTTACTTGATTTGCTGCTTTCCCCTTTACTTGATTTGCTGCTTCTTCCTGGAATATTTATTTTCAGGGTTTATTTCAGTTTTGCCTTTTTCTTCTGCTACTCCCCAAAATTACATACATTCTTTCATCTGTGCCCTTCTGTACCTGCTACTGTCCATTCTGGGCTCTTCTTTTTGTTTTTCCCTGTACCCTGTGGGATGATGGCCTGAGTCCATCCTGCTGTTCTTTCACCCGCTCTGTTCCTCCAGAAGCAGAAAGACAGATGAACAAATGATCTGAAATCCTCCCCTTGCTAATTCCATTTTGCTTTTTGGCTCCCGTGGTCCACCCACCCCCAGCTGCTCAGAGATGGAGCTCATTAATTACACTCCTTTGGGGCTGCTCTGTCTTTGAACAGCAGGAAGGGAAGAAGGAGAAAACTGAGATGGGCCAGGTGAAGGAAGGCAGAACCATGTCGAGCTTGTTAATGGTATCTTTGTTTTCTGAAACGAGATTTGGCAAAAACAAGGCATAAGGTAAACCCATTGTATCAGAACTGAGAAATAAGCTTCTATTTGTCTTGCCAAATTTTTAAAATGTGCATGATTCCTCTCCATTAGCTCACAGCAATGTTGACGATGTATTTGACTAAACTGGAACACATTATCAGTCTAAAATGCCCAGAGGCAGTGCAATACAGCCATCCATATGCTTCTCTGAGTTAATTTGAAATACAGAGAATTCAGCATCCAAATGGTCCCCATGAACCCTCATGGAATCCTACCCATGTGAGTGAAAAGAGAGATGGCTGATTCTTCACTTGTGAGCTCTCAGGGATGCCCTAGGTCTGTGCCATGTTGGGATGGAAGGGAGTGATGGTGGGTATAGATGCCTGCAACTCCTAACTGCTACTTATGTTATTGGCTTAATTGTACTGCTTTATGGAATCCTTGATTTCTAAACCCTTTCTTAAAGGCTCAGCAGGGGCTAGACCATTGCAGTATAAGTTAACATGATTACAGTCACAAATGGATATAGTGGGTTCTCAGTCCCTTACACACCCTCTCAGGAGAGTCAGATTGGTCACAAGATACTCAGTCCACAGCCAGAAAGCCCCCAAAGGTACCATTACTTCCTTCTCTAGCATCATAATCTGTGCAGTCTTCTACAGATTCCCCCAGGTAATGAATTTCATGGAATATTGCCATGTGGAGTATTTCTTCTCTCTTTTTCTACCACTCTTGGGAATACCTGAAACACAGGATGCATACTCTTATTGCAAAATTATGTTAAGAGTTTTACTTAACATAAACTACACCTCAGCTCATAACCCAAATATTACATAGGCAGATTGAACACAGATTTCCTGGGTAACCTCTGTATGTGGTGCCCATCCCCTTCTCCCAGAATCATTGTCACTTTATCCCTTCCCCTAAGTGGGTGCTATCTTAGTTTCCTAAGGCTGCTGCAACTAATTACCACAAAGCAGGAGGCTTAAAACAGCAGAAATGTCATCTTTCACAGTTCATGAGGCCAAAAGTCCAAAATCAGCATCAGCAGGGTTAATTTCTTCTGAAAGATCTGAGAAAGTATCCTTTCCACACCTCTCCTAACTTCTGATGGCTGTTGGCAATCCCGGGCTTGTGGCTGTGAGCTCCAATCTCTTCCTTTGACTTCACATGGCCTTGTTCTCTGTCTTTTTCTGCTTCTCTCCTGTCTTATAAGGATGTTTGTCATTGAATTTAAGGCCAAACCTTATTACCCAGGTAATCCAGGATGATACCATCTCGAGATCCTTAACTTGGTGGCATCTGTAAAGGTTCTTCTTTCAAATATGGTCACATTCACAGGCTTCAGTTCAACATATCTTTTGGGGGGCTACCATTCATCCCACTGCTGGCACCCTGGAGGTATACATCTTTGTCTTCAAAGGTGTCACTCATTGTTTGCATTTACCACATGCTTTGGATTTGGAGGTGACCAAAAATACCTCCAGAACTACACTCAACCCATGCGCCATCCCTTGAGCTGGTATTGGCTATGGAATGCCACTAGACCAGCAAAGAGGGCTGCTTCTCTGGCCTGGCCTTGGCCTCATGGGGGAGGCAGAAGAGAAAAAGGACCCTTTGCAATTTCAGGGCAAGGCAGATGATTGAGACTTTTCACTGACGTGTTCCATCTTGTCTCTTTTTCCTTTCTGGCCAAAAAACTCTTTTCCATCCTTAGTGAGCAGGGGCCACTCTGGCCCCTGGGTCTCCTAATACCCATGGACCGTGGTCTCTATGTTGCAACCCTGATAGATGTCAATCTGTACACCTAAGAGCACATTGGTCATTTGTTGAGAGCCTACTCGGTGCCAGATACTGTACTTCTAAATTACATCTTATTAAAGTATCAATGTTTACTTCTACAGGTGAGATAGCTGAGTCGCAAAGAATTGACAAAATAAAAAGCTGCCCAACGGTAACATGGCGAGTCAATGGCAGAGTCAGGACTGGAATCTTGCCCTCGAATTCTGTGGTCCAGGGGTTTTCCGTTGGCACACTGCCTCTTCCATGCAATATTATGTCATCGCTTGCTAGCTTGGCTATATACTCTGGTTACTTTCTTTATACCTATGGTTTCCTCAGCAAGATTGTTATTAGGCATCCTGAGCACCAGCCAAGCACCTACTGGGTGCCCTGTCTCTTCTGGAAGTTGATGGCACGGAGGACAGCAGGGTTCTCTTGTAGGGCAGGCACTGCTCACAGCCCCGAGGGAATTAACATGCTGGCCCTCATCCCTCTGCACTTTCTTGTGATTAATTCAATCTGACTCTGATTATTCCTTCACGCTGTGACCCCCCTCGGCATTTCCATGCTAAGGTTGTGCTGTATTCATTTGTTCTAGTTGAAATATTGCTTTGTAATGGCTTCTAAACAACTTCATTTCTGCATCTATTGTAGGCGGAGGGCTAAATGTGGCAGTTGAAGCAGTTACTGGCCAATGTGTATAAGGCACTGAGCAATTCCTAGGAGCCAGGCACGCCGCGGGGATTTCGCATTCGACCTCCCCATGCGTTGTTCTGTGTGTGTCTCTGTGGGGTGAACATAATCAGGTGCACACCGTGGCTCTGTTTCTTGAATGTCTTCCCCAGCGGGTCTCCTCTCACCTCTTTGAGCTCAATATCTAACCTTCCCTCTCCCCACAAGACACAAGTTTCCACACTTCCCGCAATATGCTAACTTCATGGTGTCTGATTGGCTGAGTAGATGTCCCTACAGTTTTGAGAAAACAGCAGATGTCGGTAAGATTCAGGCCACAGCACATTATGGGTTCCTTTGCTACTTTAGGAAATAGATCCACTTGCCTTCATTCCAAGAAGAGTTAGACTTATCCAAATTCTAGAGTACGGCGAACACACATATAGCAAGAGTCTGCCATGATGGCTTGGGATTCTTGCGTCTTGGCCGCTACCCAAATCTGGACATTATCTTGTCCCCAAGATTTTACTTCTGGCCTAGTTAAGAAAATGCTCTAATCTAATTGTCCGCCTCTGTTGTGTCAACTCTTCTGGGGGATGATGATCCCTGAAGCTGTTCCACTGCCTCACTTTTGGCTAACTTTGCGTAATACGCATTACCTTATCTCTGTCTTCTCCTGTTAAGGCCTGAAAACTCATGGGCAATTGATTAAGCTCGAGACTCCACTAGAAACACCTTTTGCAATGAAGCTCTTTCGGAAGTAACATTAAAAAAAAGCAGATTCTTAGGACATGGAGCAAAATAAAGGAGATTGCAGACTTCCACGTTCTGCAGAAGAAACGCTCTGCTACTGTAACTTTAGCTATTCATCGGGGCAGTGAGATTACGGTCACAGAAGTTATAATATTGTAGAAGAAAATGAATAGACATGATAGCTTCCTGAAGTCATTTCTAAAATGTTCCATAGAATGTACCTCTAGACAAAAAGGAATGAACGAACGCAAAAAAGAAAATTTTAGAAATTTAAGCATCACATGTTTCTGGCTAAAGAAAATAGGACAGCCTCTTTTGAAAGAAGAGTGTCTAAAGCATTTACTTATCACTTGCTAATAAAATGGGACAGACAGGCTGCCTGAGAAGCAGCCTCACCCTGGAACCAAGATCTGACTCCTGTACGTTCTATTCAGCACATCTAGGTGGAGAGTGGTCTCCAATTCCAGACAGGGTATAGCAGCCAAGAGATTGTCATTTAGTAAGTGGACAAAGATCATTTTCCCTGTGGCAAAAAAAGGGGGGGGGGTATATCCAGCTGCATCTCTAGAAAGCTATCAGTTGAAAATGAAGATTTTTACGGGAATTAAACTGTAGCTGCTTTATTAGCGTGACAGGTCTCCGGGCCAGTTGGCTGTATTAAAATGACAGACACACTGACCCTCTCGTACTCTCTGTGTTGGTGGACAGAAAATTAATGGCTTTAAAGTTTTGCATCTGCTCCCATCTTTCCAGATTTGCTACTTATTATGACAGTTTTGTTCTCTCCTGATTTAGGTCTTAGATTGCCGTGCCAACATCGCAGTGTTACATTTTGGCTTGTCTCTATAAATATATAATATTAGAGAGATTACATTTCTTCGGACTTTATTTGGTACCTGTCCTTCCTACCTTTATAAAGGCAGATAGATAAGGAGGTAGAGTATAATGCTTAACATCAAACCTCCTTTTTCTCTCCCCATATCCTCTAAAATCTTTTGAATTTAAACCAGAAGGATTATTTCCTTATTAACATACAATGTTCTTTCTTTATCAGCCACTGTGTTTAGAGCTTTAAGATGTTATCCCATTTAAGCTTCTCAATCATGAAAGCTATTCACAATGACCCATTCTACTGATGAGAAGATGGACGCTTCTGGAAGTAATCTGGCATAAGGTTACGCAGCTGGGATTTCAATCCAGTTCTTCCTGACTTTTAAGGCTTTGTTTCCATCCTCTGTGAGGCTGTCTTCACCCAGTGGCGTCTGCCTCTTAGCAGCCCCATTGAAAGGACAAAGAAAAGTAGAAAATCTGTTTTACCTGAAAATGAATAAGGATAACTGAATACAGAGGAAGAGAGACTGATAATCCACATGGTGTCATCTGTGCATGGGTTCCTGGCCTGCTGCCATCATGACTTCATAGAACTGTTAGCATTTATGACTGCACTTTACACCCTTGAGCGAATGAGGGATGGAAGGAGGGTGTAACCCTTCATTCTAGAATCCCCTAGCATTGCAGCGATGGGCCAGGCTGTCAGGCACAAGCTGCTGCTCTTCAGTCGTCCACAGAAAAGCCAGAGTTGAATCCAGCTCATTCCTATTCTTGGCCTTGAGAAAGTCACTTTAGTTATTTCCAGATTCTGGTAGATGAAAACGAAATAAAATGAATGCAAACACCTAATCTAAAGTGACAAACAAATAGAAGACATTGAACAAATGTTAGATTTCAAAGATTCTCTTCTTGTCTTCCATGATCTGTTTATTCTTTTATTCCTAAGAGTGAAAATAAGTATTACTTTTCCTCTGATAATTTTTCTCCCATACCCACATCCTCCAGTACTTCTGTAGCTCACTGTATTTCCTATTTTTTTCCACATTTTAAAAACTCTGAAATAGCAATTCATTTTACAGTTGGAGTAAAGAGAAAAAGGCCAGCTGCACAACAAGGCATCACCTGTAGATGGGAACACTGGGTCATGTGTTCAAGGTGTGGGTTCTTCTGTTCCTCCCACTGTCCACACAGGTGAGCTATTTGCTTTGGCATCACCGTATATGGTTGGATTTTCACTTAAACTGGGATCACTATCACTAAATATATCCTAGGTAACATTAAAACAACAAAAAGAGTATTGTGCCTATACAAAGTGGATTGTCAGGTACAATTAACTGGCAATGCAGTTAAAGGCAACAGACATAATAGATTGTTGGAATAGATCAAAGAATTGCAAAGCTTGAAGAGACTGATACATCTTAAAGAACCAGTAGTCAGACACTCTGATAAGATGCAGCATCACAAGTGTTAACATTTTATTAAGTTTCCAGGATTTTTGCCAAACTGATATACACATCTTAGCGTAAGAGAAAACAGTAAACATTTTGTGTTCTTGCCAACTAATTCTTATTTCTGGCTTTAAAAATAAAATGTACACCTGTCTGTTTTTAGCACATTTCCTGTTTCTCTAATTAACTTTGGCTCTTTGCTTTGCTGAGATTTGTCTAATCTCTCTTTCGGGGTGTGCAGGGTGTGGGGATACCCCCAAAACATGTCGTTTCTGCTTCCTTGCTCTGACCTTGCCTGTGAGAAGCACGAGGATGCCCTGAGATGGCAATATTAAACTGCGGGTTAAAAGGACAATAAACTCTGAATTTAAAGTGAAACTTCCCCCCAAAAGAAGCTGTTTTCAACCAGAAATGACTGAAAAAAATTGTAATTTACTAAATGGAATAACGTAGGTTGTCAGCTGTAGGCAGACTGTGGGCCAAAGAGTAAAGCTGGGATCAGCTATGAGCAAAGGGGAGACAGTCTCACTGGTACCCAGCTCTGCTGGCTGGAGCTTGTCTCACCCACTAGATCATCTCCCCGCTCTTTATGTCCAAGTGGGAATCGCAGGAGGGTCTCTTATATGCCGGGCTGAACACCTACTCTTGGACTTTGGCTGGGAGGCTCCTCACTATTAACCTGAGACCCCTGTTCCTCACCCTCAGCAGGACCCCCTTTCTCTGACAGCCGCTCCAGGATGTGATTGCACTGTCATATCCCAGGTGCTGGTTTGATTTATTCTCTGCTTGTGAATTACCTGGTTCTGGTCTTAATTCCATCCCTGTTGGATCACCTCTCTTGCCTCTATACAACTTCTCTCCTGTCCCCTCAAGCTAGTAAAACTCCTCTCAAGCTCTAGCTAGAAATGATAAGCCCACATGGTTTTCTGGGCTATGTCACCAAAGATGCTGAAATTAACTCGTCTCCAGTCATTTGCAGTGGTTCAGTTTTACGGAGCTTCTCCCATTATACATGACTGTCGGAGTGCTGCACCCATATGGGCTTCAATTTCCTAAACCCACTTCTCCCTGACGGCTGATGCTTCCCTTCTGTCCAGGCTGGGCATTTCAGATCTCCAGCGAAAATTGTTAACATCCATCTCTGGAGCTGTGCTAGAACAGTGACTTCTCCAGGGATATTTCTGGGTTCGAGGCTAACGTGCCATTCACCACCTCTTAAGATCGTTCCTGTTTTGCAGCATAATTCCTGCTGGGCTGTTTTTCATTTCAGGTTATCAGGCTTTGTGGTTCTTTTCTTGTCATTTTTCTACTAGCGTTTATATGTTTTCTACTAGCATGTGTTGAGGCTCAGTTGGGCTGATGCGGCTGTGAGAGAAGCATAATTCAAACATGGTTTGGCAGATCAGGAACAGAACAGACATGATTAGACAATACAGAAGGATGGAAAAAATAGATTTGGTTTGGAGCTTGGAGAGTGTGGTTTAAGTTTTCCCAGGATAACCAAGGAATCATTTATTAAAATTGTCCTAATAAACACATAAGTTTTATGGACTAGGTTCCATCGCAACAGTTGCCCTCAAGGCTGATCCGATAATGAATGATAGATGAAAAGATGATAGTTATCCTATTTTTCAAAGCAAAAGTAGAGATTCACTTGAACTAATAAATATGAATGTATTTATGGGGACAGGTGAACATAACAGTTTTCAGACTATTTAGGAAATGGAGGGTTATATAGATGCCATATATTTGTGGCAGGAGAATTCCACCTTATTCATCATTCATTCATTCATTCATTCATCCCACAAAGAAGGAATGTGTAGACTACGTGCCAGGCACTGTGATAAGCCCTGGGGTTACGGTGGAAGGAGACAAGGTATTTGGTCTCATATTAGGAAGGAGAACAGCTCATTCACTGCAGGGTTTCTGGTGCAATGATGGGCATCTGTGCTGTGGTGTTGGGTGTGGGCAGGGCAAGTTCGGGAAGGCTTTCTGGAGGTGGTGATACCTGAACTGGATACTGAAGGATGGAGACAGGGGTTTCAGAAACAAAGAACACACAGTGCAGGCATGAAAAACGAGCAACACTTGTTATCCATAAAGGCAAAGGAGAGGGAGGGAGTGAAAAATGGACCAGGAAAGGAAGGCAGGGGCCAAATCAGGATGGGTCTTTTTCTCGGCATGTTAAGAGGTTGAGATTATTTCTCTGATGTCTCTAGAGAGCCGTCAATAATCTTAAGCAGGGGGGTGGCCTGAACAACTTTTTCATTATAGAGGTTTGAGGCAGAGGTCAGGAGGCTAGTACAAGGTGGATGTGATGATCTAGGCAGGGAGTGATGATGGCCTGAATTAAAGCAGTGCTTCTGGGAAGGAAAGGATACTAGGAGACATGGTGACTGCATGGAGATGGGGTATAAGGAAGGGCAGAGGGTATAGGATAAAGCCTACATTCCTGGCTTGGGAAACCTGCCTGGTTGAATACCATTTACGGAGTAGATGAGGAATCAAAAAGCTTGGGATGGAAAAGAAGGAGTTCTTTTCTCAGTGTGTTTATATTCCGGCTCAGGGTCTGGGGGCATCGAAGATGAGATGACGACTTTGTATCCGGAGCCTAAGAGAGAACCACCCAGGCTGGATATTTAGATCATTTGAGTAAGAATAGGGAAGGGCCAAGGAAATATCTTGTCACTTAACCTTAATGGCACCTACCTCAGAGGGTAGTGGGATAAAATGGGATAATGGTAGGTTAGGTACAAAGAAGACCCCTGTGTAATGTGCAGTGGCTGATAGTTACTATGAATATTATTCTTAATTTTTTGAGGATCAGGGACAGACTTAGAATATTCATATGATTTCATTCTGAATTTAGTTGGTAATATCTAGAGATATTCCTAGAGAACTGTATAGGGGAGTCTTTTATGAGGGGTCCCTGGCACCACCCACTACAGGTGGAACCAAAGCTCTGAAAGGCAGCACACTACCTTTGATAACATCATTGCCAGTTTGAGGACATTTTTGAAGTCAGGAAAAACTGAGAAAAGCTGAGGCAGTAGAAATAATACATGAAAATGTGTTATTAAGCAGCTAATGGTCTACAAAGTTCTGGAACATCACTCTGAGGCTTGGGATGGTTCCCATCAGTTTGACGGTCATCATTAGAGAAGATGCCATGGACTCTTCTAAGTGATGGCTGAGTGGCATGGCTGGCATGGAAGACATGGAGCGCACCTGGGGACATTCTGGGTCACAAGCAGTCCATGAGGATATCTGGGCATGTCAGTGTGTTGATGCTATTCTAGAAGTCAAGGAGGATGTTTGATTGAGCTTTCAGACTGCTTTCATGTTCCATTTCCAGATAGAACATTTTAACCCATTGTTCTTTGTTCTCATTGACTCACATTCGCCTGCTCTTTAGAAGTCTATTCTGTTTCACATTATTTGTTTCACTCATTGGAACTCATTGGGTCTTGGCCTCAAATGAATTAAAATTCCTAGCTTCAGACTTGATATGGTACTATTGTATGTGGGTGGCTTTTTTCAGACCGAATGGCTTCAAGGACTCTCTGAATCCACTGATTCTTCCAGGAAACTTTGCCCACGCTTTGCAGATTGTAGTAATTAGCTTTATAGTCCCTCTATGTGAATTAAAAACTATTTATTTAAAAACACAAAAACTTCCTCTAAGCAGTTTGAGAATGGGCCATTGCAGAAAATCTGTAAAATGGATACACAGTTCCTCTCCAAATACAACACTGAAACTGGCAATTTATTGAAAATTGGAAGACAATAATTTGCATCTGGAGAAGGTGTTATAAATGCAAATTCTGGACCTTTCAGGTTCCTAATGTCTTTAGTATTTGGCTCTGTAAAGTAGTATTTTTTGACCCAATGCTACTACACACAACTCCAATACAGATTGCTTCTGCCCTCTAAGGGGATGGAGAACCTTCTGGTTACTTAAGGGAAAGAAGAGAATGGGAAAGTATTACCAAGGAAGTTCACACACCCCACCAAGCCACTCAGTATACATTTAATGGCTGGGAGGATGGTTTAGGCTCTTCAAATCTATATGGATATTGTAGGTTTTAATGTTTTGTATATGGTTCCCGAAGACCTTCATGCCATTTTAAGATAGATTTGTTCAAAACACTAAAAATAGGTCTAGATTTGTGAGGTAAAATTAGACATGCAGTAATTGTGTTTGAGTTTCTGCAGTAAGAAGGGCTGAGTGTTTGGCTTTGGCTTTGTTTGTGGTTCCCCAGAGGACACAAGAAAAAGATTCAAGTGCAAGTAGTTTTCTTAGGCAGTGAAGGAATGGGAGTGAGAAGTGGGGCAGGGAGGGAAGGCAGGTAATAAAGTTGCCTTATTAAGCCACCTGCAACCATGGGAAACTGATACGTCAGAGCCATCCCACCTGAGGGACAAGGGATTTGGGGTATTGATACACCACTTCCATCAGTTACTGGCCGAGAGCTGCTCTAGGGAGACTTACTCCCCTGCACTCTTTGTCCGTGGCACAGTGGCCTCCAGCAGAAAGTGGGAGCCTTCAGGCAGTGCAGCAGGTGCTGGCAGTCATGATTCAGATAGGTGTGCACTTAAGTGAAAAGGTCAGGGTGATATAGACGAGGCATCACTACTATCTACCTTGAATGGAGCAGCTCTTTCATTCTTAAAATTCATATGAATATGCTCTTTGGTGCTTTGAGTTTGGCCAGTGGTTCATAATCTCATTCTTTTGATGAAATAATTCAAAATTGAATGTCATCCTCATTGAAAAACAAGTTTTCTCCAAATAAGTATGAGGAGAGCAGTCTCTTAAATGTGGAATTTTTGTTTGTTTTTCCGTAAAATAGTGATATCAAATTGTTAATTTTGGAACAATATTTCATTTCAATTTTGGTGTCAAATTCTAGTAGAGAATAAATTTTAGGGGCTCCGAGTAATCCAAGGACCAATGAGTGAACATATGTTAGTGAACTTTAGGGTGCATGTGTGCATCTGTTTTAATAAAACTTTCACCTGTGTGGAAGCAAAATGATTCTTAGTTATTTTGAAATAGAATGCAATCTAATATAAACTCTATGCAAAAATCCAGATTGCTGTCACTAAGATGATAGGCATATATCATTTTGATAAAACACGCCCACCCGTTATGTCTAATATCTTTGATTATTGTATTGATTCTTGTCTCTTATATGTTCATCAAGTATTTGGTAAATGTTTGCTAAATGAATACATTAATGATTGAAATTCTGGGGGTGGTGGGAGTGGAGTATAACTTTTCTGAGGCCCAATCCATTGTTGGTGAGAAGGGAGGGAATGACTTAGGAGAGGTTTGTAAAGTAGGGGAGGGGGTGAGGAACTGGCAACCACAAATTAATTTATTTTCAAAGGTACAGATGCCCTTATATGAGCTAGGCCTTTTGCTAGATGCCAGATACACAGATATGGAGAAGATATGGGCTTTACTATTAATAAGCTTCTTGACTAGTAAAATCACAACCTCAGAAATCTTGCTTAACTCAGTTTAACAAGTCATCTATCACCTATGTAACTATTCATCTAACTACAGTATATCTAGATAAATATATAGGTAGAGATACACACATGTGGTGTGTGGTCTTCAGTAGTATTATGTGGCACTGAAGTCAAAGGTTGTAAATTTCTGGACTTAAACCTATTATTACCATCTTTTTAGGCATCATTTTATATAGTGAATAAAGCTCTGCGATATATATTGACCGTGTGGGGACTGAGGTCCGCAAGTTCTGACCTATAGGCCTAAACAGGTCACCACCTGTGTTTATCAGTAAACTTTGATCGGAATACAACCATGCCCATTCTTTTATGTATTTTCTACAGCTGCTTTCCCACAAATAATGACAAACAATGGCAGAGTTGAGTTGAAGGCAGTGTAGACCAAATGCCCCCAAGCCTGAAATATTTTCTATCTGGTCCTTTATAGAAAAAAGCTTGCCAGTCTCTTAAATAGAACATTATTATACAATAGATTTTCGTTTTAGGCATTGGGCACCACCAGTTAGGTTATTTTCCCCCAAACATAACAGAAATATAAAATGTAACCTTACAGAGGTCAAGTCATGAATCAGTTCTTTCTTACACCCCACTGCCTTAAGTAAGTTCTAATATTTTATCCTCCTGCCGAAGAGCTCCCTTGGAATGGTTCTTTCTACATCTGGCAGTTTGTGATTTTCATCTTATTTCCTTTTTTTCACTCTCTCTTTAAACATGGGGTTTCATATCTGCAGTAGCTGAATCTAAGAAATGGACCCTTTATACATTAGCTTACACTATTTTGTCCAAATCCAGAAGGGGGGAAAGAAAGAGGGGAAAATGACAAATGCTCTTTTTAAAAGAGATACACTCAAGTGCAGAGAAGACCACAAAATGCCTATGAAATGAGGAAGTTAAGAAGCCATGTAAATGAGGGGCGCACAGCGGGGCACAGAACATGTGGACAGTGGGAGGCTGTGGGTGTGCTCTGTGACATTCAGACACCTCCTGCATGTTAGGTGTTCAGCTCTAGGATATTACAGAATAGATGAAGATGGCTACAGAAAGGTCAGTGGCAATAGAAGAAGATGGAAAACTAATTATTTCTATAACCATAAAGGAGAATGAGTTCATTTATCTTGGAAAACAAAAAGATAAGAAATGGCTTGGTAGAATGTATCTACCATTTAAATTCATTATGATATAAAAAGTAAACACTTGCTGATCGATTGAAACATATGTAAGATAGAGAATGGCTTGGCAAAAAAATTTTTGGTTTCAAATGACAGAAGCACAAGAACTAGCTAAGGTTGACATACACCTTTATGGCTAATGGGAGCCAAGAAGGTGAGCAACCAAACAAATTCAAGGCTGCTGATGGTCTCAAGAGTGGCTGTCCTGGATTCTCTCTCTGGCACTGATATGCAAATTTCTCCTCTCTCCTTCAGTTCTTGCTTTTCTTCCCGTAGCATTGAGCATGGCAACTAATAGCTTGTGAAATTTATATCAGATATCCTCGGCCACTGGAAAAAGTCTGATCTCAAGTACTCTCTATGATCCCAGGGAAGAGAAAATCTTGAGAAAGAGATTTATTGGCCCCCCTTGGGTCAAGCACCTGCTCTTGGGCCAGTCACCTTGGACCAGTGAGTGATGGTGATATTGTGCACCTGCATTGACCATACAGCGGGCGGAAGGAATGCGTAAATTGCAAAGGGGAAATTGATGGACAGTTCTGAATGACCACCCCATTATTTCTTTATCTTCACTTGGAAAAATCCATGAAAAAGAGTGCAGTCTGCAACATAATGGATTTAGCTTAGAGAGAAATAAGATTATTCTGACATTAGAGCTTATTACACACTGGAAGATGTTACTGAAAGGAGCAGTAAAATATCTTTTCTTAGAGGTTTATAAAAATAGAAGTGATTTCTCATCAGATGAAATGCAAAGAGTTTTCAAAATGGATTAGACACACAAAAATTTTTGTTTGATGTGCAAAGTCGTGACAAGGCCCTTCCTTTTTTGCCAGCAAACTCTGTTCACTTCTACCCTTTTGGTGCAATTCAACAAATACTTATTAAATGTCCACTAGGTAGAAGAGCTAAAGGGTTTGCATTATATTAGAGAGGTTCAGAAAGTTACAAATAACTGTAATGTATGGTTGTTTAAGGCAATTGTCACAAAGCAAGTTCAGAGTCATTGCTATTGGGTTTTCATAGGAATGAGGGAGAGTAGGAGGAAGGAAGAGAGATGGAGAGATAAGGGGGGGAGGGAGGGAAGGAGATTGAGAGAGAAACAAGAGAACAAGGAAAGAATTAGCAAAAGGTTAGTTGATAGGCTGAGATTTGAAATGTTCTTTAAGGATAGATAAAATTCTAATAGGTAGAGATCAGTGAAAAGGCATTTGGGGCAGACAGAATGGCATGTACAGTGATTTTGATCATGTTCAGGGAAACAGCAAGTCATCCTTTTAGATGGAAGACCATGGTACGAGCAGAGAAGAGCTAATAGAAAAGATCAGGCAACAAATGCTACAGATCAGCCTTAAACGCTGAGTTTAAATTTTTGTTTTAGGAAGATTCGATTGGCAACCCTGTGGAGATGTATGATCCGAGGAGAGGGACAAAGGTGGAAAGGTGTGTTTGAAGGTCATTGCAGAGGCGTATGAGAAATCCTGAGTAACTTAACTGGACAATGGTAGCAGCCTTGGACAGAAGGATATATGCAGGAGGGAGATGGTAGGGGTATAACCTATAAGGATGATTGATTAATGGGGTTTGCGTATTTTGTACTTTCAACGTACAAAGCACTTATCAGAAAATGATATTCATCATTTTCCTAGTTCCTTAAGATACTGGACCTTTGTTTACATATGCATTTAAGCCACATATCAACCAAATAAACAATAATAGATTAGCTTTTATCCCCATTTTGTATATGAGCAAACTGAAACTTAGAGTGGTTGAGTAACTAGCCCGAGGCCACATGGCCAGTAATCTGCTGAGTGGGACTTGGAACCCAGGATGTCTGGCTCTGACACCCGTGTTCTTAATCAAAGCACCTTGTCTCTATTGGATTGTGGCGGGCAAAGAGCAAGAATGAGAAAACAAGGAGTTTTCAACCCTGGTGGATTGAGAGGTGTTCCCATCACACATCGTGGTAAAATAAACCACTCAAGATGTAGTAGTTTAAAACAACAACCATTTTATTATAGCTCACAATTTTGGTGATCAGGAGCTTGGGCAGGTTTGGCTGGGCAAGTCTTCTGTTACAGAAGACACCGACAGAGGACACGCAGTGGTGTTCAGCTGGCACATGGGCTGGTCTAGAAAGAGCAGGATAGTTTCACTCACATGTGTGGCACCTTGATGAGGGTGCCTGGAAATCTGAGCTCAGCTGAAGTGTCCACAAGAGCCTGACACGTGGCGTCTCCAGCAAAGGCATCTCACACAGTCAGTGGGTTACATTTACCTTTTCTGGACTTTATATAATGGAATCATATACTATAGACTCTTTTGTGTCTGGCTTCTTTGGCTTAACATTATGTTTGTGAGGTTCATCCATGTTGTTACCGTGTAGCTGGAGTTCATTCTTTTTCATTGCGGCGTAGGATCATGCTGTGTGATTATTCCACAATTTAATTGTCTGTTCTACTATCAAAGGATGTTTGGGTAATTTCTGGTTTGAGCTAGAGTGAATAATACCAGTATGAATGTTCTTGTCTATGTCTTTGTGTAAAACATGTTCATATTTCTGTTGAGTACATCTCTATCGGTAGAATTGCTCCGTCATAGTGTATGCTTATGTCAGCGTTAACAGTTTTCCATACTCTTTGTCCAAATTTACACTCTCACCAACAATGTATGAAAATTTTAGTCATTCCACATCAACTGGTAGTATCAGGTCTTATTAATTTTAGCCATCTTAGCTGCTCTGAAGGGATTGTTTTGATACAGATTGGCCCAGGCCTTATCTAATTCTCTCTCGCTCCATCATTCTCTGCTTAGGTAACTCTTCATGCTTTCCCGACAGACTATGGGAGATGACCTATCTGATTATTCCACTGAGGTCTTTCCTTATTCCTTACTTGTGGACTCTCTCTCTCTCAAAACTCTACTGAAACTTTGAGAGAAATGATTCAAATGGACCTCTCCTGACATCTTATTGGTGGTCTTTCCCACATCTTAAAGCCAAATGACATTCACTCTCTTTTGTTGTATCAGTTCCCATGGAGGACCAATAATCTCAACGTCCATCACACTACAACTAAATGTTTTTTAAAAAAAAAAAACTTTCAGGTGAAAACTTTTGAATTTGGATGTTTCAGAGACCTTCAGATTTAGTTCAACTTCCTCCAGTATGTTTAATTGGTAAGCAGGAGACTTGAGTAAATTTGGGATCAGCTGTCAGGAAGGCAAAGAGAAAATGACCTGTACCTGTGGATATAGATGTAGTGGAAGATAGCTCCTCAAATTGTAAAAGCAAAGGAACCATCTCTATGTGTGACCCTGCTGGAATGAATGCTTCGAAGTGATTTTGTAATGTGGGCAAAGTCAAAATACCTACTCTTCTTCTGTAAAACTTTGTTGCCCCCACCTTTTTATTTTCCTTCTCCTTCTTTCCAGGGCTGTAGTAACGCTAGATAACAAAGGGAAACCACTTGGTGCAGTAACCAGCTCATAGTGATGGGGATGATGATGATGAAAGTGATAGAGGAGATAATAATATCTACCGCCTTTAAGATATTTTTGAATGTGAAATTAACTGGGTTAGCCTGTATAAGTTACCTAGTAAAAAGATGTGACATACAGTGATCCTCAGAACACAGATGTAGAGGAAACTAGGCAAGACAGGATAAATGAAGCAGGCAAGATGATATAGCAAGAGATGAGACAAGACTTCTCTGCAGTCTTCATGTGCCCTACCTGAAAGCTGTTGGTTTAACTTCCCTTGGACTTTCTGCAGAGAAGTTCTGCATTGAAACTTGAGCAACTCTGAGCATGTATCTCTTCCTTACAAACAAATGAGCCTTGACTTGAATAGTCCTTTTAGTAGACATGTCATACATTTTAGTAGTTTTTGTGACCCTCTCATCTCTACAACTAAATGATGAACTCCTCAAGGGCAGAGATGTCTCTAATATGTTTTTTGTACTCTGCCTTGTACTTAGCCCAGAGTGGGGAAATGTCTTGTTACCCTGCTGATTAAGTCCATTAAGGATTCAAGTTGCATAACTCCCCTAATGGGGAATAAAGAATAAATTCTGCAAGTGAGCTTAATGTTCAAGAAAAGCATCAACAGCAAATGTAGCTGCTCTTTGGCCATGCATGAAATGCAAGGGAGAGAGTGGTCTTTTTACAACTCTTTGTGGATAACCCTCAAGGGCAGGATGCTATGTGCAGAGATAGATTTTTTTTCTCAGGCTTGGATTGAAACCACCAACTGAATTGAAGGATACAAACTGGGGCAGGGAGTTTAAAGAGGGGACACAAAATAATCAGTTCCAACAGAATTTCAAGTTTATCCAGAGTGAGCTTCATCTTTGGAACACAGGGGCATCTGCTCAGCAGATCATTGTGGCTATGGCTACAAATTCCACATAAAAGGATATCTATAGGAAGGTCTGCCTTTCTGTGTATATAACTAAAAATTAGTTTTTAGTAAAACTGTATTTAGGCCCAAACTCTGATTCACTGTTTTAAGGGTCCCAGACTAACCAAATGGGAGGGACATACTTTGCAAAGACAACTTCATTCACGTACAAGAGGGAAGAGAGATACTGCCAAGTACTGACAGAGGGATGTCGCAGTGCCTTTCAGCTCCATGATACATTCTTAGGAGACATTTCAGTAAGAAATGCCCATCTGCATATTCCAGTGGATTAATGAATATGAGTGTGTATTCAGCTATTGATACTAGGACAAGAATTAAGCCTTAAGACCAGAATTCAGTGTCATTAATTCTTTCTTTAATAAACAAAATGAAGTATGTTATCAAATGATTATAAAATGATTTTTTTCATCTAGTAAACATAATTTTTCATCCAAAACATCCTTCCAATCTTGTTCTAACTCCCAGAGACAGATTCTAAGAGCCCTCCTTAGAGAATAGAGAAGGATATTGTCCAGAGCCCGGGCTTAGGGCCTTTGATAGAAGTTGGAGGGTGGGGAAACTCTTAAATTTCTCTACCTTTCCCCATTGCACTTAACGTATTCCCCATTTGAAGCATATTTGGAGGGGTAAGATTTGGTCAAGGAAATGTCCCATTCACTCTTTTGAAATAAAGCACCAAGAGGAGCTGGAAAATGGTTCCAAGGCACTGGTTACCAAACTTCGCTGTACATTGGAATCACCTGGGGATCTTTTAAAAATACTGACATCCAGCTCTCTCCCTTAGACATTTCGATTTCATTGGTCTGGGGTGTGATCTGGGCATGGGGATCTTTAAGAGCCTGGACTATTCTGAAGACTCCAGTAGGCAAGTCTATTAAAAAGGTCAAAAAATAAGTAAATGAGTGTGTCAATTCAGTTTTTTTAAATGTTGACTGAGCACATACTCTGTGTGAAGCCATATGCTATGCTCTGGTAATACAAACAGAAATAAGAAAATACATCGCCTCTCTTGTGGAACTCACTTTAGTGGTGAGGGCCCAGTTAGATGGACAAATAAGTTAAATGCAATTACAGCTCAGTGAAATACAAAACAGTGTGATATACACAAAATCAGAAATTGGTCCAAAGCAGAGAGAAACTTACAAAAGATGAGAAGGGGACCAGGGAATATTTTACAGAGTAGTTTTCACGATATGCAATAACAAGTGATTGGTATTTCTGAAACTTTAAAGACTAAGGGAAGCATGCAGACTGTGGATTGTAGGAAACAGCTCATTTGTGAAGGGTTTTCTATGTTGCCTTAATAACTTGGGTTTTCATGGGTGTAACTAGCATCTGTGAATGTGGATTGTCTTAGTAATGGTCCAACATAAACCAGCACAATTATTTATCCTTCTTGTCTTCCTTCCATCCTTCCTTCCTTTCATCTATTTCCCCATATCCGTACCTACCTACCTACCTACCTACCTAAAGAAGCCCTACAACTTTGTCTCTCATTGTTTAAATGAGTTACAGGTTTTGAACACAAAAGTGTCTTAACCATTAATCTTACTTTCAATTTACTCTGGTTTCTCACTCACATATCACTGATGATTTTTGTGGACATTACTGTCATATAATTTGATCTCCTTCTCCCTTTTGGAGAAGTATGAATGTTGAAATAAAGGTGACTAGTTTCTTTGATTTCAAAATAACACTTAAAGCAGAAAAATGAGACAGCAACTACAAGAGTCACTGTTTACCTCGATTTGCCATATTCTCAAAACTGGACCTTAAGGTAAATAGCATAAGTTAAAAAAAAAAAAACAAACGCCATTTTCCAGTGGAGACGTAAATAATGATGCCAGATAAGCATTGCTCTTGAATGCTCATTTAGTGTGACAAGGAGGGGTGAGGGGAGTAACAAGTTTATCCCCAGAACTAGAAAATGCCATTCAAGATTCCAAAGTGCAATCTTTATATTTGATTTGGCTTTTATCTTAAGGGGAAGTATTAACAGACAACAAGTATTTTGATTAACTCACTTTTAGTAAAGTAGAGCTGTTTTATCCATGAGAAGTCTCATTAGTCATTGTAGCAGCATCCCTTGAATTCTTTTGGATTACCTCACGTGTATTTACCATTCTTCTGTCATGATCTGGTTATTACTAAGACTACATTGCTATTAATAGTCAACATGTTATTTTAAAATTGAACAAGCTAATATTATCAGCCCATAATTTTCTGGGTCTACACTGAATCTATTACCATAATTAAGTTAATAGTATTATAGATGAATGTTTACTTCTTATTACTTTGTGTCGCAAAATACAATTAGATGCTTGTCTACCTACAAACAGTGTAGAGGTATTTGCTCTGTAAATGGTTTAACATGACTCCATTGTAAAAAAGAGTTTAACTTCTTTCACCTGTCCAATGGGTCAGAATTCAATAATATTGCTCCTTTTCACGAAACTCAAAGGATTCACTTCATCTGCTCATGCCCCTGCAGTTTCTCTGTACCATGGTCATATACTCTTCATCTTTCTCCAACTTAATGTCTACTATGTTTTATTCTTCTCTGGTTGCCTATCACTGATGGGTTTTTTTGGGGGGCCAATCAACGAGCAGAGAGACCAAGGGATCAGCAGACATGTAAAATGGCATTCGTGTGTTTCCTAGTTCCTTGGACACTTAGAGAAGATAAAACAGCAGTTTGAATGACTTGTGGTTCTGTTCTGTGATCTACCCATTTGACATAATGTTTTACTGTGAGATCCTAGGGTGTGATTCCATACGCTTACCATAAAGAACAGATGTAAGAGTCGATTTCCTGTTTGAATTGTTACTTGAGTACCAAACAATTTATTTAACCAGAAAATCTTTAGTATTCATAAAACTTCTCTCATCTGATCCCTTGTGTTTGCTGCAGTTCTGAAAGTGACTCTCTACTCAGGACTGATAAACTCTGTTGTCTGAATTAGGATGTTAACCAGGAAAGGTTGTATATCTGATCCCGTGTGGTCCAGTTAGTGTTCAACAAAGAAAATCTCTGTAAACGGTTATAGGTTGCAGTACCAGAAACGCTAATCAATTAACTTACAGGGGTTAAAATTGCTACAAACTCTGTACCAAACTGTCCCTGTGGCTGTGATTGTGGTACCAAGGATGTGCTCTATTGATGGTGGAGATGGTAGAGACGATAGCTAGGAGTAATGTGATAGGTTTTGTCAATTAGCCCTCAGCATTCATTCTCACCTTTTTCTGAGATTTAATGCACCACAGGGGCTTGAGAGTCAAAAACCAGCTTTCCAGACTTCTTTGAAGCGCTAGAGTTCTGGGTGCAAATTATGTTCTGCCAATTAGACACACCTGGATGAGCTTTGAAAGCAGCTGAGGCCAAGGCCATCATCTTAACTACTGTTCCTACTGGTGAGGATGGGCACAGAAATTAGTGTCTGGAGGTGACTGTGGCTGTTAGACTCGGCCTCATGGTCATTTGAAAGCAGTGGTGGCAGCAACAGCAATAGCTCCCTGACCTGTGGTTCCAGCAGTTACAGTTTTGTGGCCCTGTCTCCCAGTCCACCAACCCTTCTAAGAATCGTGCAAGGAACTAATCTCCTGCACTGAATACTATTCTGCTTGAAATTCTTGGTTACCATTGCCTACAACCAACCTTGACTAATAGGAAAACAGTGGTAACAACCAAAGAAACAAAAAAGCTACAGTTCTATTGAGTATCTACTAAATGCCAGACAAATTGAGCCTCAATGAGATTGGGGAACTTGTACAGGGTCGCAAAGCTAGTAAATGGCAGAGTCAGTATTTGAATATGGGTCCCTCTGCAAAGCTAGTATGCAAAGGGCAGAAATGTCAGTAAGTCTGCTTTCTATTAAAAATTTAAGAAATCTCCAGGGGCTGGGGCAGTTTATACAAGCTAAATATAGGATCTCTGATGTCACTGACTTAAAAGAACACAAGCACACATGATTGGTGAATCAGAATTTGTGCAGCCTTGACTTCTTACTAGAATAGCTGCATCACTGAAGCAAGCCCACATCAGCCAACACCACTGTAGTGATAATCAGGATACACAGGTGTGGATGAAGAGCAGTTCTTTATCCCATGGTATTCATCCATGCTTTTTTTGTTGTTTTCCTCATCACAACACTGAAGGGAAAATTATTGCCTTAATGGATCAGGTTTCACGTTTCAGATCCCCTTTGATGTTGTTTGTGTATTTTTCAGAAAGTTTTTTGTTTTTCTAAATCTTTCAGAAGCAGACTCTGAAAAGACAAAGAGCATCATTGGGCTGAGTCTTTCAGCATTTGGGGGCCTAATTTAAAATAAAAGATAAGACAGTGGGAGGGCAATAGGGCAGGAAGTGCTCCAGCTTCCCATGGTCAACAGACTCTGGAGAACAGTTGCCAGGGCTAAGAGCACTGCCCTTTCCAGAAATCAGTGGGATGGTGACCAGCCTGCGGGAAGACACACCTTGGGGTCACCTGCTGCTCAGGCGAAAGACTGGAGGTGTTTTGCCTGCAGAGGTGTGACTCTAGGGGCCAAGCAGGAGGGACTGAGCTGTCACGTGGAAGACATACTAGGCTAAGGACCGAAACTTGAGTGGAAGTTAGAGATGGAAGGGGTTTTCTAGGAAGAACTGCCTGGAAGGAATGGGGCTGCTCCAGGAAGCAGCTTCACTGCTGGGGGGTCCTGTGAGAGGTGTGCTGGGTGTGAAAAACAGGGAAGCTGCAGCTGGGATCCAGCTCGACAGGAGTGTGTGAAGATGTCTTCCGACTCCCCAGGAAGGAGCTACTCCTTTCCTTTCTAACTCACGGCTCTAGAGGCAGCCAGTTTTGATTGAAATCCTAGCGCCGCCACTTACTTGCTGTATTGTTTTAATTCTGCATTTCAGTTTCTCCATCTGTGAAAAAGGGTATAGAATAGTGCCTACTTCATTAGGGGTAAGTGTGAAATCAATAATTTAATTTATGTGAAGTGGATTGATCTACTTACTCTTACTGGCTCTATGGTGATTGACACTGCAGCTCCCATACAATTCAGCGGGAGGACGTGCCCTCAGACCCTCACTCTAAGGAACGAGGAGAGCCCAGGGACCCAGTGGCAAACTTTAGACCATCATCTGGCCTGGCCAGTAGGATGTCTCAGACGGCTCTCCCAGCCCTCAGGAGAGAATCTAACTTTTTCAAGGTGTCATCTCAAATGTTCAAGCAAGCTGCTGCACTTCTGAAAATAGGGCCTTGGTGTGGGCTCACACCACTGGAGAACGTTAAAGGAAAGATTGGAGACGCTGGGGCCCAGGTCATTTTAGGGATCAGCACCTTCCTGTGTCCGCCTCCATCCCTCCACGATTGAAGGAAGGATTAGGGAGCTGAAGCTCTGGGAGTTTTGAACTTCAAATCAGTCAGAAGATCCATTCATTATTTTTTTTAAGTTCTAAAGCAGAAAATGACTATTGCTTGTCTTTCTGCCTCTGCCTAATGAGTAATGAAAGTTTACCTAAAGTCTTGGTTTACTTTGGCTGTTTCCCTGTTGGGTGTATTATGTCCAAATTTAGTTAAAGGCCACACAGTGGGCTGAAAACTCGTGATTAGGTTTGTGTTGATTGAGTTAAAGCCTGTGCTCTAACTGAGCTCCCTTGGAATGGGCCATGTATTCTTCCATGCCACCTGGCTATGAAATAAACACAAAGAATTTGGCTCTGGCATGAAGAAACCCAGATTTTTAAGGGGAATGGAGATGCATTCCACATGGAAACATGGCAACTTCAGGCTCCGTTACTTTCTTTCCTCTTGCCAACCCTCTGTGTGTCTCTGTTCTTTCCAGGAGAGGGAGAAATAAAAATATCTCAACAGAAATGGAAACCAATTCCCCCCCACACCCAACAGGGTACACCACTCACCCAACCATATCAAATAGAAAAGGGCTTGGAATGGGAAAGATATAACTACTTTTTAAAAGCTAAAATCATTCACAGAAGGTGAAAGTCACAGGGCATGATTCCTGCACACATCAGAAAAGAATTCCAGGTCATGAGATAAGACCAACAATCACGGTAGAGGTGGGTAGTGCAGGTCAGGGCTGCGGGCACTAGCTTGTCTTTGTCTTGAGCACTGACTTGCTGAGGGGCCTCCAGGAACTTAATTAAGTTCCTGGATACCTCTTTTGACAAACCCAGCCGACAAGCAATAACCACCATGGCCCAGTGCTGCTAAATTCATATGATAGAGCATTACAAAATCAGAATTCTACTTAAGGGCTGATAATTACATAGGAGAGAATAGCACGCTGACTGGGGCAAAGGGGCCGGGTGGTTAACTTTTCATGGTTCAAGAGTTGGTAAGGAGCATATGAATTACGGGCCAGCAAGAAGGACATCTTAATGATGACTTAGAAATTCTCAACTCCAGCAGAGACCAAGTTGAAATACCCTCAAGTCAGCGGGATGTGAGCAGACAGCTGGTTGAGGAGCTCAGTGGTTTGGATGTGTCATTTTTGTTTCCTAAAAGGCCCCAGACAAATGCTTTCTGAAAGGCACCGGTGAAAGACATGTGGAATTTAAGAGAGACATCAGTGATCAGGGCGGGGTTGGGCCTTATCACTGGCTGCCTTCTAGATGGATCCTGGGCACTGTGGCTGGAGCACTGATACAAATGAGCTAATTCTGAGAAGCCTCGACTTCAAAGGAAATCGCCCACAGCAGAGGGGCTGATGCGGTGCTGAATGAATAATGAAAAATACAATAAAGACCAGATCTGATAGGGATTTGCATTATATGCAGAGAAAGTATTTCTGAGGAAAATGAGATGGTGGGGAGGGTTTGGGACTGATTGAAGAATTCATAACCAGAACGGCTCACAACTTGTATCACTTAATCCCAGAAAATTTCAAGGCTCTGTTAGAAGGCGGTTAGATGAACATGCACCATCAGGTTCTTTTCTCTGAGATTTAAAGTCACCTGTGTCTTGAGACTGTGCAGTGTCCCCACTCTCTACTCTCCCAGCCCCTGCCCAAGTGTCAGAAAACTCTGACCTTGATGGAGCTGTCAGCAAAGATTCTCGCTCTGAGAGCCAGACACAGATCCGAGCCTTCACGGGCATATCCTTGCCATTCGCAGGACACCTGCCCCAACCAGGCGTGGGGTGTCTGAATGGCCCATTCTCCCCTCCTCCAACAGTGTGTCCCCCAGGGGTAGTGCCCTTCATCCATGCTCGTTCAGTGGAACCTCAAGGTTCTTCCCCATCATCACCAGGGTGCTGGAGAGATAGAGGGAAGAAGGTGGGAAAGACAGACAATGAGAGAGAGAGAGAGAGAGAGAGAGCAAGACCAAGAGAGAGACACAGTGAGAGACAGAGAAAGAAAAAGAGAAATGGTGAGAGAGTGGTAGACAGAGCTAGAGTGAGACGGATACAGGTGCAATGAGAGACAGAAATAATGAGTGAGAAAGCGAAAGGGAGATACAGAGAGGAGAGGCGATGGTGAGAGAGGGGGGGAGGGAGACAGAGGCAGGGCAGATGAGAGAGATGGAGAGTGCGCCAAGAGATGTGTGAGACACATGCGCGGCAGAGGAGACAGAGTTGGGGCAGGTTGGAGGGCAAGCAGGAATGGATGCTTAGATGACCTCTCTGCTCCAAGTGAGGAGGTGATGGTTGGCAGTGTCCCCCGCCCGTGTGCCGTCCTGCTGCCACAACAAATCCAGAGGCTCCCAGAGCCTTTGCTCTACCCGCCGTTACACACAATACGAGGCACGCCCTGCCCACGCGGAGAACAGAGCTAAGCGGGCCTTTCTAGTTCCGGGGCCCTGGCTCTCTCTTGCAGCCTTCCCCCATCCCTAGACATACGTTCAAGGGACCCTGGAAGCACAGACGTCGTGCTGTGCTCAGGACTGCCCTTCCCGTCAGTCTCTGGCCTGTTGTCTTTCCGTGGAGCTGGGGAGCCTGCATTCTCTCCCCCTTAGGATGGTCTTGCCAGGATGCCTCCTGGGCCT
Source organism: Balaenoptera musculus (assembly GCF_009873245.2). Classification (NCBI taxonomy): domain Eukaryota; kingdom Metazoa; phylum Chordata; class Mammalia; order Artiodactyla; family Balaenopteridae; genus Balaenoptera; species Balaenoptera musculus. Next base: position 42,112,312 of record NC_045799.1, read on the forward strand.
CACGTGTCAAGGCCCTGCTGGGCTGTGCTGCTGGGCCCACAAACGATGTAGAGATGGACAGGCCGGGCCCCTGCTGCCCAGAACACCACCCCGTGGCCTCCCGCCACGTGGACTTACTGGAAGATTTTCTTTAAATTTCACTTAACCTCACATTACAGATTTGCCTCATTTCCTTGGGGCCACTGGGCAGGGTGACCTGTCTCCCTGGAACATGTTGACGTTATCTTACAAACCAGCAATCCAGCCAGAGCATGTGTATCAAGAATAACATCATCTGTTGGAGATGCTCATTGTGGGCGCTTGCAGAGGGCCTTTTGCCATTTTAGTAAAAGTTCTATGACTCTGGTTACAAATCAAGCTCCCTGGATCACCATGCCTACCCTTGCCTCATTCTGACTTTTTTTTTCTCATTTTTCCTTCTCTTGGATTCAGCTGCTTCTCCTCCACTTTTGCATCAAAGCATATCGGGCTTTCGTGTTGTTTCAAGGCAGATAGAGCAGAATGTGTTGGCGTTAAAACAATAGATGCAGCAAAGCCAGCTGAGAATGAATTGAGCAGATTAACAGAAGGAATGTAAGGAATGGGAGGCCATCCATGCCTCTGGAAATGCATGCCTTGCTGAGTTTCTGGAGCTTCCATGGTCTTCACTAGGTTTGTGTGTCTTCCGTCATCACCCAGAAAGACAAGTTTTTTTTGCCCTCCATGGAATCTGATATATAATGCAACAAGGGATCCATTCTTCAGGGGAAGATATACAAACAAAAATAAAGACCATAGCGGTGCATTTTGATAGAGTCTTCTTTTTCCTTCTGACAGACAAACCTCAACACCTCTTTGCCTTTTCCCAAGAGACAGATTTACTTTGGAGTTAGTTCCAGTGAGTAAATTATCAGCCTGGATAGAGGAAAAAATACGTAATATTTCAGTTTTATTACACTACTAAAGAGACTTGTTTTGTCTCCTAACCAAAGATAGCCCCAGCCATTGCCAAATGAAAATGTCTTTCTTTATTAGAATCCGTTTTTAAAAAATTGTTTAAAAAAATCATTGTGAACCAGTAAACAGTAGGACTTGCACTAATGGATAAAAACATATCTGTATCTTTATCTCTATATCTTTATCTAAGTCTGTATCTTTCAAAATCTCTTCCTTTTCTAAGTGGCCCGAAGGTGGCTTGGCTGCAAACTGCCTTTAGGGCATAAGAAACCCTAAGAATCCAGAGGCAACTTTGGAAAGCCTATTTTCTTTCCTGTCTGCTGAGTATTTGTGGGGAGACAAGAAAGAAGAGCATAAGAAAAGTCAAGCTCCCCCAGGCTCACAAAAGATTCCATGTCTGGTGATCACTGGAGCCGCAAAATAATAGAAGCTTTGAAATCAGTGCAGCTCATTTCTGAACAATGGAGGGGACCATGGCAATAGTTCAGCATTCTGTCCTCCTTTATCTCAGAAAGGATAGATAGTATCATGGAAAAACAATCCATACAGGAACCCTTGAACAAACAATTACAAGCATCATAAAGCAAGTGGGTCTGGAATCGATCCCAGCAACCATTTCCCATTCTGACTCTTCTTTAACTTTGCCTGTTAGGTGGTTTGCAGATTCAACCTTCTGTGAGTGTTCATTTAATGCTACAGTATCAATTTCCCCAGGTAAGGGACATCCATGCCCGTTTCCCCTGCAGTAAAGCAAAATTTCACATCATTAAGTTGTTTTTCTCTCTGATTTGTGGTTAGACTAAAATAGAGAGGGAAGGAGGGAATCATGTGCCTGTGTACCTGCCACACACACACACACTCACACACCCCAAAACAAAACAGAAAAACAAAACAAAATACCAATAATCCTCTCTGTGCCAGAACATTTCTCCCCAGAGCAGTTGCTGGGCTCTGTAGTATCTCCATCCTATCCTGTGTATGTGTGTGTGTTTGCTCTGTTTAACCTCCACTTTCCTCTCTGAAGCACATTGTACCCTTCCCCATACACACATGCACGTATGTGACATACTGTTTGGGCTCACTGTACAAGACATGACTTGCCTTCCAACTCACTGCCTCAGACATAGTCAATAGCTGGATCTTGAAGGCTGGGGTCCTCCTCACTGGATCCAGCCATGCGTGGATCTATATAAACTCACAGCACTTTGCCACCAACTGCACATCTTGTTGGGATATTTATCCACCTAGTTTTAACTGGAGAAGAAGATTCTCAACATTGTGAGAAATAAGTACAGAAACATTTGATGGTGCTTGTTTATACAAATCATGGATTTGGGGGTGACCAGGATTTTACAGTTCCTACTCCCATGATGTATATTAATGAGCACCTCTTCTACTAATTGTTCAGGGTCTTATATGATCTGGCCTGTGCCCACCTCAATCTCCACTCCTACCCTCAACCTTGTTCTCCAAGCTGCAGCCAGGAAGCTTTCTTTGATCCCATACTAAGTGCCATCCTGCTTCAATGCCCTTCAATGTACTGTTTCCTCCACCTGGATAGTGATTCCTCCAAATCCGTAGCGACTCGCTTCTTCTCATTCCAATGTCAGTCGAAATGTCACTTCCTCAAAGAGACTGTCTTAGACCAATGTAAAGCACTTTCCCTCATTCCATTACTTTCTACACCATAACTCCATTAATTTTCTTCTGTGGGGTATCATTCTCTGTTAGATTGACTTATTTCTTTGCGTGTTTATCATCTGTCTCTTCCCTGGAATATGATCTCTTAATGGCCCAGACCTTACAGTCTTATTCACCATTGTGTTTTCAGTGCCAAGGAGATGGTTTGGAACAGAGTAGATGTGATACATATTTAATGAATGAATAGATTTATGAATATATGAAAGCATACCTACGGTAGCCACTTACCTGGCTTAGCCTGTTAAATCACTGCAAAAACCTTATTGGATCCATACCATTTTTATATCTGCCTTAGTTGTAACTTAGATTTGGCTGCATGTAACAGAAAATCTCAGTAGCAGTGTCTTAAACAAGATAGAAATTTGTGTTTCTCTCATGTAGAAGAATTTCAGGACTGTTATTGGGGTTCTACTGTCATCTGCTCTACCATCTTCATGTCCAACGTGACTGCGAGGGGTCCAGCCATCACTTCTGTTTCTAGGCAAGAAGGTGGAGGAAGGAATGAAAAGGGCAATGCCTCCTTCCCTTTAAGAAGTTTCATACTGGTTCCCACAACATTTTGGATTATGTCTCATTGGTCGGAATATAGACACATACTATACCTACTTGGGAGAGAAGCTGACGAAAGTAACTGAGGGCAACAATGTGCTTACCTAAATCAAATGGGGGATTCTGTTTCTAAGGAGGGAAGGAACTAGCCCTTTCTGCATCCCCGTTGACTCTCACAGAGGGAGAGTAACTCTTCCACAGTCACACAGCTACTAGATGATGAGATGGGGGCTGAGATGGGAACCTGGTCTAAGGACATTACTTTCACCCCCAAAGCATCTAAACCTTGCCACACAGCCAGTAATATAATTGTTTTTAAAGTCCCTGTCAAGGGCTCCTTGGTGGGCTATAAAGCTAGGGTTGAAGTCTTCTCCCTTCTTTTTCTTATTCCCAGAATCCAGGGAGGATCCTAGTAATTGTCAGACATTGTATGGTGCCTGCATTCACCCTACCTCTCCTCATTTCACTGTTCCTCCTCTTTTCTTACGTAAATACTCCTTAGTCTTAGTACTACTTATGATTATAATAGTTTCTATTGAGAATTTGCTTTGATTCACTATGTACTCTAATGAGTGTTTTATTTTTATAAAAGTTTGTTTAATCAGGCTTAGAGTAGTTAATTTTTCCAAATATACCCAGAATTTGACTCCAAAGTTCATCCTTAGAACTAGCTTTTTCCAGTTTCAAGAACCTCTTACTCTTGGATGCTTTCCTCTCCACTTTCTCCAATGTAATCATGTTTAAAGTGCATCTTAGTGACTCAAAAGAAGTGATCGTCTTTGAGCTGGAGGGAAGTTTGTGCCTTATTTTGTTGTTTTTAAGTAAACTCTACCTTTGCTATCGTTTCTCATGCCTGAGGCTTGAATGCCTACATTTGGCTGGAGGTCAAAAGGGCCTGCTGCTCTGATCACAGACCCACTTTGCCTGTCTTGGGATGTTTTAGCCCTGTCTGGGTCAGGAGGGCAAGAGGGAGGTCAACATGCAAAGTCAGGGAAGACCCTGGATTTCTTCTGGGAATGCCAGACCAGATGCCCGTCCTGCCTCTAGGTGGGGCTGTAGAGTCCTTAGGATGGAAATTGCTTACCAAGGATTTGACTTGGACCATGCATGCCTTTTACCTGAACCACAGAACAGCCACTACACTAGAATGGTGTATGGTTGCCTCCTACGTTGTATGAAATTACAGCTCATGACCCCGAGGCAAGAGGGTCACCGTGTCATTACAGAGCCCCAGGCCCCTCATTCACTGCAGAGATGTATGTGGAATTTTCCTGCTGCTTCTGTGTTTTAGTCACTGTCTAGACATTGTGTCATGATAATGTATTCTGCCATGTCACTTTTCTCCAATTATCTGAGCATTTCCAGGGATTCTAGGGTGGTCAGCTATATGTTGAAGATGGTCCAAAGAAATGAATTGAGGAGTTTTCTCTGTATGGCTAATCATTTTCTCTGAAAACTCAGGAAAGCTCACTGCCTCAGCTTACAAGGGAACAGTCTGAGTTTTTTAAAAAAGAAAAACAGAAAAAAAAAATCCGGCAGGGGAAAGACACATATTATGAAAACACTCTTTTAAAAAAAATGTTTGTATCAGGGATAAAATAGGTGGGAAGAAACCTCGTGACTCCCCTAAGGAAACGTCTCTCAAAACTTAAGAAGACCTGCTCTGTTAAGTTATTAAAAGTAAGCTGGAACTAATAACGCAAACCATGTAAATATAGAATAAGTGGGATTGAAGATGGGCTAAATGCATGGTTAGGTCTTTATATCTAAGAAACATCTGTTTAATGCCTCGTACACCCTCCTTCAGTTTTGTTACACTTCATTGGATTAAGAGGTAACTTAGCAGGCGAGCTAATTTTGAAATCACATGCACATGCTCCATAATGGTAGACATGGCTTTCAGAAGTGTTATTTGCTGTTCACAAGCCCATATAATGCAAATTACAAAAGAATGCCTAATATTCCCTTCTAGTCAACTTTTTTCTTTTTAATTTTATTTATTTATTTATTTATTTATTTATGGCTGTGTTGGGTCTTCGTTTCTGTGCGAGGGCTTTCTCTAGTTACGGCGAGCGGGGGCCACTCTTCATCACGATGCGCGAGCCTCTCACTATCGCGGCCTCTCTTGTTTCGGAGCACAGGCTCCAGATGCACAGGCTCAGTAGTTGTGGCTCACGGGCCTAGTTGCTCCGCAGCATGTGAGATCTTCCCAGACCAGGGCTCGAACCCGTGTCCCCTGCATTGGCAGGCAGATTCTCAACCACTGCGCCACCAGGGAAGCCCCCTGGTCAACATTTTTTAAAGCCATTAGATCCATACTACCTCACCTCCTCCTGCTCCTCCCCCTCGACATTTCTTGTATGATTCACACTGGACCGTCCCATACTTCTGAGCTCTTAGGATCATGTTATTATTCACTTAATCCTCTCAGCACACTCCTGAGGTAAGTCGAAGGTAGATTCATCATTATTATTTATTAACTCATAGTTGTATCATTTAAAATATCTGTTGTCAAAATCCATACCTGTCTTGCAATGAGAGCACCTTGTCAAAACAGGAACTAATTCCCCAAACTTGAATTTCTCTCTAACATAATAGCAAAGGAAGAGCTTTCACATTGATTGACAGAGAATCACTGAATTTTATTAATCACTGAATTTTGTGCTGAGAAGTCTTCATATGTTAGCTCCTTTAATCCTGAAAGCAATCCTGTGAGCTAGGTATTGTTATATGACCCCTATTTTACAGATAAGGCAACTGAGGCTTGGAGAGATTAAATCACCCGGCCAAGATTACACAGCAAGAACATGGTAGAGCAGGATTTAGAACTCAGGCAGTCTGGCTCCAGATTCATGCTATGTCTCCTTTACCTTACCATATTGTGTTTCCTTTCATGGTGTCATTCATTCATTCAGTGAATGAATATTCATTCAACCATCCACCCATTCATTCCTCCCACCCCACCCAGAAACATGCAGTAAGTGCCTATTCTTTGTTCAGTGCTATCCTGGCACTGATGATATGTAGATGAAATACACACAATTTCTGTCTTCAAGGAGCTCATGAACCAGCAGGGACAAGACACAGAACAGTTGTTGAGAATATAGTGCAGTAAAGGAAAGCGACAGAAGTGCTACGGAAGCTTAGAGTTTTCCTTGCCCAGCCTGGAGGTGCAATTGTCATTTAATAATTTACAGAATATAGGTTGGCTAATACACTCCAAAAGGTTAAAGCGAAATGTAGAATGAAGAGAAAATGATAAGAGGAAGGAACAGCTTGAACAAAGGCACAGAGACAAGAAACAAAGGTGTGTGTGGGGAGTTGCAAACAGTTTGGTTTCATTATAGCATAAAAGTGGGACAAGAGGTGAGGTGGCAGAATGACCAGAGGGCTGGAACCTATGCCAGGCTAAGGAGTCAGCTGTCTCCACATGAAGGTGCATAAAATGATCCATGGAGGCACAAGAAGAAAATATTAAAATGTATATTTTTATGTTATTTTTTGTATTCTATTTTAATTGAGGTATAGTTGATTTACAATATTATATGTTTAAAGTGTACAATATAGCGACTCAAAATTTTTATAGATTATACTCCATTTATAGTTATTATAAAATATTGGCTATATTCCCTGTGCTGTACAATATATCCTTGTAGCTTATTTATTTCATACATAGTAGTTTATATCTCTTAATCCCCTGATTTTTAAAAAAAAGTTTTGGTTTGATTTTTGGTAAAGCTTTATATGTATGTGTATGTCATACAAGTACAATAACACAGGTATATAATTTGTGGGGGGAGTTCAGTGCATTCTTTTACTGATAGGGTCAAGGGCAATGCATTTTAGGAGTCACTGTCATGAGTAATGGAGAGACAATAGACAATTTAAAGGGGGGAGCTCTCTTGGCATATGTGTTTGTTTACAGCTTATTTTTGAAGCCCCGTGAAGGATGACAGCACAGGTCTAAGACTCAGGGAGGGAAGTGCACTGAAGAGAAGTTTGCCATGAGGGATGTTAACATCGATGAAGATATGAGTAAAGACTGTGGGGACGTCTCATAGGCTACATGATGATTTACAAAAAGTCTTTTTCTTACTGAGGCTGTTGTTCAATAAACTCTTTATAGTCACAAAGAATAATTCTCACAAACTTCACTAAATCCCAAATTTGAGAGTTTGGAAATGTTAGTGTTTGTTCTGATTTTTCTTGGTTCATATTTCCACTGAGAGTCATGTATTTTGCATGTATATGTTCATATCACAGTTAACTATCTTTTCATCTCTCACTAAGATTTTCTCTTTTTAAGTGATCATTTTTTCTTAGTAGAACAAGAATGTTTACTACAGTCAGTGATACAGGAAAAATCAAAATGAGAATAAAAAGGTGTGCTGAGAAATGACTGCTGAGTGGATGGCGGGGTTTACTCACTAGCTGGGTGACATCTATGTCAGCCTCACAGTGAGCACTGTCCAAATTAAGGGCATCTGCAAAATCTTACTTTACTTTGTCATGGACTTTCAGGTCAATAATCAATATGGGAACCCATAAATGTTAAATGGGTGAATGCTCGGTGTCTATTTCATTGACTTTGAGTTTTGTGATCTCCCAGCTCTTCTTACTTAGCTATGAGACCTTGAGTGATTCATCTACCCTTTCTTTTCCAGTTTCCCCATTTGTAAAATGGTTGTAATAATGGGCAAAAATACAATCTTCCATAGGTTTGCCATGGGAATTAAATACATTACTATAGGTAAAGTGCCTTACACATGGTAAGTGCCAAATGTGGTATTAGTGTTGTAACACTAAAACTACAATTAATAGTACTATCATAATCATTGAATTATTAACTGGCCTGATAATTGCATTGTCTGCTCTAGTAAAATGCTGGGATAGAAAATCATTCAGGTTGGAGGGACCTAAAAGAGGAGACATTGAAAAAGACAAAAGTAGAAGAAGTCTTAATTTTTAGTCTCTTTTCCAGACCCTAGACACTGTTCAAACCCTAAACTACTAGAGTGTTATCTCTTATGCCTGAAGTGAGCTTTCTAGAAGTAATTACAACCTCCATGGGTAGATGTGGCCAAAAAGGTCAGCATCCTCTTTATTTGTGCCCTTGAATTGCTATGTCCTTTTTTCTATAAATAATTTTTGCTCACTTACTCTATTCATGACACTGTGGCTGGTATAGAGGTGAGAAACACATGATTTATGTTCTCAGATAGAAGAAACATATATAGACGTGTAACTAAAGTTAAAGATACTGTATTTACAAATATGGACAGAATTGGTTGTCGTGCCGTAGGTGACTATTTTGGCGATAGGAAGGATCAATGGAGCATCAGTCACTCAGTGTGAATGTGAAGCAGTTAGATTCAGTTAGGATAATCACCATTAGTGGATTCCACAATTCCATCATCTGGTTGGCTCATAAAACTGTTTATTATCTCCATGAATCAGTTTAAACTCATTCTAGGCTGCCACATAGAGTTTCAGCCATGATAGGACACCAGCATCCTCTCCCTTAGGGACCTATGGCCGCTCTTCGTGTCAGGTCTTTGCGAGGACTATAAGAGGATTCCACATCCTTGAATGATTTCTCATCACCCATCAGTGCACTGGGTTATTGGGATATAAACATAGGGGCATACAGAAAAAGAAACCCTCTTTATGGCATTGGTTCCAAATCCCTATTCTGTCTCCATTCTGGAGAACTGGTAAACCTTTGTGATCCTCAGCATTCCTGAGGATTAGGGGCTGGAGTTGAGGCCAGCTCTTTTCTAGACTCTACTCTTGATGTTCCCATTCTAAATGTGAGAGGAAGAAGCAAGCTGGAAACATGGAAAAGAGAAGATGACCTGTCTCCCCCAGGCTAGGGGAGAGTTGGGATAAACACCCCATTCCAGGTCTCATTCCCTTGTTAGGTTGTTCTTTTCAAGGTTGACAGGGTGGGAACCATCGCAAACAGCAGGCTGCTCTGTCCCCATCTTCTGCCACCAGGAAAGGGGCGAAGACTAGAGTCAACAGCAGTTACAAAAGCACAAACCAAACAGAAGAAGTTCAAAAACAGCAAGAAAGAACCAGAAAAGTCAAGAGCAGAGAGGTTATCAGACAAGTTCTGCTTATAGCGCTATTTACTTCTTTTTTTTAAATTAATTTTTATTGCAGTATAGTTGCTTTACAATGTTGTGTTAGTTTCTACTGTACAGCAAGGTGAATCCACTATACGTATACATATATCCCATCTTTTTTGGATTTCCATCCCATTTAGGTCACCACAGAGCACTGAGTGGAGTTCCCTGTGCTATAATAGAAGCTTCACCCTTACCACGGTGACCTCCTTCTCTTTAGAATGGAGTGAATATGTGGACGCCATGAGCTTCCCCCTAGACTTTAAAATGTGCTGCTATCAATTACTCTTCATGGTCTTTGGGAAATGCTGGACTGGGGGTGCCTAAAGCTCAGAGGACATGGGAGTTCGGAATCCTATGCACAAAATTACGTTCCAAAGTGTGCATCTCTCCCCTCTTCCTCCAGCACCCCTCCACTTTAAGTGATTTTTTTTTTTCCCACACAACGTTTGAACAGATTCAAAGTACTGCCTTCAAAATGATGGGATAGGGGGTGGGGAGGTGGTTAAATCCATCATCTAAGCTGGCCCGGAGTTGTCAGGGTCAGAATGGAGAGGATTCCTTTGGCATCCGTTTGATGTTACACAAGGCACAAAAGGCAGTTAGACATCTGTCTCTTGCCCTTTGGCAGCAGTTCACAAATGTCATAGCTTGTAATGGTGCCAATTAGCACCACTTGTAGCCTAACTAACCTGCGACAGAAAGAAAAATGCCACCAGCTCTCTCTCTGTCCTTGAGAGATGGGGCCAATGCTTCACTGCATATAGAGCATCTAATTTTGAAAGCTTGACTATAGATACTGGAATAAGGTGACCCCACTCCCAGCTGGGATGATGGAGGTGGAGGCTGCCCAAGGGATTCAGGTCACTGTGCTCCCACTTGTACTCCCTGAAACCTCAAGTTAGGTAGCAGTTAATAGAAATGCTGTGAAGCCAGAGGAAAAGAAAAGATTTCAGTTTTTTGAAGGATATGTGTCTTCAAACACATTGTGTATGTGTGTGTTGTAAATATGTTGTTGTGCATGTGTGTTATGTATTTGTGTGCATTGTGTGTGTACATATTCATGTGTATATTGTTTGGTGTGTACGTGTGTCAGGAGAATAGATGGGTAGTTTAATACTTAGATGTGAAACAGGACAACCCTGATAATTACAGAGAATTAGCTTGATATGCACACATACCCACTTTTAGAATAAATAGATATTTAGGAATTTTATTTTTAAGTTCTCCACTCCTTTTGCATCTTCCTCTCCTTTCTCTTTTGATTTACAGATTGACTACATGAATGTCAGGACATTTGGCAAGAAATAGACAGCTGGAAGCCATAGGGCTGGGCTTTGTTTGAAAAGCTGAATTTTCACAAGTGGTTTGGGGTTTAGGTGTGGGGAGCAGAAGATCCTGGGCTTCAGAATCACTTTTGAAAAGTTGCTCCCCTGACGTAAAGATTTGAAAGAAGTTATTCATAGGCTTCCTTGCACTTTTTAAGAGTTGTATAACTTACACCACCTACCACAAGAGAAAAAAAAGATCTATAGGAAAAGTCATGTCAACATTTTGCAGAATGATGTATTTTTTCATGTCACAACTTTCTCTTATTATTTTAATCTGTCAAAGAAAACATATGCTGGAAACATTTGAGAACCTCCCAGCACGCACGTGCGCGTGCACACAACACACACACACTTTTCATTACCACAGTTGTGTCGCTAGAGTCTGGAATGCTTACTTCTGAACCTGGCACTCATCTTTTGTACATAAAACAGAACAAGCAGTTCAAAAGAAGAAAAGGTCATTTGTTTCTCCGTCTTTGATTTCTGCTCTGTTTCAGCTCCTCTTTGTTGAGGATTAAATCTCTACCATCATTTAGTGATAAACGGGGGATGTTAGCAAGTTATCGTTAAGGCACCAACTCCATTTTAAAAGAAACTCTTGAATCATCTCCTATTCAGAGTAACCCTGTGGCTGATCTAACTCTCCTACTGCTTTAATTTCATACACACCAGTCTTTCTGTTGCAAGGTGTAGGGTTTTTATTGGGGGGCGGGAGGGGTGGTGGTAACGTTTTAATGCATAGTGGTGCTAAGGTTGCAGTATCAATCGATTGTGATCCATTTCCTAATTTTAACTGAGTAGCCTGTAGTCAGAAGCAGAACGTTTCTCCTTTTGATAACAAGGCTAACTAGTTCCTGAAGTAAAATACAGAGAGTCATGTTGTATCAATTCCAGAGTCTTGAATTGCCGCAGCTCTGCCTTGCACATTTTAAGCAGGAAATATAAACATGTACGAGCTATAAAATGTGTGAGAACAAGAATAGGGATGGTTATCTTTTTTGCATCCCTCAAGTATGACATACAGAGTAGAGCTGTATCTTATTACTAACCTTCTCCATCAAGCCAGCGTTTGTATACTGCTTTCCAAGGGCCTAATGGCTGAGCCCTATCTCTGAATATTGGATAAGGGAACAATTAGAATCATTTGGGCCAAACCCCAGAGCTGGCGCTGCAGGCCCCTTTATCCAATAAGGGAGAGGTTTAGTGTAAACGAAGATCAGCTGGCGAGAGGTCCCCAGCTCAGGCTCTGTGCCAGAGCTAAAGGGAGCCAGAAGTGGGTTTTCCAAGGCTGGCTATAGACTAAATGCACCGCAGCCCTACAGCATGCAGTTGCTCCCAAATGGCTAACTCATTTCACAAGACTGAGAAAGTATAGATACCTAAATTAATTAAACATAATAGCCCTGGTCCTACCCCAAGAATGGATCTTGCTCCCAAGTTTTAGCCAAAGTAAAATGAGACTATATATGGATTAGAAAAAAAAAAGGATTAATTTATTAAAATCTATATATATATATATTTTTATAGTAAAAATCTTACTTTACTTTGTCATGGACTATATATATATATATATATTTTTTTTTTTTTTTTAAAGTAAATCTATGGTAAAACAAAGATTTTTCCAATTTGATTTTGGAAACTTTGCCTCTTCAGTTTTTTGGTTTACTTGCTTGGCATGGAAGAGAGAAAGGAAGGACTAATGGAAAGAAAGAAGAAAGAAAGAATTGTAGGCAGCTAAGAATAAAAAATAAAGGACAAGAAAAAGAAGGAAGGCAAGAAGAATAAGTGAATGAATACCCCTGAATGGCTACAGGGAACATTTTGATATTATGCTGAGTAAAATCAATTACAGCCAGTAAACAATCCCATTCCCCTAGTATTAGATGATGCCCCAATAACCTGGCAAATGGGATTTTTCAAAAAATCACAGCAATATTCATGACTTCTTCTATTCTTTTGGTTCTTTTGTTTCTCTTGCTTTCTATTTTTGTCAAGTGTTAGATCATAGGGCTAAGGAGATGGCACAGAGAAATCTAATTCAGCTGTGGATTGCTGAGGGGGTGAGTGAAAACAGGTCCAAGCACCTGTGGCTGGTTTTCATGAAACTGCATTTCTTTAAATCAATACCATTTCAGACTGGTCAGTTTTCAGATATTCTTTACAAAAAAACAAGCGAGAGGTACTTTTCTTTTTCTTCTTAAAAATATGCTTAAACTCTAATGGCAAAAAGAAAATATCCAATTTATGTTGCCTTAACAATTAAATGGGTTACAGAAAAATAGCTCTTTGTAGTAGACAACATCTTAGTGTGGGACTCAGGCACTAGTTTAACAGAGTCCTAACAACTAGTTTTGTGACCTTAGGTAGACCAAGGATGACCACTAGATTTTTCTCTTAACTTTTATTTCCTCATTTGTCAAAAGGAGCTACCAGCAGTCATTGCTGTGTCGATATTAGTAATTAAGTAATAATAATAATTAATTAAAAACATTTAAAATAATGTTTGAAATTGCTTTTTAAAAATAAAGGGGTAGATGACACAAAAGCGTTTTTTCTTGCTTGAGCATTTCCATTTTATTCTGTGAAACTTAGCAAATCCTATCGAAGCTGCTCAGTGCTTGGCCATCTCCTTTTCTTGTGATTATGCTTATAGAGTGTGGGGTGAAACCAGTTAGATATTTTGACATAATCTTCTTTAACCTGTTACTGCTTTCCTGGTATGCAGTTGATTCTTGTATGTCCCTCTTTGTGTTATTGATACCAGAGATTGCTGGCTGTGGGCTGGAATCACCCATTGGGTAAGAAGGGAGTTATCTGTCTAGTGGGCCTTACTGTTTGGAGACCTCTCTATGTGGTCCAGTCTAGAGGCTTCTCTTCAGAGATCTATGATGGTGGTTGGGAGGAGGGAGAGTGGTCAGGGGGTCATGATGAAGAGTTCTGATGACCCACAGGCCAGCCATCGTTGTATCAGCATTTACCACTCAGCTTCCTCCATCGCCAGCTGGCTGCTGCACAGACCAGCTACTGGATCCACTCCCCGTGACCCTCCCCATTGGCATGTTTACATTATCTGCTTTCCAAAGAAACTTTCTCTTCCAGATGGTATGTGCTTTGCAAGTCTCAGCTCTGCGGGAACTCCACTTGACAAACTCTAGCAGACCTTCTCAACAGCCCCCCTATAGCTTAGGTAAACACAAAAATGTAATTCTCAACTGTCTGGAAATTGGAGTCAGGATTTCCTGCCCAAGAGCCCTGAAGACAAACTGGATGGGTTTTTCTTGACTGGTTAAGTGTTCAGTGTGGCCAACCTCCTCTACATCTGCCAAATCAACCAGTCCAGCAGCTCACGTGGCATGGTTTTTTCCTAAAGAAACCCCAGTGATAAGATGGTAGAATTCAGGATTCCTAAGATTAGCACATCACCAAAGGGCCTGCAATGCCATCAAATTGTATTGATTCTTCTAGCTAGAAAAGACTAAAAATATGACCCAAGAATCAAGCATGCTTAGTTTCTCAGGACACATAGTTAAATATTTGCCTCCAGTTTTTAACTATTCAGGGTTAAGTCCAAATGTGATTGCAGATACATATGTATGATCAAGTCTGATAGTTTTCTGAGGAACCAGGTATAGTGGGATATAATGTTTACTGGACCCTAATACTTGTTCCCCATTGTGTGCAATCTTAGAAACCAATTTAAAAATGCTCCTGTTCAAAGTGGATGGTTCAGGTCTTGGTTTGAGGTATGTGCTACCTTGGTTATTTCTAATTATTTTTAAGATCAGGTCTTACCATCATATAATGAATTGCCTTTGTGCATACCTGTCTTCTATAGGAACAAATCAAAAACTTGAAAGATAGCAACTGTCTTCTGTTGCCTCTTGCTTTTAGGATTAGGACAAAACTCCATACAAATTCTAGAGCAGAGATTCAACAAGCCCTTCCTCCCTCTACCTTACCATCCTGTTCTTGGCTCTGTGCCTTCAACCACTTTCTTTTAGTTTTTCAAATATGCCATGGCCCCACCAACCAAAGGCTTTTTGTTTGTTCCCATGTTGTCTTGAACACATATTTCCTGTTCCCCATGTGGAACTTATCTTATCCTTCAGATATTATGCCAGGGAGGCCTTCCCTGACTTCCTGATGAGAAAAAATCCTCCACTGTAGGCTGTCATCAAAACAGTTACCCAGAGAGAAACCAAGATGGTGGAGTAGAAGGATGTGCTCTCACTCCCTCTTGCAAGAACACCAGAATCACAACTAGCTGCTGGACAGTCATCGACAGGAAGACACTGGAACTCACCAAAAAAGATACCCCACATCCAAAGACAAAGGAGAAGCCACAATGAGACGGTAGGAGGGGCGCAATCACAGTAAAATCAAATCCCATAACTGCTGGGTGGGTGACTCACACTGGAGAACACTTATACTACAGAAGTCCACCCACTGGAGTGAAGGTTGTGAGCCCCACATCAGACTTCCCCACCTGGGGGTCCGGCAACGGGAGGAGGAATTCCTAGAGAATCAGACTTTGAAGCTAGTGGGATTTGATTGCAGGACTTCGACAGGACTGGGGGAAGCAGAGACTCCACTCTTGGAGGGCACACACAAAGTACGGTGAACATCTGGACCCAGGGGAAGGAGTGGTGACCCCATAGAGACTGAACCAGACATACCTGCTAGTGTTGGAGGGTCTCCTGCAGAGGCGGGTGGTGGCTGTGGCTCACCATGGGACAAGGACACTGACAGCAGAAGTTCTGGGAAGTACTCCTTGGCATGAGCCCTCCCAGAGTCTGTCATTAGCCCCACCAAAGAGCCCAGGTAGTTTCCAGTGTTGGGTTGCCTCAGGCCAAACAACCAATAGGGAGGGGACCCAGCCCCACGCATCAACAGTCAAGGGGATTAAAGTTTTACTGAGCTCTGCCCACCAGAGCAACAGTCAGCTCTACTCACCACCAGTCCCTTCCATCAGGAAATGTACACAAGCCTCTTAGATAGCCTCATCCACCAGAGGACAGACAGCAGAAGCAAGAAGAACTACAATCCTGCAGCCTGTGGAACAGAAACCACATTCACAGAAAGATAGACAAGATGAAAAGGCAGAGGGCTATGTACCTGATAAAGGAACAAGATAAAACCCCAGAAAAACAACTAAATGAAGTGGAGAAAGGCAACCTTCCAGAAAAAGAATTCAGAATAAAGTTAGTGAAGATGATCCAGGACCTTGGAAAAAGAATGGAGGCAAAGATCGAGATGATGCAAGAAATGTTTAACAAAGATCTAGAAGAATTAAAGAACAAACAAACAGAGATGAACAATACAATAACGGAAATGAAAATTACACTAGAAGGAATCAATAGCAGAATAACTGAGGCAGAAGAACGGATAAGTGACCTGGAAGACAGAATGGTGGAATTCACTGCTGCGGAACAGAATAAAGAAAAAAGAATGAAAAGAAATGAAGACAGCCTAAGAGACATCTGGGACAACATTAAGCACAACAACATTCGCATTATAGGGGTCCCAGAAGGTGAAGAGAGAGAGAAAGGACCAAAGAAAATATTTGAAGAGATTATAGCTGAAAACTTCCCTAACATGGGAAAGAAAATGGCCACCCAAGGCTAGGAAGCGCAGCAAGTCCCATACAGAATAAATCTAAGGAGAAACATGCTGAGACACATAGTAATCAGATTGGCAAAAATTAAAGACCAAGAAAAATTATTGAAAGCAGCAAGGGAATAAACGACAAATAACATACAAGGGAACTCCCATAAGGTTAAGAGCTGATTTCTCAGCAGAAACTCTACAAGCCAGAAGGGAGTGGCATGATATACTTAAAGTGATGAAAGGGAAGAACATACAACCAAGATTACTCTACCCGGCAAGGATCTCATTCAGATTCCGTGGAGAAATCAAAAGCTTTACAGACAAGCAAAAGCTAAGAGAATTCAGCACCCCCAAACCAGCTCTACAACAAATACTAAAGGAACTTCTCTAAGTGGGAAACACAAGAGAAGAAAAGGACCTACAAAAACAAACGCAAGACAATTAAGAAAATGATAATAGGAACATACATATCGATAATTGCCCTAAACGTGAATGGATTAAATGCTCCAACCAAAAGACACAGGCTTGCTGAATGTATACAAAAACAAGACCCATATATATGCTGTCTACAAGAGACCCACTTCAGACCTAGGGACACATACAGACTGAAAGTGAGGGAATGGAAAAAGATATTCCATGCAAACGGAAATCAAAAGAAAGCTGGAGTAGCAATACTCATATCAGATAAAATAGACTTTAAAATAAAGAATGTTACAAGAGACAAGGACGGACACTACATAATGATCAAGGGGTCATTCTAAGCAGAAGGTGTAACAATTATAAATATATATGCACCCAACATAGGAGCACCTCAATACATAAGGCAACTGCTAACAGCTATAAAAGAGGAAATCGACAGTAACACAATAATAGTGGGGGACTGTAACACCTCACTTACACCAGTGGACAGATCATCCTAAATGAAAATAAATAAGGAAACAGAAGCTTTAAATGACACAATAGACCAGATAGATTTAATTGATATTTATAGGACATTCCATCCAAAAACAGCAGATTACACTTTCTTCTCAAGTGCGCACGGAACATTTTCCAGGATAGACCAAATCTTGGGTCACAAATCAAGCCTCAGTAAATTTAAGAAAATTGAAATCATATCAAGCATCTTTTCTGACCACAATGCTATGAGATTAGAAACAAATTACAGGGAAAAAAAGGAAAAAAACACAAACATATGGAGGCTAAACAATACGTTACTAAATAACCAAGAGATCACTGAAGAAATCAAAGAGGAAATCAAAAAATACCTAGAGACAAATGACAATGAAAACACGACAATCCAAAATCTATGGAATGCAGCAAAAGCAGTTCTAAGAGGAACGTTTATACCTATACAAACCTACCTCAAGAAACAAGAAAAATCTCAAATAAACAATCTAACCTTTCACCTAAAGGAACTAGAGAAAGAAGAACAAACAAAACCAAAAGCAGAAGGAAAGAAATCATAAAGGTCAGAGTGGAAGTAAATGAAATAGAAACAAAGAAAACAATAGCAAAGATCAATAAAACTAAAAGCTGGTTCTTTGAGAAGATAGGCAAAATTGATAAACCATTAGCCAGATTCATCAAGAAAAAGAGGGAGAGGACTCAAATCAATAAAATTAAAAATGGAAAAGGGGAAGTTACAACAGACACCATAGAAATACAAAGCATCCTAAGAGACTACTACAAGCAACTCTATGCCAATAAAATGGACAACCTGGAAGAAATGGACAAATTCTTAGAAAGGTATAACCTTCCAAGACTGAACCAGGAAGAAATAGAAAATATAAACACACCAATCACAAGTAATGAAATTGAAACTGTGATTAAAAATCTTCCAATAAACAATAGTCCAGGACCAGATGGCTTCACAGATGAATTCTATCAAACATTTAGAGAAGAGCTAACACCCATCCTTCTCAAACTCTTCCAAAAAATTACAGAGGAAGGAACACTCCCAAACTCATTCTATGAGGCCACCATCACCCTGATACCAAAACCAGACAAAGACACTACAAAAAAAGAAAATTACAGACCAATATCACTGATGAATATAGATGCAAAAATCCTCAACAAAATACTAGCAAACAGATTCCAACAGCACATCAAAAGGATCATATACAATGATCAAGTGGGATTTATCCCAGGGATGCAAGGATTCTTCAGTGTACGCAAATCAATCAATGTGATACACCACATTAACAAACTGAAGAATAAAAACCAACAGATCATCTCAACAGATGCAGAAAAAGCTTTTGACAAAATTCAACACCCATTTATGATAAAAACTCTCCAGAAAGTGGGCATAGAGGGAACCTACCTCAAAATAATAAAGGCCATATACGACAAACCCACAGCAAACATCATTCTCAATGGTGAAAAACTGAAAGCATTTCCTCTAAGATCAGGAAGAAGACAAGGATGTCCACTCTCACTACTGTAATTCAACATAGTTTTGGAAGTCCTACCCACGGCAATCAAGACAAAGAAATAAAAGGAATACAAATTGGAAAAGAAGAAGTAGAACTGTCACTGTTTGTAGATGACATGATACTATACATAGAGAATCCCAAAAATGCCACCAGAAAACTACTAGAGCTAATCAATGAATTTGGTAAAGTTGCAGGATACAAAATTAATGCACAGAAATCTCTTGCATTCCTATATGCTAATGATGAAAAATCTGAAGGAGAAATTAAGGAAACACTCCCATTTACCACTGCAACAAAAAGAATAAAATACCTAGGAATAAACCTACCTAGGGAGACAAAAGACCTGTATGCAGAAAACTATAAGACACTGATGAAAGAAATTAAAGATGATACCAACAGATGGATAGATATACCATGTTCTTGGATTGGAAGAATCAATATTGTGAAAATGACTATACTACCCAAAGCAATCTACAGATTCAATGCAATCCCTCTCAAATTACCAATGGCATTTTTTATGGAACTAGAACAAAAAATTCTTAAAATTTGTATGGAGACACAAAAGACCCCGAATAGCCAAAGCAGTCTTGAGGGAAAATAACGGAGCTGGAGGAATCAGACTCCCTGACTTCAGACTATACTACAAAGCTACAGTAATCAAGACAATATGGTACTGGCACAAAAACAGAAACATAGATCAATGGAACAAGATAGAAAGCCCAGAGGTGAACCCATGCACCTATGGTCAACTAATCTATGACAAAGGAGGCAAGGATATACAATGGAGAAAAGACAGTCTCTTCAATAAGTGGTGCTGGGAAAACTGGACAGCTACATGTAAAAGAATGAAATTAGGACACTCCCTAACACCATACACAAAAATGAACTCAAAATTGATTCGAGACGTAAATGTAAGACCAGACACTATAAAACTCTTAGAGGAAAACATAGGAAGAACACTCTTTGGCATAAATCACAGCAAGATCTTTTTTGATCCACCTCCTAGAGTAATGGAAATAAAAACAAAAATAAACAAATGGGACCTAATGAAACTTAAACGCTTTTGCACAGCAAAGGAAACCATAAACAGGATGAAAAGACAACCCTCAGAATGGGAGAAAATATTTGCAAACGAATCAACGGACAAAGGATTAATCTCCAAAATATATAAACAGCTCATGCAGCGCAATATTAAAGAAACAAACAACCCAATCCAAAAATGGGCAGAAGACCTAAATAGACATTTCTCCAAAGAAGACATACAGATGGCCAAGAAGCACATGAAGAGCTGCTCAACATCACTAATTATTAGAGAAATGCAAATCAAAACTAAACCGAGGTGTCACCTCACAACAGTTAGAATGGGCATCATCAGAAAATCTACAAACAACAAGAGCTGGAGAGGGTGTGGAGAAAAGGGAGCCCTCTTGCTCTGTTGGTGGGAATGTAAATTGGTACAGCCACTATGGAGAACAGTATAGAGATTCCTTAGAAAACTAAAAATAGAATTACCATATGATCCAGCAATCCCACTACTGGGCATATACCCAGAGAAAACCATAATTCAAAAAGACACATGCACCCCAATGTTCATTGCAGCACTTTTTACAATAGCCAGGTCATGGAAACAACCTAAATGCCCATTGACAGACGAATGGATAAAGAAGACGTGGTACATATATACAATGGAATATTACTCAGCCATAAAAAGAAACGAAATTGGGTCATTTGTTGAGACGTGGATGGATCTAGAGACTGTCATACAGAGTGAAGTAAGTCAGAAAGAGAAAAACAAATATCGTATATTAACTCATGTATGTGGAACCTAGAAAAATGGTGCAAATGAACCGGTTTCCAGGGCAGAAGTTGAGACACAGAAGTAGAGAATAAACGTATGGACACCAAGGGAGGAAAGCCACAGTGGTGGGGCGGGGTGGGTTGGTGGTGTGATGAACTGGGCCATTGGGATTGACATGTATACACTGATGTGTATAAAACTGATGACTAATAAGAACCTGCTGTATAAAAAAATAAAGTTGAAAAATTAAAAAAAAAAACAGTTACCCATCAGCCATAACTCTTTCGCAAATTTCAGATTTTCTTTGCTTGAGTGATATTTTGATTATTGTCTACCTCTCCCTCCAGATTTAAAGTGTCATGAGGGCAGGTGCTGCATCTATCCCCGGAGCTTCATTGAGTATCCGGCATGTAGTGAGCACTTAGTAAAGATTTATTAAGTGAATGACTGAATGAGTGAATAACTGAAGGTAGAACGGCTTGAAGGAAAAAGAGAACATGAGAGAACAAGGAGGAAGGAAGGAAAAAAGGAAAGAAGAAACGGTACCAGTGTGATGTGCTTATTGATTGATTAATTTCAAGCCATAACATTCGTATGGTAGAAATTCATTCTTCAGTTTACTCAGAAAGAATAGATGGAAACAGAAGCTTGAAAAAAATAACCATCTAGACTGTTTCCATTTGATCTGTTGTTAATTTAAGCAACTTATTTTTCTCCAACAAATTCTCAGTTGAGAAAGTTTGGTGATGATATCCACGCACACAAATTTTCCCACTGACGCACATTGACACCTGGGAAAGCAACGTAGTTTTGCAGATTTATTTAGCAAATAGAAAGCATCTCCGCAAGTCCTTCAACCTCACCACAGCAGGACTTTGGGGTCAGTAATCATATGCCATATCTCAGGCTTTTAATTTCCTCAAGATGATATTTCTTGTGATCTGAAAGCTTTTCTACCTCCCGTGCATCAGGTCTTATTTTAACATACTGATTGAGCCTCTTTATCTTACACTTCCTGCTGGGAAAATAGATGCTAGAATGTGTGTAATGTCACATTTACTTTAAAGCATCACAGGGTAAAATTGCAGGAACCACAGGCATGGACTGTGGTGTGTATGCATGTGGCTTTTTACCCCAACTTCAGACCTCCGTTCGCAGCTCAGCCCATACATTCAAGCCGATGAATACTGTGTGTAGCTGGATTCTATTCTTTTTATTAAAAGCCTTAAGCTGTTTTTTTTTTTCCTTTAGTTTGTACTGAGATTTTTATAAAAGACTGATCTCTTTTTTGAAACAGAGTTTTAATCTGAGCATCTCTATTTTGTCCTTATTTTCTTGGCAAATGTTTGAGAGTTTGAGCATGGCAATTAATAGAATGGTACTAAATTCTGCCTGGCCCCTTACTACTTGTGAGACCTTATTTGTAATGTTTGAAACCAGTGGTTCTCAACCAGGAGTTATTTTCACCTTCCAGGGGCTCTCTGGCAATGTCTGGAGGCATTTTGGTTTGTCAGGCTGCTGGGCGGGACGGGGAGAAGGAGGGGACACCACTGGCATCTAGTGGGTGGAGGCCAGGGATACCATTCAACATCCTACAGCGCCTAAGACAACCCACCACATCAGAGAATTATTTCCCCCAGAATGGCAATAGGGTCAAGGTTGAGAAACTCTGACTTAAACACTTAAACCTCAGTTTCCTTCTCTGTAAAATTAGGACAGTGATATCACCTGTATCAAAGCCATGTTATAAAGATGAAATGATGCATGCCACAATTTTATTGTAGTCAATGGCTCATGAGTGTTTTAGTTATTGTTATGGAGATAATTGAGCTATTAAATCCTTCCTTAATGAGTTGACCCCTGTTTTCCTCTCTAATCGCAGTTTTCAACTTTCTCTTATATTCTCAGGGATCCCTTACAATTTCTCAGTTGCTATTCTCTTTCATCTGGCAAACTTCCTACTCTCTACCCACAATGAAGTTAGATGTCTCAATACCTCCAGCCACCCAGCTAGTCTGGAATAACCCAAGGACTCATCTAATCCCTTGGTTTATCCCATTTCAGGGCTTACTTCACACTGCACTGAATTGACTGTTATTCCTCAAAGTGTGATCTCTGCACTTGTGTCAGTATTACCTTTGTTAAAACTCATATTCCTGGATTTCACCCAGGAATCAATACCCACCCGTATGTATCAGTATCTCTGGGAATGGCACTTGGCATATATGTATCTAGCTCCTAAATTTCATTCTTAGTAAAGCATGAGAGCCCCCATAATAGATGCTAAGTTTTAGAAAGGCTGGGTTAGGTCTTATTTCCCTTGGTATCTTTGGTGTGTTGTATGGTGTCTGGCACATAGTAGGCACTCAATAAATAATGACACTATTTGAAAGAGTAAATGAGTAATAAAAAACTTTTATTCTACCCTAGTCTCTTGTTCCCTTCTCCTTTTTTGGCTTTTACCTGCTTGTACATCTCATTATTGTTGAGGTCCTCAAGTGTTTACATAATCAAAATCACTTATCTTTATTATTGTTTCCATTTAATATATGGTTCATAAACAGATTCTTATAGGAGACAAACAAACAAAAAAGATAAAGGAAAAAGTAAGCTGGGTATAAGACAAACCACTAACTTAACTTCCAAAAGGGAAACCAGACTGGTGAGCTCGCATTCCCTTGTAAAGGAGGTGCTTCTTCTCTGTTGGCCAACGTTTGTTGGGTGAGGTTCGGGGGACAGATGAAGGAGACCTCAGCGTTGCCATATCTTTCCATTCCTCAAGAGCAGTCAGAATACGTTTTTATATGGTATCTCCATGTTCAATGCTGGCCACTAATACAAAAGTTAAAACAAGCAGACTAACAAAACCTTGTTGGGTCTTGTACAGGCCAGACAAAATACACCTGTGGTCTTTGTTCAGTCTAATGGTTCCCACTTTCAAGCTCTGCTAACCAAAGGCATGTCTTATTCATAACACACTTAATATATAAGAACAAGTAGCATTTTCTCCACTCTGAATGCTAATACCAGTGGGCTTTTTTCTTCTGGGGAAGGCTGCTACTCATCAATGTACCAACTGCAAAAACAGAAATAAGGCAGAAGCAGTGCATGTCCCTTCCATGTGAGCTAAAGTTTAATCACAGTGGTGCATGTAATGATTGCTCCACAGGTGTTCTTGTCTCTGGAAATCTTTGCTGAGTTCCTGTAAGATATGACTCACAGTCTGTGGTGAGGAGCAGCGTATAAATCATTTGGTCAATCTCTCTGCATCATAAATCATGAGTGTGACAGTTTGGTAATTTAGATCAGCAGTCAACCCTGGGACTAAATTAAAGAAATCACCCTCAGCTTGAATCTGCACCTAGATTAAACAGTTGTGACTTTCCAGTAAATATGGCCAAGAGTTCTGGGAAGATTCAGATAAGTCTTACTTTATTAAGGGATAAAAGGGGAGAGCAAAGAGGAAGTGAACCTCAGGGAAGAACTGAACAACAGAGAGGGTTAGATGAAGTGATCGAAGACAAGAGCAAGTGCAGCCTGCAGAGTGAACAGAGCAGATACTTTCTGTCTAATAGAATCTGGTTTAAACAGCATAAAAATGTATCTCTTGGAGTGAGTAATTGAGGTCTCTAAATTAGGGTAATTACTTTGAGTTAATCAATGTATCCATCAGCTATTGCCCTGTAACAGCCCCCTAAACATCAGAGATATAAACCACAATCACTTAACTCTCACAAGTTCATGTGCTCGAGGCACAGTGAGACCAAACAAATCAAAACGTTGGAGTTTGGAGCAGAGAAAGGTTTATTTCAGGGCCACGCAAGGAGACTGGTGGCTCATACCCGAAAAAACACCCAACTCCTCAAAGGGTTTCAGCAAGACAGTTTTAAAAGCAAGGTGAGGGTGGGCGTGGTTAGTTGTTTCAAACTTCTCAGTGTACTTTGATGGCTGCAAGAACAAAGAATCCTTTGTTCTTGCAGCTGTCCGGCTAGGCCAGGTCAGGATGTTCCTGTAAACCTCCAACAAAACAAATGTAATTCTCTGTCCTGCAACTTTTTATCTCTATATGAATGGACTCTTAAAGGTCAGAGCCCTGAGAATAGGCTATCCTGTATATTTCAGGCTATAGGCAACGTTCTTTTACAAATGGTGCCAAGCCCGCATGACTAAGCAGAAGAAACAGATCTAATATGGAGTCAGATTTGTTCTTCCCTGTTACACTGTGTGTCTAGGGATTGCCTGGGGTTGGCAGATCTGGGCTGGGCTTGCCTCAGTGGCTCTGCCTTAACCTGTGTGTCCAGCTGGGCTTGGCCACCACGCTATGAGTTGTGCTCAGGTCTGCCTCCCGTGTGCTTATTCTGGTCCCTCAGGATGAGGAGTAACAGCTAACCAGGAAAAGCTCTTTTCCATGGTGATGGCAGAAGTGCAAGAGACATACACGATGACACAAGCACATTTCCAGCCTCTGTTGGCATCACATCTGCTGTTATCCCAATGGTCACAGCAAATCACATGGTCAAACCTAAGGTCAGGGTGTGGGGAGGTATACTCTACCTTTAGTGGGAAGAGCTGCAGAGTCACGAGGCAAAGAGACTGGGTGAAGATCAGGGGCAATAATTCAATCTACCATAGGCTGTGTTTCCAAGTGGTGTCCACAGGTGACTGCATGGGTACGGTAGACATGGAATTAAAGTTGAACCACATAATGAAAAAGTTATTAGCCAGTGCTAGACAGACATTAAAGATTTACATAAGAACTTTCTCCTTAACATAATTTGAAGACTTTGAAAAGACTTTGAAAGGGGGATGACTACCTTTGCTGTCCCGGTGCTGTTTCACTTCTAAGCGATTGATAAGAGTTTGTGCTAATGTTCTGTTCAATCCAGCTTCATCAAGAGTTTGTATGCTAGTTATGAGCCTTCTTCTAAAAGAATTATTTATCTATTTTAATTTCCATTGAGAACCTCAGAATGAACTATGAGTGACAGTACCTTTTAGTTGGTACCTTGGTCAACATAGGGTACACTCCCACCCTCAACAAATAACATCATAATAAGGGGACATAACTTGGCTTTTATAATTTAAACAACTCCCGTACAAAATTGGTATACACTTTCTAATAACCCACAGGATTGTCTGTGCAAATTTGAGTAAACATCCTTGGGAATTTGCAAAGGGACCTGGAGAAGTCGGGCTGCATTGTTCTAGCCACAGCGGAAACTGCCATCAATCAGTTGGGTTGCACCCCATCTGCAGGGGATGATAGTCAACAAAGAGTAAGAATTTGGCAATGTTTCTCCAACCCTAACCTAAACATAGCAGAAAGTATACTTTAGTCTCTAAAGAGAAAAAATAACAGTGGGTAGGAGATGGGCCATCAAGCCATACTTCCAGCTTGTAGCATCTTATTCCCTTGTCCTGCTTTTATGCATGCTGAGAAACGCTCCGATTTTTAACTTGGCCCCCAAGGAGCTAAAATTCTAGGAAAAAGATGGTAGCTATGGTTATTCTAACAAGAGATTTCTGTGATTATGAATAAACCATTTGTCATTCTTGTTTATACACATGAAACTTATTCTCTAAGCATCCTCACTGCTGAGTGTCCTGACAAAATAGAGGTTCACAATCAGACCCCAGCCTGTGGTGACCCCCTCGAAGTCATGCTACCTGGCAAAGCTCTCCCTTGTCGGTGAGCTGGCCTCCCAGGTCTTCATCTCCATTTCTTCTCTTTGAGGTCCGCTTGATATTTCATGCTATGAAGATAATAGTGAAAGAATAATAGTTAAGTTAAAAGAGTATAAAGATAAATGGAAAGGTAAATGGATAACCTTGTAATTCACAAGATAGTTAAACTATATTTAAACTGAGGTTTTTATTTCTTGTCATCTGATTTCTTAAGACCTTCATAAAATTGGTTCATATCCTGTTGCATTACTGGACTAGAAGTTTGAGAACATACAGAGCAGCTTACATCCCAGAAAGGCAAATAATTTGAAATTGAACCTCTTACTAAAGAAAAAAAAACAAAAAAAACTAACCCTCTGGCAACTTCAGAGAGGAAGAGAAAAGGGATAAATAAATAATTAATTAACCCAACTCTGCTCAATGTTTTGTAATAAGCTAAATGGGAAAAGAATTAGAAAAAGAATAGATATATGTATAACTGAATCACCTTGCTGTACACCTGAAACTGACACAACATTGTAAATCAACTGTAGTCCAATATAAAATGAAAATTCCTAGAGAAAGCCCGTGTGCAGTAGTGAAGACCCAGCACAGACAAAAATTAATTAATTAATTAATTATTTAAAAAAAGGAAACTTACAGCTGCAGGAGCGAGGAAAAGTCCCTAACTTATTTTTAAAAAATGAAAATTAAAAAAAAATAATAATTAATCCCTTCCATCTCTTATTCAGAGAAATTCAACCGCCTCCTTTATCTCTGCTTTAACCTTCCACAGCCTGCTCCAGTGTCTTTCCTTTTCACATATAATTGTTCATCAGGATACTTCTGTAAACGGACTCATTTCCTCCCAATGGAGGAATTCTGTTGCCAGATGTTAAGCAAATTACTTGACCCTGGTAAAGATTTATGTATTCTTTTTCTAGCTCTATGTATTATTGATTTCAGTTTATTCTGAACAATGAATTTTTAATGTTAGGTTTCATCATTATGTATCAAAAATAAGTGTGTTGTTTTCCAAATCAGTCTATGTGGTTATTCAGTCAGTACATAAATTTCAATTAAATTCAACAAATATTTGCTATGTGTTTGCTATGTGCAAGGCCCTGGGGGCTGAACACTGGTGATAGGACTGTAAACCAGACTTAGCCCTTGGCCTCAAGAAGGTCACCGTTGAGTGGAGGACCAGCGCCCCTGCAACACAGAGTGACAAGGGCATGATAGAGGAAGCCCCTTTACATTGCTAGAGATACCCACTCACCCTTACATTTGTATCATTTCTCAGGTTTGTATCATTTGACATGGAGGAAGGAAGGTACATTTTCCCCAAGTTTATTTATTATGAAAAATGTCAAACATTAAGTTAAAAGGATAGTGTAATGAATACATATACCCTCAATCTAGATTCAACAATCGATATTTTCTGTTGCTTTCCTTCTCTCTTTATTCACCCATCCACCCACCCTTCTTTGCTTCCTTCCTTCCTTCCATCCATCCATGTATGTATGTATGTATCTATCTCTTTCTCTATCATTTATCTATTATGTGAAAACACGTTAGAGAAATCATGACAATTCATCCCAAACATTTCAGCATACATCTGCAAAGAATAATAATATTGTACTACACAGCCATAATACCACTATAACAGCCCCAAAATGGACAAAAATTCTGTATCGTCTAACGTTTGAATTTTCTCAATTGAGCCTCAAACTTTCATGGCTTTTTTTG
Organism: Balaenoptera musculus; assembly: GCF_009873245.2. Lineage (NCBI taxonomy): Eukaryota > Metazoa > Chordata > Mammalia > Artiodactyla > Balaenopteridae > Balaenoptera > Balaenoptera musculus. Next base: position 42,140,207 of record NC_045799.1, read on the forward strand.
TTCTTGGAACCCTCATCCAATCAAGATTTAAGCATTGCATTTTTTTTTTGACCCGTTAGTTTCTTTGAATATAGGACAGTGCCCTCCTGCTTTTGTAAAGTCCAATAATATTCTGTATTTTTCTGACTGTTAAGGAGGTGTACACTGTGCTTCTCTATATCCTCTATTTCTTGTAAATTGGAAGTTACATCTTGGCTTGATTAGATTCAGATTAAATATTTTTAGTAGAAAACTCCACGGGTGATTCTTTGTATTTCATTCACATTAGGAGGTTCCTAATGTTACTAGCGGTGCTATGTTCGATTGCTTGGCTATGGTGGTGACCACCAGATTGTCTCTATTACAAAGAGATGTATTTTTTCTTTACAATTAATGAGTAATCTGTGGGGTGACACTTTGCATTGCCTCTTTACCCAAACCTAAAGCTTGTATCATCCGTTGATAAGCCTTGTCTGAATCACAACATGGGGTTAACCAAATGGTGATTATCTAATTCTGTCATTCCTTCGGCATAGATTAACTAGCATTCTTATGTAAATAACTCATTTTTAGCTGCTCTTTGAAAGAAGGTGTATTTGAGTAGAGCATGACCTAGAAATGGCAAATATTTAGCCTTACATAAACATTAAAAGCTTAAGAACTTGCAACAAATTTAGAGAAACCATAGCAATTTAGAGCTAGAAAGGGACCTAAAGTAGCATATACCCCAACTCTTTCCTTTAACAGATGAGAAAAGTGAGGTCCAACTGTGTTGTTTATTTTGATCTCATAACTAATGAGTTTGCTGTAACTGAGACCTTGGAATAAAGGGAAACATACCATACGTGGGTGGAAATGAGGTCAACACACCCATGTACAATTACTGCTCATTTGTTGGCAATATTATCTGCAGAATTATAATTTTATAGGATAATAGGAGGTTGCTTTTTTCAGCCTTGGTAAATATTAGTGCACATATGCAAAGAGTAGGCTGTGAGTTTTTCATATTTCCCTACACTATGTGATTGCCAAGCTTCATTGCTAACAGTAAGGAATTTTCAGCAGGCATCCACGGAGCTGATTTACGTACCTGCAATCTTCCCTAGTCTTGGCATGGTCAGTAATGTCACAGTGTGTCGTAGCTGGAAATACAATAACCACATCACCACCTCTTCCTGATATTTCACGAGGACACAGTTTATTAATCCAAGGGAAATTTTGAAATCCTCCTGTGATGAGGTGTAAGTCCAGTAGTTTGAGTTTACATTCATTTAATGTGTAACGTGATATGAAATGCCAAACACTGGCAATGAACTGAATGAGGAAAGATGGACAAAATATTGATGGGGGAGGGGTGTGGATAGGAGGAAAATGAAAATCCTGGTGAATAATATCTGATCCCTATTCCTGGAGAGCACCTAAAGCTGCTCATCAGGGAATGGAAAGAGTGGGGGTCAGTAGAGAGCTTGTCTAGCTAGAGCAGCCCAAGACTATAAGGTAAATTGGATTCTATTTGCCAAAGCCTAAATCATCCTACATGCTCCATCAAATTTGCTCAAACTAGAAAGACCAGGGGTCTTTCAAGCGGTAGAATTTGAAGCAGTACTTAGATGGCAAGTGGGATGAAGACTGGTGACAGAGTTGACAGCAACTGGCCTTAATTTTCCTTTTTAAACATGTATTGAGTGTTTACTATGTAACAGGCGTTGTGCTATATGTTTTCTGTGCATCATCTAATTGAGTCTCACAACATCCCAGAAGCCAGTACTTTTATTATCCCCATTTTAGAGATAAGAAACTGAGGCAAATTACTTAAGGTCACCCAGTTACTAAGCGTTGGGGTTTCCCTGACCCCTATGCTTCTTATCAGTAGAGATTAGTACCTTTTCTGGATGGTAAATGTTTCCTTTCAGAGAAAGCAGGAACAAGTGTCTAGGTTGAAAAGGTTAAAACAGAGGAATCCAAAAATGACAGATAAATAGTGTGACGTGACCACTTTTCCCTCTTAGAATTTTGAAGTACCTTTGGACTTTCAGCCACTAAAGCAAAGAAAATTCTGGCTGGCATGACATCGTTCCCTGAAATGTAAGACTGTTGTGAGCCCAGATACCAGTAGAGTAGTGTGATTATTCCCCACTGATTAAAAGACAGAGGGAAATTCAATGGCTCTGAACACTGCTAATCCAGAGTGTCACTGAACATCATAAAGGACATGAGAACAGCTAGTCCAAGGATGCTTCTGAGTGAGCACAGCTTCTCAGGGTCTGCCTTCGGTTGCTCCTGGTACCATGCCCAGGATAGAGGTTAGCAGCCTGTCCTGATTAAGGACAGGCTGAGAGACTCCTAAAAAAAAAAAAAAAAAAAAAGGCCCAGATTTTTACTCTTCCTGTTTTGCCAAGACAAACCCATGGCACTACCTGTGTTTCCATGTGAGGCACAAACTCTGCCACAAAGCCAGCCCCATGGCCCAGCCCTCATGGCTGGTTACCTTCCTCATGCATCGTCCCTCTGCCTTAGAGGCTATGCCCAGGCAGACTTGAGCAAGCCTGTCGTATTATCTGTAAAATTAGATAGTTAAGCTAACTCAGTGGTTTTAAAACATTTTAGAGATGTACTTAAAAAAAGAAATATAATTATCAACAAAGCATTCAAATAATACAGAAGCATGTAAATGAAAATACATATCCAGTTCATCTCTGATTGGTCCTCCAGTACCCACCCCAGAGACAGGTAATACCAGTTTCTCACATATCTTTCTAGAATTGTTCCACACACAGTTGTTTGGTTTTCTTCGTTTGTTTATATAAACATATATTCAAAGCTTTCTGTACCTTGTTTTTTTTCACTTGGCAATAGATTTTGGAGGTCATTACGCATCAGTACCTGTAGATCTATCTTATTATTGTTAATGGAATCCATGAAATGGCTGTGCCCCTTTCTCTAATTTGAAAACAGCTGAAATAATTCAATTTAAAACTCTTAGATCAATCTCCAGAAGTAAAATACATCAAACACCAAATCCTGTAGTTGATGGGAGAGAATCAGTGCTTGGTTCTCCCTCTTCTGATGGGAGGTCTCTAACGTGTGTCCATGGAGCCCTTTAGGACACAGTGGGGCAATATTTGAAAATACCAAGTAGCTTGTACCTAGAGCCTCTTCCGGCTCTTGTATTCTGTGTCGGTGAAAAAGTATCACTTGCCTACCACTTGGATTCTAGAGAGTCTTCGTCAACAATATCAGGGAGACATTCATTTGAACAAAATACCCAGTTGATCGGGTCCCTTTCTTCGTGGTAGAATGCCTAGGTCTACAATTTGTGAGCACTATTAACAAGGAAGTTTCAGCCTGTGAACTCCTTGTCTCAAAATTAGATTCTGAAAATCTGCAGCCATTGCTGGAGTCTTGGCTTGTAGTTTTACATTGAATTATTGGACTGAATTATTACATTTTGTCCTATTGTGCCTTGTCAACTGAAAATACTGTCCCAGAGAGGCAGCACAACAATATTTCATAAAGAAATCATTCCTTCAGGGATGGAAAGACCTGTTGGTAACCTGAGTCTCTGACCCACTGTAGCAAACAGTCACCCAGGATACTGAGAGTGATCCAGGCCTCACTTAGCTGCTTAAATCAAAAGGAAATAGTAAAGCTGAGGCTGGTGATGTGAAGCAGAGTCTCCTTTGGGTTGGAATAGATTTAGACTCTGTGCTTATGAATTGTCTGTGCACTGATGGAAAGAATAGATACTTTACAATTGGCTCTGGGTCTAGGTTAGAAATTCTTTATTTCCCATGTCAAAGACTTGCATAGCCCTAAATAATGACTAATAATAACCAAACATTCTAGTTTAATTTCAAAATTTGTTCTGTTTTACACACACACACACACACAAATTCATTCATTCATTTTAAAGGAAGTGGCACGTAGCAGACATCTGTTGTTTTTGTCATCCAGAATTCATTAGTTTTTCTACTGACGGCATCACTCTGACTTTCTTCTGGGGAACCATACCCCACACCCTCTCTCCTACTCTTTTTCCATGTTCTTCAGATGAGGTGGGCTCGGGTGGACATGTGACTGCAGTCTGGTCGATCAACGCTGTATATTTTCCCCACCATTATAATTGGTCAGAGATGACATGTTCCCCAGTCAAAGCCAATGACATTCAATATAACTTTCACCGAGGTCCTTTCCTGCTGGATGTGACTTGGAAGAAAAGAGATTTGGAGATCTCGGCCACCATCTTTCTACTACATGGAACTCTGGAATGAACCTGATATATGGGAAATGAGTACTGAAAAATGGGAAGAGATCAGATCCTGCTGACATCTGATTCAAACCCCCAACCCCAGCCTTTTCGGGTATAGGAGTCAATATATTATCTTTTATTTTCTTAAGGCAACTTGAGTTGAGTTTTCTGGCACTTGCTCATGAAAATGCTGATACTTCATTTTTTTAAATTCCAAATTAATTGTATTAGATATCCATCAGAGAGGGGAAATGAAGCCAGCTCCTGGGGAAAGGATGGAATTTCACTATTAAGACTATTGAATGTAAAAATAGGTGACTAATTTAGGTGTCAGAGGTTTGATCCCTCAGTCCTACTAAGTCTCAGTCTCCAGAAAAGGAAACCAAAGAATCTCTACTTACCAAAAAAAAAGAGGGAAAAATGCTTGTTTGTTTTGTGATATAGCCTACATAGTAGCTGTTCATGGTCCATATCTCAGAAATGGTTTGCAGATCACAGGTAACTGGAAAGGGAAATAGCATTTATTTTGCACCTTCGGTGGGCTAGATAGTTTTCAAAGTACTTTAACATATTTTCATTCATTATATTTAAGAAAAAATTTTGCATACCTGTCCTCAGTGTTCTAGGCAGGCAGTGAGATGTTGGGTGGTCAGTAGTGAGAATAAAATGGCTCTGTTCTCAAGGAGCTTATAGTCTAGCACATTTACTAGAACTTTCTGCCATGTTGTAAATGTCTCTAGCTGCACTGTGCAATACATCAACCACTAGCCATATGTAGCTATTGAGTGTGTGAAATATGGCTAGTGAAAAATTGATTTTTAATTGTAATTAATTGGCATATCCACATGTGACTTGTGTCTACCGTACTGAAATGTGAAGGACTCTACATCATTTCTTCTTAAACTTTAATGTGCATATGAATCACTCGTAGGTCTTATTAAAATACAGATTCCATCTCAGTAGGGTCTGACGTGTGGGTGGAGGTTCTGCATTTTTTAACAAGTTCCCAGGTGATGCCAATGTGGCTGGTTTATGGACCACACTTTGAGTGGTAAAGATAAATAACCATCAAAGTAAATATTATTATGATTATAAAATATGGTAAGACCATCAAGGAGAACTGGGTGCTATAAGAGAGAATGGAAACTGGACTCAGAACTGAATTGGAACCAGAATTGAATCATAAAAGGCTTCAATGGGGAGGGGATTCTGGAGCTGAACTCTGCAGGATGCATCTGACCTGGTCAGGGGGAGGCAATCAGAGAGAGGGCAGCATGGGGTGGGAAGACCCTCTAACCCACTGGTAAGAGAGTTTCTCTGTGAAATAGCCTAGTCAACAATAATATGGGTATCATTACCTTTTGTAGCCTCTTATCCGTTCTTCCTTTAGACTTCCCTGCCACATTCAGATAAGTGCCCTTCTTCAAGTCCTCATAACTCACTGTGTATTTTCCCAACATAACCATTAACACTTTGAGTTGTAATGTCCCTCTTCTATCTGCTTCCCACTAAACTGTGAACCCAGCGTATTTCAATTCTCTGGATCCCCACATGGTAGGCATTTCGTAAATATGTGTTGAACTGTAGCCAGCAAAGATTTTGTATTTGTTTTTGTTTATGAGGTATCTGGGATTAAGGAAGTATATATACTTCATATAGACATGTATGCAGTATTTTTGTCCCGAATAGATGAGAAATATTTTTGGAGTAGAGCCAAGCCATTCATGGCCTCTGTATTACTTTTAGTTTTACAGCAGAGGATCGCTCTGGTTTTGACAGGCACTAATTAATTCCATCTCTGGGGAATAATGGGAAATGTAGGCTTATGCTGTTTGCACCAAGGTTATCAGTTATATTGGTTTTAATGCTTTGCCCTGCTCTAGATATAAAACATGCAGCCAAATGCACAGTCGCCTCATTAGCTGTAAACAGTGTATTTCAGATTTGTCAAGCATACACATTTATTTCTACATCCAGGCATCTTTATTTATCTTCCTTGCAAGTCCGTGAAGTTTTTGCCAATAAATTAGGAAGGCACTAACTAGTTCTGAAAACTATGTCACCCAGGAAATTTTATTGATCTCATAATTTACTGGATCTTTTGCTTAATTACAAGTCCTGTCTAGCTTGGTATGCTTTTCAAGTCAGCTGTGCATCGTAAATATGTAACCTCAGTACTCACCCTCCCTACATCTCTGGCAGCCCTGCATGAGGTCAAAGGTGTAATAGCTACAATACCCAGAGTCTCTAACATGTTTAATTAAACTATTAATCTACTTTTATCTTTGACACTAGAAAGCAGGCAGCATTGAGTTTTCAGAATTCAATGCATTTACTTAGGGTGGATTTTTTTTTCCCTAAGCTCCATCTTCAACAGTTCAGCCCTGGCAACTCGTTTAAAGGCAATTTTAAAAAAATTGTGAATGTTGGAAGAATGGCTGGATCAGTTAATAAGAAAGGGCAACATTTACAGTGGTTCATGCATTTGCTTCCTGACTAAAGCACTTTATTCAAAACAAAGAAGATTGAGGCTCGCTAAAGTTTCGAAAATTGGTAGTAGATCAATCAGCAGCAGCCTCCAAAGGGCCATTACTCTCAAAGCATTAGAACGGGAGTTATCTTTGTTACATAACCTATGAGAACTGGCCGAGGACAAGTCTAACCTCTTGTGGCAGCGATGACATTTTAAGTGGCCAGGCCTGGTTTTGTGTTCATTATCACAAGGGAGCCTCGAAACTTGAGTCTTCAGAAACATGTGTCTGTGAGGCTTTAATTAGGTTAACAAGGTTCTCATGTGTCTATCTCCTTCCTTTACTGTGAATCAGCTGGTAGTCATCTACTACATATGTTATGCAATTAAGGAAGCAATTTGCTGCTTTTCATTCTGTTTCCTGTGCTCATTCCTGAACTTGTAAGCATAGAATTATGTGAAAATTTCGAGGATCTATTTTCCTTCTCTTTAAGCTACCCTCTAGCTCAATTTTTCACTGTTCCTTTATTCCACAAGGAATCTGCACCTTGTGTGCCTCTATAAAGCTTGTGAAAATATGACACCATGACCTTCTCACTAATGTGCCTGGCTTTCATTTGAGCAACGATTAAGAGCGATTTGAGTCATGCATTTGAACATTCCACTTAAAAATCAATTTAGGCAGGCAATGTCCACGTAAATATTGATTATAAACCCACTGTGTTTCTAGCGAGTTAGATTACTATCATAAGCTAAAACCTGTTTTTCTTTCCTACTTTGTGAAAGAATATAACCAAAAGCCAAATCCATTTGCAGATTGATCATATTTTGCAAATGCACATAGGAATAAAATTTAATTCAGATACTCAACCTATCTTCCCTCTCACCCCACCTCCAGTCCAGATAATCAAAACCACAGCTCTTTGACATTTATGGAGCAATAAAAGCTGCATATTTCATTTTGTTTTATTGTATTTTAACTTTTTGTACTGCATTCCATGTATCTTGTTAAATGTGAGCGGCTTCCTCAAAAACAAGTCATTTCAACTGACATTTTTTGGCTTATGTTCAGCATTTTATTTTATTTTATTTTATTTATTTATTTATTTTGACTGTGTTGGGTCTTTGTTGTTGTGCGTGGGCTTTCTCTAGTTGCAGCGAGCGGGGGCTTCTCTTGTCGCAGAGCACGGGCTGTAGGCATGCGGACTCAGTAGTTGTGGCTCGCAGGCTGTAGAGGGCAGGCTCAGTAGTTGTGGTTCACGGGCTTAGTTGCTCCACAGCATGTGGGATCTTCCCGGACCAGGGCTCGAACCCGTGTCCCCTGCATTGGCAGGTGGATTCTTAACCACTGCACCACCAGGGAAGTCCCTGTTCAACCTTTTATAGCCTGTGTCTCAGAGCCATAAGTTTATAATTTGAAATGCTATAGACCTTACTTATTCATCATGATTAGATGTTTCTATCTGCCATTCGACTAAACAGCAAGCTCTAACACTGAAGCAAAGAAAGTCAGTTTCTAGTTTGGCAACGACAAAAATAGTGATGAAAATAAGAGAAATGTATCGGGTTTATCTCCTTGATGAGGGTGCAATCTGGGTTAAACTTGTGAATGACCACTGACTATTTGTACAATATAGAATATAAATTGGTTACTTTGAAATGTTCCTACCATCTGGGTGCTTCAGTGTTAAAATTACTAGGTTGAAAAGATAATTACCATACTTACAGCTAAAAATGAGCTTTACAGGTACAGTTTTAGGTGATGTGTGAGTAGTTGTTGAGGGCTAATGTTTTGCTTTGGAGAATTTTTTTTTTTTTTTTTTCCTTTTTGGACTCTTGTCGTCATCCCTTGGTAAGCGTTGAATTTCTATCCTACGTAAGCCAAACCTTGTGGCCTCTCTTGCCTGCCATTCTGAGATAAAGCATCTAGGAAATTTACAGGGCAGCCCTAATGTCATTGTCTGGCCCAAAGAAATTGATCATTAACGGTGGCACCTCACACGTGGAGAGCGCTCTGTTGCGGAGTAGCCCATCAACTTCTGCGTACGCTGCCTTCACTTACACAGTCTCTGCGCAAAGACAGGACCAGCCAGCGCTGCAGGGAAGACTGCGCATTGCGCCTGCCTGTGCAAGTCAGAGCCTTTGGCTGCTGCCGCCGCTTCTACCAGGAATAGCCAGGAGTAGGGATAGCCAGGAGTAGAGAAGAGTATGCTGGACGTTGTGTGGTTGGCGAGGACCTCCAGCCTTCCACAGTGCTTTAAGCCCCACCATCAGAAAAACATCATTAGGAAAGGATCAGAACGAACAGTATGGAGCCTTAGAGATTTTTGTGTTACCTTTAAGAATGTATAGCTCAACTTACTTAATATTCATAACTATATTTACAGTCTTTATTTTAGCTGCGAGGGGTTGAATAACTTGCCTCAGAATATACAAGTGATCAGTCGTAGGGCTAAGATTTGAATTCAGATGATTCTGCAAACCAAAGCCCATGCCTGGTTCCCTAAAAAATGATACTCCCCATGGTGGGATCTTTCATCGTTATCAGGCCATCCTTTATGAACATAATAAGGAGAGAGGTAGAAAGGTACATGGGGCAGCATAGGAATGGAGTGGGCATGGTGGTGTCTTGGGAAACTGGAGATCCGAAATAAGTGAAGAAACAACCGCAAAACAAGTTCTGATGGGTAGTGTCTGCCAATTTTCTGTGGTGCGACCACCATGGCCAGTTTCAAGCTTCCAAAGTCAGGTCCCTAAAAGTGAATCTGAGAGGAGATGCGCAGACAGTTCCCACAATCTGGCTCCTACACCCGACTGAGCTGGAGGAGCAGGGGCCGAGGGGAGGAAGGGTGATGCATGGGTGGGGAAGGAGAGCATCCTGAGAGGGCACGTCAGGTCAATGACAGATGAGGACCCCAGCTGCCCTGTTCTTTACCGTGGTCATCAGTTCCTGTGGCAGCTCCCAGGGACCCTCACCTCCTGGGGTTCACACCTCCTGTGCTCTCCTCCCCTTGGCCTGGGCCTGTGACTGGCTTCAAACAACAGACTGCTGCAGGAGGGATACTGGGCAGCTTCTGAAGCTCAGCCTGAAGCAAACCTGGCGGTTTCCGCTCTTGCACTCGCAGAGTCCTGGGCTGCTCCTTAAGAAGCCCAGCCACCCTGCTCCAGCAGGCCACGTGGGAGGGCCATGTGAGGAAGCAGAAGCCCTGACAAGATGCAGGAGAATGAAGGAAGCCACCCCGTGGGGCACAGCTGGGGCCCCAGACTTCTGACCCCCTGTCTTCTTAGCTGAGCCCCTCACCTGAGTGAAGAGCACACCTTGAATGTCCCTACCTTGTGCTGTCTGAATCCCTAACCCACATAATTGTGAGAAAATAAAACTAAATTTTGAGGTCATTTACGAAATAGCAATAGGCAACTGGAAAGAAATGTCTACCAATGGAAGAATCTTATTTAAACTTACCTGTGATATTTTATGGTCAGGATGGGAAGGGGAGTCATACCCCTGAAGGCACCAGTGCACCATGGAAACCCAGGGGGTGCCCTCCGCCTACAGGGGCCAGTGCAGGGCTCAGAGGGGTCCCTTCCTCCTAGTCTCACGTGACAAGCACAGGACGGAATCGTGGTTGAAAGCGTTTACATTTCAATATCATCCTCTCCCTTTGTGGTGACAGTGTTTCAGTTGATGAAGAGGGAAAATAAAGTGGAAAGAGAGGAATTCTCGACGTTATTGTTCAAGAACCAAAAATAAAACAGATCTCAAATTTGGAAGCCTGAGGTTCTTTTGAGTATAATGCTTATTTTGTTGACAGTTTGGTGAGGATTTTGCTCATGCTTCTTTCTTCTCTCATCAACTAAATAAGTAATCATGAAGAAGAAAGAGAAAAAGAGATTGTCCTCCCAGAATACTTGGCCTATATCATGACTTGATGGAATACTGTAAAAGCATAAAATGGAGAGAAAAATAAAGTCCGTTGGCTGAACACTGACTTAAACTGTTGTACAACCTTGATTAGCCACTGCCTATAAGTAGAATTAACTCTGGAGTTAACTGTTGTGAATCTGGAAATAAGCAAACATCCAAGGGTGTGAAGCCTGCATTATACCTCTAATACGAGTAACACCCCAGTATCTGGTTTTAATGGTTTCATCAGAAATTTTCTTAACATCAGCAAGATGTTGATATTTTTGTCATGAGATTAATGCCAATAGATACTAGGATTAAAATGACTGTGGAGATAAAGTGATTGATGGCATCATAACCACAGAACACATTGACAATTGTAGAGCAGTAAAAAGGCTGAAAATGAAGCAGATATATTAATTTTTATTAAAGACAAAAAATCAGCTTAGGAGACGACTGTTTTGGCCTTGGGTAAAATCTTTATTTTGAATAAAACTCATCACATTATACTCTCCAAGGTGCCACACAAGGGCATATACATCCTCTGTCCAACTTTGTAAGAAAGACAAGTAACAAATTCAGGTTGTTATCTCAGTTCAGTATCGTTTCAGTGTCATGTTTTAAGATGCTCCTGAGTCTTGGAGAAAATCATGAAATTGTGGCCACTGTTGTCTGCTTACCAAGGGACAGAATGCTACACGACTTGGGTCTCCCGTTCTAGGTTTAGCATCTGACCTTGATATGGGTCAGGTAAGCTCTTCCAGCATCGTCCTTTTCTTGCGTAATTTGTGGGAGATTTTCTCTCTCTTATATCTAGTTTATGATATTGTTTTAATGCTCAGAAATATACAGAAATGATTGATGAAGTATAAAGTGCTGTTCAAAAGCAAAGTAGCCTAATGACAGGCGAAAAACAGTGCTACCCAGAAACTATTACCCCAGCCCTGAAGGACCTCTTTCAATAGGCAATCCAGACTATGTAGCCTTGATTTTGTGCTTTTCAGAAATATCTCTACCAATTTGGCCTTCCATGAAAATGAAACAAAATGGGCCTGAATAAGAAGATACATATTTTCACCCATTTTATATCAACTGCATCATCTGTATTAGGTGTGACCTGATGTGTCTGGGGCTCCAAGTGTCTAAGTCAGTGCTCATTTTCATATCAGACACAGGTATCCGTTTCAACAGCAAGAGAGAAGCAAGGGGATGGGATGGCTAACAGATTGCCAATATTATATTATTTTCCAGTGATGATAAGGACATTGCGTGTCTTACGGCTGTTTGATGACATTTTTGTTCTCATTTAAAATAATCTGATTTCATCCTGAAGCCTTCTAAGTAAATTTGAATGTTACATGAGGTGTGTAATGGAATAAAAATGGAACTACAGTGAATCCTGTTCAATTGCCAGCATGCAGCTTTTCTGTTACTAGAGACGGTAGAGCAACTTTGGGGACTAAGGGATTTAGACATGATTTTGTACCAGTCTGTGGTCATATGGTTGACCATTTCCATGATTCACCAGGTGATAGCTATGGTGGCAGTCATTCTGAATAGCATTCCCAAAGTCTTGATAGTTTGGGCTCATAGTCTTTGCAGAACTGCGTTATCATGAACTTCAACTCTAATGGTAGCACAGAGCTTGTCAGTCCTGTAGGAATACATGTTTCATAAAGTATAGCCGTGTATGTGACTACCTAAGTACTGAGGTCCTTGAGGCATTTCCAACTGAAAGGGGAGTTTGAGTTGTGTACATCAGGGTGGATCAGGTGGTCCAGGACAGAAGAGCTCAGCTCTGAGGTCCAATTAAGAGAAGCACAAAAGATAGGATCCACATTTCAACTCTTTGGTCTTGTATTTGAGAATTTAACTGGAAGGCTTTTTAGACTTCAGTTGAACAAAGTAGGAAGATACAGCGAAATCACACTATAATTCTCAGCTTGGTTTTATGGAACTAGGGCAACTTGTAGGGAAATACTAATTGGTCAGGATAGATCTGTAGAAATTCCATGGAGATTGCAAGAATAATTAGATTTGATATAAGGCACTGCTCAGTAATATAGTAGGGATTAGTGGGGCAGTACCAGAATTGCAGCCGTTGTCAGAATGCACAGATTTTTCTTCATTTTTCAAGGGGAAACCTGCAAGCATACTAAAGTTCCACTCATTGTTTAGTATTGGAAACCAGTGAGAGATTTTTTTTTTTTAATGCCACATGAGGTTCTGTTGGCCATATAGGTGGAGTCTTAACCAAACAACAGATTTAAAGTTTTATTTTCTTATCACGTTTAACTATCAAAAACATGACCCTCTCTTATGACTCTTCGGTTTCTGTGAAGGAATCTGTGGTTACTGGCTTTCTGCTTCTCTTATTGTGATGGACTTTAAAAAGAGATCATTCTCTGAAAATAAGCACACTGTTTGTAAAAATGAGTTTAAATTGTCAAGCTCTGTCTTTTTTTTTTTGTTGTTTTTTTCTATCCTGTGTTCTGGAAATGATTAACATTAGTCATCTTTTAACAACGGTAAGTCAGGTCTTCCCTGCCATGAACTCATGCCCTGGTAGCAGTCCATTAAATATTTCCTGCTAAAAACGACCCCAGGAGATAGTAATTAACCTACTCTTGAGTGTAATAATAGAATCAGAGATTGATGAACAATTTTCTTCGAATATTTCAAGTAATAGCATAAAACTGAAAGGCCATGCATTGCTTGTCTTAGAAAAACAGTACGGAATACGTTAGAATATCATGAATAAATGAACACTTTCATTTATGAGTTTTATATAGAAATCATTGAGTTTCCCTGCTCGAGGTGCAGCCTGCGTGGTAGTTAATCTTCTTGTGGCACTTACTGTATAATGCAGCACCTCTCTGGGCAATCTGTTGTATTAAAATAGAGCATTTAAGCTCCTTTCCTCCGCAAAGCCGTGCAAGAATGAATTGTTCAATCTTTTTTTTCTTTTTTTTTTTTGATAACTTGCTGGAAATTATATCAAAAATAACCAAGATGGTAATTTCCATATAATATCTTTTTATAGCTCATTGGAAAATATGAAATATTTTCAAACCAGGATAAAATTATTGGAAAATATAAAGAACCCTGCATTAGTAAGCAGAAGACCTCTGTTTCAGCATCACCAACATCTGTGTGCCCCTGAGCAAGTCATTTCCTCTTCCTCCACTGTTGTTATTATTTTAATCATTAAAGTGAAAATATTAATTCAGTGACTTCCAGTAACTTCCATTTTAAACTATCCTCCTCCCGGTTTAAGATCCCTTTGCTGATTTTTATTTCCATCCACCTCATCCCTCCTACTGTACTCTAATGACCTCTTAAATATTTTAGGCTCCAAAGAATTGTGGTCCATCCCAGATTGGCTTGTGATTTCTTCCTATGTGAGAGAGCTGTGTCTCATCCTCACTGCAGTCATATGCCATCTCTCACTCTGTGAAGGAGATTGAATGGCAGGGACCAGCTGCATCTAAAGAAAAGCCTGGACCCCATGACAGTCAATGGATGGGCACGACATAGGTAAAATCAGGTAGTGCAAAATGCCATTTCTGAAGAAAATTCCCCAGAGGGTCTTTCAAAGGGTGAGGGAGATATCGTCTGATGAGAGGAAAACAGCACTGCCAGCTTGATGTAAGCATGCTAAGATGGCTATCATGATCAATTGTGAAAATTGTTTAGTACAAAACCCACCTCCTCACAAATCTCACAGGTGAGTCATTTAAAATGGACTTTCATTCTAAGTTTGATCCATAGTTGACTTAGTCAAATACCAACCCAGAAGGTTTTAGCAGTCCAGTTAAGGATTTTTCAAAATGAAGAATTGTCAAAAGGAGATTTCCCTGTGAGCTCTAGGTAGTGTCCATGGACTGCAAATTTTCCTTTGCATATTGCAAGTGAGAATAATACACTCTACCAGGAGACACCAGCATGCTGTTGAAAATAAAATATAGCTATTTTTAAAACTAAGATGTGGCCATTATTTTATTTCTTGACATCGAAAGAAAAATGGAACACACATAATTATGCATAAATGTTAGGCCATTCGTAGCATTGTTATTTTGCTGCAAAAGGAGGAAAATTATCCATTTTGGGTGCAAGGGGAGGAAACTGCTCAAATCACCTGGGACACTAGTTCATAAACTCTATGAAATCTTTAACAAAATGAACTCCACAGTTTATGCAGTCCCCTCAAGAAAAATAGATGACTTGAAAAAATAAATCATAATGAGTAATATTATTATTATTCTCATTGGTGGTAGGAGGGTCATTAATAAAACAGTCTTCATGATATGTGGGTTCTAATATAAAACTATAAAAATATAACAAATGTTCTGCATAGGGTGAAACACCCATATTTATGAAGTGGGTTTGATGTGATTAGTAGTTACCTTGCACCATGGGGGCAAAGAGACTCTAAGTCTGCTCCATGAAATTTTGGATTTTCCAGGATTTAAAGGAGAGGGTGGCTTGGAGAGAAGGAGTAATAGCCTGATCTTCATGTATTTTATTTGTGTGTCACCAAAGCCTCCAAAAACATAAAGAGATGGCTGTAACCTTCTCTGCTAGACCAGGAGATGAACACAGGTGTCTGAAGGAAGCGTATTAGGAATGCACATTAACAATTATTAGTTAAAATGCTTGCACTTTGTTGTACATACCAGAACTGGCCGATGAGGACCACATGTAAATGAAAATGGTTTCCCCTGAAAATAAAATACAGGGAATACCAATTCCTCTGAACTCAGCTTTAGCATGGGCTCTGAAACAGCTTACATGGGGGAAAGGTTGTACAATATATACAACATTGTATTTATGCCTCCTCCTAGTATCTTTCCAGGATAATACTCAAATTTTTATTTGCTGCTTTAGAATTTTTGATAAGTAAATAATCTGGATGTTATAATAATTCAGATTAATTTAGCATGTTTACCAAGTCTGTATTCTATGCTAGCTTTTATACAAGGCACTGAAAATATGATGATGGATAAGATGTGGTCTTTTCCATCTATGAACTCAAGTTGAACAGTGAGAGCACGTTGGAGTCAGTTATAACCCTGATAACCCTATGCTCTGAACATTCCAGACTATTCACTTTTCCCTGAACATCTCAAAGCATGTTCACTTATTTTGGCTCATGTGTTTGTACACTTAGATTTTTGAGACCCAGGACCTTTTTCTCTCAAATTACTGTCTCTATTCAGAGTTTCAAAAGCCATTTTAGAAAACTGAATAAGAATTTCCTAATATTTGCTTTCTGTTCTGCTGTAACTGCCACACCCATTCCCTGAGGCCAGGGTCTCTACTGTAAGTTTAGTTTTACCAAGTGCAAGAGGAATTACAGGGAAGGAAAATTATTTAGATTCATAGCAAAATAGGTCTTACTGCATAGCAATGTGAACAGCTAGCTACCATATATAGACATAAGGGGTCTAAATATAAAAAGTGCAAAAAGTGGACAGAAAGCTTCACAGAAGCATTAGTATTTGAGGTGGGTTTTGAAGGCACCATCTGACATTGACAGGCGGGTGTATCAGGGAGGGAACACATGAGCAAAATCGTGGACAGGAGAACATGCTTGGAGATATGAGAATCTTGAGTACCATGGATTATGATCCTGTATTCCTCCAAATATAAGTAAGATGGAAAAAACTGGTCTGAAATAGAGGAGAAAATGAAAATGCCTATGCTTTTTTTGATGTACATAGTATGCATAGATTTTCTGCAAATGAATTTCACCCACATGTGCTCAAATAAATTACCTTTTCCTCTTTCAGTGGGTTCTATGCCATACGAATGTGGAGAGAGAAAGGCATGGGTTTCAGTAAAACATAATGAGAAGAGATATAGAGGACATTATATTATTACTAAAATATAAAAACAATAAGGAAAAATCTTAATGGTTAATAATACTTTTTACTAAACAAGTAATGCCTACCACTGACATTTATCACATGATGCATTGTCATGGATGCCAAGTGTTTACTGTGTGCGTTAACATGTGCCAGACATTGTGCTGGACACTAGCGGGGCAGACTATGCCCTGCCTTTTGGACCTTAGCTTCTGGAGCACAGAGTCATACAGTAAGCATAGACAAACAAAAATTAAAAAGATATCAGATTTTGATGAGATCTGTACAAATATAATAAGAATAAAATAACAATCGTGTTGTGATAGAGATCAACGGGACCACTTCCTTGAGGCAGGGTAATCAGCAGAGATGTCTAGGAGAAGGTGACATTTAAAGTACAAACAAAAGAAGAAGGAATTGGCCCCGTTGAGGATCTGGGGAAAGCATTCCAGGCAGAGGGAGCATCTAGTAAAATGTCCCTAAGGTTGGAATAGCCCTGGTCATTCAAGAAACTGAATGGAAGCCGTGTGGCCAGGTGAACGAACCCGGGAATGGGGCAAGTGGTCTGGAAAGTCGCTGGCGGGGCAGACAGGGAACAGGTTCTGCTGGGTCTTACGTGGAAGTAGAGCTGAGAGCTGGGGACACGTTGCTTCCCCTGAGTACATTCTCGCAGAGTGGAACATTTTTGTGGTTGGCGACTTCTATGAGAAGATGCCAGAGGAAGCCGTGTGAGATTCATCACAGGTCAGACCATAGGTCCAGCGCAAGACAGAGTCCTCTGTGCTAAGCAGGCCTGTACTGTCCAAAGGCTGAGGATCCCTCACACCCGCTCCATTCACCACGTCCATTCCGGCCCTCCTGCAGCACCACCACTATCTGTGGGAAATAGCTAGAGCTTGGCCTGGAGGCGATGGTAAGGAATGGCTCTGATGCCGAATGCAATGGTTTAAAACCGCAGAATGGTTTTAAACAGAGAGGTGTAGGTCCAGTTATACATTTTGAAAAGATCTCTGTGACTGGTTTAAGAGGTAGGAAGAAAGAAATATAAGCAGGACATCCAGTAAGGAGGCTGTGGCAGTAGCACAGGGGAGGGAAGATGGCTGGTGGCCCTTGGCTATTGAAAGAAGATGTGATACATAGTAGATAAACCTAAGACATATTTTGTAGGTAGTATAGACGGCTTTCACAGGTTAATTTGGGGTGGAGAGGAGCAAAAGGAAGGGAGAGAGAAGAATGATTCTTAGGAGTTTGACTTTATGAACAGAATGTACTGTGGCTTGATGATTGCCTGAGAGACAGATGAGGAAAAAACAAGTTAAGGTTCCATTGTGGCCATGCCAGGTGTGGAGTATTTGTAAGATGGCTTCGGTAGAGCCAAGTCGGCATATGGATATAGGAAGCGGGCATGGCCATAATGGTCTGAATGTCAAGGGAGAGACTGGACAGGAAAAATAATTTTGGAAGACAGTAGCACGTGGATGGCATTTAAAGCCATGGGCTGGGTAAAAGCACATGGGGAGTCCTTTCTTTTTAGAATATTGTGAGTTTGGATTTTTTAACACCATAGACCCAGCTCTTTCCCTCGTATAATGCCTCCCTACATTGGCAGAATGTTCTGTACACAGTAATGAAACAACTATAGCCTTTACCTTCTAGGAACTCACAACTCACATGCCTGATGGCATGACCAAGGGAGATTCCATTTCTCCTCTTGTCCCCGAGCCTTTGTAATAATAATTCATACTAGTATCACAGTCTTCGGGGACTTTATATTCATTATCCCATTTTGCTTTTTTGTCCTTGCAACAATCTTTGAAGTGTGAAGGATGTGCACAATCTCTCATTTGATGGACTGAGCAACTCTTGAAGCAGATATTCTCATTCCTCCTTTTAATAGATGAGAATATGGGCCACAAAAGGTTAATTAAGCAATTTCTCTGGTTGAGGTCACAAAAGTAGTGAGTGAGATTGGCAGAAGAAAGATGCTTCTGACTCCAAGTGTCCAGGGCATCTAGTTTTAGTTGGAACTTAACTGAATGTATCAACTTTTCCAAAGAAATAGGGCAGCCATTGAGAGCAAGAGCTCTAGATTCTGTCAGAATTGGGTCAAATCCATGCTCTCCACTTGCTAACTGGGTGACCTTGGAAGTAGCATAGCCTTCATTGACTTGATTTCTTAATCTGTAGAACGAGGTTGCTAATATCTATCTCTCAGGTTATTTGTGAATTCATACATCCATGCATTTACCCAGCCTTCCACTAACCAATGAATTCATTCACCAACCAAATGTAATAGGCGCCTACTATGTGCCAGGTACCATATAAGGCATCAGGAAAGCATCTGTGCAGAAAATAAAGCTGCTACTCTTCTGAGACTGCCATCCTTGGTGGGAAGCAGTCAATGACCAATCAACAAAGTGATAGAGCCCAGTAAGATGGTGACAAGAGCTGTGTAGAAAGGACGGTGGTGTTGAGGATCATGACAAGTCAGGGAAGGCTTCTCTGGGCAGGGACCTGAACAAGGATTAAATGAGATAAGACACAAAACATGCTTAGCGTGGGACTAGACACCCATTTCTGAGCCATGCAATCCTGGGAAAAGGAGAGTCAGAAAGCAGACGGGTGGTACCCAGGATTGCAGGGTCCTCACCCAGCCTAGGGAGAGCCTCTGCCTTTGGAGTTATTTCATCCAGTGACTCAGTTACGAGATAGTCTCTGGCTGCTTTAGCTGATGTCATTGAATACATGATGAGTCCAACTGCTCTTTTTTCTGAATCTGTGCTCACCAAACACATTCTAATCATGATTTAACCTCCCAAGTACACCTGCCCACCTGAAGAGAATATTCTGATCATATAGACTTCAAGTGCTCAGCTTCACTTCATAGCTCTTTCTCATTATACATTGAGACAGAGGCCCTCTAATTATGATTTGGTTCCCCATGTAGCTTGGCCACATGGAGCACCTACTCCTGCTTCCCCCTATTCCAGGGTTGAGAGGGGGAAGTGAGGAGGGGGAAACTCCACTCTTGACTCTTGATGAGCCCAGCTGCTGGGCAAATTCAAGAGCAGAGTCCCCAAATGCAGTTGTATCCCTGGGAGCAGTGCTTCCCCTCACCTCAAGAGCCCTGGAAGGGCAGAGGTGAGCAGGCTGAGGGCAGGGGTAGGTGGTGAGACCCACGTGGCTCCTTTCATGTGAGGCCATAGAGGGCCTGTAATCTTAATGATAATAGCAACAAGATTCACATACTCAGCAGATACTGCGTTTCCTACTTCAGACCTATCATTCCACTTAAGTTTGCCCACCCTGCAGGCCACTGCACGGATCAGCTGGAAACCTCTCTTCCCTTTGATTCAAACCCACATGTTTTCAGAAATGTTTAATGAAGGTTTCTGGCTTTTTGGCTAAACAGACATCATGCATGAGCCCATCAGTTTCTCTCTGAATTCTGGCCCAGTAATTTTCTCTTCTCTCTCTGAGCTTCACACCCAAGATCATCTCGTACCTACCATCTCGTTAGGTGGGTGGGGGTATCCTGTTGTTTGCTGCCAGCTGATCCATTCTTTCTGTGGCTCAGTGGTTACAACCCTTCTCCAGGAAAGGCCTCGATGGTTGGTGGTTCATGGGGTTCATGGGGATTTCTGTTCCTCTACTTGCATGCCTCACTCCCTTCCTACCCTCACGACCGGCTGTTCTGTCTTTGGAAATGAGCAGAATCTGGAACTTCAACTCCACCCAGTCATTAATACGTTGAGAAAACCGAATAAATACAGTTGCAACTCCATTGTTAAAAATAAGATCCCATCACTGTTTTTTTCCTATATTTGCCACTCTTTTTTTTTTCCTTGAGTGTTTGGTATTTCTGCCAAGCCCAAATACATAAGATTATACGTGAGACATATTTATTATATAAAAATGAGTGTGTTTTTTCCTTAACTCTCTCAGTAATTCCACGTTTTTTGGCCCAATTAATTCACCATAGCAGACCTCAAGTTCTTTTTCTCCAAAAACAAGGCAGCTGTATTAGAGTAGTGGTTTTCAATGTCTTTTAGGTGGTGGAGAGCCTGCAAGCTGTGGTATGCTTTGTGGGATACTATGAAACATTAACACCCAAAGCTAGACTTAAAATAGCCAACCAGAATTTTGTGACATCCCAAATACTATCTTATGTAAGATTCTAATAGAGGCAAAGTTAGCATATATGGAGATGCAACTCATTCATTCATCTATCAAATATGTTATTGAGTGTCTGTGCAAAAGTGTCTCAAACTAGCCTTCATCAGACTCACCTGAAGGGCCTATTAAAGCACAGCTTGCTGGGACCTGAGCAGAATTTTAGCAAATTCTCAGGTGATGCTGATACTGATGCTGCTGGTCTGGGACCACACTTGGCCAGCCACTGGCTGGGATTGGTAAACTATAACCCATGAGCCAAATCTAGTCCATCCTTCTTTTCGTAAATTAAGTTTTATTGGAACACAACCATGACCATAAATTTAGGTATTGTCTACAGCTGCCTTTGTGCTGTAATGGCAAAGTTGAGTAGTTGGGACAGAGACTGTAAAGCCTGAAAAGTGTAAAATATTTAGACTGAAATATTTACTATCTGGTCCTTTACAGAAAACGTTTGTATTCTAGATTATCTGGAGAAACTTGGACAAAAGTATAATACAGTCGTATTGTCATGGAGCCCACATCCTAACATGGCGCTAAAAATTTACTGAGCTTTGAAGACAAAGTATAAGGGGAGGTCTTAACTGAAGAATTCTACCTTCAATTATTCATAACCTGGTTATTATTTCTTTCTTTCCTTTAAGGATTTCCATTAATATTTTCATTCACTTTTCCATAACTCTAGCCCATGCTCCAGCCTCTTCAAGTCTTCATAATGAAAACACCCTCCAAATGCATTTTCCTCTCAGTACTTTTCCCGTCAGTGTCTTCTAGGTAGCATTTCCAGAATAAATATCTTAAATCTAGCTATTAAGTGATGATAGTCTTCAGAATAAGCTTTTTTTTGTTGTTCCAATTTTTCCACATTGTGATACCAAACCACAAGCACTGCTTTATCTACCACTCGAGATTTCCCAAATTTGCAGGCTCTGCACTGACCTGCTCAGAAATGGAACCTGGCGGGCGTGGCAAGGCAAGTATTCAACATGTGATCACAGGCTCTGCCACTGGTTTTCTCCCTTATCCAGTCAAGAGCCACTTCACTCCTTTAATATCCCATCAGCCCCTGGAGGCCTCCGAGTTTACAACCCCAGATCTATAAACTCTCCATCAAAGCCACACCAAGTTTACTCACTATCTTCCAGATTACTTGTTAGTTATGTTTTCTTATAAGTAACTTATTATTTATATTAGTTTTTATTAATTCATTACAGTACTAATATTAGCTATTTATTACTAATAACAAGTTATCTCCAAACTATGTGCCTTCAAACAACAATAGATATTTTTTTCATCTCCTATTTTCTGTGAGGCAGGATTTGGAGAGTGGCTTATCTGTGAGGCTTTTGTTCAGGATCTTTCATAAGGTTATGATGAAGATATTGGTCTGGATTACAGGCATCTGAAGGTTCTTCTAAGTCTACAGAATCAGCCTGTAGCAGATGGCACACTATACAGCTGGCAGATTGGTGCTAATCGTTGGCTGTAGACCTCAGTCCCTCGCCACGTGGCTCTTTCCTTCTCGTGGCACAGAGTACGTATTCAGTAAATATCTACTGCTTGATTGCTCTGCTACTAATTCACAGCAAGCCCTATGTTAATTCCCATCATTACTTCCCAGGAATCTCTCTTCCCCAAATATTTCTGTTTTCAGGGTAGGGGTCTCAGAATGCTTTCCAGTATAAATATTGATTTATTTAAAAATCCTTTGTTTACAATTATAATGTAGTATAATACATAATACAATTCCTCCTAATCAAATAAAACACTAACTAGTAAGTATAAATGCCTATTAAATTAAATTAACATGATCAAATTAATGGAAATTAAATGATCAAATTAATAGAAAAAAATTCTGACACACACTTACACTCCAAACCAATTAAATCAGAATCTTTGAGGGTGAACCCAGGTATAGGTATTTTTTTTTAAAGCTCCCTGGGTAATTCTAATACAAAACAAAAGTTGAGGACCAGGTACAAAGGTGCAGGAGGGACAGTGTAAACTTATTTTAAATCCCAGATTCCTGTCTGGAAAACATTAAATCAAGGAGGTCATTTGTCGAGATTCATTCAAGGTGGCAGAGTAGAAGGACGTGCTCTCACTCCCTCTTGCGAGAACATCAGAATCACAACTAACTGCTGAACAATCATTGAGAGTAAGACACTGGAACTCACCAAAAAAGATATCCCACATCCAAAGACAAAGGAGAAGCCACAGTGAAACGGTAGGAGGGGCACAACCACAATAAAATCAAATCCCATAACTGCTGGGTGGATGACTCACAGACTGGAGAACACTTATACCACAGAAGTCCACCCACTGGAGTGAACGTTCGGAGCCCCACGTCAGGCTTCCCAATCTGAGGGTCCAGCAACGGGAGGAGGAATACCTAGAGAATCAAACTTTGAAGGTTAGCGGGATTTGATTGCAGGACTTCAACAGGACTGGGGGAAACAGAGACTCCACTCTTGGAGGGCACACACAAAGTAGTGTGTGCATTGGGACCCAGGGGAAGGAGCAGTGACCCCATAGGAGACTGAACCAGACCTACCTGCTAGTGTTGGAGGGTCTCCTGCAGAGGTGGGGGGTGGCTGTAGCTCACCGAGGGGACAAGGACACTGGCAGCAGAAGTTCTGGGAAGTACTCCTTGGCATGAGCCCTCCCAGAGTCTGTCATTAGCCCCACCAAAGAGCCCAGGTAAGCTCCAGTGTTGGGTTGCCTCAGGCCAAACAACCAACAGGGAGGGAACCCAGCCCCACCCATCAGCAGACAAGTGGATTGAAGTTTTACTGAGCTCTGACCACCACAGCAACAGTCAGCTCTACCCACCACCAGAGCCTCCCATCAAGCCTGTTAGATAGCCTCATCCACCAGAGGACAGACAGCAGAAGCAAGAAGAACTACAGTCCTGCAGCGTGTGGAACAAAAACCACATTCACAGAAAGACAAGATGAAAAGGCAGAGGGCTATGTACCAGAGGAAGGAACAAGATAAAACCCCAGAAAAACAACTAAATGAAGTGGAGATAGGCAACCTTCCAGAAAAAGAATTCAGAATAAAGTTAGTGAAGATGATCCAGGACCTCGGAAATAGAATGGAGGCAAAGATCGAGACGATGCAAGAAATGTTTAACAAAGATCTAGAAAAATTAAAGAACAAACAAACAGAGATGAACAGCACAATAACTGAACTGAAAACTACACTAAAAGGAATCAATAGCAGAATAACTGAGGCAGAAGAACGGATAAGTGACCTGGAAGACAGAATGGTGGAATTCACTGCTGTGGAACAGAATAAAGAAAAAAGAATGAAAAGAAATGACAGCCTAAGAGACCTCTGGGACAACATTAAACGCAACAAAATTCGCAGTATAGGGGTCCCAGAAGGAGAAGAGAGAGAGAAAGGACCAGAGAAAATATTTGAAGAGATTATAGTTGAAAAATTCCCTAACGTGGGAAAGGAAATAGCCACCCAAGTCCAGAAAGTGCAGAGAGCCCCATACAAGATAAACCCAAGGAGAAACATGCTGAGACACATAGTAATCAGATTGGCAAAAATTAAAGACAAAGAAAAATTATTGAAAGTAGCAAGGGAAAAATGACCAATAACATACAAGGGAACTCCCATAAGGTTAACAGCTGATTTCTCAGCAGAAACTCTACAAGCCAGAAGGGAGTGGCATGATATACTTAAAGTGATGAAAGGGAAGAACCTACAACCAAGATTACTCTACCCAGCAAGGATCTCATTGAGAATCGATGGAGAAATCAAAAGCTTTACAGACAAGCAAAAGCTAAGAGAATTCAGCACCACCAAACCAGCTCTACAACAAATGCTAAAGGAACTTCTCTAAGTGGGAAACACAAGGGAAGTAAAGGACCTACAAAAATAAACCCAAAACAATTAAGAAAATGGTAATAGGAACATACATATCAATAATTACCTTATACGTGAATGGATTAAATGCTCCAACTAAAAGACACAGGCTTGCTGAATGGATACAAAAACAAGACCCAGGTATATGCTGTCTACAAGAGACCCACTTCAGACCTAGGGACACATACAGACTGAAAGTGAGGGGATGGAAAAAGATATTCCGTGCAAATGGAAATCAAAAGAAAGCTGGAGTAGCAATACTCATATCAGATAAAATAGACTTTAAAATAAAGAATGTTACAAGAGACAAGGACGGACACTACATAATGATCAAGGGATCAATCCAAGAAGAAGATATAACAATTATAAATATATATGCACCCAACATAGGAGCACATCAATACATAAGGCAGCTGCTAACAGCTGTAAAAGAGAAAATCGACAGTAACACAATAATAGTGCGGGACTTTAACACCTCACTTACACCAATGGACAGATCATCCAAAATGAAGGTAAATAAGGAAACAGAAGCTTTAAATGACACAATACACCAGATAGATTTAATTGATATTTATAGGACATTCCATCCAAAAACAGCAGATTACACTTTCTTCTCAAGTGCTCATGGAACATTCTCCAGGATAGATCACATCGTGGGTCACAAATCAAGCCTCAGTAAATTTAAGAAAATTGAAATCCTATCAAGCATCTTTTCTGACCACAATGCTATGACATTAGAAATGAATTACAGGGGGAAAAAAGGAAAAAACACAAACACATGGAGGCTAAACATTACGTTACTAAATAAACAAGAGATCACTAAAGAAATCAAAGAGGAAATCAAAAAGTACCTAAAGGCAAATGATAATGAAAACATGATGATCCAAACCCTATGGGATGCAGCAAAAGCAGTTCTAAGAGGGAAGTTTACAGCTGTACAAGCTTACCTCAAGAAACAAGAAAAATCTCAAATTAAAAATCTAACCTTACACCTAAAGGAACTAGAGAAAGAAGAACAAACAAATTCCAAAGTTAGCAGAAGGAAGGAAATCATAAAGATCAGAGCAGAAATAAATGCAATGGAAACAAAGAAAACAATAGCAAAGATCAATAAAACTAAAAGCTGGTTCTTTGAGAAGATAAACAATATTGATTAACCATTAGCCAGATGCATCAAGGGAAAGAGAGAGAGGACTCAAATCAATAAAATCAGAAATGAAAAAGGAGAAGTTACAACAGACACTGCAGAAATACAGGGCATCCTAAGACACTACCACAAGCAACTCTATGCCAACAAAATGGACAACCTGGAAGAAATGGACAAATTCTTAGAAAGGTATAACCTTCCAAGACTGAACCAGGAAGAAACAGAAAATATGAACAGACCAATCACAAGTAATGAAATTGAAACTGTGATTAAAAATCTTCCAACAAACAAAAGTCCAGGACCAGATGGCTTCACAGGTGAATTCTATCAAACATTTAGAGAAGAGCTAACACCCATCCTTCTCAAACACTTCCAAAACATTGCAGAGGAAGGAACACTCCCAAACTCATTCTATGAGGCCACCATCACCCTGATACCGAAACCGGAGAAAGATACTACAAAAAAAATTAGAGACCAATATCACTGATGAATATAGAGGCAAAAATCCTCAGCAAAATACTAGCAAACAGAATCCAACAACACATTAAAAGGATCATACACCATGATCAAATGGGATTTATCCCAGGAATGCAAAGATTCTTCAATATACACAAATCAATCAATGTGATACACCATATTAACAAATTGAAGAAGAACCATATGATTATCTCGATACAGAAAAAGCTTTTGACAAAATTCAACACCCATTTATGATAAAAACTCTCCAGAAAGTGGGCATAGAGGGAACCTACCTCAACATAATAAAGGCCGTATACAACAAACCCACAGCAAACATCATTCTCAATGGTGAAAAACTGAAAGCATTTCCTCCAAGATCAGAAACAAGACAAGGATGTTCACTCTCACCACTATTATTCAACATAGTTTTGAAAGTCCTTGCCATGGCAATCAGGGAAGAAAAAGAAATAAAAGGAATACAAATAGGGAAAGAAGAGGTAAAACTGTCACTGTTTGCAGATGACATGATACTATGCATAGAGAATCCTAAAGATGCCACCAGAAAACTCCTAGAGCTAATCAATGAATTTGGTAAAGTTGCAGGATACAAAATTAATGCACAGAAATCTCTTGCATTCCTATACACTAATGATGAAAAATCTAAAGGAGAAATTAAGGAAGCACTGCCATTTACCACTGCAACAAAAAGAATAAAATACCTAGGAATAAACCTACCTAGGGAGACCAAAGACATGTATGCAGAAAACTATAAGACACTGTTGAAAGAAATTAAAGATGATACCAACAGATGGAGAGATATACCATGTTCTTGGATTGGAAGAATCAATATTGTGAAAATGACTATACTACCCAAAGCAATCTATAGATTCAATGCAATCCCTATCAAATTACCAATGGCATTTTTTATGGAAGTAGAACAAAATATCTTAAAATTTGTATGGAGACACAAAAGACCCCGAATAGCCAAAGCAGTTTTGAGGTGAAAAAATCAGAGCTGGAGGAATCAGACTCCCTGACTTTAGGCTATACTACAAAGCTACAGTAGTCAAGACAATACGGGACTGACACAAAAACAGAAATATAGATCAATGGAACAGGATAGAAAGCCCAGAGATAAACCCACGCACCTATGTCAACTAATCTATGACAAAGGAGGCAAGGATATACAATGGAGAAAAGACAGTCTCTTCAATAAGTGGTGCTGGGAAAACTGGACAGCTACATGTAAAAGAATGAAATTAGAACACTCCCTAACACCATACACAAAAATAAACTCAAAATGGATTCAAGACCTAAATGTAAGACCGGACACTATTTTCTTAGAGGAAAACATAGGAAGAACTCTTTGACATAAATCACAGCAAGATCTTTTTTGATCCACCTCCTAGAGTAATGGAAATAAAAACAAGAATAAACAAATGGGACCTAATGAAACTTAAAAGCTTTTGCAAAACAAAGGAAACTACAAACAAGACGAAAAGACAACCCTCAGAATGAGAGGAAATATTTGCAAACGAATCAACGGACATAGGATTAATCTCCAAAATATATAAACAGCTCATGCAGTGCAATATTAAAAAGACAACCCAATCCAAAAATGAGCAGAAGACCTAAGCAGACATTTCTCCAAAGAGGACATACAGACTACCAAAAAGTACATGAAAAGCTGGTCAACATCACTAATTATTAGAGAAATGCAAATCATAACTACTATGAGGTATCACCTCACACCAGTTAAAATGGGGATCATCAGAAAATCTACAAACAACAAATGCTGGAGAGGGTGTGGAGGAAAGGGAACCCTCTTGCACTGTTGGTGGGAATGTAAATTGATACAGCCACTATGGAGAACAGTATGGAGCTTCCTTAAAAAACTGAAAATAGAATTACCATATGATCCAGCAATCCCACTACTGGGCATATACCCAGAGAAAACCATAATTCAAAAAGGCACATGCACCCCAATATTCATTGCAGCACTATTTACAATAGCCAGGTCATGGAAGCAACTTAAATGCCCATCGAGAGACGAATGGATAAAGAAGAAGTGGTACATATATACAATGGAATATTACTCAGTGATAAAAAGGAACGAAATTGGGTCATTTGTAGAGATGTGGATGGATCTAGAGACTGTCATACAGAGTGAAGTAAGTCAGAAAGAAAAACAAATATCGCATATTAACGCATATATGTGGAATCTAGAAAAATGATACAGATGAACTGGTTTGCAGGGCAGATATTGAGACACAGATATAGAGAACAAACGTATGGACAACAAGAGGGGAAATCAACAGTGGGTGGGGGTCGTGGTGTGATGATTGGGATTGACATGTATACGCTGATTTGTGTAAAATGGGTGACTAATAAGAACCTGCTGTATAAAAAAGAAATAAAATTCAAAAAATAAAAATAAATAAATAAATAAAATGTAAAAAAAAAAAATAAGCTGAGGACCACTAGTTTAATTCATATCCTACTAGATTTTAAAATCGAATAATTATATTTTTTATTATTGTGCCCCAAAGCATATTTTTTACAATATGTAATTTGGAAATGTCAAGGAAGATCAGTTCAGAGAAAATGTTCCCTTTTTTTTTTTTTTTTTTTGCCTACAGGATGTAATTGTATCAATTTATGAGTAAGTGTAGACCTACTGTAGTAGTTTTTATAATCCAGCACAATCTAACTTTTTCTTAAAATAATTATGCTTTCTTAATCAAACGGAAGTCGTTGATGTAGGTTGTACCTTTGTCTTTTAAACATACGCACCAGATTATTTTGCCAAATTATTCTAGCTATTATAAAACATGAAGACATTTTGCAAATATTTTATTTCTTCTAGTCAAAGTCAGTCTTGGTTCTGAATAGGGCACTGCTCAATGCCTGCCTCATAAATGCTAGCATCGTGAAAAGATCACTGTGTCATTTAAGAGTGTTTTCCTCAGAGGAAAATAATATGGCTTATTTTGCTTATTCAGTGTCAGGAACTATAAAAGACAAAATAAAGGCAGCCTAGTAGAGTTGATGAAGCCCTAAACATAGAGTCAGAATACCTCTCATCTCCATGAAGCCCTGCCTCTTAGAAACTGTGTGACCCTTGGCAAGCCTCTTAACTTGATGGTCTCCAGTATTTTATTTGTAAAATGAAGGAGTTGAAGTAGAAGGCATATGAGATATTCTTACCGCTGGAAAGGGGTAAGGTGAGGGAGTAATGTGCTTGGAGTGCTTCTAAGTCAGGCAATGTGTGTAGTGATTTAAAATAATTCTCATGGAACTCTCAAAAAGTCAATGACCCTACTGGAGAATTTTCAAGTGGGCAGACACAGAAGTCACTAGATTGTTAAATTAAGCTCATGAAAAAAAAAAATCAGATGACATAAACTAAAAAGACAGTAATGCTTTGATTCTGATTCTCTCATAGTAAGGGAATTTTATACATTATTAATTCCAACCACTTTGTTTTTACAGGTGAGGTGACTGTAGCCTAGAAAGCTCAAGTGACCTCCTATTGTGGACACATGCAATAGATCACTAGCAAAGGATAAGGATTTGTCCAGTTTAACAGTACAATCCTTTACTGAAGCCAAAAGCTTTGTCATCATCATAATTCAACATTTTATTTTGCAGAAGGGAGGAGGTGGCTCTAAGACTTATGTTCATGGTAATTCAGGATTTCTGAAGCTGGCATCTCAGGAAGGTTTTCACAAGTGGCCCATGATGTGATACATGGGTCCTGATGTTACAAATCCAGATTGGCATACCAAGGCTTGCCATCACTGGGTCCATCTAACTTGGATGCTTTTCTGGACAAATATTTTTTGTAGCTGGATTCACAAAAGTTGTTAACCCTCCAGGTGAAAAGTCATGGTAATTCCACTGCCCTAAGAGTCATAGATAGTAAATTACACAGTAACATAGTAATGTCCTATATAATACATACGTACAGTCATACACAGTAAATTACACAGACATATCACTGGGACTATGAACTCACTAAATGATAGGAGAAGCACCTGGGAAGGTTGTACCTCTCATGAGGTGGTGAGACCATGGGATGGAGTTCTACCATGTCGGTCCCTGGTGGTCCTGTGGGTGGAGGTGAAGAGGAAAGGCAGGCTGGCTCTTGTAGGTGCCCCTTATTTAAGAAGTGAATAGCAGTGCTTCCTTAGAAAAATATGTTTTATTTAATCTAGGAACCACTGGACTTTTTTAAATGACAGTAACAAGCCGTTCCCTAGAATTAAAATATAAACACACACCCGAAGCCATATAAAAAGAAAAGTACCTGAAGCAGTCCATAAAACTTTAAATTTCAGTGGAGTGCTAATTTAATCAGGGAAACTATAGCATTTTTGCTGTCTTCATTAAGCATGTTATATGCTCTCTGAGAATTCTGACTCTGCATCCAAAAGGGAAGTTATACTCTCCTTTTATCCTTAACAGATGTGGGCATCAAATGTTTATGGGCGTGAAAAAATCTTTCCATTAAAGGAAACCCTGTCAAGTAGCAGGATTTTCTTCTATTATGCTGTTTCATGCACAAAACATTTCTTTTGAAACCTCTGAGGCCACATAAACATTAAAGAAACAACACAGTATTTTCATAGCACATGTTTGTCTGTCACTGCCGTTTTTGGCAAAATCTATCCTATAGCGATCTTTGGTTTAGTGGTTTCTAAGTTGCCGCCAGTCTTGACCTTCCAGGGGCTTCAAGGACAGCGGTGCTTTGATCCGTGGAGACCATTTTTGGGGCTCCAGCTTTTTGCTAACACACAGGCAAAGTTTTCTTTTCCTGTAGTTTTATTCATCTTTGTCGTTTCCTTCCGCACTCCTTTCTAGAAATAGAATTAAATTGTATTGGGAATAACGAGGAGGAAAAATAATTCATTCATCTTTTATTGTTTTAATATCTTGTATTTGTATCACTGGTAATTTATGTTTCCTAATCCTTCGTCCCTCCGGTTTATGTTCTCCACATCTATCAAAGGTATTGAATGAGTTAGAACCAGTAAATAGGCTTTCAGGGGAGACTGGGGGGCCGGGGGGAGTGAGGAAGAAGTGAATGAGGTTTGTTTTCTCAATGATCTTTCACTTTACTTTCCAAAGCAGGGGACACTGTTTGCAGGCTTCTGATCAGTTTCAAGGAGTGCAAGTAATGCCCAGTAGTTATATATTACCTGTTAATTGCTCAAAGAAACGGGAAAGTAAGAAAGGTGCTTTTTGTAGATGGAAAGCTCTGGACATTTGACAATGATGCACTTCTCAGTATATTGAGAACCATTTTTCTTCCTGCCCAGACCCACCCCACCCAGCCTTGACTATCGTGTTAGCTACTTTCATTTCTCCCTGCGTGGTGCTGGCCATCCCGGGGAGAAAGAACCTCCGTTTGCTTTGAGCTCCTTGCTTGGTGTAGTGATTGCCTGCATGTCCCGTCGTGACTGCAGTGGGCACCCGCCTTAGGGAAATTGAGTGTGCTTTTCCTTACCATTACATTTGGCTTTTGTGCTTTGATTTCACAGGGAAAATAAGGTAAATGTTAGAATATGCTCGGATGCTGGTACACACTACATTCTTTCTGGCACACGCTTTCAATCCACTCCTCACAACTGGCTTGAATCAGTCTCTCCTTTAGCGTCATATCATTCTTGCCGTGAAGGTTATTTTGCTGGATCCCTGTGTGTTACTGATTAAGAGAGAAAAACTGTGACAGGGTGGGCATGTGACACCATTTCCTAAATATCGCTAGCATTATTTTTCTCTGGGCCTCCTTGGGTTTCGAGCATTTGATTTGGATTTTTCCTACTCCCTTTCTTTAAGTGTGTGACTAAGAAACTGTCACATTCTTCAGTGATTCTTGGTTATTCTCTTTGAAAAACGAGGCAAAACAAGTATATTATTTCCAGAGAATACCCCAGCCCGGTTTTTTGAGGATATCACCTTCCAATTGAAAGTAATCTGGCAGTTCAGATGTTGCCTCTAACATGGGTACTTGTTTTAAGGTATAGAACAGCCATCTTCAAACTTTTCCTCGAGAAGGCTAGAGAGTAAATACTTTAAGCTTTGCAGGTCCTATAGTCCCTTTCACGGATGCTCAACTCTGCCTTGTCCTGTAAAAGCAGCCGTAGACAAAATGTAAATCAGCATGGCTGTGTTCCAATAAAACTTTATTCACAAAAACAGATGGTAGACTCTGCTTGGCCCACAGGCAATAGTTTGTTGACCCTTGGTATAGAAGATGATTCTTGGAGCCTTTGGCATAGCTGGTTTCCATCAGCTCTTAGTTGATTCAGATTTTGCCAAGGGTCCTGTAACCTCCCACCTACAAATGATTTCTGCTGATCTAATGATACCTCTTGTTTTTCACTCT
Organism: Balaenoptera musculus; assembly: GCF_009873245.2. NCBI lineage: Eukaryota > Metazoa > Chordata > Mammalia > Artiodactyla > Balaenopteridae > Balaenoptera > Balaenoptera musculus. The sequence continues at coordinate 42,172,725 of NC_045799.1, forward strand.
ATTTGTTCTATACTCATCACCAACAGAGTAGCCAAGAGTCAGGAAAGTTTTTGTTAAAAAAATGGAGGATCCAGAAGCCCAAAGTCTCTGTTGTGCAGCTTATTTTGTCATCTAGGCTTTGAAAGGGCAGCTCTCATTTTGGATCCCAGGCTCTGTCTCCTTTGCCAGCTTCCACTATTTCAGTCCTGGGAGGCTGAGATCCTACAGTCTCCTAACCTCACGTTACAGCATCGCTAGCCCCAGTAATAGGAACACCATCCATGTGCTAGCCCTTTGACAACACAGAAAGTTTTCCACATGCCTTACCTGATATGATCCTGGCCCAATCATTTGAGGCCATTATTATTTTTTTAATTTACTTTTTTATTAATAAGAAAATAGCCCTGGAGAGGTTGAGTGAGTTGCCCAAGATTCTGCAACAAATATGCAGTGAATCCAGGTTTCACCTCCAGGTGTCCTAAGTCCTGGGATCTGCCCCGTCTCTGGCACTGTTCCTCAGTCCTGATTCACTGAGGGTCTGGCTTTCACCATTCCTGTTTCACATCTTTTCTCAGATAGATTTGTCAATATCCTGAGATGCCAGACACCATTCTCTGGAGAGAAGAGGAAAGGTACAAAATATCCAGCTGAGAATGTTTTAAAATATACAGTACTGCCCACCAGGGCCAGTGGTCATGGAAGACAGCTCTTAGGTCAAAGATACAGTGTCTATCTCTTCGCTTAGGGTTAAGAAAGACCAGTACTATCCAGGGGCACCCATATCAGCTCTGGTTCCCAGTGCTCTTGTAAAATGACTGAATCTTCATACTTTACGAACACTGGGGCTGGGCTGTGGGGTCTGGTCAGGGGTAGGTTGTAGACTAGGGACCGAAGTGAGATGGTCTTACCCAAGCAGTGTAAGAAGGCAAACATAGAAGTAAATGGTAATGTTGAAAACTCAAAGTCCATGAATCCAGGAGACCAGGAGGGAAGGCTGAGGATATTCAGACTAAAGAAGGTCAAAGCAGGTGATAAAGTTGTGGTATGGAACCAGCAGTCATGCACTGGTAAACACACACACACACACACACACACACACACACAAATGAGGAGTAAAGGAAGAGAGAAGAGGTGATAGTGGTAGCTTATGAACAAGTGCCCCCAGGGTATTCTACCTGGCCTGTATTAGTGTGTTGACTACGCATATTAAAAAGAAACAACCAACCAATCAAACAAACAAAATCCAGTCATCCTAGGCCAGCTGATTGTCTGCTCAGCTCTTGAGCAGGGAGCCAAACACAGGAGAACTAAGACTTGACTTAAGTAAATCTAAAAGGATTGTCTTTTCTTCTTCCCGTGCTGTCTCAAGTAGAGAAGTTCATTGGAAAGTCTTTGCTCCACCAAGAAGTCCTTGGCTTCTGCCATTTACTGTTCCCAACACAATTAACTTAAATCCTTTGCTAAAGGACGTTTGAGCCACCTTTTTCCAACAGCTCTTTTCCTACATCTGAAGTTGAAAAGGATTTGAAGAGAAGAGAAATAAGTAGGCAAACGCCAAAGATGCTTAAGAAATCAAGCATAGGCTCTTTCTTGTTAAGAAGAAAAATCTTAGGGGAAATAAAAACAAATAAGCCAAATGGTTTCTAAATGAGATGTAGAGTTTTTAGGCTCTTAACACAACCCTCATAATGAATCACTCCGAATCAAATGTCGGTGTATTCCTATGAAACCTCAGTAAAATGCCCAGAGGAAAAACATAGCAGCTTTGTATAAATATGTGCCATATATGTGTATGCACATAGAAATATGTATATGATATAGATATGTGTATATCTGTGTATGGATAAGTATATACAGTGTGTGCATATATACATATATATATATATATATCTTTAATTAGTTTATGTGTATATACTTCCAAATTTTTAAATTTAAAACTTGTTTAAAACTCCCCAATTTTTTCAATTAAATGCTCATGAATTTGAAACAGATCAAGAAGTTTCCTGGTTAATTGGAATTCCACCCTACTCAACAATGTCCTGTAATTGTAATTACACACACATTGTTACACTGTTATAGGAAAATGCCAGTTAAGATGTTGTTTAAGACACAATGTCAAGAGCTTACAGATTTATATTAGAAATTAATTAGTTACTTTGGCTTCTTTGCTAGAATGTAGTTTTATGTATAAAATTCTACTATGTTCAGTTATTGTAGAATGATGAAAAAACCAAATCCACTTTGAATTATCTTTACTTTTAGCGTGATTTTAAAAAATTGGGGGACCGCTCTTGAGCATTGTTGAAAAATGTGATGGAGTGCTGTCTTTAGGTCATGTGGACAAATTTGTATGTCAAGGATCAGCGCTGCCAGAGAGAACTTTGGTCAACTAAGGCAATTCTGAGCTTACCTTGGGGATTTTTTTTCTTCTTGCCTAAATAAAAATGTAAACACATTAAAGCAAAATAAAAATCAACAAAAGCATATAATGTTAAAATTGTATATCATATTATATATATATAAATGTATATGAATTTTATTTTATCACATAAAAAGATAAAATTAACAGGACTCCATCTACACCAAATTGTTGGTCACCTATTAGAAAGGAACTAGACAGTGTTTGGGGTTTTTTCAGTCTATGAGATAAGGTTTGTTAATAAATCAAGCAGTATTAAAAGAGACATGTGGGGCTTCCCTGGTGGCTCAGTGGTTGAGAATCTGCCTGCCAATGCAGGGGACACGGGTTCAAGCCCTGGTCTGGGAAGATCCCACATGCCGTGGGGCAACTGGGCCCGTGAGCCACAACTACTGAGCCTGCGCGTTTGGAGCCTGTGCTCTGCAGTAAGAGAGGCCGCGATAGTGGGAGGCCCGCGCACCGCGATGAAGAGTGGCCCCCCGCTCGCCGCAACTAGAGCACGCCCTCGCACAGAAACGAAGACCCAACACAGCCAAAATAATAATAAATAAATTAATTAATTAATTTAAAAAAAAAAAGAGTTCTATAAAAGAGACATGTGGCATATATTTTGTTAGCTTACTACGCTCTATCAGCACTGCATGTAGAGACACTTCCTAATTGTATATAGTATATATCTTAATTGAATAATGTTGATAATTGGTGCTATTTATTGAGAGTTTATTCTAATGCCAGGCTCTAAACTAAGTGCTTGATGTTTTTGTTGTTGTTATAGTCATTTAATTGTCACAGTCTTAGGAGGTAGATCATTTTCTCACCCTCCTTTTATAAAAAGATTAAAGACTGAGGCTCTCCCTCATTAAAGGTCACCGTGTATACAGTAATAAACAATTTCATTAAGATTATGCAAACTTTTTTTTTAGAGTACTACTCCACACAGTACGTTGTCATTTTCACTCCAAATTATGCAAGGTGTTACAGCACTCTACATTTTAATAGCACAGCAGATAAACTATTAAATTATGTGGTTTTCATTCATTACTGGTACTGGGCAAGAGAAGGCTGTCTGCTAATTCTCTTTCTACCAGCCCATAGGAGCGACTATGTTAAAAAGTTGCCCCAAATATCTGCTCAAAAAAAATGCTTCGTGATCAATTGATTATTGATGTTACTTTGTAGTTAAAAGGCTTCTTTCACAAACTATTGAAGCGAGAATCTCGCTATGGATGGTTTTATTCCCTGGCAGATGTCTCATTCTCCAGATACGTGGATTTTTCAGCCACTTGGAAGTGTTTTAAACATGGCTAATTCTAGATACGTGTTCACATTTCGATTACAACCAAATGTTCCAGACCCTTCCCTGTATTTCACAGACTCACTTGGAAAGGCGCCACCAAGGCCAGCTGGGAAGCCGCTGGAGACCACGTTCAAGGGTTAATACTCGGGAGGTCAGCAGGGGGCGCTGCCTTTTGCAGTCAAGACTGAGTTTCTTAAGTTCCACAAGCTTTATACTCTATCACCAGTTCTATTTACAGTGTTTTTAAAACTTGTTTTTTTGTTAAGTCACCTTATCTTTTTTCTCTCATCACAAAACGATTCTGCTTTATAACAAAAAACAATAAAAGAAACAGAGAAAAATACAATCTAACAATGAAAGCCATCAACGGGTTTTCTTCTCTGAGCACCACTTTTTCAGGGATTATCCTTTGTAACACCTTCTAACAGGTCCTATCTGAAATGAAGGGTGGGGAAAAAAAAACTTTACATGGTTAGGAAAGGATGAGAATTGAAGATCCTGAAGTGTAACAGGAAATGAAAATATAGTGACAGAAAAAGAAAAGTAATTCTCTGTTGGCCAGAACATTATTTTCTGTGACCTGTTCACACTTTCTTGTGGACAGTTCTTTATTGCTTCCTCATATCCCATTCTTCTAGTAAAAGAGTATTACTTTGATCAGCTATGAACCAGCATATACTGAGGAGACCATCTCTTGATTGTAACTGTTTTTTTATTAGCTAAGTACTAAATGTACCCACTGAAATAATTATAGTGGTTTTTAATTTGTCCCTTTAATTTTAGGGAAAATGTTTTTTAAAAAGTCTTTTCTTCCCTAAGAAGGCTAGGGCCAATAACTACAGTTGTAATTTCTTTTTCACTATAAGCCCAATCAATTTGATCTCTTTTTCTCCTAAATTAAAAAAAAAGCTGAGGCCAGCAAAAAGCCATAATTGGGTCACTAATTAAATGTCAGACCTCTGTTTGCCTTGTAGAGTTGAAGGCTAAAATAGAATCATTAACTGATAATGTGACAATATGTGTGGAAGAGGTGAGGGATAGAGCTGGTATATTCACAGCTGGATAGAACTATTTATTTATGTAACTCCATGATCTATGGAGATAAATGACTGGGAAAATATAAAACATTAGACTGTGCCAGAAGTTTTGCCTCCAGATGTCTGAGTACTGCAGATATGTGTTGGCTCTATCCTGTGGATTAAAGAACAAAAGAGCAGTGAGCACTCAGCCTGGATCTAGAAACCTGAGAGAGGAGGAGGTACCTGCAAAGGAGAGTGTAGAAGGAGCAGCCCATGAGCTAGGAGGAGAAATAAGATAGCAGGACATGGCTTGTCATTGTGGCCTGAGGGTTGACGACCCAACTGGGTCAGTGGCGGATGCTGGGGACAGCTGTTTCGATGGAGTTGTAGGAAGCCTTATCAGGTGGACTCAAGAGGAAAAGAAATGGAAATAAAAAATACAGGCAACTCTTTCAAAGAGCTCTGCTCTGAAGAGTGGTGGAGAAATGGGGCGATAGTTGGCAGGGAAAATGGGGTCAACAAGAGTGGACAGAGCGAGGATAAGAGGAAGGCTTTGACATGTTGGACTGAGGTCTCCTAATAACATGACAATGTGGATGCTTTCATTTCATTTTCTTAGCACGTGAGAAAATTATTCTTTAATCTCATTTCCTTGCGTCAAAATATGGCTACCCAAAGCATTGGCTCCTGCTGACCATAGATCAGTTTTTTTTTTTTTTGGTTTTATTGATCTTTGCTATTGTTTTCTTTGTTTCTATTTCATTTATTTCTGCTCTGATCTTTATGATTTCTTTCCTTCTGCTAACTTTGGGTTTTGTTTGTTCTTCTTTCTCTAGTTCCTTTAGGTGTAAGGTTAGATTGTTTATTTGAGATTTTTCTTGCTTCTTGAGGTAGGATTGTATAGCTATAAACTTCCCTCTTAGAACTGCTTTTGCTGCATCCCATAGGGTTTGGATCGTCATGTTTTCATTGTCATTTGTCTCTAGGTACTTTTTGATTTCCTCTTTGATTTCTTCAGTGATCTCTTTATTATTTAGTAACGTATTGTTTAGCCTCCATGTGTTTGTGTTTTTTCCTACTTTTTTCCCTGTAATTCATTTCTAATCTCATAGCATTGTGGTCAGAAAAGATGCTTGATATGATTTCAATTTTCTTAAATTTAATGAGGCTTGATTTGTGACCTAAGATGTGATTTATCCTGGAGAATGTTCCGTGCACACTTGAGAAGAAAGTGTAATCTGCTGTTTTTGGATGGAATGTCCTATAAATATCAATTAAATCTATCTGGTCTATTGTGTCATTTAAAGCTTCTGTTTCCTTATTTATCTTCATTTTGGATGATCTGTCCATTGGTGTAAGTGAGGTGTTAAAGTCCCCCACTATTATTGTGTTACTGTCGATTTCCTCTTTTATAGCTGTTAGCAGTTGCCTTATGTATTGATGTGCTCCTATGTTGGATGCATATATATTTATAATTGTTATATCTTCTTCTTGGATTGATCCCTTAATCATTATGTAGTGTCCGTCCTTGTCACTTGTAACATTCTTTATTTTAAAGTCTATTTTATCTGATATGAGTATTGCTACTCCAGCTTTCTTTTGATTTCCATTTGCACGGAATATCTTTTTCCATTCCCTCACTTTCAGTCTGAATGTGTCCCTAGGTCTGAAGTGGGTCTCTTGTAGACAGCATATATATGGGTCTTGTTTTTGTATCCATTCAGCAAGCCTGTGTCTTTTGGTTGGAGCGTTTAATCCATTCACATTTAAGGTAATTATCGATATGTATGTTCCTATGACCATTTTCTTAATTGTTTTGGGTTTGTTTTTGTAGGTCCTTTTCTTCTCTTGTGTGTCCCACTTAGAGAATTTCCTTTAGCATTAGTTGTAGAGCTGGTTTGGTGGTGCTGAATTCTCTTAGCTTTTGCTTGTCTGTAAAGCTTTTGATTTCTCCATCGAATCTGAATGAGATCCTTGCTCGGTAGAGTAATCTTGGTTGTATGTTCTTCCCTTTCATCACTTTAAGTATATCATGCCACTCCCTTCTGGCTTGTAGAGTTTCTGCTGAGAAATCAGCTGTTGACCTTATGGGAGTTCCCTTGTATGTTATTTGTCGTTTTTCCCTTGCTGCTTTCAATAATTTTTCTTTGTCTTTAATTTTTGCCAATTTGATTACTATGTATCTCGGTGTGTTTCTCCTTAGGTTTATCCTGTTTGGGACTCACTGCGCTTCCTGGACTTGGGTGGCTATTTCCTTTCCCATTTTAGGGAAGTTTTTGTCTATAATCTCTTCAAATATTTTCTCTGGTCCTTTCTTTCTCTCTTCTCCTTCTGGGACCCCTATAATGTGAATGTTGTTGTGTTTAATGTTGTCCCAGAGGTCTCTTAGGCTGTCTTCATTTCTTTTCATTCTTTTTTCTTTATTCTCTTCTGCAGCAGTGAATTTCACCATTCTGTCTTCCAGGTCACTTATCCATTCTTCTGCCTCAGTTATTCTGCTATTGATTCCTTCTAGTGTAGTTTTCATTTCAGTTATTGTATTGTTCATCTCTGTTTGTTTGTTCTTTAATTTTTCTAGATCTTTGTTAAACATTTCTTGCATCTTCTCAATCTTTGCCTCCATTCTTTTTCCAAGGTCCTGGATCATCTTCACTCTCATTATTCTGAATTCTTTTTCTGGAAGGTTGCCTATCTCCACTTCATTTAGTTGTTTTTCTGGGGTTTTATCTTGTTCCTTCCTCTGGTACATAGCCCTCTGCCTTTTCATCTTGTCTATCTTTCTGTGAATGTGGTTTTTGTTCCACACGCTGCAGGACTGTAGTTCTTCTTGCTTCTGCTCGACCATAGATCAGTTATGATCACGAGTTTTAAGTGACTATTACATTTCTTCTTTAGGCTGCATTTATACCAGTAACACCAAGGGTGTGGAGATCTTTTGGATTTTAGGAGAATACAGTATTTGTTCCAAGAGCTGTAACCCAAGCTCTGCTTACTGAACCCTGTGCTCATGAGAGGTGTCTGTCTGATTCTCACCAAGGTCATCTTAGGACTCGGTAGAACAGCAGAACTTCTTCCTCAAAGCTGGCTTTCAGTCTCCACTTCCCAGATGGAGGAAGCAAGAAGTGTTCTCTTTCAGTTGTCATTCCAGTAGTCTCCCTCTTATATCCATGACATTTATGGGGAAAAACTATACCCCAAAACTGTATGGCAGGATGGCAGTAAATCTAATGAGAGCAGGAGAGTGTGTCTGAGGAGAATGGAAATCTGTCCCTCAGTTTTCAACATGACCTTCTCTAAGGTTCTTGGTTATTATCATCTTTCGACTCTGTGGCCCTTCTTTGAATGTGAAGATGGTCATATTAGCCACCAGAAATATTTTCAAAGGGCGTTCTGCACATTAAAGGTTCTAATTATCCTTCTTCATGCCAGCATCAGTGCTGATTATGAAACAGGCTTATAATCCTAACTGACCTGAATTTTTTTCAATGCAGTCCTTCAAATTATCCTTCTGCAGAGATGAATCTTTCCCAAAGCATTTAATTCTGCACGCACAAAGGGAAATACCCCTGCTTATTCATGAATCCTACTGAACAAAAACTATATTTCATGTTCAGGCTGTAAATATCAGAAATTTATGGGTGATGGTTTCTTAAGAAATAAGCACTGTAGGCTCTGAAATGACTGGCAGTTCTATTATAAGGGATTTTGAACAAGCTTTGAGGCAGAGTCTCCTGGAGAAGAATTTATGCACTTTGCCAACCGTAAAGAGGTTCTGGAGCAAAATATTAGAAATTGACTTGTTCTCAACATGCCACGAGAGTCATGATTGAACTTTGGATTTTTCTGTCTATAAAATAAGCATCTTTAGAGTCATCTATTTGGTGATTAGCTGTAATATGTTTTTCCTAATTAAGGAAAATCCATCCAGCCAGCTCCACCGCAGACTCTTCTGAAAGCTAGTTTCAATTCTCAAAAGTGACAATGATCAATTTCAAACAAGCTTCAATGAAATGACCCAGTTAATAAATTAAACATAATCACCAAAAATTAAATTTTGATTTGCATGGACGTTCATAAAATGTGCTTTTCTTCGCCAGTTGAACAAATGCATCTCTGCATTTTGCCAAATTTCATTTTTGAAATTGTACACATTGCCTGACTCTCTCACTTTCCTTCCCCTTCCTTTATGGTAATCCCAAACTGCCCTAACCTAGGGTTTTAATTGATAAAACCAACCGGCCATCTGGTCACCTTTGTGTTTAACACATTGACTGATTGAAACACCAACACATCATTAGAGATGCAATTTGTGTTTTGCTTAGCATCTCAGTCATAGATTTGCTGTCCTAGAACTGTCTGGCTTAATCAGCTCTTTGGTTTGGATCACTCTGGACTGTGGGCAGTGAGAAGTATTCCTATATGAGTCTTCACTGAGAGGTCCCTCTTCCTATTTATTATACCCCTTTGTTCATCAAAAGGACAAAAGCCTGGCAAGTCCTAATTAATGCCTGTTATAAAGGGATGATTGTATAAAGCCATGACTTCTGTTTTAACTTCCCTAAAATATAAATGTAATTAAGTGAGAGGGTTTCCTCAGCAGGGTGAGTACAGCCTTCAAAACCAGCCTGGTTCATTGCTTAGTTGTTTCCTTCCCAAGATGAGTCACGGTGAGGTTGTATGTTTCCTTTCTCAGAGTTGAGTCTTTCCACTGAGCCTTGGTTAGATGTTAAGGGAAAAAAATAAAGCATTTTCAAAAATCCAGACAATGTTTCTAAAACCTCAAAACCCATCCATATGGAAGCTTTTGGCCAATCTATGTTATGCCTTGTAAACTACACATGTGCTGGCAGATTCCTCTGTAGAGACCTTAATCAGCTTGCCATGAGCGTATCTGCATCCCTAAATGTACATTCTTGGTGTTGGCTTGTACTTAATGCTTTCAGGAGAGCATCGCAGTGATATACACATGAACGTATACTGGAAAGCTTTTTCTTCAAAAAGCAACTGTCTTTTCGTTCATGGACCTCGTGGAATGGTGTGGGAATTATCTTGCAGATGTTTGTAGCTTTGTTTGCCAAAATCTGTTACATGATCATTTTGCTAAAAGACCAATTTCTGAACATATTTTAAGCTATGCTTTCATCCTTGACCCTTCCTTGGCCTCTATTGTTTTTAAATAAATGTATTTTTAGTATAAATGAATATGTATCATTAGAGATAATTTATAAAATACAAAAAGGAAAAAACATCAATATTTTCACAATTCAAAGAGAACTACCATTAACATTTTGATGCATTTTTGTAGAGTTTCCTGTCCTATGTTAATATAATTAACCATGTTTATCGTGAAATAAGAATGATTTTATAACACACTTTAGGGAAATTTTCTGTTACCAGATTTATCCCCTCACAGTGTGTGTATGGTTTGTGCAACATAGCAGAAGAGTACATAAAATACATCTGAACACTTTAAAGAATAATTATATGGCAAATACTCCTTGTAACCATCATCATCAAGAGTCGCCAGAAACACGGAAACCGCTGATTATATCTCATCTTTCTTCCATAAGGATAGCCACTCTTTGGAGTTCTGTGATAATAATTTTCTACATGTGCATCCCTAAAAGCTTACTTTTTCTGGTTTTGAACTTTAGGTAAATGGAATCATGATTTTATGTTTTCTTTTCCAAATTGTTCCTTTTGTTCAAATATCTATTTGTGAGATTCATTCAGGTTGTTGAATCTACATGTAGTTTACCTTTAACACTGTGTAGTGTTCCACTGAATGAGTTTGCCATAATGTATACATTCATCTTACTCTTAAGGGGCATTTGGGTTAATACCAGTCTAGGGCTCTTGTAATGACATTGTGGATAATTCTGGACGTGTCTCTTGGGGAATATGTGTGAATTTTCCCCCAGTACCTATGAGTGGAATTGCCGGGTCATAGACCTCTTACATTTTACTAGGTGATGCCAAACTGTTTTCCAAAGAGGTTGTGCCAGTTGCCACTTCCAACCCAGTTCCATATCCTCACCAATATTTGCTATTATCAGGTTTCTAAAAATATGTTGAGAAGCTAATTGTTTTATAATTTTACTTCAAAATATTATTAACTTGCAGTTCTCTAATTACTAATAAGTTTGAGCATATTTCTATATCACTGTGTGTTAGTCACTTGCATTTCCTTTTGGTGAAACATATCTTCGGGTCTTTTGTCCTTTTCTTCCCCCCATTGTGCTGACTGTATTTTTCATATTGATTTGTAGGAGTTCTTTATTTTTTCTGGATGTTAGTCCTTTACCAGATGTATGGGTTATAAATATCTTTTCTGATTCTGTGGCTTGTCTTTTTACTCGTTTTTTTTTTTTTTTCCCTCTCTTTACTTTACTCTCTTCATGGTATTCTTTGGCATGAATTTATTAATTTTAATGAATTTGAATTAATCCATTTCTTTATGGGTTGTGCTTTTAATATTCTATTTAAGAAAACCTCCCCACTCCAGGGTCATAAGGATATCATCCTATATCATTTCTCTAAAAGCTTTGTAATCTTGTCTTTCATGTTTACATCTTTAATAGAACTACTATTGTCAAGTATGAGCTAGAGATACAATTTTATTTCTTTTCTAGATGGATATGCGGTTGCCTCATTGAAACTTATTAAGAAGTCTGTTCTTGCTCCTTGCCTTTTTCATGTAGCAAATGTCTATGTATGTGTAGGTCTGATGCTAGGATCTTTATTTGAATTCTTCTGTCAGTATCTCTTTGCCTTCGTTTTTACCTATGAAGGTACAGGTTTTCTTTTAAATGCAGTTTAAATTGTGGTAAATTATTCTAGAACTGATTACTACACTTGTCTAGCCATCTCTAGGACAAGAACAGAAACAAGGGCAAAATGAGAACTTCAGGAAAATTTTATTAAATTGTTGAACTAGTCATTAGGCAAATTGGTCCTCGGGTGGATTGTGTGTGGGGTCCTTTTCCCAGCCTCCCTTTGGCCTAGGCCCTCCTGCAGTTGTGTTTCTAATGTGATGCCTGGCCATAAGGATGTCTTTTCTATCAGCTTGACAAAGGCACTGACCCACACACTGGGCCTGTGAGTAACTTGTCCTCATATACATCCTTTTAATGAACACATTTGAACAGTCAGAGTGTGTGGCTTCTTAGTCCAAAATGAGTCTCTGAATTCTTCCTTTTCTCTTTCAACTTTAAGGGCTCCAACTGCACATGTGCAACTAAAAATAAAGGTTAAAACTAAGAACAGCTGATGGATACAGTCTTACAATCCATAATTCAGGTTATGATATATAGGGAAATGTCAAGAGATAATTAAAACCAGTCTCAGAATGAAAGTTGCTTGAGGGCATCTCAAGTTCACCACTGCATTCCCAGTGTTTAGAGCAGTGTCTGGTACACAACAGAGGCTTAATTTTACAAAATGCTTCCTTATTCAGATTTCCAACAGGGGTCTTCTGTTAGAGAAGATCTCTTCTGCAAAAGTCAAGTGTCTAGCAAATTCAGAAGAGTAGTATATTGTACCTTTCTTTTCCTACCTCCAGGGCATGCCTGCTAAGAAAAGTAAAAGTCTCAAAAGATACTAGAATCTTTGCTTTTCATCCTGTTTTGTTTTGTAGCTATGGAAATCTTCCTTAAACCTGATAGGTAGCAAAGGTAACATTCTCATGTTCCCAGCCTCTAGGTGGGAAAATTTAACAAAAATAACAAAGATATTGATGACAGTAACAACAGCTGCTAGCACTTGTGTAGTTCTCACTATGTGCCAATGTGGTCTTATACTCTTCAGGGGAACTATGTCAGGTCTTCCACAGCACTCCTATGGAGTTGGCACTTTAATTCTCTCCATTTTACACATGATGGGGCAGAGGCAAGGAGAGGTTGAATGACTTATCCTGAGTCATCCAGTTACTAAGAGCAACCTAGAGTTAATACCCTGATAGGCTGGAGCTAAACTGTGTACTCTCAATGGCTATTCTATATCGTACTTAGGTAAGCCAATTCCAGTCCACCCCCAACCCTATGCATTACATAGACATAAACACACCAATAGATATGAGAATTAGGGCTTGAACTGGGGTGATGTCATTTTATTTCCATTATCTGGATTTCTGTCTTATTTCCTTACCTGAATTCAATTCTGTCTCCTTGAGACATTGGAGTCAACCATAGATCAAAAGGACACCACATGTGACAACCATTAGAGGTCATTAGGTGATGAATAGGACATAGCTTTCAAGGAACACTGTCTATTCAAGAAAATGCAAGTACCAAGAATTATGTGCTAGGACATTTGTGTTAGAGGAGAGGTGTATACAGAACACAGCAGGAACACATAGAAGGAGTACTTAACTCTGATGCGAGTGGAAGAGAGAGGAGCAGAAATGTCAGGCAAATTTTGCCGGGTGTGTTTTGAAGGATGAAAGGGACTTTGACATGTAAGAAAGTAAGATATTGGTGTCAACGTTCTTCGCAAAGGTGTCAAGCCCTAGGAGAGGTTGGCATGCTGGATGAAGTTGGCAGGGGGTGTATTAGAGGAATGATCCAAGACAAAAGTGCAAGATGGAAGGTCCAGGGTCCATGTAGAGTCAACAAATTGGAGCTCTGCAGGGCTTGAAGTCACATTCCAAGCTTCAGACAATCCTCCACTATCCAAATGAGTCACCATAACTGATGAAGGTCAACAAGCTAGAGACAAGGAGAGGTTAAATAACATCCTGGGTCGCTCAGTAAGATTTCATGTGATTAAAATAAATTTGCTGGGAAATAGATGAGACATTAGGAAAGATAGTGGCCTCTGTGCGAGGTGTTTTTCTGATACTTACACAGCACAGTATTTTGTTACCTGAAAGTAGAGTGAATAATTGGGATGTCTTCAGGAAATAAGAATCATCTTCAGCAGGATGCCTTGCACCTATTTCCTGTTCCTCTCATATTATTTCTTGTTCCTCTTATTATTCCTCTTATATTATTCCTGGGATATGTGTCTCTCTGTAAAAATTCCCTTTAATTAATGAATTGTACTGACATACTTTTGCAAGTGTTGTCTTTAATACACACCTACCCTTTTCTATGATTCAAATAAGTATATTCAGTTCTACTCATTTTTCATAATGTTCTCAACTAGGATAGCAAATAACTCAATTCTGGGAAAATACACCAATAACTATCTTGAATTGTAGTAACAATGAAAATGAGAGAGTTTTAACTGAGCAATTTGAATTTTTAATTGAAATATTTGTGCACAGAAGCCCATGATGGCTAATGTATTTGTTTGTTTGACTCATAATGAATATGGGAAAATTGTTTTAATAAAGATAAATTGCTTTTAATAAAGACTAAAATCCCTTTAATTTAGTTTAACAGAAGCCACTGTTTTGATAGTTTTTCTGGAAGAAATGCAGAAGTGGGTTCTTTCAGAATTTCCATGCCAGATTTCAACACTTTGCATGAGAAATCTGAAGGGCACTCTTAACATGCTCTATTTCATGTGGAGCAGTTTTAATTTTTGGTGGTCAGCTCAATAAATGAAATTGACTGCTTTTAACCTGGGACAATGACATTCTGCACCAGGATCTGCCACCGGCTATGTTATCACTTGTTCCTTTTCTATTGGAAAGAATTGGTGAAAATGTTTAGTGTAAGTTTCCATTTTCTGTCTTTCGTTATGTACTTGTTTTATCACTTAAGAGAGTTACAGAATGAATTTAAGGAACAAACCCAAGCCCTGTCTCTGCTCTTTTGCGTGAAATGAGGAAGTCATTTTGACCTCAAACCATAGTTAGAGGACAAATCAATGTAGACCATATATTCTCCCATGTCCCCCAAGGAGTGCCCCAAATCCCCACATTTATTTAACATGGCCTTATCTGACACCTACTACCTGCTCTAAACTATGTAAAACTCTTGAGTGGATGCTATGGGTAAGAGTTATGGTGCCATGGTAGAGAGAAAGGGGCCTGAGCTCTAGGATACTAGCTGTAATAGCCATTTACTAGCTGAAACTTATGTGAGCCTCAGTTTCCTGTCTATTACATGAGAATTATTATACTTTATTTAGTCACTACAATAGTTATACATGTAACACAGATACCATTGCACACGGTAGATGCTCAGTACCTGATGGTTTCTTACTTTCTGTAAGTCATGAGTTTTGAGTCACGTTGGAGAGACCCACATCCACAGTCAGACAAGAATTCGAAGGACCTTAGAGCAAGTCCATATGTATTGAATATGGCATGATTAATCGTGAGAGTGTTAGGAAGGGAAGGCTTGTGGGTCACCAACGCAAATAGAGTTGCTGTTTTATGGCAGTGAGGTGATTGGGTGAGGCTTCTTGAACTTGGCAAAATTTGAGTTGGGCCTTAAGGGTGACTACAGTCCAGATGTATAAGCAAGAAAGAGATGAAAGTCCTGGTTAGGTATAGTGTGTGAGCAGCGTCTTGGGGGTAGGACTACACATGTCACTTACAACAACTAAGAGTAGAATAATTTGACTTATAATTTGACTAGAGCAGATAAAGTAGGTTGGTAAATGGGGAATAGATGCAATTTTAAAGTTAAAGATTAGTTTGTGGAAGTTAAAAATGTATTATTTATGTAATGGGAGTCACATAAGATTTTTGAGTCGAAGCTGGTATTTTTAAGAAAACTAGTTTTGCTTTTAAATGCAGGATGAATAAAAAATTGAGTGACCAAAGTTTTAATAACCAAGACCTGAATGAATTAGGCTACTGGCAGAAGCAATAGGAGAAAGAAGTGTAGAACTTCAATGAAGGAAGTACTGATTGGCTTTGGTTACTGAATGTATATGGGGGTGAAAATGAAAGAAGAAACTAAGATTAATCCAAGCATTCAGTACTTGTTAATCGGGAAAATGAGAGAAGGTTGAATTAATTCTGAAAGATGAGTGTTTACTTTTAGATATGTTCAACTTGATATGATTGCAGGGCATCCAGATAGAAAGCGCTAATCAATAGTTGGCATATGCGGAGAGAAATTCAAGACAGCGGTCAGGAAATCAAGATGTGAGTTACTCATCCTTATAGAGTAATTAAAAATCTAAAAGCAGATGAGTTTTTTAAGGTAGTGTTTCCCAACCGTATCTTTTTAAAAAAAAAAAAAAATTATTTATTTATTTATTTATTTTTGGCTGCGTTGGGTCTTTGTTGCTGTGCGCGGGCTTCCTCTAGTTGAGGCGAGCAGGGGCTACTCTTCGTTGTGCACGGGCTTCTCATTGCGGTGGCTTCTCTTGTTGCGGAGCACAGGCTCTAGGCACGTGGGCTCAGTAGTTGTGGCGCACGGGCTTAGTTGCTCTGCGGCATGTGGGATCTTCCTGGACCAGGGCTCGAACCCGTGTCCCCTGCATTGGCAGGCAGATTCTTAACCACTGCACCACCAGGGAAGTCCCTCCCAACCGTATCTTGTATTAAACATATTCAATTAACAGTAAAGCTATATTGAGACACTGATGCATGTGCTGCATGCCAGGCACCCTCCTGAGTGATGAGATACAGTGTGAACACCAGCAAAGTTCCACTTGTGGAGAAGTCAGCACACCATCGTTGATATGCATGAAAATATTCAGTTCCTTTTGATAGCTATCATGCCATGTCTCTCAAGAAAGTCGATTTGCATGGAAGTGAAGAACAGTGGCATTGCTCTTAAAATAATTCTAAATCAAATTTTTTTAAGAAAATAAATCATTCACAAACACTGATAACTTATTGGA
Source organism: Balaenoptera musculus (assembly GCF_009873245.2). Taxonomy (NCBI): domain Eukaryota; kingdom Metazoa; phylum Chordata; class Mammalia; order Artiodactyla; family Balaenopteridae; genus Balaenoptera; species Balaenoptera musculus. The sequence continues at coordinate 42,189,187 of NC_045799.1, forward strand.
AGTAATGTATCCATGGTAACCATTGTACCTCAGCACCTTGGATGAGAACCTTTGCTTTAAGGAGAGATTAGGAAGAGAGCAGAGTGACTCAAAACTGAACCTTGGGGAATGGATACATGTAATGGATGGGAAAAGCAGCCAGTAGATTAAATGAATCAAGGGATGGATGGATGGATGGACAGACAGACGGATGGGTAAATAAAAGTAGATAAGTAGAGATTAGACAATGGAGAGGGCCAAGAAGAGAGCCAATTGGGACAATGCCACTGAAGCAGAGGGAAGAAAAAATTAAGAAAGAGGACAAGTTCTACAGCATTCAATGATATGGACAGATCGATAAAATGGGAATCGGGGAATTGAAAGCTCATCGATAAACTTTTGAAAGAGTCAGTTCAGCAAAATAGAGGAGTTATGGAAAATAACACTCATAGGAGAAAACAAGGCACAAAATGACTCAAAGTTTTGTCTTACACAACTTACTTACAAACAAGTGATAATTTGGATATGGGAAAGAGAAATAAAGATAGTCAAGAAGATAGATAAGGTGTAGTTGGGAAGGTGTACAGAATCCCAGAAGCTGAGGCATACCCAGTAGAACCACCTAATGGTTGTGTTGCAGGTGGTGACTCTTGGGGTCTAGCAGAGGATGTCAGGTCCTGGGACTTAAGTTTGAAATAAATGCTTCATTGGGGAGCAGACCCATTAACACTGGTATTAGATGGGGAATTGTCAGCCAAAGTTGCTTACGGTGATGCTTGTTATAATCATTTTTGTACCTGGGTGAAGGGTACATTGCATATAGGTGAAATTTTTGGCAGAGATAGTGGTTGAAAGATTAATGCAAATCTAGGCCAAAAATGATAGTGTTTTGAGCTATGGTAGTAGCTGTGTGGTTGGAGAAAAATGGATTCATGAGATACTTAGGATTAATGTGGCTTGTGACAAACTGAGTATGAGGGTGAGAGATTGGGTGAAAGGAGGTCTCTGTCAACAAATATTGATTGAGTACTTAACCTACAATCAGTCTCCCAAGGAGAAGGAGTAGGTTTGCTGGTGTTGGTCGGAGGCAAAATGAATTAAGTTTTGATGATGTTGAATTAGAAGTGTTTTTAAAACAAACGCTAAGTTGGAGATGCCCTGTCACAACTAGAAATATTAATTTGGAGCTAGAGAGTGTGAGAGAGAGATGTTCAAATCTGGATTTGGAAGTCATCATTTAATAAGTGCAATCTCTAGCCAGAGAGAACATTATCCAGTGATAAAAGAGCCAGTATCAGATGACATTTAGAGGTAGGGAGACACAGAAGAGGTATACGAAGATGCAAAAAAATGAGCCAGCAGAAAGCAATAGTCTCACGGAAGCTGCAAGACAAGTTTCAGAGCAAAGACCCAGAAATTTTAGGTAAATGGGGACTACACAGTATTCACTGAGGTTATTAAGGACATTTTCAGTCCAGCACTGAGTATGAAAGCTAGATTGCAAAGCGATGAGGGGAAGTGACAGTGAACATTAAAATGTTAGCATAGACTCCTTTGTAAAAGAAAATATCAAAAGCCTATTAAACAATTATGAGGTTCCAGTTGACACTGGGAAGCAGTAGTGGGCTAAATCTGCCTTGTCCTTTAGCAACAAATAAGGATGAAAACCAGGAGAAAAATTACATGATGAAGATGATATAAGGGTAGAAAATGGCATAAAGGAAGGGCAAAAACTGTTTGGAGGAAGTTGAAGACAGGCTTGGAAATATGAAATTATCCTTCCCTTCTACCTTTGCCTTCAAGGATGGGTGTAAAGTTGACATAATAATGACATTATATTTCAAGAGCTGAGACTACTGCCTAGCACATAGTAAACACTCATTTTCTCTGTTAGTCAAGATATGCAAACTGCTGTAAACAACTTCATAACTTCAGTAGCTTATCGTGACATGGTTTATTTCCCCTTCAGGTCATAGTCTAATGCAGATTGGTGAGGAGGCTGTGCTTCATGCAATCACTCAGGGTCCCAAGGTCTTTCCAAGCTAGTGCTCTGCCCCCGCCAGGGTCTTTGAACCATCCAGTAGATCCTCTGTGACCAGCTGTCAGACCAGGAAAGAAAGAGGTTGTGGAAGAACATGGGGGAGAATAATTTGAAGGCTTGGAAATGCTCTGGGTGCTCTTTGTCTGTGTTCCATTGGCCAGAAATTAGTCACATGATTCCTTCTAACAGGGGAGGCTGGAAAATGTTGTTTAATTGTGGGCTCTGGAGGAAAAGAAACAGTTTTGATAAAACCAAAAGCACTCTCTGTAACTGCTATTATGGTTACTGTTATTGTTATCTATGGCAGAGTCTTAGTCAAATTAATGTCCGTAGAGTGGAGAAGTGATAAAAGACAAATGGTTTGATGGACAGTAGGGGTGGGAAAGATAGACCTATGAACATGCCAAAAGCAAACTCTAGGAAGCTGAGGAAGAAGCACTCATCCCTGAGAAGAACAGCAAGCCCTAGGAAGAGATGGGAGGACATTATTACAATCTTACACTTATACTTCTTGTCTAGACCTGCCCTGCATTTCTGACCCACAGTCAACTGCTACCCTACCTTTCCATTTGGGTGTTTAGAGGTATCTCAAGCTTAACACAGCCAAAACTAAACTGATCTCCTCACACATACCCCCGCCCCAGAATTCACTCTACCTGGAGCCTTGAAAACAGAATCAATTTGATGCTAATGCCTTTCTTCCGGGTATTCAAATCACAAGTCTTGGAGTCATTCTTTTTTTTAATGTTATTTTAAAAAACATTTAAAAAAATAATTTTATTGAAGTATAGTTGATTTACAATATCATGTAAGTTTCAGATGTACAGCATAGTGATTCAGTGTGTGTGTGTATATATATATGCATTTTTTTTTCAGATTCTTTTCCCTTATGGGTTATTACATAATACTGAGTATAGTTCCCTGTACTATACAGTAGGTCCTTATTGGTTATCTATTTCATACAAAGTAGTGTGTTAGTCCCAGCCTCCTAATTTATACCTCTTCCCACCCCTCTTTCCCCTTTGGTATCCATAAATTTGCTTTCTATGTCTGTGAGTCTCTGTTTTGGAAATAAGTTCACTTGTGTCTTTTTTTTTTTTTTTTTAGATTCCACATATAAGCGATATCATATGGTATTTGTCTTTCTCTGTCTGGCTTACTTCACTTAGTACGATAATTTCTAGGTCCATACATGTTGCTGCAAATGGCATTATTTCATTCTTTTTATGTAGTCCGTCATATATATGTACCACATCATGTTTATCCATTCATCTGTCGATGGACATTTAGGTTGTTTCCATGTCTTGGCTATTGTAAATAGTGCTGCAGTGAACATTGGGGTGAATGTATCTTTTCAAATTATGGTTTTCTCCGGATATATGTCCAGAAATGGGACTTCAGAAGTCATTCTTGACTCTTCTCTTATGTTCACATTGAACAATCAATCAGGAAATCCTGTTGGCTCAACGTTCAAAATACATTTATAATTTGATCACTTTGTGCCCCTCCACTGCTGCCATGCTGTCCTAAGCTTTGCCACCTCTCTTTCCCCAGTCTCCTTTCATCACGTGATCATGCCACACTTCTGCTCAGCGCTCTCTGGTGGTGCCCACCTCGCTCAGAACAACTGCTTGAGTCCTTATGAAGGCCTTCATGACTCTCAGCTCTCAAATCCTGCTGCCTGCTTTTGACATTCTGCCTCAAATTCTAGCCTCCTTGCTGTTCCTCACACATATCAGATATATTCCTGCTTTGGGGTCCTGGTTCTGGATGTTTTCACAGCATGAAACCTCTATTCCAGATATTCACGTGGGTAACTTTCTCACCTCCTTCGAATCTTCGTTCATATGTCACAGTTTGAACAGGGCACCATATCTAAGAAAGCAACATCCCCCGCCAGTAACTCTCTAATCCCCTTAGCCTGCTCTGTGTCTGCATTCCCCTGTAGCACTTTCACCCTCACACAGAGAATGTAAGTTACCTGTTCATTATATTAGGTCTGTTGTTTAGTCAGCCTCCCAACTCCTCACCAGAATCTTAAACTCCACGAGGTCAAGAGTCTTTACCTTTTTGTTCCCTGATATATCCTGAGTTCCTAGACTAACATCTGGCTAGGATGCTCAGTAAATACTTGTTGAATAAATGAATGAGCTAATGAATTGATTGATTGATCAATTTTGCCTTGGGCCTCTATACCTCCTACATAGCCTGACAAACAGTAATTTACTTCTGCACTTTGCAGGTGATTCTGGTGATAGTGGTTTGGGGCCCAAGACTACAGACAGCAACTAGACTTTAATTTGATTTCTTTGGTAAGGAATAAATATTTTTTCATGAATTACTGATTTATTTTCTTTAGTTTATCAGTATAAATATCCACTGTTTTTCAAATGATGTCTGAAAACTTAAAGGCCATCTAATGGTTGGGAGTGGAAAGAATGCATCACTTCCAACTACAATGATTTTCTATCTCTGACTCATCTGAAAAAGCCTTAATTGAGTATTTATTCTTATGCTGCAAGATCCAGAAAATCTTAACTGCCATTAAGCTGTCTACAGAAGCAAAACAAAATGGAGAATTAAGGCAATTATAAGGATGATATGAACCATAGAAAACACGTTTGCCTCAATCTGGATGTTTCTGGAGAACTTATTTTTGACCTAAATTATGTGAAGAGTAATCCCCTCTTCAGTTTCCATTTCATTTTTCACAGATAGATAGTAATTTAGTCTAGAGAGGGAACAGCCCATAATATAGGGAATCAGTATAAGAAGAAACTCACCATCCCAGATGTGTTTGGCTGTGTATTCTATTTTTACTAAATTTTGTTGCCAAAGAAAATAGCCAAGAAAAACCCCCAAAAAAACAAAAAGAAGACTTAAAAAGGAATTTTTGAAAATTAACAGCTGATTTACTGAAGTTGGGCTTTGACACCTGCCTACCTTTTGATCTTAACTAAAACAACCCTTCAGTTTGAATTTCTTTTAGCTCCTATTTAGGCAGTAACTTTAGATCCATCTTTTAAAAGCCAGGAGGTAAATAAAACAGGATATTAATCATCATACGTTCATTCCAATGCAAACACAGATACAATTGGCAGAAGTGTGGGCTGTTTCTGGTCTACAAGAATGCCAACTCCCTAGGGTATGTCAACTGTGTGATAATGGAGAATTTGAAGATAAGTCCATCCATTGCTCTTGTGTGCTTATTAAGTGCTTTGTCAGGTCAAACTGTATTTGTTTGATATCTTCACTCTGTTTCCCCCAAAATGTATTTCCCAATAAGACTATTAAGTTTAGAATTTCATATTGAAACTACCCCACCACCAAGAGCTTCAATGATGAGAGGAGAAGGACATTTGCAAAGTTGTTGAAATGCTGTACCTGCTGAGAAACAGAGCCTTCTGTGGCTAGCCAGACCTGCCTCTTCCTCACATATGAGCATGTCAGTGGGGCAAGTGACAGAACCCCACAAGGGTCCCAGCTGATATCAGCTGTACACATATGACCTCAATTATTCACTGATCTCAAATGCTGTCCTTTGCCATTGGGCTATGAAATAATTGGAAGAAGTTAAAATCAGGCAAAGAGTTTATAAATTTTCAGGATGTGATCCAAACGAACATGGAGGTTGTCTATTTTAATGCAGCATTGGAAAAGAGGTTACTGAAATGCAAAAGCATCCCCTGTGTCGATGCTTCAGCAGTCAAGACCTCAGTTTTTCATTTTGTCTTTTAAGGTCCCACCGAATTTCATCCTAATCTACCTTCTAGCACTCTCTCACGTCCCTCTCCATTATGAGATCTCTTTTTTATTTTAAAACTTTTCTCCAGCATTATTGAGATATAGTTGACATTTAACACTCTGTAATTTTAAAGTATAGAACCTGTTGATTTGATGCACTTCTGTGCTGCAAAATGACTATCATCATAATAGCATTAGCTAACACCTCCTTCATATCACATAATTACCATTTCTTTTTGGTGATGAAAACATTTAAGATCTGCTCTCTTAGAGAGAAACAGATCTCTTGTTTCTACAAGTTCAGCTCTTTTAGATTCCACACATAAGTGATATCATACAATATTTGTCTGACTTATTTCACTTAGCGTAATACCCTCAATTTTCATCCTTGTGGTCACAAATGGCATGATTTCCTTCTTTCTCATGGTGGAATAATATTCCATTGTATTATATAATACATCTTCTTTATCAATTCTTCCATTAAGAGACACTTAGTTTGATTCCATAACTTGGCTATTGTGAATAATGCTGCAATAAACATGGGAGTGCAGATATTTCTTTGAGATTATGTTTTCATTTTCTTTTAATATATACCCAGAAGTGGGATTGCCGGATCATGTAGACATTCTATTTTTAATTTTTTGAGGAACCTCCATATTGTTTTCCAAATTGCTGCACCAATTTACATTCCCACCAACAGTGCCCAAGGGTTCCCTTTGATCCCCATCCTCTCCAGCACTTCTTATCTCTTATCTTTTTTTTTTTTTTTTTTTTTACTGGGTTGGGTCTTCGTTGCTGCACGTGGGCTTTCTCTGGTTGTGGCAAGCGGAGGCTACTCTTTGTTGCGGTGTGCGGGCTTCTCATTGCGCTGGCTTCTCTTGTTGCGGAGCACGGGCTCTAGGCGTGTGGGCTTCAGTAGTTGTGGCTCATGGGCTCTAGAGCGCAGGTTCAGTAGTTGTGGCACACAGGCTTAGTTGCTCCTCAGCATGTGGGATCTTCCTGGACCAGGGCTCGAACCCGTGTCCCCTGCTTTGGCAGGCGGATTCTTAACTACTGCGTCACCAGGGAAGTCCCTCTTATCTTTTTGATAATAACTATTCTAACAGGTATGAGGTAATATCTCATTGTGGTTTTGATTTGCTTTTCCCTGATGATTGGTGATGTTGAGCAGCTTTACATGTCCCTGATGGCTATTTGTACATCTCCTTGGGTAAAAGGTCTACTCAGTTCCTCTGCCCATTTTTTAATGGGATTGTTTGTTTCTTTATTTTTTTTTGGTTTCTTTTTAGTTATTGTTGTTATTGAATTGTATGAGTTCAGTATATATTTTGAATGTTTACCCCTTATCAGATAGATGGTTTGCAAATATTTTATCCCTTTCCATAGGTTGCCTTTTAATTTTGTTAATTTTTCTTTGCTTTGCAAATGCTTTTTAGCTTGATGTAGTCCCACTTGTTTATTTTTGCTTTTGTCATCTTCCTTTGGTTTCAAATCAAAAAAAAAAAATTGTTGCCAAGATAGATGTCAAGATTACCACCTGTTTTTTTTCCTAGGAGTTTATGGCTTCAGGTTTACATTTAATTCTTTAATCCATTTTGAGTTGATTTTTGTGTATGGTGTAAGTTAGGGGTCCAGTTTCATTCTTTGGCATATGAATATCCAGTTTTCCCAATACCATTTACTGAATAGACTACCCTTTCCCTGTTGTGTATTCTTTGCTCCTCTGTTGTACATATATGCATTGTTTTTTTTTCCTGGGTCTTCATTCAGTTACATTGATTGCAATAGATCTTCTGTGTCTGCTTTTAGGCCAATACCATGTTATTTTGATTACTATAGCTTTTGTAATATAGCTTGAAATCAGAAAATATGCTGCTTCTAGCTTTGATCTTCTTTCTCAAGATTTCTTTGGCTATTTAGAGTGTTTTGTGGTACCTTAAAAATTTTAGGAGTTTTTTTTCCTTTTTTTTTTAGTAACAATGTAAGAGCTTTATTTTATTTATTGTTTAAACATCTTTATTGGAGTATAATTGCTTTACAATTGTGTGTTAGTTTCTGCTTTATAACAAAGTGAATCAGTTATACATATACATATGTTCCCATATCTCTTCCCTCTTGCATCTCCCTCCCTCCCACCCTCCCTATCCCACCCCTCTAGGTGGTCACAAAGCACCGAGCTGATCTCCCTGTGCTATGCGGCTGCTTCCCACTAGCTATCTGTTTTATATTTGGTAGTGTATATATGTCCATGACACTCTCTCACCCTGTCACATCTCACCCCTCCCCCTCCCCATATCCTCAAGTCCATTCTCTAGTAGGTCTGTGTCTTTATTCCCGTCTTGCCACTAGGTTCTTCATGACCTTTTTTTTTTTTCCTTAGATGCCACATATATGTGTTAGCGTACTGTATTTGTTTTTCTCTTTCTGACTTACTTCACTCTGTATGACAGACTCTAACTCCATCCACCTCATTACAAATACCTCCATTTCATTTCTTTTTATGGCTGAGTAATATTCCATTGTATATATGTGCCACGTCTTCTTTATCCATTCATCTGATGATGGACACTTAGGTTGCTTCCATGTCCTGGCTATTGTAAATAGAGCTGCAGTGAACATATTGGTACATGACTCTTTTTGAATTATGGTTTTCTCAGGGTATATGCCCAGTAGTGGGATTGCTGGGTCATATGGTAGTTCTATTTTTAGATTTTTAAGGAAGCTCCATACTGTTCTCCATAGTGGCTGTATCAATTTACATTCCCACCAACAATGCAAGAGTGTTCCCTTTTCTCCACACCCTCTCCAGCATTTATTGTTTCTAGATTTTTTGATGATAGCCATTCTGACCGGTGTGAGATGATACCTCATTGTAGTTTTGATTTGCATTTCTCTAATGATTAATGATGTTGAGCATTCTTTCATGTGTTTGTTGGCCATCTGTATATCTTCTTTGGAGAAATGTCTATTTAGGTCTTCTGCCCATTTTTGGATTGGGTTGTTTGTTTTTTTGTTATTGAGCTGCATGAGCTGCTTGTAAATCTTGGAGATTAATCCTTTGTCAGTTGCTTCATTTGCAAATATTTTCTCCCATTCTGAGGGTTGTCTTTTGGTCTTGTTTATGGTTTCCTTTGCTGTGCAAAAGCTTTTAAGTTTCATTAGGTCCCATTTGTTTATTTGTCTTTTTATTTCCATTTCTCTAGGGGCTGGGTCAAAAAGGATCTTGCTGTGATTTATGTCATAGAGTGTTCTGCCTATGTTTTCCTCTAAGAGTTTGATAGTGTCTGGCCTTACACTTAGGTCTTTAATCCATTTTGAGTTTATTTTTGTGCATGGAGTCAGGGAGTGTTCTAATTTCATACTTTTACATGTACCTGTCCAATTTTCCCAGCACCACTTATTGAAGAGGCTGTCTTTTCTCCACTGTATATGCTTGCCTCCTTTATCGAAGATAAGGTAACCATATGTGCGTGGGTTTATCTCTGGGCTTTCTATCCTGTTCCATTGATCTATGTTTCTGTTTTTGTGCCAGTACCAAACTGTCTTGATTACTGTAGCTTTGTAATACAGTCTGAAGTCAGGGAGCCTGATTCCTCCAGCTCCATTTTTCGTTCTCAAGATTGCTTTGGCTATTCGGGGTCTTTTGTGTCTCCATACAAATTGTGAAATTTTTTGTTCTAGTTCTGTGAAAAATGCCAGTGGTAGTTTGATAGGGATTGCATTGAATCTGTAGATTGCTTTGGGTAGTAGAGTCATTTTCACAATGTTGATTCTTCCAATCCAAGAACATGGTATATTTCTCCATCTATTTGTATCATCTTTACTTTCTTTCATCAGTGTCTTATAATTTTCTGCATACAGGTCTTTTGTCTCCTTAGGTAGGTTTATTCCTAGATATTTTATTCTTTTTGTTGCAATGGTAAACGGGAGTGTTTTCTTAATTTCACTTTCAGATTTTTCATCATTAGTATATAGGAATGCAAGAGATTTCTGTGCATTAATTTTGTATCCTGCTACTTTACCAAATTCATTGATTAGCTTTAGTAGTTTTCTGGTAGCATCTTTAGGATTCTCTATGTATAGTATCATGTCATCTGCAAACAGTGACAGCTTTACTTCTTCTTTTCCGATTTGGATTCCTTTTATTTCTTTTTCTTCTCTGATTGCTGTGGCTAACAGTTCCAAAACTATGTTGAATAATAGTGGTGAGAGTGGGCAACCTTGTCTTGTTCCTGATCTTAGTGGAAATGATTTCAGTTTTTCACCATTGAGGACAATGTTGGCTGTGGGTTTGTCATATATGGCCTTTATTATGTTGAGGAAAGTTCCCTCTATGCCTACTTTCTGCAGGGCTTTTATCATAAATGGGTGTTGAATTTTGTCGAAAGCTTTCTCTGCATCTATTGAGATGATCATATGGTTTTTCTCCTTCAATTTGTTAATATGGTGTATCACATTGATTGATTTGCGTATGTTGAAGAATCCTTGCATTCCTGGGATAAACCCCACTTGATCATGGTGTATGATCCTTTTAATGTGCTGTTGGATTCTGTTTGCTAGTATTTTGTTGAGGATTTTTGCATCTATGTTCATCAGTGATACTGGCCTGTAGTTTTCTTTCTTTGTGACATCTTTGTCTGGTTTTGGTATCAGGGTGATGGTGGCCTCGTAGAATGAGTTTGGGAGTGTTCCTCCCTCTGCAATATTTTGGAAGAGTTTGAGAAGGATAGGTGTTAGCTCTTCTCTAAATGTTTGATAGAATTCGCCTGTGAAGCCATCTGGTCCTGGGCTTTTGTTTGTTGGAAGATTTTTAATCACAGTTTCAATTTCAGTGCTTGTGATTGGTCTGTTCATATTTTCTATTTCTTCCTGGTTCAGTCTCGACAGGTTGTGCATTTCTAAGAATCTGTCCATTTCTTCCAGGTTGTCCATTTTATTGGCATAGAGTTGCTTGTAGTAATGAGATCCTTGCTGGGTAGAGTAACCTTGGTTGTAGGTTTTTCTCCTTCATGACTTTAAGTATATCCTGCCACTCCCTTCTGGCTTGCAGAGTTTCTGCTGAAAGATCAGCTGTTAACCTTATGGGGATTCCCTTGTGTGTTATTTGTTGTTTTTCCCTTGCTGCTTTTAATATGTTTTCTTTATATTTAATTTTTGATAGTTTGATTAATATGTGTCTTGGCGTGTTTCTCCTTGGATTCATCCTGTATGGGACTCTCTGTGCTTCCAGGACTTGATTAACTATTTCCTTTCCCATATTAGGGACGTTTTCAACTATAATCTCTTCAAATATTTTCTCAGTCCCTTTCTTTTTCTCTTCTTCTTCTGGTACCCCTATAATTCGAATGTTGGTGCGTTTAATGTTGTCCCAGAGGTCTCTGAGACTGTCCTCAGTTCTTTTCATTCTTTTTTCTTTATTCTGCTCTGCAGTAGTTAGTTCCACTATTTTATCTTCCAGGTCACTTATCCGTTCTTCTGCCTCAGTTATTCTGCTATTGATCCCATCTAGAGTATTTTTAATTTCATTTATTGTGTTTTTCATCGTTGCTTGGTTCCTCTTTAGTTCTTCTACGTCCTTGTTAAATGTTTCTTGCATTTTGTCTATTCTATTTCCAAGATTTTGGATCATCTTTACTATCATTATTTTGAATTCTTTTTCAGGTAGATTGCCTATTTCCTCTTCATTTGTTAGGTCTGGTGTGTTTTGACCCTGCTCCTTCACCTGCTGTGTGTTTTTTTGTCTTCTCATTTTGCTTATCTTACTGTGTTTGGGGTCTCCTTTTCACAGGCTGCAGGTTCGTAGTTCCCGTTGTTTTCGGTATCTGTCCCCAGTGGCTAAGGTTCGTTCAGTGGGTTGTGTAGGCTTCCTGGTGGAGGGGACTAGTGCCTGTGTTCTGGTGGATGAGGTTGGATCTTGTCTTTCTGGTGGGCCCGTCCACATCTGGTGGTGTGTTTTGGGGTGTCTGTGGCCTTATTATGATTTTAGGCAGCCTCTCTGCTAATGGATGGGGCTGTGTTCCTGTCTTGCTAGTTGTTTGGCATAGGGTGTCCAGCACTGTAGCTTGCTGGTCGTTGAGTGAAGCTGGGTCTTGATGTTGAGATGGAGATCCCTGAGAGATTTTTGCCGTTTGGTATTACGTGGAGCTGGGAGGTCTCTTGTGGACCAGTGTCCTGAAGTTGGCTCTCCCACCTCAGAGGCACAGCCCTGATGCCTGGCTGGAGCACCAAGAGCCTTTCATCCACACGGCTCAGAATAAAAGGGAGAAAAAAAAAGAAAGAAAGAAAGAAAGAGGATAAAATAAAATAAAATAAAGCTATTATAAGAAAAAATAAGAAAAAATTATTAAGAATCAATTTATTAAGAAAAAAATATTTTTTAATTTTTAAAAATAGATTTATTAATTTTTTATAATAAAAATAAGAAAAAAATTAAGAAAAAATTTATTAAGAAAGAAATTTTTACTTTTTTAAAATAAAAAATATGAAAAAACTTATTAAACAAATTTTTTTAATTTCTAAAAATAGAAAATAAGGAAAAAATTATTAAGAAAACATTTATTAGGAAAAAAAAATTTTTTTAAGTAAAAAAAAAAAAAACGGACATACGTAACCCTAGGACTAATGGTCAAAGCAAAGCTATACAGACAAAATCTCACCCAGAAGCATACACATATACACTCACAAAAAAAGGAAAAGGGGAAAAATTAATATATCCTGCTCCCAAAGTCCACCTCCTAAATTTGGGATGATTCGTTGTCTATTCAGGTATTCAACAGATGCAGGCACATCAAGTTGTTTGTGGAGCTTTAATCCGCTGCTTCTGAGGCTGCTGGGAGAGATTTCCCTTTCTCTTCTTTGTTCGTACAGCTCCCAGGGTTCAGCTTTGGATTTGGACCCGCCTCTGCATGTAGGTCGCCTGAGGGCGTCTGTTCCCCGCCCAGACAGAACGGGGTTAAAGGAGCAGCTGCTTTGGGGGCTCTGGCTCACTCAGGACGGTGGGAGGGAGGGGTACAGAGGCGGGGCGAGCCTGCGGCGGCAGAGGCCGGCATGACGTTGCACCAGCCTGAGGCGCGCCGTGCGTTCTCCCGGGGAGCTTGTCCCTGGATCACGGGAGCCTGGCAGTGGCGGGCTGCACCGGCTCCCGGGAGAGGCGGTGTGGAGAGTGACCTGTGCTCACACACAGGCTTCTTGGTGGTGTCAGCAGCAGCCTTAGCGTCTCCTGCCCGTCTCTGGGGTCCGCACTGATAACCGCGGCTCGCGCCCACCTCTGGGGTCCGCGCTGATAGCTGCGGCTCGCGCTCGCCTATGGGGTCTGCGCTGATAGCCGCGGCTCGTGCCCGTCTCTGGAGCTCGTTTAGGCGGCGCTCTGAATCCCCTCTCCTTGAGCGCCGCGAAACAAAGAGGCAAGAAAAAGTCTCTTGCCTCTTCGGCAGCTGCAGACTTTTTCCTGGACTCCCTCCGGGCTAGCACCGAAGCCCGAGCCTCAGCTCCCAGACCCCTCCCGCCCCGGTGGCTGAGCAGACAAGCCTCTGGGGTTGGTGAGTGCTGCTCGGCACCGATCCTCCGTGCGGGAATCTCTCCACTTTGCCCTCTGCACCCCTGTGGCTGCGCTCTCCTCCGTGGCTCCGAAGCTTCCCCCCTCTGCCACCCGCAGTCTCCGCCCGTGAAGGGGCTTCCTAGTGTGTGGACACCTTTCCTCCTTCACAGCTCCCTCCCACTGGTGCAGGTCCTGTCCCTATTCTTTTGTCTCTGTTATTTCTTTTTTCTTTTGCCCTACCCAAGTACGTGGGGAGTTGCTTGCCTTTTGGGAGGTCTGACGTCTTCTGCCAGCATTCAGTGGGTGTTCTGTAGGAGCAGTTCCACGTGTAGATGTATTTCTACTGTATCTGTGGGAAGGAAGGTGATCTCCGCGTCTTACTCTTCCGCCATCTTGCCTCTTCCTCCTAGGAGTTTTTTTTCTATTTCTGTGAAAAATACCAGTGGAATTTTGATAGAAGTTGCATTAAATGTGTACATTTCTTTGAGTAGTATGGATATTTTAACAATATTAATTAATCCAATCCATGAACACAGAATGTCTTTCTGTTTGTGTCTTTCTCAATTTTTTCATCAGTGCCTTAAAGTTTTCAGTGTATAGATCCTTCACTTCCTTGGTTAAATTTATTTCTAAGTATTTCATTCTTTTTGAGGCTATTGGAAATAGAATTGCTTTCTTAACGTTTCTTTCTGATATATTGTTTTTATCAGAAACACAACAGATTTTTAATGTTGATTTTGTATCCTGAAACTTTACTGGATATTTTGATTAGATCTAAAAAATTTTTGATGGAGTCTTTAAGGTTTTCCATTTATAGTATCATGTCATCTGCAAAGAGTGACAATTCTACTTCTTCCTTTCTGATTTGGATGCCTTTTATTTCTTTTTCTTGCCTAATTCCTCTGGACAGGACTTCCAGTACTACGTTGAATAGGAAACCTGAAAGTTGGCATCCTTGCCTCAATCCTGATTTTAGAAGGGAAGCTTTTCACCACTGAGTATGATGTTAGCTGTGGACTTGTCATATATGACCTTTATTATGTTGAGATGTTTCCTCTATATCCAGTTTGTTAAGAGTTTTTATAATGAAAGGATATTGGATATTGCCAAATGTGGGTTTTTTTCTGTATTTATTGAGACGATTGTATGTTTTTATCCTTCATTTTGTTAGTGTGGTATGTTATATTGATTAATTTGTGGACATTGAACCATATTTACATCCCTGGGATATAGCTCACTTGATCATGGGGTTATAGTTATTTTTAATACTTTTGACTTTTAACCTTCATACAAAACTTATAAGTCATATACCCACCACTATTATAGCATTAGAGTTTTCTGAATTTATATATTTACATTTACCAGTGATTTTTATACATTCATATGTGTTTTTTGTTACTAATTAGCATCCTTTCATTTTACGTTGAAGAAATTCTTTTAAATTTCTTGTAAGGCCAGTCTTTTAAACTTATTGTAAGGCCAGTTTAGTGGTAATGAGCTTTCAGCTTATCTCTTCCTCAATTCTAAAGGACAACTTTGCCAGGTAGAGTACTCTTACTTGGCAATTTTTTTTCTTTCAGTACAGCATACCTTGTGTTTGTGTGTGTGTGTGTGTGTGTGTGTGTGTGTGCTTCACTTGATTGTACTTCACAGATATTGTGGGTTTTTTTTTTTTTTCACAAATTGAAGGTTTGTGGTAACCCTGCATGGAGCAAGTCTATCAAAACCATTCTTCCAACAGCATTTTCTCACTCCTTGTCTCTGTCACACTTTAGTAATTCTAGCAATATTTCAAACTTTTTTATTGTTATCATATTTGTCATGGTGATCTGTGATCAGTGATCTTTGATGTTACTACTGTGGCTCAATGAAGGCTCAGATCATGGTTAGCATTTTTTAGCAATAAAATACTTTAAGGTGTATAGATTGTTTTGTTATACATAATGTTACTGTACACTCAGTAGACTACAGTATAGTGTAAACATAACTTTTATATGCACTAAGAAACCAAAAATTTCATGTGACTCACTTTATTTTGATATTTGCTTTATTGTGGTGTTCTGGAACCTAACTTGCAGCATCGCCAAGGTATGTCTATACTTTGAAGATATTATACAACTCCCTCTGGCTTCCAAAGTTCCTGCTGAAAATCTTCCAATAGTCTTTAGGGGGTTCTCTTATACATAACAAGATGTTTCTCTCCTGGTGCTTTTAAGACTCTCTCCTAGTCTTTATCATTTGACAGTTCAATGTCTGAGCATGGATTTCTTTGGATTCTTTCTGTTTTGTGATCCCCAGCCTTCCTGGATCTAAATGTCTGTTTCTGAAGTTTTCAGCCATTATTTATTTGAATTAGCCTTCTGCCCCTTTCTCTCTCTCTTCTCCTTT
This sequence comes from Balaenoptera musculus, assembly GCF_009873245.2. Lineage (NCBI taxonomy): Eukaryota > Metazoa > Chordata > Mammalia > Artiodactyla > Balaenopteridae > Balaenoptera > Balaenoptera musculus. Next base: position 42,204,876 of record NC_045799.1, read on the forward strand.
TGGAACCCCTATAAGCATTTATTGATACACTTGGTGGTTTCACATAAGTCCCTTCAGGTATCTTCACTCTTTTTCATTATTTTTTCTTATTGCTTCTCTGATTGGATGAATTCCAGTGCCCTGTCCTAAAATTCACTGATTCTTTCTTCCCCTTGATCTTGTCTGTTATTGAACCCCTCTATTGAATTTTTCAGTTCAATTATTATATTCTTCAGCTCTGTCATTTCTCTTTGTTCTATCTCTGTTGAAATTCTCACTTTATCCATGTATTGTTCTTCTGTTCCCTGTGAGCATCTTTATGACCATTATTTTGAACTCTCAGATAAATCATTTAGCTCTGTTTCAATAAAATCTGTTTTTGGAGTTTTAGCTTTTTTTTTTTTTTTTTTAGAACATGTTCTTCTGTTTCTTCATTTTCCTTGACCTGTGTGTTGGTTTCTGTGCATTAGATAAAATAGCCACCTCTCTCAGTCTTGATACAGTGGTCTTGTGTTGGAGATGAAGCTCATCAGTCAGCCCAGCCTGTTCTCATGGTTGCCTCTCAAAGTGTTGTGATTGTTCAAGCCACCATTTTTGTCCTTAGTGATTCCCAGTAGTTGAGAGTGTGTCAGTACCCACTGATGTTCCAAAGGGGAGGACCACTTTCAACACCTGGATGCAGACTAGTTGGAAGCTGGACCCTCAGACAGCAGCTGGAAGAGTATGTAGTTAGGTCCCCTTCAAGGATAACTGGATCATGGGGATTTTTGCCTGCTTCCTCTGCACTGATTCCAGGTGTATAGCTGTGGGGTGGGGGTGCTTCTGAGCCTGTTAAAAACTTCTTGGATTCCTATAGTCCTCTCTGGCTATCAGGTGATCCAAGGGCCCATCCCCAGACCTCAGTCACAAAATCTGGGGCACTAGGTGTGTATATAAACTCCTTCCAGGTGGATGCTGGCAACTTAGAGCAGGCGAGAGGGAGATGGCAGAGGAGGTGTTCACAGGCTCTCCTGGTCGTTGGGGAGGGTGGCAGTCAGCCTCTAAATGTGTGCTAATTAGAAGCCTGACCATCAGGCAACAGCTTTTGAAGTATGCAAACAGACCCATTTTAGGGAAAGACTGAGAGATGGGTGTTTTTGCCTGTTCCCTCTGTGTTGAGCCCTGGGGGGATAGCTGGTTAAGAACTGCCTTTTGTTTGCTACAGTACTGTGGGACTCATGAATGAAAGGCCCATTGGGTAACGGAACCAAGCATTCTGGGAACTTGTCCCTTGGGTGGCAGCTGCAAAAACTGGAGTACTGACATGTATACAACTTCCTTCTAGGGGGGTACTGGCAATCTGAGGCAGACAGGAGGGAGAGGTTGGGGGAGGTGTCTGGTTGCATCCCTGTTGTCCAGGGAGGATTGCTATCTGCCTCTAAATAGGTGCTAAATTAGAAGCCTGACCCTCAGGCAGCAGCTTCCAATGTGTGAAAAATAGACTCCATTCAGAGAAAGACTGAGAGATGGGCAATTTTTGCCTGTTTCCTCTCTGTTGAGCCCTGGGATGATAGCTGCAATGCAGCTCATGCCTTTTAATACCTGCTTCATTGTTTGCTATAATCTAGTGGGTCTTATGTATGCAAACCTTGTTGGTTTTCAAAGCTAGGTGTTTGGGGGACCCATCCTTTATTTGGGAGGCTCAAAAGTTGGCACATTAGATGTGTGGTCCAAACCCTTTGCTCCTCAGGGAGAAGCCAGGAGTTGGGGGCTCCCTCCTAATTGTATGGCACTGTTTTAGGGGTGGAGTTTATGACTGAGACACTGAGAGTGTGTCTCAGCCTTTCCTACCCATTTCGATGTGAGAAAATTCTCATTTCCTGATGTGTAAGAGTCACTGAATTTCTTTTAGAGGCAATTGTTCCATGTGTGAAGCTATTCATTCATTGTACCCATGGGAGGGGGAAAGTTCAAGAGCCTCCTATGTCACCATCTTTAAAGAGTACTGAAGGGTTCTCCGTTATGATGCTTTATTCACATTGACTAATTTAATTTCTTATCACTGGAACATCCTTGAGCTTTCTTACCTCCAGGCATCTGTATACATTCTTTCCGTTACTTGGAATGCCCCTACCTGTGTTTCTTTTTAAGCAAATCTAATTCACACTTCATGGCCCAACTCAAAACCCTTCTCAATAAAGTTCTCCCTTTTAACATGGTAATTTTAATTGCTTTCACCTTTGAAGTCACATTGTATAGCTCCTTTATCCCTTCTTTCCCTCCTTCATTAGACTTCTGTCTCTCAGTTTCTTGTTTTTCTATATTTTTACTTCTTTTAGTCATAAAATATTACTTACAGAGAGAAATGAGCATAAATCTCACATTGTAACAAGTACTTCTAAAATGAACTTCTGTGTAATAATCCCCATGGAGAAGAACTAGAACATTGCCAACACCCAAGAAGCCCCCATGTGTTCTGTCCAACTGATATCCCCCTTCTCCAACAGAGCTAACCCCTTCCCTTTAGAGTCTTACTATATATATGAATCCCTGAACACAATAGTTTAGTTTATATCTCTTTTTGAATTTTACATAACTTTAAATTGTGTATTTTCAGTTAAAAAGGTGAAACTAAATGCTAACCACCCCAACACACACTAATACAGTATATATTTGGGGTCTTTTATTTCCCAAATATTACTTACAATATTGAGCACATAAGTGATAACCACTACAATTAGTTTTATGTCTTTGTGGCATCTATACGTACTGTCGACTTGAACTGTTGATTAACTTTTGAATTAATATCAATAACTTGTCTGTTTTAACACCTTGCTTCTTTGAAGTCAGTGGTTCATCTTAAATTGTTTTTACAGTCCCCTGTATTGTCTAGCACAGAGTAGGTGCTTCTTAAGTTTTTTTTTTTTTTCATTTTATTTAGTGCATTCAGACAACTGTTGCTTTTTTATGAAAGACTATGAAACAATATTGAACATGTGCAAGGATTCTCACTCAGTAACTCACTATTACAATAGCCCTTTGAATTTTCTTCATAGTGCTTCTCACTATTTCAAATTATATTGTTTATATGTTTTGTTGATTATTTTCTACATTACCGCAAATAGAATATGAATTTCATTCCCTAAAGTTTAGGACAATACCTGTCACAAAATAGGTGCTAATGAATATTAATTGAATTAAGGAAATTAATGAATTTTTATAAGAATCAATGAGTTAGAAGTTTTTATGACATTGACTTATTGTTGATATCTGTCATCTTTAGAAACCCTATTCAGTTCTCAACTCCTGTATTTCTGGAAGACATTTATTCTGAATTTGGCTAATTCTTTTCTTTCTTGAGAATATAAACCTTCTCTGAGTCCAAAGTTTGGTCTGGAGAGTGAACAAGATCAGTTGTTACCTCTGACACAGGTTTAAAATGTTCTCCCTACAAAATGAAGGATGATTACATTTAGAGCTTTTTTTATTAAATTCAAACAAAAACGTGATTAAGGTACTAATGTTTTCCCACAGTAAAAGTACGGTTTTTATTACTTTGTCATAATATATGATATATTCCTATTTGCAAAAGACAGGAAAATGACACTTGGTAGCTAACAACTATTGCACTGAACTCTTCAAAGCTATAAATCATTTGTTCATTGAAGGGTAGCGTATTTACTGTTTTCACAGTTTGAGAAATTTATTAAATTTAAACTTTGTTTTCTTGAGGACAAAAACGAGATATTTCCATTTTATCATCTTCTCATAATGTCCTAGTGTTGTCCATAGGAATTAACCATTTGGCAAGTGGTTATATTCCTTGAGCATAAATTTCTAAGATGTGACAGAAAACTATAGCTCGGGAGGCTCCATATAAGGAACAAAATATACTGTGGAAGCATCTTATGTCTCAGTCTAGAAATTTTCTCCATATATTCTGAAGGTCTGTGGATGAGTAAGGGGGAGTATTATACAAGTGGGGGAGTTGCAGCTCTCTTATCTAGGTAGCAAATTGTCTTTGTCTTTGTGTTATTTGTATGCATGAGACTTTTTTATTTTTTTTGATTGTTGTACATCAAAAGTTCTGTGGAAATAGTTCATTGTGCCAATGCACACAGTTTCTGTATCCATTCCTCTCTACTCTGCAGTAGAGAAGCTGAAATCACATCAAGGGCCCATGAGTTCCAACGGTCCTGGAGCTCAGGATGTCATGTTTAACTCGGGGTATAATTGTTTAGTTCAGGCTTTGTCATCTAGTTGATGACAAACAACAAATGGATATAAATAGAGATGTTTAATATTTGCATTAGCACTTTTTAGTTTGTGGAAATCTTTGCAAAACATCTACAGCACAGCTCTTACTTTGTTGATGTCCAAGGTGGTAGACTTTCCTTCCCAGCGCTCTAAGGGTGCTTAGCTGACTGCACTGCTTCCTAAGCAAGTATCAACCACATACTAAAACTTTGGGAAGTCAAAATTGGTTCCTCCTTATGAAAAGCTTGGGTGTACCTCATTTCTATTATTAAGTACTTTCTTCTATACAAGACTTTGTGAAGAAGGAATTCCAACCAGCTTGTATTATAGATATCTTAGTACTTTTAACCCAAGGAAAATACATCATGGTAGAAGGAATTCTTTAAACTACCTAACTGCAGCTGTTTCAATAATTTTTAGATTTTTTTTGGAGATGGTGGAGAGAAGAGTTAAGTCTGTAGTGTTGTCCCTGTGATCAGTTGGAGTAAGATGAAAAACCCTGGGGCTGTCAAGACTAATATCTTCCCTTTAGCTATGATTTCTCTTGTGGCCACAACAGATGAAGGATCACATCAACCACAAACACACACACACACACACACACACACACACACGCACCACAAAGCACAGAAACACACACATGGCTTTTTATTCCAGTGTGGGAAGTCCAGTTACAGATCCTGACCAGTCTTATTAACTTCTCTATCAAAGAGTGTGACTTTGAAGGTAGATGATTTGCTGCCTGATACAAGATGCTCCTTTGCATTGCATGGTTGCCTCTTGAGTGAAGCATCTTCGTTTCTGAGCAGAAACAAACTCCAGTGTAGTTTCCTGCATTAAGCTTTGTAGTTACCCCTCTGCAGTGGGGTATTCCATTTTCCTTGGCTTTCTTGCATATTTTTTCTTCTAGTCCTTGGGAAACTCCTCTCATCCACAGTATCTCACCAAAGCTCTGTTTCCCTCATAAATTGTTCCTATTTAATTCCAGTTTACACACTGTACCCTTGCAGTGTGTTGAGCCAGACTTAAATGTGGAAGAATGAGCTATGGGAGTAAGATTGAGCTATCCAGAGAATGCTTCTGGGTTAGAGTGGGAGAGGGAGTTGGGGGGGGGGTGGTTGGGTGTGTGTGTGTGTGTGTGTGTACACATAAAAATATATACGTGTGTATATATATTATATATGTTCTTTATACATGGGAAACAAATTAATATGTTTTTGTGAAACAAGTGCAATTGACCATGTGTGGATCTTGAAGCATTTCCTCTGGGGTGACAAGAAGTTACAAAGAATATGAAATAAGCAAAAACCTACATGTACCTAACAACTTAAATTTAAAATTTATAAAGTAAAGATTGACAGAATTATAGGGGAAAGTTGACAAAGCCACAATCATCTTGGGATATTTCAGTATCTCCCAAAATTTCATAACTCATGCAGACCAAAAATATGCAAGAAGAGAGGAGATACAAATGACTTATATAATAGTTACTTAACATATAGAGTGAATGTTATATATCACATCATTATACCTATCTTAGTACTATAGGCATAATTTGTAATAGTTATTTAAATGAAAAATATTACATATTAGAAAGTGAAATAATCAGCTATGTTGTTTTCTCTACATGACCCTCAACTAAAGTTGGGTTTTTTTTTTTCTTTTTACATATAGCCAAAAACCATGGTCCCGTCAGGAAAAAAAATCAGAAAAATTGTTTCATTAGCATTTCATAAACAACTTAACCTAATTTAAGTAGAAATAGTGTGGTTAATCTGTTAGTATTATCTAAATGGAACACAACAGACAGGTAGTGCATTGGGCATTATGTATACACTAAAGAAGTGGTTTTCAAAGTTAGCCTACACTGGAATCACGTGGAGGGCTTCTTTGAACAAGCATGTTGGGCCCACCTCCAGCGTTTCTGATTCAGGAGGATTGAGATGGGGCCCAGGAATTTGTTACCTAACAAGTTACCAGGGGATACTGATGCTGCTGGTTGGGGACCACACTTTGGAAACCACTAAACTAGAGTTCAGAGAAGCAGCAGTTTATCAAACATAACTCAAGTGGCTCAAAGAACTTGCTTAGCCTTCCTGATATGCTTACATTAAATATCTTTTAGACTATTCAGTATTTGAATAGGCTTTCCCACAAATGGGCAGTCCATTTAAAACATAAAAACAGCATGCGTCAATTGGCTAAGTAAGAGCATTAGCAGTGGTCTAGGTTATTCCTCCCAGTTTTGCTTTTAATTTTTCTACCTTTTACTTATATAGTCTCACCCTTGAGCCTCAGAGTTTGGGACATCTTAAGTGGTTAAATAAGGCACCCCTAGGAAACTAGCTAGGTTCTGACGAAATCTCAGTCGGTGTTTCTAAAGCATGTGAGCAAATGGCTGCTGAGGCATCAGAATTTCCCATGGTGCATTTCAGACATGGGTCGACATAACAACAGTCCTAAGTGTATAGTACAAAACAATGTTTTAAACTGGAACAGCAAATGTGAGAGGAAGGACACATTTGCAATCCTGGTTTGAAGAGAACAGTCAGAATGTGAACTCTATAGAGAGATGCTTGTTTGGTAACTACCAAAAATGAGAAGGCTTTACATTTCAGATGATGCTAAACTTTCTCCATCACCCAAAGCCCATATGCCTTTGCACCAGAATATGCTCTACCTTCTGATTCCTCTCTAAAGGATTCAAAAATCTCCCTGGCAAAGTTAGTTCTTTTCTTAAGTTTGTCTCTTACGTACTTTCATGAATAATATAAAACAGTATTGTACAGTGGCTACTGGCTTATCAGTTTCCTTCTAAACCGGAAGATCCTTGAGGGCAGAGACCATTTATTTTTGTCTTCGATTATCATGCACACACCATTGTGCCTAAGGATATATCTGCTCAGTAAATATTTGTCCAGTGAAAGCCCTTCAAAAGCAAAGATCTCATCTTGGCCATCAGTCAGCACGTCATCCCAGCCTTATACTGGATTATTATTTATGAAATTAAACTGAAAGGGCACAGCAGGAGAGTAACCCTAATGTCTCTAATGTATTAGATTTGTGGGAGAAAAATAAATTCCCAAACCAGACAGGACCTTATTCCCTGCTGGACCACTCTGTGGACAGGCAAATAAAACCACCTGCTCTTGATGCAATACAGAACAGATGGTAGCTGGCGCCACAAGGAGCTGTCCTTGCTGTGCCACCTCTGTCCCCTTGCCACCATCTCCCCACACCATCTCTGCCCTCCGTCACTGCTTTTTATTTTGTTGTTCCTTGTTAACCGTTGGCACTGGTTAAAGCCACAGCCCCACGCTGCCGCCATGGGATGTAAATTGCCAGCCCCAACACGAACCCTGTCTCTGAAGAGGCACTTGGTTGGCAGAGTGAAAACAGAGTGACGAGATGCCATCTGCATTTCCTACTACATAGTTCAATTAGTTGATTGATTTGTAACACTTTAAAAAACATTTTCTAGGCAAAGCAAATTAGGAGAGTGTTTTATAATGTATTCGGTTTAATTAAAACTGCACTAAGTGGAGTACATTGCTTCTTGGTTCCAGAAAAAAATATCACAAGGAAGTCACATACTGTATTGATTTTTAACCCCCCGCCCCCAAGAAGGAGTAAAATAACATTGTTAAAGGTTGCATCATCTAGAGCTACACAAGTGCACCTCTTTAAAAGGTTTTCTGTAATTGGAAAGTAGAAGATTGGATGGCAAGAGAAGACATTAGGATATGGCTTGAAATAGGGAAGTGGGGGGGAGCTGGTAACAGGCTCTGAATTTGAATTACCAACACCTGCTCCTTGTTGCGCTGAAAAATGCTTTTATCATCTGGAGGGGAAAGAAAATTTGCAAACATTCCAGATCAATTCAGAGGCTTAGAAACAAGTTGGAAATGCTATATATATATGTGTGTGTGTGTGTGTATACGCATATATGTGTGTATATGTATGTACGTGTGTATATGTATGTATGCATGTGTGTATGTATGTGTATATATGTATGCATGTGTATATATGTATGTATGTGTGTGTATGTATGTATATATGCATGTATGTGTGTATATATATGTGTATGTGTATATATGTATGCATGTGTATATATGTATGTATGTGTGTGTATGTATGTATATATGCATGTATGTGTGTATATATATGTATGTGTGTATATGTATGTGTGTATATATATGTATGTATGTGTATATATATATATACACATATACACATGCAGGTCTTTACTAATAAGGTAAATGCATAAACAACCTCCTGACATGACATTTTTCCGAGTTTGGATAATTTTAGATGTTAATCCAGATTCTCCCTCTCACATCTTTTTTTTTAAATTTTATTTATTTTTGGCTGCATTGGGTCTTCATTGCTGCACACGGGCTTTCTCTGGTTGCGGCGAGTGGGGGCTACTCTTCCTTGTGGTGCGCGGGCTTCTCATTGCAGTGGCTTCTCGTTGCAGAGCATGGGCTCTAGGCACATGGGCTTCAGTATTTGCAGCACGGGGGCTCAGTAGTTGTGGTGCGCGGGCTCTAGGGTGCATGGGCTTCAGTAGTTTTGGCACATGAGCTCAGTAGTTGTGGTTCACGGGCTCTGGAGCACAGGTTCAGCAGTTGTGGCACACGGGCTTAGTTGCTCCGCTGCATGTAGGATCTTCCCAGACCAGGGCTCAAATCCGTGTCCCCTACGTTGGCAGGCAGATTCTTAACCACGGTGCCACCAGGGAAGTCCCTCCCTCTCACATCTTGCATTGTCCCTACAAGGCTGCTTTCTCTGAATTCCTGTTGCCTGTCAATGTTACCAAATGCAAGAGGGCTTCCAAATTGTTAGTCATCTAATTAAACCCTCAAATTATTGGAGACATTTGCATGGGTAATTATGATTTTTTAAAAGCACTTTGTTTGCATTGCTCTTGTCTCAGTTTCTTCAAAGCCAATTACTGAGAAATTGATTGGATTGGTTTGATTTTTGAAATCATTTGGAACTTCAGAACACATTGCCTTTGCATAATTTTTTTGAAAGTGAAACCAAAACAAAACACTGAAAGGAATACCCTGTGGAACTCTGTAGATTTCACGTCTTCAGAACTTGTGTAGCATGCTACTAAGTGATTAAAATTAGTAGTAGAACAGGAATAGTTATTTTTTGGTAGAAGAGGTCAAAGTAGACCAGTTGAATGGACGGTTTCAGCCGCATCTCATTTGGCTAAATCAGTAATACTCAGCAAGGCAAAGTTTCTCCTGATTCTGTTGGACTTCTCTTCCTGCCTGGAATCGGAAGGATGCTGTTAATACTACTGTCCCATATCACAGAAGATTCTTTTTCTTATCACAGATATTTTATAATACTTCATTACTTAACTTCTTTTGGGGGGATTGAAAACTGACCAACAATATGAGTTCTACCATCCACTGTAGGAAATACATCCATAATGAGGTTCTGACTTCTTATCTTTCGTCCTTCCCAACCTACACACACAAAGGATCTCAAAATAATGCCTTGACTTTGTCCATTCACTTTTTATAAGGTATGCCATAAATTAAACAGGAGAAACAATTACCACCAGTTTCTTAAGGTAGACAATTGCTTAAAAAATATTGTGGGCAAATACTTGTTGGGTATTAATGTATTAAGACTGATAATATTCTGTGTAAGCTACCAGAAGAAGCTCATCTCTCAGTGTTTGCTATGGGTGAGTACCTCAAAAGGACTTTTCAGATTAACACATTCACGTGATTCTATTCTTAAGAGGACCTCTAGTCACCCTACATTTCCGAAGACAAAGATGCTAAAAGATACTTCTGTGAGAATCCACTGATGCCATAAAGTATGTTTTCATTAAACATATAATGAATCCAAGCCAAAAAAGAAGGAAGACAATATAGTAGTTCCAATTTTAAATATTACTAATGGGACTCAGAGTAAAAATAATTGCTATTTAATTACGGAAATGTGTACTCCGATGCACAAATGCCTGATAGAGGATAATGACATTGGACACCGAAAATGTTCTGTGGCCGCTGGGAACGTTTGACAGTAATTTACGTGTTTAATTGAGTTGCCTGAAAAGCTCATCGTGCAATTACATGTTCACTTAGGTGCTCAAATAGGTACTGAAAATACCTATGTTTCACTTGTACCTATTGCCCAAATTGCTGCTGCAGAAACTGTTTCCATTTACTTCTGTGTGGGACTCTACATATGATTGCACTTGGTTTAAAATGCCTTCTGCCCTTAGGTCTGATGGCTCAACCTTGCTCTGAGTACTGTTGCGATGCAGACTATTTATGGAACAATATTGCCCTCTGGCAGTGAGGCAACCAGTGGTTTTAATAACTGTTTTATGTCATTTTGACAGCTTTTAAACTAGTCACACCCAGCAGTTTAGGCCAGAAGGGAAACATCAGTGAATGCCTGTAGGAGTTTTATATTACAAAACCTGTATGTGTGTTTATACTAGGAAGATGCTACAATTCTTGCTTTAAAGAAAAGCTGCATCCCCAAGAGGCAGACTGAATTTTTTCCTGTAAAGCTTAGAAAAGGGCAAATAATAACAACAATATTGGGCTCACGGTATAAGCAAAGGAAACAACCATCTCCCTTATAGAAATTCATGGGCCGGAGCTCCACAGAGATCAACCCTGTGAGCTGATCACAAAGCTTCTTCCAGTACTGCTTGTTCAGATGCTCGTGGGATCAAAACGGAACTGCGGGGTCACGTCTGATCCTTTGGATTGAATCATCTTGAGGAGTGTCTGGGCTTCGTGAAAATGACCCAGAGCTGCTCACTGAAGCTGGAGAAATCAAAGACGTGGCAGCAGCTGCCACTTCCTGGAGGGCATCTCAGCTGCTCTCAGCCACTTACTCAGAGTGAATGCCTCCCAAAAGCCAGGTGGGCTTTCCCAGCTGCGGCTGGCATTACACAGGGTGGGGGGGGGGGGGCTCTGCTGTGTTTAGAAGTGCAGCTTCCTCACACAGCTGAGAAAATCACAGCTCTGGAAGCAGCCTCCTTTCCAGCCCAGTGGGTTCTGCTGAAAGCATTTGTGGGATGGCAGAAGGCAACTCTGGTTCTCATCTCGGGCGTTGCGACTGGCAAGTCAGGCCTGGCAAGGAGACTCCAAGCATCCCTCCTCACTCCTGTGATCCCTCTTCCCCCTGCAGATTGGTCCTCCATCTCTGGGGCATAGTGCAGGGGAGGGGCCAGTAGGACCCCTGAGGAGAGGGAAGAATAGATAAATGTAGCAATTCATGCTTTTACTTCAGGTGCACACCCAGCAACACCTTCTAGCAAAATGCCTGGAAGTACTCTGCACGCTAATTTTCAGCTAATATTTCCTGAATGGACACAGACGCTGTGGTTTAGAAAGGACCGTTTTTGCAATTATAATTCAATAATGCAGAAATTAAAGATTTGGAAGTTAAAATATGGAAAAAAAAAAAACCCCAAGAAGCATTATTACTATAGAAGGAGAGAATATAATTGTGCTAGATTCAGAAAATCAAGTTTAAATGAAACCTAGAAAGGAATGTAAAACTCCTTCTACAAATGCTGAAATGAGAGTCAATAACATTAATTAAGTTTATTATGTATAATCATTTAGATTAAAATTTTGAATTTTTCTAAATTGTCCTTTTAAAAAATGTTGTTAAATTGTTATCGTTCAAGTACAATCTCAATGGAAAAGGCATGGATTTAGCTTAGTAGAAAATTAAGACAATTACTTTAATTGTGCAAGAAATAAATAAAAATAGCTTCAATTATGTGCTCAACTGAGAAAAAAAAAGTTTATGTGAGTCTATTTTAGCTGACTCAAGAATATATGCTACATATATATCCACACCTTAACAAGGAAAATGCAAGGAGAACCTCAGGGTTGTCACTGAATGTGAAACAAAGCAGACAAGGAGAGAGGGTTAGGGCTGCAGTGGGGTGAACCCACGTTTCTAAGCAGACACAGCCCAGAAAAAGCTAGAAAGCCCCAGCCAACCATTCAACTACTGATCCTACCACGCAACTTATTTTCCAAATGATTGCAAAAGAAACTAACGACTCCGAAGGCAAAGCAACTCATTTTCCCTGGGAAATGGCTGCAGGAAGAGCTTTGATTTCCTCCCCTACATGAATTGTCGCAAAGTTTTCCTCAAAATTCCCTACTTAGGCACTACGTTTCAGTTCACAGAGGTTCTCCTTCCAAGAGCTGTGTGGGACAGGAAAGATGCAAGAGGACACACGGTGGACGCTTTTCATTTTGTTCTGTTTGGTTTCCTTGTGTGGTCAGAGGGGCACGCTTCACATCTAGAAGCGTAATTTGGGGAATAAATTGAGTATGCCAGTGTTGATAGAATAAAAGCCCCAGCTATTTCTAAGTTTGAATAATAGCAATGATAATATCAGTAATGATAGCAATGATAATGTCACTACTTTTTAATAGATTTTGATGGACTAACTACTGCTCATAAATATGTCTCTTAAGAATCACAGAATTCCTTGTCTTGATTTCTCCCTCATTTTCGAAGGAAAGTTTTGCTAGATATAGGATTCTTGGTTGACGGTTTCTTTCCTTTAACACTTCAAGTACATTGAGTCATGCCATCTGGCCTCCGAGGCTCCTGATGAGAAATCTGCTCAATGACCTTTCTGGCAAACCTTCTCTCAGCTTCATAGACTTTCATAATGTACCGTATCATGTCTTATGCAACAGAACATTTTGTATAGTATCGTGAAGTCAGTTAAGTTGTAACGTTATTTTGAGACCAGAATTTAAGGAAAAGGAATTGAACATTTCAAGTGTAGACATTATGAGGTCTTTAAAATTATTACACATTTTCAAACTAGAAATAAAAAGGCCACTGAAGTATCCTGCAGATTTTTATTTATAACAAAGTGAATACCAATATCTAATAACACACGTAAAGAAAAATTTCTTTGGGATCCTTTTTCCTAAGTGTAAAGGGGCCTTGAACTCAAAAAGTGAGAAAACCACTATGGTGTATCCCCAGCAGTGATGGGTCCATTTCTTGCTCTGACCTCAGAGTGCACCATTGTGATGTACTTCACAAAGCCCTATGAAAGAGAAAGGTGGGCCCAGGTTTTTGGTCCTTAGAGCCCAGGAAGCTGCTTTTGGTGACCTGACGGCCTTGGACCTACAGTTAGCTTGTGTTTTCCTTGTTTCTGCCATTTTGTTGATTTTCGTTTCTCTTTTCTCTACTCTTTTTTATTTGTGTCATTGTTCTTTCTACAGTTAGCATAGTGAGTATTGTTGGTATAGTTAATACTTGATTAGCATAGTTAGTGTAGTTAGTACTAGTTAGCGCTGTTGGTACAGTTAGCGTAGTTAGCGTTGTTAGTAGAGACAGCATACTTAGCCCTGTTAGTACAGTTAGCATTGTTAGTTAGCGTAGTTAGCGTTGCTAGGTAGTGCTGTCAGTCAGTGTAGTTAGCAGATCACCATGATGCAGGGCCTCACAGCCAAATCTGCTGGCAAGGAGGCTCATATTGATGACTTCGAGATCCTCCGCACCATTGGTGAAGGCACCTTCGGTAAAGTGAAGTTGGCCCGGCACATTCTGACTGGGACACAGGTGGCTGTGAAGGTCATAAAGAAAAGGTGTCAGAGCTTCTCAAGTGTCCAGGCACTTTTCCAGGACGTGTGTGGTATGAAGGCTCTCAATCACCCCAATATTGTCAAACTGCTGGGGGTGATTGACACAGAGGAGACATTTTTCGTGGTGATGGAGTACCTCAGTGGGGGGGACATGTACCGCTATTTGAAGATCCATGGCTGTATGACAGAGGCGCAGGCCCGAGGCCTGTTCCAGCAGCTGGTCTCCGCCCTGCAGCACTGCCACCGGAGGGGCATCGTGCACCGGGACCTGAAGCCACTGAGCCTCCTCTTTGATTCCAACATGAATATCAAACTTACAGACTTTGGCCTCAGCAACAAGTATGATGACATTGTCCAACTGGACACGATCTGCGGCACACACCCTTATGCTGCCCCGGAACTCTTCCTGGGGCAGAGCTACAGAAGCCCTGCGGTGGACGTGTGGAGCTTGGGAGTAGTGCTGTACACCATGGTAACTGGGTCCCAGCCCTTTGTGGGAAAAGACTTCCAGGAGCTGCGGAAGCAAATCCTACAAGGGCAATACCCCATCCCACCTTATCTGTCTGTGAAGATAAGGGATCTGTTACAAAAAATGATTGCCCTCAACCCCAGTGACAGAGGCACCTTACCTGACCTCATGAGGCATCCATGGGTCAACATGGGCCAGAAGGAGCCACTCCAGCCACCCTGTGAAGAGGACCTGGAGGTGACAATGGTGAGGACTCTGGGCTTGACTTGCGACCAGATCCAGGACACTGGGACAGGCAGTGTGAGCTCCAAGAAACCCAAGGTAGAGGTCTCCATCATAACTCTGAAGCCCTTCTCTTGCGGGGACCTCTGTGGCAGTGAACTTGAGCCTTCTCCAAGCCCTGTGGTGTCCTCCCTGCAAACCAGGTGGCTCTACCACAGAAAAAATGTGCAGCTGCAGGAAGATCAGCAGGCAGGGCAGAAGACCGGTGAGTCTGCCTGTCCCCCACCCAGCCTGGAGGCGAGGACTGCCACCCCCAGCCCAGCCCCCCAGTGTGGCACTGGGACATCCACCTCCAGCAGCAGCAGGATTGGAGCCCCAGAGGGAAGCAGCTGCCCCCTGGGTGTGTCCAACACTGGAAGGTCCTCCCACTCTGGGCAGCCTGAGAGTGTGTCCTCATCCACTCTCTCTGGCCAGAGCCAGAAAAAGCAAGGGGTGGCTGGGAGAATCTGGAACTTTATTTTGAAACATCTTTGTTGCAAGCTGCCCAGCATGAGGCGTCATAATAAAGTGAGCCCATGTGAACCCCATGGATGACCGAGGCAGGAAGGTCAGGCCGCCGCGCTCCCTGGGGCCCGGTGCAGGGGAAGAGGAGTGTGTTCTCTGCACGGCCTTCAGAAGCATCGTATCCAAGACCCTGGCCAGCTCAGAGGATGGTCCGGAGCAGCCCGGGCGACCGAAAGTGAGGCCACCGTGGCTGCAGGTCTGCCCCTCAACCCCCACCTGGGTGAAACTTGAGAGACTGGACTGTCATTCCTGGGGCACGTCTCCCCTCCCCTACTCTTCTGTCTTCCGTGTTGGTGGGGGAGGGGGATAGTTCTTATTCCAAGAACTCCTTGGTTCTTCCAATTCTAGTTAATAAACTTGATGCTCCAGAAAAAAAAAAAGAATCACAGAATTCCTGTGAGGCAAGTGTTATTGCTTCCAGTTTACTCATATGGAAAATAAGGACGAGGGAGGTTATGTTGATTGTTCGAGGGCCAGAGCTAGTAAGAATTTGAACTCAGGTCTGTCTGCCCCCAAATCTATGTGTTATAACCTCGCACTACTTTTATTTCAACAGATTAAAAGAGGAATAGGTGGTCTATGGTAGATGGTGTTACTGACCATGATTCTTAAGGCTCCCTGTACCCATACCCTTTGCCATATGACTTTGGAGCTGCTTCTACTAAAGGAGAAGAGTCTTTTTCCCCAACTACCCCCCTTTGATCTTGGGTTTAGCCATTTGACTTGCTTTGGCCAATACAGTGAGGCAGAGGTGACAGCATGCTGCCAGCCCTCAGCCCAGGCTCTCACTGGTCCTGATGCCTCTGCTTCTCCTCTCACTCCCTGTCATGACTTTGAGAAGACCATGCCCTGGTTAGCTTGCTGGTCCCAAGAGGAATGCAAGGGACATGTGGGACCGAGCTGCCCTGGTTGACCTGCTAATAAACCTCAGATGATCCAGAGATGCATGAACACTAGTAAATGATCACTGCCATCTGTTTTGGAGTGTTTTCATAATTACTAAGGCAACGGATACCCCCTCTGTGGTCTAGTTTGCAGAATATGTGCTGAATGAATAGGTATGCACACACATACACACATATGTATATACACACACCTAATTGAGTATAAGTGTTGATGTCTTACATCCAGAAAATCATTTTGTACAAATAAATATTTTATTGTCAAAGGAGAGGGAGTTTCAGTATTACTTTCCTTTGGAAAACTGTTCTGTTTCTCTCGCAATTCCTCCATTAAATGCCAAGGAGATGTTTTAAGACAGTTTAGCTGCTTAGCTCTGGCTTTGGTCTTTGATGTATTTTTCCTGATAACTGACACTTAAAGAGACACTCTTTGGGCTGCTGGTGCATCTCAGCAAGAGAGAGGCATCTTGACCCCTGCAGGGTAGCGACAGTCCAGCACCCCGCTACCAAATTCCATCCTGGTGACTCTCAGCTGTAGGGCTACGCGAGGTGTTTTTGACTTTGACTCATCACTGCTGATCTTGTTCAATGTGAATTGGGAAGTAACTTTGCAACATCCGAGTCTGCCATCAAGTGGCATCATGTCATTTTATAAGACACCAGGCAAAGGCCAAACACAGAAGGAATAAAGCACATACATACATTCACACACACATATGCACATACACATTTCACAAGGCATTTGAAGCTGTTCTCAGATTGTAATTGGGTCAGAGTTTTTGGTAACTTTGGCTTTTGGTATATTGACCTATGTGGTGCTTGAAATGATTATTTGATACAGTCATAGCTATATTCTTAGACTATGACTAAGTATATAAGATGAAGTGGAAAGCTGGCTTAATTTTGACAGAAATCACATTCAATTAATCATGCCTTAAAAAGGTAAATTTTTGTCTTAATGTTCTGCTTAATAGGGTTCATGTTAATCTCACTGAGAAAAGTGAATTTGGGTCAATTGTTACAAACAAAGGCAAGCTGATGTATTCGAAGGCCAGACAGCTTTATGGCCAATTGATTCATTTAAAGTAATGTTTGCTTTTCTAATGTATGTGTAAAAATGTACATGTTATGATAGTAGGAAATCTGTGAAATACGCCCTAATTTTCTAATATCAAAGTAGGAAATTAACATAGTTGTATTTGATATGGGTTAGAATTTCAGTAAGATTTGTATAATTTCAATAACATATTAAAGAGTTTCATTTTTCAATGGAAAGATTCCAGGGTTTAGAATAGGATATGCACTTCAGCCTTGGTGGTTTGAGGGGGAATTACAGTAGATGTTTTCTCTGGAGGGGAAACTGATCAAAAGTGGTCAGCCAGTTGAAACAAAGCCCTACCATTCCACAGAAGAGAAATGTGTGAATAAGGGAAGGCTGAGTGTATCATGTGTATCATAGGCCATTTTTACCTTGTTAAACTTGAAAACCAACTAGATACAATCTAGTATTTATGTTCCGTTTTGTAATCCTTCTATGTCTTCTATTTTTTAAAATTTTTTCCATGATATCGATCTGGTTAGATGAACACCGCTAATACGTGGCATCATTAACATGTCCTGATTTAGTTGACTGTTACAAAGGATATTTATTGGTTCTGTGTTCATCCGTTCAATACTATCTTGAAATCCATCGTTCTCTACATGGATGTCTAATGGGCATCTAAGAATTAACTGTCTGAAGAAAACTCTTGACTTGTCTACTTCTACCAAAAACCTTTTTGCCCCAGTCTTTCCCACCATCATAAATGGTCTCACCATTCACCCATTTCCTCGGGTCCAAGCCTAGGAATCATCCTTGCTTTCTCTCCTTCCCTCATACCTCGCCTCCAATCCATGCGCGAGCCCTACCAACTCTAACTTCAAAATATATCTTCTCCCAGTGTCACAGTAGTTCAAGGCACCGCCATCTTTCATTTAAGCTGTTCATGGGTTTCCCTGATTTCACTCTTTCCCCCCAGTATTTGCTTCTAACACAACCCCCAGAGTGTTTTTTTTTTTTTAAAGCACAAACAGATTATATTCTTTCCTTGCTCGGAACCCTTCAGTGGCTTCCTAGCACCTGCTGAATAAAATCTAAATTTTTCATCTCAGCCTACAGCGACCTTTAGGATTTAGTCCCTGCTCTTCTGTCCAGGGTTTTCTCCTGTTGCTCTCTTCCCTGTTCACTCTATCTATGCTGGCCTTCCTCCTCTTCCCCAAACATTCCATGCTTGTTCCCCGCTCAGGGCCTTTCCACTGCTGTTCCCTCTGCCTGGAATACGGCCCCACCCCATCTTCTCTGGCTCACTTTCTCACTTCTTCCAGGTTTCGTCTCAAATGCCACTTCCTCACGGAGATGTGCCCTAGCTGCTCGATCTAACACAGCCCTCCAAGCTCTGCAGACTCTTACTTTTGGCCTTCACTGTAGTGCAGTCTGCCCCCATGGACAGCTGGATGGGTGCTTCTTTCTACGAAGCTGATTCTGGCTGCCATTGCTAGCTTTTAACAATTATTACTTTTTGAAATGTGGACCAAAGGGCTCCCGCTGCCAGTTCCAACACTGAGCTCAAGGCTCTGTTCTTTCCTGTTCAAATTTATAATTCTATTACCACTTCCCTGGCTCCTCTTACCTATAAACAACTCACATATGGACCAATGTGACTTCCACATTATCGTGATGACTCCCCTGTTTACCCATGATGTGTGTTCTCATTTGCATTACAGGAACACTCATTATAGCAGAGTGCGTGGTATCGGTTTGTAAATGCATGAGAAATGGCACAAACTGGAATGATACATGCAGATGATTACAGTAGGAGGAGAAGTCTCGTCTTTCAATCCATACATTCTGCCTTTGACTATTCTTCATATGCTGTTTGCATATATTTATGTGTTTCTTCTGTTAGAAAACCAATAGTTAGTGAGACCCAAAAGTGAAATAAAGTGAACATGCTTACAAAAACAAGAAATACGCCAAGTGAGACATATCACAGATATATATATATGTGTGTGTGTTAATGGATAGATCAATTGATCAATCTCTTCCTTGGCATAACTTAATCCAGTATTGTTTCACATCACAGTGACAATCTATACGATACAAATATTTATACTTTTATACTTTCAAGAGAAGCAGAGGTAATACAAATGTATATACTTGTGTTTTTTACTTCCTTTCATGGAACCAGTAAAATATTCAGGAGAGACAGAAAGAGGGAAAGAGAGGGACAGAGATAGACAATAAGGGAGGAGGGAGGAAAAAGAAAATAAATCTCACTCTTCTTCCTCTACTTGAAGACAACTATGTGCTTGAATTTCATTTGTTAATTATTAGCCCCACCCCCATCCGTAGTGAAGCCTCCTTTTTAGTGTGTGTCTTGGCATTGATTTTACAGGTCCAGAGAATTTGTCTAATTTTTCTGCTGCCTGGAAATCCCCAAACTGCATCTCACAGTTCTCTCTAGAGCCTTCTAAAATCTCTGTATGTTCCCTTTGGCAATTTCTAATGACCCTTGTGATGTTGAGATTTCTTTATGAGAACCAAAGCTATGGCCATCATCACAAGCCTTGTCTGTCAGTGTCATTTCTTCTTACGGTTTCCTCCTCACTGCTTAAACTCTTAGCATTCTTTCTATAGACTAGACTCAAGCTGGCTTTTTCTGAGAGAAAGACACTTTTCTTCTGGTGATCCAACTTAATATTCCTTTTCAAAGATGAGGGAACATTTCCATCTCTCTTCTAGTCCTTAAGTAAATTGGTTATTTCATAAACGGTGGGATAAACATTCACAATTGTCAAATTTTAAAAAAATCAAGTGAAGTCTTTTTTTTAATATCTCTTATTTTCTACTGAAGTTAAGGGTAAGCATTAATACTGGTTTCTTTGGCTCTCTGATAAGAAGGTTCCTTTTCCTTAAAAAATTGGAGTACTCGGAACCACCCTCCAAGCTAATCTGAAGAAGAGTGATTCCCCCAAAAAAAGATGTCTTCATAGTCAAGCTTTGTGGACTTGACATAGAAAGATTCCCAAAGGAAAGAGATGACTTGACCCATGTTTTATTACTTAGATAACTAATGGTGATTATGGACAATTACAACAATCCTTTTCTTATGCAAGACACCGTAATAGTTACTTTTTGCTACATAACAAGCCACCCCATAATATAATAACCTAAAAAGCACATGTCTCTCCATGTGCTGCCTCCACCTCCAGCCCAGGCTTGTTCACAGGGTAGAAGGGATCCACCCAGCCAGAGAGGGCAAGCCCCAGGGCACAAGCACTTTCAAGTCTATGATTATGTCGTGTTTGCTACTGTGCCATTGGCCAAAGCAAATTACATGTCCAAGCCCAGATTCAAGGAAGGAACTCTCCCACTTCTTCATGGGAGGAACTGCAAAGAATTTGTATACATTTTTGACAATCTACTATAGACACCAAAAATGAGAGGGTGACTTCTCTTTTCTCTTATAAAGGTTACAGAGTAATGCAAGATGCATACTTTCTCTAGACAGTGAGTAATTACATTTTATGTTGTCCTCTTACTCTTTTTGTCAAAGCGTGTGTGGATCACCTTTTGGGAGGAATAGCAGAACCCTTGTGGTGTACCGCATTCTAAGGATGCTGGTGACAATTTATTCAACCCAGGACAGCTGCCTCGGGTTGTACAGGCTGTGCACTGCACAATCTAGGAGATACTGTTCACACCACATTCTTAGTAATTTTGCATATTTGTGACAGTACTTTCTTGGCAAACAGTAGTTAAATTTCTTGAGGAAAGGACATTTATTTCTACATCTTACAAAAGTGACTCTTTGGCTTGTGACTTATGCTGACAAGCCCATCCTTTCTGAAATGAAGAGAGACTTCTTATAAAAAACGGTGAGGAAGTCCCCAGCTTGCATAGATTATCTTTAGCTGCTCATTTCTTCCACCTTGAAGTGCTTGTCTTTTTCCATTTCCTAAAGGGCAAAGCCACCCCAGTCTTAAGTCTTGTAGATTGTGTTTGTTAACATTCATATTTACAAGCCAACAATTTCACAGTTTTAAATTACATTTTCTATGCTGTTTGATTTTCCAAATCTGGAGTTGTTTCTCTCTCAACTCCACTTTGCTGGAAGTTCATCACTAAAAGATTTTTCTTTTTCTGTTTTACTATATATACGTATGTTTCTGCTACTTCCTTTGACTTTTGATTGCCAAAGACACTCATAACCCTCTGTGTTCCTGGAGGTTGTAGTGTTGTCTGTTGGAACAAGAGGCTTTAAGGTTATTTTGGAGATCAGGATGCACTACAATCAACTAAGCGTATCTAGCGAGCCTCTATTTTCTGCGGGTTTAATGATGCATGTTGAAGTTCATTTGAAAAAGTCAGCTGTATATTTTAACACAATATGTTCTATTCTAATACAGAAATAGTTTATTATTGGGGTTTTTATGCTGTATTTGTTCCATTTATTCAAACCATTTATATGTACTAAGAATCCTTTCAGGAGATTTTTTACAATTCTTAGTTTTTATCTAAATTACAAATTCCGTTGTAGCAACTTTGGAAACTTTGGCGTAAAACCACAGTGTAATTGTTGGATAAGGAAGGGGTGCAAATAACTTCATGGTTTATTTCTGTGTTAACCAAGATTTTCCATCCATTGAAATAAGTATCATGAAGCTTTCAAAAATATGTATCTATCAGCAGCCACCATTCATAAAACTATATGTTAGAGTTCGGTATGGTATTAATATTGGTTGCAAAAGCAAAATGAAGCAATAAATAGGAAATAAAAGGTGTGTATGCATGTGTCTGTGTATAGCATTACAATCATTACAAAAGCTAACACTGAGTCTCTGTATTAACTTCCTCTGAAAGAGCTTAAATTTCTGTGTAAGAGTGAATGAGTGACAAACAAGGAAGGCCGGAAAATGCTTAAGCTTGTTCATCTTCCTGAGAGGATGTTAGTGGTAAATTTGAAACACATGTATTTTTCACTGATAACTGGCTCACATTCCTTAAAATATTAAAGTCCCGAGGTGGACACACAGATGTGTGTGCATACACACAAACATACATACACACAAATATATGCTTTATTTTTGCATTTGAAGAAGCTTTATCTCACTCACAAATGTTTCAGTCAGCTATTAGCATAATAATGCTGCATAACAAACTAGCCTAAAACTCAGTGGCTTACAGCAAGAAGCATTTATTTACTTTTAAATTTAGATTGGCTGAAGCAGCTCTGCCTCAGTTTGGTCACTGGACCTTGTCCTCTGCCTCAGGTTGGACACCTGACCTTGGCTTCAGACTAAGGTCTTGAAGGAAGAGCTCAGTTCCATTCCATGTGTTTTCCTCTAGGGTTTAAGATAAAGGGACAGCAACTTCCTGGAACATACCCTCCTCATGACAAATAAACACAGAGCCAAGCCAGACACCCAAGCATATTGAAGGCTTCTGCTCATGTCACAACTGCTGACAGTCCTTTGACGAAAGGAAATCTTGTGCTCAAACTCCAAATTAGTGAGGCATGAAAATGTATTCTGTCTACAAGGGCATGAGAAGAGCCATAAATATTTACGAAACAATAACCTGGTGTTTCACATTCATCTAAGGAATATTATAAACTGAAATTCCTATAGAGACTGGCAGGAACCATTTGAATAAAACAGTCTAGGTGGGGAATGAAGCAAATAGCCAAGGGATGACACCCTCAGAAGGAGACAGCAGAAGCTCAGCTTCAAGGATTAGTGCTTTGTAGGAATTCCCAGGGAATTTCTGCCAACTATTTGATTTTTAGAAAGAAGACATAGAAATTCAGTATCTTATGTTAAAATTTTTCATTTTTAAGTGTCGGAAAACAGTTTACTTTTTAAAAATTACGTTTGAGCCAAACAAAAAAATGTGCAGACCAGATGTAATGTGGAGACTGCCATTTGCAATCTTTGATCAGAAGTCTCTTTCTGTTACCAATACACAACCCTGTAATTACACACTTAAGAAAGTTTTAAAATCTTTCTTTTGTACCCAACAGCAAGGCCACAATTTCACCCTACCTCAAGTAGGATTAACATTGGTCAGCCTCTTTGGCCTATCCCTCCGTAGAGCCTCCTAAAAATAAAATATATATATGTATATATGTTGCATATAATAATACAATATTATATTACTAGAGAGTCACGTAGTTTACACAGTGCTTTCAAGTACCTACATTGATTTAATCCTCACAGAAAATGGTGGTGTTGTTATTTTGTAGATGAGAAAACTGGAACTCAGGAAGATGGTGATTTTTTTCCAAGGCCATAGCAGAAGTAAGATTCTAGGTCATTTAACTCCTTCCCAAATGGTGAGGAGGTTAGATAATCATAGATCTACAAAACGCCAAAGCTATTTTGGCTACTGTTATAATTTGATTCTAATATTTAGTATGTAGTAGAGTGGTACTTTTCAATGTCTTCCCTTTTATAGGCTTTTAAATCCTTTCTTTGATGGAGAGCTAGTGAAAGCCCTACAAGATAATCATGATGTTGCTATTATCCTGTTTTACACTTTGAGTTACATCTGCTCTTTAAACCTCGTTCCCATCAGATGGTTAAATAATGATTATCTTGTCTAGAAATAATTGGTTTTGTTTTGTGTTCCACTTGACCCCCAGTGACACAGATGCAACTTTAGAATGTCACAGATTTTAAGCTGTAAAGAGATAATGCTATTTTTTAAATAAGAGAAATATGATGATTTAGTGTTTAGAACATATTCCTAAAAATGAGGGGATAAAGATTGATTCTCCTGCAAATCAGCAATGCAGTTTTCAGCTGTGACATTTTATTTTACTCTCTAGATTGTCTGAGGAAAGTAAGATGATGCAAAAGCACTGGGAGCTCTTTAGAAAGACACAGTTTTAATCCAGGTTCACATTACTAATCAATTAATCAGATCAATTCCCCGCTAACTCGTTCTAACAATCCAAGCTCTGCTGGCC
The DNA here is from genome assembly GCF_009873245.2 of Balaenoptera musculus. Taxonomy (NCBI): domain Eukaryota; kingdom Metazoa; phylum Chordata; class Mammalia; order Artiodactyla; family Balaenopteridae; genus Balaenoptera; species Balaenoptera musculus. The sequence goes on from NC_045799.1 coordinate 42,228,877, forward strand.
AAGTATATTTCAGTGATTTACTTTCATATTTAATAGAACTGTGCAGTATTTCAATCGCAAATTGATAACCTGAACATTATAAAGCTCAGTCTTCAAGGGTTTTTTTTTTTTTTTTTCATGAAATTTGCTGATAAAAGACACCCTTTTAGGAGGTGCTGAGTATATCTCCCAAATTACAAATAAAGCAAAATAATGAATAGATATAATGAACAGTATTGCACTTGAAAGAAGTCACTAATTAGTTCCAAAGCAAAGTTTACAAAATAAGAAAGAAGAAGATGAAGGGGAGACGCAGTTTCCACTTAATTTCCTTTCCCAGTATTTTACTGCTGTTTTGTTGTCAATTTCTCCCTTGGAGCAACAAGCCAGTCTTCCATCAAAGGGAAGTGATAGTGATGTATGTTTTGCACATAGTAAAATCTGTTTGATCATGGCTGCTAAAAAGCAAAATATTTTCTCTCCTTCCCTCTTCCTGTGTTTCTTCGATGAAATAAAATATCTTCCCTTGGAGGTCGGAGACTTCTGCCGATTCTCCTTCCTGGGCTCTGAGACCGTTGTAACCACCTGCTTTGAAACTTGCTTTGTGTTTGGAGGAGTTTTAATAGATGGTATTAACTGGTGCCTAAAGGGGGTAAAAGTTATCTATATGTAAAAGAAGTGAAGTTATAGGAAAGTCTAAGCCATTCAAGAGAGTTATGTTAATTGCTCTTTCAAAACACTTGGTCTGCTGGCATCATTGGAGCCTCAGCCTCCGGGGCTCACTTTCTTCTCAGTGACTCCACTTCATGTCTTTTCCTGTTTTTACTGTGCCGTTTAGTTTTCCAGTCCCCTTCTCTTTTGGAATCTCCATGGCTGTCCCCTGGTGGATCCACTGTCTTACTTCCGAACACGTTCTGGAGATTCTGAGGTGTCCGAATTCCCCTAGAGGCCGCTTCAGGCTGAGTGGTGAAGAAAGGGCCAAGGCTCTCACTTCGGAGCAGGTCTTCCTAGCTGGAGAGCCAGGCAAAGACATTAGGGGCAGTGGCCAGGGAGGGAGAGGACAGCCAACTAGACTACCGCCACCCCCGCCAAGTTTTCATTGCCCTCCCCTCAGAAAGAACTGTGAAGAGAATAAAGTTGCAGAGGAAGAAGAGGAATAAATGTATTTTGTGTGGGAACAGTATTATTTTCCCCTGTCTCCATCTTCTGCAGGAAAAAAAATGTATTAATGACTATAGGAATGTGAGCAATTTTAATTGACTTTGAATTAACCCTATTCCTACATGCATTTATATGGGCTTATGCCCCAATGCCATATCCTATGGAATAGACAAACCCTTTGTGAATGCGTTGCTAGGTTGTGAGATTTTTTTTTTTTTTTTTTTAAACATTTTAAATTTTATTTATTTATTTATTTATTTTTGGCTCTGTTGGGTCTTTGTTTCTGTGCGAGGGCTTTCTCTGGTTGCGGCAAGTGGGGGCCACTCTTCATCGCGGTGCGCGGGCCTCTCACTATCGTGGCCTCTCTTGTTGCGGAGCACAGGCTCCAGGCACGCAGGCTCAGTAGTTGTGGCGCACGGGTCTAGTTGCTCCGTGGCATGTGGGATCTTCCCAAACCAGGGCTTGAACCTATGTCCCCTGCATTGGCAGGCAGATTCTCAACCACTGCGCCACCAGGGAAGCCCAGCTAGGTTGTGAGATATTTTTGACTAATGAAAGAATGGTAGAGAACCGAGAATTCACCCCAGGATATCTTGAAGAGATCAGGCTAACTAAGAAGATGAGACCACCCCCTGAACTGACTGCAATATTTCTTGAATTTGAGGGTGTTTCTTTGGAATCCAAAACTAAGAATAAAGTTGGATTCTCATAAATACTAAGATAACTTAATGATTGGGATCACCCAGACATAAAGGAATGAATTATAACAAAAGTGGAAAACTGTTCATAGTTTCACCCAGAATTAGGGCCAGATTCATAGGTGTGAACCTGAGTATAGAATTTCCAGCCTGATAGCTTAGACTTGAAACCCTAGGGCTTCATAGGTCCTGCAGAAATGTTTCATTTGGGCAGCATAAGGTTGCCTCCATTTCCACAGAATTTTATTTTATTTTATTTTTAATTTATTTTTTTGATGTGGACCATTTTTTAAAAGTCTTTATTGAATTTGTTACAATATTGCTTCTGTTTTATGTTTTAGTTTTTAGGCCACGAGGCATGTGGGATCTTAGCTCCCTGACCAGGGATCGAACCCGAACACCTTGCATTGGAAGGCAAAGTCTTAACCACTGGACCACCAGGGAAGTCCCACCTCCACAGAATTTTAAAACTCAAATGGAGTTATTGAAAAGGTTTAACAGTTGAACATTTCACATAAAAATCCAGATTTCTGGCTTCTCTTGGAAGACCTGGATAAACATGCCCAAGAACTGAACAGCAGCTACTTGCTGTGGTAGCAACCTTCTCACCAAGTCCATGTGGTCACATCCAATTCCCCTACCCCACCCCCTAAAACCCCTCACACACATATATGTGTCTGACTCTTGGTACCTTTGACCTACTCTCCTGACCTGCTGGGCTGCCATTGCTTTTGTGTTTATCAGACAGCCTTTATACTGGCCCAGGATGTTCTCTGGAGTGATGGGCTTTGTTTATCTGTGAACTTTCTCTCATTCCAAGAGCCAGTGGGATCCACCTTGGTGCCTCTGCTAGCTGACACTGGCTACTCCCGACCTAAGCTCTCTACCCCAATCAGTGCTGACCCTTCTTATTGTGGATCCCAAGCTGTCATCTCGACCTTGCTCCAGACCACCCCAGTGTCAACTTAGCAGTCATTTAAATCAAATCACATAATACAACAGTTAAACAGCTAGGCAGTGATCATATACATTGATGCTACTAATACACACACCTACAAGGGTGTTCTCTTTCTAAATTAAATAACGATAAGAACATCCCCTTTCAAAAGTAAACATTTGTAGATCTGCCCAACAGCAGCATATTCACTCCAAAATTAAGTTTCTGTTTTACAGGAGGTTAGAAGAAAAAGCAAAACTAAATTTCATGCCTTGATTACTCAACAAGATAGAATATTGATGACACAAGTTGTCCTGAGTGAGGTAGTGATTATATTTAAGTGCCATAGAAGATTTTCTTGGAAGAGATTGCAATCACTATAAGTACTTAGCATTGCATTGCTTACATGAAAAGAATGTGACTGTTGAGATGTAAAGAAACCTCCTTAGTATAGATTAGTTGGTCTATTGTCCATTAACTATGAATGAAAGTTGAAATTCAGCTCATTGGGATTCAATGCTAGATTCTATAAAAACAACAGTCCTTGTTTGAGGATCTGCCAGAATATCTGCTGAGCTTTTTTTCTGGAGTGGTTATTTGCAGAGGTTATAGGAATTTAGGGACAGAGTTTCATCTCACTACTAGGATAAATACATATATATCTATATATAAAATATATTTTATATATATCTGAATATATAGGTAATGTGTGTGTATGTCTGTTTCTGAGTCTCTCCTACTTCAACCAGAGCAGCATCTACTCTTTTATTTAGTTTTATATAATGGGGTTCCATGTAAGATTATACTTAAAAAGAAAATGGTGGTGTTCATAAGCAATGCCAGCTGGACTAATCTAGTCCAGCTTTCCTGTTTGCTTCATGAGAATATGAGACTAAGACTTTTTCAAAGTCAAGTACTGGTAGTGGTCAAGCGAGATTTAGAACACAGGGCTCAAAACTCCTGGTCAAGTCTTTGCAATTTATTTGGCTAATATTTGTTGATTATTTGCTTTGTGTAGAAACTGTGTCACACCTGAATTATCTCAGTGAACAATCCCACTAACCCCATGAAGTCAATATCATCCATGTTAGAGAAGAGGATAAAAGTACTCAGGGAGAGTAAGTGATTTGGCAAAGTGACGTAGCCAGAAAGTGCAGTCAGAATTCGAGTTTAGCTTAATCTGTTTCCAAAGCCTTTAACTGTTGTTTGAAGCACTTTACTGTCCTCATAACCATTTTTATCCAAGATGGTGGAATAGATCATAAAGTCAAATTATATGTGAATTTCCACATCCATGCACAGAATGAAAAAAACATACTCGATCATGACATTTTAATTACTCTGTGCTATTCTAAACTCCATTATTGAAGAATTATGAAACTTGAAAAGATCAGCTCCCTGAATCCAGAACCCATGAGGTTGGAGTTGAGAATTCTGCAGGTGGTCATGGAGATTGATTCCTCCTGATCTGAGAAGGCAGTAGAGAGCAGCTTGGTGTGTTTATGACACTACTAGTCAATACAGGGTATTGACAGTGAGCCAGAGCCAGGAGAGGTGGGAAATGGTACTTGACGAGTAACCCTGAGAGACCAACTGGAAGAGAAATCCAATAAAGCAGAGTGTGTAAAAGTCCCAGATAAGGATTTGGGTGGCATTGTGCTCACCAGCCTAATCTGGAAACAGTCTTAGAAGAACTGTACCTTAGTTGGGCTCCCCTGAAAACACTATGGCAGATACTGAGTTATCACAGTAAATTCCCGATGGATAAGGATGGATGGCACAGGCAATACCATCTCCCTGTTTTGACAAAGACATATAACTCAGTCTCTCACAATTGCTAAATAAAGGATGATCATTTCAGCCCCTGCTCTAAGTGGCTAGAGTTCACTCCTAAAACATGTGGACCAAGCCACTTCCAGTAATGTGCTCTTGCCCTGCCCCTTGAGGTGCTCATTCTATTTGGCTTTGTCTGCACATAGGAAAATAAAATCGCAAGTCAAAGTGTTTCTGCAGCTAGTATAGGTCCAAAACAAGTGGCCAGCTAAATGAGGTACTCACAGATCTTAGGTGGACCTGAGTTCAGGGTCAGTGTACCTGCAGGATGTCAGGTACAAAGATCGCCACTGAGTTAATCATACATGACATCTGGAATAAAGAAATCACTCCCCCAGCTCTGGAGATGGAGATGGGGCTTCTGGAAGTGACGTGAAATCTTTCAGGAACCACTGTTTCACTAGCGCGCCAGAGTAAGCATTTGCTAAATGGTACCTCTGCCATCTCCTTTGTTATGCGAGAGGAGTTCCCGTGCCCCAACTGAAGGAAAATTCAGAAGCCTTATCAATGCTGTCACTTGAATGATAATAGTAAGAATATGTTACAATCTCTAGCTCATGAAAATAGTGATTTTTAGATATTTTAAGAGCTTATTTAAGATGTGTGGGATTTGCTCCTCTACGTTCAAGAATAATTGAAGGATTAAAGTGATTTTAGAAGTGGTTGGTTTGTTTAAAAAACATTTTTTCCCAAAATTCTTAAGTACTTTGAAGATCATTGTATCTGTAATTTCCACTGTCTCCAGTGATTCTGTGCACATTTTCAGAGCCACAGAGATTGCACATACAGTGTCTTCTACAGGGAGATGAAGCTTTTTTCTTTTTTCCCTTAGTGGTTCCCAAGCTCAAAGTAATTCAACAGTAAATCCCATAGTATACTCTAGACATCAGCAGGCACATAATTGCAGCTAAATCCAAGTTGACATCAGGGCAATTCCTTCTTCAAAGTTTTTGAGGAGGCAGAAGAGGATTTGATGAGATTATTTTAATCTCTAGTTGCATTTTACTCTCCCATATAGCCTGAAGCTTAGCATAAGACCTTTTAACCCTACATATTTAATTACTTTACTTAATCTACAGCTATTATAAAATATAGAAGGATAGAAATGGAGGAACTGTTAGCTTAGGCGACATGCCAACTCAACATGAGAAGAGTTTTGTCCATCTCTAGTGGATTTATTCTCCACAAGCACACCGTGAGACCCATTTTAAGCTGTATTCCTCTCTTTGGTCGTTCTTCCTGCCACACCAGGTCTCAGTCTCTTCCTGTGGGTCCACATCTTCTGTTCTCCCCTTGAAGCTTGGTGTTTCTCAGGCTTCTCCCCTTGGTCCTCTTTCTATCTCCTCACTTCTGTCATTTTATTTCTTCACATGCTCATCTTCATTCTTACCTTTGGACACCGCATATATGCTCAGAACCTCCAGATTTATGTCTCTTCCCCAAATCTCTCCACCAACTTGAAGATCTCTAACCATTGACTTGATGGTTCCATTAAATGTCCCAACAACTCTTTGAAGGTAACATTTCTGGAACTTTCACCATAACCAAACTTCTGTATCTCCTGTGAGAGCTGGTGATGCTACTACTTTCCTGTTGCTAAAATTAGAAACTTAAGATTGACCTTAGGTGGTCCCCTCTCTCTTTCACTGAGATACTTCATCGTTAACCAAATCCCATCAAACCACTGCAGAAAAACCCCTCGAATTGCCCTTCTCTTTGACATTCCTTTTGTGACATTCATATATTATTTTCAAGAGGAATGTGAAAAACAGTCCCACTTGGGACATTTCTCTTTCCTATCTCATGCCTCGGTTCTGAAATAGCCTTTCACCTATTCTCCCTGATTCTTATACATTTGTAAGAGCTCCTGCAGCTGATCCTCCACACTGCTACCAAAGTGATCTATGCAATATGCCAATCTATGACTATTCTCTGGTTCTCTTCATCAGGTAGAGGAAAAAGTCCAAAATTCCTAACATGGCCTAAAAGACCCTCATGATTTATTTCCATTTCCAGCCTCTTCTCTTGCCACTCCATTCTATGGCCTTAATGATCCAGTTGTATGGAATTCTTAGAGTTTCCTAAAGGTACCACATTGCCCTGTGCTTCTTTGCCTTCTCATGTGCCATTGGCATGTGCCTTGATTCCTAAACCAAGGCTGTGGACACCTGGAGTATTTGTATCCTTTCATCAAAACCCAGTCCTGATACCTTCCTAGCATCTTTGGAACATATAGTTAATTGCTCTTCCCATGTTTTACCTCTGTACCTAATAGGGGCTTCCATTGCTGCATACATTATATTCTATCATATTCACTCTAATTTACTGGATCTCACAAGATACAATCATTTTGCCTACTAGACTGTGAGTTTCTTGGAACATTTTTCTTCTATTTCTTTATCTCCAACAGTCAAAATGAAATGAAGCCTTTCACATAGTATGTGCTTTAATGATGTTTGTTGAATGAATAAATGAACGTGCTATGCTAGACCCTTTAACACATAACATTTTCTACTTTCACTTTATATGAGACAGATGACATCTTTCTGAACTTTATGTGAAACTGATATGATGAATCTACTTACAGATGATAAAAGGCTCAGAGATGTTCATGAACTTGTTGAGGACGTACCGTCACTGAATGACTGGTCACCTCTCACTAAGTTTATTTTTTCCCCTGTATGAACTTGGGAGAGTTACTTGACCTGTTTGTGCTTTGGTTTCCACATATGTAAAATGAAATAACAACAATATCTACCTCCCATGAATATGATAATCAAATGATTTATTACATCTAAAGTATGCAGAACAGTCTTGGCACATAGTAAGCACTAAGTTAATTGTCATGAATTTCACTAATATCATCTTCAATGGAGAAGATGGAAAAGACCAGAATCATGGATAAGTTCTCTCATTGCCTTTGAACATGTTGTTTTATCCAAAAAGTCAGATGGTGTGTTGTCCAAACTTATTTTCTTAGGTAACTCACACAGACAACCACCCACAGGTTTTGGGAGCCTGAAGAAGTAGAAAAAGAAATATACATTTAATCACTGTAACTCCTGACATTACCACGTTGGTCTATGTGTATAAAACTGAGGAGAGAAATAATCGGATATCCAGCTACCTTAATCTTAAATGTCCACCTGTGTTTTATGTGTTATTGATACCAAAAGCTCGACCTCTCTGCACTGGTGCAGAATCAAATCTCGCAGACACAGTATCGGGTGAAGTATTGACAGAAAAGAATAGCTTTATTGCTTTGCCAGGCAAAGGGGGACACAGAGGGCTCCTGCCCTTGAAAACTATGTGTCTCCACCTGGGAGGATTTGATGAAGAGTTTTATAGCATTAGTTCAAGGGTGGGATTGCTGACAAGATTAGGGTGTGTGTAGTGTGGGCAGGCGGAGGCTGCAGGCACTTCATCTTATCCCAGGTGGTTGGTCTCCTAATCTCAATGAGCTTCTCTGGTACCTTTGATCTTTTTTTTTTTTTTTTTAACATCTTTATTGGAGTATAATTGCTTTACAGTGGTGTGTTAGTTTCTGCTGTATAACAAAGTGAATCAGTTATACATATACATATATCCTCATATCTCTTCCCTCTTGCGTCTCCCTCCCACCCTCCCTATCCCACCCCTCTAGGTGGTCGCAAAACACTGAGCTGATCTCCCTGTGCTATGCAGCTGCTTCCCACTAGCTATCTGTTTTACGTTTGGTAGTGTATATATGTCCATGCCACTCTCTCACTTTGTCCCAGCTTACCCTTCCCCCTCCCCGTGTCCTCAAGTCCATTCTCTAGTAGGTCTGCATCTTTATTCCCGTCTTGCCCCTAGGTCACTTTGATCTAGCCTCAGGTGGTTTCTTGGCTGCTTGATTAGCAACTGTTAGAATCTGCCCTCTGGAACTCAGGGAAGGTCATGGAGGCTGGAGTCTTGCCTACAAGAAACTGGGAACAAAAAGGCTTCCATGCCCAGGAGCCCCACTGGGTCCTTCTCGGTTTCATTATTAATTCTGAGAACCTCTAACGAATCTATATTCAGGGTTAAGTAAAGTAAACGTCTCAGATCTGTTCTGTATATTCATTTATTTCTCAGATGGATGAAAATGTTGTTGATTGTTTTCAACAAGCACTTCCAGTACAATTTAAGATAATTGACCACTAAAAAAGAGTAGAAAGAAAAGCCATTCATGGCTCATGTGTTATCTTACAAAATGACCTTGATTTTCTGGAATAGTATAATAGTTCCAGGTGCCAAGAATTCTATGCAGTCTGATCAAATGAGGATCATGGGGCTCCGAGTAAAAGAAGAATACATAAAAACAAAGAAGGAGAGGCGAGGAGTGGAAGAATAAGCAAATAGGAACAAGACAGGGACAAGCAGTGATGATTCAAGTTAATCTGATCCTTTAATCGTCAGTTCCCATGGGAAGCCTGGGAGCTTCCTAGAGACTTGATATTTAGAGAACATTTGGAATTAACATCATCCTCATTGTTGAAAGTCTCCCTGGAGTTGTTTGCATATACCTTGATACTGATGCTCTAAAAAGCTATCTTATCCTTGTAGGTATTAAATTGCAGAACAAGTAAACTAGAGGTGCTCTTGAATTCTGATTCAGTTAAGCAAGTATTTGTGTTTGGTGCCTCAGTCTAGGATGGCTCCAGTGGTTCAACCAAGAGTTCTGTTATTTGGCTAAATAGGTAACATGGGCTGTCCACTGGTATGTTTTTCTTTGCTTTACTGTAGTGCTGTGAAACTCCAGTTGGAAAGGGTCCCCATTTATCCAAATACCAAGTAGCATCAGGAAAAGTGTTCTCATTGGCAGCCAATGGCACTTAGAGGTGTACTAAACTGGCTGGTCAAAAAAACCAATGACAGTCTTTACCCAACTCAAAGAATTTGACTTTTTTCTTTTCCTCTGCACTTGGTGGGTATAAGGATTCAGAAAGTTCAGGAAAATAGCTCAAAAGAAGTCACATCTCCTGTTACTGCTTCCCATGAGAACTTCTCTGCCAGTTAAAGAAATAGATCTGTATGACTCTCACTGTTGTAGAAAATACAACCAGCATTTTTGCCACCGGAGATAGCTTAGAAACCATTGCAGCTGTTCTACGTTGTACCTGGAGAGATCCTTGCTCGGTCTGTGTTGGAACCTTATCGATACCTGTTATTGCTATGTACCACTATACCTTTCTTATAAGAAAAAAGGGAAAGATAAATTATAATGCATTTTAGCACAGAGGAGTACCAAGCATTTAGCACAGAGAAATTGCTCAATTACAAAATTACCTCTTGTAAAATTATATGTTTTAAAAAATTATCTCTCTTCCTGGGGAATCAGCCTCTGAATATAAATCTTTAAGTGAATTAATACTTAAATTCTGTTAAGTACCACTGTAATTAACCAACATTCTGCATCCTAGCCCCTTTCTGCTTCTGAACTTAGAGTCTGGTGGGTAAGACACACACTAAGCAAGTAAACAGAAAAATAAGTGCTCTAACAGAACAGAGAACAGTGCTGCCACAAGAGCGAATAAGACTGGAAATGGTTTAGCTGAGCCTTGAAAGATGAAAAAGACCACTGGGAAAACAAAGGAAAGAGAATCAGCAAAGCATAGGTGGTGCAGAGAGGCCTCATGGTTGGAAAAGGCTGAGTGGGGACCTGGAAGGAGCCCACTGTGCCTGGAGGGTGATGAAGAAGAGAGGGAGGATGGATGGCATCCAACAGGTAGGTGAGGCTCCACCAGCTAGGACCTTGAGATTACCGTGACTACAGTCATTTAAAGCAGAGGATTTAAAATACCTAAGTGCCATTTTTAAAGGTCATTCTGAATACTCTTTGGTGAATGAATTTCTAAAGGGCAAGGGGGAAAGCAGAAGACCATTGGGAGGCTACTGTAGTTATTTACAAAGAAAATCATGATGTTTTAGATTAGGATGGTGTCCACTGACATAGAGATAAGTGAACAGATTCAACAGGTATTTTGGAGGAAAAATTCAGGGATGCGTACCGATGATTGAATATGAGGAAAGTAGGGCTATGGGACATCTCAGGAATGCCTCGTGGGTTTGTGATCTGAGCTCCTGAGTTTGTGGTCTGAGTGCCTGGGTAGCTGTGAGACATTTACTGAGTTAGGGAGAATGTTACTTACATCTTGCATATGTTCCTTCTTTTCTCCCTCACACCTTCTTCCCCCTTTCTCTGCCAAATCTTATCTGTCTTTTCAGAATAATTATGGTCAACAGACATATATTGAGCAATAATAAAAATAATGAGTTAAAAAATTGAGTTGTTCTAAGCATAATACTTGCCCAACTCATTTAATCCTGACAACAAAACTCTACGGGAGAGATCCTACCTTCCAGATAAAGACTGTGGAGGCACAGAGAGCTTAAGAACATACCTAAGGTGACACAGCTACAGAGCAACTGCTGGAAACAGCAAACCCTTGTCTTTACAGAGTTATTGTCTACTGCAGATGGCTGACTTATAAACAGATAGATACAACATAGTGGCACATTTGTTATAATAACTGTATTGATGGTGTTCTATGTAATCCAAGGAGAAGCACCTGATCTAGTCCTGGGCAGATACAGTCAAGACAGGCCTCCTAGAAGAGATGATACCTGAGCTGCACTTTGAAGGATAGATGAAAATTTTGCAGGTGAAGTTAATGAGAATAGAGAAGGTCTTTTGGGATAAAGGTACAGAGGCAAGAGACATCATGGGTGAAGTTGGAGGAGGGACGAGTAACGGGATAGTATTGAAGCAGAATTGAGAAATATACTGGAGAGACAGATTACAGAGAAATCTGGAATTTGTAGTTGGGTCATGTCTTAATTTGCATTTTATATAACTCTCTCTACTGACAGCAGAGAGGATCAGTTAGGGGTTGGATCAAGTCAGAAGTCTAGGACTCAAACTTGAAAGCTTTTTATCCTTTATTTTTTCTGTTTGGTTTGACATAAAGCAATGCTATTAGGGATGAAGAAAATAGGAGGGATTTGAAAATTAAATGAGAAAGCACACATGAAGTACTTATCAGAAAGTTTGGCATATACCAGTTATATGAGGAACGTTAGTTACTTACTAACTAAAGTTAGTTACTGTTAGTTACTGTTTGTATATGTGTTTCTACTTAACAAGCCATTGTAAAGCTTACTGGTTTAGTACAATTAATATTTATTATTTCTCTTGAACCCGTGTGTTGGGTGGTCTCTGGTGGGCAGTTCTGTGATTACAACTGGGGTCACTCGTGGCTGCATTCAGCTTGCACTGTGGTAGGATTTGAACTATAGGAACAGTTCTTCTTCCTTGCAAGCCTCTCTTCACATGGCCTCTGTTCATCCAGTGGTAAATCCTGGACAACATGGAAACCAGGCTTTCAGAAAGTGGAAGCTGCCAGTTCTGTTAATTCCTGGTCTGGGAAGTCCTAGAGCCCCACTTCTCCCACCTCTAGTTGATCAGAGCCAGTCACAAGTCCACCAATTCATGGAAAAGGGAAATGGAATCCTCCTGATGGGAGGAGCCACGTGGCGATAGGAATGGAATGAATTTCTCGTGATCATATTTGGATACCACGTACCACAGTTACTAACATTAATGCCAGTTTAATTTTTCAAACAGCATTCTTTGTCTTTAACTCTTACTCATTTCTTTCTCTAACTTGGAAGGCTCCCTTTCTATCTTATGTGATGTTTTAGTTTGTTTCCCTCATTTTCCCAGAGAATACAAAACAGTATTCTCTTCTTCAAAATTATGCTTGTCATTTATCCTCTATATTCTTTGTTTTTTAACTTCCTTTTTAGTTGCTGAATGTTTTCCCCCATACTAGCATATGCATGTGCAGTGTATGACTTGCTTAGGTTTTTTTGACAGACTCTTGAGCATGACAGGTCTGTACAATCTATATATATCTTCTCTTTGTCCAAACAGAGTTTGACTAGATTCTTCTTGAGACAATGGAAACTTCAGTTTTCTCCGTTTATCTACGAACATTTAACTCTCAATGCTGATAATTGTGTGTTGGACGTTTATAGTCAGCAAAGTAGAAAGGCAGCTACAACCCCAGCTGATTTATAAATATTTTCTCTGCACAGTTTTTGTCTTGTTTTTTTGCAAACAGTGTATCAGGATTTTGTGTTCACCTGACCTTATTTGTAGATATACCCTGTGTTCTCACCATTTTCATGCTGGAGTTTTTACCCACCTCTTTGGGGAGCCATTACACCTAGTAGGGGTATTTATCCAGCTAATTAAAAGTCTCCTCCTGATTTAGTAACTGATGTCAGTTAAAAGTCATGGGAGAAAAATTTCCACCGTCTTTGTATTCAGTGATGCATTAGGTGAGGATTCAATTCCTTATCCAGACTAGGACATTTTGTAGGATAAAGGGGCATTGCTAATACAACAATATATAATAATAATAAATAATACAGTAAACCAGAACTGTCTCAGGAAAGCTGGGCTGTACAGTCACCCATGTGAGGTCATACCTAGAGCCATGGCATCCAGTGTGTGGTCAGTTTCCCATCTCCCCATGCTAGACCTTCTTCTTCAGATTGTACCCCTCCAGACTGATGGGTTTTACCCCAGTGAGAGTGAGCTCATACTGCCATTATTAGTAGAAGCCAAGGTGGAGAAAATCTACTTGAACTGGACTCATGCTTTTTCTTTTCATTTCGTCCTGAGGTTGATCCATGATGAGGAAAGAAATGCAAGCTGGCCACCTGTGTCTCAATTCCTGACCCCTTCAAACTTTGAGGATATTGAGTATCTTGTACTTTTCTTTCTCAACACTTCCTGTCATATCCCCTGGAAGGAAAGTTACTTGTTAGTTGACCTTCCATGCAATAGTCTCAAATGTCAAATCTGTGGCAGAGAGCTAAGTGTATGAACAATTCTAGTGGGTTCTGTGTGTGACTCTGCAGTG